>NC_092727.1:32926479-35353812 GCF_047496885.1 Scyliorhinus torazame
CTACCATCTCAAAACTTCTCAACAAATTCAGCTGATTTCTTTCTTTTCACAAGACTCTGTGGGGAACACTGCAGATTTTCCCACTCATTTCAAATTAGGCTATCTTGCACCTTCTATTCTCTCACAAAATTCAAACTGGGATTAAAACTCCATTGTCTTCCATATGGATAATTAAATATATATATTTTTACTTACAGTGCCATCCTATCTAATTGTCATTTACTTTGGCTATCATTTAATGAATTGCACAAGGTCTAAACTGAAGCTAACTCTTTCAGAAAACAGGCAGATAAATTGAAACTGGAGAACTTCCTTAAGCTCCACCCACCTCCATGCCAATGTAGAAAGCTCTGGGATGTCCACAAATTGACCTGTAGATTAATTCTTCCTGATTTATAATTTCTGCTTTGATCTGATGAAATAACTGGGTTTTACAACATTTCAGGGTTTACTGAATGCTTCTAAACTAATTTAGCTGTAACTCCCAAAATAAAACATCCCTCTGGACTGCCGTACACCAAGTATTGAGAACCGCACATCTCCAGTACTTTAGCTAAGTAAGCCTATTTGCTATTTCATAACTCTATCTCTTTTATTCTGACTTTATTAAACAAACATGGATCACCTTTGTAACTGACATTCTTAGTGTTCTGGCAATCTCTAAAGCCCAGTATTTTAATGACCTTACCTTTTGTAATGTTAATCTTCCCAGAACTATACCTCGAAAATATTACCAGGAACCATGCACCAAATGTTTTCAACACATGTTTGAATAAAAAGGCTTTAAAAATGTCAGTACTGAAAACAGAGAGATCCAATTTTAACTATTTATAGCTTAGACACAGATCACCTACCAGTGTGTTGTTACCATTTGGACAGATATGTCCCTTCATGCATGGAAGACAACTGAGTATTCCTTCTGGAGAGTAGTGACCAGGGCCACAAGCAGCATCCATGCCTTCCTTTGGATCACAGGAAAATCCCATTGGACATGATCTACACACAATACTTGCAACTGTGCTGATGTAGCCATCTGGACAAGGCTAGGAAATGCAAAACACCAAAACATCTATGGATTATGGAACATTTGACTATAATCGATATAGCTCAAATTGAAAAAAAAAACTATTATGAGACCAGTTCAATGAAGGAAGATTGCTGACTATTGGTATGTATCAGGATAGTTGACATCTATATCATATCTAAACTCAAAACTTTGGACAACATGTCATCTAGATGATCTCTTTCTAGGTCTCTTTCACTACTGTAGGGTGCTCAGGAAGGTTTATCTGTTTTTCTGCTTGAGCAATCAAGTTGTGAGATAGTTAGTTATTGCCTAGATTTTTTTCTTTGACAGCTAGATTTATTATCCTTTAGCTTTGATTATGATTTTAGAATCCTAACATTTAGAGTTTGCAATACTTAAAGGGCATTTGCAAAACTGTGGCATTCCATTTCAAAAGGCACAGTGCTGTCAGGATTTTTTTTTTACATTGCCTTTCACTAATGATTCTTCATTGACATAGATCAAAGAAAAAATAACATTGGGAGCCTTTTTTCAAAATACTTTCCGCCATGCATGTTTTACAGATTACTGGAGAGAAGCCCTATTGCAATACAATCGCCCAGTGTTTTTGGTAAGATATTCAGCAGTTTATCTTTTTTTCCTTCTTTTGATCTATACCAACAAAGGCAGAAATTATGCATTAAAATGATCAGGTAATTATCAAATTGCCTAAATTCTTACCTGACAGTCTGTAATATTACTTTTCCCAATGGAATTATTGGCAGTGCCGGGCTTACATGTCCTTGGACTTGCTGTTCCTCCTGGACAGCTAAAATAGGAGAGAAAAAAAATCACAGTGGAACAAAGCAGAATTAAATGCATGTTACCAACTTCTACAAAAGTCTACTTCAAAGTGACACCAAAGGGAGGATTGATCAGTTATGCAAGAAAAATGTAAGAACAGAAGAAAGACAGATCACATGGCCCACATCCCAATCTAGTTGTTTGTTTAATTTATCCATGTTTATAATATTCTGAGGGAAAATTTCCCTGACCGAAACAATAACTAACCACAGCCTCAGAAGATCCAATAGCATTGCTGTGATCCTTATGTCACCACACACATGACTATCTTGGTTTCAAAACTGAAAACATCCTTCCAAGACTCCAGATGCAGAATTCCATTTTGTGAGGTTCTGTGAAGTAGCCTTTCCTCAGGTTATAGTCCATAGAATCCCGACAGTGCAGAAGGAGGCCATTTGGCCCATCCAGTCTGCAGCAACCCTCTGAACGAGCACCCTACCTAGGCCAGCTCCCCCACGCTATTCCCATTGCCCCACCTAAACTGCACATCTTTGGACACTAAGAGGCAAATTTAGCACGGCCAATCCACCTAAACTGTGCATCTTTGGGCATAAAACGCATTGTGTATCTTTAATATCTCCATTAACCTGATGTGTTCATCTGAATCACGACTCATGTTGCTTTAGTGTCAAGGTTGTTTCTTCAACCTACCCAATTTCTGTTGCATTAATTTCCTGCTGCACTCTCCACTTTGCATCAATGTCTAGACTTCATAAAGGACTGTATTGACTGTAACTTGCTTTGGGACACCTTAAGGCCGTAAAAGGCAGGATGTAAATGCAAGGTGTGTCTCTTTCTCTCTCAGGACAGCAGGCAGATGAATCTGGATCACCCCATTATCCTCTGATTTATGAGCATCATCGGATTGGTGACCAGGTTTTGCCCTATCGGAATAGTTTTTGGGGTTAGCATTTCCGTGGGGGTCAAGAAATCCACCCAGACACACTAGAATGCACAACTGATGAACTTGTAAGTACTATTTACAGTTCTACAGTTTGGCCACCAAAGTTCAATTGTCAAGGCAAACCATGTAAAACAGTGATAGATGTACTTCATTGTGTGGTCTACTTTCCTTTACCATCTCTTGACTGATATATTTAAGAGGTCTGTGTTCATTTCAAGTGTTTTTTTTAAAGTCCAGATCCAAAGTCCTCTGGAATTTTGGAGATGAGAGTTAGCCAATTCCTGGCAATTGTCCATTAGAAACAGTCTTGTTTCCCAATACTGGATAAAAACAAATTACTGTGCTGGAATCTGAAACCAAATTGAAAATGCTGGAAAATCTCAGCAGGTTTGGCAGCATCTGAAGGGAAGGAAAAGAGCTAATGTTTCTAGTCCATATGACCCTTTGGTCATCTGGACTCGAAACGTTAGCTCTTTTCCCTCCCTACAAATGCTGCCAAATCTGCTGAGATTTTCCAGCATTTTCTCTTTGTTTCCCAATATTGTTAATTGAACGTCAAGGGCAGGATTTTCCGGTCGCCCAGCCACATGTTTCTCAATGGCACACATTTACTGGCAGTGGGATTCTCTGCTCCTGCCAATTATTAATGGGATTTCCCATTGAAACCACCCCATGCTGCGTGGAAACCCATGGACTGGGTGGGGGGCACAGCCCGTGAGATCAAAGAATCCTAATTGCCAGAGAATGCAAGCCTAAATATTGGCTCCGATTAAGTTGAATGAGTTCTTGCTATAGGATTACAGAACATAATAACTGATACTGGCATATTGTTCCTGTGGGAGATATTCACCTTCAACTCATAGGTGACAATCATCCTTAAATATTCCGAGATAATAAATATTACGAGACTACTTAATGGCAGGGTGACCTTCTTTCTTTCTAGTCTTTAACCCTTAATTATTTAGTCAAAAAAGTAATTCTCTGATATAATTATCTAAAATAAGTTTCAATTGTGTCACAATGCCCACAGGTGCAGAGAACTTTAAAAAGAGTTGAAACAAGCGACAGAAATAACTAAAGGACAAGATTTCATTTTTAAGACTTTCACTCTAATAAACAAGTTAAAATTAACACAAATCAAAAAGTAATAGTACTTCTGTGCTAACTAACTCATGCAACTGAGGTGTGTCTTACAAGCCTTTTTGCTGTACACCTCACTTCTACATAAGAACATAAGAACTAGGAGCAGGAGTAGGCCATCTGGCCTCTCGAGCCTGCTCCGCCATTCAATGAGATCATGGCTGATCTTTTGTGGATTCAGCTCCACTTTCCGGCCCGAACACCATAACCTTTAATCCCTTTATTCTTCAAAACACTATCTATCTTTATCTTAAAAACATTTAATGAAGGAGCTTCTACTGCTTCACTGGGCAAGGAAGTCCATAGATTCACAACCCTTTGGGTGAAGAAGTTCCTCCTAAACTCAATCCTAAATCTACATCCCCTTATTTTGAGGCTATGCCCCCTAGTTCTGCTTTCACCCGCCAGTGGAAACAACATATTCTGGCAAATATATGGCAAGATTCAGCCTCTAGTTACATTCTAGCGGACTCACTTCCTCCTGCCACACCAGGTTGAATCTTTCAGTGGTCTTTGAAAATCATCACACTCAGCTGGAGCATTCCAGTATTGACTTCTACCAGCAAGGTCCACCTCGGCGATTCCTTGTACCGAGGTGTAAGTTGCATCTGTTCCATCTTGTTTGCTTTGAACAGATAACCAACTTGTACCAGCATCCTGCTTGGTTGCTAACACAAAGTTGTTATCCAAAAGTTGCATCTGTTCTATCTTGTTTGCTTTGAACAGACAACCAACTTGTACCAGCATCCTGTTTGGTTGCTAACACAAAAATAGTCTCCCCCTCCTCTTCATAGTAGAAGTTTTCTCTCTCTCTCTCCCTCTCTCTCTCTCTCTCTCCCCCCCCCTCTCTTTCTCTTGGTGTCTCTAAAAAGCAGCTGTCCTTTTGCTGTGTCAAGGTGTGTATACTGTCACTTGACTTTTCATAGGCTTAGCTTCTTTTCCATGACAACTAAGATCACGTGGGCCTATCTCTGGGAAGAGATGAACACCTCCCAACCAGAACATTCTTTTTCACTTTACGTTGAAGAAAATATTTTTGAAATAACCACCTTTTGTAGCACAGTGAATTGGGGATAGGGTGGGGGGAAGGTTCTTGGGGTAATATCAACACTTCAAAAGAGGCCAGCAATTTGAGAAACAGTTGACTGAAGGATCCTTTGTGCATCTCCAGCTGGCTTGCTATTAAACTCTTCTGCACTGCCTGATCCTATGATCTATTGGTGGACAGAAATCTACCTGCTTAAACAGAGTGAGGAACAAGAGAAAATAATAACAGAAATATAATTGTTAAAAAAAAAATCATAGTTACAATATTGAAAGATGATTATTTTAAACACAAATGTCTGCAGAATGACAAATGTCTGCATCACATTCACTAAAATAAATGGACAGCCCTGAATTAGCGACAGCTAATTCTTTCCATTTATGCTTAATATATTGAATTTTAATATGTAATCTCAGTGTGTGGAATTTAATTGGCCAGTAGCAAAATTGGATTCACATCACAATTCCCTGCAAGAGACCTCAGCCAGCCAAATATTCTGCCATGGTTTCTAATCCTGAAGTACACATCCTTTGAGAATCTCCAATTCCCTTCAGCTGGCCTGTTTATTACACCCCATCATCTTCTTGTTTAAACTCAGCACCTTGAATCCCGAGGAAAAAATTGATGTTTCCGAAAGCTGTTCACCATCGCTATGTCTGCTATTTGAGCAACTACATTTTTGTTTCATGGAGAGGTTTGAAATTGTCTCATCTGTACTCTGAACACAGTTCGTTTTTCTCCCTGAAAGTCTGTCATCTTATTAATTGTCAGATTGCCTCTCAGTTGTTGATTCACTTTTCTTGTCCGCTCACCTCTAGTTGATGTGTTTCTATGTCTGTACCGACAATGCAATCAAGGCTTGAAAACTCTTCAAAATCATTGTTATTCAAAATATGAATGGCCTTCAAGTTGAAAGTCCCATAAACTTGTGTTTTGCTTTAACTTTTCTTTGATTTTTTAATTTTGTTCATGCATGGTTGCCATGTGTTATGGCGCCTATTTTGCATCGTTCTTCAAGCCATAGTTGTTGAACAATCAACTTGCCAGTACTTCTTAATTATTGGCCCAAATTTAAAAGCTTATTACAGCCTTTTCTTTTGGATTTTGCTTACGTTTTGCAATCTGGATAGGGACTTCGACTCTACTTTGGAGCAGGTGTCACAATGAATCTCCAGGTCCTCTGGTGGATTCATTTTTACAGCACAGTGAATCTTCCTGCTGCCCTTCAGTCTCCACACCTGTAATGGACAGATTCAGGTGGTTTCCAACTATGCATTCGAGGTTTTCAAGTGAGATGCACTTAGAATCATAGAATTTACAGTGCAGAAGGAGGCCATTCAGCCCATTGGGTCTGCACCGGTCCTTGGAAAGAGTACCGTACTTAAGGCCACACCTCCACCCTATCCTTTAACACAGTAACCCCACCAAACCTTTTGGACACTAAGGGCAATTTAGCATGGCCAGTCCACCTAATCTGCACATCTTTGGACTGTGGGAAGAAACCGGAGTACCCGGAGGAAACCCATGCAGACACAGGGAGAAAATGCAAACCACACAGATAATAATCCGAGGCTGGAATTGAACCCGGGTCGTTGGAGCTGTGAGACAGCAGTGCTAACCACTGTGCCAGCGTGCTGCCCTACTTCTCACAGGTCAGACTGCAGTTTCCTTACTTCTTCATTCTTCGGGATTTGTAGGTCTTTCACCTGCTGCTACATGTTGTAAGATTGTATGTTATCCCATTAAGAACTCTGGAGGCTTGTGACTGTTTGTTTATTAAGAACACATAATGATATACATATACAGCATACACTCTCATGTCATTTCTATCTTCATGGCGACTTCTACCAGACTCACTGCTACTCCCATAAGACTCTCTACATCATAATTTCCCCAGTCTCACATTAATCCTTACAGTCCTGAACACTCAGTACTGTTGTGATTTGGACTTATCTGTCCAAAGATGTGCAGGTTAGGTAGATTGGCCATTCTAAATTGCCCCTTAATGTCCAAAAGGTTGAATGGAGTTATGGGGATACAGTGGAGGCGTAGGCCTAGATAGGGTGCTCTTTCAGTGAGTCCGCGCAGACTCGATGGGCGGAGTGACCATCTTCTGCACTGTAGTGATTCTATTCTATTTTTGCGTTCTTTTCTAACTGTCCCTGTGTTATTGCCATCAAGCCTTATAACAGCCAGCAGTATAATTGAAGATAGCTTACAGTATTGCCCGACTCTGCTTCTTTTTTTAAAAGTGATACTATGATCTAGTCATTATTAAGAAGTCAGGAACTGATTGGGATGGTGGCACAGTGGTTAGCACTGCTGCCTCATCGTGCCAGGGACCCGGGTGACAGTCGATGTGGAGTTTGCACGTTCTCCCCGTGTTTGCGTGGGTTTCTTCCGGGTGCTCGGGTTTCATCCCAAAGTCCAAGATGTGCCAGATAGGTGGTTTGGCTATGATAAGAATTCCCCCCTTAGTGTCTAAAGATGTTCAGGTTAAGTGGGGTTACGGGATTACGGGGATGGTGCTCTTTCAGAAGGTTGGTGCAGACACGATGGACTGAATGGCCTCCTTCTGCACTGGAGGGATTCTATGGATTCTATGGAAAAACCAGAGTGGCTAATTACTTAACTCCAATTTGCACTAAGGTTTACATAATGGATAGCCCTTTAAGTATCCAGTATTTTAGGGTCATCGGAGGTCATTTTAACCTGGGCCAATATTGTAAACCATACCATGCTGGATCATCCAACCTCTCCCGATTTCCTTTTCCATGTCTGCAACCTAAATGAAAATCAGGAGCTGTACCTAAAAGGCAGCTGATCCGATCTCACTTGTTATCTCTCAAACCCAAAATGACCTTCATTGTGTTGATGAAAGGAAATAAAATCAGTTGTATTACTCACTAGAATCCAGCTGGACATTCTATGCAGTTGCCGAGACTGTAGTAATGACCTTTCACACAGTTGATTCGACAGTCCGTATCGCAGTTTGTTACACAATCATTAGCAACAACGAGATCAGCAACAAGGCCTGTGTGGAATTAATGTCAAAACTGATATTACAATCGACACTTGCAAGCTGCCCTCCGCAGGAATTCATGGTCTTGAAGTACGGCAAAGATTTTCTATCACAAGTTTCTAAATAACGGTATTAGGTCAAATGATGTAGCACCAAATAATGCAATAAAAATACACAGAAAAAAACTAATTGTGCCCCTATGGAGCCAGAGCAGCTAACATGATTCCTCCTGAAATGAGAGAGGATTGCAAAACAAACTGAGATTGTTTTGTTCCATTACAATGTAGACAACCAATCAGCAAACAGGGCAGGAGCATAGGAACAGGTGTAGGTCATTCAGCCCCTCAAATCTGTTCCACAGTTCACCTATATCTTGAATACAAAGTATTACAAAGCACATGCAGCACAGAAACTGGCTATTCGACCCAAAAGGTCTATGTTTGCCTCCTCCCTACTTCTTTCCATCTAACCCCATCAACATACCCTGTGCCTACCCGACCAAACCATTTCATAATCTTGAAAACCTCTGTTAGGCTATCCCTCAGTTTTTTCTTTTCTAGAACAGAGTCCCTGCCTGTTCAATCTTTCCTGAGAGGTATAACCTCTCACATCTGGTATTATCCTTGTAAATCATTTTTGCACCTTCTCTAGTGCCTCTGTATCCTCTTTTAGAAATACAGAGACCAAAACTATTCAGCCTCCCAAGTGTGATTTAACCAAAACTCTAGACAAGATATAACTTTGCTGGTTTTCAATTCTAACCCTCTGGAAGTAAACTCCAATGCTTTGTTTGCTTTTCTTAGGGCCTTACTAACCTGCGTAACTTGTGATCTGTGGTTCTGTACTCCAAGATCCCTCTATTCATCTCCTTCATTAGGGCAATCATTTTGAAGGAGTAGTTTTCCTTTTACTCTTCCTACCAAAATGTGTTACCTCACAATTATCGGTATTGAAGTTTGTTTGCTAATTACACTCCCATTCTGCAAGTTTATTAATGTCTTCCTGTATTTTGTCACAGTCCTCCTTTGTATTAAGTTACTCCTTAATTTTGGCACCGGCAAATTTTAAAATTTTGCTTCTGATCCCCACATCCAAATGTATCAGTGAACTGTGCCTTATCGTCACCTACCTTTCTTCCATCATTACAAGTACCCTTGCCCGTCAAGTCTCAGTTCTAAACTTTTCAGTTGATCTTGGCTCAATTGATTTTTTTGGGTAGAGATAGGTTTATGGCAGCACGGTGACACAGTGGTTAGCACTGCTTTCTCACAGCACCAAGGACTCGGGTTTGATTCTGATCTTGGGTGACTGTGTGGAGTTTGCACATTCTCCCTGTGTCTGTGTGGGTTTCCTCCGGGTGCTCTGGTTTCCTCCCAGAGTCCAAAAATGTGCAGGTTAGGTGGATTAGCCATTATCAATTGCCCCCACGTATCCAAACGTTAGGTATAGATATGGGGAGTGGGCTTAAGTAAGGTGCTCTTTCGGAAAGTCAGTGCAGAACCAATGGGCCGAATGGCCTCCAACTGCACTGTATGGATTCTATGATTCTATTATTTCCATGGTTGTTTGTGTGAAGGAGCGCTTCCTGACAACATCCCTCGGATATTTTCCTTTTACCTGCCACAGTTACTTGTAAAACATTTCAACAGGTTTGACAACAAAGATGCGCACAATTTGTGACTGATGCTCTGACAGTTTTCACAAAAGAATAAACTGCGGAGGAAGGAACCCCAGAGGACAATGCAATCAGTTGTACTCCAACAGATATAGTGCCTTTCATCTGTACACTGAGAGCAAGCTGTTCCTGGTTGCAACAGCTAAAGCTGGTACGAGGAACAGGCAGAGCCAGCAGATCAAGGCATGAAGTCAGTGAGTACAGGAACCATACTGTGCAGTGAAGGACTATGCACAATGCCCAGCCTTAACCAGGGCACTTGGCTTGGCTTCAGCAGCCTTGACCTAAACAGTAGAAATCCAACAGCAAAAACAACAGGTACTTATGTGGCACCTTTAATGCACAAAACCTTCCCAAAGTATTTCACAGGAGCAGCGTCAAACATATTTTGACACTACCAACACATGAGGAAATATTAGGACAAATGTTTGGTCGAAGAGGTGAATTGAAAGGAGCATTTTAAAGGATGGAGGAGCGGTGGAAATGTTTAGGGAAGGAATTCCAGAGTGTAGGACCGAAGGCATAGCCACCAAAGGTGAAATGGTTGAAATCGGGATGTTCAAGAGAGTAGGATTGGAGGTGCACAGATAACTTGGAGAGTTGTGGGTCGAAGAATTCACTGAGATAGGATGGGATGAAATTTCCCATTTCTGATTATTGCCGCAGCCCACATGGGAACTCTGAGGAGATTTTAACTGTCACCTGCCCATTTCCCACCTGAAAAATTGATATTTGGCAATTGAAATTTGGTTGAGAACATCTCAACCACCTACAGGCATCCAAGGCCCATCCAAAGCAGTTTTCATGAATGGCCCATATTTCCACAGGGAGACTGTTTACAAATGTGATCAATTGCAGGACCCCAATGGAGATTTTCAGGTAAAATTGGGAGGAGAGGTTGCCATACTCTGTATCAGGCGTTAAGCCAATGTCTTTAATGGACCACTGAAAGCTGCTCAGGAAACAACCCAGGAACTTTGCCAATTTTATATATCGTCGAGGAACTAGGAGCAATTGCTGACCTGTGACGCCATTCTCCAACCTGTCTACAACCTCTACCAGGCCCGTTCTTTCAGCCTGTCTGAGGCCACCCTCACCCTGGTACCTAGCCTGATCTACTAGCCTGAATCATTTAAATGAAACCATAACCACATGTTTTTTGGACCTCTGGCCACCAGGGGGCAACTCAGCTACTCTGTTGACTGTGCCCCTTTTCGGTATAAAATGGGGGTTCAGCTGCGGTGCACTCCACATATGAATAATCCACTAATACTTCATATTTAGGCTCACCCTTGATGGAATATTTACATGGTACTGTAGCAAAACTCACACCTGAGAAATTGTATTTAGTAGAATGTCAGTGGGGAAAAAGAAGAGGGGTGGGTTGGAACAGAAAAATAGAGATTAAAAAAAAAAATGAAAACATTCCCTTTAAAATAACTAAAACCATCAATTCTGGCCCACAACAAAAAAAATCATAAAACAATTAACAATTTTTCAGCTCACTTTCAAAATTAAATTGCGATTGTTCACAAAACCATTAAGTGGAGTTGAATTCAAGCAATAACATCGAAGTAAAGGAATCCACAATTAAAGACAAAAGGACAGAAAGAAATAAAGGAAAAATATTCAGAGTTGTACTCACCAGAAATGAATAAAAAATAAAGACTTGAAAAGTTGCACTTGCTTTGATACAAAAATACAGAAGGCATTTTTCATGTATGAATTTGTATCATTTTCAAGTCATTAGTTTTGCACATCTATATCTTGACCAATTGAACAGGTTCAGGGGGTAATGTAAATGTGTTGAAACCTTCTAGACTGCGAATTTCAATGTGTTATCTGAGCCTGGGCTCAAATGCTCAGAGAGAGCATGCGCAGTAAACTGATACTTGCTTTCTTTAGATAGTTGGTCATCGAATCTGAAAAGGAAAGGCTAGATAGGATAGAAAAGGAAAGGGCAATTGAAACTTCAACCTGGACTCAAATACAGCAAAAAAAATCTAAGGAAGCAAGGTAGGAAATCTATACTTTGGCTGTGTACAGTTTTGATCTCTTTATTTGAAAAAGCATCTAAATGGGGAAGCGGAGGTGCAGTGGTGTTGTCACTGGACTGAGTCGAGAGACCAGTTTTGGTGTTACGATCCCAGTTGATGCTATAACTAGACGGGAAGATCCCAGAATTGAACCTGGTTCAAAAGACCATGCACTTATTTTTTTAAATATAAAACATGGAGGAACTTGGTGGAACAGAGTCACGGACCACTAATTACTTTTAACAACAACATTTTGTTAAAATTAAACATGAAAAAATTTGATTATAATACAATACTCCTTTCCTCCACCCTTATCAATTATACATACATACATATTAACACAGATTACAAAGTACATCTTAAACAACAGTGGTCTCATTAACAAAGTCCCTTTTAAGCACACATGATGACTGTGGTCAAATACATGTATTCTGTTGTGAACCCAAGTTAGTTTCTGTGGATTTCTCCTCAAAATCCCCCCAGATGAGAGTTTCCAAACACCACTCCCAAAAACATACTTTAAAATCTTCTGTTCTGATAATGCTTTCCATTAAGGGTTTGCATTCGGAAATCCAGACCAGGGGCTGGATTCTCCAAAAATGGGGCTATGTCCCCAAGCCGACATAAAAAAGCTGGCGTTTCACGCCAGACTTTCCTCAAAACAATTTACAGCTATTCACCTATCTTGAAGGGGTTGGCAGGGCCCCAGAGTGCTTCTCGCAGCTTCAGCTGTGGATATGGGCCCCTCCACTTCTGGTTGCGAGTCCGCACATACGCACTTCGGTGGCCTGCAGCGGTTGCGCCGAACGCGATGGCGGACTCAGCCGGCGGACCTGGACGAACAAAGAAGGCCCCAACGATCTGCCCCTTGCCGTTCGATCTAACCCGCCCCGTCTGCCCATAAGACCCCTCCCCCCCGGTACTTGATCCCCCGCCCCATGACCAGGGCGGCTGTGGACTCAGTCCGCAGCTGCCGCATGAGAGTCCCGACCGGCTGAATTCCCGACGGCGTGGTTCTAACCACATCTGACCGGTCGGGACTGGAGCATCGCTGGGAGAGCCTCTGGCAATGGCCCCCCCAGGCGCGCCGTGTAATTCGCATGCAAGCGATTCTCCGGGCGAGTGTTTGGCATGGTGCTGCGGAGAATCCAGCCCCAGGTTTTTCAAATAACACTTTTAAAAAAAACTTCTGCTCCACTTTTAACAGTGAAACCAGTCCAGGATTTTACACCCACTCTTTTAGGATTTACTTCTCTTGACGACTGTGCAAACAGCTCCCAATTGCTTTAACTCTTGTTTCCCAAACTGCATTAAAATGGCATCAGATGTTTGTTTTACCATTGAAGGTTGCTGTCCCACTTTAAATCTAGTTACTGTAATTGTCTCTTTAACTTAGAACTTTATTCTTCCTTGAATTCTTCTGAGCAATACTTTGGTCTCTGTTCGCTTAACTCCAAACTTTCTTCATTAACTAGTGTTCTTCAGATCTATGCACTCATTTTCTTAATCATTATTCCATGGGAAGGCCTTTCTTCTAACAAAGCTGAGAGAAATGTTCCCTCTCTAGATTTCTAAACCAGCGGCTTTTAGTAGAGATATGAGAGCTGTCATGTCTTCAACTGCCCACAAGTTCAGCTAAAACTAAGTTTTATTTATCCTTACAATGGCCTCCAGTTGCTGAACAAACCGCACATGCTTATGCCTTTTATTTATTCTTCATGCCATAGCCCTCTCTAGGCACAATAGAAATACATTTAGAACTTAACCAACCCCCACACATATAAACACCTTTTTCCAGCATGAATCTAACTATAGGTTTTACTCATCCAGGCATAGAAACATTCAATCAAGCCTTCCTGAAACTATACCTTATTTCTAATGTTTACCAATAGAAATATAAACATATATCCCTTAAAACTACCATTGTTTTTTTAACACTGGGGATCCGGGTTTCAATCCCAGCATGGCAGATGGTGGAATGTTTAAAACTCAATAAAACACCTGGAATGAAAAGTCTAATGATGATGATGAAAACATTGTCGACTGTCGTAAAAATCCAACTAGTTCACTAATGTCTTTTAGGAAGGAAACCTGCTGTCCTTACCTGGTCTAACCTACATGTGACTCCAGACCCACTGAAATGTGGTTGATTCTTAAATGCTCTCTGAAATGGCCTAGCAAGCCACTCAGTTGTACTCAAACAAAAGGAATGAAACTGGACGGATCACCTGTCATCGATTTAGGCACCAGAAACGACAATGGCACACCCAGCCCTGTCGACTCTGCAAAATCCTCCTTGCTAACTTCTGGAGCTTGTGCCAAAATTAGGGGAGCTGTCTCACAAACTAGTCAAGCAACAGCCACACATCACAGAATCATATATTACAGATAATTCCCCAGACACTACCATCACCATTCCTGGGAATGTCCTTTCCCACTGGCAGGACAGACCCACCAAAGATGGTGGCACAATGTTATACAGGCAGGAGGGAGTTGCCCTGGGGGTCCTCAGCATTGACTCTGAACCCCATGAATCTCATGGAACCAGGTCAAACATGGACAAGGAAACCTCCTACTGGTTACCACATGCCCCCTCAGCTGACAAATTAGCACTCCTCCATGTTGAACACCACTTGGAGGAAGTACTGAGAGTGGCAATGGCACAGAATGTGGTCTGGGTGGGCGTCTTCAATGTCCATCACCAAGAATGGTAGCACCACCATGGACCGAGCTGGCTGGATCCTAAAGAACCTAGCTGCTAGACTGGAACTGCGGCAGGTGGTGAGGGAAGCAGCAAGAGCGGAAAACATATTCGACCTTGTCCTCACCAACCTGCCTGACACATGAGCATCTGCTCATGACAGTATTGATAGGACTGATCACCGCACAGTCCATTGAGAATACCCTCCAGTGTCTTGTGTGGCACTATCACCTTGCTAAATGGGATAGACCTTGAACAGATCCAGGGGCTCAAGACTGGGCATCCATGAGGCATTATGCGCCATCAGCAGCAGAATTGTACCTCAATTTGTATCCTCATGGCCAAGCATACCCCCACTCTACCATTACTACCGAATTAGAGGATTAGTCCTGGTTTAATGGAGAGTGCAGGAGAGCATGCCAGGAGCAGGACCAGGCATACCTAAAAATGAAGTGTCAACTTGGTGAAGCTAAAGCACAGGACTACTTGTGTGGCAAACAGCATAAGCAGCAAGAAATAGACAGAGCTAAGTGATTCTACAACCAATGGATCAGGTCTAAGCTCTGCAGTCCTGTCACATACAGTTGTGAATTGTGGTGGACAATTGAACAACTCACTGGAGGAGGTGGCTCCACAAATATTCCCTTCCTCAATGCTGAAGACGTTCAGCACATCAGTTTCAAATGGTAAGGCTGAAGCATTCTCAACAATCTCCAACCAGAAATGCTGAGTGGATGATTCATCTCGGCCTCCTCCGGAGATCCCCGGTGTGTCTTCAGCCAATTCGATTCATTCCATGAGATGTAAAGAAATGGTTGAAGGCACTGGATACTGCAAATATTTCAGCAATAGTACTGAAGACTTATGCTCCAGAACTTGCCAAGCCCCTCGCCATGCTGTTACAGTACAGCTACAACACAGCATCTACACGAAAATATGAAACCTTGCCCAGATACGTCTCATACACAAGAAACACGACAAATCCAACCCAGCACCCCCCCCCCCCCCCCCATCAGTCTACTCTCGACAATGACAACAGGGGCTCATCAGTCTATGGAACTCAATTCTCCCAACAGCAATGTAGCCTTGGTCATTAAATTCATTGAAGGCCAAGTTTGATAGAGGTTTGAGATACAGCGGAATCAAGGGTAATGGGGGATGGATATGGAATGGCATGATGGGTGTGTAATGTCCAGCGCGGAACCTACAGGGTGGGAATACTTGTCTTCCCCGTGCTCCTTGTGGAGTACGAGCTCCCCCACTCGGGGCGGGGTATCTCAATTAAACAATGTAGAAAAGGTCGGCCAGTAAGGCACCAACCAGAAAGGAACCCGATAGGATTCTACCTGGTAGTGTACATATCGTTTGTGTAAATAAAACTTTGTTTCTTATTTTACTCAGGGTGGATTCCCCTTGTCCTTATTAAAAGGTGGCCAGAGAGGAACGTGAAATTGAGACCACAATCTGATCAACCATGATCTTTTCAAGCTGGCTTGAAGGGCTGATTGGCCTACTTCTGCTCCTAAGTTCCTATGTTCCATAAAAAGCTGCCGATTCTTCAATGTTGTTCAGGGTCTGTGATGACAATAGCCAGGCTGCAAATTAGGCTTCTGAAGAAAAGCTTGAAAGACAGAGCATGAAAGATTATGGGTAAAGTGTAGATTGCTATGGGATACAGTGAGGGTTATTAGCTATATTAGAAAATTAAAAAACAAATTAAAAGCCAGAGAAAGGTCTGACGGAGGCATGTGAGTGATATAAAGACATATGCTGTTTTCCAGACACAAGGACAGCCAGTTTGCCACGGCTTATTCCTGATCTGCTGTATCCCGACATTCCTATGTAATTCTCTCCTGTTGCTGTGTGTCACTGACAGGGCTAATGGTGCCACCTGAAGTGCTGAGCTTGATAAACCCTGCAAAAAAAATCTATCTCAGACTTACAAATGGCTTTGAATTTTATCCTTACCAGTATTTTCAAATTGTCTGTAAGCATTTGATTTAGAGATATGTTTGTCTTCACTTTCGGAACGATGATCCTAAACAACAGACTTGCTGGCTGTCAGCAGTGGCAAAGTAATGCCTGAGATCAGTCTTGTCTCCCTGAGAAGTGAAGGTTTTACCATTGTGCCAAAGTGACTCGAATCTTTGATGAGAGATTCAACACTGTTATATTAACACTGCGATCCATAAAGCCAATGGCATGAAGATCAAATCCTACTTCAGATCACTCTGCACCATGTACAAATGCAGCCTCATTCAACAGAATGTAGAAGATCCGGGTTAAATTCAGTAAAATTCAGTTTTTCCATTTCAGTCCTGATTTCTTTTCAAAATATTAACTGACAGCGTGTAACGTTCCCTTGTTGATTGATGATGTTCATACAAAAGGATTAATGATTGTGACGTTATTGCAAGTGTATCACTGGTTACCAGTACATCAGTGCCTGTCATGTTTATGTAAAAAATGTTGCTGTTGTGATCAGCAGACTCTATTTTTCCTTCTATAAAAAAACGGTAACGAACAAAAAAAAAGGAAAAATGCCAAGATCAAATTGGCAAATAATACACAGATAGTTAATGCGACTACTCTTGCACATAAAAACAGGGTAGGTGGAATATCATGAATGGAGACATTCCAGGCAGCCTTCTTTCCAAGAATGTATCCTTCCTAAGCAATTAGTAGCGGACATTCTATCAAACAATGCCATCCATCAAATCAATGGATTGATAAGAAGTACCCGGGGTGGGCAAAGTGTCCACGCCATCGTAAACACCGTCGCGTTTTACGATGGCGTGAACGGGCCGCTGCCCGGAGTAATTCTGGCCCCTACAGGGGGCCAGTATGGCGCTGGAGCGGTTCACGCCACTCCAGCTGCCGATCCCGGTGCGAACAGGGCATCGCGGGATCCGCGCATGCGCATTGGTGCTGGCGCCAACGCGTGCATGTGCGGTGGCCACCTTCATCGCGCTGGCCCCAATGCAACATGGCTCAGGAGTACAGGGGCCGGCGCATAGGAAGAGAGTCTGCGGGACATAGAGGCCGATCGGTGGGCCCCGATCGCGGGTCAGGCCGCATCGGAGGCCCCCCCCCCCCCCCCCCGGGTCGGAGCCCCCCTCCCCCCTCCACAGGCCGCCACCTGACCCTTGCACGCAGAGTTCCTGCCGGCTGTGAGCTCAGCGTTTTAACTGCGGGGGCTCGGCCCATCCCGGGCCGAGAATCGGTGGACCGGCCACATAGAGCGGCCCGCGACTGGCGCCGCGCCAAACACGCCGGCGCCAATGGCACTAATTCTCCGCTCTGCGGAGAATCGCGTGCTGGCATCAGGGCGGCGTGGCCAGGTACAGGGAATCTCCGGCCCGGCTGCGGGCTGAGAGAATCCAGCCCCCGCTGTCTTCTGTTATCCCTTGCCTTGATGAAAGTGCAAGTCTCACATCTGACTTCTATAGTTTTCATGGACATCTCCGAATCAAACAAAATGTTATCTGTCACTTTGCAAATCCCTTCCCCTGTAAAAAAAAGGCTGCCCAGTGGGAAAAACAGTAAAACGGGAAAATAAGAATGCTGGACCGAACATGTTTTTTCCTACAGGGTAATACTTATTTCGTTTCAAACTGTCTCAAACTCTGGTTGTATATTTTTAATTTGTAATTTAGCAGGATATTCTCAGGCACATTTTGCCTATATTCATATTATTAATTGGATTTTTCAGTATATCAATATGAGAGGGTGTAAATTAATATATGAGCACATTAATAAAGGAAGAGGCGGTGGCATAGTGATATTCTATTCCAGAGACCAAGGACAATGCTCTGGGGACCTGGGTTCAAATCCTGCCATGGCAGATGGTGAAATTTGAATTTAATTTCAAAAAATCTGGAATTAAAACTAATGATGACCATGAAACCATTGTCGCTTCACTAATGTCCTTTAGGGAAGGAAATCTGCTACCCTTACCTGATCTGGCCTACATGTGACTCCGGACGCACAGCAATGTGGTTTACTCTTAAATGGCCTAGCACTCAGTTCAAGGGTAATTCGGGAAAGGGCAATAAATACTGGCCCAACCAGCGACGCACACATCCCCTGAACTAATTTTTAAAAATGACTTGCTGTTGTGTGACGAACAATTTTCCTCTTCAGGCTTCCAATAAGTAATTTTTCAACGTTTCCCTCCAGGCCATTGGAAATTTGGACATCTTCTGTACATGAGATGTCATTTAAAATTATTGGATGCAAAATTTTGTAGACATGCACTGCCCAATGGAAGACAAAAGTAATAAAATTACTTCTCAGTTTCAGCATTGTGTAACCCTGGTAAAATGAAGCTTTCTCTGTTGTGATTTGATTCCAACTTTTTTTAAAAAGCCCCTGTGGCACCAGTGTGTTTAATCTTTTTTCTAACTTCTCTAGCAACCAGAAGCTGCCAAGAGAAACGGAAAATCTAGGGGCTGGATTCTCTGCAGCCCCGCGCCGAAATTGCGTTTGGCACCAGGGCGGGGAATCAAAGTTCTTGACCGAATCGGATCTGGCGCCGCTCCAGTCATTCTTCGGGCCCCAAAGAATCGTGCGTCCACGAATTACTCCGCGCAGCTGGGGAGCCATTGCCAGAGTCTCTCCCAGCGATACTCCACTCCCGACCGGCCAAGTTCCCAACGGCGTGGAACTGATGTAGTATGGCCGGTCAGGACTGTCGCGTGGCGGCTGCGGACTCAGTCATATTGTATTGTGTGATATTAAAGATTTTAATTCTGTGTTAATAATAAAGTTTTGTTTTAATATCCCATATCCCTGTTTCTTCGTGCAATCACACCTGGAGCAAAGTAACCTTTCTTCACAATCTTTCCAAATTTAAATAAAATATTGGGGTTTCTGTCCGGTATCCTAGCCATTGTTAAGTCTGGTCCAGGATCGTAAGTGTTGCCTGACTGGAATAAGGCCCCTGTACAGGCAAACCAGGGATCTCTTTGCAAAATGGAGCATATACAGTGCAGTCAGTTCTGTAGCAGCTGGAGGAGTTTCTTCAAGCTGCCACTCGAAAGAAGGGTTTCAAGTGATTTAGCCATTTGAATAGAAGATGAAAAGTCATAAAGAGTCATTATGGCACAGAAGGCGGTCATTCAGCTCACTGAGTCCTTGCTACAGGAGTACTCCCCCGATGCCTCATTCAAACAATGGGAGCCATTGCGGGCTACCATGGAATTTACGGAGTCTGCCCGTTCTCCCGTGTCTGCGTGGGTTTCCTTCGGGTGCTCTGGTTTCCTCCCACAAGTCCTGAAATACGTGCTTGTGAGGTGAATTTGAATTTCTGAATTCTCCCTCTGTGTACCAGAACAGGCACTGTAGTGTGGCGACTAGGGGACTTTCACAGTAACTTCACTGCAGTGCTAATGTAAGCCTACTTGTGACAAAAATAAAGATTATTATTATTATTAACAGCCAGCCAAGTTCAAGACTGACAATCGCTACCTGACAGATGAGCCCAGCAGAGACAGAGACACTTTCTTAGAACCAGCCAAGTGAAATCCAGATAAAGGCCATATCCATTTGCACAGTGCCGGTCGCCCTGAAGTTAAGTATAGGTTTTTGTAGCTGATAGGTGCAGTTTAACTCATAGTAGATATTGTGTTTGCATGTCGAGATAACTCTTGTGTATGTAAATAAACCATCTTTTGAACGAACTAACTGGTTGTCTGGTCATTTGGTCGATATAAGGGAAGGCTTGTGGTTCACCAACATTATTATTGGCAACACTGTGATAATTCTGCTGTGATTCCCAGCAACCAATTATTGGGCTGAATTTTTAAAACTTCTCTGAGAAAAAAAGGATTGAATTTTAAAAATTGAAATTCTCCTGCAGGTGTCTACATTAGGCCAAAATCCACAATTCAAAGACGCGACTGCTTCATCTTAAACGAAAGAGCTATTGACTGTTCCGAATGAAATTTCAAAATATCTGTTATTCAGACGCAGCAAGAATACTGAATTTCGAAATCCATCAACAACACAAGTAACATAATTAGAACACAACCAACCACTTTAAACAAATATGCATGCTGCATAATTTACATCAAATCTGTGTTAAATTATTAAATTATTATATAGAGGTGCGGATTTGCATAAAATCAATATCAAATATTAACTGTCGATATGCAATCTGCAACTCAAAATACTGTCACGCCTAAAGGCTTATATTCTCATTCAACCCGTAAAGATCTACATATTAAGTCTCCACCTGATTATTCAGTCAATGTTTGTGCAGTTAGGAATCTGGAGAAATCCCTATGGTACTTCAGAGTCCTGATATTTAGTGTTGCTTTCATTAAACCATGCCTCAGATAAAAAAAAGTCACTTTATAAGTCATTTCGGGAATGATGAAGACAGTTGCCAGTTGACACCCTGGAATGTGTATCATTATTAAATACATTCCTTTGAGTGTGACTTTGTTGGCAAAATTTCAAACAAAAGCGTGTTGCGTGTTTCTAATAAGAGGGTGGCAAAATAGCAGATATATTTCTCCATTATATGCTTTACTCATGTATTGTAAAACAATGTCTAAGGTGACGTTGGATGATAAACAGCACAGCTGTTTAAATGTTTCTGTGTCTTGGCTGTGTTGTGAAATCTAGTATTTTTTAAATGAATTTACTGGCTGGAGACCACAAATTAAACTTCTAAAAAGACAAAAGCCACATTCCAATGAGTTGAAACCATAGTCAAAGGTGGCTGGACATTTGCATCACTGTATCTTTTACATTCCAAGGCTATTGAGTGGAGCATACCTGTCTGCAAGAGTTCATCAACTTGTTAAAAGTGAATTCGCAGGACATCCAAACTCAAGTGTGCATATGAAACCTGTTTGTTTGGGTCTTTTATCACCACAGCACGAAAACAGTTAAACATTCACCTAATTGACAAGCATGTCATTAAAAAAACTTTTGGGATCAAATGAGGAGTGGGCAAAGAGAGAGCTATTCAACCTTCCCTCAGTTGGTTCTAACAGGCATGTTCTCTGCTAAGAAGATAGCTAAAGAGAACAGTCGGTTACTGAAGGTCCATGGCTGTAATTTTCCAGCCCCTCCTCCCCCACCACCTGCCGTGGGTTGTCCCACAGCCCAGGTGGCTCGACTTTGGCTGCTGGTGGGATCTTCTTGTCTTGCTCAAGCCTACAGCATTTTGCATGGCTTGCCTGCCCCTCTACCTACAAATTGTGTCAGGTGTTGACCTTGGTGGGACTGGTAGATCCTGTTGGTGCGAAGGGCTGGCAAAACCTGCACAGACTGTGTGCACCACAAGTAAGTGAGTAATACTGAGAAATATTGAAGACAACATTCTCAAATACTGTTCTGTGGCTGCCTCCCAATGCACCCCCATTCCCTAACAGCTCCTTGAGGAACCCAAACATTCTGCAACCATCAGCTTGAAAACTTTAAAACCTAAAGTAGATTTAATATCTGACAAAGGGAGTGAGTGCTTAGCAACTTAACATTCTGCCCAAATACTATCATACTGGAAGTACAAACATCAAGTAGAAAATAATTTCTTTCTGCTGTGGTAAAAATTCCATGACTGAAACAGTGAGAGAAAATGAAAGTGTGCTTTCTAATGAGTGCCACTGTCTCAAACTGGTGTGTCTCATATTTTTAATCACGTAAACTGATCTGAAGCAGCTCAGAACAGATTAGAATCAAGTATCTGGAGCCAGTCAAAAGGCAAACACAGAGGAAGATAATGATTAAAGGGTAGAGCATTTTCAGAGCGCTCAGAAAAGAAAGTCTACAACTAGAACTTTTTTAATAAGATGTTTTAATGTTAACTTCATGCACTTCCATTCAATTTATAACTCCTTAAATAATGAAGGTGCTCACATCAGTATACAACAGAACCCAGGCAAGCTGGACTATTGCAGCTAATATTAATGCCACAAAAATGCCAGACATTGACCATCTCTAGTAAGAGAAAGTTCAGCTACCTCCTGACTTTCCATGGCACCATTAGCCAAATCTCCCACTGTCGATATGATAGGAGGTCATCCTTAACCAGAGGCTTCGCTGGATCCACTGTACAAACAATATCAATACAAGAACAGGGCAAAGGAGGTATTCTGCAATGAATGACTCACCTTCCAATCCTTCAACACCTCTCCACCATTTGCATCCTCGAAAGTGTAGTGGGACATTCAAAACTCACCTGGAAGAGTACCATGATATCCAAGAAGCTTGAACCCAATTTGATTGACACCGTTGTCACTGAATGAATGAACGGTGGAGAATAAACAGGGGCAAGAAGATTTCCAGCATGAACTGACAGGGAAGGGGAAGAAGAGGATTACCTCATTGTGGTAGTGTGGCCCCACTGAGGCCCCGAATAGAACCAGAGTCCGAATAGATTGCAAGGATGAACACATTATGGAACTCTGCTCCCATTCGGTTAGATCGCACCCTATAACTTTGAAGTGGTCACGCAATAATGACCATGTGAGGCCTGATCCATTTTGAAGACTGTGCTTTATATGCAGTTCATTGTCGCCAGTCCACTTCAATATTGGGTATTCCCAAGGCTGCCTGTCATTATTGGTTGGCCACGTGGAAGATTTCCATCACAGAGTACGAGGGGAGCCCAGGATAGTGGTGGCCCATGTTGTTCTGATGAGCCCTGATCACATTGGTGAACTTACGTTCTTGGACCTCATTTGTCATAAGATCCTAATTTCGATAGATGGATGAGAATCTTGCCTGGTTCAGATGGCAACAAATATCGTGGTAAGTCTACATCCTCCATTTTGACCCCAATGCCACCCATTAGCAATGGCCAAAGGGAGTCAAAATCTTCCTCATGAAGTATTTTTCAACTTGACGACACAATTGCAGACGACACAAAGGTTGGTGGAATTGCGGATAGCGATGAGGACTGTCTGAGGATACAGCAGGATTTAGATTGTCTGGAGACTTGGGCGGAGAGATGGCAGATGGAGTTTTATCCGGACAAATGTGAGGTAATGCATTTTGGAAGGGCTAATACAGGTAGGGAATATACAGTGAATGGTAGAACCCTCAAGAGTATTGAAAGTCAAAGAGATCTAGGAGTACAGGTCCACAGGTCATTGAAAGGGGCAACACAGGTGGAGAAGGTAGTCAAGAAGGCATACGGCATGCTTGCCTTCATTGGCCGGGGCATTGAGTATAAGAATTGGCAAGTCATGTTGCAGCTGTATAGAACCTTAGTTAGGCCACACTTGGAGTATAGTGTTCAATTCTGGTCGCCACACTACCAGAAGGATGTGGAGGCTTTAGAGAGGGTGCAGAAGAGATTTACCAGAATGTTGCCTGGTATGGAGGGCATAAGCTATGAGGAGCGATTGAATAAACTCGGTTTGTTCTCACTGGAACGAAGGAGGTTGAGGGGCGACCTGATAGAGGTATACAAAATTATGAGGGGCATAGACAGAGTGGATAGTCAGAGGCTTTTCCCCAGGGTAGAGGGGTCAATTACTAGGGGGCATAGGTTTAAGGTGAGAGGGGCAAAGTTTAGAGTAGATGTACGAGGCAAGTTTTTTACGCAGAGGGTAGTGGGTGCCTGGAACTCACTACCGGAGGAGGTAGTGGAAGCAGGGACGATAGGGACATTTAAGGGGCATCTTGACAAATATATGAATAGGATGGGAATAGAAGGATATGGACCCAGGAAGTGTAGAAGATTGTAGTTTAGTCGGGCAGTATGGTCGGCACGGGCTTGGAGGGCCGAAGGGCCTGTTCCTGTGCTGTACATTTCTTTGTTCTTTCTTTGTTTTGTTCTTTGTTGATGTCGGAAAGAAGAGAATCAGTATTATAAGTGAACATGACAACTGTTATTAGCTTTTCAATTGATCTATATTCTCTGCACCAAGTTGAAAATTTGGTAGTGGTCCTGGTGGGTGAAGGGAGTTGATTTGCATAAGGGCCAAAGTTGGGGGAATTCAGCACGGCAGGTTATTCATTAGACATGAGCAGGCTTTTTAGTGTCTCTTCTTATTCACTGTATGCAAAAGAAAACTGCTCCTAAAATGACTGAGGGGTGCTTTGCTTCGAATGAAGGGTTACATTGATTTCATTAACGTCAACTCACATATCTTTCAAAAACTGCCTCTTTTTATCTTTTTGAAATACCTGAGGGCAGTGAAGATGCTAAATGGTTCCTTCCTAGAGAACATCCATAATTCTGCATATTATCATAAATCTGCATTACATACATGAGAGGAAGGAAGACACAAAGATTGAATGAGAATGGGTTGAATCAGAGAAAGTCATTTGCTGCAGTTGATTTCTTGTGAATATAATCATGGCCACGCTGTTTGATAGCCTCACAGGTTTTAAAACAAGCCTTTCTCTTTCCAAATGACTAGTATGTTTCCGAAGAACTGAGGGAAGACATGTTCTGTGTTTTCTTTGCACTGGTCCAGTGTCTTCTGATGCTACATTGAGAATCGTTGACCTTAAAGCATGAAAGAATAATCATGTACGTAATTGATGGGCAGCACGGTAGCACAGTGGGCAGCATAGTAGCACAGTGGTTAGCACAGTTGCTTCACAGCTCCAGGGTCCCAGGTTCGATTTGCGGCTTGGGTCACTACCTGTGCAGAGTTTGCACGCTCTCCCCGTGTCTGCGTGGGTTTCCTCCGGGTGCTCCGCTTTCCTCCCACAGTCCAAAGATGTGCAGGTTAGGTGGATTGACCATTCTAAATTGCCCTTGGTGTCCAAAAAAAGTGTTGAGTGGGGTTACTGGGTTACGGGAATAGGTTGGACCCGGAGGGGCTGGTGGATGAAACCGGAAATAGCTGCAGGAAGAGCGGAGGATAGGTGGTGGCAAGTGTCTGGCATGCCCAGACTTTCAGGGAGGCCCTGATCCTTGCCCGCTTCTCATACGACGAGGCTTTGTACATCAGCTCACCCCCTCCCTGCACCATTGCCCACCTTCTACCACATCCAATTCCCTATTCCCCTCGATGCTTCTCAGTGACTGGGTCATGCTCTGCAGTGCCTCGGCAATGTCCACCAACATCTGAGACATGTCCCTCATTGAGGCCCTCACCCATGGTTGTCATTGACTGAGCCGTGCCTTGGACACCACCACTCAAGACATTGACCTCGTGCTGAAGGCTTTCCACTGCGGTCGCCACCCTAGCAATGAGCTGCGGTGCCATGCATTATCGGCATCATCTCCTGGGCTGGGGCTTTCGGGAACCCTTGAATCAGCTATGCACTCACTGGTATAACACTGACATCCCCTCTTGAACCTTATTACTGCAGACCTGTTCCTCGCTTTGGAAATGCTGACCTCACAAGGCTTCTCGACACTGTGGATGTGAGACGGGACATCCTGTTCCCCCAAGGGAGTCGGAGAACCAGCAGCAGGGTCACCAATACCACCTGGAAGGCAGTGGCTGCGGCTGTCAGTGCAGACAGCATGACCAGGAAGTGTGCCGAACAATGTAGGTCCTAGCAGGTCCGAGCATCTTCTTTAGCTCTGGGAGAACCTTATCCACAGGCTTGGCATCTGACTGGAACTCAGCTGTGTCCTGGGATCCAGCCGAGCTCTGGCTGCTAACTCCCTGGGATCTGACTGGCTGCACCTGATGTACATCAGTAACTGTGTGGTGCTCACTAGGTTGTGCCCCAGAAGCTTGTCCACTAATGTCGCCCACCGATGTGCATGCCTTTGCACTGGTGGAAGGTGGGTGTGATAACTGTGCCTCATTGGTGGTCTCCTCAGAGCTTGCCTCCAAGGTGGTCTCTCGGGTGGAGGACGAGGATGACTTTGAATGGTCCGGCCCCATCAGATGGAGATGCTGCAAAACAATGGACATGTGGTCAGTCAGAGGGAAGGATCATTTCGTCTCAGATCTCTGGTACTCCTCCTCCCTCCGTCTTGGTCCCTTCCCGCTTATGATGGACTTTCTTCTCCTGCAGGGGCAAAGAGAGGGCTTGATGGATCAAACAGTTAAATGGCAGGTGGCATGTGTGGGCATGGCAACTGGATATGAAGGGACCCAATGGGTGCCAGCGGGGGATGAGGAGAAAGCACAAGGATCGGATGTGGGGAGGTTGCGAAGTGTCAGTCAGTGATTTGTGGTGTGGAGGAGGGGTAGGGGGTTGGGAATTTAAGGAGTGGTGGGTGGAGCTGATGCCAGGGAAGAGGTGGTAAGTTACCCCTTGCAGCTCGGTGGATGTCATTGATCCTCTTTCTCCATTGTACGGCGGTCTTCATGGTTAATGTGCCTCTCCCCAGTCTTGACGACCACCAGGCTCTCCAGGGGCGGGTACTAGCCTCAATGATCCCCTCTCGTAGGAGTCGCTGGACCTCCGACCTGATAAAGGCCCTGTCCCGGGCACTGTACCATCTGCTCCTAGTAGCGACGGGCTTCCTAGTCCGGGGTGAGGTTAGCGAAGAGCGAGGATGGGGCGACCTTAAGGGTTGTGAGGCTACAGATGGTGAGGGGGGGGCAGGGGTCCACCGAACTTTAAAGTAAGGGTTTGGAGGTGGCACTGGAAGTCGAGCCCCAGTAATAGGGCAGCACAGAGATGGGGAAGGACGTAGAGCTTAAAGTTAGTGTATTTTACGCCTTGTACCATAAGGGTCGCGACACAGTACCCCTGGATTACTACTGAATATGATCCGGAAGCCAGGGAGATTTTCTGGGTCGCGGGTAAAATTGGGAGGGAGCAGCGCCTTACCATATCTGGGTGTGTGAAGCTGTCTGTGCTCCCGGAGTCGAAAATACAAGCTGTCTCGTGCCCGTTGATCCGGATGGTCATCGTAGATTTTGTGAGGTGATGAGGCCGGGACTGGTCGAGCGTGATGGAGGCGAGCTTCGGAAGGTGATGGGTAGGCCGGTCGGAGGTGGCGGCGGCCAGCGTACGACCGGATGAGCAGGGCTCCCGGGAGGCTGCGGAGTGGTCCCAAGATGGCGGCCCCCATGGGTTGCGCGTGGCGGGTGGCATCGGAGATGGCGTCAAAGATGGCGGCCTCCATGGGTCGCGCGTGGCAGGTGGAGTATAAGATGCCGTAAAAGATGGCAGCGCCCACGGGTCGCACATGGCGTGTGGTGTGTTAGCTTGTGGCGGCCATGACAGGTAGCAGGCAACGCTGCTGGGCCTAGGAGTTTTAGGGAGAGATCGGGCCTGGCAGGCCTTCGCAAAGTGGCCCTTCCTCCCACACCCATTGCAAGTCGCGTTCCGTGCAGGGCAGCGTTGTCTGGGATGCTTACTCTGGCTGCAAAATTAGCACTCCGGGCTTCTGGAGTTGGCGGGCTACTGCGCGGCACAGGCTTGCACTGCACTCAAGCCGGATGATGATGGCGCCCACGAGGGTGCCGCGTGGTCGGAGGTGTAGGCCTCCATGTTCTGGAAGGCCACCTCCAGCAAGTTTGAGAGCTGCACTGTCTCTGGGAGGCCGAGTGTGCCCCCTTCTAGCAATCGCTGGTGGATGTAGTTCGATTTCATGCCTGTGACATAGGCGCCCCTGATCAACAGCTCCGCGTGTTGGGTAGCTGATACCGCCTGGCAACCACAGTTCCAGCCAAGTACCCGCAAGGCATGCAGGAATTTGGCTAGTTATTCCCCAGGGCGTTGTCGCCTCGTGGCAAGAAGGTGCCTAGCATACACCTCGTTTACAGACTTTACATATTGTTCCTTCAGCAGCATTATCGCCTCCGTATACGAGGGGCGTCCCTGATGAGAAGGAAAACTTGCGGGCTCACCCGCGCGTTGAGGATCTGCTTCTTTTGGAGGTCGGTGAAGTCTTCGGTGGAGGATCCGAGGTACGCTTCGAAGCAGATTAGCCAGTGCTCGAATATTGCAGTGGCGTCGGCTGCTTGTGGGTCCAGCTCCAGGCGATCAGTCTTGAGTGATGAATTCATCTTAGAAGTTTAGTTTATTAAATTGATGTGCCATCAATTAACACAAAACGAGTAGTGAACTTAACTGAGGCTTTAATAAACTAAACAGAAAGCCTCCTGGCCTCTGATCCCGAACTGAGTCAGAGGCAGAGACCAGCTACCTTTACACCGGGCCCGAGGGGAGGCGGAGCCATCGGGCAGTGGTTTACCACATTACATGTAATACAGTAGCCGTTTACCACAATATACATATTATATACTCCAGTGGTTTACCACACTGGTCATGCTGCCCGTACTGACAGCCGCTGCCACTGCCTCTAAGGTGGTATTGGAGACCCTGACCCCCTGGAGGGAACATGATGTCCCGTCTTGCATTCATAGTGTTGCGAAGCCTCGTGTAGTCTGCATTTCCAAAGCGAGGAGCAGGTCTGCGTGCTGCCATGTTTGTGTGTTGACTGGAGAGGGGCGTTTCGAAGCAGTTCCTCCTTGCTAGCAGCGAGATGCTGAGGCGTGAGTCTGGCGAATCAGACGGTGAGACAGCCAGCAATGGCCAGAGCCTCATATGGGCTCATTTCTGGCACTAAGTGTCATTAAATGCAGGCTGCGATCTTGCTGAAGCGGGCATCGAGAATCACCCCGCCAAACGCAATCAAAATTTGAAATTTCTCTGTTAAATCGCTGTTTGATTGTAAAATATTCCAGTTTTCCTCCCCTCATGGAATGATTAAGAAGGGCAGTGGAAGGACGGGTGGGGGTTGGTGGAATGCAGCAATTGGAAAAGGCCCTTTCTACTAACTGGGTCAAAAGCCTTTGCAAGATTTATAAAGACCAGGTAAAAAGGTTTGTCCTGCTCCTGAAACATATATTTCAGTTGACTTAGTGCAATGGCCTTGTCAATAATTGATCTGCTGTCATGAAAGTCACACTGACACTCTCTAGACAAACATGTTCAGAAAGACCTCGCAATTCTTTATTCCCTTTTGGATTTTGAATACTGAATAATATCTTCTCTTTATCAGAGTAATTACTTGTAGGCTTCCCATAGCTCAGATGTCTAGTGCCAGGTTTTAGTTTGATTACCTTTCTGAACTGCTGCCAATGCCTGGATATTCTACACTGAGTGGAGCTATGTGACTTAGACACAGCAGACAAGATGCCGCTGTAAAAGTGCCTTGCACAGACTCATTATCAAATCCTGTGAATCATCCTCTATCCCTCTGACTATACATCACAAAATTACCCAACTTTATTACTGACGCACATTGTTGGATACAGTAAGTTATTCATCAATTTCTTTTGTTTGTTTTATCCTGTACCTAGAATCACTTTCCTCATCTTCTTTCCATAGAAACAATAGAAAAGTTACAACACAGAAGGAGGCCATTCGGTCCATCTTGTCCATGCCAGCCCGAGGACACCCAGGTGTCCTTTCTAATTCCACCTTCCTGCACCTGGCCCATAACCCTGTGGCTTGCAGCACTCCAGGTGAATATCAAGGTACTTTTTAAAATATTTTAGGGTCCCTGCCACAACCTCCAATTCAAGCAGTGAATTCCAGACTTCCTCTTTCCTCTGCATAAAAAAGTTCTTCCTCATGTCCCTTCTACACCTTCTGCCACTTATCTTGAATCTACGCCCCCTGATTGTAGAATTCTCCACCAAGGGAAATAATTTTATTCTGTCCACTCTATTTCGTCCCCTCATAATTTTGTACACCTCAATTAAGTCACCCCTCAGCCTTCTTTGTCACAAGGAAAATAGCCCCAACCTATCCAATGTCTCCTGGTAGCTATACTTTTCTAGCCCTGCCAACATTCTTGAAACATCTTCTGCACTCTCTCCAGAGCAATAACGTCCTTCCTGTAATGTGGTGACCAGAACTGCACACAATACTCCAATTGCGATCTCACCAATGTTGTATACAATTCCAACATTATACTTTACTTTTATATTCTATACCTCTGCCAATGAAGGAGAGCATTCCATATGCCTTCTTTCCAACCTTGTCTACTTGAACTGCTGCCTTTAGGGACCTGTGTACTTGTACGCCAAGATCTCGCACTTCATCTACCTCTCTTAGAATATTCCTATTTATTGGGTACTCCCTATAATTGCTTGACCTCCCTAAATGCACGGCCTCATACTTCTCTGTGTTAAATTTCATCTGCCACATTATCACCCACTCCAGCAACCATTCTATATCATTTTGGAGATTATATCTATCCTGTACACTTTCCATCACACAGCCAATCTTTGTGTTGTCTGCAAATTTCCCAATCGTGCCCCCAAGTTCACGTCCAAATCGTTAATATATAACACAAACAGTAAGGGTCCCAAAACTAAGTCCTGTGGAACACCACTTGAAACAACTTTCCATTTGCAAGAGCAGCCATCGACTATTTCCCTTTGTTTCCTGTTACTAAGCCAATTTTTAATCCAGTTTTCCACATTGTCTTGTATTCCATGTGCGTTTACTTTTTTGACCAATCTGCCATGTGGGACTTTGTCAAACACCTTGCTAAAATCCAGGTACACCACATCCACTGCATTACCTTCACCAATCCTTCTTGTCACTTCCTCAACGAATGCCATCAAATTTGTGAGATTTAACAAATCCATGCTGACTATCCCTGATTAACCCAAGCCTTTCTATGTGACAGTTAATCTTATCTCTCAGGATAGATTGTACTAATTTGCCTACCACCGACATAAGGCTAACTGACCTATAATTGTTTGGCATTTCCTTCGATCGCTTTTTAAACAATGGAACAACACTTGTATTTCTCCAGCCCTCTGATACCTCCCCTGTGTCTAGTGAGGATTGGAAAATCATCCTCAGATCATCTGCTGTCTTCTCCCTGACCTCCTTCAGTAGCCTCGGAAACAGTCCAGCTGGTCCCGGCGACTTTCCTGAGTTCACTTGTCACATGTCCACAATAAGTACCACTTTCCACCCAGCCCACCTTCTTAACTTTCCCAAAATATATTTGCCTTTCCTGTTCCTTATTATTTGAACATCTGTCCCCAATTTAGTATCAAACTTATTTTTTGTCTCTGCTCCTCTCTGTATAATTTACAGATACTGAGAACAATTAAGTCCCCAACATAAATCCCTGTGATATCCTAGTCTGATCCCTTGCGATGTAATTGCCGTTCTAATCAGAACTCTCCTTGCTTTCTCTAGTTGAACCAAATTTTGATCCACCTTAGAAATTACCCATTCCATGTCCTATTGCCTTATGGACTATTTATTTGTCTGACGCCCGACTAGAGCTTTGCTGAAATCTAGACGTATCACATCTACATAATTTCCATTGTCAATGAGTTGACTAATTTTCTTGAAGAACATTAATATTTGTCTCTCTTGCCATACCATACCAACCATAACATCCCAACAATACCATACCAACCATATCATCCCAACTGTACCATGCCAACGATCCCATCCCTATTTGGGCTTTTTATTATGTCCTCTCCCATGATGCTTCCTAGTACTTTACCTATGGTGGATGTTAGCCTCCTTTGTCTCTTGTTCCCTGGATTATCCCCATACCCTTTTTTGTTTAATATATAATAATAATTCTCAGTCTGTTGTTTGATTCTGAAAGAACATCACTGAAAGATTTACTGAAGATCTATGCATGAGTACAAAGTGATAGGTGTGAGTTTCAGAAACTCATATGCTGCTATAATGTCAAAGTGACAGCATGATCTCACTGGCTTTAAACAAAAAATCAGTTTTGCTGTACATTGAGAACCTCCCTTGGGCTTAGCAAAAGAGACCAGGAGAGAAAAAGCAGAAAACAACAGCAGCATGAAGCTTTCTCAGAACAGTCGATGTGCTGCATCTCATCAGAAACAAATTCAAAATGAGATTTATTCAGCTAATGGCCATCATGTGACTCTCCTACTTTGTAAAGGGCTGTATGTTAATTTAAAGAAATCGAAGCTGATGGTGTGCAGCAGACCTGAGCTTGGAACTCTAATCATGGTTGACAGAGAGCTTGTAGAACTGGTGGAAGTGTTAAATTACCTTGGCAGAGCTGTCACCACAAAGAAGAAAACATACACAGCTATCCTAAGGAGCGCTGACAAAGGCACAAAATCTTTATTGAACCACTTGGAAGAGAGTATCTTCATGAAAGCAGAGCGACAGCTCCATAATCGTGTTGTGATGGTACGCCTACAATATGGCTGGAGACTACGTTGGATAACTTCCGAACAGATTAGGGCTCCACAAGGGAAAATGTCACCTCTAATTTTTCTAATCTTTGCATGAAAGATATGTGACTAAGCCATATTTCCAGCCTGGCATAGATACAGGTTTCTGCAGTTTGAGGAGCTGGAAAGAAACAACTATGTGCACACAAGTCTTGTTCTCAAACATGCTGGTTTCTGACAATTCCTCCTGAGTGAAAATGGTTCTTGCACGGTAAAAAAATGGGCTTCCCGATAGGAACTCTAAATGCATGACATTGTTATCATTAGACCTTACTTTTAAATCAGCAGAATGTCTTTCCACTTGCCCCAATTGTAGAAGGCTGATTAAGCATTGCTTAATCAATGGGGATAGGCATTGGAGGGGTGGAGGCGGGTGGTCAGTTCAGTTGGCTAGGCAGCTAGTGGTGAATCGAATGAACGCCTCTGGTTGAGGTAGCTTCCTCATCCTACCTGGAATTAAAAAAATATTACGGCACTCAACTATGGTTCAGCAAATAGTCGCTACAGTCGGGCAGCTAGCTGAAGGGAAAGATGAATCAATAGAGCTGACCAATCAGGAGGTGTTGAGTAGGGAAAGATGAATCAATAGAGCTGACCAATCAGGAGGTGTTGAGTAGGGAAAGATGAATCAATGGAGCTGACCAATCAGGAGGTGCTGAGTAGGGAAAGATGAATCAATGGAGCCGACCAATCAGGAGTTGTTGAGTAGGGAAAGATGAATCAATGGAGCTGACCAATCAGGAGGTGCTGAGTAGGGAAAGATGAATCAATGGAGCTGACCAATCAGGAGGTGCTGAGTAGGGAAAGATGAATCAATGGAGCTGACCAATCAGGAGTTGTTGAGTAGGGAAAGATGAATCAATGGAGCTGACCAATCAGGGGTTGTTGAGTAGGGAAAGATGAATCAATAGAGCTGATCAATCAGGAGGTGTTGAGTAGGGAAAGATGAATCAATGGAGCTGACCAATCAGGAGGTGTTGAGTAGGGAAAGATGAATCAATGGAGCTGACCAATCAGGAGTTGTTGAGTAGGGAAAGATGAATCAATGGAGCTGACCAATCAGGAGGTGTTGAGTGGTCTCCACCGATTCATTTAAATCCGCATATTTGCAAATCTGCTGCCCACCATTGTGCAGCGAATGTACGTATGCATTATATCTGTAATGCAGCAACAGCATTGTAAACCATTGTAGAGATATGATTGGGGGAGGTGATGGCGCAATGGTATTTCACTGGACCCGTAACCCAGAGACTATGGGCGGGATTCACCATTTCCCGATGCCAATTTCAGAATTGGCGATCGGGCAGAGAATCCCTTTTGACGCCGTAATCGGGGCGACTCCTGTTTGACTCAGGTTTTGTATGCTCCGCCCCCTCCAAAATGGTGTCATCGCGTTGTGCACCACACGCTGTTGGGACGGCCTTAGTGTGTCACCTGAAGGCCCTCCCCCGATGCTCCGTCCCTGATGAACCCAGTTCCCGACCGCGAGGTTGACGTGTGGTCTAAGCGGTCGGGAACCCGGTGTGGTGGCTGTGGACTGTGTCCAGTGCCACCACAGTCAGACAGGAGCCATGCTGCTGGCTGGGGGGCGGGGGGGGGGGGGGGGGGGGGCGGGGCGGGGGGTGGCGGGACTTCTACGAAGGCTGGGGCGACTGATGGGGGGTGGCCGGGGGGGGCACTATCTGGCAGCACCACTGCTGCAGGTCATCGCTGTGCGCATGCACGGCCACGGACCCGGCCATTCTCCAGGCGTTTTTACCGTGGGAGCCAGGAGTTTCATGCAGCGCGGCTGCTAGCCCCTTTCCAGTGGGGGGGGGGGGGGTGCAGACAAATGATTTAACGTAAAAAACACAGATCCTCTCCTCTGCACTTTGGCTCAGAATCGGAGAATCCAGCCCCTGGTGTCTCTGGGATGTGGGTTCAAATCCCATCATGGAAAATCCTGATCACGGGTGGGACCTGTGGTGAGCTACTATTGTATAGACTTACTGTTGTTGCTGTTACTGTTGCTGTTGAATTGTTGTGTTGCTACTGCTGTTGGCTCTGCCTGTGGCTCCGCCCCTCTGAGGAGGTATATAACTGGCCGATCTGAGACAGGCTCTCAGTCCGGGAAAAGCTACAGGTTGGCACACATCGAGTTGATTAAAGCCACTGTTCTTTGGTATAAACTGTCTCGACTGAATTGATGGTCACCAATTTAATCAACTAGTTTTTTTTCACAATGGACGCCGCTCTGAAACCTGATCGTCTTGAACTCGACCCGCAGGCAGCTGAAGCTACGGCTATCTTCGAGCATTGGCTCAGTTACTTCGAGGCCTACTTCGACTCCTCAGCTGCCGTGGTCTCCCCGGTACTCAAACAGCGTCTCCTCAACGCCCGGGTGAGCCACAGGGTTTTTCGGCCAATCAGGGACATGGCCTCGTACACGGAGACAGTGAGGCCAGTGAACGAGGTACTCGCTCGACACCTCCTGACCACGCGGCATCAGCGCCAGGGTGAGTCGCTGGTGGAATATCTGTGCGAACTGAGGGTACTTGTCCGGAGTTGTAACTGCCAGTCAGTAGTACAGCACGCAGAGCTGATGATCCGAGACACTTATGTGGCAGGGGTCAGGCCCAGCTACATCTGGCAACGGCTTCTCGAGAAAGGGTCCCTCGACCTCGAGGAGATGGTGAAACTAGCTACCTCGCTGGAAGTGGCCTTGCAGAGCATGGAGGCCTTTCCATCCGACCATGCGGCATCCTCGGGGGCGTCGGAGGCGCAGCCATCACCCGACCCGGGCGTGCCCCATACCTGCACCGCGTGGCAGCCTGCCAGCTCTGGACGGCTGTATTGTTACTTTTGCGGGCAGGGCCAGCACCCCAGGCAGCATTGCCCAGCTCGAAACACGACCTGCAACGAGTGTGGCAAGAAAGGGCACTTTGCTAAGGTATGCCTGGCCCGACCTAAAGTCCAAAAATCAAAAGCCAGCCAGGCCCGGTCTGAGGCTCACAGACCCCGCAGCGTGGCATTGTGCCTGCCGGGCCCGCCCTCTTCTGACGCGTCGCCCGCCTCATGCGATCAGTGGGGGCAGCCATCTTGGTCACCATCTTCGACGCCGCCCGCCACAGTGCGACCGGTGGGGCCGCCATTTTGGCCGACATCCCCGACGCCGCGCGCCACGTGCGTCTCATCGGGGTCACCATGTTGGGACCATCCCGCCACTGCCGCTACCGGTCACCCGCAACTCGGCTCGATTCAGCTCGACCAGTCCCGGCCTTATCACCTTCAAAACTCCATAGACACAGACATAGAATTTACAGTGCAGAAGGAGGCCATTCGGCCCATCGAGTCTGCACCGGCTCTTGGAAAGAGCACCCTACCCAAGGCCCAAACCTCCACCCTATCCCCATAACCCGGTAATCCCACCTAATGCCCATAACCCAGTAACCCACCGTACACTAAGGGCAATTTTTGGACACTATGGGCAATTTAGCATGGGCAATCCACCTAACCCGCACATCTTTGGACTGTGGGAGGAAACCGGAGCACCCGGAGGAAACCCACGCACACACGGGGCGAATGTGCAGACTCCGCACAGACAGTGACCCAAGCCGGGAATCGAACCTGGGACCCTGGAGCTGTGAAGCAATTGTGCTATCCACAATGCTACCGTGCTGCCCCATGATGACCGTCCGACTCAATGGACAGGAGACGTCTTGCCTCTTCGACTCTGGGAGCACAGATAGCTTTGGCCACCGGGATATGGTAAGGCGCTGCTCCCTCCGGGTCCTCCCCGTCTCACAAACCATCTCCCTTGTTTCCGGATCACACGCCGTGCAGATCCGGGGGTATTGCATCGCTAACCTTGCGATACAGGGCTTCGAGTACGCTGATTTCAAGCTTTTCATCCTCCCCCCATCTCTGCGCCCCACTGCTACTAGGTTTAGACTTTCAATGCAACCTCCGAAGCCTGACCTCTAAAGTTCGGGGACCACTGCCCCCTCTCACCGTCTGCAGCCTCACGATCCTGAAGGTCGCCCCTCCCTCGCTCTTCGCGAACCTCACCCCAGACTGTAAGCCCGTTGACACCCGGAGCAGACGGTACAGTGCTCACGACAAGGCCTTCATCAGATCAGAGGTCCAGCGGCTCCTGAAGGAAGGGATCATTGAGACCAGTAACAGCCCCTGGAGAGCACAAGTGGTGGTCGTCAGGACCGGGGAGAAGAACTGGATGGTAGTCGACTACAGTCAGACGATCAACCGGTACACGCAGCTCGATGTGTACCCTCTCCCCCGCATATCTGACATGGTTAATCAGATTGCGCACTACCGAGTCTTTTCCACGGTAGACTTGAAGTCTGCGTACCACCAGCTCCCTATCTGCCCAGAGGACCGACAATACACTGCCTTTGAGGCAGACAGCCGCCTCTTCCATTTCCTCAAGGTTCCCTTCAGCATCACCAATGGGGTTTCGGTCTTCCAATGAACGATGGACTGAATGGTCGACCACTACGGGCTGCGGGCCACGTTCCCGTACTTGGATAATGTCACCATCTGCGGCCATGACCTGCAGGACCACAACGCCAATCTTAGAAAATTCCTCTGCCCAACTCCTTAACTTGACGTACAATAAGGAGAAATGCGTTTTCCGCACAACCCGCCTAGCCATCCTCGGCTATGTCGTGGAAAACGGAGTCCTGGGGCCTGACCCCGACCACATGTGCCCCCTCCTGCAGCTCCTCCTCCCCCACTGCCCCAAGGCCCTGAAGAGATGCCTGGGGTTATTTTCTTACTATGCCCAGTGGGTCCCCAATTACGCAGACGAGGCCCACCCACTTATTAAGTCCACTACTTTTCCCCTGACGGCTGAGGCCCACCTGGCCTTCAACCGTATCAGAACCGACATTGCCATGGCTACGATGCAAGCTGTGGACAAATCCATCCCGTTCCAAGTGGAGAATGATGCATCATACTTTGCCTTGGCAGCCACTCTTAACCAGGCAGGGAGGCCTTCGCCTTTTTTTCCCGTACCCTCCATGCCTCTGAGATTCGACACTCCTCTGTCGAAAAGGAGGCGCAAGCCATTGTGGAAGCTGTGCGACACTGGAGGCATTACCTGGCCGGCAGGAGATTCACTCTGCTCACGGACCAATGGTTGGTTGCCTTCATGTTTAACAACACACAGCGGGGCAAAATTAAGAACGACAAGATTTTGCGGTGGAGAATCGAGCTCTCCACCTATAACTACGAGATCTTGTATCGTCCTGGGAAGCTCAATGAGCCCCCAGATACCCTGTCCCGCGGTGTCATCCGGGGCTCACCAGGCTTCTCCACTTCATCAAGGCCCGCAACCTGCCCTACTCCACTGAGGAGGTCAGGGCCATGACCAGGGACTGCCAAATCTGCGCAGAGTGCAAACCACACTTCTATCGGCAAGACAAGGCCCATCTGGTGAAGGCCTCCCGCCCCTTCGAACGCCTCAGCATGGATTTCAACGGGCCCCTCCCCTCCACTGACCGTAATGTGTACTTTCTCAATGTTGTTAATGAGCACTCACGTTTTCCCTTTGCCATCCCATGCCCCGACGTGACCTCTGCCACTGTCATCAAGGCCCTGCGCAGCATCTTCACCTTGTTCGGTTTCCCTACCTACATACATAGCGATTGGGGCGCCTCTTTTATGAGTGATGAGCTGCATCAGTACCTGCTCAGTGATGTGTTGGGTACTCTGGATCTGTGGAGACTGCATTTACCTTAGCAGTAACATAGACAGGCTACCAAGACTTGTAATAGTTGCACTGTGGGTCGACACTATGTTAGATTGACTGAAGACCTATGCCTAACCTGACCAGCCTATACTGCTAGCACACGGTGGATGTTAGTGATACTGACTGCGGGCTCTGTCTGTCTCAGAGGCTGCATCCCGAATGAGTGGGAAAACTAGTGCCCTCTGTCTTTATAGTGACCATGTCCGAACTGGTGATTGGCTGCTGAGTTGTGTGTGTTGATTGGTCTTGCAGTGTGTCAGTCAGTGTGTGTCTCTGCACCATCATATACTGATGTGTAAATTATGACATTCAGTAAGGGCATCGCCTCGAGCTGGACTACCAGCTACAACCCCCGGGGAAACGGGCAGGTGGAGAGGGAGAATGCTACGGTCTGGAAGGCCGTCCCTCTGGCCCTACGGCCTAGAAGTCTCCCATTCTCCCGCTGGCAGGAGGTCCTCCCCGATGCGCTCCACTCCATCCGGTCGCTCTTGTGTACTGCAACTAATGAGACCCCTCACGATCGACTGTTTGTCTTTCCCAGGACGTTGATCTCCGGGGTCTTGCTTCCGTCCTGGCTAACAACGCCTGGGCCTGTCCTCCTCTGGAAACACGTGAGAACCCATAAGGCCGACCCCCTGGTCGAGAGGGTCCAGCTCCTCCACGCGAACCCTCAGTATCCCTACGTGGCACACTGCGACGGACGGCAGGACACAGTCTCCCTCCGGGACCTGGCTCCCGCGGGTACCCCCGCGCGCACCTTCACCGCGCCCCCTCCGTCTACCTCCCCCATCTACACCAACATCCCTCCCTGGGTCCATTAGCTCCGCCCCTGCTCCGTCGCCCTGTCCGGGACCCTGTTGTGAGGACGACATGCTCCCAGAGCCGAAGCCACGACACCTGTACCCACACCGCAGCCGGGGCTGCGGCGTTCGCAGCGGACGATACGGGCTCCTGTGAGACTTAACCGATGAGCCCGCTTCACCCCCGCCGGACATTTTGTTCTTAACAGGGGTTGAATGTGGTGAGTCACGTATGGCTATTCTATATACTCACTGTTGTTCAATTATTACTCTTGTCATCGACATCCACAATTGTATTTACTTACTGTTGTTGCTGTTACTGTTGCTGTTGAATTGTTGAGTTGATGCTGCTGTTGGCTCCGCCCCTCAGAGGGGATATATAACCGGCCGATCTGAGACAGGCTCTCAGTGGGGGAGAAGCTACAGGCTGGCACACATCCAGTTGATTAAAGCCACTGTTCTTTGGTACAAACTGTCTTGACTGAATTGATGGTCATCAGGACCAGAAAATCTCACCCACTTTCTCTGCACTCCCAATCGGGAGCCATGCTTCACAGAGGGGTACAGGTCAGGGAATTAGTGCAACAGTCCCAGTTCCAACTAGCATCAGGTACAGGTTTTTACTGTAAGCAGAAGATCAGTTAACTTACCCTGATAACCAACTTTTCAAATAAAACTTCAATCTTATTTGACAATGCTTCGTACCAAATGACAAACAAATGATGACAATTTTCTCAGAAGAAAATTAGTAGGCTGAAAACTGACTGTACTTTCTAGTCTCATTCTAAATGTTGTTTCTACATTGCATATAAGGGTTCATTAATATTTGAATTGTAGCATATTACAGACAGAGATGTAAGAGAACAAAACATTTTGTAATCCTTTCCCTTACTCTTCGTGAGGATTTAGTTTCCTAGCTCCCCAGAATGTGTGTGGTCAATTTAAATAATACCATAAATAAAGATTATTTTTTAATACATTCACACTGAAAGTCTAATAAACGCCATGGGCGGGATACTCCCCTACCCGGCGGGGCGGGGGGTCCCGGCGGGATGGAGTGGCGGGAACCACTCCGGCGTCGGGCCGCCCCATAGTTGCGGATTTCTCCGCACCTTTAGGGGCCAAGCCCTCACCTTGAGGGGCTAGGCCCGCGCCGGAGTGGTTGGCGCGCCGCCGGCAGGCGGGAAAGGCATTTGGCGCCACGCTAGTCGGCGGAAGTCGGCGCATACGCAGGAGCGTCAGCGGCTGATGATGTCATCCCCGCGCATGCGCAGGGGGGGTGTCTCTTATGCGTTGACCATGGTGAAGGCTGTGGCCGAGGCGGAGGGAAAAGAGTGCCCCACGGCACATGCCCGATTGCCGGCCAGGCTACCATGGAGGCACCCCCCGGGGCCAGATCGCCCCGCGCTCCCCCCAAGGACCCCGGAGCCCGCCCGCGCCGCCTAGTCCCGCCGGTAAGAGAGGTGGTTTGATTCTTGCCGGTGGGACAGGCATTTCAGCAGCGGTACTTCGGCCCATCGCGGGCTGGAGAATCGCCGGGGGGGGGGGCGCTGACCAGAGCGGTGCGATTCCCGCCCCGGCCGAATATCTGGTGCCGGAGAATTCGGCAACCGGCGGGGGCGGGATTCACGCCAGCCCCTGGCGGTTCTCCGACCTGGCGGGAGTTTGGAGAATCCCGCCCCATGTCACTCATGCACACACATACACATACAAGCACATGCATGCACACACATAAAGTAATAGGGTGCAATTCTCCCTCGGGAGGCTAAGCCCCGACGCCGGAGTAAAAACCCGAATGTTTCACTTCGGCGTCGGAGCCCGCTCCCAGCTCCCTATTCTCCCGCCCCCGGGGGGCTAGGAGCGGCGACACATAAATGATGTGGCCGGTGCCGCGTAAATGACGTCACCCGTGCATGCGCGGTTGCCGTCCTCCCCGAGGCCGCCCCGCAAGAAGATGTCAGATGGATCTTGTGGGCGGCGGAGGAAAGGAGGTCCTCCTTCAGAGAGACTGGCCTGCTGATCGGTGGGCACCGATCACGGGCCAGACCCCTTTTGAGGCCTCCCCTGGTGCAGGAACCCCCCTCCCCCCACCACAGCCCTCCCCCCTCAGCGTTCCCGCGCTGTTCCCGCCGGCAGCAACCAGGTGTGGCCGGCGCCGGCGGGAACCCGTCGTGTTGGGCAGGCCGCTCGGCCCATCCAGGCCGGAGAAACACCGCTGTTCCATTGGCATAGCATCACCAAACTAGCTCTTGCACTCTCAATACAGCCTACAGACAATTAAAGATATTCTTCCATAAGATATCAAGTTTCACTGTTGTGCAGTTACAATTTAGAATAATTATAGTGTTTGCAATTGTTATTTTGTATTCCCTTTGCAGTATGACCCTAGATTATCTTCTCTCTAAGTCCATAGATAATAGAATTTACGGTGCAGAAGGAGGCCATTCGGCCCATCGAGCCATTGGAAAGAGCAACCTATCTAAGCCCACACCTCCACCCTATCCCCGTAACCCCACCTAACCTTGTTGGACACTAAGGGCAATTTAGCATGGCCAATCCACCTAAGCTAAACATCTTTTGGACAGTAGGAGGAAAAAGCACCAGGAGAAAACCCACGCAGTCATGGGGAGAAAGTGCAAACTCCACACAGACAGTGACCCAAGCCAGGAATTGAACCTGGGACCCTGGAGCTGGAGGCAACTGTGCTAACCACTGTGCTACCGTGCCCCCCACCCCGAATACCGTGCGCATATTCCACGGGAAACCTTGTAAATGTGATTTTCATAAACACAAGCTGGTAGAGAAAAGAATCAACACAGCAGGCCTGATGTTGGGGTAAGTCTATAAATGTTTCATCATTTATTCACTAAAACTGTGCTTTGACTTATTTAAGTCTGGTACATTTTGAATAAAATAACTGGCATGAGTTTTGGAATTGACTGGTTTGAGATATCTGCGTGGCAATTTAATGTTTGGATAGATTTCTTTTTACATGGTGCTCTATTTGATGCCAATCCTACAGGAGAATTCAATGACACTGCAGTGCTGTTCTGGAGCAGTGTAGTTCATCGCAGAAAGCTATTTTATGGTATATTTTTAAAGCACAGTCAAAGCTGGGTAATATTTAATTGGAGCAATGCAGTGTGGCTTTGTTGACAGAATTTAAGTAATCTGTAGGTTTCATTGCTCCACGGTGCATTGGCCTTAAAATTGTAATCCTTTGAAATTTGAGATTGAGAGACAATTGTTGCCAATTTAATGATGCGATATCTGGTTATCTTTCAAATGCTGTCAAATCGAACTCCAGTGTATGTCATTTTGTGTCGTAGATCCATGGGGCTGGATTCTCCCAAAATGGGACTGTGTCCCCACGCCGGTGTAACAACGCTGGAGTTTTACTCCAGAGATTCCTGGAGAAAAGATCAGCTAATTCAATGCCCTCCAGGGGACTAGCAGGGTCCCGGAGTAATTCACGCAGCTTTAGCTGCGCATACGGGCCCCCACACTTCCGGTTTGGAGTCCGCACATGCACATGGCGGCGGCCACTGTCGTGTTGGGTGCTCTGCTACATAGACGAACCAACATGGTTGCGGATGGTACAACTCAGTTTTATTACTAACAATAACAACATCTGTAAACTGGTTACTGTGGTTCGTTCATTACCCTCTAACCTGTGGATCTAGCCCTAACACTATCTTGGAGAAGCACTCAGCATCAGCACATGGTGAATGTCTGAGTGGCTTGCTGTGAGCTCTGTGCCCTGAGCTGTCTCCTGCTGGAATGAGCGGGAAGTGTCGTGTTCCCCGTTTTATAGTGTGTATGCTCTTGCCTGTGATTGGCTGTGATGTTGTGTGTGTATTGATTGGTCCGTTGATCTGTCCATCAGTGTGTATGTATGTTTGCACCATGATGTTTATCTGAATATCATGACATTCTCTCTTTTTTACAAGAATATGTGCCTATGTGGTAATAAATATAGATGTGTACTGAGTGCAGCTGAATGTGTGTGTGCAATACCTACAACATGTACATGAGACTAAACTATATACATAGGAAGGTGCCAGGTGCAACATAGCAACGAGGTTGTACCATAAACAAAACACATGTAAACATTAAGCATCAAAACGAATTCCTGTAACGACAAAAAGAGAAACATATTAACATTGTGGCATAACACGTTAGTGAGTCCAATGTTCAAACAGGCTCATAAGTCCAGCCTAGTAGGTGGACGATGAATTTGGGTTGACCGCCTCAAGGGTGGGTCAGGATCCACCGGCTGAGGAATGGGCCTGGCCACAGGTGACAGAGGAATGGGCATGGTGGCAGGAAACTCCACGAAGTCGACATCAGGAACAACAGGAGTGTGTGGCACCGGTGTATGATCACGTAGAGAGCGCGGAAGCAGGCGAAGAGCCCGGCGATTGCGCCTGCGAATGGAGCCATCAGGCATGCGAACCAGGAACGAGCGGGGAGCCACGCGTCGCAGAACTTCGGCAGTTGCCGACCAGCCACCCTCTGATAGGTGGATGCGACCATTGTCTCCAGGCGCCAGGGCAGGAAGATCAGTTGCCCGAGTGTCATGTGCCACCTTCTGCTGAGCACGCTGCTGTCGCATCCTTTGCAGTACTAGAGCATAGTTGGGTGTAGGGACCAGAATGGATGGCACAGTGGTCCTGAGGGTGCGACCCATCAACAGCTGGGCTGGTGAGAGGCCAGTGGCTAGTGGGGCCGAGCGATAGGCCAGCAGGGCTAAGCAGAAATCCGATCCGGTATCAGCAGCCTTGCAGAGGAGCCGCTTGACGATGTGAACGCCCTTTTCCGCCTTGCCATTTGACTGGGGATGCAGAGGGCTGGACGTCATGTGTGTGAAGCCATACGAAGCAGCAAAAGAAGACCATTCTTGGCTTGCAAAACAGGGCCCATTGTCCGACATGACAGTAAGTGGAATGCCATTGCGAGCGAAGGTGTCTTTGCATGCCCTGATGACAGCGGACGATGTCAAATCGTGCAGGCGTATGACCTCTGGATAAATCGAAAAGTAATCTATGATGATGACGTAGTCCCTGCCAAGCGCATGAAAAAGGTCCACACCCACCTTCGCCCAGGGGAACATCACCAACTCATGGGGCTGAAGCGTCTCAGGGGGTTGCGCTGGCTGAAACCTTTGGCAGGTGGGGCAGTTGAGCACCATGTTGGCAATGTCATCGCTGATGCCCGGCCAGTATACAGCTTCTCGGGCCCTCCGTCTGCACTTCTCAACCCCCAAATGGCCTTCGTGTAGTTGGTCGAGGACCAGCTTGTGCATGCTGTGTGGAATCACAATCCGGTCCAGCTTTAGGAGGACACCGTTAATGAAGGCCAAGTCGTCCCAGACATTGTAGAATTGTGGGCACTGTCCTTTGAGCCACCCTCCCGTCATGTGGCGCATCACACGTTGTAGAAGGGGGTCAGCCGCAGTCTCCCGACGAATACGGGCCAGACTTGAATCATCAGCTGGCAGATTTGCCGATGTGAAGGCCACCTGCGCTTCGACCTGACAGACGAACCCCGCCGAGTATGGCGGTGAGCTCACTGCTCTGGATAGGGCATCCGCAATGATGAGGTCCTTTCCTGGGGTGTAGACCAGTTGGAAGTCGTACCTCCGGAGCTTGAGTAGGATGCGCTGGAGGCGAGGGGGTCATCTCGTTCAGGTCCTTATGTATGATGCTGACCAGGGGGCGATGGTCAGTTTCCACGGTGAACTGGGGGAGACCATACACGTATTCGTGGAACTTGTCTATGCCGGTTAACAAACGCAGGCACTCCTTCTCGATCTGCGCATAGCGCTGTTCTGTGGGGGACATGGCCCGCGAGGCATAGGCGACCGGGGCCCATGATGCAGTGTCATCCCATTGCAGGAGTACCGCCCCAATGCCGGACTGGCTGGCATCGGTCGAGATCTTCGTATCACGAGAGGTGTCGAAGAACGCCAATACCGGGGCTGTGGTGAGCTTAATTCTGAGCTCCTCCCATTCCTTCTGGTGTGCGGGCAGCCACTGGAACTCCGTGGACCTCTTTACTAGGTGGCAAAGAGCCGTCGTGTGGGAGGCAAGGTTGGGAATGAACTTCCCCAGGAAGTTGACCATGCCTAGAAAGCGTAGCACTGCTTTCTTGTCTGCCGGCTGCGGCATGGCTGTAATGGCGCTCACCTTGTCTGCATCCGGACGCACTCCTGACCGGGATATGTGGTCCCCCAGAAACTTTAGCTCAGTTTGGCCGAAAGAACACTTGGCTCGGTTGAGGCGCAGGCCGTGTTCCCGTATCCGTGCAAAGACACGCTGGAGACGACTGATGGTATCCTGTGGTGTGGTGGACCAGATGATGACGTCGTCAACATAGGCGCGCACCCCTTCGATGCCCTCCATCATCTGTTCCATGATTCTGTGAAATACCTTGGATGCCGAGATGATGCCAAATGGCATTCTGTTATAGCAGAACCTGCCGAAAGGAGTGTTGAAGGTGCACAGCTTCCTGCTGGACTGATCCAGTTGGATCTGCCAAAAACGCTTCGAGGCATCAAGCTTTGTGAAAATTTTAGCCCGGGCCATTTCACTCGTGATCTCTTCCCGTTTGGGTATGGGGTAGTGTTTCCTCATAATATTGTCGTTCAGGTCTTTCGGGTCGATGCAGATCCGGAGTTCGCCAGAGGGCTTCTTAACACACACCATGGAGCTGACCCATGCCGTGGGCTCCGTGACCCGGGATAGCACCCCTTGGTCCTGGAGATCCTGCAGCTGCTGCTTGAGGCAGTCTTTGAGTGGTGCTGGGACCCTGCGAGGTGCGTGAATGACCTGGGTGGCATCCGGTTTGAGCCGTATTCTGTAGGTATAGGGCAGTGTGCCCATGCCCTCGAATGGCTCCTGGTTGTGGGCGAGGAGCGAGTGGAGCTGTGGCCTAAATTCTGCATCCGGGAAGTCTGATGTGCCTTCTGGAGACAGAGCGTGTACGCGCTGAACAAGGTGGAGAACCTTGCATGCCTGTGCGCCTAGCAGGGAGTCCTTCGATGATCCAACTATCTCGAAAGACAGTGTGGCCGTGTATGTATTGTGTGTCACCTGGAGCTGGCAGGACCCCATGGCCGGGATAACATTTCCGTTGTAATCGACCATCTTACAACGGGATGGCCGAATTGGTGGTCTGACCTTCAAGGCGTAGAAGGCTGACCATACTATTAGGTTGGCGGAGGCACCAGTGTCCAAATGGAATGTTATTGGTGATCAGTTGACTGTTAGGGTGGCACACCATTCATCACCCGGATTGACACTGTTCACTGCCATCGGCTGGTGGGTCCTGCTTGGAGACATCCGGTTCCTGTCAATGACCGCAACACGGAAGGCGTCCCGGTCGTCTGTATCACCGGTTTGTATATCGTCCGCGTATGACTCAGAGTACGGAGGCTGAATGGTCCGCACATCCCTGCGAGGCTGTCGGAATTGGGGAGCGTTGGCAGGTTGAGCTGCAGGCAGCGTAGTGGCCCATCTTGCCACAGCAGAGGCATTGTCGGTTCTTTGCCGGACATTGCCGCTTTAAATGTGCGGATCCACAGTTGCCGCACATCGTGACGTCATGGCGTTCATTGCGCCATCGCGCATGTGCAGTTCGGTCCTGCGTAGAGCACGCCTGCGCGCCACGTCCCTCTGCGTCGACATCTCTTTTGGCGCATACAAGCGCGGGAGGCCGCGGAAAGCGAGCGAAATGGCCGCCCTCGTCCGGGCCGCGGGCCGGGAGGAACTCGATCGCCTGGACCCGCTCGGCCTCGTAGGACCTCTGCCGTGCCGATTCGGCCGTCTGGAATTGGGAGTAGCGGCTGGTCGCGTTTTCATGGAGGACGCAGTCTTCGATGGCGGTGGCTAGGGTGAGGCTTTTAATTTTGAGGAGCTGCTGGCGTAGGGTGTCCGAGGTGACCCCAAAGACAATCTGTTCCCGAATCATGGAGTTGGTGGTGGCCTCGTAACCGCAGGACTGCGCGAGGATACGGAGGTGTGTTAGGAAAGATTGAAAGGGCTCATCCTTACCCTGCAGGCGCTGCTGGAAGAGGTACCTCTTGAAACTCTCATTTACCTCGACGCTAAAGTGTTGCTCGAGTTTGAGAAGGACCGTCTTGTACTTCGTCCTGTCCTCACCTTCCGCGAACACCAGGGAGTTGTAGATGTGGATGGCGTGTTGCCCTGCCGTGGAGAGGAGGAGGGCGATTTTCCTGGTGTCCGAAGCATTCTCCCTTTCTGTGGCTTCTAGGAAGAACTGGATGCGCTGTTTATAACAGCTTCCAGTTGACGGTGAGGTTTCCAGCGATTTGGAGCGGCTGCGGCGGGCTGATGGTGTCCATGGCGCAGGATGGCGGATTCCTTAAGATGTGTAGGTAGGTCTCACAGTTACTGGGTTCCAATCCTGGTACTATGTTGTGTTGGGTGCTCTGCTACACAGACGAACCAACACGGTTGCGGATGGTACAACTCAGTTTTATAACTAACAATAACAACATCTGTAAACTGGTTACTGTGGACCTAGCCCTAACACTATCTTGGAGAAGCACTCAGCACATGGTGAATGTCCGAGTGGCTTGCTGTGAGCTCTGTGCCCTGAGCTGTCTCCTGCTGGAATGAGTGGGAAGTGTCGTGTTCCCCATTTTATAGTGTGTATGCCCTTGCCTGTGATTGGCTGTGATGTTGTGTGTGTATTGATTGGTCCGTTGATCTCTCCATCAGTGTGTATGTATGTTTGCACCATGATGTTCATCTGAATATCATGACAGCCACCAGCAGCCGCACCCAACTCCATGGCGGACACGGACCATGGAGGCAGACAGAAAAATTAGAACCCCCCGATTGGCCGCGTGCCCGAGCATCTAACCGCGTGGATCTAACCCTCGGTCGTCTATGAGGGCACCCCTCCCACCCGTGTCCAATCCCCCCACCCCCCACCAGGGCAGCTGCGGACTCGGTCCGCAGCCGCCATGCCAGCATACCGACCGGCAATACCAGTTTAATTCCACGCCGTCGGGAACTCGACCGGTCGGGAGTGGAGGATCGCTGGGGTGGCCTCTGTCAATGGCACCCAGCCACTTGGCGTACTCTACGATCACGCCAATTCTTGGGTCCTGGAGAATCGTTGGACTGGCTTCGGGCGATTTCGGTGTGAAAGTGGATTCTCCGCCCCCGCACCAAACGCGATTTAGGAGAATCTTGCCCAATGTCTCTACAGTGCCATAATGCACATATTTACTGACCGAATTAAAATGATGTTATTTAAATTCTGTCACGACACCTGGGCTGGTGTGCGGTCAATTCCAGCTTCACCTGGCCCAGGGTCGCAACACAGGTGAAATAAAATTTTATTTAAAATACCCGAGGTCCTTGGTTGAGCCCAATAAACTGCAGACTACCCGGTTTGTAACTTCCTAAAACACAAGTAACCTTTTATTATGTACAATATTAAAATTAAATGGACAGAAAATGTAACTATCTATTACCCCTTTCCCCCCTTCCTTCCTAACTCACCCCACTCTCTACACACACTCACATTCAAACAACACAGAGGGGAAAGGGTGTTGGAAAGAGCAAGAAAAATATTAATAAAAATGTAAGGATAACGATCTTAGATGCACTGGGATGACTTTCAGTCAATGTCTTTCTGAAGTTCAAACTTTCGTTTTGGTACTTCTTCCTTCTAGACTTGCGATGGTTTTCTCTGGAATGATTGTCTACTTTCTCTGCAGACTCAGCATCATTGCAGGTTCACAGCAAAGAGTTGCCAGGCACTCACTGATTTCAGAACAATAGAATTTTTACTTCAACAAGCAGGAGAACGAGAGCATTCCTTTTACTTCCAAAGTCTAAACACTTCTGTTAAGTTCTATCAAAAAGTGCCAGGCAGGAACCAATCACTGACCAATGTCAGGTAAAACGCTGCCCCTGGCCAACCCAGTTAACCAATCGAACCGACTCCCTCCACACCAGTTCCTATGACCTGCTCGGTGCTGAGGCGTCTGGCTTCTCCTCTCCCAAGCACAAAACCTGGGAACACAGTGTCCTGAAAAGCAGACTGTTTCACCTTTGAGTCTTTTACTGAAAGGCACACCCTGATTATAGATCCACGGACCAAAATAAAATGAAAATAAAATAAAATAAATGGGAACAAACAAAATGAATAGGAAGGACTCCTACAGTTTGGTGTGGAGTCCTCTTGAAGTGTTATGCTGCAGTGGATCTCTGCAGGGTTGTTTCTTTTGACAGAGAATTTAAATTTTCCAGTCTAGTGAACTCAATTCTGAGATGCCATAAAAAATCCAGACTAAAACAGAAGTTTAGTAGTAAAACAGGGTACTTTGGATTTCACTGATTTTAGCTATCTAATCCTAAGTGTTCATGGTGCTATGTGGTAAAGTATAGATTGTCCCATCATGGGCTTTACATCAACCACTTCAGGCCGATGACAAACAATAAAGGATTAAATTAGATAGATTTTGAAAATAGCCATGGCAATCACAAAGTGCAATTAATCTGCTCCCATGTATTAAAATGCAGGCAGCACACTATCTTTGAGCTACCTGATGATTAAGACAATTGCTGCGTACATTGGTTGCATGAATTGGCAGTGGTACAAAATTGTAACTTCCCAGCAGCACTTGAAGCTAAATTGTGCTGCTCACAGTCAGGCTCCACACTTTTTGAAACAGAGGTGTATTGTGACTGGCCAGGTGCTGGAAGTGAATCCGATCTTGGAAACAGTGATGAATGGTACAACATTGGAGAAAGTGAGGCACTGGAATCCCTGGTGCGGGAGGTGGAGAGCAAAAGGAATATCTATATCTGTAGAGATATCTAGGTCCTTCAGATACACGGTCACTCGGTAATGGGAATAGATAGCCATGGAGGTCAATGACATGAGTCTCGACCCATGTCCATGTATCAATTAGCTCTTCCACTGGTCATGTATTTTAAACTCCAAATTTTCTGACTGAAAAAAAAAATCTCTTAAGTGTCCAGTCTTCACTTTTGGGCTATTCTGTTGTACTTCAGAAATCCAGTTAGTGAAGATAGAACTGCAACCAATATTTATACACTTGTATATATTTGCAGAGTTACATATTACAAGCATGCATCTCCTAACCCACCAACCACAGTTTCAACTGTTGTCTATTTGGGGATGGAAGTGAAACCCCAGTTAATGCCCACCACCTGTATTCAATTTAACGCAATAATTATTCAATTAATTCATATGGCCACATACCACCTGGACTTTGAGGGAATGGAAGGACCTTCAGTTTCAGCAGAGACAGAGTTGACAAATGACATTTATTTGTGAGACTTTCCCCCCATGGGGAAGCATGTAATCTGAGCAAACCTTTGTTCTAATTCCACATGCTTGACTTTAGCAGGAGTGAATGAAATATAGCGAGATCCCTCATAGTACAGTGGATGGAAAGCTGCAAGATGCTGTTAATGTTGGAAGAAGCCAGACACATAGAGGTTCATTGCCATGATCACCTTCACAACCACTGTCAATGGTATCCTCTCCCTGCGTTGGGGGTTGGAGGCGTGGCTGCAGCAGTTAGCAGATTTCAGTGAGGATCGCCATATTGAAGCTTAGATATTATTCCTCGTTAATATTCAGATTGGAGAATTGCTCTTCGAACACAGGATCTGGGTGGATATCGTTTCCTGTTCAGAGTCATGCACTTTCTCCTCCCTGCTCTTCTGGTAGTTTTTCTATGCATGACCTCTGCTCATTCTTTCATGCTCTATTCCTAGGGGAAGGCCTACAAGTGAATTCATGTTTTGGAAAAAACAACTTTTACAGAAGCCTTGAAGTTAGTGGAAAGTCCTTCAGCACCCTGCTCGTCACTGCTTCCAGGCTGCAACTTGAAAGAACTGTGGAAAACACCAAATATTGGATTAATTATAACAGCCAATAGAAATCACCAGCAACTGACTTGTAAGTTGATGAGAATCACTTCAAATAGCACTGATGGTGGTTAGCATATGTTCGGCTGTGTGAGGTTAAGAGAGGGTAGAGGCTGGAGCATGGTGTATGGCCTTCCAAAATAGCAGAGCTGGAATCAGATCAGTTGTATAAGAGGTCTCAGAGGGGAAAGCGATAGCCCCGTTTGTACACTGGGGAGCTCGGCTCGCCAAACTCAATAATGTAGTGAGAGATCGGGACACCATTTTAAACTCCGAGACCCTGCAGCAGTCTACCCCCCAACCACCCAACACACCCACCCACCGAACACCCACACAGGGCATCCCCAGCCCAATCATACACACACACAAAATTCCAGCTTGCCACCACCACCCTGGCAGTGCCACCTGGGCACATTAGCAGTGCCAGGATGCCCTTGTGGCACCAACAGTGTCAGGAACAAACCGGTCAAAAGGGCATGCAGCTGGAGGGGCCTCCAATCCCCTGGGAGACCCTCACAAGTGCCTTTCCATTTGGTCCCTGTTTGTGGGGACTACTTTTGAATGGCACTCACCCAAGGTCTCTGAGGCGAAGGGGATCAATCCCAAAGCCTCAGGTACCACGGGAATCTGCACATTAGCGTGAGGCTAGCTGTCTCGCTTTAATATGCAGATTTGCCAAAAAGTGATCCCGCCCACATTGGACGGCATCTACATTGTAACGTCTCGCAAGATCGCGTTGGATCTTGTGACGTGATTTGAGCCGGATAGATTCCGAAAGCAAGGTCTTCCGGCTTCTATCGGCCATGCTGTGCCGCGGCGAGCTGCTTTTCCAGCGTAGCATGGTCATTAGATCGTGCCCTGTGAAGATAAAGTTCTGTAAAGTTTCTTCCAGGTGCCTTGAGGAATTAAAAATTGCAGAAAATTAAACAGCCTTTAAAACCTGCACTTATTTCCACAGGTATCCCATTCAAGATCCTGACTGCACATAAATATTTGGAGTTAAGAAATTTGATTGTTCCCAAATTGGACTGGGCTGTGATTCCGATACTGCACACGCAGCCCATGGCTGAAGGTCCATTGGCCTGATTGGCATTGTACTGGAGAATGTAAGGCATCATTAATAGCCCCACAGGCACATCTTCGGTCATGAGATCGAGTGGAAGCAAAAGTGGCTGCCTTGAATCTCAGAAGCTTTTGAACAGGAAAGGCATTTTAGAATTAGCCAAGCAGTGGCTGGAAGCAGCACATGTAGAATGCTTCTCCTGGGGATAAAAATGTTAACTTGTCTTTCAAGTGACAGCCTCCTTTAAGGACCACTTGTTTGTTTGGTCATGTGAAGGGATCCGGAAGGTAGAAGTGATTATTTTAATTGCATAACCAAGGTGAAAGGTTAAATTCATTTCTCAGGACGACACCATAATTGTAAAGGTGAAGGGTGTGATAAACTGGCCACACTGCACCGTGGTGCTATGTGGCCGGTAAATGATGGGAGACCCGGCTCCCGGGGCCTACCCAGCTCATTAAGCCTAACGAGATCTAATGCGACCTCGGAAGACGTTGCGACGTGAAGCCCGCCCATTCTAGGCAGAATCACGTTTTGGCAAATCTGCAAATTAGAGTGAGGCAGCTAGTCTCACTCTAATATGCAGTTTCCTGTGGTAACCAAGGCGTTAGGATCTACCCCCTTTGCCTAGGAGATCTCAGGTGAGTGCCATTCAGTGCTCGTCTCCACAAACAGGGAACAGACAGAACGGCACTTGTAGGGGTCTCGCAGGGGATCAGAGGCCTCCTGGTGCTTGCGCACTGGGCACGGTGGCACCCTGGCACTCTGATGCAACCCAGGCACCCTGGCAGTGCCACCCTGGCAGTGCCACCCTGGCAGTGCCACTGCCAACATGCCAGGCTGGCAGTGCCAGGGTGCCGAGCTGGCATTTTCTGCAAGGTGGTGTTCGAGCCAGGAGGTGCACTGTGTGGGGGCGTCTGGGGACCCCCATATAGTGTGTTGGGGCTTAGGGGGAGGGTTCGGGTGTCATGTTGGGAGCTCGCGAGATCGGACTCCATTTAAAAATGGCATCCTGATCTCTTGCTGCAGAAAACGGGGCTGAGTGCAGCCTTGGGGGCACATTCCCCACTGAGGCCCCGTATCTTACCGGAAGGGCGTTAGATAGCAGGTTGTTTCTCGGCGCTGTGAATGCCGGGAAACCCCTGGTAAGACACGTTCGCGATGGGACTTTATTCCCATTTCATTAGATCGGGCCCTAAATAAGAGGGGAGGAGGAATTATAAAATGGTAACTAATTATACAAAGCTTGGTTGCAAAAGCTGGAAGGAAGACTTGGGAAGAAAGTTTTGAAAACTCGAAGGAATGAATAGGTAATATTGGGGAACAGTGGAAGGAGTGTTGTGTTGGTCGAGTTAAAACTCGTTCCCTTTAACCCCTCATCTCTGCACCCTGAATGTCTGGTCAAAGTTCATCTCCCCAACCATGCATTTGACACCGTTTTAAAAACTCTTTCTTTCTGAGCTGGCATTTATGGGAAATCACCATCTGTGAATTCAAGAAGGTAACTCACCACCACTTTTATGAAGGGCAACTAGGGTTGGGCAATAAGTGTTGGCATAACTAGTGACACCCACATCCTGTAAATGAATAAAAGAAAATACACTCTTTGTCAAAGCTTTGACAAAGAGTCAGCCTGACTCGAAATATTAGGTCCCTTTTCTCTCCACAGGTGCTGTCAGTTTGCTGATATTGTTCAGTATTTTCTGTTTCAGATTCCAGCATCTGCATTAATTTGCTTTTATCACCATCTGTGAACTACAATGTAAAAATTAAAGGTGCTACAACAATTCAAATTGTTAATTTGAACATAGTGAGGGTTCATGGAGGAGGATGAAGCATGTCTGGCATTCAGAAGGAATTAGAGAAGAAAGTTCCGGAAGGTAGACTCGCCAGTACACTGTCAATAAAATCAAATGGCGCTGAAGCATAACTGTTGTGCATGAAAAGCTTTATACCTTGTGTGCACTTCCCATAAGAATCACAACCGCTCCCTTTCACATTTTATCAGTCACACTTCTGACTTCCAACTCACCTTGATCTGCAGGAGATATACAGGAATTACCAATGTTAAATCACTATCATAGTTTAATCATTGCAGAATCAAATGAGTGCCAACAAGCAAATAAGCCAATATTTAAACATTGAATTCAACAAAACGATCAGTTGCACTGTAAGAAAACAGCTCAAAAATTAAATTGCTGATCTATTTTTATTCAAATACCTTTGCTTGAAATCTGTACCTGTTTTTGTGTTTACACAGCAGTGAATGTTAATTAAATGTGTTTCTGGTCCGTGGACCTGCTGCTGCTGCTGCTGAATATGTAGTTGTGAAATTGTCATTATCCACAAGCACTCTGCATGCAAATCCAAACACTAATTGAAGCATATATTAATTGAGGCAGAAGGTAGTCATTTATTCTTGTCTCCTGATTGACCACTTGTAACAGACGTGGGCAATAATGGCACAATTAGCCACGGTGGCCCTTAATTGCAGTGCAGACTTATCATTTTGTGTATTAAACATACTTTAATTACAAGAACAAATCTGAAACATGGTTTGGCTTGTGACATTTCTGGCTAACAAGTGAAAAAAAGAAAAGCTTCATTCAGAGCAGTGACAAATTATTGCGAAGGCAATCTCAACTGCTTAAATAAAGCTGCATTATAGTGACTGGGCTAGTTTGAAGATTCGCCTTTCCCACGGATTGAGGTTCTTTTGAAATGTGTTCAAGAGAAATTAGAAATTTGATGAGTAGCTACTGAGAAACAGGAGACCAGCAAAACAATAAGCCAAAGAAATAGATGATGATTTAATTAACATTTTAGAAATGCGTTTGTAGAAACATGGATTGTATGTGGTAAAATGTACTCATGGCATTTAGCAAAGCAATGAGATGGAAATAGAGTCCCATTGAAAAGTTAACTACAATGACGCAGAGAAGGCTCATGGTAAAGGTAGGATAGATTTATTTACAAGTATTTACAATGGTCTGCATAACGCAGCAACTCACTCCCAGTGCAATCCTAGCTGGGAGGACTTATCTCACCAGGCCCTGATCTGGGCCTGCTTTTAATCTTTGCTCATAATGAGCCCCTGGTGGTAGGCCCCCACCCCCTACCTGGGGAGCACGTGCTCCACGAGTCCCACGGGGAGATCAATGAAGGTTTCCCCAGGGTCCTAGTGTGAGTTTGACAATAACCTAAAAGCAAAAATGGAATCAATTCCTGAAAGCATTTAACAGAATGGTCACTTATACTGAACAAAAGTAATACGAGACATTCAATCTGATTTTAAAAGCAGTCCACCATGACTTACCAGTTTATAGAATAACTTTGAGAACGTAACTAAGCTAGCCCATCAGGCCCATCCATTCAATGTAACTCGCTTACCTTTTGAGATGATATTAAATACAATTTAATGGCAGCATGGTAGCACAGTGGTTAGCACAGTTGCATCACAGCTCCAGGGTCCCAGGTTCGATTCCCGGCTTGAGTCACTCACTGTTTGTGTGGAGTCTGCACGTTCTCACCCTTTTGTGTGTGGGTTTCCTCCAGGTGCTCCGGTTTCCTCCCACAGTTCAAAGACGTGCAGGTTCGGTAGATTGGCCTTGCTAAATTACCCTTCGTGTCCAAAAAGGTTGGGTGGGGTTATTGTGTTATGGGGATAGGGTGGATGTTTGTGCTTGGTTAGCGTGCCCTTTCCAAGTGCCGGTGCAGACCCGATGGGCTGAATGGCCTCCTTCTGCACTGTAAATTGTATGAAATAGTTCTATTCTATGAACAATTTGACATCCATGACTTTCTAAAGAGGCGTCAGTGGGACTAAATTTTTCACCCACTGATGAGGCAGAACTTTAGCTCGAATGCTGGTGGAGTTCACTGCAAATTAGATAATTAAATTGAAAACTGGCTTGGCAATGGATAACAGAGGTAAGCGCCAAATAGTCAATGCTTCATCCGGAGGGAAATGACCAAGAACATTCTACATGGATTTTTTACTGTCAGCTGTGGATCAGATAGGTTGTCTCCGAGTCAGAAGGTCATGGATTTATGTCCCGCTCCAGCACAAAAATCTAGACTGACATTTCAATGCAGCTTGGGAATGCTGTCGTCCTGTTGAGATGTTAAACCAAGGTCCAGTCTGCTGTCTCAAACAGATTACAAGGTCCAATTTCACTATTTCAAAGAACAGGGGAGTTATCCCTGATGTCCTGGGCCAATAGAAACATCATAAAAATCAATGTTCTGGTCATTATCACATTGCCCTGTGTGGGATCTTGTCGTGCACAAATTGGTTGATTATTTACTACATTGCAACAGTAACTCCACTTCAAAAGTATTTCATCAACCATAAAGTACTTTGGGATATCCTGAGGTTGTGCAAGGTGCTACATAAATGCAAGTCCGACTTTCAGGGTCTTTAACTATTTTTTACGTTTAATAGGATTGCCTTGTGTTATAGACTCCAAGATGAAGCATTCAAAAAGGGAATATCTGTTTACTGATGGAAGGCCGCACAGAATGCCTAGCTGTAAATTTACCATTCTGTCATATTCTAAGAGATAAAATCGTAAAAAAATATACAAAATTCAACCAAACAAACGAATATTCTGAAAATTTGTCATCTAAAATTTGGAGAACAGTGTTCCCAGAATAACTTGTGACTTTTCATGTCCAAACTGTGTCGCGCTTCTTTGTTGAAAATGCCCATTAATTATACTTCTGGAATTTTGTTTATATGGTGTGCTATAAAAAACGTTATTGCGAGTCAAGGATAAGTTGAATTTTTGGGAAATGATCAGACACCACGACTGTTAAGAGACAGATATTTAACCGCTGTTGGCGTGCAAGCCAAAATAAAATGTATACACAGGTTAATTTTTTCTAACGATTCAGTTGAATTTATTTATTTCTCTTTATGTTGTCAGGACACCCTGGGCTAGTGTGCGGTTAATTGCAGCCCCACGTGACCCAGACACCAATGAAATTAAATTTATTCAAATACCTGTGGCTGGATTTTCTATTCATGCCACTTCACCTGGACTGATTTAGTGACTGTTAAGGGGCTAGCATCTGCGCCATGTCGAATGCAATCGATTCCAATATGAAACGGTGCCGGATTCGAGGATTCGCGATTGACACTCAGGAGGCTGGCAAGCTGCAGCCACATTTACACACTTCACTCTCCACACACTATCCTAGCCAACAAGATGGCAGAAAGGCGCATGGCACCACGATTCACCGACGCCGAGCTCGAGACCCTCCTGAACGTGGTGAAGGGGAGGCAGGCCACCCAGTACCCCGGCCCGGGAATGAGGCTGCCAGCCGCTACCGTTCACCCTGCCTGGACGCAGGTGGCAGAGATGGTCGCCGCCACCATCAACACCCTCCGGACCGGCCTGCAGTGCTGTAAAAAACTGCACATCCTCCTCAGTGCAGCCAGGGTGAGGAGGCAACATTGTGCCCCTGGCACCAATCCCCGTCGCACACACCCATGGTCCCCCCCGACCCCCACCCCCACCAGGAGAGCGACAAAACTCCACCCCGCACCACCTGCCGGCACCTATACCGGCCACCATGGCCGGGTGCCCTGGCCACTGAGACCACCATTTCCCCACCCCCATGGGCTGCTTGCATCATCGGACTGTCTAACACTATCATTTTCTGTTTCACTACCCCCACCTCCCCAGGTGAAGGCTGCCCATAATCGTTGGGAGTGAGGGAAAACTGGAGGAGGACCACTGGACCTGCGGCGCCTCACCATGGCTGGCACTGGACGTGGTCGGTGGGCCAGAAGAAAGGGAAGTCGCCGGGGTGGAGGTCCGCCACGGGCGAAGAAGTGAAGCTAAGTTTCGATTCCCCGTGACTCGTCTGTCATCACCCCCCAACTCCACCCCACACCAACCTCACCCTCATACTCTCACCTGCTTGTGATGGGGTGTCCCCTGCCCCCAGCCACAACCTGAGACCCCCACGTACCCACCATTGACGAGGACAACACCAGCACAATGGAAGCTATCGACCTGAAACCCAGGACACCCCGGAGCTCGAGTCTGAGAATGACACTGATTTCCTGTCACAGATATCTCCAACACCCTCCACCATCCCAGAGACACTCACCCCGGATGGACATCTTACTGAAGAAGCTCCTGGGACACCCTGTGGTGCGCAGCACACAAATGATCCGGTACATCAGGTGGAGGTAGGAACTCCCGAGGAAGCGGGCAGTTGGAGGGCGGTCCGACCCCAGGGACCAGCTGCCGTCCAGATGAGTTTCAGACTTCTGGAACGGACAATCCCATCAATTGTGGAGATGCAGTCACAGAGTCAGGGACTGCATGAGGGGTTGTCAGCGAGCATCCAGCAGCAGCAGGTGCAGTTGGAGGAATCCAATCATGCGCAGGAACAGGTGGTGGTGTCGACCATGCATGCCACCCAGGCCTACACCGCACAAGTGGCGTCCACGGTGGGTGCAGTGGGGGCGACGGTTTTGGCTATGGATCAGCATGTCCACAGCCTGGGGCACTCTGTGCACGTGCTGACCGAGGCTCAGGACAGAGCTGCCACCTCACAGACAGCCATGTGACAGAGTCACCTCAACATTGCAGTGGCGCTCCTGAGCGTGGTCCAGTCACAGCAGGCAATGGCTAAGAATGTTGGGAGCATTGCCCAGGCATTGACTGACGTGGCGCAGACACAAAGGGAGGTGGCCCAGTCCCAGAGGGAGGTGGAACAGCCACTGACTGGTGTGCCACAGACCCAGAAGGTGGTGGCACAGTAGCAGCGTGATGTGGTGCAGTCCCAGACGGAGTTGGTCCACTCCCTGTGCTTCATGCCGCTAGCATGCAGACCCTGGCCGAGATCAGAGTTGGCCTCCAGAACTGGCAGTGCTGGGCGGTGGGGCTGCCTCAGGGGATAGCTCCACATGCACCCCGAACCCATGGAGTAGCCCGGGAGCCATCAGGCACCCTGAGGGAGGAGGAGGTGATGTGCCCCATGCTGGTTACTCCCACCAGTCCCCACACTCTCTAGTCAGTGAACCTGCGGGCGATCAGAGCGTCCTGTGCGCATTAGCCCCGACGCAGAGGTTTTGCGGCCTCCCGTGCCTACCTAGGCCCGAGGTCCTGCCCATTCTCACCCTCCCCCACATCGTCCACATCGGACGAGGCCTGGAATTTACCCTCCTCCTTCAGCATGCCGCCCATCTGCTGCACAATGTTGTGGAGAACGCAGAAAGCCGCCACATGCAGATGATCCAATTAGCATCATACTGGAGGGCCCCTCCAGAGCAGTCCAGGCACCTGAAATGCATCTTCAGGATGCCAAAGCACCAGTCAATCATGCTCCCGGTCGCTGCGCGGGCGTTGTTGTAGCGTGTCTCGCCATCGGTCTGTGGCCCCCTGATAGGTGCCATCAGCCATGACTGCAGTGGACAACCCCTGTCGCCCAGGAGCCAACACACACTGCCTGGGTATGGGACGTGGATATGCATGATGCGCAGCTGATGGTCACATATCAGCGGCATGTGCATCGAGTGGCACCCCTTTTGCTTCATGTAGAGTGGCCTGTCATCTGCAGGTGCTCGTAAGATGACATGCATCCTGTCAATCATCCCGTGGACCTGGGGCATCTCGGTGATGGCGGCAAACCTCCCGGCCGGGAATCCTGGTGGACGGTCCACATTGAAATGGATGTATTATGCCGGCCGGGCATCTCCGTGACGGCATGGATGCACCGAGCTCTGTGAGATCCCGAACAGGTCCCTACTCGGTGCCTGAAAGGTTCAGGGCGACTGTCACCTTGACGGCCACTGGGAGTGAGTGCCCCCTCCCCCCCCCTTCCCCATTCCCCCATGGTGCCAAGTGTGCCATGATCTGGTTGCACCGTCTCATTGCTCAACCGGAGTCTTCGATGACTTGCCCAGTCTGGCAGGTCCTCGAATGATAGGTGCTGCCGGTACACTCGAGGCCTCATGCGCCGCCTCCTTTGCACCTCCTCCTCCTCAGCCAGTTGGGTGGCCGGCTCTCCATCCTGGGCGGCTGCCTCCTGTTCCATTGTAGCATGCTCCGCTGCTCCAGCTTCCTCTTCCTCGAGCAGATCCAGCTCGTACAGCCGCAGGGCGTCCCACAGGGCTGCAGCGACTAGCAAGAAGACCACCATTGCTGGTTGTATTTCAATATACATTATTTGCAGGGGGTGAAAGGCCAACATGTTAGCATGGTGCATACCCCTGTGCCCAACCAGGTCCACCGGGCTAGAAGGTGGTCCAGGCCAGCACTGTGGACCCTGCCTCCACATGTCGCCCTTCCCCCTTCTCTCCTCACCCGTGCCCCACTGGTGCTCAGCACCGTGGGGGTCTCTGGCCCTGGTGCCTGCCCCTGCAGCCAGGAGTAGTCAGCAGGCACTGCCCTCTACAGCGGTACACTCCGCGTCCCTGTTCGTCATCCCTGTAGGGGCTGATTGGGCGTTGTCCTTGGGTGGGCCGCCTGATGCCCCATCGGCGGGTGACGGCTCGGTGGGAAGGGGGGACAGAAAGGTGATTGATGGAATGTTGGGATGGAGAGGTGGGGTTTTGGGGGTACCCATACTGCCAGTGTCACTCTGCAGAACCAAGGCTAAGATGTGTGGTCAGTGGGTGCATAGTAAGATGGCTGTCTTGCAGGCCGCGGCAATAATGGTCCATGCCTGGACACTGCCCCAGTCCTTTGAGGGGGCACCCCTGCCCCACGGCCCTTCCCTCAGTCACCACCCGCCCTGCACCCCCCCCATCCCAGCCAGCCTGGCCAGTGTCAGGGCCAGCATCCCACGCTCTCGCCTCTCCATGTCCTACCTCTTCTCTCTCCCCCTCATCAGACACGACGCCGGTTTCACGATTTTTCTGTTTTTTAAAAATAAATTTTAAGAGTACCCAATTCATTTTTTCCAATTAAGGGGCAATTTAGCGTGGCCAATTCACCTACCCGGAACATCTTTTGGGTTGTGGGGGTGAAACCCATGCAAAGACGGGGAGAATGTGCAAACTCCACGCGGACAGTGACCCAGAGCCGGGATCGAACCTGGGACCTCGGCACCGTGAGGCAGCAGGGCTAACCACTGCGCCACCGTGCTGACCCCACGATTTTTAAAAGCACAAGTGAACCTCGCCATTGGGAATTCAGTCCATTGGAGGTGGAGAATCACGGAGGCCCCAGCGAATACAGGGTCGGGCCCGCTAACGACATGCCAACAGCGTTTTCTGTACCTACGTTCTGGAACTCATTGACGCCGCTGAAATTTTGAAATCGGAACCGATTCTCCGCCCAATCACGTTTCACGATTCTGCCATCAGCCAACGGAGAATGGCGTCCCTGTAGTCTTTGATTGATTCCAATAAACAACAGTCACCAGGTTTGTAACTTTAAAACATGAGTTAACTTTTATTATGAACAGGCTCTTTAATTAAAACAGACAGAAAATGTAGCTGGCTCTCTATGACCTATTGGCAGGAGTTGGGGGGAGAGAGAAAGTGGGAGAACTCTGCTGGGGTTTGTGAAAAGACAAGTTAACGAGGCAAAACGCACACATGGGAATTTTGGAGCCAAAATTGGTCTTTAATCAATAAATATTAAGGGCAGGATTTTTCTACTGGTGGAGTTCCCTGTCCTGGCGCCTGCAGCAAATTAACACTCCAAGGCATGCTAATTTGCTGGAGATACAGGGCGTGATCCACCTGTCACATTGTGCTCTCTCTCTCGAGTGCGGTGCAGTGCGGCCGCTGAATGCTGGGAGAGGCCTCTCGCGGGCTTTGTGGAAGTCTTCACATCTCGCAGGATCCACCCAAGTCCCGCAAGGCATCCAAGACAGAAACATGCCTGAAGGGGTGTGACCAAGCGGCGCTCATCGAAGCCGGTTTTAAACCGAATTTGGCGAGCTAACCCAGGATCCATCGGCTTCCAGGATCCACTGGTTCACAAAAGCGTTGATCAGGCGGAACAGCACCCTGGGGTCTTCTGGGCCATCGGAGACCACTGGGTGTTCAGGCTCAGTGCAGGGTGACCCCCTGGCCCTCCTCCTGGAACACAGGCTCCTTGGCATTGTCCATCTGCCACCTTGGCACTGCCAAGGTGCCCAAGTGGCACTGTCAAGCCGGATGTAGCACTGTCCGGGTGCCAGGGTGGCAGTGCGAGGGTACAAGGTGCCAGGGTGGCACTGCCAAGGGCCAGGGGCCGAGGGGGCCATGCCTATGAAAGAAGGGTGGAGGGAGGGGCTTGAAGGGTGGAGGTGTGCAGGGCAGATAAAAGGGGCCTCTGGGATGTTAGCGGGGTTGACGGGTGTGGGTCCTGGAAGGAGGTGGGGGTGCCTCCTTGCATAACCACCTTTCCACATCATGATTCCCCCCCCCCCGCCCCCCCCCCCCACCCCCACCCTGGGTCTTCCCTCACCTCCCCGCTGTGTGACCACTTTCGTTCTTCAGAAATATATTTAATCGCACTACAACTTGTGTAATTTTGCCTTTAGTCGCCTGCTTGATTGCCTGTTTGAATCATTTGTCTGAGGAAACGATTTGAAAAATAATTTGAGACCGTTCAGTTGCCCAAATTTCAATATTCAATAGTGGAACACAGGCAATTGAAAACTTGCATCTTTTGCTCTTAATATTGAATTAGCATAACCAAGCACTAATCAGTCAAGTGATTCTGAAAATTCAATTTACTGTGCCTGTGGCCACGTCTTTAAAGGAGCTATTAGTCTCACTTCACTGTACTTTCCCCACAACTTTCCATTCTCTCCATTACTAGTTTTCTTTGAAGTTAAATAACCATTGAGTTTTTCCCTTGACTTTAAAGGCTTCTCAACCCCGCCCCCTCACACGTACACGTGTCCTGTGACCATCCACACTTACCTGACCATGGACTCCGGACGTAGAAACTGGGAACTGCTTTTAGTCCCGTTCCTAGACACTGTGCTACTGACGTTGCTGGGACTAATGAGCTGGCAGCCAATCTGATTGCCTGAGTCCAACTCGGAGTTAGATTTCTGACTGTCTCCAGCGGGATATCCAGTATTGGAAAGAATGTATTGCCTGCTGGGAAACCCCACCATCCAAAAAATCCTGTCCATGTCCCAAAATTCCCGACTTGGAATTGTTGGGTGTCACTTGGCAGGGACAGGAGGTAAGGACCTGGGGTAGGTGGTGAGCCTCTTGGACAGCCCTAAAGGAGACCATTGAAGGAGATGTCTGTCTATATCCCACACGGGACTTACAGGGTGGGAATGATTAGCTCCCTTGCGGTTCTCACAAAGTACAAGCTCCCCCACTGAGGGGGAGGGGGAACTCCATTCAACTATGTATAAAAGCTCGGCCAGTAATGTTGAGTTCTGTGGCCTTGCTGTAGCAATGATAATCACAGAATTGTTGATGAGTTACTTAGAATGATATTATTTAACACGTGGAAGGATAACATGCAGAATGCAATACAGACTTAGATGCTCTGGAACTGCCCGATGTGTGACTGTGCTTGTGTACGCCTTTCTACCAACTGATGAATCCGCCACACCACGTGACCAAGGTCTGACGCCACCAGCTGGTTGGAGGTCGCATTGCTATCTGCATACAATCTTATTCACAGACATATCACCACAAGTAAGGCAATGACTTAGAAGAGACCCGGTAGGTCTGCAAATAAACCAAAGGGCTGGGATTCTCCCAAATCCCGGCCAAATGTTGACGCCGGCAAAAACATCGGAGTGTTTCACACCGGCGTCAATGGGCCTCTTGGCCCAGCAATTCAGTGGGCCACAGGGGGCCAGCATGGCGCAGGAGTGCTGCACACTGCTCCGGCACCGATATGCATCCCTGCATTGCTGGCGCGGGACCACGCATGCGCGTTGTGGCCATTTTGGTGCCGGCGCCGTGCAACATGGCATAGCGAGACAGCGGGCCAGCGTGGAAGGAGGTAGGGTCCCTCCAGATCACGCACACCCACCAATTGGTAGCCCCCTATCGCGGGCCTGGCCGTTGTGCAGGCCTCCCGCCCCCCCCCCCACCCAGGACGGCCACTGCGGCCGTGGGTCCGAGCTCCCGCCGGGTGGTACCAGGTTGGAAACACGCCGGCGGAACTCGGCGGGAACTCGACCAGTCGACCGCGGAGAATAACGGCCCCCGACCGGTGCCGCGTTGATCGGGCACGACTGGCGCCGATTCTCAGGTCACTGGAGAATTGCGTCCTGGTGTTGGAGCGGCATGGCGGGAATTTACGGCGTCACCAGTGATTCTGCGACCCGGCGTGTGCTCAGAAAATCCCAGCCAAGTTCTTTAATCCGATTCGGTGTGGACTCCCTGTGCCATTACTAAAGTGCCCCTTGCCCCACTTGCTGCTGAAGACGAGTAGAGCAACTTTCCACGGTTCCCCCAGGCTATGGAAGACCTGCGGCCAACCTAAAAATTGTGGCTGGTCAAGAAGCAGCCCTTGTGGTCATTAATGTCCACTTAAGTGACAGTGTAGGCCTTACCTTCCCACCATAAAACTGCAGACAAGGTGGGCAGGAGGGTGGTTGGAATGCCATCTGGGGAGTTTTACATCCCACCTTCGATATACAAACCCACTGGCAGGAGTGTAAAAATACAGAGTTTTTATAATTTTTTTACATAAACTTAGATGTTTTCCAATTAAGGGGCAATTTAGCGTGACCAATTTTCACTTACTCTGCACAACTTTTCGAGTTGTGGGATGAGACATGGGGAGAATGTGCAAACTCCAGATGGACCGTGACCCAGGGCCGGGATCAAACCCAATTACTCCGACGCGAGGCAGCAGTGCTAATCACTGTGCCACATGACCCCTGAAAAATTCAGAGTTAATGGGTCACTAGGAATTCCTTTCCTGCTAGTCTTAGATGTCTGCTAATTCTCAAGTGTAGAAAATGGTTATGAACTGAACCGACCACACCAAGCAAACATGACAGCTAAACGGGTCTGAGCCGAATCCTAACCTCAATAAGCAATTACTTTTCACCAGTAAAGACGAGCTGAATTGATACATTAGAAGTAGGAAGCAAACTGTTTCCAGAAAAGCACATTAAACTGATGTGGTGCTTAATTGTGCAAAACATAGTCCAGGAATCCATAACTACTCAGCTCTACCGTATAACTTCTAACCTGCATCGCAGAAATCAACCATAGGAAGAAGATGACGGAGCAGACAGTGTCATGTACACCACAAAAATCAAAGTGTTGGCAGACTCCAGAAAAAAGTTATTCCAAAATTATTTGGCTTGGGAAAGGAAACCAATGGTCAAAAAGCCAATGACCTAGCAGAAATAGATTTGTGAAGTGCTTCTTCACAAAGCAGATCTGGGCAACAGAGGCTGCAGCGTACAAAGTGAGCAACTTGCGTATAAAATATATAGTTCCTTAAATGTTCTAAAATGCCCCCAAAGCACTGAGAGTGTTGACAATAACTGGAACCAAGAAAGGAGGGCATTTAGCGTGGTGCCAAAAACAAGATCAAAGAGGAAGCTAAGGGAGCAACAGGCAAAGTTCAGACCACACTCCACCTGCCCATGCTCACAAAACCCAGAATATTACGTCCAACATTAGATATGATTCTGCAATATGACAACATTTATTAAATAATCCTGATTATTCTAAGAATTACGCAAACAACCAATTTAAGATTAAGAGTTGTGCATGTAAATAATCCACACTGCAATCCCTAGAAGCTATATATTTTCATACATAGGGCCCTGTCCATGCAAACAAAAAGCACATGTCTGCAGATCACACCTTTTTCAACCAAATAAAAGCTTGGGGGAGAACCACTTGCCGTTTCATTCCCCATGGTAATGCATTGACCAATCAGGGTTGACCTGTCTAGTTTGAATTTAAACAAAAGCTAGGCAGTTAACTGTTCCCTGGTGCATTCTCCATAGCAATGCCTCTACCATTCAGCGTCTACTTGCCAACAAATTGGCACTCTCTCCTCGTGCAGTATAAATTGTTCCCTTTGAGATTTGATATTCCTGCATCTGTCCTCTTGAGGGAAGGACAAAAAGTTTTGATGGTATGTCTTGTTTGTCAGCAAATACTCATGTTGTGTACTACCAAGTGACAATTTGAAAGTTATATGTTGCCAGGCAGTGAGTGAGTGAACATTAGCAAGCATGGATATAATATAGGGCTGGGACTTGTGCGAGATTTTCTCCAATATTGGAAAAGGCTGATGCTGGGTGGGAAAAGTGGCATAGCCCCAACATGGCCACCACATGCTTTTGCTGTTGGCATAAGAAAGGTAGTTCCTGCCTCCAGGCAGCTCACGGTGTCTCTATTTTGGCTCCGAGCTCATCTCCACGTCAATTAGACCATTTGCGTTTGAACATAGAATGACAAAAGGTAGAGCTCAGGTGTGAGGTTGATTCCAGAATTCTCACAGCGAATGTTCAGGACATAGTCTTCATTCATGGTAGAAGACAGGTTGGAGAGGATGGAGTTGAATTCAATGTGTGGAGTTTTATCTTCATCAAATAGGAGACAATCTGACAAGGTGATTGCACAAACTTCATAGAAATTCATTGCATTTTCAACCATTGAAATCAACAGATGGTTTTGTTTGCTTGTACAGTATTCTCAAAATTGGAAGCAACTGTGCACCAGGATTAAGCCAAAATTCACTATTTTTTTCAGCGAGGGAGAGGGCTATCCTTTAAAATCAATAAACTAACACCCACTTACATGCACAGTATAATATGAAAAATAATGTAGGAACTTACCACTCACATTTGGAGGCTTAAAAAAAATGTAGTTGCAACTTTAATGTGAAAAGTCACAAAGGAAGAAAGCATCATGAGGTAGATATTCACAGATACGTCCTCCCAAATGGACACCCTAGAGAAGAAAGGTGATGCTTGGAAATCATTCATTGTCATCTGCAATCTCCCTATTTCCTCATATCTGCTTGATTGAGTTGTTTCACCTTGCTTCTGTGCTGTAACGATTCTGCAGGGTACATATATAATTGGCAGAAGTAGCCATTACGACATGGAAGAAAATCTTGTTCATGATGTGAGTGGATAGGATCTGGAATTTTCTGACAGAAGGTACGGTGGAGGCAGGTTAAGCATTACAATTATGCTGACAACCAATTCAAGATTATAGCTAGGCTTGCGGTGGGGCACACTTACCCTTGTTAGAAACTACATATATATTAATACACAGGGCCCTGTTCTTTGCAGACAGAAGGAACATGTACACACATTGCACCTGTTTCAACTAAACAAAATAGGTGACTGCCATTCTCTGGTTCATTTCCCAGAGCAATGCGTTGACCAGAGTAAATCTGTCTGGTTCGAATTTATACAAAGTTTTGTCAGTTAACTGCCAGTCATGGGGTAGCTGGCACATTCTTCAATTCCTCTGCCTGTCAGAGTCCACTTGCCAACCAAATAGAACTCTCTCTTCTCATGAAGTCGAAATTGTTGTTCCCTTTACATTTTGTATTCTTGCAAATTGTCCTGATGAGTGCACGTTAAAACGTTTTGACAACATATGCATTTTCTCAGCAATACTCAAGTTTTGTGCTGCCATATGACTCTGACCTAAGTTACAAATGTTAATGTAACGTACAGATCTGGGGCGAAATTCTCCCCCAACGGCGCGATGTCCGCCGACTGGCGCCAAAGACGGCGCCAATCAGACGGGCATTGCGCCGGCCCAAAGGTGCGGAGTGCTCCGCATCTTTGGCGGCCTAGCCCCAACATTGAGGGGCTAGGCCGACGCCGGAGGGATTTCCGCCCCGCCAGCTGGCGGAAATGGCATTTGTTGCCCCGCCAACTGGCGCGGAAATGCGGCGCATGCGCGGGAGCGTCAGCGGCCGCTGACAGTTTCCCGGCGCATGCGCGGGAGCGTCAGCAGCCGCTGAAAGTTTCCCGGCGCATGCACGGGAGCGTCAGCGGCCGCTGAAAGTTTCCCGCCATGCGCAGTGGCGAGAGTCTCTTCCGCCTCCGCCATGGTGGAGGCCGTAGCGGAGGCGGAAGGGAAAGAGTGCCCCCACGGCACAGGCCCGCCCGTGGATCGGTGGGCCCCGATCGCGGGCCAGGCCACTGTGGGGGCACCCCCCGGGGTCAGATCTCCCTGCGCCCCCCCCCAGGACCCCGGAGCCCGCCCACGCCGCCTGGTCCCTCCGGTAAATACCAGCTTTGATTTACGCCGGTGGGACAGGCAATTTCTGGGCGGGTCTTCGGCCCATCCGGGCTGGAGAATTGAACGGGGGGTCCCGCCAACCGGTGCGGCCCGATTCCCGCCCCGGCCCAATCTCCGGTACCGGAGACTTCGGCGGGGGCGGGATTCGCGGCGGCCAACGGTCATTCTCCGACCCGGCGGGGGGCCGGAGAATGACGCCCCTGATTTATGTATAAAAGGTTCTTTAAACATTTTTGTTACTGTGTAAATTGCCTTTAGCTCATAAGCTCTGTAAACTACATCAAACATTTTCCCGATTATTAGAAGTGCTCATAATTGCTTTTCAAAATCCAACCTGATCTTAACATGTGATAGGGGAACAATATTCTATGGCCGTAATGTTTTATGCATGTGCCAAAGCAAGAAGCTAGGGCGAAATTCTCCCCAATCGGCGCGATGTCCGCCGACTGGCGCCCAAAATGGCGCCAATCAGACGGGCATCGTGCCGCCCCAAAGGTGCGGAATGCTCCGCATCTTTGGGGGCCGAGCCCCAACATTGAGGGGCTAGGCCGGCGCCGGAGCGATTTCCGCCCCGCCAGCTGGCGGAAACGGCGTTTGTTGCCCCGCCAGCTGGCGCGGAAATGACATGTCGGGGCGGCGCATGCGCGGGAGCATCAGCGGCCGCTGACAGTTTCCCGCGCATGCGCAGTGGGGAGAGTCTCTTCCGTCTCTGCCATGGTGGAGACCGTTGCGGAGTGGAAGGGAAAGAGTGCCCCCACGGCACAGGCCCGCCCGCGGATCGGTGGGCCCCGATCGCGGGCCAGGCCACCGTGGGGGCACCCCCCGGGGTCAGATCGCCCCGCGCCCCCCCCCCAGGACCCCGGAGCCCGCCCACGCCGCCTTGTCCCGCCAGTAAATAGGTACTCTAATTTACGCCGGCGGGACAGGCAATTTCTCGGCAGGACTTCGGCCCATCCAGGCCGGAGAATCGAGCGGGGGGGCCCGCCAACTGGCGCGGCCCGATTCCCGCCCCCGCCCAATCTCCGGTACCGGAGACTTCGGCAACCGGCGGGGGCGGGATTCACGGCGGCCAACGTACATTCTCCGACCCGCTGGGGGGTCGGAGAATGACGCCCCCTGTGTTTGAAAGCAATGTTTTTTTAAAAAACATTGACTTGCTTAATTTGATGTTAGCAAAGGATATATATATTATATATATATACTTTTCAATTAAGGGCCAATTTAGCATGGCCAATCCACCTAACCTGCACATCTTTGGATTGTGGGGGTGCAACCCACGCAGGTACAGGGAGAATGTGTCAAATTACACAGGGACAGTGACCCAGGGCCAGGATTGAACGTGGGTCCTCAACGCCGTAGGCAGCAATTCTATGGGTGGCACTGTTGCACAGTTGTTAGCATTGTTGCTTCACAGCGCCAGGGTCCAAGGTTCGATTCCCGTCTGTGCGGAATCTACATGTTCTCCCCGTGTCTACGTGGGTTTCCTCCGGATGCTCAGGTTTCCCCCCAAAAGACGTGCTGTTAGGTAATTTGGACATTCTGAATTCTCACTCTGTGTACCCGAACAGACGCCATAATGTGGCAACTGGGATCTTTTCATAGTAACTTCATTGCAATGTTAATATACGCCTCCTTGTGACAATAATAAAGATTATTATCAACCATGCGCCACCGTGCCGCCCGGATATATTTCACAAGATCAGCTCTCGATCTATTTTTAAGATTCACCAAGAAACTCATTTTCAACGTGTCACTTCCCATGTGACTTATTTTTATTTTCATTGCTTTTCTAATTTTATTCCATTTTTTGAAGCCCATCTAAATGCTCCTTGTCAGCTTATTATTGCTGAATGTCTGCACATTTAAATATATTCTCCCTTTTTAATTTCACAAGGTGTCTTTGATGTTTGGAACTCTCTTTTCAAAAAAAATGACTAGAAAGTGTAACATTCCCTCCAATGTTTTCACTACAGCAACATTTGATAACCTAATTATGAATGCACGAGACAGCCTCCGCTCTGTTATCCGAATCTGATCAGCCTCAATGGTAATTAAATCAGTGCAAACTCTAAATGAATAAAGAGACCTGCTTTCTCAGTTTCCAGTTGTTTGGTGTGTTTCCCACCTGGGACTTAAATAATATTTCAACAAAAATGGCCTGAAAAAAATTAGTTAAAAAATCATGCTGTTCGGTTTTGATAGAAAAAAAACCACACAACCAAGAAAGGCCATTCATCCCCCCGAGCTTGTTCTGCCATTCAATTAGGTCATGACTGATTTGTCGCCATTTACTCAGCTTTCTTCTTATCCCTTGGTACCCTTCTCTAACAGAAATCTGTCTTCCTCAGTCTTGATATTTTCTAAGAAATCAAAGAAACCAATAAGCAAAGCAATTACTTCTGGTAATACGAATGTCACTGGCAAGATCAGCATTCATTTCCTATCCCTAGTTGAACTTGAGAAAGAGGTTCTTTGTGGTGTTATAAATACCTAGTTTACGGTTCATAGCAATGTTTCAGAGGTAATATTCAGTTCTGGGAAGATGAAAGTTTCACTGTAGAAAATGCGATAAATGTGACTCAAGCAGCTTGAAGACTATTACATTTAAGCCAATCATAGAATTTACATTGCAGAAGGACACCACTCGGTCCATCGGGTCTGCATCAGCCGTTGGAAAGAGCACCCTACCCAAGCCCACACCATCACTCTATCCCCGTAATCCAGTAACCCCACCCAACCTTTTTGGATACTAAGGGCAATTTAGCATGGCCAATCCACCTAACGTGCACATCTTTGGACTGTGGGAGGAAACCAGAGCACCCGGAGGAAACCCACGCAGACATGGGGAGAACGTGCAGACTCCACACAGACAGTGACCCAAGCCGGAAATTGAACCTGGGACCTATGGAGGGCCCCCACTCCCCCATAATTCAAATCCTGCCCACCCAACACCGCAGCCCCCAGCCCCTAATTAACTGCAATGTTTATAAACATCCAGGACCTAAGCGCTTTCACTTCCTCTTTTTCTCAGCAGAAAGTGCTTAACTGCTTTTGATGTGGTCAAGGGCTGTCAAACATAGCTATATGCTAATAGACATCATGGTTAGTTTCACAGCAGGGTACTTGAGATCCATTCAAGCATGAAGGGAAATTAACTTTAACAACCCAGACATTTGGCTGTCTGGAAGCTTTCAATTGCAAGCTACGAAATCTATTTCTGTTTGAAGTGAATAGATCCTTTGATCTACAAGACTTCTGACAGGGTTTAAAGCCTTGTGATGTGGTTTTGTGTTTCTATTAAGTTACAGCTGCTGCTTTCTAGATATTTGTCTGAGGCAGTATGTGTAAGGCACAAGTGAATGAGAAAGCAGTGTTTTGCTTTCACTATTTTTGCTTGGACCGCTCTTTAGCTTCCGGGGAGGTGGGGTGGGGTGGGGGGGTTGGGTCACTCTCATGCATGCGTTCTGTGGAGGAGGGGGGTTACCCACCAATTTCTATGGTGGGGGGCTGAGGATGCCACACCTTGTTGGGAGGGGGGCAGGATTCGCTTTGCAGTGGGGAGGAGGGGGGGGGGAGTCACCATATCTCATTATTGGGCCGCTGGCTCATATGGTGGCCCAATAGCGGGATTCATAACGGAATCTCTTGCGACCCCTCCATGAATAAATCTACATGGCAAAAGACACTGAATCAATTCTGGGCACTCTGCCCATGCCAGCATGAAACAGAAACCTTCAGCTCCGGCAGGAGAAGCGTCTCCCAAATGGAGAACCCTGTCCAATGTCTGTTCAAGTCAGGCTGAATGATTTCAAGGGGAAATGGGGGATGGTGATTTTGCCATGTTCTTGCTGTCCCATTCCTCCTCGGCGTTAGAGATCACAAATTTGGGAGATGCTGCCCAAGAAGACTTGCCAAGCTTAGCAGAGCATGTTATACATTTCAGCCAAAGCATCCTAGTGGTGGAGAGATTGAAAAATTGTGGTAGTGGATGTGTTTTTACTCAGTCAAAACTACTTATTGCTGGATGATATTGATCTACTTTGAATTTTGCTAACGCTGTACCCATTTGTGTAAATGCGGAGTATTCTATGACATGTTTAACTTGTGACGTGGAGGAGAATTGGAGGATTTGAGGAGTCAGGCGATGAGTTATTCACTGAGGATTACTCAACCTTTAAACAGCTTTGATGGTCAAAGAATTTACATTGATGCCCAGATGCATTTTGGGGCAATGGGGCTATTCAAGGATGTTTCATAGATTATCATAGAATTTACATTGCAGAAGGAGGCCATTCGGCCCATCGAATCTGCACCAGCTCTTGGAAAGAGCACCCTACCCAAGGTCACACCTCCACCCTATCCCCATAACCCAGTAACCCCACCCAACACTAAGGGCAATTTTGGACACTAAGGGCAATTTATCATGACCAATCCACCTAACCTGCACATCTTTGGACTGTGGGAGGAAACCGGAGCACCCGGAGGAAACCCACGCACACACGGGGAGGATGTGCAGACTCCGCACAGACAGTGACCCAAGCCGGAATCGAACATGGGACCCTGGAGCTGTGAAGCAATTGTGCTATCCACAATGCTACCGTGTTGATGCAAAGATGAAGGTAATACCATTGAAAGTCATTACGAGCTTCTCTTGTTGGAGACGGTCATTGATGGTACTTGGAGAAATTCAAAGGTAACTCATCACATCAGCTCAACACGATATGTTGAACCAGTCTTGCCATATGCAGAGACAAACTTATTTATTATCTGAGGAATTATGAAAGAAACACATTAATGTCACTGTGCAACCAAGAGCTCATAGCGCTTAACTCTGAGATGATGAGAAGGCCATTGGTGAAGTAGCGGAATATAGGTTTGGTAGTCTGTCCAGCGGACATCCTGCAGTGATGTCTTTGGGCTGAGATGATCGGCCTCAAAGTGACAACTAACTTCCTTTGCAATAGGTATGGCTTCAGCCACCGGATATTTGCCATTTCTTGGTATTGTATAGAATAAATTGAATTGGCTGAAGACGTGCTTGTGATGGCGTTGACCTCAGGTGAAGGCAGAGATGCATGATCCACTCAGCATATCTGGCTGAAGATGGTTGAGAAACCGGGGCATTTTTAAGGATGGGGATATTCATAGAACATAGAACATTACCAGCGCAGTACAGGCCCTTCGGCCCTCGATGTTCTGCCGACCAGTGAAACCACTCTAAAGCCCATCTACACTATTCCCTTATCGTCCATATGTCTATCCAATGACCATTTAAATGCCCTTAATGTTGGCGAGTCCAGTACTGATGCAGGCAGGGCATTCCACGCCCTTACTACTCTCTGAGTAAAGAACCTACCTCTGACATCTGTCCTATATCTATCTCCCCTCAATTTAAAGCTATGCGCCCCTTGTGCTAGACATCACCATCCAAGGAAAAAGGCTCTCACTGTCCACCTATCTAATCCTCTGATCATCTTGTATGCCTCTATTAAGTCACCTCTTAACCTTCTTCTCTCTAATGAAAGCAGCCTCAAGTCCCTCAGCCTTCCCTCATAAGGTCTTCCCTCCAGACCAAGCAACATCCTGGTAAATTTCCTCTGCACCCTTTCCAATGCTTCCACATCCTTCCTACAATGCGGCGACCAGAATTGCACGCAATACTCCAAATGCGGCCGCATCAGAGTTTTGTACAGCTGCAACATGACCTCATGGCTCCGAAACTCAATCGCTCTACCAATCAAAATTAACACACCGTACGCTTCTTAACAACCCTCTCAACCTGGGTGGCAACTTTCAGGGATCTATGTACATGGACACCGAGATCTCTCTGCTCATCCACACTACCAAGAATCTTACCATTAGCCCAGTACTCTGTCTTCCTTTTATTCCTTCCAAAATGAATCACCTCACACTTTTCAGCATTAAGCTCCATTTGCCATCTCTCAGCCCAGCTCTGCAGCTTATCTATGTCCCTCTGTAACTTGTAACATCCTTCCGCATTGTCCACCGACTTTAGGTCATCGCAAATTTACTCACCCATCCTTCTACACCCTCCTCTAGGTCATTTATAAAAATGACAAACAGCAGTGGCCCCAAAACAGATCCTTGTGGTACATCACTGGTAACTGAACTCCAGGCTGAACATTTCCCATGAACCATCACCCTTAGTCTTCTTCCAGCTAGCCAATTTCTGATCGAAACTGCTAAATCTCCCTGAATCCCATGCTTCCGTATTTTCTGTAATAGCCTACCGTGGGGAACCTTATCAAACTCTTTACTGAAATCCATATACACCACATCAACTGCTTTACGCTCGTCCACCTGTTTGGTCACCTTCTCAAAGAACTCAATAAGGTTTGTGAGGCATGACCTACCCTGGCTTTTCCCCAGGGTAGAGGGGTCAATTACTAGGGGGCATAGGTTTAAGGTGAGAGGGGCAAAGTTTAGAGTAGATGTACGAGGCAAGTTTTTTACGCAGAGGGTAGTGGGTGCCTGGAACTCGCTACCGGAGGAGGTAGTGGAAGCAGGGACGATAGGGACATTCAAGGGGCATCTTGACAAATATATGAATAGGATGGGAATAGAAGGATACGGACCCAGGAAGTGTAGAAGATTGTAGTTTAGTCGGGCAGTATGGTCGGCACGGGCTTGGAGGGCCGAAGGGCCTGTTCCTGTGCTGTACATTTCTTTGTTCTTTGTTTGTTCTTCACAAAACTGTGTTGACTATCTCTAATCAAATTATTCCTTTCCAGATGATTATACATCCTATCTCTTATAAAGCTTTCCAAGACTTTGCCCACAACAGAAGTAAGGCTCACTGGTCTATAGTTACCGGGGTTGTCTCTACTCCCCTTCTTGAACAAGGGGACAACATTTGCTATCCTCCAGTCTTCTGGCACTATTCCTGTAGAAAATGATGACATAACGATCGAAGCCAAAGGATCAGCAATCTCCTCCCTAGCTTCCCAGAGAATCCTAGGATAAATCCCATCCGGCCCAGGGGACCTATCTATTTTCACACTTTCCAGAATTGCTAACACCTCCTTCTCATGAACTTCAAGCCCTTCTAGTCCAGTAGCCTGTATCTCTATTCTCCTCGACAACATTGTCTTTTTCCTGTGTGAATACTGATGAAAAATATGCATTTAGTACCTCTCCTATCTCCTCGAACTCCACACCCAACTTCCCACTACTGTCCTTGACTGGCCCTACTCTTACCCCAGTCATTCTTTTATTCCTGACATATCTATAGAAAGCTTTAGGTTTATCCTTGATCCTACCTGCCAAAGGCTTCTCATGTCCCCTCCTGGCTCTTCTTAGCTCTCGCTTTAGGTCCTTCCTAGCTAACTTGTAACTCTCGAGCACCCGAACTGAACCTTCACGTCTCATCTTTACATAAGCCTCCTTCTTCCTCTTGACAAGTGATTCAACTACTTTAGTAAACCACAGTTCCCTCGCTCGACCACTTCCTCCCTGCCTGTCAGGTACATACTTATCAAGGACACGCTCCGCATTTCAATTGTGCCCATCCCCTGCAGTTTCTCTCCCCATCCGATTCATCCTAAGTCTTGCCTCATCGCATCGTAATTACCTTTCCCCCAGATATAACTCTTGCCCTGTGGTATATACCTATCCCTTTCCTTCGCTAAAGTAAATGTAATCAAATTGTGGTCACTATCACCAAAGTTCTCACCGACCTCCAAATCTAACACCTGTCGTGGTTCATTACCCAGTACCAAATCCAATATGGCCTCGCCTCTTGTTGGCCTATCTACATCGTGTGTCAGAAAACCCTCCAGCACACATTGGACAAAAACAGACCCTTCTAAAGTACTCGAACTATAGCGTTTCCAGTCAATATTTGTAAAGTTAAAGTCCCCCATAACAACTACCCTGTTACTTTCACTCCTATCCAGAATCATCTTTGCAATCCTTTCCTCTACATCTCTGGAACTTTTCGGAGGCCTATAGAAAACTCCCAGCAGGGTGACCTCTCCTTTCCTGTTTCTAACCTCAGCCCATACTACCTCAGTAGACGAGTTCTCATCAAAGGTCCTTTCTGCCACCGTAATACTGTCCTTGACTAACAATGCCATTCCTCCCCCTCTTTTACCACCTTCCCTGAGCTTACTGAAATATCTAAACCCCGGCACCTGCAACAACCATTCCTGACCCTGCGCTATCCATGTCTCCGAAATGGCCACTGATGTGTTGGGTGTTCTGGATCACAAACAGGTCACCAACACTTGAAGTGGTGCAACTCTATTTTATTATAAGGTTAACTATATTAACATACTTGAACTGTGGGTAATTGCAATACCAGCTTTAACTGTTGACCCTTGCCTAGTCCTAACCAGGTGATACACTCAGCAAATGGTGAATGTCTGTGTTGCAGGCTGTGAGCTCTGTGCTCTGAGCTGTCTGCTACTAGAATGAGCGGGAACTCTCCTGTCCCCTGTCTTTATAGTGCGTGTGCTCTCACTGGTGATTGGCTGCTGCGTTGTGTATGCTGATTGGTCCCACTACATGTCCATCAGTGTGTGTATGTGTGTCTGCACCATAATATAATGGTGTATATTATGACAGCCACAACTTCGAAGTCCCAGGTCCCAACCCATGCCGCAAGTTAACACACCTTATTCCAGATGCTCCTGGCATTAAAGTAGACACACTTTAAACCACCTTCCTTCCTGCCGGTACACTCCTGCAACTTTGAAACCTTACTCATGACCTCACTACTCTCAACCTCCTGTATACTGGAGCTACAATTCAGGCTCCAAACCCCCTGCTGAACTAGTTTAAACCCTCCCGAAGAGCATTTGCAAATTTCCCCCCCAGGATATTGGTACCCCTCTGGTCCTGGTGCAGACTATCCCGTTTGTAGAGGTCCTACCTACCCCAGAATGAGCCCCAATTATCCAGGTATCTGAAACCCTCCCTCCTGCACCATCCCTGTAATCACTTCTTCAACTGCTCTCTCTCCCTATTCCTCATCTCGCTAGCACGTGGCACGGGTAACAACCCAGAGATAATAACTCTGTTTGTTCTAGTTTCCACCCTAGCTACCTGAAATCCTGCCGCACATCCCTATCCCTTTTCCTACCAAAGTCGTTGGTGCCTAAATGGACCACGACTTGGGGCTGCACCCCTCCCCTTAAGGATCCCGAAAACATGATCATGGAGTCTCCTCCTCCCATTACTTATATTTCTATCGAACACCATTCACAGCTCAATATGCTGAACTGCTGAGCTCAGGAGGTTAAGTAGGTTATTTCCTTGTTCATTGATCAGCGTGGTCAAGTGCCAGGAACGACCCTGCTATCTAATGGCACTCTGCTTATATTAAGTGCCCTGGTGGGCAACGCCCCGCCGAGGCACCACTCAGCATTATTTCCTGCTCAAGCAGAGCTCCCTATACAGGAACAGATCGGGATGCCTTGTTAAACTGATTTCTCGACCATCCCCACGAAACAAACCTGCACCCCACCTCACACGGGGAGGGCACTGCCGGGCCCAATACCCGCATGAGCAAAATGCCAGCCTGAAACCCTGCCAGTATCCCTGCCAGTGCCACCTGGGCACTCTGGCAATGCCAGATTGGCATTGCGTGGCACTGCAATGGTGCCAGGGTGGCGCTTGCAGTGCCAAGGTGCCCAGGTGGCACCAGCAGTGCCAAGGTGCCACCATGTCCAGAGGCTGACCACCCAGGACCTCCGGTCGCCTGGTGAGACCCCCCAGGTACAGTTCTGCCTGGTCCTCATTTGTTGGGACCAGTACAACCGGGTCCCAGCTGGGTCTCCTCAGCGAGGATGATAGATGCTGGGTGGCTGTAGAGCTGGCAAGAGCATGGCTAAGTGGGTTCTTAAACTCACTTCACCATGTGAGTGTGGGTTCCGCCCACAATGGGGGAATACCAGATTGCGACATCTCGTGAGATCTGGTTAGAACTCACGAGGCGTATCGGCCATTGGGAATTCCTGCGGAGTCCTCTCCCGGGATCTTTCGGCCGCGTCTCGCTCCGACTCCAGTGGGGTGCAGTCAGTTGATCACGCTCATAGTATATGTATGCAGAATTCAGTCATTTTGTTAAACTCAAACAATGGACGTCCTGTGAGATTTGGGAGCAATTTTGCAGTATAATGTTGGAATCAAATGTTCCCTTAGTGTGCTCTCCATCCCTGTTACTAGGCAACATTTCCTATGTTCCGCTGCTCAGAACAAAATTGGATAAAGGCTAAATATGGAATATGTTGGACAGCTAATTTGATGCAGTCGAGAGCAGAGTGAGGTTTCCTGAGCAAGCGGACAACAGTAAATGAAAAACTTCCTTTAACAACCCTTGACTTAACTTTTCAGTTCACTCCAAACCAAATTGCATTTTGAATGCTTCTTTTGAGCAAAACAATAGTATTTATTCATTGAATAATGATGTGGCAATGCGGTATTCATCGAACAAATATATTCATTTCAAACTGACAAGGTTTAAATATTTGACAAAAGTGTTGAAATGACAATCTACATTCATCGTGTTTTCATGAAAAATGCAACCATTTTGCCTTGCGTGGAACAACACTATAATTGTGTGATTGACTTTGTGCAAATAAAAATTGGCATGAAAATTTTATGGGATAAAATTTATTGATACAGCAACAATTATCAAACCCTCTTCTCTAGCAGTATACACTGTAGAAAGTGAGATTGAACACCTGTTGTGGAAATATTCCAAATGTCAAGGAATGAAACAACGTTTGCACAACTGCAACTGTACAGAAAAGCTGGAAAGCATGAAATATAAATGTATTTGATGGAAACTGCTGACATCATCACAGCCTGATGCTTGTTCTTCATTCTGAGCCGAATTGCACATACTCAAAGGTAACCTTGGCAAGGTTACGGCATATCATAAGACTTATTTCTCAAAGATTACTTCTGTGCTCTGCTTTTAACCTACTGTATGATTAAAGAAGTGCTGGAAATTAACAGCAAATCCAACATCACGTGCAAGAGCCATGTGAGATGGGATCTCTTCAACTGATCCACGTTAACTTGTCTTCCAACATAAAAACAGAGGAAATACGAGCCGGAGTAGACCATACAGTCCTCCTTGAACATATGCAGTGATTGACAATCCTCTGGGGTAGAAAACTCGAAGGTTTCACAACCCTTTGAGTGAATGATTTCTCCTCCGTTCTGTCCAAAATGGCTGACTTCCTATCCTGAGGCTGTCATCCCAGTTTTAGACTCTCCAGCCAGTGGAAACAATTCCTCTGCATTTACCATCAAAGAAGTTTAAATGTTTCAAGAAGTTCACCTCCCATCCTTCTAAACTCCAGAGAATTTGGGTCCATTCTACTTCATGTCTTATTCAGTTACTGATGGATCTACTGCATCTGTTTACTGTTTTCAATTTAAACGACTCCGGTTTTCCAATGAATGGCAATGCAACGGATTGCCCATTTTCCACTGGGCACAATTACTGAAATTATGAGACAGAATCAAACAGGAAGGAACCAAGGAGCATTGATGAGTTTGATCGACAGGGACCATGGGGAAAACCTCTGAAGGCAGAGCTGAAAGTGCTGGGGAGCACAAGAAGGTTTTTGACTGCAACACAATGTAACGTCAGTTAGCTGCATGTGGTAAACCACTGTATTCCTATATTAAGGGTTGTATGGTAGAACCTGCACGACAGGTTCACCTGGGCCCCTGCATGCTAGTTCCACCCAGGAGCCGGGTTATAAATATGCGTGGCCTTCAGCTAGCAGCCATTTCGTCAGCTGCTGTAGGAGGCCACACTTCAGATACTAATAAAGCCTCAGTTTGAATTCAACTTCGTCTCCAGCCAAATTGATCATGCCTCAATTTATTAGTATCTGATTCAGAAGATGGACCTCCGGATTAAATCAGAACGACTGCAGCTGGATTCACACGCAAGCGATGCCAGAAAGGACTTCCAGCACTGGCTAGCTTTTTTTGAAGCGTATAAAAACGTGGCACTGACCCCTGTTCCAGAGGCTCAGAAGATTCAAATCTTGTACTCCAGACTCAACTCTAAAATCTTCCCGCTGATCCAGGATGCGCCCAATTATGCTGACGCTATGACTCGACTCAAAGAGAGTTATGAGCAGAAGACGAACACGCTCTTCGCCAGACACGTTCTCGCAACGCGTACTCAACTACCTGGTGAGTCAATCGAGGACTTCTGGAGGGCCCTGATTCCACTAGTTCGGGACTGTGACTGCCAGGACGTTACAGCTAAGGAGTACTCAGATCTCCTTATGAGGGACGCTTTTGTAACTGGGATTGGGTCCGATGTTATCAGGCAGCGGCTCCTAGAAGGGGCCACGCGCGACCGCAGAGACTAAAACACTGGTGTTTTCCATGACGGTCACCCTGTGCAATGTACAGTCCTACGCCGCCAACCGCGCGACCCACTCCTCCTACGCTTCATGGGCCCCACAGGCAGTCGCCCCAGCGGGGGCGCTACCCACCCAGTACGCCTGCGCTACGTGCCAGCCGGTGATCTCTGGGGTGCCCCGATGCTATTTTTGCAGCCAACAAAGATATCCCCGCCAACGCTGCCCGGCCCGCGCTGCCCTTTGTAAGGCCTGCGGGAAGAAGGGCCACTACACAGCGGTGTGCCAGGCCCGCTCAGCGGCAGCGGTTGCCCCCCCCCGGTCACGGACAATGGGCGCCGCTATCCTCCCCTCCTCCCAGGCCATGTGCGAGCAATGGGCACCGCCATCTTCTCCCCCGCACAACACGTGCGTTTCATGAGCGCCACCATCTTGCTCCACCCCCGCAATGTGCGTTCCATGGGCGCCGCCATTTTGTGACCCCTAGGACCTCCGGGCGCTGCCATCGTGTCCACCCCGCAGCACACGGAGACCAATGGCGTTTCAGGACACCAACGCAGCGGCCGCCTCACTACCCGACGATCAACCACAACTCACATCCATGGCAGTCGACCAGTCCAGACCACACACTCGGACCAACGCATCCACCAGCGTGAAAGTCAATGGCCACGTGACCTCCTGCCTACTGGACTCCGGGAGCACCGAGAGCTTTGTACATCCAAATACAGTAAGGCGCTGTTCCCTTAAGGTACACCCTACAAATCAAAGTATCTCTCTGGCCTCCGGATCCCATCGCGTAACGATCCGGGGGTACTGCACGGTCACGCTCACAGTCCAAGGCCTAGAATTCCACGGTTTTCGCCTCTACGTCCTCCTTAACCTCTGCGCTGCACTTATCCTTGGCCTCGATTTTCAGTGCAACCTCCAGAGCCTGATCCTTAAATTCGGCGGACCCTTACTGTCATGATATTCAGGTAAACATCATGGTGCAAACATACATACACACTGATGGACAGATCAACGGACCAATCAATACACACACAACATCACAGCCAATCACAGGCAAGAGCATACACACTATAAAACAGGGAACACGACACTTCCCGCTCATTCCAGCAGGAGACAGCTCAGGGCACAGAGCTCACAGCAAGCCACTCAGACATTCGTCATGTGCTGAGTGCTTCTCCAAGATAGTGTTAGGGCTAGGTCCTCAGATTCAAGGGTAATGAACGAACCACAGTAACCAGTTTACCAATGTTAATATTGTTAGTAATAAAACTGAGTTGTACCATCCGCAACCGTGTTGGTTCGTCTATGTAGCAGAGCACCCGACACGACACTTACCACCCCTCACTGTGTGCGGCCTCGCAACCCTGAAGGTCGATCCTCCTTCCCTCTTTGCCAATCTAACTCCAGATTGCAAACCCCCCGCCACCAGGAGCAGACGGTTCAGCACTCAGGATAAGGCCTTCATCAGGTCCGAGGTCCAACGGTTATTTCAGGAGGGAGTCATCGAGGCCAGCAACAGCCCATGGAGAGCTCAAGTGGTAGTGGTTAAGTCTGGGGAGAAAAATCGAATGGTCGCGGACTACAGCCAGACCATCAACAGGTACACGCAGCTCGACGCGTACCCCTCTCATGCATATCTGACATGGTTAACCAGATTGCACAGTACCGGGTCTTCTCAATGGTGGACCTGAAATCCGCTTACCACCAGCTCCCCATCCGTAAATCGGACCGGCCATTCACTGCCTTCGATTCCCCTTCAGTGTCACCAATGGGGTTTCGGTCTTCCAAAGGGAGATGGACCGAATGGTCGACCGGTACGGCTTGCGGGCCACGTTTCCGTACCTAGACAATGTGACCATCTGCGGCCATGATCAGCAGGACCACAATGCTAAATTTCTACGCACCGCCACTCTCCTCAACCTCACGTGCAACAAGGAGAAGTGTGTGTTCCATACAAACCGCTTAGCCATCCTCTGCAGTGTGGTCCAGAACTGAGTTCTGAGGCCCGATCCCGACCGCATGCGCCCCCTCATGGAGCTTCCCCTCCCCCACTGCCCCAAGGCGCTCAAATGCTGCCTGGGGTTCTTCTCGTATTACACTCAGTGGGTCCCAAACTATGCGGACAAGGCCCGCCCACTCATACAGTCCACTCATTTCCCCCTGATGGCAGAGGCCCAACAGGCCTTCGCCTGGATCAGAGCTGATATTGCCAAGGCCACAAAGCACGCTGTAGACGAAACACTTCCTTTCCAAGTAGAAAGCAACGCATAGGACGTCGCCCTTGCCGCCACCCTCAACCAGGCAGACAGGCCCGTGGCATTCGGCACTCATCCGTCGAAAAGGAGGCCCAGGCTATCGTAGAGGCTGTGCGACATTGGAGGCATTACTTGGCCGACAGGAGATTCACTCTCCTCACTGACCAACGGTCGGTCGCCTTCATGTTCAACAACACGCAGCGGGGCAAGATCAAAAATGACAAAATCTTGCGGTGGAGAATCGAGCTCTCCACCTATAATTACGAAATTAAGTATTGCCCTGGCAAACTCAATGAGCCCCCAGGCATCCTATCCCGAGGTACATGTGCTAGTGCACAGGTAGACCGACTCTGGACCCTGCACGACAGTCTTTGTCACCCAGGGATCACTCGGTTGTTCCACTTCATTAAGGCACAAAATTTGCCCTACTCCGTCGAGGAAGTAAGGACGATCACCAAGGACTGCCAGGTCTGTGCGGAGTGCAAACCGCACTTCTACCGGCTGGACCGCGCGCACCTGGTGAAGGCCTCCCGCCCCTTTGAACGCCTCAGCGTGGATTTCAAAGGCCCCCACCCCTCCTCCGACCGACACACGTATTTCCTAAGTGTGATCGATGAATACTCCCGTTTTCCCTTCGCCATCCCATGCCCCGACATGACGCCTGCCACCGTCATTAAAACCCTTAATTCTATCTTCACTCTGTTCGGCTTCCCCGCCTACATCCACAGTGACAGGGGATCCTCATTCATGAGTGATGAGCTACGCAAGTTCCTGCTTAGCAGGGGTATCGCCTCCAGAAGAACGACGAGCTACAACCCCTGGGGAAACGGACAGGTAGAAAGGGAGAATGGGATGGTATGGAGGGCCGTCCAGCTGGCTCTGCGGTCCAGAAATCTCCCGGCCTCCCGCTGGCAAGAGGTCCTCCCTGATGCACTACATTCCATTCGCTCATTACTCTGCACTGCTACCAACAGTACACCGCATGAACGTCTTTTTGCCTTCCCCGGGAAGTCCACATCCGGGGTATCACTCCCAACTTGGCTCACAGCTCCGGGAACCGTTCTTCTCCGTAAACATGTTCGGATCCACAAGGCGGACCCGTTGGTGGAAAGGGTGCACCTGCTCCACGCAAACCCACAGTACGCCTATGTGGCGTTCCCCCACGGCCGCCAGGATACCGTCTCCCTCAGGGACCTGGCACCAGCAGGTTCCGCCCCCCACACCATCCCCGTCGCCCCCGGCGCCACCCTCCCCTCCCCCGCCACTCCCATAGGACCGTCCGTCCTCCCCTGCCCACACCGTTGATGAAGAGGATTTCGGCATGCTCCCGGAGTCAACTTCGACCACGACAGCACCAACATCGCCGGCTCCACTTCGTCAATTATATTTGACTTTCCTCCTGATATCTTTCTTGTGCAGTGAGGCACGATCAATTTGGCTGGAGACGAAGTTGAATTCAAACTGAGGCTTTATTAGTATCTGAAGTGTGGCCTCCTACAGCAGCTCTTATTCATATGTTTGTAACTAGATCATGGTATGTATTCTCTGATCTGCTTGCTAATGTTATTTGTTAATTATGATATCTCGCATGAAGAAAGCTCAATCAGTACCTATGGCGGCAGTCTTTAACCAGTAGGATTTCTATGTGAGGGGAAGTGCTTTGGGGCGGGACCCTGGAATCGCAAGGTACGATCGGGCAGAGGATCACGCATCAGCCGAAAAAGGCTCACCGGACACTCGATCGAATGCCATGATCCGGTGCCTTGACTGCTGCGTTATTCTGTTCTACGCAGCATGCCATTGACACATCATTCACAGGCCCGCCCCGGTATTCTCCGAATCTCCCGCGATGCTCCACCTTCACCGGGAGGAATTACCGATAGCAAGGTTCATTTGTGGTTTTAAAATTTGGGAAACAGTTGCAATGGCTGTTCAGGGACAGAGAGAAGGTAGGTCAGGTTCCCACAGGCATGATTGTGGGCTGTCGGTTCTGACGCTGACATGGCTGGCTGGGAGGGGTGAGGGGGCATATGCCAGGGCCGGGGATTGGGGTGGGGTGGGGGAGTAGCAGGCCGTGGGTGGGTGTCCCCCCGGGGCAAGAGTGTCCAGTCAGAGACTGCCATTTCCACGACCTGCACAGAAACCATCCAGCTGTGCACCCCACTGTGGGCCATTGTTTCACAGAGCAACACCAGCTGCTCCCCCACCCACAACTCCATTCCCCCACCCACAACTGGGCACCACTCGCGGCAGGGCATTACGCAGCTCACCCAAGGGGAATTCCCCTAGGAGCCCCGACTGGAGGGTGTCAGATGCGCACTGTGGAGCATACTGCTGGCTTGGGTAGCACCAGCGACTGGTACCCCTGCTGGTAGGGATGGGTGCTGGGACCAGAGGCCCCCTGTGGTACCAGGCACCAACAGAGCCAAGGGTGCAGAGCTGAGGGCAGAGTGCCAGGGGTGGGGATTGTCATGTTATTCACCCTGGGGTAACATGGACTGCAACAGGATGCAGATGAACTGTAAAGCATACACCAAACGTAGGCATTGGTTCAATACGATTTATTAACAATGCACACAGCTGGCTGTGGGTTGACACTCTACTACTCTAAGTGTACTAACTCTAACAAACTAGACCAGACTAACTCTGCTCCACGTGTAGAAAGTGCTGCCTGATATATACACCCTGACTGTCACTACAGTCGTCACCAGTGGAAAGAGGCGGAGTGCTGATGCCTCGTGTGTTTTATTGTTGGAAGCCCCCCTCTGGTGTCCTGTCTGGTGATTGGTTGTGTTCTGTCCTGTATGTTGATTGGCTAACCTGGGTGTCTGTCACTGTCTGTTTTTACCTCATGATGTGCATGGGTGCATATTATGACGTCCCCCCTTTTTATAAAAGATTTGTTGGTTGCTTAGAGCATATACAACATATTTGCAGATATAACTATTTACAGCAAATGGCGAGTGAATGCATATGTACATGTAAGGTGTCTAGCGTGCAGATACAGAACAATATGTACAAAGGAAATATTTATAAGTCTAATCTCTGGGGCTGGTGTCGGATCCTTGTCGATCGCCTGAGAAGTGGAGGTGGGGACGACAGCGCCTTAACAGGCGGGATTGCAGCCAGATTGGTGGCCTCGTAGAGCGAGGTGTCCGGAAAAGGCATAACGACAGCTGGGAACGTGAGATCCGGTGGTGGGCAGGCAAGTTTGCGTAGTGCCCTTCTGTTGCGCCTGACAATGGATCCATCAGCCATGCAAACCACGAACGACCTGGGAGCAGCCTGTCGAACAGCAACAGCTGGAGCTGACCAGCCTCCACCAGGCAACTTGATGCGAACAGCATCTTCCGGAGAGAGCACAGGCAAATCAGTAGCATGAGCATCGTATGTCAGCTTTTGCTGGTTTCTGAGTTGCTGCACCTTTTGCAGCACTGGGAGGCGATCCAGGTCAGGTAAATGAATGGCCGGAACAGTCGTCCGCAGGTCACGATTCATAAGGAGTTGTGCCGGAGACATACCGGTGGACAGAGGGGTTGCCCTGTACGCCAGGAGCGCAAGGTTAAAGTCAGAAGCTGAGTCCGCAGCCTTGCAGAGCAGTTGCTTCACGATATGGACCCCCTTCTCGACCTTCCCGTTAGATTGCGGGTTACGGGGGCTCGAGGTAATGTGCTTGAACTGGTACAACTTCAAGAAGTTGGACCACTCTTGACTGTAGAAGCAGGAACCGTTGTTGCTCATGACCGTGAGCGGAATACGATGCCTGGCAAATGTCTCCTTGCAGGCCTTGATGACAGTCCTGGATGTGGGGTCGGACAGTTTCACCACTTCGGGGTAACTCGAGAAGTAGTCAATTATAAGCATGTAGTCACGCCCATTGGCGTGAAAAAAGTCAATTTCCACCTTAGACCACGGAGAGGTCACAATCTCATGTTGCTGGAGTGTTTCTTTGGGCTGAGCAGGCTGGAAACGCTGGCAGGTCGCACAATTGAGGACCATGTTGGATATGTCCTGGCTGATTCCAGGCCAATAGACAGCCTGCGGGGCCCTGCGCCTGCATTTCTCGATACCGAGGTGTCCTTCGTGGATCTGTTTGAGCACTAAGCTCTGGAGGCTGCGAGGAATAACGATACGATCCAGCTTGAGGAGGATCCCCTCGACAACTGTTAGGTCATCCTTGACATTAAAGAACTGGGGGCATTGCCCTTTCTGCCAATCATCTGCAAGGGGATGTATGACCCGCTGCAGAAGAGGGTCCTTGGTAGCCTCTTCTCGAATGTTGACGACTCGTTCGTCTGAGGCCGGGAGGTTGCTGGCACACAGTTGCACCTGTGCCTCAATTTGGCGGATGAAGTTGACCTGTTCACAGGCGAGGTGATGGCGTCAGACAGGGCATCCACAATGATTAGCTCCTTGCCCGGTGTGTAAGCCAATTCGAAATCATATCTGCGGAGTCGAAGGAGAATGCGCTGAAGCCTGGGCGTCATGTCATTCAAGTCCTTGTGAATGATATGGACTAGGGGTCTGTGGTCAGTCTCTACTGTGAAGGTTGGTAGACCGTAGATGTAATCATAGAATTTTACAATACCGGTGAGGAGGCCCAGGCACTCTTTCTCTATCTGAGCATACCTCTGCTCAGTGGGAGTCATGGCCCTGGATGCATAGGCCACTGGAGCCCAGGACGAGGAGTCATCCTTCTGGAGGAGCACCGCACCAATGCCGTCCTGGCTGGCATCCGTGGAGATCTTTATCTCCCTGTCTGGGTCAAAAAATGCTAGTACCGGAGCAGTGGTGAGTTTTGCCTTTAACTCGAGCCACTCTGCTTGCTGTGTGGGCAGCCACTGAAAGGCAGTGGACTTCTTCACCAGATGCCTGAGAGCCATGGTGTGTGATGCGAGGTTGGGAATGAACTTTCCTAAGAAGTTAACCATACCCAGGAAGTGGAGTACCGCCTTTTTTGTCTTCCGGGGTCTTCATGGTGTTGATGGCCTTGACTTTGTCCGAGTCCGGTTGGACGCCCTGCTGGGATATTTGATCACCCAAAAACTTGATTGATGACATGCCAAAGGAGCATTTGGCCTTGTTCAACTTGAGGCCGTTGGCATGTATGCATCTAAAGACTTGTTGGAGACGTGATAGGTGTTCCTCTGGGGTCGTGGACCATATAATGACGTCATCAACATAAACCCGCACACCCTCAATGCCGTCAAGCATCTGTTCCATGATCCTGTGAAAGATTTCAGAGGCTGAAACAATACCAACCGGCATGTGGTTGTAACAGTACCTTCCGAAAGGTGTATTAAACAGGCAGAGCTTCCTGCTGGACTCGTCCAGTTGTATCTGCCAGAAGCCACGCGATGCATCTACCTTCATGAAGAGTTTGGCATGGGCCATCTCACTGGTTAGCTCCTCCCGCTTTGGGATCGGGTAGTGTTCCCGCATTATGTTTCGGTTAAGATCCTTGGGATCTATACATATGCGCAGTTCTCCAGACGGCTTCTTCACACAGACCATCGAGCTGACCCAGTCAGTCGGTTCCGTCACTTTAGAGATCATACCCTGGTCTTGGAACTCCTGCAGCTGCGCCTTTAAATGGTCCTTCAGACCCGGTATGGTGCATGGATCACAGGCGTGGCATCAGGTCCTGAGTAAGATTTTGTAGCGGTACGGCAGCGTGCCCATCCCACTGAACACATCCGGGTATTGTGACAGGATTTCGCCAATGTCAGTCTGAAGATTCATATTGGCAGAGGACATGGCATGTACGCTCTGGACGAGATTGAGTAGCTTGCATGCATGGGCACCAAGCAGGGAAGTCTTGTCAGGCTTGACGATGCGAATCGCAGTGTGGCTTTGATGGTCTTGTTGGAGACATGCAGGTGAGGATGGGTAGGCGTGTTGCTGAATTTGAGGAGGCCTTGTCATACGTGGTGATGATGCCCACACGGTATGGGGACTCCAGGCAGTCGTCCTCTGGATCCGTGGTGTTACCAGGTTCCGAATCCAGCAGCCCCAGCTGCACACATTGAACGCGTTTGCGTTGGAACTGGGATTGCTGGCCTACGATCGGAGGTGCAGACCTACACAAGGCTGCATAATGGCCAGGCTTCCCACAATTTAAACATCGCCTGCCTCTTGCAGGGCATTGCCGCTTTAAGTGGGCGGTGCTGCAGTTCAGGCACGTCATGACATTGACGTCGTAACGCTCCGTGCGTCGTCGCACATGTGCAGTGCGGTCAGCCGCCGCTCGCACCTGTGCAGTGTGGTCTTCGGCCGCTTCGTTCTCCTGTCCTCGGTGCACATGCATGGGACCCAGGGAAAAGCCCGCGAAATGGCCGCCTTCATCGATGCTAAGGCGCTGCATTTGGGCGATGGCCTGTACACTCTCTGCCTCGTGGGAGGCAAGTTGGTCCTGTTCTGCCGATTTAAGGCGGGAGTAGTGACTTTTCGCCTGTTCATGCACTTTACACGTCTCGATGGCGACTGGCAGTGTCATGTTTTTTATTTTTAGGAGCTGCTCCCGCAGGGCCTTGCAGTGGACCCCAAACACGATCTGATCCCTGATGACGAAATCAGCGGTGTCACCATAGTTGCAGGATTGCGCTAGACTGCGGAGATGAGTTAGAAAGGATTGGAAAGACTCATCCTTACCCTGAAGGCGTTGCTGGAAGACATAGCGCACAAAGCTCTCGTTCGTTTCAACTTCACAGTGACTGTCGAATTTGGCTAACACGATCTGGAACTTGGTCTTGTCCTCGGCGTCGGCAAAAGTGAGCGAATTGAAGATTTGGATGGCCTGATCCCCCGCAGTCGATAGGAGCAGCGCGATTTTTCTGGCATCGGACGCATCCTCGAGGCCCGAGGCCTCACTGTGTAGACTCAATTTCTGCTTGAAGACCCGCCAGTTGGCGCCGAGATTTCCGAATATCCGGAGCTGTGGAGGGGCCTGGATCTTCTCCATGCTGCTGGAAGGCACTTGCTGGTCGGCACTGAATTTCTACCAGGATGCCCGGGCTGCGGGGTTCGCCGCCATCAACCTAGGTTCAGGGGGTGATCAATGCGTCCTTCACAACATCGCCCCTTGGCATTCAATGGAATTACCATCGCTGAATCCCACACTATCAATATCCTGGGAGTTACCACTGACCAACAACTGAACTGGACTAGCCATATGAATACTGTGGCTACCAGAGAAGGCCAGAGGCTAGGAATCCTGCGGCGAGTAACTCACCCTCTGACTCCCCAAAGCCTGTTCATAATCTATCGGACACAAATCAGGAGTGTGATGGAATACTCTCTCCTTTCCCAGATGAATGCAGCTCCAACAACACTCTAAGTTTGACACCATCCAGGACAAAGTAACCTGTTTGATTGGTACCTCTGCCACAATCATTCACTCCCTCCATCACCAACCCACGTTGGCAGCTGTGTGTACCATCTATAAGATGCATTGACCAAAGCTCCTTCGACAGCACCTTCCAAATCCATGACCACTACCATCTGGAAGGTCAAGGACAGCAGATGTCTGGGAGCAGCAGCTGGAAGTTCCACTCCAAGCACTCACTGTCCTGGTTTGGAAACATATCACCATTCCCTCATTGTCACTGGGTCAAAATCCTGGAGTTCCCTCTTTAACAGCACTGGTGGGTGTACCTACACCACATGGACTGCAGTGAATCAAGAAGGCAGCATTTCACCAACTTTATGGGCAGTTAGGGATGGGCAATGTATGCTGACCTAGCCACTGAAATCCACATCCACTGAATGAATTTTTAAAAAACTTTCATCCGATGAAAAGCCTTAAAAGTTAACTCTGCGTCTCTTTACAGATGCTGCCTGGCTTGCCGAGTATATCTAACATTTTCTGTATTTATTTCTTTGTCTCAGTGTGAAATAATTTTGTTTCACATTTACATATGTATTTAGATGGAAATTCTCCACCCAATGATACCTGGGTAAGATATTTGGTGAGGGAAGCTTACAGTTGGCAGCAGGAACAGAATAAACTCTCCCCATGGATTATATGACCTTGTACGTTTTACCTCTGGCATGTAACCATGGTTAGTTGGACTCCAGCAAGTGGACTTCTTCGATGAAAAATTGAATTAAAGTTGATCAATCTAGGTTGCCAAGTGGACCTTTGGAACTCTGTCTCCCCTCTGATAATGTGAATACAAAAAAAGAGAAGCCTGTTTCTATATTAGGAAAACAGACTTGTTCCAGTGGATCACACAGAAACACTCAACCTCCTGGGTGGTAAAAGAAAAACATTGGGGGTGGTTCTTCAATATGGAGACCAAGTGTTCGTGCCGTCGTGAACGCCGTCGCGGCCCGGGTATGACCGATTCGGGACAGCACGGCGCTGGAGCGATTCATGCTGCTCCATCCTGCGCTGCGCCAAACCTGCGCATGCGCGGGGGACTTCTTTAGCGCGCCGGCCCCGACTCAACATGGTGTCGGTGTTCAGGGGCTGGCCGCGCCAGAAAGTAGGCCCGGGGGAGGAGAGGCCGGCCCGCCGATTGGTGGGCCCCGATCGTGGGCCAGACCCCATCGGAGAACCCCCCGGTGAAGGAGCCCCCTTCTGCTCCCCCCCCCCCCACCACAGGCCGCCCCCCGACCGGTCGCGCAGAGCTCCCGCCGGCAGCGACCATGGGTGAACGGCATCGGTGGGACCCTGTCGTATCGGCGCGGCCGCTTGGCTCATCCGGGCCGGAGAAGCGGCGGCCCCGCCGATTCCAGCGGCCCGCGGCCGCGGCGCGCCGAACACGCCTGCACAAATGGCGCCGATTCTCTGCACCTCGGAGAATCGCGCGCCGGCGTCGGGGCTCGTGGCGTGGTTGCGGCGATTCTCCGGCCCGGCGCGGCGCTCGGCGAATCGCCCCCCCATTAGCAGAAGCACCAGTGACAAATTTCAAACCAAACACAATGAATGCAAGCTGGCCAAGTCTGTCGGTACTGCAATTTTTTGAATTTTATTAAATAATTGTGTTACCACTAGAGGGTATAATTGCACAGCAGCCTTGTTCAGTAGCTGACTACAGATAATGGCATTTGATCTTCCACAAAGCTGCAAAGGTCATCACATTGCCAGTGCAACCATAATTCCCCCAACACAATAATGCTGCATATTTCTACCAGGACCTTCTGAGGCCGGTTTCTGCAGAAATGCAGAGAGTGCAGAATCGGGCAGCCAGTAAACTGGAGTAGAGTTTGGAGAAGACGGGATAAGCTCCACTTTTTATGGCACTAATTTCCGTACGGAGAGTTTAAATGTCCAGTTTGAATGTTAGCAAATGGATGAGTGTGTTGGTGAATGATGAATGAGTGGATAAGTGGGTAAAAGGGTAAATGAATGGGCTGGTAGGGGGGGGGGGGGGGTTGAGGTGTCACTTGGGTGAGGTGCTAGTCAGGTCTGTTGGGGTAGTTGGCTTGGCTATGGTCTGGGGCATTCAGGTTAAGTCGGGGGGTTGGTTGGTTGTGTGTAGTTGGTTCCGGGGGTTAGTTGGGCTCAAGGTCATCAGGTTGCATTGAGTCGGATGGTGGGGGTAGGGTCAGGTCAGAGGTAGTCAGGTGATTGGGGTTGATTGGGGTGGTGTCAGTCTTGGATGTTAGACTAGGTTTTAATCTGTCAAATATTTCCTGGGTGACTGTTCAGGTAGATACTGCAGAACAGTCCAAAGGCTCTGACTAAGAGTCAGAGACATTCACAGAGGGCCCTGGGGAGCAGTGGAATTGTCTGACGGAAGTTAGAGCTCCCCCAGGCAGTTCCCACATTGGCCCATGTGTTTGGACTTCCACGGGGTTCCGATGCACATCCTCAGTCGATTGCCCAATTTCCAACGATCCGGAAACTGGAAGATTTGGGCCACAGTACTCCATATATAGAATTGACACCTAACGAGGTTTGGGGCCCAGTTATCTGAAATTCCTGTGATAATACTGGATTTCAACAATACCTTATTGCTCAACCAATGAATTATTCGTGTAGTGCAAAATTAGACAGATAATTTCTAATCAGTCACAAATGGTCGACCCCTTTATTTTTAAACAATGATTCTCCAACAAGGTAACATCCTCTCCACATCTACCCTGTCAATAACCCTCAGGATCTTAAAGGTTTTGATCAAGTCACCTCTTACTCTTCTAAATTCTCGTGTATAGAAACCTAACCTCTCCAACCTTTCCTTATGACAACCTGTCCTGGTATTATTTTAATAAGCCTTCTCCGAACTGCTTGTAATGCTTTTACATCTTTCCTTAAAATTGTGAGGAGACAATTGTTTGACGATGTACTTGGTACATAAATCATTTGCATCTTCGTAACAAAGATCTACACTGTTTCCTCCTACTTTCTCCCACTTTGACTGAGGTATAATTCCTTGGATGTCAAGTGCCCTTGGAGCATTCCCCAGGTGGTCAATTTTCTTGAGTGCTTGTGGGCTATGTTACTATGGAGACTCCAACTGTTGAGATTTCAAAAAAGACACACACAGAGACAGTCAGTTTGGGAATACTGGATCACTGTTTGGTACAGAAGGAAATCTTGGCTGATCTCTGACTTCCCGAGAAGCACCTGAATTTATTGTTGTATCCTCTCCTGGATGACATCAGCACAATAGGGGGTCTGTCCACCGATTTCACCTGATAGGTCCTTCTGCATCAAAATAAACATATGAATTAGGAACAGCCTTGAGCTGGTTCCCCCAATCAATAAAATCATCGCTAATCTGACTGTAACCTCAAGCCCACATTTCCACACAAGAAGAGGTATGGGAGAGTAAGATTGGTTGACTTGGATTGGATTGGATTGGATTTGTTTATTGTCACGTTGTAGCACCGTCAATATAGAACATAGAAAATACAGCACAGAACAGGCCCTTCGGCCCACGATGTTGTGCCGAACCTTTGTCCTAGATTAATCATAGATTATCATTGAATTTACAGTGCAGAAGGAGGCCATTCGGCCCTTTGAGTCTGCACCAGCTCTTGGAAAGAGCACCCTACCCAAACTCAACACCTCCACCCAACACCAAGGGCAATTTTGACATTAAGGGCAATTTATCATTAGCCAATTCACCTAACCCGCACATCTTTGGACTGTGGGAGGAAACCGGAGCACCCGGAGGAAACCCACGCAGACACGGGGAGGACGTGCAGACTCCGCACAGACAATGACCCAAGCCGGAATCGAACCTGGGACCATGGATCTGTGAAACAATTGTGCTATCCACAATGCTACCGTGCTGCCCTTAAGAACAAATAAATCTACACTATATCATTTTCCCGTAATCCATGTACCTATCCAACAGCTGCTTGAAGGTCCCTAATGTTTCCGACTCAACTACTTCCACAGGCAGTGCATTCCATGCCCCCACAACTCTCTGGGTAAAGAACCTACCTCTGATATCCCTCCTATATCTTCCACCTTTCACCTTAAATTTATGTCCCCTTGTAATGGTGTGTTCCACCTGGGGAAAAAGTCTCTGACTGTCTACTCTATCTATTCCCCTGATCATCTTATAAACCTCTATCAAGTCGCCCCTCATCCTTCTCCGCTCTAATGAGAAAATGCCTAGCACCCTCAACCTTTCCTTGTAAGACCTACTCTCCATTCCAGGCAACATCCTGGTAAATCTTCTTTGCACCTTTTCCAGAGCTTCCACATCCTTCCTAAAATGAGGCGACCAGAACTGTACACAGTACTCCAAATGTGGCCTTACCAAAGTTTTGTACAGCTGCATCATCACCTCACGGCTCTTAAATTCAATCCCTCTGTTAATGAACGCGAGCACACCATAGGCCTTCTTCACAGCTCTATCCACTTGAGTGGCAACTTTCAAAGATGTATGAACGTAGACCCCAAGATCTCTCTGCTCCTCCACAATGCCAAGAACTCTACCGTTAACCCTGTATTCCGCATTCATATTTGTCCTTCCAAAATGGACAACCTCACACTTTTCAGGGTTAAACTCCATCTGCCACTTCTCAGCCCAGCTCTGCATCCTATCTATGTCTCTTTGCAGCCGACAACAGCCCTCCTTACTATCCACAACTCCACCAATCTTCGTATCGTCTGCAAATTTACTGACCCACCCTTCAACTCCCTCATCCAAGTCATTAATGAAAATCACAAACAGCAGAGGACCCAGAACTGATCCCTGCGGTACACCACTGGTAACTGGGATCCAGGCTGAATATTTGCCATCCACCACCACTCTCTGACTTCTATCGGTTAGCCAGTTCGTTATCCAACTGGCCAAATTTCCCACTATCCCATGCCTCCTTACTTTGTGCAGAAGCCTACCATGGGGAACTTTATCAAATGCCTTACTAAAATCCATGTACACTACATCCACTGCTTTACCTTCATCCACATGCTTGGTCACCTCCTCAAAGAATTCAATAAGATTTGTAAGGCAAGATCTACCCCTCACAAATCCGTGCTGACTATCCCTAATCAAGCAGTGTCTTTCCAGATGCTCAGAAATCCTATCCTTCAGTACCCTTTCCATTACTTTGCCTACCACCGAAGTAAGACTAACTGGCCTGTAATTCCCAGGGTTATCCCTAGTTCCTTTTTTGAACAGGGGCACGACATTCGCCACTCTCCAATCCCCTGGTACCACCCCTGTTGACAGTGAGGACGAAAAGATAATTGCCAACGGCTCTGCAATTTCATCTCTTGCTTCCCATAGAATCCTTGGATATATCCCGTCAGGCCCGGGGGACTTGTCTATCCTCAAGTTTTTCAAAATGCCCAACACATCTTCCTTCCTAACAAGTATTTCCTCGAGCTTACCAATCTGTTTCACACTGTCCTCTCCAACAATATCGCCCCTCTCATTTGTCAATACAGAAGAAAAGTACTCATTCAAGACCTCTCCTATCTCTTCAGACTCAATACACAATCTCCCGCTACTGTCCTTGATCGGACCTACCCTCGCTCTAGTCATTCTCATATTTCTCACATATGTGTAAAAGGCCTTGGGGTTTTCCTTGATCCTATCTGCCAAAGATTGTTCATGCCCTCTCTTAGCTCTCCTAATCCCTTTCTTCAGTTACCTCCTGGCTATCTTGTATCCCTCCAATGCCCTGTCTGAACCTTGTTTCCTCAGCCTTACATAAGTCACCTTTTTCCTCTTAACAAGACATTCAACCTCTCTTGTCAACCATGGTTCCCTCACTCGACCATCTCTTCCCTGCCTGACAGGGACATACATATCAAGGACACGTAGCACCTGTTCCTTGAACAAGTTCCACATTTCACTTGTGTCCTTCCCTGCCAGCCTATGTTCCCAACGTATGCACTTCAATTCTTGTCTGACAACATCGTATTTACCCTTCCCCCAATTGTAAACCTTGCCCTGTTGCACGTACCTATCCCTCTCCATTACTAAAGTGAAAGTCACAGAATTGTGGTCACTATCTCCAAAATGCTCCCCCACTAACAAATATGACGCGAGGCAGGTTGAGGTAATGTCAATTGAAGGCTTTATTAAGCAGAACTTTATCCCCAGCAGTGTGGTTACAGAATGCAACTGCTGAGGGAAATGGAGGGAAAAACTGGGTTCTTATACCGGCATTTCTGGGTGGAGTCCAGTAGGTGGCAGATCCTACAGGACCTGGCATCCCTCCACCAATAGCCTATCGACACGTGGTGTACCATATTACCCCTAATACATACCACCACACATGTGTACCGAGGTACAGTGAAAAGTATTTTTCTGCGAGCAGCTCAACAGATCATTAAGTACATGAGAAGAAAAGGGAATAAAAGAAAATACATAATAGGGCAACACAAAATATACAATGTAACTACAAAAGCACTGGCATCGGATGAAGCATACAGGGTGTAGTGTTAATGAAATCAGTCCATAAGAGGGTCATTTAGGAGTCTGGTGACAGTGGGGAAGAAGCTGTTTTTGAGTCTGTTTGTGCGTGTTCTCAGACTTCTGTATCTCCTGCCCGATGGAAGAAGTTGGAAGAATGAGTAAGCCGGATGGGAGGGATCTTTGATTATACTGCCCGCTTTCCCCAGGCAGCGGGAGGTGCAGATGGAGTCAATGGATGGGAGGCAGGTTCGTGCGATGGACTGGGCGATGTTCACGACTCTCTGAAGTTTCTTGCGGTCCTGGGCTGAGCAGTTGCCATACCAGGCTGTGATGCAGCCTGATAGGATGCTTTCTATGGTGCATCTGTAAAAGTTGGTAAGAGTTAATGTGGACATGCCGAATTTCCTTAGTTTCCTGAGGAAGTATAGGTGCTGTTGTGCTTTCTTGGTGGTAGCGTCGACGTGGGTGGACCAGGACAGATTTTTGGAGATGTGCACCCCTAGGAATTTGAAACTGCTAACCATCTCCACCTTGGCCCCATTGATGCTGACAGGGGTGTGTACAGTACTTTGCTTCCTGAAGTCAATTACCAGCTCTTTAGTTTTGCTGGCATTGAGGGAGAGATGGTTGTCGCTACACCACTCCACTAGGTTCTCTATCTCCCTCCTGTATTCGGACTCATCGTTATTCGAGATCCGGCCCACTATGGTCGTATCATCAGCAAACTTGTAGATGGAGTTGGAACCAGGTTTTGCCACGCAGTCGTGTGTGTACAGGGAGTAGAGTAGGGGGCTAAGTACGCAGCCTTGCGGGGCGCCGGTGTTGAGGACTATTGTGGAGGAGGTGTTGTTGTTCATTCTTACTGATTGTGGTCTGTTGGTCAGAAAATCGAGGATCCAGTTGCAGAGTGGGGAGCCAAGTCCTAGGTTTTGGAGCTTTGATATGAGCTTGGCTGGGATTATGGTGTTGAAGGCGGAGCTGTAGTCAATAAATAGGAGTCTAATGTAGGAGTCCTTGTTTTCGAGATGCTCTAGGGATGAGTGTAGGGCCAGGGAAATGGTGTCTGATGTGGACCGGTTGCAGCGGTATGCGAATTGCAGTGGATCAAGGCGTTCTGGGAGTATGGAGGTGATGCGCTTCATGATCAACCTCTCGAAGCACTTCATTACGACTGAAGTCAGGGCCACTGGTCGGTAGCCATTGAGGCACGTTGCCTGGTTCTTCTTTGGTACCGGTATGATGGTGGTCTTCTTGAAGCAGGTGGGGACCTCTGAGTGGAGTAGGGACAGGTTAAAGATGTCCGTGAATACCTCTGCCAGCTGGTCCGCGCAGGGTCTGAGTGCACGACCAGGGATCCCGTTTGGGCCCTTCGCCTTCCGAGGGTTCACTTTCAGGAAGGCCAATCTGACTTTTCAATTGATCACCTTTTTTTCTTCTTTTTATTCTCATTTTCTTCTAGAAGGCAGTTTGCCATTTGAGAGGCTTGATGTATTCCTCTCTCTGGGAAATTCTCCATTTTTCAGGAGAATGATCTATATACCAGCAACAGTTTTGAAACATTCAAAACGTGAAGAATACAAGTTTACGCTTAATACCATTGTGGGAAATTTAACAAAGGTGAGGGGCGTCACACGAGTAAAACGAGGAAGACGTTTATTTGTAATACGTACTATTTACAAAGGGTCCGGTTGAACCTCACTGGGTCCTGTCTCTCTGTCAGTAGGTTCCTATCCAGATGACCTTGAGACAGCATGGTTATCAGCCCCATAGTTGGGGGGGGTGGGGGGGGGAAGCTCATACTCCTCGAGCCACAAGGGGAAAACAATTGATCCCGTCCCGTGTGTTTTGTGCAGGTTATTACAAGAAGGATAGATTTTAAGTTTATTATAAGATTAGAAATGTAACTAGAAATTACATGAAGTATGTTGCTTACATCATTAACTACAATTGTTAGGATTTGAAGAGATAGTGAAATAAACCATTAAACAGGAAAATCTATCAGGATGAAATGTTGTATTTTTGAGACGAAGCACGGTGGGGGGGGGGGGGGGGGGGGGGGGGAGGGATTTGTGACATGTTTCCTGCTGGATGGAGTGGTGAGAAATCACACCTGATTTCATGCTCAGGTGCTCAATAAATATGCACTGGCGAGTAGCCCTCTGAATCACATGGCGGGACACTGCTATCTAATGGGATTGAAGGTTTGAGTGCCATATTTAAATGCCAACTGAACACACACACATTTACTCTCTCCAGGCCAGCTGTGTGGAGGAGATGGCTTGATAGGTCTGGTGTCCAAAAAGAAAGCTGCACTGAGGTTCAATAATGAGTCCCCTTGAGGCTCTCATCCATGGGGTCTGCCAGCAACAGTATGCCCACCAGCCGAGGCATGGCTCACTCGTCTCTCCTCGCTGGCCTGGGATGCAATTGTAAGAGAGGTCAACTCATCAGGCACTCACCGAAAAAATGCGATCCAGTGCAGGATGAGGATGAATGATCTCACCTACTCCAAAACATAGAAAGCAGGTGTAGGCCATTCGGCCCTTTTAGCCTGCTTCGCTATTTATTATGATTATGGCTGATCATCCAACTCAGAAACCTGTTCCTGCTTCCCCCCCACCCTCCTGTCCTTTGATCCCTTTAGCCACAAGAGCTATATCTCAGTTCTTCTTGAAAACGTACAACATTTTGGCCTCTAGTGCTTTCTGTGGTAGTGAATTCCACTGACTGACCACTCTCTGGGTGAAGAAACTTCTCCTCATCTCAGTCCACATGGTTCACACTGTATCCTTAGTGTGTGACCCCGAGTTCAGGATTCCACCATCACTGGCAACATCCTTCCTGCATCTATCCTGTTAGAATTTTATAGGTTTCTATGCGTTTGCCCCCTCATTATATTAAACACCAGCGAATATAATCCTATATAACTCAAACTCGTCTCATACGTCAGTCACATAATCTTAGGAATCAGTCAGGTAAAGCTTCGCTGCACTCCCTTAAGAGCAAGAACATCCTTCCTCAGATAAGGAGACAAAAACAGCACACACTATCCCAGGTGTGGTCTCTCCAAAGCTCTGCATAATTGCAGCAAGACATCCCTGCTCCTGTACTCGAATCGTCTCACTTTGATTACCACCATACCATTTGCCTTCTTTCCTGCCTGCTGCACCTGCATACTTATGTCATCCTTTAGCTCACTCCAATCTCACACTCTCATTATGGCATCATGTACTCAAAAAGATGCTCAGCCCCGCGGTCTCACACCACATTAGCAGGGGTCACTGTCTGTGCGGAGTCTGCACATTCTCCCATGTCTGCGTGGGTTTCCTCCGGGTTTCCTCCCACAATACCTGAAAGACGTGCTGTTAGGTAATTTGGACATTCTGAATTCTCTCTCTCTGTACCCGAACAGGCACTATTATGTGGTGACGTGGGGCTTTTCACAGTAACATCATTGCAGTGTTAATGTAAGCCTACTTGTGACAATAAAGATTATTATTATTATTATTAGGCACAAACATGCACGGTATTGGCTGTCCCTCACCTCCAGCTAAGAGCGGCTTCCTTGGTCATGTAAGTCACCTCCGTGGGATGGTTTTAACCTCCTCATCCTCTGGTTGTTTCTGGAACCCCCCTCGACCATGGGTCTCAGGCTGCCTCTCCCGTCGAAGCTGGGCTAGGTGGCAACGGGCCCTTCTCCTCCTTCTCAATTGGGTAACTGCCATCAACAAGGCAGCATTGAGCGCAGGCTCCATTATTCAATCCTCCTCCTCACTGTGGGCTGATAGATACAACAGATTAATGAATACTGGGTTAGGAATTTAGAGGAGTGGAGAAAATGGAATGGGGTAAATCAGATTCACATTCAGCCAAATACTACACCCAGATTGCAACAATATGTTCAAACACGTTGTTCAATGTGTTATGGGCCAGGGTTTAGAAAACTCCAAAGTATATCATGGAGTTCACCTGACTCACGACTTTTAATAGATTTTGGTTATGGAGAGCACAGGGGTCCACTCTCCAGGTGTTATGCCACAGAGGCCTTAAGTATTATTAAAACAAAACAATATTTATTCTATGAACCCAGTTAACATTTTATAAACACACAGTAAACATCTTATCAACTACCAACACACGTAACCCCACAGATACAATACTCTTTAGGTAACCCTTAATACCTTTCCGAGCAACATCCAAAACCCTTTTAACAAAGACAGCAGGTTTAAATTCTCTACAGAAACAGATATTACTTTGAAATAATCAAGTGAGCTGAAGACATTCTTTAGCTTGTAGAGATAGAGATCATTACGCATCTGCTTGCTTTGAATACAGCTCTCCAACTCTGAAAACGAAACCGAAAACAGAGCCACAAAGCAGCTTTACAGCTCAAAACGAAAGTAAAAGACAGACAGTCCAGCTCCAACCACACTCTGACATCACTGCAGCTATTTGATGAACACCCATTTCCAAAAGGTACATCCACCCGACACCTCCCCCCCAAAAAAAAAATAAACCATCAACTTTAAGATAGTTTCATTTTTCACCTTTTCACTTTCCTTTAAGAAATACTGACAGTAAAATACTTCTTCGTTTCACAAAACAAAACACGCAAACAGGTATAATAACATAGTCCATTTTAGTTCTTCTTCCTCCACCGAACCTGCTTCTCTTCATCACATTTGTGACAAAGCATCGGCTATCACATTTTCTCGTCCTGCCGCATGCATTATTTTTAAATGAAATGGCTGTAACAATAAACTCCAGTGAAACAGTCTGGCATTGTTATTCCGGAATCGCTCCAAAAACGTCAATGGATTATGATCAGTATATATAATGGTGTCAGACGGATTGCTGGTCACATTAATGTGAAAATGCTGCAAAGCCAGCATCAAGCTCAAAGTCTCCGTCTCAATCGTTGAATACTTCTTCTGGTGTGTATTTAATTTCTTAGAAAAATAACCAATAGGTCACTCTAGAGCTTCATCATCGCCTTGTAGAAGCACCTCACCTACGCCCACATCACTCGCATCAACAGCCGCTTTGAATGGTTTTGCATAATTTGGGATGGCTAACACAGGAGCAGTGGTCAACACAGCCTTCAGGCAGTCAAATGCCTGTTGACACTCCGCTGTCCACGTAAATTTGCTCGCTTCCTGAACAAGTCCGTCAGTGGAGCAACGGAGCAATTGTGCTAAAATTCGGCACAAATTTCTGGTAAAATCCACTCATGCCAAGAAATTGCATTATTTCCCTTTGTGTCGAGGGTATTGAAAACTCCCCAATAACTTTTGTTTTCACATCCCGTGGGATCATTCGACCCTGTCCGATTGTATGACCAAGGAAAATGACTTGGGCTATTCCAAACTCACGTTTGGCTAGGTTTATCACCAAACCCGCCTCCTGAAGTCGATCGAATAACTCCATCAGATGCTTTAAATGTGCTGTCCATGTCGGGCTAAAAATTACCAAATCGTCGATGTATACCGCACAATTGGGTAATCCTGAAACGACTTTGTTCGTTAACCGTTGAAATGTGGCTGGGGTGTTTTTCATGCCAAATGGCATAACTTTGAATTGGTATGTACCACCTGGAGTCACAAAAGCTGAAATCTCCTTTGCCCTTTTGGAAAAGGTACCTGCCAGTAACCTTTAAGTAAATCCAGTTTGGAAATAAAAACTGATTGTCCCACTTTCTCAATGCAATCATCCAAACGTGGGGTAGGATAAGTGTCCGTTCTTGTAACTGCATTGACCTTTCTATAGTCTACACACAACCTTTGGGTACTGTCTGGTTTAGGTACCATCACTATGGGTGAACTCCATTGGCTGCAACCTACTTCAATTGTGCAATTTTTTAGCATACTCTCAATCTCTTTGTTAACCTGTGCCAATTTTAAAGGGTTAAGTCTATATGGATGTTGTTTGATTGGAACAGAATTTCCCACATCTACATCATGTATAGCCATTTTAGTACTTCCCAATTTATCTCTACAAACTTGCCCATGTGATATCAATAACTCTTTCAGGGACTTCCGGGTGCGGCGATGACCAGCTGAGTCGCACGTTTCGGCAGCTCCCGGTGGAACGGACTTTTGGGCTCTTAATAAGAGCCCCAACGGCAATTTTAACGGCTAAAAGTACTGTGCGGTGAACCAGAAGGGAACCCCCCCTGGATACGGATGAAAAAAGGAGAGGAAGGTGGCCGGATTGCGGTGGATCCTTTAGAGCAGCGGCAAGGAAGGCAAGCAAAAACCAAGATGGCGTCGGAAGGTGGCAGTTTAATATGGGGCCCTGAACAACACGAGTTTTTGAAACGCTGCGTGGAAGAACTCAAAAAGGAAATGAAGAAGGAGCTGTTGGCCCCGATATTACAGGCGATCGAAGGGCTAAAGGAGGAGCAAAAGACCCAGGAGCGAGAGCTTCGGGTCGTGAAGGCAAAGGCTGCCGAGAATGAGGATGACATACAGGGCCTGGTGGTGAAGACGGAGATGCACGAGGCACACCATAAACGATGTGTGGAAAGGCTGGAGGCGCTGGAGAACAACGCGAGGAGGAACAACCTAAGGATTCTTGGTCTTCCTGAAGGTGCGGAGGGAGCGGACGTCGGGGCATATGTGAGCACGATGCTGCACTCGTTAATGGGAGCGGAGGCCCCGGCGGGTCCGCTGGAGGTGGAGGGAGCATACCGAGTGATGGCGCGAGGACCGAGAGCAGGAGAAATTCCCAGAGCCATAGTGGTGAGATTCCTCCGTTTTAAGGACAAAGAGATGGTCCTTAGATGGGCAAAGAAAACTCGGAGCAGTAAGTGGGAGAACGCGGTGATCCGCGTATACCAAGACTGGAGTGTGGAGGTGGCGAGAAGGAGGGCGAGCTTTAATCGGGCCAAGGCGGTGCTTCACAAAAAGAAGATAAAATTCGGAATGCTGCAACCGGCAAGACTGTGGGTCACATATCAAGGGAGGCACCACTACTTTGAGACGGCGGATGAGGCGTGGACTTTTATCGTGGAAGAAAAATTGGAATGAGCGGGTTATTTTAAAAAAAAGAACGTTTGAAACAAAGTGGTGGGGCGAGTATGGGGGGCGAAGAGGGGGGTAAAAAGGGGGGAAAGAGGAGTTTTATGTTATTAATCCTGCGATGTGGTAACTTTTCTCTCTTCCACAGGAGGTGGTGGGGGGAGGAAAGGAGGTGGAGGAGATGCGGCGTTGGCCATTGGGGGCGGGCCAAGGGGGAAGCGCGGGCTCGGTTCCCGCGCTATGATAATCATGGCGGGAATATGGAAGCAGGAAGGAGGGGGCGTCGCATGGTGCGAGCCGAGGTCACGGGGGGAAGCCGAGGTCGGCCAGAGTTTGCTGACTTCTGGGAGCAACATGGGGGGTGTAACTACACTAGTGGGGGATCTAGCGGGGTGGGTGGGAGGGGGGAACTATTGGGCTGCTGCTGCTGGGGAGAGGGGGGAGCTGGTATGGGGTGGGATGGGCGGGGGGGCACCGCCTGGGGGGGACACAGCTGCGTGGGAACCGGGTGAGGAGCTGGAAAAAGGGGATGGCTAATCGACAAGGGGGGGGGGGTAAAAAGCCCCCCAACCCGGCTGATCACGTGGAACGTGAGAGGGCTGAACGGACTTATAAAGAGGGCACGGGTACTCGCACACGTTAAGAAACTTAAGGCAGACGTGGTTATGTTACAGGAAATGCACTTGAAACTGATAGACCAGGTGAGACTACGCAAAGATTGGGTGGGGCAGGTGTTCCATTCGGGGCTAGATGCGAAAAACAGGGGGGTGGCTATATTAGTGGGGAAGCGGGTAATGTTTGAGGCAAAGACTATAGTGGCGGATAGCGGGGGCAGATACGTGATGGTGAGTGGCAAACTACAGGGGGAGACGGTGGTTTTGGTAAACGTATATGCCCCGAACTGGGATGATGCCAATTTTATGAGGCGTATGCTAGGACGCATCCCGGACCTAGAGGTGGGAAAGTTGGTAATGGGGGGAGATTTCAATACGGTGTTGGAACCAGGGCTGGACAGGTCGAGGTCCAGGACTGGAAGGAGGCCGGCAGCAGCCAAGGTGCTTAAAGATTTTATGGAGCAGATGGGAGGAGTAGACCCATGGAGATTTAGCAGACCTAGGAGTAAGGAGTTTTCGTTTTTCTCCTATGTCCACAAAGTCTATTCGCGAATAGACTTTTTTGTTTTGGGAAGGGCGTTGATCCCGAAGGTAAGGGGAACGGAGTATGCGGCTATAGCCATTTCGGATCACGCTCCACATTGGGTGGACTTGGAGATAGGGGAGGAAACAGAAGGGCGCCCACCCTGGAGAATGGACATGGGACTAATGGCAGATGAGGGGGTGTGTTTAAGGGTGAGGGGGTGCATTGAAAAGTACTTGGAACTCAATGATAATGGGGAGGTCCAGGTGGGAGTGGTCTGGGAGGCGCTGAAGGCAGTGGTTAGAGGGGAGCTGATATCAATAAGGGCACATAAAGGAAAGCAGGAGAGTAGGGAACGGGAGCGGTTGCTGCAAGAACTTCTGAGGGTGGACAGGCAATATGCGGAGGCACCGGAGGAGGGACTGTACAGGGAAAGGCAAAGGTTACACGTAGAATTTGACTTGCTGACAACGGGTACTGCAGAGGCACAGAGGAGGAAGGCACAGGGTGTACAGTACGAATATGGGGAGAAGGCGAGCAGGTTGCTGGCCCATCAATTGAGGAAAAGGGGAGCAGCGAGGGAAATAGGGGGAGTGAGGGATGAGGAAGGAGAGATGGAGCGGGGAGCAGAGAGAGTGAATGGAGTGTTCAAGGCATTTTATAAAAAATTATACGAAGCTCAACCCCTGGATGGGAGGGAGAGAATGATGGGCTTTCTGGACTGGCTGGAATTTCCCAAGGTGGAGGAGCAGGAAAGGGTGGGACTGGGAGCACAGATTGAAACAGAGGAAGTAGTGAAAGGAATTAGGAGCATGCAGGCGGGGAAGGCTTCGGGACCGGATGGATTCCCAGTTGAATTTTACAGGAAATATGTGGACTTGCTCGCCCCGCTACTGATGAGGACCTTTAATGAGGCAAAGGAAAGGGGACAGCTGCCCCCGACTATGTCTGAGGCAACGATATCGCTTCTCCTAAAGAAGGAAAAGGACCCGCTGCAATGCGGGTCCTATAGACCTATTTCCCTCCTAAGTGTAGACGCTAAGATTCTGGCCAAGGTAATGGCAATGAGGATGAGGATTGTGTCCCGCGGGTGGTCCATGAGGACCAAACTGGGTTTGTGAAGGGGAGACAGCTGAATACGAATATACGGAGGCTGCTAGGGGTAATGATGATGCCCCCACCAGAGGGGGAAGCGGAGATAGTGGTGGCGATGGATGCCGAGAAAGCATTTGATAGAGTGGAGTGGGACTATCTGTGGGAGGTGCTGAGGAGATTTGGTTTTGGAGATGAGTATGTTGGAGGGGTGCAGCTGTTGTATAGGGCCCCAGTGGCGAGTGTGGTCACGAATGGACGGGGATCTGCATACTTTCGGCTCCATAGAGGGACAAGGCAGGGATGCCCCCTGTCCCCATTATTGTTTGCACTGGCGATTGAGCCCCTGGCAATAGCATTGAGGGGTTCCAAGAAGTGGAGGGGAGTACTTAGAGGAGGAGAAGAACACCGGGTATCTCTGTATGCGGATGATTTGTTGTTATATGTAGCGGACCCGGCGGAGGGGATGCCAGAGATAATGCGGACACTTCGGGAGTTTGGAGAATTCTCAGGATATAAACTGAACATGGGGAAAAGTGAGTTGTTTGTGGTACATCCAGGGGAGCAGAGCAGAGAAATAGAGGACTTTCCGCTGAGCAAGGTAACAAGGGACTTTCGTGACTTGGGGATCCAGATAGCCAAGAATTGGGGTACATTGCATAGGTTAAATTTAACGTGATTGGTGGAACAAATGGAGGAGGACTTCAAGAGATGGGACATGGTATCCCTGTCACTGGCAGGGAGGGTGCAGGCGGTTAAAATGGTCGTCCTCCCGAGATTCCTCTTTGTGTTTCAGTGCCTCCCGGTGGTGATCACGAAGGCTTTTTTCAAAAGGATCGAAAAGAGCACCATGAGTTTTGTGTGGGCCGGGAAGACCCCGAGAGTGAGGAAGGGATTCTTACAGCGTAGTAGGGATAGGGGGGGGCTGGCACTACCGAGCCTAAGTGAGTACTACTGGGCCGCCAATATCTCAATGGTGAGTAAGTGGATGGGAGAAGAGGAGGGAGCGGCGTGGAAGAGATTGGAGAGGGCGTCCTGTAGGGGGACTAGCCTACAAGCTATGGTGACGGCCCCATTGCCGTTCTCACCGAAGAAATACACCATAAGCCCGGTGGTGGTGGCGACTTTGAAAATTTGGGGACAGTGGAGACGGCATAGGGGAAAGACGGGAGCTTTGGTGGGGTCCCCGATCAGAAATAACCATAGGTTTGCCCCGGGGAGAATGGATGGGGGATTTGGAATATGGCAAAGAGCAGGAGTAACGCAACTGAAAGATCTGTTTGTGGATGGGAAGTTCGCAAGTCTGGGAGCGCTGACCGAGAAATATGGGTTGCCCCAAGGGAATGCATTCCCGTATATGCAACTGAGGGCTTTTGCGAGGCAACAGGTGAGGGAATTCCCGCAGCTCCCGACGCATGAGGTGCAGGACAGAGTGATCTCGAAGACATGGGTGGGGGACGGTAAGGTGTCAGATATATATAGGGAAATGAGGGACGAGGGGGAGATTATGGTAGATGAGCTGAAAGGGAAATGGGAAGAAGAGCTGGGGGAGGAGATTGAGGAGGGGCTGTGGGCGGATGCCCTAAGTAGGGTAAACTCATCGTCCTCGTGTGCCAGGCTAAGCCTGATTCAATTTAAGGTGTTACACAGGGCGCATATGACTGGAGCACGGCTCAGTAAATTTTTTGGGGTAGAGGATAGGTGTGCGAGATGCTCGAGAAGCCCAGCAAATCACACCCACATGTTCTGGTCATGTCCGGCACTACAGGGGTTTTGGGTGGGGGTGACAAAGGTGCTTTCGAAAGTAGTGGGGGTCCAGGTCGAACCAAGCTGGGGGTTGGCTATATTTGGGGTTGCACAAGAGCCGGGAGTACAGGAGGCGAGAGAGGCCGATGTTTTGGCCTTTGCGTCCCTAGTAGCCCGGCGCAGGATACTGTTGATGTGGAAGGAAGCCAAGCCCCCGGGTGTGGAGACCTGGATAAATGACATGGCAGGGTTTATAAAGCTGGAACGGATTAAGTTTGTCCTAAGGGGATCGGCTCAAAGGTTCACCAGGCGGTGGCAACCGTTCGTCGAATACCTCACAGAAAGATAGAGGGAATGGAAAAGAAGAAGGTAGCAGCAGCAGCCCAGCGGGGGGGGGGGGGGGGGGGGAGGAACCAGAAGGACTCTCAGGGTTGTTAATATATATGTATAATATGTATTGGTCGTTGCTATAAATAATTGTATATTGGACTGTTAAATCATATTTTTGGAGAGTGTTTATCTGAGACAAGGCAGTTGCCATTTAGTTTTAGTTTTAGTTTTTGTTATATATTATTTATTCTTTGTTTATAAAACAGGTCATTGTTATTTATACGGTTATATTATTGTGTAAAGGATACACATTGTACTGTGATGGTTGACCAAAAATTTTCAATAAAATATTTTATTAAAAAAAATAACTCTTTCAGGTCAGTCCGTTTTTCCTCTGGATGGTAACTCAACAATTTATCCCAATTTTTAAGAACATTTTCGCTTACCAATTTAATTTGACACAGTACGAAGTCTTACAACACCAGGTTAAAGTCCAACAGGTTTGTTTCAATGTCACTAGCTTTCGGAGCGCTGCTCCTTGCTCAGGTAAATGACGAGGCATGTTCCAGAAACATATATATATAGACAAATTCAATTTAAGTTGAGGTATGTCAAATTCCAAGTCATCTGGATTTGGTTCATCACTTTGAGTTAGAATCATTAAAACCTCCTCCTTTTTCTCTCCTTCCCTTTCAAAGTACCTTTTAAGCATATTCACATGACACACTCGGTGAGTCTTCCTTCTATCTGGCGTTCTTTGGGGCTGTTTAGCACAGGGCTAAATCGCTGGCTTTGAAAGCAGACCAAGGCAGGCCAGCAGCACGGTTCGATTCCCGTAACAGCCTCCCCGAACAGGCGCCGGAAAGTGTCGACTAGGGGCTTTTCACAGTAACTTCATTTGAAGCCTACTTGTGACAATAAGCGATTTTCATTCATTCATTCATTCATTCATTCATTCTTACCACATAATTCACCTCACTTAATTTCCTTTCAATCTGATAAGTTCCACGAAACCTTGCTTTTAAAGCCTCACCTACCACTTGTAACAACACTAAAACTTTATCCCCACTGGCAAAACTGTGAACTTTGGATTTCTTGTCCACTACCTGTTTCATCACATTTTGTGCAACTTTTAAATGTTGTCCAGCCAATTCACCTGTTCTAGTGAATAGTTCCCCAAAATTTGACACGTAATCCAATAATGTAATTTCTGATTTCTCACTCACCAATTTTTCCTTAATCAATTTAAGTGGCCCTCTTACCTCATGACCAAAAATTAGTTCAAAAGGACTAAATTGGTTGACTCATAAGGTGCATCGCTAATTGCAAACAATACAAATGGAATTCCTTTATCCCAATCCTCTGGATAATCGTGACAATAAGTACTCAACATTGTCTTTAATGTCTGATGCTCCCTGCGATTCTGGATGGTACGCAGTTGATTTAAATTGTTTTATTCCTAAACTATCCAGAACTTCTTTGAAGAACCTTGAGGTAAAATTTGATCCTTGATCCGATTCTATTTCTGTGGGTAGTCCATATCTCGTAACAAATTTAATTAACTCCTCCACCATTTTTTAGCTGTAATATTACGTACTGGAATGGCCTCTGGAAACCTAGTAGACACATCCATTATCGTCAAAAGATATTGATTCCCACTTTTCGTTTTAGGAAGTAGTCCTACGCAATCAATAAAGACCCTTGTAAAAGGTTCCTCAAATGCTGGAATGGGTATTAAGGGTGCTGGCTTTATCACTGCTTGAGGTTTCCCTGTCACTTGACATGTGTGACATGATTGACAAAATTTAACTACATTCATTTTGGTATTCCAGGCCAATAAAAATGTTTTTGGATTTTAGCTTGAGTTTTCCTTATTGCCAAATGACCTCCCACTGGTACTTCATGTGCAACTCGCAACACCTCCTTTCTATACCCTACCGGCAATACTACTTGATGAACTTCAGCCCACTTTTCATCTGCCTGCAAATGTAAAGGTCTCTATTTTTTCATCAAGACAACACTTTTATGGGAATACCACTCTGGTATACACTCAGATTCCTCTTCCTTGTATGCTTTGTGATACATCCGTTTTATTTCTACATCTTTCTGTTGTAACTCCACCAATTTTCCTGACCCAAAAATATCCGCCTCATCCTCCCCCTGTTCTTGTCCTTTTTCAACCATCTGATCAAAAATCATTTCTGATAATTGCACTTCAACTTTATCTTCACTCTTTGATTTCTCCTCTTGTCTTAACCTGTGACTTTGCGACCTTGTTACTGCACAAACCTGAAAAATCCCAGGATATTCGTACTTCAACACTTCAGTTGTCTGATTTTCCACTGGCTTATCAACCACAGTTGGCATCACTCCTACCTGCAATCCAGCTACATCATTACCCAAGATAAAATGTATTCCTGAACAAGATAGTTTCTCTATTACTCCTACTGTCACTTCACCACTCTTCACTAGACTTTCCAACCTTACCTTATATAAGGGAACACTACTCCTCTCACCCTGAATTCCATATTACCACCTTTTCTGGCAATATTCTTCCCAAACTACATAACTCCTCATCTCTTACCATTAAAGGTTGAACAGCACCCGTATCTCATAAATGGTGACTTCTTTACCTGCTCCTCCTGATACACATGAGTAAACTTAACCCGCACAAGTAAATTCTTTAAAGAGATCTGGCACATTCTTATCAATCACCTCTTGATCAGGCTGTACAATCTTTTGCACCTCCTTCGCTTCACTTGGGCTTCCCTTTACCACTTTAACAATCCCCACTGTCTTATCCTGTTTTACCATATCAGCCTTCCCAGTGCTTTTCTTCAACCACCAACACAGTGACTTCACATGGCCTAGTTTATTACGGTGAAAACATTTGAAACTTTTCATTTCTTTTCCACCCTCTCGGATTTCTTTTTTAATCTGAGGTACACACTCCTTATTATCTCCCATCAGATCACCTTTACCTCTACCACTTGAGTATTTCTCTTTTCCCCACTTTCTATCCCTCACAGGTTGAAACTGATATTGGAAACCAAGCTTTGATTCATGAACTAATTCATAATCATCTGCTATTTCTGCTGCTAATCTTGCAGTTTTAACCCTCTGCTCTTCCACATGAGTTCTCACTCCATCACAAATTGAATTGTTAAACTCCTCCAAAAGTATAATGTCTCTGAGAGCTTCATACATTTGGTCTATTTACAAAGCCCTTATCCATCTATCAAAATTACTCTGTTTGATCCTTTCAAACTCTATGTATGTTTGACCAGGTTATTTCCTTAAATTTCTAAACCCTTGCCTAGGCTTCAGGCACTAGTTCATATGCACCCAAGATTAATTTTTTCACCTCCTCATATGTCTCAGATACCTCCTCTGTTAGTGATACAAACACTTCACTTGCTCTACCTACCAACTTTGTTTGAATCCGTAATACCCACATGTCCTGTGGCCATTTCATTTGTTTAGCTACCTCCTCAAATGAAATGAAAAAGGCTTCTACTTCCTTCTCATCAAACCTTGGCAATGATTGGACATATTTAATTAGATCCCCACCAAGCCTTCGACGATGACGCTCAGGCTCATTATCCTCATCACTATCCTCAAACTGTACGTTTCCCTTTACATCCGCAAATTTTAACTGACTGTTAGGTTTCATGGCCATTTTCCGAAGTTCAAACTCTCTCTCTTTTTCCCTTTCCTCTCTATCTCTTTCCCTTTTCTCTTTCTCTCTTTTTCTCTCTTTTCCTTTTTCCTCTCTATCTCTTTCTTTCCCATTTCCTTTTTCCTCTCTATCTCTTTCTCTCTCTCTTTTTCTTTGTCCCTCATTGCATAAAAAAGCTGCTTTAATTCTTTCTCATGTTCCTGTTGTTTAATCTGTAAGTGAATTTTTGCCATTTACCTTGCGTCAGACTGTATCTCAGGCAATTTTAAATGCTCAACTACCGCCGTAGGTACCTCGTCTTTTTGTATGCTGTCATGTAACGTTAACTGCAATGTCTTTACCAAATCTAAATGCCTTTTTTTAGTCTCTGTTCGTAAGGTACTGCATGTGACCTTCTCCATTCCCAAAAACTTCCGAGCCATTGTCCACAACACACTTCCTACTTAAACTGGAATACCACACCTGAAAAGCAAACACAAATATGCTCACCCCTCACTATCTTTAAGATCACTAAGCCAACCCAATCACAAAAGATAGACTTTTACCCCACGAGCCCCAAATTTATTATCGGCCAGGCTTTAGAAAACTCCAAAGTATATCATGGAGTTCACCTGACCCACAACTTTTAATAGATATTGGTTTTGGGGAGCACAAGGGTCCACTCTCCAGGTGTTATGCAACAGAGACCTTAAGTATTTTTAAAACAAAATAATGTTTATTCTATGAACCCAGTTAACATTTTATAAATACACAGTAATCATCTTATCAGCTACCAACACACGTATACCAACAGCGACAACACTCTATAGGTAACCCTTAATACCTTTCCTAGCAATAGCCATAAGTTAAACCCTTTTAACAAAGACAGCAGGTTTAAATTCTCTACAGAAACAGGTATTACTTTGAAATCATCAAGTGAGCTGAAGGCATTCTTTAGCTTATAGAAAGAGAGATCATTACACATCTGCTTGCTTTGAATACAGCTCTCCAACTCTGAAAACAAAAACAAAAACAGAGCCACAAAGCAGCTTTACAGCTCAAAACAAAAGTAAAAGACAGAGAGACAGCCCAGCTCTGCCCACACATTGACATCACTGCAGCTATTTGAAAAACACCCATTTCTTAAAGATACATCCACCTGCCAAATGCTAAATCAGGGCTTTCATAAATTTATATTCAAACCAACTGCAATGTTGTTTCTGCCCTAGATAGTGGTTAATGTTAGTCAAAGAAAATGATAAGTTGAGAAATGGACTGGAATTGGTGAGATTCTTAATTCAATTTTAGAAAATTACAGGCATGCGTCCAGCAGAGATGCTGCATGACACAAATGTGCAGACACTGGATTCCGCAAAGGGCATCAATACTCAGGGGCATTTGTTTCATCCTGCAAAGCATGAGAATTTTATTCAGTAGGCTGGCCATGTACATAGGTGTAAAGCTTTTATTCTTTTCAATCGAATTTGAACCAGCCTGTTACATTACATAGATTGTGAAGTGTTCTGTTGCCAGTGCCAGAGGGCAGGGACATTTACTTTCTTTGCAATTACATTTAATTTCAAATGAAAAGCAGCGGAGAATGACAGCAACTACATTGTTACCACTGACCTGATACGTTTTCCCAGAGGTTTTTTCATGGGATATTGTGCTCATGATGTTGTCAGAATCAGGTTGGATATTGTTCAGTAGGCTGTAGACGTCCAATTCGACAAAGTGTTGGATTGAATATAAATTTACGGAGATCTTGGTTTAGCGTTAACAATTTAGTTGAACACATTGTTGCGATCTGGGTGTAGTTCTTTCTAAATGTGAACCTAATTTACCTCATTCCATATTCTCCCCTCCTGTAAATTCAATTTCTCACTCCCCAACCATTCATCATCTATAATTTAGTGGGGTGGACCAACTTAGATATTTTTGAAGAATAATGGGTTGGCAGGTGAGAACTGTCTTTCCCTTCCACAAATGACATGGTCAAGACTTTGATAACTCACCCTTTCGAAAATGTATAACTGAATATTTTCTCAGTACTTTTATAGACATTAATATATACTGAATATTGTTTTATAAGCTGACTAACATTTTCTCTCGTATTCTCCCCTTCTGTCCCGAGACTTTTTTCTGTATGGTTTCACATGTATGCTGTGAGGGAATCTACATTTTTCAATTTAATTTGTACACTTTTGAGGCAGATCCTACCTCAGAAGCCGAACTGAAAATTAAAGGAAAAGCGAAGCAACAAAAGTAAACCGAGAAATGAAACTGAACTTGCAGTTTCCAGTATAAACAAATTGAGCTGGGAAATAAAACATTTGCTTAAAAATATAAAAGGACACAGAGCAGTACAAGCTGGGCAGTAGTAGTTTGAATCTACTAGAGCAGAACAGGCAAGCTGCTGAAAACTCAAGAAGAGGAAAGATCCAGAAGTTGAGAATAAGGAAGGAGTACAAGCTGCTGCAGCCAATTGTGTAACCAAAAGATAACATCGGTGGATCTATGCCAATCAGACCAAGTTGAGCAGATTCTTCCGATGTGTGTCATTTATGGTGAAGGCCATGCTTATGTACTTCGGGTAGGCTACACGTTGCTTAGTCTGGGGATCAGCCCCAAGAAGGTGGAGGTAAAATTCCTCACGAGAAATGCACAGTTTGAAGGGCTTTAAATCTGATCACCAACAACTGCTGAACCAATTTGTAAGATCTGTCTCAGTTATAGCTGCCATTTTTACTGTGCAATTTATAATTTATATTCTACCTCAAATTGACTGTTAACTCATGTTTAACTCATGTTAATTTTGGAAGTTAGAGTTCAGGATGGCTAATGTTTTAGTGTTTGCTTTGTGGACTCTTGTTTGGTAAAATAAATCTTCTGTTTCAAACCGTGGAACCTTATAGCTTCATCCCTTTAGTCAATAACAGGGATTTCCAACTTCTTCAATTCATATTTCTTCAATTTAAAGAAAAGACACTTGTGTCGACTGAGATTGTAACAATCTTCACTCTGTCTAAGAAGAACTACCCGAGATTCTCTTGCCTTGCATGTAATTGTAGTGATATTTTGCTTTTTAAAAAATAAACTGTTTGGACAAGTCTTTCCCTGTAAGCATTTCAATAGAGCAATGGGGCGGGATTCTCCCCTACCCGGCGGGGCGGGCGGTCTCGGCGCCGAGGAGTGGCGTGAACCACTCGGGCGTCGGGCCGCCGAGAAGGTGCGGAATCCTCCGCACCTTCAGAGGCTAGGCCGGCGGCGGTGGGGTTGGCGCCGCGCCAACTGGCGCGGAAGGGGTTTGGCGCGCACCAACCGGCGCCGAAGGGCCTCCGCCTGCCGGCATGAGTTGGCGCATGCGCGGGAACGCCAGCGTGTGCTGCCGTCATCCCAGCCTATGCGCAGGGGGGTTCGTCTCCGCACCGGGTATGGCGGAAGTCCACAGCAGCCGGTGCGGAGGGAAAGAGTGCCCCCATGGCACAAGCCCGCCGGCGGATCGGTGGGCCCCGATCGCGGGCCAGACCCCGTGGGAGAATCGGCGGGGGGGGGGGGGGGCCACTGCCAGAGGCCGCCGACCGGCACGGCGCGATTCCCGCCCCCGCCAAAACCCCGACGCCAGAGAATTCGCCAGCCGACGGGGGCGGGATTCACCCCATCCCCCGGCGATTCTCCGGCCCGACGGGGGGTCGGAGAATCCCGCCTATGGTTCTGATCAATCAAATTGTAACTGCAGGAAGGTTGTGAAGGCTTTGGAGAGCGTGCACAAGAGGTTTACTAGAATGGATCAAGGGATGAGGGACTGTGCTGGCAGGACAAGTTGAGAAGGCTGTAAAAATAGCAAAGGGATTCCTTAGCTTTCGGTATGTAGCACAGAAGCTTAGAAGTTATGGTCAACCGTTATAAAACAGTGGTCGTGTCTTAACTGGAGTCGTGTGTTTAATTTGGAGGCATTATACTTTCAGGAAGGATGCCAAGATGCCCTCAGAGAGGCTGAAGAAATTTACTAGAATAGAATATCTACAAGACAGAAGGAGGCCATTCGGTCCATCGAGTCTGCACTGACCCTCGGAAAGAGTACCCTACATAAGCCCATGCCTTGACCCTATCCCCGTAACCCAACCTAACCTTATGGACACTAAGGGGCAATTTAGCACTGCCAATCCACCAAATCTACATATCTTTGGACTATGGGACAAAACCGGAACACCTGGAAGAAACCCATGCAGACAGAGGGAGAAAGTCCAAACTCCACACAGTCACCTGGGGTCGGAATTGAACCTGGGTTCTTGCTGCTGTGAGGCAGCAGTGCTAACCGCTGTGCCACTGTGCTGCCCGTACCAGTGATAGTAGAAGGGAGACAAGAAACAATTACATGCAAGGCAAGAGAATCTCGGGTAGTTCTTCTTAGAGCTGAAGAGGTTAAAGGGAGATTTGATAGGGCTGTCGTGATATTAGTGAACTCTAGGGTGACATATAATATGTTATACACTGTACTTCATGGAGTCACCTGACCTAGGGGTTGAAATTTAAATAGCATATGGAAATGTAAGTTGCAACCAGGCTCCAAAGGCCTGGAATTGCGTGTGCATGTTCCGTTATTAATAAATGTAGTTTGATATTGGTCACTCTGCAGCATGAAATCTAGACAAGAGGTGTTCAAAATTTTGATGGATAGAGTAGCCAGAGGAAGGTTGATAACGTGGCGACACACATTTAAGATAATGGGCAAAAAGAACCAGGAAGGGGAGAGGAAATTATGCACCGAGTTGCTAATATCTGGAATGCACTGCCTGAGAGAGTGCAAGGGAAGATTGAATAATAATTTCAAAAGAGTAATGAGATAGAATATTTGAAGGGGAAAAATTGCAGGGCTCTGTGAACAGAGCAGGGCAATGAATTGAGTAGCCCTTTGAAAGAGCTGGAAAATTAAGGCATGATATGTCAAGTTGGCATCCTCTCTGCTGTGTCAGTCCAGGATCATGTGTTTCTTCAGTTTTATAATGATAGACAAGCCACAGGAAGTGACAAATTAAGCTATTTCTGTCATAATCTCGATGTCACTCAGCCACAGATTCATGTCCGCAAACTGCTGCGGGTGATTGCTGGGTCAATTAATTTGGATTGATAAGCAAGGAACTGTGGTCCTATCTCACAGCCAGCAGATCATATAAAATTATAGCCCTCCAAAATTACAATGGCCTGTAATATAAGGGATTGTTACAAATAGCAGCCTCGGGTGGGTGGAAGTTAATGGCTCATTAAAAAAAAAGTACTGGGAGTAAAGTTACTCAGGCTCGCACTTGCTGACGTTTCACTTTGTTTCGAAGAATCCATGTCGTCTAGTGAGAGTAAATTCTGCGGACTTATTTATTTGTAAGCTTACTACTTTTATATGGGGCTCTTGTTGAGGCATTTCTCCGTCGGGTGAGCCTATACATGAATGAAAGAGGCAAGGAGAGTATTCAGTATAACCTGCTATTAGCAATTTATTCACCATTGGAGTGATTTTTGAATCAATCTAGGATTATAAAAGCTGAGTGTTACCTTATTGTCCCACTGTTTCTTTTATACATCCGACATTGCACCAAGTGGATACTTTTAAAGAGAGAAACAGTGAAATCCACTGTTTTACTGAATGACCAGCCGCGTTTCTCAATACATGCAGCCGGTAACGCTGCCTGAAGCATTCAGTATGACTCATCACTAGCTAAAGTTATGTGCAGATGGTTTATGCTGGGCCCATGCTTTGCTGTCCGTGGTGAAGGAATCCTGCTCAACATTCGTTAGAGTATCTTCTCATAGACTTTTCTATGGGCAGTTCTGGTCGCCGCATTATAGGAAGGATGTGGAAGCATTGGAAAGGGTGCAGAGGAGATTTACCAGGATGTTGCCTGGTGTGGAGGGGAGATCTTATGAGGGAAGGCTGAGGGGCTTGAGGTTATTTTCTTTAGAAAGAAGAAGGTTAAGAGGTGACTTAATTGAGGCAAACAAGATGATCAGAGGATTAGATAGGGTGGACAGTGAGAGCCTTTTTCCTCGGATGGTGATGTCGAGCACGAGGGGACATAGCTTTAAATTGAGGGGTGATAGCTATAGGACAGATGTCAGAAGTAGGTTCTTTACTCAGAGAGTAGTAAGGGCGTGGAATGCCCTGCCTGCACAATAGTCGACTCGCCAACATTAAAGGCATTTAAATGGTCATTGGATAGACATATGGACGATAAGGGAATAGTGTAGATGGGCTTTAGAGTGGTTTCAAAGGTCGGCAGAACATCGAGGGCCGAAGGGCCTGTACTGCGCTGTAATGTTCTATGTTCTATGTTCTAGAAGCCTCTAGAGGGTTTTGGCAACTGGAACTAGATAAAACCAGCAGTAAGTTATGTACTTTCAACACTCCATATGGAAGGTACTGGTTTAATCGAATGTCTTTTGGTATATCAGCCTCAGAGATATGTCATCGAGCGATGGAACAAATGATGGAAGGTTTTGAAGGTGTCAGAGTCTATGTTGACGACATCACCAGATGGTCAGAAACTCAAGAAGAAAACAACGCAAGACCTCTTCAAGTAATGCAAAAGATAGACAAGTTTGGTTTAAAACTCAATCGAACCAAATGTCAATTTGGTGTATCCAAACTCACGCTTTTGGGTGACCAGATCTCAGCTCAAGGTGTGCAGCCAGACACCGAGAAGGTTGCAGCAATCAACAAAATGTTTCACCCATAGACAAGAAAGCGTTCTCAGACTGCTAGGCTTCATAAACTTTCTGGGAAAGTTCATTCCAAGCTTATCATCAAGAAGAACAGCTCTCAGACAGCTGGTACGAAAAGATGTTCTATTCACATGGACAGAAGAACACGAAAAGGAGTGGTCTGACTTTAGGACAGCACTCACAACAGCACCTGTCCTGTCATTCTTTAATCCTACGAGTGAAACAAAGATATCACCAGATGCAAGCAAGGATAGCATAGACGCTGTGCTACTTCAGGAAAACATCTGACGGGCAATGGCAACCGATAGTCTATGTATCAAGAGTGATGACACCGACCGAACAGCGCAATGGTCAAATCGAAAAAGAATGTCTCGGTTTTCTCACAGGAATGGAGAAGTTCCACAACTATGTATATGGGTTACCTACCTTTACCGTGGAGACAGATCATCGTCCTCTTATATCAATCATCAAGAAAAATGTCATGATATGTCACCAAGACAACAACATATAATAACAAAATTTCAACGCTATGACTTCGAGCTTGTCTACACACCAGGTAAAGACCTTGGGTAGCTGATGCACTGTCGTATGCAACTGAAGAAGATACTGGATGAACGGCATAGTCCAGGCAATTGAAGCTCAAGCTAACTTAATGGAAGAAAATCTACCTCTCTCGGTTGAAAAAATTGAAATTAATAAAAGAAGAAACAACCACGGATGACACATTACAGCTTGTGATGTGTTATATCAGAGACAGTTGACCTAAAGGTAGTTTTTCTAGCTATAGGAACATTCGGGTAGATATGAAGAGCATCAACGGATTTCTGCTGAGCCAAGACTGGATAGTAATTCCGACTTCGTTAAGGAACATGATCCTCAGTAAGGTGCATGAAGGACATCTGGGAATGGAAAAGTGCAAAAGAAGAGCTCGACAATCAGTATAGTGACCAGGCATAAATGAAGACATCACTAACCTTGTGTCAGAGTGTGAAAAATATCAACGAAACCAGTCACAGCAACAAAAAGAAACATTGACCATGCATCAACCAGTCAAGACTCCATGGTTAAAGGTTGGCATCGATCTATTCTACTTCCATGGGAAGGACTATCTACTAATCATAGATTACTTCTCAAAGTACCCCGAAGTGATCAAATTGCCTAATTCCAGTTCAAAAGTGGTCATAAAAGCAATCAAAGAGGTATTTTCAAGACATGGAATACCATTTACTGCCAAGGCAAATAATGGTCCATGTTTTGACAGCTGCGACTGGACAGAATTTTGATAAAAGTACGATTTTCAGCGCGTTACTTCAAGCCCATTACATCCACAATCGAATGGGAAAGCAGAAAAAGGTGTTCACACAGCAAAGCAACTGTTAAAGAAATCATTGGATTCAGGAAGAGATCCATTCTTAGCTCCACTCAGCTACAGAGCTACACCATTAGCGAGAGCTTCGTCACCAGCTCAACTACTGATGAATTGACAGCTATGTACAATGTTATCATACTTACCAATAGCAGATCCTGATCATGATGATGCTGCAAAGAAAATAAAGCAGAACAAGCACACTCGACATCAATACTACGACTGGAGAGCTAGGGATCTAGCAACACTAGAACCAGATGATAATGTGCAGCTACAGATTCCAATGGAGGATGGTCCTGTATGGCACATGTGATTGGCCAAGCATACTCATAAATTGTTCTGACAAGTGAAGGTTCTATCTGTTGCTCTTATTAGCCTTAGTTTTATTAGCTCTAATTCTGTCACCTTTTCTCACGAGTCTCCAGGTATCTTTCTGATACCGCCACGTGGTTCAAGTTCAAGTTATGATTAATAAGGCAGCACACCGCTTAGTAAGAGTTAAATCAATGATCATTTATTATATACAGCAATAAATACTTATACAATAATCCTACTTTCTAGACTACTACCTACCACTACAGGCCAATACTTAACATTGGGAATGGCCCACCAGGTCAGGGAAACGAATGGTCTTTCAAATTGGTCTGAGCCTGCGGGATTCAAAGGCTGATACAGGTCGATGGCTAGGAGTCTCTATCGGGTAGCGATCGCTGGAGTCAAACTTACGGTTTCTTGTCGATGGTTCTTGCGAAGGTTGCGAGCAGGAAGAGAAGGGTCGATCTGAACTTGGCCCCTTACTCTTATAGTTCCCAGGGGCTTCCCGCCTCTCGGGGCGGACCTTGACCCTGGTTCCAAGTGATTGGACTTGGTCCCAATCACTGGGTTCGATATGCTCCAATAATGGGGCGATTCCTTGATCGGGGGGTGGTCGTTCACCTTTCTTTGTCTCGGCCACTGCTGGCGCCGAGAGGTCTGGATCGGCTTTCAATTGCTAATTTGTTGCAATTGTTCCCGGGGATCGCCGATTAAACTGCAGATGGCTGGGTTGATGTGCTGCTAATGGTTGCAGGTATTGATCTGGGCCGACTTCCCCAGAGCCGAATACACTGTTCTGTCTGCAGCTGTCCGTTTGTGCCCTGTTGGCTGATTTTCCCATCAGCCTTTTCAGTTCACCATTTTACATCGGGGTTTGACCAAATTAATCGGGAATCAGCCATTTTAGGTGGCTACATACCCTACGAAGGAATCGTAGAACGCTTTTCAAAGTGAAGACAGCTTAACCTGTATTTCCACAAATAGAGTTTGACACAGAGTTACTCACGTCAACCTCTACAACTTCATCAAGATAGCGAGATGTTGTCACACCAGAAAAGAAAAAGACATCCGCTGAACGACCACAATTGAGAAGGGCCATTCGCATCAAAAGAAGCCGGGTAGACTCAACTTGTGAACTGTAAAAAAACAAAATTGTTAACAATTAGCGATAATCATTCACATGTATCTTATCCATAAATTGATGCGTTTGAAATAAAGTAGATGCCTTTCAAAATTTTAAGTGATTTTTAATTCAGAAAATATTTATATCAGAATATAATAGTATTTATGAACAAATTGCTTCAAAATAAGTTTGCCAAGAGCTTAGGGTACATCTTCAGCTGTAATGCACTCCAGCACCTGAAGATTATCTTTGTCATATAGCCTGTGCTGCTAATGACTTGTAGTCTAGATAACAAAATCCTCCTCAGTTAAGAGAGATATAATTTAACCTCAACAGCCTAGTGATGGCTATGATTCCCGTGTGAAGCATTTGGCTATCAACTGTTTAATAGATTTTATTTTGTCGAATGTGCTATTTGCTAATTTACAGGTTGCTCCACTTAAAGCAAATGGCTTGAGAGCAATTTATCCTACCGTAGCAATTGTGGGATTGATTAGTAACACTAAAAAGCTGAATTTGTGATAGCAGCAATTTAAGCTGAGGGCTGTTTGAAGGATTTGGCTCAGCCTCCACATTAAAGGCCAAATCCTTTAACCCCCTTCAAGAGATGACTGCCAGTTCACTGGAGCAGTGCTAGAAAAACAAGACTAGACAAAGTTCCCTCTGGATAAATAAACTGGCTGGGTGAAGTGGCAAGAAAATAATGGCTCAAAGAGCAAGCTTCGGGGAGAATGCATTAAAAAAAACACACATGTTACTGAGGAGTTGTGAATGGAATCAGACACTGTGCAATCATCAGCGAACAGCCCGACTTCTGACCTCATGCTGGAGGGAAGGCCATTGACGTAACAGCGGACGATAGTGGAGCTGAGGACCCTGCACTGAGGAAATCTTACAGCAAAGTCCTGAGGCAGAGACAGATGGTGTCCAACTCCCATGACCATTAGAATAGCCAGATAAAATAGGTAAAAATTTTGTTATAAAAATGCAATGCACAATATGATACTGAAGCAGAATAACAAAGACCATTGTGGGATTTTTTTCCACAGTTGCACTTGATTAACTCACGTTTTTTAGCGTTTCATAGAATCATAGAATCTACAGTGCAGAAGGAGGCCATTCGGCCCATCAAGTCTGCACCACCCCTTGGAAAGAGCACCATACTTAAGCCCACACCTCCATCTATCCCCGTAACCCCGTCTAACCTTTTGGACACTAAAGGGCAATTTAGCATGGTCAATCCACCTAACCTGCACATCTTTGGACTGTGGGAGGAAACTGGAGCACCCAGAGGAAACTCACGCAGATATGGGGAGAAAGTGCAAACTCCACACAGCCAGTCACCCGAGGCCAGAATTGAACCTGGGACCCTGGAGCTTTGAGGCAGCAATGCTAACCACTCTACCGCCCTACAAATGGTTTATCATTCAAGGACTCAAAAGGACAAAAGTAAATCCTCTGCCTGAAAGTTCGGACCTATCAACGGGAAATGAGGCCAAGATAGGAAATGGTTGTGATGGGTGCCTTGGTTGAATATCCAGCGAATGTTATTTAGCATCACACATGGAATATAGCAGGTTATATAAGGCCCAGCTGTTTCAAAAAAAGTAGTGAGAAAATGACAGAATGATCAGATTCTGGCCCTTAAATCTTAGCTCATACTATATCAACAAAGTGACAATAAATATCGACTGTCCTATCAAGGGGCACAGTAATCTGTTCACCAATACTCAGTCTGCATTCCAAAAGATTCAATTGGTTCCAGACCTTCATTAATCCACGTACTGACCAAAGAACTGAATTCTAGATGTAAACATAGGAACATAGAATTAGGAGCAGAAATAAACAATTCAGCCCTTCGAGCCTCTCCGCCATTCAATCAGATTATGGTTGATCCTTTCCTGATGAGATGACATTGACTGCCCCTAATATCAATGTGGTATTCGACTAAGTGTGGCACCATGCAGCACTAGTAACCTGAGGTTCGTGATACCTGGGGAAAAAGAAAGCTTTCTATTGCCTGAAGTCATACCCAGCACAGAGGAAGATGGTTCGGGGGTTTTGGATACCAATCATGTCAATCTTTGGACTTTGCTGCAGGAGTTCCTCAAGTTAGCACCCTTGACCCAACCATTTTCAATTGCTTCCTTAATGACCTTCCCTCCATTATGAACAGTACGAAGTCTTACAACACCAGGTTAAAGTCCAACAGGTTTGTTTCGATGTCACTAGCTTTCGGAGCGCTGCTCCTTCCTCAGGTGAATGAAGAGGTCTGTTCCAGAAACACATATATAGACAAATTCAAAGATGCCAAAAAATGCTAGGAATGCGAGCATTAGCAGGTGATTAAATCTTTACAGATCCAGAGATGGGGTAACCCCAGGTTAAAGAGGTGTGAATTGTACCAAGCCAGGACAGTTGGTAGGATTTCGCAGGCCAGATGGTGGGGGATGAATGTAATGCGACATGAATCCATTATGAATCCAGAGGCATGAATCCATTCTCCATTATGAAGCCAGAGGTGCTGATGAGTGTACAGTGTTCATTAGCATTTGCAATTCCTTTCAAAACATGGAAAACTTTCACGTTGGGTTGAGAAGGAATGCCTCTGAATTGCCATTCCACCATGATCATTGCCAACAATAGACAATCAAACTATCTCCCCTCATCTTTCAGTGGCATTACAAGTAGAGTCAGAGAGCACAGAAAGCGGGCCCTTTGGCCTATTATGTTTGTGCTGGCCATCCAGCACCTATCTATTCTAATTCCTTTTCCCAGGACTTGGTCTGTAGCCTTGTATGCTATGGCATTTCTATTCCTCATCTAAATGCTTCTTGAATGTTCTAAGGGTTCCCACCTCCACCACCTTTTCAGGCAGTGAGTTCCAAATTCCCACCATCCTCTGGGCGAAAAAAGTTTTCCTCAAATGCCCTCTAAATCTTCTGTAACTTACCATAAATCTATCCCCCTGGTTATTGACCCCTCTACTAAGGGGAAAGGTTTTATCCTATCTATGCCCCTATCATTGGATTCCCATCATCAACATCATGGGAGTTGCGAATGACTAGAAACTCAACTGAACCAGCCAGATAAATGCCATGGCTAATGGAGCAGGTCAGAGGCTGGCTACCCTGCAGTAAATGGCCAACCCTCTGGCTCCCCATAGGCTTGCCACCGTTTACAAAGCAAAAGTCAGAAGTGCGACTAAATACTCCGCACTTACTTGGATGAGCATAGCTGCAACAACACTCAAGAAGCTTGACACCATCCAGGGCAAGGCAGTTTACTCAGTCAGCAGCTCATCCCCCCATCTGAGACATCCTCTTCCTCCACGACTGACACGATGTTATTTCAGTATGTGCCATCTACAGAATTCACTGCAATAACTTACTCAGATCTCTTCAACTGTATCTCCCAAACCTGTGATCTCCATGACCCAGAAAAAAAGGCAGCAAGTGCATGACAACTTCAAGGTTCCCTCTAAGTGCCGACTGTCCCTTCATCATCACTGGGCCAAACTCTTGCAACCCCCAATCAAACAACATCGTTGGAGGACAAGCACCATATGGACCACAATGGTTCAAGAAGGTGGCTCATGTTAAGCTCTGATGGTAAATCTATATTCCGAATTAGAAAGCAGGTCTTGACTTCATTGACTCCAGGTTTACTGTGTTCAGCAATAACCTCTCCAACAACACCACAGTGTCACCTGTATTCCCTTTATATTTGGTGAAGTCTATTAAACAATAAGTGCAGTCTATTAAACAATTCAAACCCCCATTCCTACTTGAGTTTTAAAAATTTGTTCTTGGGATGTGGCATCGCTGGCTCGGCCAGCATTTGTTGCCCATCCCTAATTTCCCTTGAACTGAGTGGCTTACTAGGCCATTTCAGTGGGGGGGGGGGGGGGGGGGGGGGGGGGGGGGTCCGTTAAGAGTCAGCCACATCGCTGTGTGGGTCTGTCAGCCAGACCGGGTACGGTGACATGTCGGCCAGACCGGGTACGGGCGGCAGATTTCCTTCCCTGAAGGACATTTGTGAGCCAAATGTATTTTTCATGGCAATGGTTTCATGATCATCAACAGACTTCTAAATCCCAATTTTTATTGAATTTAAATTTCACCATCTGCCATGGTGAGCTTCGAACCCAGGACCCCTGAGCATTGCCCTGGGTCTCTGGAAAACCAGTCCAGTGACAATACCACTGCGCTACCGCCTCCTCTATGCGCTCGGGAACATTAACTCTTTCTAAACCACCACCTCCTCCTGGGCAACCAGCAATGGACAATACATGCTGGCTTTGGGCTAGAGCTTGTTCCTGTGCTTTTACTGTTACATAAATATTACTACAGAATGAGGTACTGACCTTGAATCAAATAGTAGTCGGTTTTGTACCAAGCCGAAGACTTGCATTTTGTCAAAAGCACCTTCTTCTTTTGCAGCTGTTTGTGCAATGTCACTTCAGCTCCAGTAAATGCGTGCAACAATGAAAAGCAGAAGATAGAATCCATGCTTCCTCAACCCAGTTCCACTCCTTCCTCACTCATGTGTTTGCATGTCATTTCTTATTGTCAGTAACTCTCACTAAAACATCCTGGCTCACTGTAGGGATAGTGATAATCTGTCACTCGCCTTTGTGATTCCTTATACAACAGACAGTTATTACAATCTGTGACTGATACTTTCCTGCTGGCATAACAGTCCAAGCATAATGTAAATGTGACACAATTACACATCCCACGCCATATTCTACTGTGATCAGATTAAATTAATTTTGTGTAGTTGAAGCTTTATTGGGCTCTAACTGGCTACAGAGTAGATTGAGAAGCAGTGGTATATAATCAATATGAAAGGCTAACAGGAGATCAATTCAGAGGATATTAGTCTCATCTCATCTTATTACATTATCGGAACACAAATTACACATGGAGTCACTAAAAACCTTTCACTCTAGCCCTAAGTCCTTTCTCTTATAAACGTGTGCTGATTAAAACGAGTGATGGGTTGGTAAGAAATAACACCAACAACTCAGTTAAAACACACTTTACATAGCTTCGAGCCCTTGGCCTCCTCACATCTGCTTTAACTCTCCTTGCTGACAGATTGCACTACCACGGGATTTCCTGTGACCATGCATTTTTCAAATTGGGTTATTAAATTGGTCCTCAGTAATCAAGAGCTTCAAACTCTGCGGCAGGCGACCTGTTGAGTTTCACTCAACTGTGACAGACAAACCTTCTAACTCTACCCACCTAGTCCCGAATCTCTGCCTGAATTATTGGCCCGGAATTTCTGAGCACATTTTGGATGAACTCCAACGTTAAAACGGTTAGTTGATTTTTTTCCAAGGAGATTTGTGGCATTTTACTCTGAAATTCGGTGTTGCTCACGAGCTGTGACATTTTGGCCATTTTGGTCAGCAGGAACGAGGAGAAGCTTCATTATAGTTACAGTACTGAAGTAAGCTATCGGGCACATTGAGACTGCACAGTCTGCCTGCCAAGGGCAATCCAGCTCACCCCATTCCCTGGCACTCTCCTCTTTAGGTATTTATCCAATTTCCTTTTGAAAGCCTCATCTGCCTCTACTACCCTTTAAAGCAGTACATCCCTGATTGTAACCACTTGCTGCAGAAAGACTTTCCTCATGCCACTTTTATTTATTTCGCCAATCACTTTAAATCTATGTCCTTTGGTACTTGGCTGCTGTACCAATGGAAACAGTTTCTGTCTGTCTGCTCTATTTAGACATGCTCATGATATTGAACATTTCAATCAAATTTCCTCTGAACATTCTCTTCTCTCAGGAGAAAAATCTCAACTCCTTCAATCTACCTGTGTAACAGAAGGTCCTCAAGATAGGAACTATTCTGTTAAATCTTTCCTGCACCCTCTCTAAACTTTCACATCCTTCCTGAAGTGTAGTGCCTTGAATTGGACACAATACTCCAATGGAGGTTGAACCCAAGTTTCATAAAGGTTCATCATAACTCCCTCGCTCTTGTTCTCTATGCCTCTATCTATAAAGCTCAGAATCATATATGCCTTCTTACCCACATTCTCAACTTTCCCTGCCCCTTCAAAATTTTGCATAGATGTATATCCCCTGGTCTTTCTGTTCCTGCACACCCGTTTGAATTGTCCCCTTTATAGTGCCTCGATCTCCTCATCCTCCTGGCCAAAATGTATAGTTTTGCACTTATCTGCATCATGTTGCATCTGTCTCATCTCTGCTCATCCCACCAGTCTGCCTATACCCTCTTGAAGTCTATTGCTATCCTCCTCATAGTTCACAACCAATCTGCAAGTTTGACATTGTGCAGTGTGCACCCAAATCTAAGTCTTTAATAGAGATCAGATATGTCCAACTTACAACCATGAGCCAGGCTGGTTAGGTGTGAGTGGGGAGTGGTGAGATGGTGACACATTTTTGCCTAAGCACTCATCACTTCCTGCAATAATTTTGCATCCAAATGAAACATGACCTCTTGAACGTACAAGCACACAAATAAGAATCGAAGTGTTGAGTTTGAATAACATTTACAGAAAAGAAGAATCAAAATATACAAATAATGCATACTGTTAGTGTGGATGCTGTGGATGAATATTCTCATTAACAAGAGTAGATATGTCAAATTCGATCTCTGCAGTGGCAAGTTGCAGCAGATTAGAAAGTGATCCGTCTGTCACTCAGCGAAGAATGATATTTGGATTGTATGTAATGCGAAGAGGAGAATGTAATTTTGCACGAGTAAACAGTTCCAAACATTGGACATAACTTTAAACCAAAATCTACTAAATGCGGGTAATTGTCTTTGAGGGAAACAGTCTGAGAAGATCCACTCCAATTTCAGCCCTTATTGTACTGAATGAAGCCTATAAATCACAAAGTTCTAGTTGCAGTGCAGGGGGTTATGTTTGATTTCAACATTGAGAATTGTTGAATAATGTAAAATCATTCAGCATATGGCCAAAGTCAGAAAACTGATTTATAAATTCCTCCATAATATTTTCACCCTGCAAAGCATACGCTGAAAAGTTCACTAAAAACAAATTCTTATATTCTTCTGCCAACTCCACAGTAAGTGGAGTGCATAAATTCATTCTTTTCTGCTTCATGGCTGCTTCAAATAACTTCAGTTTAATATGAAATCCCGAGATAGTCTTGTAAAAAGTATATAGGCTTTGCTGCTTTGTTTGGAGTTTTAAATTCAGTTAATTTAAATGAGCTGTGAGGTCTCTTAACAAACACTGGTTGTCACGGAAATGCAGAATCATGCCGTTTCTCTTGTGATAAAATTGTCATATTTTATATTTTTTGCAGTAATGTTATTAAAACATAGTTAAGATGCAAACGGACAATATGGCTGCTAGATTAAGGTGCCGGAAAAGTGAGGTATTCATTGATTTGCAGGTGACATGCTGTGCTAATAGGCTTATTTTAACATAAAAGATACTTTGATCAGTGTTACCACTCCTGTAGTGCAGTCGCATTTCCTCAGTTTTACAAATTGCAAATAGTTGGGTTCTTGTCAGGGATCTTAACACGCTTCCAAAATGACAGTCATAGCTTCATCTATTTGGAGCAGTAGGATCTCCCTTATTAGGCCAAACAACGCTTCAAGATATTTTCCTATGCTTAATCACCAAATTTCAGAGTGGAAAATTAAATCACTTTTTGCAACATATGTTTCCTACAAAAGGAAAGTCTCAGAATTTACAATGAGAATGAGATTAGTAATTTGAACCACCACCTTCATAGCATTAGCTTGCTTCACTGACCTTGCACACAATGATTCTTGATTCTTGATGGATTATGCACTGATGTATGGGGCAACTTACAGTACTTTGTTTCAGAAGTCCAACAAAGCCACCTTTGCAGGTCTTTGCTCCATTCGTCACAATGCACGAGCACCTCCCAAAACCTCATAACTCAGGCACTGCATTAAAAATGTAAGTTCCTTTGCAAGTGTCCTGCAAAGACTCAAGTTTGGGTATTCTTCCAGTGTTGAAGGAAAGTTCTGAATTATTTAAAATGCATCAGAAGATGACTTATGTCAGATTGGTCAGTGCTGTCATCTAAGCACAGGAGTAAATAACAATACTTGGCAATAAGGGGAGATGGTGGACAGTGGCAACATCACTGAAATAGTAACCCAGAGGCCCAGGCTAAGTAAGTTTGAAAGATAAAGCCAGTGTCAGTGTTTGTGACCATGAAATTATTATTGTTATAAAAAAACTATCTGGTGAACTAATATCTTCAGGATAGGAAATCTGCTGGCCTTACTTGGTCTGGCTTACATGTGAGTCCAGGAACTTTACCCCTCTGAAACAGCCACTCAGTTCAAAGGCAATTAGAGATGGGCTACAAATGCCTGCCTTTTCTGCAATGCCCACATCCAATGAAAGAATAAAGAATGATATCATGAAGGTTTGCAGCTATATTTATATCCATGTATTCTACTTGGTTCCATGTCTTCTAGTTCGCTCAGTTGGCTGGATGGCTGGTCCATGATGCGGAGCGACGCCAACAACGTGGGTTCAATTCCCGTACCGACTGAAGTTATTCATGAAGCCTTCTGAACCTCGCCCCTTGTCTGAGGTGAGGTGACCCTCAGGTTAAATCACCAACTGTCAGCTATCGCTCAAAAGGGGAGAGTTGGCAATAGTCCGAGGGAACTATGGTGACTTTCATTTCATTCTGCTTGATATTATGAGACAATGATGTAGTTTCAAATTTTGCAGCATGACCATTATTACCAAAAGCTTTTGCCATTTCAGTTGCACACCTTTTTTGACAATGCTATCATCACTGAATGGTTTCTTTGACTTGGCTAATTTAAGTGCCGCTGCATAAGATCATACAAGGCTTGCCATTTGCACCTTATTCATTGAAGAAAAATATCCTGCTTCTATTTTCTATTTTGTTTTCTATTCAACCACAGCCACTCTGAACACTCCTTCATATATTTCAAATAGTTTGTTGTGTAGTATTTCACTACATGCTTTGGAACAGATATCACCTGTATGCAAACTGGACATTGAAGGTTTCCAGAACTACTTGTGATTAAAAAGTTGCTCTCTGAGTGTTGTTGAAAGGCTTTATTTTGATCTTTGTTTCTTTGTGCGAGACATGAGCACCCTTATCTAGTGTAGTCAGAATTTATTTTTACAACACTATGTCACTACCAAACACCCTGTATAATTCAAATCTGTAGCCCATCCAAGACCCACATTGCTGTTGTCAGAACAGCTTTTATGTGAATACATGGAGGGCTTTTTTCAAGTGATTACTTGGCATAAGGGCAGGGAGATTAAAAGACGTGAATGTAACTATGGAAACAATCCAATACCAATCTGTATGGGAAAAACACATTGGAACTTTAAGCCATGAATTGCTACCAGAGTCAAAAAATCATCATTAATCATGAAGCGACTGCCAAGAGGAACTAAATGTTAAATCCATATATATGAAATTTCACGGGCCGTAGAAAATGCTTTGATGACCCACCAGTTGGACAGCCCTGATATTCCCTGGCAGCGATACCTTGAGACAATATTGTATATATTCCTTCAGTCCAAAAAGCAACTAGTTATCATCCATGATATGACACTTTGGAACTGATATCACCTGTATGCAAATTAGACATTAAAGTTTCCCAAAATTATTAGCTCAGTTGGCTGCACAGTTGGTTCATGATGCTAGGTGAGGCCAACATAGAATCATAGACTTCCTACAGTGCAGGAGGTGATATTCAGCTCATCGGGTCTGCACTGACCCTCTGAAAAGACACCCTACCTAGACTCAATCCCCCATCCTATCTCCGTAACCCCACCTAGGGGCAATTTAGCACAGCCGATCCTCCTAACCTGCACATCTTTGGACTGTGGGAGGAAAAGGGAGCATCTGGAGGAAATCTACGCAGACATGGGAAGAATGTGGAAACTCCACACAGACAGTCACCCGAGGTTGGAATCGAATCCGTGTCTCTGATGCTGTGAGGCAGCAGTGTTAACCACCGTGCTGCCCCCAATGCGGGTTTAATTCCTGTATTGGCTGAGGTTATTCACGAAGGTCAGCCTTCCCAACCTCCCCCCTCGCCTGAGGTGTGGTGATCCTCGGGATAAATCACTCCCAGTCAGCTCTACTGCTCCAAGGGGAAAGCAGCCTATGGTCATTTGGAACTATGGTGACTTTAAGTCAATGTACACCACTTCAACACCCTTGTGGTACCCTCAATAATGCCGCTTAGAGTGTGAACAGTAAAGAAGGCTTTAATAAACTAAGAACTAGGCTAGAGCCCTTAATTAGAATCTAAGAACAAGGTAGGGGAGTAGGCAATTCAGCTCCTCGAGCCTGCTCCACCATTCAATACGATCATGGCTGATCTCTTCTTGTGCTCATCACTTTCCTGCCTGTTCTCCATAACCCTCCACCCCATTGCTAATTAAAGATACCTCTGTCTCCTCCTTAAATTTACTCAATGTCCTGGCATCCACCGTACTCTGGGGTAGTGAATTCCACAGATTTACAACCTTTGAGAGAAGTAATTTTTCCTCATCTCTGTTTTAAATCTGCTACCCCTTATCCTAAAACTATGACCCCCTGTTCTAGATTGCCCCATAAGAGGAAGCATCCACTCTATGTCTACTTTGTCAATCCCCTTTATCACCTTGCATACCTCAATTAGATCTCCTCTTGTTCTTCTAAACTTGAGAGAGTTTCGGCCTAAACTGCTAAATCTTTCTTCAAAGACAAACTCCTTATCTCTGGAATCAATCTAGCAAACCTCCTCTGAACTGCCTCCAATGCAACTACACCCATCCTTCTATCGCTAATTCCAAATCATTAATATATATTGTAAATAGTTGGGGGCCAAGGACTGAACCCTTTGACACACCACGCGTTACATCTTGCCAACCAGAAAAATACCTATTTATCCTGACTCTGCCTTCTGTCGGTTAGCCAGTCTTCTATCCTAGCTAATAAATTACCCCTAATTCCATGTAATCTTACCTTGTGTATTATAAACTTTTGTGCAGCGCCTTATCAAATGCTTTCTCGAAGTTCAGATATACTACATCTTCAGGATGTCCATTATCCACTTGGCTAGTTACATCTTCGAAGAACTCTAGCAAGTTAGTTAAGCACAATTTGCCCTTCATAAATCCATGCTGACTCTGATGGATTGCGTTTTGACTTTCCAAATATCCTGTTATTACATCCTTAATAATGGATTCTCACAATTTCCCAGTGACATATGTTAAACTAATTGGTCTATAATTTCCTACTTTCTGCCTCCCTCCATTTTTGAAATAAGGATGTTACATTAGCCCTTTTCCAATCCATTGGAACCTTTCTCGCATCCAGGGAATTTTGGGATATTATAATCAATGGATCCACTATCTCTGCTGCCACTTCCTTTAAGACCCTAGGATGTAGGCAATCAGGTCCTGGGGGCCTGTCTACCTTCAAGCTCAATAGTCTGTTTAGTACTTTTCTCTATTGATGATGACTGTTCTAAGTTCTGCCCTTTCGATTACCTCTGCATTACCTGTTACTAGTGAAGTGGTAATTGTGTCCTCCACCATGAAAATTGAGGCAAAATATTGATTTAGCATCTCCGCCATTTCTGTGTTCTCCATTATTAACTCCCCATCTCATCCTCCAAAGGACCAACATTCACTTTAGCTATACTCTTCCCTTCTAGAAACTTATAAAAGCTTTTGCTATCATTTTTAATATTTTGCCCTAGTTTTCTTCCATAATTTACCTTTGCTCTTTTTATTATTTTTTAGTAACCCTTTGTTGATCTTTAAAAGTTTCCTAATCTTCAAATCTGTCACTAGCCTTTGCAATATGGTATGTCTTAGTTTTTGTCTTTATGTTATCTTTAACTTCCTTGTTCAGCCATGAATGTTTTTTCCCGCACTTACAATCTTTCTTCCTCTCTGGAATGTATTTTAGTTGGCCTAAATTTAATATCTCCTTAAACAACTGCTACTCCTCATCAGCTGTCTTATCTTTTAGTCTTCCTGCCTAGTCCACTAGGGCTAGATTTGACCTCATGCCAATGTAATTACCTTTGTTTAACTCCAGAACACAAGTCTGGGATTCCAGTTTCTCGTCCTCAAACAAAATTTGAAATTCTATCATCCTATGATCACTCTTCCCGAGAGGATCATTATTGATGATTCATCCTTCCCAATTAATCTGCATTCATCCAATTGACTGTTAATTTTGTCTTGGATTATGATGTTTAAATGTGTTCCCACCATTGAGGTGCAGAAAGTGCACATACTGAACAAGAATGTAAAATTTGTAAATCTCCAGGTTTCCAACACCACCTCTGTATCTGAGAAGGGGGAAAGATCATGGCTAGTGCCTCTGCAATTTCTATTTTTAATTCCTTCAGTATCCTCAAATGCATCCCATCCAGTCCTGGTGACTTTATCAACTGTAACTGCAGCCAGTATTCTGCAACTTTATCAATTTTCAGCCCATCTAGTGTATTTAATGTCTCCTCTTTCTCAATGGCTTTGGTAGCATCTTCTTTCTTAGTAATGATGGATGCAAAGTGTTCATTTAATATCTCAGCCATGCTCGCTGCTTCCTTGAATCGGCCTCGCCCCTCCTTTTCCTTTCCTTTTACCTTTTTTTAATCTCCAGAAGTCTTTTGGATTAGGCAGTATTATCACAACAAAGAGAATGCCTGGGGCTGTCTATGATGACATTATGATGCAGAGTCACAATGGTAACCCAAAATGCTTCAAGAAGGCCAATACCTGTTTGAACAACACAGATTTTCAAGCTAGAAAATCCAGCATGTCTCCCGATCTTACTCAAACAGAAGCAGAAAACATTGGACAATCTCAGAAGGTCTGTCGGCATCTGTGGAGGGAGAAGGGAGAGAACATAGAACATAGAACATTACAGCACAGTACAGGCCCTTCAGCCCTCAAGCTCCCTTCTCTTTCCACAGATGGTGCCAGTCCTGCTGAGATTGTCCAGTATTTTCTGTTTTTGTTTCGAATTCCAGCATCCGCAGTAATTTGCTTTTATCCCAATCTTACTGTTGGCTATGTGAGATTTGTGTTATAGAAGTTGGGAACAGCAAGATAAAGGCAGTTTTTAGACATTTGATATGTTAATCTGTTCCATATATTCATTTGTAAATACAATCCCTTAAAAATGCAGAATTTCTCCATTTTCAAGCACACTTTAAGAATGTTCAGGGCACAAAATTGCACATTAGCCAGGCAGAGCCTTAATATTTCACTCTGCTAATTTAAAGTAGTTAACATCAGAAATCCAGTATTGATCACACCTCGTCCATTGATGCTGCAATGTACTGTCTCATTCAACTGATTAGGATAAAGACTAAGTGCGTTTGAAGAATTTTTGCCTTGAAGTTAGACTCTTAATGTCAGTTTAATGAAGTAGATTCCTGTCAGGTTACGTTGGAGAATAATTCATCCCGGATCACTCAAACCGGTGCAAAGGTTTGAGGAATTTCAAACGTGTCTGGCAGCCATTGGAAATCAAGCACCGCAATGCTTTACCCTGATTTAAAAATATAACCCAGAAAAATAGCCATGAAACCTGGTTACATTAATTCCCAGAGCATGCCTCCTGTTAATTGTGCCCATTTGTGGGCCTTTGAAGCACTCTTAAAATCAAACTTTATTTTTTAGGTGCAAGGGAACCATTAGGCACAATTAAAAGTCTTCAGATATTTGAAAAATAACTGAATGGTTCCATTTGTTTCTAAAGTCAATTTCAGTTATCTCAAACTGCATTTCCCACTGGAGGCCAATTTACTAAAATGACATATTTTGGGGATCACATGATGTGAGAGCGGGAACTGCTGCGTTTTACCGAGCTCTGAATCTACCTGTCTTATTATCCTTTATTTTACCCTAATTCACATTCTATTATTGCTTATTTTTCAGATATACGCCTTGTACTATGTCCCTGGAAGGTCCAGGCTATATTTTAGCAATGAGGAGCCGAGTTAGATCCAAACTATCATTGTTTGATTGAGGCGGTCGGAGGTGGGTGGGGTGGGCCCAGCATGCTCTGGCGGGTTTGCTGGTGAGCGGTCCTGCACCTCAGAGAATAGTGGAAGCGGAGAAGAGAAGCTATTAATTGATAAAGCATTCAATTGAGGGCTCGCCTTCAGTCCTTGGGAATCCTGTTGCATGGTATGTCATTTATCCCGACCGACTCGAAGAGTAGGGGCTGCACGAGGAGTGTTTGTGCGTCCAGTCTCTTGTGAGAAGTGGGGGATGAATCCTTAACTGATACTGAGATTTGGCTGCCATGCTTTTACAATCTCAATTTGATGAATGGTTCGACGGAACACTATGGGCGGAATTCTCCGTTGCTCGACGCCAAAATTGTATCTGGCGATCAGACGGAGGGAGTATCCCCATTTGCGACCAAATCTGGGTTGGCGCCGTTTTTCAGATGCTCCGCCCCCTCCAAATAGGCGCCATCTAGGAGCCGGACGCAGACCATTGGGACGGCGTCAGCACCTTGCTTTGAGGCCCTCCCCCAATGCTCCACCCCCGATGGGCCGAGTTCATGACCGCACTGGTCGCGCGTGGTCTGAGTTTCCGTAAACCAGGCATGACGGTGGTGGACTGTGTCCAATACCACCACAGTCGGGAGGAAGCCGTTCTGCTGGCAAGGGGGGCTTCCGAGAGGGCTGGGGGGACTGGTGGGTGTGGTGAGGGGGGGCGGGGATCTGGCAGACACTATTTGGCTGGCAGAATACGTGCGTGGCCGGCACCATGTTGTACAGCGCGACCGCTGCATGTCGACACCTTGCGCATGCGCGGCCACCGACCCAATAATTCGCCGGCCGTTTATGCAGAGCATCAAAATGAAATGAAAATCGCATATTGTCACAAGTAGGCTTCAAATGAAGTTACTGTGAAAAGCCCCTAGTCACCACATTCCGGCGCCTGTTCGGGGAGGCTGTTACGGGAATCGAACCGTGCTGCTGGCCTGCCTTGGTCTGCTTTCAAATCCAGCGATTTAGCCCTGTGCTAAACATCGGTGTGGGTGCGCTTTGTAAGGGCCACGAAGAATCCAGCACGAGTTTTAAGGATACAAAATAATAACGTTTATTTACTATAACAATATATACATAACAGTAGCAGTAACTTCCCTTGCTACCTTCTCCTTCCTGCTGGTTCCTGAACTGGCCAGCTTATTTATACTAGGAGTTTCTCCGTCCCCCTCATTGGGGAAGTTCATACTCCCATAGGATTGTGGGAGAGTCATTAGTCCCCAGCCAATCGTAAGTAGGCAGGTTATAACATCCCTCCCCCCCAAAGTCCAAGGAATCCACCGAAGACCCTGGCGAAGGAAGGCGTCAAACTCGTTTGGCCGCAGGCAGGACGCCATTTGCACGCGGCGCTGGATCAGACGGCGTATAACGAGATGGAGACCGGCGCTTCCGTGATGAACGGCGTGGTTGTACATCCACGGCCTGTGGACCCGAGGATTCCCCCTCTGATTCATCCTGTGTCTCCATCTCGGAGTCAGAGTCTGCTGCCTCCGTCATGTCAGCGTCTCTATCTCCATTCGGTCCCGTAACGACCTGCGCAGGCTTCGAGTGAGGCACCAGTGGAAGATTTTGAGGACTACCTTCCCTTGTCTCTGGTCTTTGCGGCTGTTGAACTGAGCTCCGGGGGCGGGGAATCTTTTGAGGGGATGATCTTCTGGACCGGACGTGGTCTACATGTTTTCGCTGGAGACGACCCTGGGCTTGCACTTGGTAAGATAGAGGGCCCGTTTGGCGAAAGATTACACCAGGAACCCATTGGGCATCACCAGCAAAATTCCGCACGAATACTGGGTCACTGGGCGCAAACTGCCGAATCGGACGAGGCCGAGACAATCCCAGTCCCTGCAGTTCTTGTGTGCGGCGTACTTTTGCGCCAATGTCCGGGAAGACCATACTAAGGCGGGTGCGAAGTCTTCGGTCCATTAGGAGTTCTGCGGGAGCTACCCCAGTCACTGCATGGGGGGTGGTCCTGTACGTAAACAAAAAGCGAGCCAGTCTCGTGTCCATTGATCCGGAAGACTGCTTTTTTAGGCCTCTTTTGAATGTTTGCACTGCACGCTCTGCCAACCCATTTGAAGCCGGGTGGTAAGGGGCAGTGCGGATATGGCGGATGCCGTTCATCTTTGTAAACCTAGCAAACTCCTCACTCATGAATGGAGTGCCATTATCCGTGACCAGCACCTCGGGGAGGCCATGCGTACTAAATGATAAACGCATCTTTTCAATTGTTGCGCAGGACGTTGTCCCCTGCATCTTATGCACCTCCAGCCATTTGGACTGGGCGTCAATTAGTAGAAGGAACATGGATCCCTGAAAAGGGCCTGCGAAATCTGCATGTAAGCATGCCCAAGGCCGCCCTGGCCATTCCCAGTGATGTAGGGGCATGGCCGGCGGATGCTTCTGATGCTCCTGGCAAATGGAGCAGTTTTGGGCCACCTTCTCAATGTCGGTGTCGAGGCCTGGCCACCAGATATAACTCCAGGCCAACATTTTCATCTTGGTCACGCCCGGATTCCCATTGTGCAAGTCTGATAATATCAGCTACTGGCCTTTTTCCGGGACAATCACAAGAGGATGCCGTTTTCCACGCTGACCTCTGACAGCTTGGAGGAAAATGCCCGCAACTCGCCTGGGAGCTGTCTATGCTGCCCACCATACAGGACTATGTGCCGAACCTTTGACAAGACTGGCTCCGTCTGGGTCCACTCACGGATCTGTGATGCCGTGACAGGCAAGGTGTCCATAAAATTTAGGGTTGCAACCACCTCACCGGTCGTGGGGGTCGACATGGGGCCGGTCGATAAAGGCAATCGGCTCAGTGCGTCGGCATTTGCTATCTGCGTACCTGGTTTGTGCTCCAGAGAATACTCATATGCAGCAAGCAACAAAGCCCAGCGCTGGATCTGTGCAGAAGCAATGGGTGGTATTGGCTTATCCTCTCTGAAGAGTCCCAGCAGGGGCTTATGATCAGTCACGATAGTGAAATGGCGGCCGTACACATACTGGTGGAAGCGTTTCACCGCGAAAACCACTGCCAGGCCCTCCTTCTCGATCTGCGCGTACTTTTTCTCCGCTGCAGTCAATGTGCGGGAGGCGAAAGCTATCAGTCGCTCGGCCCCGTTCTCCATCTTGTGGGACAGGACAGCCCCAATACCATACGGGGATGCATCACATGTGACGAGCAAAGGCTTTCCCGGATCATAGTGGGTTAGTAACCCAGACGACGACAATTGTTGCTTTACCCGCCGGAAAGCGGTTTCTTGCGGCTGACCCCAAACCCAGGTGTGATTTTTCTTTAGCAGCAGGTGCAAGGGGGCCAGCGTAGTTGCCAGGTTGGGGAGGAACTTCCCGTAATAGTTTACGAGACCGAGAAAAGAACGAAGATGCGAAGTGTCAGTCGGGGTGGGGGCATGTTGAATTGCACGCACCTTCTCTGCGACGGGGTGCAGACCCTCGCGGTCCACCCGAAAACCTAGGTAGACTATTTCTTTTGCCTGAAATACGCACTTTGTGTGACGTAAATGGACTCCAGCCTCCGAAAGGCGTCTAAGGACAGCCTCCAGATTTTCCAAATGCTCTTGCTCCGACGTCCCTGTAATCAACACATCAACTAGGTAGACAGCCACACGTGGTAAACCTCTCAAAATGCCCTCCATAGCACGTTGAAAAATTGCGCAGGCAGAGGATACTCCAAAGGGCAACCATGTATATTCATACAGGCCCCGGTGTGTGTTAATTGTTACATATGGTCGGGAGGCAGGGTCCAGATCCAACTGCAGGTAGGCGTGACTCATATCTAATTTTGTGAATGAGAGTCCACCTGCAAGTTTCGCGTAGAGATCCTCTATGCGAGGCATTGGGTACCGGTCGAGTCGGGAAACTGTATTCACTGTAAGTTTATAGTCGCCACACAAGCGAACTGTGGCATCTGGCTTCATTACTGGTACAATTGGTGCTGCCCAGTCAGCAAAATGGACGGGCCTGATAATACCCAAACTCTCCAAACGAGTGAGCTCCCCTTCAACCTTCTTGAGCAAAGCGTAAGGCACTGGGCGCGCCCGGAAATAGCGCGGCGTGGCTCCTGGTTCAACTTGGATACGGGCTACGGCCCCTTTTATTTTCCCCAAACCAGGCTGGAATACCTCTGGGTATCGTCCTAGCACCTCAGTCAACCCTCCAGAAACTGTTTGGAGGATGTGCTGCCATTGCAACCGCAAATGGCGCAACCAGTCCCGACCCAACAGGCTGGGCCCATGGCCACGCACTACGATATGTGGGAAACGCCCCTCCTGGCGTCCATAGACAACAGGGGTCATTGTAGTTCGTGCAATGTCCAGTGGTTCCCCCGTGTAGGTGGCCAACCTGGCCTGTGAGTCAGTTAATGTAAGGGTCTGTATACCCTGCTTGATGCGGTCGAATGTCCTCTGGGCGATCACGGAGACCGCTGCGCCAGTATCCAACTCCATCTCCAGCGGGTAGCCATTGACCCGTACTGTCACCTTAATGGGAGCCACACGGGGAGCTGCCACACAATGCAGCTGCAGGCAGTCGTCCTCCGTCTCCACATCCTCAGGAGTGGTCGCCGCAGGTTTATCCACATGGAAGGTACGGCCTCTGGGCTGGTCCCAGTTACGGCCCCTGGGCTGGTCCCAGTTTCGGTCAGAACGACGGCGCCTCTGGCGTCCCCAGGACCGCCGCCCGCGACGGGGTTGGCGCCTACAAGTCTGACACGGACATGGCTCCTCATCCATTGGCTCTGGAGAAGGCTCCCTTCGGGGAGGATGTCCGATGGCCACTGGCGTCGGTCCGGTCGTTGCCTTGCCCAAGGTACCGCAGGAGTGTGGGGGGACGTTTTTGGGCGGAAAGGGTTGCGCCCCAAGGCATGCACTTCCATTCCCTGTAGCTCCTGTACTCCTCACTCTGCGCTCTCTCGGGACAAGACTATTTGTATTGCCTGTTGAAAAGTCAATGTTGGCTCCGCTAACAACTTTCTCTGGGTTGCTGCATTGTTAATACCGCAAACCAAACGGCAGCGTAACATTTCTGACAAGGTCTCACCATAGTCACAGTATTCCGCAATCCCGCGTAGCCTGGATAAAAAATCGGCAAGGGATTCTCCAGGGGTCCTCCCAGCGGTATTAAACCGGTAACGCTGGACTATCGTGGACGGGGTTGGGTTAAAGTGTTGCCCCACTATATTCACAAGTTCGTCAAACGTTTTGGTGTCCGGCGCAGCTGGGTACGTAAGGCTCCTAATCACCCCAAACGTATGCGGCCCGCAGGCGGTGAGCAATATGACCACCTGGCGCTCGTTTTCAGTGATATTGTTTGCCCGGAAATAGTAACGCATCCGTTGTGTGTACTGGTTCCAGCTTTCCAGCGCAGCATCAAAAACATCCAAACGTCCGTACAGAGGCATGGTATAATAGAAAACAACTTCCAACCTGTATCCAACAAAAATCCAGGGAGGTGGCTTCAGCAGTGTAGACAGCTATTCACTTTTACCTTCGTCGCCAGTTTTGTAAGGGCCACGAAGAATCCAGCACGAGTTTTAAGGATACAAAATAATAACGTTTATTTACTACAACAATATATACATAACAGGAGCAGTAACTTCCCTTGCTACCTTCTCCTTCTTGCTGGTTCCTGAACAGGCCAGCTTATTTATACTAGGAGTTTCTCCGCCCCCTCATTGGGGAAGTTCATACTCCCATAGGATTGTGGGATAATCATTAGTCCCCAGCCAATCGTAAGTAGGCAGGTTATAACAGTGCGACATTGACTTTTTCATTGTAAAACTAGACACTTCTTCCAGACATAGCCTCAAAATCTGAGAATCCAGCCCTTTGTATCCAGTCTTTGAGGCCTGGGGTTGGTTGGAGGTCCCAACCGTAGGTCTTATGTTGTCTTGTCCTCAGTGCTTGGCGTGATTGATGTTGGAGGTGGCTGGACATGCCTAGTCACTCCATCCTCCCAGGGCCTAGATTTCTTGATGCCTAAGTGTTGGGATGACGTGTCAGAGGTGGAAGGGCTTCATTTGATGGAACTTTTAAGGGATTCTGGATGTTGCTTGACATACCTGTCATGCCTTTGGCCTTTCAAAGTGCCATAGATGGTGTAATTATCCTGCAGTTCTTCAATAATCCTGAACTTTATTCCTTTGTGATTATTCTGTTGATTTCATGTAATTGTCCTTTTGTTGTCTGATATTGAGGGAAGGGGATTCAGAGGGTCTCTGATGCGGGGGTCTCGGAGATGGTGGTCAATGATATGGGGGCGTCTCTGATATAAAGGGGTCTCTGATATGAAGTCTCCTATATGGTGGGGTCTTTGATATTGGAGTCTATGATATTGGGGTTCTTTGAGATGGGTGATCTCTGTTGTGGGGGTCTGATGGGAGTTCTGATTAGATGGATTGGGAGTGGAAGTAGGCAGGATTTGCATTGTGGGGGGAAGAGGGCCTCCGATGTACTTTGTGGGCACCTATGGTACATACTTACCCCCTGGACCCACGGCGAGGTCCACAGCATCAGGGCCAGGCTTAAAAAAACTTGTATCAATTCATACCCATGTGAATCCCAGCTGAAGGCCGAAGCATCACGAAAGCATGGAGAATGGGGCTTCCAGCTCGTTAATTGGATATTGGATGCAATTGTGTTCAAATGAGCCATTTGCATTTTCCCACCAGCAGTCCCATTTTTGCCCGACGTCCAATTCTCTGCCGCATTGAGAATTCCGCTACCCGTGGTGGGCGGAGTAAAGTAAATCCACTTATGCTGAATACTCGTGGTTGTTGCGAGCAATTGCTGCATGGGATGGGGTGCACCATTTTGCCATAATTTCATGGTGGTATGCTCCTTTCCCTTGTTCTCTGGTAATGTGTGTAGAGGCAGCAAGAAGAGTTTAATGATCGTACTGGGCCATCTGTATTACTGTTCTTTTGTCCTCCTCTGTATCTATGTATATTGAGATATGTTTGATATGCAGTACCATTCCTGTGGTTTTGTTGCATTCTTTGTATTTTAATATTCTATTTTAATAAAAATAGTTTTAAAAAATGGTGATAAACCATTTTCTACAGGATTGATCAAACTTCACCATGTTATCACTTTTAAACAGATCTAGGAACATCTGTTAACACAAAGGAAAAAGAAACACAATTATGTTGTAAAATGCTGCCTGATTGAACTTGTTCATCGAAGCCTTTACCTTTGTGATGAGGCAAATGCATTTGAGCGGAAACATGAATCGTAACTTTACTGGAGAAAATGAACACAAGTTTGAGTGCATCTACTCTACCTCAATGTGATCACAGAATTATTCAGTGTTCATTTCTTAATTTAACTATTACTCTATAGTTTTGGATCAATAATATACAAATAGGTATTTGATGATAAAGTGATTAGATATAATTTTTAAAAATTGAAACAATGTGCAACTTTGATTTGGATGGAAATTTAATTCCATGATGTCAGCTACCTGGAGATTTATCTTCCTTGTTAGATTTAAGTAAATAGGACTGTAATAATTCACGGTATCAGACAACTAAAACATTTCCTGAAACACAAGTGTCCTAAGAAGTAAATTAAAGGGAGATTGAAGACAAGTAACATTGCCAAAGACAGACAACACTTCTAATGGACAGTACCATTTTATACAAAAGGATATGTCACATTATTAATACATGAGTAATTGTGGATATGTACATGGAAATGTAGACACTAAATGACTAATTAGCTCTTCAGGACCCCATGACCACTGACAACACATCAACTTTATCTCTTTCATTCACATGAGTGGCACGGTGGTTAGGATGGTGGCACAGTGGTTAGCATTGCTGCCTCACAGCGCCAGGGGTCTGGGTTTAATTTTGGCCTCCGGTGACTGTGTGCAGTTGCACTTTCTCCCTGTGTGGGAGTGGGATTCCTCGGGTGCTCCGGTTCCCTCCCACAGTCCAAAGATGTGCACGTTAGGTGGATTGGCCATGCTAAATTGCCCCTTAGTGTCCAAAATGTTAGAAGGGGTTACAGGGTAATAGGGATAGAGTGGGGCCTGACCCTAGGTATGGTGCTCTTTCATGTGTGGACATGATGGGATAAATGGCCTCTGCACTTTAGGTATTCCACGGTTCTATGATGAATGTCCTTGACAGTATATCAGGCTAAGAAACAGACAGGATCTTCCCAGTCATTGGAGAATGTGTTAAGAATATCAATCAGTGGAAAGGTCAACATTTGACACAAGCAACGTTAGTGATTGCAATATATTGATTTTGTAGATCGATAAAGTTCACTTGCTCATCGCTGTAAACCTTAGCTGGTAGGATTTCCTGCTTTGTGTTTTCATTGCACAAAGTGATCATATGTTAACAGAAGGCATGTTGCTGAGCTTTATTAACAAGAGAAGATAAGTTATTTATCATCAGTTGCTACTAAATTGACAGATATGGCCAGCCAATGTTAACAACAGTGAACGGAAAACTTTAGGAAACAATTTACGTGTTACGTTTTGTCATTCAACACAAATTGTAATGGAGTGATGTTCTCCAATGATATTGTTTGTACAAACTTTTGTAGATCATTGCATAATGTTAAAAAACATTTTTTATACAATATGTTTTGAATATCTGCTTGTAATTTTATGGTAATATGGTAAAAACTAAAGGTGACACATCTTTGTATAACATACATCAACAGATTTGACACAGGCAGAAGCAAAGTTATTTAGGATGTGGTATCCTGATACCTTCAAACTAAACAGGAATAAAGCAAATTAAAAATATCAAGGCTACATCTTGGTAAAGGTGATCATTGAGCATTCACATTTAAACCTCAAATTTGATGTGCGATTCAAGTGCCTAATTGGGACATTTTATGAAATTGAAGTTGCTATATAAAGGTCAGCTGTTGTCGTTATTTTATAATATCATCACCTCTTGCCTTAGCCTTTGGTGTTTGGATATTCATTAACTGAAGCCGTTCAACTGTAACACGTTGTCTGAAGCAAGCTTGGCATAATTATTGCACAAAGGCAAAAAAGTTACAGACTATATTTGTCAGCAATGTCTGCTTATATACTTAAGACAGTTCTATAGTTCCTTCTTTATTTATACTGAAAGCAAAAAAGTACAGAGGATACTGGAAGTCTGCAGAGGGGTTTGGATAGGTTAAGTGAATGGGCTAGGGTCTGCCAGATGGAATACAATGTTGACAAATGTGAGGTTATCCATTTTGGTAGGAATAACAGCAAAAGGGATTATTGTTTAAATGATAAAATATTAAAACATGCTGCTGTGCAGAGAGACCTGGGTGTGCTAGTGCATGAGTTGCAAAAAGTTGGTTTACAGGTGCAACAGGTGATTAAGACGGTAAATGGAATTTTGTCCTTCATTGCTAGAGGGATGGAGTTTAAGACTAGGGAGGTTCTGTTGCAATTGTATAAGGTGTTAGTGAGGCTACACCTGGAGTATTGTGTTCAGTTTTGGTCTCCTTACCTGAGAAAGGACGTACAGGCACTGGAGGGTGTGCAGAGGAGATTCACTAGGTTAATCCCAGAGCTGAAGGGGTTGGATTACGAGGAGAGGTTGAGTAGATGGGGACTGTACCCGTTGGAATTTAGAAGGATAAGGGGGGATCTTATAGAAACATATAAAATTATGAAGGGAATAGATAGGATAGATGTGGGCAGGTTGTTTCCACTGGCGGGTGAAAGCAGAACTAGGGGGCATAGCCTCAAAATAAGGGGAAGTAGATTTAGGACTGAGTTTAGGAGGAACTTCTTCACCCAAAGGGTTGTGAATCTATGGAATTCCTTGCCCAGTGAAGCAGTTGAGACTCCTTCATTAAATGTTTTTAAGATAAAGATAGATAGTTTTTTGAAGAATAAAGGGATTAAGGGTTATGGTGTTCGGGCTGGAAAGTGGAGCTGAGTCCACAAAAGATCAGCCATGATCTCATTGAATGGAGCAGGCTCGAGGGGCCAGATGGCCTACTCCTGCTCCTAGTTCTTATGTTCTTATGAGAATATTCCTTATGCATTCAGCTGCAGCATCAGAAGCACTCAATTGAATTAGTGCCTTGTAATTCACTGCTAACCATTTATTATCCTATATACATTCGACACTTTTAATTTAATGCAACACTGAAAAGCGTGCTGATCAGCCAAGCTTGCACCAAAAGGATATAATAAGGTATCTGTGAACTCTTAGTTTGAGGAAAAATAAATAAAACAGACAAGCATTTCATTTTTGATCTAATCTGGGAATTAATTTAAAATATTAAGTCTTATGAGATGACTTGATCATTGAGAGGTTTACTTATTGAAATACTTGCTGATCATCTGGACGTCCTTATACCTTGAAGGCTAGCTGTGCTTTCATTCCTAGTACAGGGTAAATCTAGACAAGGGTTCTCTGGATCAAATTTTGTGCATTGGTGACAATAGTCTTTGTTGACAGAGAAGATCTTAACTAGCGAAGTGCATGAAATTCAATATGCAATTTATTAGCAACATAGCACCTACATGATAGCTCTATGAGGGCAATTTTTCCAATTCAATTGCTTCATTCTAGATACATTTATATATTTTGCTTACCCAAGAGTGGTTAAACATCTTTTGAGAAAGTGCATCAGTTGAGTAATTATTTACATGAGCAGAATAATCTTATTATCAGGATTGGCAGGAGTTTGGTCACTGGGGTCGGGGAGCGAAGATTTGGATTTGAATAAACACGAATAGAAATAAATAAGGTATTTGATTTCACATCTTGGAAATCAATACCATCACAACATGCCTCAATTATTCATATAGATCAAATTGTCGTCAATGAACTGTGGATGTAAGTGTTGTCGGATATAAAAGAGCAACGAGTGATCAAACAACACCAAAACAAAAGGGATCCAGCAAAATATTTGCTCTGTGCTCTAACTGTAATGATATTGCAAACCCGCTCTGTATAGAAAGAAAATTATTTAACAACCATTCAATTCAAAATGCAAGATTATTTAAGTTTTATAAAGTTTAAAAAAGGTTACACTTTACTTCCTTGCATTTGTAGATAAGCTACACTTAAGTCTACCATTGAGAAGGGTCGCCATTAAGAAGAGTCCACAAGAGAATCGGTTGATGGACCTTGTGACTTATCAACCACAATGGCATTTAATGTGGCTTTCCTGGTGGACTGGCTTCCAGCTGGCTCAAAAGAGATCCCTTCATTCTAAGACATCACTGCAGGAGTTCATCAGGGTAGTGTCCTGGGCCCAACCATCTTCAGCTGCTTCATCAATTACCTTCCTTCCATCATCAGATCAGAAGTGCGGATATTTGCTGATGACTGCACAATGTTCAGCACCATTCACAACACCTCCGATACTTAAGCAGTCTATGTCCAAATGCAACAAGGTGTGGACAATACCCAGGCTTAGGCTGACAAGTAGCAAGTAACATTTGTGCCACACAAGTGCCAGCCAATGACCATCTCTAATGAGAGAATATCTAATCACCGTCCCTTTATATGCAATGACAATGCCATCACTGAATCCCCACTATCAACATCCAAGGGGTTACCATTGACCAGAAACTGAACTAGACTAACCATTGAAATAGAGTGGCTACACAAGCAAGTCCGAGGCTAGGAATCCTCACCTCCAGTTTCGCAAAGCCTCTCTATCATCTACGAGGCACAAGTCAGGAGTGTGATGGAATACTCTCCACTTAATAATAATAATAATCGCTTATTGTCACAAGTAGGCTTCAATGAAGTTACTGTGAAAAGCCCGTAGTCGCCTCATTCCGGCGCCTGTTCGGGGAGGCCGGTATGGGAATTGAACCCGCGCTGCTGGCCTTGTTCTGCATTACAAGCCAGCTGTTCAGGCCACTGTGCTAATCCAGCCCCATTGCCTTGATTGGTGCAGCTTTAACACTCAAGAAGTTCAACATCATCTGGGACAAGTTAGCCTACTTGGCTGGCACCCCATTCAACCCCTCCACCACCGTCGCACAATGGCGGCAGTGTGTACCAGCTACAAGATGCACGGCAGAAACTCACCAAGGCTCCTTACGCAGCACCTTCCAAACCCATGACCACTACCATCTAGAAGGGCAAGGGCAGCAGGTACATGGGAGCACCACCACCTGGAAGTTCCCCTCCAGGTCACTCATTATCCTGACTTGAAAATATATCACCGTTCACTGTCCCCATTTTAAAATCCTGAAACTCCATCACTAACAGTAGGTGTACCTACATCACGTGGACTGCAATGGCTCAAAAAGGCAGCTCACCACCAACTTCTCAAGGGCAATTAGAGATTGGCAATAAATGTTGATCTAGCCAGCGAGGCCCGTGAATGAGTAAATAAAATGCCATTTTCCTCCAAGGAAGTTACTCACCCAGTTCAGTAGATGAGTAGACGTGTTACTAGAAGTCTCCTCTTTTTGGATTGGATTTGTTTTTGTCATGTGTACCGAGGTGCAGTGAAATGTATTGTTCTGCGTACAGTTCAGACAGATCATTCCATACATGAAAAGAAATACATCGGGCAAACATAAATACACAATGTGGGCTGAACAGTAGCATTGTGGTTAGCACAATTGCTTCACAGCTCCATCGGCCCAGATTCGATTCCCGGCTTGGATCACTCTTTGTGCGGAGACTGCACGTCCTCTCCGTGTGTGTGTGTGGGTTTCCTCCGGGTGCTCTGGTTTCCTCTCACAGTTCAAAGATGTGCAGGTTAGGTAGATTGGCCCAGCTAAATTGCCTTTAGTGTCCAAAATTGCCCTTAGTGTTGGGTGGGGTTACTGGGTTATGGGGATAGGGTGGAAGTGTGAGCTTGGGTAGGGTGCTCTTTCCAAGAGCCGGTGCAGACTCGATGGGCCGAATAGTCTCCTTCTGCACTGTAAATTCTATGAACTATGAAATACATAGAAACAGGCATCGGTTGGAGCATACAGAGTGTAGTACTACTCAATAGGGAAGATGTGTGAAGAGATCAGTCCATAAGAGGGTTGTTTGGGAGTCTGGTCACAGCGGGGAAGAAGCTGTTTTTGAATATGTTAGTGCGTGTTCTCAGACTTTTGTATCACCTGCCCGACGGAAGAAGTTGGAAGAGTGTGGTAAACCACTGTATAGCACTGTATTGTATTGTACTGTTGTATTGTTACATGCCTGGGCTTGTCCCTGCTGGCTCCGCCTGTGGCTCCGCCCCTCGGACTCATGTATAAAGGTGGCCAACCTCCAGCCTTGCCCTCATTCTGGGACCGGCTGCCAGCAGGTGTCTTTAAGCTGATTAAAGCCACAGTTTTTCTCCCGACTCCTGGTACATCAATTTAATCAGCTTAAAATTTTCAGATGGATCCATCGTTAAAGCCTGGTCGCCTGTAGCTGGACCCCCAGCCGACGCCACTATTACGTTTGAAGACTGGCTACGCTGCTTCGACTCATACGTCGAGTCCTCCGCGATCGCCGTCGCCGAGACCCACAAGCTGCGAATCCTGAACTCCCAGGTGAGCCCGTAAGTATTCCTTATCATCAGGGACGCTGACTCGTACGAGGATGCGATAACACTGTTGAAAGGACATAATGTTAAGGGAGTCAATTAGATGTATGCCAGGCATCTCCTTGCCACGAGGCGACAGCATCCCGGAGAATCGCAAGCCGAATTTCTGCGCGCATTGCGGGTACATGGCCGGAACTGAAGTTGTAAGGCGGTATCGGCTGCCGAGCATACAGAGTTGTTGATCCAGGACGCCTGTGTCGCAGGCATAACATCGAATTACATCCGCCAGCACCTACTAGAAGGGGGTACACGCGACCGCCAAGAAACAGTACGGATTTCGGACTCATTAAAAGTGGCCTTCTGCAACTTGGATGCCTACACCTCCGACCACGCGGCTCCCTCGAGGACGTCGTGAACACCGCCATCACCCGACCTGGGGGCGCCGCAAACCTGTGCTGCGCAGCAACCTGCCAATCCTGGAGACCCAAAATGCTACTTCTGTGGCCAGGGTAAGCACCCCAGGCAACGCTGTCCAGCGAGGAGCGTGATCTGCAACGGGTGCGGTAAGAAGGGCCACTTCTCTAAAGTCTGCCAGTCCTGACCTGTTTGTAAGCCCAGCAGCGCTGCGTGTAACTTGTGGGGGCCGCCTTCTTCAACACCACCCGCAACGTGCGACCCATGGAGGCCGCCATCTTTGCCGCCATCTTCGACGCCACCTCCCTCCCAATCTTACCCGTGACCCAGAAAATCTCCCTGGCTTCCAAATCTCATTCCGTGGAAGTCCGTGGGTACTGTGTTGCAACCCTTACAGTACGGGGCGTTGAGTTCAAAGGGTTCAAACTCTACGTCCTCCCACAACCCTGCGCTGCCGTGCTACTAGGTCTTGACTTCCAGTGCCACCTCAAAAGTCTTACCCTGGAGTTCGATGGACCCATGCCCCCCCTCACTGTATGTAGCCTCTTGACCCTTAAAGTCGCCCCACCCCCGCTCTTTGCTAACCTCACCCCGGACTGTAAGCCCGTCGCCACTAGGAGCAGACGATACAGTGCTCGGGGCAAGGCCTTTATCAGATCGGAGGTCCAGTGACTCCTGCGGGAAGGGATCATAGAGGCCAGTACTAGCCATTCGAGAGCCCAAGTGGTGGTCATCAAGACTGGGGAGAAGCACCGGATGGTCATCGACTACAGTCAGATCATCAACCGGTACACGCAGCTTGATGCGTACCCTCTTCCCCGCATATCTGACATGGTCAATCAGATTGCGCAGTACCGAGTCTTCTCCACCATCGACTTGAAGTCTGCGTACCACCAGCTCCCTATCCGCCCGGAGGACCGCCAATACACTGCATTCGAGGCAGCTGGTCGCCTCTACCACTTCCTCAGGGTCCCCTTTGGATTCACCAATGGGGTCTCGGTCTTCCAACGGGAGATGGACCGAATGGTTGACCAGTACGGGCTGTGGGCCACGTTCCCGTACCTGGATAATGTCACCAGCTGCGGCCATGACCAGCAGGACCATGACGCTAACCTCCAAAAATTCCTCCACACCGCCAAGCTCCTTAATCTCACATACAACAAGGAGAAATGCGTTTTCCGCACAACCCGCCTAGCCAGCCTTGGCTACATTGTGGAAAACGGAGTCCGAGGGCCCGATCCCGACCCATCTGGAACTTCCCCTCCCCCACTGCCTCAAGGACCTGAAAAGATGCCTACTATGCCCAGTGGGTCCCCAATTATGCGGACAAGGCCCGCTCACTCATTAAATCCACTCTTTTTCCCCTGACGGCTGAGGCCCGCTGGCCTTCAACCGCATCAAAGCAGATATTGCTAAAGCTGCGATGCAAGCAGTAGACGAGTCCATCCCGTTCCAGGTGGAGAGCGATGCGTCCGACTTTGCCCTGGCCGCTACCCTCAACCAGGCGGGCAGGCCCGTGGCTTTCTTCTCCCGTACCCTCCAGGGCTCCGAAATTCGACACTCCTCCATCGAAAAAGAAGCCCAAGCCATTGTGGAAGCAGTGCGACATTGGAGGCATTACCTGGCTGGCAGGTGATTCACTCTCCTCACTGACCAACGGTCGGTTGCCTTCATGTTCAATAACACACAGCGGGGCAAGGTCAAGAACGACAAGATCCTGAAGTGGAGGATCGAACTCTCCACCTATAATTATGATATCTTGTATCGACCTGGAAAGCTCACTGAGCTCCCAGATGCCCTATCCCACGGTACATGTGCCAGCGCACAAGTAGACCGACTTCGGGCCCTCCACAATGACCTCTATCACCCAGGGGTCACCCAGTTCTTCCACTTCATCAAGGCCCGCAACCTGCCTTACTCCATCGAGGAGGTCAGGACCATGACCAGGGACTGACAGGTCTGTGTGGAGTGCAAACCACACTTCTATCGGCCAGACAGAGCACACCTGGTAAGGGCCTCCCGCCCATTCGAGCACCTCAGCGTCAATTTCAAAGGGCCCCTCCACTCCACTGACCGTAATGTGTACTTCCTCAACATCATTGATGAGTACTCACGTTTCCCTTTCGCCATACCGTGCCCCGACATGACCTCTGCCACAGTCATCAAGGCCCTGCACGGCCTCTTCACTTTGTTCGGTTTCCCCACCTATATCCATAGTGATCGGGGTTCCTCTTTCATGAGTGATGACCTGCGTCAGTTCCTGCTAAGCAAGGGCATCGCCGCAAGCAGGACTACCAGCTACAACCCCCAGGGTAACGGACAGGTGGAGAGGGAGAACGCGATGGCCTGGAAGGCCGTCCTTCTTGCCCTATGGTCTAGAAGTCTCCCTGTCTCCCGCTGGCAGGAGGTCCTACACGATGCGCTCCACTCCACCCAGTCGCTCCTGTGTACCGCCACCAATGTGACCCCTCATGAGAGGATGTTTGTTTTCCCCAGGAAGTCCACCTCAGGTGTCTCGCTCCTGTCCTGGCTGACGGTCCCAGGGCCCGTCCTCCTCCGGAAGCATGTGAGGAGCCATATGTCGGATCCACTGGTCGAAAAGGTCCTTCTCCTCCATGCTTACCCCCAATATGCCTACGTGGCACACCATGACGGGCGGGAGGACACAGTCTCCTTTTGGGATTTGACACCCGCAGGCTCCCCAGTGACCATCACCACTACCCCCGACCCTACACCGTCTCCCCCCATTGCTACTCATCTACTACGAGACGCAGAAGACGACACGCTCCTGAACAGGCAGGCCTCAACACCTCATCCGACACCAATATCCACACCACAGCCGGGACAGAGGCGGTCACAGCGGAATGTCAAAGCCCCTGACAGACTCGATCTATAACTCAACCTGTCCACTTCACTCCCGCCGAACTCTTTTTATAACAGGGGGTGAATGTGGTAAACCACTGTATTGTATTGTATTGTATTGTACTGTTGTATTGTTACATGCCTGGGCTTGTCCCTGCTGGCTCCACCTGTGGCTCCTCCCCTCGAGCTCATGTATAAAGGTGGCCAACCTCCAGCCCTGCCCTCATTCTGGGACTGGCTGCCAGCAGGTGTCTTTTAGCTGATTAAAGCCACAGTTTTTCTCCCGACTCCTCATCTGTCGCCAATTGGTTGTACATCAAAGAGTGAATAAGCTGAGTGGGAGGGGTCTTTGATTATGCTGCCTGCATTCCCACGGCAGTGGGAGGTGTAGACCGAGTCAATGAATGGGAGGCGGGTTTGTGTGATGGACTGGGCTGTGCTCACGCCTCTCTGAAGTTTATTACGGTCTTGGGCCGAGCAGATGCCATACCAAGCGGTGATGCAGCCACATTTCACAAGCCTGCTATTGCATCCTCATCACCAAATGTATGAGACATTGAGCTAACACGTCATGCAGAAGATTCTCCGTTGCCTGATGCCAGTAGCGGATTTCCCAATCGGGGGAGAATGGATCGTCCGCTGAAAAATGGGATTGGTGCCGGGTGCCATCCCCTTTATGGTGCTCTGATCCACCACCGGTGGCGGTAGCGTGCCACATGCCTCGCGTGGCAGCACCATGCGATCTGCATGCATTTAAATATGATTAATGAACTGGAAGCCCAAACCACCAGCTTCACTGTGATGCTCCAGCCCTCTCAGTCGGGAGTCACGTGGGCGTGGTTTGGTGCAATCATTTACGAGTGGGGGCAGGCACCGTGGCCATTGAGGGGGAGCAAGGAGGTAAGCAAACTTTTTGGGCTTGCTGGAATTGTATGTTTGGAGCTCAGGGAGTAGAAGGGAATGACTTGGTGGCTCGTGCATGGACTCGGGGTGCCCCCCTTGGGATGGGGGTGTCCTGCCTGAGACCTCCACTGCTGCACAAATTCACTTAAAGCCGCTGCCCAGCTGAAAGTTACAGGCTCATGGCTGTTGAGACTGCTGACTGCTCACAGTATCCTGGAAATGCTCTGATATTTTCTGGTCATGTGGAAACCCACCCAGACCCCCACCCATCTGGAAACCCTCATATTCCAGCAGTATCATCAAGGGATGGGCGTGGCCATGCTCAGTCGCCGGCCTACCAGGTGCTGACACTCCTTAGAGCACTACTTAGAAACCAGCAGAGGAAGCAGGAGATGTGCAGAGCTCGCCCTAAACAAAGGACACATGCACTGTTGTCACGGGAACCCTCCCTGGCACACAGCCCCTTTCAGAGTAAAAGCCTCACCTGTGCCAGATGGTGACGCACCTGGCATCACTGGGGTACGGAGGAGGACACCCACTCTCAGTGGCCATCAAAGTGACGGTCGCTCTGAACTGTTACGCCTCTGGCTCATTCCAGGGCTCAAGCTGTGACCTGTGAGGGATATTGCAAATGTTTACATACAGATGCATCTGCACTGTCACGATTATCCTATGCGCACAGGTATTGGACTATGTCACTTCCAATCTGGGTCAGGCCCAACAGGATGCCTGGACAGCAGGGTTTTCTGCCACAGCTGGCATGCCCCAGGTCCAGGGGGTGATCGATGGCACACATGTCGCCCTCCGAGCACTTGTTTAACATATGGTGCCCTTCATCAGTAGGAAGTGCTCCCACTGATTAATATTCAGTTGGTGTGTGACCACCAGTTACATATCATGCACGTCTGTGTCCAATATCCAGGCAGTGTGCACGACGCACGCATCCTGGCACAACCTGAGGTTCCCGGCACTTTTTAGGTTCTCCCTTGGGTAAGGGGTTGGCTAATGGGTGACAAGGGTTACCCGTTGAGCTCATGGCTAATGACGCTTGTACGGAGGCCCCAAACCACCCAACTTGTGATCCATGGCTGCCACACATGGCACAACCTCAGCACCTCCCGATTTACCAACCAGGAGACCAGGACACTGGCAGCTCCGTCCCCCTGAACGACCTCTTTCCCCGCTCTCCCTACTTCAAACCGCGCCCGCCCAAATCAAATCCACCTTCTCCTGAGCCACTCAACCCTTACCTCTACGTTAGTCCAACCACCCTTTCCCTCTCCCTTAGTCTGTGGTGATGTGCATCAACGTAAATACATGTAGGCTAGCTAGACACGAGAGGGAGCACAAGAAACATCACACACACACAGTCAACCAATAGATCAAGTAGATAGGACACAACCAATAGACATTCACGATACACAAGGAGGTGACACGACCACAGGGGGGCATTACACCAACTCATATATAAAGGACACCACACACATGATCTGCCTCTTTCCAGTGGAGACAGTGAGTAGAGACACAGGGTTGATTCAATATTACACCCACCATGTGGATTGCAGCAGCTGGTTAGTTAGTCTGGGTAGCTATAGTAGGATTAGCAGTAGTGTCGAACCCGAGTAATAGAAGCGTAAATAGTTTAATAAACGTGTTGAAGTTATCTCCACGTCTGAACCTTCCTTTGTCAAGTGCACCACAAGGAAGCCGCTATGTTACACCTACAACATAACAAATCATGGTACCAGGACTGAACTGTTTCAATCCACATAGCCATACCTCAGCATACAGAGGCAACCAGCAACGATACCCAAGCAAGATGTTCGAGTTCCGGGTTCCGCAGCGGCTCCAGTGCCACGCCGATCTCCGGCAAATGTTTGAACTCTTCCTAGTGGCAGCCGAACTAGAAGACCTGGCCGATGCTGAAAAGACAGAACTTCTCCTCACCATCGCCGGTGCCAGAGCAGAAGAAATCTTTAAAAAATTCAAGTTCTCCAAGGGGCAAAACAGGAGCGACTTCCAGGCAGTCCTGGACAAATTCGGCAAATACTGTGAGGAAAACACACTCCAACCAGCAAGAAAAGGTAAGAGAAGCGCCAGTACTCACCACGATGCCGAGATCCCGGAGCAGAGAACAGTTTTGATCGGCGGCTATCTTTCTAAAGGGTCTGCACTTGCACAGTTGTGCGAGAAGCGCGCAGAACGGGAAGGCCCGTTTGCGCGTGTGCAAGACGCCGCGCATGCGCAATCACGAAAATGGCCATCAGTAAAGGAACAGCGATCTGCGCATGCACAATCGCTTCCTACGCACTATGTCACATGCGTCATGACCATGCCCATTTAAAGGGGGAACGTCCCAATTCAAAGAAAAAAATCATTTAAAGCCGTAAAACAACCTTCCTTCACCTGGAATGACAGCACAATGCCTCAAATTGAACCAGGAAATGAAATTAACCTCCGAAGAACCCCGCAACAAGCAGTTACCTACGCCCAAACCGATGATTCTGACCTTGAATGCTTCGATACAGACCTTTACATTTTCTCTGGACCTCGCGAGCCCAATGCCAGCTCCGATGCAAACAGTGATGATATGGTCCTAGAAGACTACGACTCGGACGAACCTTTCACCTTGGGAGGCTACCCCAGTACCAAATCCGAACCGCAACTAGACGTGTTGCACATTGGCGACCCCCGTACTGAATCCGATGCAGACGCGGATTCGTTCTTCGGTTTTGACGATCTTCAGCCCAGCATATACTACATCCCGACTCGTGAGTGCAGGATTATGCTGAGGCCTGAAACCAAGAGACAGAGAGCAGTACAAGCCCACAGAGAGCGGCCTGCTGCCATACAGAGCGTGGTCCACGCGTCGCTCAGGGTTCCCGACTCGAAAAAAGAAGACACGCATGACTCCACACCGCAGTCCTTGCACGAACAAGAAGTGACTCCAGTGTCACAAGCCTCCACAGCGAGCTTGTGGACAGACTCTACAATAGAAGAAACACAAGACTCCAGAGCGCAGTCCTTGCGCACGCAAGACGTGACTCCAGTGTCACAAGCCTCCACAGCGAGCTCGTGGACAGCCTCCACGATAGAAGCAACGCAAGACTCCGACGCACAGTCCTTGCAGGAACAAGATCATGAGGGTCTAGCAACATCCTCTGACCAACTAGCGGCAGATGATGCAAGTCTGCCATGCTCAAGTAAACAGCAAGAAGACTGATGGTCGACCATGCTCCAGTGCACTGCAGGACGACCATGGCGGTCTATCATGTTACAGCGAAGAACAAAGCGACGATGACAGTCCAAGCCCAAATGAAGGACAACAGCAAGACAATGACAGTCCACCCACATTGTTTGCGCCAGCAGATGAAGACTCTGACAATTTACCCAACCCAAGTGAACAACAAGCAGCTACTGAGGATCTACCCACGGTATGTGAGACGAGTGACGACAGCATCCCACTTCCCTTGCAAGATGTGCAAACTGACAGACCTCAGCTAATTTGTACAGAGGCACTCGACGATCACTGTGAGACCACTGGTGACTCCGGTGACACCACGATATTTCCACCCTCATTCGCTCGAACCTCTCCACAGGACAATGCATTCCTGCATGTTCCAACTCCAGACGTGCAGCTTCAAGAAATCTCAGCTGACTCCAGCGAACCTGCTAAGACTCCGGACGGGGAGCATCAAGAAACCAGCACTGACTCAGTTAAAACAGACCAGACTCCAGATGGGGAGCAACCAAACGCTGACTCTGATTCACGTAAGCCAGACTTTACTCCAGACAGGGAGTGCTGCAACCTCAGTGATGGCACGCTCAGGGTGACAGCAGATGCTACAACGACAGGAGATGGATCATTTAACAATTACACTGGGTCAGTAATAACAAGCAGCGGCTACAGTCCAAGAGGAATACACCAATATTCACCACAGGTATATCCACACATTTTTTCCACACCAGCAGTGCAGCCAATGACAGCTCATGCTGGACAAACCCAGTATTCAGGCATGTCTGCCGGATAATACCTGCATGTGCGATGGCAATTCCTTCTCATGGGCCCAAATATGTTGGTGGGAAGAGAGGAGTGCAGGAGATGGTGAAAGGTTAGGGCTCACATACTGGGATGCTATGCTACAATGCGGGCTCACACTGCTGCCCCATTACCTGATACTTCTCAGCGAGGATGCCGGCACGCAGGACATTCATGTGTCAGGGGCGCCCTGTCGCCCACCCGGTTGTTGCACAACACCCAGCAACATCCTTCGCACCCGTGAGACAGAGGTTAGAGGAAGATCGGACTGGTGTTGCACAAGTCAGTACTTACATCATGTATACCCCTCTCTCTTGCTCTCCTCTACTCCACCTGTGCCAAATTAAGTGTCGTTTACCTTTCTAATCTTTTGTGCCTTCCTGCTTTTTATTCATGTTACCCCAGACAGCATATCAGAATTGGAGGTGGCCTGCTACATATCTCGCTGTCTGCCCTGAGATGTCCATGGCAACTGTCCTGTGGAGGGCCTGCGCCTGTATAGGCCCGGCGACTTTTGGATGTCACAGGTGACGATGTGTCAGCCTGTTCTGCCTCATGCTTACAACATGCGCCACTGTCAGGTGGAGGAGATTTGGATGGGGTTAAGATGTTCCAGCTGGCAAGGGCCTCATCATTTCTTCTTCTCTCAGGGCGCTCGCTGGCCCCAGGGTTACTACATGGTACAGAGGGGAGGCTGGAGTGAACTCTGGAGGTATGACTGTCACCTGGCCCTGCCAGTCCTGGAGGCCCGCTCTTGTCTGAACCAGGATTGTGCTGCCCCCAGCTATGGCGCACTGAGACTGTGATACGTCCCTCATCAACTGAGCCATGTCCCTCGGTCATGTGTCTCTGGGACTGTGTCTTGTTGCTCAGTGCCTGTGACATATCCCTCTGTATCTGGGTGTGGTCCCTCAGCATCCGGCCAATGATCTCAGCCATGACCTTTTGTGAATGGGCCCAGCTCTGGAGAGCTGCAGCATTGTCCATTTGCATCCAGGACTTGTTCGCCTGTGGTTGGATTCTCCTGTCCTGTGCCTCAACCATGGACAGCACAATGTGCCCCAAGTCCTGACACATGGCTCTGATGTCTTGCCCCAGGCCTTTATTCATGACCACCACCTTTTCAGTGTTGGTCTGGATACCATGCATTGTCGGTATCATCTCCTGCATCTGAAGGTGGCTGGACTCCTCCAGCTGGGCTTGCAGGTGCTGGAAAGTTGCTGACACCCCCTCCTATAGATTCTGGCTGTGCTTCTGCATCTCTACCAGTGATGGGATCATCTTTTCCAGAAACGCAACATCTGTCTGTGTGACAGCTGTTCCCTGAGATCAGGCAGCACTCCCACCATCTATCCCTCGGGAATCCCTGCCTCTGCCTGATGTGCTAAAGCATGTGTGTGATGCCCAGCAGAGGGTGACCCAGGAGCCTGAACGCCTGCCAAGGTGACAGTCTCTGCCACAGTGGATGTTGCAGGTGAAAGAAGTGCCGAGACTTCGGTGTCATCCCCAGAGTCATGTGCTGGGGTGTTCGGAGGGTCTGGTTGGGGGACAGTGACCCCGGGTGTGCCGGCCTCATCTGAAGGAGATTGTGCAAGGCTAAAGACATGGGGTGAGACCATGGACTGGCCTGTGAAAGAGGGGTGATTAACTTGCTATCGGGACATCTGCGTTGCATTGGACTCTCACTTGTTTGGTGCATGCCGACCTCCACTGCCTTCTCCTTAACCTCCCAGCCAGTTTCAGGGCCCTTTTCTCAGAGGCGGTGTGGACCAAATATTTGAGATTCCCCCTCTTGCCCCCTGGCGCTCCAGGAGATTATGGGCTGCTTTTTCTTTGGGGACACGGAAAGGATTTGAGTTTTATGGGATAAGTAGTTGGTGGCATGCGTGTGCAAGGCTCCTGGCCAACGAGGACAATACATTGGTTGGGATTTTGTGGAGGGTGGGTTGTAAAGGAGATGCAGGCAGGGGGGTGTTGTTGGCCTCTCTGGGCTAGGGGGCAGGTTTGGAGAGTGAGGGACGGGAGTGATACCAGGGGCACAGAGCTGGTTACTCACCCAAGCTGTTCGAAGGAAGTGCAGCATTGCGTGCCGGTCCTCTCGATGTGGTTGGTAGCACTCATAGCCTCTGCCACCTCATCCCAGGTCTTGTTCAGCCTCGCGGGCTTAAGACTACGCCCTACCCTAGGGAAGAGGGTGTCCCTCCTCTGCTCAACGGGGTCCAGCCTTCGTTCAATCTCAGATTCCAGGAACCTTGGGTGGTCTTTTCACTTCCACCTTCTTGGCTGGAATGACAGTCGGTACTGAGTGGAGCGCTTAAAAGCTGCTCCAGCTTATCAGGCTCTGAACATGAACCCCGACCCCAGTGAATCAGAGGTGGGCGGGAATCGGGAGGGTTGCAGGTGGGCTGTGTGCTGGCCCATTTGTATGACATGAATTTTTCCTGGCCGGCGCGCCTGGTGGCAGTGCGCAGTTCCTGTGATTGTCCACCGGCAGCAGTACTTAGTCTCCAGAACAGAGAATCCAGCCCCGAGGTATTCCAGTAGTTGGTCAATGCTGGCAAACTATATGAAATAGATTGTACTCCATCCTGGATAAAATAGTTTAGCGAAATAAAATTGAAATGACATTATGAAAAATAACCAAAGCAGTATTGCAAGAACAGCTCAATAGGCAACAACAAATTAATGACAAGTGCTTCAAGTTGTCCTTGGGCCTTTTTGATTCTAGAACACTTGAATTCAGTCCCAAAAATAATAATTATGAGCTTTCTTCATGGAATAATTATGAGTTTTCTTCAGCATCCAAAAAACTGCTTCTAGATTTATGGAGCATAAATCATGTGGGTGCATTGTGCACTGAGATTCCTCATTCAGCATGTTAGACTCATAACTGATGAGCAGCATAGTGCTTTTTGAGGAATGAAAGGACACTATAGTCAACAATATCAGATCAGGGGTGCAGTTTAACCACCCCATTGCACCCAGCGGGAATCTGGGCCCCCCAGTTAAATAGTGGGAAAGGCCAAAATCGAGACTCGCACCGGGCGCGAATCAATTTGCGCAAATCTAACCAGCCCACTCCCGATGGCGAGTTCCGGATCGCGCCCAAATATGGCGAGCATATTATTCAGCACCATTTACATTAATTTCAATCTCATTCGTGAGATTGACTTCGAATGCAATGGCTTCCCGGGAATTGGCCGATTCCCCAGCAAGAAATCACGCGGGTGCCGTTTAGTGCTTCATTTTAAAAACATAAAGCCGTTTCAAGGGGGTTGGACTTTGGTTGGAAGTTGCACCTGGGTGGGGTGGCATTTTCGTCTGTGAGGCCGGTTTACTCCTGCTTTTGGCTGCAAAATCCTGAAGGCCTAGTTTTTGTTTGCTGCAGCCTCTTTTGCTTCTGTGTCCTGGAATAAGGTGAAGAAAGGATGTAAGCTGGCCTACTATTAATCTGAAGAGGGGGAAGGGGTGCTGTTTCACCCTCTGTTGTTCTCTATGTTAGTGTGACTTTCTGGTGATGATTGTTCCTGTCTTTTACTGTTTACTGTTTTACTGCTGACTATTTACTGTTTAATGTCTCGAGGCCAGGGCCGGGATTCTCCGACCCTGCGCCGTTTTTTGGGCGCCGGTGGGATTCCCGCCATGCTCTCCTGGCGATTCTCCGGGCCCCGATAGGCTGAGGGGCCGACAGGTTTTGCCCAGTCCCACCGGCGTGAATTACTCACCTCACACATGGCGGGACCTGGCAGCTAAGTGTGCGGGGACCGTCCTGGGGTCGGGGGGGGGGGGGGGGCGGCTGGTTGGGGGATCCAACCCCGGGGGGCCCTCATGGTGGCCTGGCCCACGATCGGGGCCCGCCAATCGGCGGGCGGGCTGGTTCCATGGGGGCCTTCTTTCCTCCGCCCCAGGCCCCTGTAGGGCTCCGCCATATTGCCAGGGGGCCGGTGCGGAGAAGGGAACCCCCGTGCATGCGTGGAAGTACATCGGCCATTCTGCCCATGCGCGGAAATACGCCGCTCGTTCCGTGCATGCGCTAACTCGCGCCGGCCCTTCGGCGCCGGCTGGAGCTGCGGGAACCACTCCGGCGGCAACCTAGCCCCCTAGAAAGTGGAGAATTCCTCACTTTCGGGGGCCGTTGACGCCGGAGTGGTTGGCGCCGGTTTTTACGCTGGCGTGGGGACATAGCCCCATTATTGGAGAATCCCGCCCTGTGTCTTTATCTGCTGCAGCCCCAGTTGCTTCTGTGGCTTGGAGTCCGAAACCTACTGCCAGTGCTGGAGAGGGGGAAGTGGTGCTCTCTTGCAATTCTGCCATGCTGTGCATTGGTATGACTTTCCGGTGTAATGTTACACTAACCATCCCTCCCACCTCGACGAGTGACTTTCCACTGATGCATGTCTACTGCTGGGGACTGCAGGAGGAGGAGGGAGCAGTAGGTTGATTTGGATGTTGGTGACTTCATTGTATTGTTGACTGTTCTAATGTTTCACGTGTATTTGGTTTTCTTGGTATGATTGCACTGTTGTAGCTTTGTATTTGTATCTATATTCTCTAGGGAAAACATGCCTGTGTGCCTTTTCCTTGTCGGTTAATGGAAAATGTGGGGCGGGATTCTTCCGTAATCGGCGGGGCGGGCAACTCCGGCAGGACGGAGTGGCGTGAACCACTTCGGCGTTGGGCCGCCCCAAAGGTGTGGAATCCTCCGCACCTTCAGGGGCTAGGCCCGCCCCGGAGTGGTTTGCACCCTGCCGGCCAGCGGGGAAGCGGCTTGGCACCATGCCAATGGGCGCCGAAGGGCTTGCGCCGGCCGGCGCAATTTGGCGCATGGGCGGGAGCGCCAACGTATGCTGGCGTCATCCCCACGCATGCGCAGGGGCTTCGTTTCTGCACCGGCAATGTCGGACTGCGACAGCCGCCGGTGCGGAACAATAGAGTGCCCCCACGGCACAGGCCCGCCCGCGGATCGATGGGCCCCAATCGCGGGACAGGCCACCGTGGGGGCACCGCCCAGGGCCAGATCCTCCCGTGCACCCCCGAGAACCCCGGAGGCTGCCCACATAGCTGGGTCCCGCCGGTCGGGACCTACCTTGATTTACGCCGGCGGGACTCTCGTTAAACGGGCAGGACTTCGGCCCATTGCGGCCCGGAGAATTCGGGCGGCCCCGGGGCCCATTGAGTCGCGCCGGTCCCCATCATTCTCCGAGGTGGGAGGCGCGATTCATGCCGGGGCATTTTTTTTTGTGGGGGGGAGAATTCGGGGAACGGTGGGGACGGGATTCTCGCTGACCCTCAACGATTCTCCGACCCGGCGGGGTGTCGGAGAATCCCGCCCGTGATATGTAAACTGTTTTCTGTCTTTTTTGTACAATTGACCATTTAATAAACAAAATATTCTCAAGTGGCATCTTGTGCGTATATGTGCCATGTCTCTGACAATGATTACTGCATCGCACTTCAATCAAGCTTTGTCGCCTGAACACTTTGCCTGACCTCTAGAAGCATCAGCACCACAGAGACAGCAGCCAACAATCAAACACTCAGGGGCTGGGTATCAGCACTGGGGATGTACTCGCAACCAAAGAATGATTGTGCAGAAAAGGGGAGGGCACTGGAGCATGGTATCCCAGGGTTTAGGGGCTCCTGCTGTCGTTGGGGATGAGTGTGAAGAGCAAGATTTTCCAGCATACTGGGTTCACTGGATGGCACTCTGAGAGAAGGCAGACACGTAGAGGTGGGGAAGCTTGAGGGATCTGAGGATCCTGGTTGGAAGCCCAAACTCATTGTCAGTCCCTCTTCTTCTCCAATTCCTTACAGAGACCAAAACGGATGGTGGTGTTGTTCCCACAGATGTCAATGCAGCAGCCAGGTGCCGAAGAAGGCAGCACTGTCGATGCTGGCTGGTGGCAGCACCCCATGTGTAGGTGGTCGGAGCACACCCGAAGACCAGGCCACCCATCAGGCCAAGGAGGAAGCCAGAGGAGGATGCCAGCAGACATCCCAAGGTGGATCTGGGGCTGGTTTAGCACAGTGGGCTAAACAGCAGGCTTGTAATGCAGAACAAGGCCAGCAGCGCAGGTTCAATTCCCGTACCAGCCTCCGCGAACAGGTGCCGGAATGTGGCGACCAGGGGCTTTTCACAGTAACTTCATAGAATCCTACTTGTGACAATAAGTGATTATTATCATAATAGACATCGTTGGTCTTCCAAGGAGATGACGGATAGCAAGTGCCACAGGAGACTCTGTCTCAACAAAGTGACAATGCGGCACCTTTGCCACCTCCTCACAGACGTGGAACCCCATGGAGGAGAAGGACACCTGCTCCCGGTGGCATGAAGATTACTGCAGCCCTGAACTATGCCATCGGTCATTCCAGGGCTCGAGTGGGAACTTGGGGCGGCATGATAGCACAGTGGTTAGCACAGTTGCTTCACAGCTCCAGGGTTCCAGGTTCGATTCCCGGCTTGGGTCACTGTCCGTGCGGAGTCTGCATGTTCTCCCCGTGTCTGCGTGGGTTTCCTCCGGGTGCTCCGGTTGTGTGGGCTTAGGTAGGGTGATCGATCCATGGGTCGGTGCAGACTCGATGGGCCGAATGGCCTCCTTCAGCACTGTAAATTCGATGATTCTATGATATCACAAGTTACAGCCCATAAGTGCATTTGTGAGGTCACGGGATATCGTGTACGCCCGGGCAGCTGACTGCATCAACTTTGAGCTGGACCAAGCCCGCCAAGATGCCAGTCTGCAGGATTCTCTGCCATTGCCAGGACACCCCAGGTCCAGGGGGTGATTGATATCATGCATGTAGCCTTGCGTGCACTGGGGCATCAGGGTGTTCCCTTCATTATTAGAAAGGGGTTCCACCCGCTGAATCTTCGATGCTACCCCCCCCCCCCGCCCCCCAATTGCCCTGTTCCACTTTCCCAGGGTCTGTCCAACATCACCCCAGGGTGATGGGCCTGTGTCAGCAGGTCAATGTACAAGATAGGAGAGTGATGATCACTCGCTGTGATGTTAGCTCTGCTGCTCCTCAGTTTTTGCCAAAGTCAGGGGCAAAATTCTCCCCCAACGGCGCGATGTCCGCCGACTGGCGCCAAAAACGGCGCCAATCAGATGGGCATCGCGCCGTCCCAAAGGTGCGGAATGCTCCGCATCTTTGGGGGCCGAGCCCCAACATTGAGGGGCTAGGCCGGCGCCGGAGGGATTTCCACCCCGCCAGCTGGCAGAAATGGCGTTTGTTGCCCCGCCAGCTGGCGGAAATGGCGTTTGTTGCCCCGCCAGCTGGCGCGGAAATGCGGCGCATGCGCGGGAGCGTCAGCGGCGGCCGACAGTTTCCCCCGCATGCGTAGTGGGGAGAGTCTCTTCCGCCTCCGCCATGGTGGAGGCCGTGGCGGAGGCGGAAGGGAAAGAGTGCCCCCACGGCACAGGCCTGCCCGCGGATCGGTGGGCCCCGATCGCGGGCCAGGCCACCGTGGGGGCACCCCCCGGGGTCAGATCGCCCCGCGCCCCCCCCAGGACCCCGGAGCCCACCCGCGCCGCCTTGTCCCGCCCGTAAATACCAGCTTTGATTTACGCCGGCGGGACAGGCAATTTCTGGGCGGGACTTCGGCCCATCCGGGCCGGAGAATTGAGCGGGGGGTCCCGCCAACCGGCGCGGCCTGATTCCCGCCCCCGCCCAATCTCCGGTACCGGAGACTTCGGCGGGGGCGGGATTGACGGCAGCCAACGGCCATTCTCCGACCCGGCGGGGGGTCGGAGAATGACGCCCCTGATTCCTGTCATTCTGCTGAGAGAGCGCTCACACCCATCCTCAGAACGGGGTCTGCATTGGGGGTGTTTGATCTTAACCACTGTGTCTAAGGGGTGGGGGCAGCGGAAGTCAATAAAGGGTGGGGGTGCAAACAGAGGCTACTCATGTATCAGGTATGACATGTTTTAATTGTGAACATTTGACATTTCCATTCCCCCTAGCCAGAGATAAGGCATGGTGGGGGGGAACTAACAGTGATCCTGAATCTGCTTGATCTTACGTGATCCACTGCTCGTCCTGCCGATCCCCAATGTCTGCACCATGATTTTGGCGTTTTCAGCGATGGTCCTCAGTGACTGAGCCATGCTCTGGAGTGTCTCAGCAATGTCCACCTGCATCTCGGACAGGGTCCCTTATCGACTGGGACATGATGTAGAGGCCCTCAGCCATGGTCATCACAGACTGAGCCATGCCGTGGACACCACCATTCAAGATGCTGGCCTTGTGCTCCAGGCTTTCCACTGCGGTCACTACCCTAGAAGTGTTGGCTTAGTGCCATGCATTGTTGGCATCATCTCCTGTCCCCGTAGCCTTTGGGACTCCTCCAATCAGCTATGCACTCATTGGAATGTCGCTGACATCCCCCCCTGAATCTCACAGCCATGTCCCAGTGTCTGCATCAGCTCTGGGAAAACCTTGTCCAGAGGCTCAGCATCTGACAAGGATACAGCTGAGTCCTGTGATCCAGTAGACCTCTAACTGCTGACATCCTTGGATGTTCCTGCCTCCACCTGATGTACATCAGCAATTGTGGGGTGCCCACTAGATTATGTCCCAGAAGCCTGACCACTAATGTCGCCCACCAAGGTGTGTGTCTCTGCGCTGGTGGAAGGTGGGGGTGATAGCGGCAATGCCTCAATGGTGGTCTCAGAGGACTTTTGGATGATCAGGCCCCATCAGATGGAGATCCTGGGAGAGAATGGGCATGTGGTCAGTGACAGGGAAGGATCATTTTGCCTGCCATGAACAACTCGCTTGAGACAGGTCGTCTGGGTGAAGGGTTAATGGATTTTCACTTCTTTGGCGCAGGCCAACATTGGTGTCGGTGACCGCTCTTTCCAAGGACAACCTCACGATTTCCAGAATGCGTTCCTCATAAGCGGTGTGGACTCAGATCTCTGGTACTTTGCCCCCTGTCCTGGCCCTTCCCCACTTCTTATGGGCTATCTTTTCTTGCGGTGACAAAGAGAGGGCTTTTTGAGCTGTGCTTGATGGAGCAGGGTGGTCTACAGCAGTGGCATGTGTGGGCACCGCAACTGGGCATTAAGGGGTAATTTTTCATGTGGTGGTGGGTACCAGGTGGTGCTAATGTACAATCACGACGATCGGATGTGGCGAGAGTGTGAGGTGTCAGCCAGTGATTTGTGGTGGGATGTTGGAATTTGAGGGGTGGCAGGCAGAACTTATGTCAGGAGAGAGTTGGCAATTTACCCTTGCAGCTCCGTGGAGGTCATTGGTCTTTTTCCTACATTGTACCGCGGTCCTCCTTGTACTCCCCGCACTGACCACCGCTGCCACTGATTCCCATGCTTATTGGTGGCCCTGCTGCTGGTTCTCCAACCTCCTCGGGGGAACCGGATATCCTGCCTCTCATCGATGTCAATGAGAAGCGTGGTCAGGTTGGTATCGCCAAAGCGAGGAGCAGGTCTGCGTGCTGCCATACTTGTGTGTTGACTGGGAGTTAGTGGTGAGGGTGCGCTTAAAAGCGGCTCTCCCTTGTTAACGGTGAGCTGCTGAGGCATAAGTCTGACAAATCAGATGGTGAGACAGCCAGTAATACTGAGAAGCTCTTGAGCGCTCAATTCCGGTACTCGGTACCATTTAGCATAGGCCACGGTCTCGCTATCGGGGCCGTCAAGAAACACCACGCCAATCGCGGCCAAAATGGCACAGATATATTTTCTTTTAAATCGCGCCCCAGTTCTTCTGTGTATTTTGGATTTGTTTGAACAGCCTATATACTGGTGTTCAATTGTTGTCATTAAAATAAACATAAATATATGTTATGCATGTCTTCTTCATGTTTCTTGTCGAAAATCCAAATACATCTTCCAGATCAAATTAGCGATAGCAAATATTTTAAATTGAATTAAGTGCCTTTCAAGATCAGATAAAAGAGGCTGTTTGACTATTTAGCTTAATCTTCCATTGAAATCTATCCACCAATCCTCCTAAATCACAGCATCTAATTACCTCAGATTATTTCAGAGCTTTCCTTGTACTCTTTTGCTTAAAGGACAATTCCAGCGATTAAATCAGTCTTTCCATGAAGAAGTGCCTCTTCCCATCAGTTCTGAGATTGCTTTGGTTCATTTACATACAACGCAGATTCTTTGCCACTTGCTATCTTTCTGGATTTTTGACACTTGCAATTATTTTCAAACTTCTCATCATTCAATTATCTGACATTAGGCACCAGCCTCATGACTCTTCCCTGCACTGTTTCCAGGGCTTAAGTGATTTGATGTTCTCTTCATGACATTGTGATCAGAATTAAATATGTTGTTCGAACTGTAGCCTGAGCAAAGCACAATGTAGGTTCAGCCAAGCAAAGCTGAACCTACGTTCTGCTGACTTGGCAACATAAGCTCAGTGTTAAGATTGCTTCATTGATTACTGCTTTGCAATGACTGAACATAGCAAATGTTGAATCTAATCCACTCCCAGGGGTTTTTCAGTCTATCCCCTAACTAGTCTGACACAATTCATTCAGTAATTATGTGGCACGTTTATTTTTCTCCCAATGTGTAACATCTTATACTTACTTCCATTGAACGTCAGCCATCATTAGCAAGTCTATCACAATGTTGTTTATGGTCGGTTAATACTATCCTGTTGCAAATGTATCTCTCATACAATTAGATACTAATGATGTTGACTAAAGCAACCATGTTTATTCAGCCACTGAGGCATTTTCATCAAAGACATCCATCACTATCTTCAATTTAGTGAATGCAAATCCGAGCGATCGTCTCCTTTTTAGCTGAATTTAAGGTGATTAGTCTGCCACTTAGTCTGTAGAGGGGACACTCCTCGGTAATGTGCAGCTTTAAAAGAAACTAATTCAAGGGATGTGGGTGTTGCCGACTAGGTCGGTATTTATTGCCCATCCATAATTGCCCTTCAGAAGGTCATGAACCGCTTCTTGAACCGCTGCAATCCGTGGACTATAGATACATACACCCACAGTGTCATTAAGGAGGAGGTTCCAGGATTTTGACCCAGCAACAGTGAAGGAATGGCGATATATTTCCAAGTCAGGATGGTGTGTGACTTGGAGGGGAACCTCCAGGTGATGGTGTTCCCATGTGTTGCTGTCCCTTGTGCTGCACATTAAAATCTAGGCTTAAATTTTGAAAAAAATGAATGTTTCCCTCTCACCCAACCAAAGATAGGAATCAACTAGATAGGAGGTGTTACCATTTCATCTTACAACGTCCCATTTTCGATATTTGGGGATTCAGATAGCCCGTGATTGGGATCAGCTTCAAAAACTAAATTTTGCAGGTTTGGTAAACAAGGTTACAGTTGATTTACAAAGTTGGAGCAATCACCCCCTGTCCTTAACTGGCAGAATCCAATCGATAAAAATTAATGGCCTGCCTCGTTTTCTGTTTCTATTCCCGTGCTGGGCGGCACGGTAGCACAGTGGTTAACACTGTTGCTTCACAGTGCCAGGGACACAGGTTCGATTCCCGGCTTGGGTCACTGTCTGTGCAGAGTCTGCACGTTCTCCCCGTGTCTGCGTGGGGTTCCTCTGCGTGCTCCGGTTTCCTCCCACAAGTCCGGAAAGATGTGCTTGTTAGGTTAATTGGACATTCTGAATTCTTCCACAGTGTAGCTGAACAGGCGACTAGGGAATTTTCACAGGAACGTCAATGCAGTGATAATGTAAGCCTACTTCTGACACTAATAAAGATTATTACCAATATTTTTACCTAAATCCTATTCTGGGAATAGATAGTCAATTTCAACATTCATTTGAGCTGGAAAAATCTCAAAAATCAGAAAAACAGATGGACAATCGAAAGGCTGAGCATTACCAATTTTAAAAATATTATTATTGGACAGCAAACACTGAAAAGATGCTCAAATGGTATGAAGATGTAAAGGAGGTATGGATACAGATGGGTCCTGTAAAAAGTCAGGACTACGGGCATTTTTAACCGCTGCCTTACCCTTTTCTCCTGATAAATATTCTAAAAATCCAGTAATTCCTTATTGAAGATTTGAAGACAGTTTAGCCAATATTTTAAATTAGGTGAGGTGCCAAATCTCATTCCAATATATCCAAATCATATGTTTACACCGGTAAAACGTAATAATAAATTCCAAAATTGGGAAAGGAAAGGGATTATTAGAATGGAAGATTTGTTTGTGGAGAACAGATTTGCAAATTCTGAAGCATTAGTAATGAAACTTGGGCTCTCACAAACAGACAGAGCTAAATATTTACAGATACATGAATTTGCAACAAAAGAATTTTTCATCTTTTCCAGTAATATACCTCCTTATTATAAGAAATAATTCTAGTATTAATATAGGAAACAAGGAAAAAAATACATCTGGGATTCATAAAAGACTTATTGCAGAGGAGACTGTAACCCTAGAATCAAAACCAAGTGGGAAGAAGAACTGGGATCTGAATATAAGATTGCGTTTGGTGTGAGATAATGTAATAATAATCTTTATTAGAGTCACAGGTAGGCTTACATGAACACCGCAATGAAGTCACAGTGAAAATCTCCTTGTCGCCACACTCCAGCACCTGTTCGGGTACACTGCGGGAGAATTCAGAATGTCCAATTCACCTAACAAGCACGTCTTTTGGGACTTGTGGGAGGAAACCGAAGCACCTGGAGGAAACTCACGCATACACGGGGAGAACGTGCAGACTCTGCACAGACAGTGACCCAAGTGGGAACCGAACCTGGAATCCTGGCGCTGTGAAGCAACAGTGCTAACCACTGTGCTACTGATTTTGCACAGAATAAATTTCACAGCATCATGTGCTAGATTAGGATTGAGACAATGAAAAATTGTGCACATAGCCCTTTTAACTGAATCAAAAATAAGTAAAATATTGAGAGAAGTGGTGGTCAAATGTGAAAGATGTAAAATTGGCCCTGCCAATCATTCGAATATGTTCTGGACATATCCTGAACTCATGGGATTTTGGGTCTCCTTCTTCCGCACCATGTCGGCCATTCCACAAATTAAACTGAATATCTGTCCTCTAATAGCTATATTTGGGATTTCAGATATACCAGAATTGCAGACAAAGACAAGAGCTGATGCTCTAGCATTCGGCTCGCAGACGGAATTTAATAGAATGGAAATCATCGTCTCCACCTAATGCCTCACTATGCCTTGGAGATATTATGGAATTTCTATATCTTGAAAACATCAAATATTTCATAAAGGCTTCAATTGAAAATTTTTACCATAGATGGCAACCTTTCATTTTATACTTTGACGATTTGATAACCATTACCTGTTAAAGAAAAGTAAGAATGGGAAAGGGATGGGAGGGATTTGTTGTTTGTTATTAAAAAGGGAGGGGATGAAATTTATTGTTATTATTATTCTTTATATTGTTTGTATTCATCTTTAATATTTAAAACCTTGATTTTAAAAATCTCATCTTAATTTTACATCTGTTTTGAAGCAGCAAGATTGTAGGAGATTTGTGTGAGTGGCTCTTTAGCCTGGGAAGAGAGCCATTATTATGAACCAATTGGGGCAGGGATTGGTGAAATGTAGACAGGCATAAAATTAGAGCAAATTTGGGCATTGTGTAAATATATATAGAAGACACTTTCTCCCAGGTTTCCTCAAACATCTATGTGTGGTATTTGATTAACATGCGATTTGCATTTAATTTATGCAAATACATAGGAAATTCCACCCCATAAAATGTAGTGAGCAAGTCAGATTTTGTTGCTTTTGAATGTTCACTCTTTCTCTGAAGAAATGTGTGAGGTCATGGAACGATTGGATCAATACTTGAAGGGGAGGAGTTGCCTCCCTCTATTGTAAGAACAGTGGAGAGAAACTAATTGGATAGACCAAAGAGCCAGCACAAGTACAATGGGCTGCATGGTCTCTTAATTTGCCACATCACCCTGTGAAACTATGGCCAGGAATTTCTATCCCTGTCACGGTGGGACCCACTATGGGAGATTCGGCAACCCAGTCAAAATCCCATTGACTCTTGTGTCCCACTGGATGCTAACCCTAGAATTGACAGATCTCTGGTCTCCACTCACCAGGATTGTCTAAACCTTCTGAGCCACAGACAGAAATGTTACCACTAAGTCAAAGACTCATGGCCAGCAAGTTAAGTTGATGAGAGCCAAGAGGAACATTGTGGGACATGGTATAGAATCAAAAAATAAGGAGAGATCATCCTTCTGTTCATGCCAGCGGGATCTTCCAGTCCTGCCTGTCGTGTTGTGTGTCCTGGTGTACAAACGATCCAACACGGCTGGAGATGGTGTAACTATAACAGCACATTGCTAACTTGGGTCCGTGCGTTACCAGCGAATCTGCGGACCCTGTCCTATTGTTATCTGGGTGAGGCACTCAGCACATGGTGAATGTCTGAGTGGCAGGCTCTGAGCTCGGTGCTCTGAGCTGGCTGCTGCTGGAATGAGCGGGAACTGTAGTGTCCCCCGTTTTTATAGTGCGTGTGCTCTCACTGGTGATTGGCTGCGATGTTGTGTGTGTGTTGGTTGGTCCTACTGCATGTCCATCAGTGTGTGTTTGATTGCACCAAGATATGCTGATCTACATATCATGACACTGCCGACTCACATTCCCATCCCAGCGGCGTTGGATGGATTCAATGGAAAATGCCATTGACAGCAGCAGAAGGTAACGCTACTGGCCAACAGCAGGTAGCCTCCCGCCATTAAGAAACACACCCCGGGGAGGTCAGAGAATTTTGCCCACAGTCAATAACTATATAGTTGCTTGGATAAGCAACAAATCACTTCCAAATATGTCTCTCTGCACTAATTATCGTGCAGAATCTTTCACTATGTCTATATGTCAAAAGCTGATTTGGGGAGCTGTTAAAACAAATGAAATGTGGCAGCTCAACTTTTGTTACTGTAATGACAAATAGTGCATCCAGAAATCAAATAACATCTTTGAGTAAAAAGGGTGCGTGAAGAGGTAAAGAGCTAGGAATGGCTTGTAAGAGTCAAAAGCTGTGACTGTGCATGTCAAATAAACACAGCATAGAATCACTTAGAGCTGCTGCCAATACATTGTCCAATTTATCGCCAGCACCTCTTCTAAAAATTCATCGCAGCAACTTCACATTAACAATGTGACAAAACAACGCTTGGAACCTGTAACATAAAATTCCAGTCACTCCTGATGGAAACTCAGCCACGATGAACTGTTAAATACCGATCCAGGCATAAATCTTCCCCAGCCATCCCATTTTCTAATGAACAGCCCTCAATATCTAATTATTCCAATGCCATTTACAACTTGAAATAGCAGCACGGGGCGATTCCACAATCACCATCTCTTGTGATTTTGATTCATTATGTTAATGAACATAGAATCACAGATTACACACTCATGATTTCCCAAGATACACTTCCTATATGTGTGGCAAATCGCTTAATCAGTCCTCGTGTATTAAAAGTGTATTAACTATTATATGCACAAGTTTTTTTTTTTAAGATGATTTTCTGTTAATATATATGAACTCCAGTTAGTGTATTCTGGTACACTTGTCATTGTCCACATTTTGAACCTTCTTAGCAGGTCTATTGACTTGAGCTCCTTCTGTCTCTATAGCACCCAAACCATCCAGGCAGAACTCAGAGCAAGTCCCTTCAGGACTTCATTTTACCTTGAATAAAGAGGCAGACCTAAAACATGACAACAGGGGCGTCATTCTCCGACCCCCCAGAGGGTCGGTTGCCGAAGTCTCCGAAGGGAGAAAAGTCGGCGGGGCGTTAATGTCGCCGCTGCCGTCGGAGAATGTCACGGGTCTGCGCAAGGCAGCCGATTTTCGGCCTGCCGATATTCTCCCTTCCGGATGGGCCGAAGTCCCGTCGACGTGATGACCGTTCACGTCGACATAAATTAAACCTCCTTTTCATCGGCGTGACCCTGTGCTCTAGGGTCACGCCGACCAGCGTGGAGGTGAGTGACGGCCTGGGGGGTTGGCTCTGGGCAGGCGATGGCGTGGCCGCAGTCTGAATGCGTGAGGAGAGGTGTGTCTCGGGTTGTGTGTGTGTGTGTGCGGCGGCGGTGGGGGGGGGGGGGGTGGGTGGTTAGAGTAGGCTGGGTTCCGGGGGAGTGCCGGGAGGGGGTCCGTGCCGGGGAGGGGGATGGGGGGGTCCGTGCCGGGGAGGAAGATGGGGGGTCCGTGCTGGGGTGGAGGTTGGGGGGGGGGTCCGTGCCGGGGTGGAGGTTGGGGGGGGGGGGGGGGTCCGTGCCGGGGTGGAGGTTGGGGGGGGGGGTCCGTGCCGGGGAGGGGGATGGGGGGTCCGTGCCGGGGTGGAGGTTGGGGGAGGGGGCCGTGCCGGGGTGGAGGTTGGGGGAGGTGTCCGTGCCGGGGTGGAGGTTGGGGGGGGGGGTCCGTGCCGGGGAGGGGGATGGGGGGTCCGTGCCGGGGTGGAGGTTGGGGGGGTCCGTGCCGGGGTGGAGGTTGCGGGGGGGGTCCGTGCTGGGGTGGAGGTTGGGGGGGGGCCGTGCCGGGGAGGGGGATGGGGGGTCCGTGCCGGGGTGGAGGTTGGGGGGGGTCCGTGCCGGGGTGGAGGTTGGGGGGGGTCCGTGCTGGGGAGGGGGATGGGGGGTCCGTGCCGGGGTGGAGGTTGGGGGGGGGTCCGTGCCGGGGTGGAGGTTGGGGGGGGGTCGGTGCCGGGGAGGGGGATGGGGGGTCCGTGCCGGGGTGGAGGTTGCGGGGGGGGGGGGGGGGTCCGTGCCGGGGTGGAGGTTGGGGGGGGTCCGTGCCGGGGAGGGGGATGGGGGGGTCAGTGCCGGGGTGGAGGTTGGGGGGGGGTCCGTGCCGGGGTGGAGGTTGGGGTGGGGGGTCCGTGCCAGGGTGGAGGTTGGGGGGGGGTCCGTGCCGGGGCGGAGGTTGGGGGGGGGTCCGTGCCGCGGTGGAGGTTGGGGGGGGTCCGTGCTGGTGGGAGGGATGGGGGGTCCGTGCCGGGGTGGAGGTTGGGGGGGGGGTCCGTGCCGGGGTGGAGGTTGCGGGGTCCGTGCCGGGGTGGAGGTTGGGGGGGGGGTCCGTGCCGTGGTGGAGATGGGGGGGGGGGGTCCGTGCCGGGGTGGAGGTTGGGGGGGTGGTCCGTGCCGGGGCGGAGGTTGGGGGGGGTCCGTGCCGCGGTGGAGGTTGGGGGGGGTCCGTGCTGGTGGGAGGGATGGGGGGTCCGTGCCGGGGTGGAGGTTGGGGGGGGGGTCCGTGCCGGGGTGGAGGTTGCGGGGTCCGTGCCGGGGTGGAGGTTGGGGGGGGGGTCCGTGCCGTGGTGGAGATGGGGGGGGGGGGTCCGTGCCGGGGTGGAGGTTGGGAGGGGGTCCGTGCCGGGGTGGAGTTTGGGGGGGGGGTCCGTGCCGGGGTGGAGGTTGGGGGGGTGGTCCGTGCCGGGGTGGAGGTTGGGGGGGGGGTCCGTGCCGGGGAGGGGGATGGGGGGTCTGTGCCGGGGTGGAGGTTGGGGGGGGTCCGTGCCGGGGTGGAGGTTGGCGGGGGGGTCCGTGCCGGGGTGGAGGTTGGGAGGGGGTCAGTGTCGGAGAGGGGGATGGGGGTCCGTGCCGGGGTTGGGATTGGGGGTGTCCGTGCCGGGGAGGGGGATGGTGGGTCCGTGCCGGGGTGGAGGTTGGGGGGGGTCCGTGCCGGGGAGGGGGATGGGGGGTCCGTGCCGGGGAGGGGGATGCGAGGGCAAGAGAGTTGGTCCACCTGGCCAGCTGCCAGCCTCCAACAGTTGGACCCATGCGGTCCATGCCACCTGGCTGGGGGAAGGAGGGGATATGGGCAATGATGACATGTCGTCGTTCCCCTCCCCCCCACCAGGCCGTCATGTTTTCTGATCATCCAGCGATGTTGGCCGCCGTGGCAGCAGCCGCTCATGTCTATGTTGCCCTGGATGAGGAGGAGGAGGAGGAGGAGGAGGAGCGTGCCAGAGAGGCGGCGCAGGCTGCCGCAGAGGGACAGGCGTCAGCCGCCCAGGCTGGAGGGACACCTGACCGACAGGACGAGGAGGGGGAGGAGGACGTCGCGGCCCCATGGCAACGGAGGCACCCGAGGGCGCCCCGTGTGTACCGGCCCCGGCAGTCATACCAGGACCTCACGGACCGGGAATGCAGGAGGAGACACCGGATGAGGCGGGAAACCGTGGCACACATCTGCCACCTGCTGGCACACCTGTCACCGCGTGGCACTGGCGGGGGACACCCCCTCCCCGTGTCCGTCAAGGTTACGGTGGCCCTGAACTTTTATGCAACGGGGTCATTCCAGGCACCGAGTGGGGACCTGTCCGGCATATCGCAGACATCGGTGCATCGGTGCATCCGGGCAGTGACAGATGCCCTATATGCCATGGCGCACCGCTACATCCGCTTCCCCGTGGACCGGGCCAGCCAAGATGCCTGGGCCGTGGGATTCTCTGCCGTGGCCAGGTTCCCCATGGTCCAGGGCGCGATCGATGGGATGCACGTCGCTGTGCGGCCACCTGCAGATAACAGGGCCGTGTTCACCAATAGGAAGGGGACCTATGCGATGAACATACAGGTGGTCCGCGACCACCGCATGATGATCCTGCACGTCTGCGCCCGTTACCCAGGCAGTGTACACGACTCATACGTGTTGTCGCGGTCATCCATCCCCGGCATGTACGAGGGACGCCATCCGCGGCTGAGGGGCTGGTTGCTGGGCGACAGGGGCTACCCATTGCGATCGTGGCTGATGACGCCTATACGGAGGCCACGCAATGAGGCGGAGAACCGCTTCAATGATGCCCATGTAGCGACAAGGGGAGTGATAGAGAGGTGCTTTGGCGTGCTGAAGATGCGTTTCAGGTGCCTGGACCTCTCTGGGGGCGCCCTCCAGTATCGGTCAGATAGGGTCGGCCGCATCATTGTGGTGTGCTGCGTCCTGCACAACAGAGCCCAGCAGAGGGGCGATGTGCCGCAGGCAGATGAGGGGGATGGGGGTAATGGTCAGGGCAGACGGGGTAGACACAGGCGGGTGGCTGTCCACCGTTACCGGCTGGCCCAGCGGGCACGGGACAGACTGAAAGCCGCCCGCTTCACTGACTAGATGGGCGTGGGAATCGGGTAGTATGGCCACAGACCGCACACCATGGCAATAGCCGACCACCCACACCCCCCACCCATCCACCCACCCAGCACCCTCACCCCCCTCCGCAACCCCACCCACCCCACCCGCATGCACACCACACACCCCCATTGCCGATCCACCTGCGGCACAACGGGCTGGGCTCACACAGTTGCGGGTGGACGCGTGTCTATTGCAGGCCATGGAGGATGATGACAACCCGCCCTGCGGTGAGCTCCTGGCTCTACATCGTTGGACTATGTCTGACCCATGGCCACAGTACCACCATCCACCCGGACCATCCCTGCATGCGGCTGTGACACTGCAGCGCACGGTCCCGTCCTCTGCCCGGGGGATGTTGATGGCGGCCCAGGGGGAAGGGGGCAGACTCACCTGGGGCTGAGGTAAGACCACCCCTCACACACACACTTGCGCTCAATGTACATGACACCCCCGCACGCTTTGGACAGAGCACAAAGGCAGCTTCTGTAGGTGTAACATTGACTTTAATAACCAAAGGAGTTCATGCACGTGCCCTAGCCCCTAAAACTCATCTGTGCCCTGCACCCGTGCCAACTTACTCAGTGTCTAATTGTTTGGCCTTACGGGCCCTTTGACTACGTCTACGTGGTTCCCCAGACGGTACAGCAGAACTGGAGGTGGACTCCTGTGATTCCTGCCCTCTGACACTGGATCCCTTTGGCGGCCGTTTCCTGGGGCGTCCTGGCCTAGATGGGCCCGGGCGACTGGGATGGCGAGCTGCCAGCCTGTCCTGCCCATTGCCCACCCGATGCACCTGGGACGGAAGGGGGGGAGTCCAAGGTGTCGCGGTGTACCGGGACCTCCCCTACAGGGGGAGCCGGGACGGACCACACCACCTCCTCCTCCCTCGGGGTGCCCGATGGCCCCCAGGCCTCTACATGGGCGGGGGATGCGAAAGGACTGGCCATCCGACGCCCCCCCGACATCTGGCGCTGCCAGTCCTGGAGGCCCGTGCTGGTATCGACGGGGGTCTGCAGGTTTGCAGCCATGGAGCCCAGGGGGTTGGCAAACCCTGTCTGTGACAGTGCAACGCCGGCTCGCACATGGCCACTGGCGCCGATGCCCTCAGCGATGGCCTGCAGAGACTGGGCCATGGCCTGCTGAGACTGGGCCATGGCCTGCAGAGACTGGGCTATGGCCTGCTGAGACTGGGCCATGGCCTGCTGAGACTGGGCCATGGCCTGCAGAGACTGGGCTATGGCATTGAGCGCCTCTGCCATCTGGCGCTGGCACTGGCTCATGGCCTCCTGTGAGAGGGCAGCCATTTCCTGGGCCACAGACGCCGCCTGCACGGAAAGCCCCAGGCCTCGCAAACCGTTCCCCATGTCTGACACCGTCGCACCCATTGCCTCCACCGCGGACGCCACCCGTGCGGTCTCAGCTTGGGTGGCACGCATGACCGGCACCACTCCCAGCTCCTGGACGCGGGTGGACTCCTCCACCTGCGACTGCAGCCGCCGCAAGCCGCCCGTCACCTCTTCGCTCGTCTCCGGGTCGGTGGTTGCATCGGATCTATGTGTGGGTGTGGTAACTCCAGGAACCCGGGATCCATCTGGGCGGCAGATGTTCGCTTGGGCTGGGCTGCCGTCCGGCCGCCCGGCCCCTCTGCTGCTCCTACCTCCACCTGCTGTACCGGGACGGCTGTGTTGTGCGCACCAGTGAGTGTACCAGACGCCTCATCACTAAAGTGCCCAACCGAGGTGAGTGTTTCTGCGATGGTGGAAGGTGTTGGTGACAGCAGTGGCGTTGTGTCATGCTCTTCGTCCCACTCTGAGTCCATGGCACTTTGGGGTGGGGGTTCGTCTCCACACATCCACTCTGAGTCACTGTCCGGTATTTCGTCTTCCTGGGTAGTGCTGGCCCGGGTAGGGGTGTCCTGGGCAGTGCTGTCCCGGGTAGTGCTGTCCCGGGTAGTGGTGTCCCGGGTAGTGGTGTCCTGGGTAGTGGTGTCCTGGGTAGTGGTGTCCTGGGTAGTGGTGTCCTGGCTCGGATGTGACGGGGGCCTGTGGCTGCCCCCCTCGTAGCTGGGTGGTCGCTCCCGCATGTGACGGGGGTGTCGTCTCCCTGTTGATCCAGGTCTCTCCGTCTCCCGTGGTGTGTGAGGGGCATCCTGCGGGCGTCGCATGCTGGAGGGTGCGGGTCTCTCCGTCTCCCGTGGCCTCCGAGGGGCATCGTGCGGGCGTCGCATGCTGGAGGGTGCGGGTCTCTCCATCTCCCGTGGCCTCCGAGGGGCATCCTGCGGGCGTCGCATGCTGGAGGGTCTGGGTCACTCCGTCTCCCGTGGCCTCCGAGGGGCATCCTGCGGGCGACGCATGCTGGAGGGTTCGTGTCTCTCCGTCTCCCGTGGCCTCCGAGGGGCATCCTGCGGGCGGTCTGCATCTGCGGGGATGGATGCCTGGACGTTTGGTCGTGCGATACACAATGAAGCATGCATGGTTAGACATCAGGCAGTGATCAGGTGATATGGGGGAGGGGGATATAGGGGAGGGGGGATATGGGAACGGGCTGTCGGTGGCTCACTTGCTACTACGCCCCCGACCTCTGCATCAGCAACCTCCCGGTCATCAGGTCCGCCAGCCAGTTCCAGGGCCCTTTCCTCGTGTTCGGTCAATGGCCTCTCATCAGCGGGGCCTCCTCCAGTCCTCACATGCTCCCTATTGTTGTGTGCGCGCTTATCCTGTGGGGGGGGGGGGCGGGTGGTGGCAGGGGTAAAAGGCAACACTGTTAGGCAAGTATATGAATGCATGCCATCGGTTGCGCGTGCATTGCAGAGGTTAAGGTTCGGGCTGGATTCACTTGGGGATATGGGGCATATGGGGGAGGGGGGATATGGGGGAAGGGGGGATATGGGGGAGGGGGATATGGGGGAGGGGGGATATGGGGGAAGGGGTGATATGGGGGAGGGGGGATATGGGGGAAGGGGGGATATGGGGAGGGGGTATGGGGGAAGGGGGGATATGGGGAGGGGGATATGGGGAGGGGGGATATGGGGGAGGGGGGATATGGGGGAGGGGGGATATGGGGATATGGGGGAAGGGGGATATGGGGGAGGGGGATATGGGGGAAGGGGGATATGGGGAGGGGGGATATGGGGGAAGGGGGGATATGGGGAGGGGGGATATGGGGGAGCGGGGATATGGGGGAGGGGGATATGGGGGAGGGGGGATATGGGGGAGGGGGATATGGGGAGGGGGGATATGGGGAGGGGGATATGGGGGAAGGGGGAGATGGGGGAAGGGGGGATATGGGGGAAGGGGGGATATGGGTGATATGGGGGAGGCGGGATATGGGGGAGGGTGGTATGGGGAGGGGGGCTATGGGGGAGGGGGGATATGAGGGAGGGGAGGATATGGGGAGGGGGGAGAGGGGGGATATGGGGGATATTGGGGAGGGGGGATATGGGGGAGGGGGGATATAGGGGAGGGGGGATATGGGGGAAGGGTGGATATGGGGGAAGGGGGGATATGGGGGAAGGGGGATATGGGGAGGGGGGATATGGGGGATATGGGGGAGGGGGGATATGGGGGATATGGGGGAGGGGGGTATGGGGGAGGGGGGATATGGGGGAGGGGGTATATGGGGGAGCGGGGATATGGGGAGGGGGGATATGGGCGAAGGGGGAATATGGGGGAAGGGGGGATATGGGGGGAGGGGGATATGGGGGAGGGGGGATATGGGGAGGGGGATATGGGGGAGGGGGATATGGGGGAGGGGGTATGGGGGAGGGGGATATGGGGGAGGGGGGATATGGGGGAGGGGAGATATGGGGGGAGGGGGATATGGGGGAGTGGGGATATGGGGAGGGGGATATGGGGGAAGGGGGGATATGGGGGAAGGGGGCATATGGGGAGGGGGATATGGGGGAGGGGGGATATGGCAGAGGGGGGGACATGGGGGAAGGGGGGATATGGGGGAGGGGGGATATGGGGGATATGGGGGAGGGGGATATGGGGGAGGGGGAATATGGGGAAGGGGGGATTATGGGGGAGGGGGGATATGGGGGTGGCTCACCCTGCCTGCTCTGACGAGGTCGTTCACCTTCTTGTGGCACTGGGTGCCTGCCCGTGGTGTCAGGGCCGCAGCGATGACGGCCTCTGCCACTTCCCTCCACAGACGCCGGTTGTGGCGTGGGGCAACTCTGCGGCCGTGCCCGGGATACAGGGCATCCCTCCTCTGCTCCACCGTGTCCAGGAGCGCCTCCACATCCCGTGACTCGAACCTCGGGGCTGAGCGGCGGCCAGCCATCCAGTCGGGTGTTGCGGTCGGGTGTTCCGGTCGGGTGGGGGGGAACAGCGCGGCCTTATGAGCCGTCACGCCGTGCGGTGCGTATGACGCTGCACGGCGTGAACCACTGCGCAAGCGCGGATCCTGTTACGTCGCTGCTAGCCCATTTCGGGCCGGAGACTTTCGACCCATTTTTCTGACGTGACGCAAGTCGGATTTGCGCCGTTCTTTGCGCCGATCGGCGGACTTTCCGCCGATAACGGAGAATTTCGCCCCAGTAAGTGAAGGCTCCTAAAGTAGGGTCGCGCTGAAAGAGGGAAAATAGCTTAAAGTTACATTAGTTAGAAGTTTAAGTTAAAGTAAAATATAAAGGAAGAATGAAGAGGATTCGTAAAAGCAAAAAGTTAAATAAAGATATTCATTTTGCATTCAAACCAAGGCAAGTTATTGAAGAACATGGGGCGAGATTCTCTGACCCCCCGCCGGGTCGGAGAATCGCCGGGGGCTGGCGTGAATCCTGCCCCCGCCGGTTGCCGAATTCTCTGGCACCGGATATTCGCCGGGGGCGGGAATCGCACCGCGCCAGTTGGCAGGCCCCCCCCCCCGCGATTCTCCGCTGCTCGAATGCCTGTCCCGTCGGCGTAGATTAAACCACCTACCTTACCAATGGGACAAGGCGGCGCGGGCGGGCTCCGGGGTCCTGGGGGGGGGCGCGGGGCGATCTGGCCCCGGGGGGTGCCCCCACGGTGGCCTGGCCCGCGATCGGGGCCCACCGATCTGCGGGCGGGCCTGTGCCGTGGGGGCGTTCTTTTCCTTCCGCCTTCGTCGGTGGCGGAGGCGGAAGAGACTCCCTCCACAGCGCATGCGCGGGAATGCCGTGAGCGACCGCTAACGCTCCCGCGCATGCGCCGCCCGGAGATGTCATTTCCGCGCCAACTGGCGGGGCACCAAAGGCCTTTTCTGCCAGCTGGCAGGGCGGAAATCGGTCCGGCGCGGGCTTAGCCCTTAAGGTTGGGGCTCGGCCCCCCAGGCTGCGGAGGATTCCGCACCTTTGGGGTGGCGCGATGCCCGACTGATTAGCGCCGTTTTGGGTGCCGGTCGGCGGACATCGCGCCGATACCGGAGAATTTCGCCCATGTACTCTCAGCTGATAAAGTCACCATCGTCCCAAATGACCGAAGGCTGCTTTTATCTTTGAAGGGGAGAGCTGACTGGTGGTGATTTATCATGAGGGTCACCACACCTCAGGCGAGGGCAAGGTTGAGAAGGCGGGGCCTTCAGGAATAACCTTAGTCGGTACGGAATTGAATCCGCGCTGTTGGCCTCGTTGTGCATCACGAACCAGCTGTCCAACCAACTGAGCTAAACCAGCCCAATGAGTCTGCAGTTGGATTAATATATTGAACCATCATTTTTAAAATTTTTGTTTTAATAAATTTAGAGTACCCAATTCATTTTTTCCAATTGAGGGGCAATTTAGCGTGGCCAATCCACCTACCCTGCACATCTTTGGGTTGTGGGGGGCAAAACCCACGCAGACATGGGGAGAATGTGCAAACTCCACACGGAGAGTGACTCAGAGCCGGGATCGAACCTGGGACCTCGGCCCTGTGAGGCAGCAGTGAGGCAGCAGTGCTAACCAATGTGCCACCATGCTGCCCCTTCTTGACCCATCATAAAACTTTCTTTTTGTTCTTTTCGCCATTCCCTCCTCGTATTTATCTCTGCAGTTGCTTAAAAACTGTAACGTCTTTCACATTTACGAGCTCTCGGAAAAAGTCACAGATATGCCCTTCCCAAGGTGAGTTTGGAGGTGAGGCATTGAGTCAGGTGAGAAGGTGCCAGGTAAGATCCCCACTGCCTTCCCTTCTCTACTTTGGCCTTTCCACTGCACTGCCAATTGAGGCCTTAATATGGGCAATTAAATATCACTTATTGTTTACTTATGGGCCTCATCCTGCTGTCGCTGGTATTCACCCAGCTGCGCGTGAGGCAGTTGCAACATGAAAAGCCCAAAAGGCAAGTCCAACTGGCTCTCAGGATGGTCATGAACTAATTGTCTGATTAAGGGACCCAGTATCAGGAATACGGGCTCACTGAGAACCATCCCACTTCTCTTGGTACCGACTCACTCCCCCAAGATTCTTGGGCTTAATTTTACACTTAAGCCCCAAAGTATTTTTAGATGAGGCGGGGGGGGGGGGGGGGGGGGGGGGGAGCGACAGGATTTGGTGTTCCGACTTGTCTGATTTAACACTGGGGTGGGCAGTTCCTCGGATGGGAGGCCCACCCTTGCCCCAATGGAGGCCCTCAAGTGGTCACAGAGCTGTAACAGTCAGCCAACTCAGGACCTACAGGGGATTTTCCTACAGCCATGTAATATATTGTACAAAAGGGTGCTGATTTATTGGCAAATCCACTCTGGTTGGCCGAGGCATTGGCACGGAGAAAGCAACCATTAATTTGGCTTGCACCAGCAACCTTTTCTCCTGTAGTATAGATTATTGTGATCATTTGAAATTTAGTATTCTTGTGTTTGTCCTAATGGGTGCAGGACGAAAATCCTTGGCAACTTGGCTTTCTTTGCAGCAATATTAGACCCAGAGCAGTACAATATACACCTACAAATTTTATATTAACATAGAATTGTGTGCCCCAATTAAGTCCCTCTCCTCAGAAAGGTGTTCATTTCCAATCTCAAACAAGTGTGCTGTTCATTGGAATGGTAAAGAAATGTGCAGCAAAACCATCCTGAGAGTAAAGGAAATTAGCTATGAGAAAAAAATATTGGGGAACTCAAATTACGCTGTCTCAAGTTAGTTGTTAACAAGCAATTTTACTGAGGTGCATAAAATAGGAAACGCTTCAGTTCAAATAAATCCACAATAATACTAGGACAGGACATGAAATTAAAATAGTTAAAAATATTTTGAAAGAGATTAAAGAACTTATTTCATCAAAGTATAATAAACATTTGGAACAATTTGCCCTGCAGGGTCGCAGAACCAAAAACATTCGGGCAGCACGGTAGCATTGCGGATAGCACAATTGCTTCACAGCTCCAGGGTCCCTGGTTCGATTCCGGCTTGGGTCACTGTCTGTGCGGAGTCTGCACATCCTCCCCGTGTGTGCGTGGGTTTTCTCCGGGTGCTCCGGTTTCCTCCCACAGTCCAAAGATGTGCAGGTTAGGTGGATTGGCCATGATAAATTGCCCTTAGGGTCCAAAATTGCCCTTCGTGTTGGGTGGGGTTACTGGGGTATGGGGATAGGGTGGAGGTGTGGACTTGGGTAGGGTGCTCTTTCCAAGAGCCGGTGCAGACTTGATGGGCCAAATGGCCTCCTTCTGCACTGTAAATTCTATGAGATTTCAAAATGCGATTGTCCAATTTAGTGGGAGAGTTAGGGCATTCACTTCAATGCGCTGAATGTTCTTTTCTTGTCTTTGACTTTCTTTAGGTTCTTACGTTTCTAGTTGGTTTACCACAGGCTTTTATTCATTGCAACCTTTCTGTAAGTGATCTGAGACAACTGCTCTTGCAGAAAACAGATTTTTTTTTAAATGAATTCCAATTCCACCCAACAAGATGCTTTTGAAGCCCCAGAGTGCTATCCTTGACTATCTAAATAAACCCTCGCATGCTCTTTGTACGCAAACTAACATTTACGGAAATGTTCATTGTAATTCCTGGACTGTTTTTTTTATTTGGTTTGGATCCCATTCATTTTAAAGCTGAGTCAGATCACTTTCCTTCAGCAGTGCTGATGAGGTGAAAAGCAACTGGGGAACAAAGGCAGAGTCAGACCATCACTTTGTTTCTTAAATAAGGTGGGAGTTTTTAAGTGTCCGAGTAAAGAAACTTGTATTTGATTCCAGGGGGAAATCAATGGAGCCTGCCAACCTTCAAATTGCTGTAAATTGGAATTGTTAACAACGAATGGCTGAATTCACTGAAGTTCAGCTTCACTGATCAATGAGGCTATTTAGCTGTACGTGCATTGCGCACAAATGGACAAAACAGCTGGAAGTGCGAAGAAATGCTTTCATTATGCAGAAAAACAAATATCGTCTTTGAAACAAATAATGTTGGATTCCAGCTGTTTCCTTTTGAAACAGTTAAGCAAGGATGATGAATATGCCAGAATATTGCTAACCTTATTAAAAGCTACTTTCTGGTTGGTTAGTAGAGTTTCTTTTAGTCATTGCAATTGGAAATGGAAGAATTTGGTTCCTAAATGGAGCCGCATTCACCTTTTTTCTAGAAAGATATTGCATTCAAACTAAAAACAGAAAATCTGGGAAATACACAACACAGTGTTTAGCACTGCTGCCTCACAGCTCCAGGGACCCAAGTTCAATTCCAGTTTCGGGTGACTGTCTGTGTGGAGTTTGCACTTTTTCCCTGTGTCTGCCTGAGTTTCCTTCAGGTGCTCCGTTTTCCTTCCACAGTCCAAAGAGAGCAGGTTAGGTGTATTGGCCAAGCTAATTTTCTCCTTAGTGTACAAAAGGTTAGGTAGGGTTACATGGATAGGGTGCGGGCCTGAGCCTCATTGGAGAGCTGCTTCGGAGGGTTGGTGGAGACTCGATGGGCTGAATGGCCTTCTTCTGCACTGTAGGTATTCTATGATGTAAGTCTGTATTTGGAAAGACAAACGTGATTGTGATACTTAGGCGATTATGATTCTTGGCTAGACCCCCCAAGCCATTGGTGAGATCCACTTGGGGACAAACACCATTTTTTTAAGTAGACAAAGGGTAGGATTTTTCCTGGCTCTGTGGCGCTTTTGCTGCAGCAGAGAGCGCTCACCATTGGCCACCAATGGCAACTTCTGGTCCTGCAGATGTCTATAGCATTTTACCTGGCTTGCCCATCCTGCTGCCATGGAACCCGCTACAGAGGGTCACCTTTGGTGAGACCAGAAGATCTGGGTGACAGGAAGGGCTTGAGAATCCCACCCAAAGTTTGAGATTTAAGAAACTCAGTGAAGAAAGCCACACGATTCTGTGGGATTTGAACAACCAAAGTCAACTTTACTATTCAATTAACAATTAAACAATTTACAATGTCCAACTTATACTCTAGCATTCAGGTAATTATGAGTTCATGTGGATTAACAGGAAAGCTGTAGTCGAAAACACCACTACACCATAAATGTCAGATGAGATCCAAAACAGATTCCATGGATTTCTCAACAACTCACTCATACATAAGCCATTCTGGGTGGGATTCTCCAGCACTTGGCGTGATGGCCTGACGCCGGCTCTAAGAGCGGCGCGAACCACTCCGGCGTTGGGCCACCCGGAAGTTGCGGAATCCTCTGCACTAGGCCGGTGCCGGAGGGGTTGGCGCTGCGCATACCGATGCCAAAGGGCTGCCGTAGGCCGGTGCGAGTTGGCGCATGCGCAGAACCACCGGCGTGTTCTGGCGCATGCGCAGAACCGCTGGCATGTTTCCTGCGCGTGCGCAGGGGGTTTCTTCTCCGTGCCGGCCATGGCGGAGCCTTACAGAGGCTGGTGCGGAGGGAAAGAGTGCCCCCATGGCATAGGCCCACCCACAGATCGGTGGCTAGGCCACCGTGGGCCCCACCCCCCGGGACCGGATACCCCCGCGCCCCCCCCCTCCGAGGACTCCGCTAGCCGCCCTCCAAGCCAGGTCCCGCCGGGATAGACAATGTCTATTTCATGCCGGTGGGACTGGCCAAAAATGGGCGGCCGCTCGGCCCATGGGGCCTGGAGAATCGCGGGGGGGACCACTGCCAATGGCCCTCGACCGGCGCGGCGCGATCCCCGCCCCCGCTAGAAAACTGGCGGCGGAGAATTCGGCAGCTGGCTTCGGAGCAGTGGGGCAGGACTCATGCCGCCCCCCAGCGATTCTCCGACCTGGCGGGGGGGTTGGAGAATCCCGCCCTCTGGGTGTCACCCAATCTCACTGAAACTCTGTTTCTCTCGCTGGGATTACCAATCTTCACCTGTGAAGATCTTTTCTTTGGATTCTCTCCAAGAGTTGCTCTAAGTCAGACAGCGTCAACAATGGCTTCCCTAAATGGGTTTCCATCCTGCCTTCCAAGATTCCTTCCCCTTGGGTTTCTGAGTGCACTGAAGCATCAACTTTTAAGCACAATTGGCTTTGCACAGCAGAATACCACTGTTCCAAAGAGGTGCCTTTTCCCCAATGGCTCGCTGCAGATTTACAAACGTTTGGCTGCCCTTTCGGATTTTCAGTGTTTCTCTTGAGCCCACATTGACTATCAAGCGTTCTCCTGAGCCCACTTCACTTGAAGTCTGCTCCATATAGCTCTTCCTTTAATTTGATACTGGGCACGATCCAATGGCCATGCTGCGTCAGGAAAGAAGCTCGCCGCGGTGCAGCGTGGCCAATGAAAGGGCGGGATCACATTTTGGCAAATCTGCATATGAGAGCGAGAGAGCTAGCCTTACTCTAATATGTAGATTCCCGAGGTACCTGAGGCTTTGGGATTCATCCCCTTCACCTTTGAGACTTTGGGTGAGTGCCATTCAGGCCGGTCCCAACAAATGGGGACAAGATCGCTTCTCGGCCTTTTGGCTAAGATCAAGTGTATATTTGATCAAGGGAAGCTGAGGATTTCGATGTCGATCGTGGATTGGAAAACACGGAGGGATTGAAGTCATCGAAGAGGAAACGTTTAGAGCTCGGCTGCTATTGGTGGATCTACATGCTGGTCTAACCCTCTGGTTTAGGCCTAACGCCGATACAGTTTAGACTCAACGGGTGAGCTATGGCTGCAGCTGCATCCCGACCACCAGGCTGGGGAGTGCGAAACACTGTCCGAGTCACAGCGAAAAAGTCGGAAGGGGAGTCACCTGTGGATCGCAATTTCTTCGTGAAGCGGGTTCTGCTCGAGTGCTGTGGGTTTCAAGCAACAGATATCTTCTGCTTGCAAGACTTCCGCAACAATGGATATTTTGACGTCACCTTCAAGAGTGTCGCAGCTTGCATCACATTCTTGGACGTGTTCAAGGAAAAAGGTAACCAGAGTCCCCTGTCGATCCTGACTGCGGAGCCTCTGTTTACGCTACCGTCGCAGCAAAACCGGGTTGTTACACTGCACACATACAACCCCCACGTCCCCGTGTCTGATGTGCTCACGTTCCTCGCCAGGTACGTTGAGCTGAAAAGTAACAGCATGCAACTGAAGGACACCTTTGGCATCTGGACAAGTGAGCACCAGATCAAGGTGACTCTAAGAACAGACGGCGACGGAACCATCCTGCAACCCCTCTCCAGTTTCGCCATTGGAGGAAATCGTGGCTACCTCTACTACGTGGGACAGCCACGAGTATGCCACACCTGTGGCAAAACGGGGCATGTTGCCGGCAACGGCAATGTCACCTTCTGCAAAAACTGCAGGCAGGAGGGACACATGACAAAGGACTGCAAGGAAGACAAGTGCTGCAACCTGTGTGGGGAGGCCGGCCATCTTTACAGGGCCTGCCCAAAACGCGGGGCAACGTACGCACAAATCAGCGGCGGAGTCAAAAACGTGACCACAGAGGAGTTTCATGCACCCTCCATCGACAAAGACACCACAGCACAGAATGCTGAAAAGCAACAGAAGGGCCCTCAACAAAAAGGGGAGGCCCCAGCACGCCCTGACAACTCAACGCCAACCTCATCTGACGAGGAACACTCAATGGAAGAGGATGGGACAAAGAATAAAGAGCCCTGGGAAACGGTGAACAGGGACAAACGAAAGAGGAAACAAAAAAATAAACTGAAGAAACCCTCGATGGGGAATGGAAAAAAGCGGCACCTTTCAGCCAGCGGACTTAGAGCCGACAACCCCTCCGATGAGGGAAAACAAGACCAGAATCGGCCTCAAATAAAGAGGCAAAGCACCAATGTGGAACGGGATGCACAGACCCCCCAGACCACAGACAGGGAAGAAAATAAAACACGCTGAGATCATCAACCTCTGGTGGATGGGAACAGCAATATGACCAACGGACACCAAACGCCGGACATTGAAAACAAGGTCACAGACTAACTCCCGAAATTAACAAGCAGCAACAGCCCAGGTGAAAACCGGCCTGCAACCCCAACACCCACTGACTGCCACAACCGTCGCCAGGGCTACACTACCCCCCCCCAATGCATCTCCATCAAGTTCACGGGCCCAGTGCGGACCAGGACAGCTTTCTCAGCCCTGCAACTGTGCAACAGTTTGCGAGCACCACCGGCATGCTGGGGAACATCCAACAACTGGAACACTCAACTGCATAGACTCTGGACTGTGAGACTGGTAAATCTACCTTTTTAAAATGCCGTTTAAAATTGCATCTATTAATGTGCGAAGCATTAAAGATACTTCGCGGTGTGTAGCCACACTCAGCTACTTAGCATACGTGAAAACCGACCTACTGTTCCTGCAGGAGTGCGGAATTCCTCACCTCAGCAACTACAGGTGCTGGTCGAGCTGGTGGCCCCACGGGCCATCCATCTGGTCAGGAGGAAACGACTGCCGCTCCTCCGGCCTGGGTATTCTGCTGCGGGGAGGCAACTTCACCATCTCCGACGTTAAGGAGGTGGTAGGCGGGCGCCTCCTCGTAGCAGACGTGAAATACAAAAACACCCCTCTCAGACTTATTAATGTGTACGCCCCGGCTGTAAAAAGTGAGCGGCTGGCAGTTCTTCAGCAACTCCCACTGCTGTTGGCCACCTCCAAGCCGGTCATTCTGGGCGGTGACTTCAACTGCATCATCGATGCGGCAGGACGATCCGGCAGTGCCGACAGCAAACTAGACGCTACGTCCAGACTCCTGATGGAAACGGTAAAAGACGCCAAGCTGATCGACGTCTGCAGCAACCCTGCAGACGGAGCGCAGCGTAGATACACATGGTCACGGCCAGACGGGTCCGTCCGCTCCAGGATAGACTTCTTCTTTGTGTCCCGTGCTTTCATGGTCAGGTCCACCGATGTAAAGCCGGTGTTCTTCTCTGATCACTGCCTCCTACTGGCCGACTGCCACCTGCAGGAAAACCAGGGGGTAAGCAGGGGGACATGGAAGCTAAATGCAAAACTGCTGACCCCTGAGAACCTCAAGGAACTCAGGAGGGATTACAAAAGTTGGAGAACCGTGAAACCCCTCTTTGAGTCTCCACATCTCTGGTGGGAAGCAATCAAGGGGAACATCAAAAGGCTTTTCATCCTCAAGGGCGTTCAAAAGGTGAGAGAGAGACGAGGGGTCATGTCCAGGCTCCAGAAATGTATGCAGAATTTGCTCCAGGTGCAGTCGATGGGGGTTGATGTCAAGGAGGATCTCCAAGAGGTGAAGAGCCAGCAAGCCTCGCTCTACACCTCAGAGGCCTCCAAGGTTATCTTCCGTCCCAGAGTCCGCTCCGTGGGGCAGGATGAAAAGTGCTCACGCTTCTTCTTCCAAAAGGTGCACAGAGAGACCTCTGTGATCAGCAGCCTGAAGGAAGAAGATGGCTCTGTAAAGTCATCACAGTCTGACATCCTGAGGATCAGCCAATCCTTTTATGCCGGACTGTATGACCTGAAGCCAACAGATAGCACTGTTTCCCAGACCTTCCTGTCATCTATCAAGGAGGTCTTAGGCGACAGCGGGCCGGAAAACCTGGACAAACCGCTAACTCTGGATGAGCTGACAAAGGCCGTCAAGTCCTTTGAGACGAATAAAACTCCCGGAAGTGACAGCTTACCGGTTGAGTTATATTCGGCTCTGTGGGACTGGATGGGCCCAGACCTGCTGGAAGTGTACGAGAGTATGCTTCTGGAAGGCAGCATGTCAGAGTCCATGAGGAAAGGCATCATCACCCACATCTACAAGCAGAAGGGGGAAAGGGAAGAAATTCGAAATTGTTGACCCATTTCACTGTTGAATGTGGATTACAAAATTCTAGCCAAGGTCATCGCCAATCGGATCAAGTCTGCTCTGGAGTCGGTGATCCACCCTGACCAGACCTGTGCTGTACCCGGCAGGAAGATCTCTGATAGCCTCGCGCTACTCAGGGATATGATCGCCTATGTGCAGGACAGGAGGGTGGACACCTGCCTCATCAGCCTTGACCAGGAGAAGGCTTTTGACAGAATATCGCACACCTACATGATGGATGTGCTCTCCAAAATGGGGTTTGGGGAGGGAATTCGCAATTGGATCAAACTGCTCTACACAAACATCTATAGCGCAGTTTCAATCAATGGGTGGGAATCAGAAAAGTTCCAGATCAAATCTGGAGTCAGGCAGGGCTGCCCTCTCTCCTCGGCCCTGTTTGTGTGCTGCATAGAACCTTTTTGCCGAGTCCATCAGGAAGGATCCGTGTTTAACAGGAGTGACGATCCCAGGCAGTGGAGGCATGCAAGTCAAGGCCTCTCTGTACATGGACGACATCGCCGTCTTCTGCTCGGATCCCGCGTCTGTACGCAGGCTCTTGAATGCCTGCGACCAGTTTGAACTGGCCTCTGGAGCCAAGGTAAACCGCGGCAAGAGCGAGGCCATGTTCTTTGGGAACTGGGCTGACCGGTCCTTTGTCTCCTTCACTGTCAGGTCAGATTACCTGAAGGTACTGGGATATGGTTCGGAGCAGCTGGGGCGTGCACCAAAATCTGGGAGGAGCGCATAGCCAAGGTAAGACAGACACTGGGCTGGTGGGAGCAACGCTCCCTCTCCATTGCGGGAAAAACTCTGGTCATCAGGTGTGAGGTACTCTCGGTGTTACTGCACGTAGCGCAGGTCTGGCCCATTACCCGACCCTACGCCACAGCAGTCACCCGGGCCCTCTTCAAATTTATCTGGAGATCCAAGATGGACCGTGTCCGAAGGGACACCATGTACAAACCTCTGGAGAAGGGAGGGAAGGAACGTACCCAACGCCTCCCTCATCCTGTTGGCCACCTTTGTGTCCAGCTGCATCAAACTGTGCGTGGACTCCCGGTATGCAAACACCAAGTGTCACTACAAAGTGAGCTTCTACCTTTCCCTGGTGTTACGAAGGATGGGCCTGGCCTGATTGCCGCGGAACGCTCCAAGAGGTTGGACCGTGCCGTACCACCTGTCCCTCGTGGAAAAGCTTTTGAAGAAAAACACCTTTGACCACAAGGCAATGAAGCAGTGGTCAGCACGTAATGTCCTTGAGGCCCTAAGGGAAAAGGAGACTGTGGAGGACGTTGGACGGTTCCCTGATCAGACTGTCAGAGTCATCTGGCAGAACGCCTCATCACCAGAACTTACAAACAAGCACCAAGACCTTGCTTGGCTGGTGGTGAGAAGGGCCCTCCCAGTCTGATTCTTCATCTACACCCGAAGGCTCTGTGCCGCTGCACGCTGCCCTCGGAGTGGCTGTGGGGGAAATGAGACGGTCACCCACCTCCTTGTGGAATGTGCCTTTGCAAAGAAGGTCTGGAGAGAGATGCAGTGATATTTGTCAAGGTTCATCCCGAGCAGCTCTGTGACACAGGATTCTGCTCTACAGACTGTTTCCAGGGACACACACCGAGACAAACATCAACTGCTGCTGGAAGGTCATCAACTCGGTGAAAGACGCTCTTTGGTCTGCCCGAAACCTGCTGATCTTCCAGTGCAAAGAGCTGTCCTCGACCGAGTGTTGCAGACTGGCACATTCCAAGGTCCAGGACTACGTGCTGAGGGATGCAATCAAGCTTGGGGCAGCTGCCGCCAAGGCGCAATGGGGCAAGACCACTGTGTAAGGTCTTACCAGCAAATGTACACCGAGGGGCGGGTAACAGTGTAAACCCTCCTCGGTCTGGGCAACCAACACTCCAATGTATAAAACAAACATGACAATGTAAATATTTAAGAAGGAATTGTAACGTAAAGAGCGATATGTGTGTAATGTTATCAAAATTGAATGGAAGAAAGTCAAGGGAATGTGTAACTCTGATGGAAATGTACAGTCAAGACAATTCGAAATGTTCTGTAATGTTTATGATAGATTTTATGAATAAAGTATATTTTTTGGAAAAAAAACCCCAAAAAACAAATGGGGACCAGATGGAACGGCACAGGTGGGGGTCTCCCAGGGGATCAGGGGCCCCTGGTTGCATGCACTTTGGGAAGGTGGTTCCCTGGCACTGCTAGTGCCATCTGACAAACTGGCAGTGCCAGCCTGACACCCTGGCAGTGTCACCTGGGTGCCAGCCAGCCACTGTCAAGGTGCCAAGGTGGCACTTCCAGATGGCATGGGCACTGCCAGGGTGCCAGGTTGGCATTGCCAAGGTCCCAAGCTGGCACTTTTTACACACATGGTCGGGCTGGGATGCCCGGTGTGGGTGTTTGGGGGGGGGGGACTGGGTGGGGTGGTGTACACTCCCATATTGCATTCACGCCACGGGGAAGAGGTTGGGGATCATCTCGGGGGCCTTGGGGATTGGCATGCCAATTAAAAATGGCATCCCAATCTCTCACTACACTGGGAAATTCTGGCGAGCGGAGCTACCCATTGTACAAAATGGGGCTATGGGTGGCCTTGGTCACGTGTTCCCCATTCAGGCACCTTGTACAATGCGAGTAGCATTGAATAGCCATGTGTTTCTTAGCACTGTGAGTACCGGGAAACACTTGGCTAAACACATTCGCAGGGGGACTATATTTCCCTTTTGGGAAAATCACGCTACTGTCTTTAACCCAGGCCATAGTCCTTAACCATTAATTCCATTCGCTTCCTTGGCCAATCTTTGATGCTGAACCAGATCACTTGCAACTTTAGCATCCTATTTGCTCCTGAGCTGAGCTCTGACCCCATATCCAGCCCGTCATCAAGTCACCCACTTTCACCTCAGTAATATAATCTATAATCATCCTTGCCTCAGCCCATCTGCTGCTGAAACTTTCACTGTGCATTTGTGACTCCCCACATTCGACAATTCAAATTCTTTCCTGGCTGCCCTCCTATTTTCCGCACTCTGTAAACTTTCTTCAAACTCCGTTTATCTCTCAGCCCTGTGCAAGCTGGAAAATGCCTTGAATTTAAAATTCTCATCCTTCACGAATCGCGCCCACCGTTCCGGTCCCCTGCCCCTCGTCCTTGCCTGTGGGACACTTTTAGGATTTCTCCTTGTCCCCCATGTTTGGCCATCTTTCTGAGACTCTTCTCTTCAGATTAAAACTGTCTCACTGACTAAGAACTGACTCCCACCTCGGGATGGTGCTTGTTCTATTCGCCCATCAGAACACTGGTGGGTCAGCTGTACAAAACCTGGAATAATGGCAGAAACAGTATTTGTCTCATTTTTCTGGAGTGGTGCCTCTGGTTAACTTTGTGGAAGATGAGTGGCAGAATCCGTATGGAAATACACCCCTGGTATGTCAATTCATTTAACCATATTCTCCTTCTCCTAATTCTTTCCAGGGAGGAATTGCCCAATGTGTTTCTTTAATTTGGGCACAATTATTTTGTACTAACTTCCAGGAGTCTGGATTATCTATTGAGTGGATGGTGGGTGGGTGGGGGTGGGGTAGGGGGTGGGGGTGGGGGGCACCGAATCTGCACCATCCCTTGGAAATAGCACCCTACCCAAGCCCACACCTCCAACCTATCCCCGTAACTCCACCCATCCCCGTAACCCCGCCCAACCATTTTGAACACGACGGGCAATTTAGCATGGCCAATCCACCTAACCTGCACATCTTTGGACTGTGGGAGGAAACCGGAGCACCCGGAGGAAACCTACGCAGGCACGGGGAGAACGTAGAACGTGCAGACTCCATCAGACAGTGACCCAAGCCGGGAATTGAACCTGGGACCCTGGAGCTGTGAAGCAACTGTGCGAACCACTGTGCTCCCGTGCTCCCCAAACCTCTCCAATGGAAGCCCCCCCCAGTAGTACCCCCTGACATTGGCAGAGGGCAGTGTCAGGGCATGCCGGGGGTAGTGTCAGGTGTAGTGCCTCCATTGCCAGAATACTGCCCAGGCATGACCCTTTCAGACCCCCTCCACACCCCGTCCCCTCCTCCCCACCAAGGGGTCTGTATTTAGTTGTGCGATCCTAGTGGGCTCTGTTTGTCAGTGCCCCATTTTTCAAAATCTGTTTTAAATACTGCTGATGCGACATGCGGTTAATTCCCTCCATGTAATGATACAATGGGGAGGCCCACTGAGTATATGTTAATGTATTATAATGTGTTTCCAATCATTACATGGTGGGAACCCCGTTACATCATTGTCAACCGGGGAAATCCCGCTGGCGTGACAACGGCTTTGGCATTTCCCCTCAATTTTCCACCCCGCCGTCAATCCCACCCGCCGATAACAGGGGTAGAACATCCCCCTGTCCCCCACTGAGTTTTTGACGAGAAGAATTTTTCAGCAATAAATGAAGAATCGTGCTCTGCAATTCTAATGATCTTAGATTCTCCAAAATAAATTTTATTCTGGTCCATTTCCAACTGATGAATTGTGATTATTCGGCTTTATCCTGTTCTGTCGAGTTTTTACAAAACATCATGCAGCACTTGATCTACTTTCACAGACAGTCAAGAAATGCATTGCACATTTCCCATTACAGCCATTCTGGAATGCCCAGGGAAACTCTAGTATAGTCAAGGGCAGTGTTTTTCAAACTTTTTTTCCGGGGACCCATTTTTACCAACCAGCCAACCTTCGGGACCCAACCCGGCCGACCTTCGCGACTCACGCCGGCCGACCTTCGCGACCCACGCCGGCTGACCTTTGCGACCCATGCCGGCCGGCCTTCGCGACACTCGCCAGCCGACCTTTGCGGCCCACGCCGGCCACCCTGCGCAACCCACCATTTTCTCTTACCTTGTTTGCTGCTGACAAGAATGGAGAAAATGGTTTTGGGTCCCTTTGGCCCCAATGGTCCCTTTGACCCTTTGGTCACTTTGGCCCCCCGAACTTGAAAAAAAAAGGCTGCAACTATATTTTTTTAAAATGCGGCCGCACTGCGCATGCGCACCGACGATTGGGCAGGCAGGCGCAGTGCGGCCAAATTTTAAAAATATGTTCCTGGCCATTTTGAAGGCCGCTCGCAGCCGGCATTATTACAAGCCGGCTACTGCGGCTGTTGCGCGTGGATTTGCGCAATACGGAGCGCCACAACGGACGGCTCCGCGATCTTCCCAACACCCTCCCGCAACCCACCCGCGGATCACGCCCCTGAGTTTGACAATGCCTGGTCAAGGGGATGAATGAATCTCAGGATAAAACTCTGGTAATAAAGAATATTTTATGAGGCCCAACAATGATCCTTTACTAAGTTATTAATACTGATCTAACAGACAAGGCGCTTCGTTATTTTGATACATTTATTCAAAAACCTCTTTTATCCTCTTCGTGTGACTGGTTAGTATATTGATTAGCTTAGTGGGTGATTGACCGAACACAGGTCAGTTAATACGAATTGCCAACGTTGTCTTTGAATAAGCAAGAAAAAGGAGTTTTATTGCCTACTTTAAGGGAATTGGTTATATAAGCATCAAATACAGATGAACAATAACTCAGGTCTCAAAACCATTAGAAATACCCACACTATCTATCAAAACTCTGTTTCAATTCAGGGCCTCAGCAGGGAAATCCCAGTCGAGAACGCACTTAGTCCTGTTTCCTGCACCGAGGAGCTCCACTCACCAGAACTCCTCGGTGAAGGAAGAGATCGGGTCCCGATCTCTCAGCCTCCTGACACGACCCCCAATCCCCCAACTCACCTATAAGAGGGTCTTCAAGCCCCCCTGCACCCCACCTTACACACATGGTGCCCCCCCCACCCCCCACCCCCAGGCCCAATCTCCAGTGTGGGAGAAATGCCAGCCTGGTACCCAGATGGCACTGCATGGGTGCAGGCTGGCAGTACCAATGTGCCCAGGTGGCACCAGCAGTTCCAAGGTGCCACCCCGTCCAGAGAACAAGCACCTGGGGGCCTCTGATCCCCTGGGAGACTCTCATGAATGCCATTCCATCTGGTCCCCATTTATGGAGACCAGCACTGAATGGTGCTCGCCTGAGCTCTCCCAGGTGAAGGGGTTAGATCCCAATGTCTCAGATAGATCAGGGCTATCCAAATGAGACTAGCTGTCTCACTCTAATATACAGATTTGCTAAATAGTAATTCTGCCCACAATGGGTGGGATTCAGATTGCGACTTCTTATAAGATCGCATTAGATCTGGCGAGGAGTGGCGAGCCGGGTAGATCCCGGAAGAAGGATCACCCGGCATCTGCCGGCTACGCTGCCTTTTGAGCGCAACGAGGCCTGTATATCATGCCCCTAGTGTCCTTCGGAACCTTGTGTCACTCTATGCTAATATCACAAAACCATTAAAAAGACCCACTAAAATACTTAAATCCACAACAATTTTTCTATGCCTTAGCACAGATGAGTGAATATATCCCATTTGAGTGAAAAGGATATAAACAATCGCAAAGACCAAGTTCAGTGTTATGTCATGTCTAGTTTAAAAAAAACTAACACTGAAAAATTCACATTGCTCCTGAATGAATTCTTCAAAATATTCATTTGAAGCGCTGACAAAAACATTTGACAATGAAATTGGTTATTTGTGGAATGTTCAATATTGAAGATTAATATTGTTGTAAAGACACCTCAAAATATGACTCCTTCTATAATAACATATAAAGTAAAAGCACAGAACACTTTTCATGACCTTAGAATCCCCCAGTTAGCTTTTAAAGGCAATTAAGTACTTCTGAAGTGTAGTCAGGGTTGGAATCTAGGAAACATAACAACCAAAATGCCTGCAGATTTGGCCCTCTCTCTTTACTCCCCTGCTTATTGGTGTTTGTTGGCGAAAGAAATGGCTATATCTGTCAGCATTGGTATAATAAAGATGTCTCAAAGTATTGTAATAACACAGGTCAAGGGCAAACCAGCAGGCAAGGGGTTAAACATATACCAAGGGAAAACCAGCAAGCAAGGGGTTAAAGTCACCCACATTGGAAATGATTTAATCATCTCACAGAGCATTTGAAGATGAAAAAGGAAACACAGGAGGCCGCAGTAAGTCTAAGGGATCCATTGCCCAACACATTCGCACCTCTTCTGGAAGTTAAATATGTCAAGCACAACCCCATGAGATTGTAAGGAAACATTGTATTCTTTAATGGTTTTCCTATTACAGGGACTAGAAAATATGCATACTGATCACTTTGTATTGTTCCGAATGATTCAGTGACGTCAATACCTGCTTGTGACTCCAACAAACTTTAAATATATATGCAAGTAATTCTGACTATGGTCAGAGCTGACTTTTGCGAGCTGCAGGATGGTCGCGGAGTCTGTCTCTCCTGTGTGCACACAGAATTTTTGAATTAAACAAAGTTTTACCAACACCATATGGTCGAGAACAGACTTTGAGGTTTTTCTTCCCTCCAACAGTTGCCGTAGTCGGCTGGATATCAACACAAGATGACCGACGACTATGTGGCTCCAAATCGGGTGAGTGTCTTTTAATCTACCACCCATAGTTAGGGAGCGATGCCACGTTAATCATTGACCGGCCGTAAGTTGCGATCTTAAAGAACAAAACGGAGGAAGAGTCTGACCACGTGAGGTGAAGTAACGATCGTTGGGGGAAACCGGGGTGTGGGATTGGGTAGTTAAGTTAAGGAAAACTTGCTAAGGAACTTGCTTTGGAGATTGGAGTGCCTGGTCAAAAGTAAAAACCCGTAGGATGAAATACCACGGGAGAAAGAGTTAGAAGGATCTCACCTAATGTGAGAAAGGAGTAGCCACAGGAGTAATCGCGAGAGGGTGGAGCCGCGGAGGAGGAACCCCGCAGGAGTGGTGTGTGAGAGTGAACAGCAGAGATGGCCGGATCAGATAAAACAGGCAGCAAGAGCAAAGTAGAGCAAGATAGATGTGGGCGCGTGGGATCGATCGTGCAGATGACTGTAATTCACAATAGTAAATTAATTACAAAGATGAGGGAGAAAGGATACAACCCAGATTTACCCACGGCTGAGCAGAAGGCCTGGTGGGCAACCAAACCAAGAATAAGTATGAGAAGGGGGTAATAATTGCAACTGCAATTTTAAGGAACATAGGGAGGCAAGAGTAGCAGCTATAAGACGCACGCAGGAAGGAAACAGGAGAAAACCGCAGGGCAGATTTGCGACCCCGACCGCACCACGTGTCATGGAGGAGAAGGATTGCAACGAATCCAAAACCCCAAGGCGGGGGTTAAGGTAATGGTCAAGGTACTTAGTCAGACCGTGTAAGTTTGAATAAATCGCCGGGGGAAACCGGGGTTTAAAATTGGGGAAGGGGATCCACAGTAAATCCTGTAACGATTGTAGAAAGCCTGAATTAAGACTGATAAAGCTGCGATGTGAATCCTGCGAGGGTTATAGGTGGCCCACATCTGCGAGGTAGAAGTCCCCGAGGGGGGGGTCATCGGCAGCTTTATAACAGGTGTCACAACCTTCTCCATTTTACCTTAAATTAAAGACACAATAACAATCTTATAAACCTCATATCTTCTTGCTCGAGATTTCTGTCAGCATTTTTACGCACAGTCGGCAATCTCACATTTCTTCCACATTCCAGCACCCAACAGTCTCATAAGTGAGTCTTATTAGTTATTTCCTACAGTAGCTCTGCTCAACTGCAAATTGAGGAGCAACACTCCAAGCTGATGTTATGACGAAAGGTGGTGAAAATATCAATTCAAGTCCAAGGGTGAAAATATCTAGATTCATTGAAATGTATGAGTTCTACTCATCTTAAAATTCAAACTTAAAGAAGTATATCTTCAGTGGAGATTCACTTTCAATTATATGTTTGAGCCTAAGTCACAGTTTTAAATGCTCATTGCACTTTGTGTTAATCTACACATTGATTTTAATCACGCCACGGAAAATCTAAATATCACTTTAAACAGCTTCAGAAGCTCATTGATAACAGGCAGCAGGCTTCCAGCTGCTGTTGAATGGAAATTAGAATAATCACAGGTTTTTTTTCCCCAAGGTACAATGATTGCCTTTTCCAGAAGAGATTAATCTGCTGTTGGTCGAAGATGCTGGTATTACGCAGTGGGACAAACTTTTGTTGCAGTTCCATACTGGTAGGTTGCAATCGGGGTAAACAAAAGCATTTCTTTACCTCTGTGCTTTTGAAAGAATGGGGTATTGAAGCAGGGTGTGAATCATCCCCTTGCTGATTGTCAATTGTTGTAAAGACCTATCTATTTCACTAATGTCCTTTAGTGAAGGAAATCTACCATCCTTAGCCAGTCTGGCCTACATGTGACTCCAGGCCCACGGAAATGTTGTTGATTCTTAAATGCCCTCTGAAACAGCCCAGCAAGGGCAATTACGGATGGGCAATACATACTGGCTGGAAAATACGACCCATTGCATTATTTCAATTGAGTTACTGTAGAATGCTGCATGCAGTACAGACGGATCTAGATGCCCTAGTCCACGATTCCCAAAATGTTAGTCTGCAGCAAGTAATTAGGAAGGCAAATGGAACATTGGCCTTTATTGAAAAGTGGATGAAGTACAAAAGTAGGGCAGTCTTACTTCAACCATGCAATCTAAGAGAATGCATCTAGAAACCTGTGCACAGTATTGGTCTCCTTACACAAGGAAGGATTTATTTGCATTGGAAGCAGTTCAGAGAATGTTCATTAGACTGATTCTTGGGATGAAAGGGTTGTTTCGTGAGGAAAGTTTGAGCAGGTTGAACCTAAACTCATTGGAGTTTAGAACAATGAGATTGATGCCTACGGCCATACTAGTCCGAAAACGTCTGATCTTGTCTTATCCCGGAAGTTGAACAGACTCAGGCCTGGTTAGTACTTGGATAGGAGTTTGCCCGGGAATACCAGGTGCAGAAGGCTCCCGATAAAACGTATCACTGAGCCAATACAGTTACTTTGGGTCATATATTGCACAATACACTCCCTCATAAGCAACATAACAGACCTCTTATTCAGCAGCAGTGGTTGGTAAATGGGCTGCACTCATTTCAGATCATGACCTATCGATGTGGTTCCAGTGTGATATTGGCAACCTGGGTGAGTGCTGCTCATATAATATACACACCATCTTACTGCTCATTTATACTAATTTATAATGTCCTTCTAAAGGTTATCGCTACCAGAAATGGTGGTTCTTCAATCTGGTATTTCCAACACTGGGCAGGGTTTGCAAGCACCATTTTCAGTAAATAATGGGTGAATGGCCTTAGAAGTTTCACTGCAAACCTTTTGTCCAAGTTCTCTGAGATTAAGCTATTGACTTGAAAAAGAGCAAGCTAAGCAAAAGTTTGATCAGATAAAGAACCCTTTTTTACATACTTCATTAGCTACTAACAGCAGGGAATCCCAAGCTTTTGAGCTGATCGCATTATCGATAACATGCTAAGCACTAATGTTCAATTTAATTAAAAAGTGAAACGCTTCCGAGAGACTACTCAGGAAATGTGTTCCTACAGTTTCTAATGGAAACTCCAGCCGAGTAATAACTGATGGTTCAGATTGAAATGGTGATTTAATCTTGATAAATTAAGGTACTAAGTGCTGAGGCTTTGACTTGTTTGCAGCTGTATGGAAAAGTTTAGGAAGCCAAGCAGGCTAAAATAGGAGCACGTCTGTGTTCAAATATTGTTTATTGGTTGGTGTTGCTGAGTGGCCCTTGTAAGTTTTATTTCGAAATCCTCTTGTCTTAATTTAGTCACAGTGTGGACAATTGTGGCAAGGACAACATTTATCGTCCATCATTAATTACCTTTGAGAAGATGGTGGTGAGCCCCGTTCCTGAACTGCTGCAATCCTTGTGACGTTGGTACACCCACAATGTTCTTAGGGTGGGAGTTCCAGGTTTTTGATCCGAGTGTGGGTTGGGGGAAACCTTGTAGGGGATGCTGCTCCCAAGGGTATGCTGCCCTTGTTCTTCAATGAGATCCTAGCAAAGTATCTTTGTTTATTGCTGCAGTGCATCAATGCTGATCAAATGAGTTGCCTAGTCTTGTACAGCGTTAGAATCATAGAATCTCTACAGTGCAAAAGGAGGCCATTCAACCTATTGGGTCTTTGGAAGAGCATTCTACTCATGTCCACTTCCCCATCCACTCCGCTCTATCCCAGTAACCCTATAACCTAACCTGCACATCCCTGGACACTAAGGGACAATTTATCATGGCAAATCAACCTAACCTGCACATCTTTGGACAGTGGGAGGAAACTCCGCATCCTGGGGAAACCCAAGCAGACACAGGGTGATAGAATTTCATCAGCAATGTCAGCTGCAGTGACCTATTTTACCTGTTAATGGAGGGTAGGATTAGTTTTAAAATGTGCATTTATTCTCTCTGGTAATCCTCAGGGATCCCATTAAAGAGCAGCCATTTCACAGATGATGTTTATATATATTCTTGTTATGATTGACAGCTGCTGACCAGTTCAAAGCAGTTAAGTGGTTTCTCTTCCTCTTTTCTAACCACAGAAAGCACTTAGCATTGTTGAAGTAGTCAAAAGTTGTCAATCATAATAATAATGTTTTTAAACATTTTGGTTAGGGTCAATGGAGAGTACTTCAGATGTATTCATGCATGAAGGGAAAGATAAATAAGCAAACCACCTGGCAGCTGTGCTTTAATCATTAAGTGTCCATCAAAGGCAAGTCAAAGGTACTGCACTGCAAAATTGATTGCATTTCAAATGATCTCAGCGGATTCCAAGTATTTTCAAGTGTTGTGGGCTTTCTAGGAAAGCTCGGACACTTCAGGAAGCAGCGGTTTCAAAAACATGGGGCTGAGGGAGCAGATGTGCAGAAAGGGAACATGTTCCTGGCTTGATTTTTCACTGAACTGTCTGGTCTGTTCAACAGCTGTCAGGCACAGCAGTTCAGAGTGAGACAGCCACTTTTGCATTTAAACAGGTCAGACCAGGGTGATGATTTTGAACAGAGGGCTGCCTGAGATGACCATGCCAAGAGTGATACTCAGGTTCCCCAGGGCTGGAAGCAGGTCCAGATAAAGGGGAGGGTCAAGGGGTCAAACCCTTATCCACATCCCAAGCCCACCTGACCCCCCATGCATATTTCTGCATAGTCAAGCCATAAGAATCCCACCCCGGTGACGTTGGTATTGCCAGTTGGAAACTGTCCCGGTTCTCCTCTGTAGGAACACTTCCATTGCGGAATAGAGAATCTCAGCCGATGGGCACGATTTAACGGGAAAAAAAGAGTCCCGTTTTGGGTACGTTTAGCAGGGTATTTCTTGGCGTCTGCAGGCCGAGACCAACCCCACCATTTAAAGGAACTCTGTTCCTTTTCTCGGGCCTTGGTGAGGAAAGCCTCACCTAGGCCCCACTTACATTCATTTCCTGCACCGACGAGCTCAGCTCATCAGTGCAGCAATAGATCGAGGCGCCAATTTTAAATGCCGCCCCGATCTCGAGACTCCCTACCACGCCTCAGGAGCTCCCCAAGGCCCAAACTTACCGATTAAAATATACAAAGCCATCTTAGTCAAATGGAGAAATTCAGATTTTAATATTAATGGATTTCCAGAGCGTTACCCATATAAAATCAGAGCCAATCTGTTTTCTCTTAGTGTCTTGGTGCTTTTGTTACTGAAAGTGTGACGATCTGCAGCCATGAGGCTTATGACACCCCATCAAATGGGAGGAGTATGGGGCTCCACGCTAAATGGATTTGGCAGAAACAATCACTGAAGGCAAAAACCTGCCATCAACAGTCAGGAAATCCTGGCCATTCTAGGAAACAAGAGCATTTAAAAAAAACATTCGGATGGATGATAAAGCTCTGGAGGATTGAAAACTGGCACCGTGGGGTAGGAGAGATCTTGTGAAGCAGTGGGTAGTGTCCCTGCCTCTGAGCCAGAAGCTCCGAGTTTGAGTCCCACCCCAGGACTCAATGGTCAAGGGAGGTGCGTTTCTAATGCGGCCGAACAGGTTGAGTGTGTCAACCAGCAAAATCCTTCCAACACACACCAATGACAAGCGGCGAAAGTGGGAGAGACTCCTGGTCAACCATTCTAGATGCAGAGTGGCATCCATCTTCCTATAAGCACTGGCAACAGGCTAACGACCTGGTCCAGGAAAAATATCAATACGGGAATAGATGATAGTCTGCCTTGTGCACCACGAAGTTTAGGAAGAGAAGCAACAGCAAGCATGGGGTAAAGGAGGTGGCAGGAACAATCTGCGGAATAAGAGAAGAACATTCTCAAATCATTGGAAGGAAAAGGGGTTGTAGTGATCTGTACATCTGTACATACATCTGCACATACACCAGGGACTGCAGACAGATGTAACAGCCACAGCATCACTAGAGGGCATCAGAGACCGGTATAAAGGGTCCAGCCCAAGGCCGGATCTGCCTCTTTCAGAAGCACAGAGCTAGTGAGCAGCAGCAGACAGAGACAGCTCAGCATAGGCAGCTTACCTTAGCTTCACTGGTCATACCTCTTGACTGTATTATATCCAGTTAAGCTCTGGAGAACAAACCCATTGAATAAAGTATTTGTGTTAACTGGAAATCTACAATCTTTATTCAGACTTAGAGAATAACATAGGGGCGGGGGCTTATGAGAGGATGGTGTCACTGAACCAAGGATAGAAACAGTGAGACATTGTATCCTGGGATGACGACGGGAAGGAAACTATCAATAAAACTATCATGTCCATGCCAACCCGGCTACTTTGCAAAATTATCATTTTCATGTTTAAAAATGGACAAGACCTTCCGCTGACCAGCCATGACTCATACCAGAGGAATTTCTAACCTTCAGACAAAGTAGCAGAGTCTCGTTATCTTTGAACAAAAAGGCGCTAACCTTAACAGGAGAATACAGACCACCACTTATAAAAGTGGAAATCAAAAACATCTTTCCATTTACGGGCAGGCAATGAGATGAGGAATCAGGGCAGTTTAAATTAATCCCCCTTCTGTCAGTAACAAACTTGCAGTTATTTAGAAAGATTAGCTAGCTGAGTTGCAGTCCTGGAAATATTGGCAGGAGGGACTACAGTTCGCTGGACTGGTGGATCTCCATCTAGTGGTAGATGTAGGTATCTACAGGAGTGGCTGCGAGTCGGGGAGACAATGCGGATTGTGCAACATTTATTGGCAACATTAATATAGATTTAAAGGGCAAACCGTCAAAGCAAAAATAAAAAATCGGCACCAGATAATCAACATTCTCGAACTTCTGTTTTCTCTATCATGGTTGTCAGACTTGTGCTTGCCAACCACAGGCACATGTCCAGATTCACAGCTCCACTTTGCCAGATCTACGTGCGCCAATGCCAGTGCAAGTCCCACTTCATCTTGGCAGTGTTATTAACTAAATGGCAGATGCACAATGCAGTAAAATGTATGCTGCTGCTAACTTCTAAACCCAGTGCAATCAGTGAGGCACTGACGGAATTGAGCAGCAATGTGAGGACAAACTGCTTTTGGACAATCACAAAATATGTCATTACAGTTCACAAGTCAGTACCAGAAATTAGAAAAGCAAATATGGTTTAAGAATGCACTGCCCTGATTAGACTTCCGGCAGCGGAGGGGAGCTGTCGCACGTAGAGGAGCTCCGGAGGGGGGGAACATAGTCGTGTCCCGTTCCCCCCACGAAGAACGGGCGCCCAGGTGCGCGAGCTTGGCCGACTGGGCCCCCGCACGGCAGGAGAGGAAGAAGAGGAGCGACCCGGACTCCGAGGCGGAGTGGGACCGGAGACCCGGGCGCTCGGGAACGAAGCGAGCGGCAGGAGAAGCACGGGGGGAGAGCCCCCCCCCCGGGGAGAAGGAGTGGAGGCCGCAAGGGACCGGAGTGGTAAGCTGCGGCCCGGGGGGAGGAAATATACGCGCGAGGAGCCGGGGGCCGGAGACCAGGAAGCGACCGGAGAGAGTCGCCCCCCCCCCACCCCGAATGGAGACGGCACGGCGGAGCGTGGGCCTGCAAGCCGGCCCGACAGACCGAGGCCACCCCCCCCGCACAGCAGAACGCGGGCGGCAGCGGGGCACGGGACAACAACGTGGGGCAGCGAAACGCGGGGCAGGAGGAGCGGTGGCCTGAGCCAAAGCGGGGTCCGAGCCAGCAACAAGGCCCGACCCCCCCCCCACCCCCCCCGGCGGCAACCACCACGAGGCAGGCAGCGGCGGAACAAAGGGGGACTCCCGGCCCGACAAGAAGCCTTTCTCTCTCTCTCTCTCTCGCTCTGGTTCCAGGGTGAGTGAGGAGGAGAAAAAAGAAAACGAGAACTCCCGGCTTTTTGGGGGGGGGGGGAAGGAAAAAAAACAAAAGAAAAGAAAGACTTAGAAAAAGAAAACTGTTAAAGGGTCAGACCACTGCCTCTCTCCTTCCACGCTTCTCAAAAAAGAAAAGCAAACGTACCTGAAAAGAGTCTCTTCAGAAGGGAACGGGGAGAGAAAAAGAGGGGAAGAGGGCGGAAGAAGAGAAAAAAAAGGATGGGGGAAAAAGAGGGGGAAAAAAAGAGGGGAGGGGGGGGGGAAGAGGAAAAAAATAAAGGAGGGGGAAAAAGAGGGGGGAAAAAAAAGGGGGGGGGGAAATGCCAGAAGGGAGCCAAAGCAGATGGAGAAAGGGCACCAAAAGCAAACGGGGCAATACACGAGCCCACTCAGATAAGCTAATTGGCGCACGAAGCAGCAGAATGGAAGCCTCACTGCAACTAAAAGAACTGGCAGACAGGAGCTATTTCCCCCTGGGAAGGAGGGGAACTGGAAGGCAGCCTTTGCCGAGGCGCTGAGTGACCACCAGCAAGAAAACAAGGCAGGGACCAAAGCAGACATAGAGGCCGCAGAACAGACAGCAATGGCCAAGGCCCTGGCGGAGGTGCAGCTCGCCCTGGGCAAAGCAGAGAAGAAACTGGAAGCCGAGGAGGAGAAACTGGAAACCCAAAAGGCGACCATTAAGGAGCTGGAGAGGGCTGCGACTGACATGAGCGACCGGATCATGGCCCTGGAGAGAGAGGTGGCAAGACTGGGCACAACGTAAGGGGGCCAGAAGAGCAGGGTGGACGACCAGGAAAACCGCTCAAGAAGACAAAATGTCAGGATAGTGGGCCTACCAGAGGTGATCGAGGATAGAAATCCCACGGCCTACGTGGCTGAGATGCTGGGCAACTTTCCCCAACCCACCAGAAATGGACAGTGTGCACCGGTCGCTGCGCCCGAAACCCAGGGCGGGGGAACACCCGAGGGCAGTTATAGCCAAACTGCACCGATACAAAGACAGGGAAACAATCCTGCGCTGGGTCAGGCAAAACAGAACCTGCAGGTGGGAAGGACACCTCATTAGAGTGTACGAGTACATTGGGGCAGACCTTGCCAGGACACGGGCCAAATTCAATAGAGCAAAAGCAGCCCTTCACAGGAACAAGGTGCGCTATGGTACGCTGTACCCAGCGAAACTCTGGGTCACATACCAAGAAAGAGAGTATTTCTTTACAGCCCCCGCCAACGCAAATAAATTTAGCGAAGAACATGGGCTGGAAAACCAACAGCGAGGGTAGAAACACGGGGCCCCAAAGTAAGGGGCAACAACATGCCGACGGGGAGAGGGGGAGTGAGGCAATGCCAGGCCCCCCCCGCCCCACCCCTAACATGGCAAGCGCACCCTGAACAAAAAGCAAACCGCTACCCAACGAACCGACATAGGTGGGAAAGCAGGCCCCAGCACAAGGGTATGAGAGTAGCGGAGAAGGGTGAGCAAACAGGGGGAGTGCAGGGTAGGGTGGGGGAAGAGTGGGCGAAAAAACCCAGAGGCTGGGCAGGGGAGAAGCGAGACAGTAACTCCCTAGAGGGGGGTCGCCGAACTAGCAAGAAAGCTAGAACTGGGGACATGCAAAAAAGGGGGTCGCAGCGCGCCCCCAACAGAGGGGATGGCGGCAGGCAGAGGGCGGGTGGGACCACTCAACAGAGGCGGGAGGACAAACGGGGACAGGAGCAGGGGACAGAGGGACAAAGGAGGGATATACGGGAGAAGGGGAGAAAGGGGGAGGAAAGGGAGGGATGGGGGAGGAAAGGGAGGGATGGGGGAGCACGGGGGTGGGGGGGGGGGCACAGGGACGGAGGGACAAACAAGGCTAGAAAAGGAACAGCAATAGGGCTACAGAGTGCCGCAACCAAGGGCTCGGAAGAAGGAATCGCTGCAAGCATCCACCCAGTACGGCCTCTGGGCAAAGGGAAACCCCAAAGTGAAGGGGGCTACCCGCGTGGCAGCCGCACAGCGGGCGACCATGGCGGGGGCCCCCTGGATGGAGGGAAGCCCCGGAGCGCAGTGGCCCGGCCGCATAGAGAGAGCAGTGACAGCGACCATCCTGGACGGCCCCCTAACAAGGGGGAACCCCGGAGGGCAGGGGCGCGCCCACCAGATGAATACGGTTAATCCCACAGGAGCGAGGGGACAGAAGCCCCCCACCAGGATAGTCACCTGGAACGTAAGGGGACTCAACAGCCCAGTGAAAAGATCCAGAGTCCTCAACCACCAAAGAAACATGAAGGCAGACATAATCTTCCTTCAAGAGATGCACCTGAGAGAGCAGGACCGACTGCAGGTAAGAAAGGGCTGGGTGGGGCAGACCTACCATTCCTGTTACGGGACGAGGGTCAGGGGGGTGGCAATACTGGTCAGCAAATGGATGATGTTTAGGGCGACAAAGACGGTTACAGACCCAGGGGGACGGTATGTTATGGTCAGCGGGGCCCTGGATGGGGCACCGGTAGTACTAGTTAACGTGTACACGCCCAACTGGGACGACTCGAGCTTCATTAAGAAGACCATGGCAGAAATCCCTGACATAGCGACACACCGTTAATCATGGGGGGGGGGACTTGAACTGTGTACAGGACCCAAAGACTGACAGATCAAACCCCAAGATGGGGAAAACCGCAAACATGGCAAGGGAACTCGGTCACTTTATGGAACAGATGGGAGCGGTGGACCCCTGGAGGTTCGCTCACCCGGTGGAGAAGTAGTTTTCCTTCTTCTGCCGAGTACACAATGTATACACTAGAATTGACTTCTTTGTGGTGGGGAAGACGGTGCTTCCGGGGCTAGACAAAGTGGAATACTCCGCAATTGTGATATCAGACCACGCTCCACACTACATGGACGTGAGGCTGGAAACGGGCAGGGCCCAACGCCCCACATGGAGGTTGGGCATTGCCCTACTAGCTGACAAGGCCTTCAATGAAAAGATATTGCGGGCCATAGCAGAATACACAGAGAACAATCAGAACGGGGAGGTCTCGCCCTCCACGTTCTGGGAAGCGCTAAAGGCCGTACTAAGAGGGTAAATCATCGCTTTCAAAGCCAAAGAGATAGGGAGGAAAGGGCGGCTAGGCAGCAGCTGGTCGACTCCATACTGGAGGTAGACCGTAAATACTCCAAGGCCCCGACCGTAGAGCTCCTGGCGGAGAGGAAAGAGTTACAAAGGAACTTTGATCTGTTCTCCACCAGGAAAGCAGTGCTTCAACTCCGCCAAGCACGTGGGACCCTATACAAACACGGAGACAAAGCCAGCCGACTGCTGGCACACCAGCTGAGAAAGCAGGCAGCCACCAGAGAAATTGCACAAATCAGGGATACTAGAGGCGCATTACAAACAGAGCCAGAAAAGATCAACAAAGCCTTCAGGGCCTTTTACCAAAGGCTGTACACCTCAGAGCCCCCAACGGGGGAGGCCAGGATGAAACGGTTCCTTGATGGCCTGGACATACCAGTCATGGGGGAGGACAGAAAACGGGTCCTGGAAGCACCACTCTTACTGGGAGAGATCATGGACAGCATCAGCTCCATGCAGGCGGGGAAGGCACCAGGACCGGACGGATTCCCGGAGGACTTCTACAAAACATTTGCGACATCACAGGCCCTGCACCTGCCAAGGGCACACTGCCACCCACGCTAGCACAGGCCTCAATCTCGCTGATACCTAAGAAAAAGACCCAACGGAATGTAGGTCATTCAGACCCATCTCACTGCTGAACGCAGATGCCAAAATACTGGCCAAGATTCTAGCCAAAAGGCTAGAAGACGGCGTGCCAGAGGTAGTCGCAGAAGACCAGACGGGCTTTATCAAATGTAGACAGTTTACCTCCAACATCAGGCGCCTGCTGAACGTGATAATGACCCCCTCCGGGGAGAGAACACCAGAGGTGATCGTCTCCCTAGACGCAGAAAAGGCCTACAGCAGAGTCAAATGGAAGTATCTCATAGGGGTACTGGAGCGGTTCGGGCTTGGAACAGGGTTCACCTCCTGGGTAAAACTCCTATACAGCGCTCCCATGGCGAGCGTACGGACAAACAACACCAACTCCCGATGCTTCCAGCTGCACAGGGGCACCAGACAAGGATGCCCACTGTCCCCGGATGCCCTAGCGATCCAGCCACTAGCACTTGCGTTCAGCGCGGCAAAAAGCTGGAGGGGAATCCGAAGGGGCGGCAGAGAGCACAGAGTCTCACTCTATGCAGATGACCTGCTCCTCTACATCTCGGACCCACAAAGCAGCATGGGCGGAATCATCGCGCTCCTGAAAGAGTTTGGTGCCTTCTCAGGCTACAAACTCAACATGAGCAAAAGCAAGATCTTCCCGGTACACCCACAAGTAGGTGGGGCAGCCCTAACGGGACTGCCGTTTAAACAAGCCCGACTCAAATTCCGCTACCTGGAGATCCAAATGGCCCATGACTGGAAAGGGATCCACAAATGGAACCTCACCAGTCTGACGGAGGAAGTAAAGAAGGGCCGGCAAAGATGGAACACACTCCCACTCTCCCTTGCGGGAAGAGTCCACGCGATCAAAATGAACGTGCTGCCTAGGTACCTCTTCCTATTCAGAGCCATCCCGATCTACACTCCCAAGGCCTTTTTACAAGCAGTAGACAAACTAATCATGGCGTTCGTATGGGGTGGGGGGGGGGGGGGGGGGGGGAAGAATGCTTGGATCACAAAGAAGGTCCTACAAAAAACAAAATCCAGGGGGGGCCTAGTCCTCCCAAACCTACAATTCTACTACTGTGCGGCGACGGCCAAGCAAATAAGGGGATGGATCAAGGAGCCAGAGGCTGAGTGGGTGCACACGGAAGAGGCCTCCTGCATGGGCATCTCCTTTCAGTCCCTCGCCACGTCAGCACTCCCATCCCCACCCAAAAAACACTCCAGCAGCCCGGTGGTGATAGCCACACTCCAGTTCTGGAACCAGCTATGGCATCAATTTGGCCTGACCAAAATGTCGGACAAAGCTCCCATCTGTAACAACCATAGGTTCACACCAGCACTGACTGACACCACCTTCAAAAGGTGGGGACAGGACGGAGGGACACTGACAGTCAGGGACCTGTACACCGACGGCAGGGTCACAACATTGGACGAACTGACGGAGAAATTCCAGCTGGCCAGGGGGAACGAGCTAAGGTACCTGCAGCTCAGAAACTTCCTACGAAAGGAGACAAGGACTTACCCACAACTGCCACGACAGACACTACTGGAGGAGTTACCGGACGCAAGCATATTAGAGAGAGATAACTGTAGCGACATGTACGACTGATTGGTAGAAGGGGCCAACACCATACCGGACGCAACAAGAAGGAAATGGGAGGAGGACCTGGCGATCGAGATAGGGTGGGGACTCTGAAGCGAAGCACTGCATAGGGTCAACTCCACCTCCACCTGCGCAAGGCTCAGCCTGAAGCAACTTAAAGTGGTACAGAGAGCCCACTTAACAAGAACTCGTATGAGTAGGTTCTTCCCGGAGGTGGAGGATAGATGTGAACGGTGCCGAGGAGGCCCGGCCAACCACGCCCACATTCTCTGGTCGTGCCCCAGACTTGTGGAGTACTGGACTGCCTTCGTCGAGGCAATGTCCAAAGTGGCGGGGGTGAGGGTGGAGCCATGCCCGAAAGTGGCGGTCTTCGGGGTATCAGAGCAGCCAGATCTATTCCTGGGGAGGAGGGCAGACACCCTTGCCTTTGCCTCCCTGATCGCCCGACGTAGAACCCTGTTCGGCTGGCGGTCAGCAGCATCACTTAAAGCTGCAGACTGGCTGTCCGACCTCTCGGAATCTCTCCAAATGGAGAAAATCAAATTTGCCATCCGAGGGTCAGACGACGGCTTCCACAGAACGTGGGAGCCATTCACCCGATTGTTCCGGGACTTGTTTGTGGCCAACAAACAAGCAGAAGAATAGCCAGGTAGCCAGGAACCAGGGGAAAGCAACCAAAGCATGAGAGGAAGAGATAGACCGGGAGAGGGGGGGTGGGACACACAGTGGGCAGCACGGTAGCATTGAGGATAGCACAATTGCTTCACAGCTCCAGGGTCCCAGGGTCGATTCCGGCTTGGGTCACTGTCTGTGCGGAGTCTGCACATCCTCCCCGTGTGTGCGTGGGTTTCCTCCGGGTGCTCCGGTTTCCTCCCACAGTCCAAAGATGTGCAGGTTAGGTGGATTGGCCATGCTAAATTGCCCTTAGTGTCCAAAATTGCCCATAGTGTTGGGTAGGGTTGCTGGGTTATGGGGATAGGGTGGAGGTGTGGACCTTGGGTAGGTTGCTCTTTCCAAGAGCCGGTGCAGACTCGATGGGCCGAATGGCCTCCTTCTGCACTGTAAATTCTATGACAACTCAGTCTAAGAGAAAGGAAAGGCGAACCACGGGGGATTGGTGGGGGGAACACCTGCACCAGACCCACTCAAGGATTGCCCTCCGGAAGTGCCTCGCCGGCACAAACGGATGCCTACTTACATTTATATATATACATCATATCCTGTGTACATAACGGCAAAATATACTCTGTGCAAAAATCCAATAAAAAACATTTATAAAAAAAAGAATGCACTGCCCAACATCTTTATTATAAATATTGTGCTTCCCCCCCCCATGCACAGTCAATGCCATAGAATCCCTGCAGTGCACAATGAAGCCATTCAACCCACTGAGTCTGTAGCAACACTCTTAAAGAACTCCAAACCCAGGCTCCCGTCCTATCCCAATAACCATGAAATCCCACCTAACCTGCACGTCCCTGGACACTGGAGGTGAATTTTTTAGCATGGTCAATCCAGCTGACCTGCACATCTTTGCACTGTGGGAGGAAACTGGAGCACCCGGAGGAAATCCACATCGACACGAGAGAAAGGGCAAACTCCACACAAGTCACCCAAGGCAGGAATCAAACCTGGGTCCCTGCCGATGTGAGGCAGCAGTGCTAACCACTGTGCCACCGTGGCATCCTACTGTTATTTCTATTGCTTCCGCCTTCACTTGCTCCAATTCCACTCATTATTTCCGACTCCCTCAAGTACTTATTATTCCCTTCTTTATCATGTTCTGCCTAAGGTATTTTCCCCCCAAATCCTCACTCCCTTCTTCCCCCATACCCTTCTCAATACTGCCCCGGAGCCCTCAGTTTGTCAACCTTCTAAAATGCTCTCAAGACAGCTAGAATATCGAACATAGAACATCTCTCAAATCATTCTCACTAAATCACTCCCAAGTACCATAGTGTCTCACTTGCTATCTTCAGCACACCACATGCACAATTCCACACCGTTTCCCTGATGTTCCATTAGCAAAGCAATAATGTGTCAGCAGTCTAGCAGATATAGGTGGTCTCATGACGCAGTGGGTAGCGTCTCTGCTTCTGAGCCAGAAACCCTCAGGGTTTGAGTCCCACCCCAAGACTTGATAGTCAAGGAAGCTGCATACATAACGTGGCCACACAGGTTGGGTGTGAACCTGCAAAATCCATCCAGCACACACAAATGGCAGGGGGTAAGAGTAGGAGACTCTGGTCAGCCATCCTCGATGCGGAGTGGCACCTCTCAAGCTGTAAGCCTCCAGAGGCAGGCTAGCGACATGTTCCAGTTAAAACTTGCTACAGGAACAGATGAAAGTCTGCCTTGTGCACCATTTGATGCAGGAAGAGAAAGAACAGTAACTAGCAGATAGGGGCAGCACAGTGGCACCGTGGTTAGCACTGCTGCCTCACAGTGCCAGGGTCCCGGGTTCAATTCCGACCTTGGGTGACTGTGTGTGTGGAGTTTGCACTTTCTCCCCGTGGATTTTCTCCCCGTTGGTCTCTCCCTGTATGGGTTTTCTCCGGGTGCTCCGGTTTCCTCCTATAGTCCAAAGATGTGCAGGTTAGGTGGATTGGCCATGCTAAATAGCCCCTTTGTGACAAAGGTTGGTTTGGGCGATGGGGCAGGGGAGTGAGCCTGGGTAGGGTGCTCTTTTGCAGGGTTGGTGCAGACATGACGGGCTGAATGGCCTCCTTCTGCACTGTAGGTATTCTATAATAATCCATTAAAAGTCTCATGGATTTGCCAACTTGCTGCACCACAATTATTTGTCAGAACACTTTCCCGTCACATCTATGCCTAATTGCAATTCTTTTCTGTCATGCCAACACTCAATATTTTTTGTTGCTTATTTATTTCTAATTACCTAATGGCCTGCCTTCTCAAACTTGTCCCTTCCCTGAGGTGTGGTGATCCTCAGGTTAAATCACCACCAGTCAGCTCTCCGCCTCAAAGAGGAAAGCAGCCTATGGTCATCTGGGACTCTGGCGACATTACTTACTTAATTGCCTAATTCTTGGCATTTGACGCATCCCCAAGTGACTTTTGCAAGCGTCTATTTTTCAAATTCAGGCAAGATTGACAAAGAAATAAATAATTGTTGCATTGTGGGTGTCTGACCAGCCGCTCGGGAATTAAATGAATAATTTGTTCTATGTCAGATTAAAAATAATTAATACAATCTTTGACGTTATATTAATCTGCTGGCTCAGTAGTTTTTTTCAAAGTGTATGAAATGCTTTCGATGTATAATTAAAAGATGCCCTAATGTGGAATTAATTAGCTGATTCATTGAAGTCATGTGACCCAGAGGTCATACACTAAATTAAAAAGAAATATCTGACAATCACATCAAAATGCCTGTTCTTGCTTTAAAATACAGATATTTCCCTCTCACAAAAGGAATGAGAGACACCTCATGATGGCCTTCTTTGTTACTGAATGACAAATCCTCACCATTGCTGTCAAACCGTGCCAAATGATTTGCTCAGAGCTACCAAACCTTACAAACCCTCCCCCAGGTTCCGAAATCCTTAGTGTCTCCCTGCACAAGCCTGATCAGCATATTGATAAAATTCCACAATCCACATCCCAACTAAACTAAAACAACTTACATACTTTCAACATACGAACAAGGAACAGGAGTTGGCCATTCAAGCCCTCGAACCTGCTTCACCATTTAATATTGTAATGTGCTTGTTGGATGGCCTGATTTATTACAAGAACATTTGTAGTTAAAGTTATAAACGATTTATTAGCATTAACTATGGGTAAACTAAATACAAGACAACAGATGAACAACAGCAAAATCATACACATGCAAGCTCTCTCTTTTACTTCCTCCAGCCAGTGTCTGATCTGCTGAATTTACATTCCCTTATATACAAGTGAGATTCCTAGTGGTCAGTCAATGAATTACAACAATTACATATCACTACAAATATGACCATGGCTGATCTGATTGTAGCCTCAACTCCACATTACACATACACCCCCATGACTTCTTTGTTAGTCACTAATCTATCTGCCTCCACCTTAAAAATATTAATTGACTCTGCCTCCACCAGCTCTGGGAAAGAGAGTTCCAAAGTTTCAAGACTCTCCGAGAGAAAAAAATTCTTCTCATCTCCGTCTTAAATGGAAGATCCCTTATTTTTAAACTGTTTCCCCTGGCTCTAGTCTCTTCGACAAGGGGAAACATCCTTTCAGAATCCATCCTGCCAAGTGTCCACAGTATATATTTTGGTTCAGTAAGATCACCGCACAATCTTCTTAATTCCAATCGATGCAGGCCCAACTTCTCCAACTTTCCTCATAAGATAACCTCATCCTAGATACAAGCTGCGTGAATCTTCTCTGAACTGCTTTTACATAATTTCTTAAATAAGGAGACTAAAACTATACTCAGTGCTCTAGATGTGCTGTTCTCAATGCCCCTGCACAACTGTGGCAAAACACCCCTACTTTTAGCTTCCATTCTCCTTTCAATAACTTCTAACATTCCAGGCATGATTTAATGGAAATGAAACAGAGCTCTGTTTTGGGCGCATTTAGTGGGGTGTTTCCTGCCGCTTGCAAAATCGAGAATGACCACGCAATTAAACGGTTCGAAAGGGTCCAGGAAGTTCACGTATGTTTCTCAAAGATATGGGTGTTTGGCAAACAGGTCATACTGCGGATTAGGACCTAGATGGCATAGTTTTGAATGAGCCTTTAAGGAGAGTGTAGGATGGGAGGCTAGTCAGGACAGCAATTAAATCAGTCAAATTTGGCAAAGTCAAAGGAGAAGGGTTCAGTGACAGGTAAGCTGAAGTGGAGGTGGCGGTGGGAAATGTATTAGATTGGAATTATCTTGGCATTACAATGGAGAGGATAGAGAGCCCGAGGTTTATTTGGGGATTAAGCAGGAAACTGATGTTGAAACAGTGGCTTGAGATAGTGGCTGGCAAGGGGATGGAGTCAGCCACAAGGGTGCAGCGCCTATTGCAGAGGCCAAATACAATAGCTTCAGTCTCAGCAGGCACAAAGCGGTAATTCATCCAATGCTGGATGTCAGCCAAGGAGTCTGAATGTACTGGGGAAATGGAAAGGTGGTGAAAGGGTAGAGCTGGAGGTTGTCAATATATGTGCCTGAGGATGATGTTGGCAAGGCACAGCATGTCGTCAAGGAAAAGGAGGCCAAAGGTGGCTATTTGGGTACTCCCAAGGTGACAGTGCAGGGATGAAAAGGGAAACTTTCTGGTGTCATCAGGGAGTTCCAATGAGTTGACAAATGGAGAAGAAGCATTGAAGGAGTTTGGGGCCATCAAGAGTGGCGAAGGCTGTAAAGAAATTAAGGAGAACCAGGAGGAATAATCTACCATGGCCGGAATCACAGGGAATGTTTTTGTGACTTGGTTAAGGTCTGAGAGGTAGCCATGTATTCAAGGATGATGAAAAAAAACAGATTGGGAATGGAGCTGCAGTTCACAAGGCACACAGAGATCAACAATGGGCTATTGTTATGTATTTGGCACTGGTACATTTTAAGATCAATCAGTACATAGGTAGGAAGTGATTAAGATTGCAACTGATTAGTAAATTCGCAGATGACACAAAAATTGGTGGAGTTGCGGATAGTGAAGAGGATTGTCGGAGGATACAGCAAGATATAAACTGGTTGGAGTCTTGGGCGGAGAAATGGCAGATGGAGTTTAATCCAGACAAGTGTGAGGTAATGCACTTTGGAAGGTCCAATGTATGTAGGAATTACACAATAAATGGGAGAACACTTGCGAGTACTGACAGGCAGAGAGATCTGAGCGTGCATGTCCACTGATCACTGAAAGTGGCAACGCATGTGGATAAGGCAGTCAAGAAGGCATATGGCATGCTGGCCTATATTGGTCGGGGCGTTGAATATAAAAATTGGCAAGTCATGTTGCAGCTGTAGAGGAGCTTAGTTAGGCCTCATTTGGAATAGTGTGTACAATTCTGGTGGCCACAATATCAGAAGGATGTGGATGCTTTGCAGAGGGTACAGAAGCGGTTTACTAGGATGTTGCCTGGTATGGAGGACATTAGCTATGAGGAGAGGTTCAGTAAACTCGGTCTGTCCTCACTTGAACGATGGAGGTTGAGAGGTGACTTGATGGAGGTCTTCAAGATTATGAGTGACATGGAAAGAGTGGATAGTCAGATGCTCTTTCCTAGGATAGGAGAGTCAAGTACGAGGGGACTTAGGTTTAAAGTGTATGGGGAAAGATTAGAACAGATGCGCAAGGCAGGTTTTTTACACGGAGGGCAGCACGGTAGCACAGTGGGTAGCACTGTTGCTTCAAAGCTCCAGGGTCCCAGGTTCGATTCCCGGCGTGGGTCACTGTCTGTGTGGAGTCTGCATGTTCTCCCCGTGTCTGCCTGGGTTTTCTCCGGGTGCTCCGGTTTCCTCCCACAAGTCCTGAAAGACATGCTGTTTGGACATTCTGAATATTCCCTCTGTGTACCAGACTAAGCGCCGGAATGTGGCGATTAGGGGCTTTTCACAGTAACTTCATTGCAGTGTTAATGTAGGCCTACTTGTGACAATAAAGATTATTAATTATTAAATATATGGAACACGCTGCCTGGGGAGGTGGTGGGAGCAGGTATGATAGCAACATTTAAGGGGCAACTATACAAATATATGAATATGATGGGAATGGAAGGATGTGGACTCCGTAACTGTATATGATTTTAGTTTAGGCAGGTACCATGGTTGGCGCAGGCTTGGAGGACTGAAGGGCCTGTTCCTGTGTTGCATTGTTCTTTGTTTATTGTTCTTTTCTTGCTTCAGCAGTCGAACTCAAAGGAAACATGGTTCCTGCAATCCCATAACGCACTGGCTTGCAAAGTACAGCAAGCCAGACAAAACATCCAATACATAGCAGTTATATTGTGGAGGGACAGTGATGATCATGATGGAGTGGTGCATGAGGAGAGGGAACCATTTACAATCTTAGCTAGCCTGAGAGCCAGGAAGGGAAATTGTGGGTACAGAATGTAGTAGGGATAGTTTTGAGGGAGCAGTCAGTAGGTCTCATGGAGGTTGGAAAAGACATGGTGGAAAGAGAAAGCAGAAGCTACTTACAGTTGGGAGTTCTGACTCTTCCCTCTCCCATATCCATAGACCTCCACACCTCAGTCCTGTAAGTATTGGGACCAATCCCTCAATGCCAGCACACTGGGATAGTGTTGTTCATAACCCAACCTCCACCCAGTGCCATTAAACCTCAGGACCTTTATTGCCTTATGCTCCACTGCCTTCTGAACCAACTCTTAGCGTTACTGAAGGCCCAACCCACCCCATCACACAATCCCAAGTATATGTTAATGAAGAGGTACAAATTAACTACACAATCTGTGATGATGATTAATGCCAATGATTAAGAGTTTTATATGTATTTTGATTCTGAAAATAGTACTTTGTTGAAAGCCTGAGAATATTATGAAATCAAAATAAAGTTTGACTTATTTTGTAATTAGTGGCTGTCACAATAACACATTCTGCATTCAGTGGCATAACTCTGTTAAGAAGCTGCAGGAAAAAAAAAGTTTCTGAGGGACAGAAATAACGGCGGGATTCTCCAGTCCGCCAGCCGCATTTTCCTGGGCGGCGTTCCCTTGCCGCCAGTGGGATTCTTCATTCGCGCCAATGGAATTCCATTGTGGCTAACCCACGCTGCATGGGAAACCCACGGGCGTGGGTGCACTGGCATCGCAACTGAGAATCCTGCCGGTGGAGAATCCACTACTTTGGCCCCTCTGTGCCTGCCCACTTCATTCTTCATTCTGATTCTAATTTTAGATGGTAGCTTTTAGAGAGACTGAATGAAATGGACAACATTTCACTGCTTTACACATCATCAAAAACTCGCTGTGTAACCATTGTAAAATGTAATTAGAAGCTGCTTTCGAATGTCAATGATTGCTAGCTTGCTTCACTGATCTTCTGTAATCCTTGTACAAAAGGAACTGGCATTTTGAACCCAGACGTTTCAGCATGAAAAACCCCTTTCCTACATGCTTCTTGAATGACTTCATTCCAACAAATACCCATCGACTGAAATAAACGGCTTTCTGTCATCAAAATGCAAATGGTAGAGTGAACAGTTTACTGTGGAGTGCAGCTCAAAATATTTTGGCTGCTTTATTCAAACAGGAATCGGTTAAACACATCTGGCAGGGTCAGTTGAATTAATCACAAAAATCAGAAGAGGCGTAGTGTAGAACGTTGGCTTCCTGAGTCAGTAAGAGGCAACAGTTCTGCATTTATTACATGTAGGCTCAGCACTTTCTTCAATTTGTGTTGATTATCCCTTGGCGATGCACACATTTATTTACTGTTGGAAAATAATTATATTTTACAATTAATGTTCATTTAGTAATAATTGCTTTTGGGAAGAAATACAATGCAGATGTCTTGGATGATTTTAAAGACCATTTAATCGTGTGTCATTTCTATTTAAAATTAACCTGCAGAATGTCTGGGTCCATAGACTACAAATTATTATCCTTTCCAATCGACATTTTGAGCTGTCTGTGGAGGAAGCAGCTCCTCAAAACCTAATCTTCTAAATCTCTGTAATGGGAAATTTTTTGGAAATGAAATTGAACAGTGTTTCTGGACACACCAGGTATCCCACAATGCAATGCATAAATACGTCAACTTGACAACACCAATCGTGAGATCTCTCGTTGAGACAAGACCAACAACAGCCTCAGACTTTGTCTCTGATAAGCAAAATGCCTTTTTGTCCTTTACACTTTCAGCTCCCCATCTTGCGTGTTCACATCATTGTGACACTAGAGGAATAAGAACATACTTTTTTTTACACATTGGTTCTTCTGACATGGGTGACAGCAGCAAGGCAGCATTTGTGGTCAATCGATCCAGGATCACAAGGTAAACAAGACAGGGTATCTAATGGCTAAACCCTTCATCAGCTCCTTTTATAAATCATTCTAATAATTGACCATTATATCTGTGTAGCAGACTGCGTGTTACGTTGTGGGTGGTTTTAATCTTTTTAAATTGCACATATGTCGGCACATTGCTAACCAACGTGCTTCTGGATTTCCTGTTGTGATTGTTCCATTACCTATCCTCTCACCTTCCACTTTTAATATATTTTCCTGAAGCATTACCGACAGCACTTTGAGGTGAAAAAAATTACCATATTCAGGATTTGAATGGCATCCAAGGTTAGTGCCCAGATATATATCAGTGCTGGAACCTAGACCTGTTTCTAAGGGTATCCTCTCTGCTGGCAGAATGGCATAACATTGAGCAGCCTCAACCATGCCCCTGTTCTGTGCTTGTTATGTGAGTCTGGTAACTGATTTATGCTCACCATGCTTGATTGGTAAAGCCTGGGTGTTGACCCCGAGATAAGTAAACACACACACAGAAGCCATTGAAAACTGAGCAGGAAGAAATGTTAAAGTATTGGATAAAACGCTGCAAATAAAGTTCCTGCACATTTTGAAACTAATGTCATCTCTGCATTCTCTGAGGTGAAACAAATATATAAATTATGTCTGGGTCCATAGCATTAATCTTCTGTGGGATACAGAGTAAAGCGTAACTAAACCAGTTTCATGCTTGTACACAGAAGGATGCGGCACATGTTCATTTTTATATATGAGTTTAGGTGAATTGGTAAAACTCCGGCCTTTTAAGTCAAATGGTTTTGAGCTCCTGCCTCATTATGGGAGGTGGGAGGGGGGGGGGGGGGGGGATAATCTTGGATCACATGTTGGTGCACTATTGAGAAGGTGCTGCATTTTTATAATGATGAGTCACTAAGCAAAGCTAATTTCTATATAAACTTGTTTACTGACCTGCATTGGCGCCTAGTTCAGCAGTGCTTCAGGTTTAAATTTCTCATCCTCATTTTCCTTAGAGAGTGTGCAGAGTTGATTTATCAGAATGATATCAGTACTCCAGCTAACGGTTACATTTCAAGGAGGGGGGGGGTCACATAAACTAGCTTTGATTTCTTGGAATTTAAAGATTAAAAGGTGACTTGATTGAAGTCTTCTAGAAATTAAGGGGACTGATAGGGCAGGATGGGGGAAAACCTTTTCTGTTCATTCGGGAGCCCAGGACCAGGGCCTCGGTCAGAAAATAAGAGGCTGGAGTGAAATTAGAAACAATTCGTCAAGTGGAGAAAGTTTGGAACTCTCTCCTACAAACATCAATTGATGTTAGATCAATTGTTAATTTTACAACATGAGATTGATGGTGTATGGAGATAAATTGCAGATCATCTGTGACCAAAATGAATAGGAAACAGGTTAAAGGTCTACTCCAGTTCCTATATTACATTCCAATCACTTCATAATATCAAACCTCCCGACAGCTGTAATATTCTCCAGTTTCAGAAACCTCCAAGATATCGGTGCTCCTCAAAATCTGACCTATTGAGTATTTCCAATTCTAATCTCATCACCATTCAACTACCAAGGCACTGAGTTCTGGAATTTTCTCTCCAAACCTTTCATCTTCTCTTTCCTCCTTTAAGATGCTCCGCAACACCTACCTCTGACAAGCTTTTATTATCTGCTGTATCATTTCCTTTCTTGGTGCCATGTCAAATATTCTATTAATGCTCCTGTAAAGCATCTTGTAATGTTTCATTATTGCTGAAAATAAGACACATATTGTTGAAGCTTTTTGTCTTGCACTCATCAGGACAGTTCATGAAAATACCAAATGTAAAGGGAACAACAATTTATACTTCATGAGAAGAGAGTGCTGATTGGTTGGCAAGTGGACTCTGATTGGTAGAGGCATTGCTGGTGCCTAAAAAAAACAAAAAACAATATTTGTCCAATTAGATGATTGTTTTACTGAAAGCTATGGCCCAGAACTTTGGTTTCCAGGCAAATTAACTCTGCAGACTGAAAGATCTTAACTCCCATGGACTTCCCCAGTCAAACCACAATGCATTAGTCCAGACTGAAAACCACATTCCTTTCGTCAATTGAACCAAGATCCTTGGAGCTGTGAGGCATCAATGCTAACCACTGTGCCACCATGCCACCCAATGCTTAACATTAAAATAAAACACTTCAACTCCTAACTGCTATCTTTTTATCCCCCATCCAGCAAACCCATATCAGGTCAAACCCCACTTTTAACTAGAGGTAGAAAGATCAGGATTACTTGCCAAACATTGAATAGAGGTCTTTTGACACCCTGCCAGAATAATGCAGAATCTCTGGCTGTATTTCTTCAGAAACTGCTTCTTAGCTCGCCTTCCAGCCAATAAAACTAAAATTGAAAACCATATTACTAAGACTAAACACAATGGGTAGGATTCTCCGTTTGGGAGACTACGTTCTCCTGCCGGAGATGAATAGCTCATTCCACCCCAGGTCTCTGAGTTTAAGGGGGAGGACTCCTCTGTAGAGGGACCCTCCCTGCAGACTATTTTAAGTGACCCAAATAAACTGAATGAAACAAACTGAGGGACAAATTAAACGGGGCAGCCCCATAATGGTAATAATAATTTTAAAAAGGATACTGACTTAAACAAAACCAAAACACAAATGAGACTTAAAGCATCAAACTAAAATGTGATTAAAAGGTCAATAAAGCACCCCAGACCCTGAGGTGCTCACCGGGCATGGGAGGCTTCGATGGTACCCGTGGACGCCGCATGAGCTCTCTCCGGAGACACCCGGCTGCAAATTAAGCCACGAAAGATGGCCACACAGTCGGGTTGGTCGCCTGCTGCCTGGACCTGTTTGTGGCAAGTTTTGCCAGGCTAAGGAGCAGGTTCATGGGGAGGTCCTCCACTCTTCCCGCCCCTCTTCAGACTGGGTGTAAGTAGATCAGGAACGTGGTGGTGAAGTCCAAACAAAACTGAAACAAAACGTTTTTCAAGAACAGAAATAGGGGTGCAGCCTAAAACAACTTCGATACACATGGCCCACAGACTCCACAAGGGGCAGCACGGTAGCACAAGTGGATAGCACTGTGGCTTCACAGCGCCAGGGTCCCAGGTTCGATTCCCTGCTGGGTCACTGTCTGTGCGGAGTCTGCACGTTCTCCCCGTGTGTGCGTGGGTTTCCTCCGGGTGCTCCGGTTTCCTCCCACAGTCCAAAGACGTGCAGGTTAGGTGGATTGGCCATGATAAATTGCCCTTAGTGACCAAAAAGGTTAGGAGGGGTTATTGGGTTATGGGGATAGGGTGGGAGTGAGGACTTAAGTGGGTCGGTGCAGACTCGATGGGCCGAATGGCCTCCTTCTGCACTGTATGTTCTATGTTCTATGTTCTATGTTCTAAGGCTGCAAAAAAGGCAGGCATCTTGGGAGTCCGTGAACCGATGCAGTCTATGGTTGTATGGGACTGCCGCATGCAACACCGTCAACCCCAGGTCCCTGAGTTTAGAAACATAGAAAACATAGGAGCAGCAGGAGGCCTTTCGTACCCTTCAGGCCTGCTCCGCCATTCATTATCATTCATGGCTGATCATCCAACTGAATAGCCTAATCACGCTTTCCCCCATATCCTTTGATCCCCTTCGCCCCAAGTACTATGTCTAACTGTGTCTTGAAACCGTACAATGTTTTGGACTCAATTACTTCCTGTGGTAACAAATTCCACAGGCTCACCACTCGCTGGGTGAAGAAATTTCTCCTCATCTTTGTCCTAAATGGTCTACCCCAAATTGTCAGACTGTGACCCCTGATTCTGGACAACCCATCATCGGGAACATCCTTCCTGCATCTACCCTGTCTAATCCTATAAAAATATTATAGGTTTCTGTGAGATCCCCCCCTCATTCTCCTGAACTCCAACGAATACAATCCAATCCGATTCAATCTCTCCTCATACATCTGTCCTTCCATCCCAGGAATCAGTCTGGTAAACCTTGGCTGCACTCCCTCTGTAGCTAGAACATCCTTCCTCAGATAAGAAGACCAAAACTGCACATAATATTCCAGGTATGGCTTCACCAAGTCTCAGTATAATTGCAGCAAGACATCCCTGCCCCTGTACTCAAATCCTCTCGCAATGAAGGCCAGTATACCTTTACGCAGGCCTCGTTGCACGTTTCCCTCTTCTAATTTATGGTCATTCAGATAATAGTCTGCCTTCTTGTTTTTGTCACCAAAGTGGATAACCTCGCATTTATCCAAATTATACTGCATCTGCCATTCATTTGCCCACTCACTCAACTTGTCCAAGTCAGACTGAAGGATTTCTGCATCCTCCTCACAGCTCACCCTCCCAACCCGGGGGGGGCTCTGAAGAGGGTCCTTCCCTGCAGACTCCAGCTAGCCTGATGCCATTTCATGCTGTAATGAGCGTTGATTGGCAGAAGGCAGGAATTCTGCCTGTCACGAGCAGGAGATCCCGGGCGGGATGCTCCGCCCCACCGTGCCACATTCCTGCCTCACCACACCGACGGGATTCACCGTTACGCCGGCTGATCAATGGGGTTTCCCACTGTGGGGAAGCCCCACGTTGTTGGGAAACCCCCGGCCGCCGGCAAAACGGAACATCACGCCGGCGGAGAATTCCGCCCGTCTTGGAGATGTGCTACCAATCAGATTGGCTAACAGTTCTCCAGTCATTACAGGAACATCACACCAGTGACTAGAAGAAGAACTGCAGCTGGCAGCCTGGAACTTAGTGCTGGGAACAAGGGGAAAGGTAAGTGGCAAGGTCAGGGTTGTGGGGGGCTGGGAAGGCCTGGGGGACTGGAGGTGTGGGGGAATGGGGTTTCAGTGTATAGGTTAGTGATTGAGGCAGTTCCAGAGGGCACCCAGTCAGAAGGCAGCCATGTTCCTTCTGATGAAGGCACCACCCTTCCCGTCCGAGACAGAGCTTTGTTCAATTTTGGGTTTCCCTCCCCACCGCTCCTTTGATCTATCATCCGTCCGGCAGCCTGAAAATTGAGGCTGGGCTTGAAAGGCCCTTAAAGTGGCAATTATGTAGCCCCTTATGGGCCTTAATTGGGGAAAGGGGCAACTTTGTCAGTGCAGACAATTAAGGAAGGGTCCTGACTGATGATGGAAAGAAGAGCGGCAGTCAATGAAACTGATCATCAGAAGGGGAACGGCAGTCTAAGAGGAATTCTATTTATCGTCAGAAAAATATTTTAGGAAATCCAACCGAATATTAGAGGAATATTTAAAGGAAGTCCAATTCATCATCTAATGAATATTTAAGAGAGCCCAACTCTTGATCACAAGGATATATACAACTAACAGAAATACACCACTCAGGGGTGATTGTATGGCCACTTACATTTACTCCAAAATGTGTAACTGTTGTTATTAGTGTATGTGTGAGACACTATTGGTAGAAGCTGTGTGGTTTTTCTTTGAATCTGCTCTGAACATTTAATGTAGGTGCACATAATCTGTAGTAAAATAGAATTTTGCATTGTACGTCTGATCTAATAAAACGTAATGCTTACTTCAGATATTTGAGTGTGCTCAGATTATTTCTCACCATTCTCATGCCGAGGCCATAGTGTAACCTGTCAAAGGTACGCCATACATTAATTAGGGGCAATGGGCAGGCTGGGAGAGCCAATCAGCACGCGAGATTTGAGGATGGCCGGTCGTCTTCACTAGCCGTAGTGAGAGTGCAGCTGAAGAGTGTGAGATACAAGGAGGAGCAACATAATGGAAGGGAGATGAGACTGAAGGCTTCTCTTTTACCCAAGCACTCATTGTGTCAGCAGCCCCACGAGAGACTCTTGCAATGGCAGGCCCATGCTAGTGGATGATCACAGCCTTGATGCTTTTACTGTGTGTGGTAGTATGTATTAGGGGTCATGTGGGACTGGAAGCCCTAATGTCATTGGCTGACAGATCCCGGGTCCTGGTTGGCCGTTGACCTCTAGCTCCGCCCTGAAGGCGGAGTATAAGAAGCCGGAGTCCTCCCCCGCAGGCCATTCTACTATTGAGCTGCGGGGGAACAGACACGCTTAATAAAGCCTCATCGACTTCACCCTATTCGTCTCACGGAGTCTTTGTGCGCTACAATTTATTAAGCGTGCCTAAAAAGGACTATGGAGCTCAGGATCATTCCGGAATGCCTGAGGATCAGCCCCACGCAGTGAACGCGGCAGCAGCCTTCAAGCACTGACAGACTTGTTTCGAGGCCTACCTCAGAACGGCCACCGGCCGGGTCACAGAAGACCAAAAACTACAGGTCCTGCACTCGAGGGTAAGCACGGAGATCTTCTCCCTCATCGAAGACTCGGAGGATTTCCAGACGGCGTTTGCAGCACTGAAAAGTCTCTATGTCCGCCCAGTCGACCAAATCTACACTCGCTACCAGCTCGCGACGAGACGGCAAGGCCCCGGAGAATCGATGGACGAATTCTACGCCGCGCTGCTGATTTTGGGACGAGCCTGCAGCTGCCCTTCGGTGAACGCAAATGAACACACGGACATGTTAATGCGCGATGCTTTTGTGGCAGGTATGAATTCCTCCCAAATCCGCCAAAGACTTCTAGAAAGAGAGTCGCGAGGACTCTCAGAGGCCCGGGCCCTAGCAGCCTCCCTAGACGTGGCCGCGCGTAATACCCGTGCCTACGGCCCCGACCGCGCGGCAGCCCATTGGGCTCCGTACGTACCCGTCGCGACAAACCCCCCCCCCGGACACCCCACAGGCTTGCGCGGTCCAAACGCCAATTCGCACCGGGGGCGCCCGCTGCTATTTCTGCGGCCAGGCGAAACACCCCCGACAGCGCTGCCCGGCCCGCGCAGCGATCTGCAAGAGCTGCGGGAAAAAGGGCCATTTCGCGGTTGTGTGCCGGTCCCGCGAGGTCGCCGCTGTCCCGGGAGAACAGAGAGCCCTGCAAGCCGTTTACGCTCCCCAACCCCCCCAGCGCCCCATGTACGACCCGCAGGCGCAGCCGCTCTGGGTCCCGACCACCGCGGTCCCGGGAGAACAGGGAGCCCTGCACGCCGCTTACGCTCCCCAACCCCCCCCCCGCACCCCAGGTATGACCCGCCGGCGCTACCACTTTGGGTCCCGACCACCACTCCCCACGGAGAAGAGGGAGTTCTGGGCGTCTCTAACGACCCCCTAACCCCCCCCCCCGCGCCCCATGTCTGACCCGCCGGCGCTACCAACTTGGGTCCCGACCACCGCTGTCCCCGGAGATGAGGGAGCCCCGCGCGGTCCTAACACTCCCCAACCCCCCCAGCGCCCCATGTGCGACCTGCAGACGCCGCCATTTTGGGTCCCGGCCACCACGAGGGGAGGAAGGGCGCCGCCATCTTGGACCACCCTAAACCTCTACGACGCGTGGGGGCGGCCATTTTGTCCACCCCCGCCACCATCTTGTGACCCCCCAGCCATGTGCGATGTATGGGGGCGGCCATTTTGTTCATCCCTGACGCCATCTTGGACGGCAACAACGGACCCCACTCCGCTACTACAACCACGTCTCGCTTCAATTACACTCGATCAAGCTCGGCCCCGGACACTCCAGACGACGACGACAACGGTGCTAATAAACGGCCACGAGACACCATGCCTAGTCGACTCCGGGAGCACGGAGAGCTTTATCCACCCCGACACGGTAAGACGCTGTTCCTTGACCACCTATCCCAGCGCACAAAAGATTTCCCTAGCTGCAGGATCCCACTCCGTACAGATCCAAGGATTCTGCATAGTTACCCTAACGGTGCAGGGTAGGGAGTTCAAAAACTACAAACTAAACGTCCTTCCCCAACTCTGCGCCCCCACCTTACTGGGATTAGATTTCCAATGCAATCTACAGAGCCTTACGTTTAAATTCGGCAGCCCAATACCCCCACTCACTATCTGCGGCCTCGCAACCCTCAAGGTGCAACCCCCGTCCTTGTTTGCGAACCTCATCCCGGATTGCAAACCCGTCGCCACTAGAAGCAGACGGTACAGCGCCCAGGACCGGACCTTCATTCGGTCCGAAGTCCAGCGGCTACTAAAGGAAGGCATAATCCAGGCCAGCAATAGTCCCTGGAGAGCGCAGGTGGTAGTAGTGAAGACAGGGGAGAAACAAAGGATGGTCATAGACTATAGCCAGACCATCAACAGGTACACACAACTAGACGCGTACCCTCTCCCCTGCATATCCGACATGGTCAATCGGATTGCCCAATATAAAGTCTTCTCCACCGTGGACCTCAAGTCCGCCTACCATCAGCTCCCCATCCGCCCAAGTGACCACAAGTACACAGCCTTCGAGGCAGACGGGCGATTATACCATTTCCTAAGGGTCCCATTTGGCGTCACAAACGGGGTCTCGGTCTTCCAACGGGAGATGGACCGAATGGTTGATCAACATGGGTTGCGGGCCACGTTCCCGTATCTCGACAATGTAACCATCTGCGGCCACGACCAGCAGGACCACGACGCCAACCTCCAAAAATTCCTCCAGACCGCCAAAGCCTTGAACCTCATGTACAACGAGGACAAGTGCGTTTTTAGCACCAATCGGCTAGCCATTCTGGGCTACGTAGTGCGCAATGGGATAATAGGCCCCGACCCCGAACGTATGCGCGCCCTCATGGAATTTCCCCTCCCGCACTGCTCCAAAGCCCTGAAACGCTGCCTGGGGTTTTTTTCATACTACGCCCAGTGGGTCCCCCAGTACGCAGACAAGGCCCGCCCCCGAAGACAGACCACTACCTTCCCTCTGTCGACAGAGGCTTGCCAGGCCTTCAGCCGCATCAAAGCGGATATCGCAAAGGCCACGATGCGCGCCATCGACGAGTCCCTCCCCTTCCAGGTCGAGAGCGACGCCTCAGATGTAGCTCTAGCGGCCACCCTTAACCAAGCGGGCAGACCCGTGGCTTTTTTCTCCCGGACCCTCCACGCCTCAAAAATCCGCCACTCCTCAGTGGAAAAGGAAGCCCAAGCCATAGTGGAAGCTGTGCGACATTGGAGGCATTACCTGGCCGGCAGGAGATTCACTCTCCTCACTGACCAACGGTCGGTAGCCTTCATGTTCGATAATGCACTGCGGGGCAAAATCAAAAACGACAAGATCTTAAGGTGGAGGATCGAGCTCTCCACCTTCAACTACGAGATTTTGTATCGTCCCGGAAAGCTGAACGAGCCGTCCGATGCCCTATCCCGCGGCACATGTGCCAACGCACAAATTTACCGCCTCCAAGCCCTCCACGAGGACCTCTGCCACCCGGGGTTCACACGGTTTTTCCACTTTATCAAGTTCCGCAACCTCCCATACTCTTTAGAGGAGGTCCATACAGTCACAAGGGACTGCCACATCTGCGCGGAATGCAAACCGCATTTTTTCAGGCCGGATGGTGCGCACCTGATTAAGGCTTCCCGCCCCTTTGAACGCCTTAGTCTCGATTTCAAAGGGCCCCTCCCCTCCACCGACCGCAACACATACTTTCTTAATGTGGTGGACAAATACTCCCGCTTCCCATTCGCCATTCCCTGCTCTGACATGACCGCGGCCACAGTCATTAAAGCCCTGAACACCATCTTCACACTGTTCGGTTGCCCTGCATACGTCCACAGCGACAGAGGGTCCTCTTTCATGAGTGACGAGCTGCGCCAGTTCCTGCTCAGCAAGGGCATAGCCTCGAGCAGGACGACCAGCTACAACCCCCGGGGGAATGGGCAAGTAGAGAGGGAGAATGGCACGGTCTGGAAGACCGTCCTACTGGCCCTACGGTCCAGGGACCTCCCAGTTTCACGGTGGCAGGAGGTCCTCCCGGACGCTCTCCACTCCATCCGGTCGCTATTATGTACGAGCACTAATCAAACGCCTCATGAGCATCTCCTTGTCTTCCCTAGGAGGTCCTCCTCTGGAACGTCGCTGCCGACCTGGCTGACGGCCCCAGGACCCATCTTTCTCCGAAAGCATGTGCGGGCACATAAGGCGGACCCGTTGGTCGAAAGGGTTCACCTCCTCCACGCGAAACCCGCAGTACGCTTACGTGGAGTACCCCGACGGCCGACAGGACACGGTCTCCCTGCGGGATCTGGCGCCCGCCGGCAACACACACACCCCCCCGACACCATTCACCCAACCCCCCCCCTTCCTGCCACCGCCGCACCCCGCGACCGCCCCCTTCCCAGGAGGATCGGTTCCCCTCCCCTCAGGCCCGACCAAGAATAAAGCCCAAGCGGAAACCGTAAGGCTCCCGGAGACGACAACACCGGTACAAGCACCACCACCACCACCACCACCACCGGGGCCGAGGCGATCGACACGGACGACCAGACCGCCCGACCGACTCGTGGCGTCGATCTAAATCAATATATGGACTTTTCACAAGAACATTTTGCTTTTCTCCCGATACCTTCTGTAAATAGTTGAAACAGGACAAAATTGTACAATACTGTATTGCCATGTGAATGTTTTTTTCCTCCCAGGACCAGCCCTGTAAACCCTTACCACCATACGAAGCATCACCCCGCCGGGTTCATTTTTGGCAAAGGGTGAATGTGGTAGTATGTATTAGGGGTCATGTGGGACTGGAAGCCCTAATGTCATTGGCTGACAGATCCCGGGTCCTGGTTGGCCGTTGACCTCTAGCTCCGCCCTGAAGGCGGAGTATAAGAAGCCGGAGTCCTCCCCCGCAGGCCTTTCTACTATCGAGCTGCGGGGGAACAGACACGCTTAATAAAGCCTCATCGACTTTACCCTATTCGTCTCACGGAGTCTTTGTGCGCTACACTGTGCAAAGGTCAAATTATCTATTACTGCCAAGCCACTTGAGCTCTTGCTGTACACACACATCCTGTTATGGCCATTGTAAAGGGTCCCTTTCACCTCTGGAAAAATTCAAATGTCCAGTGAAAATGCCTGATCATTGCCTCATCAGTGACCTCCATTGCTTTTCTGTTGCTGCCCTGCTGGTTCCTGACGTTGTTCACAGCCCGTTCCTGGGAAAAATGACCAGAAGTCGGGACAAACCAGACCAATGTTTCTTTTTCACATTCCCCAGTCTCCCCCTTGCCGTTTCCAAAGGAAAAACTCTCCTCTCTTTTATTTCTGTCTACTATACTCTTTCATGGCCAGGAAACAAAGTCTTAGAACATAGAACATAGAACATAGAACAATACAGCGCAGTACAGGCCCTTCGGCCCACGATGTTGCACCGAAACAAAAGCCATCTAACCTACACTATGCCATTATCATCCATATGTTTATCCAATAAACTTTTAAATGCCCTCAATGTTGGCGAGTTCACTACTGTTGCAGGTAGGGCATTCCACGGCCTCACTACTCTTTGCGTAAAGAACCTACCTCTGACCTCTGTCCTATATCTATTACCCCTCAGTTTAAAGTTATGTCCCCTCGTGCCAGCCATATCCATCCGCGGGAGAAGGCTCTCACTGTCCACCCTATCCAAACCCCTGATCATTTTGTATGCCTCTATTAAGTCTCCTCTTAACCTTCTTCTCTCCAACGAAAACAACCTCAAGTCCATCAGCCTTTCCTCATAAGATTTTCCCTCCATACCAGGCAACATCCTGGTAAATCTCCTCTGCACCCGCTCCAAAGCCTCCACGTCCTTCCTATAATGCGGTGACCAGAACTGTACGCAATACTCCAAATGCGGCCGTACCAGAGTTCTGTACAGCTGCAACATGACCTCCCGACTCCGGAACTCAATCCCTCTACCAATAAAGGCCAACACTCCATAGGCCTTCTTCACAACCCTATCAACCTGGGTGGCAACTTTCAGGGATCTATGTACATGGACACCTAGATCCCTCTGCTCATCCACACTTTCAAGAACTTTACCATTAGCCAAATATTCCGCATTCCTGTTATTCCTTCCAAAGTGAATCACCTCACACTTCTCTACATTAAACTCCATTTGCCACCTCTCAGCCCAGCTCTGCAGCTTATCTATATCCCTCTGTAACCTGCTACATCCTTCCACACTATCGACAACACCACCGACTTTAGTATCGTCTGCAAATTTACTCACCCACCCTTCTGCGCCTTCCTCTAGGTCATTGATAAAAATGACAAACAGCAACGGCCCCAGAACAGATCCTTGTGGTACTCCACTTGTGACTGTACTCCATTCTGAACATTTCCCATCAACCACCACCCTCTGTCTTTCAGCTAGCCAATTTCTGATCCACATCTCTAAATCACCCTCAATCCCCAGCCTCCGTATTTTTTGCAATAGCCTACCGTGGGGAACCTTATCAAATGCTTTGCTGAAATCCATATACACCACATCAACTGCTCTACCCTCGTCTACCTGTTCAGTCACCTTCTCAAAGAACTCAATAAGGTTTGTGAGGCATGACCTACCCTTCACAAAGCCATGCTGACTATCCCTGATCATATTATTCCTATCTAGATGATTATAAATCTTGTCCCTTATAATCCCCTCCAAGACTTTACCCACTACAGACGTGAGGCTCACCGGTCTATAGTTGCCGGGGTTGTCTCTGCTCCCCTTTTTGAACAAAGGGACCACATTTGCTGTCCTCCAGTCCTCTGGCACTATTCCTGTAGCCAATGATGACATAAAAATCAAAGCCAAAGGTCCAGCAATCTCTTCCCTGGCCTCCCAGAGAATCCTAGGATAAATCCCATCAGGTCCCGGGGACTTATCTATTTTCAGCCTGTCCAGAATTGCCAACACCTCTTCCATACGTACCTCAATGCCATCTATTCTATTAGCCTGGGGCTCAGCATTCTCCTCCACAACATTATCTTTTTCCTGAGTGAATACTGACGAAAAATATTCATTTAGTATCTCGCCTATCTCTTCAGACTCCACACACAATTTCCCATCCCTGTCCTTGACTGGTCCTACTCTTTCCCTAGTCATTCGCTTATTCCTGACATACCTATAGAAAGCTTTTGGGTTTTCCTTGATCCTTCCTGCCAAATACTTCTCATGTCCCCTCCTTGCTCGTCTTAGCTCTCTCTTTAGATCCTTCCTCGCTACCTTGTAACTATCCATCGCCCCAACCAAAACTTCACACTTCATCTTCACATAGGCCTCCTTCTTCCTCTTAACAAGAGATTCCACTTCCTTGGTAAACCACGGTTCCCTCGCTCGACGCCTTCCTCCCTGCCTGACCGGTACATACTTATCAAGAACACGCAGTAGCTGATCCTTGAACAAGCCCCACTTATCCAGTGTGCCCAACACTTGCAGCCTACTTCTCCACCTTATCCCCCCCAAGTCACGTCTAATGGCATCATAATTGCCCTTCCCCCAGCTATAACTCTTGCCCTGCGGTGTATACTTATCCCTTTCCATCATTAACGTAAACGTCACCGAATTGTGGTCACTGTCCCCAAAGTGCTCTCCTACCTCCAAATCCAACACCTGGCCTGGTTCATTACCCAAAACCAAATCCAACGTGGCCTCGCCTCTTGTTGGCCTGTCAACATATTGTTTCAGGAAACCCTCCTGCACACACTGTACAAAAAACGACCCATCTATTGTACTCGAACTATATCTTTTCCAGTCAATATTTGGAAAGTTAAGGTCTCCCATAATAACTACCCTGTTACTTTCGCTCATATCCAGAATCATCTTCGCCATCCTTTCCTCTACATCCCTAGAACTATTAGGAGGCCTATAAAAAACTCCCAACAGGGTGACCTCTCCTTTCCTGTTTCTAACTTCAGCCAATACTACCTCGGAAGAAGAGTCCCCATCTAGCATCCTCTCCGCCACCGTAATACTGCTCTTGACTAGCAGCGCCACACCTCCCCCTCTTTTGCCTCCTTCTCTGAGCTTACTAAAACACCTAAACCCCGGAACCTGCAACATCCATTCCTGTCCCTGCTCTATCCATGTCTCCGAAATAGCCACAACATCGAAGTCCCAGGTACCAACCCACGCTGCCAGTTCCCCTACCTTGTTTCGTATACTCCTGGCATTGAAGTAGACACACTTCAAACCACCTACCTGAACGCTGGTCCCCTCCTGCGACGTCAAATCTGTGCTCCTGACCTCTATACTCTCATTCTCCCTTACCCGAAAACTACAATCTAGGTTCCCATGCCCCTGCTGCATTAGTTTAAACCCCCCCAAAGAGCACTAACAAATCTCCCCCCCAGGATATTTGTGCCCCTCAGGTTCAGATGTAGACCATCCTGTCTGTAGAGGTCCCACCTTCCCCAGAAAGAGCCCCAGTTATCCAAAAATCTGAAACCCTCCCGCCTGCACCATCCCTGTAGCCACGTGTTTAAATGCTCTCTCTCCCTATTCCTCATCTCACTATCACGTGGCACGGGCAACAACCCAGAGATAACAACTCTGTTTGTTCTAGTTCTGAGCTTCCATCCTAGCTCCCTGAAAGCCTGCCTGACATCCTTGTCCCCTTTCCTACCTATGTCGTTGGTGCCAATGTGGACCACGACTTGGGGCTGCTCCCCCTCCCCCCTAAGGACCCGGAAAACACGATCCGAGACAGTCTTGTTCAACTGGACTGGTGTATGAGGTAACCAGGTCACAAGTAAACAGGAACATGGCTGCCTCAGCTCCTGACTGCAGTAGTCAGGGTAGTGCCACATCCTGAAATGCCAGCTGTGGAAGCAAGTTCAAGCTGGAGCTATGAGTCCTCCAGAGATATCTTAACTGCCTAAAACTCAGTGCCTTTGAAGTCGAGACTGCCATTGTTTGTGTGGGTGGACCCATGCCGGTAAACATGAAATCATAAGATCAATGGCCGAAAGACAGCAACACTTTGAAGTTATTAGCTACAGATGTTCCAGTTGAAATTTGGTGCAATTTGCATATTTATTAAGGTTGAAATCAGAAAGGAACTCACCTCTGGCTAGTTGTATTGGAGAGTAATAGCATAACAACATATGTTGCCCAATGCTAACTCAGTTCAACCTAAGGACTGGTTTACACCAGAGTCCTGTTAAGCCTTTTCTAATTAAATGCTGCTTTTCACTTCAGATACTGGCAGATGCATCACATTGACTAAAGCTTATGGAATCGATTAGACTTCTTCACAAGTCTTTCTGTGCAGCAGCAAATTTTTACACAGTCTGCAATGACGGTGGCGTGGTCTCAGGACTAAAATTAAGAAGGGTGAAAATGTTTAACGTAAATGCAAAATTGAAAATAAATGCATTGATCCTAATTACAGGACAGGAGAACAAGCCTAAAGGGTTGATTATAGTTCCTGCACAACAGCTATGCAAACAAACACTGAGAGTTCTGACACATGGAGCGGGATTCTCCGTTTGGGAGACCCATGTTCTCCCGCCGGAGCTGAATTGTAAGCACCCAGCACCACAGATCAGCCCTGAGCAAACCCCACACTGCAAGCAACCCCCCCCTCCCCCCCCCGGATTGCCAGGTGCAGCCCCACACACAAATACGGGGGTGTCTCTCTCACCCCCCCCCCCCCCCCGTCTCTGTCTCCCCCCCCCCCTCCCCCCCTCCCACATCCGGATTGCCAGGTGCAGCCCCACACACAAATACGGGGCTGTCTCTCTCCCCCCCCCCCGTCTCTGTCTCCCCCCCCCCACCCCCGGTCTCTCTCCCCCCCCCCCTCCCCCCTCCCACATCCGGATTGCCAGGTGCAGCCCCACATACAAATACGGGGGTGTCTCTCTCCCCCCCCCGTCTCTGTCTCCCCCCCCCCCCCCGGTCTCTCTCCCCCCCCTTCCCGTCTCTCTTCCCCCCCCCCCCCCCCCAAGGACCCTATTAATAGAGAGACCATCCAAACAGACCTCTGTAATAGGGAGAACTCCCAAGGGACCACTGTAATAGGCAGACCCTCCAAAAGGGGCCCTATACCAGGGAGACCCTCCATAGGGTCCCCTGTAATAGAGGGACCTGGTAAAGCCCCCCCCCCCCGAAAAGAGACCTCTGTCTGAAGCAGTCCAGGCAGGAGCAGTGAGAAGAATTAAAGCTCTAACACTTACCTTGCAGCTACATGTGTCCACCGCTGGATGGAGAGCAGCTGTGACCTGCGCCTGTGGTCAATATTTACAAACATTGGGTTTCACCACTTAGACCACTGAACTGTGAAGGGAGGCTTGGTAGAGGAGGTGTGGGAAGGCAGTGCACTGTTGAAGGGGGGCGGGTGGCCCTTGGATGGGGTTGGATGGTCTCTACCAGCCTGGCCTTGGTGTGGTGGACCTCGCGGTGGGCCAAGGATTTGCCCCTTGGCCCCACCACAGGCTCTACCATGCCAGGGCCACACTGGTATAGACCACAAGTGATCTGTGCCCACATGATTCCAGGTCGCAGGGATCGGAGAATCAAGGAGGGCTGGAGCACAGGGCGCCAGGCCCACTAAATGGATGCAAATGGGTCATTAAGAACCATTTGCATTGACTTACATGCTCCCAGTAGTGTGCAGCATGGACTTCATTCCTGTCACCAGTGGGGGTGGAGCATTGCAATTGGGTTGGCGCCAGGAGTCGATCCCGATTTTGCCTCAACACTCGATTCTCCATTCCATTGGGAAACACAATCCAGGAGTACGGGGACGGAGAATCCCAACTACTGTCCTGACACTAAATCATATTCCAATTGTACTTTATACAATGGAACTGGGATATAATCTCCGTCTATCCCCTTCACTAATACCTTGGGCTGGATTCTCAGGTCGCCCACGCCAAAATAACGTTCGGCGATCGGCCGGAAAATCAAAGTTCCCGACCAAATCGGGGGCAGGGCCACTTTCACAATGCTCTGCCCCCTCCAAAAGGGGGCCTGAGGTCCGCCCCTGATGCTCCGCCCCGACCGGCCGAGTTCCCGACAGCATGGGTCTCTCATGGTCTCACCCATCGGGAACTTGGCGTGGCGACTGTGGAATCAGTCCAACGCCGCCACAGTCGGGGGAGGACCGATTTGTTGGCTGGGGGGACTTTATCAGGAGCTGGGGACACTATTTTGCAGGCTGGCTCTGCGAGCGGCCGGTGCCATGATGCACGGCGTGGCCGCTGCAGGCTGCTGCCATGCGAATGCGCGGCCATCGACCCGGCAATTCTCCGCGCCGTATTGGCAGCAAGAGCCGGGTGCTCTACGCTGCCGGAATACTAGCCCTAACTACATGGAGGACCGGTGGCCGTTTTACATCGAACCTTCAGGCGTAAAATGCCACTGTTCCCACGCCGGCGTGAGAACATAGCCTCCCAATCAGAGAATCCAGCCCCTCATCCTCCATTAAACTCTCCGGAGGGAAAATCAATCCTTTCCACTAAGAGAGTTTGCGTAGCATCTGTGTCCCTTAAAATAGTTATGGGTGTGACTACCTCAGTTGAGGAAAATGGGGTAATCTTAGACAAAAACCCTGCATCTCTCTCATGATCCCTGGTCCCACAGCAGTGTTTACCTCATGTCCCCTAAGTCCAGTTAGAGCTTCAGTGTGCCCTGTAGTGTACTCCACTTTTGTCCCCTTTTCCGAAGGCTCCTTATGAACTCCCACAAGTTCGATGGGCTTTCCTCGCAATTCCAACCTCCTCATTTCAAATTCCATTTCTTTCTTCATTCTTTCTACTTCCCTCTTATGCTCGAACTGCAACCAAATTTTCTCCAGCTCATTTTCCCCACCAGTAAATGTTTTAGAGACTACACTACTTCTTGGGCTCTCCTGTCTAACAGACCAAAGTATTCAACCAATATATCATATATCTCTGCCTTCCTAGTTTTAGCTTGCACCTCCATTTTTAATTCACCTGTCAATTTGATTAGCTTGTCTACCCTTCCAAAGATCCTGGATTCCAAATTATGTTACGGCCCCCTAGGCTAATGCATGGTCAATTCCAGTCCACTTGACCCGGAGTTACAACACAATTGAAATTAATAAATATTTCTTGGAAAAACACCTCTTACCTGTTTGAACTCAAGAAGCCTTGTCGACTGAGTTCTTTGCACCCAGCACAGAGATATTGAAGTATACTCATAAACTGGCACATTCATCGTTATAAATAAAAAATAAACAAGCAGAAGGAAAAAGTTGGGGCAGGGGGAGGGGGGTGTCCACGCACCCTTCCTCCACCTGGCCCTAACAGGTAACAGAAAACAAATGTCTATTGGACTGAGAAGCTTGAAAAAAATCTATTTCTCTATTCTCTCTGGAACAGATGTAATGAGAAGAACTGAAGTCATGGTTGATGGATTGAGAAACACAACTAGAGAAATAAATGGACTAGAAATGATACGGAAACAGGTAAGGGGTTCATTTTTATTGTGCTATAAACTCATCCAGATAAAAATATTAAAACAATATTACTACACACAAACATGCAAAAATATCATTTACAAATTAGAGGTGGCTAACTTTTGGCAAATTAAGATTCGCTGATAGAAGGTAAAGATATAAAGAGTTTACTGTTGCTTATTGTTGAGACAATTGTTAAGATGCGGTCCTTGGATTTTTCTCCTGGAAATGCTGCTTTGGAATTTAATGGTTCCTTCAGAGTGTCTGCTTTCCACATTCTGATATAAGTAGGTGGAGTTCACTTTAACTCCTCAGGCTCCTCAGACACTGAAGCCAGTCCACGTGCAAATGCAGCAATACCTGGACAATATCCAGGCGTGGGCTGACAAATAGCCAGTAACATTCGCGCCACACAAGTGCCCGGCAATGACCATCTCCAATAAGAGAGAATCAAACAATCATCCCTTCACATTCAATTATATTAACACCACTGAATCTTTCACTCCCAACATCCTGGGGATTATCATTGACCACAAACTGAACTGGACCAGCCATATTAATACAGTGGCTACAAGAGCAGGTCAGAGGCTAGGATCCTGTGGCGAGTATCTCACCTGACTCACCAAAGCATGTCCACCACCTGCAAGACACAAGTCAGGAGTGTGATGGAATACCCCCTATTGGCCTAGATGAGTGCAGCTCCAACAACACCCAAGAAGCTCAACACCATCCAAGGCAAAGCAGCCCGTTTGATTGGAACCCCTTCCATAAGCATTCACTCTCTCCACCACTGAAGCACAATAGCAGCCGTGTTTACCTACTACAAGATGCACTGCAGGGTCTCATCAAGGCTCTTTAGGTGCACCTTCGAAACACACGACCGCTACCATCTAGAAGTACAAGGCAGCAGATACATGGCAACACCACCACCTGGAGGTTCCCATCCAATTCACTCACCACCCTAACTTGGAAATGTATCACTATTCCTTCATTATCGTTTGGTCAAAATCCTGGAACACCTTCCTAAATAGCACAGTGGGTGTACCACATGGACTGCAGCAGTTCAAGAAAGGGGCTCACTACCACCTTCTCAATGGCAACTAGGGATGGGCAACAAATGCTGGCCTAGCCAGTGAAGCCCACATCTCGGAAAAAGTATTTTTATTTTAAATTGAAAGAGAGGGAGAAGCTGCATTGGTGTTGCATTCAGATGTTCCTTCTCGAGACTACGCTTATCACATGACCTCTCCCTCGAAATACATTTCAAAATAGTAACACTTATCACATGACCTCTCCCTCTATAATGATTGGGTATTCCACAGAAGATAGTCATCCAGCTCATGTTTGGATAAAAGTTGGCGATTATATTATGACCTTGGTGATTAATGTTTTAATGCCCATGCTATCTCTTCTGATTGATGCGTTCTCGCATGAATGGGTCAAGAACATAAGAGCATAAGAACTAGGAGCAGGAGTAGGCCATCTGGCCCCTCGAGCCTGCTCCACCATTCAATGAGATCATGGCTGATCTTTTGTGGACTCAGCTCCACTTTCCGGCCCGAACACCATAACCCTTAATCCCTTTATTCTTCAAAAAACTACCTATCTTTATCTTAAAAACATTTAATGAAGGAGCCTCTACTGCTTCACTGGGCAAGGAATTCCATAGATTCACAACCCTTTGGGTGAAGAACTTCCTCCTAAACTCAGTCCTAAATCTACTTCCCCTTATTTTGAGGCTATGCCCCCTAGTTCTGCTTTCACCCGCCAGTGGAAACAACCTGCCCGCATCTATCCTATCTATTCCTTTCATAATTTTATATGTTTCTCTAAGATCCCTCCTCACCTTCTAAATTCCAACGAGTACAGTCCCAGTCTACTCAACCCCTCCTCGTAATCCAACCCCTTCAGCTCTGGGATTAACCTAGTGAATCTCCTCTGCACACCCTCCAGCGCCAGTATGTCCTTTCTCAAGTAAGGAGACCAAAACTGAACACAATACTCCAGGTGTGGCCTCACTAACACCTTATACAATTGCAGCATAACCTCCCTAGTCTTAAACTCCATCCCTCTAGCAATGAAGGACAAAATTCCATTTGCCTTCTTAATCACCTGTTGCACCTGTAAACCAACTTTTTGCGATTCATGCACCAGCACACCCAGGTCTCTCTGCACAGCAGCATTTTTAAATATTTTATCATTTAAATAATAATCCCTTTTGCTGTTATTCCTACCAAAATGGATGACCTCACATTTGTCAACATTGTATTCCATCTGCCAGACCCTAGCCCATTCACTTAGCCTATCCAAATCCCCCTGGGATCCAGTATCCTCTGCACTTTTTGCTTTACCACTTATCTTAGTGTAGTCTGCAACCTGGACACATTGCCCTTGGTCCCCAACTCCAAATCATCTATGTAAATTGTGAACAATTGTGGGCCCAACACTGATCCCTGAGGAACACCACTAGCTACTGATTGCCAACCAGAGAAACACCCATTAATCCCCACTCTTTGCTTTCTATTAATTAACAATCCTCTATCCATGCTACTACTTTCCCCTTAATGCCATGCATCTTTATCTTATGCAGCAACCTTTTTGTGGCACCTTGTCAAAGGCTTTCTGGAAATCCAGATATACCACATCCATTGGCTCCCCATTATCTACCGCACTGGTAAAGACCTCAAAAAATTCCACTAAATTAGTTTGGCACGACCTGCCCTTTATGAACCCATGCTGCGTCTGCCCAATGGGACAATTTCCATCCAGATGCCTCGCTATTGCTTCCTTGATGATAGATTCCAGCATCTTCCCTACTACCGAAGTTAAGCTCACTGGCCTATAATTACCCGCTTTCTGCCTACCTTCTTTTTTAAACAGTGGTGTCATGTTTGCTAATTTCCAATCCGCCGGGACGACCCCAGAGTCTCGTAAATTTTGGTAAATTATCACTAGTGCATTTGCAATTTCCCTAGCCATCTCTTTTAGCACTCTGGGATGCATTCCATCAGGGCCAGGAGACTTGTCGACCTTTAGCCCCATTAGTTTGCCCATCACTACCTCCTTAGTGATAATAATCCTCTCAAGGTCCTTACCTGTCATAGCCTCATTTCCATCCGTCACTGGCATGTTATTTGTGTCTTCCACTGTGACGACTGACCCAAAAATCCTCTTCAGTTCCTCAGCCATTTCCTCATCTCCCATTATTAAATCTCCCATTATTAAATCATCCTCTAAAGGACCAATATTTACCTTAGCCACTCTTTTTTGTTTTATATATTTGTAGAAACTTTTACTATCTGTTTTTACTTTCTGAGCAAGTTTACTCTCATAATCTATCTTATTCTTCTTTATACCTTTTTTAGTAGCTTTCTGTTGCCCCCTAAAGATTTCCCAGTCCTCTAGTCTCCCACTAATCTTTGCTCCTTCGTGTGTTTTTTCCTTCAATTTGATACTCTCCCTTATTTCCTTTGATATCCACGGTCGATTTTCCCTCTTTCTACCGTCCTTCCTTTTTGTTGGTATAAACCTTTGCTGAGCACTGTGAAAAATTGCTTGGAAGGTTCTCCACTGTTCCTCAACTGTTTCACCATAAAGTCTTTGCTCCCAGTCTACCTTAGCTAGTCCTTCTCTCATCCCGTTGTAATCTCCTTTGTTTAAGCACAAAACACTAGTGTTTGATTTTACCTTCTTACCCTCCATCTGTATTTTAAATTCCACCATATTGTGATCGCTCCTTCCGAGAGGATCCCTAACTATGAGATCCTGAATCAATCCTGTCTCATTACACAGGACCAGATCTAGGACCGCTTGTCTAGGAACCCTCGTAGGTTCCATTACATACTGTTCTAGGAAACTATCGCGGATACATTCTATAAACTCCTCCTCAAGGCTGCCTTGACCGACCTGGTTAAACCAATCGACATGTAGATTAAAATCCCCCATGATAACTGCTGTACCATTTCTACATGCATCAGTTATTTCTTTGTTTATTGCCTGCCCCACTATAATGTTACTATTTGGTGGCCTATAGAGTACTCCTATCAGTGACTTTTTCGCCTTACTATTCCTGATTTCCACCCAAATGGATTCAACCTTATCCTCCATAGCACCGATGTCATCCCTTACTATTGCCCGGATGTCATCCTTAAATAACAGAGCTACACCACCTCCCTTACCATCCACTCTGTCCTTCCGAATAGTTTGATACCCTTGGATATTTAACTCCCAGTCGAGACCATCCTTTAACCATGTTTCAGTAATGGCCATTAAATCATGGTCATTCACGATGATTTGCGCCATCAACTCATTTACCTTATTCCGAATACTACGAGCATTCAGGTAAAGTACACTTATGTTGGCTTTTTTACCTCTGTTCTGAATTTTAACACCTCGATCAGTAACATCTCCTAAGTTATATTTCCTCTTAACGTTTCTCCTAATTTTCCTTGTCGTTGAACCCATATCTTCATGTAACAACCTGCCGCGTCGCTTACCATTCATGTTTTTACTTCCCGTTTTATTCCTTTTAGTATTCCTGATCCTATTCACTGAGCTCCCCTCAGTCACTGTACCTTGTACTGTCACCCTTTTTGATTTTTGATTATGGTTTCTCTGCCTTACACTTTCCCCCTTACTGCCTTTTCTTTCTGTCCCTGTTTCACTACCTTCCAACTTTCTGCATCGGTTCCCATGCCCCTGCCGCATTAGTTTAAACTCTCCCCAACAGCTCTAGCAAACACCCCAGGACATCGGTTCCAGTCCTGCCCAGGTGCAGACCGTCCGGTTTGTACTGGTCCCGCCTCGCCCAGAAGCAGTTCCAATGCCCCAGGAATTTGAATCCCTCCCTCTTGCACCATCTCTTGAGCCACGCATTCATCCTATCTGTCCTGACATTCCTACTCTGACTAGATCCTGGCACTGGTAGCAATCCTGAGATTACTACCTTTGAGGTCCTACTTTGTAGTTTAACTCCTAACTCCCTGAATTCAGCTTGTAGGACCTCGTCCCGGTTTTTACCTATATCGTTGGTGCCTATGTGCACCACGACAGCTGGCTGTTCCCCCCCCCCCCCCCCCCCCCCCCCCCCCCCCCGCACAGAATGTCCTGCAGCCGCTCCGAGACATCCTTGACCCTTGCACCAGGGAGGCAACATACCATCCTGGAGTCTCTATTGCGTCCGCAGAACCGCCTGTCTATTCCCCTTACGATTGAGTCCCCTATCACTATAGCCCTGCCATTCTTCTTTCTGCACAGCTGCGCAGCAGACCCAGCCATGGTGCCATGAACCTGGCTGCTGCTGCCTTCCCCTGATGAGCCATCTCCCTCAACAGTATCCAAAGCGGTATATCTGTTTTGCAGGGAGATGACCGCAGGGGACACCTGCACTGCCTTCCGACTCTTGCTCTATCTTTTGGTCACCCATTTTCTATCTCTCTCAGTACCTTTCACCTGCGGTGTGACCAACTCGCTAAACGTGCTATCCACGACGTCCTCAACATCGTGGATGCTCCAAAGTGAGTCCATCCGCAGCTCCAGAGCCGTCAAGTGGTCTAACAGGAGCTGCAACTGGACACACTTCTTGCATGTGAAGGAGCCAGGGACAGTGGATGTGTCCCTGAGCTCCCACATCGCACACGAGGAGCATGACACGGGTCTTAGATCTCCTGCCATGCCTTAAACCTTTAGTTATGCCTTTAGGGCAGCACGGTAGCATTGTGGCTAGCACAATTGCTTCACAGCTCCAGGGTCCCAGGTTCGATTCCGGCTTGGGTCTCTGTCTGTGTGGAGTCTGCACATCCTCCCCGTGTGTGCGTGGGTTTCCTCCGGGTGCTCCGGTTTCCTCCCACAGTCCAAAGATGTGCAGGTTAGGTGGATTGGCCATGGTAAATTGCCCTTCGTGTCCAAAATTGCCCTTAGTGTTGGATGGGGTTACTGGGTTATGGGGATAGGGTGGAGATATTGACCTTGGGTAGGGTGCTCTTTCCAAGAGCCAGTGCAGACTCGATGGGCCGAATGGCCTCCTTCTGCACTGTAAATTCTCTGTAAATTCTATGAAACCTTCGGTTAACTTCAACAACTACAATTTCTAAAAAATAAAATCAAATAAAAAAATAAACATTGAAGAAAAAATAAATAAATATACCAATGAAAAGAAAAAGAAAACAGAAAAACTACTTACCAGTCACTTACCAGGGATAAAAAGCACTTCCTGCCCACCCAGCTTCGAAGTCCCACCTAGATTCAAATTCCCAAACTCACTCTTTGCTGTCTCACTCTGGCTGTGTCTTCTCTAGCTCACTGGGAGATATAAACACCTCAGAAGTGAAATTCCCAGGAGGGTTGCATGTTTCAGTTATAAGTCATTTGGAAACTTCCAGAAACATTACCATCTCGCAGTTGCAGACATGTCAGGTGACCTCTGGCAGTCATATAACGTCAGTGTTTTTCATTCAACAGCTGAAAATACCTTTCAAAAATGTTCCATATGTGAGTCCTGCAGAAGAAATTGAAATTTAATATTTGACATCAACATACCTAGAGCCATGAAGTCATAGAATCATACAGCACAGAAAAGGCCCAGCAGCCCATCATGTCTTTGCCAGTCAAAAACAACATTAGAACAATTCTATTCCCATTTTCCAGCCCATAGCCATGTATGCCTTGGGTTCGCAAAGTGCACATCTAAATATTTCTTAAATGTTATGAGGTCTCTGCCTCCACCACCCCTTCAGGCAGCGGCTTCCAAACTCCCACCACCCTCTGGGTAAAAATATTTTGCTCACATCCCCTCTAAACCTCCTGCCCATTACCTTAAATTTATTCCCCCTGGTCATTGATCCATCCACCAAGGGGAAAGGTTTACTGCAACTATGCTCCTCACAATTTTCTACATCTCAATCATGTTCCCCCCTCAGTCTCCTTTGCTCCAAGGAAAACAATCCAAGTCTATCAAATCTCTCTTCATAACTAAAACACTCAAACCCAGTCAACATCCTGTTAAATCCCCTCTGCACCTTTTCTAGTGCTATTACATCTCCATCTATAATGTTGATTCCAGAACTGCACACAATACTCAACATTTGATACAGTTCCAGCACAACCTCCCTGCTTTTAAACTCTATGCCTCGGCTAATAAAGGCAAGTATCCCATATGCCTTCTTAACCACAGCATTCACCTGATCTGCCACCTTAAGGGGCCGGTGTACATGCAAACCAAAGTCCCTATGATCCTCGCATTCCCAGAGTCCTGCATTTATCAAGTATTCCACTGCCTTGTGTTATGGACCAGGTTTTGGAGAATCCCAAAGTGTATCATGGAGTTCACCTGACCCACAACTTTTAATAGATTGTGGTATGGGGAGCACACGGCTTACTCTACAGGTGTGGTACAGCAGAAAATGGACCAGTGGTTTTTAAAACGAAACAATGTTTATTCTATGAACTCAAGTTAACCTTTTTAAAACAAACAGTGAATATCTTAGCAACCATTAATTCAAATACACCCCCCAAAGAATACAACACTAAGTAATCTGTATGCTGTCCTTTTAACATCCAAAAACTTAACAAACCCCTAAACATCAGCACATTAGTTTTACATTCAATACTGCGACCTTTTTACAACATTGAGTTCACCCAAATGACCCATAGTCTTTGGATGGCATAGATCAACATCAGTGCAGCTCACAGACACACCCAAGCTTCTTAAACTGAAACTCAAAAAGCAGAAGTGGAGCTCAGTTCCATCCATACTCTGACATCACTCCAGTAACCTGAGCAGCTCCATTTCTTAAAGGTACATTTCTTAAACACCCATTTCTTAAAGGGTACTCTCACTTGACACTTGTTTGACTTGCCCAAGTGCATCACCTCTGTAACAAAGTGTTCTTTTGACTGAATAGTGAAGACAAATCTTTAGCTTGATTATTGTACTCATGGAATCAAATGTAAAACAAACAGTAAAGAAGGTCAATAAAAGACCAGCTGGTTCATGAAATTAGCCACACATTTATACTGGCATTATAACTAGATAGTTCCCATCCCTGGGGTAATCTCCTGGGGCAGGGTGGAAAACAGGGAAAAGTTTAGGACTTATGAGGGAAGAAATCCTTGTGAAATTCCTCTTTGAACCCCCATCAGTGACAAATGTTGGTTCAGGAGCTGACATAGATCACAGATTATCTGTTAAGCTACATACCCTCAATATGATGCAGATAACAGCACAGAAAGAGGCCATTCATCCATTGCTTGTGTTCATCTCTTCAGTTAGTTTGATTTGAACACGGACGGATGAAAATATCTATGGAAAACACAGGACGGGATTCTGTGATCCTGAGGCTAAGTGTTGAAGCCGTCGTAAACGCTGTCACGTTTCTCGACGTCGTCAACATGCCCTCAGGAGCAGAAATTCTGACCCCTACAGGGGGCCAGCACAGCACTGGAGTGACCCACGCCGCTCCACTTGCCGATCCCCCGCGTCAGATGGGCGCCGCGGGTCTGCGCATGCGCAGTGGCACCGGCGCCAATACGTGCATGCGCAGTGGCTCCCTTCTCCGCGCCGGCCCTGACGCAACATGGCGTAAGGCTACAGGGGCTGGCGCAGAACAAAAGAGTCCCCCAGCCCGAGAGGCTGGCCCACCGATCGGTAGGCCCCGATCCTTGGCCAGGCCACAGCGGAGGACACCCCTGGGATCGGACTCCCCTGCCCCCCCACCAGTATCCACTCTGAGGTCCCGCAGGGTAAGAGCCGGTGTGAATGGCGCCGGCGCGACTCGCCTTTTTTGGCGTGGCCGTTTGGCCCATCCTGGGCCAAGATTCACTGGGGGGGCTCCGTAGAGCGGCCCCGACCAGCACCGCGCCGACCACGCCGGCGTCAATGGCGCCGATTGTCCACTCTCCGGAGAATCGGCGGACTGAAATCGGGCCGGCGTGGCGCGATTCGCGCCGGTCCCGGCGATTCTCCGGCCCGGCCTCGGGGTGAGAGAATCCCACCCACAATCCATGCTATTTTTTTAATAAGTGTATTGCTTTGATAATGGATTTCCAGGAATAGAAATGATTAAATACTTCAAACTGTGTTTCCTAGTGATGTGATTAAATAAAAACACCTTCCTTCTCTCTAAGACGTACTTGTAAATTCAGTAACAAATTCAGCTGTTGTTCACAGCCAAAAATTAAAGTGAAAATTGAATACACAATATGAAGCTTTTGTGTTTGTAGGGATGGCAAGAACTTCAACTGATAATGAACAGAATGTGGCTGAGGTGTGAATGGTAGGAAAGAAACAAAGATATCTTTGAAGAGAATTTTTTTGCCTCGTTTGAAGGATGTCTGACGAATCGAGAGGAATAATTCCACAGAGTGTTGGTTATTTCCTGGTGACTAAAGTTCTATATATCGCATGCTTGCTGTTGACAAGGTTCCACTTATTTGTTGCAAAAGCTGAAAATTAAAATGGAAATTGAGTGAGAAAGAGATGATAAAGGCTATGCTTGTATCAACGCCCCAACAAGGCAAACGCACTACACAAAACATTTCTGAGCTGTGCAAGGATATGATGAAATTAATCATACATGTTCTATTACACAAGGCAAAGAGCTGAGGATACAATTATTCAGAGAAAAAATAGGTGCTTGGCTAAGATATAAATCTCCAGTATAATATACTGAACATTGTAACAGCAGCCACTGAAATGCAACGTATCAAAACACTTTGTCTAGTCAGTGAGAGACCTGCCACAAAAGTGCAACTTTTCTTCCTTTTTATGTTTTATTGAATAACTCCCCTAACTCTGTAGGGAACACCATAACCTTACAACTCACTGTGAAATGAGACTACCTTTTCACTTAATTCAAAATATCTTGGATCTCATCATGTATTTATCACTCATTGTTCTAGACATCTCCAACTGCTAAATGTATCTCTAATCTGAACGCATAATTTAAAGCATTTTTAGCATATCATGGGCTGGATTCTCCGATTCTGTGTCTGTGTCCGGAGGATGCGTCTGGTCTCACAAACAAAAAACCGGCACCAACCCCGCACCAATGCCCTGTCCAGTGGGGGGCTAGCAGCCGTGCCACGTAAAGCCCCTTACCTACGGAAGCAGAATGGCCAGGACCGTGGCCGCGCATGCGCATGGCGGCCACCTCGATGTACAACATGGCGCCGGCCATGCGTGGACCCGGCCTGCCAACAACTGCCTTCCTGTTAGCCTCCGGGCCACCCCGCACCAGTCCCCCAAGCCTCCACCGAAGCCCTCCTGCCAGCAGAATGGCTCCCCCCCCACCCCCCCGCCCCCGCCGCCGTCGGGAAGTCGGCCCAACGGAGGTGGAGCATCTGGGGAGGGCCTGAGGAGATGTCCTGAGGCCGTCCCAGCGGCGTGCTGCATACTCCTTCAGTATGCTTTTTATGAGAGGCAGAGCATCAGAAAATGGTACCGCCCCCAATTGCACCGTAGAGGGTTTCTCTGGCTGATTGCCGAGCGTGATTTTGGCGTCGACAATCAAAGAATCCCGCCCCATTTCTTTGCTCATATTTGTATCACTCATACAAGGAAGTATTTGAGGGATCCTGGTTTATAAATCTATCAAAATAATTATATGTATAATAATTCCTATTACACCTTGAAGCTTTAATAGACTCCCGATAGTGCCGAGCTCAATTAGACACAATACCTTAATTGACGTCTCAAAGTTTTATATAGACATATCATTGTAATTTAAAAAAAATATTGTGATAAAATTTACCTTATTTTAAGCTACATTTGATTAAAATCAATACTTATGATCTCTGGTCTTTCCTGACAGGTCAAACTTGATGACACAAACTGTAATAATTTTATTATTTTAAAGATCATGATCAAATCTCCTGAAGTCCCTACATTAAATTAAAAAGTTTCAACTTTCCAAGCATATAATAGCAACAGGGGCCTATAAATTAGGTATGTATTTGGTGGCCCTCCTCAAAACATATTCCAGGACTTCATTTTTAAAAAAATTATTATTTTTGAGTATCCAATTATTTTCTTTTCCAATTAAGGGACAATGTAGTGTGGCTAATCCACCTAATCTGCACATCTTTGAGTTGTGGGGGTAAAACCCACGCAGACATAGAGAGAATGTGCAAACTCTGCACGAACATTGACCCATGGCCGGGATTCGAACCTAGGTCCTCAGTGCCATAGGCCCAGTGCTAACCACTGTGACACATGCCGCCCTCCAGGACTTCCTTAACAGCCACCTGCCACCAAGTGAGAATCAAACTGAATCATAGAATGGAACTTCACAGAAGGAGACTAGTCAGTCCATCGTATTTGTATTATCCAATCATCCTCACTCTCCTCTCTTTCCCCATAGCCCTGTGTAAAATTCCTTCCTGCTTATTTCCTTTGTTCCCATTTATTTTATTTTATTTGCATTATTTTGGTCCGTAATCGGAATGTGCCTTTAAGCAGAAGACTCAAAGTTGAAACAGCCTGCTTGCCAGAACACTGTGTTCCCAGGTTTTGTATTTTGGAAAGGAGAAGCCAGATTCTTTGGCACCGAGTGGATCTTAGAAACCAGCTTTGGAGGGAGTTGGTTTGATTGCTCAACTGGCAACCAGTGGGTTGGCCAGGGACAGTGTTCTGCCTAACAACGGTCAGTGATTGGTTCCTGCAGAATGCTTTCTGAGAAAACTGGGCAGCAGTGTGTATATCTTGAAAGTGAATAGAATGCTCCCTCTCTGCTGCTTGTTGAAGTGAAAGAACTGCTCTTTTGTTCAAAAAGCAGTTAGTGCCTGGAAAATCCTTTGCAGTGAAACTGAAATTATGCTGAGTCTGCAGAGAAAGTAGACAATTATGCCAGAGTAAACCATCTTAAGCCTAGAAGGAAGAGGTACCAAAACAAAAGCCTCAATTTCAGAAAGACATTGACTGAAAGTTATCCCAGTGCATCAAAGATCCTTATCCTTTTATTTTAATTATATTAATATTATCTTTCCCTTTCCACCACTCTTTCCCTTGTGTGTGCGTATGTGTGCGTGTGTACAGAGAGGGGCACATTAGGAAGGGGGCGTTGGGAACGAGGTAGTAGATAGTCAGTATAATATTCTGTTTGCTTAATTATAATACTGTGCATAATAAAAGGTTACTTGCATTTTAAAGTTACAAACCTGGGGCGTCATTCTCCGACCCCCCGCCGGGTCGGAGAATGGCCGTTGGCCGCCGTGAATCCCGCCCCCGCCCCCGCCGAAGTCTCCGCTCCCGGAGATTGGGCGGGGGCGGGAATCCAGCCGCGCCGGTTGGCGGGACCCCCCCGCTGGATTCTCCGGCCCGGATGGGCCGAAGTCCCGCCCAGGAATTGCCTGTCCCGCCGACGTAAATCAAACCTGGTATTTACCGGCGGGACCAGGCAGCGTGGGCGGGCTCCGGGGTCCTGGGGGGGGGGGCGCGGGGCGATCTGACCCCGGGGGGTGCCCCCACGGTGGCCTGGCCCGCGATCGGGGCCCACCGATCCGCGGGCGGGCCTGTGCCGTGGGGGCACTCTTTCCCTTCCGCCTCCGCCACGGCCTCCACCATGGCGGAGGCGGAAGAGACTCTCCCCACTGCGCATGCGCGGGAAACTTTCGGCGGCCGCTGACGCTCCCGCGCATGCGCGGGGAAACTGACAGCGGCCGCTGACGCTCCCGCGCATGCGCCGCATTTCCGCGCCAGCTGGCGGGGCAACAAACGCCATTTCCGCCAGCTGGCGGGGCGGAAATCCCTCCGGCGTCGGCCTAGCCCCTCAATGTTGGGGCTAGGCCGCCAAAGATGCGGAGACTTCCGCACCTTTTTGCCGGCGCGATGCCCGTCTGATTTGCGCCGGCTTTGGCGCCAGTCGGCGGGCATCCCGCCGTTGGGGGAGAATTTCGCCCAAGGTGACTGTAATCTATTGGGCTCAGCCAAGGACTTTTGGTATTTTAAGAAAAATCTAATTTCTTCTGTGTTGCGACTCTGGGTCAAGTGAGATTGGAATTGACTGCGCATTAATGCAGGGTGTCGTGACAACTGCACTATTAGCTTTCTCAAGTGTACATCCAATTCCAAGCTGAGTCAGACAGCGTGTTTCTTTGTCTGCTCATATTAACAGACTATAGACTGTACTCAACCAGCCCAAGCTTGGAAACCCCAAAACAAAATTTCTGCTGTTAAATGTGATTCTGTAATAGGGCAGCATTGGCTGAACAGTCCTGAGAGCACCAATAGCTACACAAACAACCAATTTAAGCTAAATTCATAACGACACTCATTTATGTTTGCTATAAACAACAAATGCAAGGACCAATGTTTTGCAAAATAATTCCTTTACGTTTTTTTTTAATTACCCGGAAGCTTAGAGAGTCTTTTCTTTCACAATGCTTTCTTCATGGCAATGCCTTGTCCAATCATAGTCGGTTTATCAACCAATCAGTACCCTTTTCTCCTACAGCATAAATAGTTGTGATCATTAGAAATCAGGCATTCTTGCATTTGTCCTGATGAGTGGGAGACAAAAAGCATGGGCAACATGCGTCTCTTTTCATCAGCCTCCAATTCCCTTTGAAATTGGACATAGTATTTGAGATGAGGCCTGACCAAGGTTTTATAAAAAGACAGAATAGAATCTAGTTTTGTATGCAATCCAACAGAAAATAGAGAGGCATCTCTTTCGCAATGTATTTTAGCTGACACATTTTAAGTTGAATAGACATGATCCTACTGTGAAAATACTGTCAAATATTATGCTGAATGCATTTTTAAATAACATAGGGTAGTATCTCTGCTAGTGCTCTTCTGATCTACTGTAACATCAGTAGAAGACAGTGAGAAATGGTGTAAGAGATTTCAGCTGATTCTCTGCCAAGTACATAGAATGGGTTTGGGGGATTCGCTGTTCAAATGATGCCTGTGCTTTTCAAAAATCAATTTTTACGGGCTGTGGGCTTCACTGGATAGTCCAGCATTTGTTGCCCATCCCTAATTGCCCTTGAGAAGGTGGTAGTCTTCTTGAACCGTTGGAGTCTATGTGGTGTAGGTACACCCACTGTGCTTATTAGAGAGGGAGTTTGGATTTTGACCCAGTGACAGTGAAGAAACAACAATATATTTCCAAATCAGGATGGAGAGTGATTTAGAACGGAACCTCCAGGCGATGGCGTTCCCATGTATTGGCTGCCCTTGTCCCTCTAGAAGGTAGTGGTCGTGGGTTTGGAAGGTGCCTCAGGAGTCTTGGTGAGTTCCTGCAATGTATCGGTACACACTGCTGCCACTATGTGCCGGTGGTGGAGGGAGTGAATGTTTTTGTAAGGGGTGCTGTAGAAGCCAGGTATTTCAAATACAACTAGTATAGGTAAAAGATAGCTGTTTAAGCATAAATGTTGAGCCCCAGTCTTAAATACCCATTTATACAGCATAATTCACTTTTACTGAAGTCCGTTGTTCTGGCAAATGCATATTTTCAAAGACAGTGTGACATTAAAACAGCACAGTTGCAAGATAATTTGACACTGCTTGTGCTAATTGTCAAGGACAGGGACTGAATACACAGCAACATGAAGGCACCATTGTTCACAATGCAGATAACAGCTAGGTCAGAAAAGCTGATGTTGCACATTGAAGATGGACGGCTTGCCATCAAATCAAATGTGTTTGAGTCTAACCCAAACCAATTAGGATTATATTGGGGTGTGATTAGATGACTTAAGACAGATATGAAAGTGTATAACTGAAAAGTTTCCGCCCGCCATTTTGGTGTATTGTCTTTGAGTATTGTCTTTGGGGGTGTCTGTGTTGAGGAGATGTCTTTGTGTTGTCTTTCTGTTAGTTTAGTCAGTTTTGTCCTTTATAGTCTCCATTTTAGTTATTGTCTTTGGGGGTTATGTCAGTCTAACAGTCTGTGTCAGTGATGTTAGTCCACGTTTGACTTTGAGTTTGAGTTTAGCTGAAGATTAGCTTTCTCTCTCTCTTCATGTTTCAGTGCCAGACTTTGACCTTTTAAAAGTTACTTTCGAGCTGTCTGCCTAAGCAAAGAAAGATAATGTCTGTAAGTCTCGGAAAGCTTTGAATTGTCTCCGAATTGCCTTTTAAATGACTTTCAAATTGTAATCAAGCGACTACAAATAAAACAATTCTTTTTGGCACCTGAGAAGTTTATACTGCAAATTTCCGCTGAGTTCCAGTATTCGCAAAGTGCTACTGATAACCGAATAGCAGAGATTATATAAATTCCTTCAACTATACACAGTCGAATAATACAAGGAATCGAACAACTTGACATAGTCAAGAAATAGTACAAATCTTACAACATGTCGTATTGCGCCAGGACTTGATTCACCAACTAAGCTTCCCCCAAACTTGGCGTAGTTCGACAGGTTAAGATCCCATAAATTATAAGATTCCTTCAGGTGCCAATCAAGAGGGCTGCTTTGTCTTGCATGGCATTGAGCTTCTTGGGAATTGTTGTAGCTGAATTCCTAGACTCTGATCTGCTCCTGCAGCTACAGTATTTATGTGGCCAGTCCAGTTCAGTTTCTGGTCAATGGTAACCCCCAGGATGTTGATAGTGGGGGATTCAGTGATGGTAATGCCATCGAATTTAAAGGGGCGATGATTTGATTCTTTCTTATTGGAGATGGTCATAGCCTGGCACTTGTGTGGCATGAATGTTAATTGCCATTTTTGAACAAGCCACTTATTTCATTCCCATATACCGTATATCTTACCCGTTGTTTATGTTTATGTGGGGCTGGTTTAGCACAGTGGGCTAAATAGCTGGCTTGCAATGCAGAACAATGCCAGCAGCGCGGGTTCAATTCCTGTACCAGCCTTCCTGAACAGGCGCCGGAATGTGGCGACAAGGGGCTTTTCACAGTAACTTCATTGAAGCCTACTTGTGACAAGAAGTTATTATTTTCATTATGTACCCTCATGTTCTATGTTTTCGTGTATGGAGCAATCGGCCGGGGCTGTACGCAGAACAATACTTTTCACTGTACCTCGGTACACGTGACGATAAATCTAAATCTAAAATCACAGCACCTGATTCCATTTAAAAGTAGTCCCTCCATTTGAATGTTCAAAAGAGAAGAGGAATACTGCCAAAAGCAATCTTCTGAATTGTTGCACACACATCCCTTTGAGTAATTAGCAATATCAGTCGCTTTCGATCCGAACGTTGCCATCGCAAGGTGATGGCTGAAAACAGATTAATAGGTCCTGCGGTTACGTTTTTTTATATTTTTAAATTGCAAATTAAGTTCAAACTGTATTTTCATATCATTGCATTGCTTAGTCAACCAGAAATTTTGAAACCACTGCAAGCACGGGGAATCAGAACTAAAAACAGAAGATGCCATAAATAGAAAAAGCAACTTCATGTTTGAACAATTGTGGCCCCCATTCAAAAGGTTCCTCAGTTAAATACTGACTGAACAATCGTACACGTCAAGGACTTTTCATATTTAAATCAAATCAAGCTTGTTTTTACCTCAAGATCCACAATCAGAACTGTCCTGAAAGATTTTTCTTTTGCCCCACAGAACCCATTCTTTCTCTCTCAACTCTACTCCTTCTCCCCTTGTTTCCTCTCTTCTCACCCACATCTTGTAGCAGTTTTCAGTTTCCTGGCCCTACATGTTTCATTTTCACAATTAAAGTCCAGTCCCTCGACTCTTCCATTCCCTTACCAGGAGGGCTGGGGAATCTTTTTAAAATTCTCTTTCTCCATTTCTGGGATAGGCTGTCAAACAGTGTTTGCTTAAACTGACTGATTCTCACAGCTACCTCAGCTGCACTCCCCCCCACCCCCCGCCACTCCCCCCAACCCCATGTCGGACTCTATTCCATTCTCCCAGTTCTGGTCCACTTTGCAATCAGTCCAAACATTGCTTTCTCTCCCCACTGCACTTTCTCATTTAAGTGCAGATAGACAACACCTGCCTTCCCGCACCCACCCCCCCTCCATTTTCACAGCCCAAAGCGTCAGACACTCCTTCCAGGTGAAACAAAAATTTACTTGCACCTCTTTCAGCTCAGCCAACTATTCTCCGCTCATAATGCGGTCTTCTCTATATTGGGAAAGTCAAACACAGATTTGATTCACAAGTGTGAGTTTCTGATTCACTGCCATTATAATTCTTTGTCTCACTCCCTTACTGACTCCTCTATCCTCAGCCTGCTACATTGCACTAATAAAGATCAACAGAGTTTTGAGGAACAGCAGCTCATTTACAATTCGGCAATTCACAACCGTCCAGACGTCTATATTTAAGTTTCGGCTCATAAACCCGTGGTCATTATCATAAATTCTCAGTCATTATCATAAACCCTTTGTTCTCTTTTTTGTTTAGAGAACAGATGCAGATAATGGGCGAAATTCTCCCCCAACGGCGGGATGTCCGCCGACTGGCGCCAAAGACGGCGCCAATCAGACGGGCATCGCGCCGGCCCAAAGGTGCGGAATGCTCCGCATCTTTGGCGGCCTAGCCCCGACATTGAGGGGCTAGGCCGACGCCGGAGGGATTTCCGCCCCGCCAGTTGGCGGAAATGGCATTTGTTGCCCCGCCAGCTGGCGCGGAAATGCGGCGCATGCGCGGGAGCTTCAGCGGCCGCTGTCAGTTTCCCGCGCATGCGCAGTGGGGAGAGTCTCTTCCGCCTCTGCCATGGTGGAGGCCGTAGCGGAGGCGGAAGGAAAAGAGTGCCCCCATGGCACAGGCCCGCCCGCGGATCGGTGGGCCCCGATCGCGGGCCAGGCCACCGTGGGGGCACCCCCCGGGGTCAGATCGCCCGCGCCCCCCCCAGGACCCCGGAGCCCGCCCACGCCGCCTGGTCCCGCCGGTAAATACCAGGTTTGATTTATGCCGGCGGGACAGGCAATTTCTGGGCGGGACTTCGGCCCATTCGGGCCGGAGAATCCAGCGGGGGGTCCCGCCAACTGGCGCGGCCCGATTCCCGCCCCCGCCCAATCTCCGGTACCGGAGACTTCGGCGGGGGCGGGATTCACGGCGGCCAACGGCCATTCTCCGACCCGGCGGGGGGTCGGAGAATGACGCCCAATGATTCTGTTCTTCATTCTATTACTTTTGGTTTCGACTCCATTGCAGATCATCTCTTTTGTTCTTTCCTTCCCTCTCTCTTTCTCTGCACCTTTCCTTACTGAAAACTTGTCAGGGGGAATTTCCTCCCCCGCTTACAGTGTCTGGAAAACCAGAGAGGCTGTAGAATCCAACGGGAGTCACAAAATGGAATTTACCCCAGCGGGATTTCCCATTGAGATAGTCCCTGCCCTCCACCAATGACATAATGGTGTTCCCGCCATGAAAGTCGGGAGCCCCATAACATTCTTTTGAATGATATCAGCAGGTCGCCCCTGTATTATCCCCCACTTCGGGAATTAAGCCTTGGAATTCAGTACTTGGGCAGGGCTGGGGACTTCCGTTGAGTTCGTCCATGATGGGGGGTGCGGGGTTCCGTATCAAGGGTGTGACTTTATCATAAATGTAAGAACTGCAAGGGTTAATGTAGTGTCTAACTCAACCACTAGAGGGAGCTAGATGTACAAGCATTTATGTTTTATCTTCAATGTAATAAAAAGTCCCAACGTGAATCACAGAGGCTAAGCCTTGGGGAGAGGTTGAGGAAAAAGCTAGAGAATTGACAGAAGAAAAGATAGTGTGAGTGAGAGCAGATCATAGTTAATGTAATACTGTAGAGATTAGTAGTAGATGAGTGTAGATTATATGTTTATTGTCAACTATGAATTATATAAGAGTCAGTGTCGAATCCAAATAAGTAGTGTTAATAAATTTATAACTTTAGTCAATTTAAAGCTATTTGTGGTCTTTGTGAACACTACGCCAACCATCCTAAAATTAGCAACACAAAGAACACCACAATGGAGTGGGGGGGGGGGGGGCTTTTTTTGATCATCACTCCGATCTCTCTGGAGTCGAGGTTGCTGGTGGGGTGTGGCCTCATTCGTGGAACCTTAATCTTTCTTTCTTTTCTTTCTTTAGTAGCTTTTTAAAAATTTAGAGTTCCCAATTCATTTTTTCCAATTAAGGGGCAATTTAGTGTGGCCGATCCACCTACCCTGCACATCTTTGGGCTGTGGGGGTGAAACTCACGCAAACACGGGGAGAATGTGAAAACTCCACACGGACAGTGACCCAGAGCCATGATTGAACCTGGGACCTCGGCGCCGTGAGGCAGCTGTGCTAACCACTGCACCTCCGTGCTGCCCCTAACCTTTCTTTCTAAGTACTTGAAAATACAACGGGAAAATCCAGCAAAGCTGCTCATGGCTGCCCTCCACTTTTCCCGCCAGAGACGATGCTTCAAAAAAAAAGCAAAGCATTCCACCCTTATACCTATCACAGTTTATAGTTTTGACCAGAGGTCGCAAAGCTGAAATGTTAACCATGTTTCTCTCTTCAGAGCTGCTGCATGGTCCCCTGAGTATTTGGGGTATTTTCTGTTCATATTTCATATTTGCAGCATCTGGAGTATTTTACCTTGTAAATCAAATCGTATCCGACATAGCAAAGAATTACCGTACTGAATCTTAACGCTTCCATTATGTCACAAACAAAATCACAACACACATTATTCAGTCGTAACAAAGTTGTGGGTGGGGGTGGGGGGTGGGTGGGTGGAGGGGACATGGTTTGTTCAGTTGGCGAGATTGGTATCAGATTGATACCAACAGAGAATGGTTCAATCCCCGTTCCGGCTGTGATAGACCCCAAGACCAGCCTCCTCATCCCACCTGTAGTTAAAAAGAAACATCACAGTACTTCACCATGGTTCAGTGAATAATCATCAAGGGCTTGCCTTCTGGCAGAGAACCATAGAAGAATGAAGTTCTATATCAGTTTAGTTAGGTGAACAAAACTTGCTTTTAACTTCTCTCCCCTGCATTTTGCATCTTGTATCCCGACAGATGTTGATCCTCGAAAATGTTCCTGCTGCGAGGAGAACAAGAATGCCAAGATCATGGCTCATGGTTAGGAATATTTAATCATAGTTATTTCACAATATTCCAGCATAATTGCAGTTCTTGTATGTGGTGATCTTTGTGAGGGGCTTCCAGGACGGAAGGCATAGTGATCACAAAGACACTGGAAGCTCCTTTTAAGAACTAAACTAATTTTATTTACACCACTAAATTAGAGTTCGACACTTATTCCAAACAGTAAACATATAAATACATAAAATTAAACTACACTCGCTAACACTATCTTTACCTACTAACTATGACTATAATATCTTCACTAGCTCTGCAATACACTTCTACTGTTGTCTTCTTCAGCTCTAATCCACTCTCTCCCAGAAGCCCAAGAGCCAGTGCAATATATAATACTGTCCCTTAGCTCCCTCTAGTGGCTAGGCTTAACATAACATTAACTCTTCACATACTGTACATTTGTATAATGTTGTACTGTATATCAAGTAACCCACCTAATAGTAGGAATGATCACGGCCAACCAATGTGCGAATGCATGCCGACATTTTAAAGACCGTCTAAATATTATGCTCTAGCATTCTCTCCTCCTCCTCCTGTAAGATGTTCAAATGTACCTCTTTGACCAAGCTTTTGATCATCCATCCTAATACCTCATTCTGGGTCTTAGTGTCAAATGTTTGTCTCATTTCGCCTCTGTGATTCACGTTGGGACTTTTTATTACATTGAAGATGAAACATAAATGCTTGTTGTTCATAATATAAATGGACAGCACTTATGTGGATGCCACATTGGATAGCTTTAACTGAGCTATAAATCCTCTTTAAATACAATTACTTCAAACTCTTAGCTTTTACTAATAATATTGAACGAATAAAGCCTTTAATGTTGATTATAATTCAGCATTTGATAGTTTCAGCCATGTTACCACAGAGAATACAAAGGAATAACAGAAGGATTAAAAAATAAATGAAAACGCCGCAGCATTTTAAAATAATATTTTAACTGCTGTGCTGACAAGTTTATAAAGATCTTCCTGATGAGTTAGCAGGGCAAAGAAATTTCAATGCATTTTCAAGTGAAACGCCATGAGTCATTAGACGATGTAATATAGAATCAAAATAGATGGACATCTTCTGAGAATTCGAGAGCGTTTGGTCAGAAATGTCACTTTGGGTCTTGAAGATACAGTTAAAAGTTCTGCTGTGAGTTTATATCTACCAAAGTGAGTTTAACACAGTGATAATACATTACTGCAGGAACACTAAACATGCCAAATAAGATTATTATTATCTGGAAGACTTTGGGTGCGATTTAATGGAAACATTTCGAAGTGTCCTTTTGGGTGCGATTAGCAGGATGTTTCTTGACGGCCGCATTGGCAAGACCGTTGCCCATATTTAACGGCACTTTGCTGGAAATGAGCCCCCACAAGCTTCTCGCCATTGCTGGCTGTCTCATCATCTGATTTGCCAGACTCGTGCCTTGGTAGGTCACTGCTAACAAGGAGAGTTGCTTTTAAACACTCCTTCACCACTCACTCCCAGTCAACATTCCCAGTCAGTAGCACGCAGACCTGCTCCTCACTTTGGTGATGCCGACTTGGCCAGGCTTCTGGGTGCTGTGGTGGCAAGATGGGACATCCTGTTACCTCAAGCAGATCGGAGGACTAGCAACAGGATCACCAATAGCACCCACTGGCACACACCAGCAAAACCCCTTTATGTACAATTGTGGTGCCCACACATGCCACCAGCTATAGGCCCTCCTGATCCATCAAACGTACAGCTCAGAAAGCCCTCATTTGTCCCCACAGGAGAAGCCCATACTAAGTGGGAAAGGGCCAAGAAGGGGGGTGGAGTACCAGAAATTCAAATCCTCACTCCCTGTGAGGAATGGGCCTTGGAGATGGTGGGCTTAACCGAGGAGAGAGCAGTCACTGACAGTGAGATTGGCCTGTGTCAGCATTGCCCCTTCACCCAGATGACCTGTCTCAAGTGAGTTGTTCATGTTAGACAAAATGATCCTTCCCTCTCACTGACCACATGTCCAAGCAAGATCTCCATCTGATGGAGCTGGGCCATCGGAAGTTGTTCCACCTGCCACTCAAGAGACCACATAGAAAGAGAGCTTTGAGGAGACCACCATTGAGGTGTTACAACTATCATCTCCACCTTCCACCAACACAGAGACACACACCTCGGGAGCGGCATTAGTGGGCAAACCTCTAGGGCCCAATCTGGTAAACACCACACAGTTGCTGATGCACATCAGGTGGAGGCAAGAACATTCAAGGGAGTCAGCAGTTGAAGGTCTGCTGGATCCCAGGATTCAGCTGAGTCCGAGTCAGATGCCGAGCCTCTGGACCAGGTTATCCCAGGGCTGATCCAGATGATAGGACGTGGACGTGAGATTCAGGAGGCGATGTCAGCAACATTCCAGTGAGTGCATACCAACTGGAGGAGTCCCAAAGGCTAAGGCGCTGGAGATGATGCCGGCAATGCGTGGCACCGAGGCAGACACTGCTAGGGTGGCGACTGCAGCGGAAAGCCTGCAGCATAAGGTCAGCGTCTTGACTGGTGGTGCACAAGGCACGGCTCAGCCTGTGACGACCATGGCTGAGGGCCTCAACATCGTGTCCCAATCGATGAGGGACATGCCCCATATGCAGGCGGACATTGCCAAGGCACTGAAGAGCATTCCCCAGTCACTGAGGAGTGTCATTGAGGGCATCAACACCATGGTGCAGACAATGAGAAGCCACCAGGACTGGCAGAGCCAGATTTCACAGAGACCTCTGGAGCTCAGTTCAGTTGCCCCTCTGACCCATGCAGACCCCCAGGGCCTGACTGACATGTCAGGGGGGAGGAAGCACTGGAGGCCAACCTGGGGCTTTCCACCAAGGAGATGACAGTGGTCTCCTGAATACCCCCCTCTCAACATTGGCGTATATTCAGGGCAGTAGGCAGAACATGGTGGCACGGTGATGTAAAGATTAACATGACAGAAGCTTCACATTTGTCACAACCTGTAAAGACTCGCATTCCTACCATTCCAATCTGTAATTATCTTGAAATTGCGTCTCTCCTATATATGCTGTGTTTGTGAATGTGCCTCCACTTCACCTGAGGAAGGAGCAGCACTCCAAAAGCTTGTGAATTCAAATAAACCTGTTGGACTTTAACCTGGTGTTGTGAGACTTCTTACTGTGCCCATCCAAGTCCAGCACCAGCATCTCCACACCCTGCCTTTACAGGAAGTGCTTTCCCTGATGCCCAGTACGTGCAAGGCAACATTCCCGCTGGACCTGGGGCATCCTGGCAATTGCAGAGAATCCTGCAGCTCAAGCATCTTGGTGGACTTGGTCCAGCTCAAAATTGATATAGTCAGCTGCTCGGGCGTACAGGGCATCCATGACCTCACGTATATAGTTGAGGGTTGTAGCTTGTGAAATGCCGCACCAGTCCCCACTGGAGCCCTGGAATAAACCAGCGGCATAGATGTTTCCAGCTGTGGTGACCTTCACGGCCACCAAGAGCGGGTGTCCTCCTCCTCTACGGGGTGGACGTTTCACAGGTGCCGCACTGTCTTTTTATTGAAACAGAGTCTCCCACGGCACATGCTGTCCATCATCTCCTCGAAAGACCAACGGCGCCTGTACACCTTGGACCGTCACTGGCATCCTCCTCTGGGTTTCTCCTCCGTATGATTGGTGGCTGCGTCTTCGGCCGCCGCCTGCACATGGAATGCCGCCTCCAGCCTATGTCAACGATGCAGCCTTCTCCGGCATCTGGCCACCTGGACTGCCACCAGCACCGCGAGGGCAACCTCTGTGGGATCAACACCACCCAGGAATTGGAGAAGGAAACACACCAAAAATCAGTTAGGGCTTCCAACCCGAGACCCTCAAATCCTCCAAGTCTCCCACAGCCTTACGTATCCCGCAGTCTTTCAGAGTGTCATCCACCGAGCCAGTTGTGCTTGTACTGGAAAACCTCACTGTACCCATTCACCCCAATTACAGCAGGACTCCCGAGTCCCAAACCCCTGCCCGGGAACATTAGTTGCCCTCCACTGATCCACACTCTCACCCTTTGGTCGCGAGGATATCCCCAGTGCTTATACACTGGGGATGTTTGATTGTTGGCCGCTGCTTCTAAGGTGCTGATGCTTCTAGTGGTCAGGCAAAGTGTTCAGGCTTCAAAGTTTGATTGAAATGCGCTGCAAAAATCGTCTGAGAAAAGGCACGTGTGCCCATAAGAATCCACTTGAGAATATTTTGTATGTTAAGTGGTCAACGGTAACAAAAATTTGAAAACCAACTGTGTAACAGTCCACATGTCAGCAAGGAATTATACAGCAAGGAAGCGTTGTAGTTCCATACTGGTACCAATACAAAGATGTATCAGCTCACTTTGCAAAAAAAATCTAAACAGATGGAATCACCCCTCGCAGGTTCCTCAACAGAAACGGAAAAAAAGCCTGAGAATGATTTATCACGTCCAGAACTTTGTTGTAGAAATGATCTGTGCATTAATGTGTGACTTGTTCCACGTATCAGTGCCATTCTCCGTCCACGAGCCGCAGCTGTGCAGGCCCCTCCCACACGGCCCAGTCTCAATGGAGAGTCAAGCACAAGGGGACATAGGTTTAAAGTGCATGGGGAAAAGTTTAGAACAGATGTTCGAGGCAGGTTTTTTTACACCGAGTTTGGAACGGTAGCACAGTGGGTAGCACTGTTGCTTCACAGCTCCAGGGTCCCAGGTTCGATTCCCAGCTTGGGTCACTGTGCGGAGTCTGCACGTTCTCCTCGAGTCTGTGTGGGTTTCCTCCGGGTGCTCCAGTTTCCTCCCACAGTCAAAAGATGCGCAGGTTAGGTGGATTGGCCACGCTAAATTGCCCTTAGTGTCTGAAGGGGTTGCTGGGTTACGGGGATGGGGTGGAGGTGTGAGCTTAAGTGGGGTGCTCTCTCCAAGGGCCAGTGCAGACTCGATGGGCCGAATGGCCTCCTTCTACACTGTATAGTCGATGTCTATGTCTAGCCTGTCATTTGGCAATATTTTCGATCCTTTGCTCATTAAATGGGTTTCAATTCAATTTTAAATCCAATCTCTCTCTGCCCCGCACACAAAATGATTCTATGTCCAAAGTTTTGTTACTCCTACAACAGGGACTACAGCGGTTCAAGAAGGCAGCTCACCACTACCTTCTGAAAGGCAACTAGGGATGGGCAATAAATGCTGGCATTATCAACGATGCCTACATCCCGTAATTGAATTTTATAAAACTACTGAAGGTTGTGTTCAGATCACTTGCACAATGAATTTTCTTTTTTGTTATCGTAATGGCTGAAGAAATCCTTCTTTCACCCGAGGAAGAAGAGTTTGCGAAGGCCGTGGCCAGTCACAAGGCTGTGTGGGCCAAGAACAAGATGATGTGTTAAGTGAGTTGGTTCAACATTGACTGCAACTGGATGCAGTGAAACTAGAAACAGGCTTCCGACACAGGAGATGGTCCAACACTGTTTTATTGAACTTTCTGATTGCTGTACATAGTCTGCTGTGGGTTGACACTCTATTAATCTAATTGATAACCTCCTACTGGCTTGACCAGACTAGCTCTCTACCACATGGAGATGGTACTCACTGGCTTGTGCACTCTAACTATCTCAGTAGCTGTGCCCTGTGAGAGAGCGAGAGTCTTAATGCCCTGTGGGCTTTATAGTGGTGGTGTCTTGTCTGGTGATTGGTTGTTTTGTGTCGTGAGTGTTCATTGGTTATCCTGTGTGTCAATCACTGCCTGCCTGCATCTCATTATATACATGAGTGGATATTATGACATCTCGCATTTTTAAATTAAATTTTGGAACGTGGCAGTATATACATGCATGTCTATGTACAAGTGGTGAATGAATGAACATATGTACATGGGAAGGTGTCTATCGTGCAGATACAGAGCAAACTGAACACAATGTACAAGATTTAAGTCTACAGATTCAGTCTTTGTGGTGGGCGACGAATTCTTGTCGTCGCCTCAGAGGTGGAGGGGAGGACGCCGGCACCTGGACAGGCGGGATTGCTGCCATTGCGGTGGCCTTGTGGACAGGCGGGATCACTGCCAGATTGGTGGCCACGTGGGGCGAGATGTCCTGAGGTGGCATGATGACATGTGGAGAAGTGCGGTCAGGTGGTGGGCAGGGAACTTTGCGCAGCGCCCTCTTGTTGTGCCATAGAATGGAGCCATCAGACATTTGAACAATGAAAGACCTGGGGGCAGCCTGGCTGACGCCAACAGCTGGGGCTGACCAGCCTCCCTCAGGCAACTGGACGTGAACAACATCTTCTGGAGCCAGCGCAGGCAGATCCGTGGCATGAGCATTATACGTGATCTTCTGCTGGTCCCTGGATCGCTGCACTTTCTGCAGCACCATGAGGTTGTCAAGGTCTGGAACATGGATGGCTGGAACAGTCGTCCTCAGGTTGCGGTTCATGAGCAGCTGCGCCGGAGACAAACCAGTCGACAGAGGAGTTGCCCTGTATGCCAACAGCGCCAGGTTGAAATTCGAGGCTGAGTCTGCAGCCTTGCACAGCAACCGCTTGACAATATGGACCCCTTTCTCGGCCTTCCCGTTTGATTGACGGTAATGGGGACTGGATGTGATATGCCTGAAGTGGTAGGATTGTGCAAAGTCGGACCACTCTTGGCTGCAGAAACATGGACCGTTGTCACTCATTACTGTGAGTGGTATCCCATGCCTGGCAAACGTCTCTTTGCAGGCTTTGATGACTGACGTGGACGTGAGGTCCGACAGTTTCACCACTTCCGGGTAGCTGGAGAAGTAGTCGACCAAGAACACGTAATCACGCCCATTTGCGTGAAAGAGATCTATCCTCACCTTGGACCATGGAGAAGTCACAATCTCGTGCTGTTGCAGTGTTTCCTTGGGCTGAGCTGGTTGAAATTTCTGTGCAGTTGAGGACCGTGTTGGCAATGTCCTGGCTGATGCCAGGCCAGTAAACTGCCTGCCAAACTCTGCGTCGACATTTCTCGACCCCAAGGTGACCCTCATGGATCTGTCTGAGCACCATGGTTTGCATGCTTTGGGGAATGACGATTCTATCTAGTTTAAGAAGGATCCCCTCAACAATCGTTAACTCGTCCTTAACGTTGAAGAACTGGGGGCACTGCCCTTTTGCCAGCCATGGGCGAGGTGTTGCATCACGCGCTGCAGTAGAGGATCTTTAGCAGTTTCTTCACGTATTTGGACAACTCGTTCATCAGTGGCTGAGAGGTTGCTGGCACACAACTGCACCTGTGCCTCGATGTGGTGAATGAAGTCGCCCGGTTCACACGGCATGGCGATGGATCAGGATAGGGCATCCGCGATGATCAGCTCCTTACCCGGTGTATAGACGAGTTTGAAGTCATATCGGCAGAGACGAAGAAGAATTCGCTGCAGCCGAGGTGTCATGTCATTTAAATCCCTCTGGATTACGTGGACTAAATGCCTGTGGTCCGTTTCCACCGTGAACTTTGACAGACCGTACACATAGTCATGAAACTTTATGATTCCTGTCAGAAGACCCGAGCACTCCTTTTCGATCTGGGCATACCGTTGTTCGGTTGGGGTCATGGCCCTGGAGGCATATGCCACTGGAGCCCAGGATGAGGAATCGTCTCGCTGGAAGAGCACCGCCCCAATGCGTCTGACTTGCGTCTGTGGATGTTTTGGTATCCTTGGTTGGGTCAAAGAACGCCAGTACTGGGGCTGTGGTGAGCTTTGCCTTCAGCTCAAGCCATTCCGTTTGATGTGCAGGAAGCCACTGGAACACTGTTGACCTTTTAACAAGATGCCAGAGGGCCGTGGTGTGGGATGCCATGTTGGGAATGAATTTTCCGAGAAAATTTACCATCCCGAGGAAATGGAGGACCGCCTTTTTGTCCTCTGGGGTCTTCATGGCATTGTCAGCATCAGGTTGTACACCCTGCAGTGAAATGTGGTCACCCAGAAACTTGATCGCGGACCGACCAAATGAGCATTTGACCCTGTTGAGCTGGAGGCCATTTTCATGGATCCTCTGGAAGACCTGCTTGAGGCGAGCGATGTGATCCTCTGGCGTCATGGACCAGATGATCACGCCGTCCACATAGACTCGCACCCCCTCGATGCCCTCCATCATTTGCTCCATTATGAGATGAAATACTTCGGAAGCTGAGATGATACCAAAAGGCATGCGGTTATAGCGATACCTGCCGAACGGAGTGTTAAAAGTGCACAGCTTCCGACTGGACTCATCCAGCTGTATCTGCCAGAAACCGCGGGAGGCGTCCAGCTTGGTAAAGAATTTGGCATGAGCCATCTCACAGGTTAATTCTTCACGCTTCGGGATCGGGTAGTGCTCTCGCATTATGTTGCGATTCAGGGGCGAGATTCTCCCCCAACGGCGCGATGTCCGCCGACTGGCGCCAAAAGCGGCGCCAATCAGATGGGCATCACGCCGGCCCAAAGGTGCGGAATGCTCCGCATCTTTGGGGGCCAAGCCCCAACATTGAGGGGCTAGGCCGGCGCCGGAGGGATTTCCGCCCCGCCAGCTGGCGGAAATGGCGTTTGTTGCCCCGCCAGCTGGCGCGGAAATGCGGCGCATGCGCGGGAGCGTCAGCGGCCGCCGACAGTTTCCCGCGCATGCGCAGTGGGGAGAGTCTCTTCCGCCTCCGCCATGGTGGAGGCCGTGGCGGAGGCGGAAGGGAAAGAGTGCCCCCACGGCACAGGCCTGCCCACGGATCGGTGGGCCCCGATCGCGGGCCAGGTCACCGTGGGGGCACCCCCCGGGGTCAGATTGCCCCGCGCCCCCCCCAGGACCCCGGAGCCTGCCCACGCCGCCTTGTCCCGCCGGTAAATACCAGCTTTGATTTACGCCGGCGAGACAGGCAATTTATGGGCGGGACTTCGGCCCATCCGGGCCGGAGAATTGAGCGGGGGGTCCCACCAACCGACGCGGCCTGATTCCCGCCCCCGCCCAATCTCCGGGAGCGGAGACTTCGGCTGGGGCGGGGGCGGGATTCACGGCGGCCAACGGCCATTCTCCGACCCGGCGGGGGGTCGGAGAATGACGCCCCAGGTCTTTGGGATCAATGTAAATGCGGAGTTCGCCAGAGGGTTTCTTGACACAGACCATGGAGCTGACCCAGTCTGTTGGTTCCATGACCTTTGAGATGATGCCCTGGTCTTGGAGCTCTCGTAGCTGCATTTTCAGACGATCCTTGAGGGGAGCCGGCACCCGGCGTGGTGCATGGATGACTGGGGTGGCATTCAGCTTGAGCAATATTTTGTAGCGATATGGGCGTGTGCCCATCCCATCAAACACATTGTGGTATTGCGTGAGAATGTCGTCTATCTCAGCCTGGAGATTCGCATTGGGCGAGGCAGTCGCCGGTGTCAAGGGCATGGCATGGGCTCGCTGGACCAGATTTAGGAGTTTGCATGCACGAGCACCGAGCAGGGATGCCTTGTCAGGCTGGACGATCTTGAATCTTAACGTCGCCTTGATTGCCTTGTGAGATACACCTAGCTGACACGATCCACTGGCAGCTATTGTTATGGGTCCGGGTTTACAGAACCCCAAAGTGTTTCATGGAGTTCAACCGACCCACAACTTTTAATAGATTGTGGTGTGGGAAGCAGACGGCGTACTCTCCAGGTGTGATACAGCAGAAATGGACAAATGGTTTTTAAAACAAAACAATGTTTATTCTATGAACTCAAGTTAACCTTTTAAAAACAAACCTTGAACATCTTAACACTCATTACGTCAAAGATAACCCCAAAAGACTACAACACTAAATAATCCTTCAAACTGTTCCTTCAAAGATCCAAAAGACTTCAAACCTTCAAAAACAGGCATTAGAACATAGAACATAGAACAATACAGCGCAGTACAGGCCCTTCGGCCCACGATGTTGCACCGAAACAAAAGCCATCTAACCTACACTATGCCATTATCATCCATATGTTTATCCAATAAACTTTTAAATGCCCTCAATGTTGGCGAGTTCACTACTGTAGCAGGTAGGGCATTCCACGGCCTCACTACTCTTTGCGTAAAGAACCTACCTCTGACCTCTGTCCTCTATCTATTACCCCTCAGTTTAAAGTTATGTCCCCTCGTGCCAGCCATTTCCATCCGCGGGAGAAGGCTCTCACTGTCCACCCTATCTAACCCCCTGATCATTTTGTATGCCTCTATTAAGTCTCCTCTTAACCTTCTTCTCTCCAACGAAAACAACCTCAAGCCCATCAGCCTTTCCTCATAAGATTTTCCCTCCATACCAGGCAACATCCTGGTAAATCTCCTCTGCACCCGCTCCAAAGCCTCCACGTCCTTCCTATAATGCGGTGACCAGAACTGTACGCAATACTCCAAATGCGGCCGAACCAGAGTTCTGTACAGCTGCAACATGACCTCCTGACTCTGGAACTCAATCCCTCTACCAATAAAGGCCAACACTCCATAGGCCTTCTTCACAACCCTATCAACCTGGGTGGCAACTTTCAGGGGTCTATGTACATGGACACCTAGATCCCTCTGCTCATCCACACTTTCAAGAACTTTACCATTAGCCAAATATTCCGCATTCCTGTTATTCCTTCCAAAGTGAATCACCTCACACTTCTCTACATTAAACTCCATTTGCCACCTCTCAGCCCAGCTCTGCAGCTTATCTATATCCCTCTGTAACCTGCTACATCCTTCCACACTATCGACAACACCACCGACTTTAGTATCGTCTGCAAATTTACTCACCCACCCTTCTGCGCCTTCCTCTAGGTCATTGATAAAAATGACAAACAGCAACGGCCCCAGAACAGATCCTTGTGGTACTCCACTTGTGACTGTACTCCATTCTGAACATTTCCCATCAACCACCACCCTCTGTCTTCTTTCAGCTAGCCAATTTCTGATCCACATCTCTAAATCACCCACAATCCCCAGCCTCCGTATTTTCTGCAATAGCCTACCGTGGGGAACCTTATCAAACGCTTTGCTGAAATCCATATACACCACATCAACTGCTCTACCCTCGTCTACCTGTTCAGTCACCTTCTCAAAGAACTCGATAAGGTTTGTGAGGCATGACCTACCCTTCACAAAGCCATGATGACTATCCCTGATCATATTATTCCTATCTAGATGATTATAAATCTTGTCTCTTATAATCCCCTCCAAGACTTTACCCACTACAGACGTGAGGCTCACCGGTCTATAGTTGCCGGGGTTGTCTCTGCTCCCCTTTTTGAACAAAGGGACCACATTTGCTGTCCTCCAGTCCTCTGGCACTATTCCTGTAGCCAATGATGACATAAAAATCAAAGCCAAAGGTCCAGCAATCTCTTCCCTGGCCTCCCAGAGAATCCTAGGATAAATCCCATCAGGTCCCGGGGACTTATCTATTTTCAGCCTGTCCAGAATTGCCAACACCTCTTCCCTACGTACCTCAATGCCATCTATTCTATTAGCCTGGGGCTCAGCATTCTCCTCCACAACATTATCTTTTTCCTGAGTGAATACTGACGAAAAATATTCATTTAGTATCTCGCCTATCTCTTCAGACTCCACACACAATTTCCCATCCCTGTCCTTGACTGGTCCTACTCTTTCCCTAGTCATTCGCTTATTCCTGACATACCTATAGAAAGCTTTTGGGTTTTCCTTGATCCTTCCTGCCAAATACTTCTCATGTCCCCTCCTTGCTCGTCTTAGCTCTCTCTTTAGATCCTTCCTCGCTACCTTGTAACTATCCATCGCCCCAACTGAAACTTCACACCTCATCTTCACATAGGCCTCCTTCTTCCTCTTAACAAGAGATTCCACTTCCTTGGTAAACCACGGTTCCCTCGCTCGACGCCTTCCTTTAGGTTACATTCAATATATTTATAGTCTTTGGATTTGCAGAAATCAACAGACCAGCTCTGTGTTTCTTCCTGTAGCTCTCTGCAAAACACACAGACACTCCCAGCTGCCCTCTCAAACTGAAACTCAAAAAAGCAGAAGTGAGCTCAGCACCCCCCACCCTCTGACATCACTTCAGTAATATGATCAGCTCCATTTCTTAAAGGTACATTGCTTAGACATCCATTTCTTAAAGGTACTCTCGCATGACACTATGGCATTACCATTGTAGTCAAGGAGCTGGCAGGCTGGTGGAAGAATGCTAGGTTGGTCTCGGATACTGTCGAGGTCCGACTGTGATATGAGGTTTGCAGACGCGCCAGTGTCCAATTTAAATCGGCTGCGAGACTGGTTGACCGTGATGACAGCACACCATTCGTCGTCAGGATCCACACTCAGGATTGAAGCATGGCTATGGGCGTGGTGGAGACCAGCTTGCGTGTGGTGATGTTGGCCACCCGATATGGAGACTCGAGGCAGTCAGCATCGGGATCCGTTGGGCTGTTGGGATCAGAATCCTGCACGCCCTGTTGTACACAGTGGACACATCTGCGCTGCAGCTGGGATGGCTGGCAGTTGCTTGGTGGAGCGGACCTGCAAAAGGCCGCGTAATGCCCAGGCTTTCCACACTGTAGACATCGCCTTCCTTTGGCAGGACATTGGCGCTTTAAATGGGCGGAGCCACAATTTGGACACGTCATGACGCTGACGTCAGCGCGTTCTGTGCGCCATCGCGCATGCGCAGTGCGGTCAGCCGACGTTCGCACATATGCATTAGGGTCTTCCGCCTCATCGTCCACCGGGTCGTGGCGCGCATGCATAGGGACCCGGGAAAAGCCACTCTCCTCGTTGCTCAGGCCTTGCATTTTTGTGATGGCCTGCACCCTTTCTGCCTTGTGGGAGGCCAGTTTTGCAGTTTCTGCCGCCCTTATGCGGGAGTAACGATTTCTGGCATGCTCATGGACAACGCACATTTCAACGGCGATGGAGATGGTCAACTGTTTGATTTTAAGGAGCTGCTCCCGCAGGGAGTCGGACTGGACCCCGAAAATGATCTGATCCTGGATCATGGAATCAGCCGTCGAGTCATAATTACATGACTGCAGGGCAGCATGGTGGCGCAGTGGTAGCACTGTAGCCTCACGGCGCCGAGGTCCCAGGTTCGATCCCGGCTCTAGGTCACTGTCCGTGTGGAGTTTGCACTTTCTCCTCGTGTTTGCGTGGGTTTTCCCCCACAACCCAAAGATGTGCAAGGTAGGTGGGTTGAACACGCTAAATTGTCCCTTAATTGGAAAAAATGAATTGGGTACTCTAAATTTTTTTTAAAAAGAAGAAAAAAATAATAATTACATGACTGCGCTAGGATGCGGAGATGGGTCAAGAAGGACTGAAAAGGTTCATCCTTACCCTGAAGCCTCTGTTGGAAAATGTACCGTTCAAAGCTCTCATTTACCTCAATTTCGCAGTGGCTGTCGAATTTCAGCAGAACTGTCTTGAACTTCTGAGGTCGGAGGCCTCGATATACAGGAGGAACTTCTGTTTGAAGACTTTCCAGTTGGTGCCGAGGTTGCCTGAGATCCGGAGTTGCGGAGGAGGCTGGATCTTTTCCATGCCGCTGAATGGCTGCTTGCTGGTCATTGCAGATTCACTCGAGGTAGATTTGTTAGAATTAATAGCTCCCTGATGTGTTAAGTGAGTTGGTTCAACGTTGACTGCAACTGGATGCAGTGAAACTAGAAACAGGCTTCCGACGACACAAGAGCTGGTCCAACACTGTTTTATTGAACTTGCTGATTGCTGTACATAGTCTGCTGTGGGTTGACACTCTATTAATCTAACTGATCACCTCCTACTGGTTTGACCAGACTAGCTCTCTACCACATGGAGATGGTGCTCACTGGCTTGTGCACTCTAACTATCTCAGTAGCTGTGTCCTGTGAGAGAGCAAGAGTCTTAATGCCCTGTGGGCTTTATAGTAGTGGTGTCCTGTCTGGTGATTGGTTGTTCTGTGTCGTGTGTGTTCATTGGTTATCCTGTGTGTCAATCACTGCCTGTTTGCATCTCATTATATACATGAGTGGCTATTATGACACAAGATAGAGCGGTGCCTAAGGGTTTCGATTGGAAAGCTCATTGTGTCTGCCTTCAGTTTCAGTCGGGGGATCTCAGCGGCTTCCGCTGCTCTCCCTGTGGATGTAAAGGCCAACCTGCAGTCACAGATATTAGTGCGACTGAGACTTTTCTGGGACCTGCAGGAGCCTGTGGTGGCATTGCACAAGGCATCATGTCCATCAGCATTCAGAAGATGATGGATGCATTGTACTGGTTGGCTGGCAAGCTCATTCATTTTCCTAAAAGTGCAGACAACCACGCACGATAATGATTTTATGCCATTGCAGTCTTTATGCTGACGTGTACAAAAATAGCCCTTTTGATCATTATTGATGCACATTGTGCATTCTGTAATGACCCAGCTTGAGCATAAAATATATATCTGAAGCCTTTAACACAGGAACTGCAGAGGAGCATATGATTTGCACTGACATTCAACAAACGCACTTAATAAAAGGAATAAATATTGGAAGTCACTGCACTCCATTTATCACATGTTAAATGTTTTGGTGCACTTTAAAGTTATGTTAAAGGCCTACATACAGGGAGTCCTTGAACAAAAAATGACCAGAACTAATGCCTTAGTGATACCTTTGCACAGATTTCTGTCTCATCAGTATCTGATAGGCCAGTATTAAATTTTTATGGGTGTCAATGTAAACATTTCACATGCATACCCTACAGTCTTCCTCCATATCACTACTGACGCATAACAGGCATGGATAGGTCAGAGTTCAAGGTGAAGGGTAACTGATCTCGGCAGTAAATCAGACAGATGTGGAAGTCACCAGTAAATCAGACAGATGTGGAAGTCACCAGGCCTCCACCCAGAGAAAGTGGGGGACAAGCCAATGCCGTGTGGAAAGGTAGACATTAAAATAATTTGTATTTCTGAGCAATGCCATGGATGATCAATTAGCCGTTAATAATTTACAGCCATTTCCAGGGCTCCTGAAGTTTCTCCCAATCGTTGCCACAGAATAGGTCTCTGTCACTATTTGAAATCAGCTTCAGGGAAAAGACATAACTCCCAACTAACAATTCTCTCTGATTCTACAGCTGGAAAGCAGGAAACTGCACCGTATGAAATGTGGAGAAGTAGTGTTCATTGTTTAGGCTCTGTGGGTGTGTCTTTAAGATCCACACTGGCATGTGAGGTGTGTGCACAGTTCTGAGGTGAATAATATGCCATGTTGGTGAGTTGTTAGTGTGCACATTGAACACCCAATACAGAGTAGGCAGATCATAGCCAGGCTGCTACACAAAATGTGATGGAGCAGATGATTGGCATGTTGAAATATGTTTCCAGTGTCTGGACAGCTTTGGTGGACCTTTGCAGTTTTCAGCAGACTGGGTGTGATCATTGCGTACAATACTCATTGGAAGTCAGCACTGCCATTTTCGGGCTCATTGCTCTGGTGTATTCTCTCTCTTAACCACACATGGTTGAACATATTTTCAGCAGCAGCTAGGACCCTCCATTGGTGACTGATGAGTTGCCGGTTGACCTCTTCTGCATGTTGCTATGCTGCTTTAAATGTTTAGCCATTTTGATAGTTGCTTCAAGTGGCAGAAACCTACAGGCAGTGGAGTGGAAGCTGCTGAAGGAATGATGCTGACCTCAAGCTTTTCTACAAACCAGATGCTCCCAGATATAATTGCATCGCTGGGCTTTCCCTCTGGAATAGAGAATGACTAGGAGATTGACTTAGACGGCACTCAGAGTAGGATAAGATGCTGGGAGAGGGAGGAGGAATGGGTGGAGAGGGGGGGAAGGGCTCTCAATAAGAGGTTATATCCATCCAGGGTGTTCAGGAATAAATTATCTTCCCTGACTTTCAGTGACAAACAATATATGAGATGCCTGCATATCCATAAGAACCTCTTCACTGAAATGTATGACCTACTGTGGCCATGAGTGCAATTTCACAGCAGGCCATACATTTCAGTGAAGAGGTTCTTATGGAGGCTGGAGCTGGAGATGTTCTGTATCCAACTTGCCAGCTCACCTCTGATCCCACCTTTTGTAACAGTCCACCATGAGGTATCTTGTCAAAAGCTTTACTGAAGTCCATGTGTACAACATCTACTGCCTTTCCCTCATCTATCATCTTTGTCACTTCCTCGAAAAACCCGATCAAATTAGTGAGGCCCGACCTCCCCTTCACAAAACCATGCTGTCCATCACTAATGAGTCCATTTGTTTCCAAATGTGAGTAAATCCTGTCTCTAAGAATCTTTTCCAACAATTTCCCTACAGGGCTGCACGGTAGCACAGTGTTTAGTACAGTTGCTTCACAGTTCCAGGGTCCCAGGTTCGATTTCCAGCTTGGGTCACTGTCTGTGGGCAGTCTGCACGTTCTCCCCGTGTTTGCGTGGGTTTCCTCCGGGTGCTCCAGCTTTCTCCCACAGTCCAAAGATGTGCAGGTTAGGTGGAATGGCTATGCTAAATTGCCCTAAGTGTCCAAAAAAGGTTAGGTGGGGTTACAGGGATAGGGTGGAGGAGTGGGGATAGGGTGGAGGTATGGGTTTAGGTAGAGTGTTCTTTGCAAGGGCCGATGCAGACTCGATGGGCCGAATGGCCTTCTTCGGCATTGTAAATTCTATGATTCCATGGTTCTACACTGACGTATGGCTCACCACCCTATAATTTCCTGGATTATCCCTAATGTGTTGGGTGCTTTGGATCAGTGGAACACAGACAGGCTACCAACACTTAAAATAGAACAACACTATTTTATTAAGCTAGAAACTGTTGAACATGCTTTCACTGTGGGTTAACACGATCTTAGATTAAACTAAAGACCTATGCCTATCCTAACCAGTCAATGCACTCAGCACATGGTGAAGATCTGTAAACTCTGTCCTTCTGAGAGGCTGCATCCCGAATGAGCGGGAAAACTGATGACCTCTGTCTTTATAGTGAGTGTGCTCTAACTGGTGATTGGCTGCGGTGTTGTGTGTGTTGATTGGTCTTGCTGTGAGTCCATTAGTGTGTGTGTCTGCACCATGATATACTGGTTTATATTATGGCAATCCCTGCTGCCCTTTCTAAACAATGGAACAACATTGGCGACTCTCCAGTCCTCAGGAACTTCACTTGAAGCCAATACGGATACAAAATTACTGTCAAGGTCCCAGCAATTTCCTCCCTTACCTCCATCAGTATTATGGGGTAGATCCCATCAGGCCCTGGGGACGTATCTACTTTAATGCTTTTTAAGATGCCCAACACCTCCTCTTTATTAATATTAACATGACTCAGAACATCTACACACTCTAGCCTGTACTCCTCATCCACCAAGTCCTTCTCTTTGGTGAATACTGAGGCAAAGTATTAATTTAGTATCTCGCCTATTTCCTCTGGTTCCTTACACAGTTTCCCTCCAATATCCTTGAATGGACCAACCCTTTCTCTGCCTACCCTCTTGCTCTTTCGGATTGCTCTTTAAAACTCCTTAGGACTTTCCTTAATCCTGTTTGCCAACAAGATTTCATGAGCCCTTTTAGCCTTCCCAACTCCTACCTTAAGTTCCTTCCTACTTTCTTTATGTTCTTCAATGGCTTCATCTGTCCTGAACCTTTCAGACCTTACGAATGCTTCCTTTTTCTTTTTGACCACATTCATAATATCCCTCGTAATCCAGGGTTCCCTGTCCTTGCCACCTCAATCTTTTGTCCTCACAGGTACATGCCGGTCCTGAATTCTAATCAACTGACATTTGAAAGCCACCCACATACCAAATGTTGATTTTTCCCTCAAACAGCCTCGCCCAGTCAACACTCTCCAGATCCTGCCTAATGCTGTTGTAATTAGCCTTACCCCAGATTAACACCTTCACCTGAGGACCACTCTTGTCCTTATCCATAAACAGCTTAAAATTTATAGAATTATGATCACTGTTCCAGAAATGATCGCCTACTGAAACTTCGATCACCTGGCCAGGCTCATTCCCCAGCACCAGGTCTATAAGGCCCCTTCCCAAGTTGGGTTATTTACATATTGTTTCCAGAAACCCTCCTGAACGCTCCTTACAAATTCTGCTCCATCCATGCCTCTAGCAGTAAGTGTGTCCCAGTCAATATAGGGAAAGTTAAAATCACCCACCGCACCAACCTGAGTGTTTATGCATCTCTCCAAGATCTGTCTACATATCTGCTCCTCTATCTCCCGCTGGCTGTTAGAAGGTCTGTAGTAAACCCCCAAGATTGTGACAGCACCCTTCCTATTCCTGTGCTCTACCCTAATTGTCTTGCTCCCCATATTGCCCGGTCTCCGACGCCGAAATCGCGTTCGGTGATCGGCCAGAGAATCCACGTTGGCGCCGGAATAGGGGCCGGTGCCCCCACCAACTAGAGTGGGCGAAATGCCATATGGACGGCCTCAGGACATTACCTGAGGCCCTCCCCACTCGCTATTGTGTCCTCCCTCAGTACAGCTGTGATAGTCTCCTGAACCAATAATGCAACTCCCCCATCCTTTTTACATCCCGCTCTATCCTACATGAAGCAGCTAAATCATGGAATGTTTAGTTGCCAATCCTGTCCCTCTTTCAACCAAGTTTCTGTAATAGCAACAACACCATAATTCCAAGTACTAATCCAAGCTATAAGTTCATCTATTTTACCTGAAATACTCCTTGCATTGAAACTAATGCACTTCAGCCCACCAGCCCTGCTGCATTGAACAACCATTCCCTGCCTGCTCTTCCTCTTAATCTTACTGGCCTTAGTCTGTAGCTCTCCCTCAGTTATTTCTCCCGCTGACCCACTGCTCTGGTTCCCATCCCCCTGCCATACTAGGCAATTCAATCCGTTTCTCTGCCTTCCACTTTTCTCCTTACTAGTTTTTGCTTCTATCCCCACTTTACTACCCTCTGACCTCCTGCATTGGTTCCCATCCCCCTGCCATATTAGTTTAAACCCTCCCCAACAGTGTTAGCAAACAACCCCCTTAGGGCATTGGTTCCAGTCCTGCCCTGGTGTAGGCTGTCTGATTTGTAATGGTCCCACCTTTCCCAGACCGGTTCCAATGTCCTAATAACCTGAATCCCTCCCTCCTGCACTATCTCTCAAGCCACGCATTCATCCTGTCCATCCTGTCGTTTCTACTCTGACTAGTGAAGAATGGAAACTGTACTTGCCAATTCTCTGAGGCAGTGCCTCAACAATTGCAGTAATCTGCTGAGTCAGATTGCGGGAATATTGGTGACACTATTGGAGCAGCATAGTGGTACAATGGTTAGCACTGCTTCCTCACAGCGCCAGGAACCCGGGTTCGATTCCAGCATCGGGTGACTGTCTGTGTGGAGTTTGTGGGCGGGATTCTCTGGTCTCCGACGCTGAAATCACGTTCGGTGATCGGCCAGAGAATCCACGTTGGCACCGCAATAGGGGGCGGTGCCACTTTTGCGATGCTCCGCCCCCTCCAACTAGAGTAGGCCACACACCATTTGGACAGCCTCAGGACATTACCTGAGGCCCTCCCCCCGATGCTCCGCCCCCGACCGGCCGAGTTCCCAATGGCGTAGGTCTCTCACGCTATTTTGGGGGGGGGGAACTCGGCGTGACGGTTGTGGACTGAGTCCAGTGCCGCCACAGTCGGGGGAGAGCCGATCCATGGGCAGGGGGGCTTTGGCAGGGGCTGGGGGCATTAGTGTAGAGTGCACTGGGGATGGCGAGCCTGGCCAAAGGGGGGCACTATTTGGCAGGCCAGGTCCGCGCACGGCCAGTGCCATGTTGCACGGCGCGGCCGCTGCAGGCCGCCGTGCGCACGCACAGCCACGGACCCGGCAATTCTACGGCTGTATCGGCAACTAGAACCGGGTGCACTATGCTGCGTGCCTGCTAGCCCCCCACCAGATGGAGGATCGGTAGCCATTTTGCGCCAATTTGTCAGTCATAAACGCCACCGTTCCTGCACCGGCGTCAGGACATAGTCTCTAAATCAGAGAATCCAGCCCTGTATGTTCTCCCCATGACTTCATGGGTTTCCTCCAAGTGATCTGGTTTCCTCCCATAGTCCAAAGATGTGCATGTTGGGTGGATTGGCTATGCTAAACTGCCCCTTAATGTCCAAAGATGAGCAGGTTAGGTGGGATTACAGGGCTAGGATGGGGGTGTGGACCTAGGTAACGTGCTCTTTTGGAGGGTTGATGCAGACTTGATTGACCAAATGGCTTCCTCTGCACTGTAAGTATTCTATGGATCAGATTGGAACACCGTTGCATATTGTAATCCATAGGCAAGATGAAAGCAGGATAAGCTTACATGCCAGTGAGTGACCTTGCATGACTTTACCCTGAGCTTTTACAGCAGCACTCAGACTTCTGGTGGAAGATGCTTGTGCTGCAGTGGAAGCTGAGATACAAGGGTGCTGATGGGGTTGGACACCACTTACAAGCTTTAAAGGATATTAGCTCCACGCGAACCTTTTGCCAAGTTGCCGATAGCCTCTGCCATACTATTTGATATTGACCACAGGCTTTCCAGTCGACTTGGCAATGCACCAAACATTCTGCATTTTGTTGTGCATATCCATCAGCTGTCACCTGTATAGAAACCCTTTGATACACTCCTCTGATCCCTCTGCAACAGAAATTGTGTTCAACGTCCTCCTCTGGTGAACAGGCAACTACCCTTGCAAGTTTTTTGCGTCCAGTATATCACCATATGTAGATCCTGCCTCTGAGTTACCCTCTAAATGACATACAGCATCAGTATCTGAGCTGGTGTGAGTGTGAAATCAAGTGACAGTGCTGTGTCTTCAATATCACTGACGTCTTGTTGCTCCTGCAAGGTTTCTTCTTGAATATCTAGAAGGATAAAAGGATAAGTATACGGTTGTGGTATAGGGAGTTGGGTATGGTGCTCTGTGCTCTTTTGATACGTTAGTGCCGGTTCAATGGGCGGAATGACCTCCTTAGGAATGACCACTGTAGGTTTCTATGGTTTCTATGGGTGCAGCAGAAAGGATGAAATGTAAGAGATGTGTGCTTGCAACATCTGCAGCTTAATAAGAAAAGAAGCTGTGGGGGAGGGGGACGTGAGATGTGAGAAGGATTAAGTCTGAGAATACCACCGCCTTCAATGGCGCCAGTGACTCCATTGGCCATGGATTTCCAGCACCGTCTCATGTATGGGGGTCAAAATTTGCAGATGCCTTCTCCCTCTGGTTAGTCCCTGCTGCCTCCTGCTGCATGGAAGAGGAAAGTGTGTGAATAATGTGGTGTAATATGGCCATCATGGTTTGCTAGCTGGCCATGTGTGCAGGCTGTGCAATGTGAATGTATGGCTTGCAGTCGTGCTGAGTGTGTGAGGGTGGGATGAAGCATGTGAATATGAGGTGTGAGTCCTGATTGATAAGAGATTGTTGGTAGGTGAGTAATGGGATATGGTGTATTGAGCAGTATCTAAGACTAGTGGTGCAGTTGGTGGGTTATGGAATTTGAAGATACATTCACCGACCTTGATTGCTAGAGTGAGGTCTTTAAACTTCTTGCGGCACTGCATTCAGATCCTTAGGGCTTGTCTCCTGGCATTAACCTCAATGGCTATCTATACCCAATGCCTTCTGACTGTGTGTGTGGGAATGTGTGTGTGCATGTGTTGTAGGATCTCCTGACCCTTTGCAGGTACAGGACATCTCTTTTACTTTGCACCTCCATCACTAAGATCTTTGGAACCAGCTGTCTTCCATGCTGTGCCATCCTTTTGTCTTTCCCAAGTTGGCATCGTTTGTAGAAAGAACTCTAGCACTTACTCCAGCCACAATTCACCTCCCCTTTATAATATGCAGGCTGGGTTTAAAATGATGCAGATTTAATGCAAACGGTACTGACCCCTTGTGAGGGATGCCATCACCACTCAACTGCATGGTGAGCATTTGTTGAGCAATGCAAACATGCTAATGCTGCCAATATCACACGAAATGGGCACGGGTTAATTGTACATTGCGATCCCAGTACCATTTTTTGGGAGATCTCGTATTTAGCCCTACTTTATTCCACAGAAATCCTGGAGACAATTTGATGCAAGTTTATAGAATTTACTAAGATAAATAACTACATGACAGACCTGAGTTTAGTGACGATTGTACTATTTCAATGCCATTGTTACCAGCAATGCGACAGAACTCGGGAGCTAAATGGGGATGAAATGCTGAATGATGTGCAACAGGGGTCCCATGCTTCACAGCCCCTCTTTCTCAGGATAACAACTGACTATGTTTACCACGTTTACACAAGGGCATTGACCAAAACAGCAGCGCCCCGCAAAACAAAATCTAGTTTGGACTTCCTGTCCCTTGCAAAGCAGGGCCATAAATCTGGTTAAACCAAATAAATGAACTAAAACTGTTTTCTGCACAGCGATATCTTTAGAGTATTAATCAAGCAACCAACTAACAGCAAAGTTACACATCACTGTATAAGATTATGCATGTTTTCAGTGAGTAAGTGAGAGAGATAATGAGCTAATTGGTATTTATATATCAGGCTTTGCTGGAAGGTGCCAATCATGATGAGTTAGGCAGCCATAAGATGCTTTCGGTTCACCGAACCCACTTCAGTTTCCAGACATCCTGGGGCCATATAGAGAAGCCAGTTAGCTGTCTTCTGAAGCTGAATAATTTAATACAGGTCTATTTGTTTTTTCCTTTAGAACTGCTTGAGAAAATGAATATTCCACTGTTTTTGAACAAGGAAACACAACTGAACAACTGAACTCTCACTGCGGTTAAGTTGCTGGCTTCAGCTTCAATGGGGGAGGAATGCAGTTAGTTTCAGACTAAAAGCTGCCACAGGAGACAGAATATGTTTTTTCTTAAAGAACGAGATCTGCAAATACAAAAGGCAGTCAAATAATCAAGGGCTGGAGAAGTATGGAATATGGAAGGAAGTGAGCAGTAGAAAAATTAGCTTTAAGTCAAGCACACGCACAAATTATATTGATGAAGTAAGTGAATGAAGTATGTTCACCTGCTAAGAAATAAATCTGGTTAATGATTTGTAGCACAAACGTATTCATTCAATCTGCCTTCCATTTGAGGTGAGAATTTACTTGGAAAACATGAATATTTGGTTCTGATCAGAAGGGGATTATTTCCCGAGGTTATTCCACCATCCAAGTATATTTGGGCTCAGAACATTTGAGGGAACAACTGACACCAATTAACTCGCAAAGATATTCATGACAGTGAGACATTTCTGGAGGGATTGTAGACAAAATGTAAAATATTTAGAAGTATCGAAAAGTTCTCCATATCAAGTTGCATCCTTGGATTTCAGTCATTTGATCAAGTTAATTAATATTTCAAAAGCCTTTTAAGATTAACTTCCCACGTTCTGCATATTTATGTTGCTTGATTCGAATCGTTAGACGATTCAAAATGTATCTTGCACAAAAAACTTCAGTTATCTGAAGCAGAATGCAAATTTGTTTGGAGAAAAGTATTGTACCGAGCATGTACTCACAATTAATGGTAATGTGTGCGCACCACACTTTGACGTGTTCCACGTGCAAAACATTCCATGTGTGAAATACCAAACATAATTATTAGCTGAAATGGTCATTCGCACCTGGAAATGCTATGGGGACGCCAATCTAACAAATACACTGGGGTCAACCTTGGCCAGGCCTGTCGGTCTCTATGGGGATGGTAGCATAGTAGGTATGCTTTGTGAGGGCCACGAAGAATCCAACATGAGTTTGTAGAGTCAAACAGAAAGTAACTTTATTGACAAGAATATTTACACAACACCAATAGTTCACTACTGGTTCTCTCTCTAGCCAGTACCACACTGGCCAGTTCTGTTTATACAGCTGAAAATTTAACAATTGCCCTGCCCCCCCCCCCCCCCCCCCCCCCCCTCATTGGGGGACCACGTATTTCCCAAGAGTCTTGGGATAACCAATTGTCCCCAGCCAATAGGATCCGGGCAGTTTGTAACAGTATGCCATTGGGCATGTAAGCTAAACCACTGGAATAACAATTCAGAAAATGTGAGTTCGAGGCCTATCATAGCAGTTCAAGAATTTCAATTCAGTTTTTTTAAAATTGGTAAAGGGAAAAAGCAGTACCATTAAAAGTGGCCAAGACACAGTCAAATTATCATACATACCCATGTGGATGACAAGAATACTTTAGGGAAGAAAACCAACTCACCCATTCTGGTCTATATATGATTACAGTCTCACACCCATGTCGTTGACTGCTCTCTGGGGGTAACCTATGAAGTTTTCGGCAACCAGGGATGGGGAATAATTGATGACCTTGTCAATGATATCACCATCCCAAAGTGAATATAAAAAGGAATGGACCTTGGCACAGTGGTAATACATTTATGATAGCCAACACCAAAATCCCTGGCAAAACCAGCGCCAGCTGGTTTGTCCCATGGAGGTGTGGATCCCAGTTTCTCACCCCAGCCCTCCGAAAACAATATTTTAGGAACTCATGCAGATTTTGGCCACCTTATCCAGTCGCTGACCCCAACCTGAACTTCCAGGTGGGCCTCACGTCTGCCAAGTTTGGTCAGGCATCCCTAGTGAGTCTATCAGCACTAATTGCACATTCAATCCTGACTGCGGGCTGGGAAACAGAAACTCAGGGCTGAGGAATTACTCCACCACCAGCCCACCCGACTCCACTTCCACGATGGTCCAAGAGAGGATCTATGGGAGCTCTCAACTTAGATTGTTTCGAAGAAGAATCAAATTGAACGAGAAAGGTAACTCATGTTTCTCTCTCCACAGATGCTGCCAGACCTGCTGAGTTTTTCAGCAATTTACTTTTATTCATTATACAACAGGGTTCTGATTTGTTACATCCAGGTGCTGCCCAAATTCCGGGCACATTGTTGCTCTCCCCCAGGAGTTGTGTGGGTTGAATAATTTGGAACCATAATTATTCATCATAGTGACTCACTCAGTTGTGCTCAGATAACGAAATCAGAGACCAACAAATTGCTCACATTATGCATGTTTTCTCTTTTCCTCCTTCTGACAATCGAATATCTTGGCAAAAAGAATATCGCACAAGAAGCAAAACAAATAACCGTTGAGTGGCCTATTGTCTCTCTGGCAATATTGTTCTATTTCTTCCCTTGAGCTTTATTTTTTGCTGCTTATCACTAAGTGTAGCCAACAATCAAAATGTTGGTACCTGCTTGATTTAATTTTCAGCCACCTGAAAATTGGCAGATTGTACTTTTACTTTTTGAAAATACTAAAAGTTTGGATTAGATTTTACATAAAAAAGATTTCATATCACCTGATAGCTTCAGGAATAAAGGACACCTGGCACAATTGAGAGAGGTGACTAGCCTAGGACAGTTTCTGCCGAATCCTTTCCTAATAGTTAGCCACCAGATTTCTTTCTCCTAACATGAGCGACAGGTGCTTTTTGTCTCCTTGCATACAAATATTAACCCTGTATTGCATTATGCTCGTCAGCTTAAATGGTTAATTCCTAAAAAAGCGTAAACTCTTCGACTACAATTTCCTGCAATTTGGAAAGTTACCATTTAAAATTGGTAGCAAGCCAAATGGCACTCTTTGCTTTCTTTTAAGGAAATTACGTCATCAAAAATAGTCCTTTAAAACATGTTGGCTATAGATTCTAATTTGTATTTCATAGATTCTAACTTTAATTCTGTACTAAGTGCAAAACATTGTTTAAATATTCTTGCCTGACAGCTGTGTAGCAAAGATGATGGACCATCTGCCCCTCAAACAGATGGCCATTTTCTGTCATTTCTGACATTTTGCACTAATATTATTTCTGTCCACATGTTGGTGATATGCTTCCTAAATCTTTAGTTGCAGTTTAAGAAGTGTAAGAACAACATTGATAAAAGTTTTACATTTCCAACAGACAGAGCTGCACTTGATTGTTGTAGTTTAATCAATACTTGATAAATTAGTTTGCGATGGGCTTTCAGGCAGATATTCTACAAAGGGGTCTTTCTCAGCTCTACAGTCTGAGAGCACACCATAAAAGCAACATGGCAGAAAGAAATGGGTAAAAGTTCTTGAAGAGCCTTTCAGTCTTGACTAATATCTGCCTGTGGCAGGGAACTATGTACTGCCAACAATGTCCCTAGGGCTGCACGGTAGCACAAGTGGATAGCACTGTGGCTTCACAGCACCAGCGTCCCAGGTTCGATTCCCCGCTGGGTCACTGTCTGTGAGGAGTCTGCATGTTCTCCTCGTGTCTGCGTGTGTTTCCTCCCACAGTCCAAAGACGTGCAGATTATGTGGATTGGCCATGATAAATTGCCCTTAGTGACCAAAAAGGTTAGGAGGGGTTATTGGGTTACGGGGATAGGGTGGAACTGAGGGCTTAAGTGGGTCGGTGCAGATTCGATGGGCTGAATGGCCTCCTTCTGCACTGCATATGTTCTATGATAAACATGTGAAGTATTTGCTGTGACATCCACATGCAAAGATCTTCACACAGCTGTGCCATCGGTGTGTCAACACAGAGAATATTTTTCTTCATCAGTTCTTCACTTGGGTGACTTGCTGACACAACTGCTGTGGTTTACAAGGATATTGCCAGAGCTAAAAAAGTGTAGCTACGAGTAGAGTTTGAATCGGTTGGGGTTATTTTCCTTGGAACAAAGAAGACTGGGGGTGTAACTTAATTGAGGTGTACAAAATTATGAAGCCATGATGTGGAGATGCTCGATAACATCGATGACATTTTTTTCTTTTGGACCCACGGCGAAGAATCACTGAAACGACTACACGATGACATTAATAAGTTCCATCCAACCATCAGACTCACCATGGGCTACTCTCCAAAATCAGTTGCATTCTTGGACACACTCGTCTCCATCAAAGACGGTCACCTCAGCACTTCGCTTTACCGCAAACCCACGGATAACCTCATGATGCTCCACTTCTCCAGCTTCCACCCTAAACGCATTAAAGAAGCCATCCCCGATGGACAAGCGCTCCGTATATACAGGATCTGCTCAGACGAGGAGGAGCGTAACAGACATCTACAGACGTTGAAAGATGCCCTCGTACGAACGGGATATGGCACTCGACTCATCGATCGACAGTTCCAACGTGCCACAGCGAAAAACCGCACCGACCTCCTCAGAAGACAAACATGGGACACAACCGACAGAATACCCTTCGTCGTCCAGTACTTCCCCGGAGCGGAGAAACTACGTCATCTTCTTCACAGCCTTCAACACGTCATTGATGAAGATGAACATCTTGCCAAGGTCATCCCCACACCCCCACTACTTGCCTTCAAACAACCGCGCAACCTCAAACGAACCATTGTTTGCAGCAAACTACCCAGTCTTCAGAACAGTGACCACGACACCACACAACCCTGCCATGGCAATCTCTGCAAGACGTGCCAGATCATTGACATGGATACCACTATTACACGTGAGACCACCACCCACCAGGTACGCGGCACGTACTCGTGCGACTCGGCCAACGTTGTCTACCTCATACGCTGCAGGAAAGGATGTCCCGAAGCGTGGTACATTGGCGAGACCATGCAGACGCTGCGACAACGAATGAACGGACATCGCGCAACAATCACCAGGCAGGAATGTTCCCTTCCAGTCGGAGAACACTTCAGCAGTCAAGGGCATTCAGCCTCTGATCTCCGGGTAAGCGTTCTCCAAGGCGGCCTTCAGGACGCGCGACAATGCAGAATCGCTGAGCAGAAACTTATAGCCAAGTTCCGCACACATGAGTGGGGCCTCAACCGGGACCTAGGACTCATGTCACATTACATTCATCCCCCACCATCTGGCCTGCGAAATCCTACCAACTGTCCTGGCTTGCTGTAATTCACACCTCTTTAACCTGGGGTTACCCCATCTCTGGATCTGTAAAGATTTAATCACCTGCTAATGGTCGCATTCCAAGCATTGTTTGGCATCTTTGAATTTGTCTATATATGTGTTTCTGGAACATACCTCTTCATTCACCTGAGGAAGGAGCAGCACTCCGAAAGCTAGTGACATCGAAACAAACCTGTTGGACTTTAACCTGGTGTTGTAAGACTTCGTAAAATTATGAAGGTAAGAGATAGAATGGACAGGACAAATTGTTTCCCTTGATGGAGAATTCTAGGACCAGGGGACAAAGATTCAAGATAAATGACAGAAGGTGTAATGGGGACATGAGGAAGAGTTTTTTTACGCAGTGGATAGTGGGAGTCTGGAATTCGCTGTCCGAATTGGTGGTGGACGCAGAGGCCCTAAACTCTTTTAAACAGTACCTGGATCTGCACCTTAAGTGCTGTAGGCTACGCACCGGGTGCAGGAAGATGGGATTAGAAAGGGCACCTGGGTGACCTCAGGCTGGCATGGAAAATATGGGCCGAAAGGCCTTCTTCTGTGCTGTACCTTTTTTTATGGTTCTATCCGTGAATGAGCAGGGTTTTGAAATTTGGTTCTATTCACTTTGACCAATGTACAATTTTAGCTCAAACTCTGATGCTAATTTACAAGTCTAAGAAACAAAAACCTGTGGGGAAAAAACACAACTTTGTACATGAATATGGGTAAGCATGTACCTGAACTCTGATGGGACATACATTGTTCATGAAGGAAAAAGGTTAGACACATCAGGATGGCAATTGGTATTTATTACACCCATTTCCCAGGTTGAAGGTTGTAGCAAATAGTATCCAAATTTGTGGCAGATATGACCTGTATTCCATGGAAGTTTAAAATGTGTTTTATGTCATATTGCCATTGGATAAGTTTCAGATTTCCTGGATGGCTACTTTAAAGTAGCCGTAGTTCTTTTGTGTAGGCTAATGAGGGGCCAGACAGCTGTTTGGGATTCCTTAGCAAAATGCCAAACAAACACCAAAATACTATTTTTTATTTCCCTCCCTGTGGAGCTGGAATTCCACTCCTGGCTCTGTCGCACTTCTAAGGGTTTCTTCCAACCCACAATCCCTCTCCTCCCACCTCCAACTATTATTCTTCCCCCCTACCCCCCCCCCCCCCCAACAACACCCCAACACCCCCCCTCCCTCCACCCCTCAGAAATTTCCTACGGGTAGCTCCTGTGCTGATATGCATCACTGTAAAGACACAAGGGGTTAATGTAAATACATATAGACTAGCTAGACACTAGAGGGAGCACCAGAGACATAACACACAGACACTCAACCAATAGAACAGTTAGAGGTGACACGACCACAGGAGGGCATTACATTATATAAACGACACAACACACATGATCTTCCTCTTTCCAGTGGAGACAGTCAGTGAGTAGAGACACAGGGTTGATTCAATATTACACCCACCACGTGGATTGTAGCAGACTAGTTAGTCAGTCTGAGTAGCTATAGAAGGATTAACAGTAGTGGTGAACCCGAGTAGGAGAAGTGTAAATAGTTTAATAAACATGTTGAAGTTATCTCCACGTCTGAACCTTCCTTTGTCAAGTTCACCACAAGGAAGCCGCTTATGCTACGCCTAAAGCATAATAAGACAGCTACCAGCAATAATTGGAACACAACGAATGCTGGGATGCCGGGACAGACACATTATTCTAATAGAGCTCGAGGTCCAATCTCATGTCAAAGCCACGTCTCCTACTGCATGTGGGTATTGCCTGATTCTGCCAGTTGTTTGAAAATATGTCTCATCAAGTTTCTGAGCCATTATTTTTAAATAATCTAGAATAGGTCTTGTAAGTCAGAGGGTGACATTGGCAACTAAAATCATGAGAAGTTTGCAGACCACACACGGCCAATCATCTATATGCAAGACCAATCGAGAAATGGGTTACAAAATAATTATTCTCAAATTATCTTATTTAAATATCTTCAGATGCTGGTTTTAAAGATGTGAGTATTATTTTCCTCATTTCTCTTTTCCAATTCACGGTCAATAATTTTTTCTGTTGTAACTGCCTTGTTGTAAACTGACATCATTGGCTATCTTGGCCTCTTGGTAGAATTCAATTATGTTTTATGTTCTCCGTGGTACATTCATTCTAATTATTCTTTCTCTTCCTATGGTCTATGCTCCAATCCACTGCTTCATCAAAGTTGTTTCATTAAAATTTTAGATTTGATGTTCTGACCCTACTCAGCTATAACTACAGCTTTGCACGGTTATGTGGCAATCATTTCTTGTATCCACTCCTTTGTATGCTCTCGTATCTTTTAATGAGCACCTCAAGAGGGTGCAATTATTTGCTTACATGCAGTGTTTCTAAGTAAGTCAGATAACCATGTAAATGTTCCTGTGCTCAGATGGCCAATGTTGTTCTCAATGCAAAATTACAGCAAATTGTCATCAACAGTCCACACTTGGGAGGCGGTGGCATTGTTGTATTGTCAGTGGACTGATAATCCAGAGTAAAGTTCTGGGAACGTGGGTTCAAATCCCACCCTGGTGAATTTGAATTTTTTTAAAATCTGGAAAGTCTAATGATGACCACGAAACCATTGTTGATTGTCGCAAAAACCCATCTGGTTTTCTAATGCCCTTTGGGGAAAGAGTCCGACCTCCATGTGACTCCAGACCCACAGTAACGTAGTCGACTCTTCAAAACCAAATCAAGTAGGGATGGGTAATAAATGTTGACCGGGTCAGCGACGCCCACATCCCATGAATAGATTTTTAATATAACACCTGCTGTCACATCATCTCAGCAACATTATCTGTAGCTTTTCCCTTGAGTATTCATAACACAAAGAATCAAGTTTATGCTGGGAATGTTGAAATGCCTTCTTGAGATGTTTGAAAATATTCCATCTCCCCACTCTCGATACACTGTGCTGAAGAATCCCCTTTGTGTGTTTGGTCAGAAAAGTGGCTTGTGACGTGAATTCCTTTTCGTCAGGGAAGTTAATGGATAGTATCAGAATTGTGGTCCACTGAACACTGCTTGAATGCAATCTGGTACAAAATGGACAAAGATGTATCGGACTTTGTTGCTGAAACCTTGTGTACGAGGTTGCACTTCCAGACTGGACTGTTTTGACATTTACTTCGGTAAATTTCAGCTCTTTTGAAATTTTGCTGCTCCTTTGCTGTCCTTCTCCATGTTTCAGTCACTTATATCTTATATATACTCATGCTTGCTTACATTGACTCCTAGCCTGAAATGTCTGAAATTTAACTTGATGTATTACTGTTCAAATCCCCTTCATGACCTTCTGTCTCACTGTTACAACATCCTCCTCCAGTGCTACAGCAACCCCCCCATTCCACAGTCTGAAACTCTCCTTTCCTCTGACTCATGCTCCATCCTGCCTTCCCGTTTTCTGGCACGGCATGCCCCTGCCGGCAGCATGATTCTCCGTTCCCGCAGCCGGCCAATGGGGTTTCCCACTGTGGCCACCGCACGCCACCGGCGAAGCGGAAGATCCCATCGATAGAGAATCCCATCCTTAAGTGCCCATTCCAGTTCCTTTGTACTGACAACTGTGCTTTCAAACCTCTGAATGTCACTCCCAGAACACCCCTGTTTCTTTCCTTCCCTCGCCTCCTATCATACTCCTTTTAAATGTTTATTTTGGACCAAGCTAACATCTCTTTATTTGGCCCCAGGAACAATTTTTCCCTATCTTGTGATATTGGTCTATATTAAATGTGCTTAGCAGGTGCATGAAAGCAAAATACTGCAGATGCTGAAAATCTGAAATAAATCTCCAAAGAAGAGTCACGCTGGACTCAAAATGTCAACTCTGCCTCTCTCTCTCTGCAGATGCTGCCAGATCTGCTGAGATTTTCCAGCATTTTATGTTTTTATTCTTTATAAGTGCAAACCTTCGTTATAAATGTTTTATTTATGAAGACTACACTGGTAAGCTCAATAGTGGTTTTAAAAACTTAATGCTGTTAATATTACATTTAAATAATGCATCAAAAAATAGTCCTTGGACTGCACGTTTTGTTATTGTCCCATGAGCTTTGCATCAGCTGTGACCTTCCTCCCTGTGCAAGTATCAATTAAATAAACATGAGGACAGTGCAGTGAATAAATATTCTTTGCAGTCCAAAACAGAGCCAATCCTGTCTCAAAGGTTAGCCGAAGGGATTTCTTTTACAACGAGTGAACTTCAATTTTTGCTGGTTGTAATATTGTAAAGACTGAAATGACTTTTTGCGTAGTTGCCAGTCCTGTTTCATCAAGCTCCTCCAACTTGAGATTGTCAGCATATAAGTTGATGCCCGTCTCTGGCTCTGTTTCTTACTTACTTCGTAATCTTTCCAGCTGTCGTACAGATAACACTTTCTGCTGCCAAGAACAGTAAGACTTTGGGAGTATCAGCAATTCTCCTGCTTTTAGCATGTTGGAGGACATAAATAAATCACTATTGACATAACCAGGAGGTGGTGGATCATTGGCTGGCAAAGATGATCCAGTACTTGTGACCAGCACCTCAGGCTGAAGCAATAGCCAAGGGCCCTTACTGTTAAAGCCATGTGAGATCCACTTCCTGACACTCAAAGCAGCCAGTGTAGTGTTTTGAAATTGCAGTCTTTCCATTTTGTTCAATTGCAGATACCATACAGAATTGTACCAGCGGAGGGGGTCTGTAAGCAGAAGCAGGAGTCTGAACGCTGCTTTAATAAAGGAGACATGTTGCTCATGCACTTTTAATTCTGGTCTGGATGTTTCAAGCCCCTAGCAAAACAAGAAGGTATGAATCTGATTGGAGTGTTTTGTTTACCTTCTGCAGTGAAAACAGCATTGTACGTTGCAGACATAGGGTGTGATTTTATGGCTGCGTTGCTCTTGAGCGAGACATGGTCGTTGGATTGCGGGAGAGACCAAAATCGGGAACTGCGCCGGGCGCCGATCAGTTTGCGATCTAGCTGGCTCAGTCCCATTGGCAAAATCAGGATCCCGCCGTGGCGTGGTGAGAAACCAATAATCACCACTTCAAGCCAAACTCCATAAAATTAACGAGAAAGACCCCCTCTCTAAAGGCCTCCCGTGATCTAATGACTTCCCACATGGGCACCGATTAGTGCACCATTTTACAAATGGGAAGCTGGTGGAATAGTTCTGTGGGGTCCGAGAAGGTGAGTAGCCATCTTCCCTCCTGAGAATGAGATTGTGAGCACTGGGATTGCTACCCCAGTGCTTGGGGGGGTGGGGGGTTGAGCCCCCATGGGGGCAGCCTCAGTTGGGGGTGGATGGGCAAGCATTGGTGTAGGGGCAGACCCTGGGCTGGGGGAGAGTGGATGTCTCAGCACCTGTGGGTTAGCCATGTCACCTCCTGGATCATGTTTACCCATAACGGGGGCAATTCTACCCCCTGCCTGTCTGTCCCACCGACCACCCACAACGCCCACTGACTGTGGAGTCCTCTGGCCTATGGCTGAAGGCTACTGCTCATAGGAACCTGGCAATCGTAGTTACGTGAGCACACTGCACCTCCAAAGCGGATTCCCATGGGTAAGCGTGCCATGTAGCATGTGGTAATTATCCCTAGCATCCCAATAAGACCGTGATGCTTGGACATTGTGCCTGAACACGGTGGGAGGCAAAACCACAGACGTAGCTCCCGGTGGCCATCAAGGTCACTGCAGCACTGAACCTTTACACCTCAGGATCATTCCAAGACTCGAGCGGAGACTTGTGTGGTAGCTCACAAGCTACAGCCCACAAGTGCATCTTTGAGGTCACGGATTCCCTTTTTACCTGGGCAACAAACTGGATAAACTTTGACATGGACCAAGCCCAAGAAGATGCCCGTGCAGCAGGATTCTTCACCATTAACAGGATGCCCCTCATCCAGGAGGTAATAGATGGCACGCATGTCGCCTTGCGGGCACCGTGCAGTCAAGGAGTGCTCGACATCAACAGGAAGGGGTTCCCCTGCTTGAACGTCCAGCTCATGTATATCCACCACATGAAGATAATGCACGTGTGTGCACGCTTCCCAGGGAGTGTGCATGACAGCTACATCCTTGGGCAGTCAGCATCCCTGGCCTCTTCAAGGACCACCCAGGAAGGCTGGTCGGCTCTTAGAGGATAGAGGGTACCCGCTGAGGACCTGCCTACTGACGCCAGGATGGAGGCCGGTGACCAATGCAGAGACCCGATACAACGAGGCCCTTGCGGCCATCCGTGCTGTCATTGAGCGATGCACCAGAGTCCTCAAAATGCGGTTCTGAGGCCTCGGCTCCTCCGTTGGTGCACTGCAGAGGGTCACCCGCTTTGTGGTGGTTTCTGTGCTGTCACTGACTGAGCCATGCCTTGGACATCTGCACTCACCCTGCCGATGTCGTGCACCAGGCTAGCGGTGGTCACCTAGTAGTGATGCCATGCTTTGCTGGTGCTATCTCCTGCGTCCGTAGCCTCTGGGGCTCTTGCAGTCAGCTATAGACCTGCTGGAATGTCGCAGACAGCCCCCTCATATCACCTGATCCAGCGGCTCAGCATCTGACTGGGACCCAGCTGGGACCTGGGATCCAGCAGATCTCCGACTGCTGTCTCGCCTGGGCATTCCTGCCTCCACCTGATGTGCATCAGCAACTGTGTGGTGCTCACCAGAATGTGCCCCAGAAGCCTGACCACGGAATGTCGCCCACTGAGGTGTGTGTCTCTTTCTGGTGGAGGGTGGGGATGACAGCTGTGCGGCAAATATGGTGGTCTTCTCGGAACTCCCCTCCGAGGTTTTCTCATGGGAAACAAAGTAGAAAATACCCCGGATGGGCCGGTATCATCAGACGAACGTGCGGTCAGTGGGAGGGATGGGTCATTCTGTATGGCATTAACAACTCACGTGTGACAGGTTACCTGGGCGGCAGTCGGTGGATCCTCACCTCTGCACTGTGCGCCAATATCTACGTTGGTGACCGATGTTCGACCACCCCATAACCTCCAGGGACCATTCCTTGTAGGGGGTGAGGAGTCTGATGTCCAGAACCCCGCCACTCGTCTGGGCCCTCTCCCGTCTGTTGTGGGCCAACCTCTCCTGCGGGGACATTGTGAGCCACAATCGTGGGGGCAGGGGGTGGGGGGAGTGCCGGAGTGGGCAGCACTGCTGGACATGGGTGGGCCGGGTACGTTATGGGGCCGGTACCAGGTGCATCGTCATTGAGGGTGGGGGGGGGGGGGGGGGGGGGGAGGGGGGGGGGAGGGTGGGGGGGGGGTGGGGGGGGGGGGTTGGGGGCGCGGTACCAGGTGCATTGTCATTGAGGGTGGGGGGTGGGGGGGGTGGTACGTTGGGCCGCTGTCAGGGGCCACTGCCAACCCACCCATGTTGATCTCCTTACGGCACTAGGTGCCGGTCCTCCTGGTGATGCTCCCAGAGCTGAAGCCCGCTGTCACCTCCTCTCGGGTGACACTGTGGCTGACCCTCCGAGCCCCTTGCGGGAACAGGGCATCTTGTCTGGATTCGACCGCGACCAACAATCTGGCCAGGTCTCCTCGGTGGCATGGCTGTGAGCTATGTGGGGTAAACTCTGCGGGATCGGTTTAAGTACTGCTCCTCCTTGTTGGCGGGGTGTTGGCGGGCACGATCCCGGCGAATCAGTCAGCGTGATCATCATTTGTGGGTTGGAGCCCGTGGGGCCTCATTAAGTGGACCAATTAACGTTTGGTACTGGTGATGGCCTCGCCGGGGCAAACGTCGGGAAGCTCGCGTCATTTCCCGCTCGCTACCACACCTAGAAACGTTGCCATTAAATCACTCCCATAATTTTAAGCTGCATGCTTAGGGCAAACACTCAGGTTGCTTCAAAGGTACATCACCTCAGATCAAACAAGCAGGAAAGCTTTGCAAACACGTTGCGTAAGTTTTGCTAATGAAAATTGAATTCTCCAAGCCCAATCTGCCACTTTTTGAAGTGCATTTGGAGCCATCCTCTTTATTCCCATGGTGGTAAAAATGGTTATGATGTTTCAAAAGGAGTATGGCAGATTTTGCAGTTTTGGTCAGATAAATTCAGTTATATTATTCTGGGCCTTTAAGGGCAAGGATCCCCCCCCCCCCCCAATGCATTAGAAAACATTGATTCTTGGGACACAGTGACATATTTGTGTCACCTTCTGCAAGACGCCCTTCAATCGGCTGCTGGAGCTGCCTGTTGAAGTCAAGATCCCTGCAGCTGAGAACTTATTTGTTGTGGTTTCTTTCAGGCTGCCAGAAGGAACATCAGCCATTTACACAGAAATTTCCATGGACATCAGGGGCGTCATTCTCCGACCCCCCGCCGGGTCGGAGAATCGCCGGGGGCTGGCGTGAATCCCGCCCCCGCCAGTTGCCGAAGTCTCCGGCACCGGATATTCGGCGGGGCGCGCTGGTTGGCGGGCCCCCCCGCTGGATTCTCCGGCCCGGATGGGCCGAAGTCCCACCGATAAATTGCCTGTCCCGCCGGCGTGGATTAAACCACCTTTTGAACTGCGGGACAAGGCGGCGTGGGCGGGCTCCGGGGTCCTGGGGGAGGTGCCCCCACGGTGGCCTGGCCCGCGATCGGGGCCCACCGATCCGCGGGCGGGCCTGTGCCGTGGGGGCACTCTTTCCCTTCCGCCTCCGCCACAGTCTCCACCATGGCGGAGGCGGAAGAGACTCCCTCCACTGCGCATGCGTGGGAAACTGTCAGCGGCCGCTGACGCTCCCGCGCATGCGCCGCCCGGAGATGTCATTTCCGCGCCGGCTGGCGGGGCAACAAAGGCCGTTTCCGCCAGCTGGCGGGGCGAAAATTCCTCCGGCGCCGGCCTAGCCCCTCAATGTTGGGGCTCGGCCCCCAAAGATGCGGAGCATTCCGCACCTTTGGGGCGGCACGATGCCCGTCTGATTGGCGCCGTTTTGGGCGCCAGTCGGCGGACATCGCGCCGTTTTGGGAGAATTTCGCCCCAGATGTAGCACTATAGGGTCCTGGGGCTCTCACAGATTTCCTGATGCTGCCAAGTCCAGAGCACAGCTGAATGTCACTCTGTGGGCAACGATACACAGGGTGCTGGGAGGCCATGTCCTGCTATTTGCTCCTTCTCTAATTGTGGCTTTCTTCCTTCTGTCTTTGGTCTCCCTCCTCCCACCAGAGTGTGAATGTTGGAAGGACCCCTAATCTGACATAGCTTCAATTGCAGAAGTCTCTGAACAGTGCAGATCCTACGGCAAGAACATTTTTCAGATCCTTTAAGTTTAAAAAAAAAATAGCAGCCTCTGGAAGAAAACTATTTCCAAAAGGCCCAATACTACTTGACGTGAGAACGAATGTTCAAAATGGCCACCTTATTTAGTGAGCAGGAGAAGGAAATGGTCCTAGTCGAGCAGCGAGGACAAGGAAATGTCTTCAGTGTCACTTGATTCTGATTTGACTTGATTCATGACGCTGCTGTCTGCTGGGAACTTTGGCCTAAGATTAATCTTCCCTGGAAAACCGGGCAATCTGTTAAAGCAGCATTACGCAGCCAGGTGAGGAGCCATTTTATTTTCTGTCAGTTGTCAGCACCTATTTTGAGCACAAACAAAAACAAAAATTACCTCCATTGACTTGTGTCTGGTGAGGTATGGATCCATAATAACTACTGATTACCTGCCTTTAAGAGAATTACAGGTTAATATAAAACTGGAAAATGCTGACAGAAGAGTTGATGGACCAGAGCCAAAGGGAGTGGTAATGCGACAAGTAAAGAAATAAAAGAAAGGTGTAACTGGCAGAAAAATGAACAGCTGCTGCCTAAAAGCAAAAGCAAGATAAAATGAGATTAAGATTGAAAAATGAAAAATTAAACAAGATGGAGGGGGGGATTTGAGCCGAGCTTCCAGGCTGTAGGCCGAATGGTAACATGGTGACGTGATGACACGGCTACTTAAGATGTCATATGACATAAGCACGGGAGTTCTCCCTGGAGCATGGACAGAGTAGAAGCATGTAAGAACTGCACAGAACACTGAATAAAAGATTGTTGTTATAAGACCTTGGTCGTAAGCAATTGGAGCCCAACGCTTCTACACAGGGGTGAATTCTTCGGTGGAATTCGCTGTTCCGCCAGCAGCACACCCCCACCCGTGGGTTTCCTGGTGGCGTGGGGGTGCCTACAATGGGAAATCTCATCGGCCAGAGGCGGGAATGAAGAATCCCGCTGCCAGCAATGGCACACCACCAAGAAACAGGCGGCTGGGGAGGCAGAGAATTCACCCCTCAGTCTGTTCTGGTATTTGTTGGTGATTGAGGAAATAGGAAGGGTAGAGGGCAGAAAATCACGATTGGATGATCCTGGCTGGTATTCTCCATTTGTTAGACTAAGTGCTGCCGCTAAGTGAATTATATGCGCTTCATGTTCCCATGGGGGCCGCTATTCAGAAAGTGAGTCAAGACATGCAACTGGGCCAGAACTCTGCCCACGTGAATCTAGAGCGATTCCCATTCTCGCTGGTGTCTGATTCGCTGGGGCCAACAAGCTGGGACTGCTCATAAACACTCCACTCCCCACACACTCTCATTCCAGCCAATAAAATGGCACAAAGGCAACCTGCCCCAAGGTTCACGGACACTGAACTTGAGAGAATGCTGACGTGGTGAAGGAGAGGAGGTACACCCCCTTCCTCAGGGTGAGCAGGTGATTGAAACCGGCTATCATAAGCAAGGCCTGGGAGGAGGGGCAGAGGCAGTCAGTGCTGCTAGCCTCACCAGGAGGACTGGTACACAGCGCCAAAAGGAGATGAGTGACCTCCTTAGAGAAGCTCAGGTGAGTCCCATCTCTGTGCCCCTGGCATCTTCACTCTTCGCATCACGCCCCCCACCCCCCCACACACACCATTCCCTGGAGCCTGGAGCCAATCAAAACTCACCTGCCTGCATCTCCCTTACATCCCACCCTCCACCAAACCCCAACACCTGTATTACCCTCTTTGGCCAGCTGCCTTGCACACACATACCACCAGCTACATGTCCCAGCCCATAGAACACACCTCAAATCGGCTCACCCTGTCCTTTATGCGTCCCCGAGGACAAGGTGGCCCACAATCACCGGAAACAGATCATCCAAGCTCAATAATGCCCCTGGTTGCTGCATGGGTATTATTAGAATAGGTCTCCACGTCGATCTGGTCCTCTTGACATGCATCATTAGCCAAGACCTCAGTGGGTAACCCTTGTTGCCCAAGAGCCAATCCCTCACCCGAGGGAATGCCTTGGAGGTGCCGGCAACTAATGAGTGCCCCAGGCTGTAAGCATCGTACACGCTACCAGGGTATTGGGCACAGATGTGCATGATGTGCAACTGGTGGTCACACATCAACTGCACATTCAGTGAGTGGAACCCTTCCTATTGATGAAGGGCACCCGCCGATGAGCTGGTTCTCATAGGGGAAAAGGTGTGCCATCAATCTCCCCCTGGATTTGGTGGATGCCAGCGATGGTGGGCATAGAGGGCATCCGTCACACACAGATCCCAGACAGGTCCCCGCTCGGACCCTGGAAAGACCCTGATGCGGAAAAGTTCAAAGCCAACAGCACCTTGATGACCACCGGGAGCAGGTGTCCTCCAAACCCCCGTGGTGCCAGGAGCGCCACCACCTGGCACATGGTCTTGCTGGCTAGCCAAAGTCTTCAGTGGCACAGGTGATCTTGCAGCACCTCAAAGGACAGGCGCCAATGGTATACATGTGCCCTGATGCAGCGCCTCCTTCTCACCTCCTCCTTGGCCTGTTGAACGGCCGGCCGTCGAGACTCGCCAGTCAGCCCCTGCTCTTCTGGGGCAGGCTTCTCTGGTGCAGGATCCTCCCCGAGCAGGCCCTGTGCCTCCAGCCTCCATGAATCCGGAATGACAGCTGCAGCCAGGTGGATAGCGAGCATTGCTGGCCGCACTCCGAAATCCATTCTCTGCAGGGGCGGGGAGGGAAGATGAGTATTCCCTTGCCCATCCAAAGCCATCAGGTTACATCGTGGCACCGGGCCTGTGATGTGGGAAGCATTTATCCTTACCGCCCTTCCCTATTAACAGGGGTGCCAATGGCTTCCACCACCCATGTCAGCGACAGGCTCTGTGGCGCCTGTCCTGTTTCCTTCAGTCTGGTCTACAGTGGATCTCATCACTGGGTAGACCGTGTGTTATCCCATCAGCATAGTGGCCCCTGGTTGTGTGGTAAGTTTCCTTACCTTCTCGCTTCCCCTCAGCAGCCATAGCGCCCAGGCCCGTTTATAAATACAGGCACTACCTTGTGCCTGCGTGACTTTCACCTCAGAGGGGCAGAGCATCATGGAAGGGTGGATCATACTGCGTCCAACCTGCGAAGTAGAGCTAAGTCCATGCAAATGAGGGTTTTGCATGGTCCTGCCGATACAGCGCGCAAACCTCGATTTTGTCACCAGCAAGGGACCAGAGCATGGCGCTGGAATTGACGCCGGGCGCAAACCACGGTTTTTGCAATGCGCCCAATTCTCCGCCCGATATCGATTCACATTTCTGGACTCGCAAAGCGTGTGAATCCACAACGTTGTCTCTACCCAATAGCAGCATACATATTTTTTTTCCTTTAAAAATTTTAAAAAATAATTTTAGAATACCCAATTCATTCTTTCCAATTAAGAGGCAATTTCGCATCTTTGGGTTGTGGGGGATAAAACCCAAGCAGACATGGGGAGAATGTGCAACTCCTGGATTGAACCTGGGACCTCGGCGCCGTGAGGCAGCAGTGCTAATCACTGCACCATCGTGCTGCCATCAATAGCAGCACACGTGCACATTCAACAGAAATCACCAGGGAAACATCAACCCTTTTCCCAGCAGTGCCAGAGATGTCTAAAGTCAACTGAAAATTCACATTTACTCCACCTAAACTTAAACAAAAATCTGATACAAACATTTGCATTCTGAACTGGATTTTAACTGGGAAAATGTATTTGTCTTCAGGTGTTTTAAAGTGACGGTGTGAAAGAGAGCATGAGGGAAAGTAAGGGAATTGGAAAAAAAAGTAAGGGTTAAAAGAGCACTAAAATGAAAGAAAAAATACGGTAGATTCTGGAAATCTGAAATAAAAAGAGAAAATGCGAGAAAAATGCAGCAGGTCTGGCAGCAGTTGTGGAGAGAGAAATACGCAGAGTTAACTTTTTGATTTCGTACGAACTTGAAGTATTAACTGTGTTTCCCTCTCCACAGATGCTGCCTGACCTGCTCATTGCCCATCATTTCTTGTTTTTATTATGATTAATAATGGAGAAGTTTGCATGCCATCTGCTTGGAACAGTTGATGGAAAATAAATTGGCGTGCGGCCTAAAATAGGCCATTGATTTTCTACCATCGGTCTTGTTCTGCTACTTACGGTGAATTTTACTCCAAAAGATCCCAAAACAAAACAAAAACTGTTAACCAATCTGTTTCTTCCTATCCTGAGCCAGCAAAATATGGGGTGTAATCCAATGGCCACCCTGCACCGTAAAAGCAGATTGCCGCAGCGCGGCGTGGCCGATAAAAGCTGGGAGATGCCGCTCCCGGGATCTACCCAGCTCACAATGCCTCGTTGTGATGTAAACCCCACCCAATCTGGGTGGGATCACTTTTTGGCAAATGTACATATTCGAGGGAGACAGCTAGTCTCACTTTAATGTGCAGATTCCCAAGATAGCTGAGGCTTTGGGATTCATCCCCTTCACCTCAGAGACCTCGGGCGAGTGCCGTTCAGCACTGGTCCGATGGAACGGCACACTTGGGGGTCTCCCAGGGGATCGGAGGCCCCGAGCTGCATGCCCTTTGCTGGTGACCTAGCATTGCTGGTGCCACCTGGGTGACAGCCTGACACTGCCAAGGTCCCCAGGTACATTGCCAGCTGGTGTGGAGACTGTCAGAGTGCCAAGCTGCCATTTTTGTACGAGTGCGATCGGGCCGGAGTGTCCTGTGTGGGGGGAGGTCGGGGATTGCTTCGCGGGCCTCGGAGATTGGGACGCATTTTAAAATGGCGTTGAATAGCTGTGTGTTTCTCGGCACTGCGAGCGCTGGGAAACACACGGCTATACACTCTCGCTGTGGGACTTTGTTCCTATTTGGGCGAATTGTACCCAAGGTTTCTTATTGACCAAACAATTCTGGAGTTACCAGTAATAAATCTAACACTCAAACTGGAATTCCAGAAAGCACGAAAAGCTAAGTTCTAACATCCCATTTTCTAATTATACCCCAAATGTTATGAAGTGGGGGATCCAGCTATGTGGCTATTCATTTTAATGTAACGGATGTCAAATCTACTGTAGCTGTGAATGTTTCTTTTTGCTGTCTTCACCTTTTTTCCTGCATTCTGCAGCATCAGGAGTACTGTTTCTATAGCAACCACTCATTGTCTACCCGCTCTTATTGGGAGAAGCATTGAGCAGTTCAAGAGCACTTTCCACTTTAACTCTTTCAGTACTGATTCAGACCAGATTACAAAACCCCTTTTGCTGAGATGTGTCGTGAACATTTGCTGTGAATTGGTATGTTGGGAAATTGAACTCTAATTTACCTGAGCTTGAAGGTTTGCAAAATTTGGACTGGAACTCTCTGGCTGTTGGGAATCACTGCGGAGTGGGGTGGCCTCAACAGGAAATCCCGTTGACAAGCGGCAGGAGTATAGAATCCCACCACCAGCAAATGGCGTGCCGCTGAGAAACCTGCGGCTGGGGTACTGGAGAATCCAGCCCTTTATCTTTAGCTCCTTTTTCTTAAGTGATCAAGTTCATTTCAATTTGATTTTTCATTCAGCAAAATTCTGAGTATCTCTATAACATAACCAGTCAACATCCTACCTTGAAGAAAAGTTTAAAAAGAAATGGGCTGCGCTTTGGTTCATGAATTTATTTATTTTTATGTGTCGAGTTCTTCATTCCTGTGGAGCACTGCAAATAATCTGTTTAAAATGTTTCCTGCCAAAGAGCTCCCAGGGGAGATTTCTCCTGTGTTATAGCTGTTGTACAACTGCAAACTCATTTATGGGGGATGGTTTTATGGTTGCACCATCTATGGTACACCAAGTAAATCCTTCCCCTCTGTGATTTAAAAAAAAATTATGTTAGCTACGATACAGCACCATCTATCTTTTCAATGAGAATTATACCTGGTAAGTGATAGTTCAGTGAAACCAGCCTCATTTAAAGAATGGGACTATTGTGGAAAATTACACATGATTGCCGATGAAGCCACAATACGGCACATTTTACACTCTGCGCAGGGGTTTGGGCTTTGTATGACGTTGCACTGTGACTCAACCTGATTAGATTTTGTTATAAAAGAAGAAAGGTCATCGACCTGAAGATTAACTCTGTTTCTCTCTCCACAGATGCTGCCAAACCCACAGAGTGCTTGTACCATTTTCTGTTGCTATTATAGAAGAATGAAATACTGGCATTTATACAACCCCAGGACATCCTAAAGAACTTTACAGTAATGACATACTTTTGACATGAACCTACTGTTGTACTGTAAAGAAATGTGACAGCCTGTTTTCGCAAAGCAAGGTCCCACAGACTGTTTTGTTATGCTCTTGACGTAGCATAAGCTGCTTCCTTGATGTGCACTCTGACAAAGGAAGGTTCAGATTTGGAGATAGCTTTAACACGTTTATTAAACTGTTAACGATTCTCCTACTTGGATTCGACTCTACTGTTAATCCGGCTATAGCTACTCAGGCTAACTAACCAGTCTGCTCCAATCCACGTGGTGGGTGTGATGTGTTTCAATCAACCCTGTCTGTACTCACTAAGTGTGCCCACTGGAAAGAGGCTGAGCATGTGTGCTGTGTCCTTTTATATGGGTTGGTGTAATGCCCCCCTGTGGTAGTGCCACCTCTGGGTGTGTCTTGAATTCCCATTGGTTGTGTCCTATCTTACTTGCCTATTGGTTGAATGTCTGTGTGTCATGTCTCTGATGCTCCCTCTAGTGTCTAGCTGGGTGTAGTGTATCTACATTAACCCTTTGTGTATTTAGAGTGATGCATATCACCACACAGACAACAGTGAAATAATAGAATCATAGAATCAGCACAGAAAGAGTTCAATTGTCCATTATGCCTGCATTGGCTGATCAGGTAATTTTATTATGTGATGTTGGTCAAGGGATAAATATTGGCCAGTGTAGCAGAGGAGAACTTTCCTGTTCTTCTTTGAAATAATGCCACAGGATCATTGACTATCACTTGAGAGGGGAGATGTTCAATCTTTCATCCTCAATGCTGCACTGTTAGCAGACAATTTGTACTCACGTCTATAGGGTGGGAGTGGAACCCATCGCTGTGTCTAACACAAAATGTTTACAAGGCCAAGGATCACTTCAAGGAGCAACTTGCACTTCAGCTGAACACCAGTTGCTATCAGTGTGAAGCCAACAATGAATGGTACTCAGATGCACAGAAATCTATCCTTAATGTGAGAAAACAACCACTGAGCACTGAACTCCGCTCAACTTGTCTAGGCAGCACTGAGAACAGAGAAATAAAACATCATTGATTCTGATGCTTATAACACATTACTGGAGCTAACAACTACCCTTTGTCATAGCGAAATAGGAAGAGCTGTCACTCCATCAATATATATATATTTACATAATTCTCACCACAGAATAAGTTTTGCTTTCTGTGAAGTCACAAGGGCCAGTCTTCTGTGGCCACACTACCAGCCGGTAGCCTTGCTTATTGCTGCATATGATCAGAAAATCCTGGGCATATTGCTTGCCAATTTACCCTCAATTTCCCAACCTGCACAGCAGGAACACCGAGCAACCCGCCAGGAGTGGGATTTCAGAGAGTTATCCCGAAAGTACCTCCATTCTATTCAAAATCATTGGGCTACTATAAGAGTGCTTGCAGTTTGTAAGGGGCAGGAGCTAGGAGCCTTATAATATGCCTGTCGGCATGGTAGCACAGTGGTTAGCACTGCTGCCTCACAGTGCCAGGGACCCGGGTTCGATTCCGAACTTGGGTGACTGTGTGAAGTTTGCACATTCTCCCCGTTTCGGAATGCATTTCCTCTCGGCGGTCCGGTTTCCTCTCAGTCTAAAGATGTGCAGGTTAGGTAAATTGGCCATGCTAAATTACCCCTTAGTGCACAAAGTTTATGTGGGGTTACGGGACTATAGTGGGGGAGTGGGCCTAGATAGGGTGCTCTTTCAGAGGGTTGGTGCAGACCCAATGGGCCAAATGGCCTCCTTCTGCACTTTCGGGATTCTATGAAAGCTAGCAGAAGGTAGCACAATTAAACAATGATCAGAAACTGCTTTGTACGATGACAGAGTACATGATTATATTTATAGAATTCTCTTTGAGTATGGAAGCAGGGATGTGTTGCTGCAATTGTACAGGGCCTTGGTTGGGCCACACTTGGAGTATTGTGTGCAGTTTTGGTCTCCTTCTCTGAGGAAGAATGTTCTTGCTCTCGAGGGAGTGCAGCAAAGGTTTACCAGACTGATTCCAGGGATGGCGGGACTGTCATATGAGGAGAGATTGACTAGTTTGGGATTGTTCTCGCTGGAGTTCAGAAGAATGAGGGGGGGATCTCATAGAGACTTATAAAATTCTACAGGACTAGACAGGGTAGATGCAGGGAAGATATTACCAATGATGGGTGTGTCCAGAACCAGGGGTCAAAGTCTGAGGATTCAGGGGAAACCATTTCGGACAGAGACAAGGAGACATTTCTTCAAACAAAGAGTGGTGAGCCTGTGGAATTCATTACCACAGGAAGTAATTTTTGCTAAAACTTTGAATATATTCAAGAGGTGGCTGGATGTAGCACTTGGGGAAAATGGGATCCAAGTCAATGGGGACAAAGCAGGATTAGGCTATTGAGTTGGATGATCAGCAATGATCGTGATGAATGGCCAAAAGGCCTCCCCCTGCTCCTATCTTCTGTGTATCTATGTATACCCTCAGTCTGCCAATAATTCGCTTTCGCTGATAAATTATAAAGTACCATACAGATTGGAATTTTCAGATCCCCTTTTAGAGTGAGTTTTGAGTTTATGAGCGATTCAATTCCACCCCTTGTAACTAAGTTGCTTATATTCATTGCCCAAATTACAGAACCTATCCATACTACTTTACAAATGACTTCCCAAATTCTGTACGTTTGTTCCATCCATCTGATTGAGGAGGCCCAGCTAATGACAGCATGTTAATGAAGAGTATTTAGTAAACCATACCTCACTGCGTAGCTGCTGAACGTCATTAACCCTGCCTCTCCTGCTCCTTCATCATCAGACCCTTGCGTTTCACTGAGTGCTACTTGTATCATTATGTATCGGCCATGAAGTTGTTCTACTTGCACTCCTGCTTAATGCAAATGAATGGCTAGTGCTCCTGTGCAGCTCCGTAGCGTAAGCCACTTGATTGTTGATTCTCTTTGAGCTGTGAAGAGAGCAAGAAGGAGTTTTTTATAATGGGTATATGGGTACATTTATCTTTTTGGCTGTAACTGTCTCTTGACACTAACCTTTCAACACCTGTGCAGTGTATATGGACGTAACAATGTACCAGAGTTAGCTCATATAATACATTAGTACTCAGTCACTCAGATATCACTCAGTCTCCGACCTACTTTGCCCTTGATTAATTGAATCATTCTGTTAGCAGTTTCTCCAGGGAGATGCTGCCACTTGCTATGGTCCTTGTCCTGTCAAAGTGTGCCACTTTTGATGACGGCGGCAAGTGGATTATGAAGTGAGAAAGGGCAAATTAGCCTTCCTCGGTTTGAATTCAACTATGTATCTACATCAGTGAGGAAACATAGAAAGTAGAAGCAGGAGAAGGCCCTTCGAGCCTGCTCCGCCATTCATCATGATCATGGCTGATCACAAAATTCAATACGCTGATCTCGCCTCCCCACCCCCCCATATCCATTGATCCCTTTAACCCCAGAGCTATATCTAATTCCTTCTTGAAATTACACAATGTTTTGGCCTCAACTACTTTCCGTGGTAGCGAATTCCACAGATTCACTGGGTGATTCACCACCCTGGGTGAAGAACTGTCTCCTCACCTCAGTCCTAAAAGGTTTTCCGCTTATCCTTAAACAATGACCCCTAGTTCTAGACTCTCCTACCATTGGGAACGTTCTTAATGAATCTAGCCTGTTTAATCCTGCTAGAATTTTGTAAGTTTCTATGAGATCCCCTCTCACTCTTCTAAACTCCAATGAATATAATCCTAACTGATTATCCTCGCTTGACAGTCCCACCATCCCAGATATCAACCTGGCAAACGTTTGCTGCTCTCCCTCCATAGCAGGAACATACTTCCTCAGATAAGGACACCAAAACTACACACAATACTCCAGGTGTGGCCTCACCAATGCCCTATACAATTTCAATAAAACATCTTTATTTCAATACTTAAATCCTCTTGCAATGAATGCAACATACCTTGCCTTCTTTACTTCCTGCCCGTACCTGCGTGCTTACTTTTGGCGACTGATGCACGAGGACACCAAGGTCTCGCTTGGTATCCACCTCTCTTAATTTACACCCATTCAAATAATGATCTTCCTTCCTATATTTGCTGCCGAAAGCAGATAGCCTCACATTTATCCACATTATACTGCAACTGTCATGCATGTCCCCAGGAGTAGTCTTTCAACATATACTGTAGTAATAAGTACACAATGTCTTGATTAGGACATGGCATTTTGGGGTAATAATGCAATCTTTCCATTTCTAATGCAGACATAGCCAAAGATCCCATGACAATCCTTCTTCACATTAATAGTGTAGTCTTAGCTGGTTTGCTTCCTTTTCACACAATGTCATTTCTTCAGGCCTTCTTTTGAGGGCCTCACTGTGTTAAGCCCCAAGATCACTGGTCTATTGTGTGTGGTATCCTGGCTGACCACTTTATCAGTTTAATCTCTGGTAAGCTGTCGACTGTCATCCCATGAGCTAGACACAACGCTGTAAGTTTCCCCCCCCCACATCCTTTTTATGTGCTATGGAGCTGGTGGCTTAAAATAATTGCCATCTGCACAGATAAAATGGGGATTTAGAACTGTGACAGGTACAGTGCATTAGTTCTGGTGCTGAGATTGAGTGAATTTCTATCTTTTAGATAATCAAAGAAAATCTTCACAGAAAATGATCAAGAAGCAAATTGCAACCAGGTGACATTATATTCATCAAAGGATTCAATATTTTGTAAACTCCACTCACAGTATGCACAAATGTTAAAGACAGTCGTAAATGCTTCTTAAATCAAGTTTCACACATATTCAATTATTCCATGTCTATATAACTCATCGTCCTTTATAAACGTCGACCATATCTAACCTTGTTAATTGTAACTCACTGGAGTGTGATCGCTTGTGGGAGTTTGATTCTCATATTCATGATTTTGGAGCACACATTTAATTTTCAAAATTAACTTCTATTTATTTTACATTATTCTGTACATTAGAGCTTTCTGGTTGAAACGAAAACTGACTGCTGGCGTTAACATCCGTAGATTGAATCGCATCTCTGCAGGGACGTTTTCTTTCATTAGTTCAGGTGATGAATATTAGTCTTCGGGAGTTCAGGGTTGCAGATCAGGAAACAGACCCAGGTGGCTCCAGTTTTTTTCATGGGTACTGTTGACCATTTAATAAACAAACAATTTTCAACTTTCAAGTGCCTACTCCAGGGTACCCGTGCCATGCCTCAGAGGATGATTAGTGCACAGCATCTCAAGGAAACTTTGAAGCCTGACAACTATCCCCGAACTCTCAAAGCATCAGCACCAGAGGGGCAGTTGCCAACAATCAAACAGCCGGGCTTCAGCACTTGGGAACCACTCATGGCCAAAGGGTAAGTGTGAGTGAGGACCAGGGGGGGGCACCAAGCAAAGCCTCCCAAATGTTCCTGGCAGAGGTCTGGGGTCTTGGGTACAGGGACTCCTGTTGTGGACAGGGTGAATGTACAGGGCAAGGTATGCCAGCACAACTGACTCATTGGACGGCACTTTGAGAGAAGAGGGGAGAATCATGGTAATGTTGATGGAAACCCAAATTGATTGTCGGTCTCTCTCTTTCTCTAATTTCTTCCAGATGTTTGCTGCTGTGGATCCCGCAGAGGCAGCCGAGGCAGGCAGACGCCGGAGAAGGCAGCAGCAGCGATGATGCAGGCTGGAGGTAGCACCTCATGCCGCACACCCTGAAACCCCGTCAGCCCATCAGGCCGAAGCCCAAGGTGTAAAGACGTTGTTGGTCTCTCGATGCGATGATGGACAGAATGTGCCGCAAGAGACTCCGTCTCAATAAAGAGACAATGCATCACCTGTCCTACCTCCTTATGGAGAAGGAAGAATCCTGCTCCCAGTAGCCATGAAGATCACCAAAGCCCTAAACTTCTCTGCAACCAGATCATTCCAGGGCTCGAGAGGGGACATGTGAGGCATTTATCACACTACATCTCACAGGTGCATCCGGGAGGTCACAGATGCTCTGTATGCCCAGGCATCGGACTACATCACCTTGGAGCTGGACCAATCTCACCAAGGTGCCCTGACAGTAGGATTTTCCGCTATTGCCGGGATGCCTCAGGTCCAGGGGACAATAGATGGCACACATGTCACCTTTTGGGCACCGGGGCATCAGAGAGTGCCCTTCATTAACAGGAAGGGGTTCCACTCCCTGAATATTCAGATTGTGTGTGACCATAGCCTTCGTATCATGCATGTGTGTGCACGCTATCCCCAGAGCATGCATGACAGCTACAACGTGGGACACTGTGAGATCCCCGGTACCTTCAAGGGTCACCCCAGGGTGACAGGATGGCTCTTGGGGGACAAGTGGTACCAGCTGAGGTTTTGCCAGATAATGCCAGTGTGAAGGACTGAGACCGAGGCAGAGACCCGATATAATGAGGCACATGCTGCCACCCGTGCTGTCATTGAGCATTGAGCATCGGACTGTTCAGAATGCGGTTCTGATGCCTGGACTGCTCTGGTGGTGCCCAGCAGAACACCCCCCAGAGCGTTTCCCGCTTTGTGGTGGTCTGCTGTGCCCTCCACAACCTGACACAGCAGCGGGGTGACATGCTGGAAGAGGAGGAGGAGGAGGGACCAATGTCCTCGTCTGAGGAGGAGGAGCCAGACCATGACAGACTGGAAGACGAGCTCGGGGAGGAGCACAGGAGGTACCGAATGATGGCGGACAGGCAGCAGCATGGGTCTGACGTGTATGGAGGACCAAGCCAACCTTGCTGTCAGTGACTGCTCGCTCCTTGGTCAAACACGTGATCTACAGAGTCTGTTCCTCATAAAAGGGGGAGGACCTGAGACTCTGGGATTCTGCCCCCCCCCCACCTTGACCCTTTCCCATTTATTATGGGCTATCTTCTCCTGCAGGGCCAAAGAGAGGGCAGTCTGAGCTGTATGCTTGATGGATCAGGGGGCTCTACAGGTGGCCAGTTTGGGCAGCGCACCTGGTGGGTGCCAGTGGGCTCTGAGCAACAAGCACAAACATTGATGTGGGGAAGGTGTGAGGTGTCAGCCACTTATCCGTGGGGGTTTGGAAATTTTAGGGGTGACAGCTGGAACTGATGCCAAGAGAGAGGTGGTAACTTTCCCTTACACTTCAGTGGAGGTCATTGGGCTTCTTCCAACATTGTACGGTGGTCCTCTTGGTTATGCTGCCCGCACTGACCACTGCTGCCTCTTCCTCCCTGGTGCCATTGCTGACCCGACTGCTGAGCCTCCGACCGCTTCAGGGGAACGGAATGTCCCGTCTCGCATCCCCAGGGTCGAGAAGCCTGGTCAGGTCACTATCACCAATTCGAGGATCAGGTCTGCGCGCTGCCATGCTTGTGTGTTGACTGGAAGAGAGTGGTGAGGCAATGTTTAAAAGCAGCTCCCCTTGTTAGCGACGAGATGCTGAAGCGCCAGTCAGGCGAATCAGATGGCGAGACAGCCAATAATGGCGAGACTCATGTGGGGCTCATTTTCGCACTAAATGCCGTTGAATGCGGGCTATGGCCATTGAGGAATGTTTCGAGTCTGTATGGCTCGTCTATTAAAAAAAACTACATTGTCGCTGCAGTGATGTTTTAAAGGTGCATTTATATAATTATTGATCAGCATCTTCTGTCAATTTTAAAAGCCAAACATCAAAATCAAAGGAGAATAAATCAATATTTTTCAAGGTATTGTATTAAATATTTTATTTTTGTGTGTTATTGAACCTCTGCAATGTGCAGAGAGGACCAAAGAGTGGGGATGGTGGGAAGAGATCATCCATTAATGTATGGAGTTGATTTGGGAGTCGATCAAACATTCTGCAAGGCAGGGTTTTGTCTATGCACACACTTCTCGCATGTAGAGCACAAAAGAGGTTACGTATTCTTGCCAGGCATTCAATCCTGCAGATTGTACAGTTATTACTGTCTCAGACATGAAACAGAGGTAATGTGGAGTACAGGGATCTGCAACATGGGGTTAAAATGGGAATGCTTCAAAATTTCAGTTCAACAAAATTGAACAAATTAAACAAAGCGTCTAAACACATTAATTGGATTATTTTTGACAAACAAACTGCAAAGTTTGCAATTTAATTTATATATGCGAACATGGAAATGTCTTATCCCTTCTAAGCCATCATGAAAGTTAAATGTAAAATAGGTACCAATGTTCTGGCAAAACAGTATTGACAATATAGAAACTAGATTATTACATTGTTAACGATGCAATTAATGGAATTTCTTTACTTATACACTTGGCTGGTGATGTGCATATAACAGTTGTTAAAAGTAACCTCTTTGAAGTTACAATTAATTCTAATAATTGGCTCTTAAAGGTAACTGAAACTCTCTTTCCAATATCTGTTTACTTCTGAGTAATTAACACAAACATTCAGTCATTTATAAAAGTTCTATCATTACCATTCATGACAGCTTATTGTGAAGAGAATTCAGTTCTAATTCTTTTTGTAATCATAACCCACCAAAAACGCTTGCTAATATACAGTTGTAAATCCAAGCTGCCCCAGTCAAATGGTTCGATATCAGCTAAGACTTAGTCATCACAAATATTATAGTAATTGATATTGCAGCAATCAATATCTTCATTGCAATTCAATCTCGGCAAAGAAAATCACGGCTAAAAATAGGCTCCACTGCGCACAGGGGTTTTTCAAACACGTCAGCAGAGTTCGATACTGTGTGGCAGAGAAAGGCAGATATAATATTGATAAAATAAATAAATATGTTACTGTAATGGAATGGCCAAAGGCATGTGTGAGTGGTCCGGTGGCGGGATAGCCTCCAATATGCAATCAATTGAAATTTCCTGATTGTTCTAAGCAAGAGCTATGGCGTGTTTATTAGCAATTTCATACAAATGCAATTTCCATTTTATTTCACTGTGGCGTCACGTTAAATAAAGTTGCATGCGTTGGACGCTAAATTACAATAGCGGTTTATAAAGTTGAGGTCTCTTTCCCACATCCAGACAGGCTTCATACACAGCAATCATGCGAAGGCCAAGAGGTGAGACCCAGAGAAAAATTGAATTTCTGGTGAGGCCTGCAGACTGAGTGTTTGGCATGAAGCAGAATTCTATCACTGTCTCTTCAGAATTCAGCTGAGTGCGTGTCAATGTGTAAACTCCATCTCAGATAAATAAATCACATTTTCAAAAAAAAACTGACTCTTAAAAAAGAGCAATAGGTTTTTGAAAGAGCTCTGCACATAAATTGACTTTGACAAAATTTATGTATAAAATTTTAATGACTTTTATATACCAAGGTGTTTAGAAAACACGCTTGCCTTGATATATGAAGGTTTATAATTTCATTTCCTCTATGCCAAAACAATTTCCAAGAAGTCTAGTATTTTATTCACCAAAGATGACAAAAGGCTCCTGTTCGTAACACAAGTTCAGTGCCCCCATTCATTTAGAATTTAAAACCCTCTGACACTTTGGTTTTGAATGTCATTGGTCGAAACCGTCTGGAAATCATAGAATTTACAGTGCAGAAGGAGGCCATTCGGCCCATCAAGTCTGCACTGGTCCTTGGAAAGAGCACCCTACTTAAGACCACGCCTCCACCCTATCCCTGTAATCCAGTAACCGAACCTAAGCTTTTGGACACCAATGGGCAATTCAGCATGGCCAATCCACCAAACCTGCACACCTTTGGACTGTGGGAGGAAACCAGAGCACCCAGAGGAAAACCACACAGACAGTCATCCGAGGCCAGAATTGAACCCGAGTGTATGGAGCCGTGAGGCAAAAGTACTAACCACTGTGCCATCGGTCCACCCATGAAATTAAACATGAAATTAATTTTTCTGCAGCTATGCTCTTGTGAGGGGACAAAAAGGAAGAAAAATGGACATGATTGACCAACATTTGTACAGAAACATTATCCAACATATGTTTGAGAACATGGGAAAAGACACATAAGGAAAAAGAGCCATGCACATTATAGCAGAACAAGCCGAGCTTGTGATTATTTATGTGTTGTATTGCATTACTTGGAGGAGAATTGCAGCGATCCAATAATAACTGGTACCAGAACACACTAAAATATAACAGGAGCTGGCCTATTTTAATCTGTATTATTAAGGATCTGCTGTGACCAGCTATATTGGAATAGTGACACTGATTTTGATCTTATTTGCTTGGTGGAAAGATGCTACTGGTCTAACGTTTGGCTCCAGAAGTAGGAATGTTATGAAAGTGAAATAAGACTCAGTACAATGCCTCCAAGGAATCTGTTCATTCCTGCTCTTAGTGTCAGGGACTAAATTTATTTTAAAAAATTAGAATTGGCTGCAGAAGCAGAACAGAAAGGTCAGCTTCTCACTGGAGAGATAAATTGCATCCCATCTACTTCTTCCAAAAGAGAGGTTAGAGCTGTGCTAACTCATACAGTAATTCAGTTAACATTGCAAAATGATGATCTCAGTAATTGTCAGGGCAACACTGTGCTCTTGCTGCCACTTTCACATTAGTGAAACAGAGGTGATGAATATCCTCGGAGCTGAATAGCAGTAAATCCCCGAGGCTGGGTGAACTCTACCTCAATGCTGACAGTGAAGTGCTGACAAAGTCATTAGGGAGTTTCTGACAGACTGGAAGTAGGGAAATGAAGTTCCCGTGCGCAGAGGCCACAGTTAAAACCATAAATCCATCTCCTGAATTATTGACAATTAGTGGAATAAATGATCAGAAGTAAAATGAAAGAACTGTTCTTAAATAAAAGTTGGCTTAGCATCAGGAGAGGTAAATCTCATGAACAGCTTATTATAGATGCAACCCAAAATTGGTGAGGGGGTGGTGGGGGGGGGGGGTGCATATGTTTTAGTCTAGCCACGATATTTGACTCCCAAAGACTGACCTGAAGATGCCACGAATTGAAGATCAATCTCCAGGACACAGTTGTATGCAACTGTGGAGAAAAATAAGCAAAGCATTAAAAAAGATTTTTTATTTATAAGTTTATTTCAATATTTCTCTTTATCAGGTGGGTAAAAAGGTTGTTTGACCGATCACCCAATTAAACAATGATCTTCTTGGTTTCAAATTAGCATAGGAAGACAGCGCAGCTCAAGAATGGATGTGTTGGCCGACTAATGGCTGATGTGTGGTGGAAAGTCATGTGATGAAACCGAAAGTAACACTTTTAATCACAGTTGGTGACCCTAAGAACCGCTTTACATTGTTGTGTTATGCTTCTTCATGTAGCATAAGCTGCTTCTTTGCTGTATGCTCTGACAAAGGAAGGTTCAGACTTGGAGATAGGTTTAACACATTTATTGAACAGTTAACAATTCTCCTACTTGAGTTCGACTCTCCTGCTAATCTTGCTACAGTAACTCAGTCTAACTAACCAGTCTGCTCTAAGCCATGCGGTGGATGTGATGCTTCTGATGTGCCCCTGTGTCGCCTGTGGAAAGAGAAAGAGCATGTGTGCCCTGTCCTTTTATATGGGTTGCCCCCTTGTGGTAGTGTCACCTCTGGGTGTCTTGACTGCCCATTGGTCGTGTCCTATTCTATGTGTTCATTAGCTGTATGTCTGCATGTCATGATGTCTCTGGTGCTCCCTCTAGTGTTTACTTAGGCTATGTGTATTTACATTAACCCCTTGTGTATTTACAATGATGTATATCACCACATTCCCCCCTTTTTTCGTGTTACATATTTTCTGCACAGTGTTAACGAAAATTGAACAAAATAGGTTGATAAGTGATGACATGTACAAATCATGATGACAGTGATAATTGTACAATACCAAATAATATGTATGAGTCCAAAGTTCATGAATTTATATGGTCAAGTTGCTTTCTTGTTTTGTTATTGAAGTGTCGATGATGACGTTGTCATTTCTTTGTGAATGCCGTCAGTGTCCCTGGGCTTAAGGAACCAAGACGTCATCAGGAGGTGTGCAAATGGTCAAATCACTTTGTTGTCTGATTTGGACTCTTTTTTTCTATGCTTGTGGTAGCGATGCAGTATGTAATCTGTGTCATCCGGCCTGGACTGTTTCTTGTGATTGCGATATTGATGCAGTATGTCATCTGCCTTGAAAGCTGGTTTGCTTGTTCATAGTGGAGCAAACTTAAATTGGCGAGATTTGCTGTCATGCCATGGTATGGCTGTAATCTTGCCAGTGCTAAGAGCTGTGCTGTTACATTGTCCTGCATTTGCAGAGTTGTACTATGTCGTACCAGTCGTTGTTCCAGTGTTGTTGTTTTTGTCATGCTTGTTGTTGACATTGGTGCCTTTGGTACGCTTCTTGTTGTTGTCTTTGTTGTTGTTTTCGTAGGTTTTGTTGTTGTGTTTGTTGTGCTCAATGACCACACCGAGTGGAGAATGCGAGTCCTTCACAAAGTTACTTGCGTCAGTGTCCTTTGTGGCATCTGCTGTTTCATTGAGCGCGCCGTCTCTGATTCCTCGGCGCTCCCCGCCTGGAGTCATGTCCGGTTCCCTGGAATTATCTTCGGCATGTCGATGCTCCCCATATGGAGTCCTTTCTGGTTCACCTGAATCAGCTTTTGTTTCTTGACACTCCCCGTCCGGAGTCATTTCAGGTTCACTTGAATCAGCTGAGGTGTCTTGATGCTCCCCGTCCGGAGTGAAAACGTTCAGGAATGCATTTTCTTGTGGAGAGGCTCGAGTGGATGAGGTTTGAATTAATGTGGTGTCACTGGAGTCACTCGTAGCCTCACTTTGATTGTCGAGTGCCTCTGTACATACTAGCTGAGATCTGTCAGTCTCGCTGAGATGTCGCACATCTTGTCTGGGAATTGTGAAGCCTTTGTCACTTGTCGCACATACAGTGGGTAGACCTTCAGTGTCTTCTTGTCGGTTAGATGAGCTGGGTAGACTGTCAGAGTCTTCTTCAGGTGGCTCAAATAATCTGGGTAGACTGTGATGGTCTCTTTGCTGTTCACGTGAGTGTGGTAGACTGTCATAGTTGTCTTGCTGTGCACTTGAGCGTGGCAGACTTGCATCGTCTGCTGCTGGTTGCTCAGATAAGGTTGATAGACCTTCATGGTCTTGTTCCTGCAAGGACTGCGCTCTGGAGCCTTGCATTGCTTCCATCGTGGAGTCTGTCAACGAGCTCGCTGTGGAGGCTTGTACCGCTCTCTCTGTGGAGTCTGGCATCGTTCCCTGTGTGGAGTCATGCAGTGGTCTCGCTGTGGAGTCGATCTGTGCGCTCTCAATGGAGTTGTGCAGTGGTCTCGCTGTGGAGTCTTTCTGCGTTCTCTGTGTGGAGATGTGCAGTGGTCTTGCTGTGGAGTCTGGCAATTCAGTATAGTGTCAACCCACAGCTGAATATGTATATCATTTCTATCGTTGAATAAAACAGTGTTGGATCTTCTCCAGTGTTAGATGTTTGTTTCCAGCTTCCCTGCATCGAGTGCAGTCCACATTGAACCTACCTGCCTAACACAGCAGCTGCCAATCAAAACTGCCGTTTTCTGCATTTGCGAGCCTACGTTTGCCTCGTGGTGAGTATTGGTGCCGGTTTTACCGATTTCTTCTGTTGTGTTGACCTCGCAGTAGTTTTTAATCTTGTCCAGGACTGTCTGAAAGTCTCTCTTGTCTTGCCCTTTTGAGTATCTGAAGAGCTGAAAATTTTTGTTGTACTTTCACCCGCACTGGTGAGTAGAAGCTTTATCTTCTCAGCATCGGCCACACCATCTAGGTCGGATGTTACCATGTAAATCGCAAATCTCTGTTGGAATGCATGCCGGTTGACACTGATATTGCCATGGTACCTGAGCTGCTGAGGAACCGGAATCTTGATCATCTTGCCCGGGTGTTGTTGCTGGTAGTCACGGATATGTTGAGTTGAACTATATATATACACTCACTGGTACCATGTTGTGTTATGCTTCTTCATGTAGCATAAGCTGCTTCCTTGATGTATGATCTGACAAAGGAAGGTGCAGACTTGGAGACAGGTTTAACACTTTTATTGAACAGTTAACAATTCTCCTACTTGAGTTCGACTTTCCTGCTAATCTTGCTATAGTAACTCAGTCTAACTAACCAGTCTGCTCTAAGCCATGCGGTGGGTGTGATGCTTCTGATCTGCCCCTGTCCTTCTCTCTGAGTGTCTCCCGTGGAAAGAGAAATAGCATGTTTGCCTGCCCTTTTATATGGGTTGCTGTCTCTGGTGCTCCCTCTAGTGTTTACTTAGGCTATGTGTATTTACATTAACCCCTTGTGTATTTACAGTGATGCATATCACCACATGCATCTAAAACTCCTGTCATATCATCAGTAGGTATTAAAAGTCAACAGCAGGACATGGCAACTCACCAAAGAGAAACAAAAGTGGAATTATCATCAGATGAGGGACGTCACTTCAGTAACTTAGAGGAAGCTGGCGGTAAATGAACATAGGTTTTATTTAATTAATTACAAAGTTCTGCTCAAGGCAGCAAATTTTTCCTAGTACAGACCTTGCTGGGAGAACAAGCCACACAAGCCCCTACTTTGGCCTGGCTTTTATTTTGGTTCATAATGAGCCCTAGATGGGTGGCCTCTATCTGGGAAGCTCATACTCGACGGGTCCGATGGGGGAGATCAATGATGGTTTCCCCTTGGTTCCTGTGAGGGTTATGACACTCACAACGAAAAAACAGTTTCTCTAACTACCCTGACAAATCCAGTAATCATCTTAAATACCTCAAGAAGGTCAGTTCATGATCAAAAGGAATGCTAACCTAGTCTATGCAGCCTATCCTGATAACTTAATGACCAGAATTCTCTGGCTGTTCGCTGGTGCGGGACTGCTGGTCTTGTCGGCAGCGCATCCCCACCCGTGGGTTTTTCTATGGTGTGGAGTGGCTTAAATAGGAATTCCCATCGACAGCTGCGGGAGCAGAGAATCCCGCCACCAGTGAACAGCGTGCCGCCTCCTGCAGTCGGGAAGCATGCAGCTGGGAGGCGGGATAATCACGCCCAATGTTTTTAGCCCGGTGTGACTTCAGTGAATCTGGGCTCGAAAGGTCAATGTATCTTTACTTTGGTGCAGTACCGAGTGCTGAACATAATACTCCAGATGCTGTTTGAACAGATCTGTATACAACTGCAACGTAACTTGGAGCCCTTTGTGTTCCAGTTTCCATAAGATGAAGACTAATGTTCCCTGGACCTTTCAAATTATTTCTTGTACCTTTCCATTCACTTTCCGTGATTTCTCTACATGGGTCCCTAAATCTTTCTGTACTTCTGTGGTTTGTAGTTTCTTATCGTTTGGAAAATACTTTGATCTATCTTTCTTAGGCCCAAGTGAATGACCTCACACATTCCCGCATTGAACTAAATTGAAACTCATTTAGAAAACAGCAAGATTCTGTAATGGAAGCAATTTGTATTCTGGAAGCGTGAGAATAAGTGTGCTGAAGTGCTTCTTCATTCAAACTGATTTTGGGATCCTGTGACTTTAAAACTACAAACAAAAAAAACATTCTTTCCCAATATTATCCAATGTGCACCTTCTTACATCTGCGGAAGGTAATCAGTCACACAATTATCAATTCCATTTGGATTGCTTGTTCTCAGATTATTCGTCATTGTTTAATTATGACAGGTTCAAAATAAGAATCCATTCTCTTTCTCTGTATCCGGATATTTATGGCATTAATAAGCAAAACAATTAAAAAATATAATGGAAAATTAAATTACTGTATTAGACTTGAATAGTTAAGAAATAATTGTTGAACTTCTATTTTGACTGTTAGGGAAATGTTAAACACGTTATTTAAAGAAACTCATTAATTCATTTCTCCCTTTGAGACCGACTAATCATTAGATGAAAACATGTGATTTCTCGCTAATTGTATTTCATTCATAAGCTTGGAAAAGAAACTTAGAATATAATATCTCTATAGATGCCCATCTTTTATGCTTCGCCCATCTGCTATTTGCATTCACAGTATGTTTATAATGTACTTTGAATGCTCTGCTCTATCCAAATATTTCATAAATAAGTAATGGATTCTGAGAGTGAGATAATGCGAGTTTGAACTTACATTATTTTAATTAGCAATCATTGCAATACACAACAGGAAGATAAAATAAATTAAGTGAATAGAATATAAACAATGGCGGTGTTTGATTAAGAATAAGCCAGCAAGTAAATCAGGGCCACTAAACCCATGAGGTCTCCTACCTTGTTGAATAATGTAGTTTGAATACTGTAACCTATTATACTCTCAAGAAAGGCAGGATGATGACAATTACTGCTGCTTAAATGGTCCCAGAAGATGGTATCCAGCAGCACAAAAAACTTGTGGCAACTCATCCCTTCCCACTTGTGTGGCAACCCATCTTTTCCTATTTGTGGAATGGGATCTTTGTCTATTTGTGAAGACTAAATGGCTCACTGGCAAATAGCATGGGACAGGGCGCCAGACAAAAATAATCAGAGAACCAAATGACGACGTGTCCTGGGTGAGGAAAAATGCAACAACCTCTCATGCAACAGTTGCCAGAGGCATTTTGCAAGGGTTTGAAGAACACTAGGATTGGTGCAAAGTTTTCAGGAGAGCGAAGCTGAAAGTTGGGTTGAGGTGGTGATGTTGAAACAGGTTTTGGCAGTTATGAAGTGAGGTGGCAACATGGAAGTTTTTGGAAATGGGTTTTGGAGGGCGGGAGTGTGGCCTTGATGTCTTGCACCAAAGTTGTCCCAGAGGAAGATGCACACAACAATAGAAACAATGGACGGGATTTTCCAGCCCTGCCCATCCCAGGACCGGAAGTTTCTGCCTGAGGTCAACGGACATTTCACTGGCCCGCCAAATTACCCATCTCACCCATAACAATTGCTACTGCAGGTGGGACCAGAAAATTTAAGCCAATGATTGCATTTTGTAATATTATTGTTGTTTATTTTAAATTTAATTTGGAACCATAGAAACAGACAAAAGGAATCTATTTGGCCCATCATATCTCTGCCAGCTCTTTGACAGAACTATCCAATAAGTCCCACTGCTCTACTCTTTCCTTCATAGCCATGAAAATCCTTCCCTTTCAAACATTTTTGCAATTCCCTTTTGAAAGTTACTCGAGAATGTGCTTCTACCGCGTTTTCAGACAGTGCTTTCCAGGTCTTGAGAATATGAAAAAAATTCTCCTTATCTTTCTTTGGCAATCTGTAACTGTAGTAACCCTGATGAGATCCACGGGGGTGACCCAATTCACCTCCTCTCGAGGCTCATGGAATACGAACGCCCCCGCTGAAGGGCGAAGGCCTAGCAGCTGGGGCTCGTGAACCAGGTACTTAAAAGTCGGCCTGGATTGGGACTGGCATGATCGGTAGTCCCAGCTGGTACTTATGTGCTGTATGTCACCTTGCGGCCTTTACTTTTGTTTGCCTAAATAAACCTTTGTTTTTTAACCTTCTCGGGACTCCTGAAGATGTTGCAGTAACAAGAGAAAATTGTGTCTGAAAACTGCATATCATCACTCAAATAGGGAAATCAAAAGGACTCTGTGTCATTAACTAAAATAAAGGGGGTTGTGGTGTTTTATAACAGCGTATATATTTTGAGCACCCAGTTATTATGTGAACTCTATGTTGTTTGACTCAAGATGTATTGTTTAGTTCATAATTAAAATAAAGCTTTAATTGGGAATCAAATTGTTTCTTCTAAAGATATTTAAATGAATTTCAACCATTGAAGAATCGTCGATCCACTAAAGATTTAATTCAAAAATTATTTCAATGTTGTACAGAAAGGGGCGGCACAGTAGCGAAGTAGTTAGCACTGCTGCCTCACGGCGCCGAAGACCCGGGTTCAATCCCAGCCACGGGGGGTCACTGTCCGTGTAGAGTTTGCACGTTCACCTCGTGTCTGCATGGGTCTCACCCCCACAACCCAATGATGTGCAGAGTAGGTGGATTGGCCACGCTAAACTTCCCCTTAATTGGAAAAAAATAATAATTGGGTACTTTAAACTTAAAAAAATGTTATACAGAAAGGAGAAGTTTTAATACAATAAATAAATCGGGCACAGTGGTTAGCACTGTTGCTTCACAGCGTCGGGGTCCCAGGGTTAATTACCGGCTTGGGTGACTGTCTGTGCGGAGTCTTCACGTTCTCCCCGTGTCAGCATGGATTTCCTCTGGGTGCTTCGGTTTCCTCCCACAAGTCCCGAACGATGTGCTGTTAGGTAATGTGGACATTCTGAATTCTCCCTCAGTGTCCCAAACAGGCACCAGTATGTGGCGACTAGGGACTTTTCACAGTAACTTCATTGCACTGTAAATGTAAGCCTACTTGTGACAATAAAGATTATTATTGTCAGATCGCATTATGCATAAAGTGAAAATATTTGTCCAGAATAATTTGGTGCAAGTTGAATCAGTAGGTGTAATTTACTGCCGACCCTGGAGATGGGTTTGGAAGTGGGGGGCACTTTTCAAGCAGAAGGGTGGGGCATGAGCACCCGCCATCTCCTAATCTATCCGTTTAAGTCTGGGGTTGGAATGCCAAATTAAGGACCTCACCCTACTCTTGCTGGCAGGCAAGGGAATTGCCACTTGGGGAAGGGGTGGAGCACTAAAAGCCACCTCCCTGCCTTTTCTTCCTCCTCGGCCAACTGGCCCGTAGCCCTCTCTCTACAGGCCCCATCTGCCCTCACTCATCTGTGGCTTGAGCCCCTCGCGATCCTAGGCCGCTCTCTGGGTGCATTACTGACAGGAGCCACTACTCCATGTGGGCTGCCAGCAATGGGCAGCTCCGGTCTCTGATTGGCCAGCAGCTCAGTGGACTGGATTCCCACCTCCAGGAGAAGGCCGTACGCCAGCTAGTTAAGTGCCTCATGGGAATTTAATTATTTTGGGTCATCCCAAATGGAGACGATGTGGAACTGCAGCTGGTTCTCCAACCAGCAAGCAAAACCCCGCCACCAAGATTAAATTCCACTTATCTCATCAATTTATTTTATCCATATTGTAATATATTTTCATCATAAGTTCACCAAATTAATATTTATTGGCCATTCTGTTAATGTGTTGAGGGATTTAATTACAGTTGGACAACATAGTAATTTGTCTTTAATGTCTTGCTCTAGATTCATTAAAAGCTGCGGAGATTCAGAATGATTACTGAAATCATTAATACGCATCCAAATAAGAAGCATCAGCAAAAATTGCAAATGCATTTATAGGAAAACCAAGTAGCGAGGCTTGACAAAATTAACTGAATTGTTATTTGCCTGTACCACAGGTAGATGTCTTTAAACATGGCAACATCCTCGGGGAAAGATTTCAAGCGGTTCATTATTTATAGACAGGTCTAGAATGTTGCCATAAATTACAAACACTGGAAATTCTTCCCATTCCTAGTTCAGTCCTTTAAAAGTTGAGTAATGGTTACAGACTCTAGCTTGCTCTTCTGACATCCCTGGCCAAGATTGTGATTGCGTCGCGTCAGAGAGATGAGTTTAGCCGCAGCAATAATTTTGATATTATTTAGTATCCATTGTTTTCAATATTTAAATACTTGTGTAGTAAGCATGTTTTTATGCAATGAAATTAAACTATTCACCTTTAAAGTCTAAGTTTAAAATACGAATGCTGAGTAAGCCCATAGGCTTGCAGTGAGATGTGCTGGCAGTCAATCAATAAAATGGCCTGAATTAATGTAGTGGACTAGACAGTAATGAATAGGCAATCCATACAGTTTCTTGTACAATGAAGTAACTGAAGTTAATAAATGAATTAGATCAAAATCTACGTACCATTTTACCGTTAAGACTGATTAAAAACATAGATCATTGCAAGTGCAAAATGGACACTTACTATAAAACTTGTGTATCAATTAGTATCTATACCATGTCGACCTCTATACATTTACTTAGTGTTCATGCTTTGTATAAAACAGAGCAAATGAATTCATGGTAAGATAGTGCCACTTTAATAAATGAATGTTTATTTTCCTCAATTTATCTTTATCAATGCTGTCAGCTTCCATCAGTAGGTTATGGCCCAATGAACGGGCATCTCAAAGGGTGTTACGAATGCTGAATCATAGCTGGTCCACTACATGCCCAGTTAAACCTGCCTTTCTCTTCAGATGGACCATTGCTCACAAAAGGAAGTTGCTGTTTTCGATGAATCTGTTTGTAAATCACTTGGCACAATGTTTGGACACATAGCACTCTTTTTGGGCTTGGGGGTGGCCTCAGATATCCAAAGTGGTGGCTGTAGCAGATTCTGGTGAGAGTGGTACTGGACAGTATATTAGTGAGGGTATTAGCATGTGTGCAATGACCATCCACCGGACTTCTGCAGAAGAGGAAAATCTTGACTTCACCCAGTATGTAACTCTGAATAGACACAACATTGGAGCACAAAACATCAACTAAAACTGTCTCTAAATCATGCAAAGCTGAATGATCATTTAGCAGCAGGGACCACTTTCATGTTAGCGGTTAATGATGTATTACTGGGTGTTGCTATGATTGTATAAATCTTTGGTGCTTTCTACAGTTTTTTCAAATTGTTAAAACCCATGAGTGAAGTGGCAGGTGTTGATGGACTTGGTGCTGTCTCCAAGGCTTCAGCACAAAACCGTTGCTCCCAAGCGTGAGTGTAGTAGAAGGCATTTCCCGTGGATTACACCATAACTGGGAAAATGAACAGAAGGCATGTAGAGCAGGGCAAGCTGCCAGAAGAGGGAGAAGGGCTCTAGGCAGGAGGCCCAGAACCTGATGTAGAACTTCAAATGGGGTCTAATCAGAGCTCCAGACAACTGTAACATAATTTATACCTCCTTGTTTGCCAACTTCATTAAAGTAAAGGTCAACATTCCAGGAGCCTTTTTAGAATGAAGGTTTTCGCAAGATCAGCAGAGAGCACAGGGACAAACAATGTCAGAAAAGCTGTAGCCCTGATGCTAGGACAGCCTAAACCGCCTTGTATTCTCCAAATAAATGCCCCTGAGTTGATAGGCAAACCTGATGAGTAACCATCAAAGTAATGGGATTAGCTAATGTAATTCACAAAATCTGATACTGATACTTGCCAACAAAACGCATATCTTCCATTTATATGCTGTCAACAAACCCCGAAAACTGGTTGCAAAGATATTCAATTAATTTTGTCTGTGACATAGATTTATTGGTTGGCTTCCTGACTTTATGTAGACACCAAAGGGGGAACTTTACAAATTTATGCTTCAGGCAGTCAGAGTTGTGCTCTGGGAAATCATATAGAGGTGCACCTGAGCTCCTACAGCAGCAAAGTGCTATAGAAAATCTGCTAGGAAATCATGCATGCAATCCCAATTTACATTCCCGTAGGCTGCTTCCCTTTTCTGGGTGCACAAATTGGTAAGATGATGCCTCGGATTCTCGGCAATGCTGAGCATTTGTCGATAAGTCTGAAAATAAGTGATAAATCTCTCAAAAAATAATGAACTGCACCTAAGTGAGCCAGGATTTTCGGGGGGGTTTTTCCCAAGGCTCACGAAAAGCAGCTGATGAATTTGTCTGTAGTGTCTCACAGTGTCCTAGTTAAAACAGAAATGTGCCGGTTTTATTCTTCAGCTCAGAGACCAGTTCCCTGTGCATTGGGAAGTTATGGCATTAGTTTGCGCTCTTGTTTCTTAACAGTGCGCTTTAACAATCCAAGTCTGATCGGCGCAGATTTGTTGGCCTCTGAACAGTTAGAAGGAAAGACTTGCATTTCTATAGCAACTTTCATGATCACAAGGTGTCTCAATGTATTTTAAACTCAATGAAGAATTTTGACATGCAGTCACTATGGTAATGGGTGCAATTAGTAGATTGGAGCAAACACTCCTGCTGTTCCTGGCCCACAGGCAGTGCTGGAAAACTATTTGTCTGTCCCCCATGCAGTAGTCCATGCATTCCTTTGGCTGTCAGGGTGTCTGAGGCCTGGGAAACCTAATCAGGCAGTGTTAAATATGGAAGACAAATGAAATCTGGCAGTGCATCCTCATTAACATATTCAAATAAATGAGATGTCCTTTAAGTGGATTGGTTACTTGCCATGTTGCTTGCTCTATCCCCCTTTAAACTTGAAGTGGGCAGATTTTAAGTGGATTGAGTTCAAGGTTAAGATTCCTTTCCAGTTTTACTTTCCACTGACCGAAGACCACCAATATATAATAATAATAATCTTTATTGCCACAAGTAGGCTTACATTAACACTGCAATGAAGTCACTGTGAAGAACCCCAAGTTGCCACATTCCGGCACCTGTTCGGGTACACTGAGGGAGAATTCAGAATGTCCAATTAACCTAACAAGCACGTCTTTTGGGACTTGTGGGAGGAAACCGAACCACCCGGAGGAAACCCACGGAGAGACGGGGAGAACGTGCAGACTCCGCACAGACAGTGACCCAAGCCGGGAATTGAACCTGGGACCCTGGCGCTGTGAAGCAACTGTGCTAACCGCTGTGCTACCGTGCTTAAAATGTGAATATAGAACTATGTTATGGTAAATAGTATATGCTAATTTCTAATCAAGCATTTCTTTGGAAAGAGTGTGTTTGAAATGAGCAAGGGGGGGAAGCCTGTCTCTGTTCAGTCTGAGATTATTGCATCAGCATGACAGCGCACCGAGGTCGACGCTGATAGGATGGCGGTTGCCATGGAGATCTTGGTCCAGGACATAGCTCCTGCCATGTGCCAGGAGCTGCACTTCACCAGTGTAGATACTGGTGGAGTCCATCAGTGGCTATGTGAGAGAGGGAGTGGTGCACCTTGATCTTGCCCCATCTCCCTCTTCTCCTCAAGGCGACAGCCAGGAACCCTTGGGTACCTGTAAGGGTGAGGACCAGCAGCTGGATACCCCCGGGCCATCCACCTAGGTGACTCTGAGTCCAGCTGATCCAAATTCCCTCTTCCTGTGACCCCATCATCTTCAGATCCACAGGTTGAGGAGATTGCACCTTCCCCACAGCAGGAGACGCAAAGCAGACTGGGGCCCTCCAAGTCTCAGCCCTTCAGGGGACGCCTGGCAAAGCCATTCGAGACAACATAGAACATAGAACATAGAACAATACAGCGCAGTACAGGCCCTTCAGCCCACGATGTTGCACCGAAACAAAAGCCATCCAACCTACACTACACTGTACAACAGGGCGTAACAGTCAGCCGGCTGCTGCCACCTCCACTGTTGATGTCAAGGATCCACCAATATGTGGCAGTAGGGTTAAGAAGTGAAATAAATATTACGAGCACAACAGCAGCATGGATGTTCACCACATGTATATATTTTTTACCACTGTAAATAGAATGACATCCATTTCACATCTCTTCTTGTGCATGTTATAGTCAATCAGGTGCAACACGCTGGCCCTTCCCTGAAATAACCAGATGTCGCTATCATGTGCCTCTGATCGAAGTTTTGTACATCAATCTCACCGCAGTGTGTGTCCGTCTTCAGCTAATTTCCAACGTCAATGATGCTTCACCTTCGATGTAAAGTGTGCTTGTGGAAAGCTTTATTTACATGCTTTGTTAGCTCATGTCATGTTCATTCTTGACTGTGCAAGATTGAGGCCAAGGTGCTCACGTGACATGTCATATTCTTGAAGAGTGAACCGTTCCCAGATTGAGAGCTCACAAGTGGTCCTTTCAGCCTTATGTTGTATCTGTAAAATCTCAGATACTTTGATCAGTATTTTATTCAAAGTTTTACCCAGATGTCTTTATTAGCAAGGAGAACAAAGGTGAATACAAGTATAAAATCAAACCAACTTTATTTAACAACAACAATATTTACCGTTAAATTAACCCAATAACATTTACTAAAGATTCCCAAAATTTGTTATACTACCCATAAAGGTTGAGCCGTGGGTCCGATTCTCTGAATCTCTCAGGTCGGTCATTGCAAAGGTGGGTCTTGAACGCTGCTTCCTTGCGGCTCTGGTCAGATGTCTCGATTGCCTCTGCATGGAGTCTTCGCTGCTGATATGTCTTGGGTGCCTATCTATATTCCCTTCCCTCCCAGTCTTTCCAGAAACTTCTCTGGCTTCCGGCCAATGATAATAATAATAATGATATAATAATCGCTTATTGTCACAAGTAGGCTTCAATTAAGTTAGTGTGAAAAGCCCCTCGGGTCTCGGGAGCGGGTCCCAACACCCAGTGGGTTTCTTGATGTCCACTTGACAGGACATCAGTGTAGCGATATCACAGTTGTGTTGTAATTCACTGACTGACCACTCGGTGTCTCATTACTGTCCAAGTGAATGATAGAATCAGGTGACCTCAGACTGACGGGAGAACTGGGAGAGAGGTTATTTGTGCATGTTCATACTGTTATTCATCTGTTGTTTTGTATATATTTGACCAACAGTTAACGTTAATAAATTGTTTATAGCTTTAGCTTCAAATGTTCTTGTAATATAAATCAGGCCATCCGACAAGAACATTACAACCGGGATCCGCCCCCAGATGTCCATCTCCGATGGTATTTCTTGCACATAATCTGTTGCCATATAAGGTAACTGCAGGAACTCTGGGTGCCCGAGAGTCTGGCTCGATCTGGACTACTGACAATAGATCGATGCCTATCAATAGAGTGTGATGATCTCCTGGTGGGTGATTGACGGGGGTGTCCAAACATGTTTCCGGCAGTTATCCTGCGCGTTGTGTATTGTGTCTTTTAAATCCGAATTCCTATCAGCCTGCTTGAGGTTTAGACTGTAGTTTTTTCAATTTTTCAATTTAGCATATCCAATTTAATCGGGCTCAAAACTAGGCCCTGTCAGGTTACCACACTTGCATGTGGCCGACTCTCTGAATGTACACCTGCTAAGCTCCCAATAGGTGTGAGCATCTTCCCACTTCAATGTGTCGGAGCTCTGCCCCTCACAGCCACATTATTGGCCTGCATTCAAAGTTACAATATTGAGTGTTTGTCACCTTGTAGTTGCCCTTATTGCACCCACAAGGCTCCTGAAACAATGTGGGGATGCAGCGCTGGACCGTATGTTCTGTTTAGCATCCGCTCACCTAAACACTTATTGAGGTCAACGATAATAAATCCAAATGAGGAAATGTTGCCAGCAATAGAGCCTTTGAGCATGCTCTCAAAGCGTAACTGTTATCCTGATGGGAAGACAATGTTGAGGGCAGCAATGGGTGAGGAGTGTGGATGTATTGGGTGTACTAAGGATTGTAGAACAGCTCCTGACTCTTGTAGGCTGCCATAGCAACTAGGATTCTGGAGAGATGTTTGAAGCGGCAGCACATTCTCATGCCTGATGTTGAGATGCCCTCCTCCAAGATGAAACTCAGCACATTCATCACCCTCTCTATGGAACCTGGTGGCAATAAGAGCCTCACATGCAAACCTGCCTCATCTGGCCTGTTCGATGGTCCTTTGCCGGTAGCTTCATCTTCCTGAGACCTTATCACCCCAATCCCTTTTGATGCCTTCCTTATTGGAGGAAGATATGCATGGCCTGCATTTCGGCATCTGTTCAGTCCTCCCCGCTTGGTAGTGCCAGCTTGTGCAGCGTGCAACAAGTCACCATGTTCTCTGAGACCCTCTGAGGAGTGTATGGCCATGCTCTGTCGGATCTGTTGAGTCATCGGAATCGCAGCTTCAAGATGCTAATGCCCTGCTCTACCAATGTCCAGGTAACGACATGGCCTTCATTGCACCTTCTCTCAGCTGGATCTTCTGTCTGCCACACAGATATCATCAGCCATGTCCTTTGTCACCAAGGAACCAACCCGAGATCCCTAGATTATCAGTGGCTGGTTTAGCATATTGGGCTAAACAGCTGGCTTGTAATGCAGAACAAGGCTAGCAGCGCGGGTTCAATTCCCGTACCGGCCTCCCCGAATAGGCGCCAGAATTGTAGAAGGGGTGTTCGTTTTACCCCACAACAGGCTGGAATTGGTTGCCACAGATAGCTGTGGGTGTCTCTCCCCTGCAGACTTTGAAATCAAAGACCTGGAAGCGTCACACTGGGACCGCTTCGCAAGGGGGAGTGAGCAAGGCTCACCGTTTATACCTGATCGGTGACCCTGTCCTGATGCCACACCAGCTATCCTGACAGCCACTTACACCTGTGTGACTTTCTCTCTTGTCGGTGGCGAAAACTACCACCCTGTAAGTGCCTCGCTAGGGCTGCTTCACAAGAGAGAGAGAAGGAGGAATCCCTGTTTATCCCTAACCAGCTGGTTCCTCCTGGGTGAGCGATTCAAGGCGCCGAGACCCCCTCAAAGATTCTTGACTGCGGAATTATGTCCTGGCACTTGAGTACGACTTGGCCAGGGCGAGCGATAAGAGAACAGGTGAGACCACAGCCATGGTGAATTAAAATTAAGTAATTTATTCAAGAAAAAGGAAGTCTAGTTTATGAGATCCACAACCCAAATTGAAATCTACACACACACACTTGCAATTATGTCTATGAGAACTAGGACTAACGGCACAACGAAAAATCCTTACTTTAAACAGTTTCAGCAATGTTTTACAGGAGGTTATATATACCGTCTCTTACCACCCCTCCTCAACAAGCCTAGCCTAATTGGGGGTTTCTGTATGCTGACAAAATATACTCACCACTTCCGAGCTGAATGTGTCTGTATAAAAACACACAAAATCTACAGGCTCCCCTCTGGCTTCTTGGGTCCTGGTTCATTACGTCTGTCTCTGCACCTGGTTCGTGGAGACTTGCTTCTCCTGTTGAGCCCGTAGTTCTACCTTGTGGAGGTCGCGTTGTAGGTTTTTAGAGTTTCTTCTTCTTGGTTTTCAAATCTCCTCCAGCCCAAACTTTTGTGCAAAACTTTTCAATCGGAAATTCTGAGTAACAAACCCAAGATCGCTTCCTCACTTGTCTGTGTCCTGTATCTTTAAGCGCACATGTTTCAATGGAGCCGGCTGGCTCCTCCCACTGATTGATTTCAAAGACAAAAGGCGCGCTAATCACTCTCAGGAAGAAGTTAACCTGATCAGTTTCTTCACAATAGTTGATGACGTCACCGGAGCTTGCCTGATTGCTCGCAAATGGCTCCTAGGAAACACTGGGACAGTTTTAATTAGCTTGCCATTAGTGGAATAGGTTTCTGTCTGGTTTGGGCAGAAACTCATTTCCACAGTCATTGTCTTCCTCAGCTCACTCTGAGCCATCCACATCCCTGGCATAATTTCCCTGCCCTGGCCCATTGTCCCCTTTGTTCTTCTCTGGGATGATTTTGTGATATGTATATCTCTGTCTGGTTGCTTCCAGCCATTTTGTTGCAGGCTTTTGCAGGAAAGCTTTCTTATTTTAAAAAGTGTGTAAGTCTTGCCATTTCTGTAGCAATGTTGCCCTAACTGGCTCGGATGGAGAGTTGCCATAACTTACAGAATGTGGCGACAAGGGTTTTTTCCCAGTAACTTCATTGAAACCTACTCGTGACAATAAGCGATTATTATTATTATTATTATTATCCCATGTGGTCCCTCCAAGATGCCAGGGATCTGTGGTCTGCTCCAGATGTAACAATGATGGCAGCTTCCTGAGTATCTTGTACAAATGTACATGATGTGCTTCTTGTGGTTGCTGACAAGCTGCACATTAAGTGAGTGGACCCTTTTCTGTTAATATATTTGAGTTCTTGTTGCCAGGGAGCCTTGAGGGCCCTGACATTCCCTTTTCCCCATCTATAGGCAGTAAGTAAAGTCTGAAGGAATAAGATTCCATACTTGTTAAATTTAATGATTAGTGGCAGAGGTCTGACAGAGCAGGGAAACAGGGACTTTTTGATTTCCTCATTTAACTGCACATGTGTATACTTTAGAATTTGCTTTCAGATTTACATTTTAATAATGATGAGGACCAAATATTTCATTGCTAATTTAACAATGAAAGCTGGATTGCATTCTGGAAATTCATTGCCTTCATTATTACTAATTTACTGAAATTATTTTTAGTCACAACTCAGTCTTCCATTTCAGTCCAAATGCTAAATTTTAAAAAGATTGTGCTTTGCTTAACAATTTAGATGTGATAGTTCACTTACATATGCAGCAGTTAAGTCGAATGATGTGTGCCACATGTCCTCAATGAAGTGAATTCACTCTGGGGATGATTTTCTCGTACCGTGCAGCGAAGCAGCAGTTGTTCAGCCGACACAGGCAGGAAATCAAGTTCCAGCTTCCTGCTGGGTTTTATTTCTGCAGTCTGCTGTCTATTGTGTGCAGAGTATTTGAGCTCATTTTATTCCTAACTTTCATGACAGCCTCAAATATTTAAAGGAACACCTAGGACGATTGTGTACAATGCGTGCATGCTGTTTTTTTTATTCCTCTGTGGACCCATTCGAAAATGAGCGAAAGATCAGCTGTACAAAAGGAGAATATTGCCGATGAATTAAAAACAGCAGGTCTGGCAGCAACTGGCAGAAACAGAGGCAATGCTTCAGATCTAAGTGATCCTTTGACATCTATTTCCCTGAAGTGACAAAGGCTCTAAATAATTATTTTGGTTTTTCCAGCACATTTTTACTGCAATGCATCTCATAGAATTGTATGAATTTGTAGGAGTAACTCTTGTCACCTTTGACCAAAGTCTGCTCCGAGTATATAAGTCACGGCTAAGGGGCGCAAGGTGCTAAGATGCATTTTGGGACATCGGATAGCATTTGCAGGTTTAGGTAAACCTAACAGCCAATGAATGGCATGGTGGCACAGTGGTTAGCACTGTTGCCTCACAGTGCCAGGAACCCAGGTTCATTTCCGGCATTGGGTGATTGCCTGTGTGGAGTTTGCACTTTCTCCCCATGTCTGCGTGGGTTTCCTCTGGGAGCTCGGTTTTCCTCCCACAGTCCAAAGATGTGCAGGTTAGGTGGATTAGCCATGCTAAATTTCCCCTTAGTGTCTAGGGATGTGCAGGTTCGGTTATGGGGATAGGGCGGGTGGGCCTGGGTCGGGAGCTCTTTCAGAGGGTAGGTGCAGACTCGATGGGCCAAATGGCCTCCTTCTGCACTGTAGGGATTCAATGATTCTGTGGGTTTGGGCAACTGTCTCAGATTTCTGTGAGTCAGCAGGATGCCAGTTGCAAGGCGTTGATGTCATCATCACGAACGCACACAGCTAAAGGGCAGTATAACGATGACTAGTGGTCATCAGCAAGGCTGTCAGAGCTTCAACTATTCTAACACGTGGTGCTTCTCTACCTAACCTATCTGCCGACAGGCTGCTCACAGATGAATGATTCATCCATGGATCAACATGGCCGATATTTATATAACAAGTTCCGTTGCTTACTGTTGGATAACAATGTCCTGACACATTTTGCAAAGTCCACCGATGTATATATTCAACCTGGGGAGATGGTGGCATCGTGATAATGATACTGATCTGGCATCTGGAGATTCTGATATTCTGAGGACAGTTTTAAATGCCACTACAACAACTTGGTGGCTTTAAATTCAAATAAATAAGTTGAAAACTAATCTGAGTGATGGTGCCATACAAACGCTCAGCGAATTTTATAAAAGTGCTGGGCGTGAATCTCCGTCAATGGGGTTTCCCATTGTGGGCAGCCGCACGCCTTCGGGAAATCCCCATGCGTGGGTGCTCTGCCAGCGTAACGGAGAATCAATTATTAATTAGTGCCCAGCTATACATTAATAAAGTACGGGTTGCAATGAAGAAATTGTAAGGCCGTGTGAGGGCTTGGCATGGATTTGCAGGAAAGATGAAATCCGTTGACAGGTGAGACAGTCAGAGGAGTTGGGCATGGTACGACTAACCAACAAGTTTGGCACTGTTGATTATTGTTAGGCTGCCAGGCCCCTTCAAATGTGCTGCCTTCCCCTGCATCTGTTGGCAGGTCCCACAGGTGTAGAGATTTTGACAGCTGTAAAAACCACCTCTCATATTGCATATGTATGAAGGAGCAGTTGAAAAAAATTAAAGTGAGAGTAAGTTTTAACTCGGAGGCTAATTTTTTACTTGCAACTGCTTTTTGTGCAATCTTAAAAAGACACATTCCATCCCCTGAGGTTAATGGTTTTTCCACCATTTGTGCTTCAGCAGAGTACATTTCAATAACCCGATCTTCAGACTGAACACAGAGAATGATTTTGGTCCTCTTGTCCTTCATTGGTTTAAAGATGTTTGCTTCAGATGAAATCTGACAAGAGTGATAAAATGATGAGGGCTGCAGTCATTGCCAGGGATGAGTTGGCAGAGGTTCTGAAGCTGAAGGATAAACTGTCCTGCATCTGGAATCAAAAGCACAAAACATCTGTTACCTCCAAAACGTGGGTTCGAATTGTCCAGAGATCGATTAGCTTAAATGTTGACTCATTCCTTGCATTGTGCTCTGTGCATCATTAATGGCTTATTTGCCTTTCATTTACTGCGATCGGTGAATGCCCTCCCCCGCATACACCTCGTTGGGTGAGGCCTGCCGTTCATCCTCCTCCTCCAGTTTGTCGCCCCGCCTCCAGTTTGTCGCCCCTCTGCTGTACGATGTTATGGAGGACACAGCCGGCTGCCATGGTGCAGGCCACCCTCTCAGAGTCATACTTGAGGGCCCCTCCAGTGCGATCGAGGCACCTGAAATGCTTCTTCAGGAGGCCAAAGCACCACTCGATCACGCTCCTGGGCACTGCATGGGCGTTGTCTCCGCATCAGTCTGGCCTCCAGATAGGCGTCATCAGCCACGACCGCAGTGTATAGCCCTGTCACTCAAGAGCCAGCCTCCCGGGGGTGGGGTGGGGGGGGGGTGGTGGAAGAGAGAGAGAGAGAGAGAGAGAGAGAGCCTCAGACATGTCATGAGTCATCAAGTGTGCCAGGATGAAGGCATTGTGCACACTGCCTGGGTATCGGGCACAGACGTGCATGATACGCATCTGATAGTCACATGCTGACCCGGTTGGCACTGCAGACTCTGTCCCCACATGTCCCCCCATCCCCGCAGCCCTGGCCACTTTGATGCCTGGCACCGTGGGGACTCAGGCCCTGGAGCCCAACCCTGCCAGGGGTACTGTCAGCTGGTGCTGCCCTTGCCAATGGTATGCTCCATGGCTTTTACCCGGTGCCTTGTAGGCGCTACAGTTGGCATGTCTGGGTGGGCCAACTGCTGCCCCATCGGTGGGTGGTGGCCGGTTGTGCGGTGGGGGTTTGTTCCTTAACAAAGCTTGTTGTTCTTTATTCAACACTTGGCATCCAAGCCATCCAGGTAAAGCAAAGAACACTGCATGGTACCAGGAGAGCTTCCTAGAGTAGAATAGTCAGGTTTAAGGAGAAAGAAAAAAATTAGAAAGAAAAAGAAGAAAAACTTGCGGGAAAAAAAATCTCAACCAGCCTCCAGCAGCAACAACCAGCAGCATCGAAAAACAAATACCTAGTTGAAGCTTCAAGGAGGGTCTGTAGACTCCATGTACCTCTTAGCCTTAAACCTCGCAGCAGTCAGTGAGAAGCGAAAGAAAGCACTGTTACCAAATTTGGTTGGACTGCTGGCTCTAAAACTGTATAACTCATTCCACTTTGAGAATGAAATTGAAAAAATAAGTTTAATATGGTCATTGAAAAATTTGATAGCTGTTGTGAGCTTAAAAGAAATGAAGAGCTGCGTGACCGACTGCAAAGGCAACAAAAAGTAATGCTGGAAGATTCTATCAACATGTATCATGTGAGTAAAGCAACTAAAAATAGATGTGCCAAAATGGTGAATCGGGAATGTGGCGCGAACGTTCTTGACTTCGTTGAGGCTGTGGTGCAGCTAGAAATTCATCGCACTACAGAAGAAGGCCAGTTTGCGCAAGCTCACATGAAAAAAAAGACAGACACTTTGCACATGCACAGTGGAAGAAAAAAACGTGACCAAGAAGTTGACTGTTTTGCGCATGCCGAATGGAAGTTTGCGCATGATGTCTTGAGCGTGACATGTAGACCCCGCTGTGGCCACACCCACTTAAGAAAAAAATGCCCAGCAATCTGAAAAACATGTTTAAACTGCAGCAGACCGAATAAATTTGCCACGCAATGCAGAACACTGATTAAATTTCAACCAACAGCTGAACAAGTCTTTTTCAGCATCGAACAATGCGGTTTTCAATATGAAACAAGAAGTAAATTTTAACCAATATAAGAATACAAAGGGTAAAGCCTACATTGAACAATATTACTCAGATATAGAACCAATATTCGGGTTAGATGATTATTGCATTAATAACACGATTGAAAAAATAAATAGTACTCTACTAAAGATAGATGGAACCAATATATTGATGGAATGGTATACCATTGTGACACCGGATAGCAGTAATCTAACATGATGAGCAAGAAGAAGAAGTCTATGAAGGACTATCTAGTTTATTTTCAACTAGTGAGGAAATGATGACAAGCAGCATACAAGCTGCGCAGGACAACAGCAAGACTGACAGCTCTCAGCTGGACTGTACAGACGCTGACACTGAAAGTGCAACAGTGAACAGATCAATTGAGAGCATATCAATTGTGAACAGCCTACTAGAAAATGACATCTTGGAGAAGTTGACTCCAGGCGAGAAGCACCAAGAGATCAAAGATAAATCAGATAATCCAAAGGATCATAAAAAGTTTGAAAAAGAATCGGATAAGCCAAAATTGAACTGATCTGGAGAACACCAAGTGTAACTACAGCATGACAGAATTTGCACAAAGGTAAGACTTTGAAACCAAAGGACAAATAACCAACACATTACAATTCAATGAAAATAAAGTGTTTGGACTTGCAGACGCACTTGAGAAACCATACAGTATGGAAAGCAATCCAGATGGCAACCAAGAAAGGGACTGTAGGACTGAAAAACATCTACCATTTGAGATAACACAGACAGATGTGTGTGTAGACCATACCAAGTTCACGCATGATGGCACAAATGGCAGGAAGAAAAGGACATTGTTTAGAAAGGAAAAACGTCATTCCAGCAGTCTGGAAGAGTTTGTCCTTGCTAGGAAAACAGAAAGCAGACAGGTTCTTTGGGCAAAGGAAACAAGAAATCGACACCACAAGCACAGAAAAAAGACCATGTCATGCAACAAAGGTAGTTCAACCAGTCAATAACCTGATCAATAGAACTGATGACTTGTTGGTTATGTACCACATGACCACAGTGGAGACTCAATGTGTGGACTGTAAAAAGTAAAAAAATTGTTAACTACTGTACAATAATCAATTACATTTAAAGAACATACAATGCTCTTCCTGTACATAGTTTGTAGAAATCTCCAAACATCTTTAAAAAAAGGGGGATGTCATGATATGTATATTGATTTGGATGTAAAGAGTTAAAAACTTAATGATAATGCTTCTTACCACAGAACAGACATATATATATATCATGTGACTTCTGGGATTATGGGTAGTAGTAAAAGATGGTGAGACATAAGATCAGTTGTGTATTTGTGAGTTCTGTAGTTAGAGATAGCATAGTTTAATATAGTAACCTTGTACTTTAGGAATGCATACAAATTTTATTTTGTAGTGTTAATAAATTAGTTTTGTTTGTTAACAAAGCTTGTCGTTCTTTGTTCAATATTACGCATCCAAGCCATCCAGGTAAAGCAAAGCAGAGAACACCACAAGGCTGGCTGCTGAAGTTCATGGAAACAGGAAGCATGAAACCTCAGTTTCAGTTTCCCTTATCAGCTATCTCACTGTGAGGCCACAGTCCTTCTCACTCTGGGTGTCAAACCTGGAATGCGTCATTTTACTTTTAAAACAAAGGATAGTGTGGTAAATGCTTATAACTGACAGAATATTACACAGTGCGAGTACAGAAGGTTACAGTACAAGTTGTACCTAAAATTATGTAGAGTGGGTATAATAGGAACAGCTTCTTCCCCACAGCTACAAGACTCCTCAACGATTCCCCCTCCGACTGATCTGTTACCTAATGCTGTAAGAACACCATTCACTACGCCCTGTGCTGCTCTTGCTCATGTATTTGCTTTGTTTGGCCCCTTGTTCCGCACTGTAACCAATCACTGTTTGCCGATATACCATTTGTCAATATTCTCTATTGATTATTCTTCTGTCCATTATGTATGTACTGTGTTTGTTCCCTCGGCCGCAGAAAAATACTTTTCACTGTACTTTGGTACATGTGACAATAAATCAAATCAAATCAAATCAATAGAAGTGAACAGCAACAGGCACAGTTTAAAACACATACATAGGGCGGGATTCTGCGTCCCGCCGCACCTGTTTTCAGGCGTGGCGCGCCCCTGCTGGCAGCGGGATCCTCCTTCCCGGCAGCCGGCCAATGGGGCTTCCCATTGTGGGCACCCCTACACCGTTGGGAAATCTGCATGTGTGGGTGCGCTGCCGGTGAAATGGAGATCCCGCCAACGGGATCAAATAATAATGAACTGAAGAATTGTGCTGTTTCGAATTAATCACACACTGTTGCAAAGCTTAGTTCTAATACAAGGTTGAAGGCAACTGCTTCTTCTTAACATTTATGAGGTAAACTAATATAAAGAACATCTGTGGTTATGTTTTCCTCCCTGGCACCCACAATCTCCTGTTGATTATTCCTCTCACTGATAACAAATGCGAGCAGTCCAATCACCTTGAAGGATTGAGATCCTGCGGTGATTGTCCGTGCTTCGTTAGTCTGGTCTCAGGCCTTAAATCAATGATTATCACAACCGTTATTTTGGTTTAGAGCAGACCTTATTTGGCTAAGCAATTTGCGAAACATGTTTCATGCAGACTCTGCGGCTTCTGTTATTCCAGGCAGAGGCTTATGTCCATTGAATGAGTTGTATATTTACTGTCCAACAGAACAAATGTTAACAAAATAGAAATGAATGAAGTTTCTGTCAGAGGGCCATGAGTTATGCTTAGAAGTGAGCCTGGCAAATAAGGGATAAATCTCACTAGGTTATATCTGGTTTTCATATGTTGTCCAAGATGAAGTCCTGCTGAATCGACAGTCCAAGGTGGGTTGGGGGGGGGGTGGTTAAACTTAAACTTTGAATCCTTCACTTTTGAGTGCTTCAGCAATGTCCACCTGCACTGGGACGTCTCGAGCGACTGGGACATGCTGTCAAGGCCCTCAGTCATGGTCATCTCTGACTGAACCACGCCTTGGACATCACCCCTTAAGACGTCGACCTTGTGCTCTTGGCTGTCCACTGCGGTCACCACCATTGCAATGTTGGCCTCAGTGCCATGCAGCATTGGCATAATTTCCAGTGCGCATCGCCTTTGAGACTCCTCCAATCGGCTATTCTCCTCCTGAATCTCATGGCCGTATCCTAACTTCTGCATCAGTTCCAGGATAACCTTGCCCAGAGGCTCGGAATCTGAATGGGACTCAGCTGAGTGCTGGGATCCAGCCGCCCACCGACTTCTGACTCACTTTGATGTGCATAAGCTATATTGTGGTGCTCACGAGATTGTGCCCAAAAATCTGTACTCTACTGTCGCCCACCGAGGTGTAAGTCCCTGCGCTGGCGGAGGTTGGGGATGATAGCTGGGACACCTCACTGGTGGCGTCCACTCAGCTCTCCTTTGAGGTGTTTTCTTGGTGGTGGGGGAAGGAGGAGGGTGGGCAGGCTCCAAAAGTCCCGGCCCCATCAGATAGTGATCCTGCGAGAGAATGGACATGTGGTCAGTGAGAGGAAAGGATCATTTCGTCTGACATGAAAAATTCACTTGAGACAGACCATCTGGTTGAAGGAGCAATAGATCCTCACCTCAGCAGTGTAGGCCAACCTCGCTGTCAGCGACTGCTCTCTCCTCGGCCAATCCCGCGATCTCCAAGGCCCATTCCTCATAGAGGGTGAAGACTCGAATCTCTGAGATCCCTTCCATCCCTACCTTCTTGGCCCTTTCTTGTTCATTATGGGCTATTTTGTTCTGCAGGTTCATTGAGAGAGCACTGCGAGCCATACGCTTGGCACATCAGGGGAGTCTATTACAGGTGGCATTTGTGGGCACCACTCCTGTGCATGGAGGGGCTGTACTGGTGAGTGCCAGTGTGTTCTGCGACACATGCACGGTATTATGGTGGGGGGACACAAGTTGCCTGCCGCCAACTTGTTGGGGAGGGGGGTTGGAGTGGAGGTCAGGGTGGTGGCAGGCAGGACCGATGCTAGGGGGCTGGTGTTAACTCACCCTTGCAGCCCAGTGGAGGTTGTTAGTCTCCTTCCTGCACTGGAGTTTGTACCATTATCCCGTGTCTGTGTGGATTTCCTCTGGTTGCTCTGATTTCCTCCCACAGTTCAAAGATGTGCAGATTAGGTGGCATTACAGGGATGGAGCAGGGGAATTGGCCTAGGTAGGGTGCTCTATCAGAGAGTTGGTGCAAACTTGATGGGCCGAATGGCATCCTTCTACCCTAGGAATTCTGTGACTGGCGGTCCTCCTGGTCACACTGCCGAAACTGATGGCCGCTGCCATTGCCTCCCAGGTGGCATTGGTGGCCCTGTGGCTGGTCCTCCAAACCCCTCAGGGGAACAGGGTGTCCCGTCCTGCCTCCACGGTATCCAGCAGCCTGGCCAAGTCAGCATCCCCGAAGCATGTCTACGTGGTGGCATGTCTGTGTGCTGACTGGAGTGTGTTCAGAGAGCGTTTATGAGCAGCTCCCCCTTGTTAGCGGGAAGCTGCTGGTCGCGGTCCAGGCGAATCAGCTGGTGGGACAATCATTTCCACCGTGAAGCTCATGGGGGATCATTTCCGGCATTAAGTGGTGTTAAATAAGATCCATGGTCTCGTCGGCTTGGCCTTCGGGAAACACCTGGAAGTTGCGCCTGTAGAAGCCTGCTGTTTCCTAATACATCTCATAGATAAAAGTGATAGTTCGAAATATAGCTATTTAGTATTGAGCCTCTGGTTTATTGAATCAGTCATAACCTCAGGTCATTTAAAAAAACACACATTCAGCATTTCAAAAACAGAGCAGCAAACAGGAATTCCTATGCAGCTCACAAAATACATTTGCAAGATAAAATAAGACAAGGACAAGGCAAGCATGTGATAAGAAAGCCGCATCGCATTCCTAGGTGATACAAGAATACATTTTAAGATTAATGTTGCCTATAAATGAGTGACAACTAACCCTCAAATTAAAGTCATTTGATGTTAATCCAAACCAATTAGGATTACATCGGGGTGTAATTAGATGGCTGAAGACAGATATGAAACAGTATAACTGTGAAGTTTCATTCGGCCATTTTTGAGCAGGATCATTAGCTGGATTTCTCTCTCTTTCCGCAATTAATCTATACTTTGAACTATTCGCTGTCTCCCTGTCTACATATTTCATTTTTCAGACTTTGACTTCTAAAGTTATTGCGAGCTGTTTGCCGAAACAAGAAAATCATTTCTGTGATTCTTTGAAAGTTTTCAATTGTCTATGCGTTTTGAATGACTTTCAATTGTAATCAATAGAAGACAAATAAAACAATTCTTATTTGCACCTGAGAAGTTTTAACTTAAATTTCTACTGAGATTTAGCGATTTGCAAAGTGCATCACTGAATCCGGATGGTATATCTATCAGCGCCTGATATGGAACTTACAACCTCTCCTGTTAAATCGGGCCCTTAATGTGAGATTCAGTAGTCTCCAAATAGTGTTTAATTTATATTTGCAGAATAATGTTTCAAATATGCCAGTATTGACTTTTCCCAACCAATTGGTTTACTCACAGAGCTGCTGAGTTCAATTTAATAGTCTAGTTAAAATATATGAGGAGGAAATACATTATAATGGACTTAATTGATCCTTCTTTAAACACAGTAACCAGTTCAAACAGAAATTCCTTACAGCAATGTTATACACTCAGGAAATGAACAATAATTTACGGTCAAAATAATATGCCATTTATTTGAACTGGGGGCAATGTGATCCAGTCAGTAAAATTCCTATCTAGGCAAATTATTGGGCTATATTTGAGGTATGAAAATCGCTTATTGTCACAAGTAGGTTTCAAAGGAAGTTACTGTGAAAAGCCCCTAGTCGCCACGTTCCAGCGCCTGTTTGAGGAGGCTGGTACGGGAATCGAACCCACGCTGCTGGCCTGCCTTGGTCTGCTTTACAAGCCAGCTATTTAGCCCACTGTGCTAAACCAGCCCAAAGGTATCTGAGTGGAGCATGATCTTCATTACTCTGCACAATGGTAAAAGTGAAATGGACTCTTGGGGCTGGATTCTCCGGTCGCCGATGCCAAAATCGCGTTTGACGATCGGCCGGAGAATCACAGTTTCCGACCAAATCAGGGGAGGCGCTGCTTTTGCGATGCTCCGCCCCCTCCATAGCGGCGTACTCTAGGAGGCTGGTGTTAACTCACCATTGCAGCCCGGTGCATGTTACGCCCCGGAGAATTGCCAGGTCCTTGGCCGCGCATGCACACGGTGGCGGCCTGCATCGGCCATGCTGTGCTATATGGCGGAGGCCACTCGTGGACCTGACTCGCCTCAGGACATTGCCTGAGGGCGGCCCCCGAAGCTCCGCCCCGGACCGGCCGAGTTCCTGACGCCACGGGTCGCGTGTGGTCCCATCCTGCCAGGAAAACGGCATGGCGGCTGCAGACACAACCCAGCGCCGCCGCAGTCGGGGGGAGGGCCGATCCGTGGGCAGGGGGGGACTTTATTAGGGACTGGGGGCACTGTGGGGTAGTCCGGGGCACACGAGCTGGCCAAAGGCGAGGCACTATTTTGCGGGTCGGGTCCACGAGCGGCCTCCGCCATGTAGCACGGTGTAGCCGCTGCAGGTTGCCGTCGCGCACATGCGCGGCCACGGACCCGGCAATTCTCCGCCGCGTATCGGCTGCTAGAGCCGGGTGCTCTGTGCCGCCGGCATGCTAGCCCCCAGCAAAACGGGGAAAAGGTGGCTGCTTTGCGCCATTTTATCTGCCGTAAAACTCCACCTTTCCCACGTTGCCGTGGGGACGTAGCCCCAGAATCGGAGAATCCAGGAGTTTGAAACTATTTCCCAGGATATGTCAGCACTGCCTCTGGTTTAGTTTGATATGGAAATCAATATAAAAATTGGCTGGAATTTTGTGGTCCGCCTTGAACGAATGGGGTCACCTTCCATTACCATCATTTATCACAGTTTTGATGTGAAACTTTGAGCAGCAACTTACAGTCATCGGGAGTCTGTGCAGTGTCCTCCATAGGCAACCTGAGACAAGTAGTTTCACACACATTTTTAAGGTTTACCTTTTATTGCCATTGCTCAATTATATTTGTATGTGGCTCATTGTATTTTCTATGAGCGTTTGCATCAATTTAAATAACCCAGCAGCAAGCTTTTGCATTTTAAAATGAAGGTCAGCTTATTTTTCACGCACTTGCCCCAGAGATTCATAAAAACGTGACACCTCACTCACATGACTCGTCCACACCATCACACACACAAAAACTAAAGATAGTTGAAGGTAAAGCAGTAATGATAAAAATGGAATTTAATTCAGTTTCTATTTTGGTGCAGACATGGGGTGGGATTCTCGGTTGGTTCACGCTGAAATCGCGAATTTGATTGGGCGGAGAATATGTTTCCATGCTAAAATCGCGATGGGTGCCGATTTGATGCCAAATCGCTATTCTCCGTCACCTTGACAACAGAGTCAATGTGTTCCGGAATGTACAGTAAATACTGTTTACATATCATTAGCGGGCCCGATCCGGTATTCTCTGGGGCCTGCACGATGGGCCGTGTTCCCAATGGTGCACAAGAGCATGTGCCGTTATGAGAGAAGCAATATTGGCTATCGGTCACCACATCATGGTTAGGTCCACCAGTGTGCAGCCTGAGTTAGCCATCATTTCCAACCTGGAAAGAATGGGCTCCAAGTTCTAAATAAACCCCCGTCAGATGTTCGATGCTGGATTCCTCCATGCTCCTTGGCATTGACTGCAGGGTTTCTGGCACGATTTCCAATGTATCTAGCATTTTACTGTGCAAACACATTAGTGTGCTCATCTGAGTCCATTTCTACAATGGAACCCCTGTGACCTACGACCCCTCCCCACCCACCCACCCATCCCCACAAGCTGATGTCTGAGCTATCCTTTCTCCTTTGCTTTGACTGCAGCCCATTCATGCCTGATCTCTCACCACCTGCCAATTCAGCCTCTAATTTATCATCTAAAATATGCATAATGTCAGTGTCTGTAGTTGGTGTTGACAACAGTAAAATCAAGTGAAGGTGTGCCATTCTCGCTATCTTCTTGATGTTCCTCCACACTATGACCAGGTGTAGAAGTCAACTATTTCCTAATACACATGATAGGTAAAAGATAGCTATTTAGTATAAATATTAAGCCCCAGTTTTACCCATTTTAAATTCAGGATTTCAACACCTCATAACCTCAGGTCATCTCAAAACATACAGTTTACAAACCAGCATAACACAGCATAATTCACTTTATTAAGTTCCATTATTCTAGCAAGAGAGTACAACATAAAAACGACAGAAACATAAAAGAACCTGATACATTCAAAAGCAGTAGAGATTAGAACAAACGCTATAACTGAACTAATGAATACATTTTTCAAGACAGTCTCCAAGGACAGGGCAGGCTCCATAGCAACAGCATAGCAATGACACAGTCACATGAAGGCTCTCTTGTTATAACAGCTAAGTCAGCAAAAGACCAGTTCCAGCTGGTCGCGATAACAGCACAATATTGCATTCCTTAACATACACAAGTATGTAGACACAAAACAATTAAAACTAATGTTGCACATTCAAGACTGGCAGCTAACTGTCAAATCAAACTCATTTGATTCAAACCCAAGCCAATTAGGATTACATAGGGGTGTAGATAGATGGCTAAAGACTGATATGATTTAGTAGAACCGTGAGGGTTCGTACGGCCATTTTTATTCATGAATCATCTATACTTTGATCTAAACTATTCGCCGTCTCTGTACTTTCGCTTTTCCACCCTAACTCTTGAAGTAAATGCAAGCTGTTTGCCGCAAGCAAGAAACCATTTCTGCATTATTTTTAAAGTTAAATTGTGTACAAGTTGCTTCTCTTTAAGTCCTTTTTGCTATCCGGACTCAGAGAATAAGATTTAAGTGATTCTCAATTGGAATCAAATAGAGGCAATAAACGATTCTTATTTGCACCCGAGAAGTTTTAAATCAAATTTCTACTGAGTTTTAGTGTTCGCAAGTGCCACTAAATTCGCATGGTAGATCTCTACACCAGGTTACATCTCCTGGGCACTGGAAAGGAGAACATTGCAAGGGTACGGTTGTGGTGTGGCGAAGGCTGGATAGTAAGGGATGCATGAAATGAAATGAAAATGAAAATCGCTTATTGTCACAAGTAGGCTTCAAATGAAGTTACTGTGAAAAGCCCCTAGTTGCCACATTCTGGCACCTGTTCGGGGAGGCTGGTACGGGAATTGAACCGTGCTGCTGGCCTGCCTTGGTCTGCTTTAAAAGCCAGCTCTTTAGCCCTGTGCTAAACCAGCCCCATGTTTTCAACATCTGCAGCCATGATCGTATTGAATGGCGGAGCAAGTTCAAGGGGCTGAATTGCCTACTGCTGCTCCTAGTTCTTATGTTCTTATGTAAATCAGAAAGAGTGTGCAATGAAGGATAAGTGGGACGTGAGGAGGTATGAGGATTGAGGATTGCATCAACTTCAGTGGCTACAGCCCTGTTCCTGGTCACAGCTTCAGCAATAATATGTGAATCAGGGCTTTCAGCCATGCGGCCCTCCAGTTAGCTCCTGCTGTCTCTAATTGTATGCTGCATTGTTCTGAAAGAGAGGGAGAGAGAGGAAAGTGTGTCCGTGAGAGTCATGCAATCTGTCTGACTGATGTAGTTGTTATTTTGACATAGCTGGAACAGTGAGCATGTTATGAGGTGTGGGTGTGAGGCTTGCAGTGTTATGGGTGTGGTGTATGTTATGAATGTCATGTATGAGTCCTGATTGATGGGGATTGTTGAATGATGAGGGTTTGTGCTGAATTGAACCATGTCTAAGACGAGAGGTGCAGCCGATAGGGTATGACTTTTGAAGATGAATTCACTGACTGACAGCTTATGTGGGACCAACAAACTTCTTGTGAAACTAGCCTGGTTCTCACGACTTTAGCCCTGGCATTGGCCTCCATAGCTACCTGCTCCCATTGGCGTACGGTGCGTGTCTCCTGGCCCTTTGTGAATACAGACCATCTCTCTCTCCTCTTCCACTATGGCCACCAACACAAAGTTCAGCAACCTTGGGGCCCACTCTCTCCCACGTTGTGGATTTCTCCAAGTTTCTCAGTCAGATTTACATCCTGTATGACTACCAGCAGCTGCTCAGCTACAATGCACATCATCTTTAAGAGGTATAATCTAGCTTTTGGCATTGCACGTTAACTTTAAGCGGTGCTAGTTAGTTAGGATTTGCATAGTGACCGCAGCGAACAAACTGTGCAGTGCCAGCTGCGTACAGCAACAATTCAAATGAGCATTCAGCATGCTTCTTACACTGAGCAGGCATGGACAATCCTCGAGCTGCTATCCAATTTAGCCCCTGTTGTCCTGACTGGTTGCGCCACATATTGGTACAAACTCAATATGAATATGCTAACTTTTATTTCGCCCCTTTTGACGTTTGCTCACTTCCCACCTGCTTCGGACTCAGGGCTGAGGTTTAGAGATAGCAGCTATCTCTATCACTGACACCAATAGCAAACCTAAGAGAGCATCTACTCTTTGGACATGCAAATGCAAAATCAGGTGCTATAATCTCTTATCCAAAGTGTCACAAAGCATGCTGATGTTATCTGTGAGGGTATCCCAACTTGGAACACTGGTGTGTGGGGGTGTATGGATTTGTTTTGGTGTGAGGGGACAAGTGAAACCCCAGAGAGAATAAATTGCCCAGTCGCCATGTAACAGTTATTAAAGACTAATTATTAAAGTAAAGGAAAGACAAGTACACACAAATAAGACAGCTCTACTCTCATGCACAAAGGATGTATGAATAACTAAACACACACAATTTATACAGAACTATCCCTTGTTACCAAAGATCTACGATATCTGTACTTTGTAAGACCTCCCTGTTCCCCAAACAACATCCAAATTGAATAGCCAGCTGTAGTTTCCACACAATACAGGGATTACACTCAAATCTGGGAGCCGTCTTTTCCTCCTTCAGTGGAGATATTTTAAAATTGCTGGTACAAAGGTTTTCTGCGCTGCCTTGGCTCGAAGACTCAAAATCTTGTTTGCTGTAAACTTGGCCTTGAGGCTTAGTTTACCTGCTTTCTCATACTGAGGAACATAGACTCAACACCAGAACTATGTTGAACTAAACAAAAAATGGGGACTTAGGCTAGTCCTCCACAGCCGTCACAAAACTATTTTGAAAATCTTGCTTGTCAATCGCTTTTCTTTCTTTGGTTAATCCCAGTTGAATCTTTTTACTTGACCATACGTAGATGGATAATTTTCAGTGAATTATAAATGATATTAAAAATTAAACTGTCTGAAAATGTGATAATACTCAGTTTTGAAGTCATGTTGGATACCACGTTTTGGAACCTGTTGTCAGGAACAAGCATCTCCAGCTCAGAACTGCTAGAGGGGCACATCTTTCTCTACTCTGCTTCAATAAAATGAACATTGACTTACCCACCATTTGGTAAATGGCAGCCTCAGAGTGAGAAGACATTTCAGTGGTAATAACACCTGCTCAGAAAGTCTGAATTGCCATTGGCTGGAATTCTCTGGCCGTTCGCTGGCGGCAGAGTCCTTTGGTGTCCCCAGCAGTGCACCCCCTCCCGTGGATTTCCTGGCGGCATGGGGTGGCTTCAATTGGAAATCCCATTGACAACGGCGGGAACAAATAATCCGCCGCCAGCAAATGGCGCGCCGCCTCCTGCTGCCGAGAAGCAGGTGGCTGTGGGGCCGGAGAATCCTGTCCATAGTTCTATCATGGCAGTAGGTCCTTAATATGGGTGTATTAATTGGAACAATTTAGCCAATTATCCAGAGAAAGATTCACTTAACTTTGATAATGCTGCAAATTCTGCTTAGCATTGCCAAGATTAGAAAGTGCTATAAATATTTATGTTAATCAGCGTTCAGACTAAAATATTTATACATTATTAACATTTAAAGCTGACCTATCTGAAATAAAAGCAGGAAGCTACAATCTTACCCTGTGAATTCTGGTAGATCCATATTAAAATATAATTGGCATCAATGATCTTATTATCCTTCTTTGTGTGTAACTTTCCACTAAACTCCTTTGCCTGTCAGCAGGCAGTTATCATAACTCTGCTCTGTTGCTATAAACTGGGAAAATACCTATTTCATTTTATGTGATGCAAAAGTGTGAGATAAGGATTATTGGCATCAGTTAATTGTGGAAAAGAAAACATAGCATTGTAATCCTATTGCAAAACTAGGGATGTTAAAAAAATAAGGATCTGAATTGTTTGTGCCATTCCAGATTAATTAAGTCTTTGCATTGTTGTAATATGTGCCCATGTAGCCCATTTTGTATATAATTTCCATGCCTGTATATTATGGATTCCAAAATTATTTTGATGCATTGGAATAAGAAAGTAATAGCTTTAAGTTTGAGGCTAAGCTGCAGATCAGAAACAAAACAGATGCCATTACCGTGTGATAATTCTTGCTGTAAGCATAAATCTTTGTAGCACTGCTGATATATTTTCTTGTTCATGAGCTTATGTGAATGATAGAGATGTCAAATATAATATAAAATGCTGCTCAACACCTCCAAATCTTGGTTCCTCTTGATAGCATCACTATCTAGATTAGAATCATAGAATTTACAGTGCAGAAGGAGGCCATTTGGCCTAATGAGTCTGCACCGGCTCTTGGAGAGAGCACCATACGTAAGCCCATGTCTCCATCCTATCCCCGTAACCCAGTCACCCCACTTCACCTTTTTGACACTAAGGGGCAATTTAGCATGTCCAATCCACCTAACCTGCACATCTTTGGACTGTGGGAGGAAACCGGAAGTCTGATGAATCACACCTGAAGTGAAGTGCTCATCCTACCCAAATTCAACATAAATAGGTCAGGTGTGCTTCATAATACACTTCAGAGTTCCTAAGTCCTGGCCCATAACACAATCGTAATGGAGACTCAAATGCATATTGTTGTTGAGCTTATCCAATATCGCCAATTACTACTTTGGGGTGGTGGTGGTGAAACTCATTTGTTGGATGTTGAGAATCAGCAAAAATGGCATAAATATACAGTCAACAAAGGAAACTGTTTGAAAGTGTGATTTGTTTTCTTTTGAGGTTCCAGCAGGTCCAGAATTCAGTTGGAACATGGTTCTGCATTGCCTTATCTCTGGGATAGTTCTCACTGTGATTGCCAGAGGTGGAAATGGGATGCTGGTGAATGAGCAGCCTCTTTTACATCTGGCGCAATTTGCTTTTCCTGGTGAAGGAGATTTAAAGAAAAATCATATCATTTCGCCGTCATCCATTTTGACAAAAGTTACAATTGCCCCTTGTCATTATGATGGAGAAATAAATCTGGAATTATACACAGAAATATTTGACTTTGAAAAGACCTGAGTTGTATCATTTAAAATAAACACAAGCCCCGTCTAAAAACTGATTACCATTCTTGGTGAAGGCAAAGGAACAAAATTGCTATCCCACCTCAAAGACCCTGGATATAATTGCTCAATCGAGACGAGTGTAATTTGGTCCTTTTGAAACATACAGAGGAGCAGGTTAAAACCTGCTAGCTACCAGCTTGCTGGTGTCTGTCAGTCTGTGTGTATGTGTTGTGTGTGCGTGTATGCGCTGTGAGTTAAAGTAGCTGGAGGTTTTCCACACTGAAGGTGAGTGATATAGAAACTGAAGCTGGACCCCGGCAAAAATAACCATCTTTTACAAGAATATCTAAAAACTCTCCTTCTGACTGTGGAAGTCAATTAACCAGCAAAGAAGGATCACTGCTGGAAAAAGAACAGAAATCTCTCGACCAAACTATAAAATGCGTGAATCGAAGAGTCAACTATCCGCCTGCGGAAATCAGGGGCACTGGAATTAATCCAAAATGATCTCAATGTTCGTCATCTACTCTTCACAACTCGAGGGTTGTTCTGTATGATATTTTATTTATATATACTCACAGTCTTATTTCTAATCCGTATGAATGTAGATGTTTTACCATTTCTCCCCACCTTTTTGTACTTAATAAATTTACTCTATCTTAGCTCAAGTACGTTTGATTAAGTTGACCCATTTTCAGCATAACTATTGGATCTAGAAATCGTACCCAAGGGAAAGGGAACCTTGTTAGATTAAATCTTTGTTGCTACCAACAAAATGTGGGTTGACTAAAGACATAGAGCCAGTCATCCACCCTCAACCGGGTTGATAACAATTTTGGGGGTGTCCCAGCTAGGTGACAACAACTTGAGGGGTCTCGCCCAGATCAACCACTTTTGGGGAACCTCACTTGCGGCTGGTGGTAACAGCCTTCAGAATCTGTGTTGATTCAGTGAAGATACAGAAATAAGGATCAAGACCATTTATTTTCTCTGAACATCAATCCAGGTGATAATCCTTTGCTAAAGCTGTTAACTAACATTACTTTGAAAATCAATACGACCAAATTGCAGGGAAAAGCTGAGGAGTTAAAAAGCACTGAGAGAGGAAAATATATTGTATAATCCTCAAAGCTGAGGAACCCACCAATATGTTATTAGTCTCAGTTGAATCACCAAAAAACTATAAAAATCATTTGTCTTCAAACATTGTTCAAAGAAACATAGTGCAGCAAATGTACTGTAACACATGTGGCATTTTACTTACAAACACACACAATATATGTTTCATCAGATCAGCACAGTTAGAAGCCATTTCAAAAGATTCCACGTTATTAACTTTGAAATAGCAGGACTCGTTCCTCTTGGGCGGAGAAAGCTAATGGAAAGTTTAATAGATTTTTTTTTTAAATTATGAAGGATTTGGATCGGATGAACAGGGAAAGATTATTTCCGCTGATTGCAAAGTTAGTGGTGAGGAGGTCATCAATTTAAAATGGCCATTAAAAGAGTAAAGAGACATTTCTTTGCACAGAGAGTGTTTGAGGCAGACATCATAGTATCTGCAAGAATTTCAAGCATAGAAAAAATGCTATTCATTCCCTTGAGCCTGCTCCGGCATTCAATTAGATCATGGCTGGTCCCTTCAGAAATCCAACTTACCTGCTATATCCCTTGATAGTCTTAGCTGACAAAAATCTATTTGTGATGAAAGGTTATCGACCTGAAATGTTAACTCTTGCTTCTCCCTCCACCAATGCTGCCAGGCCTGATGACTTTTTCAGCATTCTCTGTTTCTATTTAAAACCTCTGCTCTCAGCCTTGAAAGATTCAAGACATGTGTATCCACAGCTTTTTGGGAGAAGGGCATTCAAGGTTAATACTGCCTTCTGTGTGAGGGAGAGCTTCCTAATTACATTTTATAAATGGCTGATCTCTAATTTTAATTTTAAGTTTGTGCCTCTTTATTCTGAAGTCTTTGGAAATATTCTGGAAGAATTGGCCACTTAAGGGCCTCAATTGGGGTGAGAGCAGGCCTGGGCCTCTCCCACTCTTGGTACAGTTACGGAGAGATTGGCGGGGTGGGTGGGGAAATAGTGGGATGGCCAAGCCAGAAATTTTGCAGCAACCAAATCCCTCCACCGCTGCCCCACCTCCCCCCCCACCACACCCCACACCCCATCCCCACCCCCTCATCCAGACAACCATAAGATTGCTTGGGCAAAATTGTATGATATACTGGAGAAATAGCTGCTGTCACAATTGAAAAGCATTATTAACATCTTATAATTCCTGACTCACCCACTTGGTATTAATGCTGGATTTATTTTGTTAATTGCAGCTTAGTACAATCAATGCACATTTCTGACATATTCTCCAAAGTAAGAGGCTTTAAGGATTGTAGCAGGTATGGGATTTCAATACAAGCCACTTCTACAAGATTATAAGGGGCATGGATAGATGGGCAGGCACTCTTTCCCAAGGTGGAGGGGTCAGTCACCAGGGGGCATAGGTTTAAGGTCCATGGGGCAAAGTTTAGAGGAGATGTGGGAGGCAGTTTTTTTATGCAGAGGGTGGTGAGTGCCTGGAAAGCGTTGGCAGGGGAGGTTGTGGAAACAGATACATTAACAGCATTCAAAAGGCATCTTGACAAACACATGGATAGGATGGGTATAGAGAGATATGCACAAGGAAGTGCTGAGTGTTGTGGCCAAGGTTGGTATCATGACCAGTGCAGGCTTGGAGGGCTGAAGGGCCTGTTCCTGTGCTGTATTGGACTTTGTTTATTCTAGAGTTAATGAGCATTAACTGGCGACAGCTTTGGTAGCACCACGTGTCTATGGATTCGGGCTCATTCCAAATGTTTGACTCACATTTCATTGACATACGGAGGCAGTGCTAAGCTGTTGGAGGTACCAATTTTCAGATCAGATATAAACTCCTCTCATGGGTGAACCCAAATCATTCTGTGGCACTCTTCAAAGATGAGCTGGGCTCCTCATTTCCAAGATAATATTTATTCTTCGAACAACACTTAAAAACAAATAATCTGGTCATTTGGTTTCAGTTTGCAGATTGCCTGCTATATTTCATGGATTACAAACAGAACGGGACTTCCCGTCCCTTCTGGTTGGTAGGATCTTCCAGCCCTGCTGAAGGCAATCCCGGCGGGCTCACCGATAGCGGCACAGGCAATCCATACAATCGCTATGGACCAGAAGATCCCACTGTCGGCCAGAAAACTCACCACAAAGATGCTGGAAAAAAACACCCAATGACTTTGCTTTAAAACGGGCTTTATTGGCTGGAAAGCTCTTTGGGACTTCCTGAGGCAGTGAAACGCAGTGAAACTCCAAAGTATATCATGGAGTTCACCTGACCCACAACTGTTTATTAATTTTGGTTACAAGGAGCATAAGGGCCTACTTTTCAGGTGTTATTCAACAGAGACCTTAAGCACCTTTAATCAAAAACAAAGTTTATTCTACAAATTCAGTTAACATTGTTATAAACACACACAGCATTTTTATCAACTACAAACATAAATACCCCACACAGCTACAGTACTCTATATATAACCCTTAATTAATTCCCTTTAGCGGTTTCAATTTAATAACAACATCCCATAAACCAGTACCCCCTTTCAAACCCTCTCCTCGCCAAGAAAATGCCCGATCTTGAAGTGCGTTTCTGAGGCTGGACAGCTGTGTGAGATTTACTGCTCAATGTATTTCAGAAGCTTTGCGCTATTATACAGAACATTGCATATTGGCGTGGGGGTTGACTTGCACATGTTGGGCCCCAAGACATTTGAAGCTGGGCGATGTTTGCACAGAGGTTGCCCTTCCAGTGGCCTAGCACAGAGCACTCAAAGCCTCGTATAGATGCTCTTGTTTTCTTTTCAAAACAGCAGGTTTGAATTCCTTTCAGAAAGCAGTTATTTCTTATCAGTTATCAAGTGATCTGGAAACACCTCTTAACATGTAGAGAGAGAGAGAGACAAGACAAGACTTCTCGGTCTGATACCAGCATCGAAATGTGAAAACGAAAGCAAAAAAACTCAGAACCACAAAACAGCCCAAACCAAAACGAAAGTAAAACTCACAGCCAAAGCCCAGCTCCATCCACACAATGACACCACTGAAGCCATTTGATAAGGCAAAACATTTCTCAAAAGGACACTCCCATGACAACTTTATTTGAACTTCTAAGAGTTACAGAAAAGCTATCTGCCACCTGATTTGATTGATTTCTGCTAGTGTGTAAAATGTCTACGTTAATGCCTGCACACTCATCAATAAATGGCAGTGCAACGATGGGGCCTTGTGATAATGCAGAGATAAAGTAAAGTCATCATAGTCCCAAATGACCATAGGCTGCTTTCCCCTTAGAGTGGGGGAGCTGGTGCTTTAACCCAGGTGCTTTAACCTGAGTATCCACACCTCAGGCAAGGAACAAGGTTGAGAAAGTGGAGCCTTCATGAATAACCTCAGCTGGTACTGGGAATTGAACCCGTGCTGTTGGCTTCTTTCTGCATCATGAACTAGCTGTCCAGCCAACTGAGCTAAACCTGGTAACGCAGAGGATATCTATCATCACCATCCACAATTCAGCTGTGGCCATCCAGGCAGACAGATACAGAAGAGTCGAATTTGGCGATAAAGCTGTGGAAGTCTCATTTGAAGGAATATGAGGGAGAAGGAAGGTATGCCCCAATAGCGGTAAGGGTTTATGTTTGAAGACTGAATTGGTGCCTCAAGGGTGAAGGATAAACTTTAAGCGAATGTTTTCATCAATTTTATTGCTCGTAAATAAGTAGCTTTCCTTTCATCTTTACAAACTCTTTCATCCTTGCTTACCTTAACAGACTAAGCCATAACATGAGTTTGCCCTGATGCATATTAGGAGCAGCCCAAATAATGTTTGTATGATTTGGGCCAATTGGGATGTCTGCTCTATTTGCAAGTGCTCGTGGCAGCCTATTTGCACAGCAGTGCTTATTAAAGAGCCTCCTCGCCAAGAAAACGCCCGATCTTGAAGTGCGTTTCTGAGGCTGGACAGCTGTGTGAGATTTACTGCTCCATGTGTTTCAGAAGCTTTGCGCTATTATACAGAACAGTGCACAATGCGTTACCGATTATTACTACAACAGCAGCTTGCACACAATCCTGAAGATTTGTGTTTTATCTTTGCCAAGTACTGATGTGCTTCTGATGACAGCATTTGGAAGCAGAACACTTCTCCAATGTTGGCAGTTATTTTCAGCATCAAAAACCTGATACAGCGTAAAACATCCTGCCCTTTGGTATAGCAATTTCCATCAACTTACAATTGTAAAGTACTCTAACCATCAACTTCAGTGAGACACTAATGGAGGAAAAACCTGTAGCCAGTGGGCAGAAGGGCAAACAGAGAAGGTTAGCGGGTGAAAGGCATGATTGAGAAGCAACCCAATGGTTGGAAAAACAGTGCCTCATCCTCTGATTCGACACTTTACAGATTTCTGGATTTAACATTAAGTTCAAGACCTTCAGTCCATGAACTCTGCCCTCCATCTTGACCCCCATTTTTTAATCTATTTATTTATTTTATAAATTTAAAGTATCCAATTCTTCTTTTTTCCAATTAAGGGGAAATTTAGCGTGACCAATCCACCTACCCTGCACATCTTTGGGTTGTGGGGGTGAGACCCACGCAGACACGGGGTGAATGTGCAAATTCCACAAGGACAGTGACCCAGTGTTGGGGTTGAATCCAAACTCTCAGCGCCATGAGGCAGCAATGCTAATCACTGCGCCACCATGCTGCCCGCAAATCCCATCTTTTTTAATACAATGATTTTTATCCCAACCTGCTCCCTCCCCCACCAAACCACCCTCCACTCTCACAAGGTCATTCGTCACTTGTTCTTAAGTTTAGCTTTCCTAGGCACAGTGACTCTGGTTCTAATATTAACACATTCTGTTATCTTCCCATTGTGCAACTATCAGCACCTGCTTTAATCTTTAATACTACAGTTAATACTCCCTTTGTCTTCTGCTCATGGCACCTTTGTCAAATCACACCTGGCTCCCACCTATCCCTGACCTTCCCTTTTGCTCCACCCCCTCTTAAACAGTGTAAAATTCATCACATTTCTCCTTCTCCTTAGCTCCGAGGAAGAGTCATACAGAGTCGAAATGTTAACTTGGTTTCTCTCTCCACAGAAGCTGCCTGACCTGCTGGGTTTTTCCAACATTTTTTGGTTGTATTTCAAAAAGCAGGACATATGTGGATTATTTTTGAAAGCCCAGAGAGTAGCATAGGGAGTAGAACTAGTAATCTTCCGAGAATTAGGAATGCAGTGGTTTCAATAGAGGAGTAGATTGAAATCAAACAGAAAATACTGGAAATACTCAACAGGTCATGCAGCATCTATGGAGAGAGAAAGAGTTAATGGGCTGAATGTAACAGGGGTGGGGTGGTGGGTGTTATGCATTGCATGCCCCCACCCCCAGTAGAAAGAGGCTTGCCCCACAACAATAATATGCTGGAGGCGGCTTATTGAGGTATTTGTGGGACTTCTGCCCCTTATGAGAATAGGCTAACCAATCAGATTGGCCAGCAGCTGAACAGTCGCAGCAGCCCAAGAAATCACCAGTGGCCATGACTGGGGCTACAAGGGATCACCGCGAATGAAGACAACATGGATATTGGGTGAGTCCTAGATTTTTGATTGGGGAGGGATCAGGAACACTAGAGAGGCTGGTATGGTTATTGGGTTATGGGGTTGGGGTTTAGAGGTTATGGGTGGGAGTCAAGGGAGTGGGGGCATGGTGACATTGTCACAGGGTGTCTCGCCAAAGAAAGTAACCCTTCCTTCTCATCTTTTCACCTGAGATGCTGAACAATCAGGCTGTCTTCTTCCTCAGTCAAATGTATTATTGCAGCGAGGGTGGAAACAGGCCTAAGGGAAGGAGAGCAACATACTGCCTTACCCACCTACTGTATGATGGGGGAACAACACAGACAGGGTGGGAAGACATTTTACAACTTCATCCATCCACAAATTTGCCAACTGGAGAGCCATAAAATACCCCCAATGTTTTAGATGGATCATCTGGGAGTATTTGCAACATTTTCTGTTTGGATTATATATTTCCATCAACTGCAATATTTTGATGTTGGAGAGCAGAATGAATTGAGGATATGCGAGTAACTTGATTTAACTTTGGTAAATTATAATATTAAAAGAGCCACCATGGCATTGAATGACCCGCAACTCAACTGGAGTATTGCTCTCCCAGGGCCTTAATGGGTAGGTGCCCATGTGTTAAGTCAAAGGCCATCTTCAATTGCAAAGTAGAGAGAGTGCTGATACTTGAACACGAGAAGAATGCTTTCCTCTCCAAAAAGCAATTAATAATTCGATCATAGAATCCCTACTGTCCAGAATTAGGCCATTTGGCTCATTGAGTCTAGACTGACCCTCTGAAGGAGAACCCTAACTAGGCTCATACCCCCCGCGCTATCCCTGTAACCCCACCTAACCTGTACAATGGTCCCTGTATCTTAGCTTCTAGTTTTGGAATGGCTGTGGAAGCAGTAAATAGATAGTTAACTAAACATGATGATAACATGGGGAACCCACGATTCAACAAGAAATAAAATTGTCCCAGAATGATTGTGGGAAAAATTGATTGAGGCTTGAAAACCGGCTGTAATGTGCAATGAAGCCAGGCCGCGTTTTGTGATATAGTCAGATGCAAATTTCATGCTGCCTATTAATTTCATTGATAGTACTGTAAAACGCAGCAGAGAGCCTAAGTTCATGTGAGCTAGCACCTCTGCATGGGCAGGTTTATTCTGGCTGTAGCAGGTGCTGTAAGTGGCTGGAGAAAAGTGTCTGTTATAATCAGAATGGAGGGCATGGGATCTGCTACATCAGAGTCCCTGTGGCCTCACCTGAGTATGATTTCCCTAGATGAGGGGGCATAGCTACACCCTTAAGCCAAGGGCCTCAGGGGACCTAAATACCCCGGCCTAAGTGTGGGCTGGGCACGGGAGACCCTTCAAAGAGTAGGAGTCGTATGATAGTAGGTAAAATAAACTTGAGTTTTTCTTACAGTCATTGCTTCCACGTGGTCGCTCGCCTTGAACATTGTAGTGTCTGACCAACAAGATGAGTGAGTATGCCACAACAAGGCTTAGAAAATGTTCCAGGTTTCTCAGACCTTACACTTAGCCTCCTGATCCACCCAGAAGATACTGAGAAGGCAGTGGGAGGAGATTGCCACAGAGATCCATGCTTAGAGTCAATCCTGAAGACCTGGAAACAAATTAAATTCAAGGGCCTCGCATGAGTGATCAAGGTCAGTGAATGCAACTTCAAATTCCATAGCCTTAAAAATTAACCATTAACTTCACACATCGCTCCATTCACCACCCCCTTACTCACCAACTGACGATCCCTGTCAACTGCCACTTGTTCTCCGCATTCATAGCTTTTTCTGATCCTCACACATTACCAACTGGTCAATTAATGTAAACACTTCAAGCATACACACTGCACCACAATCACTGACGCATTCTAATGCAGAACAAGGTTCCCTGTAACCCCAGGCAGTAGCACCTAACGGGCACAGATGCATGCCCTGACCGCATTGGAAGAGACAGTGTTGGTCATTATTGGAATGAGCATGACTGAGATTGTGACTTGTGGCAGTGCTGGTATTACTAGGTATTGCCGAATAGTTGGTTAGAATTCACAGCCTTGTAGGGCAGCACGGTGGCGCAGTGGTTAGCATTGCTGGCTCACGGTGCCGAGGTCCCAGGTTTGATCCCAGCTCTGGGTCACTGTCTGTGTGGAGTTTGCACATTCTCCCCATGTTTGGGTGGGTTTCGCCCCTACAACCCAAAGATGTGCAGGGTAGGTGGCTTGGCCACGCTAAATTGCCCCTTAATTGGAAAAAATGAATTGGGTAATCTAAATTTATTTTTAAAAAGTATTCACAGCTTTGTGCAGATAACGATTAATTTTTGGATATTATGTATTAATGCACTCTAATCAGAGCTTATAAAGTTAAAACAAATTCTCTTCAATAATTTTCACAATTTGCTGAGAGGTATCTGTTTCTCTGCCTTTGGGCTAATGTACTAAAGGCACAGTTCTTAGATGATGAGAGCTCATGAGGATTCTGGGCTATTTGGAACTCCATTTTACAGATTTCAAAATCAATGATTCACATTCAGATTCTTTCACTTTCATGATCTACTAAGCTGCTTACAGTTGACCTAACAATAGTTGAGCAATTACCAGTCTACTGGGATGCTGAAAAAAAATTATAGCTGAGTTCAGAGTGGTACAATGGAATCTGGGATTTTTGTTGAAATTCAATGCTGCAATCTACAAATTTTGCTGGATTTTTGAATGTCAATATCTTCTACTCACCTGAGTTACGCTCTCTCTTGATTTACTGGACTGTATCTCTTTTACCATTGACATTCATGATTGCCTACGTTGCCTGTTAGTTTTATCAACCTTACCTGACATTTTACTGCACCTGTCTGTCCACTGATGATCTCTTATCCCTTAGCAGATTTTTCTTTTCCCCTGATAGATTTTCCCACTTTGAAAGGAAATGCTAATAAATCTTCAGTCCATTCATTCTTGCAGTTTTCCCATTGACACTGTTACATTTTTAGTTGTTCCGCTCTTCTTTACAGTTGGAACAAGGAATGAAAATGTGAACAAATTACTGTTTTGACATTCACCTCGGCACACAGCTGGGGGCTCAGACAGAGGAAGCACCACATGTAAATTCCTAGAAAGAGAAAGCGGTGACCTGTGTTTAAACCCCTCAGATCCGTTCATTAATTTCCCATAGTGGTCTGTGATTGTTAGCTTCCATACACACAGCTGTGAGCCTTGCTTCATTCATCTTCCTCCATGGTTCAGTAACACTTCAGTGGTCTGACCATAATGTTTACACGTATCAACCACTTCCAAGTCCAATCATCCCCCTTCACGCTTGAGTGATTTTGAAGTGGGTAGATGGAAATTGACAGCACCTAACTCTCTTTGAAGTGGTTGATGTTTGTAAACATGGTGTTTACAGCACTTCAGAGTTACTCATCCATGAAGGGAGATGAAAGAAGCATGGCTCACAGCTGTTTTGTGGAAGAGGGGCTGGATATGCTTGCATTGTTTTCTTTTGAGCACAGAAGGCTGAGAGGGAACCACATTGCAATGTATAAGATTATGAGGGGTGGATAGAAAGCAGCTATTCCCCTTAGTTGAAGGGTCAATAACAAGGGGGGCATAATTTTAAGATGAAAGGCAGGAGATTTAGAGTGGATTTGAGGAAAGACTTTTTCACCCAGAGGGTGGTGGAAATCTGGAAAGCATTGCATGGGAGAGTAGCTGAAGCAGGAAACCTCACAATTTTTAAAGTGTTGGGAAGTAGGATTAGTGTAGATTTAGAGTAGCCTTTTCATCAGTGCAGGAGGAAGGACCGAACGGCCTTCTCTGTACTGTATGGTTCTGAACTTCCTTTTTAAAAACAATATTGCCAGAGAGGCTTGGGTTGTCACATGGGCAATGTTACCGTAGGATATGAGCAAATTGTTTATTATTTTAGTTAACGGTCCTTCATCCTTTGATGGTATTCTTCAATGACTGCACCAATCTCTCCGCCAATCCATTGGTAGAAGAATGATAAGGCACAGTTTTTACATTTTGCAAGCCATTGGGTTGGATTTTCCAATTCTGCGGCTATGTCCGGAGGATGAGTTTGGTCTTACGACCAAAAGGTCAGCGGCTTCCCCACACTGATGCTCCATCTAGTGGGGGGCTAGCAGCCGAACCATTAAAACCCCCCTGCTGATACGGACGCAGAATGACCAGGTCCGTGGTTGCGCATGCGCACTGCGGCAGCCTGCGGCGGTTCGGCTTCCAACATAGCGCCGACCACGCGCGGCCCTGGTCTGTCAAAATGTAAAAAACTGCAGCCCTCGCCACCCCAGACCACTGCCCCTCCCCCCCCCCCCCCACCAGTCCCCATAGCCCCCACCGAAGCTCCCCCTGCCAGCAGAACGGTGTCCCCACCCCCTGACTGTGGCAGCGCTGGATACGGTCCGCAGCCGCCACGCCAGGTTTACGAAAGTTGAGAGGACACTCGACCGACACAGTCGGGAAGTCGGCCCATCGGAGGCGGAGCATCGTGGGAGGGCCTCAGGTGACGTCCTGAGGCCGTCCCAACGCCATGCAGCGTACTCCTCGAGTATGCTGTTTTTGAGGGTGCGGAGCATCCGAAAAACAGCGCCTCCCCTGATTTTGGCGTAAAAAGGGATTCTCCGGCCAATCGCCGAACGCAATTTCGGTGTCGACAATCAGAGAATCCCGCCCATTATTTCTAAGGTAATCCATGAATTCCTTTAACGTAATCTGAGTCCCGTTATCGCTAACTAATTGTTCCGGTTTGCAAACCTTGCAAATACTTTGTCCAGTCGTTTGATTGTCCTTTAAATAGTCATCGACTTCACTCTCATTATTTCGGGCCATTTGGAATGTGCGCCCACCAGGATGAGAAACACGTATCCTTCAATTGACCCCGTGAAATCAATATCTACTGTCTGCCACGGCTGTTATGGCCAATCCTAATGGTGAAGTGGTTGAAGATGTTGAGTATTTCGTTTCCGAGCACAAGACTGACATTGACCTACTCTTGCTTCAATCTGTGAGTCTAGTCCCGGCCACCAAAAATAACTCCTTACGAGTTCTTTCATCCGTATGATTCCTGGATATCCTTCGGGGAGCTGATGCATTATACAACTCTACAAGCATGGAGGAATGATAACCCTGATCTTCCATAGAAGTACTCAAATTTATATAATTAATTCAAGTTCCTTGTTCCCTTGAATTCCGGATTCCTCCTCTGTTTATCCAGTGGTATACTTTTCAAAATCATGTCCTAGACCATCCCCATCACCGGAGCTGACCTTGTGTGTCTTTTCACTTAAGATGCAGTAATAGGTACACTAGCAACCTGGGAAAAGTACACATAGTTCACATAGTTCTGTAATTTGGCTTTGTGCCGCATTGGTAGGTGTGATAAAGAACAAAGAACAAAGAACAAAGAAATGTACAGCACAGGAACAGGCCCTTCGGCCCTCCAAGCCCGTGCCGACCATACTGCCCGACTAAACTACAATCTTCTACACTTCCTGGGTCCGTATCCTTCTATTCCCATCCTATTCATATATTTGTCAAGATGCCCCTTAAATGTCCCTATCGTCCCTGCCTCCACTACCTCCTCCGGTAGTGAGTTCCAGGCACCCACTACCCTCTGCGTAAAAAACTTGCCTCGTACATCTACTCTAAACTTTGCCCCTCTCACCTTAAACCTATGCCCCCTAGTAATTGACCCCTCTACCCTGGGGAAAAGCCTCTGACTATCCACTCTGTCTATGCCCCTCATAATTTTGTATACCTCTATCAGGTCGCCCCTCAACCTCCTTCGTTCCAGTGAGAACAAACCGAGTTTATTCAATCGCTCCTCATAGCTTATGCCCTCCATACCAGGCAACATTCTGGTAAATCTCTTCTGCACCCTCTCTAAAGCCTCCACATCCTTCTGGTAGTGTGGCGACCAGAATTGAACACTATACTCCAAGTGTGGCCTAACTAAGGTTCTATACAGCTGCAACATGACTTGCCAATTCTTATACTCAATGCCCCGGCCAATGAAGGCAAGCATGCCGTATGCCTTCTTGACTACCTTCTCCACCTGTGTAGCCCCTTTCAGTGATCTGTGGACCTGTACTCCTAGATCTCTTTGACTTTCAATACTCTTGAGGGTTCTACCATTCACTGTATATTCCCTACCTGCATTAGCCCTTCCAAAATGCATCACCTCACATTTGTCCGGATTAAACTCCATCTGCCATCTCTCCGCCCAAGTCTCCAGACAATCTAAATCCTGCTGTATCCTCAGACAGTCCTCATCGCTATCCGCAATTCCACCAACCTTTGTGTCGTCTGCAAACTTACTAATCAGACCAGTTACATTTTCCTCCAAATCATTTATATATACTACAAAGAGCAAAGGTCCCAGCACTGATCCCTGTGGAACACCACTGGTCACAGCCCTCCAATTAGAAAAGCATCCCTCCATTGCTACCCTCTGCCTTCTATGGCCTAGCCAGTTCTGTATCCACCTTGCCAGTTCACCCCTGATCCCGTGTGACTTCACCTTTTGTACTAGTCTACCATGAGGGACCTTGTCAAAGGCCTTACTGAAGTCCATATAGACAACATCTACTGCCCTACCTGCATCAATCATCTTAGTGACCTCCTCGAAAAACTCTATCAAGTTAGTGAGACACGACCTCCCCTTCACAAAACCGTGCTGCCTCTCACTAATGCGTCCATTTGCTTCCAAATGGGAGTAGATCCTGTCTCGAAGAATTCTCTCCAGTAATTTCCCTACCACTGAAGTAAGGCTCACCGGCCTGTAGTTCCCGGGATTATCCCTGCCACCCTTCTTAAACAGAGGAACAACATTGGCTATTCTCCAGTCCTCCGGGACATCCCCTGAAGACAGCGAGGATCCAAAGATTTCTGTCAAGGCCTCAGCAATTTCCTCTCCAGCCTCCTTCAGTATTCTGGGGTAGATCCCATCCGGCACTGGGGACTTATCTACCTTAATATTTTTTAAGACACCCAACACCTCGTCTTTTTGGATCACAATGTGACCCAGGCTATCTACACACCCTTCTCCAGACTCAACATCTACCAATTCCTTCTCTTTGGTGAATACTGATGCAAAGTATTCATTTAGTACCTCGCCCATTTCCTCTGGCTCCACACATAGATTCCCTTGCCTATCCTTCAGTGGGCCAACCCTTTCCCTGGCTACCCTCTTGCTTTTTATGTAAGTGTAAAAAGCCTTGGGATTTTCCTTAACCCTATTTGCCAATGACTTTTCATGACCCCTTCTAGCCCTCCTGACTCCCTGCTTAAGTTCCTTCCTACTTTCCTTATATGCCACACAGGCTTCGTCTGTTCCCAGCCTTTTAGCCCTGACAAATGCCTCCTTTTTCTTTTTGACGAGGTCTACAATATCATTCGTCATCCAAGGTTCCCGCAAATTGCCGTATTTGTCTTTCTTCCTCACAGGAACATGCCTGTCCTGTATTCCTATCAACTGACACTTGAAAGAGCATTGGCATGCGTATGTTGATCAGATATTTTGTATTTAATCTTGTAATTATGCACTAACATGATGAGGGACCATCTCTGCAAACAACTCACCGATAGAGACGGTATTCCATTGTATGGACCAAAGATTGATGTTAAAGGCCTGTGGTCGGTTAATGATGTAAAAAGTCTTCCATACAGATAGTGATGAATTTGTTTGATTCCGGTGCCACGTGATAGCGAGGCTAGGAATAGGGAGAGAGTGCAGCTGAACACGTGGCTGCAGGAATGGTGTAGGAGGGAGGGCTTCAGGTATTTGGATAATTGGAGCGCATTCTGGGGAAGGTGGGACCTGTACAAGCAGGACGGGTTGCATCTGAACCAGAGGGGCACCAATATCCTGGGAAGGAGGTTTTCTAGTACTCTTCGGGAGGGTTTAAACTAATTTGGCAGGGGAATGGGAACCGGATTTGTAGTCCAGCAACTAAGGTAGCTGATATTCAGGACGCCAAAGCACGTAGTGAGGTAGTGGGGAAGGGAACACTGACAAAGGAGAGCACTTGCAGGTACGGAGATGGGTTGAAGTGTGTATACTTCAATGCAAGAAGCATCAGGAATAAGGTGGGTGAACTTAAGGCATGGATCGGTACTTGGGACTATGATGTGGTGGCCATCACGGAAACTTGGATAGAAGAGGGGCAGAAATGGTTGTTGGTTATAGATGTTTCAATAAGATTAGGGAGGGTGGTAAAAGAGGTGGGGGGGGGGTGGCATTGTTAATTAGAGATAGTATAACAGCTGCAGAAAGGCAGTTCGAGGAGTATCTGCCTACTGAGGTAGTATGGGTTGAAGTCAGAAATAGGAAAGGAGCAGTCACCTTGTTAGGAGTTTTCTATAGGCCCCCCAATAGTAGCAGAGATGTGGAGGAACAGATTGGGAAACAGATTTTGGAAAGGTGCAGAAGTCAAGGGTAGTAATCATGGGTGACTTTAACTTCCCAAACATTGAGTGGAAACTCTTTAGATCAAATAGTTTGGACGGAGTGGTGTTTGTGCAGTGTGTCCAGGAAGCTTTTCTAACACAGTATGTAGATTGTCCGACCAGAGGGGAGGCCATATTGGATTTGGTACTTGGTAATGAACCAGGGCAAGTGATAGATTTGTTAGTGGGGGAGCATTTTGGAGATAGTGACCACAATTCTGTGACTTTCTCTTTAGTAATGGAGAGGGATAGGTGCGTGCAACAGGGCCAGGTTCACAATTGGGGGAAGAGTAAATACGATGTTGTCAGACAAGAATTGAAGTGCATAAGTTGGGAACATAGGCTGTCAGGGAAGGACACAAGTGAAATGTGGAACTTGTTCAAGGAACAGGTACTACGTGTCCTTGGTATGTATGTCCCTGTCAGGCAGGGAAGAGATGGTCGAATGAGGGAACCAAGGTTGACAAGAGAGATTGAATGTCTTGTTAAGAGGAAGGAGACTTATGTAAGGCTGAGGACACAAGGTTCAGACAGGGTGCTGGAGGGATACAAGATGGCCAGGAGGGAACGGAAGAAAGGGATTAGGAGAGCTAAGAGAGAGCATGAACAATCTATGGCGGGAAGGATCAAGGAAAACCCCAAGGCTTTTTACACATATGTGAGAAATATGAGAATGACTAGAGCAAGGGTAGGTCCGATCAAGGACAGTAGCGGGAGATTGTGTATTGAGTCTGAAGAGATAGGAGAGGTCTTGAACGAGTACTTTTCTTCTGTATTTACAAATGAGAGGGGCCATATTGTTGGAGAGGACAGTGTGAAACGGACTGGTAAACTCGAGGAAACACTTGTTAGGAAGGAAGATGTGTTGGGCATTTTGAAAAACTTGAGGATAGACATGTCCCCCGGGCCTGACGGGATATATCCAAGGATTCTATGGGAAGCAAGAGATGAAATTGCAGAGCCGTTGGCAATGATCTTTTCGTTCTCACGGTCAACAGGGGTGGTACCAGGGGATTGGAGAGTGGCGAATGCTATGCCCCTGTTCAAAAAAGGGACTAGGGATAACCCTGGGAATTACAGGCCAGTTAGTCTTACTTCGGTGATAGGCAAAGTAATGGAAAGGGTACTGACGGATAGGATTTCTGAGTATCTGGAAAGACACTGCTTGATTAGGGATAGTCAGCACGGATTTGTGAGGGGTAGGTCTTGCCTTACAAGTCTTATTGAATTCTTTCAGGGGGTGACCAAGCATGTGGATGAAGGTAAAGCAGTGGATGTAGTTTACATGGATTTTAGTAAGGCATTTGATAAGGTTCCCTATGGTAGGCTTATGCAGAAAGTAAGGAGGCATGGGATAGTGGGAAATTTGGCCAGTTGGATAACGAACTGGCTAACCGATCGAAGTCAGAGAGTGGTGGTGGATGGCAAATATTCAGCCTGGAGCCCAGTTACCAGTGGCGTACCACAGGATCAGTTCTGGGTCCTCTGCTGTTTGTGATTTTCATTAATGACTTGGATGAGGGAGTTCAAGGGTGGGTCAGTAAATTTGCAGACGATACGAAGATTGGTGGAGTTGTGGATAGTGAGGAGGGCTGTTGTCGGCTGCAAAGAGACATAGATAGGTTGCAGAGCTGGGCTGAGAAGTGGCAGATGGAGTTTAACTTTGAAAAGTGTGAGGCTGTCCATTTTGGAAGGACAAATATGAATGCGGAATACAGGGTTAACGGTAGAGTTCTTGGCAATGTGGAGGAGCAGAGAGATCTTGGGGTCTATGTTCATACATCTTTGAAAGTTGCCACTTAAGTGGATCGACCTGTGAAGAAGGCCTATGGTGTGCTAGCGTTCATTAACAGAGGGATTGAATTTAAGAGCCGTGAGGTGATGATGCAGCTGTACAAAACTTTGGTAAGGCCACATTTGGAGTACTGTGTACAGTTCTGGTCGCCTCATTTTAGGAAGGATGTGGAAGTTTTGGAAAAGGTGCAAAGGAGATTTACCAGGATGTTGCCTGGAATGGAGAGTAGGTCTTACGAGGAAAGGTTGAGGGTGCTAGGCCTTTTCTCATTAGAACGGAGAAGGATGAGGGGCGACTTGATAGAGGTTTATAAGACGGTCAGGGGAATAGATAGAGTAGACAGTCAGAGACTTTTTCCCCGGGTGGAACAAACCATTACAAGGGGACATAAATTTAAGGTGAATGGTGGAAGATATAGGGGGGATGTCAGAGGTAGGTTCTTTACCCAGAGAGTAGTGGGGGCATGGAATGCACTGCCTGTGGAAGTAGTTGAGTCAGAAACATTAGGGACCTTCAAGCAGCTATTGGATAGGTACATGGATTACGGTAGAATGATATAGTGTAGATTAAGTTGTTCTTAAGAGCAGCACGGTAGCATTGTGGATAGCACAATTGCTTCACAGCTCCAGGATCCCAGGTTCGATTCCGGCCTGGGTCACTGTCTGTGCGGAGTCTGCACATCCTCCCCGTGTGTGCGTGGGTTTCCTCTGGGTGCTCTGGTTTCCTCCCACAGTCCAAAGATGTGCAGGCTAGGTGGATTGGCCGTGATAAATTGCCCTTAGTGTCCAAAATTGCCCTTAGTGGTGGGTGGGGTTGCTGGGTTGTGGGGATAGGGTGGAGGTGTTGACCTTGGTAGGGTGCTCTTTCCAAGAGCCAGTGCAGACTCGATGGGCCGAATGGCCTCCTTCTGCACTGTAAATTCTATGATAATCTATGATAAATCTAGGACAAATGTTCGGCACAACATCGTGGGCCGAAGGGCCTGTTCTGTGCTGTATTTTTCTATGTTCTATGTTCTATGAAAGCTAATGATCTTTTGCATTCATTTGGCATAATATGAGAAAGAGCCCACCCAATAGGGTGAGGCATCACATGTGAGTTTAATTTTTAAATTAGGGTCAAAAAGAAATAAGACCTCCGATTTCTTCAACACATTTTAACTTCATTATATGCCTCTTCGCAGTCTTTGGCCAAGTCCATTGTTGGTTCGCACACAATAATGTATGAAATAGTTTTAATATGGTCGATATTTGGAATAAATTTTCCATAGTGATTGATGAGTCCTAAAAAAAAGACCTTAGTTGGGATTTATTCTGCGGTCTAGGCTCTTCAAAAGTCACAGTCATTTTCTTAGGTTCCTTGTGGAGCCGATCTTTATCAATTACATGGTTAAGTTAGCTTATTGGTGACTGGAAATATTCACATTTCTTTCGCTTGATGTGAAGATTGTGGGTGGGATATTTTGTCCCGCCGCACCAGTTTTCTGGTGCGGTGCTCTCCCGCCGGCAGTAGGCTGCTCCATCATGCCAGCCGACCAATGGGATTTCCCATTGAGAGCAGCCCCACGCCGTCAGGAAATCCCCAGGCGTTGGTGCGCTGCCGGCGCAACGGAGAATGCTTACAGCAAAGAATCCGGCCCTGTGTCTTTCAAGATGCTCCGATGGATCTTCTAAATTCTTTAGGTGCTCCTGTTCAGTCCTGCCTGTAGCTAAAATGTTGTCCAAATAGCAGTGAGCACCGTTGAAGCCGCTAAAGATTTGGGACTGGATTCTCCCAAAATGGGGCTGTGTCCCCATGCCGGCGTAATAATGCTGGCGTTGCACTCCAGAGTTTCCTCAAAAAAAGATCAGTCGATTGACTTACCTTCAGGGAGCTAGCAGGGACCCGGAGTAATTCATGCAGCTTTAGCTACGGATACCCGTCCCCGCATTTCCGGTTTTGAGTCCACAAATGCGCACGGTGGCGGCCTGCAGCGGCAGTGCCGAGCGCCATGGCGGACTCGGGCCGCGGAGGCAGCTCCAAAATGTACGTTCCCCCCCCCCCCCCCCCCCCCCCCGATTGGCCACGAGCCTTGCATCGGACCGGCCCAATCTGTGCCCCGGCCGCCCATAAGGCCCACCACCGGTGCCGATCCCCCCCCCCCCCCACCAAGGCGGCCCTGGACTGAGTCCACAGCCGCCATGCGTGGTTCCTGAATGGCAATCAGTGGTTAGAACCACGCCGTCGGGTACTCAGCCGCCTGGGAGCGGAGAATCGCTGGGCGAGCCTCTGGCAATGGCCCCCCAGCCGCACAGAGTATATCGCGGAATTGCCGATTCTCGGTTCCTGGAGAATTGCTGGAGCGGCGCCGGACCCAATTCCGGCGCAAAAGTTGATTTTCCGCCCTCGCTCCAAATGCAATGTTGGTGCGGGACTGCGGAGAATCCAGCCCTTGATCTCTGGACATTTGCAGTAGGGCCGGTGCTGATGTTATCCTGAACGATAGGCACTTGTACCTAAACGGTCCTTTGTGTGGAACAATTTTTAGAAGAGGTTACAACTCAACTGCTACCTTCACCTGGAGGCATGCTTGGGAATATCTATCTTATTGAACTTTTGTCCATCCGACAATCTAGCAAATAGGTCGTCTGTTAATGGTAAGGGTTGACCGTCATTTTAATGTCACCATGGATTCTTACTGAGTCACCTGGCATGATAACTGTGACAATTGGGGTTGCTAGCCGCTTGTCGTTACATTCTCGATCACTCAATCAATTTTCCAACTTCCACTTCAACCTTTGGTTTGATCACATATGACACAGTTCTTGCATTTCAGGTTTCTATCAGATGTTATCCTAAGTCATGCCTCCACCACAATCATTTTCCCAAAAGTGTTTCCAAATTACTTTGTATACCTTTCCAAGAGATTCTGTCATGTGTTCTTTCCATCAACCATAGCCTTCCCATTTAGTTTGATTTTGTTCATCCCCACTCTTCCAAAAAGGGGTAGGACAGAGGTAAGTACAGTTGTTTTACAGCGCCAGGGTCCCAGGTTCGATTCCCGGCTTGGGTCACTGTCTGTTCGGAGTCTGCACGTTCTCCTTGTGTCTGACGGGGTTTCCTCTGTGTGCACCAATTTCCTCCCACAAGTCCCGAAAGACGTGCTGTTCATCAAATTGTACATTCTGAATTCTCCCTCTGTGTAGCCGAACAGCCGCCAGAATTTGGCGATGAGGGGCTTTTCACAGTAACTTCATTGCAGTGTTAATGTAAGCCAACTTGTGACAATAAAGATTATTATTTTTATAAAGCGCTGGAAAATTTCCTTTTACCACATGTAGTGGCAATTATTCAAATTGACCATTTACTTCAACCTGCACCATGATATAACCCTTCACTGGAACCTTCTATGTAAATTCTCAAGATTATATCAGATGGTTTTAATTATGTGTTCTTTAGCTCTTGTTGAGATACATTTTCAGAGATATGAGATGCAGCGGCTGTCATATCTACTTCCATTTTAATTTTGTTTCCCATCAGTTTTGGATAGACCCAAACTTTCTGTGTATTGCCTAACATCGATAATGCACTGAGTTTGAGTCGTGTCTTCCTGGGAATTTTCACTGTCTTCAGTCATTCCGTAGGCTTTTTAATGGATTTGGTGCATTCTTGCATTTACCCATCTTCCAGGTTTGAGAATTCTGTCTGGCCCAGCACGTCTTTGTTATGCGACCTTTCTTTCCACAATGATGACATTTCTTTTCATGTGATGTGGAGATGCTGGCGTTGGACTGGAGTTCGCACAGTAAGAAGTCTTACAACACCAGGTTAAAGTCCAACAGATTTGTTTCGAATCACTAACCTTCGGAGCTCCAAGGGGCTTTGTAATAGACTTTGTAATAGGGTGAAGGCTTTCCACCCTATTACGCGCAAGAAAGTTGCTAATTTCATTTAATCTGGTATCCTGTTTGCAACAAGGCAACAATAAAATCTCTCTTCATACGAGTTCATACGAGTTCCAAGCTTCCGCATTCTCATCGAATGGTTCCATAGTGCTACCTTTTTCCGCCATCGCAATTATACCTGTTATGAGGTTGTAGTACCTTCTTTAACTTTTCCTCCCCTCTTCTTGGTTGGATGGGACTTTAAGAATTTTTTTATTTTTGCAAATAACAATCTACTTTAAAATCAAAAGTTTGCAGCTTTCATTCTGCTTAAATCTTGGTTAATATCTTGTTATTATTATTTTCTACATGAGCAGTTGTTTATCCAGAAGGAGGTCTCTCTCTCTCTCCCTCACTGAGGTCGAGGATCTGACATTGGAGCCCGCGAAGGCGCGCAACTGGAAAAGACTCCCCAACCCGAGTAAGTAAATCCTTATTTCCTTTCTTTGTTAGTTTTCCAGGAGGTTTTGAGCCCACCGATTGACTGAATCGTCCAGTAATACCATCCATGTGCTGCCTGAGGAAAATGCTTCTTTTCCCACCTCTGCCTTTGCACACAATCAGGTAAAAAAAAACAACAACTAAGGAACGGAACGGAGTGAATTTTATCAACTTTAAAGTTAACGTACACCCTTAGCAAAGGCTAAAAACCAGATTCCAATGGCCAGATTTGCCACACTTCAATCGATGGTCTCCTGAAAATCGATCCTTGACTCGAGGTCCAGGTTTGAATTGTTTCTTCTGACTATTTTTACTGGAAAACCATCTTCATTGCCAGATTTACTTTCCTGTTATATTTTGGGGGGGGTTCTGTTCCTCTTTACAACGGAAACAAATGATGAAAAGGTTGCCACACCATAAATTGCTTAACCAGCGAGTCAGACTTTATTAGAGAGGTGTTGCTTGCTCATAGTTGAAGGTGAAAGACAGAGAAAATCTCCCAAGAGCCTCTGGAGATGTCATCTAGTAATCATGTGACACACTACACAAATGCCTTCATTTACAACACAACAGATACTGCCTGTCATTTAAACACACTCCACCGACATATATTTACGTGAGCAATTCCCCACTTTAATTGAACTTCGAAATGTACCAAATGTGCTCGGATTGGTTTTAAAAATGGATGTTCACATAATATAGAGAGAAAACAGTTATTTTAGTGGAAGGCTTTTCCTTCCAAATTATAATTAAACTGCCAATTTTAATAATTTCACATAGTATTTTAACTGAAGGCTGGTATGATTCAGAGTTGTGCATCACTTGGCTTTCATCAATTCCCCGTCTAAGTCCAGGATTTTAAATAAATGAGCGAATGAATCACTAAAAACATTCGCCTGGGTTGACTTTGTACAATTTCCCCCCACTATTTATAGAACAACATTGCTGCATTTTGAAAGTAATTCATTGTATGAAGCATGCTGACACATGTTGATGAGGCATGCTAGGATATAAATTCAAGACTAATTATCTTAAATTCCAAGATGTCTTTTTGCTGATGCTAAAATAATTTGGTTTCCTGTCCACAGTGATTTGTTGTTGGTGTTTCAAGTAATTGATAGGAAGAGAGGCAACGTGGATTTGAATTTTTTTATTGCTTTATTCAATTCACAGCGCATTGCTCATTCTATTAATTTGCTCACCAAAGTCAGGCAGGACTCATCCTCACAGCAGGGCCATATGGTTTGGCACCACACATTTTTAATCATTGTTTCATTCAACAAACAAAGTAGAACATTTTTTTGAAAGAGTGATGTGAAAATTTCTGCACCTTTTGGTGTTTAAAGTAAATGTGTTCACTGGGAGCAAAACTGTGCCAAAAGTGAAAGACTGTTTCCCAGAATCACAGAATTTACAGTGCAGAAGGAGGTCATTTAGTCCATTGAGTCTGCACCGGCCCTTGGAAAGAGCACCCTACCTAAACCCACACCTCCACCCTGTCACTGTAACCCCATCTAACCTTTTTTGGACACTAAGGGCAATTTAGCACAGCCAATCCACCTAATCTGCACATCTTTGGACTGTGGGAGGAAACCGGAGCACTCGGAGGAAACCCACTCAGACACAGGGAGAACATGCAGACTCTGCACAGACAGTGACCCAAGCCTGGAATCGAACCTGGGACCCTGGAGCTGGGAAGCAACTGTACTAACCACTATGCTACCGTGCTGCCCACTTACGTCGGCAAATATGTCATAAATTATATATCATACCCTTCAAAATTGTTGGCTTTATTTTAGTTTTGCAATTTTAGTTATTTTTATGATTTTGTTTTTAGTCTCAGCTAAGTTTATTCTTTATTTTTTATTCCTAAATGGCCCCAATCTTCCGTATAGTGTCAATGGTGGTCAGATTGTTGCTGTACTTGTAAATTCCCCTGACTCAATGCCTCTTGTGCATTTCTTCCAGGACCCTCTGATCCAACCTTTCACAGAAATGGACAGTGTCCCTCGGAGAACTCTGTTGGAACAGAGTCTGGGAAGACATGACACATTCCCTTTTTATAGTCCCAGCTGCTGTTTGATAAGTTTAAATGTCCTGTTTGAATTTTGTGACTGGATGAGTGAATAGGTGAGTGGATGAGTGTTGGGGGGTGGTTTAAATGAAGGGGGAGGTGGGTAGGTTGGTTGGTAGGTAGGCGGGTGGGGTGGATAGATGTGTACATAAGCAGAGTGGGTTCCATGGGTAGAGTGGGTAGGTGGTTGATGTGGGTAAATGAGCAGTTGTGTTGGAGAAGTTGTTGGGCTGGGTTGAGCAGGGCAGCCAGTTTGTGGAGATAGTCAGTTCAGGTCATGGAATGGTCAGGTTAGATCAGAGTCGGGTCAGGTCAGGGGATCGTCAAATAAGATCGGAGGGTGGTCAGGGCAGGAAAAGTCGGCAGGTGGTCAGGGCAGGTCGGGAAGATAGTCAGGTCAGATCGCGGGATGATCAGGTCAGGTTGGGAGTAGGTCAGGTCAGGTTGGAGGGGGATATTAAGGTCATGTTGGGGGTTGGTCAGGTTCGGAAGATAGTCAGGTCAGGTCGCGGGGTGGTCAGGTCTGTTCAGGGGATGGTTAGGTCATAGGAACATTGGAATTAGGAGCAGAAGTAGGCAATTCAACCCTTCAAGTCTGCTCTGCCATTCAATCAGTTCATAGCTGATTTCTTCCTGGTCTCTCTCAAATCCCTACCTATTCTCTTTATCCCTTTAACCTGTTTTTTATCAGGTCAGGTTGGCGATGGTCAGGTCAGATCAGGGGATCGGCAGGTCTGGTTGGGCGGTCCAGTGGAATTAGATGTGTAGTTCAGTGGTCAGAAGGTGGTCGGTGTTCATCTCAGGGTTGTATTCAGGTCTAGTTTGGGGTGGCTATGTAGTCCGGGGTGATCTGGTCGAACTGTGTGTTTAGCTGGGCAATTGATGGGCAGTCTAGTTGGGTCAGGAGTGGTAATTGGGTCTGGTCACGACAGTAGTTGTTTGTAGCCTTGTGGGGTCAGGGAAGTAGTCGGGTGGCCAATGGGTAGTTGAGTTTGATCTGGGCGCTAGTCAAGTTGGGTCATGTGGGATAGTCAAGTGGTCAGGGGGGTTAGTCAGGTCACAGGAGTAGACAGATAGTCGGGGGTAGTTGGACAGCATTGGTTGGTAGTCAGATGATCGAGGACAGTAGCCAGGTCTCGTTAGGTGTGGTGTCAATGGGGGCAGCCTAGGTGTTAGACTAATTTTTAATCTGCCTAACACTTCCTGGGTAACTATCCAGTTAAGTAATTTGGAACTGTCTGAAGTATCCCAATCTAACTCAGAGTTGGAGACATTTGCAGAGGTTCCTGGGGAGGAGGGGGATTGCCCATCGGAAGTTTAGACTTCCCCAAAAACCCCAACATGAATCCGTGCATCAGAATTTTCAAAGGATCCTGACGTGCATCTTCAGGACATTCGGTTCAGATGATCCACAGACCTGAAGATTTATTGTGTTTTCTCAGTCAGTACGAATCATTTAAACATTAATATAGTGGAGATTTTACCCTTGAGAATTCATCTTCAGATTCACCATGCATTTGCTATTTGTATTTTTTATATTCCTGACATAATCTCACCAAATATTAGGACTGGTCTTACAAAGGATAGCACGGTGGCTCAGTGGTTAGCACTGCTGCCTCACGGCGCAGAGGTCCCAGGTTCGATCCCGACTCTGGGTCACTGTCCGTGTGGAGTTTGCACATTCTCCCCGTGTTTGAGTGGGTTTCGCCCCCACAACCCAAAGATGTAGATGGATTGGCCCCTTAATTGGAAAAAAATAATTGGGTATTCTAAATTCATTTTAAAAAAGACTGATCTTCTAAAAGTATCCATTTTAAGTTGACTAACCACAGCACCAAGGGACCAAAGTGATTCTCCGCAATTCTATAAAAGAAAACAACAAAATGAGTTAATGGTTTCCTGTCTGAATAACACAAGCCTTGAAATTTGGCTTGGTTAGCAAATGAACTTTTTTTGTTCATTATTTTAACTGGTTATCTTGTCCGTCCAAATAAAGCGGAAAATAATTGCTCACACGCATGTTAAATGTTCCTGCACTATTACTCATATAGCTTAATTTCAAGGTCATTGTTTCTGTAATTATGTAATAACCTGATTAGCTTGAACATTGGCCATCAAATAAATGATGTGATTAATCTCGTTATTTTGTGAATCACATTTCAAGCCTGCTGAAATTGGCCTAACGTAGTTCAGCTTGTTAATATTTTAACTGCAGATAATTCAAGATAGGGATTTAGATGTAAGCTTTTGAAAAATGGTTAATTGGGAACATTGAATTCAAGTCGTTGCTAGTTTTATGGGAACCTGAACTTTAAAATAACATGTAGAATTCTAAATGAATGCGGAAACAGAGGGAGCTGGGTGTATTTGAACACAAATTGATGAAGGTGGAGCGCAGGTTGAGAAAGCGGTTAAAAATGTGAGATACTGGAGTTTATAAACAGTGGCACGGAGTACAAAAATAGTGAGGTTATGTTGGAGCTTTAGAAAACACGGCTTTGCCCTGGACTGGACTATTCAGCTGGATTTATTGTTCTTGTTGCACTCACTCCCCCTACGACTAGCCCCTCTCTCCGCCAGGGTCTGAAGTCTTTGGGGCTCTGCCGCGTGTTCATGGTGATTGGTTTAACCTGGTCATGTGGTGTCTGACCAATTAGCGCATGTGCCGCAGGCTCGCCCCCAGATCACATGGCGAGGTAGCCATGATGTCAGGAAGTCTGTATCACAATCCAATGACCAGGCAGGCGCAGTTGCCATATTTACAGGGCAGCCAGACCAGTCTTTGAAACAGGATTCGTCCCGGAGGCTTTGAATGCCAGCCAGGAATTTTAAATCTCGACAATTTTCTGTTTTTTCAACACAAGATGCTTTGCAAGGTCCAGGGAGAAGAATCCATCGAAGTCCCCCAATACTGAAGAGTCCTGAAATGTCATAGTCCAGTCAGCGATTGTTCCACGGTTTAGTGAGGGCTCACTGCATAACCTTTCCCAGTCTATCTGCGAGCGCAGACTAATCTTGTTTCCAGTTGAGGGCTGCAAAGCCCATGGAGCACTCACCCTAACTTTCCTCATCGATGCAAACTTTTATGAAGTCACCAGCCATCTTGAAAAGAGGACAGGTATCCTCCTATGGGCGGTGGAGTTTGGTTGCCTGGGAGATCCTGCACAATCCCTGGTTGTATCCTGTAGGGAATGAGTTCCATGGAAATTAAGTTTGGCTGTAACTTGAAGGGACACTGGTATGAGGTATCCCCTCAGATGAAAGCGAGCCTACACGAGGAAGAATTGTTCTGTGACTCACCCGTGAAATAGACAACGTTGCTGATCGCATTTTTGCAAATAAGTCAAGCTACTGTGAAAAATCCAGCTAGTCATGGTGCCATCTTCTGCGTCCCCCATTGCCGGTTGTGCTGGCACTGCCTTCTGTGGTTGCTGCTGTTATGGAGCCTGTCCTAATGTCTTTGTATTATTGTCCTGATGAACATCACAGATCCAAATGAATTGTGTATTGCAGAGTGAATTAATCTCATTGCTAATACCTGCAACGGATTTGTCCCTTTAAGTGATGGACCTGTGCTCCTGTATTGAGTGGGCCCACTATTAAGGCCAGTCCCTCTGACTGAGAGAGGCCTTATGCCCACACATCTCAAGCCAGTCCCTTAAGGAACTGCAAATTCTTCAGGCTGGATCAGAACACACATGACCTCGATGCAGGTCAGGTCCAAAATTACCCCGGCTACGGTAGATTGTCTAATAAGTTCCCGGGTTTCGCTGGGTGAGTTTCAGCAGCCATTGCAGACCAGTGGAGTTTTCACGTAATTCGAAAGACGCAACTAAATCATGCAAAATTCTAGTTTAAGTTGCTCATTAATGAGCCGTGAGCGGGCAACTTTCCGCAGTGGTAACATTCCGGCATCGACTTAATCACAAGGGTTTCCACCTGCTGGCAACTTAATGCATTGTGTCCCATGTGATTGCATGTCCCTGGTTGTTATCTTTCACTTTGCAACAGACTGGACTAAATGCCACCCATTGTGCCCAGGCCTGGCTTTTAATAAGCAACCCAACTGTTCCATGTGCACCACAGAGATTAAATCCGCCGGATAACCAAACATAACCAAAAGCAAGTTCTCACAAGGATCTGGCCTCGCAGTGGCCATCTTCAACACATAAACCAGTGACCTCCTCCCCACAAAGATATGGCTCTCTGCATATTTGATGACTTGGTCCTAGCTTTCCAGCTTAAAGAATTCCAGGACATTTAGAAAACTCAGTAAAGATCAATATTCCTTGGAAGCCTATTTCAGAAAATGGAAACTTTCACCAAACATTGCCAAGGCTGTCTGTTCAAACTTCCCCCAGAACAACTTGAAGGGGAAGGAAGAATTCATGTCCAGCGCTGTGGTCAACCACTCATCCATGATCCGACAACAAAATTCCTTGGCATTGCTCTTGACGGTACATTGACCTACCAACAATGGCCGGAATTCTCCATTTGGGAGACTATAGGCGCGATCTAGTGTCTCGCCATGCCCGACTCGGGACATGATGAGCCTCTGCCGAGATTTACCAGCCTCGTCACGCCTCATGAGATATAACAAGATCTCGTGAGGTGTCGTGATTTGGATCCCACCCATTTAGGTCAGGACCCAGATTTGCATATTCAAGTGAGCAGTTTGTCTCACTTGAATACATCTATGCCAGATCTACCCAGCAACCGGGAACTAACAGCCTGACCTTGGAGAACTGAGCCTGCACCATTTAGCACTGGTTTTGGCAAACGTGGACCATGCATACTGACATTTGGGGGGGTTTCTCAGGTGATTGAGGCTCCTAGGTGGTTGGGCTGTGGGCATGGTGATACCCTGGCACCCCAATGCCACCTGGGCACAGTGCCACTGCCAGACTGGCACCCTAGCAATGCCACCAGGGCACCCTGGCAGTGCCACCTGGGTGCCACCTTGGCACTTTCAGGAAGTCCAGGTGGTGCTGGCAGGGGCACGGTCAGAAAGCCAGGCTGGCATTGCCAAGATGCTCAGGTGGCATCATGCCCATCCCTGCAATTGGGCGCGGGGTGCCCTGCCCTTATGAGGTAAGGTCTGTCAAGAGATCTGTAAAGGTCTGCCTTTAGACCGGGGGTCCCAGTGGGGAGGGGGGGGGGGTCTAAAGGGGTCCCCATATTTCAGGGGTCCCTGTGGAGGGGGCATGGGGGGATGTCCGTTAAGTGAGGCATAGGCAGGCAGTGCATTGTTAGGGGTGGCCCTCAGAGGTATCTACCAGCATTGCCCTGGCATGGTGGGCCTCACGGTGGGCCAAGGGTGCCTACTGCGAGGTCCACCACGTCAGGTTCACAATTGCTGAGACCACAAGTGATCGGCGCCCATGTCATTGCCGGCCACGGGGATCGGAGAATGACGGGAGGCCAGAGAATAGGGCATTGGGCCCGCTAAATAGATGCAAATGGGTACATTGTGGACCTCGTTCACACCGCAAGCAGGGGTTTGGAGAAAGTTGTTCGAATAAACATCCCAATTTTCCTACGACACCCGATTCTCCGTTCCATCAGGGAATGCACTACGGGCGTCCCGGGGATGGGGAATCCTGGCCGAGGGGGTCTCACTGAATAGTAAATACAGGTTCCCTGGAATAAATTTATTTTCAACATGTTCACTTACCATGCTAAAGGTTGACGAGATTTTAAAAAGTGCATTTCTTGGATGTGTTCAGTTTGGGGATTTACTGCATTGTGACCTATGGGTGAGACATACAACTGCTTTTCATGAACAACAATTCGATTGCTCAAGCTTCCTGCGAGTTTGCACCTCACACATTTCTGTGCAGAAGAGTTATTGCAGAGAGCAGGTGTTTGCACGAACAGTGGGGTTGGCTGCAGGACTTAAATAAAGCGGCATTTTGAGAACCTGTTATTAAACAGCTGTGTTGATTTTTGCAGACTGCCTTTTTTGAATAATTCTACTCATTCAGCTGAGTTGCTCAGAAGAAACAAAATATTTGTGATGTTAATTTGCTTCACATCTGAAAACGAAACACAGAATTCATGTTTGCCGTAGCATGTGATGATGGCGGAGACAGTTTCTGATCTTGATGTACTAAAGGTGCACCGTGAGTGAATATTTCCCGAAAGAAAATGCATGCGCAATAGTTAAAGAAAAGCCATCTACTGGAACTTTACAGGAAAGACCCTTTGATTAATGGATTCAGCCTGACAGCAGTAAGGGAGACCTCCTGCCTACTTTTCCTGTTTCATGATTTCAGCTCTAATGGAGTGTGTGGTTGAAGAGTCACATGTTCACATGGTCGTGCTGCGAAAATGATGTTGCCGGGAAAAAAATAAACCAATTTAAATCAAATCGCAGTAAACATGTCAAATGGGTGGAAAAAATAAATCACAAAAACAGCAATCTTTCTGCTCTATACTTGCTGAAGGTTAAAATCCCAAGTAATCTTTCACACTCCCAACTTGGTAATAACCAGTCGGAATTGCTGCCTGAACATAAAGCTAACGATCGCCACAAATTTGCATCTTTAAATTGCCATGTTAACAAATGAAGGAACCTCATCAAAAACCTGGCAGTAAGTGAGCAAAGTTATCCCTGTCCAGTAATTTTTCATATGATTTTTATTCCGCACTAATCAAAACAAATGAACGTGGCACCATATGGTGCTGTCAGCAAAGGCAAAGAAAACTGTGGTGATATGCATCACTGTAAATACGCAGGGGTTAATGTAAATACACTATGACTAAGTAAACACTAGAGGGAGCACCAGAGACATCATGGCATGCAGACATACAGCTAATGAGCACATAGAATAGGTCACAACCAATGGGCAGTCAAGACACCCAGAGGTGACACTACCACAAGGGGGCATTACACATCTCATATATAAGGACAGGGCACACATACTCTGTCTCTTTCCACAGACAGACATCTAGAGAGTAGGAAGGGGCAGATCAACAGCATCACACCCAGCACGTGGCTTAGAGCAGACTGGTTAGTTAGACTGAGTAACTATAGCAAGATTAGCAGGAGAGTCACACTCATAGAGAACTGTGCTAATGGTTTAATAAATCACATTGAACTTACTTCAAAGTCTGGAGTATCTTTTGGTCAAAGCTGCATTAAGTTGCAGCCTGTGTTATCCCAGACCACATAACACACCAAAAACTAGTTCAGAAGGAGCCATTAACGTCCACTGTTTGCCCAGCTATTTATTCTTGGGAGATATTTTGCCATCCATCAAGAAACTTCTCTACTTTGGCACCAACATCAGGAAGAAGTAAACAGCTTGAAAATGATGGCATTAAATGTCTAATTTAATTGTCTAAGTTGCAGCAAACACCATCAAATCATAGAATAGAATTCCTACAGTGCAGAAGGAGGCATTCCACCCATTGGGTCGGCACCGATCCTCTGAAAGAGCACTCTATCTAGGCCCACTCCACCATAACCCCATTATTACACCTAACCTACACATCCTTGGACACTAAGGGGCAATTTAGCATGGCCAATCCAACTAACCTGCACATCTTTAGACTATGGGAGGAAACCGGAGGAAGCCCATGCAGACACGAGAGGAATGTGCAAATCCACAGTCACCCAAGGCTGGAATCAATCCTGGGCTCTTGGCACTGAGGCAGCAGTGCTAACCACTGTGCCACCATGCTGTTGGCAGGTTAAAAGAAATCAATGGTTTGAAATAGCTTCTTAAAGGAAAATATTCTATAGAAAGCACTGAACGCTTGGTGTGGTAATTGTCAATCTGGACTGTAATCTTTAAAATTATAACTGATAGGTTTACATTTGTAAAAATAAGTTTAGATTACCCAATTATATTTTACCAATTAAGGGGCAATTTAGTGTGGACAATTCACATATCCGCACATCTTTGGGGTTGTGGAGGTGAGACCCACGCAGACACGGGGAGAATGTGCAAACTCCATATGGACAGTGACCCGGGGCCGCGATCAAACGGGGGTCCTCAGTGACAGCTGTGCTAACCACTGCGTTACCATGCCGCTCTCTGATAGGTTTATATTTATTACCAATTTTTCAATGCAGTGAAATACACTTTGGATAAAATTATCAGACAGAATGCTAAAAACAATTGAAAGAGCCGATGGTGCACCTGTTCATGACCCTGGCTGCTCATTGCTCTGCAATTTTCATGTTGAATATCTCTTAAAATAGTTTCACCATCTGCCTGGGTAAATATTCACAATACAATAATTGTGATAACTGCACTGGCGAGAAGCCAGCTCAGTCTGAAAAAGCTGCATTTGATTCTAATCCTATACAAGAAAAAGAATGCTTCATTTTGCTACTTCTTCTAGTGAAGAGCCAGATTTAAAAATGGTTCAACAGTTTTGCAACAATAGTTGTAATCCTGAGGTTTGCTCCTATAATTGAAGTGTGATCGGGAGTCAAACTGTGAAGATAATATACACAATGCTGTGCTGCATTTATTTACACTCATTTGTCGCCTGGTTTTCATTGATTCCCTTCAAACTTTATCATATATCATTTACATAGAATAGTTGCAGGACAGAAGGAGGCCATTTGGCCCATTGTGTCGGTGCCGGCCCACCAACTGAGCAACTGATCTGGTACCACCGCTCAGTCACCGACAGGCCTGCCATTCTTTTCCTTCTCAAGTAATGATCCAATTTCCTTTTGAATGTCTCTATCGAAAGTGCTTCCAGTGCACTCTCAGGACAGTACATTCCAGATCCTGACCACTCTCTGCGTGAAATGGTATTACTTCATGTCGCCATTGCTTCCTTGTGCCAATTATCTTCAATTTGTACCCTCTGGTCCTGGATCTTTCCATCAGAGGGAACTGTTTGTCTTCACCTGTCCAGAATCTTCATGATTTTCTGTACCCTTATCAAATTACCTCTCAAACTGCTCCGCTCCAAGGAACACTTTCCAACCTATTTATGTAACTGGAATTCCTCATCCCTTGAAGAATTCTGAAGAATTGCTTCCGCAACCTTTCGAATGCCTTCTCATATTTTATAAAACGTGGTCCCCAGAACTGGAAGCAATACTCCTGTTGAGGCCAAACCATTGTTTTGTTCTTGGGTAAAAGCCAGAATTTTGAGATCATGGCCAGAATCCTCTGGCCGTTTGCTGGTGGTGGAGTTCTCTGGTCCCACTGGCAGCGCGCCCCCCACCTGCAGATTTCCCGGTGCCATGGGGTGGGGTTCAATGGGATTTCCCATTGGCAATGACAGGAGCAGAGAATCGCACTGCCAGCGAACGGCGCGCCATCACCTGCCACCAAGAAACATGTGGCTGGGAGGATGGAGAACCTGCCTCAAATTTTTAAGCCAAAAGTCACAGGGACAGTTTTTATATCTTTTGAGGGATTGACACATGTGCATGATTTGGGACTAAACATGACTGTCTCAATGGACTGGAGTAAAAACAAACAGAATTTAAAAATTCACATTAATTCTGTAACTTTTTTAAGATAACATTATAAACCGCATGCATTTTATCCAATCCAATATAAATATATATTGTAATGAGTTAACTACAAAACATTACATTGAAATTCCTTGAGATCACGGATTACTATCTGAATCACCAAGCAATTCGATCCAATAGTCTGTTTTTAAAAATATTATTGATTCCCATGATGTGGGGGTCACTGGCTTGGTGAGCATTTATTGCCCATTCCTAAATTCCCTCGCGAAGGTGGTGGTGAGCTGCCTTCTTGACCTTATCCAGTCCATGAGGTGTAGGTACACCCACAGTGCTATTAGGGAGGGAGTCTCAGGATTTTGAGCCAGCGACAGTGAAGGAACGGCAATATGGATTCAAGTCAGAATGGTGTGTGGCTTGGAGGGGATTTTGCAAGTGATTGTGCTGCCCTTGCCCTCCTTAGAACATACTGTTGATGGTCCTTGGTGACTTGATGTTGTGCATCTTGGAGATGGTACATACTACTGATGGTGGAGGGAATGAATGTTTAAGGAGGTGGATGGGGTGCCAATCAAGTGGGCTGTTTTGTCCTGGATGGTGTTGACCTTCTTCAGCACATTGGAGCTGCATTCATCCAGACAAGTGGAGAATATTCCATAATAGACTTGTGTCTGCTAGATGGTGGACAAGTTCTGGGGAGTAGAGGGGGTTAAACATTCACCACAGCATTCCCAGCTTCTGACCTGCTTTTGTAGCTGCAATATTTATATGACTGGTCAAGTTCAGTTTCTGGCCAATGGGAACCCCCAGGATCTTGATCGTGGGAGAATTCAGTGATAGCAATGCCATTGAATGTCATGGGGAGATGGTTATCTTCTCTCTTGTTTGAGATGGACATTTGCCTGGTACTTGGGTGGAAGAATGTTACTTGCCTCTTATCAGCGCAAGCCTGAATGTTGCCCAGGTCTTGTTACATTTGGACATGGACGGCTTCAGTATCTGAGGAGTCCTGAATGATGTTTAATATTGTGCAATTATGAGCAAACCGCCCTAACTTTGATCTTATAATGGAGAGAAGATCATTGATGAAGCATCTGAAGGTGATTGAGTCCAGAAGCTATCCTGAGGAACTCCTGCAATGATGTCTTAGCACTGAGATGAATGACCTCTGACAAGCACAATCATCTTCCTTTTTGCTAAGTATGATCCAAACAGTGGAGAACCTTCCTTTTGACTTCAGTTTCGCGAAGGTTTCTTGATGCCAAACTTGGTCAAAAACTGCCTTGATGTCACCTCACCTCTCACCTTGTCTCTTGAGTTCAGCTCTCTGTCCATGTTTGAGCCAAGGCTGTAATGACATCAGGAGCCAAGTGACCCTCACGGAACTTAAACTATAAGCATCATTGAGCAGGTTATTGATGGCTGCATAAGTGCCACTTGAAGCACTGTCGACAACACTGCCATCACTTTGCTGATGATTGAGTGTAGACTGATGTGGCGGTAATTGGCTGTGTTGGATTTGTCCTTTGTGGTCCTCCTGGTCTTAAATTCCACACCAATTTGATCCATTTCTTATAACTGGCCTTTCTCATGAACAAGAGTGGCAATGTCTTTCTGAAATGTCTCTTCGGGAAGAGTTTTGCGTTTGACTATCACCAACGGTTTTAATTTTGTGACATTGCCCATACAAGATGAATCCTCTGTGAATCACGTCCCCTCGTGGCCAGTCATCCTTGCCAGCTTGGCTTATTCACAAATTTTGGTCAGTCTTCTTTGCAGGCATGTCAAAGTTCATCATGTTTCATCCATACTTCCAATACAGATCATTGGATTGGTGGGTCTTCTCTCAATACCAGATGACAAAATGGTGGAATTTGATGATTTTTGTCATTGAGTTCAGGTGTCAGTTGCAGTGAAATTTTCACATTTCAATGCAGTACTAAACCATGCATTTTCATAGATCTTAAGCACTGGCCTTGAATTCTGAAATACCATCTCTCTTCACTCCTCTGGGCAGCACGGTAGCACAGTGGGTTAGCACTGCAGCCTCAGGGCGCCGAGGTCCCAGGTTCAATCCGCCTTTGGGTCATTGTCCGTGTGGAGTGTGCACATTCTCCCCCTGTCTGCGTGGGTTTCACCCCCACAACCCAAAAGATGTGCAAACTAGGTGGATTGGCCACGCTAAATTGCTCCTTAATTGGAAAAAAAATTGAATTGGGTACTCTCTTCACTTCTCTGAGAGTGCAGAGCCGAATGGTTCTGCGCATGATAATATAACTGCTTTGCCTGTTATCCCATTCTACCACACTTTCTTTCTCCAGTTTGTAGCCATCCAAGATGGCCACCTGCAAAGGACCATGGGAATTATGGCCAACCCAAGACTCAGACAGATACAGAGCCTATGTGTATCTGAAATACAGGTAACCAAGCCTGATCGAAACCCCCCCTCATTTGCATTTCAATGGCCCATTTTCCCAGGACAATAGAACTCCAATCAAGAAACCGGTACAGCCACAGACTGATCAGCGCCACTCCTTTTACACAGAAAGCCTAACTGCCAAGGTCAATGACCGCTAAGGACCCGCCCAGCGACCAAGGCACCTGCCCTTTATTGGCCGAAATCGAAGACAGTGATCAGAGCCCTGTCGAACTATTGGGTCCAAGATTAAGGACTGCCCCAAAGAGCGCGAAATCCCAGAGGGATAAAAGAGGACACAGCCATGTGTTCTGTCTCTTTTGGATCCGGCCTGTGTCAACCCAATCAATTGTAGCAGGAACAGCTAGCCAAGTTCAAGACCAATGATCGCTACCTGACGGACGGTCGCCGGTCGCCCTGAAGTTAAGTATAGGTTATTGTAGCTGATAGGTATAGTTTAACTCGTAGTAGATATTGTGTTTGCATGTCGAGGTAACTCTTGTGTATGTAAATAAACCATCTTTTGAACTAACTAACTGGTTCTGTGGTCATTTGATTAATATAAGGGGAGGTTTGTGGTTCACCAACATTATCATTAATATTAGCAACAGTATTGGCAACGCTGTTGGGATCGAAAATGGGCAACATTATTGGCGAACTCTGACGGGACTCGACTAGAGTTTGTCACTCCGAGAGAACCCACAAACTTTGAATCCAATTGCGAGAAAGATAAAGTACCACAAGTGCAAGTTCCATATCGACCAAATAACCGAATTTCGGAAGTGTGTAGTAACCCCCATGCGTACCTAACAGGAAGAGTGAGGTAAACTCGTTAGAATTGTGTACAACGATCGAGGGATTGTGAGCCGGAAAAAAATCTTAAGCCATAACCGCTGTTCAAATCGCTGCCTTATTCCCCTGTCCCAAATTCAAAGTAGAGCAAGAAATAAAATAAGTAATGGCCACTCAAGCAATGGAAAGATTGATAAATCCATAGGAACCCAAGGTCGCAGCGACCAACAGAGCAGAGCAATGCCCCATATGGGAGGAAGAGTGAAGGAAATACTTAAAGGGGAAAGGATGGCCCCTTTGGTTGAATTTTTGTGCTAATGATGAGTCAGGTCCAGGAAAGATAGGACAGACTTGGTGGGAAAACCTAAGCGAGGTCCACAAGAAAAATGTAGGGAAAGTCAGAAAGCCGATGGCAATAGTGTCCTGTTTGGCACAATTGCGAGGCACAGAGGGAGGTCGTGAAGACGCTCCATAGGCAATTAGTTGACAAGGAAGAAAGGAACGAGGGAAACAGTAATGAAAGCGAGAAGATAATTGAGCAACTCCGGGAACAGTTAGCAGCTAAGGATAAGGAAATGGCCGATGTAAAACGTGCACATCAATCTGGTCTAGTTCACCTTAGTAGCTTCCAGACCCAGTACGATAAAGCCTACCAAGATACACAACGCGCAGTCCTGGTAAGAGAGGAAACAGAACAACAGGTCGCCCAGTTAACTAGCAAATGCGCAGACTTAAAAGCAGCTTTGAGAGCACTCCACAGCTCCTCTAAGGAACAGAGGCAGAGTACCGTTGACCATGCAAATACCGACAGAAGATAGAAAAGTTACAGTTGCTACTCTCAGTACAGAATGGCTTCAGGTACACTTTCGGGCATGATTTAGATGAGGAAGATGCTCCCGATTGGCAAGAATTAAACGAAAGCGCCCAAAGATACATAGAGGGCACGGGAAATCAAAATCGAGCCCCCCACTCCCCAAATAGAAAAGCACCCGCACCGCCGACTGCACAGGCAGCACACACCCCCACTCACAATTCGACCCCCATGAATCCGGTCACCACACAACGCAAGTCATCGGATCAGGATGAGCCTGATATCGTTCACACCACCCCACTATCCATAATCCAATTAGGAGAAGCTTGCACAAAAATTACTCCATTCTAGCCCACCGCAGACCCACACAGCTTCTTTGAGGAGGTGCACCAACAAAAAGTTATGATGGCCTAGTCGAGAGGGAGGAAGTAAAGCTAATAGTTATGAGCCTCAGCCAGTCCGTAAGATCAGCTTTGCTCGAACCCCAAAATGTAGCAGGAGGAACCCTACAGGAAATGAAAACAGCCATATTAGATGCCATCGGGTAGAACAAAGGAGATCCAGTCAAGGGTTTAAATCACTGCAGGCAAAAGGAGGGAGAGCATCCGACCGCATTCGCTGGTCGTCTATGGATTCATTTCACGGCAGTTTACGGACAATTGAACCGCGCACACCTAAATGAGGAGGACATCACTAAATGGTCCCGCAGCTTAGTCTCACATGCAACAGACGCAGGTCAAAAGACTTGTGTAAACTATGACCCCGTAGACCACACACAATGAAGTTTGGATATTGAAACGACTTTCAAGAGCATGGGAACAAACCGTACACCGACAGACAGATCAGGACAAGATAGAAGCAAACATGCACCCAGTTAGGACTAGCCAGGACCCAGCATGGATAAACGTGGGTAGACACGAGGGACAGCATCCCAGAGCACAGGCACCACGAGGTTGTTACAATTGTGGCCACGTGGGACATTACGCGCGCCGATTGCTGACAAAACCCCACGAACCAGCACCGATACCAACAACCAAACCCCCCACCTAGGAACAATGTTAGGCCCATGCATAATGTTAGCGACCATTCAAACGATTTAGGGTTTAATTCCACAGATTGATGGTGTTTGGACTCCCCAACTTGGGTCTGTGACACACGCTGGGACAAATCAGGCAGACCAGTAGTTACGGGCACAGTCCGGGGACATACAGTCGATTTTCTTTGGGACACAGGAGGAACCCGCACCACTTTAAACTCCTCCACCATGTTTCAACAGGACAAATAGCCCACCACAGACATCATCACCGTGAGTCGACTCACCGGCCACATACAGCAAGGATGTATCACAGCTCCCGTACCCATTCGGATAGGGAACATTAGCACCAGGCACCCCGTCGTTTTAGTTGACATACCCCAAACAGCAGAGCACATTTTAGGCATTGATTTTATGAGCTCCCATAACCTTTTGTTTGACCCAGTAAACAAATGTGTATGGCGAATGGCCAAAACAGCTAGGGCTCCCGTTACGTTCACAGTAGGGGATTATGAAAACAGGGTTTGCTTAGTAGAGGACTATTGGTTTAATCCGCAAACAATTAGTGCAGACGAGACGATTAGAGAGGTCCTCATAAAACACAAAGCTTTCTTCGCCCAACCCAAACAGGACTGTGGGATGATCCCAGGTACAGTAAAGATTTCAGGTCCCGATCCAAAGCGGCAAAAGCAATACGGTTTCCCACAGCATGCCGAGGGTGAGATTTTGAAGGTTATTAACAGTTTGTTAGACCAAGGAGTTATTCGACCCATAGCGTCCACAAATAATACCCCAATTTGCCCCGTACAAAAGCCCGATGGTTCATGGCGACTAACTATCGACTACCGAGAACTTAAAAAGGTAACTCCTTTAGCAGCCTTCACTGTTGCCACAAGTCCTGCGACCATGCTCAAACAGGGAGTACAGGCAAAGTACTTCACAGTGCTGGACATCAGCAATGGCTTTTGGTCCATCCCATTAGACAAGGCCTGCCAATATAAATTTGTATTTACGTTTCAAGGGCAGCAGTACATGTGGACATGCCTCCCACAAGGATTCCATAACTCCCCCTCCATTTTCCACCGACAATTGGCCAACGGACTTTCTTAATTTTCCCGACCCGAATGCCTCATACAATATGTAGACGATCTGCTCTTGCAAATGGACACAAAAGAGGAACACGTAGAGCTCTTATATGAATTACTAGGCCTACTGCAATCCATCAGATGCAAGGTCAACCACAAAAAGGCCCAGATTTTAAAGGAAAAGGTTCTTTATTTAGGCACCATCATCACCCACGGGAAGAGAGAAATTGAGCAAAAACTGATCGAGTCCATCGTTAAATTGCCCCTGCCCCAAAATGTCACTGCACTCCGGTCATTCCTAGGTTTGGTAGGATATTGCAGAAATCATATAGATGGTTTTGCCACTAAAGCAGCCCCACTCTCAGAGTTCCTTAAAAAGAACGCCCCATGGGAATGACTTTCGCAGCACACAGATGCCATTGATGATTTAAAACGCGCCCTAGGCACAGCCCCCGCTTGATAAGTTCCAGACACAGACTTGCCCTATGCCATAGACGTAGCAACCACCAACTAAACCCTATCAGCAGTGCTCCTGCGAGAACGACACGATCACCTAGGACCCGTAGCCTATGCCTCAAGAGTATTCAACCCCGTAGAGCAAGGATTCTCAGCCTGCGAACGGCACTTGTTTGCAGTCTTTTGGGCAGTACAGTACTTTGCGTACATCACAGGCCTTAGCCCAGTAACAATTTGACCGAGCACACCCCCACGCAACTATTACTTGACGATAGATTAAAGGACGGTTCAGTCAGCCAAATCAGAGAGCTCGCTGGACACTACTGTTACAAGGCAGGGACATTACGGTAAAAGGCATCAAGACCGACACATAATCTCCAATATGCAGGGACCCCACATGAGTGGCAGATTATAGAAGCCCAACAGCACACAGGACCCTTTATCCCAAAGTCACTACACCCACGAGCAGGCAGTATAACCCAGGATTCTCAAACCACAGGGAATGCTTAAAAAATTCATGTAGACAGTTCCTCCACAATCAAAAATGTAGTTAGAATTATTGGTTGTGGAATTTACGTAGAAGACGCGCAGGGACGCCCACTAGAATAGATATCTTTAAAATTGCCTGGCCACCCAAGTTCACAAGCAGCAGAACTCAGAGCCATAGCCTATGTAATTCAGCACCCTGACTCTTTTCCAACCCCCGCAGACATGCACACATACAAGTTGTCCGAGTGTAATAGTTTAACAGACACACTGACTGTACAGGACGGCATAGTTTAAAAAAATGGAATTTATGTGGTCCCCACCCAGGACAGAAACCAGCTCATTTACCAGTTTCATGACGGACAAGGACATCAGGGGATAGACAATACCATTGGCCATATAAGACCTTTGTGTTGGTGGCCCGATTTAAAAAGCGATGTAACTCATTATGTCGAGAATTGCCTTATCTGTGCACAGAACAATCCCGAACGTTACTCAAAGAAAGGACACCTACGTCACACCCGACCTGTGAATGGCCCTTGGACAAATTTGCAAATCGATTACATTGGCCCCCTTCCCCCTTGCAGAAATGGTTTCAAGTACGTGCCGGTTGTAATCGACACCTTTACTAAATGGGTAGAAGCATTTCCCTCACGGACAAACACAGCAAAGGCCACCACTAAGATTTTGATCCAACAGATATTTACACGCTGGGGTCCCCCCCGCAGCATTGAGTCAGACCAAGGTTCCCACTTCACCGGCAGAGTCATGCAAAATGTTTTTAAAATTTTTGGAATCAGGCAGAAATTCCATATAGCACATCACCCCCAATCCAGTGGCATTGTCGAGAGAATGAATTGAACTTTAAAAGCGACCATTAGGAAGATGGTGCAACAGAACAATACCACATGGGACACAGTCCTCCCATTTGCTCTCATGTTTATTCGGAACACCGTTTCCAGTCCCACAGGTTTCACCCCCCACACTCTCATGACCGGACGACCCATGAAGGGTGTTGAATATTTATTAGGCCTCGATTTGGCAAGCCCCACAGTAACCGCCCTCACCCACGAAAAAGCAGTCCAACAGGTTACAGATAACATGAAAGCGGCACAACTCACTGCAGCTGTCTGATTAGATGCTAGAAGGAAGCAGAGTAAAGCCAGCTTTCACAAAACCGTTGACCCTGTAGAGTACACATTCGGTCATCAAGTAATGGTTTCACTTTACAACCCCAGTTCTTTCCTCTCCCGCAAATTTGCAGGACCCTACTCCATTTCCGACAAAGTGAGCCCCTCCGTGTACAAGATAATGTACCCCAACGGTAAAACTGGTTGGTTCCATAATCAACCAACTCAAAGTCTACAGATCCCAATGTAGCCACTCCCACCACATCTCTCTGGCAATAGGAGACATTACGCCCCACCCATCGACAACCTAGTCCGACCCCTACGCCAACCCTCCCCCAGCCATGCCAGCATTTATCCCTTGTCCACGCCCACAGACCCGAACTTGTCTCTGCCCACAGGTACAGATTTTCACCTTGAATTTGACTGCGACGACAGTGAAAGCCTCCCGGATTTGATTACTATCCCTGAACACTGGCGCGATATCTGCCCCCAGTCACCCCAGCCCCCGGAACCACGACTTAGATATCGTTGACCCCCTATATGCCCTCCCCCAGCCACCGCCACAGCCACCGCCCGATCATGGTAACTTGCCCTCCACTCCCACTGCCCCTACACCTCATGACAAACAAGCCCCTCTTTGGCACCACGACAACTCTTGCAGACGAGTAAGGCACAACGATTCGGACCATCCGACGGCCCACGCGGCCATGGCACAGAAACGGCAGGCACGAGTCTGGCAACCGGGAGATGGTGATGATTCAGATACTGGCTCTCATTTCGGTAATGCTTTTGCAACACTGTTTGATACAGAACCCTGAGGTGTCCAGATGATGAGAAAGAGACACCACCTAAGTATTAAGGTTTCCAAGTTCTGATGGAGCCTGCCCGCCTTTTCCTTCTTCTTTTTTACTACATGGTTTTAATTCATATCACCCGACACACAATTACTCCTCTGATTCGAGGGTGCGATGCCCTATGCCAGTTAAAGGCACAAGTTTGTCGAGAAACAGATCACTGTTCTCCCAGTCTTTATGACAAGTTTCCACATGACTACAAACTCTTACCATCTACCCAGGTCACCCAGGTAGGGAGTAACGGCACTGGTCCCCGCCCTACACGGGGATTCCACCCATTCTTATCATGCAGCGGCCCACACGCACCTCATGTTCCCATCACTTCATACGCTCTGGAATGGTTCTCTACACTCTGCATGGTCTTTGGCAGGCCTTAGTTTCACCTTCTCCATCTCCCTTTGGTGGTGGTATAAAGAATGCATTTTGCCACATTCTGTATGCTCACCCCTTCTTTCCTTTACCTTTTGCGACCCCCTGGTCGCTCCCCACCTGCTATTTACACATATGACACGATTGGTTGCTATACTCGCAACTACCTCTGAACCCTGGGATAAAATCTATAAAACAGGCCGCCCTGAAATTCGGCTGGTTAAGGTAAGCCTCAACTACCATTGGTTGCAAGTAAAGAAAAGACTGGTCGGAGAAATTGTCCACCCACTCCCTGCATTGACCACAAGCTGCGAGAGTCTCTGTACTTTAAAAATTTGCATTTCTTGTCTCTCCAAAATGGTGTTTCAAAAAGAAAAATGAGGGAGTCACACATGGTGACAATCATGACGGGTAAAGGAGTAAGGAGAGAAAGACTAATAAAATGAGATATTAACAAAAGATAATAACAGATACTATGCTTGCGCCCCCAGGATCACCCGGAAAACAGAAAACACAAGATGAAGCAAGGACTGCTGACATGTGTTTGGATCATCGCTGGACTTTTGCAACTGCGCGCGCAAGGACTCTTGTTACAAACCCCACACCAGCCCCGAACACTACCGCACAACAGGCCACCACCAGCCCGGACACTACACCACACATAAAGACAGACAGCGAAACCCCACTTGGTGCGAAAACATTGCCAAATGGAATCCCCTTTCATACACAGTAGAGGCCCTTTTAGTAATTGCAAGAATCTGCAGTGTCATTCAGACAATCAGAGTCCGTAAATGGCGAGCAAAAGCTTCCCGCTCCCCGATAGATACAGTCCGATCCCCCTTCTTTGGAATTCAACAAAATTAAATTCATGTACCAATTGTTGCTAAGAATAAACCATGTACCTCTTTAACTTCATTAGGATTAAGTAGAAATGTGATGCTGCTGTTTTAAATTTTGTACTGTCTATAAGTTCTTTGATATTCACCAGCAGCATGAGAGTAGCTTAGATAGCGTTAGCTAGAGATCAACTGTTCGGATAAATTAAATGTTTTATAGTGACCTGAATTAGAGTGACCGTTAGAGATGAATTAATTTATGGTTGTATTAATGGAATATTAGGTAAATGTCTCAAACCATAAGATAGAGTAGAGTAGAACCTTGCCTTGATCAAGTGTGACCGGTCCACCAAGAATGAACAGGGATCGATAGTGTGATACACCACGCTTCACATTCAGGATCAAGAGGACGGAATGTAGCCAACTAAGATGGCCACCTGCAAAGGACCATGGGAATTATGGCTAACCCAAGACTTAGACAGATACAGAGCCTATGTGTATCTGAAACACAGGTAATCAGGCCCGCTCGTTTGCATTCCAATGGCCCATTTTCCCAGGACAATAGAACTCCAATCAAGCAACCGGTACAGCCACAGACTGATCGGTGCCACTTCCTTTACTCAGAAAGCCCAACTGCCAAGGTCAATGACCGCTAAGGACCCGCCCAGCTACCAAGGCACCCGCCCCTTTATTGATCGAAATCGAAGACAGTGATCAGAGCACTGTCGTACTATTGGGTCCAAGATTAAGGACCGCCCCAAAGAGCGCTAAATCCCAGAGGGATAAAATTGCCCTTAGTGTTGGGTGGGGTTACTGGGTTATGGGGATAGGGTGGAGGTGTGGACCTTGGGTAGGGTGCTCTTTCCAAGAGCCAGTGCAGACTCGATGGGCCGAATGGTCTCCTTCTGCACTGTAAATTCTATGAAAAGAGGACACAGCCATGTGTTCTGTCTCTTTTGGATCCGGCCTGTGCCAAATCAATTGTAGAGGAACAGACAGCCAAGTTCAAGACCAGCGATCGCTACCTGACGGATGAGCCCAGCAGAGACAAAGCCGCTTTCTTTGAACCAGCCAAGTGAAATTCAGATAAAGGCCTTATCCATTTGCACAGTGCCGGTCGCCCTGAAGTTAAGTATAGGTTATTGTAACTGATAGGTGTAGATATTGTGTTTGCATGTCGAGGTAACTCTTGTGTATGTAAATAAACCATCTTCTGAACTAACTAACTGGTTGTGTGGTCATTTGATCGATATAAGGGAAGGCTTGTGGATCACCAACATTATCATTAATATTAGCAACAGTATTGGCGACACTGTTGGGATCAAAAATGGGCAACAAGTTTAAATTGAATTGTTTGCTTGTTATTCTTGCTGGAATTAGTCAGATCCATTCGCCCCGTCGACTGGCTGGCTGATTGTCCCAAGAATTAATGGGAGGATGATCGAAATGTTCCCATGTGTGGTTTTAAATGAATGACTATACTATTAATTAATCAGCACAAACAGTTTTGATCCCTGAAACCTAGGATCACTTTTTACACGGGGTACATGAAAAATTAGATTTTTTAGGCCAAATGTTATGGGGTTGACTTTTGCACAGGCATATCTATATTAATCAATAACACTTTTTTAAAAAATGTATCACTGTGGCTGTATGTTGCATCTTTACAAATGCAGGTTCAACTTTATTTTGTTTCTTTACAAATGAAAAATTGCATTGATCGGCCAATTGGAACAACAGATATGATCGGTGGAAAAGGGATTTTGGAATAATTTATAAAGCATTAATTTAGGAATATTTTCCTTCATATTGCAGCTTATTTGGAAACATTGCAGAAGTTTTGGAATGTTAACTTTCTTTTGAAATTTTTTATTTGATTTCCAGTGTAGAACATGAATTACCGAACAGAGTTTCACCAGAAGTGAGTCATAAATTCATTGTCCACCCTCTCAGCTGAATTCAGCAATCACTCAGCAATAACCTATTCACTGATGCTGAGTTTGGGTTCTGCCAGGAATGCTCAGCTCCTGACCTCATTACTGCCTCAGTGAAAATGTGGACAGAAGAGCTGAATTCCAGAGGTGAGATGAGAGTGGACTGTCCTTGACATCAAGGCAGCATGTGACACAGTGTAGCATCAAGAAGCTCCAGCAAGGCAGCATGGTGGTGCAATGGTTAGCGCTGCTGCCTCATGGCGCTGAGGACGCGGGTTCGATCCCGGCCCCGGGACACTGTCCGTGTGGAGTTTCCACATTCTCCCCCTGTTTGCGTGGATCTTACCCCCGCAACCTAAAAGATGTGCAGGCTGGGTGGTTTGGCCACGCTAAATTGCCCCTCAATTGGAAAAAATAATTGGGTAATCTAAATTATTTTGAAAAAAGAAGCTCCAGTATGGAAACAGAGAGAAAACACTCCACTGTTTAGAGTCATACCTGGCATAAAAGGCAACGGTTATGAGTTGTTGGAGGTCAATCATCTCAGTCCTAGAACATTGCTGCAGGAGTTCCTCAGGGTAGTGTCCTAGGCCCAACCATCTTCAGCTGCTTAAACAATAATCTTCCTTCCAACATAAGGTCAGAAGTGGAGACATTCACTGATTGCACAATGTTCATCACCATTTCCCATGCTTCAGATACTGAAGCGGTTTGTGTCCAAATGCAGCAAGACCTAGACAACATTTACGTTTGGGCTAATAAGTGGTAAGTAATATTTATGCTACACAAGTGACAGACAATCACCATCTCCAACAAGAGAGAATTTAACTATCGCCGTTTGACATTCAACAGCATTACTATCACTGAAGGCCCCACTATCAACATCCTGGGGTAACCATTGATTGGAAACTGAACTGGACTAGCCATATAAATACTATAACTACAAGAGCAGGTCAGAGGCTGGGAATACTGTGGATAATTCACTATAAGCAAGCTCTCCATGAATTGCTCCCAGTTTGATGGATCTGGTTAACATATTCCTCTCTTATTTTTATATTTTAAAAACAATTTGGAATCGACTTAATGTTTTTTTACATTAGCCTTTCTTCTAAATATATGAATGGCTTTCTTGAATTCTATCCTTTCTCTCTGGTGAAGATTATTTGCAATGTGATTCCTCTTTAAAGAGGAACAACTGAATCCGATAACTAAGAGCAATCAACAGTGCAGATGAGAAATAGAATAGCAGGCCTAACTAATAATCCCCAAGACGTTGAAGCTTACATCCAGCACTGAAAGCAATACATTGGCCTATGAAAAACATACCAGATTAAGAACGAAAATCATCAGTAATCCTATAACTGTTGTCAAATACTGTAAGATGTTCAGTTTTAGGATGACTATGTCTTGCATTAGCTCAACAATATGTGTGGTCAAGGACAAGTGAATGCATCAAGTGCAAAAATGTTATTTCAGTACTATTTTCTTCACAGCTGGTTATTGTTCTTGAATATTCTACAAAGCAGAGACTAAATGTTGGAACCTTCAGTGTTTTTGCAGTTTGTAAACTCCAAGGGCAAAATCTGACCATATTTTGTCAAAGTTCCAGTTTTAGTGAGAAAACCAGTGAGAATCCCAGCAACGCTGATGGCGGGAAAACAAACCGAATATTCAGCCTCTTAAATAAACTATTTTGTTCCCACATGATTCACGCCGCTCTTGTAGCGGCTTGCCTGTGATTCGCTCGTCCTGGGAAAGCGTAATCTTTGCAATCAGCGGGATGCTTCATTTAAACACATCTCCAGCACTTGACTAAAGTCCAGTCGGGTGATGAATGCCAGGAAGTCAGCACCAAGATCTTTGGAAGGAGCCCTCATGAAACTCCTGGCTGATGTGGAGCAGAGGCGTGACATCCTCCATCTGCACTCCCGCAGACATCCATAAACCAAAGTCACCACCCCGGCCTGGGAAACAGTGGCCACGATAGCGAGTGCCAACTCGCTGCATAAGACGACAGGGCAACAGTGCCGGAAGGAGATGAATGACCTCTTTCGCGCAGCCAGGGTAAGCCTGTCTGATGTGTACCGCTGCACCCCTTCACACACCTTCACACCTCCACAGTGATCCCTCACCCAGCCACCTCACAGATTCCCGACACTTATGACGCCCTCCCTCCACTGCCCACTCCCTATGTCCCCGCCAGTAGATAATCTGCTCCTCACATCCTCGCTCCCACTCAAGTCCCACACATGTCAGGCTTCCTCACCATCTGACTGGTTAGGACTCCCACCTGCACTCTCCCCATCTGCCTCATCGCAGGAAAGACTGGAGCACAACTGGTGTGAGCGGGCATAGCCTGCCGAAGTCATGCCCGAGCTGAGATGCCTAATACCCTTTAAGGAGAGAGCCCTTGAGCTAACAGGCAAGTAGCAGGACCGTACCTGTGCAGAGGGTGAAGTGGGGCCAGCATACAAAAGTGAGAACCACCGAGACAATGTGAGTTAAATCCTCCCATCATTTATCCCACGTGATGTACCAATGCCATTTTGCTTCACTTGCAGGTCAATCAGTCGACCAGCCCGGACGATACACCTGCCCTCTGGAGACCACAGACCCGGGCAGCTCAGAGGGAGACATCTCGGAGGCAAGCATTGAAGTGGTTTCACAGTTGTCACCTGCACCCTCCACTGCGCAGATATTCACAGGTTGGTGGGAATGACTAATAGGCAGGCTTCTGGGTCACCGATTGGTGAGAACCTCACAGCTGAAGATCCACAGCAGGCAGAGAAAATAAAGTCCCGAGAAACTGGCACTCGACGGGATGTTGGAGGCCAGTGTTTAGATGAATGTAAACTTTCATATACAGCCTCGCCTTGCTTTACAGAAACAGGTTGTTTCACCTTTAGGAATGCTTGTCTATTACTCCTCAAACCTGACCTTGCTCAGTTATCACAGTATAGGACCTTAGACCTGTTTTCTGCAATAACTTAGCACATGTTGACCAGCCATCAGGTTCCTCCACTCTCACCATGTCATTTGGTTTCAAAGGTTTCAGACTCCTGGTAGACTTGTCATAATTTTCTTTTTGTTTCTTCTTCTGAGATGCCATTTGATCTCTTATCTTCTCAGTTAGCCTTTGCTTGGTATGGCATGGTAAAGCCGTTTATAGTTTCCGATTCATCAACATTGTTGCTGGCGATAAATTACAGTTTAATAGAGATGTTTGAGAGCTTAGCAGTGCTAAATATGGATCATTGTTACTGCCCTTAGCCTTCTTCAGTAACTGTTTGACTAGCTGATCCCCACCCCTGGTACCATGTTATGTTCTTGTACAGAGACAATTACTGAGTCGACGTACTAAAGAACATCTAGTTGAAGACTAGTTAATTTGATTATAATATAATAAACTGTGGGTAGGAAACTAGAGGTATAAAACTGGAACTGATATAAACATGACTGACCATGATGGTTTCACCTCCAGATTCTCCCCAGGCTAGTGTCACATGCTATTACTCCCTCACTAGCACACTATAGCCACTCCCACAGTTCTCCCTCTTATCTCCACCTGAATGAAATGCTTAGACACTTGAGATGTCTCAATGGTCCCTAACCACGTTCCCCCCCAAGTGTGAGGAGTTGGGAAGTTGAGTGCATTCAATGGACCAGCATTCTAACCTCACAGGTAACATAGACCCTAACCGCTGAAGCCCACCCTGCCCAAGACCCCAAACTTACCAGTTCCATGGATCCCTGGGACATCTCACAGCTCCTCTTGCAGTCCCAACATCGGCCACTAATGCGCTTTTGGCCAGCAGCCTCAGGGGGTGGGAACTTCCTCCCTAGTGAGGGAGCAAAAGTCCCACTTTGTTCTAGTTTAGTCCACCCGCAATTATGGCTATGGGCAGAGGTGTCGCGAAATGGGTTGGCCTCGTGCCAACTTTGCCTCCCGGTGGCTGAGCCATTCATTGTCCCCCTCCTGCCCTGCTTATTCGACCTGTGGTGTTTATCGGCGCATGGTCGCTTGTAGAGTCCCTTTGCTTCAGTATCACCCTCAGTTTCAATATTTGTTTAGAGATGCTCCCTCAGTATCTGAATTACAATAATTAGATGAACGTTGAATCCAAATAAGCCTAGCAGTATACAAGATGGGGTTTGCGAGCAGCGGCTGAGCTGCTCAAGAAGGATTTTAATACTCAGTAAAGTTATTCCTTTTGTATTCATTCTGCATAATGAAACCTAAAGCAGGTTTTCAATAAGAACCTTTACAACTGGGTTGATGCCAGCCACGTCATTCTCACATTTTATATGGCAGAAAGATTTCTAGCTCACCAGTTGGGCTTCTCTTCACATCCCCGGGTTAGCTGATACACATGGCCCCTTGGGTTTTGCCGATGTTCACTTGATATTATTTTCCAACAAACTGTGGATCAACAAGATTCTCGAGCATACCAATCCATATTAAAGAGTAACACACTAATTCTAAAGCCATGCAGCGGAATTCTCCGTCGGTGGGATTCTCCGGTCCAACGGGTTTCCCGGCGGGGGCGCGCCGTGCCGGAAATTGTGGCTGGCAGACCGGAGAATCCCGCTCATGGTATCTAAGATCATTTGAGTAAACAGGTGTAGGCCATTTAGTCCCTTGTTTTTGTTCTGCCATATAATTTATCCACGGCTGATACATAACTTTCACTCCAACTAGTCACCTTGGTTCCATAATTCGACATAGATTTTGGTATGTTTTTGTGAGGAAAACGTATCAGTTATGCAATATCTAATTGATCAACCTTGACCCATCATTTGGGGAAGGAATTCTAGATTTCCATGTGCATCTTCTTAGTAAATCCTATTAGAATGGGGATATGAGTGGGTGGGCTAAGGGGAGTTCGGTTAAATTTTCTGAAAGTATTGTTATTAACTATGTTTTGTATAATGCTTACATGCTATTTCTAAACTATAAGTATCTCTGAACTTTAAAAAGGTAAACTACATTGTTGAACATGGTAAACAGTCTTAGACACGTTCTTGTTTTAACTTAGCTTTTGAGGATATTATGCAACCCATATGTATGGGCTGGGCTAGTAAATTACAAGCAACAAATTCTGTCAATCCCCAAAATGGGATATGCAATCTATCCTGCAGGTCTCTGTAATCTATTATATTTGTAAAGATTTAGTGCGGTTCAGTGGCCTCATCGCGCCTGAGTTGATGTCGGGTCTGTCATAATATACATTAGTACATTATGGTGCAATCACATACACACACTGATGGACATGCAGTAGGACCAACCAGCATACATAACACCGCAGCCAATCACCAGTGAGAGCACAAGCACTATAAAGACAGGGGACAGGAGAGTTCCTGCTCATTTCCAGCAGCAGCCAGCTCAGAGCACAGAGCTCACAGCCTGCATCACAGACATTCATCATGTGCTGAGTGCCTCACCATAGCTAGTGATAGGAAAGGGTCCACAGTTAAGCTGGTATTGCTTATACCCACGTTTACAGTATGTTAGCATAGTTGAACAGTTAATAAAATAGCGTTACACCACTTCCAGCATTGTTGCCGTGTTTGTGAACCAGAACACCCAACACGACAGTGTCGTGGCCATTGAATCTCATAAGAGGCCTGCATCGAGATTCGTAGTGCTCAAAACATCACACAAGGTATAACGGAATCTCTTGGGGGCTTTTTACAGTAACTTGATTGAAGCCTACTTGTGACAATAAGCGATTATTATCATTATCTGGATCTTGCTTCGTTGGGCAAGATCCAGACCCGCATATTTAAATGACTCTTTAGGCTGATTTCAATATGCGATTGTCCAATTCACCCAATGCCCGGGATTGACCAGCCTCGCCAGCGAGGTCTCAACTGGGCATCATGACCCGGTTATGATGGCATCTTGGGGGTCTCGCTGGGGAGTTGAGGCCCCCGGGTGGTCGGGCACTGGGCAGGGTGGCACCCTGTCACTCCCCTTGGCAACTGGACATCTTGGCACTGCCGTCCTGGCACCCTGGCAATACCAACATGACACCCTGAAAATGCCTGCGTGGTACTGCCTGTTCCAGGTTACCCATACCAGGGGCCAGACTGGGGGGAGGCCATGCCCGTAAGAGATGGAGTGAAGGGAGCCTCGAGGACCCCTGAAGAGGTAAGTTGGGTGAAATGGGGACGGGGTCCTATGTGGGATCTGAGGGGGGGGTTGAAATTATTCAGGAAAAATATGATGGGAGTTGCTGGATGATAGCTTACTCAAGGCTTTCAATTGAAACATTAAGGCCTCCAATTTGTGCTGCGCTTTTCACTAGTTTATCCAACCAGGTAGGTTAGGTACATCAGGCTTTCTGTTGGGTTACCTGCAACAACTGAGTTATTTTCCGAACCTGAGAATGCCCTGAGGAAATTGTTATAAATGTCAGCTAATGGTAGTGGCCCAGAGGAATCCTTTTGACAATGACTGATAACAAACTTTACCAAACAGAAAAATGATTTCCGTGCAATTACCTACCCAGTTTGCTGAACACAACCACAAATCCAATGCTTGCGTTCATTCACAGGAAGGCTCAAATCTTTCTGTAACTAAGAGTCCTCAACTGAGGGTCCACACTTGCTGAAACCACTCAGGGAGCAACACATGGGAGCAACGGAATTGCAAACAAATCACTTCAGGAAGGCTCTGTGGACTAACATATGGATGATCATGTATTTTGCAGCAGGAATACAAGGCACTAGAAAGTTACATCTGTTACAATTATGCGCAGCACAAGGCGGCGCATGCCGCTCGAGTGACGGATCTTCCTGCTCTGGCGCCAGGTGACAACGTCCGAATCCATCTTCCGGAGGGTGGCTGGGTCTGCGACTGCTGTGGTTCTTCGGCTGGTGGCTCCCCGCTCAATCCTGGTTCATCTACCTGATGGCTCCATTCACCATCACAATCGGCGTGCCCTTCGTCTGGTTCCACGCTCGCTACGCGATCCTCCATCGGTGCCACGCCTTCCTGTTGCCCCCGACCTGGACTTTGTAGAGCTTCCGGATACTCTGCATCCTCCTCACTCTGCCGTGGCCAGGCCCGATCCTCAGCCGGTGGCTCCTGACCCACCCTTGAGGCGGTCAACCCGAATTCGTTGCCCACCTCAGAGACTTGACTTATGAGCTTTACAATGTTGGACTCAATGCTTTGTTCTTTCATCCTGTTTCAGCATTTCACTAGTTTGTTTATAGCATTCGTTATTAGTTTTGTTGTTGGTGTAACACCTTGTTTTTCTTTTCTCTGCACCAGGCACCTTCCCATGTATATAGACTAGCCTCATGTACATAGTTATGGAAATACTGCACACACATGGTCAGATACACTCATTACACGTTATTTATTCTCACACAGGCACATGTTCTTTGTGAAAAAAGGGGATGTCATAATATACATCAGTACATTATGTTGCAATCACATACACACACTGATGGACATGTAGTAGGACCAACCAGCATACATAACACCGCAGCCAATCACCAGTGAGAGAACAAGCACTATAAAGACAGGGGACAGGAGAGTTCCTGCTCATTTCTAGCAGCAGCCAGCTCAGAGCACAGAGCTCACAGCCTGCATCACAGACATTCACCATGTGCTGAGTGCCTCACCATAGCTAGTGATAGGAAAGGGTCCACAGTTAAGCTGGTATTGCTTATACCCACGTTTACAGTATGTTAGCATAGTTGATCAGTTAATAAAATAGCGTTACACCACTTCCAGCATTGTTGCCGTGTTTGTGAACCAGAACACCCAACACGACAGGGTCGAGGCCGTTGAATCTCATAAGAGGCCTGCATCGAGATTCGTAATGCTCAAAACATCACACAAGGTATAACGGAATCTCTTGGGGGCTTTTTACAGTAACTTCATTGAAGCCGACTTGTGACAATAAGCAATTATTATTATCATTATCTGGATCTTGCTTCGCTGGGCAAGATCCAGACCCGCATATTTAAATGACCCATTAGGCTGATTTCAATATGCGATTGTCCAATTCACCCAATGCCCGGGATACACCAGCCTCGCCAGCGAGGTCTCAACTGGGCATCATGACCCGGTTATGATGGCATCTTGGGGGTCTCGCTGGGGAGTTGAGGCCCCCGGGTGGTCGGGCACTGGGCAGAGTGGCATCCTGTCACTCCCCTTGGCAACTGGACATCTTGGCACTGCCGTCCTGGCACCCTGGCAGTACCAACCTGACACCCTGAAAATGCCTCTGGGGTACTGCTGATTCCAGGTTACCCATACCAGGGGCCAGACTGGGGGGAGGCCATGCCCATAAGAGGTGGAGTGAAGGGAGCCTCGAGGACCCCGGAAGAGGTAAGTTGGGTGAAACGGGGCGGGGTCCTGTGTGGGATCTGAGGGGGGGGATTGAAATTATTCAGGAAAAATATGATGGGAGTTGCTGGATGATAGCTTACACTCATTGTTCAAATTTCAAGGCTTTCAATTGAAACATTAAGGCCTCCAATTTGTGCTGCGCTTTTCACTAGTTTATCCAACCAGGTAGGTTAGGTACATCAGGCTTTCTGTTGGGTTACCTGCAACAACTTGAGTTATTTTCCGAATCTGAGAATGCTCTGAGGAAATTGTTAGAAATGTCAGTTAATGGTAGTGGCCCAGAGGAATCCTTTTGACAATGACTGATTACAAGCTTTACCAAACAGAAAAATGATTTCCGTGCAATTCCCTACCCAGTTTGCTGAACACAACCACAAATCCAATGTTTGCGTTCATTCACAGGAAGGCTCAAATCTTTCTGTAACTAAGAGTCCTCAACTGAGGGTCCACACTTGCTGAAACCACTCAGGAGCAACGGAATTGCAAACAAATCACTTCAGGAAGGCTCTGTGGACTAACGTATGGGTGATCATGCATTTTACAGCAGGAATACAAGGCACTAGAAAGTTACATCTGTTACAATTATGGCTTGGAGATTGGTTCTACAGCAACCACTGTGCCACCCATTACCAAGAGTCATGTATATTAATGTCGGTCAGTGATTGGAAGTATTTTAAAAGTAAAATACCGTGGATGCTGGAAATCTCTTTGAAGAGTCGAAATGTTAACTGTTTATCGCTCCACAAAGCACAAATGTTGCTGGACCTGCTGAGTTTTTCCTGCATTATCTGTTTTTATTTATCTATTGTAAGTATTTGGTTTGAGAGCCTGGTAGTGATAATGCTAAGAACAGGCAGTTCAGGGGGAATGGGGGTGGTGTGAGTGGAGGGGATCAGGGTGCTGTCATTGAGATCTTCATCAACGGATGACAAAGTGTCTGACTGCTGTGCATCTTTGCTGTCCTCACTGAACTGGAAGCTTCCAGTGGGTGACCATAATCTAAAATACCCCCTGTGAGCTGGACTGCAAAGTGACCGGCCACCAAAATCATTTTTTTTCTCTGCTCATTGATGATCCCAGTGATGCCTGATATTAGGTGGAACTCTAATCGACAGGCAACTGTGAATTTCAAGGAGGGGCCGTAAGGCAGGTGTAATGACTCCGCAAGTCAGCTTCTGCTTTTACTGAGCAGGTTCAAAGCGAGGACATGGAGGATTGACACAGTGCGTATGTATCGTGCTAGTTCCGGTATTGCCATTGAACCAGTCCTCTGCTTCCCACCTTTATAGGTGAAAGTAAGATCATCACCATAGTGGCCTGATTTGAATATGATAATCAGGTTCCAGCCTGCTCCTGAGGGTCCCAAAAAAGTTGGCAACAGATTGATTGGGACCGGCAATGGGTCAGTAACCTCAGTGCTATGATTTTCGAAAACATTTCTGCCCTCTGGAAGCATTTCAAATTTTTGAAATGGAAACATGATTATCTAATTGATTCACAGTGTTCAATTTTAATTTGGGGGATGAGAGATAATCAGCTGTATTCTGGCAATAGGTATGTGAGATGCCAGATAAATTACTCTGTGATTATTAAATCTGTGTCTATGAATCTCATTCACCCAAGATGGCACAAGTGCCAGAGACACTGTCCTCGCATTTCCTACTTTCTGTTTGCTGGGTAGTATTTACAGCCACTTTTGCAAATTGGATAAATAGCCGATACCAATCAAACAAGACAGCAGCATCTTCTGACATTTTCCCTTAAATCTGGCACTATCATCAAATTGGTGCTACCAGCTCCAAGGCCACTAATGCCATCCCAATCAGTATTCAAAAAATAATCCTTGGCCACTGATTTTTTTTAAGCTGGCAATCTTTTCTGAATATCTTCACACATCCGATAGTATGATGGGTGAAATGCCTATGCTTTTACCCTTTCCACATGAAATTCCAACTTAGAAAATACACACCCCTGTCTAAATGCTAATTCCCCTTGCTTATGCACAAGTCAGGTGGTGTTGAACTCATTGCATGGTAAGACCTGCTTGTTTGTTTTGTTGAATGACTGATTTCCACAATGTAGACACACCAGTGAAAATAATATACACACAAGTAAGCATAAACATTCCATCATTTAGAAAATAATGTTGTCTTTGGCATGAGGAAGAAGTGAAGGATGCTTTCTAAGTTCTGTTATTTCTCTGATTGACAGCCTCATCCTCCAGTCAGGCAGCAGGAGCTGGAGCGGGCTGATGGACCATGACACTGCGAAGAGCAGGAGTGCGACCCCTTGAGGCGGGGTGGGGAAGGGATTTGATAGCTAAACTCAGGGGAGTGGCACGATTCACAAAACTTAAAGGGCCAGAAGGGAACAGTCCTCTGTTATAATCCTTCTCTTGTTCTCCAAGATAGCCAAAGATGTAGGGCGAGATTCTCTGATCCTGAGGATAAGTGTTGACACCGACGTAAACGCCATTGCGTTTCATGACGGCGTCAAGATGCCCCCCAAGAACAGCGATTCCGAGACTCTCAGTAGGCCAGCATGGCACTGGAGCGACCCACACTGCTCCAGCTGCTGATACCACCATCAAATAGGCGCTACAGATCTGCACATGCGCAGTGTGACCGGCGCCAATGCGCATATGCACAGTGCGACCGGCGCGATTGCGCCATGTGCGGTGGCTCGCTTCTCTGCGCCGGCCCCGACGCAACATGGCGTAGGGCTACCAGGGGCTGGTGCGGAGCAAAAGAGGCCCCCAGCTCGAGAGGCCGGCCCGCCGATCGGTAGGCCCCGATCGCAAGCCAGGACACAGCGGAGGCCCCCTACCTGGGTTGGCCCCCCTCCCCCCCCCACCAGGCCGCCCCCGGATGGATGCACGCTGTGGTCCTGCCGGGTAAAACAACACGTGGACGGCGCCGGCGGGACGTGGATTCTCTCAGCCCACGCCGGGCCAGAGAATCGGTGGGGGGGCCGCATACAGCGTTCCCCGACCGGCGCTGCACCGACCACGCCGGCACCAATGGCGCCGATTCTCCGCTCTCCGGAGAATCGGCGGACCAGCGTCGGGACGGCGTCGCGCGATTCGCGCCCAGCCGGGCGATTCTCCAGCCCAGCGTGGGCTGAGAGAATCCCACCCATAGTGTTGACAAAGAACATAAAACTAAATGTTTAAATCAAAACTAGTTTATTTTACGCTACTTAACTTGATTTGGTTCGCACACTCTACTGAGTAACAGTGAACAAAATAATAGTACTGAATTTGTGATACAGTAATTAATAATCTCTCTAATATATAAACAACACTCTAACTCAACCTCTCACTATCTTTCTACATCGAATTCTCTATCAGCTTCTCCCAGCATGCCTAGAGATGCATCCTTTTATAAGGTCACTCAGTGATGCCATCTAGAGTTGATATATATGAACATTAACTTGTTAAGCCTTTACGAGACTTGAACTACACATATCATTACATCCTCCTCCTTCTAGCCCACAAGCAGTCTTGTGAAGGTGCTTACCTTTCTCTCAAACTCATCCCGATGCACTCCTGCAGCCTGGAAAATACATTAAAACATGCCAGCAGGTAAAATCATAAACTGATAGATTCAATAAAATGGTGAAATAACCACCCAGCCTCCTGGGAGTGAGTTGGTGTTCTGTAACTAGTCCCATTTCAGTTAAACTTGGAAGTGAGCGGGTTGGAGATGGTTAAGGTCAAAAAAGATTTAACATTTGACGGGAATTCAACTCACCCATTTTTGTATGGTTAAATCTCCCCATTGTATGTTACCATTTTAATCATTGAGCTTGTTCTGCTTGTTTAGAATCATTTGCAGATGAAAAATCACGATTTGTGTTATTTTTCAAGGCATGAAAAATTGTTTAATTCCTTGCATGGCATAATTTCCATACATTTCCATTAAATGTTTTGAAGAGAACCTCATATCACATTCTAAACATCTCATAAATTGAATTACTTTCCTTTGAAAATCTGAGATTAATTTTCAAAGCCCAAATATTATAAACCTACATCACACAATAGGCTAATTGGCATGCACGCTTGTCTTCAAATGTACTGAAACTAATTTCCCGAAAATAGATTAAAATTATCTTGGTTTCAGTTAATTATGGTTGGAAGAAATATTAGTCTTCTGATATCAAGAAGAGAGGTGTTATCCCTGGGGAAGGAACTTTTTTCCATTTCAGACAACCACAAAAGCTCTGATTTGAACCACACAAATGACAAACAATGACCATCTCCAACAAGAGAGAATCTAATCATCGCCTGTAGACATTAAGTGCCAGGGGCTGTGCAAGGGCAGTCAATTCTATTCTATGGACAGTGCCCGGGGAGTACTGGGGAGCAGTTCTCAGGTACTGTCGGGGGCAGTGCTAGGGAACAGTGCCAGGGTACTGTTCAGGCATGATCCTCTCCCTCTTGGGGGTTGTAGTCACTTGTGCGCCTCTGGTGTGTACTAATTGTCAAGTGCATGTTGTGGGGAACAATCCTGCGTGGAGGGGAGCTATCAGGTGTGAAGGTCTGATCATGATATTTAAACCTATTCAATTTGGGGATCCCAACTTTTATTATGCCATTGGTGAGGGAGGTGACAATCGATCCAGGAAATCCTAGCGGTGCAAAAGCCGTTTTGGGACTCCGGCAGCATATTAAACCCTTGCTCCTGGTCCCCCCTCCCCCACCGAAAACGGGAGTGGAAAATCCACCCAAAGACTGTGATACTCTCAACCCCACTTGGGGTGAAAGGCTTCAAACAGTCAATTATTTCAAAAAGATGATGTTGCTGCAATGTCACTGGACTAGTAGTCCAGAGCCCCAGGTTAATGTTCTGGGAAAATGATTAAAATCCCACCATGGCTGCTGGTGAAATTGAAAGCTAGTCTCTGTATAGGGCAGCACGGTAGCATTGTGGTTAGCACAATTGCTTCACAGCTCCAGGGTCCCAGGTTTGATTCCCAGCTTACGTCACTGTCTGTGCGGAGTCTGCACGTTCTCCTCGTGTGTACGTGGGTTTCCTCCGTGTGCTCCGGTTTCCTCCCATGGTCCAAAGATGTGCAGGTTAGGTGGATTGGCCATGCTAAATTGCCCTTAGTGTTGGGTGGGGTTACTGGGCTATGGGGTTATGGGGATAGGGTGGAGGTGTGGGCTTGGGTAGGGTGCTCTTTCCAAGAGCTGGTGCAGACTCGATGGGCCGAATGTCCTCCTTCTGCACTGTAACTTCTAGGATTCCATGATTCTGTAAGGGTGACCATGAACGTTTCATCCATTGTTCCTAATGGATGTTTGAAATGTGTCAGACCCGAAGACTCATATTTGGTGTGATGCGCTGCTCTTCTGAGATCTGCTAATCAAATGGGTTTCAGAAAGGCACAGCAATCCACTCTTGCGTTTTTCCTGATATCAGATGCAAGCTGCTGTCATAGGTTTATTGTCCTTTTGGACTGCTTTTTCAATAGGTCAAATCTGAATCTTGGTAACTTGGTAACACACTGCAGGTTTCCCGTAATAAACAAAAGGAATTTGTCAATGAAAGGCAAAGTGACTACAGCCCGTCAAGTAGGAAGGAACCTAAGGTGGGAATTAGGAAGGCTAAAAGGGGTCATGAAATGTCATTGGCAAACAGGATTAAGAAAAATCCTAAGGCGTTTTATACATATGTAAAGAGCAAGAAGGTAGCCAGAGAAAGGGTTGGTCCATTCAAGGATATTGGAGGGAATCTATGTATGGAACCAGAGAAAATGGGAGAGATACTAAATGAATACTTTGCCTCAGTATTCACCAAAGAGAAGGACTCGGTGGATGAGTATAGGGTAGAATGTGTAGATATTCTGAGTCATGTTTATATTTATAAAGAGGAGGTGTTGGACATCTTAAAATGCATTAAAGTAGGTAAGTCCCCAGAGCCTGATGGGATTTATCCCAGAATACTGAGGGAGGCAAGGGAGGAAATTGCTGGGGCCTAGACAGTAATCTTTGTATCCCCATTGGCTACAGATGAAGTTCCAGAGGACTGGAGAGTAGCCAATGCTGTTCCATTGTTTAAGAAGGGCAGCAGGGATAATCCAGGAAATTATAGGCTGGTGAGCCTTACATCAGAGGTAGGGAAATTATTGGAAAAGGTTCTTAGAGATAGGCTTTACTCACATTTGGAAACAAATTGACTTATTAGTGATGGACAGCATGCTTTTGTGAAGGGGAAGTGGTGCCTCACTAATTTGATCGAGTTTATTGAGGAAGTGACAAAGATGATAGATGAGGGAAAGGCAGTAGATGTTATATACATGGACTTCAGTAAAGCATTTGACAAGGTACCTCATGGTAGACTAGTACAAAAGGTGAAGTCACATGGGATCAGAGGAGAGTTGGCAAGTTGGATACAGAACTGGCTTGGGCACAGAAGACAGAGGGCAGCAGCATAAGGGTGTTTTTCTAATGGAAGACTGTGACTAGCGGCATTCCACAGGGATCAGTTCTGGGACCTTTGTTGTTCATGGTGTATATTAATGATTTGGAAGAAAATGTAGCAGGTCTGATTAGTAAATTCGCAGATGACACAAAAATTGGCAGAGTTGTGGATAGTGAAGAGGATGTCAGAGGACACAGTAAGATATAAACTAGTTCAGGTCTTGTAGGAATTACACAATAAATGGTAGAACTCTTGTGAGTACTGACAGGCAGAGAAATCTGGGTGTGCATGTCACCGTCACTTAAAGTCGCAACTCATGTGAATAAGGTAGTCAAGAAGACATATGGCATGCTGGCCTTCATCGGTCGAGGCATTGACTATAAAAATTGGCAAGTCATGTTTCAGATGTATAGGACCTTAGTTGGGCGTCATTTGGATTATTGTGTACAATTCTGGTCGCCACACTACTAGAAGGATGTGGATGCTTTGGAGAGGGTACAGAAGTGGTTTACTGGGATGTTGCCTGGTATGGAGGTCATTAGCTATGAGGAGAGGTTAGATAAGCTCGGTCTGTTCTCACTGGAATGACAGAGGTTGATAGGTGACCTGATAGAGGTCTACAAGATTATGACTGGCATGTACAGAGTGGATAGTCAGATGCTCTTTCCTCGGGTAGGAGAGTCATGTACCAGGGGGACATAGGTTTAAAGCACGTGGGGAAAAGTTTAGAACAGATGTGCAAGTTTTTATACACAGAGGATGGTAAATACATGGAACGTGCTACCTGGGGAGGTGGTGGGAGAAGGCACGATAGCAGCATTTAAGGGGCATCTAGACAAATATATGAATAGGGTGGGAATGGAAGAATACGGACGTCGTAAGTGTAGACGGTTTTAGTTTAGGCAGGTACCATGGTCGGCACAGGCTTGGAGGGCTGAAGGACCTGTTCCTGTGCTGTTTTGTTCTTTGTTCAGGTAAGTAACAGATACAGAACACTGTACTCAGGTCTTTACATTTCCGCTCCCTGGTCCACACTGTCCGGAGCTCTGCTTCTCGAGGTCTATGCAAACTCCACATTGGACAGAATTTGTGTATTCCCACATGATTGGCCCCAAGTAAGTCACGTGGTCAATGGGGTTCACCCTCTTAAAGGGGCCACGCTACCACAGTAACAGTTCTTATTTTTATTTAAGAATAAGAAACATTTAATGCACATAGGGTGTGATTCAGTAGACTGAAGCGCTGAGATACACCCCACTATCCATTGGCACTTTACCTTTTTCTTGGCCTCGGGGAGTTTCTCTGTGCCAAGGCCACGCGTGGAGTGATTTCTTAAGCTCACCAGCAGGAAAGGTTCCTTGGAGATCATGGGAACTGCAGTCCAAATGAACAAACTGAAACCAAACCACTAAACCCTCTGTCACCTGACAGCCACAGCCCAGCTCCATCCACAAAATGACATGACTGAAGTCGTGCTGCAAGCCATGTGGTAAAACACAACCTTTCTTAAAGGGACACTCACATGACACTACTCTAGTCACTAGATGGTGCTATAGAGCAACCGTATAAATATCATGGGCTGGATTCTCCTAAATTGGGGCTATGTCCCCAACGCTGCCGTTTCACGCCAGACTTTCCATTAAAAAATTTACAGCGATTCTCCTACCTGCAGGGGGCTGGCAGGACCCCGGAGTGCTTCTCGCAGTACTGACTGCGGATACGGCACCCTACACTTCCGGTCGGGAGTCTGCGCATGCGTACGGCAGCGGCCGCACCGTGCACATTGGCAGACATGGACCGCGGACCGGCATCGACAATGTAGGCCCCCCTGGAGATGGCGCGCGCCTGTGGATCCGAGCCACCCGATTGCTGCCCCAGCCGCCAATGAGGCTCCCCCCCGGTGCTCGATCCCCCCGCCCCCCCACCAGGGCGGCCGCGGACTGAGTCCGCAGCCACCACCCACGGTTCCCGACCGACAATACGTGGTTAGAACCATGCCGTCAGGAACTCGGCCAGTTTTGCCCGGAGAATCGCTGGGCGGGGGGCCTCTGTCAATTACCCCCCAGCCGCGCCGCACAATCCGAGCGCGAGCTATTTTCTGGTCTGGAGTGATGGCGGCGATGATTCCCTCATAAACATCGATTCTCCGCCCCTGCGCCAAACGCGATTTCGGCGCAGGGCTGCGGAGAATCCCGCCCCACAGGTCTCCTTGACTTCTGGTAGATCGATGGTGATAGCTGAAGAGAGTGGGAGAGAGCAAGACTGAGTAGTTGTAAGATAATTGAACTAGTGGTATAGTTAATAGTGTAGATATGTAGTGTAATCTTTTAATTATTCTTTCGTAAAATGTTTGAATCTAATTCAATGTAGTGTAATAAATTGGCTTTGTTTATTAAACGCAGCTTGCTGTTCTTTGTTAGCACTACAGCATTCACCATCCTGAAAGAACTAAAACAAAGAACACAACAGGCCTCAGCCTAAACATCTGGAAAACAAAGATTCTCTACAAGCCTGCTCCTGCCACACAAAACTGCCCCCCAATCATCAAGATCCACGGTGAGCCCTTGGACAATGTGGATCATTTCCCATACCTGGGCGCCTCCTCTCAGTACGAGCTAACATTGACTGACAAAATCCAACATCGACTCCAATGTACCAGTGCAGTCTTCAGACGTCTGAGAAACAGAGTATTCAACACTGAGACCTCAAACCCAGCATCAAGCTCATGGTCTACAGAGTAGCCGTGGTCCCCGTCCTCCCTTATACATCAGAAACATGGACAATATACAGTAGACGCCTCAAATTCTTGGAAAGATATCACCAACGTTGCCTCTGCAAAATACTGCAAATTCACTGGCAGGTAAGGCATACCAACATGTGCGTCCTCTCCCAGGCCAATATCCCCAGTATTAAGGCACTGGTCACGCACGACCAGCTGCGATGGGCGGGCCACATTGCCCACATGCCCGACTCCCAAAACCAGTGCTCTCCTCTGAGCTCCGCAGTGGCAAGCAATCACGAGGAGGGAAGATGAAACTCTACAAGGACACACTGAAAGCCTCCCTAAATAAATGCAACATCCCACCGATACGTGGGAATTCACTTGCCTTAGAATGCACAAGCTGGAGAAAGTGCATCCTTGAAGGCGCCAACCACCTCGAACATCATCGGGTGGAACACGTGTAGGCCAAGCGTAAATAGCGGAAGGAGAGGCAGAATTGCAGAATCCAGAGCGTTCCACCCATCCAGCTGAGCAAGCACCACCTGCCAAACTTGTGGCAGAGTCTGCAGATCCAGGATCGGACATTTCAGCCACCGGAGAATCCACCTCGTTGTTGTGGAAGCAAGTCATCCTCAACTTGAGGGACTGCCCAAGAAAAAGATGAACTGAAAATACTCCAAACTTAATGCAGTGGTGTGGATGCTCGAAATGGAGGCCCTGCACAAAGGCCTAAGCCACAAAATGAATTTAGGCCCAAAGTCAAACTGCCCCAATACCTCAAATAGACATCCCCACTCCATCCGGTCGAACGCTTTTTCCACATCCATGGAAATGATCACCTCTGCATTGACGCCCGAGGAGGGCGACAGCACTACAGTCAGAAGATCCTAATGTTGGCCACAAAACCCGTCTGATCCTCAAAAATTACCCCTGGCAGGCACCTCTCCAAACGGGTTGCCAGCACAAAGAACAAAAGAACAAAGAACAATACAGCACAGGAATAGTCCCTTCGGCCCTCCAAGCCTATACCGGTCAGGATGCCAACCTTTGCCAAAACCCTCAGTTCTTCCTTGTGCCATATCCATCTATACCAATCCTATCCATGTGTTTGTCAAGATACCTTTTGAACACCATTACACCATTAATGTATCTGCTTCCATAACCTCCCCTGGCAACGCGTTCCAGGCACTCACCACCCTCTGCGTAAAAAAAACCTGCCTCACACATCTCCTCTAAACTTTGCCCCAAGGATCTTAAACCTATGCCCCCTGGTGACTAACCCCTCCACCCTGGGAAAGTGTGCCTGCCCATCCACTCTATCCATGCCCCTCATAATCTTGTAGACCTCTGTCAGGTCACCCCTCAACCTCCGTCTTTCTAATGAAAACAGTCCGAGTCCATTCAGCCTCTCCACATAGCTAACACCCTCCAGACCAGGCAACATCCTGGTAAACCTTCCTCTGCACCCTCTCCAAAGCCTCCATATCCTTCTAGTAGTGTGTCGAACAGAATTGTGCGCAATATTCCAAGTGCGGCATTGCCAAGGTTCCATACAATTGTAGCACGACTTGCCAGTTTTTATACTCGATGCCCCGTCGAATGAAGGCAAGCATTCTGTATGCTTTCTTGACTACCTTGTCCACTTGTGATGCCACCTTCAAAGATCTGTGGACATGCACGTCCAGATCTCTCTGACTTTCTATATTCCTAAGAGTTTTGCCATTTACGGTATATTTCCCCTCGATGCTAGACCTACCAAAATGCATTATCTCACATTTGTCTGAATTAAACTTAATTTGCCATTTCTCTGCCCAAGTCTTCAACCTATCTATATCCTGCTGTATCTTCTGACAATCCTCAACACTATCTGCTACTCCACCAACCTTGGTGTCATCTGCAAACTTACAATCAGACCGGCTACATTCGCCTCCAAATCGTTTATGTATACTACAAACAACAGAGGTCAAAGTACAGATCTCTGTGGAACACCACTAGTCACAATCTTCCATTCAGAAAAACATCCTTCTACTGCTACCCTTTGCCCTCTGTGACCAAGGCAGTTCTGTATCCATCTATCCATCTTACCACCTCACCTCTGATCCCGTGTGACTTCATCTTTTGTACCAGTCTGCCATGAGGCACCTTGTCAAAGGCTTTATTGAAGTCCATGTAAACAACATCCCCACCCTCCCCTCATCAATCATCTTTGTCACCTCCTCGAAAAACACAATCAAGTTAGTGAGGCACCACCTCCACTTCACAAAACCATGCTGTCTATTGTTTATGAGTCCATTTGTTTCCAAATCGGTATAAATCCCGTCCCTGAGAATTCTCTCCAATAATTTACCTACTACCGACATGATGATCACCGGCCCATAGTTTCCAGGATTATCCCTGCTACCGTTTTTAAACAGCGGTACCACATTAACTATTCTCCAGTCCTCTTAGATCTCATCTGCAGCCAATGAGGATACAAAGAGGTCAGTCAAGGCCCCAGCAATTTCCTTCCTTGCTTCCCTCAATATTCTGGGGTAAATCCCATCCGGCCCAGGAGACTTATCTACCTTAATATCTTTTAAAAGACACTATATCTCCTCCTTTTCGATGTTAACATGATCCAGACTGTTCACACACCCTACCCAAGAATCATCTTCCACAAAGTCCCTTTCTTTGGTGAACACTGATGCAAAGTACTCATTTAGTAACTTGCCCATTTCCTCTGGCTCAACATATAGATCCCCCCCACTGTCATTCAGTGGTCCAATCCTTTCCCTGGCCAACCTCATACTTTTTACATATGAATAACAAGCTTTGGGATTCACCTTAATCCTACTTGCCAAGGACTTTTCACGATCCCTCCTAGCCCTCCTAATTTTCCGCTTCAGTACATTCCTACTTTCTTTATACTCCTCAAAAGTTTTGACTGTCCCCACCCTTCTAAACTGTACAAAAGTCTCCTTTTGATTTTTGACGAGGTTCACAATATTCTTCGGTATCCAAGGCTCCCTAAACTTCCCACACTTATCCTTCATTCTCTAAGGAACGTGACTTGCCTGAATCCTAATCAACTGTCGCTTGAAAGACTCCCACATGTCCGCTGTTGATATACTATCAAACAGCCGCACCCACTCCAAATTCTTCAATTCCTGTCTAATGTTATCGTAATTTGCCTTTCCCCAGTTTAACACTTTAACACGAGGGTTACCCTCATCCCTGTCCAAAAGTACCCTAAAACTTACGGAATTGTGGCGACTACTCTAAAAATGTTCCCCGACTGAAATCTCAACAACTTGTCCCCCACCCCTTTTACATCCCCTTCTATCTCTCCTGCAGCATCTATATCCTCCAACGTTCAGATGCCAATCCTGCCCTTCCCTTAACCATGTTTCTGTGATAGCCACAACATCGTAATTCCAAGTACTAATAAATGCTCTAAGTTTATCTGCCTTACCCTTACTTCATTGAAACAAATACACTTCAAACCATTGCGGTTGAGCAGACAGGGTGATGCTGTTCTCTTACTTTTGTTCTCTATTTCCCCTTCAGGTATTACACCTTCTAAGCTCCTATTCTGGTTCCCACCCCCCTGCCATACTAATTTAAATCCTCCCGCGTGAATCTAGCAAACCTCCTAGCCAGGATATCAGTGCCCCTCCAGTTTAGATGCAACCCGTCCTTCTTGTACAGGTCCCACCTGCCCCGGAAGAGATCCCAGTGGTCTAGAAATCTAAAACCCTCCCTCCTACAACACCAGTTTAGCCATGTTTTTAGCTGCACTATCCTTTTATTCCTAGCCTCACTGGCACGTGGATCAGGGAGTAATCCTGAGATGGCACCTTAGCCAACAGCTTTGCATTAGCATTCAATAGAGAGATGAGCCAACATGACCCACACTTCATGGGATCGTTATCCTTTTTCAAAGTCTAGGAGGTTGATGTCTGCACCAATGTGGCCGATAACACTCCCAGGGACAGAGAATCAATAAACAAGTCCAACAGGTGTGGCCCCAACACAGTCGCAAGCTATTTATAAAATTCCACAGGGAATTCTTCCGGACCCGGTGCCTTCCCCGACTGCACTGAACAAATAGAGTTCATAATTCCCTTCAGCCCAAGTGATGACTCCAGTTTCTGACATCTTTTCCTTTCCAACACTCATCTAGAAACTGTACCATAGTCGAGTCTTCCCCCGGAGGCTCAGACTTGTACAGCCCTCGGTAAAAGGTCTCAAAAAACCCCACTGACGTCCTCTGGAGCAGAAACCAACCCTCCCCCCGAGTCCTTAACCTGAACTATCTCCCAAGAGGCCGCCTGCCACCTCAGCTGGTGAGCCAATTAAAGGCTGGCCTTCTCCCCATACTCATCTAATGTTCCTCTGGCACAACAAAGTGACTCACTGCCTGTCCCGTCGACACGAATTCAAACTCCATCTGAAGCGTCTTCCTCTCGGCTAATGGTGTTGCCATTGGGGCAGCAGAGGATTGATGGTTCACCTCATGGATGGAATCCACCAACCTCTGCCTCCCCGCCCTATCAGACTTATCTCTGGGAGCTTTGAACAAAATTATCTCCCTCGATGACCACCTTTAATGCTTCCCAGAAAGCAGAAGGTGAGAGCTCCTCATTCTTATTAAAGTCCACATAATTTCCCATAGCAGAAGCCATCCTCTTACAAGATCCCTTGTCTGCGAACATTGCCACATCCAACATCCAGGCGGGCGGCTGAGCACAGCCCGTCTCCAACCACATATCCTCATAGTGTAAGACATGATCAGATATTACAATCGCTGAATACCCCGCCCTCACATCCCGGGAGGTAACGCCTTCCCCACCACAAAGAAATCAATATTGAGTAGACCCGATGCAAATGCGAAAAGAAGAAAAACTCCTTCACCCTCAGGTACCAAAATCTCCATGGATCCACCCCCCCCCCACAATCTGTTCCATGAATATTAGTAGTTCCTTTGCCACCCCCGATGTTGCAAAGGATTTGGTCCTTGATCTGTTGAGCCTCGATTGTTTTTCTAAAATTTAGAGTGCCCAATTCTTTTTTTTTCCAATTCAGGGGCAATTCAGCCTGGTCAATTCTCTTACCCTGCACACCTTTGAGTTGTGGGGTGAGACCCACACAGACACGGGGAGAAGTGCAAACTCTTTACAGTGACCCTGGGCCGGGATTGAACCTGGGACTTCAGCACCGTGAGTCAGCAGTGCTAACCACTGTGCCACCATGCCGACTTTGATTCTTAACACACAATTAAAGAGCCCGTCCCCCCCACAATCAACTAATGCGATCAATGTCGGGGATGGCCACCAGCATCTTCTTAATGAAGTCCCTTGATTTGCCATCCCAATTGGGCACATATATATTCACTAAGGCCATCGGAGCGCCAGCTAACACTCCACTCACTATCGCATATCTACCCTGAGTGCAACAAAATATTAGCCACTGAAAAGATCACCCTCCTATTGATCAGCAGCATGAGCCCCCTCGTCCTCTCATCAATACTGGAGTGGAACACTTGCCCTACCCATCCTTCCTGCAGTCTTGTCTGGTCCCGAACTCTCAGATGTATCTCCTGCAATAAAAACACTTCAGCCTCAAGCTTTTTTTACATGGTAAACACCCAGGACCTTTTAACTGGCCCATTTAATCCCCTCACGTTCCAAGTAACTAACCTGATTGGGGGCATATGCCCCCCCCCCCCAAATATGATCAGCCATCTGCCACCCGCAAGGATGTTCGCCAGGGCCCCAGCTGTTAACAGCTCCAGGCCCACCCACGATGGCCGGCATCGCCTCCCTCAGACTAGTGCATAAACCAAGAAACCTTCATCGTCAGCAATCTGACCCTCCCCCACTCCCAATCCCTCCCCCTCCCCACTCACTGCCGCCAGTGGGGGGAACCAACCAAAACAACCCACCCAACTCCAACAAAGCAACCTAACAACCACCCCCCCCCCCCCGACCACCCCATCCCCATCCCAAACAAAGGAAACCCAACCAAACAAGGCTTGTTATCTTAACAAACAAAAGGAACAACCCCCCCCCCGCCCCCCATCCACCCTCAGGTAATCAGCCGCAGCTCTCTCCCCCACTTTGCTCCCGTTAACAAGCACAACCGCTAGGAGGGTGACCCCCACTTGGGGAAACATCACACAATGGATCAACAAACAGCCCCCCTACCCAATCCAACTTTAATATCAAACAGTTCAGGAAGGAAAAACATATACTCACATCCAATCTCCCTCCCCCAAACATTTCTACCAATTCAATAAAAGAAGACAAAAGAAACACAAATCCAGAAAAAAAGCAAAGAAATAGCAAGATACCTCAAAAGAGAAATGACATTCACGTGTAACCAACAACTCCATTCAATTCACCCCCAGTCCATGCTTTTTCACAAAATCATTCGCCTCTTCCAATATGACAAAATAATAGTCCTGATCTCTGAATGTGACCCGACAGCGAGCTGGGTACACCATTCCAAAATGCTCGTTGCTCTTGAAAAGAGATGCCTTGGCCTTGATAAGCCCGACATGCCTTCTTGGCAGTTGTGCCCTGATGTCCTGATAAATTTTGATGGGGCGGCCCTCCCAATTACATTCTCCAGTGTCCTTCATCCAGCTCAGGAGCTTCTCCTTATCCATCTATCTGTAGAATCAAACTATAGTCGCCTGTAGCAGCTCCCCAAACCTGGGCTTCGGTGGGCCCTATCTACTTCGGGAGGGCTCGCGAAGACCCTCACACCCACAAGCTTCACAAACGTCTTCGCCAAATACTCCGTGGCAATTGCACCTTCTGTGCCCTCTGGCAGTCTGACGATCCTCAAATTCTGGTGTTTGGAGCTATTCTCCAGGTCATCGGTCTTGGTCTTCAATATCTTCTGCCCCTCCGCTAACATCGCCACTTCTGCCTCCAAAGAGTCATTCCGATCACTATGCTCCGTGACCATCTCCTCCACCTTCTGAATGGTTGAACCCTGTACCCCAGCCATCCTTCCATCCTGTCCAAAGTGATTCAATGGGTGCCATCGACACCACCCTTGCCAGGTCATCAGAAACCGCTTGTCTCTGTTTCTTCAACTCCTGCATTCGGAATTCCATCTGAGGGGGCAACAACAACAAAGGGGCCTCCGTCATTTTGCCCCCTCCTGCAAAACGAGGATCTTTCAAGTCAGTCGAGGACCCCTTATTCAATTTGTTCCTCATTTTATAACCTCCAGTCATCACACACCAGAGGAGGAATCAAAACTTTCAAATTGTCCCACTTTTCTCTCCAAACAACACCCGATAAACAGGTAAAAAGGGTCAAAAATCAAATCCCCTCGTGGGAGCCACCTTTTGTGCGACCGTTCACCTCATAGCCACCAGCGGAAGTCGTCCAGCTCCAAAAATTAAAATGAATACCGTTATCTTCTAATACCAGTGACAATGGGTGGAATCCTATTCCCTAGCCATGGCAAGTTTGATGATGGGAGTCATTTAATCAGGTGAGAGGGTGACAGGTTGGGACCTGCCTTCCCAGCCCACCACCAATTGGGGTCCTTAATTTGCCAAATAATTCCCTATTAAGGGCCTCATCCTGCCACTGCTGGTATTCACCCACGGGGATTCACCATGCAGGGAGCATGACAAACAAATCCTGACGTCATCGCTCTTGGACTCCCAGGCAGGGAAGCTTCCCCTTATCCATAAGTTCATTCGGCATGCATATATTTGATAACTGATAGATGAGATATTTAACTTCTCTGGTTTCCCAACGTTGGTTTTCGGTTGTAACTCTTTAATGTGAAACTTACTGAATGTCAGTTTAACACACATGCAAAGATTGTATGTCGTAGGATAGAACTCAAATAAATATGCTCACGAAATGTGTGATTCTTCCCTGCCGCAGTATTTTGACAGATGTGCTGATGGGGCTATCATGCTATCAAAGCATTAGCAGTTTGTCAGTTGTTCATTTTACCTCAGTTACTTTTTGCCACCTATCTCACTGTCAGAACAATTATACTGGGTGGAGATGAATTCCTTTACTGAGGTGTCAAGAGGGATAGTTGGTGCGTTGTTGAATGTTCCTTCCTTTCTACTGAATAACATTAAATGCAGACACGGGGTTATGGTGTGTTACTAAAATTCTAACAAGAAATGTTAATAAAAGCTGAATAGAGGTGGGGGGGTTGGAGGAGAGAAAATCTTTAATATTTTCTTTCCGAAGCTGCATGAAAATCTTACGGAGAAGTCAGCTTTGCTTTCCAAACTGCAACAAAAGGATAATGAATTGTTTTTCAGGATCAATTTCTTTCTACATTGATCATCTTTCCCACTTTACTGTCGACCATCAACCTACCGTTCCTAGTTGCCATACTAACTTACATTGTTAGTGGTTCCCCCTCCTCAGATACTGTCCCTATACCATTCGAAACTGCAGGAATTACCCACATCCTCCCTTATCGTTGTAAACTATTGCAATTGAAAACCTCCCATTTCTTTCCAAGGTTCGTTGAACACCCTTCACCCTCCACAAATGTCACCTCATCCAAAGCTCCGCTTTCTGTGTCATGCACTAAATCATTGTGCTCAGGTCTCTCAATGCCCCAAATTTGACATGGGTTATTTTTCAGTCCAATGATCACGGTCTCACTCATCCGTTTCTTCCCACTCTGTAAAACCCAACCCTGTAACCTTCTCCGATCCTACAACTCTCTGTGAGCTCTGCGTTCCTTTGATTGAGGCCTCCTAGGGCACGTCTCCCGCCCTTTGCCCCACCATACAGTTGACCATTCAGCTCCTAAATTCTAAAACTCCATTCCTCTTTAACCAAGTTCTCGATCATCCCTCTCCATATCCCTCTCCTTGGTTTAGCTTCTATTTCTGACCGATTACAGTTACGTGAAGCACATTTTCAACATAAAAGGCACTGCATAACTACAAGTTATTTTTGTTCATGTTTCTTGTGTGTTTAAGAAAGAATTACCTGATGTGCATTGTGGAGAATAAATAGTCAAATACTTTGTGGTTACAGGCATTCTTAGTAGATTTTTGATTTTTCTTTCTTTAAACAAAATCACAGTGATATATATGAAACTGCCAGAGACTGAAATTCAACACATATTTTCCTTTCGACCTTAACTTCTATACTATGGAGACATATGAGAAAGCTGGCATATCGTATGATATTTTAAAAATAAATGTTTGGCATTTGGGGAAAGCAAGGGGCATTAAATAAATGGCAGGCTAATGAAAATGTATAAGAACTGATGGACATTGGATTGCAGGTCCACAGACTTCTGAAGATTGGAGGACAAATAGATAAGTGTTTGGGATACATTTCTTTAGAACAAAAAAAACGTTAAAACTGAAAAATATGAATACTGATCTGAACTGGTCTTGTGTACCTTAAAATGGAACACCACTAAAAACTGAGAAAGAAGAGAACTGGTCCAAACTGTGTTTTTTTCCTAACTGGGGCAACACACATAGTATGAGAGTATCGTAGCTTATGTAAGGCATACAATACGACTTAGGCCACATCTAGAATACTGCTTAAAATTTGGACCACCACCTCACGATATGATGGAATTAGAGAGTTAGGGAGGAGATTTAAGGAAATGTTACTGGAGCTGGAGAATTTTAGTCATGAGTAAGGGGTAACACAATGCCGCAGTGGTTAGCACCGATGTCTCACAGCACCAGGGGCCCGGGTTCGATTCCAGCCTTGGGTGTCTGTGTGGAGTTTACACATTCTCCCCGTGTCTGGGTGGGTTTCCTCCGGGTGCTCCGGTCTCTTCCCATAGTCCAAAAATGTTCAGGTTAGGTGGATTAGCCATGCTAAAATTGCCCCTTAGTGTCCAAAAATATGCAGGTTAGGTGGATTGGCGATAATCAATGTGCAGGGTTATGGGGATGGGACGGTGGAGTGGGCCTAGGTAAAATGCTGTTTCGATGGGCTGGTGCAGAATCGATTGGGTAAATGGCTTCCATCTGAACCGTAAGGATTCTGTGAATTCCATGGATAAAGATTAAATCGACTGGGGTTGTTTTCTTTGGAACAGATGTGGCTAAGGGGTGAATTTTTACTGTCTAAAATTATGAGGGTTCTGAATAAAGTGAATGGGAAGGACCTATTTCCATTAGCAGAGAGGCCAATAATCAGGGAAGATAAATTTGACATAGTTGGTGGAACGATGAAAGTGGAAATATTGTTTTCAGCCAGAGGGTGTTTGGGATATTGCTCACTGCCTGAAAGTTTGCTAGAACTAGAAATCCTCATCACATTAAAAAAAATATTTGGAAACACATTTGAAGTGCCACAAACAAGACTATGGACCAATCACTGAAAAATAGGATAGTTTGCCTTGCAATGTTTTGGTTGGAATGGGTGTGATGGGCTGAATGGCCTCCTTCTGTGCTGGAAATCTCTATAATTCAATATAATTATGCCGGTATTAAGTTTCCCGAGAGTTTTTTGTCATAATCACAACTCTAGCTTCAGGCAATACCAAAGCCCGAGTGTTCTTTTTTTGAACATATTAAAAAAAAGAAAAATTTGATGTATGCCATGTTATTTATTGGAATTCAAAGACATTAAGGACATCCACATTGACATAATATAAAGTGAAAGCCTTGGTTAACTGACTGTGTGGCTAAGATACTATTATCTGATGCCAGTCAATGATCAGCCTACTAATGGGATCACTTTTGAAGGATGATTTTCTCAGTCATTGATTAATTTCACTCTCCATAAATTATAATAGAACAAGCACTTGTGCATAAGAGAATTTAAGCAGAAGTTGCTCTCTTGCACTCCTGCAGCACTCTATTACAGGCCCACAGAATATATGCACTTCAATAAAATGCTGTTTCCAAGCAATGTGTTTGCAGTACAGTTTGTTGTGATATGTGCCTGCATGCCATTGTAATATAAAAGTGGTCAGCAGAGCACGTGGGACTGGAGAATCGCACCCCTCATAGTATGTTGCAGAGAGTCACATGGTAATAGACTCTGAGACAACAGTCTAGAAAGAGAACTCTGAAAGTAAGCATCCTATCTGCATGGTGTAGCATCGTGCTTGACCATACCGTGAATCTGAAAATAGTTAAAGGTTAGCAGTAAAGGGTTCATGTTTAAATATACAAGTCGAAAGATCTCCTCACTAAGTCACCTCCACAACAGTGAGTCAGAACATTACAACATGATTGGCAGTGGTGGGAGCTCATAAAATATATCCCACCAGAGATAGTGCCATAATCTAATATGCACGAAAACCAGAACAGTACCTCAAGGCAAGAAAAACTAAAGCCGGAGCTAGGGAGATGGGCACCGAAGATAAAAGGTTGTAGAAAAAGATGAAGAAGCTCCGCCACAAAAAAATTGCAAAACCTGAGTGGTACAAAGTGGTTCACCTGAGGAAGGAGCAGCGCTCCGAAAGCTAGTGACATCGAAACAAACCTGTTGGACTTTAACCTGGTGTTGTAAGACTTCTTACTGAGTGGTACAGTTCAGGAGATGATGAACAAAAATTATTTTTTTAAACTGTACTTACATTGTAGGAGAGGTGACAGTCCCAAAGGCTCAGTATCTGGCAGATTCTGAAATACAGCTACAATTTTTTTTTAAAAAGGCAGGTGAAGCTGAGGAAAATCTATAGAAGAAAAGGCCGACAGAGTTAAATACAGAAACCTGCAGTTAAAAAAGAGGGAAAGTTTCCTGAAGAGTTACAACACACACTGAATGCAACCCTTACCACCCCTACAAGCATCAAATTCCTAGGTGTGCACATCATCAAAATCTGTGCTGGTCCATCCACATCAACTCTACCACCAAGAAAGCACAACAGCGCCTATACTTCCTCAGGAAACTAAGGAAATTCGGCATGTCCACACTGACTATTACCAATTTTTATAGATGCACCTGTTATGGGCCAGGATTTAGAGAACCCCAAAGTGTATTATGGAGTTCACCTGACCCACAATCTTTAATAGATTGTGGTATGGGGAGCACACGGCCCACTCTACAGGTGTGGTACAGCAGAAATGGAAAAGTATTTTTTAAAGCAAAACAATGTTTATTCTATGAATTCAAGTTAATCTTTTTAAAACATACAGTGAACATCTTAGCAACAATTAATTCAAATACAATCCCCAAAGAATACAACACTAAGTAATCCTTTAAGCTTTCCTTTTAACATTCATAAGACTTAAAACACCTTTTACCAGAAGCACATCAGGTTAAAGTCACTAATTGTTATTAGTTTTAAATCACCAGGATCGATTTACCGTCCTTAGATTACAGAGAGAGATTCATACACCTTCTGGCTGTGACTGCAGCTATCCAGCTCTGAAAACAAAACTAAAACACAACCTGCAGCAAACAGCCTAAAACAAAAGTAAAAAGCAGACAGACAGCCCAGCTCCACCCACTCTCTGACATCACTGCAGTGATAAACACCCATTTCTTAAAGGTACTCTCACTACAGATATTTATATACATACCCATTTATAAACACCCATTTATTAAAGATAATCTCACATGACACACCGTAGAAAGCATCGTATCTGGCTACATCACAGCCTGGTATGGCAAATGGTTGGGCCATGACCGCATGAAACCTCAGAGAGTCGTGAACACAGCCCAGTCCATCACACAAACCTGCTTCCCATCCATTGACTCTATCTATACTTCCCACTGCCTTGGGAAAGCGGGCAGCATAATCAAAAATCCCTCCCACTCTGCTAACTCACTCTTTCAACTTCTTCCATCGGGCAGGAGATACGAAAGTCTGAGAACAGGCATGAACAGGTTCAAAAGCAGCTTCTTCCCCGATGTTACCAGATTCCTAAACTACCTTCTTATGGACTGACTTGATTAATACTACACTCCTGTATGCTTCACCCGATGCCGGTGTCTATGTATTTACATTGTGTACCTTGTGTTGCACTATTATGTATTTTCTTTTTATCTTATTTTCATGTACTAAATGATCTATTTGTGCTGCTCGCAGAAAAATACTTTTCACTGTACCTCGGTACATGTGACAATAAGCAAATCTAATCCAATCCAATTTTGTAAATGCTGAAATCTTACTTTCGAAACGCACTCGAGATTGAAAGGAAGTGGCTTCAAAGGCCTGAATTCTCCACCCCTCGATGCTGGTAGCGCGGATCATGATCAGGTGTACGGTCAAATTGAGGTTTGCGCCGGGCAACAAACCAAAGGGTATGGTCCTTTACTGGGATGCCCAAGTAAAGGGCCCTCCCCCAGAGATTCCCTAACTAAAGGAACTGCCCACAGAAACCCCGCAACTAAAGGAACCATCCCCACAGTGACCCCCTAATTAAAGGGACCCCACAAAGGGACACCTAAACTAAAGGGACCCCCAAACCAATGGGACCCCCTCACATGGATCCCCTAAGTAAAGATGCTGTATAAATGGAAATGATTTCTTTGTGGTTTTCAGTGGTTGTAATCCAAAAATATTTTGACAATGCAACCAAATAATTTTTAGAATGGAACAACATCATGAATATTATAATGCATATCAATTGAACAAATATCAATGAAATGAACAGCATACTGGCCTATCAATGAAATGAACAGTGTATTGGCTCAGCGATGAAATGAACAGTATATTAGCATTTATCAATGAAAGGTACCATGACAAATATCTTGAAAATGAACATGACCATCATGCAGAGAGTGGGAAATTATGAAAGAGATGATGGTGCTCAGTCTACTTGGTGTCTTTCTTGCTGGTTAAAAGGCATTGGCATATGGCAATGGTTCTCACAGCATCACCCTCTCACTAGACTATGGTGCGTTATTTTATAGTGGGTTTAATTGAGAGGAATCATAAACTAAATTAAGAAAAATATTAATATAATCATTGAAAAAAGAGTAGCAGCGAAACAGATTTTTTTAAAGAAACTTCAATTTTCCATTGTAAAGCCATTTTTGAAAGTCTGAATGAAGAGTGACACATTGGTCATAGAAGCTTGTAACTGGTGGTGTAACTTGAAAAGTTGATCTCCTAGAGGTCACTTTTGCTTGTCATTTCTCTGTCTTTGAGATCAGTGGTTGTTCAATTACAGATATAGCCGAGTCAGTTGAACATTCTACCACCAGCTGTCAATCAACCCTTATTTCTTTATCTCCTCTTGTGCACACTGCATGCAAATAGCAGCAACCCTGTTGACTGAGAGCTCCTGAATATGAATAGGCACACTTTTTCTTTTAAGTGATAGCTCGTGAAGTTCATTAATTACATCTTTCAGTTTGCTTCGTCAGAAAACATCAGGGCAGGATAAAACAGAGTTTAATTACGGATCCCTTGATGAGAAACGTGGCCTTTCTATTAACATTAGATTACTGGATTGCAAGAAATTGTGGCTTAGTTTGGCGAAACAGATATTGTAAACTAGGGTCAAGCTAATCCCATCATTAAATAAATGCTTTGCAGCAGGCTAGTGAAAATTAACATGTAGTTTAATTTATTTAATTTAGATTTAAAGACCCAGTTATTAAGTCAGCCAGTCTTACAGGGTGGTAAAGGTGTTAGTCACATGATTGAAACATATTCATCAATAAACAATAGAGTTTTACATTGTACAGTTTTGTCGTGTTTGCTTCATGTAATGATAATCTTTCAGGAAAGGCAGCAATTATTAGTATGGATTTCTTCGGATGAGGCTTCATGGCAAAGTCCAATGGAGGTAAAGAGGTCTAATGTGGTGTGCACAGTTAGGGAGGATAGAAGAAGATAAAGCCGAGGAGCTAATTGTTTAAGACATCTTTTTAAAATTTATGCACTCACAAGATATGAGCTTGCCGCTGGGCCAGTCTTTATTGCTCATCACCTTTGCTCTTGCGAATGGGGTTGTGATATTTTCAAAGGATAGGCTTGCAGACCACAAAGGTACAAATATACAAGAGCTTTATTGGAAAGGTGTCTTCTTTACAGGCTTTTAGAATAGACTGCCCGTTTGCCTGTGCAAATGGCCAATGAGGTCATTGATATGTCACACAATTGGACTCTCAAAATGACCTTGTTCCAACTAGGAACAAACATGAATACACAACACTTTTCTTCCTTTGCATTAGAGGTTCCTGCAATGAAACGCAATACAATGTTAGCACTCAAAATTTACAATATGAACAATTAATAAAAACAACAGTCAACATAGGGCAGCACGGTAGCATTGTGGATAGCACAAATGCTTCACAGCTCCAGGGTCCCAGGTTCGATTCCCGGCTTGGGTGACTGTCTGTGCGGAGTCTGCACATCCTCCCCGTGTGTGCGTGGGTTTCCTCCGGGTGCTCCGGTTTCCTCCCACAGTCCAAAGATGTGCGGGTTAGGTGGATTGGCCATGCTAAATTGCCCATAGTGTCCAAAAATTGCCCTTAGGGTTGGGTGGGGTTACTGGGTTATGGGGATAGGGTGGAGGTGTAGACCTTGGGTAGGGTGCTCTTTCCAAGAGCCGGTGCAGACTCGATGGGCCGAATGGCCTCCTTCTGCACTGTAAATTCTATGATTCTATGATTCTATAATAAGTTTGACTTTTCAGAGGACATTGATTTCTGTGTGGTTGTCGGCGAACTTCAGGCATCTGCTTTTTCATGTTGATTACATTCTCTGGTGATTTTGGTGTAGTTGTCTCAACCAGAGTCGACGTAGTGTTCGGAGATTAATAATAAACACTTATTGTCACAAATAGGCATCAATGAAGTTACTATGAAAAGCCCCTAGTCGCCACAATCCGGTGCCTGTTCTGGGAGGCCAGTACGGGAATTGAACCTGCGCTGCTGGCATTGTTCTGTATTACAAGCCAGCTGTTTAGCCCACTGTGCTAAACAAGCCCCTATTGACTCAACGTTGAAGTGTCCTTGACGAGGCTACTGTCTTCCACAGTTGTTTCTGGCATTATCAGGTCCTTGAATGTCGAGGTCTTCATTTGGTCCAGTTGGTTGCGGACTCTCAGTTGACTTTGTCTCTGGCCAGCTAGTTCTAGTTGCTAAAGGTGGATCAGAGTGAATTCTCCACACTACATCATCCTGAGTTTGAACAATGTAGGAGATTTGTCCTATCTGTGCTAAGATGATGGTGGGTATCCACTTCTCCCTGTTGGTGTGGTTCCTTGCCAATATTTCCTGACATTGTTGAAAAACTCAGTATTTAGCCCTGTTCTCAGGTCGCAAAATCTCATTTTGCTAGGGGGCTTTAGCAAATCAAACCCTGCGTGCTGATGATGTTTTACCATGAGGAATGCCAGGGCACTTGGGTTGTTGAATATGTTGTATTCCTGCATGTCATCAGGAATTGGCTCAGTTGTTTAGACAATGATCCTTGCTCATGACGTATCTTCAATGAATTCTTCATTGTCTGAACAAACCTTTCAGCCAGACCATTTGTGGCAGGATGATAAGGAGCAGATTGAATGTGTTGGATTCCATTCTCCTTTAGATCATTTGTGAATTCTTGTGAAATGGACTGTGGCCAATTGTCACGAGAAAGCTGTTTAGGATAACAAACTCTCACCCTATCTGTTGTTGTCTCTGAGGACATAGTCTGCATAATAGCGACTTCAGACCATTTCGAGTGCGCGTCTACCACAATGAAAAACATTCATGCTTCGGATGGTCTGGAAAATCTATATGAACTGTCGATGTACTATTTGTCAATGTTCTCTGTTGATTATTCTTTTGTCTACAATGTACATACTGTGTACGCTCCCTTGGCCGCAGAAAAAATACTTTTCACTGTACTTCGGTACATGTAACAATAAATCAAATCAAATTAAACTCGTTACCACGGCCCTTCAGGTCGTTCCCATGAGTGTAATGGTGCGGGTGATTACAGGTTTAGAACCTTTGCACAAGCTGAACACATGCTAACCTTCTACTTGTTTTCACTACCGAGCCTGGCCACTAAAAATAGCTTGTGGCTATGTCCTTCATCCTTACTATGCAACAACAACATTCATGAAGTTGGTTTGGGACACGTTTCCTGAACAATGGTGAGCCTCATTCCTCAGAGGAGACAACCTGTATGGACAGTTTGAGTCTTCGGGTAACATATGACATCAACCCAGTACAGGTTTTCATCAGTAATATCTTGGAGGGTTTTAAGGTGAAATGTCATAGTTTTTCTTGGTAAACCATTTCTGGTACCAATGAAACTCCTGCTCCAGTATCCACCTCCATTTTCAACGGTTGTCCGTCCAGTAAAGGACTCAGTAACAGTTTGTTGCACCTGCAAGGGCCAATACATTAAATGACAGTACGTCATCTGACTGTGGTCCTTTTTGTATCACGTGGATTATTTTCCCTCTATTCGGTTTTTCATTTGATCTCCTTAGTTCTTATGTTATATAGTTCTTTTTTGTTACTTGTTGCTTCTTTCCCCAACATGCACAATATGCTGTATCCCTTTTTACCACAATACCTACATTTTGCATCTTTGCACCTGCAGTCTGCTGCTGCAGGTTCAGTTTTTGCACATTGGTGGCAATTTCAAACCTATGTCTGTGTTCGGGTCTCAATCGACATTTTATGGAATCTAGTGCTCAAACTAAATTGTTGTGCTTCCTTAGCTATTAATTTCAGAGAGGTCACAACTTCTACAACCTTCTTTTGGTGTAAGTTCTTATCTGTTAACACTCTTTTTTGGATAGCTTTAATTCTTAACCCACACACTAATCTGTCTCTCATGGAGTCGTTCAAGACATCTCCAAATTCACAGTATTCAGCTAATTTCTTCAAAGTAGCTGCGAACTGTGTGATTAATTGGCCTTCTTGTTGGTTAGGTTCATGGAATCTGAACATCTTGGCAATTACCAAAGGTTTAGGTAAGAAAGGCCCTGCAATATCTCTGTAACTCATCATAGGTTTTGCGCCCTCCATCACCAGCTTTGGTGCAGCAAAGTTTTTAACTTCTTAATCTTTTTTGGATGTCTGAGCATGGATCAATGATGTTTCTTGTTTTTTTTACTTCTCCAGGTGTCTGCCAGCGTGGTGCCGACATCCTCATCGCCAGTTTACTTTGTGGTACTTTTAAAGGTTAGGCTTGCAGATCACAAAGATATAAACAGACAAGTGCTTTGTTGGAAAGATGTTTACTCTGCAGTCTGTTAGGATACACTTCCTGTTTTCCCATGCAAACGACCATTGACATCATCAATACATTATGTGATTGGACTCTTACAGTGACCTTGAACTGCTACAGTTCCTGTGGTGAGACTACTGCTCAAGTACTATTGGACAGGAAGCTCCAGTATTTTTTATCCAGGAACAAAAAAGGAACAGCAAACATATTTTCTAGTCAGGGGGCTGTGTGGCTTAGAGGGGAACCTGGATATGGTGGGGTTCCTCATCCTTCTAATGTATAGACAAAGGAAGTTTGGGAGATGCCTTTGAAGGAGTCTTGGAGAGCTGCTGTTGTGCATCCTGTCGATGATGCACACAGCTGCCACAATGCACTGGTGGTGGATGGAGTGGAGGTTTAAGGAGGTGGATGGGGTGAAAATGAAGTACATTACATTTTACTGGATGTTGTTGAACTTCTTAGACATTACTGAAAGTGCACTCATCCAAGAAATATTCCAACCCACTCCTGATTTGTACTTTGTAAATGGTGGACAAGCTTCGGACAGTCAGGAGGTGAGTTCCTTGCCACAGAATACCCAGTCTCTGATCTGTTATAGCTACAGTATATATGTGACAGGTTCAATTAAGTTTCTGGTCAATTCCGGCCACCAGGATGTTGATGGTGGGGAAGTCATTGATGATATTGCTGATGATCGTTAGAGGGGCATGGATAGATTATCTCTCGGTGAAGATGATTATTCTGCAGCACTTGCCAATTATCAGCCTAAAACTGTATGTTGTCCATAACTTGCTGCATGCAGCATGGGCTACTTTATTAACTGAAGAGTGCCAAATGGAACTGAACAGTTTGCATTGGAGAGTAGGCTATTGATGCATAAGTGCCACTTGATAGCATTGTTGATGACCTTTTCCATTACTTTGCTGAGATTGCTGTGTGGAACGTGATTGCCATCCATTGGCACTCTTGAAACCTTCCATGCCCATTGGGCACCGCAGGGGCTGGGGTCTCCTCTTGACCCCGTTAATATCATTTTGATTTAATATCTTAAGTTTCCTTTGTGATTTGTTTTTGTCCCTGGCAGTTTTCATTTGGGACTGTCCTTTTAATTTATACTTCAGTTAATTTGGTTTATTTGTTTACTTGGTTCTTTATGTTTTTCAAAATAGTTGGAACATGATTGCCAAGTCTTCAAAATAACTCATTGTATGGCATGTTTATAGATGGACATAGCAAAATGCAAATACAAGTATGTATTTGTTTTGGCTGTGGTGATCACTTCATGGGTTAATCTCCTTGTTGGATATCTAATACTGTGGATAGCAGGGAAATGTGACAAATTGGTGACGCCTACTCTTTTTCTTTCGAAAAGTTATTTAGCACTGGTCTCGTAAAACACCTTGGGACAATTTACCATGTTTATTCGCCTTATCCTAATTTGTGTGTTTGTAACAATGCTACATAAATGCAAGTTGCTGTTATTGTGAGTCACCTTGACTGATTGATTTTCGGATGCGTTTGTTCTATCTTAGTGTCATTTACAAAGTATTCTCAAGATAACCCCCTTCCATTTTGGAAAGTAATTTAAATACCAATTACTAACCTGACCTAAAGTTGTACTCATGGGGGAATCAAACGATTCAATGTATAATAATAACATTTGATAGACGTCACTATCAATGAATAAATACAGATGAGTGGTTTTTGAAATGTAACCCTCCCATGTGTGCACATTATTTAAGATATTGTTCCAGTGTAAAGGCCCACTTATAATCAGTTGTTGTACTTTTCTTCCAAAGAGTAAGATAATGAGGTAACTGGTAATCATGCAAACTATGAGCTGAAATTACACCATGGGATATTTGCAATTGGGCGCTTGTCTAGAATTTCTCCTGCTGCTGTATTGAATTCTTAATCAATTTCTTGTCAACAAATACGTACCTTGGCTATTGGAGAGTAATTTATGACAAATGCATCAGCATACTGAAGTCTAATTTCAGAGACTGGGGGAACGACTTAACTAAAAAAAAAACAGACTTTCTGGGTGGGAATCAAGGGGTTGTTCCTGACGTTTGTAGTGCTGGGAATGACCTCACTATTTAATGACACTCTTTTTTTCCTGGCCCCACCAAGGATTGTAGTTTTTACCTCACCACTATTCTTAGAATTCCCCCGAAACGAAAAAGGGTCAATTTATTCGAAATGGTGAGCAGGGATTCTCACCCCCTGACTCCTATGCAGACTTAGGCAGGTGCTATTTGGGTCAAACTAGTGTTTCAAGTTATCGCCCGGCATAACCCGTATCTTCATAGAAGAATTTTATTTACTTACCACTTAGTAGCTTACACACGGGTCCGGATTCCTAAGTAAAGTAAAGTAAACGTTCTAAAGAAAGTAATAACCACTCTTTCAGGTTATCAATTTGAACTTAACTTTATTTTCAAGTTAAAAAAGATTAAATTACTTTTTTAGAAAGGTAAAAAAGATTTTGTCTTCTTGGGACCAGTTGTAGACTTTCAAATCTTTCTTGTCAATCATAGAATGTACAATGCAGAAGGAGGCCATTCGGCCCATCGCGTCTGCACTGGCTCTTGGAAAGAGCACCCTACCCAAGGTCAACACCTCCACCCCATCCCCATAACCCAGTAAGCCCACCCAACACTAAGGGCAATTTTGGACATTAAGGGCAATTTATCATGGCCAATCCACCTAACCTGCACATCTTTGGACTGTGGGAGGAAACCGGAGCACCCGGAGGAAACCCACGCACACACGGGGAGGATGTGCAGACTCCGCACAGACAGTGACCCAAGCCAGAATAAAACCTGGGACCCTGGAACTGTGAAGCAATTCTGCTATCCACAATGCTACCGTGCTGCCCCAGAAATCAGTTTTCTTTAACTTTCTCATTTCTCTGGGTTGCTCGGTCTTCCGATGTTGCTTTCCCATCATCTCACTGAGTTCTCTCTGAGTTCTGGTAGTTCCTGCTCTGGTCACTGGGTTTATATTCTCTTTCTAACAGTTATTAAGTTTTTATGGCTTTATCATAAAGTAATCTTTATTTCACTTGGATTATAAAAAGTATCTTTGATCTAAACATTTTAATACAACTAAGTATTCATTTTGAGTTGACCTCACCTCTCAGGTCTGTTTATATTGTGTCCTCTGTGATGTTAAAAAATGCTTTGATTTCAATAGACGTGTGAATTTTGATCCCTGTCATTTCTCTAGTTTTATTTTCAAATTGTGTACCCAGCTCATAATTTTGACTTTGATTTTAGCTTTAAATTATGTTTCTCGTAGACTGATAATCTCCAATTTTCTTTTAATTTACCTGATGTCAGCAGAGCTTCACATCCCTATATTTGTCCCCCTAGTCATTCTTTTCTAGCTGCTGATTTTACTTCAATGAAGGTGTGAATCATTGCTTTTAGCGTAATTCTAAAAATTCACTTGGTTATAACTTGAAAGGTTTACATTTATCACCTAACTCAACTGAAACCCTCATCAATGCTTTTCCAGATGCTTACTAAGATGGTTAATTTCAATGAAGGTGTGAGCCATTGTTTTTAGCTTCATACAAAAATCCTGTTTGTTTGCTAAGCCTGTTTGGGAGAAGGAATCTGCATTTTATAATTCTGCTCTTTGCAGCTGCTGTTAACCCTTCGTGGGATATTTCCCTATATTCTCTCATGTTTCTCTCAGACCAAATATTGCCAGTCTTCCATGTTTCAAATTACACATCTTTCCATATTTTCAATTACAGGCTTCACTTAGCCACGTATACTGCACTGAGGAGATCTCCCTCAGTTCAGGAAGAGATCGGAAGCGGAATTCTCCGTCGGCAGGATCCTCTGGTCCACCGGCAGCATACCCACACCCACGGGTTTCCCAATGGGGAGACCACAATGGGGAACCCCATTGGCCAGCTGCGGGAACAGATAATTCTGCTGCTGGCTGGGGCGCGCGGCGCTGGAAAACTTGGCTAGCAGACCAGAAAATAACACCAAGGATCTCCCGAACCCCCGACGCAACCCTGGACCATCCCCAACTCACGTTTAGGAGATCCAAGCACCCCACCCAGCACGAAACAGCCGGGCACCCCCAGACCCGATCCCTGGGGTGGGCAAAAGGGCAGCTTGGCATCTTGGCACTGCCCTGGCCAACCTGGCAGTGTCACCTGGTTAACCTTGCATTGCCAGAGTGGCACCGAGGTGGTACTGTTAGGGTGCCAGGTTGGCAGTGCCAGGGTGCCAGGCTGGCAGTGCCATTGTGCACGAGTGGCACCAGTAGCCTCTCTGAGGATCTACTGGCCGTGTCTTATCCTGATTCCGGTGGGATGCAGCCAGTAACCCGTGCCCTAAATTGTATTTGTGTGTGTCGATGATCCTTCCTATCACCTCCTGTTCAGAGCATTCATTAATCATCTCACAATTACAAACATTCACTATCCCATTCTTAGAAAAATTGAAATTTCAAAAACAATATTGTTTATCGTTGCTATTTAGTACAATTCATAAAACAAGAAAATATTTTGTAAAATTAAAACCAATGATGTATGTAGTTACTATCAAGTTTAATGGCAAAACCGCGGGCTCATTTCACAATCATGTTTATTAAATCTGTTTTTAAGTGCTGGTTTTCAAAGATGTAGGCCCAAATTTTGAAAAGCCTGGAAGGGCTTTGAGCGGAAGCCCCAATTTCGGAAGTCATGCCTGAACCCAGCATACACAATTTTCACCAGGTGGGGCCCGGGGGTGGAGAGGTTGGTGGGGGCGAGGGTCGTGGTAAATGGGGGAAGGTGGCAGTTTGTGGTTCTCTGGATCACTGACCAGCTGCACATGTGAAAGTACAGCTGTCTTCAAACAGATCCAATATTCAAAACTGGCATGCCCAAAACATAACTTCTGGGCTTTAGATATTTTGAGGAAAATATCTAAAGCTGACAGAATTATTTAGGGAGGTAGGGGAGTCTTTTAGAAAGATCCAGGTACTGAAGGAACGTTTTGCTGTTAAAGGGTCATTGCTGAGACATTGCGCCACTGTCAGAGGGTCAGGACTGAGGGAGCGCTGCACAGTCAGAGGGTCAGGACTGAGGGACTGTTGCACTGTCAGAGGGTCAGTACTGAGGGAGCGCTGCACTGTCAGAGGGTCAGGACTGAGGGAGCGCTGCACAGTCAGAGGGTCATGACTGAGGGAGCGCTGCACAGTCAGAAGGTCAGGACTGAGGGAGCGCTGCACAGTCAGAGGGTCAGGACTGAGAGAGTGTTGCACTGTCAGAGGGTCAGTACTGAGGTAGTGCAGCACTGTCAGAGGGTCAGGACTGAGGGAGCGCTGCACTGTCAGAGGGTCAGGACTGAGGGAGTGCTGCACAGTCAGAGGGTCATGATTGCGGGAGTGCTGCACAGTCAAAGGGTCAGGACTGTGGGAGTGCTACGCTGTCACAGGGCCAGTGCTGAGGGAAAGGTATGGTGCCGTTTGGGATTGTTAAAGGTAGACTTGAATCAGTGTAAATAATGGATAAGCTCAGTGGCCTGTCAAACCAAAAGTTATTTAAATCCCTAAGCCCTTAAACTTTTTGAAAAAAGAACAGTCTGCAATTATAGCTTATATTTTCACTTGCTATTTATTCTTGAGGGTTATCATTATAGAATTAGTGCTGTGTGACTGATTCTATAATTGGGGGTTTGTCAGTTCATAGTTTGACTGTCACCTCAAATTGGTTGTAATAACTTTGAAATGGGGCTATAAAGAAAAAAGCCTGTTTTCTTTTCTTTTCTGTTCCACGGCAATTTAAAAATATTTTTCAGTCTCCTTTTTCACATTTTCTTCAAAATGTACACCCGCCAACAAACAATAAATGGTAACGAATACAATGTCAATCCCTTTATTAACAACAACGATCCCATCCTCCCAACAACCCCCAAACAACAGCCCACCTGACAACATAAATATCAAATAAAAAACCAAAAAGGAATCAGGAATCGCCCATAGTCACCATTAATATATATAGTCCACACCCCCAACCCGCCCCGCTAATACTCAATGCCAACCAATCCCCGAAAGTGTACAATGAATGGCACCCGTGAATTGCAGAGCCCCTCCACCCCCTCCCAGACTCCCCCCCCCCCTCCGCTTTCTCTCAAAAACACCTCACCCAGTATCGGCCCCCTCCCCCAACTTTTCACCCCTCCTAAGTTCATCGAATCCTGTTCCACCAGGCTCTGATGGGCGATGCCCCTCCCTCCACAACACACCCGTTCACTGGCCAGCTTAAACTAGCCACTGTGGAGGCCCCTGCCCAGGCCTCACACCCCTGCATTCCCCTCCCCCCTGCTTGATCCCAGGAAAACAAAGACATCCCCTTAAACAGCCAACCCCAGTGTAAACACATAAACCCCAAAGAACCATCATTATAAAGGAAAATCCCAACTCTTACCTTGTCCAAATAGACAACGTCAACTCATTCAGCACATATACCAACATGCAGTGAAAAAATAAAGCTACATACACTCCTACAAACCCCCTACCCTCAGGACAAGACCAGTCCTCAGTCCCATTTCTCAATTCTGCCCCAGTCCTTCTGCCTTCACAAATAACTCCGCCGCTTCCACCACCTCAAAATAAAAGTCTTTGGATTTGTAGGTCACCCTCAACTTAGCTGGGTACACTATGCCGCACCGCACCCTGCTGTTATACAGTGCCGACTTCACTTCCGAAGGCTGCCTGCCTCCTCACCAACTCCACAGTAAAGTCCTGGTATATACGTATACCAGCTCCAGCCCACTGCACGACCCGCTTCTGCTTTTCCCAACACAGGAGCTTCGCCTTCAAGCAGTACCTACGGAAACAAATAATCAGTGCTTTTGGCGGCTGATGCACGATCAATTTCCACGAAAGCGAGGTTGTAGTCCAACTGAAGGCTTTAATAAGCTAGATGTTTCCCCCAGCAGCTTAGGTACAGAATGAAGGCTGCTGGGGCGGCACGGGCTCTTATATCCCGCCTTGCTACCATACAGCTTGACCAATAGGAAACATACAATATCTACCAATGGTATTCTAGCATTACCAGCTACCGTAATACTCTGCACAGACTACCACATTCACCCCTATTAAAAAAGAGTCCGGCGGGGGTAACGTGGTAACGTGGTAGAAATGATAGTTATGTAGGTACCGTAATACCGCCGTACATCGTTTGGTAACTATTTGCAGATTCATAATTAACTATACACTTTAAAATGAAGCAATCAGTCGATCGGGGGCCCTGGTCGTCCTCTGTAATTGTCGAAGCTTTGGTGGTGACTCCGGTGGAGGCTCGGGCGTCTGTGACTCCGGGAGCATGGCCTCGATCTCTGTGGCAGCTTCAACACCCCTAAATGGCACTGGTGGGGAAAACGGTTGACCTGGGAAGGGAGCATCTGCGGGGTGCGTCGGTGGGTGGGGGGCCTAGACCTGGGCCGGCAGATGGACCGATCCTCCTGTAAGGTGCACTGGTGGGAGGGAGGGTGGGACTGGTGACTGGGGTGTGCATGAGGATCCGACGAGCGCCAGGTCTCGTAGGGAGACCGCATCTTGTCGGCTGTCGGGGTACGCCACGTAGGCGTACTGGGGGTTAGCGTGGAGAAGATGGACCCTCTCGACCAACGGGTCCGACTTGTGCGCACGCACGTGTTTTCGGAGCAGGATGGGTCCAGGAGTTGCCAGCCAGGTCGGGAGCGAGGTCCCAGAGGAGGACTTCCTGGGGAAGACAAGGAGACGTTTGTGAGGTGTTTGGTTGGTCGTGGTACAAAGCAGTGACTGGATGGAGTGGAGGGCATCCGGGAGGATTTCCTGCCAGTTGAGACTGGGAGATTCCTGGACCGTAGGGCCAGTAGGACGGTCTTCCAGACCGTTCCGTTCTCCTTCTCTACCTGTCCGTTACCCCGGGGGTTGTAATAGGTTGTCTTGCTCGAGGCGATGCCATTGCTGAGCAGGAATTGACGCAGTTCGTCACTCATAAAGGAGGACCCCCTATCACTACGTATGTAAGCGGGGAACCCGAACAGTGCAAAGATGCTATGGAGGGCCTTGATGACGGTGGTTGAGGTCATGTCGGGGCAGGGGATGGCGAATGGGAACCGGGAGTACTCATCAATCACATTCAGGAAGTACGTGTTGCGTCGTTGGAGGGGAGGTGGCCTTTGAAGTCCATGCTGAGGCCTTCAAAGGGACGGGAAGCCTTTATCAGGTGCGCTTTCTCTGGCTGGTAGAAGTGAAGTTTGCACTCCGCGCAGATTTGGCAGTCCCTGGTGGCTGTCCTGACCTCCTCGATGGAGTAGGGCAGGTTGCGGGTCTTGATAAAGTGGAAAAAGCGAGTGACCCCTGGGTGGCAAAGGTCCTCGTGGAGGGCTCGGAGGTGGTCCACTTGTGCGTTGGCACATGTGCCCCGGGACAGGGCATCAGGAGGCTCATTTAGCTTCCCGGGATGATACAAGATCTCGTAGTTGTAGGTGGAGAGTTTGATCCTCCACCACAAGATCTTATCGTTTTTTATCTTGCCCCGCTGTGCATCATCAAACATGAAAGCAACCGACCGTTGGTCAGTGAGGAGAGTGGATCTCCTGCTGGCCGGTTATGCCTCCAATGTCGCACCGTTTCGACCACGGCCTGGGCCTCCTTTTCGACTGAGGAGTGGCGGATTTTGGAAGCATGGAGGGTACGCGAGAAGAAGGTCATGGGTCTGCCTGCTTGGTTGAGGGTGGCCGCCAGAGCAACATCAGACGCGTCGCTCTCGACCTGGAAGGGGAGGGACTCGTCGATGGCATGCATCGTGGCCTTTGCAATGTCTGTTTTGATGCGGCTGAAGGCCTGCTGGGCCTCTATCGACAGGGGAAAAACTGTGGATTGGATCAGGGGACGGGCCTTGTCCGCATAGTTGGGGACCCACTGGGCTTAGTAAGAGAAAAACCCTAGGCAGCGCTTCAGGGCCTTGGAGCAGTGAGGGAGGGGTGTTAGATGTTTTAGTTGCTGTGATATGAAGAGTCTAAAGTTCTGTTCCTTTTTCACAAACACACATTTATTTCCTTCCAACAGCCTTTGCACAAATCTCTCACTATACATCACCTGACAGAGGCCACCTGAAGCCCCTTTACATATCAGTGTCAATTAATGGATACTTAACATGAATGAGACAACTAATTGCAATGTCTCTTAACCCATTACTTAACAGTCTCCCCTTCCTTGGAGAAAAAATAATAATTAGGTGAAAGCAAAATTTCAAGAAACTTAAAAATACACACATGATTTCCCCCCTTTTTGGGGGGGATGAGAAAGAAAAGAAAAAACAGTCACAGTAACAAGCGCCCTTCATTAACAATATCCAAAAGTTTCTGTGAACTCGCCCCTCTTTTCGTAAAATAGTCTGACAGTTGATAGCTCCTGTCGACCCATTTCATTTTTGTTATTTCCCCTCTGTCCAACATTTATTGTCAATGTGACAGTCAATAGGTATATTACCCAAATCCCCTAATCCCAAAGGTTTTGTCAATATCATACTTATATAAAAGGCCGTATACAAGGCTTAACGTCTCAGCAGCCAAAGTGCTTTTTACCACTCTCCTTATTTTCTTTGTTTCCCACACAAGCGGGCAACATTTATCATTGTTCCCCAAAAGGAAAATTATAAAACCTCCTGCGCTTGAAACCCCATCACAGAAATTTGCGTAGGACGCATCACTATAAACTATGAGTTTCAAGTGCCTAAGCTCACCTAAAACCGGGAACTTCAAAACACACTCCTGCATTTTTAGTTTGGCCACCACTTTATTTGCTCTTATTATGTCTTCCACTTTGGAATGATTCATTTTTGTACTCAACTCTAAGACATCAAAACTCACGTCCGGTCTAGTCTGTCTACCTAACCAGTTCAGTTGCACAATTAAACTTCGCAGTTGCTCTTTTTCTATCTTTGAAACCATTGCGTCATTTTGTGAAACTCGGCCACGACTGATTGCTATTGGGCTGATGCTTTCCAAATAAGATTGCTGACGTAAAGTTGCCCCTAACTTAGTCTGTCCAATTTCCAGTCCAATAAATTTAAATGCACCGGAAGCCTGACTTCCATTCCTGAATTCTTTCCTCAAATCAGAGATTACAATAGCTTCAAAATCACTAGTCCCACCCCACAAAAAATCATCGACATGCATCATAAAAATGCCAGAAATATTTCCTTTATAGTGCCAGTAAAACATTGCAGAATCTGCTTTCAACTGGCAACGGCCTAACTTTAACAAAACTGACCTTACCGAAAAATACCAGACTCGAGGTACATCATTTAATCTATACACACATTTGTTCAACTTCTAGAATACCCCTTCAGTTTTAGCTGCTTCTTTAGGAGGACAGAGAAAAATGTCTCTCTGGAGCTGATGCCCCTGCAAAAAGGCAGCTTTTATATCTCTAGATTTGCATTCCCATGCCTTTGTGGCTGATAGAGCCAAGAAGATCTTTAAAATAACCTTTCCTGCTGTAGGTGAATTTACCCTTAAATCCTGATCTTCTAAGTTTTCCTCAAATCCCCTTGCCACAAGCCTGGCCTTTGCCTTATAAGTTCCACCCGGAAGAACCTTTTCCGTGCAAATCCATCGGTGGGATAGAGCTCTCTGTTCCCTATCCGGTACTTCCGTATATACCCCAAATTCACTCCAACTGTGCAATTCTTGCTGTTTAGCTTCATTGATAACTTTTTCATCTAATTTATTTGAAGCCACCAAAATCTCACTTGCATGTGGGCTTCTGCTCCTATTAGTATTCGTAGTCTTACTCATGTTCCGATATCTTGATAAACTACGTCCCCTCTCCCGCCTGGTATCTCGTTCTGTACTGCAACTGCTTGATCTTTCCCTTCTGCTGTGGGATGTCCTTTCAATAGTTCTCAACCTTTTCCTGCAGACCTGTTCACTATCTGATGTACTATCTGAACTGGCACTGTGTTTCTGTGCCCTCCATTTTTGAACTTAGTTTTCCCAATCCATTGTCTTGACTCCTTCCCCTGAATGCTGTACATTCAACTAATGTTTATACTTTCCAGTGACCTTCTCTGCTCTACTAATAACAGTTGCAGCCTTCCATTGACTAGACCCTTCAGGCAAGTATGTCACTTTTGTGCCAACTTTTGGCAGTTGCCCTTTCGAAAAATGGCCTGTTCTAATTCATCAGAAGTGTTGTGTTCCTCCACAGAAACCCTGCCTATATCAGTTAATTGGTCCTCATAGTTCTGTAACACATGCGTACCAGATGACTCTGGTTCCTCGTCATGTCTGTCTGCTCTGCCTAAATTTGAAAATTTGTAATCTGTGCCCATTATCCTTGATGAATGTACCCTAACAGTTTGATTAACATATTGCAAAATAATTGTTTTGCCATCTATGCCTATGATCTTCCTTGGGACTTTCCATTCATTAGAATTGTCTCTCTTATAGTATACCATGCCTCCTTGCTGAAAAACGGAATCTGATGGCCGTACATTATGTCTTAAAGCTCTGCGAATTATTTCAGAGACTTCTGCTTCCAAAAAAGCTTTTCTACTGCTATGTAATGCATTTACATGTTCAGCAAAACCAGAGCTAATTGTAGTCCCCTTCCAAGCTGGAGGCTGGTCATTCAAAATGGATGGAATTTTAGGATTTCTACCAAAGACTAATTGATAAGGACTATAGCCCCCAACCATCTGCAATGAATTCTTTGCATGTACTGGCCATGCTAAAGCTGAATTTAGCCTGCAATTTGGTCAATCTGCCAAAACTTTCCAAAGCATGTCATCGATGACAGCATGATTTCTTTCACAGACACCATTACTAAATGGGCTTTCTGCAGCCATATTCATAACTCTGATATTAATGTTTTCACACATATCCCTAAACTCATCATTAGCAAATTCTCCCCCATTGTCCGTAAGGAATTTGGCCGGTGGACCCATTCCTGTCCCTATCCATTTTTCCACAATTTGATCCAGAATTACTCTCTTTTCTTTACTTTGTACAATCGTTGATTGACTAAATCTGGTTGCTAAATCTACAAAATGAAAAATAAATATATTATTTGCTTTATCCCAGATCTTAAGGTCCCATGGCCACAATGTTGTTAAAATCCCTGGCCGAAGGTAGGGTTACTATCGGTCATGCTGGTGTCCTTCTGTACTTCCTACAAACTTCACAGCAGTCACTAACCTGTTCTATCAGTTTAGTCTAGTCATAATCCCTTACCCCCGCATCCTTTAATACATTTTTCAGCCTCCGAGGAGACGGATGTGCAAATTGCCTATGCAGTTTTAATACCACAAGCTTTTTATCAGCTAAAGTCCCATTTTCAACTGCCATTAACACATCCTTAACCATTCTACTTGAAATGTTATTTGTCAGTAATGGAATACAGTAGTGCTTTCTTCATCGACGGTCTGCTCAGAAGCCAAGGTATCTCACTTGATACAACATCCGTGCCAATGAAATGATTCACTCCGGCAATATTGCAAGGGATCACCACTCTTTTCAGTGACTTCAGAGTATTATCATCCCCAAACCTGAAACTTGTGGAACTTTCAAATTCCTTAACCTTGTTACGATTTTCAGCATTCAAAAAGTCCAGGTAACATTTTAACCAGTCAATTCCACACACAGTAGATGTGCAGCCACTGTCCAATACAGTACAGTTGAAGGATTCTGCAACCAACACCCTCATTACTGGCGTAAAACTGCTTGTCAATAGGACAATGCCTTCTTTCTGGTCACTATCTTTTTCCTCTTCTGACTCTTCCGTGTCATGTGTCCCTTCAAACACTATCATAACGAGTTGGACAGTTGAAAGCATAATGGCATTGAGAGTCACATCGAAAACATAGATTTATCATTCCCCGTGCATTTCTGGGGTTCATCTTTCTATTGTGGGTTCTAACTGGGTTTCTGTCTTCATAATTTCCTTGTCTCGGTCTCCTTCTATAGTCTTGAGCCCTGTTCGTAGCCATACGATTTCGCCATCCTTTTAGTAGTGTATCTTCCATATTCTGCCTTATTGCAGGCTGACCTATTTGGGTCATCAGAGCCATCGGAATCGAATATTTCCCCAGAAACTTTTGTCAAGCTTTTGTCATCTGTTCGAATAAGGTATCCTTATCAGTAAACTGAACTCCTGTCAAAACCAGGAGCCTATCCATGTTGCTCACTCCAGCACAGTCAAATAATGTAAAGGCCAACACAGACTGTGGAAATTCCAGGTTGTGTTTCTGCAGCCTTTTATATAGTCTACCAAATTCCATTATATAGTCTTCCATGGGCATATCCTCCATTTTCCGGAACTTATCAAAATCTGACCATGCTTCATACGCACTTAACAAGTCATCTTTCTTATAAACCTTATCCATATAATGTAATAAAGTCTCCAGACCTTCTGAGTCTAACTCTTCCAATCCCAGCTCAGAAAGCACTTTGTTTCGGATTTTACTGCCATATGGTAGAGAAAGAACCAATGCCATACCTTGTTTACTCTTTCCCAAAGCAGTTACCTTAGTCCACATAACCACTACACTTCTCCATTGGTCGTACGATTCCCTTTCATAAAATAAGGGAGAATAGTCATATCCAGCCATCTTTATCCTCAGTTCAGCCATATATCCCTTTTTTTTTCTCACTCACTCCTTCATTTGATTTGGAAAAGTTGTATCTTTCAACCCTTCACATTTACACAGCAACCATCCTCTGCTACCAATTGTTAGATGTTTTAGTTGCTGTGATATGAAGAGTCTAAAGTTCTGTTCCTTTTTCACAAACACACATTTATTTCCTTCCAACAGAATTTGCACAAATCTCTCACTATACATCACCTGACAGGCCACCTGAAGCCCCTTTACATATCAGTGTCAATTAATGGAGACTTAACATAAATGAGACAACTAATTGCAATGTCTCTTAACCTATTACATAACAAGGGGGAACTCCATAACTCCATAAGGCGCATGTGTTCAGGGTTGCGACTTATAACTCCATTTCGCACTACGTAGCCGAGGATGGCTAGGCGGTCGGTGCTAAACACGCAGTTATCCTTGTTATATGTAAGGTTAAGGATCTTTGCGGTCTGGAGGAATTTTCGGAGGTTGGCGTCATGGTCCTGCTGGTCGTGGCCGCAGATGGTGACATTATCGAGATACGGGAATGTTGCCCGTAAACCGTACCGGTCAACCATTCAATCCATCTCACGCTGGAAGACCGAGACCCTGTTGGTGACACCGAAGGGCACCCTTAAGAAGTGATAGAGCCGCCCATCTACCTCGAAGGCAGTGTATTTGCGGTCACTAGTGCGGATGGGGAGCTGGGGGTAGGCGGACTTTTCTCCACCGTGGAGAAAACCTTGTAATGCATGATCCTGTTTACCAGGTCGGATATGCGGGGGAGAGGGTACGCGTCCAGCTGTTGATTCCCAAATTTCTTTCTCTGTCAGTCTGGCCTCAATAAAAGTTGAGATGGATTCGCACGTAAAAAGAAGTTATTTATTTAGCTTGCAAGCTTGATTCATTTCATAGAAACATAAGAGACATCCAGTTTCCTATATCCCAGAAAGCGAATGAACAAAGAAACAAAGGGATCTCTGCAAATCAATTCAAATGGTATCAAGTTTCACATACTTGACGCCCATAGGTCAGCCTATATCCCTCCTGACCTGTTTGATCTATTCTGATTGGCTCACTTCCAATCCCTTTCTCTGGCCTCTATCAATGCAGCATCACTCTCATAGACACACCTCTTCCTGCTTTTTCCATGCGGTCTCAAATCCCTTTGTCCCTAACTGCCAGAATCAAAGTGGCTTATTTCTACATTACATTAACTAGTATCTCTAAAGTAACTATTTTACATCACATTCGTCATTCCCTCCTTTTATCATTTCATGATAACCGAACTATCCAATCCATAGCTACGGTTCCTCATCTAAAAGATCCGTCGCTGCATTTCCAATTCCTGTCTTAGCCCCCCTTCATCTGCCTCACCCTCATGGATTTTAACAGTTAAATTTTTTTTTTCGGTGATTGGGGCGGTGATCTGATCCAGTGCACCCCGCATTCTACCCATCACACATTTAAGGATGGCCAGGCCCACAAAGATGCAGCCGATAGCTACCACTAGATACATGGTCATATTTATCAACCAGTCCTTCCATCCTCCAAATCCCCAGTTACCCCAAGAGCCAGGATCCTGCATCCCGTCCAAGTGATCCCGTATGCGATCCATAAATTTAGTGATGTTAGCGGTCAAGTCCTGAACTCCCATGATACACTTGCCCTGTACTATGGCGCATACCCCACCCTCACGGGCCAGAAGATAGTCAAGAGCATACCGGTTCTGCATTGCAAACAACCGTAGATGAGACAACTCCTTGGTTATTGCCCCGAGGGCTCCCAAGGTTTCATTTCCCAAGATGGTAAGGCCGCAAATAAAATAATTCCGATCACTGACAGCCAAGGAACCCCCCACACCTCCCAGTTTATCCAACTTTGAAATGCCATTCGGGCCGCCCAGCAATACGGAAAGCCCTATCCCAACAGTGATATGAGAGACATTCGCCCAGCCACAGAGGAGCTGGAGGCCGGCGTTCAATGGAACGCAAGTGGTGTTGTAACAAACGCATTGGCCAGATGCCTGGGTGATATGGCACCTCCTGTCCGTACAGGTGGGAAACAGACATGTTATATTTGTGTCCACCTCTACCAGCAAACAGCCATATCCTTCACTGCTGAAGCAATTCTCGTACGACCGTGAATCCCTATTGGGAGTGAAGTGGCTAGGTATGTACGCCCTCCACCGTCGCAGCCTATCGTACTGTGAATGGGAATTATCCCGAGGAAGGGGAAGGCAAATAGCCGGTGGTGCTGAACCCGGATCGTAAGGAAGAGTGACCTGATCGGGCAGTGGTTCAGAATGCTGACAATGAACCACCGTTTGGGGAGTGCCCCAAAGCGGTGAAACAGAAAATAACCTAGACACCGCTGCGGGGTTTGGGTAGCAGACAACCCGTCCCTGGCCATACAAGCGGTGGTAAATCTGGTAGAAGAGATTCATACTACCCGGGTTTTCCTCAGTTTGGCCTTTAATTAACTTAAGTGTATCTCCCGGTAACCTACGTTCTAGCTGTACTTCCCTTCTCATACGCCCCGTCCTCTCTCTAGTCCCTTTCTCTTTCTCATAGCCTCTTCCTACACTCTTCTGACAGCCTGATTTTACCTTTATTGTACCACTCTTAACACATCCAAAATCAAATTTACATGTATTCCAAAAACAAGGCAATGTCCATATAATGTTCCCTTCCCATCGCCGGGACCGGTGCAACTGCTTCATGACTCCTGCATTCTCCTTAACTTTGATGACCTTCCATGAGTCGATACCATGTCCTCGTATATGGGGGCAGCGAAGAACATCACCTTTGCATAGGTGATGTATCCTTGTAGATTGGTTGGGGCTACACAGATACATAATATTCCCCTTTTCCATGTCCATCGCCAATAACACGCCATGCGAAGTGAGGCCAAATATCAGACAGACGATGCGTAGCCACTCCATCATGCTCCACACCTGTAAAATAGCACTGGAGAAGGGAGGCAGGTTAGTATCCGACCTTTTACAGTAGTGGAGATGGACTCAATTTACAGTGATGTAGGTGGACCCAAGCACTTCGCCCCTCCACTTTAACTGCTGTGGGGGTGGTAAGGAGAACTTGGAAGGGCCCGTCCCATCGCGGCTCCGACCCCTTCCTAGTCCAATTTTTGACCATGACATAACTACCGGGCTGGACTGAAAGTGAGCTAGGTACTGGGGGCAATGGCTAGTGAGCCGCGCGGACCTGGCCATGGAGTTCCTTGAGCACTTGCGTGAGGGCTAGAACATAGGCGGTCATTTCTTCAGTCATCTGATGAAACTGAACCAGTCTGGGAACCTGCAGGCTCCAGGGAGTTCTAAGAGGCCTGCCATAAAGAATCTCGGCGGGAGAGAGCCGGGCCGATCCCGCAGGTGTAACCCGCAGCTGGAAGAGGGCAACGGGGAGCAACTTAAGCCATGTCAGTCCCGTGTCTGCTCTTAATTTAGCCAATTTAGTTTTGAGGGTCTGATTGTGTCTCTCAACCAACCCGGCCGCCTGCGGTCTGTAAGCACAGTGTAACTGCTGGCGTATGCCCAACTGGGAGCAAAACTCCTTGTTAATTTGTCCAATAAAATGAGGCCCATTATCAGAACTTAACTGAGCTGGTATACCGTACCGGGGAATGATTTCCCTCATCAAGACTTTAACCACAGTAGCAGCTTTATTATCGATAGTCGGATACGCCTCGACCCATCTGCTGAACACATCCACAATGACCAAAACATATTTGTAACATTGACACCTTTCCAACTCAATGTAATCCATTTGGAGCGTCTCAAAGGGACCACTGGGCAACGGGGTTTGCCCCTTCCCACAAGGGATACCTTTTCCGGTGTTATATTGCTGACAAATCAAACACCGATTACTGATACTTTGGGCCAACCCCTGCATTTTAGGGTGCCACCAAGTGTCCAGCAACAAATCACTAGTCCCTCGAGCCCCACAATGAGTTGCAAAGTGTACACATTCAATGACCCATAAAGCCAGCACATCAGACATACAAGTCTGATGTGCAGGCGTGGTCCATAAAGAGGAAACAGAATCATATGTACAACCTAACCGTTTCCACATTTGTTTATCACTCTCAGGAGCGTCCTCCTGTAACCTTATGACGTCTTGGATGGTTGGCATTGACTTGTCAGAAGCAGACATATTTATAGTAGATCGTTTAGTCTGACTTAACATCTTAGGCACCATCACTTGCTGAATTTGCGCGGCTGTCCGCGCTGCACGATCTGCTCGTTCATTACCAACGTCAACTGGGGTTGTACCATTTGTGTGGGCAACGCATTTAATAACGGAAATCTGCGCTGGCATAAGGAGGGCCTGCAGTAGGTCATTAACTAAACCCCGGTGGGATATTTGACCACACATAATCATGTCAGGTTGTTCTGACGAAATGTCACTCAAATCGCCCCTTATTGTGGTAGTTTCCTGAATCAAGGCTAAACATTCTTGACCAGGCGCGTCCTCATGGACAGGGGGACCGCTAAGAAAACAGGCTGAATTGATAGTGGTACAGTATTTAAATGTCAGACGTGGATTGTTCAAAAGGTATATCTCATACCTATTCTGACGAGCTGCGGTAAGATGCTGACCATTCGCCCCATATCCCTGGCATGGTACTGGTCATGGACCTGACGTGTAATATGAGGGCTTACCGAAGCTGACTGTGGCCATAAATGTGGTGATATTGTAACAAAATCGGCTGTACCTTCTTTTCCCGTGACTGTGGCTGTAACCTTGACTGGCCATTCGGTCTCAAGTAATGGCCGGTATTTGTCCTCCAACTCCCTGTTTCGTCCAGTTCTGTCATAGGCCAGGGTAACGTGATGCAGTGACTGTTCAACGTCTAACGTCCACCACTGGGGGGGTGATAGAAATATAGCACTGTTGTCTCATCCTCCTCTTCGCTGATCCACCCCTTCGCTGATCCACCCACCCAAAGTCACTATATTGGGGCTCCTGCTGGTAAACTACCATTTCTGCCGCTTGTTGGGGTCGCAGATCATCCTTTTTCATTACATACTCAGTCTTAACCTTTGTAACTGAGCCTCCTTCTTGGCCTACACCCTCCTTCCAGTAAAATCTGACTGCCCTTGCCATCTGGGAAGGGTCGTTCTCTGTCCAATTCATGTTATTACATTTCACAGCAGTAACCACAGAAGGTGGTAGGCAATGCATTAACATAGCACAGTATTGAGGGGAATTCTGACCATTTTGATACAGCAAATCGCCTGACTGCCCCCGGTAGATTTCATTAAAACGCTCCAGAAATTCCTCTGGCTCTTCAGTCTTCCTAGGTTTTAGGTCTAAGATAACAGAAAGATTTATGGGCCTTTGAAATGTGCTATTCAACGCATTCAAGATCTGTGTCCTTCTTTTCTCTATTTGCTCTTTTTTTTTTAAACTTAAAAATGTTTGAAAATTCAAATTGAATTACTGCAACTTGCAAGCTTAGCTCTGATCTCAACTCAGAACTAAATTTACAATTTGCTTAACACAAACTTGTATAACATTTACAACTTAATTATTTCTTTATCTTAACAATTTTTCTTTTAACAAGTTTTTTTTTCTTTTACATACGCATAAGTATTAGCAAAATCAACTATCATCTCCAGATTGACACTTTTTAAAATGGTGTCCATGATCTTCTTTAAGTTTCTATTAATCTCCAGATAAAATGAGATAAACCTTATTTCAAGTAAGTAAAACTTAAGATTCTGGCAATTTCAATCAATTGCTTTCGAAAATAATAACTTTTATCAAAGAGGTGGAGAAACCCACTGGTTTCCTTTAATTAATTCAAAACGTAACTTTGCTGGTGTTCACTGACTCAAAGGAAAGGTATCCGATTACACTACAGACTGGCGCTGTTATCTCAAAGCCTGAGTGAGAAGCACTGTCTGTTTTCAACTTCGCCTGCTGCTGTTAACCCTTTGAGAGACTTCTGCTTCAACCAATATGCAGCATTCCTCACAATCTCAACTAGACCTCGGAACTGCGTTTTTCGCCAATACAGTCCAAGGAGACAATTTTAGCTTAATCAACTATATATTTAAAACACTCACACATAGAGTTGAACCATCTTCAGATTTAAAAACAGTTATACTGGACTGAACCTTCATCTACTGAAGTCCCATCAGCCCCTGGACCCATATAATAGACTGAACCTTCATTACTGAAGTCACATCAGCCTCTGAACCCATATAATAGACTGAACCTTCATTACTGAAGTCACATCAGCCTCTGAACCCTTATACTTGGAATTGAATCATCATTTGAGATGTCCCATCAACCCAAAACCCTAACCCAAGCCGAAACAACAATATGAAATCCCATCAATTAAATTGCTAATCCCCAGACTGACCTGTGATTTCGTCGAGGCGGTCTTTCTGTGCCAACCGCGAGTGACCAGACTAATCAGACGATAAGAAGAGGGGAACAATCAATGCGCGGTCGTTTTCCAGTTCTACATTGAGGGCCCTTTGTTCCCCATCCTCCTGTTCATTATCAGTCTAATTCTGATTTCGCAGTTGGATCAGGACCGCCCTGAGAAATCCCGGGTTTCGGCACCAAATGTTGATTCCCAAATTTCTTTCTCTGTCAGTCTGGCCTCAATAAAAGTTGAGATGGATTCGCACGTAAAAAGAAGTTATTTATTTAGCTTGCAAGCTTGATTCATTTCATAGAAACATAAGAGACATCCAGTTTCCTATATCCCAGAAAGCGAATGAACAAAGAAACAAAGGGATCTCTGCAAATCAATTCAAATGGTATCAAGTTTCACATACTCGACGCCCATAGGTCAGCCTATATCCCTCCTGACCTGTTTGATCTATTCTGATTGGCTCACTTCCAATCCCTTTCCCTGGCCCCTATCAATGCAGCATCACTCTCATAGACACACCTCTTCCTGCTTTTTCCATGCGGTCTCAAATCCCTTTGTCCCTAACTGCCAGAATCAAAGTGGCTTATTTCTACATTACATTAACTAGTATCTCTAAAGTAACTATTTTATATCACATTCGTCACAGCTGCATAAACCTGTTGATGGTCTGACTGTAGTCGATGACCATCCTATGCTTCTCCCCAGTCTTTACCACCACTACTTGAGCTCTCCAGGGACTGTTGCTAGCCTCAATGACTCCTTCCCTTAGTCGCCTTTGGATCTCTGACCTAATAAAAATCCAATCCTGGGCACTGTACCGTCTGCTCCTGGTGGCGATGGGTTTGCAATCCGGGGTGAGGTTCGCAAACAGGAAAGGCGGATCGACCTTGAGGGTCGCGAGGCCGCAGACAGTGAGGAGAGGTATATGGCCGCCAAATTTTAAAGCTAGACTTTGGAGATTACACTGGAAGTCTAAACCTAGGAGTGTGGCCGCGCAGAGGTGGGGAAGGACGTAGAGCCGGTAATTTTTAAACTCCCTTCCCTGGACTGTGAGATTTGCTACACAAAACCCCTTTATCTCTACTGAGTGGGAACCGGAGGCCAGGGAGATTATTTGATTAACGGGGTGGACGGGGAGAGAACAGCTCCTTACCATGTCGGGGTGTATGAAACTCTCTGTGCTCCCAGAGTCGATTAAGCAGGACATCTCGTGCCCGTTGATTAGTACTGTTGTTGTAGCAGTTGAGAGTGTTCGAGGCCGGGACTGGTCCAGGGTCACCGAGCCTAATCGCAGCTGTTGAATGTTCTCTTCGGGCGGTGTGCGGTCAGGTGAGCTGGGGTCCTGGGAATCCATCCAAGATGGCGGTTCCCATTGGTCGCAAATGACTGGGGGTGCAGAAAATGGCGGCGCCCATCCATCGAATGTGGCGTCCGCAGACAAGATGGCGGCGCCCGGGGGCTGCACGTGGCCCTGGAGGAGGAAGATGGTGGCGCCCGCTGGCCGCACGGGGACCGTGGAACGGTTTGTGGTGGCGGTCCGCATTCGCCGCCGGAGACCGCGGCGACCGCACGGGCCTGGCATACCACCATGAAGTGGCACTTTTTACCGCATCCCTTGCAGGTGGATGTGCGGGCCGGGCAGTGCTGTCCGGGGTTGCCAGGCCAACTTGCAGCACAAGCTTGTGGGGGATGGGGGATGTCTCGGGGTCGGCAGTGGAGGGGTTTCACCCTGCCCAGGGGGCTGCTGTGCGGTTGGGAACATAAGCAAGAGCGTTTCTGGAGGCCACATTCAGGGAGCCTGCAAGGACCCGTGCCTCCTTGAGGCCTAGGGTGTCTTTTGCCAGCAGTCGCTGGCGGATGTGTGAGGACAGCATACCTGCCATGAAAGCGTCCCGGATCAAGAGTTCTGTGTGGTCGTTCGCCGAAACTTGCGGGTAGCTGCAGTTTCTCCCCAACACCAGGAGTGCACGGTAGAATTCTTCCAGCGATTCCCCAGGGATTTGTTGCCTGGTTGCTAGCAGATGTCAGGCGTAGATCTGGTTTACCGGGCGAATATCATATCCTTTTAGCAGCTCCATTGCTGCATCGAAGTCGTCCGCATCCTCGATGAGGGTGTAAATTTCCGGGCTCACCCTCGAGTGCAGGACTTGCAATTTCTGTTCTCCCGTGGGTGTGTTTTCAGCCGTTCCGAGATACCCTTTAAAACACGCCAGCCAGTGCTTGAAGGTTGCCGCTGAGTTCGCCGCGTGGGGGCTGAGCTCGCTGCGTGGGGACTAAATTGATGCATGATGAATGACTACTAAAGCGAGGTTGTAGTCCAACTGAAGGCTTTAATAAGCTAGATGTGTCCCCCAGCAGCTCAGGTACAGAATGAAGGCTGCTGGGGCGGCACAGGCTCTTATACCCCGCCTTGCAGGGCAGACCTACCATTCAGCTTGACCAATAGGAAACATACAATATCTACCAATGGTTTTCCAGCATTACCAGGTACCGTAATACCTCTACACAGATTTCCACAGCGGCTCATTCGCCTTTGGTATCGGCCTCCATGTCCTATGAGCCTGATCCAGTTCGTACCGAGAGGGATCTTCCCCCTCCCCCAACAGCTCCGCCAACATCTTGGCAAAATACTCCATCGGCCTCAGGCCCTCCACGCCTTCAGGCAGACACACGATCCTCTGATTTTGCCGCCTAGATCTGTTTTCCAAGTCCTCCATTTTGGTTCGCAGTCCCTTGTTGGCCTCCACCACACCTCCGCAGCTCCTTACCCATCGAGGTGAGTTGATCACTGTGTTGCGACAATGCCTCTTCCACTTCTTTCAGTGTCTCACCCAGCTGCCGCACCTCGGCCGATGCTCTCAATACCCCGCCCTCACTGAGGCAAATGCCTCTTGCACCAGCACCTTCAATATCGCCACAATCTCCTTCCTCATCACCTCCATGTGCTTTGTGAACTGTTTTTCAAGTTCCACGACCATCACCTCGGTCATCTTTTCTGCCGTGAGCAGTGCGGCCTCACCCTGCGACCCAGCCTCCCCCTTCCTTCCAGTTCCTGAGCCGACCCTTCCACTCGATGGCAAACCTTCATTAGCCCCCTTCTTCATGGCCGTTTTCCTTTTAGTTTTGGACATCTTTCTTCCTTATGTCTTCCTGCACTTATTTAACCAAAATTGCGCCTGGGACCAGGCATTAAATTCTAAAAAATCAAGCCTCGAGCAAGAGTCCTCCAATGTGCAACCTCCTCCTGCATGCCGCCACTGGAAGTAAAAAAAAAAAGCCTGTTTTCTTAAGGGATCAAATACTTGAAGAATGATTAAGAACTTGAAAGAAATTTTTGTTTTAATAGAGGTTATATATTTGTAGAAATTTCTATGTATTAAATGGGTTTTTACAAATGAAAGTTTTTTTCAACTCTCGTGAAGTTTGCAATAGACAATTAGGACGTATTTCATCTTACCATAGCCCCTGAGGTCTGCCGATAGTGGATGCTGGTTGAATTGGCACACATTGTAAGAAATAAATCTGATGGGTTGATTTAAATTGGCACTAAATTGGCATAGGGACGGTCCATGGGGTGGGTAGAGGATCATAAGTTGGCTATGAGGATTCATGGGGGTTGGGTAGAGGGGCATTAGGTTGCATGGTTGGGCATGGGTAGTTTGTGTGATGTGAGTGATGAAGCATAGAGGACTATTTTTTTGTTTATGTGTTTTCATTATTATTGGGTTAAAATCCCAGAGCACCAACGGGAAGGCCTTTTAACCAGCCAGCCTTGGCTTACAGCAGCCCCTGTGTCTGCTTTTGCACTGTTTCGGGGATAGTGAGTCTGCCCCCAACTAACAGGAGCTCCTCTGCCGCCAGCCCCCATCCCCACCATGCCCCCTTCACCCCCCCTCACCCCACCCGCCCAGCCCCAATCATCGGAATGAAAGTTCAAAGATCTAGGGCGTTTACTCCCGAGGCAGATTTCTGTAGTCAAGAATTTTCCCAACTCTGGGAGAAACAATCCAGCATATCCTCCCTTGAGCCTGTGGTTAAGGCTGAATGTCTGAGCTGGAACTTCTAAATCTGCCTGCTCTATTTCTGGCCAGGGAGTGCAAATCCGGGCAGTGAAATGGAAAAAAAACCTGCAGTTCCCCGAAGCAAACATTAGTCATCTTGATTACCATCTGACAAAGTGGTTTGGAATGACCCTTGGTACTGTGGTGATATACATCACTGTAAATACACAAGGGATTAATGTAAATACACGACGACTAAGTAAACACTAGAGGGAGCACCAGAGATGTCATGACATGCAGACATACAGCTAATGAACACATAGAATAGGACATGACCAATGGGCAGTCAAAATACCCAGAGGTGACACTACCACAAGGGGGCATTACACAACCCATATGTAAGGACAGGGCACACATGCTCTGTCTCTTTCCACAGGCGACACTTAGAGAGTAGGACAGGGGCAAATCCGAAGCATCACACTCACCACGTGGCTTAGAGCAGACTGGTTAGTTAGACTGAGTTACTATAGCTAGATTCGCAGGAGAGTCGAACTCATAGAGAACTGTGCTAATGGTTCAATAAATCACATTGAACTTACTTCAAAGTTTGGAGTATCTTTTGGTCAAAGCTGTATCGAGTTGCAGCCTGTGTTATGCCACAGTACATAACACAACAGGTACAATAGTAAATGTATAATAACAGTTTCACTTCTGAAGATGGATAAATGGTTTTTGCAAAAGGCTTCACATCGAACATTGTTGGGGCTAAATTATGTAATTAGTACAATTCCCAGATCCCGGGCCATTCTTAATTATGAAATATTATGTCTAAGAGGCTCCCAAACCTGCCTCTTGGTAGGTATAGTGATTTCCTTCCAAATTGTCCAAGGAATATCTGGAAAAGTAGAATTGAAAAGCAAAGATTTATCTTCAACTTGTGGAGAAACCTGGTTAGATCACACTCCATACAATTCTCTTCTCCATATTACAGAAAGGATACAGAGGCACTGCCGGATGTGTGAACATGATTTGCAAGGATAATTCCACAACTGAAAGGTTATGGCTATCAGGAAGCGTGAACAGGCTGACGCACTCTTTTCTAGCGAAGGGAAGATGGACTACACACCCATTAGCGATCATTAAAATTATGAAATTTGATCAGGTCGATGGAGAGAATATTTTTCTACTGGGGGGTGGATGGGAGGAGGGGAAATCCAAACTTTGGGTCATGAATAAAAGATAGTCACCAATAAATATAGTATCGGCAGTTAGAATAAGGAACTCCCAGGGGTTTCTAGGATAAAATCAATTTGGCGAGAGCTAAGGGAAGAAAGGCTGCAATTTAATTCCTCAGTGTAGTCTATAGACCGCCAATTAGTGAGAAGGATAGAGAGGAAGATATTTGCAGAGAAATTACAGAGAGATGCTAACATTGTGGAGAAATTATAATGGGGGACTTTAATTACCCGAGTATAGACTAGGACAGTGGTAATGTACAGGGAAGAGAGGGGCAAATATTTCACAATTGTGTTCAGGAATATTTTCTACAGCAGTCCAGAAAGAAAGGATGCATTGTTGGACTTGGTTCTAGGTAATGAGATGGGCCAAGTATATCAAGTATCAGTGGGCGAACATTTAGGAGACAGAGATCATTGTACCGTAAGGCTTGGAGTAACAGTAGGAAAGGGCAAAAGGCAGTCCAGAGTAAAAATAATTAACAGTTGGAGAGCTGACTTCAATGGGGCAAGAACAGAGTGGTACAAACTGTAACTGAACAATAGGCTACCTACAAAATGAAATGATTCTGGCGCAGTCATGGTATATTCCCTCAAAAGGGAAAGATGGGGCAAACAAATCCAGAGGTTGAAAAATGACACAGAAATTAGGATGAGGAAGGAAAAGTATAATAATAATCTCTATTTCACAAATAGGCTCACATTAACACTGCAATGAAATTACTGTAAAAATCCCCTAGTCGCCATATTCCTGCACCTGTTCGGGTAGAACAAAGAACAAAGAAAAGTACAACACAGGAACAGGCCCTTCGGCCCTCCAAACCTGCGCTGACCATGCTGCCCGTCTAAACTAAAATATTCTACACTTCCGGGGTCCGTATCCCTCGATTCCCATCCTACTCATGTATTTGTCAAGATGCCCCTTATACGTCACTATCGGCCCTGCTTCCACCACCTCCTCCAGCAGTGAGTTCCAAGCACCCACTACCCTCTGTGTAAAAAGCTTGCCTCGTACATCTCCTTTAAACCTTGCCCCTTGGTACAGAGATGGAGAATTCAGAATGTCCAAATTACCTAACAGCATGCCTTTCGGAACTTGTGGGAGGAAACCGGAGCACATGGAGAACGTGCAGACTCCGCACAGACAGTGACCCAAGCCGGGAATCGAACCTGAGACCCTGGTGCTGTGAAGCCATAATGCTAATCACAATGCTACCATGCATAAGTGTGCTTATGATAGTTGTCAGGTAGAAAATACAACGAAAACCCAAGAGGAATACAGAAGGTTCAGGGGGAAGATGAAAAAACACATTGGAGAAGCCAAGAGGGATGATGAGAAAATGCTGGCAGCCAACAGAAAGGGGAATCCCAAAGTCTTCCATATGCATACACATAAAAGGGTGGTAAAAGGAGGAATAGGGACCTAATCGGGAATTTACACATGGAGGCAGGGAACATAGCTAATGTATTAAATAAATACTTTGCTTACCAAGGATGTAGATGTTACCCAGGTCATCGTGGTGGAATCTCTGGCACAAGAAAGGTTTGATAAGGAGGAGGTGTTGGCTAAATTCTTGGTATTTAATGTTGACAAGGTATCGGGACCAGATGAAATGCATCAGACGATATTGAAGGAAGGGAGAGTGGAAGTTGTAGGGGTGCTGGCCACGATCTTTCAGTCTTCCCTGGTCTCAGGGGAGGTACACAGAGGACTGGAGAATTGCAAACATTACATCCTTGTTCAAAAAAAGTTGCAAGGATAAGCCCAGAAAATACAGACTAGTCAGTTTAACTGCAGTGATGGGGCAGCTTCTAGAAACAGTTATTCAACATAGAATTAGTGGTTGCGTGGAAAAATGTAGGTTAAATAGGAAGATCCAGCATAGATTTCTAAAGGGGAAATCATATTTAACTAACTTGCTGGAGTTGTTTGAAGAGGTAGTGTGGCAGGTGGGTGGGAACCAAAGCAGTCATGAGCAGGTGAAGTAACTGATGAAGAACTAGAGACTAAGGACACTAAGACTAAGAGGAAGAGCAGGCAGGCAGCAATTGCTGAACACAGCAGGACTGGTAGTCCGAAGTGTATTTGTTTCAACGTGAGAAGTTTAATAAGTAGCACAGATGAACTTTAGAATTTGGATTAGTACTTGGAACCAAGATGTTGTTGCTATTACAGAGACTTGATTGAGGGAGGCCAGGATTGGCAGCTAAACGTTCCAGGATTTAGATGCTTCAGGCAGATTAGAAGGGGGAGTAAAATAGATGGGGAAGTTGCATCACTGGTTCAGGAGAATATCACAGATGCACCGAGGGAGGACACCTCCGAGGGCTCATGCAGCGAGGAAATATGGGTAGGGCTCAGGAATAGGAAGGGTGCAATCACAATGTTGGGGGTTTACTACAGGCCTCACAACAGCCAGCGGAAGATAGAGGAGCAGATATGTAGACAGATTTTGGAAAGATGTAAAAGCAACAGGGTTGTTGTAGTGGGTGATTTTAATGTTATGTTGACTGGGACTCACTTAGTGCAGGAGGCTTGGATGGGGTAGAATTGATAAGGAGCATCCAGGAGGACTTCTTGAAACAATATGTAAATAGTCCACCTAGGGAAGAGGGTAAATCAACATCTGACATGTGGGAGTCTGTTCCATGTAAGAACACTATTCATGATGCCTTATGCTGTTCTTGCTCATGTATTTGCTTTGTTTGCCCCTGTTCTGCACTGTAACCAATCATCATTTGTCGATGTACTATTAGTCAATGTACTCTGCCGATTATTCTTTTTGTCTACTATGTACGTACTGCGTACGTTCCCTTGGCCGCAGAAAATACTTTTCATTGAACTTCGGTACATGTGACAATAAATCAAGCAATCAAATCAATAAATCAATCAACTCTAATTGTTTTCACTGGAATGGCGGAAGTTGAGGGGTGACCTAATAGAGATTTACAAAATTGAGTGGTATGTACACATTGGATAGTCAGGCGCTTTTTCCCAGGATAGAAAAGTCAAATACTAGGGGACATAGGTTTAAGGTATCAGGGTTTTTTTAGGACGGGCGCAGGGGAGTGTGAATATTCCTGCCTGCCCCGATCATCCAGTGATTTTGCACTGGGGTGGGCAAGGCCTAGGATGGGAAGCCTGCTCTTGCCCTAATTGAGGCCCAGTGGTGGTCATTTAATGGCCAGTTAAGGACTGTTTCTCGCCCAGCCCCAATTTGTAGGCTGATGGAGAAATTGGACATGTGTACGGGAAGGCCGAAATTCAACAGTTATATCAGTTAGGGCATGGTGGCACAGTGGTTAGCACTGCTGCCTCACAGCGCTAGAGACTTGGGTTTGATTCCGCCCTCTGGTAACTGTGTGGAGTTTGCACATTCTCGCCGTGTCTGCATGGGTTTCCTCCAAGTGCTCCGGTTTCCTCCCACAGTCCAAAGAGCTGCAGGTTAGGTGGATTGGCCTTGTTAAACTGCCCCTTAGGGTGGGGTCACTAGAATAGGTCAGGGGATTGGGCCTAGGTAAGATGGTCTTTCGAAGGGTCTGTGAAGACTCGATGGGCCTCCTTCTGTACCGTAGGGATTCTATGATTCTATGATCTCAGGTGGGAAGCAGAGGGGAGATGGTTGCCTCCACCAGAAGTCCACTTCCAAAGTTGGGTGCTCCTCCCTTAATGTCTAGTGGCTTCCAGTTTTCTACAAACCCCACCACCCCGTCCTCTCTCCCAAGTCCCCATTCTCCCCCTTTCCATCCCCCCCCCCCCACCCCCATCCCCTCCAAGCCGTCCCTACTCTTCCTCACCCTTGGACCCCTTGAACATACTTGGGCTACTGGTGCTCAAACTTAAGCCTCTGATGTCCTTGTACATTTCTTCCTGTGCACATCACACCAATCAGATTGATCCCATCGGCAACCATTTAATGCTCATTCAAATAGGAAATGGCTGCGGGGCACTCGGGGTAGACGAGGTTCAAATGGCTGGAAGCGAGACTCCGCTACCCAAAAATTTTAAAGCTCTGGCACATATTAGTTGGATGAATGGCCTCTGTCTGTTTTGTAAAGTCTATGTAAACTCTCCTCACAAACAGGGAGAGATACTGAAATAACACATCCTTCCCATATTAATTACTGAGTGAGACTGCCAATATGTGCAGTATTATAGTTAGTTTGGGAGAATTTCAGCCTATTTATGCAAACTAGTGAAAACATTTCTAATTTTTTTTTACGCCAACAAAAGTTTGCAATAATGTACTATGATATTCTGATTTTTTTTTGTTCGCGAGATAGCAAGGTCCTTTTTTTAGTTTATAATTAGGAATGTAAAACATAATGATTTTCACTATACTTTAAAAGGAAAGTCAACCTGTTAGTAATGACGCACATTGCTAAGACTTAATGTTGCAGTACTATAATGCACAACGAGTTATTATCATTATTTCTCCACATTATGGTCCAGGGAGTTCATTAAAACATCAGGCTCCATTTGTATCTTTGCTGAAAGTATGGCGTACTGATTGAGAGTTGTGTATACAATTAAGCAGGAAGTACCTGGAGGGCATAGGATACCTTGAAGTCTGCTACAAAGTAATAATCCAATTAAATTAAGGATTGGATAGCTGAGAATTGCTTAAATATACAATTAATTTGATTTTAACCTGAGCATGTTGACTATTCCAATGTAATCTATTCGCTCAGAGTCCACACGTTGCAATGGCACTTCAAGATAAAAGTAATATCAGTTAATTAAATATAAATAGTGATCAACTTTATGCCCCAGAGCATGAATATATATTGGACCCTTTATTCAAAATAACTTTATCATATTTATAGAAAGCAACTGGTATACTTCATATGTTTAATGTGCTGGCTTTGATGGGACAGTTCTAATTTTCTTTTACGTCTTAATCAAAATTCATGAGTTCTCTGGTGGCCCAATGATTCAACTGAGTGCTTGACTGCTATGAAATAAAATGCAAGTTTGAACCCCTGAGCTGTAGTTTGTTTCCTCTTGAAAGATAAGATTCATCAATTTTTAAACTGGCAGCAGTGCTGAGAAGAGGAGGAAATAGATCATTTGAAATTAACTTCAATGGTTGGGGATAGACTGGATTAGTTACAGTCGGTAGAAATGATATTACATGCAAAGTGAGAATAAGGGAAACAAGGAGGTAAGCAGAATGAACACATGAAATTTTAACCTACCCCAGTAGGCGGGAGTGAGATGTGCAGGGGGTTAAAATGGGATAATAGTACATTCTGTCCCGAAGGCACCCCATTCCCTCCAGAGCCTTTTAATTTGCGGATTTCCAAGCATCTGAGGTTCCTGTTAAAAGCCGGGGGGAGCATCATGCAGCTCATGCAAATAAGTGTCCTCTAACCCTATTAGAGCCTAATGTGATTTTAACTGGAGTCCCACCCACTGGCTAGCTCACTGGGTTTCACTTCATCAAATTGGTTCACATGTCAATAGGCTGAAGGATGGGAAGTTCTCAGGAATTCCCGACGCTCAGATCAGTGACATTTGCATGTTACTGAGCCTATCAAAGTCAAATTGAGTTTTGGCTTTCACATTTTCTATTGGTGCCATTTTCTTTTTAATTGCCCTCAATAAACGGCATAACCCGATGATGGGGGTGCTTACTCTTGCTGCACAAGTATTGAGTAGAGGAAGGAGGGAGAAGAAGAAAAGGAGCAACAGCAGCAGAACCCTCAACATGCCGGAGGAGCTGAGACTGAGAAAGAAGCATTTGGAGAACTTACTCATAGAAGATTGTCTCCATATAACTGGGTTACATGCTCATGGTGACCTTTCTGGGATCCGTATGGACAGATAGTTTTGGACCTCCTGTGTGAATACCTGCCGTCAGTGATGTCACGGGACCATGCCATGTCATGCCAGCGGCTTTAAAGGTGACAACTCCCTTGAATATTGCAGCCTCTAGTTATTCCAACAGCTGCTTGGGGCATCGCATACATCTTGGAGTTGACCGATGTTTTCTTTACCAGGGTTAACCGAGACATTTTGTTTCCATTTGGCTAAATGAGTGAGCCTTAATATTTGCAGCAATAATTAACTCCTGCTATGCACTGGCATCCAGGCACCTGGGGAAGAGCCAGGAAGCTTCATCAATCCCAATGATTCTTTTTCTATCGATGTGCAGGGGTGTGCACGAACAAACAAATGGGATCATACCTGTCTGTGCCTGCTTACCAGAGCGTTGCCTCCATGCACTAATTTTGCACAGCCAAACAATACTAAACTTGATCAACTTGCCAGGATAGTTTGAAAATGGCTGCATGCTACTTCATGTTGCTTCTCAGAACAGATCAGATAATAACAAGAATGATGGAACCAGAAGAATGGTCAGTGATCTTAATTGGTCTCCATAAACAATAGCTCAGATGTACTCCAGAGAGACAGTTTCCCACGTAATAGAAGCCTCCTTATCCTGCACAATATCATAACCCAGGGAGGACTGTGTACAATCAGAGTTAATCTTATAACTGGATGGGAAGATCCAAGAATGAAACCCTGGCTCAAAAGACTGTAACTATTGCAGGAAGAGTCACAGGACTGCCACTTAGCTGTTAACAAGAAAAAAAAATGTTTATTCAACATGAAAAGATTGAGGAGAATACAACATTCCTTCACTCTCACTTACCTTCACAAATGTACACGGGTTTAATGGATAACATCCCACTCTGAAACCCAGTGGCAAATGCTACTCAATCGATCTGTGAATTTGTCCTCAAATTGCCTCCAGATTCCACCCTGAGTTTAGCTCAGTTGGCTGGATGGCTGGTTTGTGATGCAAAGCAAGGCCAACAGTGTTCAATTCCCATACTTGAGGTTATTCATGAAGGCAGCCCTGACTTCTCAACCTTGCCCTTCGTCTGAGGTGTGGTGATCCTCAGATTAAATCACCACCAGTCAGCTCTCCCCCTTCAAGGGGAAAGCCGTCCTATGGCCATCTGGGACTACGGCAACTTTATTGTCAATATTAGGATGCTGTTAATTCCATTCAAGTTATTTACCATGTATAGTCATTCTATGTGGCGTGTCATGTTGAAAAATGGTACTTTAATTTTAGTTGACGCCAAGCTATATATGAAAAATACTAAAATATTCATCTGTTCAGTAGATCATAAATTTTGTCGCTCATACCGAGTCCTCTGGCATCATCAACATAAGCCGATTAGTGCATGCAAGCAAGCATTCAACACCTAGGTTCAGCTTGCAGATGGGCATAATAGATGCTTGCAGTCCTTTTGACAGATATTACACCAAGAAGCAGGCTCTGGGATTTTGCCCTATTGAATTTTTCTTCAGCATAATTCATCATTATTACGATTGTCATGGAAATACTTTATGCAGTATTTGCATGTTCCAATTTTTAAATGTTGAATTTTTCGGTCACAATGTGTGATTAAAAACTGCTACCAAATTCAAATTATTTTGCTGTTGCGATTTACATATTAACTTTGTGTCAATCCCAGTAAGAAGTGCAAAACATTGGATCGTAGCCCATTTAGAAGTTTGGCTCCTGTCAATAATCCTAACCCACCAATTCAAAGCATTTAAATACAATATTATAATGTGAATTACTCATTTGTTTTCCGGAAATGCAAATACCATTTTCTCAGGCCAAAAAATGCTTAATAATTCAAGATATATTATGATTCAATGTTTTGAATAACTAGATTATCATCGGGAAGTCATACTATGGTACTGTCCTTGAGCTACAAGATAATGGGCTGGATTCTTCGACTCTGAGACTAAAATGCTGACGCCGGCGTGGGAACAGTGGCATTTTACGACTGAAGATATGGCGCAAAACTTCCACTGATCCTCTGTCTGGTGGGGGGCTAACAGGCACACAGCGTAGAGCACCCAGCTCTAACTATGGATACGGCCGAAGAATTGCCGGGTCCGTGGCCGCACACGCGCACGGCGGCGGCCTGCAGCCGGCCGTGTGCAAACCCGGCCTGCCAAAAAGTGGCCCCTTTGGCCAGGCTCGCCACCCCCCGACCACCCCCCACCAGTGCCCCCAACCCCCTCCAAAGCCACCCCTTGCCTGCGAATCGGCTCCTCCCCCGACTGTGGCGGCGCTGGATTTAGTCCGTAGCCACCACACCGAGTTCCCACGCAGAGTGCCTTACCGATAAGAGGTGGGGTGAGGGGGAGCACAAGGACCCAGGGAGAGGTATGTTCGGTGAAGTGGGGTTCTGGAGTAAACTTCACTTCAATTCATTGCAGCCAACACATATGGAAATCATCCACGTGATAGAGTGTTGGATTCAACTCTGTTTAAAAAAAAATCTTTGAAATGTCTGCATTTAGCAGTCCATGTGAGGAAGGTTGTTTTGCTGAGATGTGCGAATTACCTATTTAAAATAATACAAACCTAATTTACTTAATATTTCCAGGGTAAGTAAGAGTGGGCAATATTCCTGGTTAACCATGGGGTGGAAATAAATTTGGAGCCTCTACCACTATGGTCGGCCCAGGTCCCAATATACATGGGAAGGTCTATGTGCTATAGCAACTCAGACTCATTGGAGGGCTAGTTGGCTCAGTGGGCTGGATGGCTAGTGTAGATCCGAATCATGCAAACAACTCAGGGTTTCATCCCTGCTCTTGCTGGATGCAGGAGCTGCCTCTTTGCCCTACCTCTGCTGTCAGGAACACTACGTTCAGGCAGCGAACTCAAGAACAACAATCGGCCTGAAATCAACACAACCAGTTCAAGGGATCATGGATTTTAAAGCCCAAATTACATTCCCGTACAAACTGAATTCCCGCAATATTTTGCGCTGGCTTAAAAAGCATTGTGTTTGAAACTGACCCCACCGTACATACATGTGACGGGAGCAGATGATCCTGGCGAGGGCGGGGCCAGAAAATCCCACCAAAAATGTTTCATAACTGTGCTGTAGTGTGGCAAAAAGCCAAGGGACTCGAAAGGTTAACTCTGTTTCTCTCCTAACGGATGCTGGCTGACCTGCCATGTTTTTCCAGCGTCCTCTGTTAAACTGCAACCAAAAATATTGGGCTGGATTTTCCAGGCCTTGTGGTTGGTGGGATCTTCCAGCCACGCCAAAGGTGAGCCCCTGTGGCAGGCTCCCGGGCAACAGGGCCGGTAAACCACACAAAATGCTGCAGACTGGAAGATCCCACCCGCAGCCAATGGTGAGCTGCCTCCGTCGTCAGGAAACCCACCACAGGGAGGGTGGGAAATCCCGTTCATTGTTTGATTGTGCAGGTCCGTGGAAGATTTCGACCCCAAGTCTCCGGCCGTTCGCTGCGGGGGGGGGGAGGTATTTTCCTGCCCCGGCGGCAGTGAACCTCCACCTGCGAGTTTCCCAGTGATGTGGGGGGAATCATTGAGGTTTCCCATTGACAGCGGCTAGGTGACATTCAAATGAGTAAGAGTGAAAAATTTAATTCAATGCAATTTGGAATACTGTTTGGGCTCGGATCACTGCCTGCAGCCAAAGATGGAATGCTACCCCATCATTCACACAAGATGCAATCATTTGAGGCTAAAGTTTGTGCTTCATACCTTGATGCCCATTGATGCTCTCAGGGGCAATACCTCCACCGTGGAATCGATGCCCTCAGCGATGTACTTCTGAAAGCATAATTCTTACTAAATCGTGATGGATATTGATTTTTTTGATAATATATTTGAAGCATTCTAAAACCAAGTAATGAATGTTATTGAATTACTTTCTGTATGGTATTCTGTTGCGTTTCACACAAATAATTGCTGCAGTAGAATTTTCTCAAATCTGAACACACTAAACAACATTCATCATTATCAGAGCCTCGGGGAGCGGGGTGCGGGGGTGGGGGGGGGCATGAAGGGGAAATTTAACAGGGCCAATCCACCTAACCTGCACATCTTTGGACAGTGGGAGGAAACCGGAGCACCCGGAGGAAACCCACGCAGACATGGGGAGAACATGCAAACTCCACACAGACAGTCCCACAAGGTCAGAATTAAACCCGGGTCCCTGGTGCTGTGAGGCAGCAGTGCTAACCACTGTACCACCTCGGGATGGAGGGGCAGTTGGATTTAACGGCTGATGCCCCTGCATCATATGGCTCGGCCAGCCCTGGCAGCTCACCAATACCTCCACCGTGGAATCGATGCCCTCAGTGATGCCCCTCTGTGAGTTAGCGATGCCTCGCCAATGTCCAGCTGTATTTGGGACACGGGTCCCAGCAACTGGGACATGCTCTGGAGCATCCCAGCAATTCCCACCTGGGACTGGGACATACTCCACAGCACCCCGGTAAGGTCCACTTGAGAGTGGGACACGTCCCAGTTACTCCGACATGTTGTTGAGGTGCACAGCCATGGCTATCACTGTGGTGATATGCCTGCAGCAATATTGTAGACGGCTCGTGGTGCAACCTCCAACCAGCTGGTGACCATGAGGTCTCGAGACAGTGGTCATGTGACCAGGCATTCGAATATAAGTGCAGGCATATCCGGTGATCAGGAGATGGTTATCATGAGGACAGTCGTGCACTAGGGATAGATCCAGGGGTGTATAAAGAAACTCCATGACAACTTGCTCTGCATCACATCGCTATCTTACCATGTGTGATTTAATAAAAATCCTGGCTTGGACAGTCGTTTGGTAGATTCCTTGCTAGACATCGAACATCAAACACAAAAATCACTGACTGAGCAATGCCTTGGGACCACCACTCATGCTACTTACATCATGCTCCAGGCTCACCACTGCAGTCACCACCCTAGCCATGTTGGCCTTGGCGTCACGCATTGCCGGTGCAATCACCTGTGCCCGTAGTCTTTGGGACTCGACCAATTGGCTACGAACCTGCTGGAGTGTCGCTGACATCCCCCTTTGAATCTCACGGCAACACCCTACCGACTGCATCAGCTCTGGGATACAATCATATCATAGAATTTATATTGCAGAAGGAGGCCATTCGGCCCATTGAGTCTGCACCGACCCTTGGTAAGAGCACCCTACCCAAGCCCACACCTCCCCCCTATCCCCGTAACCCAGTAACCCCACCCAACCTTTTTGGACACTAAGGACAATTTAGCATGGCCAATCCACCTAATCTGCACATCTTTGGACTGTGGGATGACACCGGAGCACCCAGAGGAAACCCACGCAGACACGAGAACGTGTAGACTCTGCACAGACAGTGACCCAAGTCTGGAATCAAACCAGGCTCAGCATCTGACTGGGACTCTGCTAGGTCCTGGTATCCAGCAGATCTCCGACTGCTGTCTCCCATGGACGATTCTGCCTCCACCTAATGAGCATCTGCAACTGTGTAGTGCTCACCAGATTGTGCCCCAGAAGCCTGCCCACTACTTTTGCCCACCAAGATGTGTCTCTCTGCACTGGTGGAGGGTGGGGATGACAGCCTTGATGCATCCTCTGAGCTCTCCTCTCAGGTTCTCATGGGTGGAGTGGGGGAGGGGGGTAGGGGGGTGTAGTGTGGCGGTGGGGGCACCCCAGATCAGCCGGCACCATCATATGGCGATCCTGTGGGAGAATGGACATGTGGTCATCCTGGCATGAACAAGACATGTGTGACGGGTCATCTGGGTGGATGTTGGTGGATACTGGCTCAAACCCAGGAATGCAATGTACTTCTTGAAAGCATAATTCTTGTTAAATCATGATAGATAGTGAATTATTTTGTGCATAAATTTGAAGTATTTCAAAACCAAGTCATGAATGTTATTAAATTACATTCTGTACGGTATTCTGTTGCGTTTCACACAAATAATTGCTGCAGTGGAATTTTCTCAAAACTGAAAATACTAAACAACACTCTTTATTATCAGGGCTGGAATGCAATTACATTCCCTTTGACATCCTCATTTTCAAGGAATTTCATACAGAACCCTATCCTTCCTAAACCAAGCTCTTTGCCAAAGGCAACATCATAATCCAAATAATTTGAATGATTCAGTGATTTAAACTATAATAGATGTCCTGAAGAAAATAATTAATTTATGGTATTTGTAATTAACCTTTCCAAATATCTGCTGAGGGAATGAATGGTACAGTTTGTTCAAATTTTATCATTTTCCTACTGGGATTTGAGTCTGGATTTAAGAAACAGTGATGAAATTTATGGAATGAAATATTTCTTCTCCTGTCTAATTCATTTTTATGCATTAATATTAATGCTTTAATGAATAAAAACAAAAGCAATATACTGTGGATGCTGAAAATCTCGAATTTAAAAAAGCAGAAAGAGGCTGGAAGTGGTCAGCAGGTCTGGCAACACATGTGGAGAAAGAAACAGAGTTAATGGGCTGGATGTTTGATTTCCCTGGACAAAATGGGACAGGAGGTAGACTGGGCTGCAACATTGGAAATAGGTGTGGAGTACACACTCCACTCTCTGACGTGGTCCCTCCCACATTAATGTTTGAGGAGCCGTTGGGACCTGGAGGCCGTAAGCAGCCAAAGGCAGTGGTACAGCACATGAGCATGCAAGTAAGGCAATTAATAGCCGCTTAAAGGTCTCTATGTGATCGGCGGCATGGTAGCACAGTATTTATCGCTGTTGCTTCACAGCACCAGGGTCCCAGGTTCGATTCCCGGCCTGGGTCACTGTCTGTGCAGAGTCTGCGTGTTTTCATCACGCCTGAGTGGGTTTCCTCTGGGTGCTCAGGTTTCCTCCCACAAGTCCCGAAAGATGTGTTGCCGGGTAATTTGGACATGCTGAATTCTCCCTCCGTGTACCCGAACAGGCACCGGAATGTCACGACTAGGGGCTTTGCACAGTAACTTCATTGCAGTGTTAATGTAAACCTACTGGTGACAAAAACGATTATTATTATTCTGAGGTGTGGGGACCACGAGGACTATCTCTGGCCGTTTTCCTGATTTTGGAGACGGGAGCAACCATGGTGGGATTTGAATTATTGTCACCACAGTATTATCCTTGGCCTCTGGATTACTAGTTAGATGCTTTACCAGTACACCACTGCCTCCCCTGCACTCACAACCTCGACCACATTGAAGAACAAAGTCAGCAGAAGCGTGGGAACATCATTGCCCACATGTTCCTTTCCAAGTTACTCACCATCCTGACTTGGAACTATATTGCTGTTTCTTCACTGTCACTTTGTCAAAATCCTGGAAGTCCCTTCATAACAATGCTGTGGGTGTACCTACACCACATGCACTGCAGTGATTCTATGATGATTCTATGACCGCAGTCGTTCATGAAGGCAGCTCACCACCAACTTCTCAAGGACAATTAGGGATGGACAATAAATACTGACCTAGTCAGTGATGCTTCCAACCCATGAATGAAAATGTAAAAAAAACACCTCACAATATGGTAGCGGTTATGGTGTCCTGGATGTAAAATGGCGCAGCAGCGTTAAAGAGGGAACCACAGAGCGAAGAAATCTTTGAAAACAGCTCCAGAAATTTCAGCAGAAGGAAGTACACTGGAGAGAGACATTGATGGCCATACCTAGTGAGTAATCCCTGCCCCTATTATTGACTGTCGTAAAGACTCGCAGAGACGCCAATAGTGTGCGTCATTGAAACGCCAGTTTCCCTGTTACCGAGCAACATCAGGTCTTCATGAAAAGGAGCTAAACCTTTAAGTCAGTTCCTTTCTTTATGTAATAGGTCCAGTAGCAGATGACGTTCTCCTAAGACAGAATTTTCAAGAGTCCACTGTGGACTTTTATTCCATTATTAAAGCTCTTGACAGCTTTTTTAACCTGCCAGAGGACTCCGATGGGCGGCACAGTAGCACAGTGGTTAGCACTGTTGCTTCACAGCACCAGGGACCTGGGTTTGATTCCCGCCTTGGGTCACTGTCTGTGCGGAATCTGCACGTTCTCCCCGTGTCTGCGTGGGTTTCCTCCGACGGTCCAGTTTTCTCCCACAATTCCCGAAAGACATGTTTGTTAGGTGAATTGGACATTCTGAACTTCATTGCAATGTTAATGTAAGCCTACTTGTGACACTAATAAAAATTATTATTATTAACAAGCAGGCAGTTCAGAGCACGATGTGCGGTGAATTTCAGGCACCATATTTGGCTGTGGTGCAAGGCAACTCTGAGGCTTTACATGGCTCCATGGATTGGGTGGAATCATGGGCAGCGATCTCACTAATACAGCCCAGCAAATGTGCAACCGCCCCACCCACATGAATGCCCGCCAAATAGGCCAAAAGTGTTTGAAAGTAACATGCCGTGTTTACCAGGACAGGACAGCAGGGGACGATGAATGTTTCTAATATGGCAAAACTGGACATGTTAAACATCGCTGCAAATGCAGCAATTTTAATTGAGATCAAAAACCAGGAAGCATTTGTGAAACAAAGTTTCTTGGACGAAGATCATAGGATTGCTACAGTGCAGAAGGAAGCCATTTAGCACATTGAGTCTGCACCGACTCTCTAGAAGAGTACCCTACCTAGGCCCAAACCCCCACCCTATCCCTGTAGTCTCACTGAGGGGCAATTTATCATGGCCAATCCACCTGACATGCACACCTTTGGACAATGGGAGGAAACCAACACAGACACGAGATGAATGTGCAAGCTCCACACGGACAGTCACCCAAGGTCAGAATCGAACCCGGGCCTCTGGTGCTCTGAGGCAGCAATGTTAGCCACTGTGCCATCCCTGTTATCTCCATGAAGAGTCTTCTACAGGGGATACCAATCATTAGTCCATAGAGGATCAACATACTCAAGAGCTGGTATCGAGGACGAATGCCAATTGGCACACATACTTCATTCCCAGCTGAAAGTCTTCTTCCCTTCAGAGCTGAAGGTCAGTGCAGAAGCTGAGGCAGAATCTTTGGCACTCCGGAAGTGGCAGAATCCTATACAGCAATATTGTCCTTGTGTTGATTGTCAGTACAGAAAATTTCTCATTTTCATTACAGAACTTGAGGTTGTCTTATCTTGCATATTCTCAGCAATCCTTTGCATTGCTCATTATAGAACAAGCTCACACAGAGGGGTATGGGGCTGTCCTACCTCTGCCTAATGAAAGCAGAAGGTCCTCCCAAAATATCATTGGATTATGACCTCTTTTTCTTTTCCTGAAATGATTACTGGAATTCTGTTGTTTTTTTGCCCTCGCCGTCTAAGTCCATTGAAAACTAAAATCTTCAATATCTTTTCAGCCTTTGATACAGCAGTCGATGGCACAGCTGGGATAGTCTTCGCAGAAGTTTCAGATCATTGCCCTTCAAAAGCTTCTACCCAGATTTCTTTGAGGAAGCAACACATTCCTCAGTTTCTTGAGTGCTTTTTTTCTAGTCCCAAAGGGTCCAGAGGTCCATTCTCTTCAATCTTCTCCTGTGGATCACTCTTTACTTGAAAAGTCTTGCACTTCAAGGCAAGTAATTCACCCCCTGACTCCCCAAAGCCTGTTTACCACCTACAAGGCACAAGTCAGGAGTATGATGGAAAATACTTCACTTGCTTGGATTTGTGCAACTGCAACAACACTCAAGAAACGTGACGCATTCCAGGACAAAGCAGCCATTTACTTGGTGGGAGGTGTGTCTCCGCCGATTCTGCAGGTGGTGTAAAATTCTGCCCGAGGAGAATTGTTTTTCACTCTCTTGTTAGAATTCGGAATTCTCTACTTGAAAGGTCGTGGAAGTTGACTCCATGTGTTATTTTTGAAAGCAGTTGGGCAGCACGGTAGCACAAGTGGCTAGCACTGTGGCTTCACAGCGCCAGGGTTCGATTCCCCGCTGGGTCACTGGATGTGCGGAGTCTGCACGCTTACCCGTGATGTGCGTGGGTTTCTTCCGAGTGCCCCGGTTTCCTCCCACAGTGCAAAGACGTGCAGGTTAGGTGGATTGACCATGCTAAATTGCCCTTAGTGGCCATCAAGGTTAGGAGGGGTTATTGGGATACGGGGATAGGGTGGAAGTGAGGGCTTAAGTGGGTCGGTGCAGACTCGATGGGCCGAATGGCCTCCTTTTGCACTGTATGTTCTAGTAAACTGGTACTGGAGGATGAGCAGTTTATAGGGACAGAGAAAGTGGGGGTATAGGTCAAAGTATGTTTCAGAGAGCTAGGCACAAATAAATCTGGAGTGTAAAGCTGTCTCAGTATCAGTGACCATGAAACTGTCATCGATTGCCCTTAGTGTCCAAAAGATGTTACGTGGGGGTTAATGGATTACAGGGACATGGTAGATACAGGGGCTTCAGTGGGGTGCTCGTTGTAAGGGCTGGTGCAGACTCGATGGGCCTAATGGCCTCCTTCTGCACTGTAAATTCTATGATTCCATGATTGTCCTAAAGGATCTACCCAGTTCACTGATGTCCTTCAGGGACATTTGCTATCCTTACCCTGTCTGGCAGCAATGTGGTTCACTGTTAACTATCCTCTGAAACGTTCAGTTCAAGGGCAATTAGGGATGGGCAACAGGTGCTGGTTTTGCCAGCGATTCCCATGAAAGAATAAAGACCAACAGATAAGCATGCTGAGGGGGGTGGCCTTCTTCTGTGCTGTAACTTTCTATGATTTGATGAATTAAGTTCCTCAGCTGGTAACATTTTAAGCTAGTGCATTGGTTCGCCATACTATTAATAGTTTTTTTCTCACTGCTCATTTTTTGATTTAAAGCTTTTTAAACTAGTTTTCATTACTACATAATCAGTTAATGAGTGCAATCAGTACCTGTTTGCCTGTGATATATCAGTGTTTACCAAATTTCAGCACATCAAGTGCAAACATGACACACACGCACACTTCTGCAAGTAGATAAATAAAGCCAGCCATTTCCTAATGGGTTCTTATGACCTGGAGCCAGAAATTTAGAAGCAATTATAACTTTGTGTTGTGATTGTCCACAGGATGTTACACGCAGCTGGAGTTGCAGCTTTATGCCCACAGGGAATACACAAGCAGTGGCCCAAAAAGGACAACAATTCTGTTCCAGACCCCAAGAAACAGTTGAGAAAGGAGTATCGTCTAATTTATATAAAATGGTTATGTCTGGTGAACTTTCGCAGGCCTAAGCTGTCACAATATTACGGATGCAGAAAAATAACTTTCTACAAAACAAGCTAACGAGGCTGTGATTTACTGTTGTATTTTGACCTGAGGCTAATTGCTTACAAGGACCTAAAGCTGTCCACAGATACTCGGAGGGAAGTACAATCACGAGCATCTGTCTATTTAGTTCATTTCCACCCATGGGCTATTTTAGCAGTTTCTTTAAAGGCACAGTGGATGTCTTGCAGCTAAATCATCACCGTTATGATTTACTTCAGGCTGACCATGAGAAAAGCCGCAGGGGAGCTTCGAGTCTGTCATACCCCGGGAGTCGTGCTTCAAATTGCAAGAATCATGGAAGAACGATAGGCAATTATCTTGTGTTGTGTCCTCTTGATCTGTACCTGGAAATATAAAAAATATCTCTTTCAATCTGCAGACCTCTTTCACCAGAAGAACTCTGGACGTCCCCGGAAGCTTTGTGACTATTAAGACCCAGGAAGCCAAGCCGCAAGGTTAACGCAATTTATTTACAGTCACAGGAGGTCTGCCTTTGGCAGCGAATATATTCACAGAGTAAAGTCCCGTTGGGACAACCAACATGCCGGTCCCTGTCTAGGCCGGCCTTTATACTGGGTTCTTATGAGCCCCAGCTGGGTAGGCCTCAGACCACTAGCGAAAAAGCACCAATTCCACATGCCCCATGGGGTGATCAGTCAGGTCCTCCCTATGGACCTCGTCAGGGTTATTGCAGTTACCTTTTCTGGAACCGATCAGTTTGACAGTTCCGTCAGATGAGCAGGTTATTGTGGTTTAAGATCTGACTTACCAGGTTTTGATAAACACATAGACTGGTCGATTTTTACTTCTTCATCATAAATAAAAAAAGATTGATACTTCGATTGTAAACAAGAAGGCCATCGGATGAACTGTCCTTCGACCGTTCATTCGATACAAGGTAAGTTCTGTGGTAAATTCTTTGCTCGACTCTTTAAAAAGGTCAGAAGCATTTGCACTAGAATTCTATGCATATTAGCTTGACATATCCACTAAAGAGAAAAAAATGGAATGCATTATAATGGTAGCAATTCAAGACCATTTGACTAGAATAAAGATAGTAATTAGAAGTTGTCATGGATTTATGAATGTCTATTAAGTTTATTTAAATTCTATGAAGATGTAACTAAACTGTTGGACATTTTGACTTTCAGAAGACACTTCTACCTCAGAATATCAGAATAGATGTCTGCTTAACTGACAGCTCAAGAGAAAGGGAGTAAAAAAAAGAATAAAAATCATTTGATTTAATAAGAAGCAAATGACAATGATAATTCTATTGGACAGTTAAGATCGGTGGAATACTATCAGATCAGCTTGCTGAGTGGAATTGTCTTGATGAAGGCGTTCAAAGCAGAATATTAAAATTTGCACGTGCTGGATAATTGTGCTTCTATTTGGAGCCTCATTTTAAAACTCAGGGTTGAGAGCCGTAGGTGGGTCACGGGCGGGCGTCGGGAGGGTCACAGAGCGATTGGTCGCAGCGGTCCCGATTGTGGGAAGAAGTGCCCAATGGCCGTGACCGGCTTTCAAGAATGCCGTCCGTCCAGCGCATGCGTTCCCTCTCAGCCAGGTCTAGCAGTACGCTGGCCTGGAGCCCAGTGGGACAGACCATCTCCTCCTGAACAGATTCTTTTTAAAATCAATGGAGTCTTCCTGCCAGAAGTGGAGACAGAGCGGTCAGATGCCCCATACACTAATGTCACATGCTCTGAGCGCAAAATCACGGAGAAGAAATTCCCCCATTTTGTAGCTGCAAGCAAGCATCAGTCAGACTGAAGAATTGAAAATGGATCATTCTCACAATAAGGAAGAGAGGGCCAGAGATATAAACAGGCCAGGATCTCACAACTAAATCTGAAAGAGAGCTGCCCAGGAGAGTCCACGGCAGGACAAAGCAGTGCTGGTGTGAGCTCCAGGACTTCGGATGAACAGCCCATTAAGAAGAAGCTGAAATCAGGAACAAAGCAGTATAAAGGTGGTTTCTTGAGGCATGGCTTTATTAATTGTGCCAAAGCAGATCAGGGTGCAAAGCCCATGTGTGTGATGTGCAAGAAAGTACTGGTGAATGAAAGTTTTAAAACCACAAAACTTCAAAGGCATTTGAAGCATGGGGAGCATGGGGAAAAACCTCTTGATTTTTTTCAAAGGATGCAGTGAGAACTTAAATCATCAGCTGAAGTCCTTAGCAAAATTGTAACATTGAATAACAAATCAAGTAAGATCGTGAGGACCGAGCAGGCTCACCTGTTGCATTAAAGGTAAGCAAAAATGGTGTGTTACGAAGGTTGGTCAGCATGGGACGGGAAGGTTGGCCATCGTGGGTCCAGAAGGTTGGCCGATTGGTAAAAGCCCCGGGAAATGTTTTTAGAAAAATACTGATGTGTTGCATGATGGGAAACTGTGGGTATTTGCCCATTTATTTTCATTGATTTCATCCGCAATTTTCCTGCTACATATGGCGGCAAGGTGGCACAGTGGTTAGCACAGCTGTTTCATAGCACCAGGGACTTGAGTCAAATTCCCGCCTTGGGTGACTGTGTGGAGTTTGCACTTTTTCCTCGTGTCTGTGTGGGTTTCCACCGGGTGCTCTGCTTTCCTCCCACAGTCCAAAGATGTGCAGGTTAGGTGGATTGGCAAGGCTAAATTTCCCCTTAGTGATCAAGGATGTGCAGGTTAGGTGGGGCTATGGGATGGGGCGATGGAATGGGTCTAGGTCAGTTCCGAAAGTCAATGCGGACTTGATGGGTCGAACAGCCTCCTTCTGCACTGTAGAAAATCTATGGTTCTACGATTCTATGGCTGGTAAGATCCCTTCTACAAGTATGGGACATTGTTCTGTTGCTGTGAAGTTGTTTAAAGGATGTTTGCAGGGAAAACATAAAATAAGAAATATCTAGAAAAATTAATCAACAAATAATATAGAATCATAGAATTTACAGTGCAGAAGGAGGCCATTCAGCCCATCGAGTCTGCACCGGCCCTTGGAAAGAGTACCCTACCCAAGTCCACGCCTCCACCCTATCCTTATAACCCAGTAACCCCACCTAACCTTTGGACATTGGGCAATTTGGCGTGGCCAATCCAACTAACCTGCACATTTTTGGTCCATGGGAGGAAACCGTAGCACCCGGAAGAAACCCATGCAGATGTTGGACTTCGCAAATTGTCTCTAATGTTGAGAACTGGGTTAAAAAGCTAAATCGTCAAGTGAGGTGAATAGAAAGGTATATTTGACCACATGACACTACTGTCATATGGAAATAGTTGCAAAGGGAAATAAATTATTGGCATGACTATGCTGATCCATAAAATATGAATTCAAAACAGTGATACTTTTATTTGTTTATAGGAAATGGGCATCGCTGGAACAGCCAGCATTTATTGCCCACCCCTAATTGCCCTTGTATAGGTTCTCCTTCTTGAACTGCTGCAGTTCATGTAGTGTGGGTATATTTACATTGCTGTTAGGGAGGGAGTGCCAGGATTTTGACCCGGCGACAGTGAAGGAGTAGCAATATATTTCCAAGTCAGGCTGGTGTGTCATTTTATTGAATGTATGGCATTGGAACAGGTCATGGCAACAATTGGCCTTTTATGGAATTAATCCTACATCTGAACCTCCTTTTAATCTATCAAGATTTAATCCTTTCTATCTCATCTGTTTATTTAACTTCCCCAAAATGGACCTATGCTATTTGTCTGATAAAGCTGCCATAGTCCCAGTTGACCATAGACTGCTTTCCCCTTTGAGGGGGAGAGCTAACTGGTGGTGATTGAACCTAAGGTTCACAACACCTCAGATGAGGGGCAAGGTTGACAAAGCGAGGCTTTCATAAATAACCTCAGCCAGTCAGGGAATTGACCTCACGCTGCCGGCCTTGCTCTGCATCTTAAACCAACTTCCAGCCAACTGGGCTAAGTTAATTAATAATTTGATTATTACTCCAACAAAATGCAGGTTTCCACCCGTGTTTCTTTTTTATGTGGAGATTGAATTCCTTTTTGAAAGTAACTACAAAATCTGCTTCCACCTTCATTTCACATCCTAATTGTTACGTAATGGCACTTCAGGCATCGTCAAGACATTTCAAGCTTCGTTAGGAACAATATGTATTTATTAATAAAGAGAAACTATGTACAGGGGTCTCAGCCCTAGTCTGCCTTGGGGCAGCAGCCTCTGGCTGCTCCAGTCCTAGCATGCTTACGACATGTATTCTGCCCAAGAAAGGACTCCACCCTCTGGGGTGATCCCCTGCTCTCTGTCTCCATTGGTCCCTCAAGTCAGGTGACCCTATTCGGCTGTGTTGATTGAGAGACAGGCACCACAATCTCTCTATCCCTTCTCTTTAATTTGCTTTATACAATCTTCAAAATTCATCTGCTCAACCCACATTCTAAATAAACATTACACACACAAGTTAGACATTTGTAAATCAATGTAGCGATTGTTCAATTATGAAACCTTGAGGCCTGCACAGTAGCACAGGGGCAGCAAGGAAGCACAGTGGTTAGCAAAGTTGCTTCACAGCACCAGGGTCCCAGGTTCAATTCCCGGTTTGGGTCACTGTCTGTACGGAATCTGCATGTTCTCCCCGTGTCTGCGTGGGTTTCCTCCGGGTGCCCCGGTTTCCTCCCACAGTCCAAAGATGTGCAGATTAGGTGGATTGGCCATGCTAAATTGCCCTTAGTGTCCAAAAAGGTTAGGTGGGGTTAGAGAGATAGGGTGGAGGTGTGGGGCCTAAGTGGGGTGCTCCTTCCAAGGGCTGGTGCAGACTCGATGGGCCAGATGGCCCCCTTCTGCACTGTAAATTCTATGTTCTATGTTCTACAACACTTCTCTAGGGGTTGGTTTAGCACAGGGCTAAATAGCTGGCTTTTAAAGCAGATCATGGCAGGCCAGCAGCGCAGGTTCAATTCCCGTACCAGCCTCCCTGAACAGGCGCCGGAATGTGGCGACTAGGGGCAATGGTAACTTCATTTGAAGCCTACTCGTGAAAATAAGCGATTTTCATTTCATTCATTTCATTCCTAGTCGGCTTCAACTATACGCAGTTCCATTTATGGTCTTGTATGGGATTCTTCCAGACAGGCTTTCTGCTTTTTGAGTCCTGGTCTAGAGTCTGCGCTGACCAAGGACTACATACTTTACTCTGCGGACGGTGTCACTCACCAATTCTTTTCTCTGTCGAGCAGCTTGCCCTACATTGGACACAGGTACCATCATTACAATACAACACAGTCTTATGTCTTGTCAGCTCATTCACAGACCCGGACTGTCATTTGTTAAGGAAATGGTGGTGGTGCTCTATTTCTAGTATTTGGGTCGTGTGATAATGTTCCTATTCTTTTCAGCATTACTATTCAGCATCTTTTCCATTGACCATGTTGTCATATTAGTTCTTGCGCATTTCTATTCGTGTGACCATTTTGGCAACCTTGGAGACAGAGAGAGCATGCACTCTGGTAAACTATAGCTCTGCACTAATTTCTGCTTCCACAGCATGGTGACTTGTGTAGTAAATGGTACAAGATATCCTACGTGAGTGCCATCAATCAAATCTTGATGCGTTTTACTGAGACTAGCAGTTCTCTCACTCATCACAAAACTGATGGCATCCATTACATGGAATTTCCTTGGCTTTACTCGAGTTCATTGCTGTGACCTCTGTTGCTGAGTTCTGCTTGTGCTTTTTCCATCAACCTTTATTCACATCTTCATGCTCTAACTCCAGCTCCCTCACCGCCATCTGGTGAATGTTGTACTACTTCTTACTGGCGTTAATAGATTTCCTAGCTACTTCTACCTTCTTCATAGTGCTTGTTTTTTCTTTCTTTCTTGGCCTTGATGCAGCTAAACTGCTTCTCATTTAGATTAGGGTCACAAACATTTAATTCATTTTCTACTTGTTGCACTTTTCAATTATCTTTATTCAACTCTTTTCTCTTCGCTCTTCGTGCACCTTTTGCTGTAGCTTGTCTTACTTTCTGACTGATAACAGCTTTATTGTTTGCTTGCAATTCATTGCTAAAGCTTTCAAAGAACTTCTCATTACAATACAAAAGGATGGGACGCAACAAAGTCTTGTTGCCGTCAGCTGTTCCTTTAGTCCTTCAGGGTCCTCTGTTGCCCTCTGTAGTGATATAATGGATGTGTTGTAATTCACCAACTGACCACTAGGAGTCTTGTTAATATATAAGTGAATATTAGCGTCAGGTGACCTCAGACTGACGAGGAAGCTGAGAGAGAGATGGTGGTTTGTACATGTTCATACAGTTATTCCTCTGTTCTTTTGTATATTTTAGACCCACAGTTAATGTTAAACTCTTGAGTAAGCTCTTGAGTGTTTGAAAGTTGGCTGCTACCTCTATGGTGCTTCGAGAGGTCAGCTAAACTGTTTAGGTTTCAGAATTTGATTAAAATACGATGCAGTCTGAGACATGACACATGTCGCCACAAGGAACTACTTGAGAATATTTTGTTCATTAAACAGTCAACAGTAACAAAGATTTGAAAATCAACTGTGTCATATTCCACATATCACACTAATCATTAAACAACAAGGAAACATCACCTTTCCATTTTGGTACAAATACAAAGCTATATTTGCTCATTTTCATTTAAAAAATACACATGGTATCACCCCTCGCAGGTTCTCGAACAGAAACTGAAGATCAGTTGGAGAATATGTTATCATGTCCAGACCTTTGTCATAGAAATGATCTGTCCATAAATGTGTTACTTGTTCCATGTATCAGAGCCATTCTCCATCCAGGAGCACCAGCTGTACAGGCCCTACAACATGGCCCAATCTCACTGGAACCAAATCCTGGCATCCACATAATCCATCGCCGCTCAAGGTGCAGTTGAACATCCTTGACTTCCAGGGTGTTTAAACCGCGTTGACATGCCAATTACATGCAGCACTCACCACACCAGCCAAAGCATCAGCAATCTGAAAAAGCATTTATTCAACGGCGTCATCAGTTGGCCCATTTGGATCAATGCCATGCAACCGGTTCCGCAGCATCCTCTTGCTTTAAACCAGGTTGCCTTCTGGACTCATGCATCCCCTGAGCCTGGTGTTCCAGGACCAAGCTATCATAGAAAAAATAGTTCTTCTTTCTGTACAGAAAAGGAAGGAAACAGCAGCCTCCAGGCATTTGCAGCCACCAGCAGGAGCAAGCAGCAAACACAACCTGCAAATATTTTGGTTTATTGACAATATCAAAATACAAAAGACAGTACAATGAGGACACCAATCACTTGGCAGCCAGAACACACTCCACTCCCGCTATTACCAGACTCCTAAATGACCCTCTTATGGACTGACCTCATTAACACTACACCCTGTATGCTTCATCCAATGCCGGTGCTTATGTAGTTACATTGTATACCTTTTGTAACCCTATTATGTACTTTCTTTTCTTCCCTTTTCTTCCCATGTACTTAATGATCTGTTGAGCTGCTTGCAGAAAAATGCTTTTCACTGGACCTCGGTACACGTGACAATAAACAAATCCAATCCAATCCTATCCCCCTCCCTGACCTACATCAGCGGAACAGCTCACCATTCCAGCCCACTGGAAAAGGCCACTCCAACAGGGAGCAAGGCGGAGGAGAGAGAGAGAGAGAGAGAAAACCATTCCATCCCTCCCAAGAGGGGCACAGTTCTGTCCAGAACAGGTCCGGCATATTATAAACAAAACCAACTACAGAGCTGGAACCACCAAAGAAAAACACAAAACAGGCAAGAAGACAACAAAGACATCAGCTGTACACCAAGGACAAAAAACAAAACAAATGAACAACGCCACCAGCTGCCGAGGCAGCGTCCACCACTCCCCACCCCAGCATCAGACCTATATAATCAGAAGGGTGCTGAAAAGTGTTGCTGCTAACTTTAGTCTTAGTTTAATTGCTCTGTTCTATCACCTTTGCTCTTCAGTCGCCAGGTATCTTTCTGATACAGCTACGTGGTTCAAGTCTGAGTAATGATCAATAATCCAACACACCGCTTAGTAAGAGTTAAATCAACGCACATTTATTATATACAGTAATCAATACTCATGCATAAATTCTACATCTAAGCTACTTCCTACAACTAATAGGCCAATACTTAATTTGGAAATGGCCCACCAGGTCAGGGAAACGAATGGCCTTTCGTTTGGGTTCTGAGCCTGCGGGATTTGAAGCTGGTACTGATCGATAACTAGGAGCGCCTATCTCGTAGCGAGCGTTGAAGTAAGACTTACGATTTGAGTGGCTGTTGCAGAAGGTCAGCAGAAAGGTGCAGGAGGCAGAAGGGGTTGCAGAAGGGTGGCAGAGAGGAGAAGGGTCGATTTGAACTTGGACTCTATTCTTATAGTCCCCAGGGGCTTCCCGCCTTTCGGGGCGGACCCTGTACCTGGTTCCAAGTGATTGGACTTCGTCCCAATCACTTGGTTCGATATTCTCCAATGCTGGAGCGATTCCTTGATCGATGGGCGGTCCTGGGGTGATCGTTCACCTCTCTTTGTGTAGGCTCCTGTTGACGCCGAAAAGTCTGGGTTGGCTTTGTGTGTCTAATTTGTTGCACATTGTTCCCGGGGTTTGCTCATTAGTATTTAGATGGCTGGTGTTTTGTTGTACTGATGGCTGCAGATATCGATCTTGTCTGGCCTGCCCAGAGGTGAATACACAGTTTACCTGCAGCTGCTTGTTTTAGTCCTGTTGGCTGATTTTCCCATCAGCCTTTTCCGTTCGCCATTTTAAATCGGGGTTAGCCATTCTAAATCGGGAGTTAGCCATTTTAACTGGCTACAAAAGCAACTCAACGACATGGGTCCAGCAGAGGAAGGAGATGGAGTACCCCTCCCCCTCACCAGCACCGGTAGCGTGCACCGGAAGTAAACACAACACAGGCAGGAATATAATGAGGACACCAGCTGTACACCAAAAACAAAATCGAGACAAAACACAAAAAGGATACAATACCGCCAGCTGCCGAGCCAGTGCCCGCATCTCCCCCCCACCCCCCCCCCACCCCCCCCCCCCCACCCCCCCCCCCCTAGTTTGGCCCCAATAACAGACCTACATTGGTGGAACAGCACCCAATGCATGTACAGGAAAGCATGTGTGTGAACATCAGTGCGTGCATATTGGCGAGAGTGTGGGTGCATGAAGAGTATTGGTGTGAATGACTGTGCGTGAGCATGAGTGTGTGCATGACAATGAGCAGCACAGACCACTGGAAAAGATCACACCAACACGGGGGGCACAGTGGAAGGAGGAGAGATAATACCCCACCCCTTCTCCAGGACTGGTAATTTGCCAGGATCCAGATGTACTTTGGGCGCAACATGGTTAAATCGCGCCCATTATTGTCAGCTCTCTCTGATACTATTTGCCTAAATACAGGCGCGAGGATGAGTATCACATTTTTCCAAACTTTAATGAAATCAGATACTCACAGGTAGGCTAAGCCATCACAATTTATTCACCTTGTCTCCAATATGTTATGTAATGGCATCAAGGCATTTCAATAATAATCGCTTATTATCACAAGTAGGCTTCAATGATGTTACTGTGAAAAGCCCCTAGTCTCCACATTCCGGTGCCTGTTCGGGAGGCTGGTACGGGAATTGAACCCATGCTGCTGGCATTATTCTGCATTGCAAGCCAGCTGTTTAGCCCACTGTGTTCAAACAGCCCCTTTTTTGGGATTCATTAAGAACAAAATGTGTTTAATAATAAAGACAAACTACGTACATGGGTTTCGAGCCCTTAAGCTACCTTGAAGCAGCAGCCCCCAGCTGCTGCAGCCTTTACATATTTACTACATGGTGTTCTCTACCCAAGAAAGGACTCCACCTCTGAAGTGTTCATCCATTTTTGGTCCCCAAGGGTGCCTCAAGCCAGGTGACCCTCTTCTGCAGTGCTGTCTTAAAAAGACTGACACCACATTCACTACACTAATTCTATCAATACTTTGTCACCTTGACCAGATACCCCACCCCAATAGTCACAGTGAATGCTCTCATCCTGTTGCTGCCTTCTGACCTGAGTACTCCCCTGCCCAACAGCAGCCCCCTCATTCCTCCAGTTTTCCAGGGGATCATGCCTTTCTCCCTAGGACCTTCCATCTGTCAGAAGCATTACGTAATGCTTACATTTTGAAATCTACTAGGTGTAGGTTTTGAATGCTACATCCAGCCTTGAATGCTGAACATACATGCATTTTATAGCCTTTGAATAAAGATTAGTGAAGCAGGAAATGGTGAAAACTAGGAAAGACTTTGGACTTTGCATTGTTGTATAGAGTTACATAAGGAGAGTGATCATTGCATGATGACCCAAAATGTTGCAGCATATTCTAAGGTGCAGGATATTTGCCTATTGCTGTCTATAATATTTCCAAATAATTCTGCATGCCAGATATCCCAGCATCAGTGTAAAACCTTTGTAATGTTACAACTGCCTCTATTTATTGCCTGTCATTATGCAATCAATACAAATAGATTATTAGCCACAATCCATGTATAAATATTATAACAAGTTCACCACACTTCAATGCCTTTGTTATTGATCTGCAACCAAACTGGGAATAATTTTCCTGCCCCCTCTTGATTAAATATCTCCATTAAATCTTGAAATATTTGGGATAGATTTGGAGGGGAACATGTACCACGAGGTGATGGTCATAGAGTATTAGTGCTATTAGACACAGAGCAGCTTTGGCTGGAAGCAGCGAGACATAATTGGAAATGGATTGGTTAGCAAGATTCTTGATTATTTAGAATATATGAATAGGAGTAGGGATAGACCATTTGGCTCCCGGAGAAGATCTTTGATCTCTGATACATCTTGCTGCCCAATCCCCATATCCTGTATTTCCCTAATTGTGTAAATACAAATTGGACCTGGATTTTCCAGTCCCGTCTGCAACATTGATCTCTGGCTGATTCACACAATGGGCTGAATATTTTGGCCCCTACAGGGAGGTGGTGGGGCCGGGAAATGCAGCGAGGCATTCAAAAATCCATTGACTCTTGCAGGAGCAGTAAATCCCACCATTGGGAAACTCCACCCAATGACTGAGTATCCAGTGCTCTCTGGGGTAGAAAGTTCCAAAGGTTAGTGGCACTACTGAGCGAAGAGGTTTCATCTCATCTCTGTTCTAAATGGCTGTTCCCCTACTCTGAGACTTTGTCCCAAGTTCTATCCTCACATCCACCCAGCACTGACCCTATTGAGCACCATAAGAATATGCTTCAATGAGATCACCTCTCATTATTCTAAATTCTCAGGAGTAACTGAGTTGCGAAGGGATGGGATAAGAGGCAAAATCTACTCTAAACAGACACATGGGGCAAAATTCTCCCCCAACGGCGCGATGTCCGCCGACTGGCGCCAAAAATGGCGCCATCAGATGGGCATCACGCCGGCCCAAAGGTGTGGAATGCTCCGCATCTTTGGGGGCCGAGCCCCAACATTGAGGGGCTAGGCCGACTCCGGAGGGATTTCCGCCCTGCCAGCTGGCGGAAACGGCATTTGTTGCCCCGCCAGCTGGCGCGGAAATGCGGCGCATGCGCGGGAGTGTCAGCGGCCACTGACAGTTTCCCGGCGCATGCGCGGGAGCGTCAGCGGCCGCTAAAAGTTTACCGCGCATGCGCAGTGGGGAGAGTCTCTTCCGCCTCCGCCATGGTGGAGGCCGTGGCGGAGGCGGAAGGGAAAGAGTGCCCCCACGGCACAGGCCCGCCCGCGGATCGGTGGGCCCCGATCGCAGGCCAGGCCACCGCGGGGGCACCCCCCGGGGTCAGATCGCCCCGCGCCCCCCCCAGGACCCCGGAGCCCGCCCACGCCGCCTGGTCCCGCCGGTAAATACCAGGTTTAATTTACGCCGGCGGGACAGGCAATTTCTGGGCGGGACTTCGGCCCATCCGGGCCGGAGAATTGAGCGGGGTGTCCCGCCAACCGGCGCGGCCCGATTCCCGCCCCGCCCACTCTCCGGTACCAGAGACTTCGGCGGGGGCGGGATTCACGGCGGCCAACGGCCATTCTCCGTCCTGGCGGGGGGTCGGAGAATGACGCCCATGGAGAGGAAAGCAAAAAATCATTTTTTGTTCAATATCATGATTGGAGGTTTTTCATTCTGTTTTGTTTCATTTACTTTTACTTAAATTATTTGTTCAATTATTTTGTATTTTCTTCAATTTTGAGTGCATATCTCGTTTGAATGCCAAACTATGAAAAGAGGTCACTCATCTGGAAACATAGAACATAGAAAAATACAGCACAGAACAGGTCCTTCGGCCCACGATGTTGTGCCGAACCTTTGTCCTAGATTAATCATAGATTATCATAGAATTTACAGTGCAGAAGGATGCCATTCGGCCCATCGAGTCTGCACCGGCTCTTGGAAAGAGCACCCTACCCAAGGTCAACACCTCCATCCTATCCCCATAACCCAGTAACCCAACCCAACACTAACGGTAATTTTGGACACTAACTGCAATTTATCATGGCCAATCCACCTAACCTGCACATCTTTGGACTGTGGGAGGAAACCGGAGCACCCAGAGGAAACCCACGCACACACGGGGAGGATGTGAAGACTCCGCATAGACAGTGACCCAAGCCGGAATTGAACCTGGGACCCTGGAGCTGTGAAGCAATTGTGCTATCCACAATGCTACCGTGCTGCCCTTAAGAACAAATTACTCTACACTATATCATTCTACCATAATCCATGTACCTATCCAATAGCTGCTTGAAGGTCCCTATTGTTTCCGACTCAACTACTTCCACAGGCAGTGCTCTGGGTAAAGAACCTACCTCTGACATCCCCCCTATATCTTCCTCCATTCACCTTAAATTTATGTCCCCTTGTAATGGTTTGTTCCACCCGGGATAAAAGTCTCTGACTGTCTACTCTATCAATTTTCCTGATCATCTTGTAAACCTCTATCAAGTCGCCTGTCGCTAACTTTCTCCTTGGTTCAATTGCTCTGTTTTATTACCTTTGCTCTCGAGTCGCCAGGTATCTTTATGATACCGCCACGAGGTTTAAGTCCGAGTAATGATCAATAACCCAATACACCGATTAGTAAGATTCAAATCAAAGCACATTTATTATACACAGTAATCGCTACTCATGCACAAATTCTACGTCTAAGCTACTTCTATAACTAACAGGCCTATACTTAACTTCGGACTGGCCCACCAGGTCAGGGGAACAAATGGCCATTCGTTCGGGTTCTGAGTCTGCTGGATTCGAAGTTGGTACGGATTGGTAGCTAGGAGCGCCTATCTCGTAGCGAGCATTGAATTAAGACTTACTTTGACGGGGGTCACTGCACCGGTCATGGTCAATGTTGGTTTGTGTTTCTGGGTGACCCGGGCAGGACGCAGAGGTGAAGAGAGCTGAAGAGAGCAATTTGAACTTGGGGCTTCACTCTTATAGTCCCCAGGGGCTTTCCACCTTTCGGGGCAGACCCTGTACCTGGTCCCAAGGGATTGGACTTTGTCCCAATCGGTTGGTTCGATTTCTCCAATACTGGAGCGGTTTGCCTGATCGATGGGCGGTCTTGAGGTGCTCGTTCACCTCCTTTGTGTTGGTTCCTGCTGGCGCCGAGGAGTCTGGCTTTGCTTTGTGTGTCCAAAATGTTACTTATTGTTCCCGGGCATTGCTCATCAGTATGCTGATGGCTGCTACATTGTTATAGTGATGGTCGCTGGTATCGATGTTGTCTGGCCTTTGCAGAAGTAAATACACAGCAAACCTGCAGCTGCTGGTTTCTGTCTATGTTGGCTGACTTTCCCATCAGCCTTTGCCGTTCGCCATTTAAAATCGGGAGTTGGCCAATTTAGGTGGCTATTTACTCTCCTTGTGATCCTAACGCGAAGCGTGAAGGATCACATAACTACGTTGCTTTCCATTCCCTGACCTGGGGAGCACTTTTTTTATGGCCTCTACACTGACCATAACTATGCAAAAAAATTTTAACTAACAATTCTAAGGGGCGCTATGTCAAACAGGGACATGCATTACAAAACAATAAAAAAAGTGGGAATCTCTAACTATCCTTAATACATTACTCTCACTCAAACATTTCATCACTCTAACTTCCTCAACCACACAAACAAAATCATAGCAGTCTATACACGTTTTTCCTGGCTTAGCAGTCAAGCTCAGGATCGTACAATTGCTCATGAACATTTCTTTACATTTCTTTATTTACAATAAAACTGCAAATGAATGCTCTTTATTATAGATCGCGGGGGTCGGGGGTCTAGTTGTACCCGAAAATAGGGGCTCTGATCCTATATACCAGGGTGCGAGTGCGGTAGGCTCTCCTTCTCCATTTTCTTAGATGCGTAGTCTGCACGATGCAGCAGAGTATCGCCAATACTAGCAAGGATTCTATCACGTATGACAGGGAATACCAGGTCATAAACCTGTCACACCAAGATGGTGTGGTGTCGCTGGTGACTGGGCTCTGGGTACTGTGAGGAAGTGAATCATTAACGGCTGGGGGGCTTGAGGTCATGCGGTTTGCGTTCACGTGCAACCAAATGTCCATTATCATGATGTACAATCCGGAGGATATCCTCATGGTGCGTCTTCTTTCACTTCTCTTCTCTTCCCTTCTCTTCTCTTCTCTGGTCCTGGAGCTTCTGGAGTTCTGTGGAATCAAGCATAGTGTCTGTAACTATCTTGGTTTAACATCTCGTATGATAGCCTGTCTGTCCTTTAGTGCCAATTACTCACTTTATAATTGGTCGCTATGTGTCTCCCTCATTTTTTTTTTCAAAAACCGTATTTTAGGACAAGACACAAATAATGAACCAGTGCGAGCCGTCTCGCAGACTGTGCGGTTTACCATCCAAATGTTTCAGGATGTAAATAGCATATGGTTGGCAACCTAAGGGTTACCTGAAACAAAACAAAACTGTTTGAACTACAATTTCCAAAATGAGGTGCGTATGTACCGCGACGGGTAAGAGTTGGATGGAGTCCCCGGGTAGAACGGCTACCAATGCTGTGTCTCCCCTACCCGAGCGTAGTTGACCAGAGGGGGCTTCCCAGGCAGGGCGGGTTCCAAGCCGTTTCTCCACTGCCTGAGTAACCGACAAGAATGGGCAAGAAATGTAGTCATCGTGGGGGGCTGCCGTAGTGGTTCTGCCCTCGAACCAGAAGGGCAGTTACGAACGGGCGCATGGTATCTGTCGACAGACAAGTTCCGCTGAACTGGCGTCTGGGACCTTAACAAGTCTCTGTGGGCAAGTCCTCAGAGGTTTCGGCCGAAAGGGCGTGGGGCCGTGAAAATATTTTCCTGTCTGACATACAACATTTAAAAAAACACTACAAACAACATAAAACATGCTGCAGGTTCCATCAGAAAGGACACCGTTTCTCCTAAACCGGTTCCTTTAAAACATCGTCTGGACACCTCAGTTATCGGTTGCGAACAGGGTCGCAAAGGGGTTCTCGTTCTGGGAGTCAGACTCAAGGTCACCATCTTCTCCCGGATGCCAAACTCTTGAGTGTATCAGGGCTGAAAGGGCTGCTTGGTATTATTTGCGGTCGCTCTCATCGTTTCGGACGAGTCTGTATGAGTTGTCTCTGTGCCAATAGGTGGTGTCTAGTTGTGTGGGGACGGAATCGGGGTCGTCATGGTAGGTCGGTGGTCAGTGGTGGGGTTTGTTCAGGAAAGTGATCATGAAGGGATCACTCGAATCGTGGTCAGATTCGCTCGGTGTGGGTCCTGTTGCATGCGGATAGTAGGGAGGCGTGCTGCGGCTATCGCCCGAGTCACAGTCGCTGTCTCTTCTGGGGCGGAGTGTATATTTCGGGGGTGGAGTCGAGGACGAGTCGGTGGCTGGGCTGGACGTGTTGGGGGACGGTAGGGTTATGTTGGCTGTGGGCGGGGTGAGGTGTGCGGCGTCGAGCATGACGTGGTGTGAGTGATTAGACTGTGTTCCATATGCCTTCAACTGGTTGATATGAAAACACGCAGTCTTTCCTTTGGGATACTTTATCTTGTATCCGGAAGGGCTTACTTTGTCCGCAATGGAGTACGGACCCGAGTACTTTGGTGAGAGGAATGTGCTGGGGTTGTATACGGAGAGCATGACTTGCTGTCCTACACTGTACTCAGTCGCATGCACTGTCTTGTCGAAACAAGCCTTGCTCTGTTTCTTCCTTGTGCCCAATTTCACTGCGGCTGCTAGCTGAGCCGTTTTAACATTATTCACTAATTGCTGTACTGCTTTCTCGTGTGTGAGGGCCGTCACTTTGGGGCTGGTCAAGCCTAAACCTAATTAAAAGTCTGTGCCTTTCATGGGGCGTCCGGTCATGAGAGTGTGTGGGATTTAACCTGTAGAAGTGGAAACTGTATTACTCAAAAACATCAGCGCAAAAGGGAGGACTGAGTACCAAGTGGTGTTGTTTTGCTGGACCATTTTTCTGAGGATGGATTTTAGAGTCCGATTCATGCGCTCCACGATACCACGCGACTGTGGGTGGTATGCATTGTTGAATTTTTGGGTAATGCCAAATATCGTGAGGACGTTCTTCATGACGCGTCCCGTAAAATGAGAACCTTGGTCGGATTCAATGCTGTGGGGGAGTCACCATCTTGTAAAGATGTGGTGGGTCAAAATTTTGGCTGTGGTCTTTGCAGTGTTTGTCCTGGATGGGAATGCTTCCACCCATTTTGTAAGCGAGTCTCTCACCATGAGTACATATTTGTAACCATTCCTGCAAGGGGGCAATGGTCCTATAAAATTAATCTGGAGGTTAGTCCAGGGGCCATTAACGGGTCGGGTGTGACTAAGCTCAGCCTTTTTGGTATATCTGTCTGGATTTTTCTGGGCACAGATAAGACAATTTTCGATGTAGTGATTAACACGTCCTTTAAATTCGGCCACCAACAAAGCTGCCTGAGGTGGGCTGTAGTGGGATCGATTCCCTGATCTCCATGACCGTCATGGAACAAACAGATCAGTTGATTCCTGTCCTGTTCAAGAACCACATAAAGTGTGTCTTTTAACATCACACCGTCATGTGTGGTCAGTGTATTCTTAAACCTTTCTTAGGGTGCTGGATAGTTTTCTTTTAAAATCTCCCTGAGATTGCTGTCCTGCTTCTGGGCCTGCACTAAATCCTCGATATTAGTCTGCGAGACCTGAACTGCATTCACTGGCGCACTTTCCGGGGGTGTCCAAAAATATCCATGCCTGGAACCTGCTTTAGCCAGTGAGGGGAGGAACGATGGTGATTTCGAACTTTGACTACCCCAAAAGTCCTGTTCTGTGCTCTCTCTAAGGTGTGATGGAGCAATGGAGCTGAAGGGAGGGGTTTCCTGTCTGCGGAAACAAATCCTCTTGCTTTCCACAGGGGCAGGAATTCCGTAAGGCTGTTGCAGACATAGAGGCTATCCGAGTATATATCTGCTGGGCTGGGGAAGGAATCTGGGTGTTCCACGATATATGCGATGGCCGCAAGCTCTGCTGCCTGTGCGCCCAAGTGGCCTGGAAGTTTTAGTGATATTTCCTCTAGGGCGCGTCACTGCGCGTCCTCGACATAAATATCGCAACCTGTTATGCGCGTCCCATCCAATACTGTGGAAGATCCATACACATATATCCTTATGGGCTCGCACGTATCTGTGGGCTGGGGGCTCTGGGTTGAACTACCTATCTTTCGGGGGTGGGGGGGGTGGTTAGCAATAAAGGGGCCTGTGTTGTGGTGTGGAGAGATAATTTCACATTCATGGGGGGTTCCGGGGGACTGTAGGTTATCGGCTAAAAAGGTGTGTGTCTTTGTCCGTTTCACAGTGATGCCCCGTCCCTGCAAAAGAAGGGTGCATCTGGCTGCTCTTATTTGACTGACTGTACCGTCCTTTAGTCGTCCGTCCAGTAAACGTTAGGTGGGGGTGTGTTCTGTGAGGATCGTGATGGGGTTCAGTCCGGTAATATACGAAAAATACTGAACTTCCCAGAATACTGCGAGCAGGTGCCTCTCACAGGCTGAAAATCCCTGCTCCACAGCATCTAAAATTCTGGAGGCGTAAGCTACGGGCCTTAACTGGTCATGCCGTTCCTGAAGGAGCACGGCCGAAAGGGTGCGGTCTGTGGTTGCTACCTCTATAGCGTAAGGGGAAAGCGGGTCTGGAACTTGTAATGCGGGGACTGCAATGAGTGCTCTTTTCAATGGGTCCACAGCATCCGTATGCTGCGGAAGCCATTCCCAGGGGGCTCCTTTCTTTAGGAGGTCTGAGAGGGGTGCTGCCTTGCTGCCGAAACCGTCAATGTGGTTTCGGCAGTAGCCAACCAGTCCTAAAAACGACCGGAGGGCTGAAACATTCTGGAGAAGGGGCAATTTAGCAATCGAGTCAATCCTTTTGTGCTCGATCTCGCATTTACCATGTGTGATAATTGTGCCCAAATATATCACCTTGTCTTCCAAAATCTGGGTCTTTTTGGGGTTAACTTAACAACCAAATGAATGTAAGAGTTGCAGGAGTTCGGACAGAAGCTCGATGTGCTCTTCCTTGGTGTCTGTCTGCAGTAGTAGGACGTCTATGTACTGGATGAGAATTTCGGGGCGAGAGAATTTGGCTAAACCATTTGCCAGCTGTCGGTGGAAAATTGAGGGAGAGTTGTGGAATCCTTGTGGCAGGCATGTCCATGTGTACTGCTGATTTTTAAACGTGAATGCAAATTTGTACTGGCACACCTTTGCCAATGGAATGGACCAGAATCCATTACTGACATCCAAAACCGTAAAGAATCGGGAATTGAGTCCCTGCTTGAGCATGGTCTCGGGACTTATTGCTACTGTGGGGGCTGCTGTGGGGGTGATTTTGTTGAGTTCCCGATAATTGATGGTCAGTCGCCATGATCCATCGGGCTTTCTCACTGGCCAAATCAGGGCATTATTAGTGGAGGCTACTGATCTGAGTACGCCCTGCTCTAATAAGCTATCTATTACCTTTGCGATTTCTCCCTTTGCCTCTTGGGGAAATCCATACTGTTTTTGGGGTCTAGGGTCAGGTCCTGTAATTTGTACGGAACCAGTCATCCGTCCACAGTCATGTTTGTGGGTCGCGAATGCTGTCCTGTTCTTTTGCAGAACTGCCCTAACCTGCTTGTCCGTGCTAAGTGTGGTCGGGTTGAACCAAAATTCGCCTACTGCGCTAATTTTGTTTGCATATTCTCCTATGTTGAGCGTTGCGGGGGCTCTTGCAGACTTTGCCATTTTCCAGACACACTGGTTGACTGGATCAAATGATAGATTGTGGGAATTCATGAAATCGATTCCCAGAATGTGTTCTGCTGTGTGGGGCAGGTCTACGGGGTGCTTGGTGGTGATGGTACCGATTTGAATGGGTACAGGGGCTGTGATGTGTCCCTGCTGTGAATGGCCTGTAAAGCCACTGAGGGTGATGGTGGCTGTAGTGGGCCACGTGTCTTTTTGAAACAGGGTGGAGGAATTTATTGTGGTGAGGGACCCTCCTGTGTCCCATAGAAATTCGATGGGCTGTCCCTGAATTTTCGCTGCAACTACCGGTCATCCGGACCTATCCCAAAAGGTGTGGCAGACCCAACTGGGGGAGCCCGAACACCGTCAGTCTGTTCCAGTCAGGTCCGTCTGATCTGAACGGGCGCTAACACTATGAATGGACTCTGTCTTCTTGTTCGCAACCGATAACTGAGGTGTCCAGACGATGTTTTAAAGGAACGGCCACGAGGGATCCCTGCACTGTCTGCCTGTTTGTTTTCTTTCCCCTGACTGTAACCCAGCTACTCTTGTCCTGTACCTTGGGTATGGTTACCTCCCTGTAACTCTTCTCTATAACCCCCTCTACCACCCGGATGAGCCGAAGTTCATCCAGCTCCAGCTCCAGTTCCCTAACACGGTCTCTGAGGAGCTGGAGTTGGGTGCACTTCCCGCAGGTATAGTCAGGGGGGACACCGGTGGTATCCCTCACCACCCACATCCTACACGAGGCGCATGCAACTGGCCTAGCCTCCATCCCATCTTACCTTACAGAATATAGTTGCTCTGTGGACAAACTGAACCTCCGCCCTCCGACTCTGCTCCCAGTCAGCTGCACTCTCTGTAAACTCTTGGCTCCCTTCTCGCTCTTTGCGAAAATGTAGGAAATGAAATGAAAGGAGCACCTTACTCCCTCCTCACCTAACTCCCTCAGTCACCAAACTCTCACTATAGCACTCAATTGCACCCAAATTCAGCACTCCCTCAGTCACCAAACTCTCACTGTCGCACTCAATTGCAGCCAAATTCAGCACTTCCTCAGTCACCAAACTCTCACTATAGCACTCAAATGCACCAAATTCAGCACTCCCTCAGTCACCAAACTCTCACTATAGCACTCAAATGCACCAAATTCAGCACTCAGTGCAAACAAAGTCTGCACTGTAGGTGGATCTCTTTTATACTGTTAATCTAGCCTCTGAAAACCAGCCTAATCCAATTAACTAATTAACAAGCTCCAGCTGCAAGTACCTACAAGCAGAACCTTTGTTTAAAGCTGATTCAAAATTCACCTTCTTCTAAACCAAACAGCAAAGTTTAAGTGAATTAACTGAATAAAAGAAAGACTAGACTTTAGATAAAAATGAACCTTTATACTCCCTCAGTCACCAAACTCTCACTATAGCACTCAAATGCACCAAATTCAGCACTCAGTGCAAACATTGCAGTTTATTACAACAGATATAATGGCATTTCCTTTTGGTTAGGGTATTTGAATCATCTTGAGTTTCATACTGATCTTTGTATGGCTATGGAACATTGTCAATTACAGTACTTGAATGTAATATGTTATCCATTGAAAAACGTGACTTCTAAAGAGGTAATCGATAAAAATGTTACTTCAGTTCAACTTTATCTTCCACATGCTGGTATCTACTCCAACAAGCTTTCCATTTCATTTCTGTCATGTCAGTCATATTATCAAATCATGCGATGTTTTCAAAATTATATCTTGCTTTCAAAAGCTGTAAATTTAGTTGGAAACAGTGTAATCAGCCAATTTCGGGCTCCGTTATAATAGATTGACCACCATTACTTTGTAAGATCCATGAAAATCCCACAGCAACAGTGTAAATGAAGTTTAGATTTGCTCTGGGTGCTTCCACACATTTTACATTGACGCTAGTGGTAGATGATCAGTTATGACCCTCGCAAAACTTATCGTAGATCTTTAGGTTGAGTTTAATTCTTCTGCTTTGCAGAAATCAATTGGGGAGTTGGGGCTTGTGGGTTAGGGGGAGGAGTATGTGTGTGTAAGTTAAAATGGAGTGGGAGATGGCCACCACAAACCAGCAGGACCCTCTTTAAATATGCAGTTTAGCCTCCTATGATGTCACTGGTACCTGATATGTTATTTTAATCTGGGCTCGAGTAGGGAAAGTGACAGCAGCCAGAAGAAAATACTAGTAAAACATTGGAAATAACTGGCACTGGTCTGAACTGATTCTAACTTAAGACGGAATTTGAGTTCAGACCGAGACTAAGTTTTGCTGGGCTTCTTTTCCTGATGCGTGGTTTCCACTTCATGTCAAACCAATGGGGAATATCAGGGCCAGAAGCGGTCCCGTGAATTAAATCTTTTACTTTGGCGCATCCTTGTCACCCTGGAAGAAATCCTTTCTCTGCTCCGGGCTTTGCCACATTTCCCTCCGAGAGAATGTGCCGCTTATCGGGGACTATTTCCCGCAGTTTCTAGCCCACTTTTACAGACTAGATGGCCACTTCCCGCACACCTGGCTATTTTATTTGCAGTGTTGGCAAGCAGCATGTTTATAATCCTCACCTGTTAAAATCATTTTAGCCTTCCTGCTCAAACTCCAAGACTGTCAGTCACCCCAGGAGTTCAAACCAAGCCTAATACTTTGCATGTATCCCAATCGTTCTTCCGAAAGGGGACTGGCCCTCTTGCCTTTTTATTTACTGTGTTCAAATTTGCCAGTTGCTTTTGTCAAGTTGCTCATTTACCTATTTAAATATAAAGAAAAGGCTGTGCATAGTGATTCAGGTGTGAATTAAGTTTGTGTTTAACATTCTAAAATAATTCACGAGTGAAGTGTCAGACTATTCTAATGAATTGATGACATAAATCCTTGGGTCACTCAGCTCGGAAAGCACAAATCAACAGTAAGAGAGAAGATCTGCTTGTGAACACTGCTTCTGAGCTATTGTCAAATTAGCCTAAAAAGAGCTAAAATTGGAAAAATGCGATCAATTGCAGTTGTCAATGCCAATTACAGGTTTATAATGCAGCCACTGCAGAACAACATTTAAGGGAGAGAGAGTACTCATAATACGCAAAAGGTGGGAACATCCTCTTAGGTCTTCTGATTGTCTGCTGTAATTTTGGCAGAGGATCAGTGGAAACACTGGCTACACTGCGTCTCGTGGAAACGTTTTTGAAGAAAAACACCTTTGACCACAGGGCAATGAAGCAGTGGTCAGCACGTAATGTCCTCGAGGCCCTCAGGGAAAAGCAGACTGTGGAGGACGTTGGATGGTTCCCTGAGCAGACTGTCAGAGTCATCTGGCAGAACGTCTCATCACCAGAACTTACAAACAAGCACCAAGACCTAGCTTGGCTGGTGGTGAGAAGGGCCCTCCCTGTCAGAGTCTTCATGTACACCCGAAGGCTCAGCGCCGTTGCACGCTGCCCTCGGAGTGACTGTGGGGGAAATGCGACGGTCACCCACCTCCTTGTGGAATGTGCCTTTGCAAAGAAAGTCTGGTGAGAGATGCAGTGGTATTTGTCAAGGTTCATCCCGAGCAGCTCTGTGACACAGGGCTCTGTGCTCTACGGACAGTTTCCAGGGACACATACCGAGACAAACATCAACTGCTGCTGGAAGGTCATCAACTCGGTGAAAGATGCTCTTTGGTCTGCCTGAAACTTGCTGATCTTCCAGTGCAAAGAGCTGTCCTCGACCGAGTGTTGCAGACTGGCACATTGCAAGGTCCAGGACTACGTGCTGAGGGATGCACTCAAGCTTGGGGCAGCTGCCGCCAAGGCGCAATGGGGAAAGACCACTGTGTAAGGTCTTACCAACAAATGTACACCGAGGGGCGGGTAACAGTGTAAACCCCCCTCGGTCTGGGTCATTAACACTCCAATGTATAAAAGAAACATGACAATGTAAATGTTTAAGAAAGAATTGTAACATAAAGAGCGATATGTGTGTAACGTTATCAAAATTGAATGGAAGAAAGTCAAGGGAATGTGTAACTCTGATGGAAATGTACAGTCAAGACAATTCAAAATGTTCTGTAATGTTTAGTATAGATTTTATGAATAAAGTATATTTTTTGAAAAAAAATAAAAATAAATAAAGGTTTGAGCACATTTTTCACTGGAGATACGATGGATGATTGGTAGAACCATCCAAGAAATATCTGGTGACGACACAAGAGCAGCTTCAACTTCAACAGATGAATGGCATCATTTTAAGAATGCAATGATGTTTCAGAGCACAGTGACCTTTCTTGTCACACTGATTGATAATTTCTACAGCCCAAAGCAATTGGTAACCAGCTACTGTCGATCAACGACAAGTTTTGACAAAGAAATCCACCTGAAATATTAACCTGCCTTTCTATTTTAGATGCTAGCCAACCTGCCATGTATTGTCTGTATCTCAAAGATTTCTCTTCTTCAGCCCAGAATAATGCAATGTTATCATTGCAAACCTTTCATTTTGGATATGTCTCTCTGCGGTTTCAATGAGAGCGTTAACTTGCTTGGATTAATACCCCTGTTAAAAATAGCAAGGGAACAAATTTGACATAACAATTTTGCATTTGTTCAATAACTTTTCACAGTAGAATTTTTCCAGGCCCTTATCATCAAACATATGGCACTCTATAGAGATTTACCCCTTAGCACTGATCAATATGAAAGTATAAGTAGCCTGACAAGGACATATAGTGATAAAAGGTAGCTCACTTGAGACTAGGCACTCATTTTTAACAAGAAAAAAAACTAAGTAGGTGCTTTACTGAATAATTATCCAATGTACTTGACATGAATGAACACTATCATCATTCAGACATGCAGGAGTAGAGAGCAGATTTGTGGAAATATGATAATATGAAAAGGATAATTTAAGGACTGTCAGAAAATTGATGATAGTGCAGAAGAACAATGCACCATGATCCCTGAACGTCAACATTATTTCACACACAATTTGCTCTACATCTGGAATGTCCTTGATTTTCTTTTGTTTCATATAGAGATTAAATTCTTTAAATATGGAGGGACGTGCAATGATAGCATCTGGTTCTGCTGTGAAATATGCAGAAAATTGTTAACATTTGTACACTGATTGTCCTGAGTGCAATTCAGTATTGTGAAGAGTTCAAGCTCCCATGAGGTACGAGTTCAAAAATTGGAAAAAGTATAATTGAGACTAGATGTTGCTCAAACCTTTCAGACAAAGAATAGTGGGCTTGTGCAATAAATCACTGAGGAAAACCACTAATGTATTCAAGAGACTATTATTATTATTACACATGCTTATGGAGAAAAGGCAGGTTTAAGGGTTACAGGACAGTGGTAGGCATTGCATTTTATGATTCAATGAAAAGTAGCTAATTGGGTTGAAATGAAACCTGACAGACGTAAAGATGTAATATAATGCAAAATAGATGTATAGGAACTGATCCAGCCTTTTCTAGGTACGCCATCTGGGCCTGAGGTAGGATTTGTCTCACTTTTTGTAATAATAATAATCTTTATTAGTGTCATAAGTAGGCTTACATTAACACTGCAATGCAGTTAGTGTGAAAAGCCCCTTGTCGCCACATTCCGGCGCCTGTTCGGGTACACTGAAGGAGAATTCAAAATGTCCAATTCACCTAACAAGCACGTCTTTTGGGACTTGTGGGAGGAAACCGGAGCACCTGGAGGAAACCCATGCCGACACGGGGCGAACGTGCAGATTCCTCACAGTCACCCAAGCTGGGAATCGAACCCGGATCCCTGGCGTTGTGGAGCAACAGTGCTAACCACTGTGCAACCCTGTAGTCTGGGTGTAGGAATTGATAGAACAATATTGAAATGTTCTTATAATGCTGAACTAAAGGCAAGGATTGTAAATGTCCTGCAGCAAAGATCAGTTATTGAGAAGAAATATTAACAGCAAGATTTGCACTAATATTAAGAACTAAGAAAACCAGTGGTGAAAGTGTCCGCCTTGAAGCATTCACTTTAAATGTGAGTTGATCATCTGAAGTGCCTTACAGAATCATAGTCAAATTTGACCTTGGAACTGTGTGAATCAAGACCATCAAAAAAAAGAATGTATCAATTAACTGATCATACTTAAAAAGAAATGCTCCAAAAGATTGCTTGGTGTTGTTCGGGCATTAGTTTATGTATGCAATGGATGCTTAACTAGCTCTGCATTCGACAGCTACTGAACACACAGTCAGTGCACCAAGAGTTTGTTGTGAAATGATTTGGAAGTTGTATCTTTTTAATGGTTTCTGATTCATGCACATAGTTTTTTAATCAAATCTTTCAGACTTAGACTAAATTATCAATCATGCGTGCAGTAACATAATTCGGGGTACCTTGCATTGCAAAGAAAAGTGATGCTGATGGCAAGTAAAACCACGATTCATAAATCGTTTTCTATGGCATGGGTCATAAATTTAGCAAAATAGAATTGTGATTTTACATGCTGTCCATCATAAAGTTTGTCACTCTTCAGCACTGAGATCAAATATGCTGGCAGTTCATGAGAACACACTGGTCAAGAGTTAAAATGTTTTAGTATTAGATTAAGATTTAAAGTGTAAATAGAGTGGATTGCTTTGTTACTGCAAGACTGAGTTACCAACTGACATGTTTGAAGGATGACTACATACGAGGTGTTAAATCATACAACCAGGTACACTCTGTCCTCCATCAAGCCAAGTGGCTTTATAATGGACGACAGTTTAATAAAATGGACATCGAGGTATTGGAGTACCCTTAGGTTAATATTAAGGCTTTGTCAAACTGTGTGTGCTGTTTGAAATTGATCAGGCAACGCTTTACGCGGTTGACTGAGTAGTGTATTGAATGTCAAGGGTTGTCACTACAATAGCCGCATTGAGGAATTTTTGATTACTGCAAGTAAACTTCACACAATTAATCATGTAAATTAAGAGTGCTGTTGGATAACTGTGTTTTCTGCAATAACCTTCAGTCTGGCTTATTTATTGATTTTCTAGAAACAATCAGTCAGTGCTTTCTCAAAAAAATGCTTTCAATAGTTGTTCTTTAACTAAGTTGGAGCTGGAGAGACAATTTCTTCTCTTCATGATTTTGTAATTTGAATGCATTTTTAGTTGAGTGTCTATGTTTTGAATTCACAAAGCATTGCATCTTCTGATGGACTGAGAGGGAAACGTTCTTTTATAATTTGAAGGTAATGACTCAAACTCTCAAAATGTTAGTTGTTTCCTCTCTAGTTGGGTGTATTTGGGGAACCCATATCTTGTTGTTGTCATGCCATCACACTCCAAGCACCAGGGCTGCCAGAGCTTGCATTGTGCCTTTAAGCCTGACGGGGTGACGATGTTGCAACCTCCCCCCACCCTTAACATGACCGTCCCACCTTCTCTCAGTGTGCCATCCAGCGAGCAACTTCACTCTGTACACTCACTCCCACCCAAATCAGGAGCTCCGAGACCCCAGACCTCTGCCAGAAACACTAGGGAGGTCATGCTCAGCTGTGTTCTGCTCAGCCAGTTGGTAACCCTTTGGCCATGAGAGGGTCCTCAGTAGCGAACCCCCGCTCTTTACTGTTTGTGTGCGAGCAGCTGCATCTCTGTTGCTGATGCTCCAAGAATACAGGCATGCTGTAAAGGCTTCCAGTCCACAAATAATCCTATCAAACAGGCCACCTGACCGAGGAGGCATTTCCGAGCTCAAGGACCGTCATGTGCTACCACAATTTATAATGCTAATCCCTCCTTTGAGATAGCCTTCAGCTGTCAAGCCAGAGGCTTGTCACATTTAATGGAGTGCACAATGGAATGTCAACAACAATGAACAAAGGGACAAAAGACTGCAAAATTGAAACCACAGAATTGATTGGAACTTCAAGGGGAGTGAAATGGGTTTTCATGAGGCAAGCTGCAGCATGGCTCTGTCCTGAGAGATTTTGGTAGGTCAGAGAGGCTGCAGCTGTGGTTGGCCCTGCTATGGGTGTCACCAAGATATAAAGGTGGCTTGGATGCTTCACATGCGCATCCATACCCCGTCCCGCCATCCCAAACAATCTCAGCCTCCTTCAAAGACCCCCCAGCACTGAGCTATCAGCAACAGTGCCTTGCAGAGAGGGAAGGGGAGAGGGCTACTCACCTCCTTGCAGCCCTTCGGTGTCCATGGCTCATGGCCCCTGCTTTTGTAGAGGAGTAATAAGTGACGCCCTCTTGACATCTCGCTGGGGGTGGGAGGGCAGCACAAGACTTGAGGGAGGCTGCAACAACTTTAATCTTGCTAATGGGATTGAAATGAATGCAAGTAGGTTTTATCAGGTTCCTGCCCTTTTTGAGCGAGATCTTGGTTACGCCAGCTGGGGCAGGCTGGGAGAAGGTCAAACTATTTGGCGACCAGCGCGATTCCCATTTTTGGGTGCTCCTGACATAACGGGATTGATGCCAGGTGCAACATGGCCAGAAAAAGCAAACCTTTAAATTGAACACATCATGGTTGGGATTCTCCGCCCATTCACACCAGTTTTCGGGTGTGGCGCGCCCCCACCAGCAGCGGGATTCTCCATCCCACCAGCCGGCCAATGGGGTTTCCCACCCCTGCTATACAATTCAATATACCCAGTTTCTACTTTGAGTTTTCTCTATAGTTAGAGACAAAGGGCTTCTGTTTTTTCCTCTCTTATTTTTCTTTCCACAATTTTGTTTATATTTTTATCTCTAAAAGTAGAAATATATGCGATTAGTAGGCATAATTCACGGACTTTGTTTCATAACTTCAAGACTCTCAAGTCTCAGTACATTAGTACTGCTTTTGGGCTCTCTCACTCAGTACTCACAGTACATAGAGTGCCCATAAAATGGCAGGAGTTTGCAGAGTGAGAGCCCATAGAAGGCGGAGTTTGGAGAGAGAGAGAGAGAGAGCACCCATAAAGCAGTGGGAGATTGAAGAGAGAGAGAGAGCCAATAAAGTAACTGGAATTCAGAGAGTGAGCCCATTAAGGAGTGTGAGTTTGGATAAAGCGAGACAAAAAAGCAGTGCTAATTCAGTGAGAGAGTCCACAAAACATTGAAGAAAGAGAACCAGGTGTTTACAGATAAAATCTAAAAGTGACATCTAAGACTCCCATGAGTTGACCGGTTGGTAAGTATAGGCCTTTCCAGATTCGGCACAGAGGAGATGATTGGTGAGTGGCAGATGAGTTATTCCATTATACCATATTGTATTAAAAATTTCACATGAAGTTTAACGTATGTTAGTACGGCTTGGCCATGTGGGATGTGCATCCAGCAAGATGTGGGAAATGGTGCAGGCATAAATTGCACTCAATTACTACACCTGCAAGAAGTGTCATCGCCGAAAGACACCTAAACTCTGGGTTGTGGAGCTTCAGCAGCAGAGGATGGATAACATTTTTTTTTGGGGGGGGCAGACAGAGAGATAGGGAGTTAGAGAGTCAGAGAGATAGAGAGTCAGAGACATAGAGAGACAGAGAGATAGAGAGACAGAGAGACAGAGAGGCAAAACGAGAAAACCTGGGGGATTCTGCCAGATCTTAGAGACCCGCGGGTGGTCGGGGAGAGGACAGGGAGAGGTACATATGCTCTACCTCTGGTACCTGAGCATACACATTATCCAACCCAGAGGACCAATCGTCCTGCACCCCCCACCATTCAATGGATGGGTTACTGCCCCCCACCTTGCAGGCATCAGGGTTACCCAATTCTCCCCCATCCTAGCTGGCATTGGGGCATCCCCCCATTATAGATATCCCCACTCCTACCGCCGTACAGCCACCTTCCTGCAGCATCGTCTCCGCCATATAATGGGACTCCTCCCCCAAAATGGGGTTCTCTTGAGACCTCCACCCCGGTCCCACACCCTGGGGGCAGTGCTCGGGCGCTGTGCTAGGGCACTTCCCAATCAGGTCCCTCACCACCTGGGGGCTCCTCTGCACCACTGTTGTGGTTATCACAAGTGATTTCCATTTTTGGAAACCAGTAGTGATTCCCGCATGTGTGGGTGGGAAGCCGATAATTATGTGAGAAACTTAATTTCCATATCATCAGCGGGCTTCAACCTCGATGCTATGCCCTCCCATTATGCTCCAATCCCCTCTCCCCCTCCCCCCACCAGCGGGCCTTTGATGCGGGTCTTGACAAGCTCAGGTCTGGCATGAAGGACCCTGAAGCAGGGGTCAATGAGGTTAGTCTAGTGCTCATGTGTCCCTCTGCTGCTACCTGGCTCCTGAAGGAGGGCCCCTCAAGGGTCCTGGGTGATGGGTGGGCTTGAGCGAGGATAAGGTGCTGACGTCAGGACTCTTCTCCCGGGATGGGAGTTCCTTGGCTTGACTGCCCTTTCCAGCCCTGGGCAAACTGAAGATCACACTTGGCATGGTGATTTCAGGCAGCTCTCTGTTCAAAATCATCATCCTTGTCTGTGTTCTGTGAAAACTTTGAAAGTGGCCTGCTCAATTTGAACTGTTCGGCTTGACAGCTAATGAGCAGATCAAAGAGTTAATTGAGATACAAGCCAGGAAACCTCAAGTACTTTCATTTTCTCCACATCTGCTCGCTCAGCCTCATGCTTTTAATACTGCAGGTTTTCCAACTCTCTGAGCCTTCCTAGAATGCTGACAACCCTTGAAGAACTTTGAAATCCCCTGAGAGTCTTTGAAATGCTTTGTTTTCATTCAGTTTTATGGTCCAATACCTTTAACTAGACTTTTATTGACAGCTTAATGGTTTGTGCACAACAGGCAAGAGCTTTGTTTAATCATCTTGCCCTTGAAACCTTAATGCATCTGAAGTTGACCCCACCCCCTGCACTGTTCTTAACCACGATGTTTATAAAATCCTTGTTCTGACTGACAGCTGCAGGCAACTTCAAAAATACTAAACACTTTCAGTTCTTATTTTTTACCGTAGTATTTGGGTGTTTGTAAACATTGTGGCACTCCAATTATTACACCTTTCCAACCAGATAAAGAGCCATCTATACCTAATCTCTTCTTCCTATTAGCTAAGCATTCTTTTATCCATTCCAATATGTTGCCATCCACCATGTGCTCTTATTTTATGTTGTAATATTTGATGTGACACCTTATCAAATGCCTTCTGGAAATCCAAGTACACCACATTGTCACTTTCACAAAGCACATCAAATAAATTGGTTAAACATTGCTTCCCTTTCACAAACCCATGTTGACTCTGCCTGGTTAAATTTTGATGTTCTATGTTCCCTGCTATCACCCCCTTAGTTATAGGTTCTGGACATTCCCCTAAGACAAATGTCAGGTCTGTTGTTTTCCCAGTCCTGTCCATTGCAGCTCGAGCTGCTGTTGAGACCATCTGATTGGTTGACAGCTCTCTGAGAGACAGAAGTCCCATCATTTAATGCTCATTGGAGCGTTAAATTGCTGCGCAGCAGTCAGTATTAGAGGGGACGTGATACTCCAACGACTCTTCCTGTGGCAGGGAGAGAAACCCTGCCATCCTATAAAATCCCAGTACTAGGGAAGCCAGAGAAAATTAATGTTCACGTATAAAAATAGTTCAACACTCAAGGGGGAGGGGCGAAGAGGACCTCCTCGTAAGCCTGCTCCTGGGTCTGGCCAAGTTGGCCATGAACAGATCCAGGCAGTGGGCGTTTGAGGGAGTCATCCGATCCAACTGCCTGCCCCTCTCTTTTGGTTACATTTGCAGCTGGGTGGCCTTAGAGATGGAGTACACTGAGTCCACCGGCACACTTTTGGCCTTACATGACCAGTGGGCACCATGGGGGCTGGGGTGCATCATCACCCCCCGGGAATGGCATTTTAATTTAATTAATGGAGTTTTTCTTTTTGATGTGTTATTCTTGTTGAATGCCCCACTGGGGGGGGGGGGAGTGCAGTGGCAAGAAAAATGAAAGGGAAGATCTGGGCTTAGGCAGAGGGCAAAGCAAATGGGTGCAAAATGAGGTGACATCGAGTGGAACAAACCAGCAAAAAGATCCTGAAGAACACATAGCACAAGTTGGGAACAGATGGTGAAGGTGCTGGGCACAACGAACATACATGTTTGGAGTAGGACAGGCCATTCATCCCCTCTACCTTTCTGTTCACCCACTACACTCCTTGACTCTCTTGTCAATGAAGACTGTCTAACTCAGCCTTACAAATATTCAGTGACCCTGCCTCCTCTGCTTTCTGGGGAAAAGAATGTCACAGCCTAAAGTTCCTCCAGTAGCATTTTTCCTCATCTCTGTTTCAGAATGGGAGACCCTTTATTTTTAAAGTGTCCCCTAGTTTGTGTCTCTTTCATTGGGGGAAACATCCATTCAGCATCCACCCTGCCAAGTTCCCTCAGAATCCTACGTGTTCCAACAAGATCACCTCTCATGCTTCTAAACTCCCAACAGATACAGGCCCGGCTTGTCTAAATCTTTCATCATAAGAGCTAACCCCTCTACGCCCAAAAAGCAGTCAAGTGACTCTTCCCTGAACTGCTTCCAATTCACCTCTGTCCTTTCTTAAATAAGAAGTTCAATGTTGTACACTGAACTGTTAAAGCCTCTGCAACTGCAGCAAAACTCCCTTCTGACTTTTATATCCTAGGGGCAGCACGGTGGCGCAGTGGGTTAGCCCTGCAGTCTCATGGCGATGAGGTCCCAAGTTCGATCCCGGCTCTGGGTCACTGTCCGTGTGGAGTTTGCACATTCTCCTCGTGTTTGCATGGGTTTCGCCCCCACAACCCAAAAATGTGCAGGGTAGGTGAGTTGGCCACGCTAAATTGCCCCTTAATTGGAAAAAAATGAATTGGGTACTCTAAAGTTATATTAAAAAAAATACTTTTATATTCTTTTCTCCTTGCAATAAACAACAACATTTCATTTGCCTTCCTAATCACTTGTGGAATAACAACTTCTTGTCATTTCATGTACCAGGATGCCCAGTGGTATTCATCTCTCCAAGGGACAAACCTCAGCAGACTTTTAAAACTTTATAAACTGTTCTGAAAATGTTCAATTTACTTAAAGTTTCTAACTGTTTACAAAAAGTAGCTTGGCTCTTTCAAAATGCTTAACATCACAAATTTTTAAAAAACATTGACTTTTGCACCATAAAACGTTTTATTCGGTAATGGCTCCTGTCCTCAGCCTCTTTCCCTGATGTTTATTGAGGGATGCATATTAACCAGGCCACCAGGGATAACTCTGCTGAGCTTCCTAGAAAGAATGTAATGGAACATTTTCCATCCACCAGAGCGCTCAGTTTAATGTCTCACCTGAGCTCGGTCAGTCAGGAGTAAAATCAGAAAACAGTTTTTCACATTGTTCTCCCTTTTCTCTCCCCGGCAACAGTTTGAGATTAAGCCAGTCTGTTCGCAACCTTGGTCTTATGTTTGATCCTGAGGTGTCCTTTGCGCCGTCACTAAGACTGTCTATTCCACCTCCGGAACATCACTCAACCTCATCTCTCCCTGAGCTCAACTGATGATGAAGACCTCAGTCAGACCCTAGTTACTTCTTGGCCCAATAATTCCAATGCAATCCTGGCTGGTCGCTCACATTCTGCCCTCTGTAAATTTGAAGTCACCTCAAAACTCTGCTGTCCATGACTTAATTCACAGCGAGTCCTGTTCACCTATCACCTCTGTGCCAGCTGACGTACGTTGGCTTCCGGTCAAGAAGCGTCTTGATTTTAAAATTATTTTCCTTGTTTTCAAGTCCTCCTCCCCAGTCTTCCACCTCCCTGTCTTGGTAATCTCCTCCTGCCCCACAACCCTCTGCAATATCTGCGCTCCTTTAATTATGCCCTATTGTGTATTCTTAATTATGACTGCTCCATCATCGGTGACCTTGCCTTCAGTTGCCTCGGTCCCAAGCTCTGGAATTCGCTCCCTACAACTCTTTGCCTCTGTACCTTGCTTTCCTCTCTGAAGACAATCATTCATTTAGAACATAGAACATAGAGCATTACGGCGCAGTACAGGCCATTCGGCCCTCGATCTTGCGCCGATCTGTGAAACCACTCTAAAGCGCATCTACACTATTCCCTTATCATCCATATGTCTATCCAATGACCATTTGAATGCCCTTAGAGTTGGCGAGTCCGCTACTGTTGCAGGCAGGGCATTCCACGCCCTTACTACTCTCTGAGTAAAGAACCTACCTCTGACATCTGCCTATATCTATCTCCCCTGAATTTAAAGCTATGTCCCCTCGTGCTAGACATCACCATCCGAGGAAAAAGGCTCTCACTGTCCACCCTATCCAATCCTCTGATCATCTTGTATGCCTCAATTAAGTCACCTCTTAACCTTCTTCGCTCTAACGAAAACAGCCTCAAGTCCCTCAGCCTTTCCTCATAAGATCTTCCCTCCATACCATGCAACATTCTGGTAAATCTCCTCTGCACCCTTTCCAATGCTTCCACATCCTTCCTATAATGCGGCGACCAGAATTGCACGCAATACTCCAAATGCGGCTGCACCAGAGTTTTGTACAGCTGCAACATGACCTCATGGCTCCAAAACTCAATCCCTCTGCCAATAAAAGCTAACACACCATACGCCTTCTTAACAACCCTCTCAACCTCGGTGGCAACTTTCAGGGATCTATGTACATGGACACTGAGATCTCTCTGCTCATCTACACTGCCAAGAATCTTACCATTAGCCCAGTACCCTGTCTTCCTGTTATTCCTTCCAAAATGAATCACCTCACACTTTTCTGCATTAAACTCCATTTGCCACCTCTCAGCCCAGCGCTGCAGCTTAGCTATGTCCGTCTGTAACTTGTAACATCCTTCCGCACTGTCCACAACTCCACCGACTTTAGTGTCATCTGCAAATTTACTCACCCATCCTTCTACGCCCTCCTCAAGGTCATTTATAAAAATGACAAACAGCAGTGGCCCCAAAACAGATCCTTCTGGTACACCACTAGTAACTGGACTCCAGTCTGAACATTTCCCATCAACCACCACCCTTTGTCTTCTTCCAGCTAACCAATTTCTGATCCAAACTGCTAAATCACCCTGAATCCCATGTCTCCGTATTTTCTGCAGTAGCCTACCGTGGGGAACCTTATCAAATGGTTTACTGAAATCCATATACACCACATCAACTGCTTTACCCTCATCCACCTGTTTGGTCACCTTCTCAAAGAACTCAATAAGGTTTGTGAGGCACGACCTACCCTTCACAAAACCGTGTTGACTATCTGTAATCAAATTATTCCTTTCCAGATGATTATACATCCTATCTCTTATAAACCTTTCCAAGATTTTGCCCACAACAGAAGTAAGGCTCACTGGTCAATAGTTACCGGGGTTGTCTCTACTTCCCTTCTTGAACAAGGGGAAAACATTTGCTATCCTCCAGTCTTCTGGCACTATTCCTGTAGACAAAGATGACTTAAAAATCAAAGCCAAAGGCTCAGCAATCTCCTCCCTAGCTTCCCAGAGAATTCCAGCATAAATACCATGTGGCCCAGGGGACTTATCTATTTTCACACTTTCCAGAATTACTAACACCTCCTCCTTATGAACCTCAAGCCCTTCTAGTCTAGTAGCCTGAATCTCAGTATTCTCCTCGACAACATTATCTTTTTCCTGTGTGAATACTGACGGAAAATATTCATTTAGCACCTCTCCTATCTCCTCGGACTCCACGCACAACTACCTGCTACTGTCCTTGACTGGCCCTACTCTTCCCCTAGTCATTCTTTTATTCCTGACATATCTAGAGAAAGGGTTATCCTTGATCCTATCTGCCAAAGACTTCTCATGTCCCCTCCTGGCTCTTCTTAGCTCTCTCTTTAGGTCCTTCCTAGCTAACTTGTAACTCTCGAGCGCCTTAACTGAACCTTCATGTCTCATCTTTCCATAAGCCTCCTTCTTCCTCTTGACAAGTGTTTCGACTGCTTTAGTAAACCACGGTTCCTTTGCTCGATCACTTCCTCCCTGCCTGACAGGTACATACTTATCAAGGACAAGCAGTAGCTGTTCCTTGAACAAGCTCCACATTTCCATTGTGCCCATCCCCTGCAGTTTTCCTCTCCATCCGATGCATCCTAAGTCTTGCCTCATCGCATCATAATTGCCTTTCCCCCAGATATAACTCTTGCCCTGCGGTATATACCTATCCCTTTCCATCACTAAAGTAAACGTAATGGAATTGTGGTCACTATCACCAAAGTCCTCACCTACCTCCAAATCTAACACCTGTCCTGGTTCATTACCCAGTACCAAATCCAAAATGGCCTTGCCTCTCATTGGCGTATCTACATACTGTGTCAGGAAATCCTCCTGCACACATTGGACAAAAACAGACCCATCTAAAGTACTCGAACTATAGCGTTTCCTGTCAATGTTTGGAAAGTTAAAGTCCCCCATAACAACTACCCTGTTGCTTTCGCTCCTATCCAGAAGCATCTTTGCAATCCTTTCCTCTACATCTCTGGAACTTTTTGGAGGCCTATAGAAAACCCCTAACAGGGTGACCTCTCCTTTCCTGTTTCTAACCTCAGCCCATACTACCTCAGTAGACGAGTCCTCATCAAACGTCCTTTCTGCCACCGTAATACTGTCCTTGACTAGCAATGCCACCCCTCCCCCTCTTTTACCACCTTCCCTGAGCTCACTGAAGTATCTAAACCCCGGCACCGGCAACAACCATTCCTGTCCCTGCTCCATCCATGTCTCCGAAATGGCCACAACATCGAAGTCTCATGTACCAACCCATGCCGCAAGTTCACCCACCTTATTCCGGATGCTCCTGGCATTGAAGAAGACACACTTTAAACCACCTTCCTCCCTGCCAGTACACTCCTGCAACTTTCAAACCTTACTCATGACCTCACTACTCTCAACCTCCTGTATACTGGAGCTACAATGCAGGTTCCCAAGCCCCTGCTGAACTAGTTTAAACCCTCCCGAAGAGCATTAGCAAATTCCCCCCCCCCCCCCCCACCCCCCCCAGGATATTGGTACCCCTCTGGTCCAGGTGTAGACCATCCCGTTTGTAGAGGTCCCACTGACCTCAGAATGAGCCTCAATTATCCAGAAATCTGAAACCCTCCCTCCTGCACCATGCCTGTAGCCACGTGTTCAACTCCTCTCTCTCCCTATTCCGCATCTCGCTAGCACGTGGCACGGGTAACAACCCAGAGATAATAACTCTGTTTGTCCTAGATCTAAGTTTCCACCCTAGCTCCCTGAATTCCTGCCTTGCATCCCTATCCCTTTTCCTACCTATGTCGTTGGTACCTATGTGGACCATGACTTGGGGCTGCTCCCCCTCCCCCTTAAGGATCCCGAAAACACAATCCAAGACATCACGCACCCTGGCACCTGGGAGGCAACACACCAACTGCGAGTCTCTCTCATTCCCACAGAATCTCCTATCTATCCCCCTAACTATGGAGTCGCCAATGATTAATGCTCTGCTCCTCTCTCCCCTGCCCTTCTGAGCAACAGGGACAGACTCTGTGCCAGAGACCTGTACCCCATGGCTTACCCCTGGTAAGTCCCCCCCCCACAACAATATCCAAAGCGGTATACTTGTTACTAAGGGGAACGACCACAGGGGATCCCTGTACTGACTGCTTCCTCCCAGCCCCTCTCACCATCACCCATCTATCTTTATTCTTCGGAGTAACTACATCACTGAAGCTTCTATCTATGACCACCTCTGCCTCCCGAATGACCCGAAGTTCATCCAGCTCCAGTTCCCTAATGCGGTTTCTGAGGAGCTGGAGATGGGTGCACTTCTCACAGATGAAATCAGCAGGGACACTGACGGCGTCCCTCACCTCAAACATTCTGCAGGAGGATCATTGCACTACCTTCCCTGCCATCCACTCTAGATAAAAAAATAAAAAGAAAGAGCTTACCTGTTATTCACTCCCCTTCTCAGCAAGCACTCACTCAGCAACCTCTGCCGCGCGCACAATAACACCTGAGGGAAAATAAAAGAAAAACTACTTACCAGTCACCAGCCAATCCCTTACCTGCAGGCTGTGACGTCAAGGTTCAACTTGTTTCTACTTCTACCTGCCCTTGAGCCTTACTCTTGATCTTTACAGCGGTTGTTTTTTTTTGGTTAGAGGAGGAGGTAGGGAGCGAAAATTCTATTTCTATTAGAAATCTAGTGCTAGGAAACAGATAGTTAACAGTAACTTTGAAATTTAAAAAAAATTATATAAAAACAAAAAACATTTTTTTTTAATTTTAATTAATTGACGCAATGTCAGTTAGAGGGGTGCAGTGCTCTGACTGTGAGATGTGGCAGGTCCAGGAGGCTTCCAGCGTCCCGGATGGCTTCATCTGCAGAAAGTGCACCCAATTGGAGCTCCTCACAGACCGCATGGTTCGGTTGGAGCAGCAATTGGATGCACTTAGGAGCATGCAGGTGGCGGAAAGCGTCATAGCTCATAGTTATGTAAATGTGGTCACACCCAAGGTGCAGGCAGAGAAATGGGTGACCACCAGAAAGGGTAGGCAGTCAGTGCAGGAATCCCCTGTGGTTGTCCCCCTCTCGAACAGGTATACCCCTTTGGATACTGTCGGGGGGGATAGCCTATCAGGGGAAAACAGCAGCAGCCAGAGCAGTGGCACCACGGCTGGCTCTGATGTTCAGAAGGGAGGGTCAAAGCGCAGAAGAGCAATAGTAATAGGGGACTCTATAGTCAGGGGCACAGATAGGCGCTTCTGTGGACGTGAAAGAGACTCCAGGATGGTATGTTGCCTCCCTGGTGCCAGGGTCCAGGATGTCTCCGAACGGGTAGAGGGCATCCTGAAGGGGGAGGGCAAACAGGCAGAGGTCGTTGTACATATTGGTACTAACGACATAGGCAGGAAGGGGCATGAGGTCCTGCAGCAGGAGTTCAGGGAGCTAGGCAGAAAGTTAAAAGACAGGACCTCTAGGGTTGTAATCTCGGGATTACTCCCTGTAATCCTGTAAGGGTGCCAGTGAGGCTAGAAATAGGATGATAGAGCAGCTAAACACGTGGCTAAACAGCTGGTGTAGGAGGGAGGGTTTCCGTTATCTGGACCACTGGGGGCTCTTCCGGGGCAGGTGTGACCTATATAAGAAGGACGGGTTGCATCTAAACCGGAGAGGCATAAATATCCTGGCCGCGAGGTTTGCTAGTGTCACATGGGAGGGTTTAAACTAGTATGGCAGGGGGGTGGGCACGGGAGCAATAGGTCAGAAGGTGAGAGCATTGAGGGAGAACTAGGGAATAGGGACAGTGGGGCTCTGAGGCAGAGCAGACAGGGAAAAGTTGCTGAACACAGCGGGTCTGGTGGCCTGAAGTGCATATGTTTTAATGCAAGAAGTATTACGGGTAAGGCAGATGAACTTAGAGCTTGGATTAGTACTTGGAACTATGATGTTGTTGCCATTACAGAGACCTGGTTGAGGGAAGGGCAGGATTGGCAGCTAAACGTTCCAGGATTTAGATGTTTCAGGCGGGATAGAGGGGGATGTAAAAGGGGAGGCGGAGTTGCGCTACTGGTTCGGGAGAATATCACAGCTGTACTGCGGGAGGACACCTCAGAGGGCAGTGAGGCTATATGGGTAGAGATCAGGAACAAGAAGAGTGCAGTCACAATGTTGGGGGTTTACTACAGGCCTCCCAACAGCCAGCGGGAGATAGAGGAGCAGATAGGTAGACAGATTTTGGAAAAGAGTAAAAACAACAGGGTTGTGGTGATGGGAGACTTCAACTTCCCCAATATTGACTGGGACTCACTTAGTGCCAGGGGCTTAGACGGGGCGGAGTTTGTAAGGAGCATCCAGGAGGGCTTCTTAAAACAATATGTAGACAGGGAAGGGGCGGTACTGGACCTGGTATTGGGGAATGAGCCCGGCCAGGTGGTAGATGTTTCAGTAGGGGAGCATTTCGGTAACAGTGACTACAATTCAGTAAGTTTTAAAGTACTGGTGGACAAGGATAAGAGTGGTCCTAGGATGAATGTGCTAAATTGGGGGAAGGCTAATTATAACAATATTAGGCGGGAACTGAAGAACATAGATTGGGGGCGGATGTTTGAGGGCAAATCAACATCTGACATGTGGGAGGCTTTCAAGTGTCAGTTGAAAGGAATTTAGGACCGGCATGTTCCTGTGAGGAAGAAGGATAAATACGGCAATTTTCGGGAACCTTGGATAATGAGAGATATTGTAGGCCTCGTCAAAAAGAAAAAGGAGGCATTTGTCAGGGCTAAAAGGCTGGGAACAGACGAAGCCTGCGTGGAATATAAGGACAGTAGGAAGGAACTTAAGCAAGGAGTCAGGAGGGCTAGAAGGGGTCACGAAAAGTCATTGACAAATAGGGTTAAGGAAAATCCCAAGGCTTTTTACACGTACATAAAAAGCAAGAGGGTAGCCAGGGAAAGGGTTGGCCCACTGAAGGATAGGCAAGGGAATCTATGTGTGGAGCCAGAGGAAATGGGCGAGGTACTAAATGAATACTTTGCATCAGTATTCACCAAAGAGAAGAAATTGGTAGATGTTGAGTCTGGAGAAGGGTGTGTAGATAGCCTGGGTCACATTGAGATCCAAAAAAACGAGGTGTTGGGTGTCTTGAAAAATATTAAGGTAGATAAGTCCCCAGGGCCTGATGGGATCTACCCCAGAATACTGAAGGAGGCTGGAGAGGAAATTGCTGAGGCCTTGACAGAAATCTTTGGATCCTCACTGTCTTCAGGGGATGTCCCGGAGGACTGGAGAATAGCCAATGTTGTTCCTCTGTTTAAGAAGGGTAGCAAGGATAATCCAGGGAACTACAGGCCGGTGAGCCTTACTTCAGTGGTAGGGAAATTACTGGAGAGAATTCTTCGAGACAGGATCTACTCCCATTTGGAAGCAAATGGACGTATTAGTGAGAGGCAGCATGGTTCTGTGAAGGGGAGGTCGTGTCTCACTAACTTGATAGAGTTTTTCGAGGAGGTCACTAAGATGATTGATGCAGGTAGGGCAGTGGATGTTGTCTATATGGACTTCAGGAAGGCCTTTGACAAGGTCCCTCATGGTAGACTAGTACAAAAGGTGAAGTCACACGGGATCAGGGGTGAGCTGGCAAGGTGGATACAGAACTGGCTAGGTCATAGAAGGCAGAGAGTAGCAATGGAAGGATGCTTTTCTAATTGGAGGGCTGTTACCAGTGGTGTTCCACAGGGATCAGTGCTGGGACCGTTGCTCTTTGTAGTATATATAAATGATTTGGAGGAAAATGTAACTGGTCTGATTAGTAAGTTTGCAGACGACACAAAGGTTGGTGGAATTGCGGATAGCGATGAGGACTGTCAGAGGATACAGCAGGATTTAGATCGTTTGGAGACTTGGGCGGAGAGATGGCAGATGGAGTTCAATCCGGACAAATGTGAGGTAATGCATTTTGGAAGGTCTAATGGAGGTAGGGAATATACAGTGAATGGTAGAACCCTCAAGAGTATTGAAAGTCAAAGAGATCTAGGAGTACAGGTCCACAGGTCATTGAAAGGGGCAACACAGGTGGAGAAGGTAGTCAAGAAGGCATACGGCATGCTTGCCTTCATTGGCCGGGGCATTGAGTATAAGAATTGGCAAGTCATGTTGCTGCTGTATAGAACCTTAGTTAGGCCACACTTGGAGTATAGTGTTCAATTCTGGTCGCCACACTACCAGAAGGATGTGGAGGCTTTAGAGAGGGTGCAGAAGAGATTTACCAGGATATTGCCTGGTATGGAGGGCATTAGCTATGAGGAGCAGTTGAATAAACTCGGTTTGTTCTCACTGGAACGACGGAGGTTGAGGGGTGACATGATAGATGTCTACAAAATTATGAGGGGTAGAGACAGAGTGGATAGTCAGAGGCTTTTCCCCAGGGTAGAGGGGTCAATTACTAGGGGGCATAGGTTTAAGGTGAGAGGGGCAAGGTTTAGAGTAGATGTACGAGGCAAGTTTTTTACGCAGAGGGTAGTGGGTGCCTGGAACTCGCTACCGGAGGAGGTGGTGGAAGCTGGGACGATAGTGACATTTAAGGGGCATCTTGACAAATACATGAATAGGATGGGAATAGAGGGATACGGACCCAGGAAGTGTAGAAGATTGTAGTTTAGTCGGGCAGCATGGTCGGCACGGGCTTGGAGGGCCGAAGGGCCTGTTCCTGTGCTGTACATTTCTTTGTTTTTTGTTCTTTGTTGAAACACTGAAGAAGTGTTTCGGGTTGTAGTGTCACTTGCTAACAGCTCCTCCACTAACCACCTTTAAGTTAGAGTGACCGCACCGGACGTATGCAAAATTTCCCCGAAACAGCCAATCAGCAGCTCCACTCTACTGCCCTCTGCTGGATGCTTGTCTTCACTTGAACAGCTAGGATCTCTTGCACAGGTACACCTTCAAGCTAGAGTGACCGTACCGGTCGTATGCAAATTTTCCCCGCTACAGCCAATCAGCAGCTCTGCTCTACTGCCCTCTGCTGGATTTGGTAGTACAGAACTTGTGTATCACTGAAAAAGGAGATATGTCATCGCTTTTCATCTTGAACTCAAACTTTGCAAGAACATCAAACAAAAAGGGTACAACTATTTATACATCATGAGAAGGGAGTGTTGATTGGTTGTCAATTGGTAGAGTTGTTGGCATGGAGAATGCACCAGTTGACAGATGACTGACAGTTAACTACCAAACTTTGTTTAAATTCAAACCAAGCAGGTAGACACTGATTGGTCAAGGCATTCATTCCCTGGGGAATGAACCAGAGAACGAGTGTTGCCAATTCTGTTCAGGTAAAATAGGTGCAATGCGTGTACATGTTCTTTCTGTCTGCAAAGAACAGGGGCGTCATTCTCCGACCCCCCGCCGGGTCGGAGAATGGCCGTTGGCCGCCGTGAATCCCGCCCCCGCCCCCGCCGAAGTCTCCGAAGGGAGAAAAGTCGGCGGGGCGTTAATGGCGCCGCTGCCGTGGAGAATGTCACGGGTCTGCGCAAGGCAGCCGATTTTCGGCCTGCCGATATTCTCCCTTCCGGATGGGCCGAAGTCCCGTCGACGTGATGACCGTTCACGTCGACGTGAATCAAACCTCCTTTTCATCGGCGTGACCCGGTGCTCCAGGCTCACGCCGACCAGCGAGGAGGTGAGTGACGGCCTGGGGGGTTGGCTCTGGGCAGGAAATGGCGTGGCCGCAGACTGATTGCGTGAGGAGAGGTGTGTCTCGGCTTGTGTGTGTGTGCGGCGGGGGGGGGGGGGGTGGTTAGAGTAGGCTGGGCTCCGGGGGAGTGCCGGGAGGGGGTCCGTGCCGGGGTGGAGGTTGGGGGTTGTGGAGGGGGTCCGTGCCGGGGTGGAGGTTGGGGGGGGGTCCGTGCTGGGGTGGAGGTTGGAGGTTGGGGAGGGGGTCCGTGCCGGGGTGGAGGTTGGGGAGGGGGTCCGTGTCGGGGTGGAGGTTGGGGGGGGGGTCCGTGCTGGGGTGGAGGTTGGGGAGGGGGTCCGTGCCGGGGTGGAGGTTGGGGGGGGGGTTCCGTGCTGGGGTGGAGGTTGGGGAGGGGGTCCGTGCCGGGGTGGAGGTTGGGGAGGGGGTCCGTGCCGGGGTGGAGGTTGGGGGGGGGGTCCGTGCTGGGGTGGAGGTTGGGGAGGGGGTCCGTGCCGGGGTGGAGGTTGGGGGGGGATCCGTGCTGGGGTGGAGGTTGGGGGTTGGGGAGGGGGTCCGTGCCGGGGTGGAGGTTGGGGGGGGGGTCCGTGCTGGGGTGGAGGTTGGGGAGGGGGTCCGTGCCGGGGTGGAGGTTGGGGAGGGGGTCCGTGCCGGGGCGGAGGTTGGGGGGGGTCCGTGCTGGGGTGGAGGTTGGGGAGGGGGTCCCTGCCGGGGTGGAGGTTGGGGGTTGGGGAGGGGGTCCGTGCCGGGGTGGAGGTTGGGGGGGGTCCGTGCTGGGGTGGAGGTTGGGGAGGGGGTCCGTGCCGGGGTGGAGGTTGGGGAGGGGGTCCGTGTCGGGGTGGAGGTTGGGGGGGGGGGGTCCGTGCTGGGGTGGAGGTTGGGGAGGGGGTCCGTGCCGGGGTGGAGGTTGGGGGGGGGGTTCCGTGCTGGGGTGGAGGTTGGGGAGGGGGTCCGTGCCGGGGTGGAGGTTGGGGAGGGGGTCCGTGCCGGGGTGGAGGTTGGGGGGGGGGTCCGTGCTGGGGTGGAGGTTGGGGAGGGGGTCCGTGCCGGGGTGGAGGTTGGGGGGGATCCGTGCTGGGGTGGAGGTTGGGGGTTGGGGAGGGGGTCCGTGCCGGGGTGGAGGTTGGGGGGGGGGTCCGTGCTGGGGTGGAGGTTGGGGAGGGGGTCCGTGCCGGGGTGGAGGTTGGGGAGGGGGTCCGTGCCGGGGCGGAGGTTGGGGGGATCCGTGCTGGGGTGGAGGTTGGGGAGGGGTCCCTGCCGGGGTGGAGGTTGGGGGGGGGGGTCCGTGCTGGGGTGGAGGTTGGGGGTTGGGGAGGGGGTCCGTGCCGGGGTGGAGGTTGGGGGGGGTCCGTGCTGGGGTGGAGGTTGGGGAGGGGGTCCGTGCCGGGGTGGAGGTTGGGGGGGGGTCCGTGCTGGGGTGGAGGTTAGGGAGGGGGCCCGTGCCGGGGTGGAGGTTGGGGGGGGGTCCGTGCTGGGGTGGAGGTTGGGGGTTGGGGAGGGGGTCCGTGCCGGGGTGGAGGTTGGGGGGGGGGTCCGTGCTGGGGTGGATGTTGGGGGTTGGGGAGGGGGTCCGTGCCGGGGTGGAGGTTGGGGGGGCGGTCCGTGCTGGGGTGGAGGTTGGGGGTTGGGGAGGGTGTCCGTGCCGGGGTGGAGGTTGGGGGGGGGGGTCCGTGCTGGGGTGGAGGTTGGGGGTTGGGGAGGGGGTCCGTGCCGGGGTGGGTGATGGGAGGGTAAATGAGTTGGTCCACCTGGCCAGGTGCCAGCCTCCAACAGTTGGACCCATGCGGTCCATGCCACCTGGCTGGGGGGAGGAGGGGATATGGGCAATGATGACATGTCGTCGTTCCCCTCCCCCCCACCAGGCCGTCATGTTTTCAGACCATCCAGCGATGTTGGCCGCCGTGGTGGCAGCCGCTCATGTCTATGTTGCCCTGGATGAGGAGGAGGAGCGTGCCAGAGAGGCGGCGCAGGCTGCCGCAGAGGGGCAGGCGGCAGCCGCCCAGGCTGGAGGGACACCTGACCGACAGGACGAGGAGGGGGAGGAGGACGTCGTGGCCCCACGGCAACGGAGGCACCCGAGGGCGCCCCGTGTGTACCGACCCCGGCAGTCATACCAGGACCTCACGGACCGGGAATGCAGGAGGAGACTCCGGATGAGCCGGGAAACCGTGGCACACATCTGCCACCTGCTGGCACACCTGTCACCGCGTGGCACTGGCGGGGGACACCCTCTCCCCGTGTCCGTCAAGGTTACGGTGGCCCTGAACTTTTATGCAACGGGGTCATTCCAGGCACCGAGTGGGGACCTGCCCGGCATATCGCAGACATCGGTGCATCGGTGCATCCGGGCAGTGACAGATGCCCTTTATGCCATGGCGCACCGCTACATCCGCTTCCCCGTGGACCGGGCCAGCCAAGATGCCCGGGCCGTGGGCTTCTCTGCCGTTGCCGGGTTCCCCATGGTCCAGGGCGCGATCGATGGGATGCACGTCGCCGTGCGGCCACCTGCAGAGAACAGGGCCGTGTTCACGAATAGGAAGGGGACCTATTCAATGAACGTACAGGTGGTCTGCGACCACCGCATGATGATCCTGCACGTCTGCGCCCGTCACCCAGGCAGTGTACACGACTCATTCGTGTTGTCGCGGTCATCCATCCCCGGCATGTACGAGGGACGCCATCCCCGGCTGAGGGGCTGGTTGCTGGGCGACAGGGGCTACCCATTGCGATCGTGGCTGACGACGCCTATACGGAGGCCACGCAATGAGGCGGAGAACCGCTACAATGATGCCCATGTAGCGACAAGGGGAGTGATCGAGAGGTGCTTTGGCGTGCTGAAGATGCGTTTCAGGTGCCTGGACCTCTCTGGGGGCGCCCTCCAGTATCGGTCAGATAGGGTCGGCCGCATCATTGTGGTGTGCTGCGTCCTGCACAACATAGCCCAGCAGAGGGGCGATGTGCCGCAGGCAGAGGAGGGCGGAGTGGAGGAGCAGCAGGAAGAGGCGCAGTCCTCCCCAGATGAGGGGGATGGGGGCAATGGTCAGGGCAGACGGGGTAGACACAGGCGGGTGGCTGTCCACCGTTACCGGCTGGCCCAGCGGGCACGGGACAGACTGATAGACGCCCGCTTCACTGACTAGATGGGCGTGGGAATCGGGTAGTATGGCCACAGACCGCACACCATGACAACAGCCGACCACCCACACCCCCCAACCATCCACCCACCCAGCACCCTCACCCCCCTCCCCAACCCCACACACCCCACCCGCATGCACACCACCCCCCCACCCCCAATTGCCGATCCACCGGCGGCACAACGGGCCGGGCTCACCCAGTTGCGGGTGGACGCGTGTCTATCGCAGGCCATGGAGGATGATGACAACCCGCCTCCGATGAGCTCCTGGCTCTACATCGTTGGACTATGTCTGACCCATGGCCACAGTACCACCATCCACCCGGACCATCCCTGCATGCGGCTGTGACACTGCAGCGCACGGTCCCGTCCGCTGCCCGGGGGATGTTGATGGCGGCCCAGGGGGAAGGGGGCAGACTCACCTGGGGCTGAGGTAAGACCACCCGTCACACACACACTTGCGCTCAACGTACATGACACGCCCGCACACTTTGGACAGAGCACAAAGGCAGCTTCGGTAGGTGTAACATTGACTTTAATAACCAAAGGAGTTCATGCACGTGCCCTAGCCCCTAAAAGTCATCTGTGCCCTGCACCCGTGCCAACTTACTCAGTGTCTAATTGTTTGGCCTTACAGGCCCTTTGACTACGTCTACGTGGTTCCCCAGACGGTACAGCAGAACTGGAGGTGGACTCCTGTGATTCCTGCCCTCTGACACCGGATCCCTTTGGCGGCCGTTTCCTGAGGCGTCCTGGCCTAGATGGGCCAGGCTGCGGCCCGGGCGACTGGGATGGCGAGCTGCCAGCCTGTCCTGCCCGTTGCCCACCCGATGCACCTGGGACGGAAGGGGGGGAGTCCGAGGTGTCGCGGTGTACCGGGACCTCCCCTACAGAGGGAGCCGGGACGGACCACACCACCTCCTCCTCCCTCGGGGTGCCCGATGGCCCCCAGGCCTCTACATGGGTGGGGGATGCGAACGGACTGGCCATCCGACGCGCCCCCGACATCTGGCGCTGCCAGTCCTGGAGGCCCGTGCTGGTATCGACAGGGGTCTGCAGGTTTGCAGCCATGGAGCCCAGGGGGTTGTCGAACCCTGTCTGCGACAGTGCGACGCCAGCTCGAACATGGCCACTGGCGCCGATGCCCTCAGCGATGGCCTGCTGAGACTGGGCCATGGCCTGCAGAGACTGGGCCATGGCCTGCAGAGACTGGGCTATGGCCTGCTGAGACTGGGCCATGGCCTGCTGAGACTGGGCCATGGCCTGCTGAGACTGGGCTATGGCGTTGAGCGCCTCTGCCATCTGGCGCTGGCACTGGCTCATGGCCTCCTGTGAGAGGGCAGCCATTTCCTGGGCCACAGACGCCGCCTGCACGGAAGGCCCCAGGCCTCGCAAACCGTTCCCCATGTCTGACACCGTCGCACCCATTGCCTCCACCGCGGACGCCACCCGTGCGGTGTCAGCCTGGGTGGCACGCATGACCGGGACCACTCCCAGCTCCTGGACGCGGGTTGACTCCTCCACCTGCGACCGCAGCCACCGCAAGCCACCCGTCACCCTATTCGCTCGTCTCCGGGTCGGTGGTTGCATCGGATCTATGTGTGGGTGTGGTAACTGCAGGAACCCGGGATCCATCTGGGCGGCAGATGTTCGCTTGGCCTGGGCTGCCCTCCGACCGCCCGGTCCCTCTGCTGCTCCTACCTGCTGTACCGGGACGGCTGTGTTGTGCGCACCAGTGAGTGTACCAGACGCCTCATCACTAAAGTGCCCAACCGTGGTGAGTGTTTCTGCGATAGTGGAGGGTGTTGGTGACAGCAGTGGCGTTGAGTCGTGCTCTTCGTCCCACTCTGAGTCCATGGCACTTTGGGGTGGGGGTTCGTCTCCACCCATCCACTCTGAGTCACTGTCCGGTATTTCGTCTTCCCGGGTAGGGGTGTCCTGGGTAGTGCTGTCCCGGGTAGTGCTGTCCCGGGTAGTGCTGTCCCGGGTAGGGGTGTCCTGGGTAGTGGTGTCCCGGGTAGGGGTGTCCTGGATAGTGGTGTCCTGGGTAGTGGTGTCCTGGCTCGGATGTGACGGGGGCCTGTGGCTGCCCCCCTCATCGCTGGGTGGTCGCTCCCGCACGTGAGGGGGGTGTCGTCTCCCTGTTGCTCCAGGTCTCTCCGTCTCCCGTGGTGTGCGAGGGGCATCCTGCGGGCGTCGCATGCTGGAGGGTGCGGGTCTCTCCGTCTCCCGTGGTCTCCGAGGGGCATCCTGCGGGCGTCGCATGCTGGAGGGTGCGGGTCTCTCCGTCTCCCGTGGTCTCCGAGGGGCATCCTGCGGGCGTCGCATGCTGGAGGGTGCGGGTCTCTCCGTCTCCCGTGGTCTCCGAGGGGCATCCTGCGGGCGTCTCATACTGGAGGGTGCGGGTCTCTCCGTCTCCTGTGGTCTCCGAGGGGCATCCTGCGGGCGTCGCATGCTGGAGGGTGCGGGTCTCTCCGTCTCCCGTGGTCTCCGAGGGGCATCCTGCGGGCGTCGCATGCTGGAGGGTGCGGGTCTCTCCGTCTCCTGTGGTCTCCGAGGGGCATCCTGCGGGCGGTCTGCATCTGCGGGGATGGGTGCCTGGACGTTTGGTCCTGCGATACACAATGAAGCATGCATGGTTAGACATCAGGCAGTGATCAGGTGATACGGGGGAGGGGGATATAGGGGAGGGGGGATATGGGGACGGGCTGTTGATGGCTCACTTGCTCGTGGGGCCCCGACCTCTGCATCAGCAACCTCCCGGTCCTCAGGTCCGCCAGCCAGTTCCAGGGCCCTTTCCTCGTGTACGGTCAGTGGCCTCTCATCAGCGGGCCCTCCTCCAGTCCTCACATGCTCCCTATTGTTGTGTGCGCGCTTCTCCTGTGGGGGGGGGGGGGGTGGTGGCAGGGGTAAAAGGCAACAGTGTTAGGCAGGTATATGAATGCACGCCATCGGTTGCGCGTGCATTGCAGAGGTTAAGGTTAGGGCTGGATTCACTTGGGGATATGGGGGATATGGGGGAGGGGGGATATGGGGGAGGGGGGATATGGGGGAGGGGGGATATGGGGGATATGGGGGAGAGGGGATATGGGGGAGGGGGGATATGGGGGAGGGGGGATATGGGGGATATGGGGGAGGGGGGATATGGGGGAGGGGGGAATATGGGGGAGGGGGGATATGGGGGATATGGGGAGGGGGGATATGGGGGAGGGGGGATATGGGGGAGGGGGGATATGGGGGAGGGGGGATATGGGGAGGGGGGATATGGGGGATATGGGGGAGGGGGGATATGGGGGATATGGGGAGGGGGGGATATGGGGGAGGCTCACCCTGCCTGCTCTGACGAGGTCGTTCACCTTCTTGTGGCACTGGGTGCCTGTCTGTGGTGTTAGGGCCACAGCGGTGACGGCCTCTGCCACCTCCCTCCACAGACGCCGGCTGTGGCGTGGGGCAACTCTGCGGCCGTGCCCGTGATACAGGGCGTCCCTCCTCTGCTCCACCGCGTCCAGGAGCGCCTCCACATCGCGTGACTCGAACCTCGGGGCTGAGCGACGGCCAGCCATCAAGTCGGGTGTTGCGGTCGGGTGTTCCGGTCGGGTGGGGGGGAGCTGCGCGGCCTTATGAGCCGTCACGCCGTGCAGCGCGTATGACGCTGCACGGCGTGAACCACTGCGCAAGCGCGGATCCCGTTACGTCGCTGCTAGCCCATTTTGGGCCGCAGACTATCGGCCCATTTTTATGACGTGACGCAAGTGGGATTTGCGCCGTTTTTTGCGCCGATCGGCGGAGTTTCCGCCGATAACGGAGAATTTCGCCCCAGGACTCTGTGTGTTAATAAATGTAGCTTTCAGCACACACACTGTCAGCTTGACTAATGATATTAAATTACTTGTTGGCATAATTGTGACTTGGTATCATACCTTAGTTTATAATGCTCATATGAAAGATCCTGGGACATTTCATTATGTCTACAATGTTATATAAAAACATGCATTGTTGTTGTGTGAAGGATTGTAGAAATTTGAAATACTCTTTCCCTAAAATGTTGTGGATACTGGATAGTTGTGAGCTTACATGATGGAGATAGTTAGATTTTTGTTCTGTAAGCACACACGGTGCATGCAAATGTAACAATTACATTAAACTGCGGCCTTTTCTTAAAGAATACATTGTTCGACTTGAATGTTTTCAGGAAAATGCTTCATAATCACTGGGAAAATTCTTCAATTCACACAAAGTGTTTGCGGGAGGAATATGATTTTAATGTCACCGATGGTCAATTGACCAATATTCAAATTGTTGTGACCAATCGATTCGAATTACATCCTCCAATGGACACAGAATTAAATATTGTCAATTGTACATAAATCAAAAAAGCTTTGCACACTTTTAATTAAGAAAAGATTTGAAGACACAAATTCAATACGTATTATTTTCTTCCATTATTTCGCAGCTGTATTGATTTGAGTTCATGAAATATCTCATTGTGAAGTAAAATGATGCAGGCCTTGTCAAAACCCAGTGCTTCTCTCATCACTGCTGCCGTGTGTATCATAACCTTCCACTTACTGATTGGTGCCCTGATATTGAAGGTCAAGTGCAGTTTGAATTTATTTTCAATGTGCAATTAACTGGGTGTGGGGGGGGGGGGGGGATTCAGTAATCCTGTTCTCCCACTGGGGGGGGGGGGGGGCGGGGGGAGGCGGGTTGCACATCTAAAGGACGACAACTTGGAGAGCCCGCGTTGCAATGTTGCATAGAATTTAAAGCACAGAACTAGGCCATCCAGTTAAATCAGCTTATACTGTATTTCTGCTGGACACATTACTCCTCTCCCCCTCCTTCATATCAACCCTACTAAGTTACGATTAACCATCCTAAACAGAAGGACAGCATGTATAAAATTTGGTAACACGGACATTCTGGAAATGGAAAAGGATTGTGGAATTCACTCAACAGCAGGGAAGGTATAGGATGACCTACCCATCCAGAGGCCAACTGAGGCATGTTAGGGCCACATAAGGATCTTTTCCTGCTGCCAGTAGGCATTTCACCAATGGCGGGAGGGGCCCATCCTCTCTGTGGAGAGACCACCTCTCAAGGGGCGGCACGGTGGCACAGTGGTTAGCACTCCTGCCTCAGTGTCTGGGATCTGGTTCAATTCCAACCTTTGGTGACTGTGGAGCATTTGTACATTCTTCCCGTGTGCGCGTGAGTTTCCTCCGGGTGCTCCGTTTTCCTCCCACAGTCCAAAGAGCTGCAGGTTAGGTGGATTGGCCATGATAAATTACCCCTTAGTGTCTAAAGAGGTGTAGGTTATATGGTTATATGGGGGTAGGAGAGTAGGTCTATGTAGGGTACACTTTTGAAGACTTGGTGCAAACTCGATGGGCAGAATGACCTCCTTCTTCACTGTCGGGATTCTAGGAACCCACCATCCAGAAGGGGCCTCTGTGATCCATGCAGGACTCCTCCCTATTAGCAGTGCCCTTACGGAAACACACCCCTTCCCTCACCAACCACCCTACCTCTCACCTGGGCCTACCTGAACAACACTGGCGGCCCCTCCTTTCTGAGGGCAGTGTCCATACTGTTGCTTCCAGCTGGTTGCTGTCCTAGCAAAGGCCACTGCTTCTGGCTCTCTGATTGGCCAGCAGCTCTTGCAGTCTTCAAAGAGACTAGAGCCCCAATGCCAGGCAAGTAATTGAAACCGGTTAGGATTCCCAGATACAGACAAGACGGGGTTTAATTCTGCTTTCCAGCCCATCTTTGGGGTTATTGTCAATCCGTCAAAATTTAGTCACCCTTTCTGAGCACATGGACCTACTTTGCAATTAATATCCAGGACAGCCTGGACACCTGACAGTCACATAGGGGGTAATTGCTAAATTACTAAAAATGGGAAGATTTGGGCTGGATGAGAAATTAAAAGTAAAACATCTGAAAGTTCGAACCCACCCACTTCTGGTTTCAATACAGTTAGGGCGAGAGAACGTTTAGCACAGGGCTAAATCGCTGGCATTGAAAGCAGACCAAGGCAGGCCAGCAGCACGGTTCAATTCCCGTAACAGCCTCCCCGAACAGGCGCCTGAATGTGGCGACTAGGGGCTTTTCACAGTAACTTCATTTGAAGCCTACTTGTGACAATAAGCGATTTACATTTACATTTACGATGACCAGTTCACTCTGAGGAGGAGATATTTAAGGATTCTGCGAGCTTCCATTTCAACAGTGTTTCTATTTTTAATCCAGGCCTCGAGAAACCCAACATGCAAAATGAGGCTAGAAGGGCTGGAGCATGGTGAGTGCTTTTACAGCACAGCTTGTGGGCCAGAATGATTTGGAATGTTTCCTCCTGATCCAATAATCTGTAAATACCACCACCTCCCCATCCATCTGTTTGCCTCCGCCCCTGACCACAATCTTTCCTATCTCCCAAAATGCTCTTCTGGTGTGTCCTTCTGTTGCAGCCCTTCCTACTAACAGGCTGTCATCCCATCTGTCAGGCTGGGTACCGGGTAAGAAACCGAGAACAAAGGCGAAAGACATTGCAAAACCTGTGCTTCCTGTCCATTATTCTTTCTCTCCATTAATTATGCAGCAGATGCATGGGAACAACACCACCTTTAAGTTCCCCTCCAAGCCACACACCATCCTGATTTAGAAATATATTGTCATTGCTTCACTTTTCTGGGGGATCTTGTGGTGCAGTAACTAGCATCCCTCCCTCTGAGACAGACGTTCCACCCCAGGACTTGATGGTCAAAGGAGGTGCGTCCATAATGCGGTCAAACAGGCTGAGTGTTCAACTGCAAACCCTTCCAAACAACCAATGGCTGGCGGTAAGAACAGGGGAGACTCCTGGTCAGCAGTGCTTGATGTGGAGAGGCACCCCTCAAATTATTAGCCTCCGGTGACAGACTAGCAACCTGTTCCAGGAATTACTAGCTATGGAAAGAGAGAAACGACTTCTTGCATGCACCGCTAGGTGCGGGAAGAGAATTGGGATTGAAATTCACCTTGCTGGGTCAAAATCCTGGAACGCCCTCCCAGAGGGATCTTGATGTCTCAGTGATGAATCGCAAAAGGCTAGTTTGCAATAGGAAAGCTAATAGAATGTTATCGTAAAATGCGAGGAGAGCACTAGTGAGACCACATCAGGATTGCTGTGTACAATATTGGTCACCTTATTGTAGGAAGGATGTACATGTGTTGGAAACAGTTCAGAGAAGGTTTACTAGACTAATACCTGAAATGGGCAGGTAGTCTTGTGAGGAAAGGTTGGAGAGGCAACGCTTCCATCTACTGGAGTTTAGAACAGTAAGAGGCGACTTGATTGAAACATGTAAGATTCTGAGGCGTCTTAACAGGGTGGGTGTGGAGAGGATGTTTCCTCTTCTGGAGAATCTGGAACTAAGGGCCACTGTTTAAAAATAAGGGATTGTCCATTAATACAGAGATGAGGAGAATTTTTTCTGAGGACTCTGAGTCTTCGGAACTCTCCTCTTGGAAAGATGGTGAAAACAGACTTTTGAATATTTTTAAGGCAGATGGGGATAGATACTTGGTAAGCATGAGGGTGAAAGGCTGTTGGGGTAGGTGGGATGCAGATTTCAGGTTACCATCAGACCAACTATGAACTTACAAAATGGTGGAGCAGACTTGAGGGGCTGAATGGCCTACTCCTGCTCCTTGTTTGTATCTTATGCCCCAACAATACAAGTGGGTATACCAACACTAGATGGACTGCAGGGTTTCAGGAAGGGGGCTAATCACCACCATCCCAAGGGCAATTAGGGAGGGGCAACAAATGGCCATGAATGGATTAAAAACAAAATTACTACACAGGAACAGGCCAATAAGATCTGGACTTTTATTTTCGCCACCTCAGCCAACCAATTTACCCCCACCCTCCTGTTTATTCCACAATTCATCCACCTTTCTTTGCAATGATCTAATTAGCTCTTGATTCATCAACTGTTTGTGAACTACAAAGCTACATTCTAATCACCTACAGTACAAGATTTTCAACAATTTTCTCTCAAATTCCTTTCAAACTCCTTGTTGCCCACCTCGCTGACCAGTGGAAATTATTCCTTTTACAAAATCCTTTGAAAAATCTATCAGGCCATCTTTAACCTTCTTAGATCTGGTCATACAGGTGCCAATCTCTATCTGCTTTATTTTTCCGGAGTTTTGACTCAAGTGAGTCCAGACTGTACTTTTCTCATTGCTTTCAAACCATTTCTCTAGGTGTCCAAATCTGTACACAATACCCAACTGTGATATAACTTTGTTTGCATACAAAATCTTTGTTACTGCTTTCATTTTCTGTTCTCAGGAGGGTGATGCTCAAAAGCAGCTGCCAATGTTCTTGAGGCATCTAGCAGTTGAAAATGGCAATGGAGCAGCCCATGGGTGTTTGAGAGTTCATCCGATCGTGTTTACAGGTGAGCCTGTAAATGGGTGCGGCTCATTCTCGTCTGAAGTAACCAGAAGTATATTTGAGTCCCTTATAAGACTGTTTGCAGTTTTGAAGTGTTGTTGCATGGAGCATGCAAGTTGAGTGGAACAGCAGCTGACTGTGCCAACTTGTGTACCAGGCACCGAGCAGACTGAAGAAACAACCTTGAAGGGAGTACCAGTGGCGGCTCCAAACCAACCTTTTATGGTGGGCCTGGAAGAGAAGGAATGCTTCCTCTCAGCCATACAAAAACATTGTGGACCACTGCCCATTGTGGAAATACACAGCAGATCAGTTAACATCTGTGAAGAGAAACATCACATTAGTGTTTCAGCTGAAAGATGAAAAGGCTTTTAAAAATGTTAGCTTGTGTTTTTATATAGAGATACTGACTGATTGGTGCATTTCCAGAATTTTATGTTAATTAGTTATTAGGTTCCCATTCACGATACAGATGCATTTCTTTATATAATAAATACCCTGTGGCATTTAATATTTTCCACGCATCGTGCAATTCCTCTGGAGTCCTTCCTTGTGCGTATACCTTATTCTTCTTAAATTCTGTTTACTTTTCCTTTGTTTTTAATTGGCAGTTTGTTGGAGAACATGTTTTCTAAGTTGCAGCTCGGTAATAATGATGTGTGGCGGACGGTAATGTCCTATTTTCTAGCTGGAAATTTGTAAAGTGTGAACGGATTCTTTCAGAGAGCAAAAACCCGGTTGGCATTAAAGCGCCTCACATGGAAATGTTGGCACAGTTTAAAAGCAAGTTCAATGTAACAATGCATACCACTCTCCTAAAATTTGCACAATGTGTTTGTACATGGGTCAGTTCTATGATTCATTGCCAATTCCAAATTTGATGATGATATCCAGAAAGGTGCTCTGCTTTCATTGGCTTTTCAACCTTTATTATTGTCATTTGACTTGCTTAATCACAGATCCCGGTGTGCACCCGAATGGCCCTGATTCAGTAACTTTATACTCTGCACTCGAACCTCTACAAAACAACGGAGGCAACATTGCAGTTTTTAGAAAGTAACTGAAAGCCAGTTTCCGAAATAGTGGAAAGTAGGTTCACAACAAATTATTTTGGATGTACTGTGCTCTGAAGTAGGAAATTAAATATCATCATAGCATAGTATTTGGGATTTAATAACCATCAGTGGTAGACATTGTAGCAATACCCAATGTAAGATGGAGTGGTAATTCATTTAGAATATGCCTATTTACACCTCCCATCTTGAGCGCTTGTTTTCTCCAGCAAACTTATGTTGTATAACCCAAGTAGAAAATGCTGGAAAATCTCAGCTGGTCTGGCAGCATCTGTAAGGAGAGAAAAGAGCTCACGTTTCAAGTCCAGATGACCCTTTGTCAAAGTTAAAAGGCATAGAAAATGGGAAATATTTATACTGTGGGGTGAGGGACTGAAAGATGAGTTATAGCCACAGAAACCAGGGAAAAAGAGTGCTAATAGCCACAGAAACCAAGGGAAAAGAGTGTGAATGCATAGATGAATTTTGTGACTGAAGAGATAATGCCACCGTGTAGAGGTCCAGCGGCAAATTTATTAATTATTATTTTTTAAAATGTGTAAGTGCCCAATTCTTTTTTTTCCAGTTAAGGAGCAATTAGCGTGGCCAATCCACCTACCCGGCACATCTTTTAGTTGTGGGGGTGAGACCCAGACAGACATGGGGCGACTATGCTAACTCCACACGGACAATGACCCGAGATCGAACCTGGGTCCTCGGCACCTTGAGGCAGCAGTGCTAACCACTGCACCACTGCGCTGCCTCAGCAATACATTTATTCGTTAAAATATATTAACTCTGTCTTCTGAGCACTGATATTTGTTCATTGATACTAAATAAACTACAATATATTCTAAAAGCACTCCTCTCGCATTTATCATCACTATTAACTTATGGCTATTTCTTAGCTACCTTAATTGGAGCACTGGTAATTATCACAAAAGTGTGTTAATTGCATCCGCTCGCTACTGACAGACACAGGTTGGCACAAGAGTTCCCCATTTCACTCAAAATCATAACCTTACCTGAGGTGAGAAAACAAATTAAACAATTCAATTAAATGACAATGGGAGTGCATTCTATTGGGATTTGAAATTGGAAGTTATAGACAAAGATAGCCACAATAACTGGATATGTTAATGGTTTTCCATGGAGTCAATTTGAATTTCTATCAGTGAATGCTTCAGCACTGTAAATATTAAATAAATGTAAATACATGTTATTAATACTGACATCTAACCCTGTTGCTAATGAGTGTGCTCCCTGCCTGAACTCCTTACTGAGCAACTAATTAAAACAAAACTATGCATATTTACAGTGCTAAAGAGTTACGACTACAAAGCGTTGTAAACAAAACCTGTGACAACTTGTTAGGATGAATTATTTTTCCGCAAGCAACTGAGGTTGCTTTGGCGACCTGGTGCCGTGCGAAAGCAAACCCGCGTTGGGCAGCAAAACAAAAGCAAGAAGATATTCAACAGTCTACACCTTTGTACAAAATAGACAGTGGGGGAATAAAAAGAATATCAGAATCCTGTGCGGTCAAAGATAGTTGGGGGCGATTCTCCGACTAAGTGCCCGCGCCATCATGAACGCCATCATGTTTCACGATGGCGCGAACAGGCCCCTGCCGCGACCGAGTCAGAGCCAGAAAAGGGGCCAGCAATGGCACCGCGAGAAACACGGTGGGCGTGGCGCAGGACCAGCGGCCTCATCGCGCGGCGCCAGGATGACGCCGCGCTGGGTATGAGGAAGTGCGTGGATCGGCACAGAGACCAGGGTCAGACATGGACGAGCCCCGTCACACCGCTCCCCGCTTCTGGGACAGCCACCTGGAGGCACGCCTGGAGGCTGTGGAGGAGTGCCGGGCCATCCTCTTCCCCAGGCGTGGACATGGGCAGCCATGCAGCACCGTGAGGCGTGGATGGTGAGAGGTTGGGACGGCCGTCAGCACTGTGGGGCACATGCCCCGCACTGGAGACCTGTGCAGGAAGAAACTGCACGACCTCACGAGGGCAGCGAGGGTGAGTATCCTGACACTCTCCCCGGGCAACACCCCCACCCCCCCCCCCCGGGCTCATGCCTGGGGGGGCCCCAAGTTGCATCCGGGACACATGTGGAACCCCCCACCACACCCAGTGGGCAGGTGCATGGCGTTTGTCCTTGTGTTCCCACCTTGTGATAATGTTGCGTTCATGTGTGTGTCCTGCGAATGTCCGCCTAACCCTGAGGTTCATCCCCTCCCCCCCTCCCCCAACAAGGGCAAGACAGCTCACAATCAGAGGGAGCGTGCAAGAACGGGAGGGGGATCACCTCAGCTGCACCCCCGTACCATCTATGAGCAAATGGCACTGGACCTTGCTGGGGGAGCCGCCAGCCGGACGGGAGCGCCGTGCCAGGTCGGAGGCGAAGCACCAAGTGAGAATCCACTGTATGCATGCAGTCCCTCAGCCCATCAGTACCCCCACCCCCCTTACACACCACCCCCCTCACACCCCACCACCTGACATTGCACCACCCCGACAGGCCACCCCCTCACACCCCACCACCTGACACTGCACCACCCCAAAAGTCCACCCCCTCACACCCCACCGCCTGACACTGCACCACCCCCACAGTCCACCCCCTCACACCCCACCGCCTGACACTGCACCACCCCCCACAGTCCACCCCCTCACACCCCACCGCCTGACACTGCACCACCCCCACAGTCCACCCCCTCACACCCCACCGCCTGACACTGCACCACTCCCCACAGTCCACCCCCTCACACCCCACCGCCTGACACTGCACCACCCCCCACAGTCCACCCCCTCACACCCCACCGCCTGACACTGCACCACCCCCACAGTCCACCCCCTCACACCCCACCGCCTGACACTGCACCACCCCCCACAGTCCACCCCCTCACATCCCACCGCCTGACACTGCACCACCCCCCACAGTCCACCCCCTCACACCCCACCGCCTGACACTGCACCACCTCCACAGTCTACCCCCTCACCCCCCCACCGCCTGACACTGCACCACCCCCACAGTCCACCCCCTCACACCCCACCGCCTGACACTGCACCACTCCAAAAGTCCACCCCCTCACACCCCACCGCCTGACACTGCACCACCCCCCACAGTCCACCTCCTCACACCCCACCGCCTGACACTGCACCACCCCCACAGTCCACCCCCTCACCTCCCCACCGCCTGACACTGCACCACCCCCACAGTCCACCCCCTCACACCCCACCGCCTGACACTGCACCACCCCCCACAGTCCACCCCCTCACACCCCACCGCCTGACACTGCACCACCCCCACAGTCCACCCCCTCACACCCCACCGCCTGACACTGCACCACTCCAAAAGTCCACCCCCTCACACCCCACCGCCTGACACTGCACCACCCCATGTCCACACCCTCACATTGACCCCTCCACCCCCTCACATACGACCCCACGTGTCTAACGAAACGTGCCTTACTGTGTCCTCCAGGGCCACACGAGCACCGCCGAGGAACTGCTCGGTCACTCCACCACCGTGCAGCTCCAACCTCTTCCGGCCACAGGGATGCATGGGAAGGATCACGGGCAGGAGGGCCATCCTCTGAGGTTGGGGCATCGAGGTGTGATGCACAGAGGACAGACAGGGATGTCAGGACGGACAGTAATGACTTATATGACAGTGAGACGGATGAGGAGGGTACAGCAAGCCAGGACAGTGACGGCGACAGGACAGCCCCTCAGGACAGTGACGCACAGAGGACGTTGTGACATACGAGGCACAGGGGCACGGCTCCTGCATGGGCCGTGGTGTCAATGCACCGGGCCAAGGTTCCAGCCAGGAGACCCCAGAGCTGGGGACAGACGAGGACCTAGCGGCCGCGGCACTGCTGTCACCCATCACCTCAGCCATCGCAGATACACTCACCTCGGTTGGGCAAGTAAGTGACGAGGCTTCTGGTTCACAGACTGGTCTGCACCACACAGCTGAACTGGCACAGCAGGTGGAGGTAGGAGCAGCAGAGGGACTGGATGGTCAGAGGGCAGGCCAGGCCCAGTACTCAGCTGCTGCCCAGGTGGCTCCCGGGTTCCTGGGCGTTCCAGGGCCACCGACAGACCCAATGCAATTGCAACCCCAGGGACCAGACGACGGGATGACGGCTGTCTTCCGGCAACTGCAGACGCAGCTGGAGGAGTCCACCCGCGTCCACGAGCAGGGAGTGGTGCCGGTCATGGTTGAAACCCAGGCCGACACCGCACGGGTGGTGTCCGCGATGGAGGCAATGGGGGAACCGTTTTGGCCATGGGTCAGGTTCTTCAGGGCGTGGGGCTTAGTGCGCACGCGTCATCCGTGGCCCATGACAGGGCTGCCCACTCACAGGCAGCCAAGCTCCAGAGCCACATGGACATTGCCGCCGCGCTCCGGGCTCTGGCCCAGTCTCAGCAGGCCATCGCTGAGAGCATCGTCGGCCTTGTCCATGTGATGGATGGCGTCGCACAGACCCAGCGGGAGGTAGCGCTGTCCCTGACAGGGATGGCACACTCCCTGGGCTCCATTGCTGGGAACGTTCAGAATTTGGTCGATTCCACAGCGTGCCTCCAGGACTGGCAGCGCCAGGTGTCGGTGGTGCAACGGGGCTTGCCTCCACACGCACCACTGTCCCTTAAAGAAGCCCAGGGGCCAACGGGATCCCCGAGGGAGAGGTTCCCGGTGCCTGTCCCGGTTACCCCAGCAAGGGAGGGACCGTAACACTCACACTCCCCCGTCCTGTCCCTGGTGCATCTGATGGGCAGTGGGCAGGGGAGGGTGGCATCACACCATCCAGCACGCCTGCCGAGCAGCCTGGCCCATCCAGGCCGGGCCGCCCCAGGAAGCGCACACCGACGGGGAGCAACGTCGAAGGGCAGGATTCTCAGTGGTCCGCCTCCACTCCTGATGCACTGTCTGGGGGAACACCTAGACATAGTGCTAGGGCCCGTGAGGCAAAAAAGTTAGACACGTAGTAAGTTGGCACGGGTGCCAAATTAGTTATAGGGGCTAGGGCACATGTCTTTCAATATCACAATTGAAGTTGTTCCACCAAACCTACATGCGTCTGTCCTAGTTCCGGTGCCTGGGAGGGGGGGGGGGGGGGGGGTGAAGGTGCCTGGTGACGATGGTGTCCGAAAATCATTGCAAGGGTGAGGACGGATGTGCCCCCCCCCCCCAGAACACCAAACACGCCGTCGTCCCCAGTGCTCCGACGCCTGCTGCCCCATATGGACATGTGATGGAGTGTCCGTGATGCATAGAGGGGACACCGAGGTGGTGGTGTTCAGAGATGGCCATGAGTCAGACATTCAGTAGTGATCTGTAGCTCACAGCTTATCGCAGAGCGGGTTGTCATGATCCAACATGGCACTCTTCATACCCGCTAACGGAAGTAAAAGTGTACCGACAGTGACGAGGTGCCGCAGGTGTAGTGTTGCTTGAGAGTGGTGCGGTGTGTGGAAGGGTTGTGCAATGGTGCGGGAGATGGGTGAGGGGGGTGCTTGGTAGTGCCAGTGCGCGCGGTCAATGGTGCAAGTGCCCTGAACAATGATGCCCTCCTCCTAGTGTGCGAATCGAGTGGCAATCAACGCATCAAAGAACAAAGAACAAAGAAAAGTACAACACAGGAACAGGCCCTTCGGCCCTCCAAGCCCGTGCCGACCATGCTGCCCGAATAAACTACAATCTTCTACACTTCCTGGGTCCATATCCCTCTATTCCCATCCTATTCATGTATTTGACAAGATGCCCCTTAAATGTCACTATCGTCCCTGCTTCCACCACCTCCTCCAGCAGCAAGTTCCAGGTACCCACTACTGTCTGTGTAAAAAACTTGCCTCGTACATCTCCTCTAAACTTTTCCCCTCACACCTTAAACCTATGCCCCCTAGTAATTGACCCATCTACCCTGGGGAAAAGACCCTGACTATCCACTCTGTCTATGCCCCTCATAATTTTGTAGACATCTATCATGTCACCCCTCAACCTCCGTCGTTCCAGTGAGAACAAACCGTGTTTATTCAACTGCTCCTCATAGCTAATGCCCTCCATATCAGGCAATATCCTGGTAAATCTCTTCTGCACCCTCTCTAAAGCCTCCACATCCTTCTGGTAGTGTGGCGACCAGAATTGAACATTATACTCCAAGTGTGGCCTAACTAAGGTTCTATACAGCTGCAACATGACTTGCCAATTCTTATACTCAATGCCCCAGCCAATGAAGGCAAGCATGCCGTATGCCTTCTTGACTACCTTCTCCCCCTGTGTTGCCCCTTTCAGTGACCTGTGGACCTGTACACCTAGATCTCTCTGACTTTCAATACTCTTGAGGGTTCGACCATTTACTGTATATTCCCTACCTGCATTAGACCTTCCAAAATGCATTACCTCACATTTGTCCGGATTAAACTCCATCTGCCATCTCTCCGCCCAAGTCTCCAAACGATCTAAATCCTGCTGTATCCTCTGACAGTCCTCATCGCTATCCGCAATTCCACCAACCTTTGTTGCAAACTTGCTAATCAGACCAGTTACATTTTCCTCCAAATCATTTATATAAACTACAAACAGCAAAGGTCCCAGCACTGATCCCTGCGGAACACCACTAGTCACAGCCATCCAATTGGAAAAGCACCCTTCCATTGCTACTCTCTGCCTTCTATGACCTAGCCAGTTCTGTATCCACCTTGCCAGCTCACCCCTGATCCCGTTTGACTTCACCCTTTGTACCAGTCTACCATGAGTGACCTTGTCAAAGGCCTTACTGAAGTCCATATAGACAACATCCACTGCCCTACCTGCATCAATCATCTTTGTGACCTCTTCGAAAAACTCTATCAAGTTAGTGAGACACGATGTCCCCTTCACAAAACCATGCTGCCTCTCACTAATACGTCCATTTGTTTCCAAATGGGAGTAGATCCTGTCTCGAAGAATTCTCTCCAGTAATTTCCCTACCACTGACGTAAGGCTCACCGGCCTGTAGTTCCCTGGATTATCCTTGCTACCGTTCTTAAACAAAGGAACAACATTGGCTGTTCTCCAGTCCTCCGGGAAATCACCTGAAGACAGTGAGGATCCAAAGATTTCTGTCAAGGCCTCAGCAATTTCCTCTCTAGCCTCCTTCAGTATTCTGGGGTAGATCCCATCAGGCCCTGGGGACGTATCTACTGTAATATTTTTCAAGATGCCCAACACCTCGTCTTTTTGGATCTCAATGTGACCCAGGCTATCTACACACCCTTCTACAGACTCAACGTTCACCAATTCCTTCCCTTTGGTGAATACTGATGCAAAGTATTAATTTAGTATCTCGCCCATTTCCTCTGGCTCCACACATAGGTTCCCTTGCCTATCCTTCAGTGGGCCAACCCTTTCCCTGGCTACCCTCTTGCTTTTTATGTACGTGTAAAAAGCCTTGGGGCTTTCCTTAACCCTATTTGCCAATGACTTTTCGTGACCCCTTTTAGCCTTCCTGACTCCTTGCTTAAGTTCCTTCCTACTTTCCTTATATCCCACACAGGCTTCGTCTGTTCCCAGCCTTCTGGCCCTGACAAATGCCTCCTTTTTCCTTTTGACGAGGCTTACACTATCTCTCGTTATCCAAGGTTCCCGAAATTAGCAGTATTTATCCTTCTTCCGCTCAGGAACATGCCGGTCCTGAATTCCTTTCAACTGACACTTGAAAGCCTCCCACATGTCAGATGCTGATTTACCCTCAAACATCCGCTCCCAATCTAGGTTCTTCAGTTCCTGCCTAATATTTTTATAATTAGCCTTCCCCCAGTTTAGCACATTGACCCGAGGACCACTCTTAGCCTTGTCCACCAGCACTTTAAAACTTACTGAATTGTGGTCACTGTTCCCGAAATGCTCGCCCACTGAAACTTCTATCACCTGACCAGGCTCATTCCCCAATATCAAGTCCAGTACAGCCCCAGCCCTAGTTGGACTGTCTGCATATTGTTTTAAGAAGCCCTCCTGGATGCTCCTTACAAACTCTGCCCCATTTAAGCCCCTGGCACTAAGTGAGTCCCAGTCAATATTGGGGAAGTTGAAGTCTCCCATCACAACAACCCTGTTGTTTTTACTCTTTTCCAAAATCTGTCTACCTATCTGCTCCTCTATCTCCCTTGGCTGTTGGGAGGCCTGTAGTAAACCCCCAACATTGTGACTGCACCCTTCTTTGGGTCATCGCATGCTTGCTGCCCTAAACGGTGGCGTCGTGCAGCCTCCCGGCCATATCCCGCACCCCGGAGGTGTCCGTGCTGCACCGCCCTCCCATCGTCCCCCTCCTCCTCCTCCTCCTCCTCCCCTCCTCCTCCTCCTCCTTCTCATGTTCAGAGTCGATGCCTCATCGGGCTCAACTGCTTCATCCTCCTCCATTACATCGTCCCTCTGTTGTGCAAGACGCAACATGCAACGACGATTCTTCCGGCCCTGTCGGGGTCGTACTGTAGAGCACCTCCAGAGCGGTCCAGGCACCGGAACCTCATTTTAAGGAGGCCCAAGCACCTCTCCACTGTTTTGTTATGCTCTTGACGTAGCAAAGGCTGCTTCCTTGATGTGCACTCTGACAAAGGAAGGTTCAGACTTGGAGATAGCTTTAACACGTTTATTACTGTTAACGATTCTCCTATTTGGATTCGACTCTACTGTTAATCCTGCTGTAGCTTCTCAGACTGACGAACCAGTCTGCTCCAATCCACATGGTGGGTGTGATGTGTTTCAAATCAACCCTGTGTACTCACTGAGTGTCTCCACTCGAAAGAGACTGAGCATGTGTGATGTGTCCTTTTATATAGGTTGGTGTAATTCTGTGTGTATCATGACTGCCCAATAGTCATGTCCCATCTCACTGACCTTTTGGTTGACTGCCTGTGTGTCATGTTTCTGGTGTTCCCTCTAATGTCTAGCCAGTGTGTTGTATGCACATTAACCCTTCGTGTACTTACAGTGATGTATATCACCACATCCACTACACCCCTGGTTGCTGCATGGGCCTCATTGTAGCAGGTCTCCGCCTTGGTCTGCGGCCTCCGTATGGGCGTAATCAGCCACGGCCGCAACGGATAACCCCTGTCACCCAGCAACTAGCCCCTCATCTTGGGGGGGGGGGTGATCCTCAAAAATTACAGGGATGTTGGACTGTGGCAGTATAAGGGCGCCATGCACGCTTCCCCGGTACTGGGCGCACACGTGCATTATTCGCATCCCCTGGTCGCATACCACCTGGACGTTCATCAAATATGTCCCCTTCCTGTTCAGGAAGACGTCCCTGTCCCACATTGGTGCACGCAGGTTGATGTGCACCCCATCCATGACGCCCTGTACAATCGGGATGCCGGCAACTGAGGCAAATTGCGCTGCCCTGGCAGCCTGGTGTGCGTGGTCCTCCGGGAAATTAATGTATTGTCCCACGACGGCATAAAGGCCGTCGGTGCACCGAGGCCTGACTGATTCCGCAAAGGTCCCTGCTCGACGTCTGGAAGGAGCCTGTCGCGAAAAAATTCAGGGCGGCCGTCACCTTCACTCTCACTGGGATGGCATGTCCTCCCCCAGTTCCGCGTGGTGCCAGGTGTGCCATTAGGTGGCATATATGGCCGACCGTCTCACGGCTCAATTGGAGTCTCCTCCTACATGCCGCCTCCATTAGGTCCTCGAAGGAAATGCAGTCCCTGCATGGGATGCCTCCGCCGCCTTGGCACGACCACCTGCTCGTGCGCATCCCCTGGTGCCCCATCAGGATTGGAGTCGTCGCCCTCTTCCTGGCGGACGACGTGGAGGTAATCCACACCCTCCACCTCCTCTTGGACTTGTTGGGTGTGATGGCCTGCAGCAGGAACGCCTAGCACGGGGCCCTCCGCAGCCACTCCCTCTGCTGCATCCACCTCTGCAGCACCCTCTCTGAGCCGCCATGCTCTCCCGCGACGAATGCAAATCTGCGTGGCTGCCACTGCCGCCACGGCGGCGAACATCGAAGGCTGCTGTGAATACATCATGAACTTGAAGGGAGGGAGAGGGAACAAAAGTTGTTGGGAGGGTGCTTTGGCACATAGGCAGCCAGTGCCATTTCGATGAATGGGTGCCCAGGCTGCCTGGTCAATGTTCATTCAGGCCGCACCGTGCCACCTGCCCACAGTATCCGTATCCCGCACATTTCAACCCGTCCTTCCTCATCGCAGCGCCAGCGGACACAGCCCTTCACCATGCCATCGAATTGGAAGGGTGTCTTCGCCACCTTCCTGCCACGGCACTCCAGCTGGGGGTCTCGATCCCGCGGGCAACCGTGGAAGCCCCCCCCCCTCCAAGCCCACAAGATGGTGGCATCATTTGCCCTTCCCCCTCCTCCTTCCCCTTCTCAATCCTCCACCCACCGCCCCCTTATCCTACCCCATCCCCCCTTCCCTGTACTCTTTTACACAACCCATCCTCCTTAGCCCAGTCGTCGCCCATCCCAACCCCCCCTCCCCCTCTTCACCCCCGAACCCACTTCACCCCCCTGAACCCCTCCCCCATCCCCCTCCCCACCCCCTCCCCCTCCCCCACCCCGACCCCCCTGCGACCCCCGAGCACCCTCCCCCTCCCCCTAACCCCCTCCCCTTCCCCTCTCCCCCACATCCCCCCTCCCCTCCCCCTCCCCCCTCCCCCCAACCCTCCCGACCCCCGGCCCCCCCAACCCCCTCCCACCCCCCTGACCCCCTCCCACCCACCCCAGCCCCCTGCCCCCCCACCCCACAGGGGGATCACGGAAAATGCTTCAGACAGGCCTCCCCCCCCCCCACCCGCTATCACCAGCCATGGACGCTACTTCCTGGTTCCAGGGATGGGCCCGCTTACTCACCTCCCTCATCCTTATTTAGCAGTGAACTGCGACGGCGTGACCCCGGGGCTTTGGCCAATCCGGGCTGGAGAATAGCGGGGGGTGCTGGGAGAATCGCCTCTACTGCCTGCTCGGCAGATTCTCCGGCATGCGCGGTGCCGACCTCGATGAAGCTGTTCTCCCTGGTTGGGAGAATGGAGGAACGGCATCGGAACAGCGATTCTCCCCGACGGCGCGGCATGGGAGAATCGCCCCCCATAGTCAGGCACAGTTTGGTTTGTGAAATGATCCTGATATTGAATTATCCATCAGCAGACAGGAGCATTTTCCAAAGTAACTTGCGATTTTGTATCTTGAAATGCGTGGAAGGCAATGAATGATGCTACTTTTTTAAAAAGAGTAACGGCATCTATTTTACAGCTATGTCAGGCCTTCTTGGAATTAAAGATACAAGCTTGACACTGAGACATTTTGAACCTTTAATTCAGCAGTGGGACATGCCCTCTGTTTCCAGTGTGAAACACTAGGAACAATGACTGAAATATCGAGTCCAGAATATTTGAAAAACGCAATGGCTCAGTAATGCCGCGCCATTTCATTCACATTTTGAATTCTAAAAGCCTCCAATAGTGCTGACCAGGACCCTCGCTCCGTCGATTGATAGACACAAGTTTAACTTTGAATCAAATCACTTCTTTATTAAATACAATATAAAAATCCCAATGCTTATCCCTACTCAAGAGTGATTTTATCATCCATTGTATCAAAAGCTTACAAATGATTCTCCCTTCCTGTCCAGCCACTATAAATTTATAAGCATAGGTTAGACTGTTAATACTTATTTAATAACTTTCAGTGGATCTGTGGAGACTTCACCACCCAATCGCACTGGCCAGGGAGAAGCAAGGATTGGACGTCATCTTCAAGCCAGAGGCTTGAGGTCTTCTTCTGCAATTGCTCTTCCTCTTGGCCACCTCTGCAGTGATACTTAAAGCTTTCTTGGGACTGTTTGTCCGATAGTCTACGTGCATTCCTATACATAACCGATGACCACACCCCTTTCATCGGACAGACCACAGCAAATGCTCATTGTGGTATTATCAGCTATTACAGTCCGAGAGGCTGAAGACCATTGGTTAAACCTACGAGTTTACCATTGGCTGTTTGGTACGTAACCCCGCCTGGGGTATAAGAACCGGTGCCGTCCCAGCAGCCCTCATTTTCTGTACCGAAACTGCTGGGGAACAGTTCTAGTCGATTAAGGCCTTTAGTTACGATACAACCTCGTCTTTGATTGTAATTGATCGTGCATCAATTTAATCGACTACACTTAAGCTGAAAGGATGGATCCCCGAATCAAACCGGAGTGTCTACAACTCAGCCCCCACGCGGAGAACCCGGCTGTGATATTTAAGCACTGGCTGGCGTGCTTTAAAGGCTACCTCGAGACGGCCGGAGGCACCCCCTCAGGAGAACAAAAACTGCATCTCCTGCACTCAAGGGTAAGCCCTGGGATCTTCACCCTCATTGAGGAGGTGGAGGATTACGATTCTGCGATCAAAACTGCTGAAAGGACATTATATCCGCCCTGTAAATCAGGTCTACGCACGTCACCTGCTTGCAACTGGACAGCAAAGCCCCGGGGAATCGTTGGAGGAATTCTACCGCGCGCTACTGGTGCTGGGCAGAAACTGTGGCTGCCCGCAAGTTTCGGGGAGCGAGCACATCGAACTTTTAATACGGGATGCCTTCGTAGCAGGTATGAGCTCATCAGAGATCCACCAAAGACTCTTGGAAAAGGACACCCTGGGACTTAGAGAGGCACGGGCCCTGGCAGGGTCCATGGATGTTGCCTCCAGAAACGCGATGTCCTATGCGCCCGACCACGCGGCGGCCCCCTGGGCTGCGTGGCATCCTGCAGCGGCAGCCCCACAGACCTTCCCCCTGTCCCTGCAGGCCTGCGCCATAAGACGGCCCGCTAACTCCGTCGGGCTCACTGTTTCTTCTGCGGGCAGGCGAAGCATCCCCGCCAGCGCTGCCCGGCCCGCACCGTCACCTGCAAATGGTGCGGCAAGAATGGCCACTTTGTGTAGGTCTGCCAGGCATGAGCCGTGGCCGCGGTCTCCAGTGACTCCGGACCGCCGCGGCAACCCTCCCGTCGGGCCCCAGGTGGCCAGCACTCACTGCCACCCCCCTATCCTAGGGCCACGTGTGACCCACGGGCGTGGCCATCTTGCCCCCCGGACACCATGCTGGACGGATGGGCGCCGCCATTTTGCCCATCCCTGCCGCCATTTTGCCCATCTCCGACCACCATATGCGACCCATGGGAGACGCCATCTTGGATGGGGCCCCAAGCCCCCAGTTCGGCCGACTACACGCTGCCCGATCAAAACCCGCAACTGCTTCATCTGGCCTTGGTGACTCTGGACCAAAATCGACCTCGGACACTCGGAACAGCAACAACGACGGTCTTCATCAACGGCCACGAGACGTCTTGCCTGATCGTATCTGGGAGCACGGAAGGTTTTATACGCCCCGACATAGTAAGGCGCTGTTCACTTGTTACCCACCCTGTAAACCAGAGTATCTCCCTGGCCTCCGGGTCACTCAGTGGAGATAAAGGGGTTCTGCCGAGCAAGCCTCACAGTCCAAGGCAGGAAATTCAACAATTTCTGCCTTTATGCCCTGCTGCACCTCTGTGCGGCTATACTCCTGGGGTTGGACTTCCAATGTAACTTGCAAAGCCTGACTTTTAAATTCGGCGGCCCCATACCCCCCTCCCCCCCCTTACTGTCTGCGGCCTCGCGACCCTTAAGGTCGACCCGCCTTCCCTGTTTGTGAACCTCACCCCGGATTGCAAACCCATCGCCACCAGGAGCAGATGGTACAGTGCCCAGGACCGGACCTTCATCGGGTCAGAGGTCCAAATGCTACTGAGGGAAGGGGTCGTTGAAGTTAGCAACAGTCCCTGGAGAGCTCAAGTAGTGGTGGTAAAGACCGGGGAGAAACATATGATGGTCATCGACTGCAGTCAGACCATCAACAGGTTTATGCAGCTGGACGCGTACCCTCTCCCCCGCATATCCGACCTGATAAACAGGATCGCGCAATACAAGGTCTTCTCCACGGTGGATCTCAAGTCCGCCTACCATCAGCTACCCCTCCGTACTAGTGACCGCAAATACACTGCCTTTGAAGCAGATGGGCGGCTCGATCAATTTTTAAGGGTTCCCTTTGGTGTCACCAATAGGGTCTTCGGTCTTCCAGCGAGAGATGGACCGAATGGTTGACCGGTACGGCTTAAGCGCAACGTTCCCGTATCTCGATAATGTCACCATCTGTGGCCATGACCAGCAGGACCACGACACCAACCTCCGAAAATTTCTCCAGACTGCTAAAATCCTTAACCTAACATACAATAAGGATAAATGCGTGTTTAGCACAGACCGCCTAGCCATCCTCAGCTACGTAGTGCGAAATGGAGTTATAGGCCCCGACCCTGAATGCATGCGCCCCCTTATGGAGTTCGCCCTTCCTCACTGCCCCAAGGCCCTGAAACGCTGCCTCGGGTTTTTCAGTTATTACGCCCAGTGGGTCCCTAACAACGCAGAAAAAGCCCGACCGCTAATCCAGTCTTCAGCCCTGTCGACGGAGGCCCGCCAGGCCTTCTGCCGCATCAAAGCAGACGTTGCAAAGGCCACGATGCACGCCATCGATGAGTCCCTCCCCTTCCAGGTCGAGAGCGATGCGCCCGACATAACTCTGGCGACCACCCTCAACCAAGCGGGCAGGCCCGTGGCTTTCTTCTCCCGTACCCTCCATGCTTCCGAAATTCGCCACTCCTCAGTCGAAAGAGGCACAAGCCATAGTAGAAGCTGTGCGACATTGGAAGCATTACCTGGCCGGCAGGAGATTCACTCTCCTCACTGACCAACGGTCGGTTGCTTTCATGTTCGATAATGCACAGCGGGGTAAGATAAAAAAGACAAGATCTTGCGGTGGAGGATAGAACTCTCCACCTACAACTACGAGATCTTGTACCGTCCTGGGAAGCTAAACGAGGCTCCTGATGCCCTGTCCCGCGGCACATGTGCCACCGCACAAGTGGACCACGTCCAAGCCCTCCACGAGGACCTCTGCCACCCAGGGGTCACTCGTTTTTTCCACTTCATTAAGACCCGCAACCTGTTCTACTCCATCGAGGAGGTCAGGACAGTCACCAGGGACTGCCAAGTCTGCGCGGAGTGCAAACCGCACTTCTACCGGCCATAGAGGGTGCACCTGATAAAGGCTTCCCGTCCCTTTGAACACCTCAGCATGGACCTCAAAGGCTCCCTCCCCTCCACTGACCGCAACACGTATTCCCTGAACATGATTGATGAGAACTCCCGGTTCCCATTTGCCATCCCCTGCCCAGACATGACCACAACCACCGTCATCAAGGCCCTCCAGGGTATCTTTACACTGTTCGGTTTCCCCGCTTACATACACAGCGATAGGGGGTCCTCCTTTATGAGCGCCGAACTGTGTCAATTCCTGCCTCAAGCAGGACGACCAGTTACAACCCCCGGGGAAATGGTCAGGTAGAGAGGGAGAACAGAACGGTCAGGAACCTCCCAGTCTCCCGCTGGCAGGAAGTCCTCCCGGAGGCCCTCCATGCCATCCGGTCTCTGCCCTGTACAACTACCAACTAGACACCTCATGAACATCTCCTTGACTTCCCCAGGAAGTCCTCCTCCAGGACCTCGTTCCCAACCTGGCTAGCGACACCCAGACCCATCCTGCTTCGGAAGCACGTGCGGGCGCACAAGTCTGACCCGTTGGTCGAGAGGGTCCGCCTGCTGCACGCTAACCCCCAGTATGCCTGCGTGGCGTTCCATGACGGCCGGCAAGATACAGTCTCCCTTCGGGACCTGGCGCCCGCCGGGACCCCACGCGCACCCGAACAATTACCCCCCCCCCTCACCACAGCACCTCACAGGAGGGTCAGTCCTCCCGTCGCTCCTGCCTAGCCCCTCCCACCCACCGACGCCCCCTGCAGGCGCCCCCCTCTTGGGTCAACCGTTTGCCCCACTAGCGTTGCCTAGGGATGATTAAACAGCCATGGAGGCCGAAGCCATGCTCCCGGAGTCGCTGACACGCGGACCCCCACCAGAATCACCACCGAAGCCCAGACGACACAGGAGGACGACCAGGCCACCCGACCGACTGATAGCTTCACTGTAACTTTAACTGTAAACGAACACTGCATGTAAATATTCTCGACAACTCTGTAAGGAGGTATCACGGTACCTCCATATCTGATCATACCATGTTAGATGAGATTGTTACCACTGGCCACCACCCCCACTGGACTCTTTTTTAACAGGGGGTGAATGTGGTATTATCAGGTATTACAGTCCGAGAGGCTGAAGACCTAGGAGATTACCATTGGCTGTTTGGTACGTAACCCCGCCCTGACAGGCGGGGTATAAGAACCGGTGCCGTCCCAGCAGCCCTCATTTTCTGTACCGAAGCTGCTGGGGAACAGTTCTAGTCGATTAAAGCCTTCAGTTATGATACAACCTCGTTTTTGATTGTAATTGATCGTGCATCACTCATGTTTATGGCCCACTATATTTTACACCCACTTATCTCTCTTCCTTCCCCTTGCCGGGTGATCATTCCCAGACCTTGTTTCCACCTCTTGCCTCTGGCTCCTTTTGTCGATAATGGTCGATCTCACAGTCGGGGGCCACCATCTGCTGCCCTGTTTTCTGTTTCAAAATCTGCACTCTCAGCTCTTAATGCCTCTTTTGTTTCTCCAGTGTCTCTTGTTACTTGGCCACATTTCACAGCAGGCTCTTGATGCTGTGTGCTTGAGTGTCCCTTTTACTTGGGCATATCCCCCAGCAGGCTTTGGGTCAGGGCCACAATGGCAGGAGGGGAGAAATGTTTATTACAAGCTAAAGAGCAAAGGCAGGGTCCCCCTCAGAAGCTCTGCCTGCCCAACAGTAAAATCGCCTCCAGGTCGGGAAATCCCCTGTGGTGTCGGGGGCGGGGGGGGGGGGGGGGGGGAGGAGGAAGGATACGGTTTTATGGTGAGTTACAATATGATTGCACACCGTATCTGACTGGGGAGTTCAGATATTGTCTTGCTGCAGTTTCTTTCAGATGGTGCATGATTCCGAAGCTCTGAGTTGAAGATGAACATTGAAAATGTCCTGCAGCATGGCAGCGATCGGCTTTGTCTCTGGGATATTTCTCTTACTCACTCCAGAGCCTTGAAAACAGGAGCACGGTCAGCTGAGGCTTTAAATCGGGGCCTGGCCTGCCCCCATGGGTGCATGTGCAAGATCCTAAGGTGCTTTTGCGAAGGAGAGCAGTTGAGTTATTCCCCGTGGTGGACAATATTTATTCCTCAACCAATATCACAAAGACAGATTACCTGGCCATCACCACATTGAGTTAAGTGGGAAATTGTCCACACAGCTTGTCTACCATGTTTCCCACATTATAACAGTGACTCCTCTTAACTGGCTGTAAATCACTGTTGGGGAACTTGAGTGGAATAGCCCGTTCGGGGCCAATGGAGTGGGAATGATGATCTGCCCCGTGGTCCTTGCTGAGTACGAGCTCCCCCACGAGGGGCGGAGGGAATCTCTATTAATCTTTGTATAAAAGGTCGGCCAGTAAGTCACCGACCAGAACAGGAAACCAGCAGGGATCTACCGGGCAGTGTACATACCATGTTGTAAATAAAGCAACGTTTCTTTATTTCACTCATTGTGGACTCCCCGTGTCCTTATTAAATTGAGGTCGTGAAATTCACTGAGTAAATGTAAATTCTTGATTTAACTTCCATCACACAGCCTCTACTCTAACAGTTTAAAAATGCAAAGATTATGTTTTGAGACATAAATCCACCCAGTCTAGTTCCAACGAACCTGGTAATACAAAGAGCAGTGATGAAGACAGAGTTGAAACTGTTTTTTCTGTAGCCATAGTGTTTAAATTTGCCTTCACAGGTGTTCCAACAAAAATAGCGCACTGTAAATATAATTTGCTGACCTATTTCTCTGGTTAGATATTAATGAATTCCAGCAAGTCAACCCAGTTTTCAATTTTTTCCATCAATATCGTTAAAAGTAAAAATCAATTCTTATCACTCCAGGAGGCTTTGACCAAAATCCTTTCAGATGACATGAAGGGACAGTAAAGTGCTGAGGGCAGTTCTGATGTAATAATGCAGTGTTGCTGGCTGTTGTGATGGGAAGTGACCAAGTTACAACATGAAACAGTGTCACTGTTCAGTTGGAATTCATCTTTGAGCCTGTCACTTTACACAACTAACAAAATTGTAATGGCTGTTCTTGTCGCGATGCAGTGCAGCATCTCTCGCTGTTCAGCGAAGAAGTGGAAGGTCAGAGTTTTCAGAAAATAATGTGAATCATATAAAATTAGAGCACAGTGGAGGCCATTCAGCCTGTTGGCCTCTGCCAGCTCCATTAAAGAGTTAAAACAAAAGTAAAGTACTGTGGATGCTGGAGATCAGGGGCAAAATTCTCCGGTATCGGCACGATGTCCGCCGCCTGGCGCCCAAAACGGCGCAAATCAGTCGGGCATCGCGCCGCCCCCAAGGTGCGGAATGCTCCGCATCTTGGGGGGGGCCGAGCCCCAACCTTAAGGGGCTTGGCCCGCGCCGGACGAATTTCCGCCCCGCCAGCTGGCGGGAAAGGCCTTTGGTGCCCCGCCAGCTGGCACAGAAATGATATCTCCGGGAGGCGCATGCGCGGGAGCGTTAGTGGCCGCTGACGGCATTCCCGCGCATGTGCAGTGGAGGGAGTCTCTTCCGCCTCCGCCATGGTGGAGACCGTGGCGAAGGCGGAAGGGAAAGAGTGCCCCCACGGCACAGGCCCGCCCGCGGATCGGTGGGCCCCTATCGCGGGCCAGGCCACCGTGGGGGCACCCCCCGGGGCCAGATCGCCCCGGCCCCCCCCCCCAGGACCCTGGAGCCCGCCCGCACCGCCTTGTCCCACCGGTAAGAGAGGTGGTTTAATCTACGCCGGCGGGACAGGCATTTTAGCAGCGGGACTTCGGCCCATCCGGGCCGGAGAATTGCTGGGGGGGGGGGGCCGCCAACCGGCGCGGCGCGATTCCCGTCCCCGCAAAATATCCAGTGCCGGAGAATTCGGCAACTGGCGGGGGCGGGATTCACGCCAGCCCCCGGTGATTGTCCGACCCGGCAGGGGTCGGAGAATCTCGCCCCTGAAATCTAAACAGAAAATGTGGGAAAACCCAGCAGGTCTCGCAGCTTCTGGTGGAGAGAAACAGAGTTAATGTTTTAAGTCCAATATGACTCCTCTAATCCTCTAATACTATCTGCCACATGCGGTTATACGTCCACCCCTATTAATGTGCAGGTTAGGTGGATTGGCCATGCTAAAATTGCCCCTTAGTGTGCGAAGGTGGGCAGGTTAGATGGGGTTATGGAGATAGGGCAGGGCCTACGTCGGGTGCTCTTTCAGAGGGTCAGTGCTGACTTGATGGGCCTTAAGGCCTCCTTCTGCACTGTAGGCATTCTATGATTCTATGACCCTTCTTCAGAACTCAGCAGAAGAAGTAATGTCGGACTCAAAAATAACTTCTCTCTCCACCGATGCTGTCAGGCCTGCTGATCTTTTCCAGCACATTCTGTTCTTATTCCATTAAAGGGCTTTCCAGTTTAATTCCACAACCCTGAGTTTCCCCATAGTCCTGTAAATGAGCTCTCTTCAAGTATAAACCAATATCCATTGATTGTGCTTGTAGGTGCATTCTTTCAGGTACTGCATTCAAAACTTTAACAACTCTCCTCTCTCCCTTGAGTTATTTTGACAATTATTTTAAGTCTGTGATCCCTGTTTGCTGACCCGCTTTTCAAGAGAAAAAACTTTCTTCCTACTTGCTCTATCAAGACCCACCTTAATCTTCTCTGCTCCAAGGAGAATAATTGCAATTTCTTCAATCTCTCCATGCTACTGAATTCCTTCATCCCTGGCTTCATCAACCTCCCAGGGCATTCACATCCTTCCAGATTTAGGCACAGTACTCTAACTGCCGTGGGGCATCACGGTAGCACAGTGGTTAGCACAATTGCTTCACAGCCCCAGGGTCCCAAGTTCGATTCTCGGCTTGCGTCACTGTCTGTGCAGAGTCTGCACGTTCTCCCCGCGTGTGCGTGGTTTTCCTCTGGGTGCTCCGGTTTCCTCCCACAGTCCAAAGACATGCAGGTCAGGTGGATTGGCCATGCTAATTTGCCCTTAGCATCCAAAATTGCCCTTCGTGTTGGGTGGGGTTACTGGGTTATGGGGATAGGGTGGAGGTGTGGGCTTGGGTAGGGTGCTCTTCCCAAGAGCCGGTGCAGACCCGATGGGCCGAATGGCCTCCTTCTGCACTGTAAATTCTTTGATCTATGATTCTCTGATCAACTGAAGCATACTCAATTATTTTTTTCAAGGTTGATCATGACTTTTGTGCTGTGAATACAATGCAATGAGTTGCAAACCCAGGTATCCCACAAGCTTTCTCAGCAGCCTTACGGTGTCCAGTTAGAAACTTTGGATGTTATGAAGTCTGGTGCGAACAATCTTTTCTCACTTGAGCAACATAATTCTGAACCCATGCTTTTGATTCAGGGCTTTGTTGATCAGAAAAGTGAGTTCAGAATTTATGCACCCAGATTTCCAAGTTGAAAATTGGAACTGCAAACCTCTGGTTCTGTGCCCAATTGTCCAATGGATATACCAAGCGTGATGCCCTGCAACTTTGAAATTTGTCGTCAGATTTTCAATGCAGGGTCAGGAAACCAACACCAAGCTGAATTCCGAGTCCCAGCTGCACGACTCTCATTAAGCTATTTTTCAATTCAAATAGCCTAATTGGCCAGCAGGTGTTCTTGGCACCCAATTAGAGGCACCAAATAGCCCCAAGAGGTGAGAGCTGCCTGCCTCATGCCAGCAACAAAGGCAGGTGGCAGCCATGTTGGGGACTGCCACTGTTTTGCCTAAGAGGGCAGTTAGCTCCCTAGGGAGCCAGCGATAGATTGCAGGTGAGATTATGGGGCAGCACTAGAACCAGCACAAGGAGGTCCACGAAATGTCACCTTTAAACAAATGGAGGGAACATTTCTGATGCCTCTGCAGTGAGCACAAGAGCTGTGTGCTAATGTACACCAGACTGTTCAGTTCGCTGAATTAAAAACTCAATGTTGCAATTGAAAATGCCCAGGCTTCTTACATTAAGGAGCTTAAGGAACTGTTAATTGGTAGTGAACTGGTTTTCCCTTCATTCCATTGCTGAATTTGAAAATTCTAATCTGTCCTATGGCCATCAGAATACTGGAACAATCTCCGGGTCGGAAACTTTGAAATTTTTTCATAGAATTTACAGTGCAGAAGGAGGCCATTCGGCCCATCGAGTCTACACCGGCTCTTGGAAAGAGCACCCTACCCAAGGTCCACACCGCCACCCTATCCCCATAACCCAGTAACCCCACCCAACACTAAGGGCAATTTTGGACACGAAGGGCAATTTATCATGGCCAATCCACCTAACCTGCACATCTTTGGACTGTGGGAGGAAACCGGAACCCGGAGGAAACCCACGCACACACGGGGAGGATGTGCAGACACCGCACAGACAGTGACCCAAGCCGGATTCGAACCTGGGACCCTGATGCTGTGAAGCAATTCTGCCGACATCGGGTCCTGACCCTTAAAAAATACGGCCCACAGTGTCTAGACTTAGAAAAATGGACAATTGTGTCACATATGAGAGAGTAATTGGTGTTTGGTGTCTTTGAAATGCTCCTAGAAAAGAAAGAGGGAAAATTGAGAACCAGAATTTGATGCCTTAATTTCCTTCTGAAACTATCTGATCACATTCGTTGACTACCCTTCTCTCTCGACTCTGCTGAAAACCTCCTGAAAATGCTACCTTTCGTTGAACTGACTGACAATAACTGGTCATCATAAATCTCAGGAAATACACCATGTTATAGGTTGATGATGTTCAGGTCCAACTAGTGTCATCTAATTGCTTCATTCCCAGCATCCAAACAACTGGTGATTGAAGCTGATTGTTGAGCGACAACTTCAATACATAACTGCATTGTGCTTTTTCTCTCAAACATTTTGGGGATCAGACAGTCAACAAAGACTAGAACTGACAAATTCTGATTCAAGTTCTACCCCAGAGGACCGTGGACGCTCACTCGGCAAACAGAGAGTGATAGATTCCAAAAAATAATAACATAAAGGGATATTGGAAGAGTGTGGGAAGAAAATACTGAAGTGGATGATCCTCCATGATTATGTTGAATGGCAGAGCAGCTTTGATGGGCTGAATGGTCTACTCCTGCTCCTATGTCCTTATGATTCACATATTGAAATATAATTAACATTTCCTGCTAAATGAACCATGCTGTGATTGTAGGTGGATTCATCATTATTCCAATTGATTTCTTCCACTGAAAATCTTGACCATGTTTAAAAGATAGACTTGTGAGGTAGAGTGACCTCTTTCTAAAATTAATTGTTAATGCTTCAGAGCTTTCTAGACTCGGCTCATTGAGTTTTCACTTCTGCCAACATGGTCATTTTGCCTTGCATTTCATCCCTCATACTATCGAAGTCTGCTTTACATTGACTTGAATCTCCTTTCAAACATTATTCATTACTCCTCTTTGCAGTTTACATCCTAGATGATCTAATGAAGGCGAGGAAATTAAATAATCACAGTTCAGCAAGATCTGGAAGTAAATATGCGGAACAGATGGATGAGGAATATATGAAGTCGCTGTTTAAAAATATGCAAGAAATGGGGTGGAGGAATTACAGAACCATAGCTCGACATGCAAAGTCGGGAAATTTTGAGAGGGTAAACTGGATTTGATACAGAAATGAAACCAAGTTCTCAAACCCTGAGACTGATCTTGAAGACGGCATTGCAACCCTGCTTCACAGATTATGTAAATTCTTCAGCCACACATTACAAATTAAATGATTTCAAGACAGCAAACTTATCTTGGGTTTCAGATGGTTAGTTAGAAGTGATTCTGGTTTCGCTGTCACTGTTTAAATTCTCAGTGCCACACCCGTCTTATCATCACTTGCAACTTCCCATTATTCTTTGCATGGCAATGACAATAATGTTGTAATTTCTATATTTAGTGCACATGTTCCGTTGAGATCGATTTTTGGAGCCCTGTGTTTGTTTTGTGGGATTCATCATGTGGAACACTTCCCGGGGTTTAGTCACTATGTGCACAAACTGCTCATGCTCAGGGGGGACTTGCTATTTTAATTTTAATTTGGGAGGGGGAAGGGTTCTAAAACTGGAGGCAATGATTCTATTTTATTTCAGTATCCTTATATGAAAATGCACCGGCAGATGACTGTACCTGCCCTACTCTGCCCTTCTTCAGATCTTTCAGATGATTTTCCCTTTGGCTGCATTCAAGCAGGAGAGCAAATGTGACTTTTTTCTCAGTTACTGTCAAGTTCTGTTCTTTGTTGGTGAGCAGCCAACCTACTCGGTCAGATTGGCAGCTTCTGACACCTCTACACTCCTTCCCCTCTCTATTTACGATGCTCTGCCACTTTGAAGTGTTCTAAGTAGTCAGTAAAGTACTTGCTCCGAGAGGGTAATTGATTTAGAATGACAGTAGAGGATGGACCTTGAACCCTTTTAATGAGAGTTCAACACTCATTTCAAAAAACTACTGTGCCAATTAATTAACATCCAACTCCTTCCACCTTGGGTCATATTAACAGTTCTGAGTCATCAATTTTAAATAGCGAGGCTCGGTCCTTCAATGCATTTCCTCAGGGAGGAGTACTCATCCTTACACCCAGAGAACAACAAACTTAAAAACCCAATATTTTAGTAATAGTTTATTTTGAAATTTACAGGTAGAAATCCATCTTTGGTGTTCATGCAGTAGGGATGGTATTGCATTGGTTGCCTGTTACATGGCCCTCCTGATACTCTATCCTATTGAAGTCAATGGAACCAAATATCGAGCAGGACATATAAGAGTCGACCGATGTGCGATAGCACAAAGTGGGGCAGAAAACTTGGTAAGACAAATTTCTATCCCTTACTTTTTATAATGTATTGTGGTTAAAAATGTATTTATCAAGACACCCCTTAAATATCACTATCCTACCTGCTTCCACCACCTCTTTTGGCAGCGGGTTCCAGCACCCACTACCCTCTGTGTAAAGAAATGCCCTCGCACATCTTCTCTAATCTTTGCTCCTCGCACCTTAAACCTATGTCTCCTAGTAATTGACTCTTCCACCCTGGGAAAAAGCTTCTGACTACCCATGCTGTCTGTGCCCCTCATCATTTTGTAGACTTCTATCAGGTTGCCCCTCAACCTTTGTCGTTCCAGTGAGAACAAACCTAGTTTATCCAACCTCTCCGCATAGCTAATACCCTCCATACCAAGCAACATCCTGGTAAACCTCTTCTGTACCCTCTCCAAAGCCTCCACTTGTTAGGAGTTTTCTATAGGACCCCCAATAGTAACAGAGATGTGGAGGAACAGATTGGGAAACAGATTTTGGAAAGGTGCAGAAGTCATATGGTAGTAGTCATGGGCGACTTTAACTTCCCAAATATTGAGTGGAAACTCTTTAGATCAAATAGTTTGGATGGGGTGGTGTTTGTGCAGTGTGTCCAGGAAGCTTTTCTAACACAGTATGTAGATTGTCCGACCAGAGGAGGGGCAATATTGGATTTAGTACTGGGTAATGAACCAGGGCAAGTGATAGATTTGTTAGTGGGGGAGCATTTTGGAGATAGTGACCACAATTCTGTGACTTTCACTTTAGTAATGGAGAGGGATAGGTACGTGCAACAGGGCAAGGTTTACAATTAGGGGAAGGGTAAATACGATGTTGTCAGACAAGAATTGAAATGCATAAGTTGGGAACATAGGTTGGCAGGGAAGGACACAAGTGAAATGTGGAACTTGTTCAAGGAACAGGTGCTACGTGTCCTTGATATGTATGTCCCTGTCAGGCAGGGAAGAGATGGTCAAGTGAGGGAACCATGGTTGACAAGAGAGGTTGAATGTCTTGTTAAGAGGAAAAAGGTGACTTATGTAAGGCTGAGGAAACAAGGTTCAGACAGGGCATTGGAGGGATACAAGATAGCCAGGAGGGAACTGAAGAAAGGGATTAGGAGAGCTAAGAGAGGGCATGAACAATCTTTGGTGGGTAGGATCAAGGAAAACCCCAAGGCCTTTTACACATATGTGAGAAATATGAGAATGACTAGAGCGAGGGTAGGTCCGATCAAGGACAGTAGCGGGAGATTGTGTATTGAGTCTGAAGAGATAGGAAAGGTCTTGAATGAGTATTTTTCTTCTGTATTTATAAATGAGAGGGGCGATATTGTGTGAAACAGATTGGTAAGCTCGGGGAAATACTTGTCAGGAAGGAAGATGTGTTGGGCATTTTGAAAAACTTGAGGATAGACAAGTCCCCCGGGCCTGACGGGATATATCCAAGGATTCTATGGGAAGCAAGAGATGAAATTGCAGAGCCGTTGGCAATGATCTTTTCGTCCTCACTGTCAACAGGGGTGGTACCAGGGGATTGGAGAGTGGCGAATGTCGTGCCCCTGTTCAAAAAAGGAACTAGGGATAACCCTGGGAATTACAGGCCAGTTAGTCTTACTTCGGTGGTAGGCAAAGTAATGGAAAGGGTACTGAAGGATAGGATTTCTGAGCATCTGGAAAGACACTGCTTGATTAGGGATAGTCAACAGGGATTTGTGAGGGGTAGGTCTTGCCTTACAAATCTTATTGAATTCTTTGAGGAGGTGACCAAGCATGTGGATGAAGGTAAAGCAGTGGATGTAGTGTACATGGATTTTAGTAAGGCATTTGATAAAGTTCCCCATGGTAGGCTTATGCAGAAAGTAAGAAGGCATGGGATAGTGGGAAATTTGGCCAGTTGGATAACGAACTGGCTAACCGATAGAAGTCAGAGAGTGATGGTGGATGGCAAATATTCAGCCTGGATCCCAGTTACCAGTGGCGTACCGTAGGGATCAGTTCTGGGTCCTCTGCTGTTTGTGATTTTCATTAATGACTTGGGTGAGGGAGTTGAAGGGTCGGTCAGTAAATTTGCAGACGATACGAAGATTGGTGGAGTTGTGGATAGTAAGGAGGGCTGTTGTCGGCTGCAAAGAGACATAGATAGGATGCAGAGCTGGGCTGAGAAGTGGCAGATGGAGTTTAACCCTGAAAAGTGTGAGGTTGTCCATTTTGGAAGGACAAATATGAATGCGGAATATAGGGTTAACGGGAGAGTTCTTGGCAATGTGGAGGAGCAGAGAGATCTTGGGGTCTATGTTCATACATCTTTGAAAGTTGCCACTCAAGTGGATAGAGCTGTGAAGAAGGCCTATGGTGTGCTCGCGTTCATTAGCAGAGGGATTGAATTTAAGAGCTGTGAGGTGATGATGCAGCTGTACAAAACTTTGGTAAGGCCACATTTGGAGTACTGTGTACAGTTCTGGTCGCCTCATTTTAGGAAGGATGTGGAAGCTCTGGAAAAGGTGCAAAGAAGATTTACCAGGATGTTGCCTGGAATGGAGAGTAGGTCTTACGAGGAAAGGTTGAGGGTGCTAGGCCTTTTCTCATTAGAGCGGAGAAGGATGAGGGGCGACTTGATAGAGGTTTATAAGATGATCAGGGGAATAGATAGAGTAGACAGTCAGAGACTTTTTCCCCGGGTGGAACACACCATTACAAGGGGACATAAATTTAAGGTGAAAGGTGGAAGATATAGGAGGGATATCAGAGGTAGGTTCTTTACCCAGAGAGTAGTGGGGGCATGGAATGCACTGCCTGTGGAAGTAGTTGAGTCGGAAACATTAGGGACCTTCAAGCAGCTATTGGATAGGTACATGGATGACGGTAAAATGATATAGTGTAGATTTATTTGTTCTTAAGGGCAGCACGGTAGCATTGTGGATAACGCAATTGCTTCACAGCTCCATGGTCCCAGGTTCGATTCCGGCTTGGGTCATTGTCTGTGCGGAGTCTGCACGTCCTCCCCGTGTCTGCGTGGGTTTCCTCCGGGTGCTCCGGTTTCCTCCCACAGTCCAAAGATGTGCGGGTTAGGTGAATTGGCCAATGATAAATTGCCCTTAATGTCCAAATTGCCCTTGGTGTTGTGTGGAGGTGTTGAGTTTGGGTATGGTGCTCTTTCCAAGAGCCGGTGCAGACTCAAAGGGCCGAATGGCCTCCTTCTGCACTGTAAATTCAATGATAATCTATGATTAATCTAAGACAAAGGTTCGGCACAACATCGTGGGCCGAAGGGCCTGTTCTGTGCTGTATTTTCTCTGTTCTATGCTCTATGTTCCACATCCTTCTGGTAGTGTGGCAACCAGAAATGAACACTATATTCCAAGTATGGCCTAACTAAGATTCTATACAGCTGCAGCATGATTTGCCAATTTGTATACTCCACACCCCAACTGATGAAGGCAAGCATGATGTATGCATTCCTGACTATCTTCCCCGCCTGCATTGCCAATTTGGGTGACCTGTGGATCTGTACACCCAGATCCCTCTGCCTGTCAATGCTGTTAAGAGTTCTGCCATTTACTATATTTCTCCCACCTGTATTAGATCTTCCAAAATGCATTACCTTACATTTGTCCGCATTAAACTCCATCTGCCACCTCTCCACCCAAGTCTCCAACCGATCTATATCCTGTTGTATCCTCTGACAGTCCTCATCACTATCCGCAATTACACCAACCTTTGTGTCATCCGCAAACTTACTAATCAGGCCAGTTACATTTTCCTCCAAATCATTTATATATACTACAGACAGCAAAAGCTCCCAGCATTGATCTTGCGGAACACCACTAGTCACAGCTCTCCAGTCAGAAAAGTACCCTTCCACTGCTATACTTTGTCTTCTATGACCGAGCCAGTACTGTATCCGTCTTGCCATCTCACCTCTGATACCATGTGACTTCACCAGTCTGCCATGAGGGACCTTGTCAAAGGCCTTACAGATGTCCATGTAGACAACATTCCCCTCCCTGCCCTCATCAATCATGTTCATCACTTCCTCTAAAAATTCGATCAAGTTAGTGAGACACGAACTCCCCTTCACAAAACCATGTTGCCCCTCGCTAACACGTCCACTTGCTTCCAAATGACAGTAAATCCTGTCTCTCCAATAATTTCCCTACCACTGATGTAAGGCTCATCGGCCTGTAATTTCCTTCATTATCCTTGCGACCCATCTTTAAAAAAGGAACAACATTAGCAATTCGCTAGTCCTTGGGGATCTCACCTGTAGCCAGTGAGGATACAAAGATTTCTGTCAAGGCCCCAGCAATTTCCTCCCTTGTCTCCCTCAGTATTCTGGGGTAGATCCCATCAGGCCCTGGGGACATATTTACCTTAATGTTTTTCAAAACACCCAACACATTCTCCTTTTTGATCTCAATTTGACCCAGACTATCTGCACACCCTTCCCTGGAGTCATCATCCACCAAATCAATCTCTTTGGTGAATACTGATGCAAAGTACTCATTCAGTACCTCTGGTTCCATGCATAGATTCCCTCCCCTGCCCTTGAGCGGGCCAACCCTTTCCCTGGCTACCCTCTTGCTCTTTATGTACGTGTAAAAAGCCTTGGTATTTTCCTTAATCCTGTTTGCCAATGACTTTCCATGACTGCTTTTAGCCCTTCTGACACCTGACTTAAGTTCCTTTGTACTTTCCTCAGATTCCTCATGGGCTTAGAACATAAGACATAAGAACATAAGGACTAGGAGCAGGAGTAGGCCATCTGGCCCCTCGAGCCTGCTCCACCATTCAATGAGATCATGGCTGATCTTTTGTGGACTCAGCTCCACTTTCCGGCCCGAACACCATAACCCTTAATCCCTTTATTCTTCAAAAAACTATCTATCTTTATCTTAAAAACATTTAATGAAGGAGCCTCTACTGCTTCACTGGGAAAGGAATTCCATAGATTCACAACCCTTTGGGTGAAGAAGTTCCTCCTAAATTCAGTCCTAAATCTACTTCCCCTTATTTTGAGGCTATGCCCCCTAGTTCTGCTTTCACCCGCCAATGGAAACAACCTGCCCGCATCTATCCTATCTATTCCCTTCATAATCTTATATGTTTCTATAAGATCCCCCCTCATCCTTCTAAATTCCAACGAGTACAGTCCCAGTCTACTCAACCTCTCCTCGTAATCCAACCCCTTCAGCTCTGGGATTAACCTAGTGAATCTCCTCTGCACACCCTCCAGTGCCAGTACGTCCTTTCTCAAGTAAGGAGACCAAAACTGAACACAATACTCCAGGTGTGGCCTCACTAACACCTTATACAATTGCAGCAGAACCTCCCTAGTCTTAAACTCCATCCCTCTAGCAATGAAGGACAAAATTCCATTTGCCTTCTTAATCACCTGTTGCACCTGAAAACCAACTTTTTGCCACTCATGCACTAGCACACCCAGGTCTCTCTGCACAGCAGCATGTTTTAATATTTTATCATTTAAATAATAATCCCTTTTGCTGTTATTCCTACCAAAATGGATAACCTCACATTTGTCAACATTGTATTCCATCTGCCAGACCCTAGCCCATTCACTTAGCCTATCCAAATCACTCTGCAGACTTCCAGTATCCTCTGCACGTTTTGCTTTACCACTTATCTTAGTGTCGTCTGCAAACTTGGACACATTGCCCTTGGTCCCCAACTCCAAATCATCTATGTAAATTGTGAACAGTTGTGGGCCCAACACTGATCCCTGAGGGACACCACTAGATACTGATTGCCAACCAGAGAAACACCCATTATTCCCCACTCTTTGCTTTCTATTCATTAACCAATCCTCTATCCATGCTACTACTTTCCCCTTAATGCCATGCATCTTTATCTTATGCAACAACCTTTTGTGTGGCACCTTGTCAAAGGCTTTCTGGAACTCCAGATATACCACATCCATTGGCTCCCCGTTATCTACCGCACTGTTAATGTCCTCAAAAAATTCCACTAAATTAGTTAGGCACGACCTGCCCTTTATGAACCCATGCTGCGTCTGTCCAATGGGACAATTTCCATCCAGATGCCTCGCTATTTCTTCCTTGATGATAGATTCCAGCATCTTCCCTACTACCGAAGTTAAGCTCACTGGCCTATAATTACCCGCTTTCTGCCTTCCTCCTTTTTTAAACAGTGGTGTCACAGGCTTCGTCTGTTCCCAGCCTTCTAGCCCTTACAGATGCTTCCATTTCCTTTTGGACGATGCTAAAATATCCCTCATTATCCAAGGTTCCTGAAACTTACCATACTTATACTACTTCCTCACAGGAACATGCTGGTCCTGAATTCCTATCAACTGACATTTGAAAACCTCCCACATGTCGGATGTTGATTTACTTTCAAACATCCATCCCCATTTTGATTCTTCAGTTTTTGATGAATATTGTTGTAAAGTAGCTTTCCCCCAATTGAGCACCTTCAGCCGAGGACTACTCCTATCTTTATTCAGCAGTACCTTAAAACTTATTGAATTATGGTAACTGTTCCCGAAATGCGCCCCAACAGAAACTTCGACCACCTGGCCGAGCTCATCCCCCAATACCAGATCCAGTACGGCCCTTCCCTAGTTGGATTATCTGCATATTGTTTCAAGAAGCTCTTCTGGATGTTCCTCACAAAGTCTGCCCCCATCCAAGCCCCTAGCACTATGTGAGTCCCAGTAAATATAGGTGAAGTTAAAATCATCCACCACAACAATCCTGTTGCTTTTACAACTTCCCAAGATCTGCCTATATATCTGCTCCTCTATCTCCCGCTGCCGATTGGGAGGCCTGTAGTAAACTCCCAGCATTGTCACTGCACCCTTCCTAATCCTGAGCTCTCCCCATATTGCCTCGCTGCATGGGCCCTCTGAGGTGTCCTCCCTGCAGTACAGCTGTCATATTCTCTTTAACCAGCAGTGCAACTCCCCACCCCTTTTACTTCACCCCTCTATCCCGCCTGAAACATCTAAATACCGTACCGTCTAGCTGCCAGTCATAGATCATTGAATTTACAGTGTGGAAGGAGGCCATTCGGCCCATCAAGTCTGCACCGGCTCTTGCAAAGAGCACCCTACCCAAGGTCCACACCTCCACCCTATCCCCATAACCCAGCAACCCCACCCAACACTAAGGGCAATTTTGGACACTAAGGGCAATTTAGCATGGCAAATCCACCTAACTTGCACATCGTTGGACAGTGGGAGGAAACTGGAGCACCCGGAGGAAACCTACGCACAAACGGGGAGAATGTGCAGACTCCGCACAGACAGTGACCCAAGCCGGGAATCGAACCTGGGACCCTGGAGCTGTGAAGCAATTGTGCTATCCACAATGCTACCGTGCTGCCCCAGCCCTGTCCCTCCCTCAACCAAGTCTCTGTAATGGCAACAACATCATAGTTCCAAGTACTAATTGAAGCTCAAAATTCATCTGCCTTACTTGTTATACTTCTCGCATTGAAACAAATGCATTTCAGGACACCAATCCCACTGTGTGTTGCAACATCTTCCTGCCTGGTCTTCCTCTTGAGTCTTACTGGCCCGAACCTCTAGTTTCCCCTCAGTTATTTCACCTTATGAGCTATTGCTCTGGTTCCCACCCCCTGCCACACAGGTTTAAACCCTCCTAGCAAACCATGTGGCTAGAATATTTATGCCATATCCTTCTTGTAGAGGTCCAGCCCATCCTGGAAGAGATCCCAAGGGTCCAGATATCCGAAACTCTTCATCCTACACCAGCTGTTTAGCCACATGTTTAGCTTTACTATCTTCCTACTTCTTGCCTCATTGGCTCGTGGCACAGGGAATAGTCCCGAGATTACACCCCTAAAAGTGCTGTTTTGTAGCTTTCTACCAAACTCCCTGAACTTCTGCTGCAGGACATTGTCACTCTCCAAGCCTATGTCGTTAGTACCCATATGTACCACGACCTCTGGCTATTCACCCTGCCCCTTCAGAATGCCCTTTGCCCATTCAGAGACATCCTGGACCCTGGCACCAGGAAGGCAGCATCCCATCCTGGAGTCTCTTTCACATTCACAGACGCGTCTATCTGTGCCCCTGACTATACAGTCCCCTATAGCTGTTGCTCTTCTGCACTTTGTCCCTCCTTGCTTAACAACAAAGCCAGCTTTGGTGCCACTGCTCTGGCTACTGCTGTTTTCTCCTGATAGGTCACCACCCCCCAACAGTATCCAAAAGGGGAAACGTTTTAGAGAGGTGGACAACCACAGGAGTTTCCTGTACTGATTGCCTGCCCTTCTAGTGATCACCCATCTATCTTCCTGCACCTTGGGTGTAACTATGTCTCTAAAACACCCGTCTATGGTGCTTTCCGCTACCTGCATGCTCCTAAGTGCATCAAACTGCTGCTCCAACCGATCTAAGTGGTCTGTGAGGAGCTGCCATTGGGTGCATTTCCTGCAGATGTAATTGTTCCGAATGCTGCAAGCTTCATGGACCTCCCACATCTCACAAATGAAGCATTTTACCCCTCTAACTGCCATTTCTAGAACTAATTAATAAATTAATTTTGAAATAAATGCTTATTAAATCAAAATAAGTCAGTTAACTATATGCTTTCTAGCATTAGATATCTACTATAAATGTGAAATACAAAATATTAAATTTACAATGGTTTTTCAAATTTGCACAGGTTTCTTATTAGCCAATGAAATCGCAGTCTTCCTGTGCTGCCACTTTTCAGTTTTTTTTCTCTTGTCGGACCACTGAGTCAGTGAAGCCACTTACCTTCCCAGGCCTCCGTTTAAAATTCTCCCGCTCAACTCTGCTCCCGATGTTTCGGTTTCACCTTCTCCCAGTTTTTCACCCAACCCCAAAGCACCCTCGTCCTGGCAAGTAGTACTCATAGTGCAGACAAGTGGCACTGAGTGGAGTCCCTGTTTGTGGGCCTCAAATTTCAATGCTCTGGATTGAATCAATTTAGTAAATGAGTTGCACAATTTACTAGCTACAGTTGAGTGTAACTTCGCTGACCCTTGTTTCCAGAATGCAACTACCCAAAAGAGCAGCTTTTGATTACACGATATAAGACCTGAAGATAAGTTTAATTACTACTTACCCCCTTCTAACTCACCACTCTTGCACTTGCTTTAAACTGGTCTATTAACACAATTGTAACCAGACTAAGACCCATTATTTTATAATATTTATTTCAGAAATTGATATATATCTCACGGCTAATTTCTAAAATTTAAAAACTGGACAATGAGCTTTAAAATGACTGAAGCCATGTCTGGCTGACATCCTGGAACAATAGGAACTAATCTGGTAGTATTGAAGAAATGTCTGCCTTTGTGTTCCACAGAGACTAATGAACCCTGTGGACTACAGGGGACAAATTCAAAGGGACGATATAAATTCTACATTTTATAAGCCATGCCTGGTCAGTTGAAGTCTACTACTCTGCTAGGACAAAGAACCCTGCAACCTTTCCTCAAGTTCTTAATGGTTGAATCATTAACAATCTTCGGAACCGAGGCAAAAGAATGTACACCATTTGCCAAAGCCAAAATGCAGAGATGGATGTCATGTGACATGACCCCCGCCCCATCTGCTAGGGCCTGTATTATTGCCTTGTGGAGCTGCAAAGATCAGACTGCCATCTTCCATCTATCCAGCAGCAGCACAGAAAAGTGACTCTGGCCAGGTTTGAATGTCCGGCCCCCATCAACACTACTTTTAATGGAACATCTGAACGTCTATACCATCACTCATAAGGCAAATTCATCTCTGCATGCCTATCTTAGCATGGAAGTTATCTCTATTGGAAAAGTGAATTGAAAAAGTTTTCAACCTGCCAACCTCTTCTGATTCCGGACTCATGTGAAGCGATAGTTCTTTGCTCCGTGCTCTCTGCCCTGTAAATCTTTATTTCTCTATCCATCGTTTATTATGTCAATGCTATGTAGTGACTTCCCTTCCTGGACTTTGAGTATGCGTGAATGAACTAACCTTCTGAGTTGACCCTATCTCAGTTTACTGTGGGTTTATTAATAGAAATTGAATCAAGTCAAAACCAAGGGGTTCAGAAATACTTATAACGGGGGAAATCAAAAGCGAAACACCTTTTTGTTTGAGGATGAGTGGAGAAATCAGGGCTGTTTAAATTAAACCCCCCTCCAGTCCTTAACACCATTAATAAGGTGGGGGGGGGGCACGGTAGCACAGTGGTTAGCACAGTTTCTTGACAGCTCCAGGATCCCTGGTTCGATTCCCGGCTTGGGTCACTGTCTGTGTGGAGTTTGCACTTTCTCCACGTGTCTGCGTGTATTTCCTCCGGGTGCTCTGGTTTCCTCCCACAGTCCAAAGATGTGCAGGTTAGGTGGATTGGCCATGCTAAATTGCCCTTCGCATCCAAAAAGGTTTGGTGGGGTTACTGGGTTACGGGGTGTGGGCTTAGGTAGGGTGCTCTTTCGAAGGGCTAGTGCAGACTTGATGGGCCGAGTGGCCTCCTTCTTCACTGTAGATTCTATGATTCTAGGTTACTGGGTAGGTATGTTTGTCAAGCATGTTGACTGTTCCACCCTCTCTCTTGAGTATTGAGCACATGGCTGCTACTTTCATGGTTGCATCATGATCTACATCACACACTACCATAGCTATTCAATTAACCCATTACACTACACATTTAACATGCAATATTTTGCATCTGTATGTTCTTGTCTGTCCCTGACATATTACAGACTTATGCCAATGAAAGATAATGAACATTTCCGTAAGTCACTGTTGAACAGTAGAGGATCTGAAACGTTATGAAGAGGGATTCGTAAGATTGAATTTTCCAGTATAACCATGCTCTTTGAAGCTGAGCAACTTTCATAAACTGCTAACTAAAAGCCTCCAGTTCAAACTCTTAGTTCCCAGAGTAAAAGCAACTGCGACAGAGAACTGTCAGTGAAATGTGAAGGTGCTTGTATCTCAAACAATTTGATTCCAAAGCAATACTTCTTGTATAACTAATGTACTTATAATTTCATCCCCTCTTTATTTTCCATATGTCGTACAGCATCCTGGTCAGTCGGCAAGCTCCAATATTTGAGTATGCAACTATGCCTCCGATTGAATCATTCACCAATGTGCCTTTCCTGAGAAAGCCCTTATTTTGTGATGATTAAACACACTGACAGAATGAGACTGTGGAGATTTGAATTCAAATAGAATTTAATTCATTCCAATGTCTTCTTTTGCATTTCAAATTTAGATTTTCAAACAGTTACATTTAGAAACGGAGCGATCTGATGCTTATTAATATTAAAGTAAACACATATTTCAAACTAACAGAGGATTCAAATAAGGGTCATAAAGCAAAATTAACATCATTGGCAATTAGGAATTGTTCCTGAATATTGTAGTGACTTTCAAATATATTCATCAGATTCTTAGAATCTACCTGGGATTGTGTGTGTGCAGCAAGTAGGAGTATGAAAGCTTTACACTTGGCTGGTGAAACTCTGGGCAATATCCCACAGGTACCTTGGTTTCTTCCCATGGTTTTGTAAGAATTATTTATGAAAGTAGAATTTCTAAAATACACATCATTTCTGTAAATGTGTTGGGTTCCCGAATCACTGAGAACAAGGACATAAAACAAAGAATAGTTTATTCACTGGCTTAGCAGTTATTTCAACACGTGTGCTCTTCCCTCGTTCCTGGGAATAACTCCCAAACTCCCATCATGTGACCTCTTTTGTAGCTGCGTCCTCAGATTATCACTTGACTACTCTGTCTACAATTTCAAAGCCAAGTACTGTTCGCTGACCACGATATTAACATGATGAGTAAAATCCAGATGGAACTGTGTCTGAACCGCTAATCTGCATGTGTGTGGCCTGACAGAAAGTGCTGGTGGGACCATTTTGACTCGGTGTTCACAGTCAAACCTTTATTCTGTTATTATCCATGTGCGCACAAACAGCACAGTCTTCCAGTGATGTAATGGATAGTGAGCAGGTGTGAGAACCATGATTTATTTCAGCCTTTCAATCCCAAGGTCTCCGCAGTCAAGTGCAACACTTCTCCACTGCCAGCCCAAATGAGATCAGCTTGCTTAGCACAGACTGGGGATCAAACCTAGAACCTATGACGACTAGTGCCATGGACTATCGGCTTCTTCAAGTATCGAAATGAAGTAACTTAAAATGATTTGCTAGGATAGATGGAGAGAACCTGGGCAGGATTCTCCGACCCCCCGCCGTCACAACTTTTAAGAAATATTCAAATGAGCACTTGAAATGCCATAGTATAAAAGGTGTGGGCCAAGTATTGGAATATGGAATTAGAGTAAATAGGTGCTGAGAGGTGGGGGAGGGGGGGGGGCGGCTCCTGAGATGAGACCCCTTACACCAGATAGCTAGGATAACACTAGAATAGCTCTACATGTTAGTTTATTGAGGACTGAAACAAACCATTGGAAATATATCTGGTATATTATTATTAACCATTAAATATGTATTCTTAGAAAATAGCAGTAACAGGCATTTAAACTCTTGCCAATAGTAGTGGCCAGAATGTATGATGGCATTTAAGCGAGCTAACTTGACCACATTCCTAAGAAAGTCAACAATACAGAAATAATGTGGTCAGCAGAAACACATCCAGAGGAAGCAGTTCTTATCAGCAGCCCCAGGCATCCCATGCTCAGACAAGACAATGGTACAGCTAGGAACCAAACTATAATAAGAAGAAATGGGAGTGAGGGAGAGCAAAGGACAGCGGATGTGAGGGTCTTGAAAAACAACAGATGGCCAGTGGACAGGACATGACTACAGGGTGGCACGGTAGAACAGTAGTTAGCACTGTTGCTTCACAGGTCCAGGGTCCCAGTTCGATTCCCGGCTTGGGTTACTGTCAGTGCGGAGTCCGCACATTCTCCTCATATCTGCGTGGGTTTGATTTGATTTTATTGTCACATGTATCAAAGTAGAGTAAAAAGTATTTTTCTGCAGCCGAGGGAACGTACACAATACATACATAGCAGACAAAAAGAATAATCAACAGAATACATTGACTAATGGTACATCGACAAACAGTGATTGGTTACAGTGCGGAACAAGGGGCCAAACAAAGCAAATACATGAGCAAGAGCAGCATAGGGCATCGCGAAAAGTGTTCTTACAGGTAACAGATCAGTCCGAGGGGGAGTCATTGAGGAGTCTTGTAGCTGTGGGGAAGAAGCTGTTCCTATGTTTGGATGTGCGGGTCTACAGGCTTTTGTACCTTCTGCCTGATGGAAGGGTCTGGAAGAAGGTAATGCCTGGGTGGGAGGGGTCTCTGATAATGCTGTCTGCCTTCCTGAGGCAGCAGGAGGTGTATACAGAATCAATGTGAGGGTGGCAAGCTTGTGAGGGTTTCCTCCAGGTGCTCCGGTTTCTACCCACAGTCCAAGATTAGGTGCATTGGCCATGCTAAATTGTCCTTCATGTCCAAAAAAAAGGCTAGGTGGGGTTACTGGGTTACGGCAATAGGATGGAGCTGTGGGTGTAGGTAGGGTGCTGTTTCCAAGGGCCTGTGCAGACTCAATGGGCTGCATGGCCTCCTTCTGCACTGTAAATTATATGATTAAGGTGAGCTGATCACACAGTTACCATGTGGCCTAAAGTAAAATTCATTGGTCAATGTATAATCTATAGGTACAAGGATTGGACCAAGTCCAGCTGAGGCAGGGCTACTGATTTGTGGAAATTGTATAACTGTGGAACCTAAAGCAATGTAAAGCAGAGTAGTTGTGGCGCTTATCCAAATCCTTCTCCCTCGTACGTTGACCAAGCTTGGAAAGTAAAGCCGTCTCAACCGGAGTTGCTGTCTCCGCGATCTTTGTGTTAGCTGAGCCTCAATTAGGTGGGAAGATTCCCCCCACATAAACGCCTGCTCAATACTCAGCCTCTGAAAACACTCCTACAGATGCTTTAGGGTGGCGTAGACACGATGGGCTGAAGGGCCTCTTTCCGTGCTATAAAAAACCCTATGAGTCGATCTGGGCACATTTAGGACATTCAGGGATGATATCAGGAAGCAATCCTTCACACAAAGGACAGTGAAAGTCTGCAATGCGCTCCCAAACGATGATTGAGACTAAGTCAGTTCATAATTTCAAAATTGAGATTGATTTATTTTGTTAGGTAAGGGTGAAGGAATACAAAACCAAGGGAGTAAAACAGAGTTAAAATAAAGATCAGTCATGAACTAATTAAATGGTGGAACAGACTTGAAGGGGTGATTTTTTTCTCTTGTCTCTATATTCCAATTAAGTCATTGTCGTGGTTTTTAGAATGATGTAAAAGCACCAATCACTTGCTTATTAATTCTAGGCACCTGTGAACAGGTATACATGGCCAGAAAGCTTGAAGACATCAGTGTTGCAGAGCTGTGCGTGTATGTGATCTGTTGAAAGCAAAAGCGAAAATAAAACGGGTTCGCAAGACACACTGGCCGGGATTCACCGAGCCTGCGCCGGTTCAGAGAATCGGAGTTGACGGTGAGACAGCCCGCGACGACAGTCCGGCGACAGGACACGATTCTCCGGCAACCGGAAAAACGCCGCCAGCCGCGCGCGCGATCAACATGGCGCCGATTGGGGGGCCGTTGAAAGAGGCCCCGCGGCGATTCTCCGCGGTCGGCCGGCCGAGTTCCCTCCGGCGTGGTTCCAACATGGTAACATGGTTCCACTCGGCGGGAGCTCCGACCCGCATCCACGGTGGCTGTCCTGGTGGAGGAACGGGGGGGATCCAACTCCGGGAGGACCCTCCACGACGGCCAGGCCGGCGATCGGGGGCCACCGATTGGCGGGCATGCGCGATCCGAGGGGACCTACCATCTTCCACGATGTCCCGCTGTGTGGCTCCGCCATGATGTGCGGGCCCGGCGTGGAAGCGGCCGCCGCGCGCATGCGCGGCCGGCAGTGCAGGGCTTCATATCGGCGCCGCCACTGTGTGGAGCACTGTGTGGAGCCAGGAGGCCCGTTGATGCCGGCGTGAAACACTCTGGCGTTTACACCGGCGTCAACACTTAGCTGCCGTATTGCAGAATCCCGGCCACTATCTTTCCAGTGATATCATGCTGCAATCTCTTAAAGGCATCAGGGGTCACTCAGCTATCTATATTGGTAGACATTTTCATAATCCATAACTCTGACCAGGGAAGTAATCCAGGAATTGCAGTGATAGACAGAACGAGCAAGAAATGGCATTATTTGTAGCTCTTCCTGGAACTAAAAGGAAGAGCGCATGCTTTGAAATTTCTGGCTCACAATCATGTTTCATCTATGCCTTAGTGACAGTGTTTAGTTCCTGTCTAAATTGACACTGAGGATCCATTTCAGTGATCGGATTACAGCTACACTTCGTTTAACCAACTGCAAAGTGAGTTTTAAATGTGGCAGTGAAGCAAGTACTCCATTATAGCAGAGCCTCTGGTAATAGATTTGATCCTATTAGGGCTTTGAAAGATGTCCTCGAAGTTGAGGTAATTTATATTCTGACTTTTTGAAATTGTACACCAAACCTATCACGTGTGTTATTGAAACCTATGTATATTTGTTCACGCTTCAGATGAGCTACGTTGAGGCAAGCTCACTCTTTTACTTTGGGGGAATACATTTCACCATGCCCAAATGAGTTTGCAATGCTCTTCAATGAAGGTTGACAGCAAATGTGCACTTTCAGTCTCCAGTTTGTGCATGATTGACATTGACACAACAAAAGATAATTGCAAGTGAAAAAAATATTCAGCTTCCCAGTGTGCAGCTGTGAAAACCAATTCAGTGTTTAACCGCCTATACAGATTAAATGAAAGTCATTTTGAAAAAAATCTAATGCTGCAGAGTATCTTGCAGTTAGCGGCTGCTAAAATGGGTTCCTCTTGGAACATATGTCTTTGTATATTGAAAATTCAATCAAAGGACAAATCAAATGGAGGAGGATCTATTATTAGCTCAAAGCTGTATAACCTTTTAACTGAGATTCCTTTACATGGAACTTAATAAGTTTAAGGCTGAGAATGTTGGGATTATGTTTCCAAGGTCATTGGTTACATCCCAAGGCCTAGAAATGTGTTTTTCAGGAGCTAAATGGTCCCATAAGCTTCCAATAGCAGAGGCTGTGGGTAAACACTCATTTGAGGACGAGGGGTGTCTGCCATCATTTAGCAAAAGGCCAAAATAATCATGATGATAATCATACCAACTGAGCCGCGGCTAACACATTATTATTTATATTCAATTATTACTTGCGTAGGAATGCATTGTGTTGACACCAGCTCACCCAGGAGTACCTGTTAATCCATCCACTTGACCTGGGCCTGCCCTAGCCACAGGGAAAATAGTAGCAGGGACAAGAGGCAGCTACGTGGCTCTACCCGCTCCCCATTAAATGGGATAAAGGTCAGAGCTGGTGGGAAGGTGACGAGGCAGGCCACCACTACATTTTACAATCCCCCACATTCAAACAATTTGTTGGTGGAGGTTGGTGGCATAATATCCAGCTCTGCATTTGACGTCTCTGCCCCCTTGTATTTTGGAGTGCTGATCTGTTAGTCTGTCACATCGTTGTTTTACTCCACTCCAGGCCTCCTGTACAATGCTGGTTGACATTTTAACACACTGAGGGATTGCAGTATTCTGGGCAGTGCTGTGCTTCCTAATAAGACATTAAACTGAAAACCCATGAGTCTCTTCCAGTAGATTGCACGCTGAAGAAAAGTAGGGAATTGTACCTGGCCAATATTTATCCTTCAAACAGCACCAGCAAAAACAGACTAATTAATCACTTGATGGCCTGTTCTGATTATTTGAAGATAACAACACAGTAAAGTGCTGAAAACAAATATAAGGCTTTTCACTAATTTGAGAGGTGTTCAATAAGTAAGTAACCATAGCCCACATAGGGCCATGGGCATCTCCTTCCATTGGAGAGAGAAAAAAATTGGCTATGTACAGCTTTAAGGGCAACATTCTGCGAGCGTGGGGTAAGGTAAGGAGAGAGGCCTCCATGAATTACCACAGACAGTTCATGGTTTTATTGTAGTCTGAATGACAGTCCTTCATTAACTAATAGGGTATTACCTGTGTTGAGGGAAACATTTAAGCCAGGTCATTAGAAGCAATGGCTTCCTTGCTTTGGGTGCCCTACCTTATTGGTCCAATAGAACTGAGTTGCTATGCAAGCATTCTGCTGGTCTTCTCTCCATACTCATATATCGCCTCCCCCCCTCAGCCTTTCTCAGCTGCTCCATGCCTTCCCTGTAGTTAGCAAGCCAAACTCTGCCTGTAGCCTCCGTCCTTCCCTTAAAAGACCTGCCTTTGGGGTCTCCGCATATCTCCTATCGACCTGAAATATTTTCCCTATTAGTCGATCTGTCTCTGCTCTATCTACCTTCTCCCTGTGGGCCCGTATCAAAATCAGCTCCCCTCTGACCACCGCCTTCAGCACCTCCCAGACCATTTATGCCGAGACTTCCCCTGTGTCATTAACTTCCAGATAGTTCTGGATGCATTTCCTCACCCGCCCGCACACCTCCTCACCCGCTAACAGTTCGACATCCAATCTCCAATGCGGTCGCTGGTCACACTCCTTGCTCATCTGTAAGTCCACCCAGTGTGGGGCATGATCCGAGATCGTGATCGCTGAGTAGTCAGTGTCCACTACCCCCGTCAATAAAGCCTGTTCAAGATGAAAAAGTTGATCCGGGAGTACACTTTATGTACGTGTGAGTAGAAAGAGAACTCCTTCACTCTCGGCCACCCAAACCTCCATGGGTCCACTCCCCCCATCTGCTCCATAAACCCCTTTAGCTCCTTTGCCATTGCTGGCACCCTGCCTATCCTTGGGTTTGACTGGTCTAGCCTTGAGTCAATGACTGTGTTGATGTCCCCCACCCCCCCATGACCAGCTTATGCGAGTCCAGGTCCGGGAGGATCTTCCCCAACATCCTCCTTATAAACTCCACATCATCCCAGTTTGGCGCGTAGACATTCACGAGTACCCCTGGCAGCCTTTCCAGCTTTCCACTAACCATGATGTACCAATCTCCCATATCCGCAACTATTCTTCCCACCTTGAATGACACTTGATTATTAATCAGGATTGCGACCCCTCTAGACTTTAGACTCTAGACCCCTCGAGTCCAGCCCCGAATGATCGATTACCCTAAGATGCGTCTCCTGTAACATTGCCACGTCCACCTTCAATCCCCTCAAGTGTGCAAAGACGTGTGCCCTCTTAACCGGCCCATTTAGCCCTCTAAAATTCCATGTGATTAGGCTGGTCGGGGGGCTTCTTGTCCCCCTCCTCTGCCGATCAGCCATCACCTTTCTAAGGCCAGTCTCTAGCTCGCGCCCCGCGCACCCGCAGGCACCCCCCAGGCAGCCTCCTTCCCTGACCTGCCTGTTGTCCCCCAGCAACTGTCCCTCTCCCGTCAGCAGAGCAATTCCCCCCCCCCCCCCCACCCAGTAACAGCACAGTAAAAACAGCCTCCTTCAACAAGCATAACATCTGCTAACCCCCCACTGCACTTCCGTGAGCCAACCTGCCCAGCTAGCTTGGTAGCCCCCGCCCATGGCGCCAAACATTTTCCCACCTATTGTCCTCCCCCCTGCTCGGACACACATATGCAAGAGAAAACATTCCCATCCCAGTTAACCGAAAGAAACAAAAAGAAAAGAAAAACCCCACATCGAAAATTCACACCTCCATCCCCCACCAGTACAAATGTAAACTTTAACTTACAAAAATACGCGGTGACTCGAGGATCAATACAGAAGGCATTGCAAATATAGTGCAAAAACAAAAGTATTTTTAATGTGAACGCTGCAGCAAAGTTCAAATACCTCAGTCCCCTGCCAGCCCTTTCCTTCTGGCAAAGTCCATCACTTCCTCAGGCGACTCAAAATAGAAGTGTTGCTCCTCATAGGTGACCGAAAGACTGGCCGGATACAGCAGTCCAAATCTCACCTTCTTCTTGAAAAGGGTCGACTTTACTTGGTTGAATCCCGCTTTTCTCCTGGCTACCTCCGCACTCAGGTCTTGGTAAATGCGTAGGATGCTGTTCTCCCACTTACAGCTCCATGTCTGGCTGGCCCACCGTAGAAGACACTCCTTATCCAGGTACCTGTGCAATCTCACCACCATCGCCCTTGGGGGGTCACCTACACGTGGCTTCTTCGCTAGTGTTCTGTGCGCCCTGTCCACCTCCAAGTGTTGTGTGAACGTCCCATCCCCCATTAGCTTCTCAAGCATACCTGCTATATATGCCTCTGCACCTGCTCCTTTGGACCCCTCCGGGACACCAACGATCCTCAAGTTCTGCCGGCGGGACCTATTCTCTTGATCCTCCACCTTCTCCTGGAGCCTTTTCTGCTGGTCTCTCAGCATCCCCATCTCCACCTCCATTGTTGTTTGGTGTTCCTCGTGTTCAGTCAGTGCCTTCTCCTACTTTCTGGATCGCCCGATCTTGAGCTTCCAACCTCTGTTCCAGCCGAGCAATCGATTCCCTAATCGGGTGCAAGCATTCCCGTTTCTGCTTGGTGAAGCCCTCGTGGATAAACTTCATCAACTGCTGCATCGACGGCTGGGACGTCAAGCCAGAACTCCGCTCGTCCGCCATGCTTTTGCCCGCTGCAGCTTCAACCCAGGCCTTCTCTGTTCACCTATTTTTTCCTTTGCGAGCACTCCTGGTCCGCCTATCCATGCACTGGTGTGGGACTCCTCCTCACGGTCACGTCCACTATCGATTTTCCAAGTAAAATCCGAGAAAAACTCGGGGAAAGTGTCCAAAGGTCCGTCCCGAGCGGAAGCCACCAAATGTACGGCCTACTCCTTCATGGCCACCACCGGAAGTCCCGTCAACTGACCTTTCAAATGGTCCGTTAAATTCTCCGGTCCGTCTGCGATGATTCCCGTGGCAGTTGGGAGTGGAAGATTGACCCATATGTTTATGTGAAGGGAGGCATTATGGTCCCTCAGCCTGGTGTCACTTTGGAGCAAGCCCCTGACCCCAATTTATATGACTGAATTCACATGGAACAAGATTGAAACAGTTTATTGGGACATATACGAGCATTTATCTTCCCTCAGGCCCAGGCTCGCCCAGTACAACACGCTGGAAGCAATCTCAACAATGTAGATGACACCTTCAGCAGGTCTGCTTTCACGTGGAGTACATCTTCGGTTACTAGCAGACATTCTGCTTGATACAGATGCTTCACACCACTGAAGTTAGTAGCAGCATACCACTTCCAATCGAAAACACTACCTGCGGTTTCAGATTATCATTAATTTTCTGAAAACTAACAAACAGCTATAGGACTGGAGATAATAAGAGAGGAGAACAATTTAGTTCTTCGGGGGTAAGAGAGAGAATTTAGACTGCAATCTAAATATATTTGTACCTGATCAACGTGATCAGTATATGGCCTCTAAAGATTCTATTATTCTGCATAGCTGCTTTTCCAAACAGCTGTTGTTATGGTGATGAGTAAAATAGTCCAGAGTTCTGATATAATAATACTTGAATTCAAATTTCATCCTACTCTTGAAATATTAGAATGTGTTTCATCCTCCAAATTACTTTCTGAGTGCGGTGACTGTTATTTACGGTAATATCCAATTGAAACCTAGCAAACCGCCATGAGGTGAATGAGCAGTTAATCTATTTTTTCTCTCTGGCTGCTCTAATTGGGAGAGAAATATTGGCAAATCAATTTCAATCAAGATAAATGTGAGGTGGTCCACTTTGGTAGGAGAAAAAGAAAGCCTTAGAAAAAAGTAAGTCTAAATGGAAGCGAGGAACAAAGGCATCCAGGATTGTAGAAACACAAATTGCTCAGAATAACAATGGAAGGTAATAAGGCCATAAAAAAATACTTTGGTTCCTTTCTTGGCTAGAATTGAAGAGAGGGTTGGTGTAGAACCTTGGATGGATCACACTTAGGAGTGCTGTGCACAGCTCAGGGGCGAAATTCTCCGACCCCCCGCCAGGTCGGAGAATGGCCGTTGGCCGCCGTGAATCCCGCCCCCGCCGAAGTCTCCGGTACGGGAGATTGGGCGGGGGTGGGAATCGGGCCACGCCGGTTGGCGGGACCCCCCGCTGGATTCTCCGGCCCGGATGGGCCGAAGTCCCGCCCAGGAATTGCCTGTCCCGCCGACGTAAATCAAAGCTGGTATTTACCGGCGGGACCAGGCGGCGTGGGCGGGCTCCGGGGTCCTGGGGGGGGGCACAGGGCGATCTGACCCCGGGGGATGCCCCCACGGTGGCCTGGCCCGCGATCGGGGCCCACCGATCCGCGGGTGGGCCTGTGCCGTGGGGGCACTCTTTACCTTCCGCCTCCGCCACTGTCTCCACCATGGCGGAGGCGGAAGAGACTCCCTCCACTGCGCATGCGTGGGAAGCTGTCAGCCGCCGCTGACGCTCCCGCGCATGCGCCGCCCGGAGATGTCATTTCCGTGCCAGCTGGCGGGGCACCAAAGGCCTTTTCCACCAGCTGGCGGGGCGGAAATTCGTCCGGCGCGGGCCTAGCCCCTCAATGTTGGGGCTCGGCCCCCAAAGATGCGGAACATTCCACACCTTTGGGGCGGCATGATGCCCGTCTGATTTGCACCGTTTTGGGCGCCGGTCGGCGGACATCGCGCCGTTTCCGGAGAATTTCGCCCCTGGTCTCTAATGGGTACAGAATCAGCGGATAAGGAGCAAAACTGATTTTCAAGGTTGATGCTAGAACTGAGAGGTTACATTAGTCAGAAAAGATTGAACAGGTTTAGCTCTTTTCTCTTGAAAAGATGAAGGCCAAGATTGTCCGATCAGAGTCCTCCCCACCACTGCTGCCAGCGAGAATGGGAGAATTTGGCTCTTGGTCAAAACTCCATTCACCATAATGGGAACGGAGAATACCGCCGACGTAAACGAACAGAGAATTCCGCCGGCGGGGTGAAATAGAAATGTGGCGCAGCGGGACGGAGAATCCAGCTCACCACCTCTGACAATACAACAGTTCCTCATGATTACATGCCTCCTAATTGCATGTTCACTACTTTTGAAGTTAAAGCTCTTATTGCCCAACAATATAATCAGATGCAGAGCTGGGCTGAGAAGTGGCAAATGGAGTTTAACCATGAAAAGTCTGAGGTTGTCCATTTTGGAAGGACAAATATGAATGCGGAATACAGGGTTAATGGCAGGGTTCTTGGCAATGTGGAGGAGCAGAGAGATCTTGGGGTCTATATTCATCGATCTTTGAAAGTTGCCACTCAAGTGGATAGAGCTGTGAAGAAGGCCTATGGAGTGCTAGCGTTCATTAGCAAAGGGATTGAATTTAAGAGCCGTGAGGTGATGATGCAGCTGTACAACCCGGGACCCTGGAGCTGTGAAGCAATTGTGCTATCCACAATGCTACTGTGCTGCCCGGTATCTGGGCAAGGAGAAGTTTTAGATTTTAGGGCTAAAAATTGTTTCTTCAAAGCAGGGCTATATAAACTACATCCATTTACGTGCACTGTCCATACTAGTGTCCTCAATATCACCCATGGAGATACCCGTTTGTGAGGGAGGAGGGCAGGTATTAGCTGATATCACCGTCCATCTCCAATGATGGATGTAGTCTACATCGACTACCTTTGAAGCAGTGTTTCAAAATAACTTTAGTGCTTCTTAAGGCCGTTTATTAGCAGCAGGAGAGCACTTAATAGGAACTGCAAGACAGTTGATGACCGATAACATCGGGTACAGCATGTTGTCTAACCTAGGCTTAGCATGTACTGAAGAATTCTGTGTGAAAATGTTAAACGTTTGTCCGTTATAGTTATGAGTAATAGTTATGAAGATATAAAGGCCATAATATTTTAGGCTTTGGCTAGCATTCGGTGTTGGCGTTCCATATTTATACCTTCCTTGTCCTTTCCAAGCCCTGACGTTTCTATGGAAGTAGGATTCTCTCGCGGTGAAAGGAAAATAAAACCAACTGAGATTCTCCGTTTGTCCATTTATTTGTCATTTCCTCCACTGTAGCAACATTGCACTGCGACCCTGCCATACACAAGTCTACCCAACACAGGTTATCAGCCAATTCAATGCGCATGTGAAGATACCTTTTTAAAAAAAAATTTAGAGCATCCAATTAATTTTTTCCAATTAAGGGGTAATTTTAGCATGGCCAATCCACCTACCCTGCACATCTTTTTGGGTTGTGGGGCGAAACCCTCACACTCACAGGAAAAATGTGCAAACTCCACACGGCCAGTGACCCAGAGCTGGGCTCGAACCTTGGACCTCAGCGCCGTGAGGCAACTGTGCTAACCACTTGCACCACCATGCTGCCCGTATGTGAAGATACCTGACATCCAAATATGTTTTTTTTTTGTTGAGCTTCCTTTGTGGGGAAAAAAGTGATTAAAATGAATGAAGCTGGTTGAAACGAAATATTGGCTTTTTTGTTGGGCTTGGAACACAAAGATGGAAAGGCAAATGTCAAACACATTGTTGTCTCTCCCTAATAAATATTGAATCCACTCACATCTATTTAAGTGTGTTTTCTTATCTGTTCAGTTGGAATCAATTCAGTGTTCGAAGAACACTTGCTTCCATGTAAGCAAAGAAACAGATGTTACTGGAGATGGTACCTAAAACTGAAACAATTGGAAACTATTTTGAATCGAGACTTGAATACTACAGATCTAAAAACAAAGGCCGGATTAAGTCCAAGATGGTGAGTTTCACTGGAGATTTTAGGTGCTGAGAAAGACTCCGACATAGCCATGATGAGGACTTGAGCTGTCCTCCTGGTTTGACCCAGCCTTTAGCGCTAGATGCCATCTTGACAAAGAAATTGAAACATGCACTAAGAACAGTCACTTAGAGGATCGTAAAGGATCTGATTGATAATTGCAGGTGCCTGATGGTCTTCATTAACAAGGCTGAATGACTGATGCTTCAATTAACGAATCTCCTAGTTGCTGTTGTTAGAGTAAAGAGGCCTTTGCTGAGGATTTTGAATATTTGTGTAGAAGCGCTGGGTTCCAATGACTGGCGGCCAAGGCCTTAGAGCCATAACAGATTATTGTGCACTCTGAGCGGCTTTTACATGCTGTATGCTGGCCGTGCTCTGGGAAAAACCCCCACGCTACCAATAACTGACGGCTTATGTACCTACATCATCCCAGCGTCCATGCGACCACCCAGTCTACACGATGGTCACAGTTCATCAAAGTTATGGGCATTGACCTCTTCGTCAGGTGCGAAGCCTATTTGGGCAATGCCCTTGGAAATCTTGTGTGCAGTGCACTTTTGCACCGATGTGGGGGAGCAACAAACCATTTAATGGTTGCGCTAGAGATTTTGGATGCCGTTTTGTGGACCTCCAGCCACTTGAGTGTGCATCAACCAAGGTGAGCATAAAAACGGGCCAGCAAATATGGGCCCAGGGACGTCCAGGCCACTCCCCTGGGTGCAGAGGTGCTGCTGCCGGAAGCTTCTGATGGGCTTGACAAACAGGGCAGTGCTGGGCCACCAGCTCAGTGTCCACAATGATGCCAGGCCACCAGGCGTATCTCCTGGCCAGCATTTTCATTTTGGAGACAGCCAGATGTACAGCATGAAGGTCTTTCTGACCTAACAGCTGGCCTTTCTCTGTGACAATGACTCTCATGCCCCAAAGGCGGACACCACTCGATGGTCAGCTCCAACATCTCGGTAGAGAAAGCCTTTAATTCCACTGGAAGCTGTCGTGGTGGTGCTCCGGGCAAAACTAATTGTCGCACCTTAGCCAGCACCGGATCATACTGTGGCCACTCATGGATGCAAGCAGCCGTCAGAGTGTCCTTGAAATTTAGGAGAGCAATCATCGGCCATGGGTGGATCTACCAACATCACGGGCAAGGGGAAATGACTCAATGCATCTGCATGCACTATCAACGTGCCCGGGCAGTGTTCAAAGAATACTGGGCCCACCTTAGGATCTGGGTGAAACAGACCAAGCAGTGACTTACGATCCATAATTATGAATAAATGGCAGCCGTAAACATACTGATTAAAACTTTGACTCTGGACACAACTGCCAGACTCTATATGCATATAGGTACGCTCTGCGGATGTCAGCGCCTCAAAGCAAAAGCTATCGGACGGTCGTAGCTGTCACCGTGCAATGGGAAAGGATGGCGCTGATGTCCTACGAAGATGCGTCGCATGTCACATACAGGGGCATAGCTGGGTGGAAATGAGTCAGTACTCTGGATGAAACCAACATCCACTTTACCAAGTGGAAAGCAGCCCCTGTGCATCACCCAAAACCCAGGGCCGGTGTTTCTGTAGAAGAAAGCGGAGGGGGCCAGGATTGACGCTGAGTATGGGATAAAATGGCCATACTAATTGATCAGGCCCAAGAAGGATCAAAGCTCCGTAGTGTCACACGTTGCAGGGGCCATCTTGATTTCCTGTACTTTGTCGGCGACTGGTTTTAGACGATCCCGGTGAACCCGATACCCTAAATACATCACCTCCATCACATTGAAGAGGCACTTTGCTTTGCGTAGGCGGACACCATACTCTGAAAATCACTGCTTCAAGGTTTTTCAGGTGTTCAGCCTCCATGGCCCCTGTCATCATTATATCACAGTAAGAAGTTTTACAACACCAGGTTAAAGTCCAACAGGTTTGTTTCAATGTCACTAGCTTTCGGAGCGCTGCTCCTTCCTCAGGTGAATGAAGAGGTATGTTCCAGAAACATATATATAGACAGATTCGAAGATGCCAGACAATGCTCGGAATGCGAGCATTAGCAGGTGATTAAATCTTTACAGATCCAGAGATGGGGTAACCCCAGGTTAAAGAGGTGTGAATTGTGTCAAGCCAGGACAGTTGGTAGGATTTTGCAGGCCAGGTGGTGGGGGATGAATGTAATGCGACATGAATCCCAGGTCCCGGTTGAGGCCGCACTCATGTGTGCGGAACTTAGCTATAAGTTTCTGCTCGGCGATTCTGCGTTGTCGCGCGTCCTGAAGGCCGCCTTGGAGAACGCTTACCCGGAGATCAGAGGCTGAATGCCCTTGACTGCTGAAGTGTTCTCCGACTGGAAGGGAACATTCCTGCTTGGTGATTGTCGCACGATGTCCGTTCATTTGTTGTCGCAGCGTCTGCATGGTCTCGCCAATGCCGACAATCACCAGGCAGGAATGTTCCCTTCCAGTAGGGGAACGCTTCAGCCAGATGACGTAGAGATCTTCAATTCGAGGAAGTGGGTAGCGACCTAAACATGAAGCCGTATTGACGGTTAATTTGTAATTGCAGCAAAGGCGGACAATCTGATCCGGTTTCATCACCGGAACCAAATGTGCCGTGCAGTCGGCAAAAAGAAACGGTCATATTGTACCCAGGCTCTCCAATCACTGCAGTTTGACCTCTGCCTTACCAACGATCGGATAATGGACCGGCTGAGCAGTAACCAAAATTAGCCGAGGTCTGTGGATCCACATGGATTTTTGCCAGGACCCCTTAATGTTTCTAATGCTGGGCATGAAAACGTCAGGGAATTTCTGCAGCACCAGATAGAGGCCGCCCATTTCTACCTTCAGTATACGCTGCCAGTCGAGCTGCAAAGGGTGCGACCAATCCCGACCCAGCAGGTTGGGGCTGCCCTCCTATGCCACAACGAGGGAAAGGCATCTGTAGATCACCGGGTGAGCATGAAGACCACAATAGCACAGGGCTAAATCGCTGGCTTTGAAAGCAGACCAAGGCAGGCCAGCAGCACGGTTCAATTCCCGTAACAGCCTCCCCGAACAGGCGCCGGAATGTGGCGACTAGGGGCTTTTCGCAGTAACTTCATTTGAAGCCTACTTGTGACAATAAGCGATTTTCATTTCATTCATTTTCATTTCAATAGACAAACACTCCCTGGTATACATGGCGAGACGGGTGGCTGAATCAGCTCATGACAATCAACTCACCCCATGTCGGATCCGATCAAACACGTGGTGCGGCACCACCGAGACGGCAGCAGCCGTGTCCAATTCCAATTTAATTAATTGCCTGTTGATGCGCATAGTGATGCGAATAGGGGCCACTCGCAGCACAGCCACACAGTTCAGCTGCATTCCTGACTCATCTCCAGCTTCTACAGGGTCATCCAATGTAGAGCCCCAGCACGGGGTCAACGCATACCTCATACCGGGATAGCACAGTAGGCACAGTGGTTAGCACAGTTGCTTCACAGCTTCAGGGTTCCACGTTTGATTCCCGGCTTGGGTCACTGTATGTGCGGAGTCTGCATGTTCTCCCCGTGTCTGCATGGGCTTCCTTCGGGTGCTCCGGTTTCTTCCCACAGTCCAAAGATGTGCGGGTTATGTGGATTTGCCATGCTAAATTGCCCTTGGTGTCCAAAAAGGTTAAGTGGGGGTTGCTGGGTTACGGGATAGAGTAGATACGTGGGCTTGAGTAGGGTCCTCTTTGTAAGGGCTGGAAAATGCTGGAAGAGCTCAGCAGGTCTGGCAGTATCTCTGGAGAGACAAACGGAGGTTTTGAGTCCAATAACTCCAAAGTTCCAAAGAAGAGTCGAAATGTCAAGTCTGTAATGTACGGCAATGGTATCCAGAACGTTTGGAAATAGGTTTCCGGGTGTGTTATGGAAGGGTGCAAGATGAAAAACAGCACCCAAAATTCTTTCACCTTCCCTACCTGAAACAAATCTCGCCCCGAGCATGTTTTTATATCAGGAACTATAGCTCAACAACAACTTCAACACATTCAGAGAAATTAACAAAATATGAGCGAGGAATAAAAAGTAAGTATGATAGTACCTGTTCAGACTAACCCAAGTGAGGTTCACCACAAGTGGTTGACCTGGGCAAGACCCCTGGAGTTGTCACCATACAGCTGAGATATCCTCAAGGTTGTTATCAACTTTATTCAACATACTCTCTGCCGGTAGCAACAAAGGTTTAGGGCAAGACGTTCTGCCAACACCCCCCCTCCGCCCGCCCCCCCCTCCCCGCCCTCCCCCCCCCCCCCCCCCAGCATGTTTTGCAGCTTTGGAGGCAGCCTGCCATTGACCAGTAGCAGGATCCTCCAGTTCTGTCACTGAGGTTTCCCTTTGTTTGCACCCTCTGCCAAAGGGGCACCCACACCATGGGGGTGGGGGTGGGGTGGGGTGGGGGGGCAGGGTGGAGGGCACCGTCGGTGGGAGCAGAAGTTCCCGCTGGTGGGAACGAGTGGAAAAGCTCACCCTCAATCTAACGAGGTTCCCTTTCCTTTGGGTATCTTTTCCAAGCCCAATTTGCATGTTTAAAAAGGGTTCATTTTAACCAGGTTTTCTTGAGGTAAGATAGATTTAAGTTTATTAACTACTAAAACGGTAAGGAGAAATGGTAAAACACATCCATATGCATTCATATATATTAGAAGCAAAAATTGAGTTCAATGGAAAGTTTAAAAAAATGAAAGGTGACATGGAACAGTCCTTGTGTCGTGAGGCATAAATGAAGAGGGTTGCGACCATTACGAATTGATTCCAATAATGATTGACTTCTGCAGGTTGATGCTTTGATTCAGATGTCCTGTGGTTTGGTTCAGAGATATTGGTTCTTCTTCCAGCTGTGATCTTTCTGCTGGCTGATTGACTTCCACAGTCAGAGAGAGAGAGTTATAGATGCTCTTGCTGGTTAATTTTGGCAGAGACCCTGCATCAGTTACTGTGATACCTTCAGTGTGGAAAACGTCCAGCTGCTGTTTCCCACAGTACACACACAGATAGATAGATGGACAGACACTGGGCAGTTCTCTTGGCCATTTAAAAAATCCCATCTTTGTGTATTTGAACTGGAGTCCACGAACCGTTCTAGGCAATTATACCCAGGGTCTTTGGCTGAGATAGCCATTATATTTGTTTGTCTTTGCTGGAGATGGCAATCAGTCATTGGATTATTTTAGAATTACCTTGCCTGGAAGTACAAGGATGGGTTCCATTGTTCCTCAGGGAAACCTTCTGCAGCTCTTCCTGTCAGTGGCTGGGGTCTGTGTCCATTTTTAAAATATAAAACTCAAGGTAATTTTTAAAGTCCAATATTTCCATGCAAAATTCCATGTTTTTTTTCTCCATCATCATAACGTACCAGCGAAACATTATGGGAGGGAAATATTGGAGGGCAACACAGCTGACAGACTGGAAGGAGCATTGTTTCCAGTTAATTGAATAAGATGATGAAAACAAACATCTCACAAAATGTAACTGGTAAGAAAGAACTGGCATTTATATGGCACTTTTCCTGACCTCAGAAGACCTTCCTGCTATCACACTTGCCAAGGGGGAGCGCATTAACTTCCACCTTAATGAAGCTGTCAGCATTCACTGCTATTACTCCGTTGAAACTGACAGCAACATTGGGAGTCTACACTTGTGCCGAATAACAGGGAAATCCTGTCATCGATTCCATACTCTCTTTCAGAGGGTATGCTGTTGAGGCAATCATAGATTGCAATCCCTAATTGATCAGTCAATCCAATTTTACACATTTAGTCTCACTGTAAAAGCCGATGAGAAAGTTATACTTTGGTGAACAAGGTATAGCTAGGTTTTAACGATGTCTAAGCTCATCATTACTATTAAACACCTTCACTTGCTCTGAAAAACTAATTTTATATTTGTGGATTATTAAATTTCTCCATTATGGTAAAAGCGTTCACATATTATAAAATAATATTTATGTTAAAGTTTTTCCATGATATTTTAACTTCTATCTTAATGCAACCACAATCATTTATTTCACTGTCTGCAAAATTTTAAATTAAAAGTGAAGGGAGCTGTAGTTTTTCTTTTAACTTCCTGGTTTACTGTCAGTGAGAATGTTTCAATGTGATTGGCTGATTAGTCTGCCTCGTGATTTCACTGCGGCTGCACCTCTGGGAATCCCTTCAACTTGGATTTAAACTGCCACTGGGAAAAGGAAATCCATGAGATCATTAGATTTTTGTGGTCAACTTTCTTCAAGGTCGGTGGTGATTGCTGTCACTTTGACCTCAAAATACAACTCATTTAATTTGGGGAGTTTGTTCTCGTCTTGCTTGGCCCCACCAGCTAATCAATGCAGAACATTCACTCCATTATCCAGTAACGGTTGCCAGTTTTGAATAAAGGTTTTTCAAAATCTGAAAATAAATTGCAAAGTGCAATTACAAAAATCCCTCTGACCTGATTAAGTAACGGTAATAAATTGTTGTGTGCTCTTGCGCTCAATAAAACCGAGTCTGCATGATTGACAGCTTTGACCTACAGTTGTGCTTTTCGGTCCCAAAGCTCTTAGTTTTTGTAGAACTACACATGTGCATCCATTATCGCTTGATTAATTATACAAGGAGGAAGACAACAACATCAATTTGTGACAATCCAAAGGTTAAACCTGGCATCAAACTCATCAGCTTTCTTTTGCAACAGTGCAGAATGATTGCATTCCCGAAACCAAGTTTCCGATGAACTAGTGGTAATGTGCAGCATACAGGTACCGTCATCAACATCCAAGTTCTCACAGTTAGTAGCACTGTTTGGATTTCAAACGGCAGTGAATTAACCTTTTAAAATTCTTCTGTGGTAGCGAATTAGTTGAAGATGTTCGCGACCAACGCTTATAAATATAAATGGTAAGTGAAGATTCATCTTTCTACTACAGAAATGATTGCGCTTTCTTCCTTCACAAACAATGTGGTGGCATTATACTGACGATAGCCTGTTCCGGAGAAAAGTGCGAGAAATATGCTCCAATTCCTGTATGATCACTGCAGTGTAAGGGAGACTGAACCAAAGCCAAAGCTGTGTTGTATTGGCAATGGATTAATGGTAGTACTCACACATTTAAGTCAGAAGGTTTAGGTTCAAATCCCATTCCAGTCACTTAAGCACAGTCTAGACTAACGCTCTAATTTAGTACATCAAAACATTGCTATGTATGGGAGCTTGCTGTGTGCAAACTAACTGCCACATTTCATAGTTAATACATTTTGAATTCACTTCAAAAGTACTTGACTGACTGTAAAAGATTTGGAATATCCTGAGATCATGAAAGTGTTGCAAAGTGAAAGGAGTTGGGTCAATGTACTCCGACTGACCTTGACCAGTTTGCAGTAGCCCTCTTTAACTCAGGTGCATTACGCAGGGAGATAGACAAAGGAGAAAAGATTCAGGGTGAAGGTCCAACATTTTCTTTTAATTTAGAATACCAAATTCATTTTTTCCAATTAAGAGGCAATTTAGCATGGCCAATCCACCTACCCTGCACATCTTTGGGTTATGGGGTTGAAACCCACGCAAACACAGGGAGAATGTGCAAACTCCACATGGACAGAGTACCAGAGCCGGGATCGAACCTGGGACCACTCTAGAAATAAACAGCCTCCACTATACCCTAGCTACCTACTTCTGACACCCGCTTCCGGGGGTTTGCTACACCCTATCCACAGGTCCCTATCACTGTATTCAAACTGTTTACCTGAAAAGACTGGTAATACTCTTCAATGAGGCTGGGACAGGCTGTTCCTCGGTCTTTGAGGGTTGGCTGATGTCTCAGGATCTGCAGTCATTGATTTGTGCTTCCCTTCTCATCCAGGACCGGTTCTGGTCTTCGGGTCGTCTCGCCGGGGCAGTTCTCTCGGGAGGCGCCCTTGATAAAGGTGCAAAGGCAGGAGACCTCCTCTGAACCACCTCCAATGCAATCATCAAAGGCTGGGGTTCCAGGTTGTCATTTTATACTCCTCTTCGCACCCTTCTCCAAGATTCTATGGCCTGTCCAATACTCGCATCGGTGAGGAGCAGGAAGGTCCAATGGGGTGGCTGCCTCCATGTTTGGAAACACAGAACATAGTTTTGAACTTCCAACTGTCAGGTCACGCCATGCCTTTGGCCCCTTGCTGGGCTGGGTGCCACCAAGTCTGAGCAGCACTCCGAATAAAAGCAGGTTCTCTGGAGGTGTAAAGAATGGTTCATTCTGAAACAATGTGGCTTCACTGGAGGTGTAAACAACAGTTCATTCTGAAACAATGTTGCTGTCAGTATCTGTCCAAGCAGTTGCAGACCTGCCTGGCTTTGATGGGGTATTGACTGTCCAAAGCCTGTTTGCATGATTACGGTCTCTTTCAGCTGTGTAGTTTGCAAATTACAAGGTCTGGCTATGCTTAGCTTTCACATTCTGAGTTTTCACCCATGTTGATGAAAAGAAAATATCAATACTAATAATCTGATCACCTGATCACAATAGGTGCTATACAAATGCAAGCTCTTTCTTTTCACCCTCTGTATTATCAAACATTGCCGAACACTTGTGCGGCACAAATGTTACTTGCCACTTGTCAGCTCAAGCCTGAATGTTGTCCAGGTCTTGCTTCATTTGGACATGGACTGATTCAGGATCTCAGAAGTTGTGAATAGTGCTGAACATAGAAACACACAAAATTGAATCACAAGTAGATAATTCGGCCCCTCGAGCCTGCTTCGTCACTCAATAAGATCATGGCTGGTCTGTTTTCTTGAGCTCCACATTTCCCATCTGCCCCAGATCACCTTTGATTCCCTAGCCCATCAGGAAGCTATCTACCTCCACCTTAAAAATATTCAGTAACTCTCCTTCCACCACCTTCTGATGTAGCGTGTTCCAAAGTCGTAAAACTCTCTGAGAAAAATAAATTCTCCACACCTCTGTCCTATAAGGGCGGCCTCTAATTTTACAACAGTGAACTCACCTACAAGAGGAAACATCCATTCAACATTCACCTTGTCAATACCATACAGAATCTTATATAAGACCATAAGACATAGGAGCAGAATTAGGCCATTCGGCCCATCGAGTCTGCTCCTCCATTCAATCATGGCTGATATTTTCTCATCCCCATTCTCCTGCCTTCGCCCCATAACCACTGGTCCCCTTATTAATCAAGAACCTATCTATCTCTGTCTTAAAGACAATCAGTGATTTGACCTCCACGGCCTTCTGCGGCAAAGAGCTCCACAGATTCACCATCCTCTGGCTGAAGAAATTCCTTCTCATCTCTGTTTTAAAGGATCGTCCCTTTAGTCTGAGATGGTGTCGGCTGGTTCTAGTTTTTCCTACAAGTGGAAACATCCTCTCCACATCCACTTTATCCAAGCCTCGCAGTATCTTGTAAGTTTATATATAAGTTTATTTATATAAATTTCTAAATATATATATTTATCTTATAAGTTTATATACTTTGATAAAGTCATCCCTCACTCTCCTGAACACTAGTGGAAATAAGCCCAGCCTTTCTAACCTATCCACATAAGGCAACTTGCTCATTCCATGCATCAATATAGTAAACCTCCTCTGAACCACTTCCAAAGCATTTGCAATCATCAGTAAATATTCCCATTTCTGATCTTATGCTGGAGCAAAGGTCATCACTGAAGCAACTGAGGATGGTTGGGCCTGGGGCACTACCCTGATAATCTCCTGCAGTGATTCCTGGAATGGAGATGATTAACCTCCAACAACCACAATCATCTTCCTTTGTGTCAAGTATGACTCCAAACAGTGGAGGGTTTCCTTCTGATTTCCATTGACTCCAGTTTTGCTCGGGCCCCTTGATTCCCCCTTGAAAGTAACTTAATTGCTGTGTTAATGTAATATTAAAGATTATTATTATTCCATACTCGTTTCAAGCTGTCTTGTTGTGAAGGGCAGTCTCTCTTACTTTACCTCTGGAGTTCAGGGCCGGGATTCTCCGAAATCCTGTCCAAATGTTGACGCCGGCGTAAACAACGGAGTGGTATACGCTGGTGTCATGGGCCTCCTGGCCCAGTTATTCTCCAGATTTCAGGGGGCTAGAATGGTGCCGGAGTGCTGGGGGCTGCTCCGGCGCCGAAAGCTGGCCCTGCACGGCCGCCGCAGGTCTGCGACGGATGCCGCGGGTCTGCGCATGTGCGCAACAGCCGTGTCCGCGCCGGCGCGTGCCCGTGGTTGCCGTCTCCGCGCCGGCTCATGCGCAACATGGCGGAGCCCTATAGGGGCCCGGCATGGAGGAACATAGGCCCCCTCTGGAATGAGAGCGCCCGTCGATTGGTAGCCCCCGATCGTGGGCCTGACCACCACGGAGTCCCCCCCCTGGAGCCGGCTCCCCCTGCCCCCCGCAGCCAGAACGCCGAGGTCCCGTCGGGTGGTACCATATGTGAACCACGCCGGCGGAACTCGGCAGGCACTCGGCTGTTGAGCGCAGAGAATCGCTGCGGGGGACTGTCTACGGTGCTGAGGACCCGGGTTTGATCCCGGCCCCGGGTCACTGTCCATGTGGAGTTTGCACATTCTCCCTGTGTCTGCATGGGTTTCACCCCCACAACCCAAAGCTGTGCAGGTGGATTGCCCCTTAATTGGAAAAGAATAATCTGGTACTCTAAATTTTTAAAAAAAGAATCGCTGCGGGGGCCGCTTTCAACGGGCCCCGACCGGTGCCGCGGCGACTGCACGGGCGCCGATTTTCCGGTCGTCGGAGAATTGGCGACCCGATGCTGCAGCAGAGTGGCGGGATTCTCGTGCCCCCCCCCCCCCCCCCAGCGATTCTCTGACCCGGCGCGGGCTCGGAGAATCCCGGCCCAGATGTTTTGTCCATGTTTGAACTATAGCAAGGTTCAGAGCTGAGTGGCTCTGGTGGAACCCAACTGAGTGTCAGTGAGCATGTTATTGCTAAGCAAGAGTTGCTTGATAGTGTTGTTGATGACCCCTTCCATCTCTTTACTGACGATCGAGAGTAGACTGATGGGGCAGTAGTTGACCAAGTTGAATTTGTTCTGTTTCTTGCGTATAGTGGGCAATTATCCATATTGTCTGTGCCAGTGTTGTAGCTGTAGTGACACAGTTTGGTTAGGGGCACAGCTACTTCTAGGCCACAAGTCTTCAGTACTATTACCAGAATATTATCAGGGGCCATAGCCTTTGCAACATCCTGTGCATTTAGCTGTTTCTTGATAACATGGGGAGTGAATCAAATTGGCTGAAGGCTGCCATCTGTGATGCTGAGGATCTCCAGAGGAGGCCGAGATGGATCATCCACTTGACATTCCTGTCCAAAGATGGTTGCAAAAGCTTCAGTCTTATCTTTTGCACTTACATGCTGGACTCTCCCATCATTGAGGATGGGGATATGTGTGGATCCTCCTCCTCCAGTGAGATGTTTGATTGTCCACCACCATTTGCTGCTTCCGCTGTTTGGTACATTATAGCTGAGTTATAGCGTCACCAGGTTGACACCTCAATTTTAAGTATGCCTGGTGCTGCTCCTGGGATGCCGTCCTGCACTTTTCATTGACCCAGGGTCAATCTCTTGGCTTGGTGGTAATGGTAGAATGGGGGATACGCCAGGCCATGAGGTTACAGGTTGTGGTTCAGTACAATTCTGCTGCTGCTGATGGTCCACAGCACCTCATGGGTGCCCAGTCTTGAATTGCTAGATTTATTTGAAGTCTATCCTATTTAGCACGATGGTAGTGCCACACGACATGATGGAGGATGTACTCAATGTGACGACGAGAGTTAGTCTCCACAAGGACTGTGCGATGGTCAGTCCTACCGCTACTGTCATAGACAGATGCATCTGTGACATTTAGGTTTGAGAGGATGGGATCAATTATGTTTTTCCCTCTTGTTGATTCCCTCACCACCTGCCACATATGCAATCTAGCAGCTACATCCTTTCGTACTCAGCCAGCTCGGTCTCTAATGGTGCTACCAAGCCACTCTTGGTGATAGACATCGAAGTGCCCCATCCTGAGTACATTCATAGTGCCACTCAGTGCCCTGTTCAAGTGGTGCTCAACATGGAGGAGTGCTGATTCATCATTTGACTGGGGACGGTAGGTGGCAATCAGCATCAGGTTTCCTTGCCCATGTTTGACCTGGTGCCACGAGACTTCATGGGGTCCAGAGTCGATGTCGAGGACTCCCAGGCAACTCCCTCGCGATTGCACACCACTGTGCTGCCACCTCGCTGGGGCTGTCATACCGGTGGGACAGGATCGATCCAGGGATGATGATGGTGGTGTCTGAGCCATTGTCTGTACGGTATGATTCCAAGAGTGTTATTATTCAGGTTGTTTCTTGCCTAGTCTGTGAGACTGTGATCATAATTTTGGCATAAACTCCCAGATGTTAGCAAGGAAGATTGAGTTACCATTGTCATTTCTGATGCCTTTTCGTAGTGATTTGATACAACTCCTTGCCAGGCCATCTAAGAGAACAATCACATTGATGTCTGGAGTCATAGGTAGGCCAAACCAAGAAATGACTTCCCTAGTGAACCTATGGGTTTTTACAACAATCAGCAATAGTTTCACAGTCATCATTAGACCTTTAATTCCATATTTTATTCAAATTTCACCATCTACCATGGTGGGATTTGAAGCGAAGTCCCTAGGGCATTATCTTGGGTCTCTGGATTAGTTGTCCCCTGATAATACCATTATGCCACATTGGCTCACCAGCACACTATGTTAATTGTGTAGATGGTTTTACCCTTACAGCTAGTTTTACCATAACCAAACCTTCCATTTATTTATTTCAGATGCACTTAAACTGAAAAAAAACAACTTTTACAAATTTGATGGTTTTCTCCAACTGTTATTTGCACCTGGACACAATTTTCAGTTCCAGTAGGTGTCACATTTATAATTTATAGCACCATCCATCAGTGCAAGTTTGCAATTCTTCATTCTTAAATGGAGTGAAAGCAAATCACATCCACAAAGCTGATCCCAAACAGCACTGTGCATTCTGGGCTATGTACAGTGGTGAGTGGTGAGGGAATGGAAGCAATTTGACATTGGACATTTAAAAAAAAAGAATTTCCCTCCAGTCTGCCCTGCCTTCTGACATCCTGAACTAAAGAAACTCAAGGTAAACATCAAAACTCACAGAGAGCCACCTGAAATAGCTCGGAGAATTGTCAGAAAGGAGGCAATTCTCCACAGAAGTTAACTGCTTTGCTGTCCAATACACTGGCCGAGAGACACAGTGCTACTGAGTACAAACACAGGAAGACACTATCGTGTCGCTGAAGGTTATCAGCAGGTCAATCAGTTGTGACCAAAGCAATCAATATACATTTTTTCAATTGCAAGACCACTTGCAACGTAACAACAGTTGTTGTGGTGTGTCCTAATTGAAATCTTTCTCTCTGAGGCCTGGAAAATAAAGAATTGCCGTGGATTGAATGAAGGCTGGTCCAAACCTTCTGACTTGCTGGAACAAAACAATTTGACCCCCTATCTGCCGCTGATCATGATATGCTTTAAAACTGTTCCAAGATTTTTATTGAACTCAAATTTCCACATCTGACATGGTGGGATTTGAATCTGGGGCCTCTGAGGGGTAGCCTAGTGACGATACCACAATACCATTGACACTTATGCCACTATTTAAAAGGCATTATTCAGGACACTTGGAAAAATTCAGAGCAATCATGCAAAGCCAATCTGGTTTCGTGAAATCATGGACTGGATTCTCCGGTCTCCCTGCCTCATGTTTTTTGGTGGCCCGCCATTCGCTGGCGGCAGGATTCTCTACTCTTGCCGCTTGTCAATGGGATTTCCCATTGAAGCCTCTCCATAGCCCCAGGAAACCCGGAGGCGGGAGTGCACTGCCGAGCCCCCCTCCTGGTCCGACCCTCAGACCTCCTGGACTGACCCCCCCCCCCCCCCCCCCCCCCGCACGCCATACCAGTGTAGCCACCTAAATTGGCCAACTCCCGATTGAAAATGGCGAACGGCAAAGGCTGATGGGAAAGTCAGCCAACACAGACAGAAACCAGCAGGTGCAGGTTTGCTGTGTATTTAACTCTGCAAAATTCCAGACAACATCAATACCAGCGACCATCAGCATAACAATGTAGCAGCCATCCACACATACTGATGAGCAATCCCCGGGAACAATAAGTAACATTTGGGACACACAAAGCAAAGCCAGACTCCCCGGCGCCAGCAAGAGCCAACACAAAGGAGGTGAACGAACACCTCAAGACCGCCCATCGATCAGGGTACCCCTCCAGTATTGGAGAAATTGAACCAATCGATTGGGACAAAGAGTTAAGCCCCAAGTTCAAATTGGTCTCTCTTCAGCTCTCTCTTCGTCCTGCCCGGGTCACCCAGCAACACGAATCAACATTGACCATGACCGGTGCAGTGACCGCCGAAAGAAGTAAGTCTTAATTCAACGCTCACTACGAGATAGGCGCTCCTAGCTACCAACCCGTACCAACTTCGAATCCCGCAGACTCAGAACCTGAATGAAAGGCCATTTGTTCCCTTGACCTGGTGGGCCAGTCCAAAGTTAAGTATGGGCCTGTTAGTTGTAGAAGTAGCTTCGGCGTAGAATTTGTGCATGAGTAGTGATTACGGTGTACAATAAATGTGCTTTGATTTGAATCTTACTAATCGGTGTATTGAGTTATTGATCATTACTCAGATTTGAACCTCGTGGCGGTATCATAAAGATACCTGGCGACTTGTGAGCAAAGGTAATAAAACAGAGCAATTGAACAACCGGAAAGTTAGCAACACCACCACCCCACCTGACCGACTCCACTCATCGCAGACTAATGACCCCTCTGATCAAACACCACCCCCCCCTCTCCCCCGCACAATCTTTCTCCAATTGGCTAACCTTTACAACTTACCTGCGCTCTTTAAATTGTCCCTTTAAACCTCCACTTGATGGCAGCTACTGCCATAAAAAGGTGAACTTACCTCTTCTCACCCCAGTTGCTGCCGGGGGCGCGCTCCGCTGCTCCTGCCTCACCCAGCCTGAGTGAGAGAGGAATGTTAGGTGACAGTTGCTTCAGAATCCCAATGAAGCTAAGTCCACCGAGAGTGGCAATCTGACGGAAATTGCCACTCTGTGGAACTTACGGCCACTTACCGTTAATTTTGAAGAGAATTGAATACAAAGGTAGGGAAGTTATGCTTCAGTTATTCAGAGCAATGGTGAAGCCACGTCTAGAGTACTCTGTACAAAATTGGTCTCCTAATGAAAGGAAGGATGTAAATGCATTGAAAACCATTCAGAAACGGTTTGCTAAACTAATGCTGAGAATGTACTGGATGACTAATGAGGAAAGGTTGGACAGGCTAAGCTTGTATCCGCTGGAGTTTAGAAGAGTAGGAGTTGACTTGATTTAAACATATAGGGCGAAATTCTCCCGAAACGGAGCGATGTCCTCCGACTGGCGCCCAAAACGGCGCCAATCAGACGGGCATCGCGCAGCCCCAAAAGTGCGGAATGCTCCGCATCTTTGGGGGCCGAGCCCCAACATTGAGGGGCTAGGCCGACGCCGGAGGAATTTCCGCCCCGCCAGCTGGCGGAAACGGCCTTTGTTGCCCCGCCAGCTGGCGGGGAAATTACATCTCGGGGCGCGTATGCGCGGGAGCGTCAGCGGCCGCTGACAGTTTCCCACGCATGCGCAGTGGAGGGAGTCTCTTCCACCTCTGCCATGGTGGAGACCGTGGCGGAGGTGGAAGGGAAAGAGTGCCCCCACGGCACAGGCCCGCCCGCGGATCGGTGGGCCCTGATCGTGGGCCAGGCCACCGTGGGGACACCCCCCGGGGCCAGATCGCCCCGCGCCCCCCCCAGGACCCCGGAGCCCGCCCACGCCGCCTTGTCCCGCCGTTCAAAAGGTGGTTTAATCCACGCCGGTGGGACAGGCAATTTATCGGTGGGACTTCGGCCCATCCGGGCCGGAGAATCGTGGGGGTTGGCCCCGGTGCCGGAGACTTCGGCAACCGGCGGGGGCGGGATTCACGCCAGCCCCCGGCGATTCTCCGACCCGGCGGGGGGTCGGAGAATGACGCCCATAAGCTCCTGAGGGGTATTGACAGGGTGGATGTGGTGAGGATGGCCGGAATTCTCGGGCCAGTGCGATTCGCTTTTCCCGCTGGCAGCGCACCCCCGCTTGCGGATATCCTGGCGGCGTGGTGTGGCTTCAATGGGAAATCCTATTGACAAGCAGCGGGTGCATATAACCCTGCTGTCAGCGGATTGCAGGCACGCCACCGAGAAACACACAGCTAGAGAACCAGAGAATCCAGCTCCACGTTTCCTCTTGTGAGAGACTAGCACGAGGGTTGATGTTTAACAATAAAGGGTCGACCATTTAAGACGGAGATGAGGCAACATTTTTTCTCTGAGACGGTCATAACATTTTGGAGCTGCCTCAAAAGGTGGTGAAAGTAATTTATTTTAATGTTTTTAAGGTGGAGGGATTTTGATAAGCAAGGATGCGAAAAGCTATTGGAGCAGGTGGGAATGTGCAGTTGAGGTCACAGTCATATCAGCCATGATCTTATTCATTGGCGAAGCAGGCTTGAAGGGCCAAATGACCTAAGCCTGCTCCTAATTCATATCTTTGTATATACTACTTCAGGGTAGTGTTCAAGGCCCAACCATCTTCAGCTGCTTAACCAATGACCTTCGTCCCATCATAAGGGCAGACATGGTGATGTGCGCTAATGCTTGTGCAATGTTCAGCACCATTCACGACTTCTCCGTCACTGAAGCAGGTCATGTCCAAATGCAGAAAGGGTACAGAGTACTCTGTGGTGTCACCATTGCTCTGCATAACCACCATCCTGGGAGTTATCATTGATCAGAAGCTGAACTGGACTAGCCATGTAAATAACGTGGCTACGAAAACAGATCAAAGGGCAGGAATCTTGTGGGAATAACTCACCTCCTGTTTCTTCAAAGCCCGTCCATAATCTGCAAGGCACAAGTCAGGAGTGTGATGGAATACTCTCCACTTGCCTCGATGAATGCAGTTCCAACAACATTCAAGAAGCTGGACACCAACCAGAACTAAGCAGCCTGCTTCATGGGCACCGTTACCACAAACATTCACTCCCTCCATTACCGCAGCACAGTACCATCTACAAAATACACTACAGGAACTTACCAAGGCTCTTTAGGTATTATTTTCCAAACTCACGATCACTGGCATCTAGAAGGACACAAGTAGCAGATTTACCCTGACACCACCATCTGGTAGTCTCCCTCCAAGCCACTCCCCATCCTGACTTGGAAATATATCGCTGTTCCTTCACTGTCGCTGGGTCAAGATCTTGGAACTCCATCCCTAACTGCACTGTGGGTGTATTTACTCCACATGGACTGCTGCAGTTCAAGAAGGCAGTTTAACACCACCTTCTCTAGGGCAATTAGGGATGGGTAATAAATGCTGGCTCAGCCAGTGACATCCATACCCGGTAAATAAGTAACTCTTTATATCCTGTGATGCTTAGTTGTTCATCCACATTTGAAAGACTAGACCAAGAAAGGGAACATGCCAAATATGAAAAATAAATATCTTGATCTATAAACTAGGCAACATTGTGTAGATCTACCGACGTGTACAAGTTGTTGTACTTAGGTTTTGACTGGAAATCAATTTTAAGTTTGATGCATGGGTGTCCTTTTTTGTGAACATAAAGTACAAGTGAAAGGCAATATGTTATGATTTAACATAGTTTCCTTCAAAACAATTTTCTCAATCTATCATTGTTAATATAAATGTTTCATCATACAAGCAGCTGAACTAATGGTCAATAATGACCTAAATATTCTGGTCAGCTATTCATGTAATTTTACTTAGAGCCCCGACAGTGCAGAAGGAGGCCATTTGGCCCATCGAGTCAGCACTGACACTCTGAAGGAGCACTCCAGCCAAGCTCACTTAACTGCCCCATCCCAATACCCACCCCCCTCAACCCAACCTGCACATCTCTGGACACCAAGGGGCAATTTAGCATAGCCAATCCACCTAACCTGCACATCTTCACATTGTGGGAGGAAACCGGAGCACCCGGAGGAAACCCACGGGAGAAAGTGTTAACTCCACACTTAAATATACGCTTTCGCTGGACTTTTGTATTAGAAGTTCCAGTCAGCCTGTGATTCAAATAAAAAGCGCAGTACCCTCTATGGCATTTGTGTTAACAGCGCAAGGAACTGTGCACCCCCTTAACCAATTGGAGTGAGGAATCATTAATGAGCAGGGCAGAGTCTGGGTCAGGAAGTGTCAGTTAGAATGGTCAATCCACCATCAAATCAAGTTTGGAAAAGGAAGTGAAGAGAGGGGAAGACAGGTTTTGATTAAATGAGAGAAGAATAGCAGCAATGAGGAAAGATTTTTAAAAAAATGTATTTTAGATCTCCAGCAATAATTAAACCCTGAAGGAATAGCACTTGTAAAATATTAATGATCGACACAACAGAGTAATGACAGTGATTGCAATTTATCACGAAGTCAACAATTGTTTATACTGAAATAGATAATCTGATATCCTGATAATCTTTATTGTCACAAGTAGGCTTACATTAACACTGCAATGAAGTTAGTATGAAAATCCCCTAGTCGCCACATTCTACCGCCTGTTCGGGTACACAGAGGGAGAATTCAGAATGTCAAATTCACTTCACAAGCATGTCTTTCGGGATTTGTGGGAGGAAACCAGAACACCCGGAGGAAACCCATGCAGACGAATCATAACGATGAATTATAGTTTATGCCTAAGAGGTAAATACACCAAACTTAAGCATTCAACCACATTTCCATGGAGCCTCTTGTAATGATGTGCAGTAACAGTGTATATAAAGAGTTAGGAGTTAAACTAAAAAGTAGGACCTCAAAGGTAGTAATCTCAGGATTGCTACCTGTGCCATGAGCTAGTCAGAGTAGGAATGTCAGGATAGATAGGATGAATGCGTGGCTCGAGAGATGGTGCAAGAGGGAGGGATTCAAATTTCTGGGGCATTGGAACCAGTTCTGGGGGAGGTGGGACCAGTACAAACCGGACGGTCTGCACCTGGGCAGGACTGGAGCCGATGTCCTGGGGGGGGGGGGGTTTGCTAGAGCTATTGGGGAGGGTTTAAACTAATGTGGCAGGGGGATGGGAACCGATGTAGGAAGTTGGAAGGTAGTAAAACAGGGACAGAAACAAAAGGCAGTAAGGGGGAAAGTGTAAGGCAGAGAAGCCATAGTCAAAAATCAAAAAGGGCGACAGTACAAGGTACAGTGACTGAGGGGAGCTCAGTGAATAGGCCCAGTAATACTAAAAGGAATAAAACGGGAAGTAAAAACATTAATGGTAAGCGACGCGGCAGGTTGTTACATGAAGATATGGGTTCAATGACAAGGAAAATTAGGAGAAAAGTTAAGAGGAAATATAACTTAGGAGAGGTTACTGATCGAGGTGTTAAGATTCAGAACAGAGGTAAAAAAGCCAACATAAGTGTACTTTACTTAAATGCTGGTAGTATTCGGAATAAGATAAATGAATTGATGGCACAAATCATCGTGAATGACTATGATTTGGTGGTTATTACTGAAACATGGTTAAAGGATGGTCATGACTGGGAGTTAAATATCCGAGGGTATCAAACTATTCGGAAGGACAGAGTGGATGGCAAGGGAGGTGGTGTAGCTCTGCTATTTAAGGATGACATCCGGGCAATAGTAAGGGATGACATCGGTGCTATGGAGGATAAGGTTGAATCCATTTGGGTGGAAATCAGGAATATTAAGGCGAAAAAGTCACTGATAGGAGTAGTCTATAGGCCACCAAATAGTAACATTATAGTGGGGCAGGCAATAAACAAAGAAATAACGGATGCATGTAGAAATGGTCCAGCAGTTATCATGGGGGATTTTAATCTACATGTCGATTGGTTTAACCGGGTCGGTCAAGACAGCCTTGAGGAGGAGTTTATAGAATGTATCCGCGATTGTTCCCTAGAACAGTATGTAATGGAACCTACGAGGGAACAAGCGGTCCTAGATCTAGTCCTGTGTAATGAGACAGGATTGATTCAGGATCTCACAGTTAGGGATCCTCTTGGAAAGAGCGATCACAATATGATGGAATTTAAAATACAGATGGAGGGTGAGAAGGTCAAATCAAACACTAGTGTTTTGTGCTTAAACAAAGGAGATTACAATGGGGTGAGAGAAGAACTAGCTAAGGTAGACTGGGAGCAAAGACTTTATGGTGAAACAGTTGAGGATCAGTGGAGAACCTTCCAAGCTATTTTTCACAGTGCTCAGCAAAGGTTTATACCAACAAAAAGGAAGGACGGTAGAAAGAGGGAAAATCGACCATGGATATCTAAGGAAATAAGGGAGAGTATCAAATTGAAGGAAAACGCATACAAAGTGGCAAAGATTAGTGGGAGATTAGAGGATTGGGAAATCTTTAGGGGGCAACAGAAAGCTACTAAAAAAGCTATAAAGAAGAGTAAGAACTATTATGAGAGTAAACTTGCTCAGAATATAAAATCAGATCGTTAAAGTTTCTACAAATATATAAAACAAAAAAGAGTGGCTAAGGTAAATATTGGTCCTTTAGAGGATGAGAAGGAAGATTTAATAATGGGAGATGAGGAAATGGCTGAGGAACTGAACAGGTTTTTTGGGTCGGTCTTCACAGTGGAAGACACAAATAACATGCCAGTGACTGATAGAAATGAGGCTATGACAGGTGAGGACCTTGAGAGGATTGTTATCACTAAGGAGGTAGTGATGGGCAAGCTAATGGGGCTAAAGGTAGACAAGTCTCCTGGCCCTGATGGAATGCATCCCAGAGTGCTAAAAGAGATGGCTAGAGAAATTGCAAATGCTAGTGATAATTTACCAACATTCACTAGACTCGGGGGTGGTCCCGGCGGATTGGAAATTAGCAAACGTGACACCACTGTTTAAAAAAGAAGGTAGGCGGAAAGCGGGTAATTATAGGTCAGTGAGCTTAATTTCGGTAGTAGGGAAGATGCTGGCATCTATCATCAAGGAAGAAATAGCGAGGCATCTGGATGGAAATTGTCCCATTGGGCAGACGCAGCATGGGTTCATAAAGGGCAGGCCGTGCCTAACTAATTTAGTGGAATGTTTTGAGGACATTACCAGTGCGGTAGATAATGGGGAGCCAATGGATGTGGTATATCTGGATTTCCAGAAAGCCTTTAACAAGGTGCCACACAAAAGGTTGCTGCATAAGATAAAGATGCATGGCATTAAGGGTAAAGTAGTAGCATGGATAGAGGATTGGTTAATTAATAGAACACAAAGAGTGGGGATTAATGGGTGTTTCTCTGGTTGGCAATAGGTAGCTAGTGGTGTCCCTCAGGGATCAGTGTTGGGCCCACAATTGTTCACAATTTACATAGATGATTTGGAGTTGGGGACCAAGGGCAATGTGTCCAAGTTTGCAGACGACACTAAGATGAGTGGTAAAGCAAAAAGTGCAGAGGATACTGGAAGTCTGCGGAGGGATTTGGATAGGTTAAGTGAATGGGCTAGGGTCTGGCAGATGGAATACAATGTTGACAAATGTGAGGTTATCCATTTTGGTAGGAATAACAGCAAAAGGGATTATTATTTGAATGATAAAATATTAAAACGTGCAGAGAGACCTGGGTGTGCTAGTGCATGAGTCGCAAATAGTTGGTTTACAGGTGCAACAGGTGATTAAGAAGGCAAATGGAATTTTGTCCTTCATTGCTCGAGGGATGGAGTTTAAGACTAGGGAGGTTATGCTGCAATTGTATAAGGTGTTAGTAAGGCCACACCTGGAGTATTGTGTTCAGTTTTGGTCTCCTTACTTGAGAAAGGACGTACTGGCACTGGAGGGTGTGCAGAGGAGATTCACTAGGTTAATCCCAGAGCTGAAGGGGTTGGATTACGAGGAGAGGTTGAGTAGACTGTGACTGTACTCGTTGGAATTTAGAAGGATGAGGGGGGATCTGATAGAAACATATAAAATTATGAAGGGAATAGATAGGATATACGCGGGCAGGTTGTTTCCACTGGCGGGTGAAAGCAGAACTCGGGGGCATAGCCTCAAAATAAGGGGAAATAGATTTAGGACTGAGTTTAGGAGGAGCTTCTTCACCCAAAGGGTTGTGAATCTATGGGATTCCTTGCCCAGTGAAGCAGTAGGAGCACCTTCATTAAATGTTTTTAAGATAAAGATAGATAGTTTTTTGAAGAATAAAAGGATTAAGGGTTATGGTGTTCGGGCCGGAAAGTGGAGCTGAGTCCACAAATGATCAGCCATGATCTCATTGAATGGCGGAGCAGGCTCGAGGGGCCAGATGGCCTACTCCTGCTCCTGGTTCTTATGTTCTCATGTTCTTATAAGTGTATATGACAAGTTTATATAGCCTCTGAATATGAGGTACAAGAGGAACGGGACACTAGAACCAGACAGAGCCAGTCATGGCCAGAGTTACAGAAGATGTCCGTAGCATGGTTAGAAGCTCCACAGTTTGGTTTGCAGTAGTTTACCCTACCCACAGTTTATTCAACATTAAATAACTAGTCTTGAACTAGATGTTCTGTCATACACTGATTCAATTATTTTCCGAGTACGCAACCATGTTTCTCAGTAAGATATCATTCTCACACAATTCCTGGAGGAGCAGATCATCTTGGACACCAAACTGCAATCACGATTTCTGTCTTTAACTGCACCTGTGGGTTTGTTAGAAGATATTGTCTGCTTTCAATGTGAATACGATGAGTGTCATTGACCTCACCATTATCTCTACTTCACACTCTGGTCCACGGAATCGGCAGTTTGAATAAACACCACAGCTGGGTTTTTTTGGTGGTTGCAATACGCTGGAAAATTTAATTTCTTTTATATTTTAAATGGGCTAGAAATTGCTACAGATCTTCGGAGAAAAGAAATAAGAATTATTTTACATGATTTGTAATTATGCCTGAAATACTTCTTAAATTCCTCAAGAAGATGAGTGAGGTAGGTGTGAGCAATTCCAAATAGTGAAATGCAAGCATTTTTACTCTGTATTCACAAACATTGACCGTCTGTGCTTATTAATACATTGAGGTGTACCCTCTTTCTGTAACACAAAAATTATTTGCTTGGAAAGTAAATTCATGCTAATGGCGCACTTTACTTACAGGCAAGGTAAACTAGAATAATGGACCCTATTCACTTGGGGATAAGGCACATTTATCATGTTGCTAGGGTCTAGAGTATGGCAATCCAGCAGAATTTGCAGAAAATTGCTTTCAGCCTGTGAATGATGAATCTGTGCAAATTATTAAAGCTAAGCCAATGACCCCCACTCTTTGTGGCGAGCGGTGATTATACTTACGTCAACTGTATTAAAACATGCTGTTGTGCTGCATTGTGTAGAAACAAAGGAAATGTGGGTTAAGTGTGAGGTTGTGCTCTGCAGTGTGGATCTAATAATGCAGACTGCGCCCAGCAAAACCAAAACTTGCAGTTAGGATTGGCAGCAAGATTAACAATGATGCCTGGGCTGCTTTACCTCTCGTTGCCTGGTTGAGTCTTTTTTTCATGTGTATCTTGGCTACGAGAGGTTGCAGACCCTATTCAATTATTAAAGAGCATTGCTTCTCAATTTCTGGCTTTACTTCAGTCCGATGACCCTGATCTTTGGTTACGTGCTGTAGAGGGACACAGGCAAGTCAGAGGACCTTCTTTTGGGTCTGTTCCTCAGTCTGCCATAGGTAGCCATCCAAACACTAAAGAAAGACCATAGAGGAGGAAAGGCTTAGATTACAGGCCAACATAGGTGGGATTATCAAATGGACAGAACAGTGGCAAATGGTATTTAACTCTGAAAGGTGTGAGTCATTTATGACTAACAAGGCAAGGGAATACACAATGCACGATAGGACACTAGGAAGTACAGATGACCAGAGGGACCTGGGGGTGCATGTCCATAGATCCTTGAAGGCAGCAAGACAGATAGATAAGTTGATTAAGGAGGCAGGTGGGGCACTTGCCTTTATTAGCCGAGGCATAGAATATAAGACCAGGGAGTTTATGATGGAGCTGTATAAAATGTTTGTTCAGCTACAGATAGAGTGCTGTGTGCAGTTCTGGTCACCGCACTTCTGTAAGGATGTGATTACACTAGAGAGGGTGCAGAGAGGAGATTCACCAGGATGTTGCCTGTGCTGATGCATTTCAGCTAGGAAAAGAGGCTGGAGCAAAGAAGGCTGAGGGGGGAACTGATTGAGGTGTACAAAATGGGCTTGGTTAGGGTTGGAAGGAAGAAACCTTTTCCCTTCTTTGAGAGGGCCAATGGTCCATCCACCCCATCCCCACAGCCCACCTCCTGCCCACCACCCCGGCACTGGCAGAAGCCCCCCAGCGAGTCGCTCCAGAGAAAAAGCACTCACTGAGAACCCTTCCTACATCTTCTGAGTTAACCCACAAGTTACTATGCACATCTCTGGTAGTCTCAATTTTTTCATATTGTCTCTTTGATTTCCTAGTTTCCATTTTTACTCCACCCTATACACCTCTCAGCTTTGTATCGTATAATATCCTTTGTGACTGTCATAAGGTTTCTTTTTCTGCTTTATCGTGGCCTGTGTGCAGCTGGATAACCAGGGGACTCTAGATTTGGCAGTAGCCCCCTTTTTCTTTGGTGGGACATATTTACGCTGGGCCTGTAGACTTCTGCTTTTGAAAGCCTTCCACTGATTTGACACAGTTTTTCCTTCTAATAGCTATATCCAGTCCACTCTTGCCAGCTCATCTCTCAGCTCTGCAAAATTTGTCTTCTCCCAATTCAGAACTTTCGCTCCTGTCCTAGCTTTGTCCTTTTCCATAATGATGCTGAACTTACCTAGGTTATGGTCACTATCACCAAAATGGTCCCCCACTGCTAATTCATCCACTTACCCAGCTTCATTTCCTAAGATTAAATCTGGAATTGCGCCCCCTATCATCGGACTTGTGATGTGCTGGATTTCCCATTGTTTGTACCCTCCACCGCCGAGGAACCCACGGCAGGGGGAACCGTTGGCAGGACTAAAAGGTCCTGCTGGCAGAACCGGCTAGAAAATCCCACCCAAAATATATTCTGTACTCTTAATATAACCCACAATAGACAGTTATTAAGGATGTAATACTCACAACCTTGGAGAAGGACAATGGCAGTGCCCACCAACACAGCTGAGACCTTCCGTGACAAATGAGTACCACAATGGCATGGATTGCTTTGTGGATGCCACAACCGATATTGAAAACGGAGTCTTATGGTTCCTGTTGCTTTGTGCAAAATTATTAGAGGAAATGAGAAATGGACACATATTTGGAAAGTTGTTGAAGATTTTTCCAGAGGTAGGTGAGCTGAAAGCAAATCAAATGCTTCACAAAACATTTATCATAATGGTGTCTTTGGGCTTGCTGTTAAATGAATATTGTTGTTGTTGAGAATGAATCAACTTTAACAGCTGTTGTCCACACTTGATGTGTTTTATTCACAAAAGCATCATCACTGCCTGTAACTAAACTGAAGACCAAAAACAACTTCTTCGATCTAAAAATAAATGGGAAATAATAGTTTGGGTGAATTTTGTACACTATAAACTAACTTATCTGTATGTTAGACAGCTATAATGTTGCTGGAACACCTTAGGTTACTCAAAACACATTCTTTTCATTAATAATCATGCTTTGCACCAAGTTACAATCCCAATTTTGTTTTGTAATGCTGAAAAACATTCTTTCTCCCTATCTCTGCAGGGTACAGCAGGAGGTTCAGATGATAGCATAAATCATAATCGTAAATCTTCAATAAGCACTTAACACCTTCTGAACCCCTCCCACTATAACCACCAAAGAATGTGTCATGAAACATTGTGATCTATTTTTTATGTGGAGCAGCACAGCAAAAATAGGTAACCAAAATACTGATTTAACCACAGATACAGACTTCAGTACAATTCTCAAGAGTAAAGCTCTGATAAGATGGAAATTATGTTTGGGAATATTTTCAAGGCTGTAGAAGACCCTTGGGGTTTGGATGAAGATTGTGAAAGTGCTCCGAGGTAACCTTGAAAACACGGCAAGCCATCAAATATTCTCTATACGGCGCATCAAGAGGTGGAAATGCTCGCATAAATCACAAAAGCAAAGTTGAACTAAGTCCATTAACACCTATCGAACCCTTCCTACCACTGTCATCTCAAGAGATATCACAAACACTACTGTGAATGTTTCATTCCATATAAAAATAAGATTTAAAAAACCTCTGTATGAAGATTTTGGTTATTGCATAATGAATTGTATTAAGCTGAACTGCCTGTTGTTATTTTGACAAATGTATAGCACGCTCACCACCTATAATCCAGTACATATTACTGAAAGATTGTCACAGAAGGAAAAGTTTCAGATGGCGGCAGAGAGCAGAAAACAATTCAAACTTATAAATTTCAAAGAAATAGAATTTGGATTTTGGACTTTATCATACGGAAGCACACAATTGTGCACACAAAGGTGGGATTACTGGGTTGCGAGGATAGGGTGGAGGTGTGGGCTTAGGTAGGGTGCACTTTGCAAAGGGCCGGTGCAGATTTGATGGGCCGAATGGCCTCCTCTGCACGGTAAATTCTATGACTCCATGAATTGTTTGGCTGCAGAACGAGGCCATTTGGACATTGTGTCTGCACCAACTCTCCGAATGAGCAACTCACCTGGTGCCATCCCCCTGCCTTCTCTCCATAACCCGCCACATTCTTCCTTAAAGATAGCCATCTACACATGTAAGCCCAAAATGATATTAAAATCATAACTGGCCAATCTTCCCAAGCATTGATCAGGATCAGGGAAACAGCAGGGTGAACATCTGTGTGACACATGATGCCGGCCTGAACCCACATTTCCCAGATAAAGGACCGTCAAATGAATAATAGTTTATCAATAACTTCTCCACAACTCTCTTTTGTATGAATGTGACCTTTAAATGACTGAACAATTAAATATGCTATTCAGGCAGTTCAACAGTGACCAACCCTTTGTGTTGGGTGGAAGATCACATGAACCAGCTGAAAACAGAAATACAGGCAATTAATCGCCAGCTTCAGTTTTGCTAGAATAACTTTAGGAACCCAAAGTTAATCCCCAAATAATGTCCCACAGCAATTCCTTTAAAAACAATTTAACAATAATATAGACTGGAATGATGTAAAATATAGCCAACATTTAATATTGACGTAAGAGCTTTAAAAACAGCAAAGTGTGTAAAATGATTTGGAAAAAGCTGAATCGTAGTTTTGTATAAGGCTCAAAATTATGTTTTGTCCTTTGTCAGAGTGCCAGGTCACGAAAAATCTGTTACATTTATAAATTATCAGCGGGACTTTTAAACTCTCAAGAATCAGCTGGGATGCGAATGGGTGACAGGGTTAAATTTTGATTGGGAGCATTGCCAATGGAGGCACGTTTGGACGGTAGTGTGAATGTGACTTTCCAAAGCCAGGGATTTAATTATTTTGGGCAGGTGGATACTTGCTGGCACAATTACACTCCATAGGAGATATTAATGAGCTCTTTTTAAATTGTTTCTAACTTGGCTCCAAATTGTACTTGAGCAGCAAGGGCTTTCCAGAGCTTGGGGAACGAACTAGGGAAAGCGAGGCAAGTTTCAGGTGTGTATTTAAACTTCCCATTGTCCATTGTGAAAAAATATTGCTCACTTCTAGCAGCTGGTGCCACAGATTCCTCTGACAAATGTTTGGCAGAGCTTGTTTGTGTGGATGCAGCTCTTTTTCAGCTTGGGAGGCTTGCAAAGTGACAAAATCATGATGGGAGGCATGTAGATATGTTTGACAGAAAAATCAGCTGGGGGAAAGACTGCCACCATCTGCCGCAGTGGCAATATGTTGGGGTAGGATCAGCACATACAGAGGGCAGAGGTGGAGAGGGCTGGAGATTGCAGGAGGCACAGCCTGTGACGTAGGATTTACAGACAGACAGTTAGCTTTCTGGACCGATCAGGGGAGTTGTGCTGACATTATCACATGACAGACATCTGTAGTTCTTTCCAGGAAGGCCTGCTGCCTGTTAGCCTGGTGCGTGCATGTTATTAATGGCTGTGGAAGTGACCACGATTGTCAACATTTTATGCCTCAGGAGCTTTCCAGGATGCAATTGCCATCTGACCCAAATTCCCCCAGTGGACTGCACTTGACTACACGAGACAGGTCACTGATAACAGGGTCAGGCAGTAAATTTCCCCAATCTTATCAACAGCCAGAACGAGTGGAAACTTTAATTTGTCTCTACGACAGGATTCCCACAGGTACAGGGCAGAACCAACTGCACACGCATGGCAGTGTGAGCAGCATTACAATGACCAGCAATGTTTACAAACGACAAGTGACATGTGTCCGTTGATGAACATTGTGGTGATATGCATCACTGTAAATACACTAAGACTAAGTAAACACTAGAGGGAGCACCAGAGACATCATGACATGCAGACAGACAGCTAATGAACACTTAGAATAGGACACGAGCAATGGCCAGTCAAGACACCCAGAGGTGACACTACCACAAGCGGGCAACCCATATAAAAGGACAGGGCACACATGCTCTTTCTCTTTTCACAGGCAACACTCAGAGAGAAGGACAGGGGCAGATCAGAAGCATCACACCCACCGCATGGCTTAGAGCAGACTGGTTAGTTAGATTGAGTTACTATAGCAAGATTAGCAGGAGAGTCGAACTCAAGTAGGAGAATTGGTAACTGTTCAATAAATGTGTTAAACCTATCTCCAAGTCTGAGCCTTCCTTTGTCAGAGCATACATCAAGGAAGCAGCTTATGCTACATGAAGAAGCATAACACAACAAACATTTGGCATGGAACCACAAGAAGAGGTTTAAGCAGACTTAGTGGCTGTCTAAAAGATGACAGAGCATGTCCCCTCCAAACTTGGGCGCACGCACCCTGTGAAGAATTCACCAATGAAGTACAGGAACACTCAACAGTCTCACGGAACGCCAAGCATGCTATTGAACAAGTCATTAGGATGTTAAAAATGTGCTTCATGTTCTGAGATAGGTCGGGAAGTGTCCTTCGATCGACCCCACTGAGGGTGTCCACAATGATGTCGGCGGGCTGTGCCCAACACAACTTTGTGCCACCAAGAGGATGCAGGAGGAGAAAGAAGATGAAGTGTCTCATCACTTGTCTTTGGATGGGAAGAATGTAGACAGAGAGGATGAAGAATGGGCACCTCTTACCGAACCAGCTGCTTGCATTGCTGCCCAGGGTGCCAGGTGTGCCTTTATATCCCTTCGAGTTTCAGTGGAGGGAGAGATCAATAATTGAATGATGAGAAACTGAGAATTGTGGTTGTCAAGATTGTGACTTTGCCAGAATTAAACCGCATTCCTTTCTTTAGTCTTCCTGGACTCACACACAGCAAGTGTAATGGCCAACCTGTAAGAATGAAATAAAGTCAATGTGTGCATGTCAGTGGTATGTGTAATTCTCTGAGCACACTGTTCCTCCCTGTCCCGTTGACAGGAGGCAGACATGCCAATTACCTCCAGGGCCTTCCTCCTCTGTATGTGAGAGCTGTACTCAATGTGGTAGTCCTCTTGCTGTCCCTCTTCCGAGCAATCCAAACTCCCTTCTCAAGAAGGGGTGAGAAAGGCAGACCTGCGAGTGAATGAAGATAAGTTATTCACCCCCTGGAGGCAGCGCAATCAGTGAGGGTGACTGTGAGACTGAAATCATAAGGATTCGAGTGGATGGCAATCGTGGTTGGATAAATGTGGGGAGGGTGAGGAAATGCATAGAAATTGAAGGCTGGGTGCTTCTGAAAGTTGAGTGTGTGTGAGGAGTGTGTGATAGAGAATACTTAGCAAAACAGAATGAAAAGGGTGTGTGGGTCCATACAATGGAAGGGTGGTGGGGAATCAGTGTTTAAAGATGGGTTTTAGTTACCTCATCAAATCCATTGGATTTCCCTGGCCTAATTAGGACATTAAGCCACTTGCAATGCTTCATCTAAACTCTTCAGCTGTGTCCAACCAGCCTTCTTGGTGAGAATTGCATGTCTTTTCCTCCTATCACTGAGGAAATGTCTGTCTCCCCTGCTTCTGACTACGCCCAGCAATTTTTCCTGCACTGCGCCATTGAATCTGAGTGCTGCCTGAGTGCTTTGTGTCCTAAACATTTGCGTTTTGTTTTGTTAAATAAAGCTGAAACCTGGCTGTTCATCACACCCACAAAGCCATTTGGAGCCACAAAACTGGGAAGTCGACATTAATTGTTCCATCTGAGTCGAGATTGCAGATTCAGACCACATTGTATAACTTCGAAGCCACCTTTAGGTGAACATCAGGGTCTTGATCTCTATTGTATTGCAACACATACAGTGAAACAGGGCAAAGTCACTCTGCAATCTAAGAAGTTTGTATTTTCAGTCACATTGAAACATTTAATGCTGCAGAATCGTACAGATAATCTGCTCTGTATCTGGGCCTAAAGAGTTCCTTTTTGGAAAGATCTGCTTGAGTGCAGCAGTCTATTAAAACACTACCTCTTTGTGAATTTGGCATTATCTCCCATGCCTTGCTGTTGAGATAATTTATTGACGAACATTATCTGAGGAACAATATGCACAAGAGGCCTGCTTGATCGGCCAGCTGTGCAAAATGTGTGTACTTTTGAAAACACAGAAGGGCCTGATTTCCCCCTGCCCCTTGCTTTAGGGAGTGTTTTGCTATGCTCTTGACGTAGCATAAGCTGCTTCCTTGATGTGCACTCTGACAAAGGAAGGTTCAGACTTGGAGATCGCTTTAACACATTTATTAAACTGTTACCAATTCTCGCACTTGGATTCGACTCTCCTGTTAATCCTGCTATAGCTACTCAGGCTAACTAACCAGTCTGCTGCAATCCACGTGGTGGATGTGATGTGTTTCAAATCGACCCTGTCTGTACTCACTAAGTGTGTCCACTGGAAAGAGGCTGAGCATGTGTGCTGTGTCCTTTTATATGGGTTGGTGTAATGCCCCCCTGTGGTAGTGTCACATCTGGGTGTGTTGTGACTGCCCATTGGCCGTGTCCTATCTTACTGACCTATTGGTTGAATGTCTGTGTGTCATGATGTCTCTGGTGCTCCCCCTGGTGTTGAGCTAGGTGTAGTGTGTTCACATTAACCCCTTGTGTATTTACAGTGATACATATCACCACATCCCCCCTTTTTTCGTGTTACATATTTTCTGTACAGTGTTAAAGAAAATTGAACAAAATAGGTAGATAAGCGATGCTATGTACAAGTTATGATGACTGTGATAACAATACCATAGTATACAAGACCAAATAATAGTTGCGATAACTTTGAGGACAAGACAATACAAAATAAAAGTTATGAGTCCAATAGTTCATGAATTTATATGTTCTAGTATAGAAGTGTCAATGGTGACATTGTCATTCCCTTGTGAACGCCAAGTGTGTCCTGATGTTTGGTCATCAGGAGGTATTTAAATGTTCAAATCACTTCATTGACTGATTTGGACTCTTTCTTTCGATGCTTATGGTAGCAATTCTTGATGGCGTCTGTCCTGAAAGCCGGGTTGCCTGTTGGTAGTGTAGCAAACGTGAATTGGTAAGATGCATCGTCCTGCCATGGTATGTCATTGTACTGAGCTGAGCAGTAACCGTGTCCCTCATTTGCAGAGTTGTACCATGTCGTACCAGTCGTAGTCCCAGTGTTGTTGTTTTTGTCGTGCTTTGTTGCACTCAAGGACCACAGTCTGTGGCTAATACGGGTCCTTCACACAGTTACTCGTGTCAGCGTCCTTTGTGGCATCTGTTGTTTCCTTGAGCGTGCCGTCACTGAGTTTGCGGCTCTCCCCGCCTGGAGTGATATCCGGCTTACTTGAATCAGCTTTGGCTTGTCGATGCTCCCCATCCGGAGTCATTGCAGGTTCACTTGAGTCAGCTGAGGTTTCTTGATGCTCCCCATCCCCTGGAGTCAAAACATTCAGGAATACATTTGCTTGTGGAGAGGCTTGTGTGGATGAGGTTTGAATTAACGTGGTGTCACAGGAGTCACCAGTAGTCTCACCATGATTGTCAAGTGCTTCTGTACACACTAGCTGAGGTCTGTCATGTTGTACATCTGGTATGGGAAGTGGGATGCCGTCGTCACTTGTCGCACATACAGTGGGTAGAGCCTCATTGTCTTCTTGCTTTGCACTTGAGCGTGGTAGGCTGTCATAGTGTGCTTGCTGTTCACTTGAGCATGGTAGACTGTCATAGTCTTCTTCTTGTTCACTTGAGCATGGCAGACTTTCATAGTCTTTCTGTTGTTCACTTGAGCGTGGTAGACTTCCATCGTCTGTTGCTGGTTGCTCAGAGGAGGTTGCTAGACCCTCGTGGTCTTGTTTATGCAAGGACTGCGCTCTGGAGCCTTGCGTTCCTTCCATCGTGGAGTTCGTCCACGAACTCGCTGTGGAGGCTTGTGTCACTCCCTCTGTGGAGTCTTGCATTGTGTGGAATCGTGCATTGGTCTCGCTGTGGAGACTGTCATCACTTCTTGTTCATGCAAGGACTGCGCTCTGGAGTCTTGCGTTGCTTTTATCGTGGAGGCTGTCCACGAGCTCGCTGTGGAGGCTTGTGTCACTCGAGTCACTTGTTCATGCAAGGACTGCGCTCTGGAGTCTTGCGTTGCTTCTATCGTGGAGTCTGTCCACGAGCTCGCTGTGGAGGCTTGTGTCACTGGAGTCACTTCTTGTTCATGCAAGGACTGCGCTCTGGAATTCACTCTTGTCTTGCCCTTTGGAGAACTTGAATGTTTTGAAGATTTCTTCTGCTCTTGCACCCGCGATGGTGAGCAGAATCCCTGTCTTTTCAGCATCGGCCACGTCTTGTAGGTCAGCTGCTATCAGGAAGATCTCAAACCTTTGCCTGAATGCACACCAGTTTGCACTGAGATTGCCGTGGCACCTGTATGACTGTAGAACCGGAATCTCGAACAACTTGCCTGGATGCTTTTGCTGGTTGTCACTGTTAGCTGAGTTGAAACTATATGGATTTAAACAGTCACTCACTGGTATCAAGTTTTGTTTTGCTCTTGACATAGCATAAGCTGCTTTCTTGATGTGCACTCTGACAAAGGAAGGTTCAGACTTGGAGATAGCTTTAACACATTTATTAAACTGTTAACGATTCTCGCACTTGGATTTGACTCTCCTGTTAATCCTGCTATAGCTACTCAGACTACAATCCACGTGGTGGGTGTGATGTGTTTCAAATCAACCCTGTCTGTACTCACTAAGTGTGTCCACTGGAAAGAGGCTGAGCATGTGTGCTGTGTCCTTTTATATGGGTTGGTGTAATGCCCCCCTGTGGCAGTGTCACCTCTGGGTGTGCCGTGACTGCCCATTGGTCGTGTCCTATCTTACTGACCTATTGGTTGAATGTATGTGTGTCATGATGTCTCTGGTGCTCCCTCTGGTGTCTAGCTAGGTGTAGTATGTTCATATTAACCCCTTGTGTATTTACAGTGATACATAACACCACAGGGAGAGGGGGGTTAGAATGCTGGAACTCTCTTCTTAGCAGCACTGTGGGTGTACCAACATCAAGTGGGCTGCAGAGGTTCAAGATGGCAACTCACTGCTTTGCCACCTTCTCGAGGGCAATTGAGGATGGGCAATAAATGCTGGCCTGGCCAGCAATGCCTGCACCCTGTGAACGAATAAATATAATATAAAATAAAATAGAGTGGAAACCCATAACACTGCTCTCTGTCCTGCCTATATTCACACCTGTCCTTCCGGGCTTTTCACTGGTATGTGCTGGAAGCTGACCTCCAGAACAGATGCAAGCATTTGAGTGGTTACTAAATAATGTCATACTATCTCCCTCATCATTTGGTGGGGATACTACTGTGTACGTGCCTACCCCAAAGCCTGTCCAAGTAAACTGGGCATTCAAGGATTGGCGAAGGAGCAGTCAACATCTTCCTCCCATTGCAGTTAAGGTTTGGTTTCAATTCCTGGGCACGATGGAACCGCATTTGAGAGATGCGAGCCTTTTGACTCTACGTTCTTGCAGTCGCGAACAAATAGCTTGCCACCCAGTCGATGCTGGGGGAAAACAAACTGCTCCAATGACCCTGCAGATAAGGATGGCGAATTCACAAATAAAAGGAACGAGAAAGAAAACATTGAAAATTCATTTAACTTCTCAAGTCCCCTGAGAATGAAATGTGTCAATAACAGGAGAGCAACACTGAGGACTTTTCTATCGCCTGCAAATAACACCAAACACAGTTTAAAAGAGAGTCTGGTGATTCGCTTTCAGACCCAATTGCAGCACTGGCATTGACCAATTTCACCCATCTGTCTCAAGCTGCTTCTGAGACAAACCTGAGTTCTCCAGGGAGCTCACAACCAGTGTAATCTTCCACATCAACAGCAGAATAGTTCACATTTGGTGATGGAGAATAAACCTCTTTGTGCAGGAGCAGCACACTGCCAATCAATACTCAAGTGAGGGTTAAATGGCAGTGGGAGTACAGGAGGTGGCGGCTGTACATTAGGCACTGATTCTCAGGATCGTTTGCTATCCTTGAAATCTTACCCGATCAATTCCATTGTTATTCTATGAGGAAAGTTAATATCGTTCCTTCAAATGTTTTACTTAGGTCATGAGGTATAAAATGTGTGAATTTCATCAAACTTTCCTCAGATGACCTTCATGCACAAGTTTGAACAAGACCTCCTCACCGCACAGGACCTTCAACCGACGTTATACACCAGATACATCAATGACATTTTTTTCCTTTGGACCCACGGCAAAGAATCACTGAAACGACTACATGATGACATCAATAAGTTCCATCCCACCATCAAACTCACCATGGACTACTCTCCAAAATTAGTTGCATTCTTGGACACACTCATCTCCATCAAAGACGGTCACCTCAGCACTTCGCTTTACCGCAAGCCCACGGATAACCTCACAATGCTCCACTTCTCCAGCTTCCACCCTAAACACATTAAAGAAGCCATGCCCTATGGATAAGCCCTCCGTATACACAGGATCTGCTCAGACGAGGAGGAGCATAACAGACATTAACAGACACTGAAAGATGCCCTCATGCGAACGGGATATGGCGCTCGACTCATCGATCGACAGTTCCAATGCTCCACAGCGGAAAACCGCAACGACCTCCTCAGAAGACAAACATGGGACACAACCGACAGAGTACCCTTCGTCGTCCAGTATTTTCCCGGAGCGGAGAAACTACGACATCTTCTTCGCAGCCTTCAACACGTCGTCGATGAAGATGAACATCTTGCCAAGGTCATCCCCACACCCCCACTACTTGCCTTCAAACAACCGCGCAACCTCAAAGAAACCATTGTTTGCAGCAAGCTACCCTGCCTTCAGAACAGTGACCACGACACCACACAATCCTGCCATGGCAATCTCTGCAAAACATGCCAGATCATCGACATGGATACCACCATTACACGTGAGAACACCACCCACCAGGTACGCGGTACATACTCGTGCGACTCGGCCAACGTTGTCTACTTCATACGCTGCAGGAAAGGATGTCCTTAAGCGTGGTACATTGGCGAGACCATGCAGACGCTGCGACAACGAATGAACGGACATCGCGCGACAATCACCAGGCAGGAATGTTCCCTTCCAGTCGGGGAACACTACAGCAGTCAAGGGCATCCAGCCTCTGATCTCCAGTTAAGTATTCTCCAAGGCGGCCTTCAGGACGCGCAACAACGCAGAATCGCCGAGCAGAAACCCATAGCCAAGTTCCACACATGAGTGCGGCCTCAACCGGGACCTGGGATTCATGTCGCATTACATTCACCCCCCACCATCTGGCCTGGGCTTGCGAAATCCTACCAACTGTTCTGGCTTGAGACAATTCACACCTCTTTAACCTGGGAGTACCCCTATCTCTGGATCTGTGAACACATAATTAACTGCAAATGCTCGCATTCTAAGCATTGTCTTGCATCTTTGAATTTGTCTATATATATGTTTCTGGAACAAACCTCTTCATTCGCCTGAGGAAGGAGCAGTGCTCCGAAAGATAGTGTTTGAAACAAACCTATTGGACTTTAACCTGGTGTTGTAAGACTTCTTACTGTGCTCACCCCAGTCCAATGCCGGCATCTCCACATCTTTCCTCAGATGAGGTATAATTTTCTGGAATATTTTCTAGAATATTTGGACATACAATTACCAATCGGAATCCAACTGATTTTTTTTTTAAGTTGATCAGTCTGCACAGGCAAATATTCTTCCAGTTCCAAAAGTTGAATCTTGGTTACCCACTGCAACGGGCCATGTTCCCCTTTCACCTTCCTTGGGGTATACTAGAGATCACCTAGTATAAGGATAGGGTGGAGGTGTAGGCTTGAATAGGGCGCTCTTTCCAAGAGTCGGTGCAGACTCGATGGGCCTCATTCGGCACTGTAAATTCTATTGGGTGGGATTCCGGCCCCCCCGGTGATTCTCCGGCCCGCGATGGGCCGAGTGGCCGCCCATTTTCAGCGGGTCCCGCCGGCGTAAATCACAACAGGTCCTTACCGGTGGGACCTGGCTCCACGGGCGACCTGCAGAGTCCTTGGGGGAGGGTGCGGAGGGGGATATGGCCCCGGGGGTGCCCCCACGGGAGCCTGGCCCACGATCGGGGCCGACCGATCTGCGGACGGGCCTGTGCCATGGGGGCACTCTTTCCCTCCGCACCGGCCGCTGTCAACCTCCCCCATGGTCGGTGTGGAGAAGAATCCCCCTGCGCATGCGCTGGGATGATGCCAGCACATGCTGGCGCTCCCGCGCATGCGCCAACTTGCGCCGGCCGGCGGATTCTTTTGCTGCCGGTTGGCGTGGCGCCAAGCCCTTCCTCGTCAGCCGGCGGGGTGCCAAACACTCCGCCGCCGACCTAGCCCCTGAAGGTCTGGAGGATTCCGCACCTTCGGGACAGCCCGACGCCGGAGTGGTTCCCGCCACTCCTCGTCGCCGGAGTGGCCCTCCCCGCCAGTTCGCAGAGAATCCCGCCCTTGATTTGTGATTCTATAATCCTCCAGGATTGTCCTGATTGCACAGGAATTAACAATTCATCTTTTGGAGACTGTCTTCAGAAACATCATAATCCAAAACATTTTTTAAAAAGCCTTTCAACACTTTTGTTTATGATTTAGAACAATATTGAAGATGAGAAAAAAAAGCTGTTTGACTGGATTGGGCGATGGAAATGAAAACATAGAACCTCCTTGGAAAAGCCGGGGCAGAGTTGACAATTTGATGTGTACTTGGTATAGTTCAGACTGGTTTGAGATTCTCCAAAGTTAATGTACTGCAGCTGAAGTGGTCTCAAAGTTTTGCTGTCAGTTTGTATTTCTCATAATAATCTTAATGTATTGCAAAACACAAAGCTTAGATATAACTTGCTGGATGGTTGGTGAGAAGAGATCGCAACATCAGTTATCTCAAATTCCACTTTTATATGCTGACGAGTATGTAAAAGGTAAACTGTGCTGTGATAATGATAAACTGAGACAATATTTATAACCTGCGTATTAAAAGTTTTATGTCTCAGGCATTTTATTGACAAATAAGAAGCAATGTTATTAGAGTTTAATTACGTTGCTGTTTGTGTTATATATGTCGGTTGTGTTGTGTTGCTTTTTGGTCACTTTAAGAGTCTAATCATGTGATAGTCCGTGACATCATCAGCTACTTTGCGGGCATTCCCTCAGTCTAGATCAAGCCTTTGGACAGTTCACAGCCATCTCAAAAACCTGCGTTGATCATTGCGTTCAACCCATGTGTTTCAGCATTCCCATTCTTTAATTCTGCAAGTACAATACACAACAGGATAAAAACAAATTGCGATGAGGAACGGATCAGAAGACAAAATCTTTTCTGAAGAAGAAAAGAAAGTCAAAGCTTTCAATGGTCGATGTTGAGGCAGTTCAACAGTAGGTCAGCCATCTCACCTTGTACCTGTGTAGCCATCTGGGTTGGCCACTTCCAACTAGGTACAGAGAAACTCGCAAAGCCTAGCGGGTAAAATGGACAAGCCAAGATTCAGGCAGGTTCAGTGCCTGAAATGCATATTTGTAAGCAAGACGTCCAGACAGTATCGAAACTCCGTCCAATTAGCATTTTAATGGGGCCGATTAGCAATTGATGGCCCATCTTCACTGAGACAAAGGACTGGTACTCGAGCAACCGGGACAGTCCCAGACATTTTGGCGCCACTCTCTGTTCAAGGGAAATGCAAACAACGGGGTCAGTGACCGCTTGGGACACGCCCAGCCATCCAGATCTCCGCCCACTTATTGGCTAAGGAATCGAACAAAGTGATCAGGGATCACCCAATTAGTAAGGCCCAAACCGGAGGACAGCACAAAAGAGCGCAAAAGCCCTAAGTATAAGAGGAAGAGCCAGCCACATGTTCCTCCTCTCTTAGTCCTGGTACCCCGGTCACGGCCATCTCCAAGTGCAGCAACAGCAGAAGCAAGTACAAGTTCAACACTCGCTACCAGACGGATGAGCCCAGCTGAGCAGCAGTTACTCCTTCAGACTCGATAGATCCAGCATCGAACAGCGGCCAGTTTTCTGACCTAAGCCGGGTGCCCGAAGTTAAGTACAGGTTGTCTTAATCGATAGGTGTAATTAACTAGTAGTGTTTATGTTGCATGACTAATTGTGTATAAATAAAGTACCCTTGACCTTGAACTAACTAACTGGTGTTTGGCTCTTTGATCGATAGCCGGTCGAAATTTGTGGTGGTATCATTTGATACCTGGTGATTCTAAGCATTGGGACATAAATAACATAGAAAGAAGGGCAAATTCACTGATTGCCATAATTGGAACAGAACCACAGAAAGGACAGAGAAAAAAGTATAGGAAAGAAAAGGCAATACCTGGCATCGGACTGGTTCGGCACAAATTTAAAAAAAGAAGGTCCCTTTAAAAATTTAAACGGGCATCCTGAGGAGTTCAGGCTGCAGATCGTGCCTCGTGCAGCAGAGTAAGACACGGAGGTACAGTGGGGCAAAAATAAATGAATTCTGGCATCACATCCTGCTACAATTGGCTTATTCAACATTATTAACTAGACCATTTATTTAATTGAAGTTACACCGAGAGGCAGATAACACTGCAAAATGGCGGGCAAATTTGGCACCATGAGCCCATTTGAGGAAGAAGCTGAAAATTGGAAATCATATGCAGAAATACTTCACAACTGTATCCTAGACAACGAGGTTTCACAAGATATTATGATCCCTGCTTTCCTTATATCTTTGGTAGTAAAACATTTCATTTACTCTGGTCCAGCCCAAGAAACCCGGTGACAAAACACATCAAGAACTGGTTAAAATATTAGAGGACCATTGCGCACCTTAACCATTAATAATCGTGGAGCAGTTTTGGTTTAGTCGAAGGAATCAGCTGGAAAAGGAAAAGATAGTACAGTTTGTAGCTAGTCTAAAACGCCTCACGGTGTGTTATGAATTTGGTGACTCTCTGGATGGTCGCTCAGTGGTTAGTACTGTTGCTTCACAGCGCCAAGGTCCCAGGTTCGATTTCCGCTTGGGTCACTGTCTGTGTAGAGTCTGCACGTTCTCTCCGTGTCTGCGTGGGTTTCCTCCGGGTGCTCCGATTTCCTCCCACAAGTCCCGAAAGACGTGCAGTTAGGTGAATTGGACATTCTGAATTCTCCCTCTGTTTAACCGATCAGATGCCGGAATGTGGCGACTAGGGGCTTTTCACAGTAACTTCACTACAGTGTTAATGTAAGCCGACTTGTGACAATAAAGATTATTATTATTATTATTGTGATGCAATTAGAGATTGCTTTGTGGGTTTAGGAATAATGCTAATGAAACAAAATTTAAGTCTGAAGACAGCCTTAGATATAGGGATGGATTCTTCTGCCCCGCCCGCCGCAAGAACTCCACAAGCGAGACGTGGACAATGGAGAAATCCATTGACCTCGGGCGGGATTCTCTGGTCGCTGGATGGGGGCGGTTGGAGAATTCCACCCATAGATGGTTTGATGGAGCTGGGTGCTAAGGAGGCTTCTCAGCTCAGAGCAGGCACAAGGATCCATAAACTGCCACCCTGAGAAAGTCTACCCAGAAACGGCTGTGTCATCGCTGTGTAAAAATGAGCCATTCACATTAAAACTCATTGCTGAAACACGGATAACTATAGCAAAATTTGTGGCAGAGCTGGCCACACACAAGAGGCGTATTATTGGTTGAGGTCAACAGATTATAATGATGTACATGAATGTCCCCAACTGCCCCATTCTCCCGACGGTGCTACCCCACTCTTCCTACCCCTCCCAGATCCTCCCCCACCCTTTCCCCAGAACCCTGTACCCCCTATCCCTCTCCCCTCAGTGATCCTTGACCAACTTAGTCTTCCGCACTCTTCCGCTGTATCTAGGTGTGTCTCCGGGATGCACATCAGAGGTGGAGACAGCCTGCTGATACTGCGTCCCTTGGCCTTCGATGCCCTGGCGGGTGTCCTCTGGGGCCGGAGGGCTCCGGCGCACTTGCTAGCGGCACATGCACCATCGAAGTGATGACTGAGTGACATGCTATTGTCAGGGGATGGAATACAGTAGAGCTGGTGGCCGCCGCTGGCACTCTGTAGGATGATGTGGAGATGCCGGCGTTGGACTGGGGTGAGCACAGTAAGAAGTCTTACAACACCAGGCTAAAGTCCAACAGGTTTGTTTCAAATACTAGCTTTCGGAGCACTGCTCCTTCCTCAGGTGAATGAAGAGGTATGTACCTCTTCATACCTCTTCATTCACCTGAGGAAGGAGCAGTGCTCCGAAAGCTAGTGTTTGAAACAAACCTGTTGGACTTTAACCTGGTGTTGTAAGGCTTCTTACTGTACTCGGTAGGGTGGCTCTGGGTTGACACCCAGTGCCCCTCCTCACTGTCAGTGCGCATAGGACCCTTGGGCTCACCTCAGGATGGATGGGCAGCTGGATTGAGCCTCGGCTGCCCTGCATCATTTTCTTCTGCCAGTCAGGGTGGCTCCCCAATATCTGCAAGCATTGTGTCGACGATCTTGATGATGCTCCTCAGCATGTGATAGAGCGCCCAGCAATGTCCACCTGTGACCGGGACACATCCTCAGTGACAGGGACATGCTCTGCAGCACCTCGGCAATGCTCACCTGAGATTGGGACATGCTCTGCAGCGCCTTGGCTATGCCCACCTGGGACTGGGACATTCTCCTTCATTCGGCTATCGACCTGTGGGAGCGTTGCTGACATCCCCCTCTGAATCTCACGGCAGCACCCTATCATCTCTGGGTAAACCTGATTCAGAGTTTCAGCATCTGGCTGGTACACAGCTGGGTTCTGGGAGCCAGCAGACCTCCGAATGCTGTCTCGTTCCTACCTCCACTGATGCACATCAACAGCTGTGTAGTGCTCACCAGGATGTGCCCCAGAAGCTTGACCACTCCTGTCGCCCACCAAGGTGTGTGTCTCAGTGCTGGTGGAGGGTGCAGATGACAGCTGTGCCTCGATAACGGTGGCATCCGTGGAGCTCTCCTCCATGGTGTTCTTTTGGGAGTCGGGGGGGGAGTACCCCGGATTGGCTGGTGCCGTTGGCTGCAGGTCCTGCAGGAGAATGGTCATGTGGTCAGAGCGAGGGATTCGTCAGTCTGTATGGCATTAACAACTCACGTTTGACAGGTCATCTGGATGAGGGCTGGTGGATCCTCACCTCTGTATGGTGCGCCGACCTCTACAGTGATCACCGCTCTGTCCTCGGCTACCCCACAACCTCGAAGGCCCGTTCCTCATAGGGGGTGAGGACTCTGATGTCCGGCACCCTGCCACCCGTCTGGGACCTCTCCTGCCGGTTGTGGACCAGCTTCTCCTGCGGGGACACAGAGGGGGCAACGTTAGCCTCACGCGTGGTTCATCGTGGCGGGGGGGGGGTTGATTGGGGGTTGGGGAGGAGGCTTGGGGAGATGGGCCTTATGGGAAGTATAGGGGGGATGGGGAGTGTGTGTGTGGGGTGGGGGGGGGGGTGGTCAGGCGTCTGGTACAAACTCAACCGAGCTGTCGTTGGAGGTCATTGACCTTCTTGTGGAACTGGGTGCCTGTCCTCCTGGTCACACTCTCTGAGTTGACTGCAGCTGTCACTTCATAGAATCATAGAATAGAATTGTAGAATTTACATTGCAGAAGGAGGCCATTTGGCCATCGAGTCTGCACCGGCCCTTGGAAAGAGCAACCTACTTAAGCCCATGCCTCTACACTATCCCCTGATCCTCAGTAACCCAACCTAACCTTTTGGACACTAAGGGGCAACTGATCGGTTTAAGTTCTACTCTCCATTGTTAGCGGAGAGCTGGCGAGCGCGGTCCTGCCGAATCAGCCGGCAGGACCATGATTTGCGGCGAGAAGCCCTTGGTGCCTCGTTAAGTGGACCAATTAGCGTATTATCGCGGTGACGGCCTTGCCTGGCCGAGCTTCGGGCTGCTCATGGCAGTTCCCGCTCGCTACCACACTTAGAAACTTTTCCGTTAAATGGAGCCCTTGATCGACTCTTACCACAGGAGAGGCGGTAGAATGGAATCAGCATTCACAAATCTTGAGACGAACAAGGAGAGCAAGTTTTGTTGTGTAGCTATACCATAGTGAGAAGTGGGTTCCTGCAATTGTATTGACGCAAACTGGCTTAATCTCCCATACAGCACAAACTGAAGCTGAGCTAGTGTGGAGACAACATGCAGATCAGCTGTTACCAACACACATCAAAATGCCAGTACCGTGTGTACCAGAACTATGCAAGAACAGGGGGGGCGACACGGTGGCACAGTGGTTAGCACTGCTGCCTCACAGCTCCAGGGTTTGGGGTTCAATTCCACCCTTGGGTGACTGTGTGTGTGGAGTTTGCACTTTCTCCCCATGTCTGCGTGGGTTTCCTCCAGGTGTTCCGGTTTCCTCTCACAGTCCAAAGGCGTGGAGGTTAGGTGCTTTGGCAATGCTAAAATTGCCCTTGGTGTCCAAAAAAAAAAAACTGGTGGGGTTACTGGGTTACGGGCATGGTGTGGAGACGAGGGCTTAAGTAGGTTGCTCTTTTCAAGGGCTGGTACAGACTCAATGGACCGTATGGCTTCCTTCTGCACTGTAGATTTTATGATTCTACGATTCTGCTTACCTCAGGAGGAACCGCCTTCCATACAACCAGATTGTGTGACTGCGACGCCTGGTCAATCTACTGAAGCAGAGATTGCCAATGAATCCTCCGTTGCTACTAGCCTTCCTTCTGAAAAAGAGACTGTGACGCCTTCCAGGGTAGAGACGTTACGAGTTTCGTCACTTTAAGAGTGCAGTCACGTGATAGTCCATGACATCATCGGGTACTTTGTGATCTTTCCCTCCGTCGAGAGCAAGCCTTTGTACCGTTCACAGCCATCAAATAAACTTCTGTTGATTATTACGTTCAACCCCACGTGCTTCAACATTTCAATTCCTTTATCCTGCAAATATAATACACAAGGGTTTGTGTTAATGAATGACCGTGTACAGGATTTTTCTTAAACTTGCTGATTCCTTTCCCATATAAGCTAATTGTTGGATGCTGTGAAATGATAGCATAAAGTTTCAATGTGATGCAGAATGCCTAACTTGGAGGTGGGCTACATAGACCAGGATGGCCTCAGTTTGGATCCCAGTCTGCAATGATTAAGTTGCTGTGAAGCAAGGCAGGATTGGGAGAAGGGGGGAGGAGGTTTTGTGGGGTGCTACAATTGGCTTCCAAAAGGGAAATATCAGCTAAGATTGCTGCCCCTAAAATCCAAAGACTATTGCTGGAAAATGTACTTGTGTGCTTTAACAGGTATGGGACCTGGCTTACCTGCATTGCTCGTGATATCTTGTAAACACTCACATCCTGTAGTGCTGGTGAAGAAGTGTCACCATTGAACTGTAATGCAGTCCGAGCTAATGTTTTTGGGAGAGCAGAGAAAATTGGAGGAAAAACCAAAATATGCAGGTTTACAAATTGCTCCTTGCAAAAATCTACATGGTGTCACCGATAACTCATTTCTAGTCAGCTGCCATGGCAACCCTGTCCCAGTGGCCTGCAAATATATTACTTCCTGACTTAGTTATGAGAACCATTAATCCTCTGAAGTGCGTTAGCTTACTTGAAGAAAAAAAATGAAACCGTGATAAACAAGAGAAATGAGCACATTTGCAAAAATAACATAACCGAGGGATTGGGAGATCATTAATTCTCTGAAACAAGCCAGCCGATTTGGAAACCAAAAAACAAAACGAAACGTGATAGAGAGCAATAAAAACAATCTGAGTGACTGAAAAAAATATTAATTTTGTCAGATAAGTTAACTTAATTGGAAAGATCAAGAATATTAGCGACAGAAATTAGGACTTTTGCCGAAATATCACAACTGAGGGATTAGAAAATACTTCACTATTTTATGTAAATTAAATTCTTAAAGCTTCCATTATCTGTTCTTGTAGCAGAGGAGTGAACTGATATCAAATGAACAGGTTACCATCTATGAGATTGGACTGACACATGTTAAGTGCCATCCTCTAATTTCTAGACAATTGTAATTTTAAAAGGAGTAATTTATAAAAGCTTTCTAATTTCCAATTAATCTATCCATGAAACTGGATAAGCTGTCAATAAAAATCTGTTAAAACTTTAGACATTCTCGTCAGTGCAGCATATTGATCAATTTAATTTCTAATTTTAAAAAAAATGTATTCATGGATGTGGGCGTCGCTAGGTAGACCAACATTTAATGCCCATGCCTAATTGTCCTTTAGAAGGTGGTTGTGTGTCGCTTGGGCAGCATGGTAGCATTGTGGATAGCACAATTGCTTTGCAGCTCCAGGGTCCCAGGTTTGATTCCCGGCTTGGGTCACTGTCTGTGCGGAGTCTGCACATTCCCCCCGTGTGTGCGTGGGTTTCCTCCGGGTGCTCGGGTTTCCTCCCACAGTCCAAAGATGTGCGGGTTAGGTGGATTGGCCATGCTAAATTGCCGTAGTGTCCAATATTGCCCTTGGTGTTGGATGGGGTTACTGGGTTATGGGGATCGGGCGGCGGTGTGGACCTTGGGTAGGGTGCTCTTTCCAAGAGCCGGTGCAGACTCAATGGGCCCAATGGCCTCCTTCTGCACTGTAAATTCTATGATAAATTCTCTGATAAATTCATGACCCACTGCAATCCATGTGGCATAGGAGCCGTTAGAGTAGGAGATCCAGGTTTTTGACCCATTGTCATGTGAGAGTACCTTTAAGAAATGGGTGTTTATCAAATAGCTGTAGTGGATGTACCTTTAAGAAATGGGTTTTTATCAAATAGCTGCAGTGATATTAGAGTGTGGGTGGAGCTGGGCTGTCTGTCTATTTTCATTTTCGTTTTAGAGCTGGCAGCTACAGTGTGTGTTTAGTTTCGTTTTCAGAGTTGGAGCTGCATCCAGCCAAACAAGATGTAATTTTGATCTCTCTGCATGTAAAGAAAGTCTTCAGATTACTTGCCAATTTAAAAGTGATAACTGCTCTCAGTAAACAATATAAAACCGGCTATCTTTGTTAAAGAGGGTAGTTGTCTCATGGATGTCACTAGGAAAGATCAAGGGTTACTTAGAGAGTACTGTATTCTTTGGGGGAAGTATTTGAGTTGATAGTTGCTGAGATGTTTACTGTGTATTTATAAAATGTTAACTGGATTCATATAATAAACATTGTTTTGTTTTACAAGTACTTTAGATCTCTGTTGCATCACACCTGTAGAGTGGGCTCTTGTGCTCCCCATAAACAAAATCTCATAAAGTTTGTGGGTCAGGTGAACGCCATGATACATTTTGGGGTTCTCTAAACCCGGGCCTGTAATAAATTGGGGGCTTGTCCGGGATAAAAGTTTATCTTTCATGATTGGATTGGCTTAGTGAACTTAAAGACAGTGAGGGGTGAACATATTTGTGGTTGCTTTTCTGGTGTGGTATACCGGTTTAAGTAGGGAGTGTGTTGTGGACAATGGTTCGTTCAGAAGCTCGGAAGATTTTGGCGGTTGAGAAGGTCACACGCAGTACCTTACGAACAGAGACTAAAAAAAGGCTTTTAGATTTGGCAAAAACATTGCAGTTAACGTTACCTGGCAGCATGTGAAAAGAAGAGGTACTTACTAGCTGGGCATTTAAAATTGCCTGAGATACAGTCTGACGCATTAGAACTGGCAAAAATTCAGTTACAGATTAAACAACTGTAACATGAGAAAAAAATTAAAGCAGCTTTAATACGCAATGAGGGACAAAGAAAAAGAGAGAGAGAGAGTTAAGAGAAAAAGAGAGAGAACGAGAGATACAGATCAGGGGAAAAGAAAAAGAGAGAGGAAAGAGAAAAAGTGAGGGAACGTGAGCTACACATAAGGGAAAAAGAAAAGGAGAGAGAAGAAAGAAACAAAGAAAGAATAGCCCTAGCAGAACAAAAATAAAGAGTAAGGGAGGTACAGATCAGGGAAAAAGAAAAAAAAAAGTGAGGAAAGGGAAAAAGAGAGAGAGTTTGAACTTCAGAAAATGGCCATGAAACATGACAGTCAGTTAAAATTGGCGGATGTAAAGAGGAATGTACAGTTGGAGTGGATAGTGATGACGATAAAGAGGAAGAGCGTCATAGTCAAAGGCTTGGTGGGGATCTATTTAAATATGTCCAAGCATTGCAAGGTTTGATGATAAGGAGGTAGAAGCCCTTTTCATTTCATTTGAGAAGGTAGCTAAACAAATGAAATGGCCACCAGACATGTGGGTACTACTGATTCAAACAAAGCTGGTAGGTAGGGCTAGTGAAGCTCTTGCATCACTTTCAGAGGAGGTATCTGGGACGTATGAGGAGGTGAAAACATCCATCTTAGGTGCATATGAACTAGTGCCTGAAGCCTCCAGACAAAAGTTTAGAAATTTAAGAAAAGAACCTGGTCAAACCTACATGGAGTTTGAAAGGACCAAACAGAGTAATTTTGATGGGTGGATAAAGGCGTTGAAAATAGACCAAATATATGAAGCTCTTAGAAAAATTATACTTTTGGAGGAGTTTAAACGTTTAATTCCTGATGTAGTGAGAACTCATGTGGAAGAGCAGAAGGTTTAACCTGCGAGGTTAGCAGCAGAAATGGCAGATGATTATGAATTAGTTCATAAATCAAAGCTTGGTTTCCAAAATCAATTTCAGCTTGTGGGGGATAGAAACTGGGGAAAAGAGAAATACTCAAGTGGCAGAAGTAAAGGTGATCTGATGGGAGATAATAAGGAGAGTGTACATCAGATTAAAAAAGAAATCCAGGAGGGTGGAAGAGAATTAAAAGTTTCAAATGTTTTCACTGTAGTAAACTAGGTCAGTGTTGGAGGTTGAAGACAAGCGCTGGGCAGGCTGATGTGGTAAAACAGGATAAGACAGTGGGGTTTATTAAAGTGGGAAAGGAAAGCCCAAGTGAAGTGAAGGAGGTGCAAAAGATTGTACAGCATGATCAAGAGGTGATTGATGAGAAGGTGTCAGATATTTTTAATGAATTTACTTGTGTGGGTAGTTTATTCATGTGTACCAGAAGGAGCAGGCAAAGAAGTCACAATTTTAAGAGATACGGGAGCTAGTCAATCACTAATGGTAAGAGATGAGGAGTTATGTAGTTTGGGAAGAATATTGCCAGAAAAGTTGGTAATATGTGGAATTCAGGGTGAGAAGAGTAGTGTTCCATTATATAAGGTAAGGTTGGAAAGTCCAGTGAAGAGTGGTGAAGTGGTAGTAGGAGTAATAGAGAAACTATCTTGTCCAGGAATACAGTTTATCTTGGGTAATGAAATAGCTCGATCGCAGGTGGGAGTGATGTCTACTGTGGTTGATAAGCCAGTGGAAAATCAGACAACTGAAGTGTTGAAGGACGAATATCCTGGGATTTTTCGGGATTGTGCAGTAACAAGGTCGCAAAGTCACAGGTTAAGACAAGAGGAGAAATCAAAGAGTGAAGATGAAGTTGAAGTTCAATTATCAGAAATGATTTTTGATCAGATGGTTGGAAAAGAACGAGAACAAGTGGAGGATGAGGCGGATATTTTTAGTTCGGGAGGATTGGCGGAGTTGCAACAGAAAGATATAGAAATAAAACGGATGTATCAGAAAGCATACACGGAAGAGGAATCTGCATGTATACCAGAATGCTATTACTGTAAAAATTATGTCTCGATGAGAAGATGGGACTTTTACATATGCAGGCGGATGAAAAGTGGGCAGAAGTTCACCAAGTGGTATTGCCGGTAGGGTATGGAAAGGAGGTGTTGTGAATAGCACATGAGGTACCAGTGGGAGGTCATTTGAGAGTAAGGAAAACTCAAGATAAAATTCAAAAACATTTTTATTAGCCTGGACTACATAAAGATGAAGTTAAATTTTGTCGATCATGTCACACATGTCAAGTGATAGGGAAACCTCAAGCAGTGATCAAACCAATGCCCTTAATACCCATTCCAACATTTGAGGAACGTTTTACAAGGGTCTTAATTGATTGTGTAGGACCGCTTCCTAAAACGAAATGTGGGAATCAATATCTTTTGACGAAAATGGATGTGTCTACTTGGTTTCCAGAGGCCATTCGAGCATGCAATTTTTGTGGAGGAGTTATTTAAATTGTTTCCCAGATATGGACTACCCACAGAAATACAATCGGATCAAGGGTCAAATTTTACCTCTAGGTTATTCAAAGAAGTTATGGATAGCTTAGGAATAAAACAATTTAAATCAGAACCATCCAGAATCGCAGGGATCATTAGAAAGGTGGCATCAGGCATTAAAGACAATGTTGAGGGCTTATAGTCATGATTATCCAGAGGATTGGGATAAAGGAACCCCATTCGTACTGTTTGCAATTAGGGATGCACCTAATGAGTCAACCAAATTCAGTCCTTTTGAACTAATTTTTGGCCATGAGATAAGAGGACCACTTAAATTGATTAAGGAAATATTGGTGAGTGAGCAGTCAGAACTTACATTATTGGATTACGTGTCAATTTTAAGGAACAATTAAATAGAGCAGGTGAATTGGCTAGACAACATTTGAAAGTTGCACAAAATGTGATGAAACGGGTAGCGGACAAGAAATCCAAAGTTCGTAGTTTTGCCAGTGGAGAATTCAGATTTGTGACTCCAGGTGGGATATACCAATTCAAAGTTATGCCATTTGGTTTGAAAAATGCTCCAGCCACATTTCAATGGTTAACTAACAAAGTTGTTTCTGGATTACCCAATTATGCGGTATACATCGACGATCTGGTAATTTTCATTCAGACATGGAAAGAACATTTCAAACATCTGGTAGAGTTACTCGATCGACCTCAGGAGGTGGGTTTGGTGGTAAACCTAGCCAAAAGTGAATTTGGAAAAGCCGAGCCGCTTTCCTTGGCCATACAATCGGACAGGGTCGAATGGTCCCATGGGATGTGAAAACAAACGTTATTGGGGAGTTTCCAATACCCTTGACATGAAGGGAATTAATGTGATTTCTTGGCATTAGTGGATTTTACCGGAAATATGTGCCGAACTTTAGCAGTGTTGTTGCTCCACTGACGGACTTGCTAAAGAAGCGTAGCAAATTTAAGTGGACAGCGGAGTGTCAACAGGCACTTGACTGCCTGAAGACTGTGTAAACCACTGCTCCTGTGTTAGCCATCCCAAATTATACAAAACCATTCAAAGCGGCTGTCGACGCGAGTGATGTAGGTGACGCATAGGTGTGGTGCTTCTACAAGACGACGATGAAGGACTGGAGCAGCCTTATTTGTTATTTTTCAAAGAAATTGAATTCTCACCAGGAGAAGTATTCAATGATTGAAAAGGAGACTTTGAGCTTGGTGCTGGCTTTGCAACATTTTCAAATTTATGTGACCAGCAATCCATCTGACACAATTATATATACTGATCATAATCCATTGACGTTTTTGGAGCGATTCCAGAATAACAATGCAAGACTGTTTCGATGGAGTTTATTGTTACAGCCATTTCATTTAAAAATAATACATGTGGCAGGACGAGAAAACGTGATAGCCGATGCTTTGTCACAAATGTGATGAATGGAAGCAGGTTCTGTGGAGGAAGAAGAACTGAAATGGACTATGTTATTATAAATGTTTGTGTGTTTTGTTTTGTTCAAAAAAAATGTATATTCCCTGTCAATATTTCTGAAAGGAAAGTGAAAAGTTGAAAAATGAAACCATCTTGAAATTGATGGGTTTTTCTTTTCTTGGGGGGAGGTGTCATGTGAGAGTACCTTTAAGAAATGGGTGTTTATCAAATAGCTGCAGTGATGTCAGAGTGTGGGTGGAGCTGGGCTGTCTGTCTGTTTTTACTTTTGTTTTTGAGCTGGCAGCTACAGTGTGTGTTTGGCTTCGTTTTCAGAGTTGGAGCTGCATCCAGCCAAACAAGGTGTAATTTTGATCACTCTGCATGAAAAGAATGTCTTCAGATCACTTGCTAATTTAAAAGTGATAACTGCTCTCAGTAGATAAATTAAAACCTGCTATCTTTGTTAAAGAAGGTATTTGTCTTATGGATGTTGCGAGGAAAAATCAAGGGTTACTTATAGAGTACTGTATTGTTTGGGGGAAGTATTTGAGTTGATAGTTGCTAAGATGTTTACTGTGTGTTTATAACATGTTAACTGGACACAAAGAATAAACATTGTTTTGTTTAAAAATACTTTAGCTCTCTGTTGCATCACACCTGTAGAGTGGGCCCTTGTGCTCCCCATAACCGAAATCTATTAAAAGTTGTGGGTCAGGTGAACTCCATGATACACTTTGGTGTTCTCTAAACCCTGGCCCGTAATACCATTGACAGTGATGGAAAGGTGATACATTTCCAAGTCAGGATGCTGAGTGGAGGGGAACCTGAAGATGGCTGTGTTCCCATGCATCTGCTGCCCTTGTCTTTCTAAGTGGGAAAGATTTGGGGTTTGGAAGATGCTGCCGAAGGAGCCTTGATGAGTTGCTGCAGTGCACCTTGTAGTTGGTGCACTCAGAATGCCAATCTATGTCGGTGGTGGAGCAAGTAGCTGTTTCAGGCGGTCAGTGGGGTGTCAATCAAGTGGGCTGCTTTGTACTAGATGGTGTTGAGCTTCTTGAATGTTATTGGAGCTGCACTCATCCAGGTTAATGGGAAGTAGTTCATCATTATCTTGACTTATGCCTTGTAGATTGTGGGAAGGCTTTGGTGAGTCAGGAGGTGAATTACTTGCCACAGAACTACCATTTATTAAGACTATGCACATTAAGAACACTTACATTTAGATATAAACCTTGAAGACACCAGCAGTGGGATTCTCCGTCCTGCCAGCCCTGTTTTGCGGTGCGGCCGCCCCACCGCAGTGGGATTCTCCATTCCTGCAGCTGGCCAATGAGATTTCCCATTGTTGCCACCCCGCGCCGTCGTGTGTGCTGCCGGTGAAGCAGAAGATCCCACCGACGGAGAAAACCGATGAAGAGCTAAGTGGTTTCTCTGCTCAAGACAAAGTAAAACTAAGACAGGATTACATGATGCATTTCACTTCTGGTGATATCAAGCTGATATTTCTTCAAGGCATATCACAACATCCCTCTTTCTTTTTAAAGGTATGTTCTCCTTTCGAACAAAGTATTTCTGTTTAACATACATGTTCATATTTAGTTGCCATTACTTAAGGACTTAGAATTGATGAATCTATGAATCTCTAAAGTGCAGAGGTAATCTGTTGGTGTGGCCAAATATTGTAATGGTAACCTTGTCTTTCAATTGTTTGCAGTGATCTGTGGGATTATCATGCGTAGATATTGTTCCTGATTGCATTTGAGATTTTGTTCATGATGCTGTTGTAGGGAGACAAATGATTAAGGTTTACTAACAACAATCTATCCGTGCAATCAACAATTATTCTTAGGGATTTTTGAATTTATTTAGTGTAGTACAGTATACTGTCATGAGAATGTCACTTTAAGAAATGTTTGGCTGCTCATGTTACTGCAGTGATGTCAGAGTGCGTGTGGAGCTGAGCTCTGGCTCTGCTTTTTAGTTTCACTTTGAGAAAAGCTTGGGTGTGTCTGTGTGTTTTTGGTTTTGTTTTTCAGTGTTGGAGCTGAAGCCAGACAAAGCAGGTGTACTGCTGTTCTCTCTGTCATGAAAAGACTATCTCTTGTTCATTTGGTGAATTCAGAATTATAAATGTTCTCAGTAGTGAATGTAAACCTAATGTGCTTCTATTAAAAGGTGTTTCTTTTGTCTTCTGGATGTTGTTTGGGAATTTATTAAGGATTACTTAGTGTTGTATTCTTTGGGGGTGGTATTTGAATTAATGGTTGCTAAGATGTTCACTGTATGTTTTAAAAAGGTTAACTTGAGTTCATAGAATAAACATTGTTTTGCTTTAAAAAATACTTTTCCATTTCTGCTGTCCCACGCCTGTAGAGTGGGCCGTGTGCTCCCCATACCGCAATCTATTAAAAGTTGTGGGTCAGGTGAACTCCATCATACACTTTGGGGTTCTCTAAACTCTGGCTCATAACAATACTAAAGCAGTCAAGGATAATTTTATAAAGATGTCCACTAAAAGCTGATATGGCACCATCTGCAGTAGTCAGAATAAGGTTCATAGTGGCCTTAACAGCGTGTTCTTCAGACACAATCTACAAGTCGTCAGGATAAAGGTCAACAACATGTTTTCCTAACAACATGTTGGACCAAACACATATATTGGTTGAACATTAAGTAGGGAGGTTGGAGAGGAATCAATAGAAAGATGAAGGGTAGATAACACTAAATTTGCCTGGGTGCACATATGCAGCTTGTTTAATGTAAATTTTGAACCGGATAATGCTCAAATGTAAACCATATCGATGCCTACGTAGCGTGAACTGTATAAATGTTACTTGGTTTCATGTGTTGGGCAGAGTCAGCTCCAGAGGCTCCTCTCTGAAGTTGTGCACTCCCAACAAGTTGGCAGGTGACGATTGTTCTGTGCCTGAGACTCCTGCAATTATTTTGGGGAAAGAGAAACTTCAGTTATGAGGGTAGATTCTGTCATGATATTCAGGTGAAACATCACAGCACATACACACACACATAATGATGGACAGATCAACGGACCAATCAACACACACAACACGACAGCCAATCACGGACAAGAGCATACACAGTACAAAAGCAGGGAAAACGACACTTCCTGGGCACTCGAGCAGGAGAGAGCTCTGGGCACAGACCTCATTGCCAGCCACTCAGAGGCTCACCATCTGCTGAATACCAGAGTTTACTATGTTTATAGTTCAATGAAATAAAACTGCGTTGTACCAGACGCAACCGTGTTGGTTCGTCTGTGTGTCAGAGTACCCAACACTTCAGATTCTAGAGGTTGGGACTATTCTCCTTGGAGAGACGAAGGCTGGGAGGAGATTTGATCGAGGTGTTTGAAATCATGCAGAGGCTGCTCTGGACAGAGGAGGTAGGGAGAAATTGTTCCCGCTTGTTTAAAGTCACGAATATGACACACTTGTACTGGGTGTGACATGACCTTTGTTTCAAGGATTCCCTGCGAGATGAGTGAAGGACTTCCTTAACCTCGTTTACAAATGTTCTCACAGTTTGTTAGTGTTTCGTTCTTAAATTGTATCTTGCATCGCAAAAAAGAAAGTGTTGCATCATTGAGTGCTGCCTTTCAGGTGGGACATTAAGCCTTGATAATTTTACAAAGATGTCAACCCATTTCTATCCTCTGAGGTAATCATTACCTCTGTGGAGTCACCACTGTTTCATTATATATACTGTATTATGGTAAGGCCCCTGTACTACAGGTACGGGGGTAGATCCCTGCCTGCCCGACGGCACAACCTCGCGTCCGCGTCGACAACAGTGAAGGTCGACGGGCACAAGATATGCTGCCTTCTGGACTCCGGGAGCACTGAAAGCTTCATCCTCCCCAATACGGTAAGGCGCTGCTCCCTCATAGATGATTTGGAGTTGGGGACCAAGGGCAATGTGTCCAAGTTTGCAGATGACACTAAGATAAGTGGTAAAGCAAAAAGTGCAGAGGATACTGGAAGTCTGCAGAGGGATTTGGATAGGAAAAGTGAATGGGCTAGGGTCTGGCAGATGGAATACAATGTTGACAAATGTGAGGTTATCCATTTTGGTAGGAATAACAGCAAAAGGGATTATTATTTAAATGATAAAATATTAAAACATGCTGCTGTGCAGAGAGACCTGGGTGTGCTAGTGTGCATGAGTCGCAAAAAGTTGGTTTACAGGTGCAACAGGTGAGTAAGAAGGCAAATGGAATTTTGTCCTTCATTGCTAGAGGGATGGAGTTTAAGACTAGGGAGGTTATGCTGCAATTGTATAAGGTATTAGTGAGGCCACACCTGGAGTATTGTGTTCAGTTTTGGTCTCCTTACTTGAGAAAGGACGTACTGGCACTGGAGGGTGTGCAGAGGAGATTCACTAGGTTAATCCCAGAGCTGAAGGGGTTGGATTGCGAGGAGAGGTTGAGTAGACTGGGACTGTACTCGTTGGAATTTAGAAGGGTGAGGGGGGGATCTTATAGAAACATATAAGATTATGAAGGGAATAGATGTGGGCAGGTTGTTTCCACTGGCGGGTGAAAGCAGAACTAGGGGGCATTGCCTCAAAATAAGGGGAAGTAGATTTAAGACTGAGTTTGGGAGGAACTTCTTCACCCAAAGGGTTGTGAATCTATGGAATTCCTTGCCCGGTGAAGCAGTAGAGGCTCCTTCATTAAATGTTTTTAAGATAAAGATAGATAGTTTTTTGAAGAATAAAGGGATTAAGGGTTATGGTGTTCGGGCCGGAAAGTGGAGCTGAGTCCACAAAAGATCAGCCATGATCTCACTGAATGGTGGAGCAGGCTCGAGGGCCAGATGGCCTACTCCTGCTCCTAGTTCTTATGTTCTTATGTTCTCACAGTACACCCCATTAACCAGAAAATCCCCCTGCCTCCGGATCCCACTCCGTTGCAATCCGGGGATATTGCACCACCGTCCTCACCATCCACGGCGTAGAGTTAAGCAGCTTCCGGCTCTACATCCTCCCCGACCTCTGCGCTGCCTTGCTACCCTGCCTGGACTTCGAGTGCAACCTCCAGAGCCTAACCCTGAAATTTGGCGGGCCCCTACCACCCCTTAGGTGACCTTGGGTGGGTTGCTCTTTCCAAGAGCCGGTGCAGACTCGACGGGCCAAATGGCCTCCTTCTGCACTGTAAATTCTATGATTCTTACTGTCTGCGGTCTCATGACCCTTAAGGTCGACCTGCCTTCCCTGTTTGCAAACCTCACCCCGGATTGCAAACCCGTCACCACCAGGAGCAGACGGAACAGCGCCCAGGACAGGACCTTCATCAGGTCTGAGGTCCAGCGGCTGCTATGGAAAGGTGTTATCGAGGCCAGCAACAACCACTGGAGAGAAAAACAAGATGGTTGTTGACTACAGTCAGACCATCAATCAGTACATGCAGCTCGACGGGTACCCCCTCCCACGCATATCTGATATGGTCAATCAGATTGCACAGTACCGGGTCTTCTCGACAGTGGACCTAAAATCTGCATACCACCAGCTCCCCATTCACAAGACGGACTGCCCGTACACCGCATTTGAAGTGGACGGCTGCCTTTACCACTTCCTTGGGATTCCCTTTGGCGTCACTAACGGGGTCTCGGTCTTCCAACGGGAGATGGACCGAATGGTTGACCGGTACGGACTGCGGGCCACCTTCCCGTACCTGGATAACGTCACCATCTGCGGCCACGACCAGCAGGATCACGACGCTACCCTTTCCAAATTCCTCCACACAGCTAAACTCCTCAACCTAACCTACAACAAGGAGAAGTGCGTGTTCAGCACAAATCGATTAGCCATCCTCGGCTATGTGGTCCAGAACGGAGTGCTAGGGCCCAACCCCGCTCGGATGCGCCCCCTCATGGAACTCCCCCAAGGCCTTCAAACCATGCCTGGGCTTCTTCTCGTACTACGCCCAGTGGGTCCCTAACTATGTGGACAAGGCCCGCCCACTCATTCACTCCACCGTTTTCCCCCCTGACGGCCGAGGCTCACCAGGCCTTCAACCATATCAAGGCCGACATCGCCAAGGCCACGATGCATGCGGTTGACGAGACGCTCCCCTTCCAAGTTGAGAGCCATGCATCAGACGTCGCTCTAGCCGCCACCCTCAACCAGGCATTCTTTTCCTGCATCCTCCATGCCTCCGAAATATGGCACTCCTCCATCGAAAAGGAGGCCCAAGCTAGCGTTGAAGCTGTGCGGCATAGGAGGCATTACCTTTCCGGCAAGAGATTCACTCTCCTCACTGACCAACGGTCGGTTGCCTTCATGTTCAACAACACACAGCGGGGTAAGATCAAAAATGATAAGATCTTGAGGTGGAGGATTGAGCACTCCACCTACCATTATGAGATTTTGTATTGCCCCGGTAAGCTCAACGAGCCCCCCGATGCCCTATCCCGAGGTACTTGTGCCAGCACTCAAGTGGACCTACTCCGGACCCTGCACGATGATCTCTGTCACCCAGGGGTCACCCGCTTTTATCACTTCATAAAAAAGGCCCGCAATCTGCCCTCCTCCATCAAGGAAGTCAGGGCTATCACCAGAGACTGCCAGGTCTGCGCGGAGTGTAAACCGCACTTCTACAGGCCAGACTGAGCGCACCTGGTGAAGGCCTCCCGCCCCTTTGAACGCCTCAGCATGGACGTCAAAGGGCCCCTCCCCTCCACTGACCGAAACGCGTACTTTCTTAATGTGGTCGATGAATTTTCCAGATTCCCCTTCGCCGTCACATGCCCTGATATGACGTCTGCCACCGTCATCAAAGCCCTCAACACCATCTTCGCTCTGTTCGGTTTCCCCGCCTATGTCCATAGCGACCGGGGATCCTCATTTATGAGCGATGAGCTGCGCCAGTACCTGTTCAACAGGGGCATCGCCTCGAGCAGGACGACCAGTTACAACCCCCGAGGAAATGGGCAGGTGGAGCAGGAGAATGGGACGGTCTGGAAGGCCATCCAGCTGGCCCTACGGTCCAGAAATCTCCCGGCCTCCCGCTGGCAGGAGGTTCTCCCCCACGCCCTTCACTCCATTCGGTCGCTCCTTTGCACCGCGACTAACGAAACTCCCCATGAACGTCTCTTTGCCTTCCCCAGGTAGTCCACCTCCGGGGTTTCGCTCCCAACGTGGCTGGCAGCTCCAGGACCCATCCTCCTCCGCAAGCACGTGCAGCTACACAAGGTGGACCCGTTGGTTGAGAGGGTACAGCTACTTCACGCGAACCCGCAGTACGCCTACGTAGAGTATCCCAACGGCCGCCAAGACACAGTCTCCCTCAGGGACCTGGCACCAGCTGGGTCCCCACACCTCCCGCCCCCTCTGCCCCGGCGCCACCCTCCCTCCCCGCAGCGCACCCCACCACAGCCCCCACTCCAGGATGATCTGTCCTCTCCTTGGTCCCACCCGGGGATGAAGATGAGGTCGACACGTTCCCGGAGTCACCGACGACCGAACCGACGCCAAAATCGCCACCAGAACCGTGGCGCTCGCGCCGACGGATCAAGGCGCCTGATCGTCTGAATTTGTAAACTTTTCCTTAAAATGTTAAACACCTGAATGTAAATAGTTTCCCACCACCCCCGCTGGACTCTTTTTAACAGGGGGTAAATGTGGTAGTCACCACTGTTGTATTGTATATAGCACATACGAGGGGTATTACGATAATGCCCCTGTACTACAGATACGGGGGTAGATCCCTGCCTGCTGGCACCGCCCAGTAGGCGGAGTATAAATGTATGGGCTCTCTGAGCTGCAGCCATTTTGGCAGCAGCTGTGGGTGGCTACACATCTCTGCGTAATAAAGCCTCGATTACACTCTACTCTTGTCTCGTCGTAATTGATAGTGCATCAACCACTTTGCTGTTTGTGGAACCTTACTCTGCACAAATTACTGTGCTGCTTAGAGTCATGGAGTCATCACGACACTGAGGGGGACCATTCGGCCCAGTAAGTCTCTGCTGACTCTCTGTAGAGCGACCAAATGAGTCCCATTTCCCTCGTTCTAGCCCCACAGCTCTGCAAGTTTATGTCCCTCAAGTGCCAATCAATTTCCTTTTGAAATACATTTCCCTCCACAAGAACAGCGACCGCCCTTCAGAAGTAATTAATGGACGATGAAGACATTTGCAACATCCAAATGATGCGAAAGGCACTGTGCAGCTTCAAGTTGGATTCTTCTTTCTTCTTCTGTTTCTTCACCTGTGTTCAGAGTTAAACTGTTCTGCCTTCAGAGTAGAGAGCGTTTTAGAAATGTTTTCATTGTGTATGAAACCTCACGGTCATTTGGAACTTCTCAAACAGTGTGGCGGGTATATTTTGTGGTACCCTGGTTTGATGTTGAAAGTAACTTCCTGATTGGTAACTTGGAATGTTGGTACGTGATTCTCTTTAGTCCTGTGGGGAGAGCTGCTGCTTTTATTTTTCAGATGACTGAATTTAAAGCAGAGCGATTTTATTTCATTGTTAGCACATCACAAAATTTCAAACAGGTAAATGACGAGCATGAATTTTGAAAAATACTGTTCAGGCCATTGCCAGATTTTGTTGTGTCGGTACGTTGGTTTTAGAACATAGAACATAGAACGTACAGTGCAGAAGGAGGCCATTCGGCCCATCGAGTCTGCACCGACCCACTTAAGCCCTCGCTTCCACCCTATCCCCGTAATCCAATAACCCCTCCTAACCTTTTTGGTAGTTTAGGTCAATTTAGCATGGCCAATCCACCTAACCTGCACGCCTTTGGACTGTGGGAGGAAACCGGAGCACCCGCAGGAAACCCACGCAGACACGGGGAGGACGTGCCGTCTCCGCACAGACAGTGATCCAGCGGGGAATCGGACCTGGGACCCTGGCACTGTGAAGCCACAGTGCTAGCCACTTGTGCTACCATGCTGCCCTTTTATACATCTCTGGGCAGTGGCACAGTGACATGCTTTGGTCAAGGCATAATAACGCTGGGCGCGATTCTCCAACCCCTCACCGGGTCAGAGAATCGCCGGCAGCTGGCGTGGGGCAAAATTCTCCGTTATCGGCGCAAACTCCACCGATCGGCGCAAAAAACGGCGCAAATCCGACTTGCGTCACGTCGGAAAAATGGGTCGAAAGTCTCCGGCCCGAAATGGGCTAGCAGCGACGTAACGGGATCCGCGCTTGTGCACGTGGTTCATGCCGTGCAGCGTCATACGCGCTGCACGGCGTGACGGCTCATAAGGCCGCGCTGCTCCGCCCCACCCGACCGGAACACCCGACCTGAACACCCGACTGGATGGCTGGCCGCCGCTCAGCCCCGAGGTTCGAGTCACGGGATGTGGAGGCGCTCCTGGACGCAGTGGAGCAGAGGAGGGACGCCCTGTATCCAGGGCACGGCCGCAGAGTTGCCCCATGCCACAGCCGGCGTCTGTGGAGGGAAGTGGCAGAGGCCGTCACCGCTGTGGCCCTGACACCACGGACAGGCACCCAGTGCCACAAGAAGGTGAATGACCTCGTCAGAGCAAGCAGGGTGAGCCTCCCCCATATCCCCCCACCCCCATATCCCCCCTCCCCCATATCCCCGCTCCCCCATATCTCCCCTCCCCCATATCCCCCCTCCCCCATATCCCCCCACCCCCAAATCCCCCATATTCCCCTCCCCCATATCCCCCTTCCCCATATCCCCCCTCCCCCATATCCCCTCCCCATATCCCCCCTCCCCCATATCCCCCCTCCCCCATATCCCCCTCCCCATATCCCCCCTCCACCATATCCCCCTCGCCATATCCCCCTCCACCATATCCCCCCTCCCCATATCCTCCCTCCCCATATCCCCCCTACCCCATATCCCCCTCCCCCATATCCCCATATCCCCCATATCCCCCTCCCCATATCCCCCTCCCCCATATCCCCCTCCCCCATATCCCCGCCCCCATATCCCCCATATCCCCCCTCCCCCACATCTCCCCTCCCCATATCCCCCATATCCCACCCTCCCCCATATCCCCCCTCCCCATATCCCCCTCCCCATATCCCCCCTCCCCCATATCCCCCCTCCCCATATCCTCCATCCCCAGATCCCCCTCCCCATATCCCCCCTCCCCATATCCCCCATATTCCCCCTCCCCATATCCCCCTCCCCATTAGACCCCTCCCCCATATCCCCCCTCCCCATATCCCCCATATCCCCCATATCCCCCTCCCCATATCCCCCTCCCCCATATCCCCATATCCCCCCTCCCCAAATCCCCCATATCCCCCCTCCCCATATCCCCCCTCCCCCATAGACCCCCACCCCCATATCCCCCCTCCCCCATATCCCCCTCCCCATATCCCCCCTCCCCCATATCCCCCATATCCCCCCCCATATCCCCCATATCCCTCCTCCCCCATATCCCCTCCCCCATATCCCCCTCCACCATATCCCCCCTCCCCATATACCCCCTCCCCATATCCCCCTCCCCCATATCCTCCCTCCCCATATCCCCCCCATATCCCCCCTCCCCCATATCCCCCCTCCCCCATATCTCCCCTCCCCATATCCCCCATATCCCCCCTCCCCATATCCCCCCTCCCCATATCCCCCTCCCCATATCCCCCCTCCCCCATATCCCCCTCCCCATAACCCCCCTCCCCATATCCTCCCTCCCCATATCCCCCCTCCCCATATCCCCCTCCCCCATATCCCCCATATCCCCCCTATATCCCCCCTCCCCCTTATCCTCCCTCCACATTACCCCCCTCCCCCATATCCCCCATATCCCCCCTCCCCATATCCCCCCTCCCCCATATCCCCCTCCCCTATATCCCCATATCCCCCTCCCCATATTGCCCCTCCCCCATATCCCCATATCCCCCCTCCCCATAAACCCCCTCCCCCATATTCCCCCTCCCCCATATCTCCCCTCCCCCATATCCCCAAATGAATCCAGCCCTAACCTTAACCTCTGCAATGCACGCGCAACCGATGGCGTGCATTCATATACCTGCCTAACAGTGTTGCCTTTTACCCCTGCCACCACCCCCCCCCCACAGGAGAAGTGCGCACACAACAATAGGGAGCATGTGAGGACTGGAGGAGGCCCCGCTGATGAGAAGCCACTGACTGAACACGAGGAAAGGGCCCTGGAACTGGCTGACGGACCTGACGACCGGGAGGTTGCTGATGCAGAGGTCGGGGGCATACTAGCAAGTGAGCCACCGACAGCCCGTCCCCATATCCCCCCTCCCCCATATCACCTGATCACTGCCTGATGTCTAACCATGCATGCTTCATTGTGCATCGCAGGGCCAAACGTCCAGGCACCCATCCCCGCAGATGCAGACCGCCTGCAGGATGCCCCTCGGAGGCCACGGGAGACAGAGAGCCCCGGACCCTCCAGCATGCGACGCCCGCAGGATGCCCCTCGGAGGCCACAGGAGACAGAGAGACCTGGACCCTCCAGCATGCGATGCCCGCAGGATGCCCCTCGGAGGCCACGGGAGACAGAGAGACTCGGACCCTCCAGCGTGCGACGCCCGCAGGATGCCCCTCGGAGGCCACGGGAGACAGAGAGACCCGAACCCTCCAGCATGCGACGCCCGCAGGATGCCCCTCGCACACCACGGGAGACGGAGAGACCTGGAGCAACAGGGAGACGACACCCCCGTCACGTGCGGGAGCGACCACCCAGCGACGAGGGGGGCAGCCACAGGCCCCGTCACATCCGAGCCAGGACACCACTACCCAGGACACCACTACCCAGGACACCACTACCCAGGACACCACTACCCAGGACAGCACTACCCAGGACACCCCTACCCGGGACAGTACTACCCAGGAAGACGAAATACCGGACAGTGACTCAGAGTGGATGGGTGGAGACGAACCCCCACCCCAAAGTGCCATGGACTCAGAGTGGGATGAAGAGCACGACACAACGCCACTGCTGTCACCAACACCCTCCACCATCGCAGAAACACTCACCTCGGTTGGGCACTTTAGTGATGAGGCGTCTGGTACACTCACCGGTGCGCACAACACAGCCGTCCCGGTACAGCAGGTGGAGGTAGGAGCAGCAGAGGGACCGGGCGGTCGGAGGGCAGCCCAGCCCAAGCGAACATCTGCCGCCCAGATGGATCCCGGGTTCCTGGAGTTTCCACACCCACACATAGATCCGATGCAACCACCGACCCGGAGACGAGCGAAGAAGGTGACGGCTGGCTTGGGGCGGCTGCAGTCGCAGGTGGAGGAGTCCACCCGTGTCCAGGAGCTGGAAGTGGTGCCGGTCATGCGTGCCACCCAGGCGCACGGGTGGCGTCCGCGGTGGAGGCAATGGGTGCGACGGTGTCAGACATGGGGAACGGTTTGCGAGGCCTGGGGCTTTCCGTGCAGGCGGCGTCTGTGGCCCAGGACATGGCTGCCCTCTCACAGGAGGCCATGAGCCAGTGCCAGCGCCAGATTGCAGAGGCGCTCAACACCATAGCCCAGTCTCAGCAGGCCATGGCCCAGTCTCTGCAGGCCATGGCCCAGTCTCTGCAGGCCATCGCTGAGGGCATCGGCACCAGTGGCCATGTGCGAGCCGGCGTCGCACTGTCACAGACAGGGTTTGCCAACCCCCTGGGCTCCATGGCTGCAAACCTGCAGACCCCTGTCGATACCAGCACGGGCCTCCAGGTCTGGCAGCGCCAGATGTCGGGGGGGCGTCGGATGGCCAGTCCGTTTGCATCCCCCACCCATGTAGAGGCCTGGGGGCCATCGGGCACCCCGAGGGAGGAGGAGGTGGTGTGGTCCGTCCCGGCTCCCCCTGTAGGGGAGGTCCCGGAACACCGCGACACCTCGGACTCCCCCCCCTTCCGTCCCAGGTGCATCGGGTGGGCAACGGGCAGGACAGGCTGGCAGCTCGCCATCCCAATCGCCCGGGCCGCAGCCTGGCCCATCTAGGCCAGGACGCCCAGGAAACGGTCGCCAAAGGGATCCAGTGTCAGAGGACAGGAATCACAGGAGTCCACCTCCAGTTCTGCTGTACCGTCTGGGGAACCACGTAGACGTAGTCAAAGGGCCCGTAAGGCCAAACAATTAGACACTGAGTAAGTTGGCACGGGTGCAGGGCACAGATGAGTTTTAGGGGCTAGGGCACGTGCATGAACTCGTTTAGTTATTAAAGTCAATGGTACACCTACAGAAGCTGCCTTTGTGCTCTGTCCAAAGCGTGCGGGGGTGTCATGTACGTTGAGCGCAAGTGTGTGTGAGGGGTGGCCTTACCGCAGCCCCAAGTGAGTCTGCCCCCTTCCCCCTGGGCCGCCATCAACATCCCCCCGGGCAGAGGACGGGACCGTGCGCTGCAGTGTCACAGCCGCATGCAGGGATGGTCCGGGTGGATGGTGGTACTGTGGCCATGGGTCAGACATAGTCCAACGATGTAGAGCCAGGAGCTCACCGCAGGGCGGGTTGTCATCATCCTCCATGGCCTGCAATAGACATGCCTCCACCCGCAACTGTGTGAGCCCGGTCCGTTGTGCCGCAGGTGGATCGGCAATGGGGGGGGGGCTGGTGTGCATGCGGGTGGGGTGGGTGGGGTTGGGGAGGGGGGTGAGGGTGCTGGGTGGGTGGATGGGTGTGGGGTGTGGGTGGTCGGCTGTTACCATGGTGTGCGGTCTGTGGCCATACTACCCAATTCCCACGCCCATCTAGTCAGTGAAGCGGGCGGCTATCAGTCTGTCCCGTGCCCGCTGGGCCAGCCGGTAACGGTGGACAGCTACCCGCCTGTGTCTACCCCGTCTGCCCTGACCATTACCCCCATCCCCCTCATCTGGGGAGGACTGCGCCTCTTCCTGCTGCTCCTCCACTCCGCCCTCCTCTGCCTGCGGCACATCGCCCCTCTGTTGGGCTATGTTGTGCAGGACGCAGCACACTACAATGATGCGGCCGACCCTATCTGACCGATACTGGAGGGTGCCCCCAGAGAGGTCCAGGCACCTGAAACGCATCTTCAGCATGCCAAAGCACCTCTCTATCACTCCCCTTGTCGCTACATGGGCATCATTGTAGCGGTTCTCCACCTCATTGCGTGGCCTCCGTATAGGCGTCATCAGCCACGATCGCATGGGTAGCCCCTGTCGCCTAGCAACCAGCCCCTCAGCCGGGGATGGCGTCCCTCGTACATGCTGGGGATGGATGACCGCGACAACACGTATGAGTCGTGTACACTGCCTGGGTAACGGGCGCAGACTTGCAGGATCATCATGCGGTGATCGCAGACCACCTGTACGTTCATCGAATAGGTCCCCTTCCTATTGGTGAACACCGGCCCTGTTATCTGCAGGTGGCCGCACGGCGACGTGCATTCCATCAATCGCGCCCTGGACCATGGGGAACCCGGCCACGGCAGAGAAGCCCACGGCCCGGGCATCTAGGCTGGCCCGGTCCACAGGGAAGCGGATGTAGCGGTGCGCCATGGCATATAGGGGCATCTGTCACTGCCCGGATGCACCGATGCACCGATGTCTGCGATATGCCGGACAGGTCCCCACTCGGTGCCTGGAATGACCCCGTTGCATAAAAGTTCAGGGCCACCGTAACCTTGACGGACACGGGTAGAGGGTGTCCCCCGCCAGTGCCACGCAGTGACAGGTGTGCCAGCAGATGGCAGATGTGTGCCATGGTTTCCCGCCTCATCCGGAGTCTCCTCCTGCATTCCGGTCCATGAGATCATGGTATAACTGCCGGGGCCGGTACACACGAGGCGCCCTCGGGTGCCTCCGTTGCCGTGGGGCCGCGACGTCCTCCTCCCCCTCCTCGTCCTGTCGGTCAGTTGTCCCTCCAGCCCTGGGCGGCTGCCGCCTGCCCTTCTGCGGCACTCTCCTCCTGCTCCTCCTCATCCAGGGCAACATGGACATTAGCGGCTGCCGCCACGGCGGCCAACATTGCTGGATGATCGGAAAACATGACGGCCTGGTGGGGGCGGGGGGGCGGGGGGGGGGGCGGGGGAACGACGACATGTCATCATTGCCCATATCCCCTCCTTCCCCCCAGCCAGGTGGCATGGACCGCATGGGTCCAACTGTTGGAGGCTGGCACCTGGCCAGGTGGACCAACTCACTTGCCCTCGCACCCCCCCCCTGCCCGGCACGGACCCCCCTATCCACCTCCCCGGCACGGACCCCAACCTCCTCCCCGGCACGGACCCCAACCTCCTCCCCGGCGCGGACCCCCCATTCCCCTCCCCGGCACGGACCCCAACCTCCTCCCCGGCACGGACCCCAACCTCCTCCCCGCATGGACCCCCCATCCTCCTCCCCGGCACGGACCCTCCTCCGGCACTCCCCCGGAGCCCAGCACACTCTAACCACCCCCGCCGCACACACACACACACAACCCAAGACACACCTCTCCCCACACATTCAGACTGCGGCCACGCCATCGCCTGCCCAGAGCCAACCCCCCAGGCCGTCACTCACCTCCACGCTGGTCGGCGTGAACCTGGAGCACAGGGTCATGCCGATGAAAAGGAGGTTTGATTTACGTCGATGTGAACGGTCATCACGTCGACGGGACTTCGGCCCATCCGGAAGGGAGAATATCGGCAGGCCGAAAATCGGCTGCCTTGCGCAGACCCGTGCCATTCTCCGAAGTCAGCGGCGCCAATAACGGCCCGCCGACTTTTCTCCCTTCGGAGACTTCGGCAACCGGCGGGGGCGGGATTCACGGCGGCCAACGGCCATTCTCCGACCCGCTGGGGGGGTCGGAGAATGAAGCCCGTGAATCCCGCCCCCACCATGTCCCGAATTCTCCGCCACCAGAGATTCGGCGGGGGGCGGGAATCGTGCCGCGCCGGTCAGCGGGAATCGCGCCAGTCGGCGGGCCCACCCCCGGCGATTCTCCGGCCCGTGATGGGCCGAAGTCCCACCGCTGTCAACCCTCGCCAGCCGGCGTGGATTAGACCTTCTTTTGAATGGCGGGACAAGGTGGCACGGGCAGGCTCCGGGGTCCCTAGGGGGGGCGTGGCCCGATCTGGCCTGGGGGGTGCCCCCACGGTGGCCTGGCCTGCGATCGGGGCCCCACCGATCCGCGGGCAGGGCCTGTGCCGTGGGGGCACTCTTTTTCTTCTGCCTTCGCCATGGTCTTCACTATGGCGGAGGCGGAAGAGACCCCCTCCCTGCGCATACGCGGGGATGCCGTGAGCGGCCGCTGACAATCCCACGCATGCGTCGCCCGGCGAAGTCCTTTCTGCGCCGGCTGGCGTGGCGCCAAAGGCCTTTCCTGCCAGCCAGCGGAGCGGAAACCGCTCCGGCGTGGGCCTAGCCCCTCAAGGTGAGGGCTTGGCCCCTAAAGGTGCGGAGAATTCCGCACCTTTGGGGCAGCCCGACGCCGGACTGATCCGTGCCGTTTTTGGCGCCGGGTAGCGGACATCGCGCCCTTTGCGGAGAATCCCGCCCGCTGTGTCAAACTGAATTGAAAGTGTAATGCTGAAGCAACGCTTCCATATCTCACCCTAAAGGTCTGGCAGCTTTACGCTGGAATCAATAAGAAATCAGAGGTAAAAAAGGGATATCAGAAACCAGGTCAGATCCCAAACAGACTCGGCATGTGCAATAAAATTCAAGAGGGGACGAGGTTTTAAACTGGCACTAGAAAGGAAGAGATTGCAGAGGGTAGTTCAGAGATTGGAACTGACAAAGATAGATTCTAAAGCCACTGTTCATGAGAATTAGATTGGCTAGGTGATGGGAGATGGGGAGCAAAATGGAGCTAAAAACGGTCGGCTGAAAATTAAAGCAAATGTGTTGATCCTTCAGGCTGACAGGTTCGATTGTAAGGCATTATGTTTTTCATGCCCTGCTCGTCTATCCAATTAATCTTCTTGCACACAGCATGGAGCATACTGACATCTGCAGAAAGTGTACTGGTAAGAACATTGTGGTGTTAAAAAACATTGGGAGAGCTCTGCTGAAGAATCAAAACATTCAATCAGACAATTGCAACCAAATGTTTTGCTGATAATTCTAAAGTGTAGCACAATAAACCAGAACAGAAATTATTGGATTTCTGTTGACTCATTTTATTCCAAGACAAGTTACTCACTTTTTAATCATCAAATCTATCTGTGTAAAATATTTTTTTATCCAAATGTTACTTCTCACAGTGCCAAAAAAGCAGCATGAATCTAGAAGCAACTGTGTGACTGCATCCAATAACTCAAAGTAAAACCATAGTATGACACAGTGTTTTTAATTTTCAGTGTAATCGAGCAGAAACCAATAGACGCAAATATTCTGCTAACTATCATAGAATCAAAGGATCTTAGAGTCCCTGCAGTGCAGATGGAGGCCATTCGGCCCCTTGAATCTGCACAGACCCTTCGAAAGGCCACCTACCTAGGCCCAATTCCCCGTCCTATTCTGGAAACCCCACTCTAAAGGGTGATTTAGCATGACCAATCCACCTAACCTACACATCTGTGGACGATGGGAGGAAACGGAGCACACGGAGGAAGCCCATGCAGACACAGGGAGAAAGTGCAACCTCCACACAGACAGTCCCCCAAGGCTGGAATTGAAGCCGGGTCCCTGTCCCTTTGAGGCAGCAGTGCTAACCACAGTGCCACTCCTATGTGCCTCTTAAACTATATGTCTCTCAAGCGTAGTTGATTTGACAATCGTACTACAGGTCCTAAAGTATGCAAATCCTGCGAATACAATGCAAGCACAACCGTGGCTCAAAATATTTTATGGGAATGCCTATTTGTCGGAACTGATACTGCCTCCAGACCCAATGGGAGGTGTTGTAACTTGTGCTGGGATGGGCTCAAGGATAAAGCAGTGTAAGCTTTGAAGAAACATGTTGTATATGATTTATATTGCCTTCATGCAGACAAAAGGTTGGAAATGTAGGAAATGTTTAATCCTTTAGCTGTGACATTCCATCATTTGATCAGCCCACAGACATAGAAAAGTTGTAAGTGTTCAAAAATGGTTAGTCGCTAATTTTAATGTATTTCTAATTCACATCTGATTTCTGTAGAGAGGATCTTTTAATGATGACAGCATAATTGACTATTTTAGCAGGCTGCATATTTCAGGGAATGAATGTAACTACATTACTTCATATAACATAGTATTAACAGCACAGAAACCGTTGATTCAGCCACAGGACTATGCCAATTTATAGTCTGTTTAAGCCTCCTCTTGACTTACTTTATCAGGCGCTACCATGGGCGTCATTCTCCGACCCCCCGCCGGGTCGGAGAATGGCCGTTGGCCGCCGTGAATCCCGCCCCCGCCCCCGCCGAAGTCTCCGAAGGGAGAAAAGTCGGCGGGGCGTTAATGGCGCCGCTGCCGCGGAGAATGTCACGGGTCTGCGCAAGGCAGCCGATTTTCGGCCTGCCGATATTCTCCCTTCCGGATGGGCCGAAGTCCCGTCGACGTGATGACCGTTCACATCGACGTGAATCAAACCTCCTTTTCATCGGCGTGACCCGGTGCTCCAGGCTCACGCCGACCAACGAGGAGGTGAGTGACGGCCTGGGGGGTTGGCTCTGGGCAGGAAATGGCGTGGCCGCAGACTGATTGCGTGAGGAGAGGTGTGTCTCGGCTTGTGTGTGTGCGGCGGGGGGGGGGGGGTGGTTAGAGTAGGCTGGGCTCCGGGGGAGTGCCGGGAGGGGGTCCGTGCCGGGGTGGAGGTTGGGGGTTGGGGGGGGTCCGTGCCGGGGTGGAGGTTGGGGGGGGGGGGTCCGTGCCGGGGTGGAGATTGGGAGGGGGGGTCCGTGCTGGGGTGGAGGTTGGGGGGGGTCCGTGCTGGGGTGGAGGTTGGGGAGGGGGTCCGTGCCGGGGTGGAGGTTGGGGGGGGGTCCGTGCCGGGGTGGAGGTTGGGGGAGGGGGTCCGTGCTGGGGTGGAGGTTGGGGGTTGGGGGGGGTCCGTGCTGGGGTGGAGGTTGGGGAGGGGGTCCGTGCTGGGGTGGAGGTTGGGGAGGGGTCCGTGCCGGGGTGGAGGTTGGGGGGGGGGTCCGTGCTGGGGTGGAGGTTGGGGGGGTCCGTGCTCGGGTGGAGGTTGGGGGTTGGGGAGGGTGTCCGTGCCGGGGTGGAGGTTGGGGGGGGGTCCGTGCTGGGGTGGAGGTTGGGGAGGGGTCCGTGCCGGGGTGGAGGTTGTGGGGGGGGTCCGTGCCGGGGTGGAGGTTGGGGGAGGGGTCCGTGCTGGGGTGGAGGTTGGGGAGGGGGTCCGTGCCGGGGTGGAGGTTGGGGGGGGTCCGTGCTGGGGTGGAGGTTGGGAGGGGGGGTCCGTGCCGGGGTGGAGGTTGGGGTGGGGGTCCGTGCTGGGGTGGAGGTTGGGGTGGGGGTCCGTGCTGGGGTGGAGGTTGGGGGGGGTCCGTGCTGGGGTGGAGGTTGGGGGTTGGGGGGGGTCCGTGCTGGGGTGGAGGTTGGGGAGGGGGTCCGTGCTGGGGTGGAGGTTGGGGAGGGGGTCCGTGCCGGGGTGGAGGTTGGGGGGTGTCCGTGCTGGGGTGGAGGTTGGGGGGGGTCTGTGCTGGGGTGGAGGTTGGGAGGGGGGTTCCGTGCTGGGGTGGAGGTTGGGGGTTGGGGGGGTCCGTGCTGGGGTGGAGGTTGGGGAGGGGGTCCGTGCCGGGGTGGAGGTTGGGGGGGGGGTCCGTGCTGGGGTGGAGGTTGGGGGGGGGGTCCGTACTGGGGTGGAGGTTGGGGGTTGGGGAGGGGGTCCGTGCCGGGGTGGGTGATGGGAGGGCAAATGAGTTGGTCCACCTGGCCAGGTGCCAGCCTCCAACAGTTGGACCCATGCGGTCCATGCCACCTGGCTGGGGGGAGGAGGGGATATGGGCAATGATGACATGTCGTTGTTCCCCTCCCCCCCACCAGGCCGTCATGTTTTCAGACCATCCAGCGATGTTGGCCGCCGTGGTGGCAGCCGCTCATGTCTATGTTGCCCTGGATGAGGAGGAGGAGGAGGAGGAGGAGGAGGAGCGTGCCAGAGAGGCGGCGCAGGCTGCCGCAGAGGGGCAGGCGGCAGCCACCCAGGCTGGAGGGACACCTGACCGACAGGACGAGGAGGACGTCGCGGCCCCACGGCAACGGAGGCACCCGAGGGCGCCCCGTGTGTACCGGCCCCGGCAGTCATACCAGGACCTCATGGACCGGGAATGCAGGAGGAGACTCCGGATGAGCCTGGAAACCGTGGCACACATCTGCCACCTGCTGGCACACCTGTCACCGCGTGGCACTGGCGGGGGACACCCTCTCCCCGTGTCCGTCAAGGTTACGGTGGCCCTGAACTTTTATGCAACGGGGTCATTCCAGGCACCGAGTGGGGACCTGTCCGGCATATCGCAGACATCGGTGCATCGGTGCATCCGGGCACTGACAGATGCCCTTTGTGCCATGGCGCACCGCTACATCCGCTTCCCCGTGGACCGGGCCAGCCAAGATGCCCGGGCCGTGGGCTTCTCTGCCATTGCTGGGTTCCCCATGGTCCAGGGCGCGATCGATGGGATGCACGTCGCCGTGCGGCCACCTGCAGAGAACAGGGCTGTGTTCACTAATAGGAAGGGGACCTATTCAGTGAACGTACAGGTGGTCTGCGACCACCGCATGATGATCCTGCACGTCTGCGCCCGTCACCCAGGCAGTGTACACGACTCATTCGTGTTGTCGCGGTCATCCATCCCCGGCATGTACGAGGGACGCCATCCCCGGCTGAGGGGCTGGTTGCTGGGCGACAGGGGCTACCCATTGCGATCGTGGCTGATGACGCCTATACGGAGGCCACGCAATGAGGCGGAGAACCGCTACAATAATGCCCATGTAGCGACAAGGGGAGTGATCGAGAGGTGCTTTGGCGTGCTGAAGATGCGTTTCAGGTGCCTGGACCTCTCTGGGGGCGCCCTCCAGTATCGGTCAGATAGGGTCGGCCGCATCATTGTGGTGTGCTGCGTCCTGCACAACATAGCCCAGCAGAGGGGCGATGTGCCGCAGGCAGAGGAGGGCGGAGTGGAGGAGCAGCAGGAAGAGGCCCAGTCCTCCCCAGATGAGGGGGATGGGGGCAATGGTCAGGGCAGACGGGGTAGACACAGGCGGGTGGCTGTCCACCGTTACCGGCTGGCCCAGCGGGCACGGGACAGACTGATAGACGCCCGCTTCACTGACTAGATGGGCGTGGGAATCGGGTAGTATGGCCACAGACCGCACACCATGACAACAGCCGACCACCCACACCCCCCACCCATCCACCCACCCAGCACCCTCACCCCCCTCCCCAACCCCACACACCCCACCCGCATGCACACCACCCCCCCCCCCCCAATTGCCGATCCACCGGCGGCACAACGGGCCGGGCTCACCCAGTTGCGGGTGGACGCGTGTCTATCGCAGGCCATGGAGGATGATGACAACCCGCCTCCGATGAGCTCCTGGCTCTACATCGTTGGACTATGTCTGACCCATGGCCACAGTACCACCATCCACCCGGACCATCCCTGCATGCGGCTGTGACACTGCAACGCACGGTCCCGTCCTCTGCCCGGGGGGATGTTGATGGCGGCCCAGGGGAAGGGGGCAGACTCACCTGGGGCTGAGGTAAGACCACCCGTCACACACACACTTGCGCTCAACGTACATGACACGCCCGCACACTTTGGACAGAGCACAAAGGCAGCTTCGGTAGGTGTAACATTGACTTTAATAACCAAAGGAGTTCATGCACGTGCCCTAGCCCCTAAAACTCATCTGTGCCCTGCACCCGTGCCAACTTACTCAGTGTCTAATTGTTTAGCCTTACGGGCCCTTTGACTACGTCTATGTGGTTCCCCAGACGGTACAGCAGAACTGGAGGTGGACTCCTGTGATTCCTGCCCTCTGACACTGGATCCCTTTGGCGGCCGCTTCCTGGGGCGTCCTGGCCTAGATGGGCCAGGCTGCGGCCCGGGCGACTGGGATGGCGAGCTGCCAGCCTGTCCTGCCCATTGCCCACCCGATGCACCTGGGACGGAAGGGGGGGAGTCCAAGGTGTCGCGGTGTACCGGGACCTCCCCTACAGGGGGAGCCGGGACGGACCACACCACCTCCTCCTCCCTCGGGGTGCCCGATGGCCCCCAGGCCTCTACATGGGTGGGGGATGCGAACGGACTGGCCATCCAACGCGCCCCCGACATCTGGCGCTGCCAGTCCTGGAGGCCCGTGCTGGTATCGACAGGGGTCTGCAGGTTTGCAGCCATGGAGCCCAGGGGGTTGTCGAACCCTGTCTGTGACAGTGCGACGCCGGCTCGCACATGGCCACTGGCGCCGATGCCCTCAGCGATGGCCTGCTGAGACTGGGCCATGGCCTGCTGAGACTGGGCCATGGCCTGCAGAGACTGGGCTATGGCCTGCTGAGACTGGGCCATGGCCTGCTGAGACTGGGCTATGGCGTTGAGCGCCTCTGCCATCTGGCGCTGGCACTGGCTCATGGCCTCCTGTGAGAGGGTAGCCATTTCCTGGGCCACAGACGCCGCCTGCACAGAAGGCCCCAGGCCTCGCAAACCGTTCCCCATGTCTGACACCGTCGCACCCATTGCCTCCACCGCGGACGCCACCCGTGCGGTGTCAGCCTGGGTGGCTCGCATGACCGGCACCACTCCCAGCTCCTGGACGCGGGTGGACTCCTCCACCTGCGACCGCAGCCGCCGCAAGCCACCCGTCACCCTATTCGCTCGTCTCCGTGTCGGTGGTTGCATCGGATCTATGTGTGGGTGTGGTAACTGCAGGAACCCGGGATCCATCTGGGCGGCAGATGTTCGCTTGGCCTGGGCTGCCCTCCGACCGCCCGGTCCCTCTGCTGCTCCTACCTCCACCTGCTGTACCGGGACGGCTGTGTTGTGCGCACCAGTGAGTGTACCAGACGCCTCATCACTAAAGTGCCCAACCGTGGTGAGTGTTTCTGCGATGGTGGAGGGTGTTGGTGACAGCAGTGGCGTTGTGTCGTGCTCTTCGTCGCACTCTGAGTCCATGGCACTTTGGGGTGGGGGTTCGTCTCCACTCATCCACTCTGAGTCACTGTCCGGTATTTCGTCTTCCCGGGTAGGGGTGTCCTGGGTAGTGCTGTCCCGGGTAGTGCTGTTCCGGGTAGTGCTGTACCGGGTAGGGGTGTCCTGGGTAGTAGTGTCCCGGGTAGGGGTGTCCTGGGTAGCGGTGTCCCGGGTAGGGGTGTCCTGGGTAGTGATGTCCCGGGTAGGGGTGTCCTGGATAGTGGTGTCCTGGGTAGTGGTGTCCTGGGTAGTGGTGTCCTGGCTCGGATGTGACGGGGGCCTGTGGCTGCCCCCCTCATCGCTGGGTGGTCGCTCCCGCACGTGACGGGGGTGTCGTCTCCCTGTTGCTCCAGGTCTCTCCGTCTCCCGTGGTGTGCGAGGGGCATCCTGCGGGCGTCGCATGCTGGAGGGTCCAGGTCTCTCCGTCTCCCGTGGTGTGCGAGGGGCATCATGCGGGCGTCGCATGCTGGAAGGTGCGGGTCTCTCCGTCTCCTGTGGTCTCCGAGGGGCATCATGCGGGCGTCGCATGCTGGAAGGTGCGGGTCTCTCCGTCTCCTGTGGTCTCTGAGGGGCATCCTGCGGGCGGTCTGCATCTGCGGGGATGGGTGCCTGGACGTTTGGTCCTGCGATACACAATGAAGAATGCATGGTTAGACATCAGGCAGTGATCAGGTGATACGGGGGAGGGGGATATAGGGGAGGGGGGATATGGGGACGGGCTGTTGGTGGGTCACTTGCTCGTGGGGCCCCGACCTCTGCATCAGCAACCTCCCGGTCCTCAGGTCCGCCAGCCAGTTCCAGGGCCCTTTCCTCGTGTACGGTCAGTGGCCTCTAATCAGCGGGCCCTCCTCCAGTCCTCACATGCTCCCTATTGTTGTGTGCGCGCTTCTCCTGTGGGGGGGGGGGGGGGGGCGGTTGGTGGCAGGGGTAAAAGGCAACAGTGTTAGGCAGGTATATGAATGCACGCCATCGGTTGCGCGTGCATTGCAGAGGTTAAGGTTAGTGCTGGATTCACTTGGGGATATGGGGGACATGGGGGAGGGGGGGATATGGGGGAGGGGGGGATATGGGGGAGGGGGGGATATGGGGGATATGGGGGAGCGGGGATATGGGGGAGCGGGGATATGGGGGAGGGGGGATATGGGGAGGGGCGGATATGGGGGATATGGGGGAGGGGGGATATGGGGGAGATATGGGGGATATGGGGGAGGGGGGATATGGGGGAGGGGGTATGGGGAGGGGGGATATGGTGGTGGGGGGGATATGGGGGAGGGGGGGATATGGGGGATATGGGGGAGGGGGATATGGGGAGGGGGGGATATGGGGAGGCTCACCCTGCCTGCTCTGATGAGGTTGTTCACCTTCTTGTGGCACTGGATGCCTGTCCGTGGTGTTAGGGCCACAGCGGTGACGGCCTCTGCCACTTCCCTCCACAGACGCCGGCTGTGGCGTGGGGCAACTCTGCGGCCGTGCCCGGGATACAGGGCGTCCCTCTTCTGCTCCACCGCGTCCAGGAGCGCCTCCACATCGCGTGACTCGAACCTCGGGGCTGAGCGACGGCTAGCCATCCAGTCGGGTGTTGCGGTCGGGTGTTCCGGTCGGGTGGGGGGGAGCTGCGCGGCCTTATGAGCCGTCACGCCGTGCAGCGCGTATGACGCTGCACGGCGTGAACCATTGCGCAAGCGTGGATCCCGTCACGTCGCTGCTGGCCCATTTCAGGCCGGAGACTATCGGCCCATTTTTATGACGTGACGCAAGTGGGATTTGCGCCGTTTTTTGCGCCGATCGGCGGACTTTCCGCCGATAACGGAGAATTTCGCCCCATATCTTTCTACTTCTTTTTCATCTTCTGCAGTTACGTAGGGTGCTACTAAATGCTATTTATCTCAAGCATTCCAGATTTGAGCCACGTCCACATTTTAATTTGGTAATATGCCAAATGTAATACCTAATTAAATCTCCTTAAATTAATTAAATTAATTTGACCCAAATTATAAACTGTTGAGATGATATTCCTAGGATGGTACAGTGGTCAGTCATAAAACTCACCCTGACCTTGTCCTCAACATGAAACATTAGAGACAGGTTTGCAGAGTTGGGAAGCCCCCATGAACCTTTAAAAATGGTGGCCCTGGATGCAGATGTCTGACCACCATTTTTGACAGATCCATTTTTTTCAAGGCAGAAGTGGGTAGGATGTGATTCACACAGAAGGGAAACCCAAACTCACCAGGGTCATGTGAACTTAGCGTTGAGTTCAAACATACCTCATTTTGGCTGTTGTAAAGGCCTTAACCCATGAAAAAAATGAAAATGAAAAATGAAAATCGCTTATTGTCACAAGTAGGCTTCAAATGAAGTTACTGTGAAAAGCCCCTAGTCACCACATTCCGGCGCCTTTTCGGGGAGGCTGTTACGGGAATTGAACCATGCTGCTGGCCTGCCTTGGTCTGATTTCAAAGCCAGCGATTTAGCCCTGTGCTAAACAGCCACCATGTGCGAGTCACAAAATTATTAAGTAGATATAAATCCTCTTTGAAGGATGGATAAGGTCTACTTAACTGTCATAACTGGATTATTTTAACTTCCACATTCCACATTAGCTTCCACAAATGATAAAAACAACTTGTTGCAGCTGTCAGCAATTTAAAAAAAAATTCCTCTGCTGGACTGCTTTGATTGATAGGCAAGCTGGTGTGGCATCTGTTTAACCAGCTTCAATGGAGTTCTTTGTTGTTATTTTCCAAAGGGCTATTCATTGTGAATGCTTGGCTCAAGTTTCAAAAGCTGTGTGGTGAATGTAGGAATTTTAAAATATATTATCTATATATGTGCAGTCATATTATTAAAGAACTTAGGTTAAATTATCCAGACTCTGTGGGCTGGATTCTTAGCCACTCCTCGCCACATGTCTGCGTCGACCCGCCAGCGGGATTCTCCATTATGCCGGCCGGTCAATGGGGTTTCCCATTGTGGGGCAGCCCCACGCCGTCGGGAAACCCCCAGGCGCTGGCAAAATGGGGCATCCTGCTGGCGAAGAATCCCGCCCAGTGACTGCTAAAGCTGCAATTAAGAGATAATAAAAGGGGAGGTCATGATTTGGCAGTTGGATTTCTTGGTGTGACAAAGACAGAAGGATTTGCAGGCTGTTCCTGAAAGGGTCTCTCTCTCATTTTCTGAAAGGTAACCTCTACACAATAGTACAGCAAGAATCCCTGCTAGCTTTAATTATAAGTGGCTTTTGACCTATAATGGGCTTTGCTTAATAGTAAATAAAGAAGGTAGTAGTTAAGGTGTTTCCCTGTTTTTATTAGAACTGTTTAACTGTTAATTGTAGAGCTAGTTTCTGAGATGTTAGTGTGGTTAATACTGTGTCAATAATAAACTTTATTTTAATATGAAAGATCCCTATTCGTCAGTGGAATCACTCCTGGGGTGAAGTATCCTTTCCTCGCAGTCTTAAATTTGAAATGATGTGGAGATGCCGGCGTTGGACTGGGGTGAGCACAGTATGAAGTCTTACAACACCAGGTTAAAGTCCAACAGGTTTGTTTCGATGTCACTAGCTTTCGGAGCGCTGCTCCTTCCTCAGGTGAATGAAGAGGTCTGTTCCAGAAACACATATATAGACAAATTCAAAGATGCCAAACAATGCTAGGAATGCGAGCATTAGCAGGTGATTAAATCTTTACAGATCCAGAGATGGGGTAACCCCAGGTTAAAGAGGTGTGAATTGTCTCAAGCCAGGACAGTTGGTAGGATTTCGCAGGCCAAAGGGTGGGGGATGAATGTAATATGACATGAATCCCAGGTCCCGGTTGAGGCCGCACTCATGTGTGCGGAACTTGGCTATAAGTTTCTTAAATTTTAAAGATTGTTAGCGACTCACCCCGTTTTCGAAGATAATTGGAGTTTGGCCCAGTACTGTAACAGCTGAAATTATCTCAACAGGGGATGCTGAGTTCACAGTTTGACTTGACAGTTTAACGAGTCTAAAAAAGGATCAGAAGTTTGGTTGTTTTCATAAAAGGTTAACCATTTTAGGAGGTTTTAAAGATTTGGGACTTTTGAAGTGGAGTTTTCACTGTAGTCCATATAGTGAGAGTGGATTCAATTTTTAGAAGTTACTTTAATCTCCACATGACTCATGAGGTCTTCCCATGGTGGATACTGGGTGAGTTAGCATGGGAGTATAAGGGGCCATCAGGGGTTGGTGGGGTGCATGGGTTGGCATTGAGTTGATATGGGAGTGTGCGAACATATGGAGTATGCGTAGGTGAGGGCTAGATGGTCGAAAATCTTCTGAAACTCCTGGGACCAAGTCTCAGAGAGCCAAGGCAGGCCTTCGATCCAGCCTGTTTTGGCACTCACCTGCAACATGTTTTCCTCTCATCTGCTTCTGCGGTTCGCAGGCCTGACATCATTCTTCACCTGACCCCAGGAGAAACATAATGAGGATCATCCTGATAATTTGCGTATCATACAGGGTTGTGACTAATGGAGAACAAATAAAAACAAATTGTCAACACAGTTAGAATTCTTACAGTACAGTAGGAGGCCATTTGGCCATTCAAAGCTGCAACGGCAGCCCTTTCAAAGAGCACTCACCCAACACTAAGGGCAATTTTGGACACAAAGGGCAATTTAGCATGGCCAATTCACCTAACCTGCACATCTTTGGACTGTGGGAGGAAACCGGAGCACCCGGAGGAAACCCACGCACACACAGGGAGAATGTGCAGACTCCGCACAGACTGTGATCCAAGCCGGGCATCGAACCTGGGACCCTGGAGCTGTGAAGCAATTGTGCTAACCACAATGCTACCGTGCTGCCCCTTCACCTCATTGCAATGTTAATGTAAGCCTACTTGTGACACTAATAATGATTATTATTATTATAACCTGCACATCTTTGGACTCGGAAGGAAACTTGAGCACCCGGAGGAAACCCATGCAGATACAGGGAGAATGTACAAACACCACAGTCACCCAAGGTCAGAGTCAAACCTGGGTCCCTGGAGCTTTGAGGCAGCAGTGCTAATCACTGTGCCACCATGCCATTCATCAGTTCTGAAATGAAAAGAAAAAACAAAAAATGATGGAAACGCTCAGCAGGTCCGGCCGCATCAGCAGAGAGAGAAACTGAGAACATTTCAGTTGATTGGCTTTTCATCAGAACTGGAAAAAGTTAGACATGTTTTGAGAAAGCGAAAGGGGAAACGTGGAAAAGAACAAATGGGAAAGCCTTTGATAGGGTAGATATCAGAACAGATCAGTTGGTGGTGCAAGTTCGAAGGAATTACTAATTGAACAAGTAAAGAAAGAAAAGATGTGTCTCGTGTAAGATTTTAATGTAATAATTTTGATTGCTCTTTTAATTTTGATCTGCTTAAACCAGCTTTTAAAAAAAAAATTAGAGTACCCGATTCTTTTTTTCCAATTAAGGGGCAATTTAGCATGGCCAATCCACCCACCCTGCACATCTTTTTGGGGTGAGACCCACGCAAACACATGGAGAATGTGCAAACTCCACACGGACAGTGACCCGAGGCCGGGATCAAACCCGGGACCTCGGCGCCATGAGACAGCAGTTCTCACCACTGTTCCACCATGCTGCCGTGCAAACCAGCTTTGTTTTCAAATAGCTTTAATTCACTTTCATTCATAAGAGATTTAACTCACTGAGGCACAAGGCACAACAGGAGTCTTTGGATAGCACATCCAGTAAGTTTATTAACAAAATGGTTTAATTATCAGACTTTTGGATATTAGCTTTTGCATTTCATCTGGTTGTGCAATCTATTTGAAATGCTGGTAACTTCCACCTCCCTCTCAGGTCTCTGGTCTTTGATCTTGAACTTGCTTGTGGAGATTGACAGCTCGGCATTATCCTGAAACTTCAAAACCTGGCAGGCAGTGAACCCTTTACAGGAGCACGATTTTAATGTCATGTTGCTTCAGGCTACTGTTAACCTGTCAACCTCTGCTGCCGACGTTGCTGAGGACCTGGGTTCGATCCCAGCTCTGGGTCACTGTCTGTGTGGAGTTTGCACATTCTCACTGTGTTAGCGTGGGTTCCCTCCACCCCCCCCCCCCCACAACCCAAAGATGTGCAGGGTAGGTGGATTGGCCTCGCTAAAAAAAACCTTAATTGAGAAAAAACGAATAATTTGGTACTCTAAATTTATTTAAAAAGAAGATTTTCAAAAAGGTGAAAAACTGTTGATTGGTTCCAGCTTTTATGATAATTTAATTGGTCATTATTTATAAAATAGAATCATAGATTTTACTGTGCAGAAAGAGGCCATTCTGCCCATCGAGTCTGCACCAGCTCTTGGAAAGAGCACCCTACCTAAGCTCAGACCTCCACCTTCTCCCCACACCTCCACACTATCGCCGTAACCCCACCTAACCTTTTTTGGACATTGAGGGCAATTCAGCACAGCCAATCTACCTAACCTGCCCATCTTTGGACTGTGGGAAGAAACCGGAGCACCCGGAGGAAACCCATGCAGACACAGGGAGACAAATGTGCAGACTCCGTACAGACAGTGACCCAAGCCGGGAATCGAACCTGGGACCCTGGAGCTGTGAAGCAACTGTGCTAACCACTGTGATATCAATCTTTTATTGATAACACCTTAGTTCAAAAGGACAAATGAAAGACAGTAACTTCTTAACTTGTTAATCTTTGTGAACAATGAACCACACCTCGGCAACCTTTGATATCCTGGAGCTTATCAAAGATTTCTGAACAGTTTCTGTTAACTCTGCATTTTCTAGATTAAGATTATTCACTCTTTGAACTGAATCAAGGTTAATTATTTTATAATCATTTATTTCATGACTCGCTTCTAATACAAAATCAATATTTTTAGTTAATACATATGAATATGAAGAACAGAATGTAAAATGGCTTTAGGAAGTTAGTGTTAGTGTTAAAATGACCTCCTTTACCTTGTTACTTATGACAGTAAATAGACCATAAAAGTGATTGGTTTTGAGATTAAATTGATGACACAACCCTACCTACACACGAGAAGGTATGAATGTATGAATGGCAGAATCGTGAATAATCGCCATATGAAATCAAAGGAAAAGTGAAAAATTAGCAAAAAATCCAAACCAACATAGGAATGGAAGCAGAACTGGGATAGAAGTTGTGGTCTTGAAATGATTGAACTCAATGTCGAGTCCAGAAGGTTGTAAAGTGCTGACTCAAAAACGAGGTGCTGTTCCTCAAGCTTACCTTGATCTCCATTGGAAAATTGCAGGAGGCCAACAGAGACGTCAGAGCGGGAGCAAGGTGGAGAACTAAAATGGCAAGTGACTAGAAATTCTGGGTCATGTTTTGTGAAATACCTCTATTCTGTACTTCAGGGCTTCACATTAGAGCTGTAATACTAAAGGGAAAATTAAAGATAAAATATTGAATCATATCCTTTACGTTTAGTGTGGGGAAATAATTTTTTCCATGCAGCACCTTGTTCCTTCTTATTTTAACCTACCAAACTTACTTAATTCCCACCTTTCCCAGCCAGTTCTGCCCCCAATCAAAAAGTGGATGTTGTAAAACAGGATGGAAAAGAAAAAAAAACTTAATGTCTTAAAAAGTCTTTTCTTTAAGAGAAATGAATAAAATAAAATAAATTAGATTAGATAGAAAAAATAAAATTAATGAAAAACAGTGAGATTGGGGAAGATGACAGTAACCAGGAGCAACCAGAAGCATGTACTGTATTATTTATCACCTTATGATATAAAGAAAGAATTTGCATTTAGTCAGAATCTCTCACAATCACAGGATGTCACAAAGTTCACAGGCAATACAAAATTCAGTCGCTGTTGTAATATAGGAAAACCTGTCAGCCAATGTGCATTCAGTGAGGTCGCAAGATAAATAACCATTGAACATGTTTGGTCATGGTTGTTGAGGGGCACATTTTGTCCAGGACACCAAAAGACCTCTGCCGCTCTTTGTCCAATTTTGGGGATTTTTTTACACCCACCTGAGATGGCAGGTGGGGCCTCAACGTTAACATCTCCCAAAGGCGTAATTGTAACAGCTGCACCTTAAGACTTCAGGAAGGCTGAGCACCAACAAGATGACATTGTTTTAAGGAATGCATCCACCTCATGCTCCGCAGAAGTAACAATTAAAAGAAATATCAATCCTGCAAATGCAATAATCAGAGATTAGTCCACGCATAGTTTACAAGGTGATGACTGAACAAAGAGTGTTGTCCTTGTTTAGCTGACATTTAAGCATGTTGGTTTTGAGTGAGTAAATCACATGCAGTCTACTGAGAAAGAGCCTTGAACCCACCAAACACATCAGCAAATTTATTGAAGGAGAGGGACTCTATGCCAATAATCCTGATACATCAACACGATGGCAAGTTTAACATGAAGGTGCTGAAAAAAAGTATGGTCTGAGTGTCAGGTAAATTCATCATCCAAATGTAAAAGACATGCTAATGATCAGATGTCTCCAGTGTCAGCTTTAGATGTAACTTGAAACGTTTAGATTTCTGCAATCCACGCCAAGTCAAATTCATTTTCGATAAATATATGGAGGCTCAACGAGTGACTGTCATTGGAACAGCCAATGTGAAATACAGTCATCAGCAAACTTCCGGGATACTATTTGTTCTCCGTTCATACCTAGATGAGGGGGAAATGTGCGTTACTCCAGGTGATTAGGCAAAAGAAAATACATTTTGTGTTTTCACACCATGGTTTTATAGAAGATATTCTGATCTGAAAAATGACCTTCGCTGCAAATCCGTACCATTGGTAACGTTTAGTTAGTTAATAGTGAACCAGATGTGAAAACCATCTGCAGCAACCTCTGGCTGGAAGATTGAGTTTCATAGGTGCACATAGCTCCACAGCACAAATAAAGCGCTATGCATCCACTGGCTAACACAGTACGAAATATAGCTATTGAAATGCAGCTGGATAATTTAAACTGCGAAACAGCATCGCAATAAAGCATTGCAGTGAGGGAAAGATCACAGGACCCCTGAACAATAATATTTGCGGAGATGGCAATGGCAGATTATAGGGCTCTCGGCACATAGCGAATATTTGAATTGAGGGCTCAGAGAATTCGCGCAATGGTTATTAGTGCAGTTCCCAGCAAGGAGATAATTTCTCAGCTTTTTTCCCCCCAAATGAGCCTGTGGTGCTCACAACCTTATTCTGTGCTGTCCCTTTTAATATATTTTGCATGAAAAAGAAAATCGATGTTATTTATAATTGAGTGTTTTTCTTCCCTTTGTTCTTTTTAAAGCTTTAAAACATTTGTGCGCCCAACTGTTTAATATGAAAAGGGTTCCATTTTCTACATCATTGATCTATTATCATTAAATCCGTGAATACTGAGTTGCGAACAGCAGCTTCAGGCACATATTGGATGTTTTATTTTCTCCCATTATATAACCCACTGCCTAAAATGCTTTTAGTGCTCTTGCTGTTAAAAAAATAATGTGTCATTTTGTTTTACTGAGACTGTCCACTTTCACAGTAGGATGTCTAATCTGCTCAAAATGTACCCAAACATATAATGGAATTGATTGTAAATGCATGGTGTTTTGAATTTGGATTCAACACTTAACAAGCCCAGAATTTTCTATTTTTCCATGCTGATATATGTTGTTCAGCAGAACATGGAGCCTCTCTTCCACTTAATCTGCCTTCATTCTATGCACTTCACTCTTCAAGGAGCTTATTCAAGCAAGTGCATTGTTTATTGCAACAATATCATGTTCTATTATATTCCAATCAGACTCCGTCTATTATTTTGTAGATTATTTAGGGAGTCTATGATTCGAAGAGCTGTGTTGATATGAGGATGTGATCACTTGTTCTGTTTGTCTGAACTTTCTTTTCTGCTTTTCAAGGAAGTTTTGAAACTTGTAAAAAAAGAGCTTGATTTCTGGGCCAGGATTCTCCGGTCACATTTCCTGCTGGCAACGCACCTGCGCCAGTGGGTTTCCTGGCGGCGTGGGGTGGTTTCAATGGGAAATCCCATTGACAATCGGCGGCAGGATAGGATCCCCCCACCAGTGAACAGCACGCAGCCGAGAAACATGTGACCGGGGACCAAATAACCCAGCTCCAGGCTTTTCACATGCTCAGGAACCTCAAAGTGGTTCACAACCAACGACGTTTGAAGTACACCTCACAGATGAAGATGGAGGCCATTTGGTGCACAGTCCAATCCTACAAGTAGCAAAGGGATAAATGAGCATACATCCAACCATACGAACAAGGAGCAGGAGTAGGCCACTCAACCCCTCGAGCCTGCTCCGTTATTCATGAGGATCATGGCTGATTGATGTGTTGCTCTCTTCTCACAATGCTGAGTGAGATGTTTGTCGACTACAGTTCACAGGAGAGATCCACTGCTTCTCCTCAGGGAGCATCATGGTATCTTTTACAGCCACCAGATCTGACAGCTGGGGCCCCGATTTAATGTTTCAACAAGAAGGATAGCCCCTCCACCAGTACAACGTCCTCCTATCAGCCTGGATCATGTGCTCAACTACCTGTGGTGGGCTTGAATCTACAATCCCCTGAGGCAAGAGTGTATTCATCAAATTTGCACTTCAAATGATTGCCATTTATGTTAGAAGATAAAATCATTTTATATAAATGTTTTGGGTAATATATATAGAGTAGAATCCCTACAGTGCAGAAGGAGGCCATTCGGTCCATCGAGTCTGCACAAACCCTCCGAAAGAGGACCCTTCCGAGGCTCACTCCCCTGCCCTATCCCCATAACCCCATCTAACCTGCACAACTTTAGACTGTGAGAGGAAACCGGAGCACCCAGACATGGGGAGGATGTGCAAACTCCACACAGACAGTCACCCGAGGTCGGAATTGAACCACGGTCCATGGCGTTGTAGGGCAGCAGTGCTAACCACTGTGCTACCGTACCACCTTACAGTGTTGTAAGTTCAGAACCCATTGAATGCATTGTGTTGAATTGTTCATAAATCACACAGGTTTGAGGGCTCCAAACTAAGTCGTGACATAAAATATCCTGACCCATTGACACCATGGCCGTTCCTCTGGTAAATTACAGTTTGCTGTACCATGTGCTATTGAGCTGCAGGAAGACCAGAATGAGAGCTACAGTTTTTCAGATTTCACATCAAATTCACTGGCTTGGAGGAATCTTGTTCAACATTTTAATGCATGTTTGAACAAGCTATATACATTCATCAATAAAATCACTAAAGCTAATCGTGCCAAAATTCATAGTAATTCTGTAAAAACAAATTAGATTTAATCTCCTCCTAACATTGTTGGAATGGCCACTTTGAAATTAGGATACCAAGCAACTAAGCTATTACATGAATTTAGCATACTGCTGGAGCATATATTATTGAGAAACGTGGACATAGAAAGCTTATGAAAATATTGAATGCTGCTGTTGAAAATTGGTTAAGGTATGTGTTTCAGACTACATTCATTGTTTTTCTTGAATATTTTTATTGGGCTTTTTACATTTTATATCGAAAGTTACAAAACAAGCCAAAACCAACACATGTATCAAAAAATTCCAACACCAACAGGAGCTTCAATTATCATTCACAGAGTATATAGTGTCGACATGCAAAAGTTATATTACAAGGTGCGCTTATTGAGACTAAAAGAAAGTTGAAAAATCTACAAAAAGTAATGAAAAAGACATCTGAGAGCCAGCTGGACCAGACTGGGGCCCGAGGTGAGCCTATTAGTTCATGTGGGGCCGATAGCTGGTGGTGTTTCCCTTGAGAGGGGGCTTTTTTACGGTTATGGGGGGTCCTTGTTTGAGAACCCCCTGCCGTTACTGCTGTGCGGCCTTGGTCACCCCCCCACCTTGGCAGTCTCCTGGTGCTGAGCGTGCTGGAGATGGGGGGCGGGGGGCTGGTGTCCGCTGGGTGCGCTTGCCGCCGTGGTTGCTTTCACTTATTGTCCTGTATCCCTTTTGGTTCTCTCCTCCCACTTGCCCATTTCCCTTGGTGTTTTGCCCTCCCCACTGTCCTCCCCACCCCCCCCCCCCGGATCCCACTCCTCTCTTTGTTTTGTGGTCTGTTCTGGTGCCCCCACCCCCCCCCCCCTCACCCATCTTAACCTATTGGTTACAAACAAGTCTTGGAACATGTTGGTGAACAGCCTCAATGTGTTGCGGAAGTCTTCCTCCGATCCTCTAATAGTGTATTTTATTTTCTCTAGTTTGAGAAATTCTGCCAGGTCAGCCAGCCAGTCTGCAGCTTTGCGTGTGCTGCTAACCGCCAGCCGAACAGGAGTCTTCAGCGGGCAATCAGGGAGGCAAAGCCTAGGGCGTTTACCCCTCTCCTCATAAAGTTGACTATTCTGATGTCCCGAAGACCGCCACAGAAGGGCACGTCTCCACCTCACCCCCACAACCTTGGACATGGCCTCAAGGAAGGACATCCAGCACCTGACAAGTTTGGGGCAAGACCAGAACATGTGGGAGTGTTTGGTTGAGTCTCCCTGGGCACCATTCACATTTGTCCTCCACCTCCAGGAAGAACCTGCTCATTCATGTCCTGGTTAGGCTCTCCCTGTGCACTGTCTTTAACTGCGCTATGTTTAGCCCTGCACATGTGGAGATGAAGTTTGCCCTGTGCAGTGCTTCGGTCCAAAGTCCTCCCCCATCTCCCTGTCTAGCTCTTCCTCCCATTTCTCCACTGTCTCATGATCATACCTCCTCCAGTAGTCATCCATGTATGTCGCACATTTCTCGTCTCCTAGTTTGCCTTCAGTCAGTAGTCTGCCCATTCGTGATTATCCTGGTATCTGGGGAATGTTGTTGTCCCCTTGTGGAGGAGGTTTTTCATTTGATTGTATCTTGGCTTGTTTCCTCTCGGGTGGGCATCCCTGTCAGGCCAAAGTGATGTCGCATTTGGTTCCACATTCTGAGCGTGACTACTACCACTGAGCTTTTTGAGAATCTGTCAGGGGGGGGTGGTATGGGAGTGCGGCCATGGGAAATGCTCTTAGTTTAAGTAAGATGTTTTGATGTTTTGTATTCAGCCTTTCTTGAATGAAATGCCATTTATATAAAACCAAGCTATAAATGAAACTTTCATCCTTTGCCAGTATCCTTTGAATGAATGAGTCGTACTTTTTCTTAATATTCATAAAGAAAAGAGGCAAAGGCCATGATTCAGTCACTGCGCTGCTCCCAGAGCAGATCTGGGCATGCCAGGTGAATAGCGGGAAAGGCCAAAATCGAGCTGCACGTCGGGCAGAAACCATTTTGAAATTCACCCGCCCCCATCCTGATGGCGAAATCCGGATCTCATCCAAAGATGGCGAGAAGGTAATTAAGTCTAATTTGCATTCATTCCTATCTCATTAACGAGATTGAAATGGAATGCAGTGGCCTCCCAGGAGTCACCCAACTCCCCTGTGAGAAGTTACACGGGCATCGTTTAGTACTCCTTTTTAAAAAGTGGAAGCTGGCGCAATGGCAGCCGAGGGGAACTGAGGAGGTGAGTAGCTCTTTCCATTTACTGGCATGCAGTTCAAGAGCACCGGAACTGCTGTCCCAGTGCTCGGGGGAATGGAGACCAATCGAGGGGTGAGGCCTGTTGGGGGACTGGCAGGGTCCAGGCCAGGGGTTGCCCCTGGGTCGGGGGGGAGTGAGGAGCTTTGCGCTTGTGAGGCCTTCAAGCCATCTTTAAATATTGTGGAGACCCATAACAGGGGCAACCACAGCTGTAGCATGTCTGTCCAACCAAACTCTTCCAGGACAGATACTTTTCTCATGAAAGTCAATTTCACCCCTGGTGACTATGAACAGCCTTTAACTTCACAGCTGAAGGCTATCTCAAAGGAGGGACTGGCCTTGCTAGTTGTGAGAGCACGTCACACCCTTGAATTCTCCAGTGCCTCCTCAAAGCCACGGGTGCAATGCCTGAGAGGATGATCACGGCACTGCCTATCCAGCAATCTTTGAACAGAGTGCCTGAACTCTAAGAGTGTCAGCACCATGGAAGCAGCTGCTAAAGACCAAGGCTTCACCACTGAAGACCCTGTCGCGGCTAAAGAGTAAGACTCTGGATGAGCAGAGGACAGCTGAGACGGCCTCCCTAATGTTGCTGGCAGTGGTCTGAGATCCATGGGCTCCAGATCTACCCAGGGGTGAGTGTGCAGAGCGAGGTTTGCCAGCACAACTGGCTTGCTGGATGGCACTCTGAGAGAAGAAGGGACAGTCATGTTAAGGGTCGGGGAGGCCTGGGGGATTTGAGAATCCCAGCACGGAAGCCCTAACCGACTGTTAGTCTCTCGCCTTCTCCAGTTCCTTTCAGATACAAATATGTTTGCTGGTATGGATCCCGCTGAGTCTGCCTTCGTGTTGCTTGTAGCAGCCGAGGTGGCAGACGCCGAAGATAGCAGCAGTGCCAATGCAGGCTGGAGGCACCACCACTAGTGCAGGTAGCTGCCACACATCCTGAACACCCGACCACCCATTAGACAGAGGAGGGGACCAGAGTGAGGGGGCTGTCATGTTCTCTATTCTGCATTACCTGGATGGCTCGGATGCACAGTGTTGAATAAAGAACACAAAGCATTGTTAACAAACAAAACTATACATTTCTTTACACTACTAGCTAAGATTCATTCACATTCCTAACGTAGAAGATTATTGTATTGAACTATGATTTCTCTAACTCAAGTATACAACTTCTCTCTCTCTCACACCTCACTATCTAATCCTTTTACTATCTAAACTTCTTGATTTTCTAATCCCAGAATCCCCAAGTCACATGATATATATATATATATATATATGACTTGTCTGTGGTTCCCTCTAGTGGTATGAATCATTATCATTAACTTGTTAACCTTTTACACCCCAGTCAATATACACATTATGACAGGGGCCAGCAACAGGCTAAGCTGTACCGTTGTCGTTGGTCCTTCCATGACCTGACGGACAGCATGTGCCACAGAAGACTGCAGCTCAATAAAGAGACAGTGCAGTGTCAGGAGCGGGGTGGGAATTCAGAACAAATGGAAATCACCGTAGTCTCCTTGCTGGAAGACCTCAGGTTGGGCTACAGCACTTCATCCTCTCTGAGGGTGCCCTAAGGGGCCCTGAGTGACTCCATTGGATGGAGGGGCAGCTGGAGTGAGCTCCAAAGGTTTCTGAGTCATCTGACACTGCCAGCCCTGGAGACTGCCCTTTTTCTGCACCATGGTGTAGATGCCCTCAGCGATGGTCCTCAGTGACTAGGCCACACTCTGGAGTGCATTAGTAATGTCCACCTATGTCTGAGACATGTCCCTCATCAACTGCGACATAGAACATAGAACATAGAACAATACAGCGCAGTACAGGCCCTTCGGCCCACGATGTTGCACCGAAACAAAAGCCATCTAACCTACACTATGCCATTATCATTCATATGTTTATCCAATAAACTTTTAAATGCCCTCAATGTTGGCGAGTTCACTACTGTTGCAGGTAGAGCATTCCACGGCCTCACTACTCTTTGCGTAAAGAACCTACCTCTGACCTCTGTCCTATATCTATTACCCCTCAGTTTAAAGCTATGTCCCCTTGTGCCAGCCATTTACATCCTTAGTAGTCTTGGCCTGGATGCCGCACATTGCCCGCACTTTCTCCTGCATCTGAAGAGTTTGCACTCTTCTATTCAACCTTGCAGCTGCTGGAATATCACTGACGCACCCTCCAGAATGTCACAGCTGTATCTTATCATTGGCGTCTGCTCTGGGAGAACCTTGTCCAGAGACTCAACTTCTGCTTTGGACCCAGCTGAGTCCTGAGATCCTGCAGATCTCCAACTGCTGCCTCCTATGGATGTTCCTGCCTCCACCTGATGTGCATCAGCAACTGTGTGGTGCTCCCAGATTGTGTTCCTTACGCTTGTCCACTAATGTTGCCCATCGAAGTGTGCGTCTCTGCGCTTTTGAAAAGTGCAGGGGAGCTGTGACAGTCGATGGTGGTCTGCTCACGCTCTCCTCTATGATGTTCTCTTGTGTGGCGGACGAGTGGGGGCACAACTCCAGATGGCTCAGCCTCATCATATGGAGATCCTGCAAGACAATAAACATGTGGTCAGTGAGAGAGGATAGTTTTGTGGGACATTAACCACTCACTTGAGACGAGGCATCTGAATGAAGGGGCAGTGGATCCTCAGCTCTCTGGTGCAGGTTGACCTCGCTGTCAGTCATTGCTCTCTCCTCGGGCAACCCCGTGATCTCCAGCGCCCGTTCCTCATAAGAGGTGAGGACTCGGACCTCTGACATCCCCTTTCCCTCTTATTGTGGGATATTGTATCTTGCGGGGAAAAAGAGCGGGCATTGTGAGCCGCACGCTTGATGGTTCAGGGGGTCTATAGCAGGTGGCACATGTGGACACCACAGCTAGATATGAAGGGGTGGGTGCTAAGGGGTTCTGAAGACAAGCTTGAACACCGGACATTGGGGAAGTGCGAGGTATCAGCCAGTGTATTGCGGGGAAGGGGGGAGAGGTTTGGGAAATTGATGGGTGGAAGGTGGGATTGATACCATGAGAGAGGTGGTAACGTATCCTTGCAGCACATTGGGGGTAATTCGTCTTCTTCCAACATTGGATGGCAGTCCTCCTGGTCATGCTGTCCACACTGATAGCCGCTGCTACTGCCTCACAGGTGGCATTGCTGATCCTGCTGCTGGTTCTCCGACCCCTTCAACGGAACAGGGTTTCTCCACTGCGTCGAGAAGCCTGGCCAATTTGGCATTCCCAAACCGAGGAACAGGTCTCCGCACTGCCTCCCTCATTTCTTGATTGGGAGTGAGTGGTGATGGAGTGTTTAAAAGCAGCTCCCCCTTGTTAGCGGCGAGACGCTGAGGCATGAATCGGGTGAATCGGGCGACGAGGGAGTCAGGCATGGTGAGAGTCACGTGGGGGGGGTCTCATTTTTGGTCCTAAGTACGGGTGAATACAGGCGGCAATCTCACCGATGTGGCTGACACGAAACACCCCGCCAAAAGCTCCCAAAAAGACACTTCAAAATCTTTGAGTGAATCGTGCCACAGATCAGTGGCGTAGTCGGCAAGTGTTGGATTGGGGAAAGGAATAATTCCACAAAATAATTACTATCCTGGAAATCAGTTATGTCCTGTTAATTCTCCCTGATTGCTTTGGATTGCACCAAATCAAAATTTTTAGATGCCAGTGTCATGATGAATTTATTCATGAGAGTGCAGATTAACAGCTAAAGTCATGTTACTGGTTATTGCTATCACTGCTTCTTGGTAGCTGCAGGGCCTGGTCTCAGGACATGGATTTTATATTGGAACATTGGTAAAGGAGCAAGTCAGTCAGGCTCCTTGTACTCTGTTCCATTTCCATTTCCATCATAGCTGATCTGAACCACAATTCTAATTATTCTCCATTGCTCCATTGCACTTAGTAATTTTATCAACAAAAAAAATATCTCAATTTTAGCTGTATCAATTCATCCAGTATCTACAGCCTTTTGAGGGGTAAAGTTCAAAATTTCTATGAGTATTTGCTTTAAAAAGGCTTCCTGATAACACTCCTAAATGATCCAGCTCTGATTTTAATGTTCTTGATTCTGTGTTTCAGTATGTCACCCCTCTCAAATCCCTTTTTACTGTCAAACACTTCAATCAGATCATGTCTCAAACTTCTAAACTAACGAGAATACAAACTTCTTGTACAGTAGAGGGTTAGCATCACCTAATACTGATGTAACAATCGGCGGGATTTTCCACCCCGGAGCGTGTTTTGTGACAGCAGAGGTGACCCGCCAATGGCAGGCGGTTGGATCTCCCGGTTGTTCGCACCCTCTGTCGCCAGGGAACCCGCCGCGGGGTCTCACCTTTGGTGGGATCGGAAAACCTCGCCATCGGTGGGATCAAACGATTGCATCGGTGGGAACGGCCGGAGTATCCTGCCCTATGATAAAATATCCAAGAGACTGAGACCTGGTGGGAAGCAGAAGTGCAACCTTGTGCGGAGGGCTGAGATGTACATGGATATTTATGTATGTACATAGAACGAAGCATGGTTTTTATCAATAATATTTTATGGTGGCATTCTCAGAGTGACCGGCAAACCCGAAAGAAACTCCAGGTGCGATTCAACCACTGCAATGCGACTGCTGCTGATTCAGGCGTGCCGGGTGCATCACCAGCGAGGCCCAAATCGGGCTTCACGTCGGGCACAAAACATTGGGTGAGTCACCTGATGCCCAGGGCCTGGCACAATCTGGATGCTGGGTGTGATCCAGATAATCATATTTAAATAAGCCACTATGCTGCATTTTCCTGGCGCCTGGGAGTCACCGACCAGGCCTCATCCGGGCACCGATTAGTACTGGTAGCCATCTGCACAAACGGAGGCCAGGCATGATGGCACTCCGGGGTCTGGTAGGCCATTAGAGTCCCCTGGGTGGTTGGGAACAAGGCAGGTAAGTACCCTAGTATTCCCTATGGCACACGGACACCCCAACAGTGCCAACTGGGCACTCAATTGGCACTGCCATGGTGCCATGGGCAATGCCCAGCAGGGGTTGGCATTGCCCTTGGGTTAGGGGTGTGGGGACCCTCAGGCTCACTTAGAGATCGAGGCACCCTTTCAAAATTGCGGCCTGATCTCTGAGGTTCCAGTCTCGCCGGGAAGTTCAGCTCCCCACTGCTGAAAACATCTCTTAGTGTGGGCTAGAGTGGGGAGAATCTTCCCAAAGGCCCCCAAAAAATTATTAAGTGTGGGTGAATTCAGGTTTGAGTCCTGTTGGCTGATTTTCCCATCAGCTTCTTTCGTTCGCCATTTTAGATCGGGGTTTGACCAAATACTCGGGAATCAGCCATTTTGGCTGGCTACAAGGCCTCCATCAGCCAGACCCAAAGATCCCACCCATTGTTCTGCTCATTCATTTAGAAGGACACTTCCTAACTTTCTGCTCTCATCTACAGAAATGGCTATGCCTCCCAGGGTACTTATCAGCTCCTTATGTAGCTTGATAGCATCTCCTGTTTGATAATGCTTATGAGAAGCGGCTGGGCCGTTTTATCACGTTAAAGACAATATAGCGTTAGGAGTCGTTGTTGCAATCTGCAAAGTTGGATATGCAACTTTCCATTCCTTCAGTACCGTTTTGTGCCTTGATGAATGCCTTTTGAAGATCTAGTGACCTCTTCAAAAGTTTCATCTTGATTTATCTGACTTGACCTACTTTCACAAATCCACATTGACTCTTGTGTATCAGCTCATAATCGTTCAAGTATTCACCGCTCAGTCACTCTCTCCCTGATGATAGATTCCGGGAGCTTCCTCACGACTGATGTTAAACTGACTGATGTGCCGTTGCCTCACTTTTATCCCTTTGTTCTTAAATAATGGAAGAACATTTGCAATTTTCCACTCTGTAGGCAAGTTCTTAAATCAAGAGAACTTTAGAAAATTATGACTAATTCATCTGTAATTTCTTCTCCTCTTGTGTACAGTTTTGATCTACTCCCAGAAGGGAAAATGAGTAAATCTTGGAAATTGACTGGTTCTGGTTTGAACTGGTCTTGTATACCTGCCCTGCTAGTGTTTGATGGGGACAGTGTGGAGGGAGTTTTACTCTGCATCTAACCCCGTGCTGTACCTGTACTGGGAGTATTTGATGGGGACAGTGTTGAGGGAGCTTTACTCTGTATCTAACCCCGTGCTGCACCTGTCCTGGGAGTGTTTGATGGGGACAGTGTGGAGGGAGTTTTACTCTGCATCTAACCCCGTGCTGTACCTGTACTGGGAGTATTTGATGGGGACAGTGTTGAGGGAGCTTTACTCTGTATCTAACCCCGTGCTGCATGGGAGTGCAAAGGGAGTTTTACTCTGTATCTAATCAAAGAACAATGTGTGGCCTTACCAAGGTTCTATACAACTGTAGCATGACTTGCCAGTTTTTATACTCCCTGCCCCGTCAAATGAAGGCAAGCATTCCATATGCTTTCTTGACTACTTTGTCCACTTGTGTTGCCACCTTCATAGATCTGTAAACCTGCATGCCCAGATCTCTCTCACTTTCTATATTCCTAAGCGTTTTACCATTTATGGTATATTTCCCCTCTATGTTAGAAATACCAAAATGCTTCACCTCACATTTGTCCGGATTAAACACCATTTGCCATTTCTCTGCCCAAGTCTCCAACCTATCTATGTCCTGCTTTTTTTTCTAACAATCCTCAACACTGCCTGCCACTCCACCAACCTTCATGTCATCCGTGAACTTACTAGGCAGTGGTGTCATCCGCAAACTTGCTAAACAGTAGTGTCATCCGCGATCTTACTAATCAGTGGTGTCATCTGCAAACTTGCTAATCAGTGGTGTCACCCGCGAACTTGCTAATCAATGGTGTCACCCGCGAACTTACTAATCAGTGGTGTCATCCGCAAACTTGCTAATCAGTGGTGTCATCCGCAAACTTGCTAATCAGTGGTGTCACCCGCGATCTTACTAATCATGTGCTCTACCTATACTGGGAGTGTTTGATAGGCACAGTGAAGAGAGAGCTTTACTCTGTATCTAACCCCATGCTGTACCAGTCCTGGGAATGTTTGAAGAATGGGAAGGGTGATCAAAACCCTTACAGGGCTTGACAGGGTAAATTCAGGAAGGAGATTTCCCCTGACTGGGGGGGGGGGGGGGGGGGGGGGGAGGGATCTAGAACATGGGGAAATTGTCTCCAAATAAGGTACAGATGAGTTAAGACTGAGATGAGGAGGAATCATTTCACTTGTCAGGTGGTGAATCATTGGAGTTCATTACCCGAGAGATCTGAGTGAGTTAGTCATTGACCTAAATGATCCAGTCCTGCCTGCCGCAGGAATCGTTGCAGCTGGATGGATAATTTGACGGATTGGTAACAGATCCGTTGACCATACAAAGAACAAAAGAACAAAGAAAAGTACAGCACAGGAACAGGCCCTTCGGCCCTCCAAGCCTGTGCCGACCATGCTGCCCGTCTAAACTAAAATATTCTACACTTCCTGGGTCCGCATCTCGCTATTCCCAACCGATTCATGTATTTGTCAAGATGCCCCATAAACGTTACGATCGTACCTGCTTCCACCACCTCCTCCGGCAGCGAGTTCCAGGCACCCACTATCCTCTGTGTAAAAAACTTGCCTCGTACATCTCCTCTAAACCTTGCCCCGCGCACCTTAAACCTATGCCCCCTAGCAATTGACCCCTCTACCCTGGGAAAAAGTCTCTGACTATCCACTCTGTCTATGCCCCTCATAATTTTGTAGACCTCTATCAGGTCGCCCCTCAACCTTCGTCGTTCCAGTGCAAACAAACCAAATTTATTCAATCTCTCCTCATAGCTAATGCCCTCCATACCAGACAACATCCTGGTAAACCTCTTCTGCACCCTCTCTAAAGCCTCCACATCCTTCTGGTAGTGTGGTGACCAGAATTGAAAACTATACTCCATGTGTGGCCTAAGTTTCTATACAGCTTCAACATGACTTGCCAATTATTATACTCAATGCCCCGACCAATGAAGGAAAGCATGCCATATGCATTCTTGACTACCTTCTCCACCTGCGTTGCCCCTTTCAGTGGCCTGTGGACCTGTACACCTAGATCTTGCTGACTGTCAATACACTTGAGATTTCTATCATTCACTGTATATTCCCTGCCTGTATTAGACCTTCCAAAATGCATTACCTCACATTTGTCCGGATTAAACTCCATCTGCCATCTCTCCGCCCAAGTCTCCAAACGAACTAAATCCTGCTGTATCCTCTGACAGTCCTTATCGCTATCCGCAAATCCACCAACGTTTGTGTCGTCCGCAAACTTACTAATCAGACCAGTTACATTTTCCTCCAAATCATTTATATATACTATGAACAGCAAAGGTCCCAGCACTGATCCCTGCGGAACACCACTAGTCACAGCCCTCCAATCAGAAAAGCACCCTTCCATTGCTACTCTCTGCCTTCTATGACCTAGCCAGTTCTGCATCCATCTTGCCAGCTCACCTCTGATCCCGTGTGACTTCACCTTGTACCAGTCTGCCATGGGGGACCTTGTCAAAGGTGTTACTGAAGTCCATATAGACAACATCCACTGCCCTACCTGCATCAATCATCTTTGTGACCTCTTCGAAAAACTATCAAGTTAGTGAAACACGACCTCCCCTTCACAAAACCGTGCTGCCTCTCGCTAATACGTCCACTTGCTTCCAAATGGAAGTAGATCCTGTCTCGAAGAATTCTCTCCAGTAATTTCCCTACCATTGACGTAAGGCTCACCGGCCTGTAGTTCCCTGGATTATCCTTGCTACCCTTCTTAAACAAAGGACAACATTGGCTATTCTCCAATCCTCCAGGACATCACCTGAAGACAGTGAGGATCCAAAGATTTCTGTCAAGGCCTTAGCAATTTCCTTTCTAGCCTCCTTCAGTATTCTGGGGTAGATCCCATCAGGCCCTGGGGACTTATCTACCTTAATATTTTTCAAGACGCCCACCACCTCGTTTTTTGGGGATCTCAATGTGACCCAGGCTATCTACACACCCTTCTACAGACTCAACATCCACCAATTCCTTCTCTTTGGTGAATACTGATGCAAAGTATTCATTTAGTACCTCACCCATTTCCTCTGGCTCCACACATAAATTCCCTCCCCTGTCCTTCAGTGGGCCAACCCTTTCCCTGGCTACCCTCTTGCTTTTTATATACGTGCAAAAAGCCTTGGGATTTTCCTTAACCCTATTTGCCGATAACTTTTCCTGACCCCTTTTAGCCCTCTGGCTCCTTGCTTAAGTTCCTTCCAACTTTCCTTATATAAGGAAAATCTCCCTGTCTGATCTTCCTCAGAGCCATACTGGCCCTATTCCCTAGTTCTCCCTCAATTTTTTCACCTTCTGACCAATTGCTCCTTTACCCACCATTATGCCATACTAGTTTAAACCCACCCATGTGACACTAGCAAACCTCGCGGCCAGGATATTTATGCCTCTCCAGTTTTGATGCAACCCGTCCTTTTTATACAGGTCACACCTGCCCTAGAAGAGCTCCCAATGGTCCAGAAAACTGAAACCCTCCCTCCCATACCAGCTGTTTAGCCACGTGTTTAGCTGCACTATCTTCCTATCTCCACATCATTCCTATTTCTAGCCTCACTAGCACGTGGCACAGGGAGTAATCCCGAGATTACGACCCTAGAGGTCCTGTCTTTTAACTTTCTGCCTAGTAGCCCCCTGAACTCCTGCTGCAGGACCTCATGCCCCTTCCTGCTTATGTCGTTAGTAGCAATATGTACCGTGACCTCTGCCTGTTTGCCCTCCCCCTTCAGGATACCCGCTACCCATTCTGAGACATCCTGGACCCTGGCACCAGGGAGGCAACATACCATCCTGGAGTATCTTTCACATCCACAGAAGCGCCTATCTGTGCCCCTGACTATAGAGTCCCCTATGACTATTGCTCTTCTGCGCTTTGATCCTCCTTGCTGAACATCAGAGATAGCCATGGTGCCACTGCTCTGGCTGCTGCTGTTTTCCCCTGATAAGCTATTCCCCCCAACAGTATCCAAAGCAGTATACCTGTTTGAGGGGGGGACAACCACAGGGGATTCCTGCACTGACTGCATGCCCCTTTTGGTGGTCACCCATCTTTCTGCCTTGGGTGTGACCACATCTCCATAACTCCTATCTGTGACGCTTTCCGCCACCTGCATGCTCCTAAGTGCATCCAATTGCTGCTCCAACCAAACCACGTGATCTGTGAGGAGCTGCCATTGGTTACATTTGCTGCAGATGTAATCGACCGGGACGCTGGAAGTGTCACAGATCTGCCACATCTCACAGTTGGAGCACTGCACCCCGCTAGGTGACATTTAAGCACTAGTTAATTAATTTGAAATAAACACTTGAATTATTGTTAGATTGAGTTACAATTAACTATATGGCCCTGTCGCTAGACTTTTACTGTAAAATTAAATGCTAAATATCAATCTCTGCCCTCAGGTTTAGTTATTCCACTATCTAGTTAATCAATTAGATTTGTTTTGCAATATTATTGATTCCCAACCAAGTCACAGCTTTACTGTGATGTCACTTCAGTCCCCACCCCCCCACACACACACAATTTGAAACAGTAATAAAAATCACTTACCTTCCTGGGATGCTCTCTGGATCTCTCCCTGCAGATTAAAAGTTAGAAGCCAGAAGTAAGAAAACAAAACGATAGGGAAAAAGCACCTCCTCCCACTCTGCACCGAATTACCTCACTGCACCAAATTACCAAGTTCCAAACCCCACTCTGGCTGTCTCTCACTCAGGATGTGTCTCCTTCATCCTGCAAGCTTACTGAGTGTACTTTATGTTTGCCTTTTATACAGAACTCAGCTAGCCGAAGATGAGTCACCTTGGGCTGGAATTTCTGTTCTCATGGGCGGTTGGGACTAGAAAATCCCACCGATAGAGGTCTGTTGATGACAGAAATCGATGGATTTCTGGACACAAAAGATATCAAGGGATATGTGGATAGAGTAAGAAAATGGTTTTGAGGTAAAAGAACAGCTCTGATCTTATTGAATGGCAAAGCAGGCTTGATGGGCTGAATGGCATAGTCATACTCCTATTTCACATATTTATTTTAACAAACTAGGTGGAATTCAATAGATCCTGAGGATTTGTCTATCCCGTTATCTCTTGCATTATATTTTTCTTACTTTTGTTAAATCTGTCACAATTCCCCCCGCTGACTTATTTTTAGGTTCTACTGCCACTGGTTCTTTGTCTTCGTTCTTTACGATGAAAACAGCTACAAAGGGTGGCAAAGTGGTTAGCACTGCTGCCTCACATCATCAGGGACCCAGATTCATGTCCAGCCTCAGGTGACTGTGTGGAGTTTGCACTTTCTCCCCGTGTCTGCGAGGGTTTCCTCCGTGTGCTCCGGTCTCCTCCAAAGGTTAGGCAGATTGGCCATGCCAAATCACCCTTTAGTGTCCAAAGGTTGCCTAAATTGTCCAAAGGTTAGGTGGGGTTACAGAGGTAGGGCACGGGAGTGGGACTAAGGCGGGCGCTCTTTCAGAGGGTCAGTATAGGCTCGATGGGCTGAATGGCCTCGTTCAGCACTGTAGGGATTCTACGGTTCCATGAGAGTTCGCATTTACCATGTCTGCAAATTCCTCATTTCATTTCATTCATTTCTTGTCTGCATCCGCCTTTAATGAATCCATATTCTCCTTCTCCACTCTCTCTTAAGACATTTATTATTAAAAATAAGTATGAGGAAAATTGCTCCATAGAACACTACAAAATGCAAGCCAAATAAAGAACTAATTTTAACGGTTGATGCACATAAAACATTTTTAAGTCTACTGGGACTGTTGTCCTGACATACACAAAAATTTCCTTTGTTATTTTCATGGCTGGCTGGGTTGGGAAGTGGATACCTTCGAGCTTGTGTGATTGTGAAGGAGGATACAGTGAAATCCTCAGAGAAAAGGGGAAAATCATTATCTGCAAACTGACATAGCTTTGCTTCTAATGGGCCCAGAACAATCCACCTTTAATCATTTTGTACAAAGATAACTGGGGAGTTGAGTCCCTCTAGGTTACTGTCACAAAGGAGTGCTCCAGAGAGACTGATGTTACGACAAGCATCTCAAAGAATTTCCCCAGTGACTTAAATAATGGTGAAATGATGCTTCATTGCAAGTCATGTAATTGCTTTTTGCATATTCAATTGCTGTGTTCTAATTATTTTAAAATGAAAAATATTAAATTTTTAATGAGCTGTAGACTACTTTTCCTTCTACAATGGGAGAAATGTTATGAAGAAATACAGAATTATTCAGGTTGATGACAGCTGTTCATGATTACGCAGACGCAATTAGGTAAATAATCGGAGTTGATCCCAGCCCATGTAAAACCATGCCGGTCTGTACAAAAGGGCAAATCAACCTTGAGTATTTACTACATCAATTTGCTTTTTCAATTTTTGTACGATAGCATAACTCTCCCAATTTCTTTCTTATTCCACTCCTTTTCACCCATTTATTTCATCCTCACCATTTCTCTCTTTCCATCTTACTTCTTGATTGATTTCACTTCCATCATTTCCTATCTTTTTTGCTCAATTCTACCCGCATTCTCTCTTCCTTCTTTCTCTGCTGGTAGGACAGGGTATCACTGAACCAATCACAATTTTCCGAGAAGTTTCTTGCCTCCATGTACTATTTGAACTCTACATTGATTGCTGTCTGTCATACAGTAGGCGTGGACCCTGAGTGGCTGTATTCCTGTGTTTGTTTTATTTTTTACGATTGAAGATTATTATTTAATATTTGTAAATGAACATAGGTTTTGTTACTTATTTTAAATCCGAGGAACTATTCAAATCTGCACCATATTATTATGTAACTTTACACGTGGCATGTTTACTGTCAGTCACTGCTAAGTTAAGTTTAAGATCTTGGAACTATTGGTTTATAGTGTAAACTATGATTGGGAGTGGGTGATTGAATAACCATTGTGTGCGCGTGAATAAATATTGTTCTGTTTTATAAACTGAGTCTCATAGTCATTTGTCCACGTATACGGATTAAGGCACACTTTGCTTTAGAAAGGGCAGCAAACCTCATTTGGAATTGTAGTGGAGATCACAAATGTGGCAGATGAGGGGCTGTGATTGGATGTTATTTATGTGGACTTCTGGTCAGTAACTGTTGAGGCTGCACAACGAGAGGATCCTAGCAAAAGTGAGACCATGCGGAATTGTAGACAACCTTTCGACAAGGGTATGGAATTGCTCAGGAGGTAGAAGACAAAGGCAGAATGAGTATGTATGCCAACTGGCATGACGTGATTAGTGGTATGTGTTTCCTTGGGATATGTACTGAGGTAGCAGCTTTTCATGATATGCAGCAATGATATGAACAGTGGAACAAAGTGCCGTATTTTCAAGGTTTCATCATATTTGTGGCACAGTAAGTGTGGGTGGGGGGTGTGGGCAGGGGGTGGGAACATAAAGCTGCAAAGGGCATTGATAGATTAACTATGGGAGAGTGAGGTCAGTCTTGGAAAGTATAATGTCATACAATTTGGCCCTAAATGTAAAGAAGCTACAAAGTGTGAGGAGCAGGATAGTCATAGAATCAGAGAGGTCTACAGCACAGACCCTTCAGCCCATCGTGTCGGCATGTTCAAAAGCAATCATCTAAGTATTCCAATCCCATTTTCCAGCACTTGGCTCATGAACCACTTCAGAACCATTTCTCTGCCTATGTTAATTTCTTTCATTTTATCACATTTTGGTCGGTGCAGGCTTGGAGGACTGAAGGGCCTGTTCTTGTGCTGTAATTTTCTTTGTTCTTTGTTCACAGTACTTCTCCCTGATTTTTTTACCCACACAGTCCCTGTCATGATTAAACACTGACACAAAGTATGTATTTAGAATTGTACCTACGTCCTTCGGCTCTATACACAAATTACCACTGTGGTTTTTAATGGGCTCCACACTTTCCCTAGTTATCCTTTTACTCTTAATGTATTTGTAAAACAACTTAGGGTTTTACTTTATTTTACCTGCCGGTATCCTTTCAGTCCCCGTTTTTCGCTCTAGCTTTGGCATCCACTGAAATTGCTGAGATTGCTGGCTTTATGTTAGGTGATAATATGGAACAAAGGCAGGTAACTGAATTTAAGGTAACATCAGTCAGCATCTGCATGAATGGCGGAGCTGCTTTTTGGGAGAAATGGCCTGCTCTGACATGTTCATAGGTTTTCAGCATTTTCTTTCTCAAAATATTTCCTTTCTCAATTTAAATTTAACTAACACATTAGCACCTGATTTATTTCTGCTCCAACTCGGCAACTCATTCAGGCAAAGCCTGGGAGGAAGCAATTCAGTGCCCTGCCTCACCACGAATTGTATTCAAACCCCAGACTTGCCGTCACAATTACTGCCTTGTCTCGACTTCATAATATTGCCTACCTTTGACCTATCCGCACTGCTGAAAGGCTTATCACCTTCTGATTCGATTACTTTAGTGCTGCCATTCCTGGTTTCCTGAGTGTTCTTCCCAAATGCTATCACTCGGACTCTGTCCTGAATTAAATCCCATTCCTATTACCTCTGGACCTTGTATCCTTCACCTCTCTATCCACCTATGTATTAATGTGAAAGTGGGCATACTGATCAAAAAAGCTCTCTACAACCTTTTCTCTGGGTGCTCTGGCTTCCTCCCACAGTCCAGGGTGGGTGTATTGGCCATGCTAAATTGCCCCTCAGTGTCCCAAGGTGTAGAGGTTAGGTGGGGCTACGGGGATAGGGGGGAGGGGGGGGGGGAAGGTGGGGGGGGTGCAGACTCAGTGGGCCGAATAGCCTCCTTCTGCACAATAGGGATTGTATGATTTCACCTATCTATCAAACTTATTCAGCCTGTTTATTTTAGTATGTGCCTTTCGATACTCAAACTCTAGCCTCCTCAGGATTCCCTCTTCCACTTTCAGCTGTGAGCTATTTCAGTGCTCTTAAACCTCTGCTTGCTGCCCACCCTTTGAAAGTCTTCTTCCTCTAAGACTGTCTGATTGATTAGTTTTTCATCATCATTCCAATTATTCTGCCTCTACTTCTCAGCTTCTGCTTATTTTCACCTCAATGTTGCGCATTGAGATGTTTTATTACATTGGAAGCATGACACAGGTGTGAGTTGCTTTTATTCTATACATGTGTCTGTGGATTTGTGTCATTTTGCTGAATCTAACACACCAAAGCTTGGTCAATCAAATTTTCAGTTATTGTCTTTTTGGGTCAGTAACATTTTTGTGATTATGGACGATATAGAAAATAAGTGGTTACCTGTTCCCATGGCAATGCTTCAGAATGCAGTCGAGTCTAATCTGCTTGTCCCATGAATCATTCACGATGGAGCCACTATTTCTATTCTGGCGCTGTCAATTTAACTGACATTGCATGTGAACAAAGGCCAATATCTGCGGTTGGTTGACATTGTAATACAGACAGCCTTGTGATACTCTAAAGCCCCATGTTCTCAGTTTGCACCTATTCATTATCTTTAGATGACCTTGGGCATTGGAGGAAAGTTCCGGAATGGCATGCACAACAGTAAATCTGTGTGTAGTTTCATGCTGAGAATTATTTTCTTAATTGGTTGGATCTGAAATATAATTTATTAATAAATATACGTAATTACAGTCAAGTGCTGAGCTGATCTTTCCAAAGTTTTATTTTGACTGAGGTACAATTTTTGAAATAATTAACATTATAGAATCATAGAATCACTACTGTGCAGAAGGAGGCCATTTGGCCCATCAGGTCTGCACTGACCCTCCGAAAGAGCACCCAACATCAGCCCACGCCCCTACCCCATCCTCGAAACCCAGTAACCCTACCTAACCTTTTGGACGCCAAGGGCAATTTAGCATGGCAAATCCATGTAACCTGTACATTTTTGGGCTGTGGGAGGATTGGGAGCACCTGGAGGAAACCCACACAGACACAGGGAGAATGTGTAAACTCCACACAGTCACCCAGGGCCAGAATTGAACTCGGATGCCTGACTACTGTGCCGCCCTATTCAGTCACTATTAATAAAAAAAAATCCTTTTATCATGTGCTTAAAGATTTTTTTAACTTCATTAACGGGATGTGGGCATTGCCGACTAGGCCAGCATTTATTCCCCATCCATCGTTACCCTGGAGAAAGGCAAAAGTGCACAAAGGTTTGGATGTTTGTCTTATACAATACCTCAACACAGTTGGTGCCTACCTATTGTGACTTGGCCATTTGGACAAAGTAGGAGCTCAAAATAACTTTCTATTAAAACAATATGACATCAAATTTGCATGCAAGGGATTACTGTATTCATTGCAGCCAATGACTGGAGGTAGGGTCGGGGAGAGGAGATTATTGTTGCAGAGAGAGGACTTGTTATAAAATGAAACGGTTCAGTTTGTTGACTCTGTGCATTTTTGAACACCACTTCAACCTGAGACAGTAAACTGTCTTTAACTCATAGTAGATTTTGCTAATGTACCTTGGAGCCAATGAGAATCATTAATTGGTCGTGGCCCTATTCATTGGGCCACGACCAGATGGTGTTTCTCGGGAGCATTGCGCATGGGAGAAGTAATTTGTTTTGTTAATAATTCTCTTGACCAATCCCCATATACAGAAATCTGAGGGAGCTGTCCAGCCACAGTCTGCCCATCTCCTGTGGGTATATGCACAGCTGGGTGGTCCTTGAGAGGGAGAACAAGGTGTCCGTCGGTACGCCTGAGGCCTTCTGCGACTGGTGGGTGCTATGGCAATTGGGCTGCATCACCCACTAGGGCCAACATTTTCATTTGATCTGTATCCTTTGACGTTTTGATATTTTTGTTACAGTGCCGCACCCGGGGCTGTTATCCCATCTCGTTGGTTTATTTGATTGATTTTTTGCTTTATTTAAAAGAGAATGCAGAGATCTGGGAGAAAGTCAAGGGGCGGGATTCTCCCTTCTGCGGACTAAGTCCCCACGCCGGCGGGAAAACCGGCACCAACCATTCCGGCGTCAACAGCCCCCAAAAGAGAGGAATACTCCGAACTTTCGGGGGCTAGTGTGATGCCGGAGTGGTTGGCGCCGCTCCAGCTGGCGCCGAAGGGCCGGCGCGAGTTCGCGCATGCGCGGAACGGCCTGTGTGATCTCGCGCATGTGGGGACTGGCTGGATTCTGTCCGTGCATGTGTGGGAGTTCTCTTCTCTGCCCCGGCCCCCGGGCAATGTGGTGGAGCACTATGGGAGAAAGAAGTCCCCCCACGGAACAAGCCCGCCCGCAGATCAGTGGGCCCCGATCGCGGGCCAGGCCATCGTGGGGGCCCCCCCAGGGTCGGATCCCCCCCCCCCCCCCCCCCAGGACCGCCCCAACATACTTACCTGCCAGGTCCTGCCGTGCGTGAGATGAGTAATTCACACCGGCGGGCCTGGCCAAAAATGGATGGCCACTCGGCCCATCGGGGCCTGGAGAATCGCCGGGGGGACCGCTGTCAATGGCCCCTAACTGGCATGGCGGGAATTCCGCCGCTGCCCGAAAAATGGCGCCGGAGAATAGGGCAGCTGGAGGTGAGGCGGAGGAGCATAATTCGCGCCTCCCCCCAGGGATTCTCCGACCCGGTGAGGGGTCGGCAAATCCCGGCCAAGGTGTTTGGTGTGCAGCTGGACCAGGGGGACAAAGCGAGCAGTTGGTTTCAATCAGCCCCAGTCAGTATACTGAGAGAGATGGCCAGGAGCTATTGTCTCTTTATAATACAGATGACATAGCCCAGGAGAAGATTGCTTCTAAATGTTAATGTAGACTGTTTTCAGGACCCACATGACATACTTATTGCTTTTGTTGCTGCGAGGAGAGTGTCTGATACAGGGAAGTTTGAGATAGATGATGGCTTATGTACTTAAAAACTGTAACCAAATCAGTTGGTTGTGAGATGAAAATGAGAATAGTGGGCAAGTCTTGCTAAGACCTGACTTGGTAGACGATAATCTTTTAAATAATGTAATCTGCAGAAGAATAGAGAGGAGACAAATAAGCAGCAGGACTCCAAGGTTAAATTGTAAATACCAAAACAATCTTTGCCATGCGAATTTGAAGAAAACACATGCAAGCAACAATGACTAAATGGGCACACTGAGCAAATTAGACAATGGCACGATGGGCAGGAACAGAAAATATTGCGGGAAAGCCGGAAATTTGTTTTATGGTGCGATGAAACCAGGTCGCGATTGTGTGCTCCAGCTGGGAATGGCCGCCGCGTTTCCCACAGCGGAACGTCGGGAAGGGTAAACTTCCTACCGGCGAGGTAGTGTCTCCAGCGCCGCACAGCCTCCACAATGGCTTGTGCCTCCTATTCGACTGCAGAGTGTCGAACCTCGGAGGCGGTGAGTGTTCGGGAGAAGAACGCTACTGGTGTGCCTGTCTGATTGAGGTTAGCAGCCAGGGCGATGTCTGATGCATCGCTCTCTACCTGGAAAGGAATGGTTTCATCCACTGCGTGCATAGCGGCCTTGATGATGTCGGCCTTGATGCGGTTGAAAGCCAATTGAGCCTCAGCCGAGAGGGGAAAAATGGTGATCTTTACGAGTGGGCGGGCTTTGTCCGCATACTTGGGGACCCACTGGGCGTAATAAGAGAAAAGCCCCAAGCACCGTTTCAGGGCCTTATGGCTGCGGGGGAGAGGGAGTTCCTTAAGGGGGCGCATGCGGTCGGGGTCGGGACCTAGGACCCCATCTTCCACGACATAGCCGAGGATGGCCAGCCGGGTGGTGTGGAAAACGCATTTTTCCTCGTTATAGGTCAGGTTAAGGGCTTGGGCGGTTTGGAGGAACTTTTCGAGGTTAGCGTCATGGTCCCCTCCTGGTCATGGCCGCAGATGGTGACATTGTCCAAGTCCGGGTATGTAGCCCGCACATCGTATTGGTCCATCGACCTTTGAAAGACGGAGACCCCATTTGTGACACCGAAGGGGCCCCTGAGGAAGTGGAAGAGCCGGCCGGCTGCTTCAAAGGGAATATAGGGGTGAGCTTTTGGTCTGATGGGGAGCTGGTGGTAGGCGGATTTCAGGTCGACCGTGGAAAAGACTCGATATTGGGCGATCCAATTTACCATTTCCGCGATGCGAGGAAGGGGGTACTCGTCAAGCTGCGTGAATCGGTTTATGGTCTGGCTATAATCCACGACCATCCGTTTCTTCTCCTCGGACCGGACTACCACCACTTGCGCACTCCAAGGGCTGTTGCTAGCCTCGATGACCCCCTCTCCCAGTAAACGCTGGACCTCTGACTTGATAAAAGCCATATCTTGGGCAGTGTAGCGCCGGCTCCTGGTGGCGACTGGCTTACAGTCGGGAGTGTGGTTCGCGAATAGCGAGGGGGGTGCGACTTTCAGTGTCGCAAGGCAGCATACCGTGAGGGGGGGGACAAGGGTCCGCCGAACTTCAGTGTCAGGCTTCGGTGGCTGCACTGGGAATCCAGTCCGAGCAGCAGGGGGGCACCGAGGCGAGGGAGGACATAAAATTTGAAATGGGGGTATTTGGCGCCCTGGATCGAGAAATCCGCAATACAGTACCCCTTGATTTGTACCGAGTGGGACCCAGATGCGAGGGCTATGGTATGGGATGCGGGATGGGTGCGTAGGGAGCAGGGCCTTACCATTTCAGGATGGATAAAGCTCTCCGTGCTCCGGGAGTCGAAGAGGCATGCAGTGTCGCGCCGGTTGACCTGGACCTGCATCATAGAGTTCTGCAGGTGTTTTGGCCGAGTTTGGTCGAGGGTGATCGCACCCACTCACGGGTCGTCCAAGTCCTCAGCTGAGTCGGACTCGTAAAATGGCCGCTGCCGTCGGTCGCACGTGTCGGGTCGAGAAGATGGCCGCCGACAAGATGGCCGCTCCCATGATTCGCACGAGGCTAATGACGCGTCAGAAGGGGTCGTGTCGTGTCAGTGCACAGCCGCATTGCGAGGCCTGCAGGCCTGAGAACCTGACTTTCGGGCGGGCTGTTCTTTGTTTTTCTGGCCCCTGGGACTGGCCAGGCAGACCCTCGCAAAATGCCCCTTCTTCCTGCAGTCACTGCAGATCGCGGAGCGGGCTGGGCAGCGTGGGCGTGGGTGCTGGCCCTGTCCGCAGAAGTAGCACGGTGTGCCCCCATGGTGAGCGGGTCGCCGCGCGGCGCAGGCCTGTAATACGGCTGAGTCTGAGGAAGTCCGAGTGGGGCTCGCAGTGTCCGTGGGGTACATACCCAAGTTATATCGGGCCACCTCCAGCGAGGAGGCGAGCGTTAGCATGTCCTGGAGGTCTTTTGCCCCGTTATCGAGCAGCCGCTGCCGGATGTAGGTCGAGCGGATGCCGGACACGAAAGCGACTCTGATGTGCAGGTTCATATGGACTTTCCCTGTCATATCATGATGGTCACAGTCCCTGGCAAGCGCAGTGAGTTTCTCGATGAATTCGTCGACCGCCTCTTCATAAGTCGTCACTTTTTCGAGCGTGGCGGAGATTCTGTGACTCACCCGGGCGTGGAGTAGGCTCAAGCTTGCGTGGACCCAGGATGGGAATCTCTGTGGAGTCCAGGTAGGCCTTGAAGCACCGCAGCCAGTATTTAAACATTTCCTTTGCCTCCGGTGTCCGTGCTTCCAGATTGAGCTTCTCTGGTTTTAGGCCTGCGTCCATCCTGATCTAGTTTAGTCTATTAAATTGAGGTACCCTCAATAATGACGCTGAGACATGTGCTAACTGCTGCACAGCCCACAAGGCAGCCCCTTATATATGGCTCACAGATGGGCGGAGCCAGAGGCGGAGTCCCCAGGGTTCCAAGCCCGGTCTTAAAGGGGGCATCACCTTACATGATGACAAGGCAGTAACCGTTCATCACACACAGTTATAATGAACTCCACAGCAACTGGGCTAATGGCCATGATCCAGAAGCCTGCTGGAAAGTTGGCACCCAACGGTTCACTGAAGAGAAGAATCAGGCCCCCCTCACATTGTCTTATTTTCTGAAGAAACAGTTACCCTCACGTTTATTCCTGAGAATGTAGGATAAGAGCTCAGTGAATGAGTATCACAGTGGCTGGGCTGAAAGCAGCAGATCCAAGTGCCTGGCCAAAGCAATGTCACAGCAGGTGGTCATGCTGAGGAGGGGCGGGGGGGGGGGCGGTGTTGTGCACTCCACACTGGTCATCAATTCAGGGGAAGTACTCTCCTGCATGAGAGCAAAGCTTTGGACCCCCATTCACTGAAGAGTCATTGACAGAGCGAGGATCTTTACAGACTAATGCTGAAGCTTGTATGTTTCTCATTGATACTGCCGAGAGGAAACCTTCAGGAAGATGGAACATAGATCCATCGTGCCTGCATTATCGTTTACAGGCAGGATGTAAGAAGGAGAAGATTGAGATGGAGGTATCTGGATTGCCAAAGGGAGGAGCAGTGCCCTCAAGACCAACGGCCAGCAGGGCTTCCTCTGAACGCAGGAGACGATGCTCATTGAGATGCTGTGTAGATGCCTCACAAGACGCAGGGTTCAAAGAACTCACATGTCCAGTACATAAACCGGAAAGGCCACCACTTGCTCAATGTTGAGCTCGCCTGCCTCCATAAGACATTGACCATGCAGGCATGCGCCAGATCCCCAAGAAATATCCACAACTCATACATCCGGAGTAGGTTCAGATCGAAAATATCTTCAAGGAACCACACAGGATCCAGGGCTAGCTCCTCAGTGACAAAGGGTAGCTGCAAATGGAGTAGTTGATGATGCCTGTGCAGTGGTCTCAGAGTCTGCAGAGAGGAGGTAAAATGAGCCTCATTCTGCTAGCTGAGTATTAGTGGAGCATACCGTAGGCACTCGAAAGAAACAATTCCCATGATAGTAAAGTGCGATAATTAGGGGTATCAAAGTATCGCATGTGATTCTCAGCAAGACAGCTCATCATACACACTGGAAATGTGAAATGAGTGTGATTCCATTTACATTTGTGTACATTACATACATGTTGTGAACTCCCATGCTACTTTGCATGTCAAGGAGATCTGGGAGTACAGGTCCACAGGTCATTGAGGGGGGCAACACGGATGGAGAAGGTAGTCAAGAAGGCATACGGCATGCTTGCCTTCATTGGCCGGGGCATTGAGTGTAAGAATTGGCAGGTCATGTTGCAGCTGTATAGAACCTTAGTTAGGCCACACTTGGCGTATAGTGTTCAATTCTGGTCGCCACACTACCAGAACGATGTGGAGGCTTTAGAGAGGGTGCAGAAGAGATTTACCAGAATGTTGCCTGGTATGGAGGGCATTAGCTATGAGGAGCGGTTGAATAAACTCGGTTTGTTCTCACTGGAGCGAAGGAGGTTGAGGGGAGACCTGATAGAGGTCTACAATATTATGAGGGGCATAGACAGAGTGGATAGTCAGAGGCTTTTCCCCAGGGTAGAGGGGTCAATTACTAGGGGGCATAGGTTTAAGGTGAGAGGGGCAAGGTTTAGAGTAGATGTATGAGGCAAGTTTTTTACGCAGAGGGTAGTGGGTGCCTGGAACTCGCTACTGGAGGAGGTGGTGGAAGCAGGGACGATAGTGACATTTAAGGGGCATCTTGACAAATACATGAATAGGATGGGAATAGAGGGATACGGACCCAGGAAGTGTAGAAGATTGTAGTTTAGTCGGGCAGCATGGTCGGCACGGGCTTGGAGGGCCGAAGGGCCTGTTCCTGTGCTGTACATTTCTTTGTTCTTTGTTTGTTTGTTTGGTGCTGCTAAATTGTTTTTCCTAACCCTGTTGCTACATCTTGCCGTTGACTGGTAAACCCTCTTGTCTGTGATGCCCTTGCATTTTTCCTCTGGAGGTCCATGACCTGGAAAGCGCTGGCCTGCTTTGGGTGTTCTGCTGTGAAACAGGTGCAGGCCCCTCAGCCTGTGAACCTGGAGGTGATGGGGTTGTTTTATTACACTTCCGGCAGTGTGTTACGACATAATACTGAATGTAATATATGTTACTCAACACAGTTGTCGAGATTTTCTGAATCTTTTATTTTAAATTTAGTGTCCCCAATTCATTTTTTCCAATTAAGGGGCAATTTAGCCTGGCCAATTCACCTACCCTGCACATCTTTGGGTTGTGGGGGCGAAACCCACGCAACACGGGGAGAATGTGCAAACTCCACACGGACAGTGACCCGGAGCCGGGATCGAACCTGGGACCTCGGCGCCGTGAGGCAGCAGTGCTCACCACTGTGCGGATTTTCTGAATCTTGATGAGAAAGACTCAAAGTTGTCCAGTAATAACAAAAGATTTATTGAGTAACTAAAACAATAATATTGTGAGTTCTTTACTTTAACATTTATATCAGCAATAAAGTTAACAACATCTAAATGCAGTAACTATGGTTATCTACACTAACACTCTGAGCTAATCTACACTTCTATCCTCCAATCACAATACACCCAAAAGAGAGTGGGAAACAGAATGAGTTTGATTTTATACCCCTGTTAGTGCTGCCCTAGTGCTGATTCTACCGATTACACATTAACCCCTTATGTACATGCACACACAGAGATCACTACAGGGGTCACAGGAAGAGGGGATTTACATTGTCTGGAGAGTCCTGGAGTCACCTGGGTGGATGATTCTGGTATGTACAGCTGCTGGTCCTCCTGCCAATGTCTGCGCGAGGGCCCCCGGCTCGCGGGAGAAGGGGCAGCTGGAGTGAGATCAAGGTGCCTCGCCCGCCCCTTGCATAGCCACTGATGGATGCCACCAATGGCTCCAGTGATGGAGTGCTACTCCTGCAGCAGTGCACAACTGATGTCCTTGACCAAAGTCGCCAGGGTAGCTGCCAATCTAGTTGACTTCGGTGCATTGGTATGTCGGAGCTAATGCCTCAGTCTGTACATGGACGGATTCCTCCTTATCTATTGCAAGATGAGGAATGCAGCTGATGATCTCTGTAGCTCCAGCAACCAATTTTGGATTGAGTCCAGAGGCTCATCATCTGACTCGGACTCAGCAGAATCATGGCTTCCAGCAGTCTACTGAGTGCCAACGACTTCGGATACCCCTGCCTCCACCTGCTGTGGGCCAGCTTGTGCACTGTCCTCACCAGTTCATGACCCTGAGGCTGCTCAAGAAATAAGTCCCACTGAGGTGTGTGCGCACTGGTTGACAGTGTGGGTGAGCGCTGTGATGTCCTCGAGTTCCTCATTCGAGGTGTTGACGGGGCTGGAGCTGAGGGCCTGACGTGTAGATGTCCTAGGGAGCTTCCCATAGGTGCCTATGAAAGAAAGGAGAGATCATTAGTGCATGGCAGGTAACTCTAAAACTGGAGAAAGCTCTCACTGTCTGGATGTCTGAGGGTTGAGTTGGCGCAGGATCCTCACTCGGGTGGCCGCCACCCACTTCACCGTCGGCACAGGTACAGCCGGTGTCCTCTCCGGCCAGCTCTATGGCACAGTTTTCAAACTCTGTGAGGTCCTTGATATCGGGGACTCCACACCCGGTCTGGGATGTCTCCCTCTTATCGTGTGCTATCTTGTCCTGCATGAAGACAGATGGAAAGCGCGTGAGCAAGACACATACCAGGGCAGATGATAACAATGTGTGGGTGTTGGCTGATCTCTTCTGCATAGCGTTGGCACTGCCCACCGCTGCCACCGCCTCCCAAGCCGGATACGTGACCTTGCTGGTTCTCCTGTGGCCGGAGTGGGAGTAGAGGACATGGTGGCAGGCCTCACCTGCATCCAAAGGCCACTCCCAATAAGATGTCATTGAATTTCAGAGCAGCAGGCTTCTTCCCTTTGGGAACCATGTTTTCTGTGGACCAGCTCTGGCCTGCAGACTTTGAAGAGCTGTGCAGGGGTGCCGTTTAAGTATGGTGCCCAGAGTGAGGATGCGGTGAGCTGATGGCGGGCAGGCGAATCAGAGGCTGCCCACCAGTGAGCTGCCCTGTTTCACATATGCACGTCAACCAATCAGAATGTTAGCGGTCAACAACTGCGCCGGGTGGGGTCAATTACTTTTTTTCACTTAGTGCAATGGCGGGTAAGACCACATCCCCCCTCTCGCCTGATGATTCGAAACAATTTGAGCTTCTACCTCAAACTCAATCCAACAGACTGAGCCCAGTGTAATGCTTTTGCTGTGGCTTTCATTCTGATAGTTTTTTGAACATACTAATTCTCTGGAAGACACTTTCTTTTTTCCTGGCTCTGGCTGTACAAGTCAGACCTCAGGCTGCTTATGGTAAATTCCCGGGTGAATCTAAAGGACCAGCTTGGAGGAATTCAGCTCGACTGCTTGTTGCCAACCTGTGGTTGGCCAGGGCCATGGTTCTGGCTGACAACGGTCAGTGATTGATTCCTGTGAGATGCTTCTGAGAGTTCCCCCATATCCCCCTTCCCCCATACCTCCCCATCCCCATATCCCCCATATTTCCCCTCCCCATATACCCCCTCCCTCATATCTCTCACATCCCCCTTCCCCCATATCCCCCTTATCCCCCTTCCCCCATATCTCCCATATGCCCCCTCCCCTATATCCCCCCTCCCCATATCCCCCATATCCCCCTCCCCCATATCCCCCTTCCTCCATATCCCCCATATCCTCCTTCCCCATATCTCCCATATCCCCTTCCCCATATCCCGTTCCCCATATCCCCCATATCCCCCTCCCCATATCCCCCCCTCACCCATATCCCCCATATCCTCCCTCCCCCATATCCCCCATCCCCCATATCACCGCCTGCGTGTCTAACCATGCATGCTTCATTGTGTATCGCAGGAACAAATGTCGAGGCATCCATCCCCGCAGATGCCGACCGCCCGCAGAATGCCCCAGGACGACCACGGGATACGGAGAGACCCGGACCCTCTGGCACGCGACGCCCGCAGGATGCCCCAGGGCGACCACGGGATACGGGGAGACCCGAACCCTCTGGCATGCAACGCCCGCAGGATGCCCCAGGGCGACCACGGGATACGGAGAGACCCGGACCCTCTAGCATGCGATGCCCGCCGGATGCCCCAGGGCGACCACGGGATACGGAGAGACCCGGACCCTCTGGCACGCGATGCTTGCAGGATGCCCCAGGGCGACCACGGGAGACGGAGAGACCTGGAGCAATAGGGAGACCACGCCCCCGTCTCGTACGGGTGCGGCAACGCAAGTGTGTGCCACCCAGCGACGAGGGGGGGCAGCCATAGGCCCCCGTCGCAGCCGAGCCACAAAACCACTACCCAGGACAGCCCTACCCAGGACAGCCCTACCCAGGAGACCCCTAACCAGGAAACCGAAATACAGGACAGTGACACAGAGTGGATGGGTGGAGACGAACCGCCACCCCAAAGTACCATGGACTCAGAGTCGGACGATGCGCACCACACAACGCCACTGCTGTCTCCAACACCCTCCACCATCGCAGAGACATTCACCTCGGTTGGGCACTTTAGTGATGAGGCGTTTGGTACACTCACTGGTGCGCACAACACAGCCGTACAGGTACAGCAGGTGGAGGTAGGAGCAGCAGAGGGGCTGGGAGGTCGGAGGGCATCCTGGCGCAAGCGAACATCTGCCGCCCAGATGGATCCCGGGTTCCTGGAGTTTCCACACCCACCCATAGCCCCGATGCAACCACTGAACCTGGGACGAGGGAAGAGGGTGACGACCGGCTTGCAGCGGCTGCAGTCGCAGGTGGAGGAGTCCACCCGCGTCCAGGAGCTGGGAGTGGTGCCGGTCATGCGTGCCACCCAGGCCGACACCGCACGGGTGGCGTCCGCGGTGGAGGCAATGGATGCGACGGTGTCAGACATGGGGAGCAGTATGCGAGGCCTGGGGCTTTCCGTGCAGGCGGCGTCTGTGGCCCAGGACATGGCTGCCCTCTCACAGGAGGCCATGAGCCAGCGCCAGCGGCAGATGGCAGAGGCGCTCAATGCCGTGGCCCTGTCTCAGCAGGCCATCGCTGAGGGCACCGGCGCCATTGCCCATGTGCTAACCGGAGTCGCACAGTCACAGATAGGGATGGCCAACTCCCTGAGCTCCATGGCTGCAAACCTGCAGACCCTTGTCGATGCCAGCACAGGCCTCCAGGACTGGCAGCGCCAGGTGTCGGAGGGGCGTCGGATGGCCGGTCCGTTCGCACCCTCGACCCATGGAGAGGCCTGGGGGCCATTGGGAACCCCGAGGGAGGAGGAGTTGCTGTCGCCCATCCCTGGCACTCATCCCCCCGTACCCGGCACTCACCCCCCTCCCGTACCCAGCACTCACCCCCCCCCTCCCCGGCACTCACCCACCCGTACCCGGCACTCATCCCTCCGTTCCCCTCGCCGGCAATCACCCCCCCCCTCCCCGGCACTCACCCCCCCCGTACCCGGCACACATCCCCCCCCGTCTCCCTCGCTGGCACTCACCCCCCCTTTCCCGGCATTCACCCCCCGTACCCAGCATTCATTCCCCCATACCCGGCACTCATCCCCCCGCCCCCGGCACTCATCCCCCCCATCTCCCTCGCTGGCAGTCACCCCCCCCTCCCCGGCACTCATCCCCCCGTCCCCGACACTCATCCCCCTCGTCCCCGGCACTCATCCCCCAGTCCCAAGCACTCATCCCCCCGTACCCGGCACTCATCCCCCCGTACCCGCCACTCATCCCCCCGTCCCCGGCACCATGGGTAACAGGATCAATTCCGGCCTCGGGTTATTGTCTGTGTGGAGTTTGCACTATTTCCCCTTGTCTGCGTGGGTTTCCTCCGAGTGTTCCGGTTTCGTCCCACAGTGCAAAGATGTGCAGGTTAGGTGAATTGGCCACGCTAAATTGCCCCTTAGTGTCTAAAAGGTTTGGTTGGGTTACTGGGTTACGGGGATAGGGTGGAAGCCTGGGTTTAAGTTGGGTGCTCTTTCCAAGGTGCTCAGCCAATGTGCCAAATGGCCTCCTTCTGCACTGTAAATATTTTTTTAAAACTTGCATCTTCACTGTTTATGGCATATTCCGGACATATCTTGGAAGGATATCATGAATAATGCAGTTCTCTCAAAGGCTAAGCTCCCAAATATGTTGTCACTAATCATGCAGAAGAAACCTCGCAGACTTGGCACATTCGCACGGTGCTAGACGGTTGCTTTGCTAAGGACTTTCTGCACAGAGTCATAACCAGATCCAGGCAACCAGTGGGTCACCTAAAGTCTTTGCAACATTGGATTTAAGCCCATGGACTGCACAAAGATTTTTTTTAAAGTTTCCTTTATTCCACTGGCATCAGAGATGCTTAAACTTTCAAGGGAAAGCTTATATTTGAGGAACAAATGATTTACAGGTAATATTGTTGGTTAATTCTCCAGATCTCTTCCCAATTCATGGCTTCAGGTCCTCATCACCGTTACTCACCAGTCTTCACTGTTGCTTCAGCCCCTGGTGGCAGTCCTGCTCTCCTATCTCTCTATAAAGTTTCTCGTACTCAGGTGTACTGCCAGTCTGACTGACTATGTCTCCAAATCTCCTTCCTGGCTCATTGGCCAACCGCAGGGCCCCCAAGCTATCCTAGGTTCCTGCCACTCACAAGCCTCGGACTTGACCTTGTCGCTTTCTCCCTCACCTCAGGCCTTCTGGCTGCGCCCTTCAGCTTGCCAAACACTCTGCTCCGTGAAGGGAGGGGGCCCAGAGGGCTAACCAATTTTCCTGCTTGATTCTCTCCCCCACCACGGCCTACTGTGTCAGGAGGACCCGCCACATTCTGCTTCAGGGCTGCTTGCAGGTGTGACATGAAGGCCCGAAACATTAACTATCAGACCTTGGAGACATTAGCTGATGGCAGAGGAAGATGGGGACATCACCATTGAGTCATCACTGGTCCTCAGGATGATCCAAGGCTACAGCAGCTTGGCAATAGGTGTCAACATCAAAAACAACAACCCACAATGACATCTGATAGCCACATCTTTTCAGGGACATGTGGCAGAAGCTGCCTGTCCCTGTAGGTCTCTTAAAATATTTAGCAAAAGTGCACAATAAGAAGCTACCCCATGCCCAAGGAATTTCATCCACTCGATGTCCATTCCCTTACACAAGTGGAAGGATGCCAATAATGAGATTTTGCAAACTTCAATTCTGTCATATTGTGTTGACGGCACTCTGAAAAATTAGGTTGCAGGGTTATGGATTTGTCCTAGTAGAGGATCAGAGTGTCCTAAAGTGATGTGAGTGCATTAAAACAAAACACAATTACAATTCAACACAAATCAAGTTCATTCATAGTGAACAGTACAATTCATTAATAGTGATTGATCCATTTAATTAACAATGAATGAATCAGTCATTAAGTCTTCATGTTAGGTCTGTTAACATTTCAGTCACTCAGATAATGTAAGCATTGCACATTCCAAATGAAAACTTTATTAAATAGGTCTTTGCAATTTTTTTTTGTTACTTATGGATTCCCTTCATCACTGTCAAACCTAAAAAGTAAACCTTTCTCCCTGGGTAAAAGTAAATTACTGCGGATGCTGGAATATGAAACCAAAGAGAAGATGCTGGAAAATCACAGCAGGTCTGGCAGCATCTGTAGGGAGAGAAAAGACCTAACGTTTCGAGTCCAGGTGACCCTTTGTCAAACCTTTCCCTCTGTTTCCCAAACACTGCATGTTAATGATGTTTATATTGGAATGTGTCATTGTGTCTTGAAAAATGTCATCTTGTTTCTTGGGCATGATACAATTTTAAACAAAATAATATTTCACTGTTTTTTTCTTCATTCATTTCAGGAGCCGAGGCTAGTTAAGCTGAGGCATGAATTTTCCCACGTCATCTTCCTTCATTATCTTCTCAGCCGGAGTCATTTCCATACCTTCAACATTTGTTCCAGGATTGATAGTGTCATGATATGCAGACATGCAGATAATGATATACAGACAGGCACAGACAGGCAGCTAATGAACACAGAGAACAGGACGTGACCAATGAGCAGGCAGGACACTCAGGGATGGTATCTAACTTAAAAGGCACGAGGCGCTCACACTCCGCCTCTTTCCACTGATGAACAGCTGCAGAGTGAGTCAGGGTGTATGTACAGTATCACACCTTTAGCACGTGGCTAAGAGCTAGTCTGGTTCAGTCAGACAGAGTAACCACACTTAGGTTAGCAGAGTCGAACTCATAGAGAACTGTGCTAACTGTGCTACTGGTTCAATAAATCGGATTGAACTAGCTTCAATATCTGGAGTATCTTTTGGTTAAAGCTGCATCCAGTTGCAGCCTGTGTTATCCCAGAGTACATAACTCAATAGATGGGTAGACTCGGTGAAAATTCAAAGAAGCTGCAGCTAATGAGCTGTTCCGTCTTTTAAAAAAATGTATTTTTGCAACATGCTAACAAGTTCCAGTGCAGAATCTGCATCTGTGGTTAACACTTTTTTGAGTTTTGCATCTAAACGCTCAAACTTCAACCAGTGAGGACGATGAAGCCTCCATGCAAATGTTAAGCAAAGATTAAACTGGCAGGCTTTGAAGTTTAGAATTATAATCTTAAATCTTAATTTTAGTTCCGTTTGGAAACTGGTGCCGATGATGGAAGGCACCTCTTACCTGGATGACCAGATTCATGACTGTAGATGGTGAGACTAGGACCACTGAGAGAGAAGACATCTTTGGATATTTAAATCTAACCACTGCAATTCAAAGCTTTTCTTCAGTGCTGGTGTGAAATAGTCTCAATGTTTGAAGCCAAATGGACCATCTACATATCTTGTTAAAATTAAATAGCCAAAACAGAAGCTATTTGAATAGCATCATTTCATCAGCAACCCAATGACTCTGCCAAGAGCACCACTACCTTTCAACTCTGTGAATTAACAACAGTCATATGAGAACTGTCAAATAAAATAGTTTTAACATTATAGATGGACAGCTAAAAAATTGTGACACATCCTGACATTAATTGTGTGAATAAATGTATTAATTAATACAATAAAATTGAGTCTGCCTGTGAACACTGCTCGATTGCACCTTATTGGTGTGCGATAAACATGTGGCAACCTAGGATCAGATAGCAGGCTTGCACCCAGCACAAAACTAGCCTGAATCAGCTTATTGGCTACTGTATGCAGCCTCCTCATTAATGGACAACTCTCTCCTCTCAGCTCTAAATCGATTATCTCACTCACCTAGACTGAGGGTATCATAGAATTTACAGTGCAGAAGGAGGCCATTCGCCCGTCGAGTCCGTACCGGCTCTTGGAAAGAGCACCCTACCCAAGGTCAACACCTCCACCCTAGCCCCACAACCCAGCAACCCCACCCAACACTAAGGGCAATTTTGGACACTAAGGGCAATTTATCATGGCCAATCCACCTAACCTGCACATCTCTGGACTGTGGGAGGAAACCGGAGCACCCGGAGGAAACCCACGCACACACGGGGAGGATGTGCAGACTCCCCACAGACAGTGACCCAAGCCGGAATCGAACCTGGGACCCTGGAGCTGTGAAACAATTGTGCTAACCACAATGCTACCGTGCTGCCCGTACTATTGTTTCTTCTACTATTTATCTCCCCTGCCTCTGTCCACTGGTTTCACTTCTCACAACTTTTCGACACCAATCGTTCCCTCCCTGGCCTCAATCTGCCAATATTCAATTTCCCTGGGGTATTCTTGATACAGGCCCCCACATTTTTGTGCAGCCAGGGTAAGTCTGCCTCTCCATGTCTGCCTCAGCACCATTAAAACAACCCTCACACCTCCATCGTGATCTCTCTCCCACCCACCATGTGGGGTCACATCACTTGTCATGCATCACCTAGCCCGCCACCATAATCCCCTCATTAGCTCCCGTGTGTTGCTCCTTCAGCACCAGAGTAAGGTTTCCAATTAATAATGAGGCTCTTTAGAGTCGCCAGGTATCAAACGATACCACCACAGGCTTTACCGGATATTGATCAAAGGACCACACAACCAGTTAGTCAGTTCAAGTCCAAAGATGGTTTATTTACACACAAGGATTATTTCGACATGCACCACAAAACATTACAAGTTAAACTACACCTAACAACTACAATAACCTAAATTTAACTTCAGGGCAACCAGCTCAATGCAGATGGACAAGCCCTTTGTCCAGATCTTGCATGGCTGGGTAGAAGAAGTGGCTTTGTTTCTGCTGGGCTCATCCATCTGGTAGCGATCATTGGTCTTGAATTTGTCTGTCTCGTCGTTAAGCTGCACTTGGGTTGGCATGGGCCGGGCACATGGCTGTGTCTCTTCTTATCCCACTGGGATTTTGCGCTCTTTGGGGCGGTCTTTAACTTGGACCCAATAATTCAACCCAATAATAGGCTTCGATCACTGCCTTCAATTTTGGCCAATAAAGTGGCGGGTGCCTTGATGGCAGGGTGTGTCCTTAGTGGTCATTGACCTTGGCTGTTTGGCTCCCTGAGTTAAGGGAGTGGCGCCGTTTAATCTGTATCTGTATCGGTTACCTGAGTACACCTCTTTTGTTCTGGGGAAATGCGTCATTAGAATGCAAATGAGCGGGGGTTTTGCTCACGTCTAGTTATCTGGGTTGCAAAGACACACACAAACTCTGAGTCTGTCTGAGTCCTGGGTTGGCCATAATTCCCATGGTCCTTTGCAGGTGGCAATCTGAGATGGCTACATCCCGTCCTCTTGATCCTGAACGCGAAGCATGATGGATCACACTGTTGATCCCTTATCCATCCCTGGTGTGCCGGTTACCCTTGGTCAAGGACAGGTTCTACACCTCTCTGTCCTATGCTTTTGGAGCATTTACCTTACATTTTTATTAACACATCATACATTCATAATTTCTAACGGGTCACTATAAACATTTCACTATTCCACATTTAGCTTAATCTCACAAGGGGACATCTACCTATCACTATCTAAGCTACTCTCATGCTGCTGGCAAATATCAAAACAAACTTATGTACAATACAAAATTTAAAAACAGCAGCATCACATTTCTACTTAATCTATCAAAGTTATAAAGGTATACGTCTTTATTGTTATCAGCGATTACAGTGTTTGTTGAGTTGGGTGAATTCCAAAGAAGGGGGCTCGGAGTGTTTATATCGGGGAGTGGGAGGCTCTTTTTCGCCATTTGCAGAGTCTAAGTGTCTGGATGACACTGCAGATTATTGCAATTACCAGAAGGGCCTCTACTGTGCATGAAAGGGGGTACCATTTGGCAATGTTTCCGTACCAAGTGGGGGTTTCAGTGTCTATCTCTATGTGTGGTGTGGTGCCCGGGCTAGGGGTGTCATGTTGAATGGTGGTGTTCGGGGCTGGTGTGGTGTGTGGTACAGAAGCTTGTAACGCGCACAGTTGTAGGAGACCAGCGATGATCACAATGTAGGTCATCAGTCCTCTCTTCATCTTGTCTTTTGTCTTCCATTTTCCGTATATTCCTGGGGGTGCAAGCATAATATGTTATTATCTTCGGTTAATATCTCGTTTATTTGTCTTTCTCTCCTTAACTTTAATTACCCATTAGAATTGTCACCATGTGTGACTCCCTCATTTTTTTTTTTGAAATAACATTTTGAGAGACGAGACATTGTCAAAAGAAAAATGTCTTTGTAAGTGCAGAGATTCTCGCAGCTCGTGGTCGATGCTGGGAGTGGGCGGACAATTTCTCCATCCAGTCTTTCCTTTACTGCAACCAGTGATGGCTGAGGCTCATCTTAACTAGCGGAATTTTAAGGCGGCCAGTTTTATAGAGTTTGGTCATCCCAGGGTCCAGAGATAGTTTGTGTGTAGCAGCATATGTGGCAACCAAGTGTGTCAAACGTGTAAATAGCAGGTGGGGAATGAGCAGACGGTCACGGAAGGTAAAGGGATGAGTGTACAGATTGTGGCAAAGGGCATCCTTTAAACCACAATAAAAGAGCAGAGAAGGGAAACTAAGAGAAAACTAAAACCTGCCAAAGACAGTGAAAAGTGGAAAGAGCTATTCCAGAGTACTCAAAGTGACGGGAACATGAGGTGCGTGTGGACCATGGCAGGTCAGGAATGGGTGGAATCCCCGGGTAGGGCGGTCATCAGTGCCGTTGCTTCACTACCCGAGCTTAACTGATCGGATGCAGTTGGGGTCCTCAAGCAGGGCGGGGATTAGTACCGTTATTCCCTACCTGGGTGACGTAAAAGAGCGGAAACAATTTGTAACACATGTGAGATCCAACAACTGTTCCTTTAATGGCCATTGATCAGTAAATGGCGTCGGAAGAGTAATTATGACTCTATCAAGAAATTGGGTGTGAGGCCGACACTAATTAAAACCATGTAACAAGAAAAAAGAAAGAAGAAAAATTAAAAAGCGGGCAGGCTCCACCAAACGTAATTCTTATGCGGCTCCCTTTGCTCATCATCTGAACACCTCAGTATTTTGTATCAAAAAGCGTTGTAAATGGATTACCATAACCCGAGTCAGAATCTGAATCATCACCATATCCCGGTTGTCAGACTCGTGTCTGCCGTTTTTGTGCTGTGGCTGCGTGGGCCGTCGTGGAATCCGAATCATCATAGCTAACCAGTCTACAAGAGTTGTCGCGGTGCAAAAAAGGGATTTGTTTGTCATGAGGCGTAGGGGCGGTGGCAGTGAAGGGCAAGTTACTGTTGTCGGGCGGTGGCGGTGGCTCTGGCTGTGGCTGTGGAAGAAGGTACAGGGGGCCAAACATGTCTTGGTCGTGGTACTGGGGGCTGGAGTGACTGGGGCCGGGGAGGTTGTACCAGTGGTCAGTGATCGTGGTTAATTCAGGGAGGCTGGCGCTGTCGTCGGAGTCAAGCTCAAGGTGGAAGGTCGTACCTGTGGGCGGAGACAAGGTTGGGTCTGTGGGTGTGGATGCGCTGTCAGGGCTGGGGGAGGGTTGGACTAGGTTGTCAAAGAGCGGGGCAGAATCGTCTCCTATTGCCAAAGAGATGTGGTGGGAGTGGCTACATTGGGTTCCATAGACTTTCAGCTGGTTGATGTGGAACCAACCAGTTTTACCGTTGGGGTACATTATCTTGTACACAGAGGGGCTTACTTTGTCCGAAATGGAGTCGGGTCCTGCAAATTTGGGGGAGAGAAAAGAACTGGGATTGTAAAGGGAAACCATTACTTGCTGACCGACTATGTACTCTACGGGGTGGACAGTTTTATCAAAGCAGGCCGTACTCTGCTTTTTCCTAGCGCCAAGTTGGACAGCTGCATCGAGCTGTGCTGCTTTAATATTGCCTGTTGGACTGCTTTTTCATGGGTGAGGGCAGTGACTGTGGGGCTTGCCAAATCGAGACCGAATAAATATTCAATTTTTTTCATGGGCCGTCCGGTCATGAGAGTGTGGGGGGTGAAACCTGTGGAACTGGATACTGTGTTCCGAATAATCATAAGGGTGAATGGGAGAACTGTGTCCCATGTGGTATTATTCTGTTGCACCATCTTTCTAATGGTCGCTTTTAAAGTGTGATTCAACAATGCTGCTGGATTGGGGGTGATACGCAATGTGGAACTTTTGTTTGATTCCGAAAATCGTTAGAACATTTTGCATTACTCTGCTGGTGAAATGGGAACTACGGGGCAGTCCCCAGCATGTAAATATCTGTTGGGTCAAAATCTTAGTTGTAGCCTTTGCAGTGTTTGTCCGCGAGGGAAATGCTTTTATCCATTTTGTAAAGGTGTTGATTACTACTAATACGTATTTGAAACCATTCCTGCCAGGGGGGAGGAGGCCAATGTAGTCGAGTTGCAAATTTGTCCAAGGGCCATTAACAGGTTGGGTGTGTCTCAATTGTCTTTTCTTGGAGTACCTTTCAGGATTGTTCTGTGCACAGATTAAACAATTCTCAACATAATGCGTGACATCTGCTTTTAAATCGGGCTACCAGCACAAAGGTTTTAAATGGGCAATGGTATTGTCTATCCCCTGATGTCCGTGTCCGTCATGAAACTGGTAAATTATCTGGTTTCTGTCCTGGGTCGAGACCACACAAATTCCATTTCTCAAAACTATACTGTCCTGTACCGTCAGTGAGTCCTTGCATTTGTCGTAGGAGGCTGGGAAGTTACCGTCTAAAACTTGTTTGAGAGTGTCGTCTACCTTTTGGGCCTGGGATAGATCCTCGATATTGGTCTGAGAAACCTGGACTGTGTGTATCGGTTCACTTTCGGGGGTTGCCAAAAGTGACCGTGGCGTGATCCTGACTTAGCTAAGGCGTCTGCCTTTACATTACCGGGTGGGGAGGAACGATGATGGCTTCTCACTTTGATTATGCCATACGTGCGGTCTTTAGCTGTCCTAAGAAGGTGTTTCAACAATGGGGCTGAGGGTAGGGGTTTACAATCAGCGGATACGAATCCTCGAGATTTCCACAGGGGCAGGAATTCTGTCAAGCTATTGCACACATATAAACTGTCCGAATGTATGTCTGTGGGGATTGGAAAGGAATCGGGGTGCTGCACTACATATGCTATGGCTGCTAGTTCTGCTGCTTGTGATCCTAGGCGGCCGGGCAATTTTAAAGTTATTTCTTCTATTGAGCATCCCTGTGCGTCTTCCACATAAATTCCACAACCAGTTATTCTCTTTCCATTTTCTAGTGGAGGAACCGTCTATATAAATTTTTAAAACGTCTATGGTCTGTGGATTCTGTGTTTTACTGCCTGCTCGTGTGTGCAGTGATTTCAGAATAAAGGGTTGTGGTGTTGGGCTGCTATGATCTGGCACTCATGTGGGGGTCCCTGCATACTGAAGGTTGTCTGCTAGAAATGTGTGGGTCTTTGTACGTTTGACTGCAATGTCCCTTCCTTGTAACAACAGTGTCCAGCGAGCTGCTGTGATCTGGCTGACTGACTCGTCCTTTAGCCTACCATCTAACAACAGCTGCGTTGTGGTGTGCTCGGTTAAAATCATTACTGGGTTAAGGCCTGTGCTGTATGCAAAATACTGTACTGCCCAAAAGACTGCAAGCAAGTGCCGTTCACAGGCTGTGAATGCTTGCTCTACGGGATCCAAAATTTGTGAGGCATAGGCTACGGGTCCTAAGCGGTCATGTCTTTCCTGTAGGAGTACTGCTGATAGGGTTCGGTTGGTGGTTGCTACTTCTGTGGCATAGGGAGAGTGGGGGCTGTGCCTAGGGCGTGTTTTAATTCATCGATTTTGTCTGTGTGCGGAGGAAGCCATTCAAATGGGGTGTTCTTTTTAAGGCGCTCTTAGAGTGGGGCTGCTTTTGTGGCAAAACCATCTATATGGTTCCTACAATATCCAACTAATCCTAAGAATGACCAGAGTGCAGTGATATTGTGGGGCAGGGGCAATTTAACTATTGACTCAATTCGCTTCTGTTCGATCTCTCTCTTCACGTGTGTGATAATGGTGTCAAAATAAAGAACGTTTTCTTTTAAGATCTGGGCTTTTTGGGGGTTGACCTTGCATCCAATGGATTGTAGGAGGCCAAGTAATTCCAAAAGAAGCTTTACATGCTCTTCCCTTGTGTCCGTCTGTAGGAGTAAGTCATCCACATACTGAATAAGGCATTCGGGGCGGGAAAATTTGGAAAGTCCGTTGGCCAATTGTCGGTGAAAAATGGAGGGGGAGTTGTGGAATCCTTGCGAGAGGCATGTCCACATATACTGCTACCCTTGAAATGTGAACGTGAACTTATATTGACAGGCCTTATCTAGCGGGATGGACCAAAATCTATTGCTGATGTCCAGCACTGTGAAGTACTTTGCCTGTACTCCCTGCTTGAGCATGGTCTCGGGACTCGTGGCAACGGTGGGGGCTGCTAAAGGGGTGAGCTTGTTACGTTCTCGGTAGTCGATTGTCAGTCGCCAAGAACCATTGGGTTTTCTTACGGGCCAAATAGGGGCATTATTTGTTGAGGCTACCAGCCGAATTACTCCTTGATCTAATAAGCTATTGATGACTTTTGAAATCTCACCCTCGGCTTGCTGTGGGAAACCGTATTGCTTCTGGGGCTTGGGATCGGGATGTGAAATTGTGACCATTCCTGGGATCTTCCCACAATCGTGTTTGTGTTGGGCGAAGGAAGCTTTATGTTTTCTGAGGACCTCTCTAATTGTCTGGTCTGTACTAATTGTTTGCGGATCAAACCAATAGTCTCCTACTGAGCAAATCCTATGTTCATAATTCCCTTCTGTGAGCGTAGCGGGGGCTCACAGGATCAAAGGAAAGGTTGTGGGAGCTCATAAAATCGATTCCTAGAATGTGCTCGGCTGTTTGGGGCAAGTCGACTAAAACAACGGGGTGTCTGGTGCTAATGGTACCTATCGGAGTATCTATGGGGGCTGAGATTTATCCCTGCTGTACGTGTCCGGTAAATCCACAAACGGTGATGGTGTCTGTGCTGGTCCATTTGTCACGCTGGAACATTGTAGAGGAGTTTAAAGTGGTGCGGGACCCTCCTGTGTCCCAAATAAATTCTACTCGATGTCCCCAGACTGTGCCTGTGACTACTGGTCTGCCTGATTTGTCCCAGAGTGTGTCGCAGACCCAAGTTGGGGAGTCCGAACACTGTCAATCTGTGGTATTGATTGCTAAATTATCTGAACGGGCGCTATGTACGGGCCTAACATTGTTCCTAGGTGGGGGGCCTGGTTGTTGGTGGTGTTGCTGGTTCGAGGTTTTTGTCATCATTCACGGGCGTAATGTCCCATGTGTCCATAATTATAGCAACCTCGTGGTGCCTGTGCTCTGGGGTGCTGTCCTGCATGTCTGCCCTCATTTACCCATGCTGGGTCCTGGTTAGTCCTGACTGGGTGCATATTTGCTTCTATCTGTTCCTGATCTGTCTTACTGTGTAGGGATTGTTCCCAAGCTCTGGAGAGTCGCTTTAAAACCCAAACTTCATTGTGTGTGGAGTTTGCGGGGTCGTAATTCACACAAGCCTTTTGGCCTGCTTCTGTGACGTGGGAGACTAAAGTGTGGGCCCATTTAGTTGTGTCGTCGTTATCTAAGTGCGCGATTCAAATCCCCAAATACTGCTTTAAAATGGATCCAAAGGCGACCTGCAAATGCGGTCAGATGCTCTCCCTTCTTTTGCCTACAACGGTTCAAACATTCTACGGGGTCTCCCTTCTTGTACCCGATCGCATCTAAAATGGCCATTTTCATCTCCTGTAGGGTTTCTCCTCCTACATTCTGGGGTTCTGGTAAAGCTGAGTTGACGGACTGGTCAAGGCTCATTACTATAAGTTTAACTTCCTCCCTTTCGTCAAGACCGTACATAACCTTTTGCTGGCGCACTCTCTCAAAGAAATTATACGGGTCTGCGGTGGGTTCGAATAGATCAATTTTAGCGGAGGCATCTATCAATTGGGTGATGGATAATGGGGTGGTGTAAACGCAATCGGTCTCCTCCCGATCCGATGACGTGCGCTGTGTGGTGATTCATGGGGATGTGTGCTGCCTGTGCAGTCAGTGGTGCAGGTGCTTTCCTTTTTGGGGCATGGGGGGCTCTATTGCGATTTTCTGTGTTCTCCACATAACTCTGGGCGGTTTCATTTCGTTCTTGCCAATTGGGGGCACCTTCCTCATCTAAATTTTGTCCAAAGGTATCTCTGAATCCGTTTTGCACTGCCAGCAGTGACTGCAACTTCTCTATTTGTTGTCTGCATTTCGTGTGATCCACTGTGCTCTGTCTTTGTTCTGTAGTGGAGCTATTGAGCGCTCGTAAAACTGCATTTAAATCCGCGCATTGTCTCGTTAACTGTGCTACCTGCTGTTCTGTCTCTTCTTGTACCAAGACTGCGGGCTGTGTATCTTGGTAGGCTTTATCGTACTGGGTCTGAAAGCTGCTAAAGTGAACTAATCAAGATTGGTGTGCCCATTTGACATCAGCCATCTCTTTATCTTTAGCTGCCAACTGATCCCGGAGTTGCTCATTAATCTTTTCACTTTCACTGTAGTTTCCCTCATTCTTCTCCTCTTTCTCAACTAGCTGTCTGCGGAGCATCCTCACAACCTCCTCTGTGGCTCGCAACTGTGCCAAACAGGACACTTACCATCGGCTTTCGAACTTTTGCTGCGTCTTTCTTATGTACCACGGTTAGGTTGTCCCACCAGGTTTGTCCTATGCTTCCTGGACCTGACACATCATTTGAACAAAACTCCACTTCAAATAATTCCTCAATTCCTCTTCCCATATGGGGCACTGCTCTGTGTCATGATATGCAAACATGCAACCAATGAACACTCAGAATAGGACACGACCAATGGGAAGTCAGGACACTCAGGTGGCATCACCACAAGGGGGCATGACATAAACACTATAAAAGGGATGAGGCACTCACACCCGGCCTCTTTCCACAGACAGACATCTACAGAGTTAGACAGGGTTGATCAGCAGCATCACACCCCAGCACGTGGCTTAGAGCAAGCTGGTACAGTTAGACTGAGTTACTACAGTTAGATTAGCAGAGAGTCAAACTCATTTGAGAACTGTCTTAATAGTTCAATAAACACGTTGAACACATTTCAGAGTATGGAGCATCCTTTAGTTAAGACTGCATCAAGAAGCAGCCTGTGTTATCCGAAGCAGCATAACACAACATGATGCCAGGAGTGACTGTTCAATCTATTTCGTTCAACTCAGCAAGATCCGTGACAACCAGCTACTGAATACAGGCTCTCCTCAACTGCTCAGGACCACTGGCAATCTTAGTGCCAACTGGCGATCATTCAAGCAGAAATTTCAACTATACGTGGAAGCATCCGACCTCAATGGCGTGACTGATGCTCGGAAGATAGCTCTTCTACTCACCACTGCGGGTGACCAGGCGATAGAGATCTTCGACTCCTTTCACTCACTGCGAGGTGGACACCAACAAAATCTTCAAGCGCTACATCTTCAAGCAGAGGATGCAAGGGAAAGACGAATCCTTCAACTCCTATCTAACTCACCTTAGACTGCTAGCGCAATCCTGCAACTTTGGTGATATCACTGACTCCATGATCAGAGACCAAATCATTTTTGGAGTCCACTCTGATCCTCTGCAAGAGCAATTGTTGAAAATCAAGCATATGACCCTGCCAGTTGCGATTGAAATGTGTACCGTGCATGAGCATTCTAAAAATCGCTATTCACAGTACAAAACGGCAGAAAGTAAAAAACAAGCCTCCCATGAGGTGGAGTGTTTTCAGGCCATCTCCCGGATTCAGTGCCTCCACATTGATGAAAGCAGCCATTTTGCGCGCTCTTCCCGGGGCCCGACGCATGCGCAAGGCGCTCAGTAACACGAAGCGACCAAAAACCGCACTGCGCAGGTCCAGACATCCGAGAACCGCACCGTGCATGTGCAACGATGCACTGAGCGTCATGACGCTGACGTCATGACGTGGGCGAACTGCGGCACAGCCCATTTAAAACAAAACTGCCCTGCAAGAGGCAGACGATGTTTAAACTGTAGGAAACCAAACCACTATGCAGCCCTGTGCAGATCTGCACCACCAGTCAGGAGCCAGCGCTCTCAATTCCAACAGCAGCGCATCAAAAGTGTGCAACACCGAATGGTCCACGCACCACGACGTGTCCCTGCTCCACTGAGAGAGCGCCTGAAGGCAGAGCTCACGAGTCTACAACAAAAAGGCATCATCTCCAAGGTCACTGAACCAACCGACTGGGTCAGCTCGATGGTGTGCGTAAAGAAGCCTTCGGGGGACCTACGCATCTGCATTGACCCCAAGGATCTAAACAAAAACATTATGTGGGAACATTACCCCATCACGAAGAGGGAAGAAATCATGAGTGAGATGGTACACGTGCGCTTCTTCACAAAATTGGGCGCATCCCAAGGATTTTGGCAAATCCAACTTGAAGAATCCAGCAGAAGGCTCTGTACCTTCAACACACCTTTTGGCAGATTCTGCAACAACCGAATGCCATTTGGCATCATCTCAGCATAAGAGATTTTCCATCGCATCATGGAACAGATGATGGAGGGAATAGAAGGCGTCCGTGTCTACGTTGACGATATCATAATCTGGTCCACAACCCCAGAGGAACATGTGTCACGACTCAAGAAAGTATTCCGACGCATACATGATCATGGCCTCAAGCTAAAGAGGTCCAAGTGCTGTTTTGGGACATTCATGCTGAAGTTCCTGGGCGATCAGATTTTGCAACACGGTGTGCGCCCGGACACAGACAAAATTAAAGCCATCGAGGTAATGAAAGTCCCCGAGGACAAGAAGGCTGTACTGCGCTTCCTGGGAATGGTCAATTTCCTTGGCAAGTTCATCCCGAATTTGGCCACGAACACACCACGGCCCTACTCAACCGGGTGAAAAAATCAACCGCCTTTGAGTGGAAGGCGGAGCATCGAACAGAGTGACTGGAGCTGAAAGCCAAGCTCACCACTGCACCCGTCCTTGCATTCTTTGATCCAGACCGAGAGACCAAGATATCCACAGCTGTGAGTCAGGATGGCATTGGGGCGGTGTTGCTTCAAAGAGACGACACGTCATCCTGGGTACCAGTAGCATACGCGTCACGTGCAATGATACCCACTGAGACCAGATATGCGCAGATTGAGAAGGAGTGTTTAGTTCTTCTCACTGGCATCCTCAAATTTCATGATTATGTCTACGGCTTGCCAACGTTTACTGTTAAGAAGGATCGTAGGCCTCTGGTCCACATCATCCAAAAGGACCTGAGCGACATGACGCCTCATTTGCAGAGAATTCTGCTCAAACTCCAGAGGTATGATTTCAATTTGGTGTACACACCTGGCAAGGAGCTCAGCATCGCCGATGCATTGTCCTGCTCCGTCAACTCACCCAGTGAACCACTGGAGATCATCCAGCACATTGAATTGCAGGTACAACTGTGTGCAAGCACTCTCCCGGCAACAGATGAGAAGATCGTTCTCATCCGAGAAGAGACGACCAAAGACCCCCTGTTGTAGCGGATCATCCACAACCTCAGCAATGGCTGGCAGAAAGGGCAATGCCCTCAATTCTACAACATCAAGGATGACCTGACGCTGATCGACGGCATCCTGCTCAAGCTGGACAGGATAGTCATCCCGCAACGTCTGCAGAGCATGGTGCTGCGGCAGATTCATGAAGGGCACCTGGGCGTAGAAAAGTGCAGACACAGGGCCCGGCAAGCTGTCTACTGGCCCGGCGTCAGCCAGGACATCACGGACATGGTCCTGAACTGCGAAACCTGTCAGAGGTTCCAACCAGCGCAAAGCAAGGAGACGCTCCAACCACATGACCTAGAGACCGCTCCGTGGTCCAAGGTTGGCATTGACTATATTTTAATCATCGATTACTTTTCGAACTATCCTGAAGTGTTGAAGCTGCCAGACCTGAGTCTGCACGTTCTCCCCATGTGTGTGTGGGTTTCCTCCCACAGTCCAAAGATGTGCAGGTTAGGTGGATTGGCCATGCTAAATTGCCCTTAGTGTCCAAAATTGCCCTTGTATTGGGTGGGGTTACTGGGGGATGGGGTGGAGGTGTGGGCTTGGGTAGGGTGCTCTTTCCAAGAGCCGGTGCAGACTCGATGGGTCGAATGGCCTCCTTCTGCACTGTAAATTCTATGTATGTACCTCACCTCATGGACCGTCATCAAAGGGTGTAAAGAGACATTCTCACGGCATGGCATCCCGAACACCGTCATGAGCGATAATGGCCCGTGCTTCCACAGTCAAGAATGGTCCACGTTTGCCAAGAGCTACAATTTCAGGCATGTCACCTCCAGTCCGCACTATCCGCAGTCCAATGGCAAAGTTAAAAAGGGGTTCACATCATTAAGCAGCTCATCCGCAAGGCCTCGGACTCTGCTTCCGACATACTACTTGCGTACCGGGTGACTGCTTTGTCCACTGGCATGTCACCAGCTCAACTGCTGATGAACAGGGACCTGCGGACGACGCTTCCAGCCGTACACCTGCCCAACCTTGATCACCAGAAGATGCAGCAGCTTCGCGACAGCCAGAAGCAGGGTTATGACGCACATGCCACCGACCTGGACGTGCTATCCTCGGCAGACACAGTCAGGATCAAGATACCGGATGGTGGGTGGTTCAACAGGCCGCGCCAATATCCTATGTCATACGTATGGCTGATGGCCCCATTGTGCGAAAGAATCGAAGGGCATTGCAAAAAGTTGCTTTCCCACAATCACTTTCCCTCCATTTTCACATGTCGAATTGCTACTTCCAGACACCTCGAACCACGAGGCCACCAGTCATGCCTCCCACTCGCCTGTCAAGACACCGTCATCCCCTCCACCAACCTCTCCGGCGGTCGGCGAGGATCAGACACAAGCTTCAGAGGCTGGACTTAAGAGCATTTGTTTTGTTTGCTCGGTACTGTATTCCTCAGTCAGTCACATTAGACAGACACATTCACATGTATATACATCTAAAAAGAAAGGGGGGGAGATGTCATGATATGCAAACATGCAACCAATGAACACTCAGAATAGGACACAACTAATGGGCAGTCAGGACACTCAGGTGGCATCACCACAAGGGGGCATGACATAAACACCATGAAAGGGATGAGGCAGCCTGTGTTATCCGAAGCAGCAGAACACAACACTCTGCTCTGTTGGTCGCTGCGACCTCGGGTTCCTGCGGGTTCATTAAACATTCCATCGCTTTTGTGGCCATTGCTACTGTTCTCTCTTGCTCTACTTTTAATCTCTGTTTCCTACCGTTAATCTCTGTTTCCTATCGTTAATCTCTGTTTTCCTACCATTAATTTGGGACAGGGGGAATAAGACGGTGATTCGAACAGCGGGTATGGCTTAGGCTATTTTCCGGTTCACAATACTCCCGATAGTTTTATGCAAAATCTAACAAGTTCACCCTTATATACCTGTTAGTACGCATGCAAGTTAATACACACTTCCGAATCTTCGTGATTTGATCGATACGGGCCTCACACTTGTGGTTCTTTCCCTTTTTCTCACAATTGGATTTCAAAGTTTTGTGGGTTCTCTCGGAGTGACAAAATCACATCTAATTCGAGTCCCGTCAGATGTCGCCAATAATGGTGCTCTTTCGGCACCGGGGTAAGGTTGTCAATTAATAATGGTGCTCTTTAGAGTCACCAGGTATCAAATGATACCACCACAGGCTTTACCGGATATCGATCAAAGGACCTCACAACCAGTTAGTCAGTTCAAGTCCAAAGATGGTTTATTTACACACAAGGATTACTTCGACATGCAACACAAAACACTACAAGTTAAACTACACCTAACAACTACAATAACCCATACTTAACTTCAGGGCAACCAGCTCTATGCCTTTGTCCGGATCTTGCGTGGCTGGGTGGAAGAAGTGGCTCTGTTTCTGCTGGGCTCATACATCTGGTAGCGATTGTTGGTCTTGAACTTGTCTGTCTGGTCGTTATGCTGCACTTGGATTGGCATAGGCCGGATCCAAGAGAGACCGAGCACATGGCTGTGTCTCTTCTTATCCCTCTGGGATTTCATGCTCTTTGGGGTGGTCCTTAACTTGGACCCAATAATTCAACAGGCTTCGATCACTGCCTTCGATTTTGTCCAATAAAGGGGCGGGTGCCTTGATGGCGGGGCGTGTCCTGAGCGGTCATTGACCTTGGCTGTTTGGGCTCTCTGAGTAAAGGGAATGGCGCCGATTAGTCTGTATCTGTATCGATTACCTGAGCACTGTTCTTTTGTTCTGGGGAAATGGGCCATTAGAATGCAAACTAGCGGGGGTTTCGATCGCGTCTAGCTATCTGGGTTGCAAATACACACACAACCTCTGAGTCAGTCTGAGTCCTGGGTTGGCCATAATTCCCATGGTCCTTTGCAGGTGGCCATCTGAGATGGCTACACGTGCCCCTTAAATGCCCACTCCCACTCACCTCCCACATATGCCACACTTCATCCCCAACTGACGCGACATGACGCCTGCCGAAACCCTACCCCGAAGGCCGGCTTAGCTCAGTGGGAATGACAGCTGCGTTTGTGATGCAGAACAAGGCCTGCAGCATGGGTTAAATTCCCGTACCAGCTGAGGTTATTCATGAAGGCCCCACTTCTCAATCTTGTCCCTTGCCTGAGATGTGGTGATCCTCAGGTTAGATCACCACCAGTCATCTCTCCCCCTCAAAGATGAAAGCAGCCTATGGTCATCTGGGACTCTGGTGACTTTACCTTTATCTTTACACTCCACCCATCTCATTGCAGGAAAAAACACAAGCACAACAGGCATTAGAGGGCACAGCTGGCAGGAGTGATGACAGAGCTCAAGACCCTAACTCCATTTGAGGAATGAGCCCTTGAGCTTGACCCCCAGCCCTCTCAGAATCTGGGACATTCACTCAAAAAACAAATTGCAAAAACTACAGTTAATCACTAAGGAGCCGGTATTGAATAAACTGATGGGATTAAGTCTCCAGGACCTGATGGCCTGCAACCTATGGTATGAAGGGAGGTGGCAGCGGAGTTAGTGGATATTGGTTATGATATTTCGGAATCCCTGGATTTTGGAAGGGTACCGGTGGATTGGAAACACGCTAATGTGTTGCCCCTATTCAAAAAGGGAGAGAGGCAAAAAGTAAGAAACTTGACTGGTTAGCTTGACTTTGTGGTGGGAAGTTGCTGGAATCAACCATTAAGGAGGAGATGACTGAACATTTGTAAAGATAAAGGTCAATCCTCCATTGTCAGCATGGTTTTATTAAGTCATGCTTGACAAACTTGCTTGAGTTCTTCGAGGACGTAACCAGCAAGGTGAACAATGGGGAACCTGTGGATGTGGTATATCTAGACTTCCAGAAGGCGTTTGATAAGGTGCCGCATAAAATACTGATTCTGAAGCTGAGATCGCAGGGAATTGGGGGTAGAGTACTAGAATGGATTGAGGATTGGCTGACTGATAGAAAGCAGAGGATCGGGATAAATGAATCCTTGTCTGGTTGGCGAACTGTAACCAGCGGGGTGTCACAGGAGTCAGATCTCGGACCTCAACTGTTTACGATTTATATAAATGATTTTTTAGATGGAGTTTAATGTAGATAAGAGCGAGGTTATCCATTTTGGCCAAAAAAAAATTATTATCGAAATGGAAAGCAGGTATAAGATGCGACTGGGCAAAGGGCTTTGTTTATGAATCACAGAAAGTCGGCATGCAGGTACAGCATATAATTAAAAAGGCAAATGGGGGCAGCACGGTGGCGCAGTGGGTTAGCCCTGCTGCCTCACGGCGCCGAGGTCCCAGGTTCGATCCTGGCTCTGGGTCACTGTCCGTGTGGAGTTTGCACATTCTCCCCATGTTTGCGTGGGTTTAGCCCCCACAACCCAAAAATGTGCAAGCTAGGTGGATTGGCCATGCTAAATTGCCCCTTAATTGAAAAAAAATAATTGGGTACTCTAAATTAAAAAAAAAAGGCAAATGGAATGTTAGCGTTTATTGCAGAAGAACTGGAGTACTAAAGTAGAGAAGTGTTGTTGCAATTGTATAGGGTGTCGTTGAGACCACACCTGGAGTATTGTGTCCAGTTTTGGTTTTCTTATTTGTTGAAGGATGTGGTGGCATTGGTGGCAGTTCATAGGGAGTCCACCAGATTATTTCCAGGGATGAAAGGGTTGACATGTAAGGAGAGATTTAACAGCTTTTGCTGACACTCGCTGGAGTTTAGAAGGATGAGAGGGGATCTAATCGAGTGTATAAAATAGCAAATTTAATTGATAAAGTAAATGTAGACCAAATGTTCCCCCTTGTGGGGCAATCTAGAATGAGAGGTCACAGATATAGGTTGATAGGCAGTAGATGTAGAACTGAGATGAGGAGAAACTACTTCTCGCGGAGGATGGTGAATTTGTGAAACTAGCTGCCCCATAGTGCAGTGTAATCTGAATCATTAAATGGTTTCAAGAAGGAGTTAGATATATTTCTGATTTAAACAAAAGCAGGTTAAAGGATATGGACAACAGGTGGGTAGGTGGATTTTAGACGAGGAAGAGATCAGCTATGATCTGATTGAATGGCGGAGCAGGCTCGAAAGACAGAATTGCCTACTTCTGATCCTAATTCCTATGTTCCTATGTTCCCATATGCATTCCCCTATGTGAGCACCTTTCCTTTGAACATCATTCCCTCCACTATCACCAAATAGCTATTTCTCCACAGTTGCTCCTCTCAACTCCACCTGAAGGAAATGCTTCAAGCCTTGAGAGCCTCAGCGGTCCATGTATGAGGAGTGAGGGCAGTTGAGTGCATTCAATGGACCTGCATTCTAACCTCATGTGGGAACATGATGCGGCCCCCTATCATCCCTTGAATGGGGTGACTGATGATAACCTCACCATAACACCTTGCATTGGGGCCATATCTGTGTACTTCCCTGTATGTCGCTGTGAGTATGAGCTTTAGAGTTCAATGCTTGGAGCTACACTTCCAAATGGTTAAAAATTGGATGGAAATCAGTGGCATACACAAGCAGCACGGTGTTGACTAAAATGGCACAATGGACTCATCAAGGAAAGGTCGTGGACCTGATTGGGCTACTGGCTTCCTTTTGTGGCACGTAAGGCACACCTAATGCATATGAAGACTGAAATTAGCATGTCAACTTCGACCTTCCTTCCCCTAGCTCTCAAGGGCTGCGTGTTAATGGAACCTTCCAACTTGAACATCCAGCCACCGTACACTAATCCCATAAATTGGCCTCCATAACCATTGGCCTTGACCTTCCAGATATCCCATGCCCTCTGGTTTTATTGTGTGGCCCGAGTGTGGGGGTTCGTTCTCACTGCAGCCATCCGCTTCCCTGTGTGAGGGTCCTCATGCCTCATGAGACTGGAAAACAGCCCTTGTCAGAGGCCTCCACTCTGCCCATGCAGCCTGGCATTTAATGGTGCCCTACCCAACAATCTCTGAGTCATCCCCTGTACTGACCCTATGGATTCACCCAACCACTTTCCAGCTGCCACTCTGGGTGGGCAATCCCTCAGTGGTTCTATCACCACCAGCCCAGCAAGGAGAACATGAGAAGCGCTGCCTGCAAACCTGCCACCAGCCCCCATTAAACCATGAGTTTTCCAGGCATGAAAGTCCACAAAGGCCTGTGAGTGACCCACCCTCCCCCTGAGATGCTGATACTGAACCGGCGAGAATTGGTTGACGCAGGCTCAAAATCTGACCCAGGGGGTGACTACCCCTCTATCTGGATATTTTAGATGAAAGAAAAATCTTAATAACTGGGGATAGGGCAATAAAGAGGATTTACTCTCAGAATCTATGTTAGCAAACAGTTCAGGCATAGTGAATGCATGTCTTTTCCTTTTGATCACTGATAAGGATCTCAAACACACTTAGGTTTGGCATCCTCAGCACAGTTCCCAATGGGCCAGTGCCCACAGCAAGAACACTCCACAATTCAACACTAATTGAACAATCTGGATCACAGAAACCTCAAACTGGGTTGCGGTATGGGATACTGGAAACTTCATTCTGTTGAAAGCAAAGGAGCTTTTCTGTGCTTGAAGCAGAAACACATTGAGAAAAAATAATCAACTTGGTCGAAATGCAGTACAAAATTACTGTTCCTTTTAATGCATGTTATTCTATTGCACAAGTGCCTGACATGGAGTACACTTTCCTGCCCAGTCAAGTAGCTCCAGATGAAAACAATATTGACCATTTTAAAGTACAAGATGGTTTGAATTGCCTCATGCATTTTGTCTCAGAGATAGGAGCAGGAGATGTCAGTGATAGCAATGGATGCAGGTATTATTATAGGACATAGCTGACATTAAAAATGAGTGCCTGTCACCTGTGGGTAAGGAGCTAAAAGAAAATCATCTGGAACCCAGATCAAATGCTCAAGCTGTATCCGACAGACACCTTCCCTCAGAAATTGTTGGCAGTGCACTTAAAGATTTATAGGGTCAGTTGCACGTTAGCACTTTTGTCCTGTGCACATTAGCGTGAACCATTGTAGGTGAAAGGAGACACACATTCTGTGTCGGAAGGAATCTCAAGTCTCCTCTGGATTGTGTATGGAATATTAATACTGTACACTATTCTGCATTCCACCAGATTGTGCAGATGCCCTGAGGATTAGATGATTATGTAACTCTTGAAGTACATCTTCAACAGAACAAAGGTGCTTCCTGCTGGTGACATGATTTAATTTTTATTTTTGCGGGGGTAGGTAACAATTGTGGATGTAGAAATGGAATGAGTCTTTCAATCCATAAATGCTAATGGTTGCTAAACATCCGCTGAGATTTGTGTCTGTTTACAACTTATGAAGGAAACATTCGAATTAAATAAAGGGGTTATTTCATAATCTTAGGTAAGAAACCAGCAGAAATGATGGTTTTGGTATCCCCTCTAGCTCAATGTCCATTTAAGGTGCCTGCCAAAAGGACCAACAGCAACACAAAAAAAGTATTTTTTATGAGGAGAGTGGTTAGGCTTGATGCACTGCTGGAAATCATGGTGGAGACAGATTCAGTTGTGATTTTCAATAGGGTATCGGATATGCAAGTGAACAGATAATATCAGTCGGGTTACGGAGAAAGGACAGGGACATGGGACTTGCTGCATTGTTCTCGCAGAGTGCCAGCATTTATATGACATTCCGAATAGCCTATTCCTATGTTGCAGCCTTTTAGCAAATAACAAGTTACTTAAAAGCTGTTTCCTCTGAGATCCATGAAAAAAAACATCATTCGGATATCATTCTCGCTGCTTGAGCCTTACAGGCCAGCAATCAGTTGAATTGGCCAACGTGGTGTTAACCTGACTATATCAATTATCACAGTAGACTCGCTGATGTTTTGCACATCTCCAGCAAGGGATAATAAATAAAATAGGAATTGAGCATCAGTACCAGATTGATTGAGGCATGACATCAACAGGATGGGCTTCAATGATTCAAATAACCTTTTGTCATCCTTGATTTCTTTTATGTTACTAAGAAGACTGTAAAGACATCTGAGTCAACCTTTACTCTTATGTGATCCTGACATTATGGGTAGGACAGTGTCAAAAATCTAGTTTGCGTGCCATCCCTTTTCTTTGCTGCATCAACGTACAAAGTCTCTCAGCAGTCCGAGAGCAGGATATTAGCTTTGAACTTGCTTTCATCCTTTAGCATTACGCATGCTACATTATAACAGAGTAGAAAGGCTTATATATTGCTGCAGGGCATTGCTGAAAACAGAATAAGGTCAGTAACAGCTGAGGCACACTTAAGCTTGTCTTATGAACAAATTCCTAGCTCTGGAGTGAAGTCAGACAGTGATAACTCAGTACTGAACAAACCAATGCCACTGCAGCTGGTCCTGGTCTTCCAGATGGAAAATTGCATTGCATTAAAGTATAAAATGTAGTGCGTTGTTGCAGCAACCCAGAGGGAGCTCTTAACTGTATATTGCTCAGAGTGAAACTTGTCCACCATTATGTGAAGGAAAGAACAGTTACTCATAACCAATGAATTTTTAGAGAGATGATTGTCTTCCCTTTTTTTCTGTGTCTATGCTCATGTTTCAATGGAATTGCTGTCTTCAATTCCTTCTTCTTACATTTTCTTTTCTTACACTTTTGAATGTGTCAGCAGCTTTGGAAAACCAAGTGCTTTTTTTGGATGAATTAAGATCTAGGTCTAAAAACATTTTTATTTCTCACGCAGGCCAATTGAAACCCAGAACAGAAACACTGGGTGTGGTTATTATCTAAGATAACCATTGATGCATGCTCATAGGTCAAACCAAGTGACAACTTGGCCAAATGCATTTTGGCCTTAAGGCATTTAATTTCTTCATATGGCTCAAGGCACTTTGTGCTTGTCTGGTGCGCGAGAACAGAATGGGTGGTATCAGATTGGCTGCTCATTGTAGGCAGCGGCCAGTGATAATTCCATGAACTGCAATGCAGCTGAATATCAGGCATTGCGTGTAACAAAATTAATTCAGTATCCCTTTTCCACAATATTGTCCAAGATAAATTTTTAACCCATTACACTTATCCAAAGTTCCTTTATTTTAATTCAATTGCTAACCTGTTATAATTAAGCAAAATAGTTTTTGCACAAACCCATTGAGCAGTGGACTACAAAAGATAATTAGACCTTGATGGTTCATTGTAAGATAAGTGAGATGGCTAATGTTGAGACCCACTTCATTGGCAAGGCTTTGTCATGGTGCCTGATTTACAGTACTTGGCTCACAGTTTTCCATCTATTGTCACCAATAGATTGTTATCACAGGTTATTGCCCCTGCGATTTTACGAATAAGAAGCTTATTGTGTGCAAGGTTCAAAGGCAGTGTGGGGCCTAGCAAAGTTCTTCCAAAGTGTCTGTTATCTAAGTAAGCCAAGGCCAAAGTTGACAGAGGAGTGCTGTGCTGTGCTCGTGGTTAGTGATCACTAAGTTTAACTATTAACCTGGTGGCCTTTTGGGCATCTGTTCCTGGCTATGGCCAGGATTTACACCCCCTTTCACCCAGAGGGATTTTACGGTCTCACCAAATTAAACAGCAATTTAATTGCACACTGCATCCGGGGTTGGGGAGGGGACACATTGTGGTGGGGCCATACAATCCTGGTCTATGTAAATTTTAGCACTACAGGTATAGAAGATTAGACTGAGATATGTGAACACAATGGTGCTACAAACTCAAAAACAGAACTGAGTAAAGGATGGTATCATAGTTTTGATGGACAACATCCCCAAGCACTAATATACTTAACTTTGGCAAACATGTAAAAACTGGAAGCACTGTGAAAGAAATGGAAAGTTCTCATGTGTTTGTTATCTTGAGAGAATCAACATTGATTCCAGGCCCTCTTACAGTTTTGAATATTTTATTCAATGTGACCTTGTTAGGAACAGACCAGTGAATTCAAAGTCAAACCTACATCACTGAAACTAAATACCATATCGATAATTTAACTGAATCTCCGACTTAACTCCTTATCCTTTTAAAAATTATTTTATATTCATACTGTCGATTTTATTTAACTCCTGCATTGAAGACAGACCAAAAGTAGTCAGATTAATATAAGCTATGAACTAGTAAAATTATCCTTGCTGGCATTAGAAAGGCTGAATCTTCCCCTACTTTTTTGCAGAAATAACCTGTGCTATTAGGAAAATAATCTAGTAATATTGTGAGCTTATTCAATATGTGCTTACATAATGCTTTCACATGATTAATTGTTCATTATTACTTCTCAAAGGATTAGATGGCTCTGAGTAGGAAATGGGCATGAAGGTAGCAAAAGCTGCAGGGTGGCTGGACGTGGAGACATGGGTGGCATTGTGCCGTCTTGACACTGCTTTCCTAAGTAATCAGGATTTGACTGAAGAAAGTGAAGTGCATGAATGAAGCCACACCCGTTGAAGGTTATGGCCCTTGGGCTTGAGTAAGGGAAAGTGAACTTCAATTGGTGGGACACTCCGAGAGGACAAAGAATAATTTAGCAGGTCAACAGCAGCCATTGCTGTGATTGGCAAGAACCAGTTTAGCTCAGTTGGTTAAACAGCTGGTTGATTAGGCAGAGCGAGGTCAGCAGCGTTGGTTCAATTCCCGTATCAGCTGAGGTTATCATATGAAGGCCTGGGCTTCAGAAATAACCGTGCTCCTCACCTTATCTGTGATGATCCTCAGGTTAAATTACCACCAGTCAGCTCTCCCCCTCAAAAGGGAAAGCAGCCTATGGTCATCTGGGATTATGGTGGCTTTACCTTTATTGTGAAGAATCACAAGTAAGGTTTGGGAGCTTGAGAGAATTAGTGAGCAAGTTTGAGACTGTTCCTTCCACCTGTAGATGTTAAAGATGGTGGATTTGAGCAAAGCTAAAGTCACATGGTGACAAAGAGATGGCTAGAAGATACCTTGTGAGCAATCAAATCCTCACATTTGGATCAGCTATGAAATATGGTGAGCCTGGGGACTTAAGGATAAGGAATTTATGCGATAGGTGTATGTAGGAGGAGGAGATGATGTTTGCTCAATGAGTTTAGGTTTAGGCTCAGTACTGAGGATAAGTTGCTTAGTGTGGAGGAGACTGCGAAAATGCAGAGAGGATAGCTTGGTGTGAATTTTGAGATTAGGAGGATGTTACCCATCAAGCACATTGAGTGAAGAATTCCAATGAGTAGAATGTGTCTGTCGAAGAAATTATAAGTCAGCACTTCGAGTTTTCGCCAAAGGTCCTTTAATTAAACACAAAGTTCGGGGGGGGGGGGGGGGGGGTTGGAGAGACCACAGTCATACAGTCATTCCAAATGTCCCCGCTTTACAGAGGTAAAGGCAGGCAATTTATATGATACAGTGAGCAATATCTAGGACAGAAAGCATTCTATAGATTAGCAAGAGACAGAAAAATGAGCAGGCCGGAGTTAGATTTTAATAACAGGCCTTGGGTTCCTTGCCTAAGAAAAATAATAATTGTATGCTGTCAGCAAAACAATGTGCAGCTGTACGCTTGTTTACATTGTATGACCTTCTGACTATTTCATACAGAACTTCTTGACTAAAATAAGGCTAAATATCCATCATGCTTTCCCAAGGGCCTATTTCCATGAAATATAGTCAAGCAGCTGGTTAAAATGAATACAGGGCATTAAGGCAACTAATCCGCCAACTAAAGTCCCTTCTACAGTGTCCGAAGAAAAAATGTAGAACTTTATGCCAAGGGCTATCACCAGACACACAAGGAGAAGCAGGGAGGTAATGCAGGAGTCCCCTGAATGCATCTCACTCTATTCTCTCACCAGTATTCAGTCCTGAACACTGATGAGGGCAATGGTTCCTCTGGAACATCCAAGGCAAGTCTAAGACATCATTTGTGGCTCAGGGAAGGGGGAGGAAGATCAGAAATGCAAACCTGATTGGAAATTCAGTACTTAGGGAACAGACTGGGATCTGTCAGGCCACAAACATGATTCTAGAATGATAGTTACCTTTCTGGTAGAAGAACAATAATCTTTATTAGTGTCGCAAGTAGGCTTACATTAACACTGCAATGAAGTTACTGTGAAAATCCCCTGGTCGCCACATTCCGGCTCCTGTGCGGGTACACTGAGGGAGAATTCAGAATGTTCAATTCACCTAATAAGCACCATTTTTCGGGACTTGTGGGAGGAGACCGGAGCACCCGGAGGAAACCCACACAGACACGAGAAGAACGTGCAGACTCCGCACAGACAGTGACCCAAGCCAGGAATCGCATCCGGCTCCCTGGTGCTGTGAAGCAACAGTGCTAACCACTGTGCTACCATGTATCACGGAGTAGCTGAAAAACATTCTGGAGTGATTAGTGATGAAGAGTGGTCAAGAGAGTCATATCGATACCAATGATTTGGGTAGAAATAGGGCATAAGTTCCTACAGGCAGATCTAGGAGAAAGATTAATAAGCAGGACCTCAAAGGTAGTTACCTGAAAAGTGCTTCTAATTCCCACTGTCAGAAGTTGACAAATAGAGCAGATGAATGTGAGGTTGAGGAGACGGTGACACAGTGGTTATCACTACAGCCTCACAGTGCCAGCAACCCAGGTTTGATGCCAGACTTGAGTCACTGTCTGTGTAGAGTCTGCACGTTCTCTCCGTGTCTGCGTAGGTTTCCTCCCGCAGTCAAAAGATTTGCAGATTAGATGGACTGACCATGAACAATGCGCGGAGTTATGGGAATAGGACAGGGCAGTGGGCCAAGCACAGTGTTCTTTTGGAGAGTTGGGTGCAGACTCAATGGGCCGAATGGCCTCCTTCTGCACTGTCGGGATTCCATGATTCTATGGATTGCATGAATGCCATGGCAACAACAGAAAACTGGCTTCTAAAATGGCGGTATTGAGTGAAACATATTCCTGGTGCAAGGTTTTCTGGAATGGTCAGGTAGCAAAGAGAGGAGGAGGGTTGGGATGTTGATTAAGGAGAATATTGCAATGCTGGAGGGATGATGTCCTTGTGTTGTCAAGAACAGACTCCATTTGGTTAAATCACAGTGAGGTGCAAAAACTATAGAACAGTGTTAATAGGTGGGATCAATTATTCTAATTTAAATTAGAATAATAACATTAGAAATGACAGAGAGGAGGAAGAATGTCTCTCACTTCCCAATGCATCTACTGACTCTCATAGGCTTCGGCCTTGTGAAGTGAACTTCCCATCCAATAGACATTCAGCCTATCATAAAAACATAAGATGTAGAAGCGTCACGTAGAACACAATCGATTCCAATGAGAAACGGTGCGGGATTCGCCGGATTCGCGCTTGACACTCAGGAAGTTGACAAGCTGCAACCGCATATACACACTTCACTCCCCACATACACCATCCCAGCCAACAAGATGGCAGCGAGGAGAGTGACACCCCGTTTCGTGGACGCCGAGCTTGAGACCCTGCTGGACGCTCTGGAGGAGAGGCGGGCGACCATGTACCCCGGCCCAGGAAGGAGGCTGCCAGCCATCGATATTCGCCATGCAGGGGCGCAGGTGGCGAAGGCCGTCAGTGCTGTGAGCAACACCATTTGGACCGGCCAGCAGTGTCGGAGGAAACTGTACAGGCTCCTCAGGCCGGCCAGAATGAGTAGGCAACTCTGTGCCCCTGGCACCAATCCCTGTCCTACACACCTGTTACCCCACCTCCCCAACCGGAGGGCAGCCGAACCCCCACCCTGCACCACATGCCGGCGCCCATACCGGCTGCCATTGCTGGGTGCCCTGGTCACTGAAGCCACCAGCTACTAACCCCCTGGGATGCATGCATCGAACTGTCTAACACTGTGGGTTTTCTGTTCCCCCCTCAGGCCCCTCCCCTCCCCGCCATACCCACATCACCTCCTCACCCATGCTTCACGCACCCCTATCTTGTGTCTTACAGGACCTGCTGGTGATAGGGTGGGTCCCTTAACGGGCGCTAAATTGGTCCAGGTGTGATGCCAGTTTTGCTGTCATAGAAGTCCATGAATCCTGCCCTGGCGTCAACACTTTGGCCGCGATTCTCCGTGGCCCAACGGCGGATTCGTAATCATCAATCGGGCGGAGAATCCATTCCGACGCCCAAATCGGGGGGCGCCGCCAGTTTGATGCCGGTTTTCAAGACTCCGCCTAATCTGAAATAGCGTCACCGTGTTGCGTGCCGCACGCCATTGGAATGGCGTTGGCACAGCATCGGAAGGCTCTCCCCCGATGCTCCACCCCTGATGGGCTGATTGACGTGTGGTCTGAATGGTGGGTAACTCGGCGCGGTGGCCGCGGACTGTGACCAGCGCTGCCACAGTCGGCCGGGAGCCATGCTGCTGGCCAGGGTGGGGAGGGCTGGGGGGACTGGTGGGGGGTGGCAAGGGGCTGTCCTGGCTGGCCGTATTTGGCAGGTCGGGTCTGCACATGGCTGGCACCATGCTGTATGGCGAGACCGCTGCAGGTTGTCGCACATGAGCATGCGCAGCCATGGACCCAGCCATTCTCCAGCCACGGACCAAGCCATTCTCCAGCCGTTTTTGGCACGGGAGCCAGGAGTTTTACCCGGTCCCAGAATCGGTGAGGGTCAATATCACAGTAAAATGCCACAGATCCCATGCCGGCATCGGCACTTAGCTGCAGAAACGGAGAATCCAGCCTTTCATCTCGGGAACGGTGAATCCCGCAACATCTGTTTCAATAAGATCGCCTCTCATTCATCTAAACTCCTGTGATGAACGATTACTGTACTACTGTACCCTTGACATCATGTAAGGTGATGTCCCCTTTAATACCGGACTTGGAACCCTGGGGGACTCCGCCTCTGGCTCCGCCTCTGGCTCCACCCATCTGGGAGCCGTATATAAGGGGATTAACACCCGTCTCGGCACCAGTCTAGTTCTTAGCTTATTAAAGCCTTCTTTGCCATTTAATCTCTAAGCGTCGTCATTGAGGTTACAACAATTTAATAAGCTAAACTACATCAGGATGGACGCAGGTCTGAAACCAGAGAAGCTCAACCTGGAAGCATGGACACCGGAGGCAAAATAAATTTTTAAACACTGGCTCCGATGTTTCGCGGCCTATCTGGACTCCTCAGAGACACCCATCCTGGAGCCACACAAGCTGTGCCTACTCCACGCCCGGGTGAGTCACAGATTCTCCGCTACGCTCGAAAAGGCGACTACTTATGAAGAGGCAGTCGAGTTACTACGCAAGTGGTTCGTCAAACCCATCAATGAGGTACACGCCAGGCATCTGCTCTCTACCTGCCGGCAGCGCTCGGGGGAATCGCTAGACAAATTCGTTGAAAAACTCACCGCGCTTGCCAGGGACTGTGACCATCAGGATGTGACAGGGGAAACCCATGTGAACCTGCACATCAGTGACGCGTTTGTGTCCGGTATCTGCTCGACCTACATCCGACAGCGGCTACTCGAAAACGGGGCAAAAGACCTCCAGGACATGCTAACGCTCGCCTCCTCGCTGGAGGTGGCCCGACATAATTTGGGTACGTAATCTGCGAGCCCCCCTCGGACTTCCTCAGACTCAGCAACGTAACGGGCCTACGCCGCGCGCAACCCGCTTATCCTGGGGGCACACCGTGCTACTTCTGCGGGCAGGGCCAGCATCCACGCCCTCTCATAAAGCCCACCATATTTCCCCCCTCAGCTGAGGCTCGATTGGCCTTCAACCGCATCAAGGCTGATATCACCAAGGCCGCCAAGCGCGCGGTGGACGAAACTATCCCCTTCCAGGTAGAGAGCGATGCATCAGACATTGCCCTGGCTGCTACCTCAACCAGGCAGGCAGACCAGTAGCGTTCTTCTCCCGGACCCTCACCGCCTCCGAGGTTCGACACTCTGCAGTCGAGAAGGAGGCACAAGCCATTGTGGAGGCTATACGGCACTGGAGGCACTACCTAGCCGGTAGGAGGTTCACCCTCGTCACCGACCAACGGTCGGTCGCCTATATGTTCGCTAACATGCAACGGGGCAAAATAAAAAACGATAAAATTTTGAGGTGGAGGATCGAATTCTCCTCCTACACATACGATATCAAGTATCGTCCAGGGGAGCTCAACAAGCCCCCAGATGCCCTGTCCCGCGGCACGTGCGCCAACGCGCAGGAGGATCGCCTGCAAGCCTTCCACAATGACCTCTGCTGCCACCCGGGGGTTACCCGGCTCGTCCACTTTATCAAGTCCCACAACCTACCTTACTCAACCAAGGAGGTCAAGGCCATGACCATGGTCTGCCAGATCTGTGCGGAGTGCAAACCGCACTTCTACCGGCCAGACAAGGCTCGGCTCGTGAAGGCCTCGGGCCCCTTTGCGCGACTGAGTGTGGATTTCAAAGGGCCCCTCCCATCCACCAATCGCAATGCCTATTTCCTCACCGTTATCGATGAGTTCTCCCGCTTCCCATTCGCCATTCCCTGCCCCGACATGACCTCTGCCACCGTTATAAAGGCACTGCACAGCATCGTCATACGGTTTGGTCTCCCCGCTTATATCCACAGCGACCGGGGTACATCGTTCATGAGCGATGAACTGCGTCAGTATCTGCTCAGCAAGGGCATTGCCTCGAGCAGAACGACCAGTTATAACCCACGGGGAAACAACATAGAACAACATAGAACAACATAGAAAATACAGCACAGAACAGGCCCTTCGGCCCACGATGTTGTGCCGAACCTTTGTCCTAGATTAATCATAGATTATCATTGAATTTACAGTGCAGAAGGAGGCCATTCGGCCCTTTGAGTCTGCACCGGCTCTTGGAAAGAGCACCCTACCCAAACTCAACACCTTCACCCAACACCAAGGGCAATTTGGACATTAAGGGCAATTTATCATTGGCCAATTCACCTAACCTGCACATCTTTGGATTGTGGGAGGAAACCGGAGCACCCGGAGGAAACCCACGCAGACACGGGGAGGACGTGCAGACTCCGCACAGTCAGTGACCCAAGCCGGAATCGAACCTGGGACCCTGGAGCTGTGAAGCAATTGTGCTATCCACAATGCTACCGTGCTGCCCTTGAGAACAAATAAATCTACACTATATCATTTAACCGTAATCCATGTACCTATCCAATAGCTGCTTGAAGGTCCCTAATGTTTCCGACTCAACTACTTCCACAGGCAGTGCATTCCATGCCCCCACTACTATCTGGGTAAAGAACCTACCTCTGATATCCCTCCTATATCTTCCACCTTTCACCTTAAATTTATGTCCCCTTGTAATGGTTTGTTCCACCCGGGGAAAAAGTCTCTGACTGTCTACTCTATCTATTCCCCTGATCATCTTATAAACCTCTATCAAGTCGCCCCTCATCCTTCTCCGTTCTAATGAGAAAAGGCCTAGCACCCTCAACCTTTCCTCGTAAGACCTACTCTCCATTCCAGGCAACATCCTGGTAAATCTTCTTTGCACCTTTTCCAAAGCTTCCACATCCTTCCTAAAATGAGGCGACCAGAACTGTACACAGTACTCCAAATGTGGCCTTACCAAAGTTTTGTACAGCTGCATCATCACCTCACGGCTCTTAAATTCAATCCCTCTGTTAATGAACGCGAGCACACCATAGGCCTTCTTCACAGCTCTATCCACTTGAGTGGCAACTTTCAAAGATGTATGAACATAGACCCCAAGATCTCTCTGCTCCTCCACATTGCCAAGAACTCTACCGTTAACCCTGTATTCCGCATTCATATTTGTCCTTCCAAAATGGACAACCTCACACTTTTCAGGGTTAAACTCCATCTGCCACTTCTCAGCCCAGCTCTGCATCCTATCTATGTCTCTTTGCAGCCGACAACAGCCCTCCTTACTATCCACAACTCCACCAATCTTCGTATCATCTGCAAATTTACTGACCCACCCTTCAACTCCCTCATCCAAGTCATTAATGAAAATCACAAACAGCAGAGGACCCAGAACTGATCCCTGCGGTACGCCACTGGTAACTGGGATCCAGGCTGAATATTTGCCATCCACCACCACTCTCTGACTTCTATCGGTTAGCCAGTTCGTTATCCAACTGGCCAAATTTCCCACTATCCCATGCCTCCTTACTTTCTGCATAAGCCTACCATGGGGAACTTTATCAAATGCCTTACTAAAATCCATGTACACTACATCCACTGCTTTACCTTCATCCACATGCTTGGTCACCTCCTCAAAGAATTCAATAAGATTTGTAAGGCAAGACCTACCCCTCACAAATCCGTGCTGACTATCCCTAATCAAGCAGTGTCTTTCCAGATGCTCAGAAATCCTATCCTTCAGTACCCTTTCCATTACTTTGCCTACCACCGAAGTAAGACTAACTGGCCTGTAATTCCCAGGGTTATCCCTAGTCCCTTTTTTGAACAGGGGCACGACATTCGCCACTCTCCAATCCCCTGGTACCACCCCTGTTGACAGTGAGGACGAAAAAATCATTGCCAACGGCTCTGCAATTTCATCTCTTGCTTCCCATAGAATCCTTGGATATATCCCGTCAGGCCCGGGGGACTTGTCTATCCTCAAGTTTTTCAAAATGCCCAACACATCTTCCTTCCTAACAAGTATTTCCTCGAGCTTACTAATCTGTTTCACACTGTCCTCTCCAACAATATCGCCCCTCTCATTTGTAAATACAGAAGAAAAGTACTCGTTCAAGACCTCTTCTATCTCTTCAGACTCAATACACAATCTCCCGCTACTGTCCTTGATCGGACCTACCCTCGCTCTAGTCATTCTCATATTTCTCACATATGTGTAAAAGGCCTTGGGGTTTTCCTTGATCCTACCCGCCAAAGATTGTTCATGCCCTCTCTTAGCTCTCCTAATCCCTTTCTTCAGTTCCCTCCTGGCTATCTTGTATCCCTCCAATGCCCTGTCTGAACCTTGTTTCCTCAGCCTTACATAAGTCACCTTTTTCCTCTTAACAAGACATTCAACCTCTCTTGTCAACCATGGTTCCCTCACTCGACCATCTCTTCCCTGCCTGACAGGGACATACATATCAAGGACACGTAGCACCTGTTCCTTGAACAAGTTCCACATTTCATTTGTGTCCTTCCCTGCCAGCCTATGTTCCCAACTTATGCACTTCAATTCTTGTCTGACAACATCGTATTTACCCTTCCCCCAATTGTAAACCTTGCCCTGTTGCACGTACCTATCCCTCTCCATTACTAAAGTGAAAGTCACAGAATTGTGGTCACTATCTCCAAAATGCTCCCCCACTAACAAATCTATCACTTGCCCTGGCTCATTACCCAGTACTAAATCCAATATTGCCCCTCCTCTGGTCGGACAGTCTACATACTGCGTTAGAAAAGCTTCCTGGACACACTGCACAAACACCACCCCATCCAAACTATTTGATCTAAAGAGTTTCCACTCAATATTTGGGAAGTTAAAGTCGCCCATGACTACTACCCTATGACTTCTGCACCTTTCCAAAATCTGTTTCCCAATCTGTTCCTCCACATCTCTGCTACTATTGGGGGGCCTATAGAAAACTCCTAACAAGGTGACTGCTCCTTTCCTATTTCTGACTTCAACCCATACTACCTCAGTAGGCTGATACTCCTCGAACTGCCTTTCTGCAGCTGTTATACTATCTCTAATTAATAATGCCACCCCCCCACCTCTTTTACCACCCTCCCTAATCTTATTGAAACATCTATAACCAGGGACCTCCAACAACCATTTCTGCCCCTCTTCTATCCAAGTTTCCGTGATGGCCACCACATCGTAGTCCCAAGTACCGATCCATGCCTTAAGTTCACCCACCTTATTCCTGATGCTTCTTGCGTTGAAGTATACACACTTCAACCCCTCTCCGTGCCTGCAAGTACTCTCCTTTGTCAGTGTTCCCTTCCCCACTGCCTCATTACACGCTTTCGCGTCCTGAATATCGGCTACCTTAGTTGCTGGACTACAAATCCGGTTCCCATTCCCCTGCCAAATTAGTTTAAACCCTCCCGAAGAGTACTAGAAAACCTCCCTCCCAGGATATTGGTGCCCCTCTGGTTCAGATGCAACCCGTCCTGCTTGTACAGGTCCCACCTTCCCCAGAATGCGCTCCAATTATCCAAATACCTGAAGCCCTCCCTCCTACACCATTCCTGCAGCCACGTGTTCAACTGCAACGGGCAGGTGGAGAGGGAGAACGCGACAGTGTGGAAGGCTGTCCTTCTGGCCCTACGGTCGAGAGGTCTCCCAACTACCCGCTGGCAGGAGGTCCTGCCCGATGCCCTACACTCCATTAGGTCGCTCCACTGCACGGCCACGAATGATACCCCTCACAACCGATTGTTTGTCTTCCCCAGGAAGTCTACCTCCGGGGTCTCACTTCCACCTTGACTGACGGCTCCGGGACCTGTTCTTCTCCAGAGGCACACGAGGAGCTATAAAACGGACCCCCTGGTCGAGAAGGTCCGATTACTACACGCCAACCCCAGTTACGCCTACGTTGAATACCCCGACGGCAGGCAAGATACGGTTTCCCTCCGGGATCTGGCACCCGCTGGTTCCCCCGCTATAGATGCCCCTTCCCACGCCGCTCGTCTGCAGAACCCGGCACCCCCTACAACACACCCCCTCCTGGTCCCACTCCCCGTTGGTGGCCACCTATCGCGCGTGCCCCCTAGCGCCCCCCTACACACCCCGCAGGCACCAGCACCGCTACCCCCGGCCCCACCTATTCCCCCTGCACCCCGATCCCCTACCCAAAGCTCCGACCACCGTGCTTCCGGACGTACCCTCAACTAAGACGTCCGTGTCCGCCGCACCACCACCCGAGCTGAGGAGGTCAATAAGGACGATCAGGCCACCGAGACGAATGGACTTACGATGGCACTTCACCCCCGCCGGACTTTTTTTAAACAGGGGGTGAATGTGATGAACGGTTACTGTAATACTGTACCCTTGTCACCATGTAAGGTGATGTCCCCTTTAAGACCGGGCTTGGAACCCTGGCGGACTCCGCCTCCGGCTCTGCCCACCTGGGAGCCGTATATCAGGGGCCGCCTTGTGGGCGGCACCTCTGTTAGCACCCGTCTCGGCACCAGGCTAGTTCTTAGCTTATTAAAGCCTTCTTTACCGTTTGCTCGCTAAGCGTCGTTATTGACGGTACAACAACTCCAATAAGCATAGGCCCAGCCAGCGAGACTGTTACAAATTTTATTCCACCTTAAATCTCTCCGAAGCACAGAAAAAACAGACTGCAAAAATTTTGAAAGCCTTGGAGGCATGCTTTCAACACCACGTGAACATAACTTACGAAAGGTATGTGTTCAATATTAGGGTTCAAAGGCAAAAAGAGTCTCTTGATCAGTTTGTAACTGCAATAACACAGCTTGCAGGATCCTGTGAATTCGAGCATCTAAAAGGTGATCTCATTGAAGATAGGATTGTCTTAGACAAGAGGTCCTGCAGTGAGAGCACATCTACTGTGTGAGGTGAAACTTACTTTCAAGAAGGCGATCGACGTGCGCTGAAGCACTGTGATTGTGAATCATCCGCTGGAGCATATTCATAGCAGACAGACCTGGCTTTGCATCCCGCTGATACACATTCCAGGCCGAAAGAGCAGAAAGGTCACAAAGTGCAGGATGAAAATACCGCAGAGGACATCACACATAGGTAAAGAAGCCTTGCCCAGCCTGGAGATAACCAAATTCTAACAACAAGATGCCAAATAATTTTGCACACACGTGTTTGGCTAGAATGAAGCAAAACAAGCCTTCACAGGTGGCCACTGGCGATTCTGACAAATCACGGGTGGGATTCTCCTCTACCCGAGAAATGGCGTGAACCACTCCGGTGTCGGGCCGCTCGGAAGGTGCAGAATCCTCCGCACCCTCAGGGGCTAGGCCAGTGACGGTGGGGTTGGCGCCGCACCAACCGGCGTGGAAGGGGCTTGGCGTGCGCCAACCGCCGCCGACGGGCATCTGCCGGCTGCCGCGATTTGGCACATGCGCGGGTGTGCCAGCGAGTGCTGGCGTCATCCCAGCGCATGCGCAGGGGGGTTTGTCTCCGCACCGACCATGGCGGAAGTCGACAGTAGCCATTGCGGAGGGAAAGAGTGCCCCCACGGCACAGACTCGCCCACGGATTGGTGGGCCCCGATCATGTGCCAGGCCACGGTTGGGGCACCCCCCAGAGCCAGATCCCCCCAGCGCCCCCACCCCCCCCACCCCCGAGGACCCTGGAGGCAGCCCGTGGAGCCAGGCCCCGCCAGTAAGTACCAGGTCTAATTTAAGCCGGTGGGACCGGCCTAAAACGGGTGACCGATCGGCCTATCGGGGCCGGTGAATCGCTGGGGGAGTGGCTGCCAGCTGCCGCTTGATGTGTTGGGTGTTCTGGATCCGTGGAACACATACAGGCCACCAACACTAAAAATAGTGCAACACTATTTTATTAAGTTAGAAACTGTTGAACATACTTTCACTGTGGGTTAACACGATGATAGATTAAACTAAAGATCTATGCCTGTCCGAACCAGTCTATGCACTCAGCACATGGTGAGGATCTGTGCTGTAAACTGTAAGCTCTGTCCTTCTAGGAGGCTGCATCCCGAGTGAGCGGGAACTCTGATGCCCCCTGTCTAGATAGTGAGTGTGCTCTAACTGGTGATTGGCTGCGGTGTTGTGTGTGTTGATTGGTCTTGCTGTGTGTCCATCAGTGTGTGTGTATCTGCACCATGATATACTGGTGTATATCATGACATCCCCCCTTTTATAAAAGAATGTATATGTGTGGCAATAAATAATGTATGGTGAGAATGTTCCTAACTACGTGTGGGGTGTGAAGACATATTTACAGGAATACGTACATGAGAACTAAGCTATTTACATGGGAAGGTGCCTGGCGCAGAGAATTACATAGAATTTACAGTGCAGAAGGAGCCTATTTGGCCCATCGAGTCTGCACCAGCTCTTGGAAAGAGCACTCTACCCAAGTCCACACACCCAACCTATCCCCATTACCCAGTAACCCCACAGTATGCAGTATGCAACAAGAAGCAGTTGCGACAAGAATAACAAGATCAACACTATGTACAAACCAAGGAAACGATCAAACAAAGCAACAAAACAATTCAGAGAGTCTATAAGTCCGCAAAGTTCATAAATTAAGTCTCTGAGGTGGGCGACGAATTCTGGTTGACTGCCTCAAGGGTGGGTCGAGAGCCGTCGGTTCAGGAGCGGGCTGGACTGCATCAGAGTCAGGCGGAGGCAGAGGGACAGTGAGCTCTGCATAGTTCATGGCAGGGTCAGGAGGAGGGCGAGGCGACAGTGGAGGATCACGTGGCGAGCGTGGAATGAGACGAAGGGCGCGTCAATTGCGACGCAGAATAGAGCCATCCGGTAGACAAACCAAGAACAAGTGGGCGGCCACCTGCCGAAGGACAACAGCGGTTGCCGACCAGCCCCCATCCGGAGAAGATGGACACGGACGTTGTCATCTGGAGCCAGAGCAGGGAGATCAGCTGCACGGGAGTCATGAGCCGCCTTGTGCTGTGCATGAGGCAGCTGCATCCGACGAAGGACCGGAACGTGGTCGAGAGCTGGGACATGGATGGACGGCACCGTCGTCCTCAGGGTGCGACCCATGAGTAACTGGGCTGGCGTCAGGCCAGTGGACAGCGGGGCGGAGCGATAGGCCAGCAAGGCAAGGTGGAAATCGGACCCAGCATCGGCAGCCTTGCATAGGAGCCGTTTGACTAGATGGCTTTGCCGTTGGATTGGGGGTACAGGGGACTGGATGTGACATGGACAAAATTGTACCGCCTGGCAAAGTTGGACCATTCCTGGCTGGCGAAGCAGGGGCCATTGTCCGACATAACTGTGAGCGGGATGCCGTGTCGAGCAAATGTTTCTTTACATGCACGAATGACGGCAGACGAGGTGATGTCATGCAACCGTATCACCTCCGGGTAATTCGAAAATTAGTCCACGATCAGGACATAGTCTCTACCCAGTGCGTGGAACAGGTCGATGCCCACCTTCGTCCATGGTGACGTGACCAACTCATGGGGCTGCAGGGTCTCACGTGGTTGGGCCGGCTGGAAGCGCTGACAAGTGGGGCAGTTGAGCACTGTGTTGGCAATGTCCTCTTTAATGCCGGGCCAGTACACTGCCTCTCGGGCCCGTCGGCGGCACTTTTCCACGCCAAGATGGCCCTCGTGTATCTGTTCCAGGACGAGCTGGCGCATGCTATGGGGGATGACAATGTGTGTTGATTGGTCTTGCTGTGTGTCCATCAGTGTGTGTGTATCTGCACCATGATATACTGGTGTATATCATGACACCGCCGAATGGTGCGGCGAGATTCCCGCCTCCACCAAAACCCCGGCACCGGAGAATTCAGCATCTGGCGGGGGCGGGATTCACGCTGCCCCCCGGCGATTCTCTGGCCCGGCGGGGGTTCGGTGAATCCCGCCCCACATACACCATACAACAGGTCTTTCGGTGATAAATGGCTTACGATTGTTGGAATGATGACAGCAGAAGGAGAACATCAAGTGAGCAAGAAGTGTCAGATAGACACTGATGCATCGTGTAACATCAGGATCTTCACACACCTGGCAAAGCGACTCAACATGGCGATCCAAAAACAAAGCCCTGGAAAGGAATTTTAGGTTATTTGATGACCTAATAATCATACTGAGAGGAGAAAGTAACCTGAGAGCCCAAAGCAATGACAAAAAGCACAACCTAGAGCTCCAGATCGTAGACGGTATACAACAGCCACCCATTTCAGCCAGAACCAGTCTAAAGCTTGGACTGGTAACCCCAAACGAACCTAAAGGGATTTACAATATATCTCAGTGCATTAACTGCTGAACAGAACCTAGAGGAGTAGCATAGAATCTCTGCAGTGCAGAATGAACCCATTCAGCCCATCGAGTCTGCACCGACCCTTGGAAAGAGTATCCGACCTAGGCCCACGCTCTGACCCCATCCTCGTAATCTCACCGAACCTAAGGGTCAATTTAGCATGGCCAATTCAGCTAACTGCTCATCTTTGGACTGTGGGAGGAAACCGGTGCACCCGGAGGAAATCCACGCAGAGACGGGAAAAAGTGCTAACTCCACTCAGCCAATCACCAGAGGCCAGAAGTGAACCGGGGTCACTGGCGCTGTGAGGCAGCAGTGCTAACCACTGTGCCATCGTGTCACCCAAGTAAAAAGATGCGTCTCCAGGATTTGGGTGCCTTCCCCATGAATATCAGCTTGAAGTTGATGAGAGTGTGATGCACTATCAATTACGACGAGACGAGAGTCGAATGGAATCGAGGCTTTATTACACAGAGATGTGTGGCCTCCGACAGCAGCTTACGAAATGGCTGCTGTTCGGAGAGCACACACATTTATACCCCACCTCCTGGGTGGAGCCAGCAGGCAGGGATCTACCCCCATACCTGTAGTACAGGGGCCTTACCATAATACCATATATACAATATAATACAACAGTGGTGACTACCACAGAGTGCGAGACCAATTCAGCATCTGCTGAGACGAGCTCCAGCTGCCCTCAAATCCAGCTTTTAAAAAATGAGATGGAAAAAAGGGGGCTATTCAAAAAAGTGACAACTCCCAGACTGGATTAGCAGCATGGATGCTGTGAAGCAACCTGCAAAGTTGAGAATGTGCCTTGACCCAAAGGATCTAAACAAAGCTTTGAAGAGCTCTGACTGCCCCATGCCAATAAAGGAATTTTGCCACAACTTGCCAAGGCAAAGACATTCTACGTGCAAAAGATGCTTCCTGGCAAGGTGACACTGGATGAAAGCAGCAGTTTTCTGACTAAATTCTGGATGCCATTCGGAAGATACAGGTGGCTGCGCATGCCATCTGACATTTCATCCTAATTGAAATTCTGTGCCAATCAGAGTTTGGGATTGACATAGACATAGAATATAGAACTCCTACAGTGCAGAAGGAGGCCATTCAGCCCATTTAGTCTGCATCGATCCTCTGAAAGAGCACCCTACCTTGGCCCACTCCGTACCCTAACCCTGTAACCCCACCTCCTAAGGGACAATTGATAGTAGCGGTGCGCTGGTCAAGGAGACACAGCCTCAGTGAGTGAGACACAGACAGAGTGAGAATTTGGTAATTTGGTGCAGCGAGGTAACCAGGAAAGGTAAGTGGTTAATCTAATTGTGCTGTTTTTCAGTTAAAAGTGCAGTGTAGATTAGTGTCTGATTGGCTGAAGCTGCCCCCACCCTAATTGCTGAGAGGCAGTTATCTGGCAGTCACCTGAGGCCTGTTAAGGGGCACAAAGGTAGACATTGTATTCTTCTCTTTGAAGTTTTAGTGTGAGTCATCCTAAAGTCTGCATAAAAGACAGACAGAAAGGGCACTTAGTAAGCATTGCACTGGTCAAGGAGACACGGCCTGAGTGAGTGAGAAACAGACAGAGTGAGAATTTGGTAATTTGGTGCAGTGAGGTAACCAGGAAAGGTAAGTGGTTAATCTAATTGTGCTGTTTTTCAGTTAAAAGTGCAGTGTAGATTAGTGTCTGATTGGCTGAAGATGCCCCCACCCTAATTGCTGAGAGGCAGTTATCTGGCAGTCACCTGAGGCCTGTTAAGGGGCACAAAGGTACACATTGTATTCTTCTCTTTGAAGTTTTAGTGTGAGTCATCCTAAAGTCTGTATAAAAGACAGACAGAAAGCGCACTTAGTAAGCATTGCGCTGGTCAATGAGACACAGCCTGAGTGAGTGAGACACAGACAGAGTGGGAATTTGGTAATTTGGTGCAGTGAGGTAACCAGGAAAGGTAAGTGGTTAATCTAATTGTGCTGTTTTTCAGTTAAAAGTGCAGTGTAGATTTGTGTCTGATTGGCTGAAGCTGCCCCCAACCTAATTGCTGAGAGGCAGTTATCTGGCAGTCACCTGAGGCCTGTTAAGGGGCACAAAGGTAGACATTGTATTCTTCTCTTTGAAGTTTTAGTGTGAGTCATCCTAAAGTCTGTATAAAAGACAGACAGAAAGCACACTTAGTAAGCATTTCGCTGGTCAAGGAGACACAGCCTGAGTGAGTGAGACACAGACAGAGTGAGAATTTGGTAATTTGGTGCAGTGAGGTAATTCGGTGAAGAGTGGGAGAAGGTGCTTTTTCCCGACTGTTTTGTTCTCTCTCTTTCTTCGGGCCTAATTTTGGGAGCTCTTCGGAGGAGGAGGAGCAGTCTCTGTGAGTATAGAAACCTAATGGTAACTTCCTGTTTTCCAGATTTTTTTTTCTCTAAAAGTGACGTCAGAGGGAAGCTCTGATCTGATTGGTTGATAGCAAATCGGCCCCAAATTTTTAAAAAAACACAGCTAAACTCGCAAACTTAGATTAAACTAATTAATTAATTAGTGATGGCTGGTCAGGTGATGTGCTTGAGCTACTTGATGTGGGAGCAGGCAGATCCCATTGCGAGCTGCAGCGACCACATCTGCAGTAAGTGTTGGCTGCTCGAAGAGCTCCGGCTCAGAGTTGATGAGCTCCATCCGGGAGGGGGAGACTTACCTGGACACTGTGTTTCAGGAGACAGTCACACCTGTCAGAGTAAGTAGTTTAAATCCTGCCAGGGGCCAGGGACAGCAGGGTGTGACTGCAAGTCAGGCAGGTAAAGGGAACCAGCAGTCAGGAACTCAAGAGCCTCAGCCCTTGACTCTGTCCAACAGGTATGAGGCACTTGCTCCCTGTGTGGATGGCGAACAGGGCTGCAGGAAGGATGAGTTAGCTGACCAAGGCACCATGGTTCAGCAGGCCATTCAAGGGGAGGGAGTAAATAGGCAAGTTGTAGTTGTAGGGGATTCCATTATCAGGGGGATAGATAGTATCCTTTGTGAGCCGGATAAAGAGTCCCGCATGGTATGTTGCCTGCCCGGTGCTAGGGTGCGGGACATCTCTGACCGGCTTGAAAGGATACTGGAGAGGGAGGGGGAGGATCCAGTTGTTGTGGTCCATGTAGGTACCAACAACATAGGCAAGTCTAGGAAAGAGGACCTGTTTAGAGATTATAAAGAGCTAGGATTCAAATTAAAAAACAGGTCCTCAAGGGTCATAATCTCCGGATTACTGCCCGAGACACGTGCAAATTGGAATAGGGAGGCAAGAATAAGGGAAGTTAACACGTGGCTGAAAGAGTGGTGTGGGAAAGAGGGGTTCCTTTTCATGGGACACTGGCATCAGGTTTGGGACAGGGGGGACCTATACCGTTGGGATGGTCTCCACCTGAACCGAGCTGGGACCAGTGTTCTGGCGAAAAGAGTAAATAGGGTGGTCAATAGGACTTTAAACTAGAGATTGGGGGGGAAGGGAATGTCAGGGAACCAGGAGGTGAAGTAATCAGTGGGAAGCGTAGCTGCTTAGGAATACAAAAAAGCACAAAAAGACAGAACTCAGGAGAGGTTACGATAGTCCCCATCCCACAAAATATGACACAGTGTATGGAAAGCCTCAGTAAACCAAGGTCCACCACACTAAGAAAACAAAAAGGGACGGTCAATAGAGAATTAAAGGTGCTATATTTAAATGCGCGCAGTGTACGGAACAAGGTAGATGAGCTTGTTGCCCAGATTGTGACTGGCAGGTATGATGTGGTAGGCCTCACAGAGACGTGGTTGCAGGGGGTTCAGGACTGGCATTTAAACATCCAGGGATTCACAACCTATCGAAAAGACAGAGAGGTGGGCAGAGGGGGCGGGGTTGCCTTGTTAATTAGGAATTAAATTAAATCAATAGCACTAAACGACATAGGGTCAGATGATGTGGAGTCTGTGTGGGTAGAGTTGAGGAACCACAAAGGCAAAAAAACCATAATGGGAGTTATGTACAGGCCTCCTAACAGTGGTCAGGACCAGGGGCACAAAATGCACCATGAAATAGAAAGTGCATGTCAGAAAGGCAAGGTCACAGTGATCATGGGGGACTTCAATATGCAGGTGGACTGGGTAAATAATGCTGCCAGTGGACCCAAGGAAAGGGAATTCATTGAATGTTTACAGGAGGGCTTTTTGGAACAGCTTGTGATGGAGCCCACGAGGGAACAGTCCATTCTGGACTTAGTGTTATGTAATGAGCCAGACTTGATTAAAGATCTTAAAGTAAGGGAACACTTAGGAGGCAGTGATCATAATATGGTAGAATTCAGTCTGCAATTTGAAAGAAAGAAGGTAGAATCAGATGTAAAGGTGTTACAGTTAAATAAATGTAACGACAGGGGCATGAGGGAGGAACTGACGAAAATCGACTGGGAGCAGAGCCTAGTGGGAAAGACAGTAGAACAGCAATGGCAGGAGTTTCTGGGAGTAATTGAGGACACAGTACAGAGGTTCATCCCAAAGAAAAGAAAGGTTATCAGAGGGGGGATTAGGCAGCCATGGCTGACAAAGGAAGTTAGGGAATGCATCAAAGCAAAAGAGAAAGCCTATAATGTGGCAAAGAGTAGTGGGAAGTCAGAAGATTGGGAAGGCTACAAAAACAAACAGAGGATAACAAAGAGAGAAATAAGGAAAGAGAGGATCAATTATGAAGGTAGGCTAGCCAGTAACATTAGGAATGATAGTAAAAGTTTATTTAAATACATTAAAATCAAACGGGAGGCAAAAGTAGACATTGGGCCACTCCAAAATGACGCTGGTAATGTAGTGATGGGAGACAAGGAAATAGCTGAGGAACTAAATAAGTACTTTGCGTCAGTCTTCACAGTCGAAGATATGAGCAATATCCCAACAATTCAGGAGAGTCAGGGGGCAGAGTTGAATATGGTAGCCATCACAAAGGAGAAAGTGCTAGAGAAACTAAGAGGTCTAAAAATTGATAAATCTCCGGGCCCAGATGGGCTACATCCTAGAGTTCTAAAGGAGATAGCTGAAGAAATAGTGGAGGCGTTAGTTATGATCTTTCAAAAGTCACTGGAGTCAGGGAAAGTCCCAGAGGATTGGAAAATCGCTATTGTAACCCCCCTGTTCAAGAAGGGAACAAGGAAAAAGATGGAAAATTATGGGCCAATTAGCCTAACCTCGGTTGTTGGCAAGATTCTAGAATCCATTGTTAAGGATTAGATTTGTAAATTCTTGGAAGTGCAGGGTCAGATTAGGACAAATCAGCATGGATTTAGTAAGGGGTGGTCGTGCCTGACAAACCTGTTAAGAGTTCTTTGAAGAGATAACAAATAGGTTAGACCAAGGAGAGCCAATGGATGTTATCTATCTTGACTTCCAAAAGGCCTTTGATAAGGTGCCTCACGGGTAACTGCTGAGTAAAATAAGGGCCCATGGTATTTGAGGCAAAGTACTAACATGGATTGACGATTGGCTGTCAGGCAGAAGGCAGAGAGTTGGGATAAAAGGTTCTTTTTCGGAATGGCAACTGGTGACGAGTGTTGTCCCGCAGGGTTCAGTGTTGGGGCCACAGCTGTTCTCTTTATATATTAACGATCTAGATGACGGGACTGGGGGCATTCTGGCTAAGTTTGCCAATGATACAAAGATAGGTGGAGGGGCAGGTAGTATGGAGGAGGTGGGGAGGCTGCAGAAAGATTTAGACAGTTTCGGTGAGTGGTCCAAGAAATGGCTGATGAAAGTCAACGTGGGCAAGTGCGAGGTCTTGCACTTTGGAAAAAAGAATAGAGGCATGGACTATTTTCTAAACGGTGACAAAATTCATAATGCTGAAGTGCAAAGGGACTTGGGAGTCTTAGTCCAAGATTCTCTAAAGGTAAACTTGCAGGTTGAGTCCGTAATTAAGAAAGCAAATGCAATGTTGTCATTTATCTCAAGAGCCTTGGAATATATAAGCAGGGATGTACTTCTGAAGCTTTATAAAGCATTAGTTAGGCCCCTTTTAGAATACTGTGAGCAATTTTGGGCCCCACACCTCAGGAAGGACATACTGGCACTGGAGCGGGTCCAGCGGAGATTCACACGGATGATCCCAGGAATGGTAGGCCTAACATACGATGAACGTCTGAGGATCCTGGGATTATATTCATTGGAGTTTAGGAGGTTGAGGGGAGATCTAATAGGAACTTACAAGATAATGAATGGCTTAGATAGGGTGGACGTAGGGAAATTGTTTCCATTAGCAGGGGAGACTAGGACCCGGGGGCACAGCCTTAGAATAAAAGGGAGTCACTTTAGAACAGAGATGAGGAGAAATTCCTTCAGCCAGAGAGTGGTGGGTCTGTGGAATTCATTGCCACAGAGGATGGTGGAGGCCGAGACGTTGAGTGTCTTTAAGACAGAAGTTGATAAATTCTTGATTTCTCGAGGAATTAAGGGCTATGGAGAGAGAGCGGGTAAATGGAGTTGAAATCAGCCATGATTGAATGGTGGAGTGGACTCGATGGGCCGAATGGCCTTATTTCCGCTCCTATGTCTTATGGTCTTATGGTCTAATCCAATCCACCTAACCTGCACATCTTTGCACTGTGGGAGGAACCGGAGCTCCCAGAGGAAACCCAGGCAGACAGAGAGAGAAAGTGAAAACTACACACAAACAGTAACTCAAGGCCAGAATTGGACCCGGGTCCCTGGTGCTGTGGGGCTGCAGTGCTAACCACTGTGCGCCATGCCAGATGACTTTCTGCATCCAGGAAGCTGATTTTAATGTGAAACACTCCCATAGCATAATCAGCTACAGTTCAGAGTTCTGCTGACACTGCTCCAAAACTGTGCCTTGATCTGCATTTCAAATGCATTTTAGTACTTGACAATCAAGTCTAGGGGAGGCAGTGATGTTGTCGATGGACTCCAGATCCATATGTGACTCCAGATCCACAGCAATGCCCTCAGGAATGGGCACAGCCAGCTACGCCCCTATCCCATGAATGAGTATTGAAACAAAAGTTAAACTCTCTTAGTGATCTTGGAGTTGAGTGTTAATTAATGTCCGAGTTGCCAATTAGCGTTAGAGTTATGCTGTGCTGTTCAGGGAACTGACATTTCCCTATTTTTATCATTTTATCATGTTTGAAACCTAAGATTGAAAGATGAAAGGAAAGTTTAATTCGCTCCCCTCCCTTAAGTTAGAAGGCTTTAGTTTACTGCCTGCAAAATTGACTCCACCATCTCTTGGTAGTGTCACATAACTAAGTATATTTTTTTCGTCAAGGATTGGCATTGAACCTAGGTCTTTACTGTTCAGCATCGTACAGCTACTTACTTGGTAAACGTACTAAACCACTCAGGAAAACCTGCTGATTTGTGTTCCACAATCAATTTTCTTCCTTCCTCCTCGAAAGGTACTAACTTTTTGTGAGGACATCAATTCATAGTCACTCAGACATCCTCTGGAAGCTGAACAGTACCATTAATGTGTGAGACATCAGTACAATATCCAACAACAGAGAAGTATGGCTGTCAAATGCTTTCCTCATCTATTATATATGCTATTAAACTTGGATGGAATCTGAAGGCTGCCATTCAGTCCATTGTGCCTCTTTGAAAGAGGTATCCAATTAGTTCCCAACCTGTGCTCTTTTACACCAGCTCTTCAATTTTCTTCCTTTCAAGTACTAATCCAATTCTCTTCTGAATAACTGCCTCCAGCAACCTTTCAGACCATGCATTTCAGACCATAATGTTATGGGCCAGGGTTTAGAGAACCCCAAAGTGTATCATGGAGTTCACCTGACCCACAACTTTTAATAGATTGTGGTATGGGGAGCACACGGCCCACTCTATAGGTGTGGTACAGCAGAAATGGAAAAGTATTTTTTAAAGAAAAACAATGTTTATTCTATGAACTCAAGTTAACCTTTTTAAAACATACAGGGAACATCTTAGCAACCATTAATTCAAATACAACCCTCAAAAAATACAACACTAAGTAATGCTTAATAACTTCCCAAACAACATCCAGGAGACAAAAGAAACACCTTTTAACAGAAGCACATTAGGTTTACATCCACTACTGAGAACATTTATAATTCTGAATTCACCAACTGATCAAGAGATAGTCTTTTCATGGCAGAGAGAACAGTACACCTGCTGTCTGGCTTCAGCTCCAACACTGAAAACAAAACTAAAACACACCCTGCAGCAAACAGCCTAAAACGAAAGTAAAAAGCTGACAGACAGCCCAGCTCCACCCACTCTCTGACATCACTGCAGTAATAAACACCCATTTCCTAAAGGTATATTTCTTAAACCCCATTTCTTAAAGGTACTCTCGCACGACAGTAATAACACACTGCTTAAATAAACTTCTACTGATCTCACCTTTCCTTCTTTTGCTGATTATTTTCGATCTGTGCCCTTTCATTACTAAACCTCCTGTCGGAGAATTTTGAATTCTTACAACTGGATTTTCTGGATAGCAAACAGGAGTAAAGACCCTGCCCGACTTCCCCTTCCTTAATCTGGAACCGTAGAATAGAACTGTAGAATTCCTACAGTCAGGAGAAGGCCATTTGGGCCATCGAGTCTGTGCCAACCCTCTGAAGGAAAACGCTACCTAGGCCCAACCCACCCCCACCCTTTCCCTGAACCCCCACCTAACTTGCACATCACTGGACACCAAAGGGCAGTTTAGCATGGCCAATCCACCGCAACCTGCGCACCTTTGGACTGTGGGAGAAAATCGGAGCACCCGGAGAAAACCCACGCAAACAAGGGGAGAACGTGCAAACTCCGCACAGACAGTCATCCAAGGCCGGAAATTGAACCCAGGTCCCTGGAACTGTGAGGCAGGAGTGCTAACCACTATGCCACCAAACCAATGATGCCAAAGTTTTTCTGACATTGTCTCAGCTGATCCTTCACAAATCAGAAGTGAAAATTGCAATATTGCTCATCTGTAGTTCTGGGAAAACTGACCCGAGATGCAATAAACTTTGTCTGACATTTTACCAATAACTTGCTTAATAATTATCAATGATACTAAGTGTCATGGTGCCGATGGAACTGCACAGAAACCCTAAGGACGAAAGTGAGCAGAACGTCAGATGAAATCATTTCAACAAAGCTAAGACAATTTGAGCAAAGATTGTTCTTAATCCTACATTAAAGACTTTAGTTAATTCTTCCACAATCCTAACAGCTTTCACTATGACTGAGTCACATTCAAAATGTTCAATAAAATGTTCCATATCTGCAGCATTCTGTACGGTGAGATAGATATATGCTGACCTCTGATACTGTGGAAGATATACATCATTGCTATAAAGCATCCCAGATCGCATTGTAATCCTGATTCTAAGTGTTCTAATCTGTTCAGATAGACCACTAGACTATAAAGGCCACCTGAGGACATATCCAAGCATTGTCATTATAGTCATTTATTGGAGTCACAGAGCACTTTTGGCGCAATATTGTCAGCACATTTCTAAGATACAAGGCACAGGTGGTCTTTAAACCAACAGATTTTGAAGGTAACCATTAGTGTGCTTATTTTGCATGCTATTATAGTCTACATTATCTCCTTTGACTGTGCCCTGCAGACACCAGGCAGCAACGTGCATTGATGGAGCTATACTAATCATTAGCTAAAATATCAACATCAATTGCATTTTGTTGAATACAGTTTGTGCGCGTTATTTGATTATTTGCTAGCTTGATAAAACCAATTAAACATCTGTTTCTGAATAAAGGAACATCCTGCCCGATGTGAATATAAAAGGAGAGGAAACATTGCGTGACTTTTCCGCACATTTGCCGCTGAGTGAAATGCAAAACAAGGTGTTTTTCTTCTTCAATTAAAAATAAACAGCACAGCTCATACTTTGTGAATAAACAGCAGAGGTTATTTCTCCAGTTGCAAACCAGACATTGCAATTGTTGACATAAGAGCATTTTTCAGCCGTATGACAGCCTGTCACCAGGCGTGGCGAACCACAAACAGAAATGCTGCTGCATTCAGAGTGAGGGCCCTGCTGCAATCAGAGGAGGAACCCTGGGTGGTTATTAGCTTGTTGCTGAGGAAGCTGCAATATTTATCAGAGAAAATCTGCGAATTATGCGGAAAGGGAAAGGAAGATTTTTCACAAAGTACTTTCCACTGTCTATGGGAAAAATTAAAGAATGGACCTTGATATTTTATTAAAAAGAACCCAATGTTGTTATCACCATGGAGATGCGTCTCCCACGACTTCACTGAACGATGGCTGGCACATGGGCGGATTATACCACATCCCTTCCGTGTTCCGTCTTTATATTTATCATTTATTCATGCAACGCATACAATCAATTTTAATTTGCAAGCATAGTGAAACCATTTGTTCGAGCTTCTCCATGGAGTCAGCTACTTTGGGAATATTAAGTGGCATTTCATCCTACACATTGACCTTGCTCGGGAACGATGCTCCTAAATATAGAATATAATTTTTTGACGGCAGTGTCAAGTCTCCTTACCTCCGGGATTGTCTGGGAGCACCCCAAATGGAGAAGTGCAAATACATTGGAGGCTGCAACATTCGTTGATCCTAATGGGACTGAATGCAGAGCTGTCCAGGATCCCACAAAACAATCGGGAAACTTGGATCATCTAGTATGTTGTGCTGCTATGTATTGTTCTTGATTTTTTTTAAAATGCTCCATTAAGAGTTAAGTCTCTGAAAAGAGGAATTTTGAAGAGAAATGACAATCCCATAAGTAGAAAGGGACGTTGTGTGAGATTATGTCTGTAATATGCTAAAGCAGACAATTGAGAAGAGGTGGATTTTTAACATCTTTCAAACTTTCAAATGGTATGTTAGCTTTCATTGGTAGAGGGATTGAGTTTTGGAGCCATGAGGTCATGTTGCAGCTGTATAAAACTCTGGTGCGGCTGCATTTGGAGTATTGAATGCAGTTCTGGTCACCGCATTTACGGAAGGATGTGGAAGCATTGAAAAGGGTGCAGAGGAGATTTACCAGAATGTTACCTGGTATGGAGGGAAGATCTTATGAGGAAAGGCTGAGGGACTTGAGGCTGTTTTCGTTAGAGAGAAGAAGGTTAAGAGGTGACTTAATTGAGGCAAACAAGGTAATCAGAGGATTGGATAGGGTGGACAGTGAGAGCCTTCTTCCTCGGATGGTGATGTCTAGCACGAGAGGACATAGCTTTAAATTGAGGGGAGATAGATATGAGACAGATGTCAGAGGTAGGTTCTTTACTCAGAGAATAGTAAGGGCGTGGAATGCCCTGCCTGCAACAGTAGTGGACTCGCCAACACTAAGGGCATTCAAATGGTCATTGGATAGACATATGGACGATAAGGGAATAGTGTAGATGGGCTTTAGAGTGGTTTCACAGGTCGGCGCAATATCGAGGGCCGAAGGGCGTGTACTGCACTTTAATGTTCTATGTTCTATGTTCTAACTCTCGCATCTGATGTGAATATAATAATAATAATCTTTATTATTGTCACAAGTAGGCTTACATTAACACTGCAATGAAGTTACTGTGAAACTCCCCGAGTTGCCACACTCTGGCGTCTGTTCGTGTACACTGACGGGGAATTCAGAATGTCCAATTCACCTAACAAGCACGTCTTTCCGGATTTGTGGGTGGACCCAGAGGAAACCCACGCAGACACGGGGGGAATGTACAGACTCCGCACAGACAATGACCCAATTGGGAATCGAAATTGGGACACTGGCGCTGTGAAGCAAAATATGGAGGGTACAGTGAAAAATATGTGTCCCACTTCATACAATGAACAAACTTACCATAACGCATGACAGACCTTAAGCCTCTTGATACCGTGTTTGATGAAAGATTTGACCCTGTTTCACCCAAAATTCCTACAATTAGCCTTATGCTATCCGCAGCATAATTTTTCACAATTCTGACAAGTGCCTGCAGAGGATTCATTCAAATCCCCTCTCACGGAGGTAATAAGAAGGAAGGAAGGTGTCCATTCGTGCTTAGCAGTAGCTTAAACCCTCCATGGCTACTTAATTCACACAGCACAGCTGTCATTATGTTGGTGCTAAAACAGGCCCACAGTCAAAATAGTAAAATAGTCAGTTTAATATATGGGATTCTTATGGGATTGCAGATGTCCAGAATCTGCAGTGTTTTATTTTTATGTCAGGTATTTAATTTGGCTGATAACAGTCGCAATACATTTGCCCGGAATTTCATGTTGTATTGCAGGTGGTATCCTGGCGACGCTGGATGGCACCTGAGCTCTTAACTCCATTTCCATGGCCTGACCGTTTCAGAACTGGAAAGGCCCGGTCAACGTTTGCTGTGCTGCCCGACCTGAAGGCTGGTCGAAAACTGTTGGCGTCCGCGAGTAAGAAGAAAGTAAAGCTGAGAGGAAATTCCAAATCGATTACTCCTGCCATTACCTTGGATGGGGCATAAAAGCCAAACCACAAGTGTGGAGAAAGTGGAGAGCAATTGTACATTTTGCCTGTTATATCAGTCCGGGCTGGACAAAAGTGCCCAGCTCGTTGTCACTGTCTTGCTGGTTTTGTGACTGGGGAGACATCAATCTTCTCTCGAACTGCCGAATCACAATTTCATTCTTTCCGACATTTCTGCAGCTGCTAAAATCACAGATCGCTGACAGGAAAAAAAGACTTGGTAATATGTGTACGTGTGAATTCGAGGGAGCCAGCAACGGTGAATGGCAGACAGCCAGGGCTCTGATAATGAATAATTGATTAAAGAGGCTTTTGCGCGCGCTACTGTTGATAAATCCTTCTTTGTTAGACTGAGCTCATCATTTTTCGGACAGATATACCCTATTAAAGCAGATCACTAAGGAAAACAAGGCACATTTGAAAATCTTTCGCTCGGTTGTGCATCATCCCCGACATTTCACTTCCCATTTGAATCACACAGACTATTCCCCTCATTTCACAGAAACGCACAAATTATTTCTTGACAAAATAAGAGGTACATTCGGCAACATGCAGCCGTTATGAAGAATCACAGAAAACTGGAGTGCCAGTAAAATCCTGATTTTAGTAACTCCTAATATTTTCCTGCGGTATTTTTTGATTGGGTCACACTGTTATCCTCATTATTAGCCTGCACCAGGCAAGCCAGAAGTCTAAGAATTGAGAGTGCCTGTACTGAGAAAATGTATTTCAGAAAAACTTTCTGGACAATGCCTCATACCGGAAATACGACTCGCAGCACTTCACAAAATATGGACTAGTTTGAATGGCACTGATTATGTTATCAAGGCAAACACAGCAGCCGTTTTAACCCCCGTAAAATGTTACAGTTAATCTTTAGTTGCAGTGTACATTACTAATGTCACAATTCTGACATGGAGAGCAGTGTTGAGGGTGAGGGAGGGGGTGAGCACTGTTAAAGGTGAGGGAGGGGGTGAGCAGTATTGAGGGTGAGGGAGGGGGTGAACAGTGTTGAGGGTGTGGGAGGGGGTGAACAGTGTTGAGCATGTGGGAGGGGGTGAGCAGTGTTGATGGTGAGGGAGGGGGTGAGCAGTGTTGAGGGTGAGGGAGGGGGTGAACAGTGTTGAGCGTGTGGGAGGGGGTGAGCAGTGTTGAGGGCGTGGGAGGGGGTGAGCAGTGTTGAGGGCGTGGGAGGGGGTGAACAGTGTTGATGGTGAGGGAGGGGGTGAGCAGTGTTGATGGTGAGGGAGGGGGTGAGCAGTGTTGAGGGTGAGGGAGGGGGTGAGCAGTGCTGAGGGTGAGGGAGGGGGTGAGCAGTGCTGAGGGTGAGGGAGGGGGTGAGCAGTGTTGAGGGTGAGGAAGGGAGTGAACAGTGTTGAGGATGTGGGAGGGGGTGAGGACTGTTAAAGGTGAAGGAGGGGGTGAACAGTGTTGAGTGTGAGGGAGGGTGTGAGCACTGTTGAGGGTATGGGGGGGGGGTGAGCAGTGTTGATGGTGAGGGGGGGATGAGCAGTGTTGATGGTGAGGGAGGGGGTGAGCAGTGTTGAGGATGAGGGAGGGGTTGAGCAATGTTGAGGGTGAGGAAGGGGGTGAGCAGTGTTGAGGGTGAGGGAGGGGTGAGCAGTGTTGATTGTGATTGAGGGGGTGAGCAATGTTAAGGGTGAGGGAGGGGGTGAACAGTGTTAAGAGTGAGGGAGGTGGTGAGCAGTGTTGAGGGTGAGGGAGGGGGTGAGCAGTGCTGAGGGTGAGGGAGGGGGTGAGCAGCGTTGAGGGTGAGGAAGGGAGTGAACAGTGTTGAGGATGTGGGAGGGGGTGAGGACTGTTAAAGGTGAGGGAGGGGGTGAGCAGTATTGAGGGTGAAGGAGGGGGTGAGCAGTGTTGAGGGTGAGGGAGGGGGTGAACAGTGTTGAGCGTGTGGGAGGGGGTGAGCAGTGTTGAGGGCGTGGGAGGGGGTGAGCAGTGTTGAGGGCGTGGGAGGGGGTGAACAGTGTTGATGGTGAGGGAGGGGGTGAGCAGTGTTGATGGTGAGGGAGGGGGTGAGCAGTGTTGAGGGTGAGGGAGGGGGTGAGCAGTGTAGAGGGTGAGGGAGGGGGTGAGCAGTGTTGAGGGTGAGGAAGGGAGTGAACGGTGTTGAGGATGTGGGAGGGGGTGAGGACTGTTAAAGGTGAGGGAGGGGGTGAGCAGTATTGAGGGTGAAGGAGGGGGTGAGCAGTGTTGAGTGTGAGGGAGGGTGTGAGCACTGTTGAGGGTATGGGAGGGGGGTGAGCAGTTTTGATGGTGAGGGGGGGTTGAGCAGTGTTGATGGTGAGGGAGGGGGTGAGCAGTGTTGAGGATGAGGGAGGGGTTGAGCAATGTTGAGGGTGAGGAAGGGGGTGAGCAGTGTTGAGGGTGAGGGAGGGGGTGAGCAGTGTTGATTGTGAGGGAGGGGGTGAGCAATGTTAAGGGTGAGGGAGGGGGTGAACAGTGTTAAGAGTGAGGGAGGGGGTGAGCAGTGTTGAGAGTGAGTGAGGGGGAGAGCAATGTTGAGGGTGTGGGAGGGGGTGAGCAGTGTTGAGGGTGAGGGAGCGGGTGAGCAGTGTTGAGGGTGAGGGAGGGGGGTGAACAGTGCTGAGGGTGAGGGAGGGGGTGAGCAGTGTTGAGTGTGTGGGAGGGGGTGAGCAGTGTTGAGGGTGTGGGAGGGGGTGAGCAGTGTTGAGGGCGTGGGAGGGGGTGAGCAGTGTTGAGGGTGAGGAAGGGAGTGAATGGTGTTGAGGATGTGGGAGGGGGTGAGCAGTATTGAGGGTGAGGGAGGGGGTGAGCAGTGTTGTGTGTGAGTGAGGGGGTGAGCAATGTTGAGGGTATGAGAGGGGGTGAGCAGTGTTGATGGTGATGGAGGGGGTGAGCAGTGTTGAGAGTGAGGGAGGGGGCGAGCAATGTTGAGGCTGTGGGTGGGGGTGAGCAATGTTGAGGGTGAGGGAGGGGGTGAGCAATGTTGAGGGTGAGGGAGGGGGTTTGCAATGTTGTGGGTGTGGGAAGGGGAGAGCAGTGTTGAGGGTGAGGGAGGGGGTGAGCAGTGTTGAGGATGAGGGAGGGGTTGAGCAATGTTGAGGGTGAGGGAGGGGGTGAGCAGTGTTGAGGATGAGGGAGGGGTTGAGCAATGTTGAGGGTGAGGAAGGGGGTGAGCAGTGTTGAGGGTGAGGGAGGGGGTGAGCAGTGTTGATTGTGAGGGAGGGGGTGAGCAATGTTAAGGGTGAGGGAGGGGGTGAACAGTGTTAAGAGTGAGGGAGGGGGTGAGCAGTGTTGAGAGTGAGTGAGGGGGAGAGCAATGTTGAGGGTGTGGGAGGGGGTGAGCAGTGTTGAGGGTGAGGGAGCGGGTGAGCAGTGTTGAGGGTGAGGGAGGGGGGTGAACAGTGCTGAGGGTGAGGGAGGGGGTGAGCAGTGTTGAGTGTGTGGGAGGGGGTGAGCAGTGTTGAGGGTGTGGGAGGGGGTGAGCAGTGTTGAGGGCGTGGGAGGGGGTGAGCAGTGTTGAGGGTGAGGAAGGGAGTGAATGGTGTTGAGGATGTGGGAGGGGGTGAGCAGTATTGAGGGTGAGGGAGGGGGTGAGCAGTGTTGTGTGTGAGTGAGGGTATGAGAGGGGGTGAGCAGTGTTGATGGTGATGGAGGGGGTGAGCAGTGTTGAGAGTGAGGGAGGGGGCGAGCAATGTTGAGGCTGTGGGTGGGGGTGAGCAATGTTGAGGGTGAGGGAGGGGGTGAGCAATGTTGAGGGTGAGGGAGGGGGTTTGCAATGTTGTGGGTGTGGGAAGGGGAGAGCAGTGTTGAGGGTGAGGGAGGGGGTTTGCAGTTTTGTGGGTGTGGGAGGGGGTGAGCAGGTTTGAGGGGGTGGGAGGGGGTGAGCAATGTTGAGGGTGAGGTAACGGGTGAGCAGTGTTGAGGGTGAGGGAGGGGGTGAGCAGTGTTGTGAGTGAGCTAGTGGGTGAGCAGTTTTGAGGGTGTGGGAGGACTTGAGCAGTATTGAGGATGAGGGAGGGTGTGAGCAGTGTTGAGGGGGTGAGCAGTATTGAGAGTGAGTGAGGAGGTGAGCAGTGTTGAGGGTGAGGGAGTGGGTGAGCAGTGTTGAGGGTGTGGTAGGGGGTGAGCAATGTTGAGGGTGAGGGAGGGGGTTTGCAATGTTGTGGGTGTGGGAAGGGGAGAGCAGTGTTGAGGGTGAGGGAGGGGGTTTGCAGTTTTGTGGGTGTGGGAGGGGGTGAGCAGTGTTGAGGGTGTGGGAGGGGGTGAGCAATGTTGAGGGTGAGGGTGGGGGTGAGCAGTGTTGAGGGTGTGCGAGGGGGTTTGCAATGTTGAGGGTGTGGGAAGGGGAGAGCAGTGTTGAGGGTGAGGGAGGGGGTTTGCAGTTTTGTGGGTGTGGGAGGGGGTGAGCAGTGTTGAGGCGGTGGGAGGGGGTGAGCAATGTTGAGGGTGAGGGAGGGGGTGAGCAGTGTTGAGGGTGAGGGAGGCGGTGAGCAGTGTTGAGGGTGAGGGAGGGGGTGAGCAGTGTTGTGAGTGAGCTAGTGGGTGAGCAGTTTTAAGGGTGTGGGAGGGCTTGAGCATTATTGAGGGTGAGGGAGGGTGTGAGCAGGGTGAGGGTGAGGGAGGGGGTGAGCAGTGTTGAGGGTGAGGGAAGGGATCAGCAGTGTTAGGGTGTGGGAGGGGGTGAGCAGTGTTGAGAGTGAGGGAGGGGGTGAGCAGTATTGAGGGTGAGGGGGGGGTGAGCAGTGTTGAGAGTGAGGGAGGGTGTGAGCAGTGTTGAGGGGGTGAGCAGTATTGAGAGTGAGGGAGGAGGTGAGCAGTGTTGAGGGTGAGGGAGTGGGTGAGCAGTGTTGAGGGTGTGGGAGGGCTTGAGCAGTGTTGAGGGTGAGGGAGGGTGTGAGCAGGGTGAGGGAGGGGGTGTGAAGTGTTGAGGGTGTGGGAGGGGGTGAGCAATGTTGAGAGTGAGGGAGGGGGTGAGCAGTGTTGAGGGTGTGGGAGGGGTTGAGCAGTGTTGAGAGTGAGGGAGGCGGTGAGCAGTGTTGAGGGTATGGGAGGGGGTGAGCAGTGTTGAGGGGGTGGGAGGGTGTGAGCAGTGTTGAGGGCGAGGGAGTGGGTGAGCAGTGTTGAGGGTGAGGGAGGGGGTGAGCAGTGTTGTGAGTGAGCTAGTGGGTGAGCAGTTTTGAGGGTGTGGGAGGGCTTGAGCATTATTGAGGGTGAGGGAGGGTGTGAGCAGGGTGAGGGTGAGGGAGGGGGTGAGCAGTGTTGAGGGTGAGGGAAGGGATCAGCAGTGTTAGGGTGTGGGAGGGGGTGAGCAGTGTTGAGAGTGAGGGAGGGGGTGAGCAGTATTGAGGGTGAGGGGGGGGTGAGCAGTGTTGAGAGTGAGGGAGGGTGTGAGCAGTGTTGAGGGTGTGAGCAGTGTTGAGAGTGAGGGAGGAGGTGAGCAGTGTTGAGGGTGAGGGAGTGGGTGAGCAGTGTTGAGGGTGTGGGAGGGCTTGAGCAGTGTTGAGGGTGAGGGAGGGTGTGAGCAGGGTGAGGGTGAGGGAGGGGGTGAGCAGTGTTGAGGGTGTGGGAGGGGGTGAGCAGTGTTGAGAGTGAGGGAGGGGGTGAGCAGTGTTGAGGGTGTGGGAGGGGTTGAGCAGTGTTGAGAGTGAGGGAGGCGGTGAGCAGTGTTGAGGGTATGGGAGGGGGTGAGCAGTGTTGAGGGGGTGGGAGGGTGTGAGCAGTGTTGAGGGCGAGGGAGTGGGTGAGCAGTGTTGAGGGTGAGGGAGGGGGTGAGCAGTGTTGAGGGTGAGGGAGGTGGTGAGCAGTGCTGATGGTGTTGGAGGGGGTGAGCTCTGTTGAGGGCGAGGGGGGGGGTGTGGTAGTATGTATTAGGGGTCATGTGGGACTGGAAGCCCTAATGTCATTGGCTGACAGATCCCGGGTCCTGGTTGGCCGTTGACCTCTAGCTCCGCCCTGAAGGTGGAGTATAAGAAGCCGGAGTCCTCCCCCGCAGGCCATTCTACTATCGAGCTGCGGGGGAACAGACACGCTTAATAAAGCCTCATCGACTTCACTCTATTCGTCTCACGGAGTCTTTGTGCGCTACAATTTATTAAGCGTGCCTAAAAAGGACTATGGAGCTCAGGATCATCCCGGAATGCCTGAGGATCAGCCCCCACGCAGTGAACGCGGCAGCAGCCTTCAAGCACTGGCAGACTTGTTTCGAGGCCTACCTCAGAACGGCCACCGGCCGGGTCACAGAAGACCAAAAACTACAGGTCCTGCACTCGAGGGTAAGCACGGAGATTTTCTCCCTCATCGAAGACGCGGAGGATTTCCAGACGGCGTTCGCAGCACTGAAAAGTCTCTATGTCCGCCCAGTTAACCAAATCTACGCTCGCTACCAGCTCGCGACGAGACGGCAAGGTCCCGGAGAATCGATGGACGAATTCTACGCCGTGCTGCTGATTTTGGGACGAGCCTGCAGCTGCCCTTCGGTGAACGCAAATGAACACACGGACATGTGAATGCGCGATGCTTTTGTGGCAGGTATGAATTCCTCCCAAATCCGCCAAAGACTTCTAGAAAGAGAGTCGCTAGGACTCTCAGAGGCCCGGGCCCTAGCAGCTTCCCTAGACGTGGCCGCGCGTAATACCCGCGCCTACGGCCCCGACCTCGCGGCAGCCCATTGGGCTCCGGACGTACCCGTCGCGACAAACCCACCCCCCCCCCAGGACACCCCACAATCTTGCGCGGTCCAAACGCCAAGTCGCACCGGGGGCGCCCGCTGCTATTTCTGCGGCCAGGCGAAACACCCCCGGCAGCGCTGCCCGGCCCGCGCAGGAATCTGCAAGAGCTGCGGGAAAAAGGGCCATTTCGCGGTTGTGTGCCGGTCCCGCAAGGTCGCCGCTGTCCCGGGAGAACAGGGAGCCCTGCAAGCCGTTTACGCTCCCCAACCCCCCCAGCGCCCCATGTACGACCCGCAGGCGCAACCACTCTGGGTCCCGACCACCGCGGTCCCAGGAGAACAGGGAGCCCTGCACGCCGCTTACGCTCCCAACCCCCCCCCCCGCGCCCCATGTATGACCCGCCGGCGCTACCACTTTGGGTCCCGACCACCGCTCTCCCCGGAGAAGAGGGAGTTCTGCGCATCTCTAACGCCCCCCAAACCCCCCCCCCCCCGCGCCCCACGTCTGACCCGCCGGTGCTACCAACTTGGGTCCCAATCACCGCTGTCCCCAGAGATGAGGGAGCCCCGCGCGGTCCTAACGCTCCCCAACCCCCCCAGCGCCCCATGTGCGACCCGCAGACGCCGCCATTTTGGGTCCCGGCCACCACGAGGGGAGGAAGGGCGCCGCCATCTTGGACCACCCTAGACCTGTACGATGCGTGGGGGCGGCCATTTTGTCCACCCCCGCCGCCATCTTGTGACCCCCCAGCCATGTGCGATGTATGGGGGCAGCCATTTTGTTCATCCCCGACGCCATCTTGGACGGCAACAACGGACCCCACTCCACTACTACAACCACGTCTCGCTTCAATTACGCTCGATCAAGCTCGGCCCCGGACACTCCAGACGACGACGACAACGGTGCTAATAAACGGCCACGAGACACCATGCCTAGTCGACTCCGGAAGCACGGAGAGCTTTATCCACCCCGACACGGTAAGACGCTGTTCCTTGACCATCTATCCCAGCGCACAAAGGATTTCCCTAGCTGCAGGATCCCACGCCGTACAGATCCAAGGTTTCTGCATAGTTACCCTAACGGTGCAGGGGAGGGAGTTCAAAAACTACAAACTACACGTCCTTCCCCAACTCTGCGCCCCCACTTTACTGGGATTAGATTTCCAGTGCAATCTACAGAGCCTTACGTTCAAATTCGGCGGCCCCATGCCCCCACTCACTATCTGCGGCCTCGCAACCCTCAAGGTGCAACCCCCGTCCTTGTTTGCGAACCTCACCCCGGATTGCAAACCCGTCGCCACTAGGAGCAGACGGTACAGCGCCCAGGACCGAATCTTCATTCGGTCCGAAGTCCAGCGGCTACTAAAGGAAGGCATAATCCAGGCCAGCAATAGTCCCTGGAGAGCACAGGTGGTAGTAGTGAAGACAGGGGAGAAACAAAGGATGGTCATAGAATATAGCCAGACCATCAACAGGTACACACAACTAGACGCGTACCCTCTCCCCCGCATATCCGACATGGTCAATCGGATTGCCCAATATAAAGTCTTCTCCACCGTGGACCTCAAGTCCGCCTACCATCAGCTCCCCATCCGCCCAAGTGACCGCAAGTACACAGCCTTCGAGGCAGACGGGCGATTATACCATTTCCTAAGGGTCCCATTTGGCGTCACAAACGGGGTCTCGGTCTTCCAACGGGAGATGGACCGAATGGTTGATCAACATGGGTTGCGGGCCACGTTCCCGTATCTCGACAATGTAACCATCTGCGGCCACGACCAGCAGGACCACGACGCCAACCTCCAAAAATTCCTCCAGACTGCCAAAGCCTTGAACCTCACGTACAACGAGGACAAGTGCGTTTTTAGCACCAACCGGCTAGCTATTCTGGGCTACGTAGTGCGCAATGGGATAATAGGCCCCGACCCCAAACGTATGCGCGCCCTCATGGAATTTCCCCTCCCGCACTGCTCAAAAGCCCTGAAACGCTGCCTGGGTTTTTTTTCATACTACGCCCAGTGGGTCCCCCAGTACGCAGACAAGGCCCGCCCCCTAATACAGACCACGACCTTCCCTCTGTCGACAGAGGCTTGCCAGGCCTTCAGCCGCATCAAAGCGGATATCGCAAAGGCCACGATGCGCGCCATCGACGAGTCCCTCCCCTTCCAGTTCGAGAGCGACGCCTCCGACGTAGCTCTAGCGGCCACCCTTAACCAAGCGGGCAGACCCGTGGCCTTTTTCTCTCGAACCCTCCATGCTTCAGAAATCTGCCACTCCTCAGTGGAAAAGGAAGCCCAAGCCATAGTGGAAGCGGTGCGACATTGGAGGCATTACCTGGCCGGCAGGAGATTCACTCTCCTCACCGACCAACGGTCGGTAGCCTTCATGTTCGATAATGCACTGCGGGGCAAAATCAAAAACGACAAGATCTTAAGGTGGAGGATCGAGCTCTCCACCTTCAACTACGAGATTTTGTATCGTCCCGGAAAGCTGAACGAGCCGTCCGATGCCCTATCCCGCGGCACATGTGCCAACGCACAAATTAACCTCCTCCAAACCCTCCACGAGGACCACTGCCACCCGGGGGTCACTCGGTTTTTCCACTTTATCAAGTCCCGCAATCTCCCATACTCTTTAGAGGAGGTCCGTACAGTCACAAGGGACTGCCACATCTGCGCGGAATGCAAACCGCATTTTTTCAGGCCGGATGGTGCGCACCTGATTAAGGCTTCCCGCCCCTTTGAACGCCTTAGTCTCGATTTCAAAGGGCCCCTCCCCTCCACCGACCGCAACACATACTTTCTTAATGTGGTGGACGAATACTCCCGCTTCCCATTCACCATTCCCTGCTCTGACATGACCGCGGCCACAGTCATTAAAGCCCTGAACACCATCTTCACACTGTTCGGTTGCCCCGCATACGTCCACAGCGACAGGGGGTCCTCTTTCATGAGTGACGAATTGCGCCAGTTCCTGCTCAGCAAGGGCATAGTCTCAAGCAGGACGACCAGCTACAACCCCCAGGGTAACGGGCAAGTAGAGAGGGAGAACGGCACGGTCTGGAAGACCGTCCTACTGGCCCTACGGTCCAGGGACCTCCCAGTTTCACGGTGGCAGGTGGTCCTCCCGGACGCTCTCCACTCCATCCGGTCGCTATTATGTACGAGCACTAATCAAACGCCTCATGAGCGTCTCCTTGTCTTCCCTAGGAGGTCCTCCTCTGGAACGTCGCTGCCGACCTGGCTGGCGGCCCCAGGACCCATCTTGCTCCGAAAGCATGTGCGGGCACACAAGGCGGACCCGTTGGGCGAAAGGGTTCACCTCCTCCACGCGAACCCGCAGTACGCTTACGTGGAGTACCCCGACGGCCGACAGGACACGGTCTCCCTGCGGTATCTGGCGCCCGCCGGCAACACACACACCCCCCCGACACCATTCACCCAACCCCCCCCCTTCCTGCCACCGCCGCACTCCGCGACCGCCCCCTTCCCAGGAGGATCGGTTCCCCTCCCCTCAGGCCCGACCGAGAATAAAGCCCAAGCTGAAACCGTAAGGCTCCCGCAGACAACAACACTGGTACAAGCACCACCACCACCACCGGGGCCGAGGCGATCGACACGGACGACCAGACCGCCCGACCGACTCGTGGCGTCGATCTAAATCAATATATGGACTTTTCACAAGAACATTTTGCTTTTCTCCCGAGACCTTCTGTAAATAGTTGAAACAGGACAAAATTGTACATACTGTATTGCCATGTGAATGTTTTCCTTCCAGGACCAGCCCTGTAAACCCTTACCACCATGCGAAGCATCACCCCGCCGGGTTCATTTTTGACAAGGGGTGAATGTGGTAGTATGTATTAGGGGTCATGTGGGACTGCAAGCCCTAATGTCATTGGCTGACAGATCCCGGGTCCTGGTTGGCCGTTGACCTCTAGCTCCGCCCTGAAGGCAGAGTATAAGAAGCCGGAGTCCTCCCCCGCAGGCCATTCTACTATCGAGCTGCGGGGGAACAGACACGCTTAATAAAGCCTCATCGACTTCACTCTATTCGTCTCACGGAGTCTTTGTGCGCTAGAGGGGGTGGGAGGGTGTGAGCAGTGTTGAGGACGAGGGAGTGGGTGAGCAGTGTTGAGGGTGAGGGAGGGGATGAGCAGTGTTGAGGGTGAGGGAGGGGGTGAGCAGTGCTGATGGTGTTGGAGGGGGTGAGCTGAGTTGAGGGCGAGGGGAGGGTGAGCAGTGCTGATTGTGTTGGAGGGGGTGAGCAGTGTTGCATGGGTGGGAGGGGGTGAGCAGTATTTGTCATGATATTCAGGTAAACATCATGGTGCAAACATACATACACACTGATGGACAGATCAACGGACCAATCAATACACACACAACACCACAGGCAAGGGAATACACAATATAAAACGGGGAACACGACACATCCCGGTCATTCCAGCAGGAGACAGCTCAGCGCACAAAGCTCACAGCAAGCCACTCAGACATCCACCATGTGCTGAGTGCCACTCCAAGTTAGTGTTCGGGATTGGTCCACAGATTCAAGGGTAATGAACGAACCACAGTAACCAGTTTACCATTGTAAGTATTGTTAGTAATAAAATTGAGTTGTACCATCCGCAACCGTGTTGGTTCGTCTGTGTAGCAGAGCACCCAACGCGACCTAGTAACAGGGTTGGAACCCGGTAACTGTGAGACCTACATTCGAATCCTCAGGAATCCGCCATCCTGCGCCATGGACACCGTCAGCACGCCTCTGCCGTTACAAATCGCTGGAAACCTCGGCGTCAATTGGAAGCTGTTCAAACAGCGCTTCGAGTTCTTCCTGGAAGCCACCGAAAGGGAGAGCACTTCGGACACCAGAAAAATCGCCCTCGTCCTCTCCACGGCAGGGCAACACGCCATCCACATCTACAACTCCCTGGTGTTCGCGGAAGGTGAGAACAAGACCAAGTACAAGACGGTCCTTCTCAAAAGCAACACTTCAGCGTCGAGGTAAATAAGAGTTTCGAGAGGTATCTCTTCCAGCAGCGCCTGCAGGGTAAGGATGAGCCCTTTCAATCCGATCCGGAGGCGGGCCTGTGCCATGGGGTCACTCTTTCTCTCCGCACCGGCCGCTGTCAACCTCCGCCATGGCCGATGTGGAGAAGAACCCCCCTGCACATGCACTGGGATAATGCCAGCACACCCTGGCGCTCCCGCGCATGCGCCAGCTCCCGCCGGCCGGCGGAGGCCCTTCGGCACCGGTTGGCGTGGCGCCAAGACCTTCCGCGCCGGCTGGCGTGGCACCAAACACTCCGACGCCGGCCTAGCCCCTGAAGGTGCGGAGGATTCCACATCTTCAGGGCAACCCAACGTCACTCCTCGGCGCTGGAGTGGCCCACCCCACCGGTTCGCAGTGAATCCCGCCCTTTATATTCAGACTACTTCTCCTTGAATAGGGGCACTAGACAGGGCTGCCCACCCTCTTTGCTTTTATTTGCTCTGGCAACAGTGGCTCTCTCCATATCCTTGAGGGCATTGATCGAGATGGGGCGCAACTTCATACTTTTTATGCAGATCACCTACTTTTATACATTACGAACCCAACTCCCTCCATCGATGGCATAATGAAGACATTTAATACCTTTGGCTCCTTCTCTGGCTATACATTAAATCTAGGTAAGAATGAATGTTTTCCAGTAACCCCTCCTCCGAATGACGAGCCCATTTAGGCAAGTTACTCTTCCGCCTCTCTAGCACAAATTTTCATTACTTGGGGGTCAGGGTGGCTCACACTTGGGCCTCATTTCACTAATTGAATTATTCAACCCTGAGGCTCGCTCTTGCACTACATCCACTCTCCTTGCCATAGTTACTATACATTGCCCTTCTCTCCCTCGACACTCTCCTCAAACACAGTGGTGGTCTCCTCTTTCAGAATCTGGAAACCGTTCCGAGAATATTTGAAACCCCTTTCCTTGCCTTCACTGACCCCTATCTGTAACAATCATCTTTTTTTACCTTCTTGGCTGTACTCAACATTTAACTCATGGAAATTGAAGGGACTTGAACCCTTTGGTGACCTGTTCAGGGAGAGAGCTTTGCCAGCTTCAGAGAGTTAGCAGACACACTTCAGCTACCCAACTCTAGTCTTTTTTGCTACTCTCAAGTTTATCTTGTACGTCTTTCCCTTCCTTTCCTCTGACTTCACTTTCCGCCTTGCTGAAGAGGATTCTATCCTCAGCGCACCCGGGCAGGGGGTCTATCTCAGAACAATATGGCCACATTCTCTCATCTGATTCCTCCCCACTTAACTCGCGTGCATGTCCCACAGTGATAATGAGCTGATGATAGTCTAAATAGGCTGAAGGTTGGATTCCTGCCTCTCAGTGAACAGGACACTCCAGCCGAGAGAATTGCCTGCCTATCTGATCGGCCGGCAGCTTTAGCAATCCCAGCAGCACTAGGGCCAAGTAGTGGGTGCTGCTGAGACTGCCAGGAGGCCCCATCAGGAAGAAGATTATAGCGATCAGACACACATACATCCCAGGCTTTTTCCGCACACATGAGTACGGCCTCAACCGGGACCTTGGATTCATGTCGCATTACATTCACCCCCCACCATCTGGCCTTGGCTTGCAAAATCCTGCCAACTGTCCTGGTTTGAGATAATTCACACCTCCTTCACCTGGGATTACTCCTCTCTCTGGATCTGTAAAGACTTAATTACCTGCAAATGCTCTCATTCAATGTATCGTCTTGCATCTTTGACTTTGTCGATATATATGTTTCTGGAACCTACCTCTTCATTCACCTGAGGAAGGAGCAGTGCTCCGAAAGCTAGTGATTTGAAACAAACCTGTTGGACTTTAACCTGGTGTTGTAAGACTTCTTACCAGGCTTTTTAGGGCAGGGAGAGATCAAATACTTGTTATGGTGCAGGAGGCCATATGGCCCATCATCTCTGCACTGGCTCTCCGAATGAGCGACTCACCTAGTACCACTTTCCTGTCTTCTCCCTATAGCCCTGCATATTTGTCCTTTCCAGATAACAGCATCGTTCCCTGTTGAATGCTTTACCGGATATCAACAGGGTTTGGAGGGTTTCAGAAAGGGCGTAAGGTGGGGTGGGGCCATGTTTTTGGGGGAAGGTGGGAAGAAACAATGTGCAAGGTGACATCTTGGAGGACAGGTGTCCCTCTTCCTTCCCACATTTTTTAAGAAGCCGTTGTAAAAAAGGCCTTTGTGTTCTGGACTGCCTGCCACTGCCCAGTGGAGGCAGATTGGTTAATTACAAATTAACAGGGCATTGAAAGGCCTCAATAATTCTGAGGTCAGGTTGCCCAGTGGGCACCTCATGCACTCCCAGTATTATGGAGAACAGATTGGGAATAGGCGAGAAGAGGTGCCTGGGTACCCGACTTGTTTTATACCCCCCTCCCCACTGGAAACACGCCCAGTGGGGTGAGGGGGTGTAAAGACCACCTTCTGAATATTTGTCTCTCTTTACAATACATGCAATTCAATTCTGACAATATTACCATAATAATGCAACTAGATCACCAGGTCAGTCAGCAGGCATACTTAGCTATACACAGAGGTGTTGGCATTTGTTCTGGGAGAAGTAACTAGCATAATTAGCACATTATGCCCAACAGTTAATGCGCTGACCTCAAATGCATTTGCACCGTCGGCCGAATAATCACTTGGTGAATGGAACTTTGGGCATGAATGCAATCTCTGACTGGAGTCTGCTTCATTGTGGATGGAAAGTTCCATATTCATGCAGGCCTGAACTGTGCAGTGGTTTACAGTGGCATTGGATTGATTTGTTCTCTGCAAATAAATAAGAGGAAGCAACGAGAACATGGGCCGGGATTCTCCAATCCTGCGGCCAAGTTCTGACCCTGGCGTGAAAATTGGCGCTGGCCACTCTGGCGTCAACGGCCCTCACCTGGCAGCTATCCACCCCTTTCTAGGGGGCTAGTATGGCGCCAGAGTGGCCTCCGCATCTCCGGCGCCCGAAAGCCAGCGCGCCACGGACGGCGCGCGTTCGCACATGCGCACCATGGCCAGCATGATTTTGCACCTGCGCGTGGGTTCCCGTCTCCGTGCCGCCCCACCGGGCAATATGGCGGAGCCCTCCAGGGGGCCCGGCTCGGAGGAACATAGGCTCCCACAGAACCAGCCCGCCCACCGATCGCTAGGCCCAAATTGCGAGCCAGGCCACTGTGGAGGCCCCCGCCCCCCCAACCCCGGGTCAGATCCCCCGCCCGCCCCCCCCCCCACCCCCCCCCCCCCCCCCCCCCACCAGGACAGCCCCCGCAGACTGAACTCCGAGGTCCCGTTGGATGGGACCATACGTAACCCACGCCGGCGGGACTCGGCCGAACTCGGCGGCACTCGGCCCACCGAGACCCGGAGAACCGCCGGGGCGCCAATCGGCACGGCGGCGATCCTGTGGCCGCTAGAAAATCGGCACCGGAGAATCAGCGAGGCGGTGTTGGGGCAGCGTGGCACGATTCTCACGCCACCCCGCGCGATTCTCGCGCCACCCCGCGTGATTCCCGCGCCACCCCGCGCGATTCTCGCGTCACCCCGGGGATTCACTGACCCGGCGCGGGGGCGGAGAATCCCGGCCATGATGTCTATTCCCTGTCATATTTCACACCTATTTTAATTGTCGGATATGTCAGTGAAAATGAAGAATTTTTGCAGGATAATGATTTGATTCTCCCTTTGGTTGCAATACATACGGGATTAAAATCAGGGACATACTGCGACTTGTGTATATGCATAATGATCAGTGATTTACTTCAAATGAATTTGTATAAAATATACATTGTTGTCTGGCTGATATTCAGCTTTCAGGATGGGGCATCTGAATATATAGTCCAGGAGAGCTTTCATTTGTGTATTTTAATTGCTGCCATTGTGATTGGATGGGGCCCCATCGAATCATTTTTCAAAGTACTTGACACAAATCAATGAGCCAAATTAAGCGGTTCAATTTAAACATCCTGTGTAATTGAGAGCTTGTGAATGGCTATACATCAAAGGTAGCCACAAAAAAAACATATTTTAATGACCTTTGTTCCTTTGTTCCAAAATACCTTTAAAGATATTTGCGAGGTATACCCAAGGCTGACATTCTCCAAGTCACAGGCAGCCAGTGGAGATTGGTTAATCAGAAATCCCATGGTATCAGATTCAACATGTTGAAAAATGAGCATGAAATGTGTTTCAGGATCAATTTTCTGTGAAAGGTTGGAGTTGAAGAAGCTTCTTCTCAATGTTGACATTTTGAGAACAATAAAATGTGAAACTGTATTGAATAAAAGGTTTATCCTGAATATGTTCCATTTACTGTGCATTCACTTCTTTATTTTTAACTACATTTGTTGGTTTGTTTAAACAATGTTTAGATAAAATGTATGGGGTGATCTTTCACAAATGCTTTTGGTGCTAAGGCGTCTCTGATGTGGCCATTTTGAGGTCTCTGGGGCGGGATTCTCCGACCCCCCCGCCGGGTCGGAGAATCGCCGGGGGCTGGCGTGAATCCCCCCCCCCGCTGGTTGCCGAAGTCTCCGGCACCGGATATTCAGCCGGGGGCGGGAATCGCGCCGCGCCGTTTGGGCCCCTCCCCCCCCGGCGTTTCTACGGCCCACGATGGGCCGAAGTCCCGCCGCTGTCATCCCACGCCAGCCGGCGTGGATTGAACCACCTTTGGGACGGCGAGACACGGGGGCGCGGGCGGGCTCCGGGGCAATCTGGCCCCGGGGGGTGCCCCCACGGTGGCCTGGCCCGCGATCGGGGCCCACCGATCCGCGGGCGGGCCTGTGCCGTGGGGGCACTCTTTTCCTTCTGCCTTCGCCATGGTCTCCACCATGGCGGAGGCGGAAGAGACCCCCTCCACTGCGCATGGCGGGGATGCCGTGAGCGGCCGCTGATGCTCCCGCGCATGCGCCGCCTGGCAAAGTCAGCTTCCCGCCAGCTGGCGGGGCGGAAATCAGTCCGGCGCGGGCCTAGACCCTCAAGGTGAGGGCTCGGCCGCTCAAGATGCGGAGGCTTCCGCACCTTTGGGGCGGTGCAAAGCCAGACTGATTTGCGCCGTTTTTGGCGCCGGTCGGCGGACATCGCGCCGATATCGGAGAATCCCGCCCCTGGTATTGTTTCATTTTGCTTGATTTTCCTCAGAACAAGTGCTGGCACTGGTTCCTAATTATGCACTAGGTTTTTTTGCACAATTCCTGTTTTTTCCTTTCGGGCATGGAACCAACTGTGGGACCACTTATTCCACCAGTGCAATTTAAATCAAGAAAATTGGATCAAGTCTTCTGCAGCCCCAAAAAATTATCTTTTGCTGTACACTGCGGCAGAAATACTCTTCTCTTCCTCACTCCATGCACGCACCCACGTTCCCCGCCCCCACCACTGCTGACACTTGCAATGTAAACTAACTAATGCTTGAAATTTGGAAAAACGATTTGACTGAGTGCGATTCCAGGTCCGACCATTTAGGAGCCAGGATTTCACCAGATTTGTGAGGAAAGGAGGGGTAATGAAAGGATGGGACATTGACGTTCTGCCACTGTGATATTTAATTAAAGTTTCTGCCCATAAAAGATAAGGGCAAGAGTCGGCCATTTGGCCTCTCGCACCTGCTCTGCCATTCGATAAGATAATGGCTGATTTGATTGTTCTAGCATTCATTCCACTTTCCTGCCTGTCATAATATACACCAGTATATCATGGTGCAGACACACACTCTGATGGACACACAACAAGGCCAATCAATGCACACACCGCAGCCAATCACCAGTTAGAGCACACTCACTATATAGACAGAGGGCATCAGAGTTCCCGCTCATTCGGGATGCAGCTCCTCAGAAGGACAGATCTTACAGCTTACAGCACAGATCTTCACCATGTTCTGAGTGCATTGACTGGTTAGGCCAGGCATAGGTCTTTAGTTAAATCTAACATCGTGTTAACCTACAGTGAAAGTATGTTCAGCAGTTTCAACTTAATAAAATAGTGTTGCACAATGATAAGTGTTGGTGGCCTGCATGTGTTCCACGGATCCAGAGCACCCAACACAACATGATACCAGGAGTTGAGGGATGTTAGAACTTCTTAGACCTACCTGCAAGTGATCTGCCTTCACCAGCATACCGTCATCCTGCATAATGGACAGCGTCCGCCTGCCGCCACCGCTCCGCATCACCGGTAACCTAGGGGCCAACAGGAAGATATTCAAACAACGCTTCCAGCTCTACCGTGAAGCCACAGACCGGGAAGCTGCCTCAGACACCAGGAAGATCACTCTCTTCCTATCCACGACCGGGGACCATGCCATCCACATTTTCAATTCTCTCACCTTTGCTGATGATGAAGATAAATCCTACTCAGGTTTGACAGTCACTGCAACATCGAGGTGAATGAAAGTTTCGAGCGCTAAGTATTCCAACAGTGTATGCAGGGTAAGAATTAACCTTTCCAGTCCTTTCTCACCCACCTCCGCATCCTTGCGCAGAACTGCAATTACGGGCCCACCTCCGACTCCATGATACGCGGCCAGATAATTTTCGGTGTTCAGTCGGACCCCCTACGCCAGCAGCTCCTCAAGGTAAAGCAGCTCACCCTAGCGATTGCCATCAAGCCCTGCGTGATACACGAACACGCCATTAGTCGGTATTCCCCCATTCAAGTGGCTGAGACGGCGCGACAAGGTCCCCATGAGGCAGAACAGGTCCAAGCAATCGAGCAACTCCAGGGCCTCAGCCTGGATGTGGGCGGCCATTTCGCGCGATTTTCGCTGTCTCCCGCGCTTGTCGCGGACTCCCGCGCTTGTGCGCACCGAACGAGGGGACGGCGACGTCGACGAACAAACTGCGCAGGCGTGCACCACGTACGACCGCACCGTGCATGCGCGGTGGCGCAGCGACCTACTGACGCTACAACGTGCGGCAACTGTGGCTTCGCCCACTTAAAGCGGCAATGCCCTGCCAAATCCCGACGATGCCTGAGATGTAGCAAACTTGGCCACTATGCTGCTTTATGCAGATCAGCTCAGCCTGCCAACTCTTGTTGCTCCAGCCAGCCTCGCAGGAATGTCCGGGCCATTCAACCCATGGTCACCGAGTCCGATTCGGACCTGCTACCCGATGTTGACACCGAGGACCCGAAGGCGCCTTTTCGAGTCGGTATCGTTACAAAAAACAGGGTGTCCCCGAAGCAAAGAATCCAGCCTCTATCAGTATACAGCATCGATCCAGCCGATGAATGGTGTGCCACCCTTACGGTCAACCGGTCCCAAATACTATTCTGCCTGGACACTGGTGCCTCCGCCAATCTCATTGCGTGGTCTGACCTGCAAAGTCTTTGTGTCAAACCAGCCATCCTCCAATCAGCCTGCCAGCTATTAGATTATAATGGCAATGCCATTGCTGCCAGAGGCTCCTGCCAACTTGAAGTGACGCACAGGTCACGCAAAGCCATCCTTCCCTTTGAAATCGTGGGCTCCTCGAAAGACTCCCTGCTTGGCGCGCAGGCATGCAAGCTGTTGAACCTAGTTCAGAGAGTTCACTCTCTCTCTCCTGATGACACGTCTGCCTTTCAGGAGACCGACTTCAGGGCGCAGCTCGACGCCATTATCAACCAGTGCCACGACGTCTCGAGGGCATGCTCCCGTACACCTACAAGATTTTATTAAAACCGAATGCCACGCCTCTGGTGCACGCAACTCACAGGGTCCCAGCACCCCTTAAGGACCGCCTCAAGCAACAGCTGCAGGACCTCCAGAACCAAGGAGTGGCTTCCAAAGTCACGGAACCGACCAACTGGGTCAGTTCCATGGTATGTGTAAAAAAGCCTTCCGGCGAATTGAGAATCTGCATTGATCCCAAGGATCTAAATCGCAATATCATGAGAGAGCACTATCCAATTCCCAAGCGCGAAGAGCTCACATGTGAGATGGCTCGCGCCAAGCTCTTTACCAAACTTGACGCCTCAAAAGGATTCTGGCAAATCCAGCTTGATAAATCCAGCAGGAAACTCTGCACATTTAACACCTCCTTTGGCAGATATTGTTACAACAGGGTGCTGTTTGGGATCATCTCTGCATCAGAAGTGTTCCATAGGATTATGGAACAAATGATGGAAGGTATTGAAGGTGTTCGCGTCTATATCGATGACATAATCATTTGGTCCACCACCCTGCAGGAGCAGATTAGTCGCCTCCAGCGTGGATTCAGACGTATACATGAGCATGGCTTCTGCCTCAACAGGGCCAAATGCTCTTTTGGTCAGACGGAACTCAAGTTCCTCGGGGACCACATCTCCCAATTCGGTGTGCAGCCGGATGCGGACAAGGTAGCTATGACAAGGCCATCACAGCTATGAAAACACCAGAGGACAAGAAGGCGGTCCTCTGATTTCTGGGCATGGTCAATTTTTTAGGGAAATTCATCCCTAACCTCGCCTCTCATACCACAGCTCTCAGGAACATGGTCAGGAAGACGACAGTCTTCCAATGGCTCCCTGCCCACGATCGCGAATGGAGAGAACTCAAGACCAAACTCACCACAGTCTTAGCTTTCTTTGATCCAGCAAAGGAGACCAAAATTTCGGCCGATGCCAGTCAATCCGGCATTGGGGCAGTACTCCTTCAATGTGATGAGGCCTCATCATGGGCCCCCGTTGCATATGCGTCACGTGCGATGACCCCCACGGAGCAGCGCTATGCGCAGATAGAAAAGGAGTACCCTGGCTTTCTGACCGATGTGGTTAAGTTTCACGATTATGTCTACGGACTTCCTCAATTCACCGTCGAGACCGACCATCGCCTGCTGGTCAATATAATACAGAAAGACTTGAATGACATGACGCCTCGCCTCCAGCGTATTCTTCTCAAGCTCCGGCGATATGACTTCCAGCTGGTGTACACCCCAGGCAAAGACCTCATCATTGCTGACGCTCTCTCCAGGGCAGTCAACACTCCATGTGACCCAGCGGGATTTGTCTGTCAGGTTGACGCCCATGTGGCATTCGCGGCCTCCAATCTACCTGCCTCAGATGAACGCCTCATCCAAATTCGGCGCGAGACGGCGGCTGACCCCTTGCTACAGCGTGTCATGCACCACCTAACAGACGGGTGGCTCAAGGGCCAATGCCCTCAATTCTATAATGTCAGAGATGATCTGGTGGTAGTAGACGGGGTTCTTCTAAAACTGGACTACATTGTCATCCCGCATAGCATGTGCCAGATTGTCCTGGAACAACTACACGAGGGCCACCTTGGCTTGGAAAAGTGCCGCCGACGGGCCCGAGAGGCAGTGTACTGGCCCGGCATTAAAGAGGACATCGCCAACACAGTGCTCAACTGCCCCACTTGTCAGCGCTTCCAGCCGGCCCAACCACGTGAGACCCTGCAGCCCCATGAGTTGGTCACGTCACCATGGACCAAGGTGGGCATCGACCTGTTCCACGCACTGGGTAGAGACTATGTCCTGATCGTGGACTACTTTTCAAATTTCCCGGATGTGATACGGATGCACGACCTCACCTCGTCTGCAGTCATCCGTGCATGTAAAGAAACCATTGCTCGACACGGCATCCCGCTCACGGTTATGTCGGACAATGGCCCCTGCTTTACCAGCGAAGAATGGTCCAATTTTGCCAGGCAGTACAGTTTTGCCATTGTGACGTCCAGTCCCCTGTACCCCCAATTCAACGGCAAAGTGGAGAAGGGAGTACATATCGTCAAACGGCTCCTATGCAAGGCTGCCGATGCTGGGTCCGATTTCTACCCTGCCTTGCTGGCCTATCACTCTGCCCCACTGTCCACTGGCCTGTCGCCAGCCCAGTTACTCATGGGTCGCACCCTGAGGACGACGGTGCCGTCCATCCATGTCCCAGCTCTCGACCATGTTCTGTTCCTTCTCTGGATGCAGCTGTCTCGTGCACAGCACAAGGCGGCTCATGACTCCCGTGCAGCTGATCTCCCTGCTCTGGCTCCAGATGACAATGTCCGCGTCCATCTTCCGGATGGTGGCTGGTCTGCAGCCGCTGTTGTCCTTCGGCAGGTAGCCCCCCGCTCGTTCCTGGTTCGTCTACCGGATGGCTCTATTCTGCGCCGCAATCGACGAGCCCTTTGTCTCGTTCCACGCTCGCCCCGTGATCCTCCAGTGTCACTTCGCGCTCCTGCTGACCCTGCCATGGACTATACAGAGCTCCCTGTCACTCTACATCCCCCTGACTTTGACGCAGTCCAGCCCGCTCCTGAACCGGCGGCTGTCGACCCACCCTTGAGGCGGTCAACCAGAATTCGTCGCCCACCTCAGAGACTAAATTTATGAACTTTTCGAATTAATGGACTCTCTGAATTGTTTTGTTTCTTTGTTTGATCGTTTCCCTGGTTTGTATATAGTCTTGATCTCGTTACTCTTGTTGCATACTGCTTCTCTGCACTAGGCACCTTCCCATGTAAATAGCTTAGTTCTCATGTACATAGTCCTGTAAATATGTCTTCGCACCCCACACGTAGTTAGGAACATTCTCACCACGCATTATTTATTGCCACACACGTACATTTTTTTATAAAAGGAGGGATGTCATAATATACACCAGTATATCATGGTGCAGACACACACACTGATGGACACACAGTGGGACCAATCAACACACACAACACTGCAGCCAATCACCAGTTAGAGCACACTCACTATATAGATAGAGGGCATCAGAGTTCCCGCTCATTCGAGATGCAGCCTCTCAGAAGGGCAAAGCTTACAGCTTACAGCACAGATCTTCACCATGTGCTGAGTGCATAGACTGGTTAGGACAGGCATAGGTCTTTACTTAAATCTAACATTGTGTTAACCAACTGTGAAAGTATGTTCAGCAGTTTCTAACTTAATAAAATAGTGTTGTACTATTTTAAGTGTTGGTGGCCTGCATGTGTTCCACTGATCCAGAGCACCCAACACAACACTGCCTGCTCTCCAATGCCCAACCGACCATAATCTTTGACTCAATTGTACTGTAGATCAAAAATCTGCCTGACTCAGCCTTGAAAATGGGCGGCACGGTGGCACAGTGGTTAGCTCGGTTGCTTCATAGCGCCAGGGTCCCAGATTCGATTCGCAGCTTGGGTCACTGTCTGTGCGGAGTCCGCACGTTCTCTCCGTGTCTGCATGGGTTTCCTCCAGGTGATCCGGATTCCTCCAACGAGCCCCGATAGACATGCTGTTAGGTAATTTGGACATTCTGAATTATCCCTTTGTGTACCCGAACAGGTGCCGGAGTGTGGCGACTAGTGGATCTTCACAGTAACTTCATTGCAGTGTTAATGTAAGCCAACTTGTGACAATAATAAAAATTATTATTGTTATTATATATTCACTGACCCAGCCTCCACCACTCTCTCGGCAAAGGTAATTTTGGCTCATAACTCTCTATTCTAATGTACCTGAGTGCTTAATTTCTTATGGAACAGCCAAGCAGAAGATGGTACCTGCTAATTCTGTATTCCTGGTGTAATAACATTGCTGACATCCAACTATCTGCAGCTCTTCCTTATTTTATTTCTGGCTTTAAACTTTCCTATTCCACTGTCTTCTCACCCTCAAACATGATCCACAGATTCTCTCTTAACTCACTGAACTAGAGTATTTGTTGGTTATGTCCAAATGTCCAAAAATAGAAGATGGGAGATAGATCAATAAAAGTAATGCACTTTCTGAGAAACCTGAACAATGCCTCTGCAATGCCAGCATTTCAATAGCAGCCAATAACCATTTTGAGATTGACAAGAAAAAAGAAAAAAGCAGCCATTTTCTACTTTCAGTCATCAATTTCTTCACTGCAAAGTAGAAGCAGATAATTGAGCTATTTCTATTTAAGCTAAAGCCGTGCTTTATGAATGAATCATGATTTCCAAAAAGATATATACTCAGGCTGCAAAATGCTCCAAATTGCATTACACTGAAACGCAATGCTCGGTACAAAGCACGGTGAGACAATGGGCTAGATTCTCCCATCTACCAGCTGCGTGTTTTCGGTGGAGCACCATTCGCTGGTGGTGGCATTCTCTACTCCTGCTGCTTGTCAATGGGAAACCCGCAGGTGGGGGTGTGCTGCTGGCAAGAACAGAGGGCGGGATTCTCTAACCCCGTACCGGGGTGCGATTCACGCGACGCCGCTCCGACGCCGATCCGCCAATTCTCCGGTGACCAGAGAATCGGCACCATTGGCGCCGGCGCGATCGGCGCGGGTCGGGGGCCGTTTTACGTGCCCCACCCGGCGATTCTCCGCGCGTGATGGGCCGAGTGGCCTTCGAGATAGGCCGAGTCCTGTCGGCGCCGTTCACATGTGGTCCTACCCGGCGGGACCTCCGCGTTCATTCTGCGGGGGGCGGCCTGGTGGGGGGGGAGGGGGGATTCGAATACGAGGGGGGGGGCTTCTACCGTGGAATGGCCCGTGATCGGGGCCTACCGATCAGCCGGCCAGCTTCTCGTGGTGGGGGCCTATGTTCCTCTGCGCCGGGCCCCTGTAGCTCTCCGCCATGTTGCATCGGGCCCGGTGCGGAGAACGCAACTAGCGCGCATGCGCGAGTTCGCGGCGGTCGTAATGCGCATGCGCGAATTCGCACCGGCCGTAGCATGCATGTTTCTTAAAAGCGTCCACTCCTCCATGTGTGTGCAATCTGATTGTTAAATCACTCAAAGTGACTGTTCCAGCATTTATTAGTTTCAATGGTGGCACCAGTCAATTTCTTAGTAAATTTAATGTATTTTGATACGATGAAAATCTGAATGTCAATTCAAGAACCTTCCCGATCCTTGTAAACTGAATCATGAACCAGCACAAAAGATGAACAGAAGTGGTTTGGGACGTAATTCATTTATTTTCAAAATTCCCCAGTCTTTTGCATTGGTGCAGCAGATTCCATCTGAATTCTGCTAATGTAATTAAATAAAGGAAATGGAAAATCGACTCCCGAGCATCGTTTTAGGCAGTGGAAGGGAATCGTATTGGCCAGGCAGACATAATGCAGCCCAGGTCCCCAGAGAATTATCCCGGATCTCTGGATTACGAATCCAGTGAAAATGCCACTGCACAACCACCATCACAGCACCCCCTCCCCCTCCCCTGCACCACCCCCCCCCCTCCCCCCATAAATAACATATTCTGTCATTTCCTCGTTTACTTGTTGGGAAATCTCTTAAGTCCCCGCCAGCATGTTTGCTGGAGGATATGGTAGGTGCATGTGGCAGGAGGTCCAGAAATCCATTTCATGTTAATTTACGGTGGGATCTTACGCTGGTGTCCACCATGGTGGGTTGAAAAACCCACCAGAAGAATGCATGGATGTCATTTGCAACCCATTAATGGGATGCCCTTGTATGCGCACCGCCCCTTCCTCCCCCCGCAAGGAAAACATGCCGGGGTAAAACACATTCAGAACAATGTGACATGCAGATGTCAGGACTCATCTGAACAATGCCTGGAGTTCAGGATGGAGGTTGTTATCTCTGGACCCTGGAATAACAGTGGATCAGATGGACCTGACAGATTCAGTGTCCTGGAAGGTATCCATCTTCCAGCCTCAGAATACTCCTGGGGATCCCTTATTGTTCTCATCGCCCGGTCTCAGAGTGCTCCCAGAGATCCATCTTCATTTCCAGGAGGTCCACCTTCTTTCTTCAACAGTGGGGCAGTGATGTCAGACACCTTTTAAATATCGCACCAGGATGGGATGGTGGTTGATGTGCCATCCAGACCTGTCCCACCACTAGGTATGGCGCAAAACACCCACGTGCATAATTAATGAGGTTGAAGCCAGAGGATTTGCCATGATTTCCCGCAAGCTGCCACAGCGGGAAGCACTCCACGTTCCAACCTGCACCATGGCACTTAGTCTCAAAATGGAGAATTCCACCCCCCCCCTCTCTTGAATGACCCTGTCATGCCAAGCTTACACAGGCAGTTTCCATAATAAATGTGGATAGTGCAATTTATAATGGAAAAAGCTGACAATAAATGAACATAGATATGAGAATTTGAATGTATTAATCGATGCCTTCAAACAAATTTCCAATTTCAGGCAGCAAACCTTTGTGTTCAGATGGTAGGTTAATGTTTGTAAGGCGAGGCGCTACCATCAGGGCGAAGGGGTGGTTTAGCACAGGGCTAAATCGCTTGCTTTTTAAGCAGACCAAGGCAGGCCAACAGCACGGTTCAATTCCCATACCAGCCTCCCCGAACAGGCGCCGGAATGTGGCTTTTCACAGTAACTTGAAGCCTACTTGTGACAAATAAGAGATTTTCATTTCATTTTCATTTTCATGTTTCTTGCTTCCATTTTGTTTATTTTGTTAATAGAAATACCAGCTGGTGTTTTTGTATCACTGTTAAGTTGTTACAGCCTCTTTTCAGAACAGTCTGATGAATATTAATTTCATTGTACAGCCCAGTGTTTGTCAAACAGCTATGCCAGGTGGAGAAACAGAGAGGATATGAGGGTCTAATAACCAAGGGTGCATAGGAGTCTCTTGACTTTTCCCTGTCCTTGACATATAAAAATAAGCTCTTTAAATTAGGTCCATATTCAAGGATCATTGCCATCATCAATCTTCGACGAAGAATGATTCTGATGTTGGTTTTTGGTCATAGGGTATATATTATAAATAGTAAAGGCTTAAGTCTGGAGTCAGCTGGAGCATTCTATTGTACTAAGACTAAGGTGTGGTCAATATCACAGCTCATGGCCATTAAAGCTATTAGGATATGGAGTACTTACCTGTAATTACTGATCCAGTGTGAATGCACAATTTATCTGCACCTCAATTTAGTGCTGGTGGTAAATTTAGTTCTTCACTGGAGCTTTGCATGTAATTGTGTGATTTAAACAGCTTAGCAGGAGAGGACCCACCTGATCTCTCATAATGAGTCCGATTTTATTCCTGCTGCCTGTGATAGAGAAAAAAAAAAAATGAAGTCATATTACGGGCAGAGCTGACATGGTATTATAATAAGAACATTTTGAAAGAGGTAATTCTTGGCTGAAAGCAATATCTGTTCAATGTCGATGATTTCTTGCAGAGGCCTCTGTTTGACCTCTGTGTTATGGACTTTTACCTGAATACACTTTTCAGCAGGATTCAGGAGTTTGTGTTGGGAACATGGGGCGAAATTCTCCCCCAACGGCGGGATGCCCGCCGACTGGCGCCAAAGCCGGCGCAAATCAGACGGGCATCGCGCCGGCAAAAAGGTGCGGAAGTCTCCGCATTTTTGGCGGCCTAGCCCCAACATTGAGGGGCTAGGCCGACGCCGGAGGGATTTCCGCCCCGCCAGCTGGCGGAAATGGCGTTTGTTGCCCCGCCAGCTGGCGCGGAAATGCGGCGCATGCGCGGGAGCGTCAGTGGCCGCTGTCAGTTTCCCGCGCATGCGCAGTGGGGAGAGTCACTTCCGCCTCCGCCATGGTGGAGGCCGTGGCGGAGGCGGAAGGGAAAGAGTGCCCCCACGGCACAGGCCCGCCCGCGGATCGGTGGGCCCCGATCGCGGGCCAAGCCACCGTGGGGGCACCCCCCGGGGTCAGATCGCCCCGCGCCCCCTCCCAGGACCCCGGAGCCCGCCCACGCCGCCTGGTCCCGCCGGTAAATACCAGGTTTGATTTACGCCGGCGGGACAGGCAATTCCTGGGCGGGACTTCGGCCCATCCGGGCCGGAGAATCCAGCGGGGGGTCCCGCCAACCGGCGCGGCCGGATTCCCGCCCCCGCCCAATCTCCGGGAGCGGAGACTTCGGCGGGGGCGGGGGCGGGATTCACGGCGGCCAACGGCCATTCTCCGACCCGGCGGGGGGTCGGAGAATGACGCCCATGGTTTATATGCTAAATGAGCAATGCAAATGATTTAACATTAGCGTAATATAATTGACCTTCTTTCACTTATGCCATCCAAGTATTTCAGTTTATTTGTAGTATTTAGGCTAAATTCCAACTTTCTTGAAGTCAATTTCAATTAGGCCAAGAGTTCACACAGTCGCCATTGTGGTTTTCATGGAAAAGTAACTGGAACCGCAGAAAGAAAGGGCCAGATATTCCAAACAAAGTTTGACACTAAGCCACACGCTAGGACAAGTAGGGAAGGCAGTTGCATAGTGGTATTGTCACTGGACTAGTAATCCCGAGGCCCAGAGTAATGCTCTGAGGACCCAGGGTTAAGTCCCACCAAATTTGAATTCATTAAAAATCTGGAACGATGTCCAGTGATACCATGAAACCATTGTTGATTATCGTAAAAGAAACACCTGGTTCACTAATGTCCTTTACGGAAAGAAATCTGGCGTGCTAACCTGGTGTGGCCTACATTTGACTCGAGATCCACAGGGATGGGTTATAAGTACTGACCCCAGCAAGCCACGTCCCGTGAAGTAACAATATTGGCTGGTGAAATGTCATGTGCTACGCAATGAGGTCAGCAGAGCGTTTTGCAGGCTTTTGGGGGAATTCACCATCTTACCATGTAGAAGCGGCGCAACTGACTGGTCTCGTTGCGCCCGACTTGGTGTTGAATCTCGTGAAAGGCCTCTCGTGATATTCGCGACGCTCGAGACGCCTCGTGTGATTCAACCAAACCTAACAAGGTGTCGTGATCTGGATGTGCAGGCGAGATCCAGGTCAGCATATTTAAATGAACCATTGGGCTCATTTAAATATACATACGTCGGATTCTCTGGGCTCCCAGGAACCATCGGCCTACCCAGCGTGGCCTTGACCAGGCACCATTTCGAATGGGTTTGCGCAAGCATTGACCAGGCATAATGGCACCTGTTGTGTCTCCCAGGCAATTGGAGACCCCTAGGTGGTTGGTGACAGGCAAAGGTGGCATCATGGCTCTCCCTCTGGCACCCGGGCACCTTGACACTATCACACTGCCACTGGAAGGGGCACTGCCATGGTAGCACTGCTGAAGGTTAATTGAGCCAGTAATCATTGAGCCTGTTAGCACCAGTGATTGAATGACACCAATCGTTGCTGTTCTAGAGGGATATGTCCAGGAAGAATATGCGGGGATTTCAAAACCACAATCAACTCAGTATTGTGAGCTGACTATAATCATACAATCATAGAATCTACAGTACAGGAGGAGGCCATTCCACCCATCTAGTCTGCACTGACACTCCGAAAGAGCACCACACCTAGGCCCATGCCCCCTACCCTATCCCCGTAACTTCACCAAATCTTTTGGACACTAAGGGGCAATTTTCCATGGCCAATTCACCTAACCTGCACATCTTTGGACAGTGGGAGGAAAACGGAGCACCCGGAGAAACCCACGCAGGCACGGGGAGACTGTGCAAACTTCACACAGTCACCCAAGGTTGGAATGGAACCCGGGTTCTTGGCATTGTGAGGCGGCAGTTCTAACCACTGCCACCATGCCGTTTATTGAAGATTTATTCGCTGGACTCTCAGGAGGCCAACATTTCAGCAAAATAGATCGTTCTCAAGCATCTCTACAGATGAATGTGGCTGCAGAGTCACAACGGTTACTACCAATGTGACACATAAAAGTCTCTTTTGTTATCAGAGATTTCCATTTGGGATAAGTTTGGCACCTGCTCTTTTATAGAGATCATGATCAACCTCTGAGTGGGCTATCTGGTGTGCAATGTTATCGAGATGACATTCTTATTACAGGTTCAAATGATGAAGAACATGTGAGGAATTTGGAAGCTAATTTGCACATTTGCAAAATCGCAATCTTCAAGTCAAGAAAGAAAAGTGTGATTTAAAAAAATCTTCTATCAACTATCTGGGTCATATAATTGACAGAGATGGTTCACATAAAGAACCAGAGAAGATGGCTCAGATCTTAGAAGTCCCACACACAGAAAGTGATGCAGTTCATATCATTTTTAGGATTGGTCAATTATTATGGCAATTTCTTTTCTAACTTAGCAATGAGGCTGAAGCCATTACACAATTTGTTTTGTATCAAACAAGCTTGGCACTGGACCAAAGAATGTGAAAACATTTATCAAAATATCAAAGAAGTTATAAAGAAGTCAGAATTATTAGTCCATTACAATCCAAAACTGAGGTTACAGCTTGCTTGCGACGTATCCTATGGGATTGGCGCAGTTGTCTCACACATAACGCAGGAGAGGAACGACCAATAGTATTTGCATCTAGAACATTAACTAGTGATGAGTCGAACGATGCTCAACCATGATGTGGAGATGCCGGCGTTGGACTGGGGTGAGCACAGTAAGAAGTCTTACAACACCTGGTTAAAGTCCAACAGGTTTGTTTCGATGTCACTCGAAACAGCGCTCCGAAAGCTAGTGACATCGAAACAAACCTGTTGGACTTTAACCTGGTGTTGTAAGGCTTCTTACCATGCTCAACCAGATCAAGAAGGTTTGAGCATAATTTTCAACAGAAGAAGGTACCACCATTACCTTTATGGATAGCATTTTACACTTTTGACTGGCATTCAGTGCTTAATTACGACCTTTGTGCCATATAAGGATATGCCTTCTTTAGTCGATTGCAAAGATGGTCTTTGATCTTGTCGGCACATGATTATGACATCCAGTATCATAAGTACGCATGTAAATGTGGACACTATCTAGACTGCCAATACAAGTCAAACCAGATCAAGAAGTGAAACAAGAATCAGATGAAACTTTTGTTAATATCTTCTGTGGGATTCACCGTCGACGGGATCCTCCACTTCGCCGGCAGTGCACCCATCTTAATCTCAGGTTTAGAAGGATATATCCAGTGATGGAGGAGGTTATAGATATGATCCAAAAGGCACTGTAACAAACATGCACCGAAGGAATCAGGTCCGACATCACTCAGCATCTTGAGCTGACAGTTCAGAGTGGAGTTCTGCTGTGGAGCATTCGAGTGATAATTCCGCTGCATCTACGAAACAGAGGGCTGGATTCTCCGATTTTCAGGCTATGTCCTGATGCCGGCGTGGGAACGGTGGCATTTTACGACCGAAAATTCGGTGCAAAATGGCCACCGATCCTCCATTTGGTGGGGGGATAGCAGGCAGGCAGCGTAGAGCACCTGGCTCTAGCTGCCGATATGGCCGGAGAATTGATGGGTCCATGGCGGCGCATGCGCAGTGCGGCGGCCTACAGTGATGTGCCATGCAACGTGGCGCCGCACGCAAGTGGACCCAGCCTGCCAAATAGTGTCCCCCCTTTGGCCGGCTCGCATCCTCGGATCACGCCCCAACAGTGCCCCCAACCCCTGCCAAAGTCCACCCTGCCCGCGGATCAGCTCTACCCCAACTGTGGCAGTGCTGTACTGAGTCCGCAGCTGCCATGCTGAGTTCCCGACAAATAATAGCATGTGAGACCCTCACCGTCGGGAACTCGGCCGGTCGGGGGCGGAGCATCGGGGGAAGGCCTCAGGCAATGTCCTGAGGCTGTCGATACAGTGTGCGGCGTACTCCTAGAGTGCACTGCTTTGGAGGGGGCGGAGCATCGCAAAAGCGGCGCAGCCCCCGATTTCGGCACGAATGTTGATTCACCGGCCGATCGCCGAACGAGATTTCGGCATCAGCGACTGGAGAATCCCACTCAGAATCTTTGAACAGTTACATGAAAGACATCCTGGTGTGGTTAGGATGACAAAATCATGTTCGGCGATCGGCCGGAGAATCAACATTCGTGCCGAAATCGGGAGTTGGCACAGAGCTCCTTCTGGTGTCCGGGATTAAATTCTCAGATTGAGGAGAAGGCGGGGCTCTGCCAATCCTGAGTTTACATTAAGGAATGCTCCATCCATGTAACCTTAGCATCAGTGGGAAGGGCCCACACATCCATTCCTGAGAAATCATATTGATTAAGCAGGTCCAGTTGAGGGGTATATGTTCCTGATGATGGTCGGCGCACACTCAAAATGGCCAGGGTTCCCAATTCTGGAGTCCACAACAACTGAACAAATAATTGAGAGATTAGATGAGGTATTCACAAGGTTCGGAAGGCTGGAGCAACTTGTGAGTGGCAATGGGACACAATTTACATCAACAGTGAGTTTGAAGTTTACTTAAAGGAGATTGGTATCCGTTATATTAAATCTGCTTCATATCACAAAGCAACCAACGGGTTGGCCAAGCGCTTTGTGCATTTGCTCAAACACACAGTAAAGGCGCCAAGAGATTAAAATTCTTTCCCCAAATGTGTTAACTTCCTAATGTCATATCGAGATTCTGCATTCAACAATGCAAAGCTACTATTCAAGGGGAATAGTCACTACAAAAATTGTCAGGACTATCATCAAGTGAACAGTAAAACACTTCCGTGATGTCAAAGAGCCAGATTCCTGAACGTCGGATATTACCTGAACGAGACAGACGTCCTCCAAAGAGACTATCTTACTGATGTATATATGTAGAAATAGCATGATGATTTAATGTAATGAATATTGTATTGGAACTGTAGTTTAAGTGTTTAAAAGAAAAGTCGTTGGCACTAATGGAGTAAAGGGGGAGAGGTGTTGTATATTTGAGTGACACTATGGCTGGTGAAATGTCATGTGATACACAGTGACGTCAGCGGAGCCTTTTGTGGGCTTTTCGGGAGATCATCACTTTATTATGTAGAAGCAACATTTCTGAATAAACCCTCCAATATGTTTTTATGAACTTATAGGGTGCCACCTCTACTTCTTTTTCTCTCTGATGCAACACCAAATATATAGCATGAACAAAAATATAAGTAACCCAAAGCTTGTTAAGAAGGCCAGGCCTGGGGTGGGATTCTCCGACCCCCCACCGGGTCGGCGAATCCCACCCCGCCACTCCAACGGTGGTTGCTGTATTCTCCGGTGCCGGTTTTCGGGCGGGGGCAGGGATCACGCCACGTCGGTCGGGGGCCATTGGCTGTGGCCCCCCCCCCCAGCAATTCTCCGGGCCCCGATGGGCCGAGCGGCCGTCGGTTTCTGGTTAGTCCCGCCGGCGTGGATTGGACATGGTCCCACACGATGGGACCTGGCTGGAAGGCCGGCTGGTGCGGTCTTTGGGGGAGCGCGGGGGGATCCGGCGCCGGGGGTGGCCCCCACGGTGGCCTGGTCCTCGATTGGGGCCCACCGATCTGCCGGCGGGCCTGTGCCATGGGGGCACTCCTTCATTCCACACCAGCCCCTGTAGGGCTCCACCATGGCTGGAGCGGCGAAGACCCCCCTGTGCATGCATCAGAATACGCCGGCCGGTCTGCGCATGCGCTAAACCACGCCGGCGGTTCTGTGCATGCGCTAACTCGCGCAGTCCCTTCGGCGCCGGCTGGTGCGGTGCCAGCCCCTCCGGCACCGGCTTAGCCCCTCGAGTTGCGGAATTCTCCGCACTTAACTTCCAGTTGGCCCAACGCCGGAGTGGTTCGCGCCGTTCTTGGAGCCGGCGTTGGGCCAATTCGCCAATTGCAGTGAATCCCCCCCTAGTCTCCAGTTTTCTTGTACCTGCTTTCCACTGCACCAAGGCCTTTCTCCATCAAGTCCATGTGGTAGCTGGTGTGCAACGGTCGCCCCATAGTAAGGAACTCACGCACCGGCATCTTCCATCCCTTAAAATGAAATTCAGGACCTGGAATGCCAGGACCCCCTTGTGGACAACCCCACAGTGGTGTCCTGCTATCATTGCCTGGGAGCTCATGCATTTCAACATTGTCGTCGCTTTCCAAAGTGGGACCCTGCGAACAGGGGAATGTGAGCTCAAGGAACAAGGTGGCGGTTACTCCTTCTTCTGGAAGCCACGGGGTTGGCTTCATCATTAGAAATTAACTAGTTGGCCATCTCAGAGACTCTCCTTGCAGGATAAACTGACACCTCATGACCCTTTGATTCACCCTAGTCCAGAACCAGCGCGCAACAGTCCTCAGCTCTTATGCTGGAAGCTACAGAAAAGTAATTTTACTCCAGCCTTGAACGTCACTTGGTCCCAGTCCCAATGGGCAACAAACCGGTCCTCCTTGTTGACTTCAATGCCAAGGCTGGAAAGGGCACAGACCTCTGGGAGGTGTAATTGACAAAGAAGCGATAGGGAAATCCAACACCAATGGTATCCTACTCCTGACAAAATGCCGACATCACGACCTTGTCATAATCCTTATAGATATCTAGCTATGTTTGACAGCTCTTGACCATATCAAAAGCAGGGCTTTCTTTACTGCCACGTCACCCATCCTGTTCGGCAGACTTCAAAACAAGCCACCTGATCCCATTCATTTTACCCGAAGTTAAAGACACAGCCCCGAAAGATAACTGTCTTGTAAATCTCATATTTGTAAGAATAGGTTGAATGTCAATAGGTCTGATTGTCCTTTCTCACCCTTTTTACAAGTTGCAACGGAATGCATATTAAACATCGTAAGCCCTATAATTGCAGCACTGTCAATGCTAGTGGAATCTAATGGGTCCAGGGATCATAGCGCAAAGCAGACTAAATGGTACATCTACAATTTGGCATTTAAACCCATTTTCAAATCGGCCTTAATTGCACGCGCATTTAGCATTTACAAAGAGATGCAATGTTGTTAGCAAGCCTAACCACCCTTAAATTTTGGTAATTGTTGGTTTGCTATTTAGGTATGTCATTTCTGAAATTAAATTACAGCTTAAAATGTGACTCAGCAGTGAAACTATCAAAGTACATTTTACGGCCCAAAAATCAACCAGTTCCTAATATTTATCTGGGAAGAGAAAACTACTGGTGCAAATAAATAAGAGGTTGGCAAACAATCACCTTCATTTACAAATTTACAAGGGCAACTTCAAAATGAAAGATTATTTTAAAATTAACAACAGTGTAAGCAATACTGGTGGCCTGTCACCGATGAAGGATTGTTTTACAATAATCCTCGCAAAAGCCTGCAGCGATGCTATCAACAGAGGTAAAGTGTTGATTTCTGCGCTGTTCCCCAGCTGGCTTTGTGGCGTTAACCAGGCAGTTGGGAATGGGGAATAATCCAGCAATCTCTGATGCTAACTTTCTACAGTCACTTTCAATGGCTAGCAAGAAGCACTGACCCAATAGTGACCGGCCACAAACAAACAAGGCAGTAATTATGTGATGGCAGCAAACACCCCATTTTCCATCATTCCATCTCATTTGCACTGATTTACAATCAGACGAGTGTAAAATGGATTCCTGGGTTGCTAGGTGACATGGAGAACATGAAAAATAACTTAAAGAGCCCTACATTGAAGATTCACAGGTGCAGTTAATAGCTGATTACTCTGTCATTTTTTTGTTGTTACCAAATACATTTTGCTCTAGCTCCCAACCTTCCGACTACGTGAAGAGAATATTACTTCTACTGCATCTGCTAGGTGTTAAAATGTTATACGCGGTTATAATTTAAATTGTTTTTTGTCAGAAAGTCATCAATTTGGTGATGATTTTTCATTTTTTAGGGTGGAGGTGTTTTAAAAACTGAATTTATAAGATTGTTACGTTTTGGAACTGTCTGTATAATTTGGAGTGAAATGGAGGAATGAAAGGTCATGTGACCTGTTCTGAATTCTGCCCAATGACAAATGGATGGATTGGCCTTTAAAGGTTAAAAGGAGGCCCAGATTGTTTCACTGGGAAGAGGTGCAAGACGTATACAATGAGAACAAGATATATACAGGAGAATCTTGTCAGTCTCCAAGTCTCACATGGAGATGTTAGGAGTAGCACATCTTATAAACAGCTATGCTTTAAACTGTCTTTCTAATTCCAAGATACAATTCCAAGATACAATTGAGTTGAGGATGCTAGAGGATAGTTACTTAGCATTTCCACCATGCGATTCCCTTGGAGATGCACTTTGAGAGGGGAAACAAGCCATTAGTACTAACCTCAGTACTAGCCTAAGATATCACTAAAAATGCGCATTTCATTCTTCAGGAATCTAAGTGAGAGAGAGAGTAGGAGGTTAGAAACATCCAGCCCTGCACCTGAAGCAGAGAAAATGCTAATCCTATTGTTCGTCACACAGAATATGGGTGGAAGTTCATGCTCTGATTTAGGAGTGAGTTCCACATAGAATTTACAGTGCAGAAGAAGGCCATTCGGCCCCTTGAGTCTGCACTGACCCTTGGAAAGAGCACCCTACTTAAGCCCATGCTTCCACCATATCCCCATAACCCAGTAACCCCACCTAAGCTTTTGGACAGTAAGGGGCAATTTAACATGGCCAATCCATCTAATGTGCTCATCCTTGGATTGATGAGACTGAGTTTGTGAGAATCTAACGGAGGCTGGAATATTCACCTAGAGTGAAGGAACTTCCAGGGTATCCTTCACAGAGAAAGTCAGTTTTGGGGATTAGCAGTTTTGGCTGGGAAAGAAAAAGGAAGCAGGTAATAAGGACTGGAGAATAATTTTGAACTAGTTCCAGGAGAATAAAATGTCCACTTAAAAAACAGCAAGAAATATAATCATTGTGTGCAGTTTTTAGTCATTTTGAATGTTACATGAGGGATCTTTCTGTAGTTGAAAGTATAAGATGCTTCACTGTGGTCGGCAGGTTGGCACAGTGGTTAGCACTGCTGCCTCACAGCACCCCTGTTCAATTACAGCTTTGGGTCACTGTGGAGTTTGTATGTTCTCCCAGTGCCTGCGTGGGTTTCCTCCGGGTGCTCCAGTTTTCTCCCACAGTCCAAAGATGTGTGAGTTAGGTGGATTGGCCATGTTGAATTGCCCCTTGGCATCCAGAGATGTGCAGGCTAGCTTACAGGGATAAGGCGGGTGGATGGGGGAGTGGACATGGGTAGGGTGCTATTTCAAAGGGTTGGTGCAGACTTGATGGGTTGAATGGACTCTTTCTCCACTGTAGGGATTTAATGATTAATAATTGATAGTCAATGCTACTTTTAGTTTGTTTATTGCAGTTAAAGTCATAAAACTTGTAATTTTATCATGTGATCGTTCCAGACATCACTGGAAATGCAAACATCTTTTAAAGCATCAATGATTTCTACAGGGTTCGTAACACATTTCCTTCCTCCATGCAATGTTTTCTCCTGCAGTGTAAGAGGTGCAACTAAAGTGAGAAAGTAAAACTGGCAAAATGCACATCGAGTAGTAAATGGATGTAGAATTAAAAGAGAGAGCAAACAAGACATTACCAGGCAGGCATTACTAAGGAATAATGTAGACATAAAGGAGTATGAACTGGCCATATAGTCTCTCAAGCCTGTTCCACCACCCTCATTAGATTACGCCTAACTGAATAACTGATTAATCTGAATAACTCCTTATAGACATGACTGCCTTTGTTCCTTAATGCCTTTAGTTAACAGTGATCTATCAATCAGATCTAGCATCAACTCTCACTTGCAGAATATAGAACATGGAACATACAGTGCAGAAGGAGGCCATTCGGCCCATCGCATCTGCACCAACCCACTTAAGCCCTCACTTCCACCCTATCCCCGTAACCCAATAACCCCTCCTAACCTTTTTTGGGGGATACTAAGGGCAATGTAGCATGGGCCAATCCACCTAACCTGCACGTCTTTGGACTGTGGGAAGAAACCGGGGCACTCGGAGGAAACCCACGCACACACGGGGAGAATGTGCAGACTCCACACAGACAGTGAGTCAGCGGGGAATAATCTAAATTTCTACCACCCTTTGTGAATAGACGTATATCCTAATATCATTCTGGGAAAGCCTGGCTCTTTATGCCATGTCCCCTCGTTTAAGTTTCCCCAAATAGCAGAAATATTTTCTCATTCTATTTACCACATCAATTTTCCTTAGCACCTCAAAAACATCGATCGAATCCCCCCTTAACTTTCTAAACTGCAGCGGAGACAACCTGAACTTGTAATTTAACGCGTGGAGGCCAGGTTAGCAATCGGGCAAACCTACACTGCCGTAAGCCGAACGTCAACATATTTCTCAGGTGCGCTGCCCAGGGTACCTATGGCCGCTCTATCTCGGGGGCGTGGGAGGGGATTCCCCCTTGTTTGTCCCTCTGCGTTCCTCCCAAGTTACTGCACACACTGCCTGTATCAGGTCTCAACGATTCAGAGGTGGAAACCTACGTTTTGATTTAAGATGTATTTGTCTTGTATTTCATGGCTGGTCTCTTCTCCTATTTACTGTGAAGCAAAACACCTGAACACCACCATTTAAACATTTTACGAGGTATTTTACTGCCGAATGGTAGGGGTCCGAAATAAATAATATTGCTGGCAGTAATCCCATGACATGCTCATGAAATGCTTCCCTTTGTAATATTTATCAACAGGCTGTGCAGCTCTTTAGGAATTTCAGAGCATTCGAAAATCATTTCTCTTATAAAAAAGCATTCTGCTGCTTTCTTGGGTTGCTCGTTTGGAATTTCAAATACGGCCTTGCTGAATTTGGTGCATTTGAGTGCTGTAGTGAGAGTTTGGTGACTGAGGGAGTATAAGGGTTCATTATTATCCAAAGTCTAGTCTTTCTTTTATTTAGTTAATTAACTTAAAAGTTGCTGTTTGGTTTAGACCTTTTATATGGTCTTACTCTAATTTAACAAATAGGGAAATATTTTTGGATATGTGTTTATGCCATTTTTAATCTTTTGGTTTTTCTGTGTTTTTTGTGAGTTTATGACCTGCACGTTTATCTACACCTGCAGGGTTAAGCCAGCATCCGCTACTGACACTGGTGTGATGCTGGGTGTGAAAACCAAGGAAAAGAACATAAAGGAACTGATGGATAAAACAAAAGTGGGGAGTGCCCCAAAACAACGAGTAGAGCACAGCCCAAACAGAACGAGAAAGGAAACAAAAACTTATCACAAACCTGTCAAATTAAAGCGTGAGAATCGGGGTCGATGAGGCAATCCAACCCCTGCGGTGCCCACCGAGCATGGAAGGCCTCAAGTGTGCCCGTGGACACTGCATGCTCCCGCTCCAGGGACACCCGGCCGCGAACGAGGCCGCAGAAGATGGGCTGACAGTCAGGCGGGACAACCCCCTCGGTCACCAGTTGCCTAGACCTATAAATGGCAAGTTTGGCCAGGCCCAGGAGCAGGTTCACGAGGAGGTCCTCCGCCTTTCCTGCCCCCCCCCCCCCCCTCTGCACCGGATGTCCGTAGATCAGGAGCGTGGGGCTGAAGTGCAAAGAAAACCTCAACAACAACGTTGTCAAGAAACGAAAAAGGGGCTGCAGCCTAGGACAGACAACATAAACGTGCTCCATGGTCCCCACCAGGCCGCAAAAGTGGCAGATCTCTGGCAGAGCCGTGAAGTGATTTAAGCGATAATTGCACGTCACTGCCATGCGCAACACCCTCCACCCGAGGTCCCCTAGTTTTATGGGGAGGACACCTCCGTAGAGGGACCTCCAGTAGGGACCACTGCCGCCGGACTGCAATGAGGCACGCCAAGGCGTGTCCGGGCGGCGGGCAAGGGCAAGGAGGTGGAAAGTGTGTAACAGCAGGCCGTACAGGAAACCCCTCCGCGCAGTGCGAAAGGGCACGGAGGGTATTTCCGCGAGGTGGCTGGGACTGTGGGGCATCAGCACCCGGGGATGGTTCCGGGGTTTGGGACCAATGTGGAATTCCGTCCGAGCAGGGGTCCGCTCAGACGGGATACCACCGCACCGTCTCAAGTCCAAGTGTGCTTACGGGGCCGAGCACGGCCGTTTTGAGGCCTTGGACAGCTTTGGCCGCGCACCGGACAGACACAGCTCCACGCCTGGCAAGCTCATAGGGTGTCATCCAGCCCGCCCCTCCGCCACCCAGCACGTCCCCGATCCTGGTCACCCCGGCATCCACAGCCCTCTGCTCTTCCAGCCACCTGAATGGATATTGGTGGAGGTGCGGATTCCTGAGCAGAGGCTCCCTTACGACAGCCACTACTTCTGACGGGGGAGAGCTGCGGCGCGTGGCGACCGTGTTCCAGATTTGAGAAGGTCTTGGTACAAGACGGGCAGCGGCAACAAAGAGTTCCGAAGACCATTCCGGTCAACGAACAGGAGCTGCACGTCGTAGTTCAGGCCGTGCACCTGACGGAAGAAATACGTTGCCAGGTATCGCTGCACAGTCTGAAGGTGGAAAGCCGCAATCTGGGTGCGAAGGCACACCAGCGCCAAACCGCCCTCTGCAATCGGGAGACTCAAGACCTCCGCAGCGACCCAGTGCAATCCTTTGTCCCACAAGAACCGAAGCAGGGTTTTCTGGATGCGTGTGACAAAGTCAGTGGGAGGAGTCAAAGTGACCAGCCGATACCACAGCATAGAGGCGATCCGCTGGTTTATGACGAGAACTTGACCTCTGTGGGACAGCACTCGGAGTAGTCCTGTCCAGCGTCACAGGCGAGTGGTGACCTTGGTCTCCAGTTCCTGCCAGTTCGCCGGCCAGGCTTCCTCTGCCGGGCAAAGATGGACTCCCAAGGAGAGGATGTTGGTCCGACTCCAGCTAAAGGGCCTGAGCTCCTCCGGGAGGGAGTCCATCTGCCATGGACCGACCAGGAGTCCAGAACATTTAGCCCAGTTGATCCTAGCAGAGGACCCGGCGGAGTACACAGCCTGGCACTCTCGCATCCTCCACAGGTCACCGGGGTCAGTGAACATGAGGAGCACGCCATCAGCGGAAGCCGAGAGGACCACCGCCATGTCTGGCTCGCGCAGAACCAGCCCCGACAACCTCCTCCGCACGAGGCACGGGAAAGGCTCCACACATAGAGAATAAAGTTGCCCGGACAAGGGGCAGCCCTGACGCACCCCTCTCCAAAAGCGAAGGGGCGCTGTCAGGGACCAATTCACCTTAATCAGGCACTCTGTATAGTAATCGGATCCAGGCGACGAAATGCGTCCCAAACCCGAAAGCTCGCAGAGTCCCGAGTAAATACTCGTGCCCCACCCTGTCGAACGCCTTCTCCTGGTCAAGAGACAGGAAGGCGCTCGACATACCAGTCCTCTGGGTAAAATGAATAACGTCCCGGACCAAATAGACGTTATCGTAAATGGTTCGGTCCGGGACTGTGTAGGACTGGTCAGGGTGAATCATGTGGCCCAGCACTGGGCCAAGGCGTAAAGACATCGCCTTGGCAAAGATTTTGTAGTCCGTGCTGAGGAGGGAGACCGGTCGCCAGTTTTTAAGCAGGCGGCGATCCCCCTTCTTGGGCAGCAGGGCAATGACGGACCTGCGCCACGAAAGGGGCATCTTCCCGGTCGCAATACATTCCCCCAGGACCCCCGCATAGTCGCTCCCCAGGACGTCCCAGCACGCCCTGAAGAACTCCACAGTCAGCCCGTCCAGCCCTGGGGTTTTGCCCCGTGACAAGCTGTCCAGGGCGCCGGTCAGCTCTTGGAGGTTGATGATTTGATCGAGCCTCCCGACGTCCCCCGGGCCGACCTGCAGCAGTTCCTCCCACAGAATTCTGCAAGCATCCTCGCTGGACGGATCCGGAGAGAAGAGGTCAGAATAAAAGTCCCTAATCAGGGTCCTGACCACCTCCGGATCCGAGACGAGGGACCCGTCGTCGGCCAGCAGCGTAGAAATCTGCCGACGGGCCCGCGTCCGTGACCGCACATATTCGCCGCGGGACCCGGCAAGTTGCAGGTCCCGCAGCGCGCCCTTCTTTTCTCTGTACACCTGCCCCAGTGCCGGGTCCTCATCGGGCTGAGCAAGACGTGACTCCAGATCGAAGAGTTCCTCAGCCAATTTGGCGATCGTGGAGTTCCGCCCTGCCGCAGACCGCTTTGTGTACCCCTGACAGAAGGCGCGGATCTGAGTCTTGCCCATGTCCCACCATAGCCTCAAGGAGGGGTAGCCACCCCGCTTCCTTCTCTAGCCGGCCCAGAAACGGCGAAACGAGTCCAGGAACCGCTCGTCCTCCAGCAGCAGGTTGTTAAAGTGCCAGTACGCGGACCGTGTCTGAGCACGGGACAGGGCGAGCCCCGCCCACACCATGTGGTGGTCTGAGCACGGCACCTGCTCCATGGACGCCGTCGGAACGCTGGGCAAGTACGTCTTGGAAATATAAAGACGGTCGATTCTGGACGCTCTGAACGGAGGGCACACAAAAGTGTACACCCGCAATTCAGGATGGAGAGTCCGCCAGATGTCCACCAAGTCGAAGGACCTAACCAGGTCCCTCAACTTCACCACAGCCGCTGAGCTGCGCTGGACTCCATGGCGGTCCTTGTCCTGGAGGGTGCAATTAAAATCCCCTCCGAGGATGATGCACTCGCCCACCGGGATGGTGCCTAGAAGAGTGGACACTTTTTCGTAAAACGTCGCCTGCTGCGGCCCGAGCAGGGGAGCAGGACATTCACAAAGTGAAGCACACATCCCCGACGCGGACTGTTAAGTGCAATAGACAGCCTGGCACTGGCTCCTTGACCCCCAACATCTCCGGCTGAAAATGTGGAGCCAACAAGATAGCCACCCTGCCCGAACGTGGGGCCAGGTGACTCATGAAGTCTCCTCCTTGCCACTCCAGGTTTCCACTGAGCTTCGTCACCCGGAATGGCTTGGGTTTCCTGCAGGAAGCACACCCCGTACTTACCGTCCCGAAGGATAGAGAAAAACTGGAAACGGCGATGTGCGTCCTTGCTGCCTTTGATGTTGAGGCTGGCTATGGTTACCTCCATGTCAGAAGTAGTGTGTATCCGTCACCAATCACCTCAGTGCACAGAGGGAGTGGAGGTTCAACGCCCCCACCACTCCCTCAGGAGCCCCGCGAGGAAGAGAACAGCTTAGCACTGCTCCCCCTGGTCCTGATCGGAATCCTGTGCCTCTCTGGCATAGACGCGGGCGGACTTGAGGAGCAGCCCCAGATTTCCCCAGCTGTCCAGGGCTAGCCACACACAATCCTGGTGACTGTGATGTGTTTTCAAAAATGCTCAGAGTTCTCCTGAGGAGATGAGGGGAGACTCGGTGCCCGGTGTAAGGGCGCCCTCTGCCTCGCTGCAGAGAGCATCTAAATCCTCCTCCTCACCCGTCACCGAGCAGCCTTCCTCCTGCGAGCAGTCACCACCTGAGCCGGAGTCCCCCGCCACATGGAGTGTGGCGGGCAAAACGGGCCCACCGGCTAGCCCTAGGCCCGAGTCAATCCCACCCCCAGGATCGTCCTCAGGCGGGTTCCTCACAGGCTCCCCCCGCGATTCAGGGTCTGTGGGTGGCGGCGGCTCCGACCCTGCCACCACCGTCGATACCGAGCCCTTGGAGAGACCCGGGAAAATCCCCGGGAACAGCTCCGGGATGGAACCTGGGCTCCCTGGCATCGTTTGCACGGTTGTGGTGAGCATGGAGCCTTCCTCGCCGTCGCCCGCCCATGACCCGAATATATAGGGGCTCTGGTGGCTGCCGCCGGCCCCCGGCGATGAACAAAAGGAGATGACCGGGGAGTAAAACTCCACCGGGCGGAACGAGCCCTTGGGGGTCACGTCTCCGCCCGACCCCAGGCCTCCCTGCTCGGGGGATGACGGCAGCTCGGACGCCTGAGTGACCTTGGAGACCGCTCTGGCTTTCTTTTTGATGGGGCTGGGCGTCAGGGTGATGGGAATAAACACCGGAGACACCCAACACCACTCGCCCGGGGTGGGGGCAGCGAGACCCACCACCTCCGCCGGCTCAGACAGGCGACACTTGCGGGGGACAGTTCCATCTTGCTGCAGGACCTCCGCCGTTGGAGGGCGCTGGGCCGCATCGCCCCCCTCCGCATCACCCAGTTCCTGGGGCCGTGGCGAGGCCTCAAGCTCGAGGCCAAACACAGGATCCCCACCGCTCCCCGGAGCCCGTGTGGTGGTCTCTCCGGGCCCCTCATGTTGTTGTGAGGCAGCGGTAACCCGAGGTGAGGCTGTGGCCTTGGAATTGATTGAAACGGGTAAGGGCTCAGTACCCGTGATGGGGCCAAGGAGTGAATGGGTCCTTTCCGACTGCCGTGCCGTCTTCTTTTTTGCCTTTTTAGGCTGCCTCTGGTCCAGCGGAGGCTTCCCCCCCCCACCCCCCCCACCCCCACCCCCACCCCCCCCCCCGCCAGCAGCCACGGTGTTATCGGGTCCGGCTGCTGGGCAGGTGATGAGGTGGTAGAGGGGGGCAGTGCCAGCTGCAGCCACCGCGGAGGTAGTGTTGACGGCTGCCGTTAGGGTGGGGCAGTGCCGGTGATTATGCCCAGCCCTCTGCAGGCATGGCGTCCGCCAACCAAAATACCTTGTGGTCCTCCCCTTGGTGGGTGACCACAAAACCTCCTTTGGTGACCTCCTCCCAGGTCAGGCAGATAAAAACCTGTCGCCGGAAGGAGTATATATGACGGAGGGAGGGGTCCCGAAGGCCGAGCGTCAGCGGCGCCACCCCGAACCTGACCTCCCCCAGTAAGTAGAGATGGAGGAGGAGGAGCTCAGTGGGAAGGTAGAACAACACGCTCGGCGGTGGCCTCCAGCGGGTCCACCGCCACGTGTGTCCCGCCCACCGTGAGCCCCCCTTCCAGGGCCCGGTGGACCGCCTGCTCGGCCCGCAGGAAAAACACGGCCTTGCCATACATCCACGAGGCAGCTACGATTGCCGAGAGGCCGACAACCGCGGCCATCGCACGGGTGCACGCCTCGATGGTCATTGTGGGGTGGGCATAGCACTTCACCCCCAGTCGCCGCGTTAGTAGGTGGAAGGGCGTGGGAGCCGCAGAGGCAGCGGAAGGTCGAGAGGCTGCCACCCCCGCAAAGTGCTTGGCCGGCCTGCCCCTGGCAGAGTGCAGGATGCTCCAGAGGTGCTGGCCACGCCCACCCCTGGTACGACCCGGCCGTGTGTAAAACAATTAAAGGGGAAAGGAGGTAGGGACGTGACACATTACGTACAGGCGCCATAAGGGAATGTGCTGCAGCGCAGTGGGGCAGCATTCTTCAGCCCTGGAGGGGCCCAAGCTAATGTCCAAAACTGCCCCACACGCGCCACAGGTGGTAATAAGGCGGACGGATGATGCTCTTCAGCCCTGCAGGGTCCCAAAACAAAGTATTTTGTTGCAGCCCCAGGTGGTCCCACTCCCACCTCAGGCAGAGGGGTGGGAGGACAGAAGGCTGGCAGCAGGGTCTTCACCCCAGGAGGTGGGCACAGCACCAGAGCCTAGCTGGTCCCACTCCCACCTCAGGCAGAGGGGTGGGAGAACAGAAGGCTGGGCCTGTAGTCCCAGCTGGTCCCACTCCCACCTCAGGCAGAGGGGTGGGAGAACAGAAGGCTGGGCCTGTAGTCCCAGGTGGTCCCACCTCCACCTCAGGCAGAGGGGTGGGAGGACAGAAGGCCGGGCCTGCAGCCCCAGGTGGTCAGGCAGAGGGGTGGGAGAACAGAGTCAGGCAGCAGGGCCTTCACCCCAGGAGGGGGCCTGCAGCACCAGGCCTCAGGTATTCCCCCTCCCACCACAGGCACAGGGCTGGGAGGGCAGAAAGTAGGGCAGGTAAAGGGTGGGGATTAGGCAGGATACTGTGCAGTATTCACCTTCAAGTTGTTTGGTTTAGAAGAAGGTGAATTTTCAATCAGCTTTAAACAAAAGTTCTACTTGTAGGTACTTGCAGCTGGAGCGTGTTAATTAGTTAATTAGATTAGGCCAGTTTCCAGAGGCTAGATTCACAGTATAAAAGTGACCCACCTACAGTGCAGACTTTGTTTGCACCGAGTGCTGAATTTGGTGCATTTGAGTGCTATAGTGAGAGTTTGGTGACTGAGGGAGTGCTGAATTTGGTGCATTTGAGTGCTATAGTGACAGTTTGGTGACTGAGGGAGTGCTGAATTTGGTGCATTTGAGCGCTATAGTGAGAGTTTGGTGACTGAGGGAGTGCTGAATTTGGTGCATTTGAGTGCTATAGTGACAGTTTGGTGACTGAGGGAGTGCTGAATTTGGTGCATTTGAGTGCTATAGTGAGAGTTTGGTGACTGAGGGAGTGCTGAATTTGGTGCATTTGAGTGCTATAGTGACAGTTTGGTGACTGAGGGAGTGCTGAATTTGGTGCATTTGAGTGCTATAGTGAGAGTTTGGTGACTGAGCGAGTTAGGTGAGGAGGGAGTAAGGTGCTCCTTTCATTTAGTTTCCTACATTTCCGCAAAGAGCGAGAAGGGAGCCAGGAGTTTACAGAGAGTACAGCTGACTGGGAGCAGAGTCGGAGGGTGAAGGTCCAGTTGGTCCCCAAGGCAGCTATATTCTGTAAGGTAAGAGGGGATGGAGGATAGGCCAGTTGCATGCTCCTCCTGTGGGGTGTGGGTGGTGAGGGATACCACCGGTGTCCCCGCTGACTATACCTGCGGGAAGTGCACCCAACTCCAGCTCCTCAGAGGCCGTGTTAGGGAACTGGAGCTAGAGCTGGATGAACTTCGGATCATCCGGGAGGCAGAGGGGGTTATAGAGAAGAGTTACAGGGAGGTAACCACAGCCAAGGTACAGGACAAGAGTAGCTGGGTTACAGTCAGGAGAAAGAAAACAAATAGGCAGACAGTGCAGGGATCCCTCGTGGCCATTCCCTTTCAAAACAAGTATATTGTTTTGGATGCTGTTGGGGGGGGATGACCTACCAGGGGAAGGCCCTAGCGGCCAGGTCTCTGGCACTGAGTCTGGCTCTGGGGCTCAGAAGGGAAGGGGGGAGAATAAGAAAGCAATAGTAATAGGAGATTCAATGGTTAGGGGAATAGATAGGAGATTCTGTGGTCGCGGGCGAGGCTCCCGGAAGGTATGTTGCCTCCCGGGTGCCAGGGCCAAGGATGTCTCAGATCGTATCTTCAGGATCCTTAAGGGGGAGGGGGAGCAGCCAGAAGTCGTGGTGCACATTGGTACCAACGACGTAGGTAGGAAAAGGGGTGTGGAGGTAATAAACGAGTTTAGGGAGTTAGGCTGGAAGTTAAAAGCCAGGACAGACAGAGTTGTCACCTCTGGTGTTTTGCCGGTGCCACGTGATAGCGAGGCTAGGAATAGGGAGAGAGTGCAGTTGAACACATGGCTGCAGGAATGGTGTAGGAGGGAGGGCTTCAGGTATTTGGATAATTGGAGCGCATTCTGGTGAAGGTGGGACCTGTACAAGCAGGATGGGTTGCATCTGAACCAGAGGGGCACCAATATCCTGGGAGGGAGGTTTTCTAGTACTCTTTGGGGGGGTTTAAATTAATTTGGCAGGGGAATGGGAACCGATTTGTAGTCCAGCAACTACTAAGGTAGCCGATATTCAGGACGCAAAAGCGTGAAGTGAGGCAGTGGGGAAGGGAACACTGACAAAGGAGAGTACTTGCAGGCACAGAGATGGGTTGAAGTGTGTATACTTCAACGCAGGAATCATCAGGAATAAGGTGGGTGAACTTAAGGCATGGATCGGTACTTGGGACTACGATGTGGTGGCCATCACGGAAACTTGGATAGAAGAGGGGCAGAAATGGTTATAGATGTTTCAATAAGATTAGGGAGGGTGGTAAAAGAGGTGGGGGTGGCATTGTTAATTAGAGATAGTATAACAGCTGCAGAAAGGCAGTTCGAGGAGTATCTGCCTACTGAGGTAGTATGGGTTGAAGTCAGAAATAGGAGCGGAGCAGTCACCTTGTTGGGAATTTTCTATAGGCCCCCCAATAATAGAAGAGATGTGGAGGAACAGATTGGGAAACAGATTTTGGAAAGGAGCAGAAGTCATAGGGTAGTAGTCATGGGCGACTTTAACTTCCCAAATATTGAGTGGAAACTCTTTAGATCAAATAGTTTGGATGGGGTGGTGTTTGTGCAGTGTGTCCAGGAAGCTTTTCTAACACAGTATGTAGATTGTCCGATCAGAGGGGAGGCCATATTGGATTTGGTACTTGGTAATGAACCAGGGCAAGTGATAGATTTGTTAGTGGGGGAGCATTTTGGAGATAGTGATGTTGCTCTTTTTAACCTTAGTCTATTTGCTCTGTTTACGTCACCTTTGCTCATGAGTCGCCAGGTATCTTTATGATACCGCCACGTGGTTCAAGTTCAGGTTATGATTAATAACACAGCACACCGCTTAGTTAGGATTAAAACAACGGTCATTTATTATATACAACAAGCAATATTAATACCCTAATACTACTTTCTATATAATAAACCTATCACTACTGGCCAATACTTAACTTAGGAAGAGCCCACCAGGTCAGGGAAATGAATGGCTTGTCCAATCAAATCTGGCCCGCGGGATTCAAAAGGCTGCTACAGGTCGGTGGCTAGGTGTCTCTACCGGATAGCGATCGTTGGATTCAAACTTACGGTGGCCAGTGGCTGGTCTTGCGAAGGTCTCGAGCAGGCGAAGATGAGAGAGAGAGATATCTGAACTTGGACCTTTACTTTTATAGGGCCCAGGGGCTTCCCGCCTCCCGGGGCAGCCCTTGACCCTGAGTCCCAAGTGATTGGATTCTGTCCCCAATCTCTGGGGTCGATGTGTCCAATGGTGAGGCGATTCCTCGAACGGGGGGTGGTCGCTCACCTGTCTTTGTTTCGGCCACTGCAGGCGCCGACAGGTCTGGCCCGGTATTCAATTGCTAATATGTTGCAATTGTTCCCGGGGATAGCCGATTTAACTGTGGATGTCTGAGTAGATTAGGTGCAAACAGTCCTGAATGCAACTGCGGATACCTTGGTTGATGGGCTGTTGATAGCCCTGGGTATCGATCTGGGCTACATTCCCAGAGCTGAATGTGCAAACCTGTCTGCAGCTGCCTGCTTGTGTCTTCTTGGCTGCTTTTCCCAGCAGTCTTTCGGGTTAGCCATTTTAAACTGGGTTTTGGCCAGATTAATCGGAATGCAGCCATTTTACATGGCTACAGTGACCACAATCCTGTGACTTTCACTTCAGTAATGGAGAGGGATAGGTGCGTGCAACAGGGCAAGGTTTACAATTGGGGGAAGGGTGAATATGATGTTGTCAGACAAGAATTGAAATGCATAAGTTGGGAACATAGGCTGTCAGGGAAGGACACAAGTGAAATGTGGAACATGTTCAAGGAACAGGTACTACGTGTCCTTGATATGTATGTCCCTGTCAGGCAGGGAAGAGATGGTCGAGTGAGGGAACCATGGTTGACAAGAGAGGTTGAATGTCTTGGTAAGAGGAAGAAGGAGACTTATGTAAGGCTGAGGAAACAAGGTTCAGACAGGGCGCTGGAGGGATACAAGATAGCCAAGAGGAAACTGAAGAAAGGGAATAGGAGAGCTAAGAGAGGGCATGAACAATGTTTGGCGGGTAGGATCAAGGAAAACCCCAAGGCCTTTTACACATATGTGAGAATTATGAGAATGACTAGAGCGAGGGTAGGTCCGATCAAGGACAGTAGCGGGAGATTGTGTGTTGAGTCTGAAGAGATAGGAGAGGTCTTGAACGAGTACTTTTCTTCTGTATTTACAAATGAGAGGGGCCATATTGTTGGAGAGGGCAGTGTCAAACATACTGGTAAGCTCGAGCAAATACTTGTTAGGAAGGAAGATGTGTTGGGCATTTTGAAAAACCTGAGGATAGACAAGTCCCCTGTGCCTGACGGGATATATCCAAGGATTCTATGGGAAGCAAGAGATGAAATTGCAGAGCCGTTGGCAATGATCTTTTCGTCCTCACTGTCAACCGGGGTGGTCCCAGGGGATTGAAGAGTGGCGAATGTCGTGCCCCTGTTCAAAAAAGGGAATAGGGATAACCCTGGGAATTACAGGCCAGTTAGTCTTACTTCAGTGGTCGGCAAAGTAATGGAAAGGGTCCTGAGGGATAGGATTTCTGAGCATCTGGAAAGACACTGCTTGATTAGGGATAGTCAGCAGGGATTTGTGAGGGGTAGGTCTTGCCTTACAAGTCTTATTGAATTCTTTGAGAAGGTGACCATACATGTGGATGAAGGTAAAGCAGTGGATGTAGTGTACATGGATTTTAGTATGGCATTTGATAAGGTTCCCCATGGTAGGCTTCTGCAGAAAGTAAGCAGACATGGGATAGTGGGAAATTTAGCCAGTTGGATAACGAACTGGCTAAACGATAGAAGTCAGAGAGTGGTGGTGGATGGCAAATATTCAGCCTGGATCCCAGTTACCAGTGGCGTACCGCAAGGATCAGTTCTGGGTCCTCTGTTGTTTGTGATTTTCATTAATGACTTGGATGAGGGAGTTGAAGGGTGGGTCAGTAAATTTGTAGACGATACGAAGATTGGTGGAGTTGTGGATAGTGAGGAGGGCTGGTGTCAGCTGCAAAGAGACATAGATAGGATGCAGAGCTGGGCTGAGAAGTGGCAGATGGAGTTTAACCCTGAAAAGTGTGAGGTTGTCCATTTTGGAAGGACAAATATGAATGCGGAATACAGAGTTAACGGTAGGATTCTTGGCAATGTGGAGGAGCAGAGAGATCTTGGTGTCTATGTTCATACATCTTTGAAAGTTGCCATTCAAGTGGATAGAGCTATGAAGAAGGCCTATGGTGTGCTAGCGTTCATTAACAGAGGGATTGAATTTAAGAGCCGTGAGGTGATGATGCAGCTGTACAAAACCTTGGTAAGGCCACATTTGGAGTACTGTGTACAGTTCTGGTTGCCTCACTTTAGAAAGGATGTAGAAGCTTTGGAAAAGGTGCAAAGGAAATTTACCAGGATGTTGCCTGGAATGGAGAGTAGGTCTTACGAGGAAGGTTTGAGGGTGCTGGGCCTTTTCTCATTAGAACGGAGAAAGATGAGGGGCGACTTGATAGAGGTTTATAAGATGATCAGGGGAATGGATAGAGTAGATAGTCAGAGACTTTTTCCCTGGGTGGAACAAACCATTACAGGGGGACATAAATTTAAGGTGAATGGTGGAAGATATAGGGGGAATGTCAGAGGTAGGTTCTTTACCCAGAGAGTAGTGGGGGCATGGAATGCACTGCCTGTGGAAGTACTTGAGTCGGAAACATTAGGGACCTTCAAGCAGCTATTGGATAGGTACATGGATTACGGTAGAATGATATAGTGTAGATTAATTTGTTATTAAGGGTAGCACGGTAGCATTGTGGATAGCATAATTGCTTCACAGCTCCAGGGTCCCAGGTTCGATTCCGGCTTGGGTCACTGTCTGTGCGGAGTCTGCACATCGTCCCCGTGTGTGAGTGGGTTTCCTCCGGGTGCTCCGGTTTCCTCCCACAGTCCAAAGATGTGCAGGTTAGGTGGATTGGCCATGATAAATTGCCCTTAGTGTCCAAAATTGCTCTTAGTGTTGGGTGGGGTTACTGGGTTTTGGGGATAGGGTGGAGGTGTTGACCTTGGGTAGGGTGCTCTTTCCAGGAGCCGGTGCAGACTCAATGGGCCGAATGGCCTCCTTCTACACTGTAAATTCTATGATAATCTATGATTAATCTGGGACAAAGGTTCGGCACAACATCGTGGGCTGAAGGGCCTGTTCTGTGCTGTATTTTTCTATGTTTTATGTTCTATGTTCTAAATAAATCCGATGATTTATAGCCACACACAACCTCCCAGTACAGAAACAAATAGTGCTGGAAAAACTCAGCAGGTCTGACAGCATCTGTGGGGGTTGGGGGGGGGGGGGGGGGAACTGGTGTTAACATCGAGAAAAAGAGTCATCCTGTCTCAAAACGTTAACTCTATTTTCTCTCTCCTCAGATGCTGCCAGGCCTGCTGAGATTTTCCAGCATTTCCAGCATTTTATGTTTTTGTTTCAGATTCAAGAATCCACAGTATTTTGGGATCATTACACAACCTCCCAGTGTTTGATTTCCAGTTCACTAACTCAGCTCGATGTTACCTGATTTTCCAGCGCTAGGATTGCTCTGTAGACTTCAAAATGGCATCCACGGAACGTACGCACACACCTGCTGCAAAGCCGTGCCATATTATTCATGAGGATAAAAAATCTTACATCGGAGCTGGTTTTAAAAACTTCAGTTATCCACTCAGTGCTGAAAGGGTTAAACCTCTTCTGTATTGATCCATATTACATGCAAAAGCTGCTCAACTGAAATTGCTCCTGCAGGAAACCATCCGAAGAACACAGCTTGCTGTTGATAACAATGTGGGATCTTTTCACCATTTGTACTGGTGCCAGGTTGTCTGGGAAGGGAGATATAATCATGCAGAATTCTTATTGCAGTGGCCATCTTTACCTTGGGAAGGCCATTGTGTTTAGACAAGGGAGGTGATTGATACCCACAAGCTGTATAATTAACTGGTGATAAATATTAGGAGACAGCATGTACTTGTCTTTGTGTTTGTTGGATATTATAACTAAGTAAGTAAGCGTACACTTGTTATAATTGGCTAATTGTTCTCATGTACTATGCATGATGTAAACCTAATCGATCGTCATGATTGGACATAGATAACTAGTAACAAATGTGCTAATTTCTTGTAACCGAACCGAAAGAATATCTGTGCAATCCTTGAATCAGGGCTCTATGGCATACCAGCTTGGAATGTCATCAACCCAGTTATAGCTGTAATAAAGGCCTTGTTCACATCTGCAAGAGTCTTCGTCTGGTCTCTTGGGAGAGTGAAGGTGAAGTACACTGTAGTCAAATAGCTGTATAATTTCCCCTCAACATTATGTACGTAATATGGGTTCTTTATGTTGCAATGGTGATGGCTCATGGATGAAATCTTGAGGCTTGTATGTTTAAACATAGGCACCTTTATTGTTCGCTTTTCACTATGTACAGTTCCAATTATGGTCTTGCATGATATTTTTAATGATGCAGGTCAGCTTCCTGTGGAGTGTTATTCTAGATTGTTTTCTGACCATGGACTACATACATCACGCTGTGGGCAGTGTAACTCCCCAGGCCCATGTTAACCCTTGCCTTGATGAGCATTTTTCATTATAATGCACACAGGCACAAGCCACACCAGACATCATTTTGGTGAGGGACAACATATTTTGAAGCACACTTAAGTAGCAGTCGAGTGTTACCATTTGAGAAAAATAAAACAAATGTGAGTATTTTTATGGCAAATAATGAGCTCCTCAGAAGAGTTTTGTTTTATTCTTTTATGTGATGACCATTGCAGTCCTCCTGTTCCTTCACTGTCACTGAATTAAAATCCTGGAACTCCCTTCTTAACAACACTGTGGGTGTATGCCTGCAACAGATAGGCAGCAGCGACTCAAGGAGGTATCTTCTCAAAGGCAATTAGGGAAGGGCAATAAATGCTGGCCTTGCCAATGATGCCCACATTCCATGAAATAATTTTTACAAAGCGTCTTCTGGGCTAAATCACTCAGTGATAAAAAATACTAACACTTATTTTATAAATAAACAATTTGGCAATAATTGTCCCTCAGCCTGCTCCAGTTGCAAAAGCCAGATGTGTCCAATATTGCATTCATTTATCATTTTCTGTTTAAGGATATGGTCATGCTAGTTCCATTTGATACATGAACAAACTGGCCTCTTGTAAATAGCGTTTCGGGGCTGCATGCAAGTTGAAAAAAACATCATTATTAATTCAAATCCTCAGCAGCTAACTCAAATTTTCCATATGATTCCCACGCATTAAATCTGCTTTTTAAAAAAAATAATATTTTGCAGACCATCGATATTGATTTTCTTTCATTTATGAACAAAAGGCAAATTGAAGTGGATTTTATATTCACAATGTAAGTGATGAGTAGTAATGAGTTTTAATCCATCATCCTATTACCTTCTTTTTAGGTGAGGAGTGCTTTCCTAAGTGTGGTTAACTACAGTGGGCCTGGGGGAGTTGAATGCCGAGTATGTGTAGAGTAACATTTGAAAGAAGAGTTGATAATATGTAAAGCACTGTGTACCAGTTTACATGAGGACCCTGGAACACTCTCAGCATATTTAGATGTGCAAGCTTTCTTTACCAGAATAATGAAGAGATTATTAGGTCTTGATCTCAATAAAAATGCTCAGATTATGCCGATGACCAGTGAACATAAATCAATATTGATTGCAAAATTCAAAAAGTAATTGTCATGATATCCATATTAACATATCATGGTGCAATCACACACACACACACACTGATGGACAGGTCGACGGACCAATCAACACACACGCAACATCACAGCCAAACACCAGTGAGAGCACACGCACTATAAAACAGGGAACACCACAGTTCCCGCTGATTCCACCAGGAGATAGCTCAGAGCACAGATCTCACAGCGTGCCACTCAGACATACACCATGTGCTGAGTGCCTCTCTAAGATAGTGCTAGGGCTAGGTCCACAGGTTAACTGGTGAAGTACGAACCACGGCCAGAAGTTAACAGTTGTTATTATACAGAATAATAAAACAGAGTTGTGCCATCTACAACCGTGTTGGTTCGTTTGTATATCGGAACACCCAACACAACATGATACCAGGACTGGAAACTCCCCAGCAACTGTGAGACCTACCTGCACATCTTCAGAGATCCACCATCCTGCGCCATGGACATCATCAGCCTGCCGCAGCCGCTCCAAATCGCTGGAAATCCGGCGTCAACTGGAAGCTGTTTAAACAGCGCTTCCAGTTCTTCCTAGAAGCCACAGACAGAGAGAATGCAACAGACACCAGGAAGATCGCCCTCCTCCTCTCCGCGGCAGGACAATATGCCATCCACATCTACAACTCCCTGGCGTTCGCGGAAGGCGAGGACAAGACGAAGTACAAGACGGTCCTTCTGAAACTTGAGCAACACTTCAGCATCAAAGTGAATGAGAGCTTTGAGAGATACCTCTTCCAGCAGCGCCGGCAGGGTATGGATGAGCCTTTTCAAATTTTTTGAAACACCTCCATTTCCTCGCACAGTCCTGCGGCTATGAGGCCACCTCCAATTCCATGATTCAGGACCAGATAGTTTTTGGAGTCACCTCGGACACCCTACGCCAGCAGCTCCTCAAAATAAAGAGCCTCACGCTAGCCACCGCCATCGAAACCTGCATCCTCCACGAAAATGCAACCAGCCGGTACTCCCAATTCCAGGCAGCCGAATCGGCACGGCAGGGGTCCTACGAGGCCGTGCAGGTCCAGTCGATCGAGTTCCTAATGGCCCGCGGCCCGGGCGAGGGCGGCTGTTTTGCGTGCTTTCCGAGGCCTCCCGTGCTTGTACGCGCCAAGAGAGGGGACGTCGATGCAGAGGGACGTGATGCGCAGGTGCGCTCTATGCAGGACCGAACTGCTCATGTGCGGTGGCGCAACGAACGCCATGATGTCACGACGTGCGGCAACTGTAGATCCGCACACTCTCAAAGGGACTGGTTTAGCACAGGGCTGAATTGCTGGCTTTGAAAGCAGACCAAGGCAGGCCAGCAGCACGGTTCAATTCCCGAACCAGCCTCCCCGAACAGGCGCCGGAATGTGGCAACTAGGGGCTTTTCACAGTAACTTCATTTGAAGCCGACTTGTGACAATAAGCGATTTTCATTTCATTTCATTTTCATTTTCATTCAATGTCCAGCCAAAACTCGACAATGCCTCCGCTGTGGCAAGATGGGCCACTACGCTGCCTGCTGTCGAGCAGGTCAACCTGCCAACGCTCCGCAATTTCGCCAGCCTCGCAGGGACGTGCGGGCCATTCAGCCTCCATACACCGAGTCATACCCTGACGACGTACAGACCGGTGATACTGACGACCGGGAAGCCTTCCGCATTGCGGTCATAGACAGAAAGCGGATGTCCCCAAGTAGGACCCACCAGCCGATGCCAGTGCAGAGCGTTAGTCCGGGCGATGAATGGTGTGCCACCCTAACGGTCAACCTGAATTCATTGCCACCTACTAGGCTGGACTTATGAGCCTGTTTGCACATTGGACTCACTGAATTGTTATGCAACAATGTTAACGTGTTTCTCTTTTTGTCATTCCAGGAGTTCTCTTTCGATATTTGATGATTGCACTTGTTTTGTTTGTGGTACAACCTCGTTGCTATGTTGCACCTGACACCTTCCTATGTATATAGTTTAGCCTCATGTACATGTTGTAAATATAGCACACACATATTCAGCCGCAGTCAGTACACACTAATATTTATTACCATGTAGGCACATATTCTTGTGAAAAGGGGGGGATGTCATGATATCCATATTAACATATCATGGTGCAATCACACACACAGACTGATGGACAGGTCGACGGACCAATCAACACACACGCAACATCACAGCCAATCACCAGTGAGAGCACTTGCACTATAAAACAGGGAACACCACAGTTCCCGCTGATTCCACCAGGAGATAGCTCAGAGCACAGAGCTCACAGTGTGCCACTCAGACATACATCATGTGCTGAGTGGCTCTCTATGATAGTGCTAGGGCTGGGTCCACAGGTTAGCTGGTGAAGTACGAACCACAGCCAGAAGTTAACAGTTGTTATTATACAGAATAATAAAACAGAGTTGTACCATCTACAACCGTGTTGGTTCGTTTGTATATTGGAACACCCAACACGACAGTAATTAATTCAAAGAGCGCTGATGTTCCCCTCAGATGACCGAGAAAGAGAGAGAGATGAGGGAAGAGAGGGAAAGAAACTGACTAGTGTAATGTTATTTATGTTAAAAAAAATGAAAAAGTTACTAAAAATATTTATCCAAAGAAACTAACTATAAAAGCATCTTTCACAATCTTAGTATGCCTCAAAGTGCTTTACAGTCAAAGAAGTACTTGTTTATACTGTCGTAGTTTTAGGAAAAATAGCAGGCAATTTGAGAAGCAGCATATGTTTAGTTGTGTTAGTTTTGGGATAAATATCAGCCAAGCCACCACAGAGAACGTCCCTGCTCTTCATTAATATAGAGCAAAAATTAGACTAATTGAAAGGAAATGGCTTCACAAGTCGCAGGTGGGATGAAAAAGCCAGTTCTCCCCATTCATGGCATGTACATAATAAGCATAGGGAGGCCTTAACCGAGGATACATTCTCCAAGGTTTTGTTTCATGGTTTCAGACTGCGCGTGCAGGTTCATTAAATTGCGGAGGCAGGTATTTGAATGGGGCCCAGAACAAGTAACTTGTAACATCATGTAACAATTCCTGTATGCGAGGGTGCTTCAAATAAATATTGGGGTAAGTGCAGAAAGGTTGCCACTGTTGACAATGCCGCGTTTGAGGAAGCAAATTATTCAGCTGAAAAATGAGCTGTATTTTGTCGACAACAGGATTAGGGTTACTAACTTGTCAACGGGAATATATTGAAGTTTTGTACACTTGATGCCGAAATAAGAAGATGTGAATGTATTCAGCTGAATACAATCAACCCACTTAGGGAATTAAATCATGCAGTTCTCTTTAAGGTTTAACAATGGTTTCCACTGTGAGTGAGGAAAAGAAAGAAATACTCATCCTAATAATAGTTGCAAGTGCAGAAAATTGCAGAACTAAAGGAAAATGAATGCAGTCACAAAATTCTTGATAAATATATATTTGTCTAGATTTATCATGGTTGTTGAAGAACATTCAATAAGCTATGTTAATAGATATATTGTTTGATAACCTCTAATTACCAAGTTTTATGCAAGGGTGAAGTCACAAATAGAACCCAATACTCTTGAGATTGCCACATTTATTTGCATAGCTGTTATAAATCTACACCTAATCATTGAAGTGGCCTTCTTACAGGAAGGAACGGTACAGGAATTCAGGTCATACACTACAATGCGCACCTCTGTGCATTGTCTTTCAATTGAGCTGTAAGCCACCATTCACAATGGATTAAACCTGTTTCAGCACAGTAGACCATCTGAGGATTGTGTCCATAATACCACATAAAAAATAAATGATGCCACTTTGTGTTTATGCATTTTATTATTTTATTAAACTTGAAGATAAGTTGACACATGTAAGCAGCTTATATCCTTGAAATGACATTTCGTCATACAATAGCCAGATCCCTTATTACTAAGCCCCAAAGAAGTCAGTTTTGAGCCACACAGTAATTTCAGGTATCTCAGTGAGTCAGCATTAAATAATATTACTCATTGAACTCCTCAGCTCTTTGGATTTTGTTTGGTTCATTCTTTGGATGTGGGTGTTACTGGCAAGGCTGGTGTGTATCACCCATTGCTAAGTGCGCTTGAGAAAGTAGTAGTGGGCCTTCTTCATGATCCGCTGTAGTCCATACGCTGAACGTGCTCACAAAATGTTGATAACCTCCTATTTCCAACATTATGATCTAACCTTTTCAATATCACGGCTGGCTAGCACCACTTAAAGGCAGGGTGCACCTCTTAAGGGGCTAGTGCACTGTGGGTGCAAAATGCGCTGGGAGCTTTTTGAAAAGTGAATCCAGACTGAGGTGCGTTGAGGAATAACTGAACGCAGAAAACAGCGAGCACAGAGGCTTTTCTGGCAAAGCACTGGGGGTCTTGGAAAAAGACATGACAAGGGAATATAAGCTCTTCAGACATATGCTTAAGAGTCAATGGCAAGAAATAGTGAGGGAGGTCAATCCTGGGAGTATTGCTTTAAGAGTATTATGCAGTGCAGGAAGAAGTTTAATAATCTGACATGTATCAAGGTGAGAGAGTTTCTTTTCAAATGGCACAAGCTATCAATTGCATCAACTGCTCAATTCACTACATCCCAATACCTACCCAGCAACAATCTCTATCAATAAGTACTCAGCTTGCCAATTCATATGCAATACTGGCATTTACCCAACAATATGAAATATTGCTCAGGACAAATCCATTTTGGAAAAATACTGTCCCATCAGTCTATTCTTCATCAGCAGCAAAGTTACTATCGATGTCATTGACAGTGCTATTGAGCTGCACTTATTAATCTCTCACCTTCTCTTCAGTGTTCAGTTTGGGTTCCACCAGAGCCACTCGGTTTCAGACTCCATTGCAGACTTGGTCCAAACATGGACAAAGAAGCTGAATTAATTCCAGAAGTGGCTAGCTCAATGAAAAATTTGACCATGTTTGGCATCAAGGAAGCCCTAGTAAAATTGAAGTTAATAGGGATCAGGAGAACATTCTCCACTGGCTAGAGTCATACCTAGCATGATATAAGATGGTTGCCGTTGTTGCGGGGAAATCATCTAAGCCTCACAACAATGCTACTGGTGTTTCTCAGGGCAGTGTTCCAGGTCCAACCATCTCCAGCTAGGAGCAATGGATTATGAACCTGCTCTCCTCTCTCAGGCTGATTTTATTAGTGCATTCACATACCCCTGCAAATTTCCCATCCGTCATGATATGTACTCATGCACATAATGAGATACAGACAGGCAGTGACAGACAACCAATCAACACACAGGACAGAACACAACCAATCACCAGGTAGAACACTAGAGGGGGGTTTCCCACTATAAAACACACGAGCATCAGCACTCTGCCGCTTTCCACTGGTGACAACTGTAGTGACAGTCAGAGTGTATATATCAGTTAGCACCTTCTACACGTGGCTCAGAGCTAGTCTGGTCTAGTTAGTTATAGTTAGCACACTTAGATTAGTAGAGTGTCAACCCACAGTAAGCTGTGTGCACTGCTCCAGAAGTTCAATAAAACGTATTGAACTAACGTCTAAGTTTGGTGTCTACTTTACAGTGCAACTGCATCCAGTTGCAGTCCGTGTTACCCCAGGGTGAATAACACGACATGGTACCAGTAGTCTACTTTATGTAAGTGATTTACCTCGAGTGATTCAGTGATGACCAGCAAGTGACTTCCAGCGGCATGGAGAAGATCCAGGCCCCTCCACAGCTCCAGATCTCCGGCAATCTCGGCGCCAACTGGCGGGTCTTCAAGCAGAGGTTCCTTCTCTACATTGAGGCTTCGGGCCTCAAGGATGCGTCCAGTGCCAGAAACATCGCGCTGCTCCTATCAACTGCGGGGAACCAAGCCATCCAAATTTTCAACGCGCTCACTTTTGCCGACGGCGAGGACAAGACCAAATTCAAGACCGTTTTGGCCAAATTCGACTGGCATTGTGAAGTTGAAACAAACGAGAGCTTTGAGCGCTATGTCTTACAGCAACGCCTTCAGGGTAAGGATGAACCTTTCCAATCCTTTCTAACTGATCTCCGTATATTAGCGCAGTCCTGCAACTATGGTGATCCCGCTGATTCCATCATCAGGGATCAGATCTTGTTTGGGGTCCACTCCGACTCTTTGCGGGAGCAGCTCCTCAAAATTAAAAACATGACCCTGCCAGTCGCCATCGATACGTGTGAAGTGCATGAATAGGCGAGAAATTGGTACTCCCGTTTCAAATTGGCAGAACAGGAACAAGTTGCCTCCCACGAGGCAGAGAGTGTACAGGCCATTGCATGGATGCGGCGCCTCAGTATCAATGAAGGCGGCCATTTTGCGCGCTTTTCCTGGGGCCCCACGCATGAGCACCACGAACGGGAGAATGAAGTGGCCGAAGAGCAAACTGCGCAAGTGCGAGTGGCGGCTGACCGCACTGCGCATGTGCGACGACGCATGGAACGTAACGACATCAACATCATGACGTGTCCGAACTGCAGCACCGCCCACTTAAAGCGGCAATGCCCTGCAAAAGGCAGGCGATGTTTAAATTGTGGGAAGCCTGGACATTATGCAGCCTTATGCAGGTCTGCACCACCGGTCAAGGGCCAGCGATCCCATTTCCAACGCAAACGCGTTCGATGTGTACAGCAAGGTCTACTGGATTCTGATCCTGGTAGCACTGCAGTTCCAGAGGACGACTGCCTGGAGTCCCCATATCGTGTGGGCATCATTACTACATGTGAATATGCCTCCTCAAATTCAGCAAGACACCTATCTATCCTCAATGTGGATTCTGCGGATGGATGGCGTGCTGTCGTACACGTTAACCAATGCAGCATCCAGTTTAAGCTGGACACTGGTGCGTCAGCCAATCTCATCTCTGATTTTGACCACATTAAAAAGCAACCCAAAACTCTTCCGCCAGCCTGCCAGCTCCTTGATTATAATGGCAATGCCATAACTGCATTAGAATCTTATCATCTCTTTGTCTCCAACATGGCCATCAATGCCACACTGCGCTTCGAAATCGTCAAGCCTGACAAGGCATCCCTGCTTGGTGCCCATGCATGCAAGCTACTCAACCTCGTACAGCGAGTCCATGACATGTCCTCTTCCAATGTGGATCTTCAGGCTGACATTGATGACATCCTGGTGCAATACCTGGATGTGTTCAGTGGAATGGGCACGCTGCCATACTGCTACAAGATCTTACTCATGACTGATGCCACGCCTGTAATCCATGCACCACGCCGGGTGCCGGCTCCTCTACTGAGGAAGCATAGTACCGCCTTTTTGTCTTCCGGGGTCTTCATGGCGTTAATGGCCTTGACTTTGTCCGAATCTGTTTGCACACCAGGAAAGGTACAGCTGCAGGAGCTCCAAGACCTGGGCATCATCTCCAAAGTGACGGAACCGACTGACTGGGTCAGCTCGATGGTCTGTGTGAAGAAGCCCTCAGGAGAGTTGCGAATATGCATAGATCCCAAAGATCTTAACCGGAACATAATGCGGGAACACTACCCGATCCCGAAGCGGGAGGAACTGACCAGTGAGATGGCACACGCCAAATTCTTCACGAAGCTAGATGCATCATGTAGTTTCTGGCAGATACAACTGGATGAGTCCAGCAGGAAGCTCTGCACGTTCAATACACCTTTCGGAAGGTACTGTTATAACCGGGTGCCGTTCGGCATTGTTTCAGCCTATGAAATCTTCCACAGGATCATGGAACAAATGATGGAGGGCATTGAGGGTGTGCGTGTCTACGTAGATGATGTAATCATATGGTCCACGACCCCCGAGGAACACATATCTCGTCTCAAACAAGTCTTTCAATGTGTCCATGCAAACGGCCTCAAGTTGAACAAGGCCAAGTGCTCCTTTGGCATGTCATCCATCAAGTTCTTGGGCGACCAGATATCCCAGCAGGGTGTGCAAACAGATTCGGGCAAAGTCAAGGCCATTAACGCCATGAAGACCCCGGAAGACAAAAAGGCGGTACTACGCTTCCTCGGTATGGTAAACTTCCTGGGAAAGTTCATTCCTAACCTGGCCTCACACACCATGGCTCTCAGGCATCTGGTGAAGAAGTCCACTGCATTCCAGTGGCTACTCACACATCAAGCAGAGTGGCTTGAGCTAAAGGCGAAGCTCACCACTGCTCCGGTACAAGTGTTTCTTGACCCGGACAGGGAGACAAAAATTTCCACGGACGCAAATCAGGACGGCATTGGTGCGATGCTCCTCCAGAAGGATGACTCCTCGTCCTGGGCTCCAGGGGCTATGCGTCAAGGGCCATGACTCCTACTGAACAGAAGTATGCCCAGATAGAAAAAGAGTGCCTGGGCCTCCTAATCGGCATTATAAAGTTCCATGACTACGTCTATAGTCTACCAACCTTCACAGTGGAGACTGAGCACAGGCCCTTATGAATATCATTCATAAGGACTTGAATGACATGACGCCCAGGCATCAGCGCATTCTCCTTCGACTCTGCAGGTATGATTTCGAGTTAGTATACACACCAGGCAAGGAGCTAATAATTACGGATGCCCTGTCTCGCGCCATCACCTCGCCTGTGAACAGGTCGACTTCATCCGCCAAATTGAGGCGCAGGGGCCAGCAACCTCCCGGCCTCAGATGAAAGAGTTTCAACATTTAAGAAGCGACTGCCAAGGACCCTCTTCTGCAGCGTGTAATGCACCACCTCGCAAATGGTTGGCAAAAAAGGCAATGCCCTCAGTTCTTTAATGTCAAGGATGACCTGACAGTCGTCGAGGGGATCCTCCTCAAGCTAGATCGTATTGTTATTCCTCGCAGCCTGCAGAGCTTAGTGCTCAAACAAATCCATGAGGGACACCTCAGTGTCGAAAAGTGTAAGCGCAGGGCCCGGCAGGCTGTATATTGGCCTGGAATCAACCAGGACATATCCAACATGGTCCTCAATGGTGCAACTTGCCAGCGCTTCAATCCTGCTCAGGTGAAAGAAACACTCCAGCAACACGAGATCGTGACCTCTCCGTGGTCCAAGGTGGGAATCAACCTTTTTCACGCCAATGGGCGTGACTATGTGCTCATCATAGATTACTTCTCAAGTTACCCGGAAGTTGTGAAGCTGTCAGACCTCACATCAGGGACAGTCATCAAGGCCTGCATGGAGACATTTGCCAGGCACGGTATTCCACTCACTGTCATGAGTGACAATTGTCCCTGCTTCCACAGCCAAGAGTGGTCCAATTTTGCCAAGTCGTACCAATTCAACCACATCACCTCAAGCCCACACTACCCGCAGTCCAACGGGAAGGTCGAAAAAGGGGTCCATATAGTGAAGCAACTGCTCAACAAGGCTGCGGACTCTGCTTCTGACTTCAACCTTGCGCTGCTGGCGTACAGGGCAACCCCTCTGTCCCCCGGTATGTCTCCGGCACAACTCCTCATGAATAGAGACCTGTGGACGACTGTTCCGGCCATACACTTACCAGACCTGGATCACCTCCCAGTGCTGCAAAAGGTGCAGCAACTCAGGAACCGGCAAAAGCTGACGTACGATGCTCATGCTACCGATTTGCCTGTGTTATCTCCGGAGGATGCTGTTCGGATCAAGCTACCTGATGGAGGTGGGTCAGCCCCAGCTGTTGTTGTTCGACAGGCTGCTCCCAGATCGTTTGTGTTTTGTATGGCTGATGGCTCCATTGTTAGGCGCAACAGAAGGCTCACTACGCAAACTTGCCTGCCCACCACTGAATCTCACCTTTCCAGATGTTGTTATGCCTCCTCTGGATACCTCGCACCACAAGGCCACCAATCTGGCAGCAATCCCGCCTGTCAAAATGCCGTCGTCCCCACCTCCACCTCTCAGGCAGTCGGCAAGGATCTGACGCCAGCCCCAAAGATTGGACTTATAGACATCTATCTTGTAAATATTGTTCTGTATCTGCATGGCAGACACCTTTCATGTACATATTCATTCACTCACCATTTAATGTAAATCGTTATACATGTACATACAGTCGCATATGCTCTAAGCAACCGACAATTTTTTTTTTTTTAAAGGTGGGAATGTCATGATATACACTCGTGCAGATAATGAGATACAGACAGGCAGTGACAGACATCCAGTACAGCCAATCAACACACAGAACAGAACACAACCAATCACCAGGCAGAACACTAGAGGGGGGTTTCCCCACCATAAAACACACGAGGCATCAGCACTCTACCGCTTTCCACTGGTGACAACTGTAGTGACAGTCAGGGTGTATATATCAGTTAGCACCTTCTCCATGTGACTCAGAGCTAGTCTGGTCTAGTTAGTTATAGTCAGCACACTTAGATTAGTAGAGTGTCAACCCACAGCAAGCTGTGTGCACTGCTCCAGAAGTTCAATAAAACATATTGAACTAACGTCTAAGTTTGGTGTCTACTTTACAGTACAACTGCATCCAGTTGCAGTCCGTGTTACCCCAGGGTGAATAACACAACACCATCTAGGTTTTAACAAGGAGAATTTAGTATTATCCTCTCTCATTTCTGTTAATATTGGTTATGCGCTGAAGACCTGGATTCGAATCCCGGCCCTGGGTCACTGTCCGTGTGGAGTTTGCACATTCTCCTCATGTCTGTGTGGGTTGCACCCTCATAACCCAAAGATGTAAGTTTGCAGATGACACTATGATTGGTGGCATAGTGGATAGTGAAGATGGTTATATAAGATTGCAACAGGATCTTGACCAATTGGGCCAGTGTGCCAATGAATAACAGATGGAGTTTAATTTGGCCAAAGTGAGATGATGCATTTTGGTAGATCAAATCAGGGCAGGGCCTATTCAGTTATTGGTAAGGAGTTGGGGACAGTTACAGAACAAAGAGATCTAGGAATACAGGTTCATAGCTCCTTGAAGGTGGAGTCACTGGTGGACAGGGTGGTGAAGAAAGCATTCAGAATGCCAGGTTTCATTGGTCAGAATATTGAATGCAGGAGTTGGGACATCTTGTTGAAGTTGTACAAGACTTTGGTAAGACCACACATGGAATACTGTGTACAGTCCTGGTCACCCTATTATAGGAAGGATATTGTTAGGCTAGAAAGAGTGCAGAAGAAATTTACGAGGATGCTTCCAGGACTTGATGGTCTGAGTTATAAGGAGGGGCTGGATAGGCTGCAACATTTTTCCCTGGAGCGTAGGAGCTTAGGGGGTGATCTTATAGAACATAAGAACATAAGAACTAGGAGCAGGAGAAGGCCATCTGGCCCCTCAAGCCTGCTCCACCATTCAATGAGATCATGGCTGATCTTTTGTGGACTCAGCTCCACTTTCCGGCCCGAACGCCATAACCCTTAATCTCTTTATTCTTCAAAAAACTATCTATCTTTATCTTAAAAACATTTAATGAAGGAGCCTCTACTGCTTCACTGGGCAAGGAATTCCATAGATTCACAACCCTTTGGGTGAAGAAGTTCCTCCTAAACTCAGTCCTAAATCTACTTCCCCTTATTTTGAGGCTATGCTCCCTAGTTCTGACTAGTGATGTTCCACAGGGATCTGTGCTTGGGCTTTGGTGTTTGTGGAGTACATAAACGATTTGGAGGGAAATGTAGCCGGTCTGATTAGTAAGAAGACACCAAGATTGGTGGAGTGGCAGATAGTGTTGAGGATTGTCAGAAGGTACAGCGGGACATAGGTAGGTTGGAGACTTGGGCAGAGAAATGGCAAATGGAGTTTAATCTGGACAAATGTAAGGTAATGCATTTTGGTAGGTCGAACATGGAGGGAAATATACCGTAAATGGTAAAACCCGTAGGCATATAGAAAGTCAGAGAGATCTGGACGTGCAGATCCACAGATCTTTAAAGGTGGCAACACAAATGGACAAGGTAGTCAAGAAAACATACGGAATGCTTGCCTTCATTGGACGGGGCATCAAGTATAAAAACTGGCAAGTCATGCAACAGTTGTATAGAAACTTGGTAATGCCGCACTTGGAATATTGCACACAATTCTGCTCGCCACACTACCACCACTCCCTGAAGGATGTGGAGGCTTTGGAGAGGGTGCAGAGGAGGTTTACCAAGTTGTTGCCTGGTCTGTTAGCTATGTCGAGAGGCTGAATAGACTCGGACTGTTTTCATTAGAAAGATGGAGGTTGAGGGGTGACCTGATATCGGTCTACAAGATTATAAGGGGCATGGATAAAGTGGATGAGCAGGCACTCTTTCCCAGGGTGGAGGTGTCAGTCACCAGGGGACGTTAGGTTTCAGGCTCGTGGGGCAAAGTTTAGAGGAGATATGCAAGGCAGGTGTTTTATGCAGAGGGTGGTGAGTGCCTGGAATGCGTTGTCAGAGGAGGTTGTGGAAGCAGATATGTTAACGGTGTTCAAAAGGCATCTTGACAAACACATGGATAGGATGGGCATAGCGGGATACGGCACAAGGAAGTGCTGAGGGTTTTGGCAAAGGTTGGTATCATGACAGGCTTGGAGAGCCGAAGGGCCTGTCCCTGTGCTGTATTGTTCTTTGTTCTTTGATAGAAACTGGGCGGCATGATCAGCTAGTCCAATGGTCCTGTTTCCATGCTGTAAACATCTATGACTCTATGACTCTATGTGCAGATTAGGTGGATTGGTCGTGCTAAATTGCCCCTTAAGTGGAAAAAATATCTAAATTTATTTGAAAAAGATATTTGTATCGTTAAATTTGCAGGAAATTAAAACAACTTCAGTCAATGGAAAATGTGTAACTTGCATTATATTTTCATGTTTTTTCATATATGAACATCTGTTCAACCTCCTGAAGCAGTTTTGAGCATTAATTAAATTGAGCCCAGTGGTTAGCACTGTTGCTTCACAGCTCCAGGATCCCAGGTTCGATTCCCAACTTGGGTCACTGTCTGTGCGGAGACTGCACGTTCTCCCCGTGTCTGCGTGGGTTTCCTCCGGGTGCTCCGGTTTCCTCCCGAAAGACGTGCTTGTTGGGTGGATTGGGCATTCTGAATTTTCCTTCTGTGTACCTGAACAGGAGCCGGAGTGTGGCGACAAGGGGATTTTCACAGTAACTTCACTGCAGTGTTAACGTAAGCCGACTTGTGACAACAATAAAGATTATTATTGGTTTAATTTTAACACACCTCTTTTGACTAAATGAAGTATTTTATTTTAATTTCATTTCCATGCTCTTGCTGCTGCTCGACAGCCAGAAAACCCAGGTCCAGACTGCAAGGAAAACAGAAAATGCTGGACAATCTCAACACATCTGACAGCATCTGTGGAGAGAGAAAGGAGTTAACGTTTCGAGTCTGAATGACTCTTTGTCAAAGCGGGAGAGAACTGGAAATAGGATGAGGTATATACTGTTGTGTGTGTGTGTTGGGGAGTGGGGGTTGGACCAGTCAGGCTGGATGGAGGGCCAGCAGAAGGTAGAGATTTACAAAGATGTGGACAAAAAGACAAAGGGAATGTAAATGATGGTGATGATGACTCCGAAAGATGCTGTTAGTAGCACATTAAGAGATCAGAATGTGTTAATGGCAGAACAGGGCTAAGCATTGTGTCAAAGGACAACTTGCAGCGGGGAACAGATGGCCCTAGTGGGGTGGAGTGGTGGTGGTGGGGGGGCAATGACGAAGGAGAAATGGATCGATGGAAGAAATTGAAATTAATTGATAGAAATAAAAATTGGGCAAAATTGGAGGAGAGAATTCACAGTCTGAAGTTGTTGAACTCAATGCTAAGTCTGGAAGGCTAGGCAGTAATGTGCCCAATCAGAAGATGAGATGCTGTACTTCCAGTTTGTGTTGGGCTTCACTGGGACATTAGAGCAGGCCATGATTGTGGTGCCTGAAACGGTCTCTTTGGTGCGACTTGAGTTGTCCTCCAAGAATATCGGTGGTATCCTCACTCGAAGATTAATATTCCTCCCCCAAGCATTCTGCAGCCTCTGGGGAAGCACCACAACTACAATAGGCAAAGTCACATCGGAGATAGCGGGAAAGGTTAATACTGTAGTTTTGTATGCAATATGTAATGTTTGGAATGTATAAAATTGGATAGGAATATGTATATTCTGCTGGTTTTTATTCATTTTTGTGGGAAACGTAATGATGTTATGGTCGGTAACAGAGGAAAAGTGAGGAATATGGAACTGCTGGTGTAGTTGAGGTTGCTGGTGTTGATTATGGATTATTTAATCATGGAGAGCCCAATCAGAACAGGGGAGTTTGTACTTGAATAAAATTTCCAACTCTCTTCAGCTCTGAAGAAGAGTCACACGGACTCAGCTCTCACTGTCGGCCAGCTGTGAAGGTGTGTGTGTGTCCATCCAGACTGGTAGTTCAGAGCCAATGTTATGGTACCCGGACCAGACCGCAGTTTATATTAGGAAACCGCACGAGACCCCAACAATTTTGTAATTTGTAAACTGTGAGAAAAGGGTACTTTGCTCCAGGAGTGGTTCCACTGACAACTAGGGATCCTTTATATTAAAACAAACTTTATTATTAACACAATATTAACCCCATTAACATCAAAAGAAGAAACAGCTTTTTAATTAACAGTTAAACAGTTCCAAATATCTATTTCTAAGATTTCAATTAAGTAAGTTAAGTAAAATCTCCATATAACAGGTCAAATGCCACTTATTAATAATGATGTGGAAATGCCGACGTTGGACTGGGGTGAGAAGTCTTACAAAAGCAGGTTAAAGTCCAACAGGTTTGTTTCGAATCCCTAGCTTTCGGAGCACTGCTCCTTCTGTTTCGAATCACTAGCTTTCGGAGCACTGCTCCTTCTGTTTCGAATCACTAGCTTTCGGAGCACTGCTCCTTCTGTTTCGAATCACTAGCTTTCGGAGCACTGCTCCTTCTGTTTCGAATCACTAGCTTTCGGAGCACTGCTCCTTCTGTTTCGAATCCCTAGCTTTCGGAGCACTGCTCCTTCTGTTTCGAATCACTAGCTTTCGGAGCACTGCTCCTTCTGTTTCGAATCCCTAGCTTTCGGAGCACTGCTCCTTCTGTTTCGAATCACTAGCTTTCGGAGCACTGCTCCTTCTGTTTCGAATCACTAGCTTTCGGAGCACTGCTCCTTCTGTTTCGAATCACTAGCTTTCGGAGCACTGCTCCTTCTGTTTCAAATCACTAGTTTTCGGAGCACTGGAAGGAAGGAGCAGTGCTCCGAAAGCTAGTGATTCAAAACAAACCTTTTGGACTTTAACCTGGTATTGTAAGAATTCTTCCTTATTAATAAAGTTGACACTTAGTGGCTTACAGATTTATTCACAAAGTCCTCGGAAGAGAAGCTTTCAGAAGTCAGCCTGAGATATACACTTCCTTTTTTCAGAACAGAATTCTAAAATGAAACTAAAAACACCAGACGCGGGGCTGAAAAATGAAACTAAAAACAGATCCAACCCCTCCCATGAGTGATATCACAGACAGCCTAGCTGTTAACGCCCTAATCACAGATTTAACAGACATAATCTGGATACCTCGACCAAAGTTATTTTAACAACATTACTGCAACAGACACATAATACAATATAGTGAAAAATGTCCGACATTCATCACACCAAGATGTGAATGGGTAATCATTGCTGCCCAGTAACCATCCTTTGACTGGCTGTGGTAGGTCAAATAGAGGTGGCACAATAGACTGGCACAGAATGAAGAAATCATGGCTGTTGCCAGGGTTACTGGTGCCCACCTGTATGATGCATTCTGTACCTAGGAAGACAGTACGAGTGTTCCCCAGTCGGAAACCGGGGCTCAACCAAAAGGTCCACAAAGTCCCGGACGGAGGCGTTCAATGCTGATTAGCCTGACCTGTATAATAAATCCAGGTACGACGTACGGAATGCCATCAGGGTGCCAAAAGACAATACCGGATCAAACTAGAGTCCCAGGCCAACGACACAAACCCAAGACGTCTATGGCAGGACTTACACGAGATCACAGGCTACAAAGCAAGGCCAAGCGGAATCTCTGGGGCTGGAGCATCCCTCCCCGATGAACTGAACAGGTTCCATGCCCACTTTGAACAGTCAGCCAATACATCAGTGCCACCCGCGCCAACAGCTTTGGACACACCCATACCAACTATTACAGCCTCAGAGGTAAGAGCTGCCTTCTTGAAAGTAAACCCGCAGAAAGCGATGGGCCCCAACGGAGTCCCTGGGCGAGCACTCAGAACTTGCGCTGACCAGTTGGCGAGTGTATTCGCAGATATCTTCAACACCTCACTTTTCCGCTCCGAGGTGTCTACCTGCTTCAAGGAGACCACCATAATACCAGTACCAAAGAAGAGCAAGATAGTGTGCCTCAACGACTACCAACCGGTGGCTCTGACGTCTGTTATTATGAAATGCTTTGAGCGGCTAGTCATAAGATGAATCAATGCCAGCCTCCCAGATGATCTTGATCCATTGCAGTTCGCCTACCACGACAACCGATCCACAGCAGATGTTATCTCTCTGGCCCTACAATCAACTCTCGAATATCTCAACAACAAGGACACCTATGTCAGACTGCTGTTCATAGGCTACAGCTCTGCCTTGAACACCATTATATCAACAAAACTAATAACCAAACTCTGCAACCTTGGTCTTGACCCCACCCTGTGCAGCTGGGTCCTTGACTTCCTCACCATCAGACCGCAATCTGTCAGGATAGGTAACAACACCTCCTGCACAATAGTCCTCAACACCGGGGCCCCGCAAGGATGTGTGCTCAGTCCTCTACTGTACTCCCTATACACACACAACTGTATGGCGAGCCTTCCATCTCCTCCTTCGACCAACAGCTCGCCTTGCTCCGCCTGACCTCTCTTCATTTTCCCAGTCATCATCAATTCGGAGAGGAAGCCCGACAATGCGACCAATCTTGAAGTGACTGTTTTCAGTAGAAGCTTTTAAATGAATGGTAAAACACTGAAGCATGAGCAGACTACTTCCTGTAGACTCTAAAAATATTAGTCACAGAAACATAGGCCTTAGGAGCAGGAGGAGTAGGCCATTAGGCCTTTCAAGCCTGCTCCGCCATTTAATAAAATCCGGACTGATCAGGTTGTAGCCTTGACACCAGATTCCTGCCTGACCCATAAGCCTTGACTCCTTTCTCTATCAAAAATCTATCAAACTCAGCCTTCAATAAATTCACAAGCCAGCCTCCATTGCTTTCTAGGGGAACAAAATTCGACAGACTAACTACCTTCTGAGAGAGAATAAAATCTCCTCATCCCCGCATTAAATCGGAGATCGCTTATTCTTAAATTGTATCCGCTAGTTCTGAACTTCTCCACAAGATAAAACATTCCCCCAACATCCACCATATCAACTCCCCCCAGGATCTAGTATCTTTCAATCAGACCACTTCTCATGGGGCTGGTTTAGCACAGGGCTAAATAGCTGGCTTTTGAAGCAGACCAAAGCAGGCCAGCAGCTCGCGTTCAATTCCCGTACCAGCCTCTCCGAACAGGTGCCGGAATGTGGCGACGAGGGGCTTTTCACAGTAACTTCATTTGAAGCCTAATTGTGACAATAAGTGATTTTCTATTCATTTCATTCTTCACAACTTCAATGGACAGATACCCAATCTGTTCAATCAATCTTTCTTTGTAAGGTAACACCCTCATCCCAGGAATGAGTTTCGTGAACCCTCCACATACTACTTTCATGCAATTATATCCTTTATTCAGATAAAGAGGCCAAAACTGACCACAGTATTCCAGTGGTCTCTGATAGATAACACGTGCCGAGATTCTCCCGCTGTTTACTGGCGGTGTGATTCTCTATTCCCTCCGACTGCGCGCCCCCGCCCCTGGGTTTCCTGGCAGCATGGGGTGGCTTCAATGGGAATTCCCATTGACAGTGGTGGAAGCAGAGAATCCCGCCACCAGCGAAGGGTGTTAAATCTCGGGGAAACATACAGCTGGTAGGCCGGAGAATCAGGATTTTGAGTCGTTCCTTTTCATGGACAAATTTATTGCTGTAGATATTTGTGGTGAATGTAAATACAGTTAATCAGCAGATATGTTCTATGTTATTGACCCTGTGGGTTTTATCTGTGGGCCATTGTATAGCTTCACCCAGGGGGAGATGTTGGAGGATGTTGGAGCATGTATGGGCTCCGCCCACAGCTCCGCCCCTTTGAAGGAGTATAAGAGAAGCTGCCCTGTGGGACTGTCCGCAGTATGTACCAGTTGCAGGTGGGCAAAGTTGATAGTTAATTAAAACCACTGTTTTACTCCGACACGAGTCCTTGAGTGAATTGATGGTCGCATCAATTTAATTAACTATCTCAACAAAAACGATTATGGAGTCAGCCCTCAAACCTGACAGACTGGAGCTCGATCCACAGGCCGCGGAGGCGAAGGAAATGTTTTCACACTGGCTGCGGTGTTTCAAGGCCTGCCTTACCGTGTCGTTGACGCCATCTGCCATGAACGAACAAAAATTGAGTCTCCTCCACGCACGGGTGAGTCACTGCATTTCTGTGCAACTCAAAGGGCCACCTCATATACCGTCGCTCTCGCAATCCTTGAGCACATTTACGTGCGGCCTGTGAACGAGGTCTATGCGCGACATATTCTCACTACTCAACGCCAGCGCCCCGGGGAGTCACTCGATGACTATCTGCGCGACCTCAAAGCCCTCACGCGCAACTGCAACTATCAGGCAGTTACGGCCACTCAGCACATGGAGCTCGCCGTCCGAGACGTCTACGGGGGTCAGATCAAATTACGTGCGGCAGCGATTGCTCGAGAAAGGGGCCCTGGACCTGGTGAAACTGGTGACTTAACTGGAGGTCGCTTAACAGAGCCTCACTGCATTTCTGGCCGAACACTCGACCCCTTCGTGGGCTCCCGACCAGAGACTACCCTAAACCTGTGCTGCTCGCCCATCGCTCATCATGGGGGGTTGCCTTGTTATTTTTGTGGCCATCCTCAACCCCCTCGACAGCATTTCCCGGCCCGCAACGTGCACTACAACGATTGCGGCCAAAAAGGGCACTTCGCCAAGGTCTGCCTCGCAAAGCCTGAGCACGCGAACTCTCAGACCCGGTCTACCGACTCTCAGGCCCGCAGACCTCGCAATGTGGCAGCGTGCCTGCCAACTCCGACTCAGCACAGCACGTGTGACTCACGGGGGGCGCCATTTTGGCCATCCTCCCCCACGCGGCCAGCCATGTGCGATCCATGGGGGCCGCCATCTTGGACACCATCTGCTATGCCGCCTGACGCGTACGACCTGCTCGGACAGTCACCAGGGGGCCGCCCCAGCACAGCCGACCATGCCGCCAGTTACCCTCAACTCAGCGCAGTCACCTTGGACCAGTCGTGACCCAAGCACCTCACGAGCTCAATGATGGCCGTCCGGGTTAACGGGTACGAGACACCCTACCTGTTTGACTCCGAGAGCACCGAGAGTTTCATCCACCGGATCTGGTAAGCCGCTGCTCGCTCCCGATATTCTCGGCGCAACAAACAATTTCCCTCGCCTCCGGGTCGCACTCGGTACAAATCCGAGGGTGCACTACAGTAACCTTAGTGGTACAGGGCGCTGAGTGCACTAATTTCTAGATGTACGTGCTTTCATACCTCTGCGCCCCCCTCCTTTTAGGGCTTGGTTTTCAATGTAATCTCAAGAGCCTGAAGCATTGATTTGGCGGACCCCTGCCCCCACTCACTGTGTGCAGCCTAGCCACTCTGAAAGTCAGCCCTCCTTCCCTCTTTGCTAATCTCACCGCTGATTGCCAGCCAGTAGCCACTCGCAGCAGGCGATATAGCATGCAGGACAGAATATTTATTAAGTCTGAGGTCCTGCGTCTCTTGTGGGAAGGAGTCATAGAGGCCAGCAATAGCCCCTGGAGAGCTCAGGTGGTGGTCGTCAAGACCGGGGAGAAGCCGGATCCGGATGGTGGTTGATTACAGCCAGACCATTAACCGGTTGACACAACTTGATGCGTACCCCTCCCCAGAGTGCAGACATGGTCAATCAGGTCACTCACTGCCACGTGTTCTCTACAGTGGATCTGAAGTCTGCATACCACCAGCTCCCAATCCGTCTGGAGGATCGCCACTACACAGCGTTTGGGGCAGACGGACGCCTTTTTCATTTCCTCCGGGTCCCTTTTGGCGTCACAAACAGGGTTTCGGTGCTTCAACGAGCAATGGGCCGAATGGTGGACCAGTACGGGCTGCGGGCCACATTTCCGTACTTGGACAACGTCACCATCTGCGGCCATGATCAGCAGGACCACGACGCCAACCTCCACCGATATCTCCAAACCGCCCAAAAACTTAATCTCAGCTATAATAAGGAGAAATGCATTTTCCGCACCACCAGGCTAGCCATCCTCGGCTACATCGTGGAAAATGGAGTCCTAGGGCCCGACCTTGACCATCTGCGCCCCCTCCAGCACCTCCCTCTCCCTCACTGTCCCAAGGCCCTCAAGAGGTGCCGTGGATTTAATTTCCTACTATGCCCAGTAGGTCCCCCAGTGTGCGAACAAAGCCAGCCCACTATTTAAGGCCACCCTTTTCCCTCTGGCAGCCGAGGCCCACCAGGCCTTCAACTGCATCAAGGCGGACATCGCCAAAGCCGTGATGCGCGCGGTGGACGACTCCGTCCCCTTTTAGGTGGAGAGCGACGCATCAGAGGTCGCTCTCGCCGCCATTCTCAATCAAGCAGGCAGACCTGTTGCATTTTTTTCACGCACCCTCACTGCCTCTGAACTCCTCGGTCGAAAAAGAGGCTCAAGCCATCGTGGAAGCCTTGCGGCATTGGAGGCACTACCTCGCTGGTAGGAGGTTTACCATCGTCACCGACCAACAATTGGTAGCCTTCATGTTCGACAATACGCAGCGGGGCAAAATCAAGAACGATAAGATCTTGAGGTGGAGAATCAAACTCTCCACCAATAATTACGATATAGTATATCGTCCTGGGAAGGGTCATGATGTTCAGGTAAACATCATAGCACAAACATACATACATACTGATGGACAGATCAACGGACCAATCAACACACACACAACACCACAGCCAATCACAGGCAAGAGCATACACAGTACAAAACAGGGAACACGACACTTCCTGAGCATTCCAGCAGGAGACAGCTCAGGGCACAGAGCTCATAGCAAGCCACTCAGACATCCATTGTGTGCTGAGTGCCACCACAAGATAGTATTAGGAATAGGTCCACAGATTCTAGGGTGATGATCGAACCTCAGTAACCAGTTTACCACTGTAAATAAATGTTAGTAATAAAACTGAGTTGTACCATTCGCAACAGTGTTGGTTCGTCTGTGTAGCAGAGTGCCCAACACATCATAGTACCAGGAGTAACTGTGGGATCTACCTACGAATCCTCCGGAATCTGCCATCCGTCAGCACACCGCAGCCGCTACAAGTCGCTGGAAACCTCGGCGTTAATTGGAAGCTGTTCAAACAGCGCTTCCAGCTCTTCCTGGAAGCCAACGAAAAGGAGAGCGCTTCGGACACCAGAAAGATCGCCATCCTCCTCTCCAGGGCAGGTCAACACGCCATCCATGTCTACAACTCCCTGGTGTTCCCAGAAGGTGAGGACAAGACCAAGTACAAGGCGGTCCTTCTCAAACTCGACCAACACTTCAACGTCGAGGTCAACGAGAGTTTCGAGAGGTATCAGTTCCAGCAGCGCCTGCAGGGTAAGGATGAGCCCTTTCAATCCTTCCTTATGCATCTCCATATCCACGCGCAGTCCTGCGGTTACGACACCACCTCCGATTCCATGATTCAGGACCAGGTCGTTTTTGGGGTCACCTCGGGCACCCTACGCCAGCAGCTCTTAAAAATTAAAGGCCTCACCCTAGCCTCCGCAATCGAAGCCTATGTCCTGCATGAAAACGTGACTAGCCGCTACTCCCAATTTCAGGCGGCTGAACCGGCGTGGCAGGCGTCCTACGAGGCCGAACGGGTCCAGGCTATCGAGTTCCTCCTGGCCCGTGGCCCGGACGAGGGCGGCCATTTCGTGCGCTTTTCGAGGCCTCCCGCGTTTGTGCGCACCAAAAACGACGTCGACACAGAGGTACCTGATGCGCAGGCGCGCTCGACGCAAGACCGAACTGCGCATGCGCGGTGGCGCAATGAACGCCATGATGTCACAACATGCGGCACATTTAAAGCGGCAGTTTCCCGCAAGAAACCGACAATGCCTCTGCTGTGGCAAGATGGGCCACTACGCTGCCTGCTGTCGAGCAGCTCAACCTGCCAATGTTCCCCAATTCCGACAACCGCGCAGGGACGTGCAGACCATTCAGCCTCCTTACTACGAGTCGTGCCCAGACGATATCCAGACCAGTGACACAGACGACCGGGACGCCTTCCGTGTTGCGGTCATTGATGGGAACCGGATGTCTCCAGCCAGGAACCACCAGCGGTTGCAAGTGAACACTGTCAATCCGGGTGATGAATGATGTGCCACCCTAACGGTCAACCGATCACCGATAACATTCCGTCTGGACACTGGCACCTCCGCCAACCTCATAGCATGGTCAGCCTTCTACGCCATGAAGGCCAGACCACCAATTCGGCCATCCCATTGCAAGATGTTCGACCACAGTGAGAACGTTTCCCGGCTATGGGATCCTGCCAGCTCCTGGTGACACACAACACACACACGGCCACATTCTCATTCGAGATAGTCGGATCATAAAAGGACTCCCTGCTAGGCGCACAGGCATGCAAGGTTCTCCACCTCGTGCAACGAGTCCATGCTCTGTCTCCAGAAGGCCCATCTGACTTCCTGGATGCAGAATTTAGGGCACAGCTCCAATCGCTCCTCGCCCACAACCAGGAGGCATTCAAGGGCATGGGAACACTGCCGTACACCTACAGGATTCGGCTCAAACCGGACGCCACCCCGGTCATTCACGCACCTCGCAGGGTCCCAGCGCCACTCAAAGACCACCTCAAGCAGCAGCTGCAGGATCTCCAGGACCAAGGGGTGCTGTCCCGGGTCACGGAGCCTACGCCATGGGTCAGCTCCATGGTGTGTGTTAAGAAACCCTCCGGCGAGCTTCGGATCTGCATTGATCCAAAAGACCTCAACAACAACATAAAGAGGGAACACTATCCCATACCCAAAAGGGAGGAGATCACGAGCGAAGTGGCCCGGGCTAGAATCTTCACAAAACTGGATGCCTCGAAGGGTTTTTGGCATTTCCAACTGGATCAGTCCAGCCGAAAGCTGTGCACCTTCAACACCCCTTTTGGCAGGTTCTGCTATAACAGAATGTCATTTGGCATCATCTCGGCATCCAAGGTCTTTCACAGGATCATGGAGCAGATGATGGAGGGCATCGAAGGGGTGTGGGTCTACGTGGACGACGTCATCATCTGGTCCACTACACAACAGGAGCACATCTATCGTCTCCAACGCGTCTTTGCGCGCATACGGGAAAACGGCCTGCGCCTCAACCGAGCCAAGTGTTCTTTCGGCCAAACAGAGCTGAAGTTCCTGGGGGACCACATTTCCCGGTCAGGGGTCCGTCCGGATGCAGACAAGGTGAGCGCCATTACAGCCATGCCGCAGCCGGCAAACAAGAAAGCAGTGGTACGCATCCTAGGTATGGTCAACTTCCTGAGGAAGTTCATTCCCAACCTTGCCTCCCACACGACGGCTCTGCGCCACCTCGTCAAGAAGTCCACGGAGTTCCAGTGGCTGCCCACACACCAGAAGGAATGGGAGGAGCTCAAAATTAAGCTCACCGCAGCCCCGGAATTGGCGTTTATCGACACATCTCGTGACACTAAAATTTCGACTGATGCCAGCCAGTCCGGCATTGGGGCGGTACTCCTGCAGCGGGATGACACTGCGTCATGGGCCCCAGTCGCCTATGCCTCGCGGGCCATGACCCCCACAGAACAGCGCTACATGCAGATCGAAAAGGAGTGCCTGGGTTTGCTGACCGGAAGAGACAAGTTCCATGACTACGTGTATGGTCTCCCCCAGTTTACCGTTGAGACTGACCATCGCCCCCTGGTCAGCATCATAAATAAGGACCTGAACGAGATGACCCCTCGCCTCCAGCACATCCTACTTAAACTCAGGAGGTATGACTTCCAACTGGTCTACACCCCGGGAAAGGACCTTATCATTGCGGATGCCCTATCCAGAGCAGTGAGCTCACCGCCATACTCGGCGGGGTTCGTCTGTCAGGTCGAAGCGCAGGTGGCCTTCACATCGGCAAATCTGCCAGCTGACGACTCCAGTCTGGCCCGTATTCACCGGGAGACTGCGGCTGACCCCCTTCTACAATGGGTGATGCGCCACATGACGGGAGGGTGGCTCAAAGGACTGTGCCCGCAGTTCTACAATGTCCGAGACGACTTGGCCGTCATTGATGATGTCCTTCTAAAGCTGGATTGTGATTCCGCACAGCATGCACAAGCTGGTCCTCGACCAACTACACGAAGGCCACCTGGGGGTCGAGAAGTGCAGACGGAGGGCCCGAGAGGCGGTATACTGGCTGGGCATCAGTGATGACATTGCCAATATGGTGCTCAACTGCCCCACCTGCCAAAGGTTTCAACCAGCGCAACCTCCTGAGACGCTTCAGCCCCATGAGCTGGTGACGTCCCCGTGGGCGAAGGTGCGTGTGGACCTTTTTCACGCGCTTGGCAGGGACTATGTAATCGTCATTGATTACTTTTCCAACTATCCAGAGGTCATACGCCTGCACGATCTGACATCGTCTGCTGTCATAAGGGCCTGCAAAGACACCTTCGCTCGCCACGGCATTCCGATTACTGTCGGACAATGGGCCCTGTTTTGCCAGCCAGGAATGGTCGTCCTTTGCTGCTCGTATGGCTTCACACACGTGACGTCCAGCCCTCTGCATCCCCAGTCCAATGGAAAGGCGGAGAAGGGCGTTCACATCGTCAAGCGGCTCCTCTGCAAGCTGCTGCTGCTGGATCGGGTTTCTGCCTAGCCCTGCTGGCCTATCGCTCGGCCCCACTAGCCACTGGCCTCACACCAGCCCAGCTGTTGTTGGGTCGCGCCCTCAGGACCACTGTGCCATCATTCTGGTACCCACAACCAACCATGCTCCGGTACTACACAGAATGCAGCAGCAGCGCGTTCGCCAGAAGATGGCATATGACACACGGGCAACTGATCTTCCCGCCATGGCACCTGGAGACGACGTCCGCATCCACATACCAGAAGGTGGCTGGTCAGCACCTGCCGAAGTTCTCCGACGTGTGGCTCCCCACTCGTTCCTGGTTCTCATGTCTGATGGATCCATTCGTAGGCGCAATTGCCGGGCTCTTCGCCTACTTCCACGCTCGCTACGGGAACTTACACCGACACCGCGTCCTCCTGATGTTCCTGATATCGACTTCGTGGAGCTTCCTGCCACCATGCCCCTTCCGTCGTCGCCCGTGGCCAGGCCCATTCCTCAGCCGGTGGATCCAGACCCACTCTTGAGGCGGTCAACCTGAATTCGTCACCCACCTACTAGACTGGACTTATGAGCCTGTTTGTACATTGAACTCATATTATCACTGTATTAATATGTTTCTGTTCTTCCTTGTCGTTACAGGAGTTTGATTTGTCGTTCAACATTTCCCCGTTCTTTGTTTATGGTACAACCTCGTTGTTATGTCGCACCTGACATCGCCCCTTGTATATAGTTTAGCCCCGTGTCCATGCGGTGGATATTGCACACACACACATTTGGCTGCACTTAGTACACATCTCTATTTATAACCACATAGGCACATGTTCTTGTAAAAACGGGGGGATGTCATGATATTCAGGTGAACATCATAGCACAAACATACATACATACTGATGGACAGATCAACGGACCAATCAACACACACACAACACCACAGCCAATCACAGGCAAGAGCATACACAGTACAAAACAGGGAACACGACACTTCCTGAGCATTCCAGCAGGAGACAGCTCAGGGCACAGAGCTCACAGCAAGCCACTCAGACATCCACCATGTGCTGAGTGCCACGGCAAGATAGTATTAGGAACAGGTCGACAGATTCGAGGGTTATGATCGAACCTCAGTAACCAGTTTACCACTGTAAATAAATGTTAGTAATAAAACTGAGTTGTACCATTCGCAACCGTGTTGGTTCGTCTGTGTAGCAGAGTACCCAACACATCAGGAAGCTCAATGAGTCCCCAGATGCCCTGTCCCGCAGCACATGCGCCAGTGCACAAGAGGACCGACTACGGGCTATCCACGACGACCTCTGCCACCCGGCTCGCCCATTATATCAAGGCCCGCAACCTGCCCTACTCCACCGAGGATGTCAAAGCTGTAACCAGGGACTGCCAAATCCGTGCAGAGTGTAAACCGCACTTCTATCGACCAGATAAGGCCCACCTGGGAAGGCGTCCCGGCCCTTTGAACACTTCAGTATCGATTTCAAAGGGCCCCTCCCCTCGAATAATCGCAATACCTACTTTCTCAATATTATTGATGAGTTCTCCCATTTCCCGTTTGCCATCCCGTGACCCGATATGACCACCCCCACTGTTATCAGAGCCCTGCACTGTGTCTTCACCTTGTTTGGTTTCCCCAACTACGTCCACAGCGACAGGGGCTCGTCGTTCATGAGCGATGAACTGCATCAGTACCTGCTCAGCAAAGGCATCGCCTCGAGCAGGACTACCAGTTACAACCCCTGGGGAAACGGACAGGTGGAGATGGAGAACGCGATGGTCTGAAAGATCGTCCTACTGACCCAACGGTCCAGGAATCTCCCGGTTTCCCACTGGCAGGAAGTCCTCCCCGATGCGCTCCATGCTATTAGGTCCCTCCTTTGCACGGCCACAAACCAGACTCCTCATGACCGATTGTTCATTTTCCCTAGGGGGACTACCTCAGGGGCCTCGCTCCCACCTTGGCTAATGACACCGGGTCCGGTTCTCCTCCGGAAACACGTTCGGACCCATAAGACCGATCCCCTGGTAGAGAGGGTCCAGCTCCTGCACTCAAACCCGCACTACGCATATGTTGAGCACCCCGAAGGTCGACAGGATACCCGTCTCCCTCCTAGACCTTGCGCCCACAGGCTCTGCCACCACTATGTCCACAGTACCCCCCACGCTGTACCCCACTCTTTCTCCCATGCCCAGCGCCCCCGCGCCCATTTGGTTCTCGCGCTCCCTTCCACCCGGCACACCAGTCCGCAGGAATGAAGCTCAGGAAGAGCTGCTCCCGGATTCCATCCCTGGGGCTGCACCGGACCCACTTCCCCAGCCACCTGACTGGCTGCAACACCAGTGCTTCGACGGTCGCAGCGTACGATCCGTGCGCCGGACCGGCTGAACTTGTGACCCATCACCCCCGCCGGACTTTATTTTTTTACAGGGGGTGAATGTGGTGAATGTAAGTACAGTTAATTCACCAGTTATTTTCTATGTTTGCAAATACAGTTAATCACCAGTTATGTTTTATGTTATTAACCCTGTGGGTTTTATCTGTGGGCCATTGTATGGCTTCACCCACAGGGGGAGATGTTGGAGGATGTTGGAGCATGTACAGGCTCCGCCCATGGCTCCGCCCCTTTGAAGCAGTATAATAGTAGCTGGCCTGTGGGGCTGTCCTCAGTATGTACCAGTCGCAGGCAGGCAAAGTTGATCGTTAAATAAAACCACTGTTTTACTCCGACACGAGTCCTTGAGTGAATTGATGGTCGCATCAATATTACCTCAAGGAAGACTGAAAAAAACAATGTTGATGTGCTGCATATGTTTGCTATTACCATGTGTGAATCTTCAATGGATAAAGAATGTTGCATTAATGTTTGGAGAGAGATATCTGCTGACTGTCCTGCAAGATTGCAGGAAGTGAGAGCACAGTAATTACTGTTGGGGGACATTTTCTGATACTGGACTATGATATGAATTATAAGTGGCTCTGTAACTACATTTTTGCTCCTATATTCCTTTTGAATAGTTCTGCTGAGACAAAAGGTACTCATTGGCTTAGATACCTGTTTAGAAGAGGCAATTTGTGGAAATAGATAGTGTATACACAATGCTTTTTAATATCAGAAAGGACACAAAATAGCTGTTAGCTATTAAAGCAATACTAAAGACACAAAATGGCCGAACTAGCCACATTTCTGAACAATATGTTACAAACTGTGTAAACTGCATCATGAGGACCTCAGGAGTATCTCAACAACTGCTGATAACACCTTCACAGAACAAGGAATGCAATATATAAACTCAAGGTCCCCCGCTGTAGACAGGACATATCCTTGTGTTAGTTTTGAATGACTTCTGTATGAAGTTAGTGGCGGGTAAGACAACACCCACTTTAACCATATATGTGATAACCTGGATGCTAAGAAAATTGATTGACTACATGTAATGGACTGTGACGCAAATATAGTTGATTGATTTATTGTAAATGAGAATACAACTAATTCCACCCCTTGAATCTGTATATTAACCCAATGCGAACCTTAGCTCAAGTGAGAAAGAGGATTGCTCCCAGATATGAAATAATAAACTGCTTCTTTACTTACTCAAACAGGTCTACATGTGAATATTTTCACCACTAACAATTACCTAAAGTTGTTTTTTTCAAAGTAGCTTCTTGAATGCATATATCTTGTTTTATAGGAGTTTGGAATTTATTTAAGAAATAAAACATTTATGTGCCCTACACTTCATGTTCTCCCTGGTTTCAACATTAAGTGACGGAAAGTGTAATACTTTTATCGCCTATTATTTTGTTACCTTTCAGACTCTATGATTATGGATGGAATTTCCCCCCCAAAATGGAAGGATCAGGTTCTGACTGAAAACTGGTGTGTTTCTCTCCACAAACACAACCAAGTATTCTGACCAGATATTCTGACACTCTGTCAAAAAGAATTTGAGGTTTGTGGTTTGCGTCGTCACTCTAGTCGGGTGGGATCTACAGAGATCAGACGTCAACTTTAAAGGGTGCCCCGATCTGTAAAAAAATAATAAACTCCCTCCCACCCCCCACCCCCACCATCCCCCCCAAACGGTCATGGAGACCCCCCCATAAGCTTTGAGTCGACCCCCTAGCCACACGGATATATCGGGGGGCATTCTTCGCCCAGCCATGTTTAAGGGAAACTGTGCCGGGGGGCAATGCCCAAACTTGGCCCTCAACCCTTGAGCCTCCAGGCATCTTCGCACCCCCAGTGTCGTTAACCTGACTGGTTTCGATTTTAAAAACAATAATAATTCACGGCAGCGTGATTGTCACGCCGCTGCTGAGGGAGGGGGCGTGGCGGGGTGCGCTCCATGTGGACGGACGTTACGGAGTGAATCTCATCACATCATTGGTGGGAAGGATGGGGAGGCGGGGAAGATCTCAAACCGAGATCTCACCAGTGCAAATCCCGTTATGGCCCTGTTGTGGAATTTAGTGGTTGCAACAGGATTTACGGCCACAGCTAACGGACCGGCAAAATCGCGCTCTATAGTGATCATGCCAATAAGTTAAATTATTAAGGCCGCTTTTCAGAATTGTTGCAGTGCAGCAGGAGGTCATTCTGCCCTTCGTATCAGCACCAGAACCTCCAATGAACAACTCACCAAGTGCCATTTTCCTGTCTTCTCCCCATTGCCCTGCACATTCATCCTTTTTCTTGAGAGCCTAATTCCTTTTTGAAAGCCTCGATATCCCTGCCTCCATCACATTCTGAGAGAGTGCACTCTACATCACAACCACTCGCTGTGTGAAAATATTTTTCCTCTTGTTCTTTCACGAGTGGGAAACGTTTCCCTCTAGCTACTCTGTCCAGACCCTTCATGATTTTGAACACCTCAATCAAATCGCCTCAGTCCTCTCCTCTCCAAAAAACATAGTTCCAAGTTCTTCAATTCATCTTCATAACTGCAGTACCTTATCGCTCGAACCATTCTTGTGAATATTTTCTGCACTCTCACCACTGCCTGCCACACCCATTCCACCAATGTGTCTATGTCCTCTGAATTAGATAAAGCTCTTGGGGCTAAAGGGATCAAGGAATATGGGGGGAAGGTGGGATCAGGATATTGAACTTGATGATCAGCCAGAACTTAATGATCACAATGAATGACGGAGCAGGCTCGAAAGGCTGAAATGCCTCCTCCTGCTTCTATTTTCTCTGCTTCTATGTCCTTTTGAAATTCTATATTATTCTCCTCACAGTTCACAATGCTTTCATGTTTTGTATCATATGTAAATTTTGAAATTCTATCTGGTGCACCATGTTCTAGGGGCCAGATGGTAATGCCTGGGGCGGCACGGTGGCACAGTGGTTAGCACTGCTGTCTCACAGTGCCAGAGACCCAGGTTCAATTCCAGAGACACAGGGTCAAATCCAGTCTTGGGTGACTGTCTATGTGGGGTTTGCACTTTCTTTCTGTATCTACTTGGGTTTCCTCCGGGTGCACTGGTTTCCTCCCACAGTCCAAAGATGTGCAGGTTAGGTGGGATTATGGGGATAGGGTGGGGGGGGGGGCATGGTAAGGTGCTCTTTCAGAGGGCCGGTGCAACTTGATGGGCCGAATGGCCTCTTTCTGCATTGTAGGAATTCTATGGTTCTAGGTGCACAGGGACAGGAAATTTTCTGGCTCGGTGAATCTGATCTTTATGAATATCTGTTTGTAGGTTGGACTTTGGTTGTTGGGATTTGGATGGTGGGAGGGGAAGGTTTTGCCAGGGTGTGTGGGGGGGGGGGGTAAGGAGGTGGGGGGGGGGCAATGCTGAAACAGGACATGGGGTGTAGATGGAGTCAATGGATGGGAGGCAGGTTTGTGTGATGGACTGGGCTGTGTTCATGACTTTCTGAAGTTTCTTGCGGTCTTGGGCCGAGCAGTTGCCATACCAGGCTGTGATGCAACCAGATAGGATGCTTTCTGTGGTGCATCTGTCAAAATTGGTAAGAGTTAATGTGGATATGCCGAGTTTCCTTAATTTCCTGAGCAAGTATAGGCGCTGTTGTGCTTTCTTGGATGCAGCGTCGACGTGGGTGGACCAGGCCAGATTTTTGGAGAGGTCCATGTTTGAACCAAGGCTAGGAATTTGAAGATGCTAACCATCTCCACCTCAGCCCCATTGATGCTGACAGGGTGTGTACAGAACTTTGCTTCCTGAAGTGAATGAGCAACTGGGAGGTGAGAAGTCATTGTGACAGTAGAGAAGCTGCTGATGGAAATCAGAAGCTATATCATTGATGGAGAGGAGATGAAATCCCTTTTGAGGAGGACAGAGCTTTGTACAGTTTTTTGTGACTCATTGTGATCCCTGATGTCTGGGTGGGTTGCTGCGAAATTAGTGGGATCTGTAATGGTTGTGAATGCCATTTAATGTGCAGTTTGTAGTATGTGTTTGGCCACAATTAAATTGACTGCAGTGGGACCAGAAGATCATGCGCTGGCCATCAGGGGGGCACCTCCCATCACTGATAAACACGCGGCGGAGAGTGTCCCCAGTATGGTTGTTTACTTTGTTGACTCTTGTTCAGTGAGACAAAAGATTTGTTTGCTTGTTTAGAAAGCATGGAATCTTGTGGCTTTATGATCTCAGTAAATACCTGGTAATTTTTAATTTTGTCTATTTTAAACAAAACATTACTCGTCCCGAAATGGATCATAGCGCCTTTAAAAAGTGGCTTAAAACTTTAAAAATACTTAACATTCTTTGACCAGGTCACTGTCCCAATGTCTGATCAATGTGAATTGCTGCATACTAAACATGACACTGGGGTTTATTCCAAAAGGGATAGAATTTAAAAATAAAGAAGTGATGCTAAACTTGCATCGAGCCTTGGTTCGGTCACACAAAGAATAATACGTACAATTCTGGTCGCTGTATTGGAAGGACAGCAGAGGCATTTTATACATTGTTAATCATTCATTAGAGACTGGATTAATGCAAGAAGACTGGTTGGTACCTATTATCCCTGCATTTAAGGAGAGAGATGGACCGAGAGGCCAGCCAGCTTAACGTAATTGAAAGAATTAATAGAATCCTTACAAGAGAAAGAAGCTGCCGCATAATACACCAATCAATGAGGTCAGAGAACTGAGGAGTTGGGGAAAAAGCAGCAAAAAGATAAGCAGCTGGTCTCAGGACAGAAAGCAGAGATTAGAGGTAAATGGTAGTCTTCAGGGAAGTGTCATAATATCTACTCATGTATATGCTGAAGTGCAGACAGGCAGTGATTGACATACAGGACGACCAATAAGCACACAACAAAGTGCAGCCAACCACCAGACAGGACACTACCACTATAAAGCCAGAGGGCACTAGGTTTCCCGCTCTCTCTGGACCCAGCCACTGAGTCAGTCAGAGTCCACAAGCTAGCAAGTGTAAACACCATGCGGTAGCTAGTAAGTCTGGTCAGGCTAATACAAGGTCTCCAGTCAGTTCAGTATAGTGTCGACCCACAGCTGAACATGTATATCAGTTCTATCGTTGAATAAAACAGTGTTGGATTTTCTCCAGTGTTAGACATCTGGGGCGGGATTCTCCCCTACCCGGCGGGGCGGGGGTGTTCCAGCGTTATGGAGTGGTGGGAACCACTCCGGCGTCGGGCCGCCCCAAAGGTGCGGAAGTCTCCGCACCTTTAGGGGCCAAGCCCTCACCTTGAGGGGCTAGGCCTGCGCCGGAGTTGTTTGCGCTCCGCCGGCCGGCGGGAAAGGCCTTTGGTGCCACGCCAGCCGGCGGCGAAAGGTCTTCGCCGGGCGATGCATGCGCAGGAGCGTCAGCGGCTGCTGACGTCATCCCTGCACATGCGAAGGGGAGAGGGTCTCTTCCGCCTCTGCCATAGTGAAGACCATGATGAAGGCGGAAGAAAAAGAGTGCCCCACGGCACGGGCCCGCCCGTGGATCGGTGGGCCCCGATCGCGGGCCAGGCCACCGTGGGGGCACCCCCCGGGGCCATATCGCCTCGCGCCCCCCCCAGGACCCCGGAGCCTGCCCGCGCCGCCTTGTCCCGCCGTTCAAAAGGTGGTTTAATCCACGCTGGCGGTACAGGCAGTCCAGCAGCGGGACTTTGGCCCATCGCGGGCCGGTGAATCGGCGGGCGTGGGCCCGCCGACCGGCGTGGCGCGATTCCCGCCCCCGCCGATCGGCACGATTCCCACCCCCGCCGACCAGCACGGCGCGATTCCCGCCCCTGCTGAAACTCTGGTGGCGGGGACTTCGGGACACGGCGGGGGCGGGATTCACGCTAGCCCCCGGCAAGTCTCCGACCCGGCGTGGGGTCGGACAATCCCGCCCCTGCTTCTAGCTTCCCTGCATCAAGTGCAGTTCACATCGAACCAGTCAGCCTAACACATCTGGAAGCAGATATTGTTGACTATCTCCCATGCAGCTGCGCACGCCGCATACTGCCCACTGTGAACTTAGCCCCAGGGGTTATATAGGTGCCTCCCCAGGCCACCCCCCAAGGTACCCTCTGGCTCCAGTTGACTCATCAACGGGATAGGCGAGCTCCAGTATGCCCAGTGCCATCTTCTTGGCTGGGATGGGGGGGTGTGTAGCATGGAGTGCTTTTAGGCAACTCCTGCTTGTCAGGCTCGCCAGTGCCGATCCCGACCCTGTCGTATCACACAGTGGTGTGCATTGGTTTCACACTAGTTCCACATGGCACCCGTGCAAGCTTATTAACGTGTACTGAATTGCTCTGGGACAGGCGTCACTATCGGGATTGTAGACACCACCGATTCAGTCCGGGCGTCCGCACTTAGTCCCTGAAATGGAGAATGCCGCTCTATGTCTTTAAAAGTTCAATTCAGGTTTCCAGCCAATGGATTCAAAATTATTATTTGACATGAGCATGCCTTCATGGCATTGCATTGTACCTTGCTTTGACCACATTTCTGGCACTTCCCTCAGTGGGTTTTCCAACGGCAGAGGTGGTGAGCTATCGGCCACCAGTGGGATCTGCTGGTCCTGCCAAAGTCAATGTCAATTTTTATGGTTCTGCGGCCCTGCTGCAGGGGAAACGCTGTGGGAGGAGGTGGACTACAGTGGGACAGGACACTGTAAAGGGTGGGAAAATCCTGTCCTTAGTGGCAGCATGCAGTTCTGATCGCCATTTTACATGATTTGGAGGCACTGGAGATAGTGTGGAAAAGATTTACAAGGATAATTCTAGACGCATACCCATCAGGAGAAGATGTACAGGCTGAGTTTCTTTTATCTTGAAGAAAGATGACTGAGCTGTGACCTAACAGAGGACTTTATGAAAGGTTGTGATGGACAGTGAGAAAATGTTTCCACTTGTGCAAAAACCAGAGGGCATCAATGTGATATTGTCACCCAGATATCCAGTAGAGAATTCCACAGAAACCTCTTTGAGAGCAGTGAGAACAGGGAGTGTTTGGAGCAAATAACTGACACATTTAAAGGGAGGCTAGATCAGTACATTAGGGAGAAAGGAATAGACGGTTATGCTTATAGAGATAGTTGAGGAAGGACGGGAGGATATGTGAGTGGAGCATAAACACTGACAAGGACTTCTCGAAAGATTGGCCTGTTTCACTGCTGTATTTTATAAATTCATTTACGGGATGTGGGCATTCTTGGTTAGGCCAGAATCTTTTGCCCATCCCTAATTGCCCTTCAGAATGTGGTGGTTAGTTGCCTTCTTAAAGCGCTGCAGTCCTTGAGGTGTAGATACACCTAGAATGTTGTTGGGAGGGAGTTCCAGGATGTTGCCCCAGCGATAGTGACGGCAAAGCGATTTATTTCAAGTCGAGGTGGGGTGTGACTTGGAGGGGAACCTCTTGCCCTTCTAGATAGTAGAGGTCACGGATTTGAAAGGTGTTGTCCAAGGAACCTTGGTGAGTTACTGCAGTTCATCTTGTAGATGGTACACACGGTTGCCAATGTTTGTCGGTGGTGAGGGGTTTGAATGTTTGTGGAAGGGAGAGCAATCAGGCAGGCTGCTTTATAATGGATGGTGTTGAGCTTCCTGAATGTTGTTGGAGCTACACTCATCCAGGCAAGTGGAGAGTATTCCATTACACTTCTGACTTGTGCCTTGTACATGATGGACAGGCTTTGGGGGTCAGAAGGTGAGTTACTCACCATAGGATTCCGAGCCTTTGACCTGCTCTGGTAGCCACAGTATTAATGTGGCTAGTCCAGTTCAGTTTCTGATAAATGGCAACCACCAGGATGTTGATTGTGGGAGAATTCAGCAATGGTAATGCCATTGAATGTCAAGGGGTGGTGGTTAGATCCTCTCTTGTAGGAGATGGACATTGCCTGGCACTTGTTGTGGCGCAAATGTAACTTGCCACTTGTCAGCCCAAGCCTGGATATTATCCAGGTCTTGCTACATTTGGATATGGACTGCTTCATTATCTGAGGAGTGGTGAATGGTGCTGAACATTGTGCAGTCATCTATGAACATCCCCACTTCAGAGCTTATGATGGAAGGAGGTCATTGATGAAGCACCTGAAGATGGTTGGGCCTAGGACACTACCCTGAGGAACTCCTGCAGTGATGTCCTGGAGCTGAGGTGATTGACCCCTCCAACCACCACAGCCATATTCCTTTGTGCCTGATATGACTCCAACCAGCGGAGAGTTTTTCCCCACTGATTCCCATTGACTCCAGTTTAGCTCGGGCTCCTCGATGCTATACCCAGTCAAATTCTGCCTTGATGTCAAGGGCAGTCACTCTCACCCCACCTCTGACATTCAGCTCTTTTGTCCATGTTTGAACTAAGGCTGTAATGCGGTCAGGAGCTGAGTGAACCTGGCGGAACCCAAACTGAGCATCCGTGAGCAGGTTATCATAGAATTCATAGAATTTACAGTGCAGAAGGAGGCCATTCGGCCCATCGTGTCTGCACTGGTTCTTGGAAAGAGCACCCTACCAAAGGTCAACACCTCCACCCTATCCCCATAACCCAGTAACACCACCCAACACTAAGGGCAATTTTGGACACTAAGGGCAATTGATCATGGCCAATCCACCTAACCTGCACATCTTTGGACTGTGGGAGGAAACCGGAGCACCCGGAGGAAACCCACAAACACACGGGGAGGATGTGCAGACTCCGCACAGACAGTGACCCAAGCCGGAATCGAACCTGGGACCCTGGAGCTGTGAAGCAATTGTGCTATCCAAAATGCTACCGTGCTACCCTGATGAGTATTGATGAGTAAGTACCGCTTGATAGCACTGTATGTGATTCTTTCCTTCACTTTGTTGGCGATGGAGACTAGACTGAGAGAGCCGTAATTAGCTGGGTTGGATTTGTCCTGTTTCTTGTGTACAGGACACACCTGGGCAATTTTCCACATTGCCGGGTAGATGTCAGTGTTATAGCTGTACTGGAACAGCTTGGCTAGGGGTGCGACAAGTTCTGGAGCACAAGTCTTCAGTACTATTGCTCAGTATATCTGATGTAATCCTATATAAACCGTCTTTGGTTCATTGCCATTTGATTATGCTCCTGTGAAGGATGACAGATGTCTTATTATGATAGAGGTTAAAACAAGCTGTGCTTATTGTAGATGTATTTCTGGAAAGCAACTAGCTAAGGCTTTTAGTTTTAAAGTTTATTGATTTTCATTATCATTGGATGTAATGGCTAAATATATCATAAAGTGAAAAATACTTTTTTGTATTTTCTGTAAAGATATGTTTACTATTAAAATAATTTAATGGCCAACATGAGAGAAATACAGGCTGTGAATAATTTCCCTAAAAAGGAACACAATTATCATGGGAAACATTTGACACAGTCATGTCAGGGATTGTGGGAAGCAGACTGTTCGCCACATTTGGGTATCCATGGGTTCATTTTTAAAACATCTCGGCTGCCACAAATTCTCCATTATGCGTTATTTATTTCACAGCACTTTCAAAAGTGCTTCATTGTCTGCGAAGCACTTTAAAAGATGCTGAGGTTGTGAAAGGTGCTATATAAATGCAGTTCTTTTGTGTTACTTTCCATTGCTTCCGCTTTGTAAAATAGTACATTCCATGTCCTCTATTAGCTCATCCAGGCTGGAATTCTCTGGCCGTTCACTGGCGGCGGGATTCTCCCGTCTGCGGGTTTGTCTGCGGTCTGAGGTGGCTTCGATGGGAATTCCCATTGACAGCAGCGGGAGCAGAGAATCCCGCTGCCAGAGAATGGCATGACGCCTCCCGCCGTTGAGAAACATCTGACTGGGAGGCTGGAGAATTCCACCCCTAGTGTTCCATCTAAGTGAGGAAGTAGGATGCATGGTTTCTGGATGCTTAGTGCCACTGGTTCCTTCTCTTGGTATAAGTAGTCCTATATCTCCTTGTGTTGGGTTATGAGGTAGTCCTATAACTATTGGCACCAATGCTGCAGTGACTCCATGCCCCCAAACTTTATCTGACACATCACTTGTTCCTTGATAGGTTGGGGGAGGATGGAAAGGCAGTGGGCTGGCCTCATATTTTGGTTTATATGCCCCCACCACTTTCAAATACACCAGAGTCGGGGCTGTAAAATTTACCCTTCATATCTTATTTGTACCAAACTGCTTTAACTCACTTATGTAATTGAAAAAAAACACCAGAAGCAAAAACATTCAGATGTCTTCTAGGCAGTAAAAGAAACATTTTATGTAACAGGCTGCTGCATACCATAGAAAAATATCAATTACACAAATTACCAAGGTAATTCTGTGTGTGCACTAATTTTACAAAATTCTAATGGTATAACATTGGGAAATTAAGGTGCAAATAATGTATGTAATTTAATGTAGTTTCATTGTCCAAATTAAATCATTAGTAAATTCATACAAAAACTTACAAATTATTAATCAAATTAGGTACTAGTCTATATATCTGGAGTGGAACTGTGACCATAAAATAAATAACTCAAAATCACTTGTTCCAACTTCGATGTTTTATATAACTCAACTAACAATAACGCTCTTCAACCGAGGAATTCTGGAATTTAACTAGTCACAGAACAATTTACTTATCTAACTCAGCTTTCTGAAATGTTTCCCACATTTTTCTTTCTGAGGAAAATTAGTCACAGCCTTATCTCTCATGTTGGCCATCAAAGATTTTTGATAGTAAACATGTTGATTCCTGCAAAGACGGACCTGAAGAAAGATGAACGTAACCTTGTTCTTTCTTCTGGTGACTTCGAGAGATGTAGAGTTGCACTTATTCTTCTTAAATGAAGAGCTCAATCATTTCCTGAATAAATATTGCTTGACCTGAAAAAGTGTCCCAGAATGTCTCGTTGTGAGCTTCCAAGATCCTCTTCACAGGTCCAGCTGCAAGTGGACATGAAACCGTGAGCACTCCTTCAAATAGCACTTCAAATGGACAGCTAAACACTGTTAGGATCAGTGTTAGCTGCCACAATGATGTGCAGTCTCCTTAATGAACTCCAACAGACAATGGACTTGGTACTCAGCTGCCTCCTGAAGGTTATGTCTAATGCAGTCTTCGACCCTTTTACCAAGGTGGTATATTTTAAGGCAAGACCGGCTCCACAGAGATAGGAGTGCCATCTTTAAAGATGGTGCCCTGATCTGAGCTGAAAGTAAACTTCCTCCCATGGACACAACCACCACAAGCATTGGGGTGCCTCCCCCCCACCACCAGTGTCTCTCCCCCCCCCCCCCACTGACTTCCCCACACCCATCATGCATGTATTGGGGTAAAAACATCCCCACCCACAACCCCAGAATTGTCCATGATTGTACTCACCATCGCAATGACCTCACACTGGCACCTTAGCAGTGAGTGGCTGTCAAACCTCATGTTGGGCGAGGTCCTGGACATCATCAAATTGAGAGTCAATGAGAGCTTCTCCCAAACCTGCGGCCCACGCGGGTCATGGCCATCGCCCAACGTCCTTCCCCCTCCTCGACTGCAGGTTGCCCATTGCCACCTTCCTCAACATCCTCTTCATCACCAAGATGGTGTTCCTCCATGTCCATCTGGTGCAGTAGCTCACCTGCTTTAGAGCCAGGTTGTGCAGAGCGCAGCAGACCAATATCATGCAGGACACTTTCTGGCGGCTATACTGGAGGCCTCCCCCCAACTGGTCAAGGCATCAGTACTGCACCTGGAGCAACCCAGGCACATGCGTTGATGCATGAGCCTCGTTGAGGCAAGTCTCAGTGGGTGTTTGTATCCTCTGTACTGGCATCAGCAGCCACCTCCTGAGCGGATACCTTTTGTCCCTGAGGAATCATCCCTCCAGCTGCTGCTCTCCCTCAAAAATGGCTGTGACCTATGAACATCCCAAGGTGTAACTATCATGGGTGCTCCCGGGGAACAGGCACACACCTGCATGATTTGCATCGCGTTGTCACAGACAATCAGGGCATTGAGGGAGTGGAATCCCTTGCAGTTCACAACTAGTCCCCCATGCTGCCATAGGGAGCCCAGGGCCATGTGGGTGCAGTGGATGACACTCTGCATGTGGGACAAGCCTGCTATGCCAACCAAGTCCATGGCCCTGGCATTCTGGTTCGTCTGATACCAGTCCAAGCTGATGTACATGTGGGCCTTCGCAAATAGCGCATCTGTGATTTCCCTTATGCATTTGTGCACTGCTGACTGGGATCTGTGGCACAAGTCACTCATGCAGCCCTGAAATGGGTTACTTGCACAGATGTTCAGAGCGGCAGTAACTTTCAGGCTACAGGCAATGGGTGAACCTCCAGTCTATGTGGTGCCAAACCTTGTATCACCTGGCACAGGTGGTCGCTCGAGACAGATGCAGTGTTCCGCCGCACTGGATCTCTGATATCTGGAGGTAAGGATTTTGACACCGGAATGCCCATGGCCGGTAACATCTCCTCCTCAATTCTTGGCCCTGCTCCCGGGTGATCCAACGGCCTGACCTCTCCCTCCTGTGCAGGGCATTGTTCCTGGCCGCATGCAGTGGTATGTCAAGGCTGCTGCGGCTGGTCAATCACAACCAAATGATCCTATGTAAGCACCTTTCAATTAAGTCTCGCTTCTTCCCCTGTCACAAAATAGCCATTTCACCAGTTGTCCTTCTCAACACCACCTGAATGAAGAGTTTCGATCCTTGAGAGCCTCATCAGGCTATGTAACTCCCCCAAAGGTGAGGAGTGAGGACAGCTGAGAACATTCAATGGGCCTGCATTCTAGCCTTCTGGGGGATCAAGACGCTGCCCCCTGTCATTATTTGAACCGGGTGACTGATGAGCGACTTCACCATAACACCTTGAAATGACGGTCGCCTCTGTAGCACTGCTCAGAAATGTAGATGTCAGTTTGAGCCTTGGGGTTCAAGGCTTGGGGCTAGGCTTCCAAATGTTCAGAAATTGGGTGCCAATCAGTGGCTCACTCATGCATTGCAGTGCTGACTAAATTGGCACAATTGACTCATCAAGGAAAGGCTTGCATTTGTGGCAGACAAGGCAGACCTGATGCATGTGATAACTGCAATTAGTATGTAAACTTTATCGTTAGAGGGCACCCTCAAACTTCAGCTCTTATGGGCTGTGAATTAAATGAGCCTTCAAGTTTGAACAGCCAACCACCCTGACAGCTTGGCCTCCACAACCATTAACTTTGAACTTCTGGCTTCACAGCACTGCCTGAGCATGGAGTTCATTCTCACTGCAGTCATCTTACCTGCTGTGCGAGGGTCTTCAGGCCTCATGAGACTGAAAAACACCCCTTGTCAGAAGCCCCCACTCTGCCCATGCAGCCTGGCCTCTCATGGGATGCCACCCAAGAATTTCACAGTTGCCCCCTGTGCTGATCCTCAGGAGCCACCTGCTCCCACCTAATTTCCAGTTGCCACTCTGGAAGGACAATCCCTCAGAGGTTATATCAACACAAGCCCAGCAAGGAGGACATGCGGAGTGCTGCCTGCAAACTAGCCACCCGACCCCTTTATACCTAAAGGCTCACAGACATGAAGAGCCGCTAAGGCCGAGGAGCGACCCCACCCCCGGGATGCCGAGACTAATCCCACAACCTTCTCCCCATCCCGACCCTGAGTGGGGGTGGCCCCTCAATGATCCTATAGTGGGATGTTCTCACTTTGGGAGGGGGGGGGGGGGGGTGATACCCATGCCTCCAGCTGGGGGAGGTGGTATTGTCTGCGGGTGTGGAATGTGAAGGACATTCAAACTTTCTTAGAGATCAGGCACCCTTTCAAAATGACTCGCTATGTGTCAGCCAGGGTTAAATCTGTAAGACTTGTTAAACATGAGGCACACAGAAACATAACATTTAAATGGATAGTTTGCCTCCTTGGAGAGGATTGGTTATCCCCCCCCCCCCCCCCCCCACACACACACCTATCCTAATCCAGAAATGTCAGAATGGGATTGGGTTTGAAATCACTTCAATTTTAATGTCCAACACAAACTCTTAAGCCATTAGTTTTTGTCGTTAAAATTATCCCCACAGTTTCTGAACTGGGGTGTGTAAGTTATAACATCTATCATGCAGGTGCCACAACGTCATGCTTTTCCAAGTGTTTCAATGATGAATCTCTCAACACATTTTTTTCTGTAGAGAAGCTTCCGGAAAAGTACCACAACCTGGACAGCAACAGTCTGGCTTTTGCATTTAACTGCACAGATGTGGTGGCTGGAAGTCATTGTTAAGTTTTTGCTTTAATGAAGGTAATCTCATGTGAAACCTAGACCATTATTGATTATTTACTTTGTGCAGCAAGTTGCAAAATACAGCGTTTGTTCATTGCTGTTGATTGAAAGGAGCCAAGGCTATGGTCGTCTGGACAGCCTTAGGCAGAATGCTGTTCCAGTGGCGGATCTGTCAAACTTCTCTGAGGACTGCTCCTCCCTGACTGCTTCACGGTGAAGTGTCTGCGGTGAAGACTAGTGCCCTCAGCACCACCCCACCCGCCCCTCGATAGCTGCACCTAGTCTATAAATAATGTTTGTACAGTCTTCCTTTTTTCACTCTTTAGGGTGCCAGAGGTTACAATCAACTGAACTGAAATACTTTGCTCAATAATTCCTTTCATTGACACTATAACACAATGGTTTCACAGATAAAGATGCTTTTAACCTTAGATGAGGCCTTGCATCCAGAATTCAGGGAACCAGGCAGCAGATTAAAAAGCAGGGCCTCAAAGATTGCAATCACAGGATTACACCTGGTACCACCTGCTAACAAGAACAGAAATAAGAGAATGGGGTAGATTAATGCGTGGGTCAAGAGTTGGTGCAGGAGGGAGGGTTTTAGATTCCTGCATCACTGAGGCTGTTTCTGGGGAAATTTGGAAACGTATAAGTGGGACGGTTGGCACCTGAACCAGAATGGAACCAACATCCTTCTTTTAAAAAAATATTTCATTCAAATAAGGATAAACATAACAACATATAAACAATCAATCAATAATAAAATAAGCCAAATACAATCCTCCTAATTTGATTTATTTTCTCTTGTTTCCATTAAAAGATCCCTTTTTTTCCTCCCTCCTGATCCCATCTCCACTATCCCCCTCACTTTACTCATTGGCAACAAACATATCTGTAAATAGAGACAAGATTAGCTTCCATCACATCCAGAATTCCTCATCTGAGCCATGAAGGGCAAACTTATTTTTTTCAAGTTTAAGGAATTCCACAAGATCCTCCAATCATGTTGATATTTTTGACAGATCTTTGGATTTCCATTGTAATGAAATTCGCCTTCGGAAAATCAATTTGGCAAAGGCCAGTACATCTACTCTTTTCCCTTCTATTAGTCCTGGGTTTTCCAACACTCCAAAAATTGCTTTAAGAGGTCCCGGTAATGCTCCCACCTCCACAATTTTTGATAATTTTTTTTAACACCGAGGCCCAAATCCCATTAATTGTGGACATGAGGGACAGCACGGTGGCACAGTGGGTTAGCCCTGCAGTCTCACGGCGCCGAGGTCCCAGGTTCGATCCCGGCTCTGGGTCACTGTCCGTGTGGAGTTTGCACATTCTCCCCGTGTTTGCGTGGGTTTCGCCCCCACAACCCAAAGATGTGCAGGCTAGGTGGATTGGCCACGCTAAATTGCCCCTTAATTGGAAAACAATTAATTGGGTACACTAAATTTTTTTTAAAAATTGTGGACATGAGCAGAACATGTGGGCATGGTTAGCTAGTGCTCCTTTACATCTCTCCCATTTATCTTCGACTTCTGTGAAGAATCTGCTCATTCTTACTTGTGTCATATGTGCTCTATGTTGTATCTTGAATTATATTGAGCTTATTCTAGCATATTAAGATGAAGTATTGACCGTGTGCATAATTTCACTCCATTCACCCCATTCCAATTCCATACCCAACTCTTCTTCTCACTTTTGTTTTATTTCCTCAATTGGTGTTTTCATTGTGTTCATCAGCTATCTATAAACGTTTGACCCAGGAAAGCAAGAAACTTCAGAGAGTCGTGAACACCGCCCAGTCCATCACATAAACCTGCCTCCCATCCATTGACTCCATTTACACCTCCCGCTGCCTGGGGAAAGCGGGCAGCAGAATCAAAGACCCCTCCCACCCAGCTTACTCACTCTTCAAACTTCTTCCATCGGGCAGCAGATACAGAAGTCTGAGAACACGCACGAACAGACTCAAAAACAGCTTCTTCCCCGCTGTTACCAGACTCCTAAATGACCCTCTTATGGACTGACCTCATTAACACTGCACCCTATAAGCTTCATCCGATGCCGGTGCTTATGTAGTTACATTGTATATGTTGTGTTGCCCTATTATGTATTTTCTTTTATTCCCTTTTCTTCCCGTGTACTTATTGATCTGTTGAGCTGCTCGCAGAAAAATACTTTTCACTGTACCTCGGTACACGTGACAATAAACAAATCCAATCCAATCCAATCCTAACGCATCCAGCAAGAGAAATTTATCAAGGAGGTTATCTGGTATTCGAGGGAAAGAGGACAACTCCTTTTTCACCAAATTTTGTAATTGTAGATATTTAAACTGCTTCTTCTGCAATTTGTGTTTGTCCCTTGATTCTTCAAACTTTGCAAATCTATCTTCTAAGAATAAGTCTTTTACTTGCCTCAATCCCTCTTTATGCCACTGCTAAATGTTATATCCAATCTTTTCATGATGAATTGGTGGTTACAATAAATAAAGGCTGGCACCGACATGTTCCCCCAAACAAAATGTCACCTCATTTGGCTCCAGATTTTTTTTTTTTAATTTAGTGTACCCAATTCATTTTTTCCAATTAAGGGGCAATTTAGTTTGGCCAATCCACCTATTCTGCACATCTTTGGGTTGTGGGGGCGAAACCCACGCAAACACGGGGAGAATGTGCAAACTCCACACGGACAGTGACACAGAGCCGGGATTGAACCTGGGAACTCAATGCTGTGAGGCAGCAGTGCTAACCACTGCGCCACCATGCTGCCCCAGCTCCAGATTTTGAAGGACGATGCCACCACTGGACCTTCTGTAAACCTCCCAGGATAAATGGGAATGGGGCGGCAGCTAAAGGCTTCAAGCTGGTCCCCTTACACGATGCTTCCTCCACCTGGACGCATTCCGCTTCTTCCTCTTTCCATCATGGCCGAATCTTTTCTATATTAGCCGCCCAATAATAATACAACCCTCCCACCTGCCAATTCCTTTGTAAAAAATATCCGGCGATTTTGTGAAGTTTTATTAGCCAATATAAAATCCCAAATTATTACATCTGTTTTACAGAAAAATATCTCAGGTAGAAATATCTGAACGGATTGAAACACAAAGTATAATTTTGAAAGGATGTTAATTTTATTGTTTGTACCCGCTAAGCTAATGAAAGTGGAAGGGTATTCCAACTTTTAAAATCTTCTTTTATCTCCTCTACCTGAATACCTAAGTATTTAAATTTATGTTGGGTTCTCTGAAATGGAAGGGTAATTGAAATGAAAAAAAAATGAAAATGAAAATCGCTTATTGTCACAAGTAGGCTCCAAATGAAGTTACTGTGAAAAGCCCCTAGTCGCCACATTCCGGTGCCTGTTCGGGGAGGCTGGTATGGTCTGGTACTTAAATCTGTTTCTTTGCCCAGGCTATTTATTGAAAATATTTCACTTTTTGTTATATTCAATTTATAGCCGAGAAGATTCCAAATTCTTTCAATATATTCATACTCTTATCCATAGCTTTCAATGGGTTAGATACATATAATAATAAATCGTCCACAACTAGCACAATTCCGTGTTCTCTATTCCCTTTAACAATACCTGACCATTCCAGAAAAACTTGGACAGCAATAGCCAGAGATTTCATTGCTAATGTGAACAGAAGTGGGGATAATGGACAGCCCTGTCTTGTGCCCCTAAATTGTTGGAAATACCCCGAGCTAATCAAATTAGTCTTAACACTAGCTGTGGGGGGTCGTATATAATAATCAAACCCATGAGATGAACTTTGGCCCAAATTCAACTTTATCATATTTTATTATTCGAGAAAACCACTTTCAATATTCCACCTCGGTGAGCGGTGTGAACTGATAAAATCCAGATTGCCACCCTGGCAGACAGATGGGTGATGGACACTATTGTTTCTGATAACAAGGAGAAAAGTGCACAGTTTGTTCTTACCTCTCGCATTGATGCCTGTCAGTTGTTGTTATATCAACTGATATAAATGTGTCAAAGGAGATATTAATGGCCATGGAAAAATTTTGATCCAGGTGCAAGTGGGTTACTTTTTTTATTGCTGTGAATAATGTACTTCTCAGTTGGTAAGGGTGTGATTGCAGTATAGATAGTTTAAGGCACTCTAATCTCTGGAATGATTCTTCGAAGATATAAAAGGTAATGAAACAGGGAAAATGCTATTTGTGTTACGCACACTTCAAATTCCGAGGCAGGATTAAACAAAGCAGACAAATTTCACTCTTCCTTGTAAACAAGAAAGCTAGGCAACACTATCAAAATGCTATTACCATGCACCAGTACTCACATCACCTTTTATGTGGCGATGTTTGTTTTACTGCGGTGTCTGCAAGATCAAAAGATAATGTAATATCATAGTACAACCTCAGCATGATACAGGGGAGAATACATTATTTTATCTGCCGTTTTGGTGGATTAAAATCTATGTTAAAATAGCAGACCGTCGAATCAATGTGTTTGTCCAACATTGGCAAACTGGTGCTTCATGAATGTAAATAAACACTAGAACATTGACAAACACTGAATGGAATCACAATGTAGGTCTCATGCATTAAAATTCAAATTAAGCTGGCTCTCATAAGTTAATTGATCCAGTCTTCAGAACTACTATGTCAAAACTCTGAAGTTGAATCTCTTAAATATGTTTGGGTGCCATCAGATTGTCACATTTACCTGCTGGACTGGACTTGTTAATGGATGTTGATGGGATCAATGGCCAGGTTGTTGTCTGTTTCAATCAGTTACAGTGATGTGGCGTGTGTGACTTGCGAAACATTCTGGAGGCTTCCAGTAGTAACAAAGGCGTTTATTAATGAAAGGCAAAGGCTGGTATGTATGCAGGCACAGAGCGCAATAGGATGGGTCCTGTCTATTCGGCTCCAGGGTCCTGAGTGACCAGGCCCCAGCTCTCAGGACCCCATGCTAACATGCTATTGACCAGGCTGGGTACACTCCCACATGATTGGCCCCAAGCCGGTCACATGGCCCCCTAAAAGCAGTCACGCTACCAAATGGAGGTAGTTACAGATCTACTTTTTTCCAGGATTAAGTTTCTTTGGCTGCAAACCTCCTTCGTAAATTTTAAGAATATTGGCTTGATTTTTTGTTGTCCAATTGCTGCTTGTCTGGTGAGGAAACTATTCAATGTTTCTTTTTTATGGCTGAATTATTGGGGCTGCTATAGCTCGATAGCCAGTTCCAGTTAATGGGTTTACAAGATCATTCTGTGAGTCTGCTGTATGCTTGGTGATAATTTATGAACTGACCCATGTAGGTTTACAGTGTTGAAATTGATCTATCTGTTGTCAGGACCTTAAGTAATACTGACAAAATGTTGAATCACAAGAAAGACAGTGCTAAAGTGAGCCCCGGTCACATGAACTTCAGTAAGAAGTCTTACAACACCAGGTTAAAGTCCAACAGGTTTGTTTCAAACACTAGCTTTCGGATTCCAGGCCAGACCCCAACAGTGGCTAGGATATTAGACAGAAACTCCAATATTTTATTTTAATTGTATCTTTTCTCCAGAAATGATTGCACAAAGAAATAGAGATATGGTATACTAAAATTAACTTTATTACTAACGCAGAATGAAAATCTTTAATATCACACCTGAAAATAGCTTACAATTAGCCCTTAACTATGACTGAATAGAGTTCCCTTAATTGTTAACATTTTAGCACAAGTGGCAAGCACTGTGGCTTCACAGCGCCAGGGCCCCAGGTTCGATTCCCCGCTGGGTCACTGCCTGTGCGGAGTCTGCACGTTCTTCCCATGTCTGCGTGTGTTTCCGTCGGGCGCTCCGGTTTCCTCCCACAGTCCAAAGACGTGCAGGTTAGGTAGATTGGACATGCTAAATTGCCCTTAGTGGACAAAAAAAAAGGGTAGGAGGGGTTATTGGGTTACTGGGATAGGGTGGAAATGAGGGTTTAAGTGGGTCGGTGCAGTCTCGATGGGCCGAATGGCCTCCTTCTGCACTGTATGTTCTATGTTCTTATGTTATCTTTATTCCCACTTAAACAAGAAAACAAGCATCTCAGCTCTAAATCCACTTTAATTACCAATGGTACAGAGGAATACTGGCTTTATAGACTTATTATTTGAGAAAGAGATCTCTTGACACTGCTTTACAGAAAAGATCTGACTCCTGTCAGAAATTCTGGCTTACGGTAGCACAGTGGCGCAGTGGGTTGGCCCTGCAGCCTCATGGCGCCGAGGTCCCAGGTTCGATCCCGGCTCTGGGTCATTGTCCGTGTGGAGCTTGCACATTCTCCCCTTGTCTGCATGGGTTTCGCCCCCACAACCCAAAAGATGTGCATGCTAGGTGGATTGACCATGCTAAATTGCCCCTTAATTGGAAAAAATGAATTGGGTACTCTAAATTTTTTTTTTTTTAAAGAAATTCTGGCTGTATGTCTTAAAAAGTTGTTTCGATAGGCTTGCTTCAGCTCTCCCTTATCCTCAGACAAGTGTGCACAGCTTTAAATATAGTTAATCTCTTTTAATTAGCTTATAGTGAAAGCTGAACGGTTTCACTGTGCACGCATCTTCAGCTAGATCAGAACTGGATTGAAAATGCTTTCCCAAAAAGACCCAGCACTGACATCATCTCACCAAGTTGAAAACGACTTAACTCCCCAGGGAATCCCCTTAATCAAAACAAAATTGCATTAGCATATGCTTTTTACGATAGTTAATTGCACCTCTGACTCCCAAAACCTTTGTTGTTTTTCAGCCTAAGAATATTTTAAAACATGATTTAAGCAGTCAAACACACTCTAACCCAAGCTTTTAACCCTTACTTCACCAGTGATACTCTCGCATTTAACATCAGCAGAGTTGTTTACAGCCATCCATTAATTCAATACGAATAAACTAGTCATGGATGTCATTGTGGAATCCTCCACAAAATGGTTGTTGTTCGCCTGAGGTACAATGCATTTCAACTTAACGCATATAAAATGCTTTGGGATATTATATGAGTGCTTTATTCCTGAAATAGGAGCTGAGCACAATGTGATCTTTCCTCACAATGCCAATTCGCGATCAGAAGATTGAGCGCATTTTTTGTTTGGTTGTTAACAATGTTTGCCCAGTTGACATTTTTTTTCCTCCTCCAGATGCAGACTGGCTCTCACGGAAAAGATGTGGGATTCTCATGGAAAAAGATAGCGATCGAGAGCCAAAAATATATGGAGATCATTCAGTTGGGCCATGAACGTGCCCACCATATCAGTATGTCCCTGTCCCTCCCCCACCATCAACATTCCATAGGTGGAATTTTATTGCATTTCTCCATGCCGCTGGTAGGCAGAGCAGGTGTCCATAAAATTGGATATCATGGCAGTCATGACGTGCCTGTTGTCGGCCCATCATTACAGGAATATTACTATTCAGGCATAATGTACATTTCAAATCTGAATTACACTTAAAAAAATGTTTTTCAGAAAAATGTTGTGCTGTTAGCTTTTATACGATGGTTAATGTATATTCTCAACATGTCATTGCCAGAGGGGCACATTGAGGGTCCCATCTAGCAGATTTGTACAATAAGCAAGCATGCTTCAGGTCCGAGGTGGCGTGTTAATGATATTGATGGAACTGATTGGGAGAAGCTACTGGAGTTGATTTTACATGCTGCCTCTCTCTGGCCACATTGCTGGGCAGGAAGAGGACCCCACTTGATGGCTCCTTAACACAGGCCCATGCTCTGGCTGGACGCAGCACTAGTAGACAGAGCAGGCCAGCAGAACACAGCTGTCGGACAGCTTCATGGAGTTCCCCTTTGTCTTGCTGCGATATGGTCATGCAAGCAGGAAGGTGAAGGCCGGAGAGGGCCTGAAATATCCTTTCCCAACTCATTTACAAAATACCGTTGGGCCTGCACCTATTGATTGGACAAAACCACTGCCCACACCCAGGAAATTCTGGGACAATATAAAATGGACAGAAACAAAAATAGAAAAGGCTGGACCCTCTCATCAGATCTGACAGCATCGGTGGAGAGAGAATGGAGCTATGGTAGTCACCACTGTGGTGATATACATCACTGTAAGTACACAAAGGGTTAATGTACATACACTACACCTAGCTAGACACTAGAGGTAACACCAGAGACATGACACACAGACAGTCAACCAATAAGTCAGTAAGATAGGACACGACCAATGGGCATTCACGATACACACAGAGGTGACACTATCACAGGGGGGCATTACACCAACCCATATATAAGGATACTGCACACATGATCTTCCTCTTTCCAGTGGAGACTCTCAGTGAGTACAGACACAGGGTTGATTGGACATCACTCCCACCACATGGATTGCAGCAGACTGGTTAGTTAATCTGAGTAGCTATAGCAGGATTAACAGTAGTGTTGAATCCAAGTAGGAGAATTATTAATAGCTTAATAAATGTGTTAAAGCTATCTCCAAGTCTGAACCTTCCTTTGTCAGAGTGCACATCAAGGAAGCAGCTTATGCTATGTCAAGGGCATAACAAAACAAGGTACTAGTGAGTAACTGTTTAAATCCATATAGCTCAACTCAACAAAACAGTGACAACCAGCAACAAAAGCCAGGCAAGATGATGTTCGGGATTCCGATTCCACAGCAGCTCCAGTACCAAGGCAATCTCAGTGAAAACTGCGTTGGTTCCGGCAGAGATTCGAGATCTACCTGGTAGCGTGCAACCTAGATGGTGTGGCGAATGCAGAGAAAATAAAGCTTCTACTTACCATTGCGGGTCCAGAAGCAACTGAAATCTTCCAGACCTTCAAATACTCGAAGGGGCAAAACAAGAGCGACTTCCAGGCAGTCCTGGACAAATTCCAAGAATTCTGCGAGGAACATACAAGAAGAAAAGGTAAAAGTGGCGGCAAAACTAACTGCGAGGTAGGCTTGCAGCAACAAACGGCAGTTTTGAATTGCAGCCATCTTGGAAAAGGTGCTACAATGTGCAGTTGCGGGAAGAGCGCACAGAACGGGAAGGTCCGTTTGCACATGCACAAGAAGCCGCGCCTGCACAATTGAAAAGAAGGCCCATGTAAAGGAACAGCGATATGCGCATGCGCAATCGCTTCCTACGCGCCACGTCACACGCATCATGACCTCAGAGGCCCCGGACCATGCCCACTTAAAGGGGAAATGTCCCAAAACACAAAAAAAATTTAAAGCCTCAAAACCAGATTCTTTCACCTCGAACGACAGCACAATGCCTGAAATTCGACCAGTAGCTGAAAGTAACCTCCGCAGATCCCTGCAACAAGCAGTTAGCACCGCCCAAAGAGATGATACAATCCTTGACGACTATGACTCAGACCTTGCATTCTTCTTTGGACATCGCGAGCCCAATGCCAGCTCCGACACAAAACGTGATGATGTGGTCTTGGAAGACAACGACTCAGACGAAACTTTCACCTTGGGAGGCTACCCCAGTACCAAATCCGAACCGCAACTAGACGTGTTGCACATTGACGACCCCGACGACGAGTTCTTCGGATTCGGGAGGCTTCAGCCCAGCATGTACGGCATCCCGACTCGTGAGTACAGGATGATGCTGCGGCCAGACACCAAGAGACAGAGAGCGGTACACGCCCACAGAGACCGGCCTGCTGCCACACAGAGAGTGGTCCATGCACCACAAAGTGTCCCAGCCTCCACACAGAAAGCAATGAAAGACTCCACAGCGAGCTCGTGGACAGACTCCACGATAGAAGCAACGCAAGACTCCAGAGCGCAGCCCTTGCATGAACAAGAAGTGATGACAGTTTCCACAGAGAGACCAATGCACAATTCCACACAAGGAACACTGCAAGACTCCACAGAGGGAGTGACACAAGCCCCCACAGCGAGCTCATGGACAGCCTCCATGATAGAAGCAATGCAAGACTCCAAAGCGCAGTCCTTGCATGAACAAGACCATGAGGGTCTAGCTACCTCCTCTGAGCAACCAGCAGCTGACAATGCAAGTCTGCCACGCTCAAGTGAACAACAGAAAGACTATGACAGTCTGCCATGCTCAAGTGAACAACAGACTATGACAGTATACCACGCTCCAGTGAACAAGAAGAAGACTCTGACAGTCTACCCAGCTCAAGTGAATGACAAGAAGACACTGATGCTCTACCCACTGTATGTGCGACCAGTGACGACAGCATTCCACTTCCCATACCAGATGTGCAACGTGACAGACCTCAGCTAGAATGTACAGAGGCACTCGACAATCACAGTGAGACGACTGGTGACTCCGGTGACACCACGTTACGTCAAATCTCGCTCGCTCGAGCCTCTCCACAAGCAAATGCATTCCTGACTGTTTGACCCCGGACAGGGAGCATCACGAAACTTCAGACGACTCAAGTGAACCTGAAATGACTCCGGACAGGGAGCATCAAGAAGCCAAAACTGACTCAGGTGAAACAGACCAGACTCCAGACGGGGAGCTTCGACAGGCCAAAGCTGACTCAGGTGAAACAGACCAGACTCCGGACAGGGAGCATCGACAAGCCAAAACTGACTGAGGTGAAACAGCCCAGACTCCAGATGGGGAGCATCCACAATCCAAAGCTGATTCAAGTAAGCCGGACATGACTCCAGATGGTGAGCGCCGCAAACTCAGTGACGGCACGCTCAAGGAAACAGCTAACACGAGTAACTCATAGAATTATCATACAATTTACAGTGCAGAAGGAGGCCATTCGGCCCATCGAGTCTGCACCGGCTCTTGGAAAGAGCACCCTACCCAAGGTCAACACCTCCACCCTATCCCCATAACCCAGTAACACCACCCAACACTAAGGGCAATTTTGGACACTAAGGGCAATTTTGGACACTAAGGGCAATTTTGGACACTAAGGGCAATTTATCATGGCCAATCCACCTAACCTGCACATCTTTGGACTGTGGGAGGAAACCGGAGCACCCGGAGGAAACACACGCCCACACGGGGAGGATGTGCAGACTCCACACAGACAGAGACCCAAGCCGGAATCGAACCTGGGACCCTGAAGCTGTGAAGCGATTGTGCTATCCACAACGCTACCGTGCTGCCCCAAACTGTGTGAAGGACTTGCATTATCCACAGAGTGTGGTCCTTGAGCGCGGCAAACACGACAACAAAACCAACCACCACAACAACAACATCAAAAACAATGGCAAGAAATGTACCAAAGGTCGACAAAAAGCACGACAAACACAACACCAATGGAACTATGACTGGTACGACATTGTACAACTCTGCAAATGAGGGACACTGTTACTGCTCAGTTCAGTACCATGGCAGGACGATGCATCTTACCAATTCATGTTTGCTGCACTACCGACAGGCAACCTGCCTTTCAGGACAGATGCTATCAAGAATTACCACCACAAGCATCAAAAGAAAAAAAAAAGAGTCCAAATCCGACAGTGAAATGATTTGACCACTTCTCGGTTCCTTCAGCACAGGGACACTGATGGCGTTTACAATGCAATGCCACCATCAACATCACCAACTCACCAACCAAACAAGAAAGCCATTCGACCATAATAATTAATGAATTTTGGACTCATGCATATGATTTGGACTTATTGTTTAATGATCACTGTTATCATAACTTGTACAGAGTATCACTCATTTACCTAGTTTGTTCAATTTTCTTTAACACTGTACAGAAAATATGTAACACGAAAAAAGGGGGGATGTGGTGATTTACATCACTGTAAGTACACAAAGGGTTAATGTAAATACACTACACCTAACTAGACACTAGAGGGAACACCAGAGACATGACACACAGACAGTCAACCAATAGGTCAGTAAGATAGGACACAACCAATGGGCATTCATGATACACACAGAGGTGACACTACCACAGGTGGGCATTACACTAACCCATATATAAGGACACTGCACGCATGATCTTCCTCTTTCCAGTGGAGCTCTCAGCGAGTACAGATACAGGGTTGTTTGAACATCACTCCCACCACGTGGATTGTAACAGACTGGTTAGTTAGTCTGAGTAGCTATAGCAGGATTAACAGTAGCGTAAACAACCACTGTTGTATTGTATTGTACATATGGGTATTATGGTAAGGCCCCTGTACTACAGGTACGGGGGTAGATCCCTGCCTGCTGGCTCCACCCAGGAGGTGGGGTATAAATGTGTGTGCTCTCCGAACAGCAGCCATTTCGTAAGCTGCTGTAGGAGGCCACACATCTCTGTGTAATAAAGCCTTTATTACATTCTACCCTCATCTCATCGTAATTGATAGTGCATCAGGAGCTAACGTCTCGAGTCTGGATGACTCTTTGTCAAAGCATGGGTTGACAAAGAGTCATACAGACTGGAAACATTTGCTCCGTCCTCTCGCCACAGATGCTGTCAGACCTGCTGAGAGTCCAGCATTTTCTGTTTTAGTTCCACAGTCCAGCATCTGCAGTAATTTGCTTTTAAAATGGGCAGAAATCTGGTGAACTGAGGCCATGTTACGTCATCCTTCCTTATACGTGGGCACTTGGATGTTCCAGAGGAGCAAGAGCCAAGCCAATCAACCTCATTGTATGTGGCAGTGAATTAATAACAACATGAGCCTGAAAATACTGGTGCTACGCAGCGGCTGTCTGACACAGAAAGCCAATCATTTCTCTGCGATGAATTAACCTGCAAATATCAGAAGAAAAATTTCAGCAGTCAAGATACAAGCGGTACACCAAGGAACGCACTACATGTAGACAGAAGCAAAATACTGAAGATGTTGGACATATGAAAATATTGCGCAGGATTCTCCGGCCCCCCAGGGCAGAGTCTTCTGGTCCCACTGAAGTCAATGGGTGTTTGAATGGGCACGGGAAAATCAGTCTGAAAATCCCGGCTAACGTCAGATTAGAAAATTCCAGTTGCATTCACCCTGAACTTTTAATGTTGACATCAAGTTACTTACTGTGTGCAGGACCCTCAATAACAATACAAGAGTGTAGAATGGTGAACGAAGGCTTTAATAAACAGAGAACTAGTTCGTGACCGAGACGTGTGCTTACTGAGGGCGCCACCTTATATACGGCTCCCTGGTGGGCGGAGCCAGAGGCGGAGTCCCCCAGGGTTCCAAACCCGGTCTTAAAGGGGAATCACCGACATGGTGTTAAAGGTACAGTAACCATTCATCACACTGTGTCCAGGTGCTAACTTTTCATCATTAATCCGGAGCGAGATTCCCTGGAGTGGGTTATCAAACACAATTGTCGATTGGAGCGAAGATGGGAAAATGGGGTTGGAAGCTTTTTATGCCAGGTAAGTGTAACAGAGAAGCAAGAGCAGGCCTTTCAGCCCTTCCAGCTAATTCTAACATTCAGTTTGATCATAGCTGCTGACCTGTATCTTAGCTCCAACCATTGACCTTGGATCGCTATCTCTTAGTGCAGTAAGAAAAATTTACATCAGTTTTGAAAATCTGTCTCATTTCCATTGCCCAGGGCCCCTGGAGGCTGGATTCTCTGCACCCCGACATCGTGTCGGCGACGGGGTGGAGAATCTGTTTTGAGGCCAATATCAGGAGTGGCGCAGGTTTTTGTATTCTTCGCCCCTGAAAAGCGGCGTTCTCTAGGCCGATTATCCATGGCAGCTCAGCCCATTGCCTGAGGCCTGTCCCCGATACTCCATCCCCGACTGGCCGAGTTCCCGACGGCATGGGTTACTTGTTCTCATACCGTCTGGGAACCTCGCCTGGCAGCTGTGCACTCAGTCCGGTGCCTCCACAATTGGGGGAAGGCCGATCTGCAGGCAGGGGGGACTTCATTCGGGGCAGTGGGCACTGTGGGCGGGTGGTCTGGGGCATGCGAGCAGCCGAAGGGGGGCAGTACTTTTGTGGTCCGCGGGCTGAGTCCGCCATGAAGGACGACGCGGCTGATGCAGGCCGCCGTCGTGCGCATGCGCGGCCACGGAACCGGAAATGCTCAGGGCCGTATTGGCAACTCCACGCTGCTACCCTGCTAACTCCCAGCAAAACGGGGGATTGGTGGGCGTTTTGCACCAGTTTTCTTGGCGTAAAAACCACTGTTTTCACGCCGGCGTGGGTACTTAGTCTCCAAAATGGAGAATCCAGTCCCCTAAGGATGGCAGAATGGAGGGGGTGGAGCTGTGTTGACTTCTGCAAAAGGTGCAGACCCAATAATACTTTCAGCCTCATTTAAACTCAAACTACGATGGTGTGTGTTGAATCAAGGGGAAATCTATACAGCTGAAATGTTAAGATCTTTGAAGCATCCACACTTTAATGACTACATTTTGAGATAGTAATTCCCTCAGAATGTCAACCTGAGAAATTCTTCCGAACCAATTCTTGGTTGAGTAATCAGCACAAATATATCACATGTGAATTTTTTAAAAGATCAATAAAGTTGGCAAACCCGAAGGAGATTAGAGATAATCATGATTATTCTTGAACTGATTAATTGAAATGCTTTACAGACACTGCAACCCCTTCACAAACAGTGATGAATGATTTGTTTTGGAAAGAAGAATGGGGAACGACAATGGTCTAAATTCTCCGCCTCACGACGCCGCAGCACGAACTCCGATCGGGCAGAGAATTGGGCGCCCGGCCAAAATCGAGGTCCGCGTATGGCGCTGACTTGGACATTATGCTCTGGTCCCTCGCTGGTGGCGATGATGAGCATTGTGCCCCACGCCGGCAGCAGGATTCCAAACCGGCATTTGTATTAATTTAAATATGATTAGCGGGTTCGACCCATTATACTCCGGGCCTCCACGATGCTCCCTCCGCCTCTCTCAGGTGGCAGTCACGTGGGCGCGGTTTACTACAGGTATTTACAATAGGGGATGGGTGCCATGGCTGCTGAGGGGGAGGGAGGAGATAAGCAAAGTCTGAAAAAAATGTTTAAAATTGTACCGCTTGTACCTGGGGTGTCTGCCAAGGTCCGGCGAGGAGCGACTTGCTGACAGCTCTGTGGATTCGTGGTGTCCCCCTTGGGATCGGTGTGGCGTGGCTCAGGCCACCATTGCTGCAGATTTTGTTTTAAAAGCACCCATTTGGTATACGTTACAGGCCCCTGGCTGCTCACGCTGCTGACTGCTCACTGTGTCTTGTAAACGTTCACAGAGCCTCTGGTCATTTGCGAGCCCACCCAGGCCACCTCTCTGGAAACCACAAACCTCAGCTGACCCATCAGCGGGATGGGTGTGGCCAACCTCAATCAGTGGCACGCCAGGTGCGGGCAGTCCTCAGTGCGCTCATCAGAAGCGCAGCCAAACTGCAGGGGCAGCAGGGGACCAGCAGAGATCACCCCAAAGAAAGGATACATGCACTGTGGCCTTTGGCACTCTCCCTGGCAGACTGCCCCTCTCAGGGTAGACGTCTCAACAGTGACACTATCAGCTAGCCCAATCTGCAGGACCGCCAGCTGTCTCCAAGCCATGTCTGTCCACCGCGCTCCTACTCCCATCCATCCTGCCTCTGGACAGTTTGTCACAATCTATGTGTTGCACCCAGAACCCATATCACACTGCAGCTGCGCTCCCATCAGACGCACACTTCCCTGCCTCACTCCCATCTGTAGGGCCTGCCCTCACACAAGCCTCTAACCATGGAGGCGATTGGTGGCACGCCGTGACTCTCTCCACTGACAACCAGGTGCTACTTTGTAGGCTTGATAACAGCCCACCCAATGAGGACACCCTCAGTAGACCCCACTGTGGAGAGACAGGTCCTATAATTGCAATGGGTTCCGGCTGCCACCGGTATCCAAGTTGACAAGGTGGTGAGGATAGAGGCTCCCCACATCACAGGCCCGGTACCACTAACTGATGGGACCAGTAGTGCAGTGTGGAAAGCCACAAATCAGAAGGAATTACTGAGGGGTGGGGGTGGGTTTCGTGGAGACATGTGCTGGGTGGAGTTGAAGTGTAACTCGGTCACCATGTAGCCTGTTGGAGCTGGATAGGCAAGGGAATGCTCATCTTGCTAACATATCTTCACTTTCCCCCCACCCCTGCAGAGAATGGATTTTGGAGAACAGCCAGCAATGCTCGCTATCTACCTGGCTGCAGCTGCTGTTGTAGACGCATGGAGGCTGGAGGCACAGGGCCTGCTCAGAGAGGACCCTGCACAAGAGGACCCTGACCCAGAAGAGCAACGTCCAGCTGGTGAGGATCCAGTGCTGGCCGTCCAACAGGCCAGAGAGGAGGTGCAAAGGAGGTGCCGCATCAGGGCACATATATACCGTCCTTCAAGGAGATGTCAGACCATCTGTGCCGCAAAAAACTTTGACTAACCAGGGAGATTGTGTGCCACCTGTGCCAGATGATGGCACACCTGGCAGCGCAGGGGCATGGAAGTGGATGTCCAATCCTGGTGTCCATCAAGGTGACAATCGTCCTGAACCTTTATGCCTCTGGGTCTTTCCAGGATCCGAGCGGGACCTGTCTGGGATCTCACAGACATCCGTGCACACTGCGACAAATGCCCTATGTGCCCAGCCAGTGGAATATATGAACTTCATTCTGGACCAAGCCCAGGGTGCATGAGCAGTAGGATTTGCCACCATTGCTGGCACGTGTCTGGTCCAGGGGGTGATCAATGGAACATACGTCCCCCAACGAGCATCGGGGCATCAGGGGTTGCCCTTCAGCAATCGGAAGGGCTTCCACTCTCTGAATGTGCAGTTGATATATGTGCAATTGATCACCAATGGCATATCATGCACGTTTGCGCCCGATGCCTAGGCAGCGTGCATAACATATACATCCTGGTGCAGTCGTTGGTCCCTGGCACCTTCAAGGGGCTCCCTTGGGTGACAGGTTCGATCTTGGGCGACAAGGGTTACCCGCTGAGGTCTTGGCTAGTGAAGCCTGTGTGGAGATCCTAGACTGACAGGGTGAACCATTATAACCATGCCCAAGCAGCAACCAGGAGTGTCATTGAGCGGTGCATTGGCGTCCTAAAGATGCGCTTCTAACGCTTAGACTGCTTCGGTGGGGTGCTCCAATATAACACCAGGAGGGTCTTATACATTGTGCTAGTCTGCTGCTTCCTGCACAACATCGTGCAGCAGAGAATGGACATGCTGAAGAAGGAGGAAGAACACCAGGCCTCATCTGACGAGGAGAATGGCCAGGAAAAACTGCGCACGGAGCCCGGGCTGGCACGGCAGGCAGCTCAATGTGCTCCAGGACCGCCGCACATGGGACAACTTCATCGCCTCCAGATTTGCCAAGTAAGAAACCTGACCACTGGCAGCTCTGCCTCTCTGTCCCACCTTTCCATTATCTACCCACCTGCCCCTCCACCCCACCCCCTTCCAAATGGTTCCCCCACCCCCATAGCCGCTCATATCCTCCACTGTCTCTCCTCCCTTCACTGCACCACTCCTGTCCCTCCTCCCTTCACTCTATCACACCACGCCAGCTCCCCCTTCCCCCCCCTTTGAGGGTCCTATCAGCATCACTACAGGGTGTTGGCCCTGGGCAGGCAGTATCAGCGAGCCTTGGCCACGGGATGGAAGATGATGATGACTCGTTGTGAGATGAGCTCTGGTGCTCCTCATCGTTTGACAAAATCTGACTCTTGCCTTCAGGCTCACCTTCCACTGTCTGCCTACATGATCCCTGCATTCGTGCTGGCTATTCCATCTCACAGGTTCATATATTCTTTGGGATGGTGGGGGGGGGGGGGGGGGGTTCGGTAGTTATGGGGATGGTGGGCAGTGATGTGATACTCACCGGGTAAGCTGTACAACAACGCAGCCTCAAATCTCTGGCCCCATTCCTGGCGCCTCTGATGGTGCCCACAGATAGAACTTTCAATTATCCAGAGCTCTGCCCTGTTCCACCCACCAACACTCACACCCCACACCACCAACCTCCCACAGCCCCCCACCCAGCACACATTAACATGTCCCAAATTACTCCAGAAATAGAGTCCCCAAAGGAGATGCCACCACATGCAACTCAGTGCAATTCACTTAGTCTCCCAAAAGGAGAATTTCACTCAATATTAACTAATTGGTTCAATTTTAAAAATGATGACAAGGCCTGGCATCATTGAAATTGGAAGGACGTCAAAAAGGCTATAAAAAGCATACAGAATAATTGAGCTGTGTGAATTGTTTGACCAGCCAGTGGCATGATAATATGCAGGAAACCTGGAAGCTCAGGTTCCGCCACACAGTCTGGAATTTTAATTTTGCAGTGCGCATGCAAATAATATTGACCATTTCTTCATCCAGGAGTCAGCCTGATTGACAGATTTGGTGACGAGCGGCTGAAGAATGAGTCACCAGGTAGGTTTGAGGTCCTGTTCATGGGAGGGCTTCAGCTTGGGGTGGCCGAGTGTCTGATCTGAGTTGTTGAGTCTTAACCTCAGAGCGGAAACCTCGGGTGGGGCGATGAATCAGAGCTCCTGGGTGGGGGAATCAGAGGACCCAGTGGAGAGGGGGATGAGGGAGTCAGGGCCTCAGGGAATGAAAGTCAGTGAGTGCCTGATCTGCAGAGGTTGGCGTGGCAGGTACACTAGATCCAGAAGATAAGTAGAAAGACATTTACCTCCTGGATCCAGTAGCCCTCATGGGTTTTCTGTGACCAAGGAGACCAGGCTGCCCAGGATAATGTTTGAAATATGAAGTAAATATGAGGCACGCAGACTCATTATAATACTTAAACTACCAATCTGCCTCCTGGTCGTGAATAGATTGCTGGCTATGCTAACCTCTATTAAAACCAGGAGCTATCAGGTTATATATATGTTGGGGACGAGATTTAGATTTTAACCTCTGCAGGAGTATTGTGCTTAATTTTGGCCACCACAACTCCTAAAGGGAAGTGCAGAAGAAGAATGGCACCAGGCATTAAGAACTTCCGTTATATGGAAAAGCACGAGAAATTTATTGGGAGATTTAACAGAGGCATTAGAACCAGAAGGTTTTTATTATTCTTTGATGGGATGTGGGTGTTGCTGGAAGGTCCAACGCTTGTTGCTTATTCTCAATTGCCCTTGAACTAAGTGGCTTTCTAGGCCAGTTAGGAGTCAACACACATTGCTATCGATCTTTGTTTTTTACTCATTCATGGGATGTAGGCATTGTTGTCTTGGCTAGCCCATCCCTAATTGCCCTTGAACTGAGTGGTGTACTAGGCCATTTCAGAGGACATTTATGAATGAACCACATTGCTGTGGATCTGAAGTCACATGTAGGCCCGACCAGGTAAGGACATTTCTTGAGACATTGGTGTTCCAGATGGGCTTTTCACAACAATCAACATCATCACACTTTTAATTCCAGATTTTAAAATTGAATTGATATTTCACCATCTGCCGTGGTGGGATTTGAGCCTGAATCCCCAGAGCAATACCCTGGGTTGTTGGATTACTAGCTACAACCACATAGCTATGTGTCTGGAGACACAAGCAGGCTAGACCAGGTGGGGATGGCAGGTTTCTTTCCCTACAGAATCAGATGGGATTTTAATAAGAATTTCCGATAGTTTCATGATCACCATCACTGAGACCAGGTTTTAATTCCATATTAAATAATTGAATTTGAATGGCAACAGCTGGCATGGAGGGGGGCAGGGGTTGGATTTGAAGCCTGGGCCTCTGGGTTGTGAGTCAAGTGATACTGCCACTATTCCACCATTTTTTCCTGGAGAAGTTTGGGAGAAACTGGACTGGATTCTCCGCACCCCAACGCCAAAATCGCGGCCAGTGGCGGGACAGAGAATCCATTTCCCCGCATGGAATCGGGACAGGCACCGGTTCCCCGATTCTCCGGGCCCCGAAAAGGGCATACTCCGAGAGTACGCCGCGCTGCATATCCCCTACCTGCAGCCATTGCTGGAGGCCCGATCCACCATTCTCCGGCCCCGACCGGCCGGAGTCCCGACGCCTTGGATCTAACATGGTCCTGCCAGTCGGGATACTAACGTGGCTGCTGCGGACTCAGTCTGCGGGTGCCCTGGTCAGAGCCAGGTCGATCGGAGGGCAGGGGAGGCCTTATATGTGACCGGGCAATTTTTGGGCAGGCGGCCCAGGTTGGGTGCACAGCCGATCGGGGGCACTATGTTTAAGGTCCAGCTCCTTGGTCTGAGTCCGCCATGGAGCATGGTGTGGCCGCTGGAGGCCACCGGCATGCGCATGCACGGCCTCTGATCCAGAAGTGCGGGGGGCTGTATCTGCAGCAAAAGCTACTAATTTTACGATGGTTCACTGCTAGCACCCTGCAGGGCCGTGAATATGTGGCCCTTTCACGCCAGTTTTCCTGGCCTGAAAGGCCACAGTTTTTAGGATGGCGTGGGGACATAGCCCCAAAAACAGAGAATCCAGCCCCCTATTTCCACTTGCAGGAGGGTCAATAACGAGTAAACATAAGGCAGAAGAACCAGAGAGGATATGAGGAAAATCTTCTTCATCAGCGAGTTGCTAGGACCTGGAGGTGTCAAATCTCAGAGGGAGACTGTGTCCTGCCGCCCGTCATGATGTGCCACGTAGGCATATTGTGGGTTGGCATGGAGGAGCAGGACCTTCTTGACAAGGGGATCCAATTTATGACTCCTCGCATGCTTCCGGAGGAGGACGGGCCCTGGGACTGTCAGCCAAGACAGCAGCGAGACCCCTGAGGTGGACCTCCTAGGGAAGGCAAACATACGTTCGTGAGGGGTCTCATTGGTGGCAGTGCACAGGAGCGACCGGATGGAGTGGAGCGCATCGGGAAGGACCTCCTGCCAGCGGGAGACTGGGAGACTTCTAGACCGTAGGGCCAGAAGGACGGTCTTCCAGACTGTCGCGTTCTCCCTCTCCACATGTCCGTTTCCCCGGGGGTTGTAGCTGGTCTTCCTGCTGGAGGCGATGCCCTTGCTAAACGGGAACTGACGCAACCCGTCGCTCATGAAGGAGGAACCCCGATCGCTATGGATGTAGGTGGGGAAACCGAACAAGGTGAAGAGGCCGTGCACGGCCTTGATGACCTTGGCAGAGGTCATGTCAGGCCATGGGATGGCAAAGGGGAATCGTGAGTACTCGTCAACAACGTTGAGGAAGTACCCGTTACGGTCAGTGGAGGGGAGGGGCCCTTTGAAGTCAATGCTGAGGCGCTCAAAGGGGCAGGAGGCCTTTACCAGGTGTGCTCTGTCGGCTGATAGAAGTGCAATTTGCACTCCGCGCAGACCTGGCAGTCCCTGGTCATGCGACCGCATGCGGTTGGGATCGGGTCCTAGGACTCCGTTTTCCACAACGTAGCCAAGGATGGCTAGGCGGGTTGTGTGGAAAATGCATTTCTCCTTATTGTATGTGAGGTTAAGGAGCTTAGCGGTGTGGAGGAAATGCCGGAGGTTTGTGTTATGGTCCTGCTGGTTATGGCCACAGATGGTGACATTATCTAGGTACGGGAACGTGGCTCGCAGCCCATACTAGTCAACCATTCGGTCCATTTCTGGCTGGAAGACCGAGACCCCAGTGGTGACGCCAAAGGGAATCCTGAGGAAGTGGTAGAGGCGGCCATCTGCCTCGAAGGCAGTGTATTGGCGGTCCTCCGGGCGGATAGAGAGCTGGTGCTGCACGGACTTCAAGTCAACTGTGGAAAAGACTCGATACTGCGCAATCTGATTGACCATGTCAGATATGCGGGGGAGGGGGTACGCATCGAGCTGCGTGTACCAGTTGATCGTCTGACTGTAGTCGATGACTATCCGGTGCCTCTCCCCAGTCTTGGCAACCACCACTTGGGCTCTGCAGGGGCTGGTACTAGCCTCAATGATCCCCTCTCGTAGGAGTCGCTGGACCTCCGACCTGATAAAGGCCCTGTCCCGGGTACTGTATCATCTGCTCCTAGTGGCGACGGGCTTACAGTCCGGGGTGAGGTTAGCAAAGAGTGAGGGTGGGGCGACCTTAAGGGTCGCGAGGCTACAGATGGTGGGGGGGGGGGGGGGGGGGGGGGGGGGGGGGGGCATGGGTCCACCGAACTTTAAGGTAAGGCTTTGGAGGTGGCACTGAAAGTCGAGCCCCAGTAATAGGGCTGCGCAGAGATGGGGGAGGACGTAGAGCTTAAAGTTAGTGTACTCTACGCCTTGTACCGAAAGGGTCGCGACACAGTACCCCCGGATTTCTGCGGAATGTGATCTGGAAGCCAGGGAGATTTTCTGGGTCGGGGGTAAAATTGGGAGGGAGCAGCGCCTTACTGTATCTGGGTGGATAAAGCTGTCTGTGCTCCCAGAGTCTAAGAGGCAGGCCGTCTCGTGCCCGTTGATCCGGAAGGTCATCGTGGATTTTATGAGATGATGAGGTCGAGACTGGTCGAGTGTGATGGAGGCGAGATTCGGAAGGTGGTGGGCGGGCCGGTCGGAAGCAGCGGTGGCCAGCGTACGACCATGTGAGCAGGGGTCCCAGGAGGTGGTGGAATGATTCCAAAATGGTGGCCGTCATGGGTCGCGCGTGGCGGGTGACATCGAAGGTGGCGTCAAAGATGGTGGCCCCCATTGGATCGCGCGTGGTGGGTGGAATCAAAGATGGTGGCGAAGATGGCGGCCCCCACGGGTCGCACATGGCGAGTGGCAGCAAAGATGGCGGCACCAACTGGTCGCACATGGCGGGTGGCGCGGCAGATGGTGGCGGTCCCGACAGACAACAGGCAGTGCTGTTGGGCCTAGGAACTTTAGGGACAGGTTGGGCCTGGCAGACTTTGGCGAAGTGGTCCTTCCTCCCACACCCGTTGCAAATCACGTTCTGTGCAGGGCAGCGTTGTCTGGGGTCCTTACCCTGGCCTCAAAAGTAGCATTTCGGTCTTCCGGCGTTGGCGGGCTGCTGCGTGGCACAGGGTTGTGCCGCACTCGAGTCGGGTCATGGCAGTGCCCACGACGTCCACGAGGGTGCCGCGTGGTCGGAGATGTAGGCCTCCATGTTCTGGAAAGCCACTTACAGCGAGTTTGAGAGCTGCACTGTCCCTGGGAGGCCAAGTGTACCCCCTTCTAGCAAGTGCTGGTGGATGTAATTGGATTTAATGCTTGCGACATAGGCGTCCCTGATCAGCAGCTCCATGTGTTGGACAGCCGATACCGCCTGGCAAGCACAGTTCCGGCCGAGTACCTGCAAAGCACGCAGGAATTCAGCTTGTGATTCTACGGGGCGTTGTCGCCTTGTGGCAAGGAGGTGCCTGGCGTACACCTCGTTTACTGCCGTTACGTACTGTCCCTGCAGCAGCATTATCGCCTCTGTATACGAGGGGACGTCGCTGATAAGAAGGAAAACTTGCGGGCTCACCCGTGCGTTGAGTATTTGAAGCTTTTGGATGTCGGTGACGTCGTCGGTGGAGGATCCGAGGTACGCTTTGAAGCAGCTTAGCCAGTGCTTGAATGTTGCAGTGGCGTCGGCTGCTTGTGGGTCCAGCTCCAGGCGATCAGGCTTGAGTGATGAATTCATCTTCAAAGTTTAGCTTATTAAATTGATGTGCCATCAATTAACACAAGACGAGTAGTGAACAAAACGGTGGCTTTAATAAGCTAAACAGAAAGCCTCCTGGCCACTGATCCTGAACTGGGGCAGGGTACCACAGTACATGTAGTACAGTAACAGTTTACCACAATACATATAATACACTAACAGTGGTTTACCACACTGGCCAGGGCACAGAATGCTGGACTATTGAAGATATTACAGGGCACTGAATTTTCAAACTGTCCAATAGATTTTTAATTAGGTCCCAAACACTGGAAGCATTTGACCGTCAGTTTGGCTCATCGACTGTCATCCATCTTTAAGCATTCTGTTTGAAGATAATTCATACACTCCTCTGCAGGTACTCAGATCAATTGTCAAACATACAACCACTAGCAACACGTAACCCATTCTCACAAAAAGCAATTGACAGGAAGGAAATAATGCAGCCTTTCTTGACATTGTTGTCTATTAAGTGCTGTTCTATCCCACACCACTGCATAGCATTAGCCAATTTTGAGATCTGAGTTTTAATCACTACTCTGTATTGTGGTACAGTGATCAGCACTTCTGCCTCACACGCCAAGGACCTGGATTCAAATCCAGCCTTGGGTGACTGTGTGGAGTTTGCAAGTTCTCCCTGTGTCTGCATGGGTTTCCTCTGGTACTCCAATTTCCTCCCACAATCCAAATATGTGCAGGTTAGGTGGATTGGCCATGCTAAATTACCCCGAAGGGTCCAAAGAAATGTAGGCTAGGTGGGGCAACGGGGTTACAGAGATAAGGGGGGGGGGGGGGGCTAGGTCGGGTTCTCTTCCAGAGGTTTGTCATACTGATTCGACGGGCCAACTGGTCTTCTACTGCACTGTAGGGATTCTGTTCTATGGATACAGCACAACTTTCAGGAATTTAAAGCAGAACCATGCATGAAACTGCTCAACTGGTGACATTTTAAGGCTACTTAAATAAAGTTTAACAACTTTAAATATTTGAAATATTTACTATATACAAAACCATGAATAGCCCTTACTTAGAGTGCTACAAGCAGTTTTGGGCAACTCCGTAGCCTCACCTGAGGAGGGATATTTTGGCCTTGGAGGGAGTGCAATGTAGGATTACAAAAATGATACCTGGACTATAGGGGTTAAGTTACAAGGAGAGATCACCCAAATTAGGCCTGTTTTGCTAGAATTTAGAAGGTTAAAGAGTGATCTGATCGAAGTATTCAAGATATTAACAGGGAAAGAAAGATAACGATAAACTATTTCCACTGGTTGACGATTCTAAATCTCGCGGGCATATTAACAAAATTAGGGCTAGACCATTCAGGAGAGATGTTAGGAAGCTCTTCTTTTTGTTAACAATAACAAATAGAATGGTGGTAGAGGTTTGGAACTCTCTCCCACAAACAGAAGTTGAAGCTAGAACAGTTGTTAAGCTTAAATCTGAGATAGATAGATTTGTTAAGCAAAGATATTGGGAGATATGTGCCAAAGGCAGGTCAGTTTGGCTACAGATCAGCCATGATCTCATTGAGGGATTAAATAGGATGCTCTTTCGAAGGGCTGAATGTCTTCCTTCTGCACTGTAGGGATTCTATGAATTGCGCAACAGGCTTGAGGGGCTAAATGGCCCACTCCTGTTCCTATGTCCCTATATGTTTCTCCGGCTTCAAATATGAATTTTCTTTATTCCTCTCTCCTCGCATATAATTGAAAAGAGATTGACACTGTGGTTAGTGAGGTAATGCACTGCTCTGCCTCTGGCAGAAGCGAATGAATAAAAACAGGCTTTTTTTGTGTCAGAAATTATACTCGCTTCAAAGAATGTGACGAGCCCTCCTTTCCTCATCCAATCAGGACATCACTGAGGAAATGAAGTGTGCGGCGGTCTGAGGTAGTCTAGAGATGGGAGTCGGAGTTTGTCTTCTGCTGGGTGATTCGCAGCCACCAGCAGGGTTAATCCAATTCTCATTGCTCGGTGAGCCTGCTGACTCAAGTACATTTCATGGTGACATTGAACGAAATACATTGCCCGTGTCATAACACACAGCTGGGACGGGACTACAGAGTTCCATGCTCATGCTGGAAGTCTCTGATTTATTTTTTGAGTGTTGTGAAACCAACGCCTTCCATTCCTGAAATTGCACACATGCGGTTCTGCACTAACCAAAGGCAACTTTTCAAATGATACATCATTTTCCAGCAATTTCAATGATTTAACTTGTGCTGCATTTCGGGCCAATGGTTCCTGTCAAGGAAATACTGATGTTTCATGTTGGGCACTTGTCTATTTGGAACATGAGGAACAGGAGTAGGCCATTCAACGCCTTGAGCTTGTTCTGCCACTCAATTATGGTTGGAAACCACACCATTTATTCACATCTTGCTCCACATTGTTTGATACTCCAATCCAACAAACAAACGTCAATCGATCTCAATCTGAAGAGTTCCGAATGTCCCAGCCTTTTGAGGAGGGAGTTCCGGATTTCAATCATCCGCCACATGAGTAGATGCATCCTGATTTTGTTCCAAAATGGCCTCGAGCTGAAATTATAAGATTTTTCTATAGAGTCTGAACTTCCCGGAGTGTCAATCAATGTCTGGTTGGCCAATCCGCTCCTACTCCCTTAACTTGAATTACTTTCCAATCCTGTCTCAGCCGACCTTCTGACTCAGACTGGGCGAGAACCATGCAGGGCGGCACTCTCCAGAAGTTACTGGGTTACGGGGATAGGGTGGAGGTGTGGGCTTAGATAGGGTGCTCTTTCCAAGGGCCGGCGCAGACTCGACGGGCCGAATGGCCTCCTTCTGCACTGTAAATTCTATGATGATTCTATGATTGTATCGAGCTTCCTGAGTGATGTTAAAAATGATAACAAATAGAATTCAATGGCTTATCAAAGCTGACCAATAAAAAGTTTAATGGTTTTATTCTGCTGGTCGTATTTTTGCTGAAGTCCTATGCATGTAGTGTGGAACATATCAACCATGGGGAAATAGTTCGACAGCCTTTAAATGTGGAATATTAAGGGGTGATCTGATTGAAACATTGGATATGGTCAATCAGAGTGACCGTAACATTATGATGATTTGATCATCATCCCATCAGAGTGGGGGTGTCAAGAACAAGAACATTGGGATGTGATTTCTGAATTTCAGAGAGCCGTGTCTTGGGAGAGGGGAGGCGGGGGGATTACCCCAAAGTCACTGCAGTGCCTCAACAAGACAGCTCACTACCTCAATCTCAAAAATGGTTCGGCATGGGCAATAAATGTTGGTCAAGCCAGTGATGTCAGATCCTATCAACAAATATATACATAAATATACAAAAATAAAAAGAGTTTTGAAAAACGTATAAATAGCTCGTGGAACCACTCAAAAGCAACTTTCAGAATATTGATCCTTGTGACAATTTACAAAATGGCAGCACAGTGTGACAGAGTAGATATTCTCATTGGTGTCGCAGTGAGTTAATATTATGGTGAGAAACATTTTGCAGTAACATTAGACACACTGCCATACATATAACCAAGCCATATATGTAGCATTGTTGTTTTTGTTCTGCTTTCAGGGGGCTCCGTCTCAATGCTGAGTGCTGCTGTCTCTTGTGTTTTATTAATGCTATGGGGCGGGATTCTTCGACCCCCCGCCGGGTCGGAGAATTGGCGGAGGGCGGCGTGAATGCCGCCCCCCACTCCGACGCCAGCTGCCGAATTCTCTGGCCAGTTTTCGGCCAGTCCCATTGGCGTGGATTAGACAAGGTCCATATCGGCGGGACCTGGCTTTGAGGGCGGCCTGCGAAGTCCTCGGGGGGGGGAGGGCGCGGGGGGGATCTGGCCCTGGGGGGGGGCCCCCACAGTGGCCTGGCCCGCGATCAGGGCCCACCGATCTGCGGGTGGGCCTGTGCCGTGGGGGCACTCTTTCCCTCCGTGCCGGCATGTGTAAGGCTCCGCGATGGCTGGCACGGAGAAGAAACCCCCTACGCATGCGCAGGAAACCCGGCAGCAGTTCTGCGCATGCGCCAGAACATGCTGGCACTCCTGCGCATGCGCCAACTTGAGCCGGCTGGCAGAGGCCCTTTGGCGCCGGTTGGCACGGTGCCAACCACTCCAGTGCCGGCCTAGTATGTTATTCTCTAAGTCTGAATAAAGATTGTAGACTTCCAGTTAACACAAATACTTTATTCAGTGGGTTTGTTCTGTTTCCAGAGCTTAACTAGATTTAATACAGTCAAGAGGTATGGCCAGTGAAACTAAGGTAAACTGCCTATGCTGAGCTGTCTCTGTCTGCTGCTGCTCACTAGCTCTGTGCGTCTGAAATAGGCGGATCCTCCCTTGGGCTGGACCCTAGTGATGCTGTGGCTGTTACACCTGTGCTGCAGTCCCTGGTGTATGTGCAGATGTATGTGCAGATGTACAGATCAGTACACCTAGCCCCCGGAAGTGCGGAGGATTCCGGGCGGCCCGACGCCGGAGTGGTCCACGACACTCTTTGGCGCCGGTACAGCCCGCCCCGCCGATTGCGGGAGAATCCAGCCCATGTTCTGTCACCATTTCTTAATTTGATATTTAATTTTAATCTTGCATGTGAAATTTATTCAGGATATTCCACTGAATTGCAATGTACATTTATTGTGAGTCTGCTCCCAGTGTGAGGCATTGCTTGAAGGAATATGGATTGGAGAATGTGATGTGAATTTCTATCTGCACAATTCCCCAATCTTGCTAAACATCAGAAAATCTGAAAGAATGAAAATTGTAGCTGCCGCCTTCTGCACCTGATTCTCTGGATGTACAGTTCTTTAAATGGAAGAATGAACTGGCAACAAGGCCTTGCAAAATTTGCACTTGTGTGTGTAAGACCATTGTAACAACCCTCACGAGATCCATAGGGACACCTCAATTGATTTCCTTGTGGGACTCATGGAATACGAGGTCCCTTGCGAGTGGGTGGTGGCCGCCCAACTGGGGCTCATAAATCCGCCGCATAAAAGCCGGCCCGGAATGGGGGCCGACATAATCGGTCGTCCCGGTTGTGACCTTTGAACTGTAAGCTGTGTTGCAGCCTTTAGTTTGTGCTGGTTTATGAAACATTTATTAACTTAACTTCTTGGGCCTCCTGAACTTTTATAACCCTCTCTCTCTGAAAGTTGCTCTCCACTCAAGATCAATGACCTCCGCAAAGCCAATCGGAATGCCAATCGGAATATCAAACCAAGCTAGAGTCACAGACAGACTCTCGGCGGTTGTGGCAAGGACTAAACAACATAACAGGCTACAAAGCAAAGCCGAACAGTGGGCATCATTCTCCGCCGGCGGGAGTCTCCGTTTTGCCGGCGCCCGGGGGTTTCCCGACGGCGTGGGGCTGCCCCACAATGGGAAACCCCATTGACCGGCCGGTGTTACGGAGACTCCCGCCGGCCGGTCGGGGCAGAAATGTGGCGGGGCGGGTAGGAGAATTTCGCCCAGTATCTCTGGCAGCAGCGCACCCCTCCCCGATGAACTCAATGCATTCTATGCTCGGTTCGAGCAGGTAACCAACAATCCGCTGGCGAGTGCCCCAGCAGCCCATAATTCACCCATACTCACCATCACAGCTTCCGAAGTCAGATTGGCCTCCCTGAAAGTGAACCTCGGAAGGCGACGGGCCCAGACGGGATCCCTGGTTGTGCACTCAGTGCCTGCGTGGACCAGCTGGCAGAGGTATTCACGGACATCTTTAACCTGTCCCTACTCCACTCCGAGATCCCCACCTGCTTCAAGAAGACCACCATCATACCGGTACCAAAGAAGAACCAGGCAACGTGCCTCAATGACTACCGACCAGTGGGCCTGACATCAATCGTAATGAAGTGCTTCAAGAGGTTGATCATGAAGCGCATCACCTCCATACTCCCAGAACGTCTTGATCCACCGCAATTCGCATAGGCTGCAACCGGCCCACATCAGACACCATTTCCCTGGCCCTACACTCATCCCTAGAGCATCTCGAAAACAAGGACTCCTACATTAGACTCCTATTTATTGACTACAGCTCCGCCTTTAGCACCATAATCCCAGCCAAGCTCATATCAAAGCTCCAAAACCTAGGATTTGGCTCCCCACTCTGCAACTGGATCCTCGATTTTCTGACCAACAGACCACAATCAGTAAGAATGAACAACAACACCTCCTCCACAATAGTCCTCAACACCGGCACCCCGCAAGGCTGCGTACTTAGCCCCCTACTCTATTCCCTGTACACACACGACTGCGTGGCAAAACTTGGTTCCAACTCCATCTACAAGTTTGCTGACGATACGACCATAGTGGGCCGGATCTCGAATAACGATGAGTCCGAATACAGGAGGGAGATAGAGAACCTAGTGGAGTGGTGCAGTGACAACAACCTCTCCCTCAATGCCAGCAAAACTAAAGAGCTTGTAATTGACTTCAGGAAGCAAAGTACTGTACACACCCCTGTCAGAATCAACGGGGCCGAGGTGGAGATGGTTAGCAGTTTCAAATTCCTAGGGGTGCTCATCTCCAAAAATCTGTCCTGGTCCACCCACGTCGACGCTACCACCAAGAAAGCACAACAGTGCCTATACTTCTTCAGGAAACTAAGGAAATTCGGCATGTCCACATTGACTCTTACCAACTTTTACAGATGCACCATAGAAAGCATCCTATTGGGCTGCATCACAGCCTGGTATGGCAACTGCTCGGCCCAGGACCGCAAGAAACTTCAGAGAGTCGTGAACACCGCCCAGTCCATCACACAAACCTGCCTCCCATCCATTGACTCCATCTACACCTCCCGCTGCCTGGGGAAAGTGGGCCGTATAATCAAAGATCCCTCCCACCCGGCTTACTCACTCTTCCAACTTCTTCCATCGGGCAGGAGATACAGAAGTCTGAGATCACGCACAAACAGACTCAAAAACAGCTTCTTCCCCACTGTCACCAGACTCCTAAATGACCCTCTTATGGACTGATTTCACTACACTACACCCTGTATGCTTCATCCGATGCCAGTGCTTATGTAGTTACATTTTATATGTTGTGTTGCCCGATTATGTATTTTCTTTTATTCCCTTTTCTTCTCATGTACTTAATGACCTGTTGAGCTGCTCGCAGAAAAATACTTTTCACTGTACCTCGGTACACATGACAATAAACAAATCCAATCCAATCCAATCCAATCCAATCCAATGGCACACAACAACTAATTGTGGTGCACCTTTATTTGTGCCACTAAGCAACAGCACATGCTTAGTAGCCTTGCGAGTCAGAGTTCATCTCGGTGGCCAATCCGTTGATGAGCTCTCATTACTCATCTTCAGAGTGACTGACTAAACTCTTTGCACCTGCAGCAATTATATCTTTTTGTGCCTTCTGTGTGCCCTTTGTGTGCCCTCCGCCCCCCCCCTGTCGGTTCCTCGGCGACAGGGGTATCCACTGCGGTCATGGCTAATGACACCCATCCGGAAGCCACAGATCGAGGCGGAGACCTGCTACACGATGCAGCGACCAGGGACGTGATCGAGCGGTACTTCGGCATTCTGAAGATGAGTTTCAGGTGAATGGACTGTTCTGGAAGGACCCTTAAGTATAGCGCTAAGAGGATCTCCCACATCCTGGTGGCATGCTGCGTCCTCCACAACATAACGCAGCAGAGGGGTGACGTGCAGGAGGATGGAGGTGAATGCCAGTCTTCGTCCGACAAAGGGGACGCAGGTGAGGGTGAGGATGGGCAAGACATGGGGCCCGGGCAGGCACAAGAGGTTTTAATAGCCTCCAGGTTCACTGACTAGGGGACCTGGCCAGCGGCATGGACATCTCCCCATGGCAGGCCAACCGCTCCCATGAACCCCCTGCCTGCACAAACCAACCCCCTCACACCTTTTGGGGATGTGGGGTGGTGGGGAGAGTGTGGGGATCGGGATAACTCTGCGTCATACCTACCTGCCTCTCTCCAGGATGCGGGCTCTGGGTTGGCAGTAACAGCAGGGCTGGCCCATGGGATGGAGCATGATTTCAGCCCACTCTTGGATGAGCTCTGGTGCTCTGCATCGTTTGACAACGCCTGACTCCTGCCCACGGAAGCACTTTCCTCCAACCACATGGGTGATCCCTGCATGCGAGCTGGTCAGATTCCATGACATGGTCCCATCGAATCCTGGGTGGGGTGGCAGATATGGGGGCGGTGGTGGTGGTGGTTGGAAGGGGGGGGGGGGTGGGGGGGATCGGGATGGAACACTGGAGCAGTGAACACTGGCTGAACTGTGACCCCTGGACCAAGCCCAGGTGGCCCAGGTGGCACTGTGCCATGCTGTTCTGCCCGCTGCCTACCAGATGCGCCAGGGACAGGGGTGGGGGTGGGGGGAGGATTCCGAGGGGTTATGCTGTACTGGCACCTCCCCAACCCGAGGATTCACCAGCATGGGCCTTATCACCTCCTCCCTTGGGATGCCCGATGGCTCCCAGGCTACTCCATGAGACAGGGATGCGACGGAGCTTTCCCCTGAGGCTGTGTAGTGCAGCTGGAGTAAAGACGTGACAGATCAGAGTGTAGTGTATTCTCATAATTGTTAGTTTAATCTAATCATAGTTAATTCTATTATTAGTCAAAGTATTAAAGTGGAAGATCTCACAAGTATATTATTTTATTACTCAATGAATAATTTGTCACCAACTGGAAGACTTTGACTGTTTATCATCAAGTTAAATACAACTCAGCAAGACCAATGAGTAATATTTATATGACATTTCTGTGATATAACAGCCCACATCTGCCCCAACCAGTGTCTTGATACTTGCGGCCATGGAGCACAGGGAGTGAACCACCTCTCTCTGGGACAGCACCACATCATGCTGCAACTATGCCACCACCTTCTGGGTCTGTGCCACATTAGCCAGTGAACAAAGAAGAAAGAACAAAGAAAAGTACAGCACAGGAACAGGCCCTTCGCCCCTCCAAGCCTGTGCAGACCATGCTGCCCGTCTAAACTAAAATCTTCTGCACTTCCAGGGTCCGTATCCCTCTATTCCCAGCCTATTCATGTATTTGTCAAGATGTCCCTTAAACATCACTATCGTCCCTGCTTCCACCACCTCCTCCGGTAGCAAGTTCCAGGCACCCACTACCCTCTGTGTAAATAACTTGCCTCGTACATCTCCTCTAAACCTTGCCCCTCGCACCTTAAACCTGTGCCCCTCAGTAATTGGCCCCTCTACCCTGGGAAAAAGCCTTTGGCTATCCACTCTGTCTATGCCTCTCATAATTTTGTAGACCTCTATCAGGTCTCCCCTCAACCTCCGTCGTTCCAGTGAGAACAAACCGAGTTTATTCAACCTCTCCTCATAGCTAATGCCCTCCATACCAGGCAACATCCTGGTAAATTCTTCTGCACCCTCTCTAAAGCCTCCTCATCCTTCTGGTAGTGTGGCGACCAGAATTGAACACTGTACTCCAAGTGTGGTCTAACTAATGTTCTATACAGCTGCAACATAACTTGCCAATTTTTATACTCAATGTCCCGGCCAATGAAGGCAAGCATGTCGTATGCCTTCTTGACTGCCTTCTCCACCTGTGTTGCCCCTTTCAGTGATCTGTGGACCTGTATACCTAGATCTCTCTAACTGTCAATACTCTTGAGGGTTCTACCATTCACTGTATATTCCCTACCTGCATTAGACGTTCCAAATTGCATTACTTCACATTTATCCGGATTGAACTCCACTCGTCACAGTCCTCCAATCGGAAAAGCACCCTTCCATTGCTACTCTCTGCCTTCTATGACCTAGCCAGTTCTGTATCCATCTTGCCAGCTCACCCCTGATTCTGTGTGACTTCACCTTTTGTACCAGTCTGCCATGAAGGACCTTGTCAAAGGCCTTACTGAAGTCCATACAGACAACATTCACTGCCCTACCTGCATCAATCATCTTTGCGACCTCCTCGAAAAACTCTATAAAGTTAGTGAGAAACGACCTCACCTTCACAAAACCGTGCCGCCTCTCGCGAATACGTTCACTTGCTTCCAAATGGGAGTAGATCCTGTCTCGAAGAATTCTCTCCAGTAATTTCCCTACCACCGATGTAAGGTTCACCGGCCTGTAGTTCCCTGGATTATCCTTGCTACCCTTCTTAAACAAAGGAACAACATTGGCTATTCTCCAGTCCTCCGGGACATCACCTGAAGACAGTGAGGATCCAAAGATTTCTGTCAAGGCCTCAGCAATTTCCTCTCTAGCCTCCTTCAGTATTCTGGGGTAGATCCCATCAGGCCCTCGGGACTTATCTACCTTAATATTTTTCAAGACGCCCAGCACCTCGTCTTTTTGGATCTCAATGTGACCCAGGCTATCTACACACCCTTCTCCAGACTCAACATCCACCAATTCCTTCTCTTTGGTGAATACTGATGCAAAGTATTCATTTAGTACCTCACCCATTTCCTTTGGCTCCACACGCAGATTTCCTCACTTGTCCTTCAGTGGGCCAACCCTTTCCCTGGTTACCCTCTTACTTTTTATGTACGTGTAAAAAGCCTTGGGATTTTCCTTAATCCTATTTGCCAATGACTTTTCTTGACCCCTTTTAGCCCCCCTGACTCCTTGCTTAAGTTCCTTCCTACTTTCCTTATATTCCACACAGGCTTCGTCTGTTCTCAGTCTTCTAGCCCTGACAAATGCCTCCTTTTTCTTGTTGACGAGGCCTACAATATCTCTCGTTTTCCAAGGTTCCCGAAATTTGTCGTATTTATCCTTCTTCCGCACGGGAACATGCCAGTCCTGAATTCCTTTCAACTGACATTTGAAAGCCTCCCACGTGTTAGATGTTGATTTACTCTCAAACATCCGCCCCCAATCTAGGTTCTTCAGTTCCTGCCTAATATTTTTATAATTAGCCTTCCCCCAGTTTAGCACATTCACCCTCGGACCAATCTTATCCTTGTCCACCAGCACTTTAAAACTTACTGAATTGTGGTCACTGTTCCCGAAATGCTCCCCGACTGAAACTTCTACCAGCTGGCCAGGTCATTTCCCAATACCTCGTCCAGTATAGCCCCTTCCCTAGTTGGACTATCTACATATTATTTTAAGAAGCCCTCCTGGATGCTCCTCACAAACTCTGCCCCATCCAAGCCCCCAGCACTAAGTGAGTCCCAATCAATATTGGGGAAGTTAAAGTCTCCCATCACAACAACCCTGTTGCTTTTACTCCTTTCCAAAATCTGTCTACCTATCTGCTTCTCTATCTCCCGCTGGCTGTTGGGAGGCCTGTAGTAAACCCCCAACATTGTGACTGCACCCTTCTTATTCCTGATCTCTACCCATATAGCCTCGCTGTCCTCTGAGGTGTCCTCCCGCAGTACAGCTGTGATATTCTCCCTAACCAGTAGCGCAACTCCTCTACCCCTTTTACATCCCACTCTATCTCGCCTGAAACATCTAAATCTTGGAACATTTAGCTGCCAATTCTGTCCTTCCCTCAACCAGGTCTCTGTAATGGCAACAACATCATAGTTCCAAGTACTAATCCAAGCTCTAAGTTCATCTGCCTTACCCGTTATACTTCTTGCATTAAAACATATGCACTTCAGGCCACCAGTCCCACTGTTTCCAGCAACATCTCCCTGTCTACTCTTCCTCAGAGCCATACTGGCCCTATTCCCTAGTTCTCCATCAATTTTTTCACCTTCTGACCTACTGCTCCGGTACCCACCCCCCTGCCATACTAGTTTAAACCCTCCCGTGTGACAACAGCAAACTTCGAGGTCAGGATATTTATGCCTCTCCAGTTTAGGTGCAACCCATCCTTCTTATACAGGTCACATCTGCCCCGGAAGTGCTTCTAGTGGTCCAGATAACGGAAACCCTCCCTCCTACACTAGCTGTTTAGCCACGTGTTTAGCTGCTCGATCTTCCTATTTCTAGTCTCACTGGCACGTGGCACAGGGAGTAATCACGAGATTACAATCCTCGAGGTCCTGTCTTTTAACTTTCTGCCTAGCTCCCTGGACTCCTGCTGCAGGACCTCATGCCCCTTCCTGTCTATGTCGTTAGTACCAATATATACGTCTGCTGCCTGTTTGCCCTCCCCCTTCAGGATGCCCGCTACCCGTTCGGAGACATCCTGGATCCTGGCACCAGGGAGGCAACGTACCATCCTGGAGTTTCAGTGACTGAGCTACCTCTCTCTGGGTCTATGCCACATCATCCAGCACCTGGGTAATGCCACTGACGCCCAGCCATGGCCCGCTGTGATTGGGCCAAGCTCAGGAGCGCCACTGCAATATCCAGATGACAGTGCAGCCCTGTCCTGGGTCACGTCTACCACCCGCACAGAGTGCCCCAGGCCTTGGATATCTTGACTCATGGCTGAAACCTTCGTACCTTCATCCCTGCGAATGCCACCAGTGCGATATTGGCCTGGGAGGCACGCATGGCCAGCACCATCTCCTTGCCATGGGCGGCCAGTATGGGTGCTGGGAAGTGATGCAGGGTGGGTGTTCAGCCACTGTCCTCGGGAGGGGGGGGATGTTCCAGGTGTGTGGGATGGCTATTAGTGCCAGGGGCATAGTACCGCCTACCCATCTTGGCTGTTTTGAGGATGTCATGCAATTTCTTCCTGCACTAGGGCAGCACGGTGGTGCAGTAGTTAGCATTGCTGCCTCACGGCGCCGAGGTCCCACGTTCCATCCCAGCTCTGGGTCACTGTCTGTGTGGAGTTTGCACATTCTCCCCGTGTTTGCGTGGGTTTCACCCCCACAACCTAAGGATGTGCAGGGTAGGTTAATTGGCCACGTTAAATTGCCCCTTAATTGGAAGAAAATAATTGGGTACTCTAAATTTATTTTAAATTTTAAAAAAAATCTTTCTGCACTGCTAGCCAGTCCTAGCGGTCTTGCCCATGGTGCTCACAATCTCTCTGGCCTGCGCCCAGGCCCTGTGCACGACAATGGGTAGCAACCGCCTCCCCACCCCAGGGTACAGGGTAGCCCGCCTCTCCTGCACTACGTCTAGCAGGGCCTCCAGTTCTGCATCAGTGAGTAGTGGTACTGCTTGTCTTGTTGGCTGGGATGACTGTGTGTCTGGGGAGTGGAGTGCCTATATGTGGCTGCAGCTTGTCAGCTTCTCAAGTGTCAACCGTGTATCCGGTGAATGAGACACCGTTTTTCATTGGAATCGGCCGTGTTCCACATGGCGCCAATGCCATCCCCTTAACTGTCGGTGGATTGATCTAGGAGTGGTGCCAATTTTGCTGTTGTACAACACCACTGATTCAGTCCCAGTGCCAGCACTTAGCTTCTGCTGCAGAGGAATATGCCAATGATCTTTTGAACCAGGGTTCCATTCTGGGACCTTACAGTCCAGTAGTAACATTATTTGGGGTGACAATACTGACTCCTATGAAGGGAGCTGTTTTATGTCTCAGCAGACAGGAGGAATAGTTGCCAAACTCCCAGCAAGCAGTGAGAATGATGTCAGATCTGAAAAGCCAACAGCTGGTAACCTCAGAGGCCACTTCAACAGAGAATGCATGGTAAAAGTTACTGGAATTTTATAGATATTAAAATCTGGAAGGTGTTGCTGAACAGGTGAGGAAGGTTAGCTCTGAAGGTATTTAAATTAATTTTGAAAGGCTTTTAAAGTATTGTCACTGTGTGAAGCCATTGTCATATTTAAATGTAATTCCATTTGATTTTATTGTTTTATCTTATTTCTTCATAAACATTTAGATCATTATAAAATCATCACAAGTAGTCGGGGACATTATTTCTGGATTTCAAGCCTCTCTTCAGGCTATCCAAACTACAAACACAAGCGTCAGGCAATTATTTCAATTTCCCTTCTGGGAATTGGAACAGCTCTGCATTTACTGTCACGCCGTGCCCTTAACACTTCCATCAAATAAGAATGACATAAAATACTACATTGTGAAATATTTTGTCTTACTTTACATGTTATAGTTAAACCAAAAGAAATGTTTACCATTGTAATTTTCAAATGGTCCAGGATTGTAATGGATGAACATCAGATGAAGTTGGGAAATAAAACAGAGACTGCATGATTCATGGCCATGCCGATGGCACTCCCACTGATGGAAAACAGTCTATTTATTTTCCATCTGCTTCTTCGTGTTTGTACAACTAAGGCTGAACAGAAATATAAATAGAACCATTTGTTACAGTACTCCTTTGAGGGATATGTTTGTGTGTGTGTGTGTGTCTGTCTGTCTATTTGGGTGCGTGCATTTGTTACCAGAGTCCAGTTGTTCTCCTATACTTCAGAGACAAGGGGTGTAATTCTCCCTCCAGGAGGGAGGGGAGGGGTGTGGGGAAAGAGGGGGTGTGGTGGTTTCTGACTGTAAATGGGCTTACTGTCCCCACAAAGTGTGCAGATGGAGCCAAGGCGATTGTTGGGTTTCGAAGTGGACTGTTTAAAAGGCTGCTTTCATCCCAGTTGTAAAGACAGCAGTAAAACCAAAAAAAGCCAACAAACCCTCACCCCCTCACGTCCCTCCACCTGTTATTCACTCCCCAAGCCCCATCCATGCCAACTCAGGACACATCGCGCCTCCCCACTTACCCCAATGGTCCTCATACCCCATGGTAAACTATGCCCCTCTACCCATCTCTATAATCCCTCAAACTTTCATACTATCTTCGTGCCAACACATGTCTCCTGCTCACCACCAATTGCCCTTTAGTCCTACATGCCAAGTTACCTTGTAAAATTAATGGCCAGTTCTCCGGAGCCATGGTGAGAGGAAATAAAATAATGTTCTAAGTATCGATTTCAGATTTCACCTTTCTTTTAATACTCACACTGATAAATGCCCATTCAATAAATTGGAATCCCTTCAATGCCTATTTCCTTCAAGTAAATACTCCCATATAAAACAAATATCTGTCAAAAGTCAAAATCTCTTTGAACCGCTTGAAGCTGTCAATCTGTCAATCAAACTGTGACATTATAGACCAGGAGTTTTCAAACTCAAGGTCACAACCCACGAGTGGGTCGCAGTGGGAGTCCGGAGGGTGGTGGCGCGATCGGTTGCGACGTTCCTGATCGTGCGAGGAATGACCAACGGCCTCGACCGGCTTTTAAAAATGACGGTTGCGGCGTACTTTCGAGATTGCCGGCCATCCCGAGCATGCGTGTCCCCTCAGCCAGATCAGGCAGTGTGCGGGCCCAGAACCCAGTGTGGCGGACTGCCTCCTCCTGACGTCAGCGTGCTGTCCCAGGGCCAGCTTTGTTCAGCAAACAACGGAGTCCTCCCACCAGGAGTGACAGGAGACAGCAGGTCATGCACCCCAAACGCTGACGTCACATGTTCTGTGCGCAAAACCACCAAGCAGAGTTTCTTCCATTTTGCAGCTGACAGCACGGAAGAAATTAAAAATGGAAAGTTTTGTAATAAGGAAGAGCGGACCAGGATTTCACAACTAAACTTGCTTGAGAGAACTATGCAGGAGAGTCCACAGAAGACAAAGCAGCGCTGGTGTCAACTCGAGGGCCTCTGGTGAGCAACCCATTAAGAAGAATCTCAAATCAGTGACAAAGCAGTATAAGGATGATTGTTTAAGGTATGGCTTTATTAATTGTGCCATTGCAAATCAGGACACAGGAAAGTATTGGCAAATGAAAGTTTAAAACCCTCAAATCTTCAAAGGCATTTGAAGACTAAGCATGACACCTCTTGATTTCTTTCAAAAGATGCAGCGAGAACTTAAAGCATCAGCTGAAGTCCTCATCAGAAATGTTACATTGAATGATAAAGTACAATTAGCCTCTTACATGGTAGCTTAACGTGTAGCTAAAGAGAAAATGCCTCACACTGTAGCAGAGAGATTAATTCTCCCTGCAGCATTAGGCATGGTTCGCAAAGTGAAATGCATCCCAGTTAGTGAATACACAGGGGCTAGCCGAATTTGTGATACTGCTGAGAATTTAGAAGCCCGCACGGGAATTCTCAATACAACTGGATGAAAGTACAGAAGTTTCATATTGTGCAACTTTGCTAGTTTATGTTAGGTATGTTTGGCACAAATGAATTCATTGAGGATTTTCTGTGCTGCCTGACATTACCAACAAACATGACTGGTGCAAAATTTATGAAGCAATGAATAGTCACTTGGTTGGAAAGTGCGGGCAGAGGAATCACAAGTGAAGGAGCAGACAACATGACTGTTGGGGAAAAACAGTGGAGTTATAATCAGGGGTAAGGAGGCAGGACATTAGTTGGAATCATTATTTTATTCACCGTGAGGCATTGGCGTCAAAAGGAATTCGATCCGTTCTTGAAGTGGTGTTGAAAGGAATTGTGAAAGTTGTGAATTTCATTAAATGCAATCCCATGCTTTTTGAAGTGCTGTGTTTCGATTTGGGGACTGAACACACACATTTATTGTTCAACACAGACGTATGTTGGCTTTCAAGGGGTCGGTGCTTGTCAAAGTTTATGAACTGAGGTATCAAATCCTTCTTGAGAAATTATCCCCTCTGGCTGATTCATTTGCTGATGAAACTTGAACGCTAACTATGTCTTTCCTTGCAGAGATCATTTCAATTCTGAATGAACTGAACCCCAAATGGCAAGGGAAGGATCGTGATGCTTTCCAAAAGTAATTGAAAGTTTGGCAAGTGCGAGAACAAAGCAAAGCTACTTCCCCACACTACTATGACACATTGAAGAAAGCAATCAGTAAGGGAACGGTCAATAGGTTGGCAAGCCTTATTCAGTCACATCTGGGTGTGCTGATCAACAGTTTTAGTCGCTACTTTCCAGAGGAGAAGTTTCAGATTTTGAGAGAGAAGTGAGGGGTGAAAATTCTCTTTGTGTTTGAGACACCAGAGTCAATTATTAACTTATAACTGACTCCAAGTGAAGAAACTGAACTTCTGCGCCTCACCTGTGACAGCACATTTGAAACACGCCAAAAGTCAGCATGCTGGAGTAGCACCTCGGAGGAGTATCCAGTGCTGAGTAAAATAAGGATGTTGTTGCTATTTCCCTTCAAAATGACCTACACGTGTGACGTTGGATTTTCCACCACAAAGGTGAAGGCAGCACAAAGGGACAGGCTGAACTCTACACCTGACATGCGCATTGCCTTCTCTTCCTGTGAACCTGATTGGAGTGAGATCATGAGAACCAAGCATTGAAGGGAAGAGAAAATGGTGGTTCACAAAGGTTAGCCGGTGTGGGTCATGAAGGTCACCTGGCATTGGTCCCGAAGGACGGCCGGTTGGTAAAAATGGGTCCCGGGTAAAAAAAGTTAGAAAATAACCCTCCACCCTGGTAATGATCAATTGTGGAAATACTCGAAAAGAAATAATTCTGTAATGATTGTGGTGATGTGCATCACTGTGGGGACACGGGGGGTTAATGTAAATACATGTAGGCTTGCTAGACACTAGAGGGAGCACCAGTGACATCACACATGCACACTCAACCAATAGATCAGTTACATAGGACACGACCAATGAACATTCACGATACACACAGAGGTGACACGACCACAGGAGAGCATTACACCAATCCATATATAAAGGACACCACGCACATGATCTGCCTATTTCTAGTGGAGACAGTCAATGAGTATAGACACGGGGGTGATTCAATATCACTCCCACCCACGTGGATTGCAGCAGCTGGTTAGTCAGTCTGGGTAGCTATAGTAGGATTAGCAGTAGTGTCGAACCCGAGTAATAGAAGTGTAAATAGTTTAATAAACGTGTTGAAGTTATCTCCACGTCTGAACCTTCCTTTGTCAAGTGCACCACAAGGAAGCCGCTTTTGCTACACCTAGAGCATAACAAACCATGGTACCAGCAGTGAACTGTTTCAATCCATATCGCCATATCTCAGCGTACAGTGACAGCCAGAAACGATACCAAGGCAAGATGTTCAAGATCCGGGTTCCGCAGCAGCTCCCGTGACACGGCGATCTCCGCGAAAACTGGTGGGCATTCCGGCAAAGGTTTGAAATCTTCCTGGTAGCAGCCGACCTACAAGACATGGCCGATGCTGAAAAGACAGAGCTTCTGCTCACCATCGCTGGTGCCAGAGCAGAAGAAATCTTTTAAAAATTCAACTTCTCCAAAAAGAAACTCACGAGCAACTTGCAGGCAGTCCTGGACAAATTCGGCAAATACTGTGAGGAAAACACACTCCGATCAGCAAGAAAAGGTAAGAGAAGTGCCAGTACTCACCACGAGGCCGAGATCCCGGAGCAGAGAACAATTTTGATTGGCGGCCATCTTTCTAAAGGGACTGCACTTGCGCAGTTGCGCGAGAAGCGCACAGAAGCGCATGCGCAATCACGAAAATGGCCCCTGTACAGGAACAACGATTTGTGCATGCGCAAACGCTTCCTACGTATGATGTCACATGTGTCATATCGTCAGATGCCCCAGACCACATCCATTTAAAGGTGAAACGTCTCAAATCAAAGAAAAAATCTTTTAAAGCCGTAAAACAACCTTCCTTCACCTGGAATGACAGCACAATGCCTCAAATTGAACCAGGAAATGAAATTAACCCCCGAAGAACCCTGCAACAAGCAGTTACCTACGCCCAAACCGATGATTCCGACCTTGAATACTTCGAAACCGACCTTTACATTTTCTCTGGACCTCACGAGCCCAATGCCAGCTCCCACACAAAACGTGATGATGTGGTCTTGGAAGACAACGACTCAGAAGAACCTTTCACCTTGGGAGGCTACCCCAGTACCAAATCCGATCTGCAACTAGACGTGTTGCACATTGACGACCCCGACGACGAGTTCTTCGGATTTGAGGATCTTCAGCCTAGCATATACGACATCCCGACTCGTGAGTGCAGGATTATGCTGCGGCCTGAAACCAAGAGACAGAGAGCGGTACAAGCCCACAGAGAGCGGCCAGCTGCCACACAGAGCGTGGTCCACACACCGCTCAGGGTTCCCGACTCTCCGAAAGAAGACACGCAAGGCTCCACACCGCAGTCCTTGCATGCACAAGAAGTGACTCCAGTGTCACAAGCCTCCACAGCGAGCTCGTGGACAGCCTCCACGATAGGAGCAACGCAAGACTCCGACGTGCAGTCCTTGCAGGAACAAGACCATGAGGGTCTAGCAACCTCCTCTGACCAACTAGCGGCAGACGATGCAAGTCTGCCATGCTCAAGTAAACAGCAAGAAGACTATGACAGTCTACCACGCCCCAGTGCACAGCAGGATGACCATGACGGTCTATCATGCTACAGTGAAGAACAAAGCGACAATGACAGTCCACGCCGAAATGCAGGACAACAGCAAGACAATGACAGTCCACCCACATTGTTTGCACCACCAGATGAAGACTCTGACAATTTACCCAACCCAAGTGAGCAACAAGCAACTATTGAGGCTCTACCCACGGTATGTGAGACGAGTGACGACAGCATCCCACTTCCCATGCAAGATGTGCAAAGTGACAGACCACAGCTAGTGTGTACAGAGGCACTCGACGATCACTGTGAGACCAATGGTGACTCCAGTGACACCACAATACATCCACCCTCATTCGCTCGAACGTCTCCACAAGTCAATGCATTCCTGTATGTTCCGATACCAGACGTGCAGCTTCAAGAAATCTCAGCTGACTCCAGTGAACCTGCTAAGACTCCGGAGAAGGAGCATCAACAAACCAACACTGACTCAGTTAAAACAGACCAGACTCCAGATGGGGAGCAACCAAACGCTGACTCTGATTCACGTAAGCCGGACTTTACTCCAGACAGGGAGTGCCGCAACCTCAGTGATGGCACGCTCAGGGTGACAGCAGATGCCACAACGACAGGAGATGGATCACTTAAAAATTACACTAGGTCAGTAATAACAAGCAGCGGATACAGTCCAAGAGGAATACACCAATGTCCACACATTGTTTCCATACCAGCAGTGCAGCCAATGACAGCTCATACTGAACAAACCCAGTATTCAGGCATGCAGCAGCCAGCAGTCTATGCAGCACATTCTCAAACAGGCCAGCACTACGGATTGCCCACTAATGGATTCAAGACCGAAGGAGGACTACCGCAAGCGCAATCTGCACTACAGACTGGATGCCTTAGTTACAGCCCAGTATTTGCAGCACCCCAGCCTGGCCAGATGGCATATTCCTATCAGATGCAAGGTTCTAGTTTCACACCATCACCAGGTATTTATGCGAGCAGCAATTCTGTTTCCAAGTCGACAAGCTTCAACGGTTCTCAGCAGGATCACCCTTCCTGCACAGCATGTGGCCAGAACCAATATGTAGAGTCTTATCCAACTTCAACATATGGCACATCCATGACCTCGAATGATACTGTTGATGCTACCTCTTCAACGTCATCACCTTATCAGCTACAAGATGCCATCCGACAGCACCATCACAAACATTGAAAAAGAAAGGGACTCCAAATCAGACAGCGAAGTGATTTGGCCACTTCTTGGTTCCTGTGGCACAGGGACGTTGATGGCATTCATAACCAAGAGAGACATTTGACCATGACGATTGATGGCTTTTGGACTCACATGAATGATTTGGACTTATTGTTTAATCACTGTTCCCATGACTTGCATATACCTTAACTTATCTACCTTTTTTTTGTTCAATTTTCTTAAAGTGTACAGAAAATATATAACATATAAAAAAGGGGGGATGTGGTGATGTGCATCACTGTGGGTACATGGGGGGTTAATGTAAATACATGTAGGCTAGCTAGACACTAGAGGGAGCACCAGAGACATCACACACACACACACTCAACCAATAGATCAGTTACATAGGACACGACCAATGGGCATTCATGATACACACAGAGGTGCCATGACCACAGGAGTACATTACACAAACCCATATATAAAGGACAATACACACATGATCTGCCTCTTTCCAGTGGAGACAGTCAGTGAGTATAGACACAGGGTTGATTCAATATCACTCCCACCACATGGATTGCAGCAACTGGTCAGTCAGTCTGGGTAGCTATAGTAGGATTAGCAGTAGTGTCGAACCCGAGTAATAGAAGTGTAAATAGTTTAATAAACGTGTTGAAGTTATCTCCACGTCTCAACCTTCCTTTGTCAAGTGCACCACAAGGAAGCCGCTTCTGCTACACCTAGAGCATAACAAATCAATTATAATACTCAGACTTATCTCAACAAACATCTTGTGAAATTACAGGCTGACTGATTTATTTTTCAAAGTTTAAAAGGCAGATGGTTTAAAGGCCAACAGCTTGACAGTTCCACAGAGATTATTCACCTTTTACATCCATTCATGTCTACTCTTAACAATCACCAAAAGTACCTGACCTTTCCAAAATGTTACCTGACCTCTCCCACAATTTAGCTTACCCACTCAAAACTGGCACCTTATCTCTGCAAAGAACTCTGCTCAGTTCAGATCTATTCCTCAATGGTTTCAAAGCCGCGTGCCACTTTTCTGAAAATTTGCTGACCAAAATTGTTTGTTTGAAGGAAGCTTTCAATGCAGGTGACTCCATGCACTATAGATATAAGAAAAATGTCCTGCTGCTGTTCCCCGCCCCTTGCCCCTGTGAAAATGGTGGGTGCCAGGATACTGTTTGGATTTCACGTTCCAGCATTATTTTAGCTTAGGAGTAGAATCTTATGAATCAGCAAAAATTCAGGCCTTAAGATTCAAAAAGGAGCAGAACCGCTGTACCTGCTGTTAGAACATAGGGGTTTGGATTCTCCGCACCCTGATGCCAAAATCGCGGCAGGCGCAGGTTCGGCAATTCTCCGGGCACCGAACACCGCCGTTCGGAGTATGCCCACCACCGGGGGGCCATTGCCAGAGGCCCGCTCAGAAATCCTCCGCCCCCAACTGGCCGAGTTCCTGACGGCATGGAACTAACCTGCTTTTGCCGGTCCGGATGCTCACGTGGTAGCTGCTGACATAGTCTGCGGCAACCCTGGTCGGGGGCGGGCCGATCAGAGACAAGGGGGGGGCCTTATAGGCGGCCAGGGAATTAATGTTTGGGGTTTGAGGGTCGGGCGCGTGGCCAATCGGGGGGTTTCTTTCTTGGGTCTGGCTCCACGGTCCGAGTTCGCCATGGAGCACGGTGCGGACGCTGGAGGCCGCTGCCGTGCGCATGTGCGACCTCTGACCCAGAAGTGCGGGATTAACTCCGGGTCCCTGCTAGCCCCCTGCAGGGCTATGAATTCATTTCACTTTTTTCCCAGGAGTTTCAGGAGTAAAACTCCACCGTTTTGACACCGGCTTGGGGGACATGGTCTCAATAATGGAGAATCCTGCCCAGGATCCTTCATTCTCCTTCTGCTGGTATAAGTGGATGACAACCTTAAGTGGACAAAGTTCTCAATGCAATTCTCAATACACTTCATTTTCATCCTTGAATTTTGTTCCAGAAAGGAAATGGTTGCTTACATTTGTTTCATATAATTAGCATTTTCCTTGGGTCAGTGTTTCTGAAGGCAAATGATTCTGAGTACAACTGGACTAAATGAAAATTATTTTATAGCATGTCACTGGAATGAATGGATTCGGCTAAGCAGTGCGTTTGGGCATGATTGTGAAAGCTGTGGAAATATAATTCAGTTTTTAATACGTGACAATAGGTGACAAGCTAGTTCAACATGAGCAGGAATCCAGGGAATAAATACTTAACGAGCCTTGAGTGAAAATATGTTTTTTGTTTATAAATTTCAGAGTGCCCAATTATTTTTTTCCCATTAGCGTAGCCAATCCACCTACCCTGCACATCTTTGGGTTGTGGGGGTGAGACACACACAGACACGGGGAGAATGTGCAAACTCCACATGCACAGTAAATTTAAAACCCGGGGTTGGGATGAAACCCAGGTCCTCCGTGCTATGAGACAAAGTTTAGAAAATCTTAGTCATAGAATCATAGAATTTACAGTGCAGAAGGAGGCCATTCGGCCCATCGAGTCTGCACCGGCTCTTGGAAAGAGCACCCTACCCAAGCCCACACCACCCTATCCCCATAACCCAGTAACCCCACTCAACCAACACTAAGGGCAATCTTGGACACTAAAGGCAATTTAGCATGGCCAATCCACCTAACCTGCACATCTTTGGACTGTGGGAGGAAACCGGAGCACCCGGAGGAAACCCATGCACACACGGGGAGAACGTGCAGACTCCGCACAGACAGTGACCCAGCCGAGAATCGAACCTGGGACCCTGGAGCTGTGAAGCAATTGCTCTAACCACTATGCTACCGTGCTGTAAAACAATGACAGATAGTGGAGAAATGATTTTGAGTGTGAGAAAAAGCAAAATAAATGGTTTTGGAAGCATTAATTCAGTTATATTTGCACTGCACTGATACCTTATTTCTTCAGTCACTTTTCTCCTTTATTCCATTGACTTAAATGCGCTAGAATGTTGATTGCACCTGAAACTAGCCATACAATGACTGGCACTTAACATACTTGAGAAAGGTAGTCTAGAGGAAGACTCTTTATTTGACGAATCACTGTGCACCTTGTTGAAACACTGGCATTTCACACTTTGCATTTGGTCAGGTTGAGATAAAGAAACTTACAAGTTAGTTGTGGACGGGAGAAAATAGCCCACCCGCAAAATGTCTCTGAGGTTGAAAACCAGCAACTCATCTGTGCGGAGCGAGGGGGGGGAATGAGCCCTTTAAATGGTGTGCTGCAGTGCCTTTAGTGCATGTTATGTTGTGAAGGTCTTGACATGTTTATCATGTCATGGGCCAGGCACCAGGGCAGACTATTTCACAAAAATAGTGATACAACTAGTGTAGGATCCTTATTTCAATATAAGTATCTTTCTGAGTACTTCAGGCGCACTCCCTTAACGTCTAGGTGGTTAGCTGATCCAATATGGTGGGCAGTGCATTTCCTGTGGGGGATGTCCATGCACCACCAGCCACATTAAACCCATCTGCCCAAAAACTGATCATGCCATGATCCATTACCAATCCCAAGTCTCCAACTGTCAGCTTTATATTCCTCTTCCCTTCATGTTCCTTGCACTTTTCTATTTATACTGCATCATTTTTTTCTTATAATCCTCTTCCAGTTTCTGTTTTGTTCCTAATGATTCCCATTATCCTCTTCTCAGCTATTTCTAAAGCCTTTCATCTATATTTTCACTGCTGTGGTGAATAGTCAGAAGCATGTAATAGTGCCTGTCCAAAGTGATTGCTACTTCTGTGTGTGCGCATGTATAGCTTTTATCTCCCTCTAGCTCCTTTATGGGTTTTTTCCTTTTTGCCCATTATCTTTTATTTCAGTCTTTTCCTTATTCTTTAATCTATTCTTAATATCGTTTCCACATATCTTATTTTGTCAAAAGTGTCAGTTTCTCTGATCCCAGTGATAAATTCATAATTATGTTGTGCTTCCATCATCCAGTCTCCCTCCTTTCCACAGTCTGTCAAAAACAAGATTCATATTTAATGTAAAGTGCAATGCTGGAGTTGCACCAAAATAATGTCTCTTTTTTCTGCATATTGTAGTTATTATTTAACGAGAACTCACTTTTCACTGGGTATAAATCATAATGCAACATTTTCTGTCTTTATTATCTTGACAGCTGTCATAAAAATGTGTAAAGCAGTAAAACAAGACCTGTTAACAGCGCTTGAGGTTTCTATACCATTATTTTACTTGCTCACTCACTCTCTCTCAGCATCTCCTCTCACTCTAATGCATTTTCTTTCTTTCCTGTCTGTATTATTCCATGTTTTTTTAAAATCTGGGCTGGAATTTCAGATCTATACCCACAATGGCATAAATTCTTTGAAGAAATCCTTAGGACTAAATAGTTTAATCATCTCCCAATTCACTTGTTCCATTCCAATTGAAGTTCATTGCTGGTACACCATTTTGTGAGCTCCATTACGAACGCCAAAGATGGCCATCATCACAATTAACAATGACTTCCTCCCCTCCCTCCGTCTCTCTGACCCAAGGCTAGATGGGACATGTGCAGGGATTTTTCCGAATTTTAGTTTTCCATCTTCACACAATGGATTGACTTCCAAATTGACAGTGAGATCCTATTGAACCAATTGACTTGGAGGAACCAGTGAGCCAGGAGTGAGGGGGGACTGAAATAATGAACTTTATCTCTGACACAGACCTTGGGGCTAATTCCATAATCTGGGGGAAATGCCACGTAGCTGGTGCACCGCTCACGATTTTCAGCCCAGCCCATGCCCACTCTTATATGGCAGGTAATCCATTGGTGGGATTCACTAAGTCGTTTAAACACACCTAAAAATCTACAGCATTTTCAGAAGTAGACAGAATGAGGAAATGAAGGGCATCAATAGAGTCAGGGGGGCAGATTTTGACAGTGCAACAATGTAGCACGAGAAATAGTGAAACAACATCAAATCACAGAACAATACAGCACAGAAAGAAACCATTCAGTCGACTGTGCCTGCGTCAGTTCCTTGCACGACCCATCCAATTAGCCTCACTCTCCTCTTTTCTCATAGCCCTGCTAAAATTTCCCTTTTGAAAGATATTACTGAATCTTTCAGGCAGTGGTTTACAGCGACTCATTGCAATAACATATTTTTCCTCAAGTCATCTCTGTTTATTTCGACTATAATCCTAAATTTGTGATCTCTAGTTATTGACCTACTAGCCAAAGAAACAGGTTTGTGTCTATTTACCTTTGGGTTTTGCCCTGGCTGTGACGGAGGGTCGGCAAAGTGAGCGTGAATAAATTTGGGCATTTCATCGCAGCCATCAAATTATTTTGGTGACATCCCTCATGGGTTTAGATGTGCAGATTTATTATTTTATATTATTCTTTCCTTGCACGATTTATCACTTCACCAGGGTCTGAGAATATTTTTCAATCACACAGAATAAAATCAATTTCAACAATTGAAGAGGTGGAGAATATAGTGTGGTGCTTTTGAACTTAATGCTGTTAAGTTTCTTCACTTGACTTCCTTTAATCTATCAAAAGCAGTTCAGGGTGGTGATGATGACTAGAAACAGTGACCTTAAATTTGACCTTCTGTCTAACAACATAATACCAAGGATTGAATTCCTCTGCACCCCACTGAGAGAGAATTGTGTGCAGCACATTTATTTGACTGCAGTGGTCTGTTATAACAGCAGGAGAATAATTAATGATATCTTGTGGAAGGGAAAAGTACAAAAATATACAGAAAGGGAGTTTTATTGTGAGGACAGCAATAATCTGTAATTGTTCATCAAGCTACAGAGCAGATTAACTTTTAATTCTATTTATATTAAAACATTTGAATCACCCAGTTCTATGTGGTAAAATCAATGATCCCACACTCTCAATAGCGAGCTGGGCTTACAGGAGGCACAGGTCAAGGATAGGGCCGATAGCAGTCGATTGCTCGCTTTACATTTGAACATTCCAGTGAAAGAATGTCGCAGAGAGATGTTTAATGAGGCATGATATTTCCAAATGGAACTTGCAATTTAAAAACCTGACTGGACCCTGAAGTGTACTCAAAGGTTTTGAGGCAAAATCTCCACGAGTGCCTAGGGTATACGTAATTTTCTAGCCGTTGTGTTACCTTAATGGAGCCAAGGCAGTTGAACACTCATGTGTTGTCATCATGCTTCAACTGCAATTTTAACTATTGGCCTACGTGGAGAAGCCACTACAAGGTTCCTGCCAGGTGAAGATGGTGGAAGTAAGAGACAGTAGGGACAGGCGATCCTTTCCCTCTCTTATCCCTGTCTCCAGTCACCAAAACAGCCTTAGAAGCTGATCCCGAGACCGAGCTGTTGTCAACAGGCCTCAATGTCGGGCAGTCAGTTTTGAATGAGGCGCGTGACTGAAAATAGCTCAGGTCCCATTCCTGAAGCACGGATAAAGTTTGCCACTCACCTAAAGCTTTCTCAGTGTTCAAGTCAATGTTACAGTATTGCATACTAGACTGAAATTTCCAGCTCCATTAAAATAAATAAAACCTCCTACCAATAGCAACGTCATCAGAAAGGTTGTGACAGTGCAGGAAAGCCAAAGTGAAGGATCCCTCAGCAGCCCTCTCCAGATCCCTCTCCAGCTCGGCAACTCCTTCCCCACCCCAAACTCCCTATTCCTCAGACTCTGGTCACTTGCGAATCCCCACTCCTTATTGCCCAACCATTGGCAAACGCGCCTGCTACCGACTCGGCCACATGCTGCAGAATTCCCATCCTTAACTCCTCTGGCTTTGCCAAGCATTCTCTCTCCTCAAATTTAAAATTCCTATTCTTGTATTTAAAATTCTTCATTCCCTCAGCCCTCCAGGTCCCCATAATCTTCATCAACCCTCTTAGCCTCAGAATTCTACTTTCCTGCGACAGTGGCATTTTGTGTATCCTCCTGCATTCATCAGCAACAGCAGTCATGCTATCAGCAGCTGCACTCTGGAGATTCAATCCAGAAACCCATCCACACCTCACTCTCTTCCTTTAGAACCCTCTCCTAACTCACCTCTTTAAACAAGCTTTAAGATATTTCTCCTAATTCCTCCTTCCTTGGCTCAGTGCCTGTTTAATATATTACTCTGTGAAGCACCTTGGGACTTATTTTTACATTAAATGCGTGACATAAATGCAAATAGTTACTGTCTCTGCCAAGATCGGAAAACATCTAATTAAGAAAAGATAGATCTTTTCGCAACTATGTTTTTTTTTGTCTGCCGCCTTTGACTCTGTGCTCACTTCTTAGGGCCGGAGTCCTCCTCCCATTCCACAGATTGTTTCACTCACCTCAGTATTCTCCCTCCACTTGGACCCCTTCTTGATTTTTCCATTGAAAATTGTCGGCATGACTGATGCACTATCAATTACGACGAGATGAGAGTAGAGTGTAATTGAGGCTTTATTAAGCAGAGATGTGTAGCCTCCTGCAGCTGCTGCCAAAATGGCTGCGGCTCGGTGGGCACACACATTTATACCCCGCCTACTGGGCGGAGCCAGCAGGCAGGGATCTACCCCCGTACCTGTACTACAGGAGCCTTACCGTATTACATCTCGCATGCGATATATACAACAGTGGTGACTACCACAATGACATCGACCGTTGCTGTACTCAGCAAAGGACTGAGCTTTATACCCTCACACTTCTCCACTTCAAAGAATTTTGGGCTTGACACAATGCTGAACACATAATCTATCACCTTCGTCTCCACACAGGAGTCCCGCCGTCAACGTTCTACAGATCCTTTTTTCCGCAAACAATATTCTCCCTTCACCTGGACCCCTCCCTCCGGATGCTTGATTTTTTTCATTGAGAACTGTCGGCGTGACATCGACCATCTCAATTTCTCTGCTCCTCTCACCCACTGTAACCTGTTGTCTTCTGAACTTGTTGCATTCCATTCTCGCATGGCCAACCGTGACTTTGCCATCAAACCCACTGACAAGGGTGAGACTGTTGTTGTCTGGAGCATTGACCTCTACCTCCAGAGGCTGAGCATCAACTCTCAGACACTTCGTCCTATCTCTCCCCTGGACCATGACCCCAGCACCAAGCATCAAGCCATTGTTTCCAGGACTGTCACCAACCTCACCTCCTCTGGAGATCTTCCCTCCACCGCTTCCAATCTTATAATCTGCCATCCCGGATAGCCCAATTCTACCTTCTCCCTAAATTCCACAAACAGGAATGTCCTGGTAGGCCCATCATGTCAGCCTGTTCCTGCCCACCAAGCTCATGTCTTCCTATCTTGACTCCATCCTCTCTCCTCTTGTCCAGTCCCTTCCCACCGATACCTGCGATTCCTCTAGAGTTCTACATCATATCAACAACTTCTAGTTCCCCGGCCTAACCATCTCCTCTTTACATGGGTGTCCAGTCCCTCTGTACCTCCATTCTCCACCAGGATGGTCTGAGGGCTCTCCGTTTGTTTCTTGAACAGAGACCTGAACAATTCCCATCCACCAACACTCTCCTTCATCTGGCTGAACTTGTCCTCTCACTGAACAACTTCTCCTTTAACTTGTCTTACTTCCTCCAAACAAAAGATGATGGGTAATGTGGAACATCCAAGGGGCTGAACACTATTTTCAGGTGAAGCAGTACTTCACGTGTACCTCCATCAACTTGATCTATTGCATTCGCTGCTCCCAATGTGGTGTACTCTACATTGGAAAGACTAAACGCAGACTCGGTGACCACTTCGTAGAACACCTTTGGTGCATCCGCAAGCAAGGCCCAGACCTTCCTGTCACTTGCCATTACTACTCACTATCCTGCTCTCATGTCTGTCCTACTGAAATGTTCCAATGAAATCCAACACAAACTGGAGGAATAGCACCACACCTTCAGATTAGGCATGTTACAGCTTTCTGGACTTAACATTGAGTTCAACAACTTCAGATTGTGAACTGTCTCCTCCACCTTCATCCCATTTTTAAAAAGATTTTTCAATACATATTTGTATTAGTTTTTTCAAAGTTTTTCTTGAACATAAATTGCATTACACATATTTCACTAAAATTTTCCAATCCCTTCCTCAACCGAAAATAATTAATCAATTAAGTAATTACCTCCAATTATTCATTTTTCCATCGCCCTTTTCATCCTGTTTTCCATCTAAGTTTTCCCTTACCGCCGTCTCCCCCCCCCCACCCTCCCAACCCCACAACCACATCCTACGAGGGTCACCTGTTTCCTGTTCCATGTTGTCTTTTGACACACTACTAACCTTCATTCTGCCACAACACATTCTGATCTCTTAGTGTCCCACTATCAGCACCCTTCTTAGCCATGATCACCACCATTTACATTCCTTGTGTCTTTTTGTGCACAATAACTTTGTCAATCACTCCCTAGCCTCCAACTATTGCTAGCCCTTTGTCTAGCCCTACTGCTCCACCCACCCAAAGTATAAAGCTCATCCTATTTCCAGTTCTCTCTAACTCTGACAAAGAGTCATTCAGACTCGAAACATTAGGTCTGTTCCCTCGCCACAGATGCTGACAGACCTGCTGAAATTTTCTAGCATTTTCTGTTCATTTATTTTTTGCATGGTCCTGATTTCTTTCTTTCTCCTTGTGAATGCTAAGTAACATTTTGCAGTAGATTAATAATCTCACATGAACATGAAGATTGCTAACACCATCTAACCATACACTGGGGAAGATACAACAAATTTGTGACTAAATATTTATCTTAAAGAGAGGAGGAATTAAAGTTTGTTTCAGGTCAATGTGGTTGTACACATATCTAGTGCTTGAAAAGGTAATTCATATTTAGTCATAATTTACTTAACACCAAATTTGCTGATTTTCTTCATCAGTATTAATGTTAAGTGGCTGCAAACAATTCACAGTGGAAAACCTGACTCAATATTAGCACTGTCCAATTAGACTTTGTGCCAAGAAACATTCATCAAACAGTCATCTGCAGGTGTGTTGGAGACATCTGCGAAGTACCTTGATAGACAGCAGGATGTTCCTTAATTCAAGTTAATTCAGATGGAGAATAACAAAACTGCGAAGTGACTTTTTTAAAAATGTTGCAAGTAATCCCATCACACAGGCCAGGTGGGAATTGAACACAAGCACACAAGAAATAGAAGCAGGTGCAGGCCATTCAACCCATCAACACTGTTCTGTCATTCTATAAACTCATGGCTGCTCTGATTGTGACTCAGCTGCAATATTCTGCCTGCTCCTCCCCATGACACTTGTCGATCAACAATCTGCCAACTCAGCCTTGAATGTATTCAATAATCCAGCCTCCACTGATCTCTACGGTAGAGCATTCAAAAGATTCGTTATCCTCTGAGAGAAGAAATTCCTCCTCATATTCCTCATTAAATGGGAGATGCCTTATTCTGAAACTGTGTCCCCTCATTCTTCACAAAGGAAAACATTCTCTCAGCATCTACAAGCCCACTCTGAATCCAATGTTTCAAGTGGATTACCTCTCCTTCTTCTGAACTCCAATTAGTATAGGCCCAACCTTCCCTTATCAGCTAAATCACTTTGTCCCAGGAATCAGCTGAGCGAATCTTCTCTGAGCAGTTTCCAAGTATAAGCCTCTTGAAGTCAGCTGAGCAAACTTGTCTCACCAACATCCCATAAGTTGTACCAAGTTTATGCTACATCTGCTTCATTTGCCTTCAAAGGTTCACTGATATAGATCCAAGTCAGAACGGGATGGTATGTGGCTTGGCAGGGTGGTAGTGTTCCCATGCATTTTTTGCCCTTGTCCTTCTAGGTTACAGAGGTGGCAGGCTTGGAAAGCACTGTCGAAGGAGCCTGAGGTGAGTTGCTGCACTGTATCTTGTAGCTGATACACACTGTTGCCATTGTACATTGGCAGCGGAATGTGTAAGGTGGTGGTTGGGATGCCAATCAAGCAGGCTACTTTGCCCTGGATAATGTTGAGCTTCTTGAGTGTTGTTGGAGCTGCAGTCATCCAGGCAAGAGAAAAGTATTCCATCATTCCTAACTTGTGCCTTGTAGATGGTGGATAAGCCTTTGAGGAGTCAGTGTCATGATATTCAAACACACACATCATGATAGACACACCAACAGACAAATCAGAACACACAACACCACAACCAATGACAGAAAGATATAAAAGCACAGACACGACCCCCGGTGGTCAGTATTAGCTGCAGAGGAGGACCAGGACAGACCTACTACACGACACACTCAGGGAGACAGCACGTGCAGAGTATCCAGAACGAACTGTATTATAAGAGTTAAAATAAAATAGAGTTGTACCACATACAACTGTGTTGGCTCATCTGTGCACCAGAGCACCCAACACCACATGGTACAGGAGTGGATCGATACCTGCCGACATACCTCAGTGTACAGAGACAACCAGCAGTGCCCAGGCAAAATGATAGAGCTCCCGGTTCCGCAGCCGCTCCAGTGCTACGGCGATCTCCGCGAAAACTGGCGGCGATTCCGGCAAGTGTTCGAATTGTTCCTGGTGGCAGCTGAACTCCAAGACCTGGATGATAGCGAAAAAATTGAATTTCTCCTCACCATCGCCGGTGCAAGGGCAAGAGAAATATTCACAAGGTTCAGGTTCTTCAGGAGGCAGCAAAGGTACGATTACCAGGCAGTCCTGGACAAATTCTCCAAGTACTGTGAAGAAAACACAATCCAATCGGCAAATAAAGGTAAGAAAAGCTGCAGTACTCACCTCGTGGCCGGGATCCCGGAGCCCGAATTCCCAGAGGCCGAAATCCCGGGCCTGAGAGAGGGCTGGGTCGAGGTCGGCGGCCATCTTGCTAAAGGTATCACGCTAGCACAGTTGCGCGAGCAGTGCGCAGAACCGGAAGTTTTGTTTGCGCATGCGCGAGATGCTGCGCATGCGCAGTCAAGAAAACGGCCATCGGTAAAGGAACAGCGATCTGAGCATGCGCAGTTGCTTCCTACGTGCTACATACAGAGCATCAGGATGTCAGAGGCCCCAGACTGCACCAATTTAAAGGGGAAACGTCCCAAATCCAATTTAAAAGGGAAACGTCCCAAATCAAAAAAACAAAAATCTGTTAAAGCTGTAAAACAACCTTCCCTCACCTGGAATGACAGCACATTGCCGCAAATTGACCCAGGAGATGAATTTGACCTCCGAAGAACCCTCCGACAAGCAGTTACCTACGCACAAGCCGATGATTCCGACCTCGAATACTTCGATGACGATCTTTACAGTGTTTCCGGACCTCGCGAGCCCAATGATAGCTCCGTGGTCCTATACGACTATGACTCGGACGAACCTTTCGTGTTGCACATTGGCAGCCCCCACATTGAATCCGACGCAGATGCGGATTCATTTTTCGGATTTGAGGATCTTCAATCCAGCAGATATGACGTCCCAACTTATCAGTACCGGATGATGCTGCAGCCCGACATTAACAGACAGGGAGCGCTGCAAGCACACGGAGAGCGCCCTGCTGCCACACAGAGCGTGGTCCACGTCCCGCTCAACGTTCCCGACTCTATGAAAGAAGACATGCAAGACTCCAGAGCGCAGTCCTCGCATGAACCAGAAGTGACTCCAGTGTCACAAGCCTCCACAGCAAGCTCGTGGACAGACTCCACAATTGCAGAAACGCAAGACTCCAGAGCGCAGTCCGTGCACGAACAAGAAGTGACTCCAGTGTCACAAGCCTCCACAGAGAGCTCGTGGACAGCCTCCACGATAGAAGCAACGCAAGACTCCAGAGCGCAGTCCGTGCACGAACAAGAAGTGACTCCAGTGTCACAAGCCTCCACAGAGAGCTCGTGGACAGCCTCCACGATAGAAGCAACGCAAGACTCCAATGTGCAGTTCTTGCAGGAACAAGACCATGAGGGTCTAGCAACCTCTCCTGACCAACCAGCGGCAGACGATGCAAGTCTGCCATGCTCACGTGAACAGCAAGAAGGCTATAACAGCCTACCATGCTCCACTACACAGCAGCATGACCATGACGGTCTCTCATGCTACAATGAAGGGCACAGCGCTGAAGACTGTTCAAGCCCAACTGAAGACAAGCCAAAGGAATCGCCTCGTCCAAGCCCGAAGAAAAAAGGTTTATGCGCTGACCTTCAGGATCATTATAGCCGAACAGAGATTAATAATGCTGCATGGCCACAGAAGGATGCTGAGGATTTGCTAAAGAAATTAATTGAATGTTTAACTTGCAAGGAGCAGACTGAGAATTGCCAGTGTTTTAGTACGGATCGAAAAAATGGACAAGACATTGATCCTCAGGTAATGGAAATAACACAACCTGAATCATACCTACAGCAGGGACAAATGTCTCCCTTCAACACAACGCCGCAAAGTCCCAACTTCGGAGACCAGCAGTTAGTCAGTAATGACTCTTCAAACCTTGAGGGGAACATTAATTGCATTGAACCTATACACACTCCACTGATAAATGAGCAGAACATTGGAGCAAGAATCCTGAGGACACCGACATCGAGTAGCCAGATAACGAATTTAAAACCCACAGCAGTTTCAAGTGAACCAAGTGTGCTTTCCACTAATGATGAAGATGCAGATAAGGTCGACCCGATTATCCATTGTACCACACTAACCCCAGTGATTAAGCAGTTATGTATGGGGAGTATAATGTGGGCAATTGAGAACAGTAAAAGAGAGACTGTGACCATGCCAGTCCCAGCAAAATCAGACCCAGAGACCATGAAGGCATGTACATTAGACAAAGATACATATGAGGTACCTGAGAAGAAAAGTGAAACGGAATGTTCTTTGGAAAATAGTACAATGTCGATAGAAACATTGGATCCTATATTCGAGACTATACATATGGGAGAATTTGGGGGTAATAAACAAGGTTCTGCAATGTCTGGGGGAAGATTTAAAATTCCAAAGAAGAAAAGCCCAAATGAAGGACAACGGCAAGACAATGACAGTCCACCGACATGGTGTGCACCACCAGATGAAAACTCTGACAATTTACCCAACCCTAGTGAACAGCAAGCTGCTAATGAGGATCTATCCACGGGATGTGAGACGAGTGACGACAGCATCCCACTTCCCATGCAAAAGGTGCAAGGTGACAGACCTCGCCTAGTGCGTACCGAGGCACTCGACGATCACGGTGGGACCACTGACGACTGCGGTGGCGGCGCACCGCTTCCACCCTCGATGGCTCGAGCCTCTCCACTGGTTGGTGCATTCCTGCATGTTCCGACTCCAGAAGTGCAGCTTCAGGGAATCTCGGCTGCCTCCAGTGAACCTGTTGGGACTCCGGACGGGGGGCATCGACGGAAGGCAGACCGGACTCCAGATGGGGAGCAGCCAAGCGCCGACTCTGATTCGCGCACGCCAGACCTTGCTCCGGACGGGCGGTGTCGCGGCCTCGGTGATGGCACGCTCAGGGTGACGGCGGATGCCACGGCGACAGGGAATGGATCGCGTGGCAGTCCCACTGGGTCGGCAGTGGCAACCAGCACCGGCGGTCCAAGATGGACACACCAATTCGCGCCATCGCCAGACGTTGATGCGAGCAACAATTCTCTCTCCAAGGCGACATGTTTCGACGTTTCTCTGCGGAGTCGCCCTTCCGGCACAGCAGGTGGCCGCAACCAGCGTGCACGGTCTCGGCCAACTTCCACATCTGGCACAGTCATCGCCTTGCATGATATTAGTGATGGTGCTACTTCGATGGCAACGACCCATCGGCTACAAGATGCCGTCCACCACAAACATAAAAAGAAAAAAGACTCCACCTTGTTCCTGGCATGCAGGGCGGATGGATTGGTGCGTAGGCGCAATCAGCGAGCTTTGCGTCGCCTTCCATGCTCGCAACTGAACCGTACGCACACGCCGGATCCTCCACTGGTTCCCAAGGATGACTTCGTGGAGATGCCACGGATCATGCCCCTTCCATCGCCACCAGAACCAAACCACAGCCAAGGCAACACTAACAAAGATGTTGAATGTTATATTTGCACGAAGGAAAAACCAAGCACTGCATGAAGTACAACAAATGGTAAAGTAGAGACTTCGGCAACAGCATCACCTCCAACAGTCCAAGGTGAACCAGTGTGACCCCAAATCTCCACAGCTGAACCGGCTTGAGGACCAGCCCATTCTTGAGGCGGTCACCCATTAGACTGGACTTATAACGCTGTTCATACGTTCAAAAAGTCAAACACTTCTGTATTATAACCTGTTGTTGTTTATTGTTCCAGATATCATCTGACCGGACCACTGTTCAAGTTTTTTTTTTCTCTCGCATCCATGTTTTGTTATGGTACAACCTTGTTAGTGTGACGCACCCGACATCGCCCCATGTAAATAGTTACATCATATACACACGCTGTACACAACACACACACACACTCTTAGATGCACTCACGACACAATTATATTTATAACCACGTAGGCACATATCTTTGTAAAAAGGGGGGATGTCATGATATTCAAACACACACATCATGATAGACACACCAACAGACAAATCAGAACACACAACACCACAACCAATGACAGAAAGATATAAAAGCACAGACACGACCCCCGGTGGTCAGTATTAGCTGCAGAGGAGGACCAGGACAGACCTACTACACGACACACTCAGGGAGACAGCACGTGCAGAGTATCCAGAACGAACTGTATTATAAGAGTTAAAATAAAATAGAGTTGTACCACATACAACTGTGTTGGCTCATCTGTGCACCAGAGCACCCAACACCACAGTCAGGAGATGAGCTACTCGCCGTAGGAGTCCCAGCCTCTGACCTACTCTTGTGGTTGCAGTATTCATATGGCTATTCATTCATAATGATGACAGTAGTTGTGATCAATGCTGCTCATTGTTTTGGTTTGATGGAGAAGTAATGAACTGAAAATAAAGTTGCAAAAATATCTAATAAAGCACAAGAAGAATATAGAAAAAGTTTGGTGTAACATTCCTGAGTTTGTGTTTTACCTGATATTGTTTTGAATGTCTGCAAAGATAGAAGAGAAACAATTTGTACTTCTATAGACCAAAGAACCCAAATTATTTTACTGTCTAAGAAATACTTTTGAAGTCAAAGTACTTTTCCTATCTTCCTTAAAGCAAGAAGATTTACCAAAGCTGAAAGCTTCCTTTTTAGGTTTTCTAATGGGCTGAGAAACAAGGAGCCAAAGTGCTGAGCTAGGATTTCCTTAATCAGCACAAACTGTCAGTTTCTCATGACCTTTCCTTTGGTTTTATTAAGTCCATTAATTACAATGTCTATATCAATCTTAGCCATGATGTGGAGAAACCGGTGTTGGACTGGGGTGGGCACAGTAAGAAGTCTTACAACACCGGGTTAAAGCCCAACAGGTTTGTTTTGAATCACTAGTTTTCGGAGTACAGCTCCTTTCTCAGGTGTGCTCCGAAAGCTTGTGATTCGAAATAAACCTGTTGGACTTTAACCCGGTGTTGTAAGACTTTTTACGATATCAATGTTGGGATAGTAGCATGGCGATGATGTTACTGGATGGGTGATGTAGAAACCCGGACAAATGAGTGAAACGTGGGTTCAAATCCCACCACGAAAATTGGGAAATTTAAATCACAGTTAATTGAATAAATCTGGGATTAAAAGGAAAACTAAGGGTGACAATGAAACAACCTGATTCTCTTACAAATTTGTCTGCTTCTTTAATGTACTTAAGGGAAGGAAATCTGCTGTCCTCACTCGGTCTGTTCCATGTGTGAATCCAGACCCACAGAATTGTGATCATCTCTTAACTGCCCAATGAAATAATCTCGCAAGTCAGTCACTTGTATCGAAACACTGGAGAAAAGTATGATAAGACCAGACGCAGACGGACCGGCTGGTATCAACCTCTGCATTGGGTTCATATACGAAAAAGCACACCCTGGGATTTGTGTCCCAGGATAATCAAGCAACAACCTGACATGGGGTGGGATCTTCCGGTCAGAAGGACTCTTCCTGGGCTGGAAAATTCCAGCCACAATCACGCTCACAGGATCATAAATTTCAGTCAATGCCGCAAATTCCTTATCATTGCAAGTTGTGTCCTGTCCCACCAGAAGGTAAGGCACACCAGAGGTAGCGGCACTGTGGTGTTCAGTCAGCGGGCAAGTGACTCTGCTCCCCATGAAGTCTCATAGAATTAAGTCAGGCATAGGTAAGCAAATCTCCTGCTAATTGTCACCTACCACCCTCCCTCAGCTAATGAATCAGTCGTCCTCCAGGTTGAACACCAACTGGAGGGGACTTAAGTGCAACAAGGACACAGAATATGAGGTTTTCAATGTCCATCACCAAAAATGTCTGATTAGCATTAATACTAACCAAGTCCTGAATGGTTTAGCCTCTAGAGTGATGGTGAGAGAATCAACATAAGGCAAATCAAACTTACTTTGCCTTTCACCAATGAACGCCCATGGCAGTGTTGGAGGGAGTGGCCTCCAAATAGTGGATTGGGGAGTCTTATCTCACACCGCGGACACCCTCCATGCGTATTGGTATTCTCATGGTGCTAAATGGGACAGATTCAGAACAGAATTAGCAGATCAGAAGTGGACAACAATCATCCGCAGTAGAATTCTATTCAACCACAATTGGTAATCTCATAGCCTAGCATATCCTTCACTCTACCATTACCACCAAGCCAAGAGAAGAGACCAACTTTGGTTTCAATTATCAGAGAATCACATAATTACCCAGGACAGAAGAGGTTCTTTGGCCCATCAAGTCTGCACCAACACGCAAGAACCACCTGACCTACCTATCTACTAAATGGCTAATCCCATTTACCAGCACTTGGTCCAAAGCCTTGAATGTTTTGACATGTCAAATGCTCGTCCAGGTACTTTTTAAAGAATGTGAGGTAACCTGGATCTACCACCCTCCAAGGCATGGCATTCCAGACTGTCACCACCCTCCGGGTAAAAAGGTTTTTCCTCACATCTCCCCTAAATCACCTGTCCCCACCTTGAATTTTTGTTCCCGCACAACTGACCCTTAAACTAAGGGGAGGAGTGTAGGAGAGCATGTCAGAAGCAGCATATCTCAAACTGAGGTGCCAACCTGGTGAAGCTACATACATGTTAGACAGTGGAAGCAGCATATCATAGACAGAGCCATGTCACAACCTCTGGATCAGATCAAAGCTCTGCGGTCCTTTCACATTCAGTCATGAATAGAGGTGGAAGGGGCTGGTTTAGAACAGTGGGCTAAACAGCTGGCTTGTAATGCAGAACAAGGCAGCAGCGTGTGTTCAATTCCCGTACCGGCTTCCCTGAACAGGTGCCGGAATGTGGCGACTAGGGGCTTTTCACAGAAACTTCATTGAAGCCTACTTGTGACAATAAGTGATTATTATTATTAGTTAAACAACTAAAGGGATTTCTATGTATACCCACACCCTCAACAATGGGAGAGCCCAGCACATCAGAGCTAAGGCAAGGCTGAAACATTTTCAATCAATTTCAGCCATAACTATCAAGTGGCTGATGGGTCTCAGTCTCCTCCTGAGGTCCCCAGCATCACAGATGCCACTCTTCAGCCAATCTGATTCAGTCCACGTAGTATCAAGAAACGGTTAAGTTCACTGAACACAGCAATTCTTATGGGGTCATTCGGGCTGCAGTTTTGAAGACTTTTTCTCCAGAACTACTACATCCCTAGCCAATCTGTTCCAGTACAGCTGCAACACAGGCATCCACCCCACAAAGTGGAAATGCACAGGTAGGCCATGTCCACTAAAGCAAGAAAATCTAATCTGGCTAATTATCACCCAATCAGTCTACTCTCATTCATCAACAAAGAGATGGAAGGTGTCATTGCCTAGTATTAAGCAGAATGCACTCACCAAAATCTACTCACCAGGACAACATGGCTCCAGATCTCATTACAATCTTGGTCCAAACATGGCTAGAAGAGCTCAATTAGAGAAGTGAGGTGAGATTGATTACTTTTGGCATTAAGGCAGAATTTGACTCAGTATGGCATTGCCAAGGCTTCGTTGACAAAACCTCCAGCATCTTCGCCTCTTGGCATGTGAATGGCAGCAGACAAATAGGAACCGCACCACCTGCAGGCTCTTCTCCAAGTTCCATACCATGCTGACTTGGAAACATGTTGCTGTTCCTTTCTTGACACTTAAGCAAAACTCTTGATCTCCATCCCTAACAGCACAGTGGGAGTACCTAGACCATTCCATGCAGCAATTCAAGATGGTCGCTTCACACCCTCTTTTCAATGGCAATTGGGCAACAAATGTTGGCCTTGCTAGTGATGCCCATACCTGTGTTTGACTTTAAAAAATATATATTGACTGGCTGCCTCCATTAGGTCCACATGTGCGTTGACAACCAAAAACTGTAACTGTAGCTCTGTGGCTGGTATTCTTTGTGTAGCACTGGCAATTGTTGTCCATCAAATGTGCCAAGTAGCATGAAGCTATTGTACAAAGAGGCAGGGAAAGCAGTGTAGAAGAGAAACCAACAAACATTAATTTTCAGAGTTAAGAGAAAATCAATCATTGGCAGTGATGAAGTAGTAGAATATACTGGCATACCTACAAACAGCTTTAAGTGAAAATCAGAGTGAGGTATCCATCTTGAATAAAACGCCATAATAAGAAATTAGGATGTGAATCTTGCATCGCAGAATCAGCTGGAGTATTCAGATATCAAGAAGCATCAATATCAAGTGAATGATGACAACTTCAGACAGAGAGGCTAAACTTTGGTCTATGAGGGGGCAAAAAATGCATTCAAACACTGAAGCCTGCAGCAAAATAAATTACGCATGAGATGAAATGAAATTAAGAAAATGCTGTGGATTGGATTCCAGTATAAATATTTCTACACTGCCCATTGCCTGTTCAGGAATGATCACCCATATTCAGGTGATCTACACATTGAACTGCAGGAAATAAATGGACTAAATGTGAGCTGGGTCACCATACCATTATCATGCAAGAGGAATCAATAAAATCAATAACTACATCACCAAGAAAATAGGAAAGAAAATCTGCAAATGGATTAATATAATTCAGGGTAAATCATCAATTTCAATTCCTTAAGCAATAAAATTGCTCTCGTAGCATATCTGACATGTGACATCGCCAAAATGAATGACCGTCATTACTAAATATCTACACAATTACATTGGACTGATTGGAAACCCGGATCATAAATCACAATCTGTGACCGAGAGCATGTTTTGAGTGTTTTGATTGCCATGGGTTCAATGACGCATAGTTCCAAAAACATTTGGCCGTGTTTGCCAGTTTATTACATTAAATATGCGGCACAAAAACACAGGTTGTTGATGTGGAGATGCAAAGCTGTGGGCTGGTTGCAATCATTTGTAAAATCGAAACCTGTATGGTGTGCAAGTTATCGGAAGACAGTGCACAATCTCAGCGATTAACTTTCAGACGCCTCATACTCATTTCCTTGCCTGCCTCCGAAGATCCGAGGGGAAAAACCAGGGGCTGGTTTAGCTCACTGGGCTAAATCACTGGCTTTTAAAGCAGACCAAGGCAGGCCAGCAGCACGGTTCAATTCCCATACCAGCCTCCCCGAACAGGTGCCGGAATGTGGCGACTAGGGGCTTTTCACAGTAACTTAATTGAAGCCTACTCGTGACAATAAGCAATTTTCATTTCATTTCATTTCAAAAAGAAAATCACAGGATGTGCAATGGCTGTTGAAAGTACTGCAGTATTTTGAATTTGCCCTGGGTTAAGCTTTAATGTCTGACTTTTTAAAAAATTGATTCCCCTTGATTTTAGTTGTTAAAGAAATGATATATCGCACTTACATATGAAGATAAATGCTGAGGAGTGCGATACAGTCCGTAAAATGTCTGGAAATTAAGCCAAACGAAAAAGGCACTGGAAGCAACAATTTGCAGAAACGGAAAAATCAGATGATGGGCCCTTTTGTATTTCATAGAAAGACTTTAGTTCCAGCCATCAATAGTTTCTTCCCAATTTGTTAAAGGACACGGGAGCTTGAAAATTGTCCACTATCGACATGCAGTGCATGACAAGAAAACCCCAGGAGTTAGTAAACATCAAAAAAATTGCGGCACTTACACTGCCAGCATAATTGTACTGTATCAAGGTTACTGCTTAGCTGACATCTCTACTGATAAAGAGGTGTATGCCATTAATGATAAATAAATTGCCTATAATAACTTCAAAGGTGGACTTGAACGTAATTGCAGTAACAACGGTAAAAGGATTCTGTTAGGCTGAGGATAGATCATTCGGGTAAAGGACAAATAATTTTGCAAAATGATCATAAAATTCATAATGCAATGTTCCCCCCTCAACAGTCATTCCTTTTTTGAGCAAGCATTATTTGATTAGACAGTCATGTATCTGCATGTATGCACCTTTCCTCTGGTATATTTGGTACTTTTTCAATCTACTGACACAGGAATAGAGAAGGAAAAGAATGTGGCCCAGTAGAAAACAGCCAAGATGCCTCTTTGGCCACACTCACTTTCTCTTTTTGTTTGACTGCAACAGTGCAGTGTACCAATCATCTACCTCATAAAATGGGGTTGATCTAGCACTAGGGTGGGATTGGTGTACGAATGGCTCGCTCACAGTGCAGTGTTGGCGAATCGGTGGGCAGTTGCAGAGTGGAGTTGGTGCTAGACTACTATCAGGAATGGACGGGTTGTCTTATGAGGAAAGGTTGGTCAGGATAGGCTTGCACCCACGTGTATCTACTAGGATTTAGAAGGGTAAGCGATGACTTGATTGAAATCTTTATGATCCTGAGGGGGGTTTGAGGGGGCGGATGCGGAGAGGATGTGGCCTCTTATGTAAGAATCTGGAATCAGGGGACACTGTTTATAAATTGGGGTCGCCCCTTGAGGGCAGAGTAGAGAAGAAATATTTTCTTTCAGAGGGCCGTAGGTCTTTGGAACTTCTTTGTGTGGAATATTACAGCCACACCGTAGCATGGACTGGGCCATAAAATTCAGTGAGCCATTCAAATGTCCATTGACATCAGCAGGACCGTGAAACAACAGCGGCTAAAAATGCCACCCTTTGAATAATTTCAAGGTGGAGGTTGATAGATTTTTGATAAACGAGAGGGGTGAAAGGTCACCAGAGCTGGTGGGAGGTTACAGTCAGATCAGTCATAGCCTCATTGATGACGGAGCAGATGGAAAGGTTCAAGTGGCCTAAGTGACCTACTGCTGCTCCTAAATCATCTGTTCCGTATCGATGGTTGTAGGTAAGGAGATGCCAGTGATTCGACATACGCCAAATTTTATTTCCCAGCTGCGCTGCTTGGGGGAGGTGGTAATTGGGCAAGCGGATGCTTCATTCTGGGAAGGAGGTTGAGAAAAGTCAAGACAATGAACAGTCCGCTCCTAAAGCTCAGAAATCAAACACTATTGCCCACTGACCCTCACTAATAGAAACCTCCAGTCAGTAGCCTTTCTCGGTCTTTGGCTTTTAGAAGCTCGGTGAATAAGTTAATTTTTAAAACATGTTGGGTTGGATTCTCTGCCCCGTTGCGCCACATTTCAGCCTCAACCCACCGGCAGGATTCTCCGTTACACCGGCCTGTCAATGGGGTTTCCCATTGTGGGGCAGCCCCACGCCGGCGGGAAACCCCCGGGCGCCGCCAAAACAGAGAATCCAGTCAGCGGAGAATCCCGCCCATTATCTCCTTCGGGACATGAGACCATTTTCAAATTGCTGTTTTGTTTCCCTTGAATGGATGTGCCATTTTCCCCTCGGGGGGCAACGGAGGTGTGAACTAAGCCCCATGTTGCTCAACATGCGCAGTTCCAGTTATTTTGTTCAAGTGGCAATGGGATAGCACAGTGGCACAGTGGTTAGCACTGCTGCCTCACAGCTCTAGGGACCCGGGTTCAATTCCGGCCTCGGGTGTCCGTGTGGAATTTGCACTTTCTCCCCGCGACTGCGTGGGTTTGCTCTAGGAGCTCCGGTTTCCTCCCACAGTTCAAAGATGTGCAGGTTAGGTGGATTGGCCATGCTAAATTGCCCCTTAGTGTCCAAAAGGTTTGGTGGGGTTACTGGGTGACAGGGATAGGGTGGAGGCGTGGGCTTCTGTAGGGTGCTCTTTCCAAGGGCCAGTGCAGACTCGATGGGCCAAATGGCCTCCTTCTGCACTGTAAATTCCATGATTCTATGATTTAGGTTTGAATCCAATGTTTTGGGGAATCTCAGAAAGGCCCATAAAAAGGAAATTGGCTTTTGTAAGTTTACTGGTCCTTACTGAATTATCTTTGGGATTTCAATACGGATGAGGAATGAAAGAGATTAGGAAGCGAACCGCTAATCTCTTTAATGTATTAATAAGAGCCAACAGGGATCGAATTATTGCAATATCACCTAGAACATTTTAATTAGAATAAAATTACTTCAGCCTGTGATCCTCTCTGGTGTATAGAACTGCAAGCTTTTATATAATATCTGTGCTTATGTCCCCCTATCTAATCAAGGAACCAAACAAAACAAACTCATCTTACCCAAAGCAACAAAGAGAAGATGTAACATGCACACTTTGGCTTTTAGAAGCAATTGCTCCCTTGACATCACTCCGGCAGTTGTTTCATGAGGATGAAATTTTATTTCAAGAAGAAAATGTGACAGAAGCAATTTGCTTATGAAAAGGTGAAAGCTGATAGTGTAACAGAAAAGGAAGCACGATAATCATTTGACATATGGCAGAGTTTATTGATTTAATGTAGTTTTGTGTGCCACTATCAGATTGAACAAAGCCTAATTTCATTTTCATTTAACCAGCAGATTACTGTAGCATGAAAAGTGTTTGAATGTGTGGAGCTGGTGACATCGGTTTTGCTCACTTTTCCATCAGCACCTCTCTCGCCTTCACCAGAATGCTTAATGTTATTTTCTTGGCATTATTTCGTTGGACACGATGCACCTTTTTCCCATTGGAAAGGCTGAGGATGGTATTCTGCCACGGGGCCCTCAGGCAGCTGAATGACCCCTCCTGCCATTTTCATTCACTTTTTGTAATGCAATGCCTCATCACCCCTTCACTTTGATGGCCTAGTCGATATCTAAAACTCTCCTGGTGAAAAACTGCTGGAATAAATCTCTTTCTTACGTGTAGAAAAATACCCCTATCCCCGACTCAACCAGTTTAAACCATGCTGGCATATTTTGTGAGATTGTATTGGAGTAGAGCAATCAACACATTTTGAAATGAAAAAAATGAGATGGTGGTAGATATTAATAGATTTCTGATAATCGTCACTTCTTAGATCAGGGATTGTAATGTGAAGGCTGGGCTGCAGATTATCTGAATAATTAACAGATCGGGAAACAAATCAAGGAAGAACACACTTAAAAAATAGAAGCATGAGGAGGCCACTTGGCCCTTCAAGGCTGCTAATGAGACACCTGGAAGCATCAAGGTTCATTCAAGTTCACAGTTGGGATTAACTGCTCAGTAGGTACAGATTCACAATAAAAACCCTTTCCACCGTCAGAAGGCCCTATAATGAGTTAACCGATATTGTTGGGCTGCTACCTGATTAAGGAAAGCTTTCGGATCACAAAATCTGCAGAGAGCAAATCAATGTGAAGGGAAATGGGGATGTGTCTATCCAAGACCACTGCTTCTAACTGACCCTGACAACAGTTGGAGATTTTGAGAAGGTCCATTAATTATCCAATCAATATGGCAGGTGACTGCACTGCTGGAGGATTATCTGGTTTATTAGCATCTGGCATATTGCCAAAAAGTCTTGGATGTGCTTCAATTTCAATCTGGTGAAAATCAAAGAAAAGGTCAGGAAAACATTGGTTTTGTCTACAGTTGGAGTGCTGCGTCAAATTCTGCGCACCACACTTTAGTAAGAGTGATAACCCTCATGAGGACCACGGCAGATCACTCATTTTGAAAAATAAATTATTTTTTTCCAATTAAGGAGCAATTTAGCGTAGGCAATGCACCTACCCTCCCTGCACATCTTTGTGCTGTGGGGGCGACACCCACGCAGACACGGGGAGAATGTGCAGACTCCACACAGACAGTGACCGGGTCCAGGATCGAACCTGGGACTCTCGGCACCGTGAGGCAGCAGTGCTAACCACTGCACCACCGTGCTGCCCTGTAGTGGCGCTATAGATGGAGCAACTATTGTCCGAGTGTGATATATTATTGTGTTTTTTAAAGTAATTTACTGAATTATTTTGTTATTTAGCTTCCCATTTTCATTAATGGCAACATATAATCTAACTGCTGGAGTCTTTTTATTTCTACTTTCTGCGTGATTCCACTCGTAATTTGTCTCATCTAACCTGTTGCATTTTAGAACAAAAAGAATGAGGAACAGGATTAAGCAATTCAGCCACTCGAGCTTGCTCATCCATTTAATACGGTCATGGCTGATCTCACGTCGGCCGCAACTCCACTTTCCTGCCCATTCTCCATTAATAATTAAAAATCTGTTTCTCCCATCCTTAAATTTACTCAATGGCCACCAAACTCTGGGATAGTGAATTTCACAGATTCACGATCCTCGAGAAAACTAATTTCTTCTCATCTCGGTGTTAAATCTGCTCCCCCTTTTCCTTAAACTATGACCTCTCATTTTAGATTGCCCCACAAAAGGAAACATCCTCTCTCTATCTGCTCTGTTAATTCCCTTTATCATCTTGTATACCTCACTTAGATCTCCTCTCATTCTTTTAAACTCGAGAGCGTATAGGCCTAAACTGCTCAATCTGTCTTCATAAGACAAACCCCTCATCTCTGGAGTCAAACTAGAGAACCTCCTCTGAACTGCCTCCAATGCAACTACACCCATCCTCAAGTAAGGGGACAAAAACTGTGAGTGCTCCAGATATGGATTCACTAATGCCTTTTCCATTTGCAGCAATGCTTCCTTATTTTTATACTATATTCCTTTAGCTATGAATGCCAAAATTCCATTTGCCTTCCTTATTACCTGCTGTACCTGCATAATAACTTTCTGTGATCCATGCACGAGGATACCCAAATGCCTCCTGGAAGTCCAGATATACTACAGAATCCCCATTATCCATTTTGCTTGTTACATCATCAAAGAACTGCAGCAAATTAGTCAAACATGATGTACCTTCCACAAAACGTTCCTGAGTCTGATGGGTTGTATTTTGACTTTCCAAATGTCATGTTATGACTTCCTTAATAATGGATTTTAACAATTTCCCAATGACAGATGTTAAACTAGCTGTTCTAGTTTCCTACTTTCTGCCTTTCTCCCTTTTTGAATAGTATTAGTAATTTTCCAATCCACTGGAATCTTTCCCATGCCCAGGGAATTTTGGAATATTATAACCAATGGATCCATTACTTCACTGCCACTTCCTTGAAGATCCTAGTATTTAGGCCATTAGGCCCTGGGGACCTGTCTGCTGTCAATCTCAATAGTTTGCTCAGTACCTTTCCCCTATTAATGATTATTTTTCCAAGTTCCTTCCTTTCTGTTACCTCTGCATTACCTGTTACTATCGGGATGGTACTCGTGTCCTCCACCATGAAAACAGAGGCAAAATGCAGATTTGATGTCTCCGCCATTTCTGTGTTCCCCACTATTAACTCCCTAGTTTCACCCTCCAAGGGATCAACATTCACTTTAGCTACTCTCTTCTCTTTTATATACTTATGGAAGCTTTTTTATATTTTGCGCTAGTTTTCCTTCGTAATTTACCTTAGGTCTTTTTATTACTTTTTTAGTAACCTTTTGTTTAAAAGTTTCCCAATCTTCCAGCCTGCCACTGGCCTTTGCAACATGGTATGCCTTAGTTTATGTCTTTGTTATCTTTTGTATCCTTGCTTAGCCATGGATGTTTCCTCCCCCGCTTACAATCTTCCTTCCTCTTTGGAATATATTTACTTTTGAGGAACTGAATATCCCCTCAAACATCTATCACTGCTCATCAACTATCACTTAGTCTTCCTGTTCAGTCCGCTAGGGCCAAATCCATCCTCATGCCTAAGTAAATTCCAGAATGCTCGCAGGAGATTCCAGTTTCTCGCCCTCAAACCAAATTTGAAATTCTAGCTTGCTAATCACACACTTCCCTAGAGGATCCTTAACTATGAGGCCATTGATTAATCTCTCCTCGTTTCACAATTCCAAATCCAGAATAGCCTGTTCCCCAGTTAGTTCCAAATATATTGCTCCAAGAAACAATCTCGAATGCATTCAATGAACTCTTCCTTCAGGCTATCCTGGCCAATTCGATTAATCCAGTCTATATGTACATTAAAAACACCCAGGACTACTGCTGTACCTTTCTTACAATTCCCCAGTATTTCATGGTTAATACAGTGCCTCACTGCATAACTGCTTGTTTGGGGAACTATAGATTACACCCACCCAGGTACTTCTTTCCCTTGCTATTTCTTATCTCTACCCAGACTGATTCTATGTCTTAATCTCCAGTGCTTATATCATTTCTCACTATAGCACTGACCTCTTCCTTTACTAACAACGCTACACCACCTCCTTTTCCTTCCTGTCTATTCTTCCACAATACTTATTATGCATGGATATTCAATTCTCAGATGTCCCCTTGTAACCATGTCTCAGTAATCACCACCAAATCATACTCCTTTGTCTCTATTTACGCTGTTAACTCATTCATTTTATTCTGACTGCTTCATACATTCAAACACAAAGCCTTTAAGTTTTTTCTATTATCAAATCTTATCTGATTTCTTGGTGCAATATCTCTTTCACACATTCTATCCTTCCTTTTTTTCAGGTAAAAATCCACCTCAGGGAACCTGAATTGTAGCTCCAGTATACAGGAGGTTGAGAGTAGTGAGGTCATGAGTAAGGTTTTAAAGTTGCAGGAGTGTACCGGCAGGCAGGAAGGTGGTTTAAAGTGTATCTTCAATCCCCTGCGGTCGTTCCCCTGAGCAACAAGTATACCGCTTTAGATACTTGTGAGGGGGACGACTTACCAGGGGTAAGCCATGGGGTACGGGCCTCTGGCACGGAGTCTGTCCCTGTTGCTCAGAAGGGAAGGGGGGAGAGGAGCAGAGCATCAGTAATTGGGGACTCTATAGTCAGGGGCACAGATAGGAGATTTTGTGGGAGCGTGAGAGACTCACGTTTGGTATGTTGCCTCCCAGGTGCAAGGGTACGTGATGTCTCGGATCGTGTTTTCCGGGTCCTTAGGGGGGAGGGGGAGCAGCCCCAAGTCGTGGTCCACATTGGCACTAACGACATAGGTAGGAAAGGGGACAAGGATGTCAGGCAGGCTTTCAGGGAGCTAGGATGGAAGCTCAGAACTAGAACAAACAGAGTTGTTATCTCTGGGTTGTTGCCCGTGCCACGTGATAGTGAGATGAGGAATAGGGAGAGAGAGCATTTAAACACGTGACTACAGGGATGGTGCAGGCGGGAGGGATTCAGATTTCTAGATAACTGGCGCTCTTTCTGGGGAAGGTGGGACCTCTACAGACAGGATGGTCTACATCTGAACCTGAGGGGCACAAATATCCTGGGGGGGAGATTTGTTAGTGCTCTTTGGGGGGGTTTAAACTAATGCAGCAGGGGCATGGGAACCTGGATTGTAGTTTTAGGGTAAGGGAGAATGAGAGTATAGAGGTCAGGAGCACTGATTTGACGTCGCAGGAGGGGGCCAGTGTTCAGGTAGGTGGTTTGAAGTGTGTCTACTTCAATGCCAGGAGTATACGAAACAAGGTAGGGGAACTGGCAGCATGGGTTGGTACCTGGGACTTCGATGTTGTGGCCATTTCGGAGACATGGATAGAGCAGGGACATGAATGGATGTTGCAGGTTCCGGGGTTTAGGTGTTTTAGTAAGCTCAGAGAAGGAGGCAAAAGAGGGGGAGGTGTGGCGCTGCTAGTCAAGAGCAATATTACGGTGGCGGAGAGGATGCTAGATGGGGACTCTTCTTCCGAGGTAGTATGGGCTGAAGTTAGAAACAGGAAAGGAGAGGTCACCCTGTTGGGAGTTTTTATAGGCCTCCTAATAGTTCTAGGGATGTAGAGGAAAGGATGGCGAAGATGATTCTGGATAAGACCGTGTTAGGGAACTGGAGCTGAAGCTGGATGAACTTCGGATCATCCGGGAGGCAGAGGGGGTGATTGAGAAGAGTTACAGGGAGGTAACCACACCCAAGGTACAGGACAAGAATAGCTGGGTTACAGTCAGGGGGAAAAAAACAAACAGGCAGACAGTGCAGGGATCCCTCGTGGCCGTTCCCCTTCAAAACAAGTATACCGCTTTGGATGCTGTTGGGGGGGATGACCTACCGGGGGAAGGCCCTAGCGGTCAGGTCTCTGGCACGGAGTCTGGCTCTGGGGCTCAGAAGGGAAGGGGGGAGAATAGAAAAGCAATAGTTGTAGGAGATTCAATGGTTAGGGGAATAGATAGGAGATTCTGTGGTCGCGAGCGAGACTCCCGGAAGGTATGTTGCCTCCCGGGTGCCAGGGCCAGGGATGTCTCGGATCGTGTCTTCAGGATCCTTAAGGGGGAGGGTGAGCAGCCAGAAGTCGTGGTGCACATTGGTACCAACGACATAGGTAGGAAAAGGGGTGTGGAGGTAATAAACAAGTTTAGGGAGTTAGGCTGGAAGTTGAAAGCCAGGACAGACAGAGTTGTCATCTCTGGTTTGTTGCCGGTGCCACGTGATAGCGAGGCTAGGAATAGGGAGAGAGTGCAGTTGAACACGTGGCTGCAGGAATGGTGTAGGAGGGAGGGCTTCAGGTATTTGGATAATTGGAGCGCATTCTGGGGAAGGTGGGACCTGTACAAGCAGGACGGGTTGCATCTGAACCAGAGGGGCACCAATATCCTGGGAGGGAGGTTTGCTAGTACTCTTCGGGAGGGTTTAAACTAATTTGGCAGGGGAATGGGAACCGGATTTGTAGTCCAGCAACTAAGGTAGCCGATATTCAGGACGCCAAAGCATGTAATGAGGCAGTGGGGAAGGGAACACTGACAAAGGAGAGTATTTGCAGGCACGGAGATGGGTTGAAGTGTGTATACTTCAACGCAAGAAGCATCAAGAATAAGGTGGGTGAACTTAAGGCATGGATCGGTACTTGGGACTACGATGTGGTGGCCATCACAGAAACTTGGATAGAAGAGGGGCAGAAATGGTTGTTCGAGGTCCCTGGTTATAGATGTTTCAATAAGTTTAGGGAGGGTGGTAAAAGAGGTGGGGGGGTGGCATTATTAATTAGAGATAGTATAACAGCTGCAGAAAGGCAGTTCGAGGAGTATCACCCTATTGAGGTAGTATGGGTTGAAGTCAGAAATAGGAAAGGAGCAGTCACCTTGTTAGGAGTTTTCTATAGGCCCCCCAATAGTAACAGAGATGTGGAGGAACAGATTGGGAAACAGATTTTGGAAAGGTGCAGAAGTCACAGGGTAGTAGTCATGGGCGACTTTAACTTCCCAAATATTGAGTGGAAACTCTTTAGATCAAATAGTTTGGATGGGGTGGTGTTTGTGCAGTGTGTCCAGGAAGCTTTTCTAACACAGTATGTAGATTGTCCGACCAGAGGAGGGGCAATATTGGATTTAGTACTGGGTAATGAACCAGGGCAAGTGATAGATTTGTTAGTGGGGGAGCATTTTGGAGATAGTGACCACAATTCTGTGACTTTCACTTTAGTAATGGAGAGGGATAGGTACGTGCAACAGGGCAAGGTTTACAATTGGGGGAAGGGTAAATATGATGTTGTCAGACAAGAATTGAAGTGCATAAGTTGGGAACATAGGCTGGCAGGGAAGGACACAAGTGAAATGTGGAACTTGTTCAAGGAACAGGTGCTACGTGTCCTTGATATGTATGTCCCTGTCAGACAGGGAAGAGATGGTCGAGTGAGGGAACCATGATTGACAAGAGAGGTTGAATGTCTTGTTAAGAGGAAAAAGGTGACTTATGTAAGGCTGAGGAAACAAGGTTCAGACAGGGCATTGGAGGGATACAAGATAGCCAGGAGGGAACTGAAGAAAGGGATTAGGAGAGCTAAGAGAGGGCATGAACGATCTTTGGCGGGTAGGATCAAGGAAAACCCCAAGGCCTTTTACACATATGTGAGAAATATGAGAATGACTAGAGCGAGGGTAGGTCCGATCAAGGACAGTAGCGGGAGATTGTGTATTGAGTCTGAAGAGATAGGAGAGGTCTTGAATGAGTATTTTTCTTCTGTATTTACAAATGAGAGGGGCGATATTGTTGGAGAGGACAGTGTGAAACAGATTGGTAAGCTCGAGGAAATACTTATCAGGAAGGAAGATGTGTTGGGTATTTTGAAAAACTTGAGGATAGACAAGTCCCCCGGGCCTGACGGGATATATCCAAGGATTCTATGGGAAGCAAGAGATGAAATTGCAGAGCCGTTGGCAATGATCTTTTCGTCCTCACTGTCAACAGGGGTGGTACCAGGGGATTGGAGAGTGGCGAATGTCGTGCCCCTGTTCAAAAAAGGAACTAGGGATAACCCTGGAAATTACAGGCCAGTTAGTCTTACTTCGGTGGTAGGCAATGTAATGGAAAGGGTACTGAAGGATAGGATTTCTGAGCATCTGGAAAGACACTGCTTGATTAGGGATAGTCAGCACGGATTTGTGAGGGGTAGGTCTTGCCTTACAAATCTTATTGAATTCTTTGAGGAGGTGACCAAGCATGTGGATGAAGGTAAAGCAGTGGATGTAGTGTACATGGATTTTAGTAAGGCATTTGATAAAGTTCCCCATGGTAGGCTTATGCAGAAAGTAAGGAGGCATGGGATAGTGGGAAATTTGGCCAGTTGGATAACGAACTGGCTAACCGATAGAAGTCAGAGAGTGGTGGTGGATGGCAAATATTCAGCCTGGATCCCAGTTACCAGTGGCGTACCGCAGGGATCAGTTCTGGGTCCTCTGCTGTTTGTGATTTTCATTAATGACTTGGATGAGGGAGTTGAAGGGTGGGTCAGTAAATTTGCAGACGGTACGAAGATTGGTGGAGTTGTGGATAGTAAGGAGGGCTGTTGTCGGCTGCAAAGAGACATAGATAGGATGCAGAGCTGGGCTGAGAAGTGGCAGATGGAGTTTAACCCTGAAAAGTGTGAGGTTGTCCATTTTGGAAGGACAAATATGAATGCGGAATATAGGGTTAACGGTAGAGTTCTTGGCAATGTGGAGGAGCAGAGAGATCTTGAGGTCTACGTTCATACATCTTTGAAAGTTGCCACTCAAGTGGATAGAGCTGTGAAGAAGGCCTATGGTGTGCTCGCGTTCATTAACAGAGGGATTGAATTTAAGAGCCATGAGGTGATGATGCAGCTGTACAAAACTTTGGTAAGGCCACATTTGGAGTACTGTGTACAGTTCTGGTCGCCTCATTTTAGGAAGGATGTGGAAGCTCTGGAAAAGGTGCAAAGAAGATTTACCAGGATGTTGCCTGGAATGGAGAGTAGGTCTTACGAGGAAAGGTTGAGGGTGCTAGGCCTTTTCTCATTCGAGCGGAGAAGGATGAGTGGCGACTTGATAGAGGTTTATAAGATGATCAGGGGAATAGATAGAGTAGACAGTCAGAGACTTTTTCCCCGGGTGGAACACACCATTACAAGGGGACATAAATTTAAGGTGAAAGGTGGAAGATATAGGAGGGATATCAGAGGTAGGTTCTTTACCCAGAGAGTAGTGGGGGCATGGAATGCACTGCCTGTGGAAGTAGTTGAGTCGGAAACATTAGGGACCTTCAAGCAGCTGTTGGATAGGTACATGGATGACGGTAAAATGATATAGTGTAGATTTATTTGTTCTTAAGGGCAGCACGGTAGCATTGTGGATAGCACAATTGCTTCACAGTTCCATGGTCCCAGGTTCGATTCCGGCTTGGGTCATTGTCTGTGCGGAGTCTGCACATCCTCCCCGTGTGTGCGTGGGTTTCCTCCGGGTGCTCCGGTTTCCTCCCACAGTCCAAAGATGTGCAGGTTAGGTGAACTGGCCAATGATAAATTGCCCTTAATGTCCAAATTGCCCTTGGTGTTGGGTGGAGGTGTTGAGTTTGGGTATGGTGCTCTTTCCAAGAGCCGGTGCAGACTCAAAGGGCCAAATGGCCTCCTTCTGCACTGTAAATTCAATGATAATCTATGATTAATCTAGGACAAAGGTTCGGCACAACATCGTGGGCCGAAGGGCCTGTTCTGTGCTGTATTTTCTATGTTCTATGTTCTAAGAGCGAAAGTAACAGGGTAGTTATTATGGGAGACTTTAACTTTCCAAATATTGACTGGAAAATATATAGTTCGAGTACAATAGATGGGTCGTTTTTTGTACAGTGTGTGCAGGAGGGTTTCCTGAAACAATATGTTGACAGGCCAACAAGAGGCGAGGCCACGTTGGATTTGGTTTTGGGTAATGAACCAGGCCAGGTGTTGGATTTGGAGGTAGGAGAGCACTTTGGGGACAGTGACCACAATTCGGTGACATTTACGTTAATGATGGAAAGGGATAAGTATACACCGCAGGGCAAGAGTTATAGCTGGGGGAAGGGCAATTATGATGCCATTAGACGTGACTTGGGGGGGATAAGGTGGAGAAGTAGGCTGCAAGTGTTGGGCACACTGGACAAGTGGGGCTTGTTCAAGGATCAGCTACTGCGTGTTCTTGATAAGTATGTACCGGTCAGGCAGGGAGGAAGGCGTTGAGCGAGGGAACCGTGGTTTACCAAGGAAGTGGAATCTCTTGTTAAGAGGAAGAAGGAGGCCTATGTGAAGATGAGGTGTGAAGTTTCGGTTGGGGCGATGGAGAGTTACAAGGTAGCGAGGAAGGATCTAAAGAGAGAGCTAAGGCGAGCAAGGAGGGAACATGAGAAGTATTTGGCAGGAAGGATCAAGGAAAACCCAAAAGCTTTCTATAGGTATGTCAGGAATAAGCGAATGACTAGAGAAAGAGTAGGACCAGTCAAGGACAGGAATGGGAAATTGTGTGTGGAGTCTGAAGAGATAGGCGAGATACTAAATGAATATTTTTCGTCAGTATTCACTCAGGAAAAAGATAATGTTGTGGAGGAGAATGCTGAGCCCCAGGCTAATAGAATAGATGGCATTGAGGTACGTAGGGAAGAGGTGTTGGCAATTCTGGACAGGCTGAAAATAGATAAGTCCCCGGGACCTGATGGGATTTATCCTAGGATTCTCTGGGAGGCCAGGGAAGAGATTGCTGGACCTTTGGCTTTGATTTTTATGTCATTTTTGGCTACAGGAATAGTGCCAGAGGACTGGAGGACAGCAAATGTGGTCCCTTTGTTCAAAAAAGGGAGCAGAGACAACCCCGGCAACTATAGACCGGTGAGCCTCACGTCTGTAGTGGGTAAAGTCTTGGAGGGGATTATAAGAGACAAGATTTATAATCATCTAGATAGGAATAATATGATCAGGGGTAGTCAGCATGGCTTTGTGAAGGGTAGGTCATGCCTCATAAAACTTATTGAGTTCTTTGAGAAGGTGACTGAACAGGTAGATGAGGGTAGAGCAGTTGATGTGGTATATATGGATTTCAGCAAAGCGTTTGATAACGTTCCCCATGGTAGGCTATTGCAGAAAATACGGAGGCTGGGGATTGAGGGTGATTTAGAGATGTGGATCAGAAATTGGCTAGCTGAAAGAAGACAGAGGGTGGTGGTTGATGGGAAATGTTCAGAATGGAGTACAGTCACAAGTGGAGTACCACAAGGATCTGTTCTGGGGCCGTTGCTGTTTGTCATTTTTATCAATGACCTAGAGGAAGGCGCAGAAGGGTGGGTGAGTAAATTTGCAGACGATACTAAAGTTGGTGGTGTTGTCGATAGTGTGGAAGGATGTAGCAGGTTACAGAGGGATATAGATAAGCTGCAGAGCTGGGCTGAGAGGTGGCAAATGGAGTTTAATGTAGAGAAGTGTGAGGTGATGCACTTTGGAAGGAATAACAGGAATGCGGAATATTTGGCTAATGGTAAAGTTCTTGAAAGTGTGGATGAGCAGAGGGATCTAGGTGTCCATGTACATAGATCCCTGAAAGTTGCCACCCAGGTTGATAGGGTTGTGAAGAAGGCCTATGGAGTGTTGGCCTTTATTGGTAGAGGGATTGAGTTCCGGAGTCGGGAGGTCATGTTGCAGCTGTACAGAACTCTGGTACGGCCGCATTTGGAGTATTGCGTACAGTTCTGGTCACCGCATTATAGGAAGGACGTGGAGGCTTTGGAGCGGGTGCAGAGGAGATTTAGCAGGATGTTGCCTGGTATGGAGGGAAAATCTTATGAGGAACGGCTGATGGACTTGAGGTTGTTTTCGTTGGAGAGAAGAAGGTTAAGAGGAGACTTAATAGAGGCATACAAAATGATCAGGGGGTTGGATAGGGTGGACAGTGAGAGCCTTCTCCCGCGGATGGAAATGGCTGGCACGAGGGGACATAACTTTAAACTGAGGGGTAATAGATATAGGACAGAGGTCAGAGGTAGGTTCTTTACGCAAAGAATAGTGAGGCCGTGGAATGCCCTACCTGCTACAGTAGTGAACTCGCCAACATTGAGGGCATTTAAAAGTTTATTGGATAAACATATGGATGATAATGGCATAGTGTAGGTTAGATGGCTTTTGTTTTGGTGCAACATCGTGGGCCGAAGGGCCTGTACTGCGCTGTATTGTTCTATGTTCTATGTTCTAATGCCAGGAGTATCCGGAATAAGGTGGGCGAACTTGCGGCATGGGTTGGTACCTGGGACTTCGATGCTGTGGCCATTTCGGAGACATGGATAGAGCAGGGACAGGAATGGTTGTTGCAGGTGCCGGGGTTTAGATATTTCAGTAAGCTCAGGGAAGGTGGTAAAAGAGGGGGAGGGGTGGCATTGTTAGTCAAGGACAGTATTACGGTGGCAGAAAGGACATTTGATGAGGACTCGTCGATTGAGGTAGTATGGGCTGAGGTTAGAAACAGGAAAGGAGAGGTCATCCTTTGAGGGGCTTTCTATAGGCCTCCGAAAAGTTCCAGAGATGTAGAGGAAAGAATTGCAAAGATGATTCTGGATAGGAGCGAAAGCAACAGGGCAGTTGTGATGGGGGACTTTAACTTTCCAAATATTGACTGGAAACGCTATAGTTTGAGTACTTTAGATGGGTCCGTTTATGTCCAATGTGTTAAGGAGGGTTTCCTGACACAGTATGTAGATAAGCCAATGAGAGGCGAGGCCGTATTGGATTTGGTACTGGGTAATGAACCAGGACAGGTGTTAGATTTGGAGGTAAGTGAGAACTTTGGTGATAGTGACCACAATTCGATTACGTTTACTTTAGTGATGGAAAGTGATAGGTATATACCGCAGGGCAAGAATTATATCTGGGGGAAAGGCAATTATGATGCGATGAGGCAAGACTTAGGATGCATCGGATGGCGAGGAAAACTGCAGGGGATGGGCACAATGGAAATGTGGAGCTTGTTCAAGGAACAGCTACTGCATGTCCTTGATAAGTATGTACCTGTCAGGCAGGGAGGAAGTGGTCGAGCAAGGGAACCATGGTTTACTAAGGCAGTCGAAACACTTGTCAAGAGGAAGAAGGAGGCTTATGTAAAGATGAGACATGAAGGTTCAGTTCGGGCACTCGAGAGTTACAAGTTAGCTAGGAAGAACCTAAAGAGAGAGCTAAGAAAAGCCAGGAGGGGACATGAGAAGTCTTTAGCAGGTAGGATCGAGGATAACCCTAAAGCTTTCTATAGATATGTCAGGAATAAACGAATGACTAGGGTAAGAGTAGGGCCAGTCAAGGACAGTAGTGGGAAGTTGCGCTTGGAATCCGAGGAGATAGGAGAGGTGCTAAATGAATATTTTTCGTCAGTATTCACACAGGAAAAAGACAATGTTGTCGAGGAGAATACTGAGATTCAGTCTACTAGACTAGAAAGGCTTGAGGTTCATAAGGAGGAGGTGTTAACAATTCTGGAAAGGGTGAAAATAGATAAGTCCCCTGGGCCGGATGGGATTTATCCTAGGATTCTCTGGGAAGCTAGGGAGGAGATTGCTGAGCCTTTGGCTTTGATCTTTATGTCATCTTTGTCTACAAGAATAGTGCCAGAAGACTGGATGATAGCAAATGTTGTCCCCTTGTTCAAGAAGGGGAGTAGAGAAAACCCCGGTAACTATAGACCAGTGAGCCTTACTTCTGTTGTGGGCAAAATCTTGGAAAGGTTTATAAGAGATAGGGTGTATAATCATCTGGAAAGGAATAATTTGATTAGACATAGTCAACACGGTTTTGTGAAGGGTAGGCCGTGCCTCACAAACCTTATTGAGTTCTTTGAGAAGGTGACCAAACAGGTGGATGAGGGTAAAGCAGTTGATGAGGCGTATATGGATTTCAGGAAAGCGTTTGATAAGGTTTCCCTCAGTAGGCTACTGCAGAAAATACGGAAGCATGGGATTCAGGGAGATTTAGCAGTTTGGATCAGAAATTGGCTAGCTGGAAGAAGACAAAGGGTGGTGGTTGATGGGAAGTGTTCAGACTGGAGTCCAGTTACTAGTGGTGTACCACAAGGATCTGTTTTGGGGCCACTGCTGTTTGTCATTTTTATAAATGACCTGGAGGAGGTCGTAGAAGGATGGGTGAGTAAATTTGCAGATGACAGTAAAGTTGGTGGAGTTGTGGACAGTGCAGAAGGATGTTACAAGTTACAGAGGGACATAGATAAGCTGCAGCGCTGGGCTGAGAGGTGGCAAATGGAGTTTAATGCAGAAAAGTGTGAGGTGATTCATTTTGGAAGGAATAACAGGAAGACAGAGTACTGGCTAATGGTAAGATTCTTGGCAGTGTGGATGAGCAGAGAGATCTCGGTGTCCATGTACATAGATCCCTGAACATAGTCCATGTACATAGATCTCTCGGGTTGAGAGGGTTGTTAAGAGGGCGTACAGTGTGTTAGCTTTTATTGGTAGAGGGATTGAGTTTCGGAGCCATGAGGTCATGTTGCAGCTGTACAAAACTCTGGTGCGGCCGCAGTTGGAGTATTGCGTGCAATTCTGGTCGCCGCATTATAGGAAGCATGTGGAAGCATTGGAAAGGATGCAGAGGAGATTTACCAGAATGTTGCCTGGTATGGAGGGAAGATCGTATGAGGAAAGGCTGAGGGACTTGAGGCTGTTTTCGTTAGAGGGAAGAAGGGTAAGAGGTGACTTAATTGAGGCATACAAGATGATCAGAGGATTGGATAGGGTGGACAGTGAGAGCCTTTTTCCTCAGATGGTGATGTCTAGCACGAGGGGACATAGCTTTAAATTGAGGGGAGATAGATATAAGACAGATGTCAGAGGTAGGTTCTTTACTCAGAGAGTAGTAATGGTGTGGAATGCCCTGCCTGCAACAGCAGTGGACTCGCCAACACTAAGGGCATTCAAATGGTCATTGAATAGACATATGGACAATAAGGGAATAGTGTAGATGGGCTTTAGAGTGGTTTCACAGGTCGACGCAACATCGAGGGCCGAAGGGCCTGTACTGCGCTGTAATGTTCTATGTTCTAAGTTCTATGTTCATCGCTAACCCGCACTCGTATCTTCTCCTTCAACTTAGATTTTCTCATTCTCTCAACCGAACCCCTCCTCCCCACTATTTTGTTTAAAACCGTCTCTTCAGCCCTAGTTATGTGATTCGCAGGACTCTGGTCCCACCATGCCTCAGTTGGAGCCAGTCCCATCAGAACATCTCCCTCCTTCCTCAATACTGGTGCCAATGTTCCATTAAATCAAACAGATTTCTCCCATACCAATCTTTGAGCCACATATTTTCCTCTTTAATCTTATTAACCTTGTGCCAGTTAGATCATGTTTCAGGTAATAATCTGGAGATTATTACCTATTTGGTTTTGCTTTTTATTTTAGCCCCTAACTGCTCATATCCCCTCTGCAGAACCTCTATTTTGTCCTACCTATATTGTTGGTACAGATGTGAACCACGAGAACTGGATCTTTACCCTCGCACTCCAAGTTCCTCTGAATATTCCGCACCCTGGTACCAGGTAGGCAACACAATCTTCAGGACTCTTGATCCCGGTCAGAGAGAACAGTATCTATGCCACTAACTATACTACTCCAACTACATTTCTCTTTTCTCCCCCACTTGAATGGCTCCCTGTACCATGGTGCTGTGGTCAGTTTGCTCATCCTCCCTACCATCCCTACTCTCGCCCACACAGGGAACAAGAATCTCAAACCTGTTGGACAAGGACAAAGGCTGAAGCTCCTGCATCCCAACTTCTGGATCCCTCTACCTCACTGGCCAAATTCAAGGTAGTTAATCTAAGAGGTATGACTGCCTCCTGAAAGACAGCGTACTTGTAACGCACCCTCTCCTTGATGTGTCGCAGTGACTGAAGCTCAGACTTCAACTCTCAGCCGGAGTTCATTGGACAACCAACACTTGCGACAAATGGGGTTATTATGAACCACAGTGGGGTCCACCAGCTCCTGCATCATACAAGGGCTTTTCGCGAGGGGCTTTTCACAGTAACTTCATTGAAGCCTACTTGTGACAATATGCGATTGTTATTATTAGGTGTAGCACATCGCCTGACCCCATGTCTCTATTTTATTTAATTCGTTTTTAATTTGTTTTTTAAATTTCTAACTGGCTTTTAGACTTTTAACCTGTAAAATATTTCTCCTGTTTATCTTTCATCTGAAGGCAATTTAGAATAGATAATTCAAATTCGCAGTTACTTACCAACCAATGAACATGCAGTTTTCCTGTGAGGTCACTTTCTTCCACCCTGATTACGGTGAGCTCCTCCCACAGCTCCTCCCCCCCCCCCCCCCCCACTGAGTCCACCTCTCTCCACGCTGTTTCCCACTCTGAAGTTTCTCCCCCTTTTCGCACTCTTTTAACTCATCGTGTCCCCCTCTCTCATTGTTCCTGTCTCTTTTTCTGCTGTTTTTAACACGCTGGGCTGGATTCTCCGATCCTACGGCTATGTCCGCAGGATCCTCCTGGTCTTACGACCAGAAAGTCGGAGCCACTCCCGCAGCAATCCTCTGTCAGGTCAGCCGCAGAATGGGCGGGTCCGTGGCCGCGTATGCGCTCGACGGCAGCCGCACCATGTAACATGAGGCAGGCCGTGCGCGGACCCGGCCTGCCAAAACCTGTCCCACTGTGACCAGCCTCATCCCCCCCAGACCACCCCCCACCAGTTCCCCCAGTCCCCAACGAAGGCTCCCCTGCCAGCGGCATGGCTCCCCATCCACCCACCCCCCCCTGACTGTGGCAGCGCTGGACTCAGTCTGCAACCGCCACGAGGTCCCTGAACGTTGTGAGCACATGTGTCCCACGCCGTCGGAGACTCGGCCCATCGGGGCGGAGAATCAGGGGAGGGCCTCAGGTGACGTCCTGACGCCATCCATACGGCATGCGGCGCACTTCCCGAGTACGCTGTTTTTGAGGGGGCGGAGCATCGCAAAAACAGCGCCACCCCTAATTCCAGCGTAAATGGGGATTCTCCAGCCGATCGCCGAACCGATTTCGGCATCGGCGATCAGAGAATCCTGTCCACTATGTCTGCCTCTCTCCACGCTGCTTTTCATTCTGAAGCTCCTCCCAATTTTCCTGCTGTTTAAACTACTCCTCTCTATGCTGTTTTTCACTCTGAAACTGCTCTCCCTTCCCTCACAGTTTTAACTCGCTTGGTGCTGCTCTCTTCTCACTGTTTCTCGCTCTTAATGTCAAAGAGAACATCACAGTATGCGTGACAACATTGACAGTTGGTTTGAAGTCGTAACATTGGTACAGTGTCCAAGATCATATGTAATACACCGACTCACTCATTCTAACAAGGGAACCGTTTTCACATTGTCCAACTTCCATTTGCACTCTTACTTTTTGTAGCCAACTCATACCTCAGCTAAATCCTCTGTCTAATTCACATACTGCCATTATTTATCCATTTACTAGGCAATTTTAAATGTATCGAATTTAAACTTTTCCTACACATCTCCACTCTCTCGATCTCCCATCCCTCCACTCTCTCGATCTCCCATCCCTGTTCAGTGAGTAAGCACATGGCAGTAATGTATTGATGTGACAGTAAAGGGGCTGCACATGAAACTGGTCAACAGCAGTAACATGAAATAGGGTTAAGGCCAGAGGGAAACTTGTTTCACATTGTGTTCAATTGTTATTTTTCATTAACTTCGCGAAAGAAATGGGGTGTAGTGTAAAATAAGTGTCTATTCACGATAAGCCTGGTGGAGAACAGTTTCACCTCCAAGACCCCTTTCAATCTCACTCATGGAAGTGTAAAAGGAGGAAAATAAACATAGGACTCACAGAGGGGAGGAAATTATTATAGGATCACTGGGAATTTGAAAGGGAAGCACAGAGCATCAGGGGTAAAGATAGTAAATTTACATCCATAAATATAGGTAAGGTAAAGTCGCCATAGTCCTTTGAGGAGGAGTGCTGACTGGTGGTGCTTTAACCTGAGGGTCATCACACCTCAGACACAGGACACGGTTGAGGCTTCATGAATAACCTCAGATGGCAGAGGAAGTGAACTTGTGCTGCTGGCCTTGCTCTGCATCACAAACCAGCTGTCTAGCCAACTGAGCTAAACCAGTGTGGGTTCAATCCCCTTTCCAGCTAAGGTAGACTTGGGGTCTGCCCTGAGAGTGAAAGTCAATAACAAACTATCACCAAGTAAAGGAACATTGAATAGGGTCCTCACTGCTTTTCCTCTGTTAGTGGTGACCAGATAGTCCAACAGTCCTAAATATTAAGAGTGGAAAGCATAGGGCAGCACGGTGGCACAGTGGGTTAGCCCTGCAGCCTCAGGGCGCTGAGGTCCCAGGTTCGATCCCAGCTCTGGGTCACTGTCCGTGTGGAGTTTGCACATTCTCCCCGTGTTTGCGTGGGTTTCACCCCCACAACTCAAAGATGTGTAGACTAGGTGGATTGGCCACGCTAAATTGCCCCTTAATTGGGAAAAATGAATTGGGTACACTAAATTATTTTTTTAAGTTGTGGAAAGCATTGCCTCAGGCGAAGAAAATGAAATGTCACATTCTATCGCACCGTCTCTTTTATAAATGGAGTGCTGATGCTGAAATTCAAGCTTTCAGACACTGGAATGTCTCATGTAAACAATCATAGAATTAAACTTTGTGATAGTGTCTGTTGCCCACTGATAGATGTCACTGCTAAGGGTCTGCTATTAATATAAATTAGTGGGTGCTGGAGAATGCTAATTTCCTAAGCATTTCAGCAATTTATTCGGAGAGAGTTTTCCAGTGCGAGATTAAAGAGCTGCCAGTCAGCATAGTGAAATGTAAAGGAAATTGTTTCATTCAATGTTCCTTTCTACGATAGGTTGCTATGGTGAGGAAGAAGAGGGGTTTCAGGAGAGACTTAATTGGGTATTTGGGCGAAGTGGAGCATTTTATTTGATAGAGAGACTTACTTAATTCATTTCACCTTTCAATGAGTTTTCTGAATTGGTGCAATGGTGTATGTGTATTCTAAATGTGATTACCAAACATGTTACAAGTGGTAGCATCATACCGAAATGAAAAAAAATAGATTGGAAACAAACTTTGTAACATTTGGAGCTCCATTCCGTTTTTATTACTTAGCTTTCCAACAACAATTACACATCACCCTTGCATGACACCCTGGGCTAATGCGCAGTTCATTCAGCCCACTCGACCCGGAGTCACAACATAGGTGAAATTAGATTTTATATTAATACCCGTGGCTTTTTTTTTTCTCTTTTTATAAATTTAGAGTACTCAATTCATTTTTTCCAATTAAGGGGCAATTTAGCGTGTTCAATGCACCTACTTTGCACATCTTTGGGTCGTGGGGGCGAAACCCACGCAAACATGGGGAGAATGTGCAAACTCCACACGGACAGTGACCCAGAGCTGGGATCGAACCTGTGACCTCGGCACCGTGAGACTGCAGTGCTACCACTGCGCCACCGTGCTGCCCTCCCGTGGCTTTTGTTGAGCTAAACTGAGTACAGCAACCAGGTTTGTAAAATGTAAACATGAGTAACCTTTTATTATTAACAGTAATTATGATTTAATAGGTGAGATCAAACAACTATCTGTTAATTATCTGATTCCCAACCCCCCCTCACTCTTCTAACTCCCCCCACTTTCTACACACTGACAAACAACAGAGGAGAAGGGTGGTTGAGAGGTAAAGAAATATAAAATAAAAGGATAAGGGTCTTTGATTCAGATGGATGTCTTCCGGTTAGTTTCTTTCTCAAGGTCAGGCCTTGAGCTGGGTACTTTCGTTTCCTTCAGCTTGTAATGATCTTCACTGCAGACTCACTGACGCAGCAGGAAACTGGCAGCAGAGAGAAGGGGAAAACACAGCTCCTTTTCCTTCGAGGGTCTGGAGGCTTCTGGCAGGTATTCTCCAGAAAAACATCTAGCAGGAACCAATCGCTGACTGTTGTCAGGCAGAATACTGTCCCTAGCAAACGCACCGCTTGCCAGTTAGCCAATCAAACCGACTTCCTGCAAATCCTGCTCCTAAGATTAGTTTGGCGCCGACGAGTCTGGTTTCTCCTCTCCAAAATACAAAACTTAGGAACACACTGTCCTGGAAAGCACTCTTCTGCTAAAGGCACATTCCAATTATGGGTCAATGGACCAAAAATAATAAAATAAAATAAATGGGAACAAAGGAAATAAACAGGAAGAACTCTTATACCCTCCACATCAAACACAAAAGCTCAAATCTTACCCTATGTCATCTAATGTTTCTCTGATAACTGTTGCTTTTAGATACGATAGTGCTGTGCCTGTTTTTCCAGTAGACACTTCCTCCTGTTTTTAACTTTCCATTATGGTTGAAATTCATTTTTGCCTTTCTTTTCCATGGGACAGTGATTGCAGTAATTGGATTGGTTGTGAATTCCTCCTGTCAATCAACTGGAGGGGCGGGCAGCACGAAGGGAGAAGCATCCGGTAAAAAGGTGGCGATGAGCGTGGAAGCATCGCAATATGTGTTCTCTATAAAAATTATTATCCTCACCGAACCTATCTCGTCCTCAATTTATTACACTGGCGATGAGGATAAATAGAATTTATGCTGCATACTTCATCCTGTTTGCTGTCAGTACCACAAAGTTCAAAAACAACAATGTCTTTCAAAGATTTTTTTAAAAACTTGCCCAGACAAGGGTTGCTGCAGTTTTTAAAGTTTTAAAAGCTTTTGGGCTACAATCGCTGGGAGCCCGCTGAAGCCCAAAAAGTGGGGAAAACTCAAAGGCAGAACTAACAAGTTGCTGATCAACTGAAGGTTAAAAAGAGGGCACTGTCTCAAAGCGGTAATCGCCTTTAAAGCAGCAAATGCAAGAAAAAGAAAATAGCCAGCACCTACAGAAGTAAAAAGAAAAAAGACTTGCTAATCATGCCTTTGCTTGGGAGGCTCAATCTGTATGAGGCACATGCAGAGAATTGGAGTCTGTGTGTTGAGAGGCTCAGTTTCTATTTAATTGAGAATTAAATTTCTGATGAAACTAAATGCAGAGCTGCGCTGCTGAGTGTGTGTAAAGATGCACTTTCACAGACTTCATTAGTGAACACCATAAGAATTGTACAGTAGCTGCATGGCTGTAGCTAGTTCCCAGAATGTCACAGCCTCGGGCCCAGGGATTCCACACCCCGAGTCCCGAATGATCACAAAAGCCATGTGACCCTTACTCTGCTGTGTTGCCCATAAAGGGACAATCATCACATTTCTTCCCCTTTAAATCCTTTATACACTCTTCAGTAACTAAGTTACTCAGTTACAAATTCTAACTAAATGTTACATATGTGAGTTGGAGAATTATAAATAGGGTTTTTGAAGGGGCTAATGTTTCTTGTAGAGTGACTTAACTCTATTGTCTGAGATGCTTCCACAGGATTGGCATTAACAGGAACTGCAATAACAGGTACCTTTACTGGCACAGCCGATTTATCACTATTTGCTTCCACGGGGACATCAGTTATGTTGATAAGGTCGATAAGGTACTGTGGTGCTTACGTGTTTAAAAATATTTCTTGATGGCAACACTGACTGCTGGAGCAGCTCTCTACTCCTCATATGGTCCATATGTCCATCCATATCCACTTGGTATGAAAGGGTCTTAGAGATAATAATTCCCGGGATCCAACTTGATCCACTACCAAAGTTTCTCACATATACTTCATCATCGTGCTATACTATGTGAATCACGGCTTGCTTTCTGATTACTTTAGCTAGCATTTACCCTCCCTGGCAAATTTGGAAACATTAGGCTTAGTCTCGTTCTGGACGACATCTCATTTACAGTTCTGAGGGTGGAACTTCCGTTGTTGCATGTGAAGTGGTATGATAGCTAAGGAGGAATCATGGGATTTTGGTCTCCAAAGTTCCTCCTGAAAGTTCCTTTAGCCCAGACTTAAAAGTTTGAATGGCTCTCGGTTAGTCCGGTTGATGCCGGTTGGTAAGGCTCAGATCAAATGTGTTTAGTACCGTTGAGAGTGGTAAATTAGAACTCAGCACTTATGAATTTGGTTCCATTGTCTGATACCTTGAGTTCCTGTAATCCGTGAGCTGGAAAGCATTGGCATAATCTTTTGCTGGTAACATGCGATGTCGGTGACTTCACCTCAAAAATGTATATCCATTTAGAGTGTGCATCAATCACGGGCAAAAACATTGTGCCCAGAAATGAGCCAACATAATTGATATGGATTTATACCCATGGCTGACCAGGCCTTTCCCAACGATGCAGTCGGGCTGCAGCAGGCGATCTTTGTTGCAGTTGGCACTGTTGACAGTTCTTGACTAGTTTCTTGATATCAGCATCAATACCAGGCCACCACACATAACCGTTGGCAAGCATCTTCTTCTTGGAGGTGCCAGGATGATCAATGCGTAATTCAGTTAGGTGCCGCTCTCTACCTGGTACAAGAATGACAACTCTTGCTCCCCAGAGTATGATGCAACCCTGACAATTCAATTCATTCTTGCGGGTGAAGAATGGTGTCATTGCCTCAGAAAATGGCCCATCCTATAAATGTTTTGTCTTTCTCTTTGGACAGTAGTAGAACTCGATTGGTCCAGTTCCTGACCTGCATTGTCGAGACTGACAATGTGTCTAGAAAATGTAATGCCTGATTATTTCTTGTGGCACTGGGGTACTTTATTACAAAGGTAGGTGTCTAAGAGAATCTGCATTTGCTTTGTGTGTTCAAGGTTGGCGATTGAAAGTTGGCAATTGTCAAACAGAATTAATGCCCATCGTTGAATTCTTGCTGAAAACCACACCATGGAGAGGCGTCACAGGTCAAAATCAGTTCTTTAAATGGGTTGAAATGCACTAACAGGTTTGAGGAATGCAGCAATTGCTTTACTCTGTTTAAAGCTTCCTCGCGGAGAGCCTGAGTGGAATATACAAAGTGGCCAATACCGTTGGTATGTTTGTTAAAACATATCCATAGTAGTTTACCATCCCCAAAATCTATTTGAGTTCAGTTGTATATAGAACATAGAACATACAGAGCAGAAGGAAGCCATTCGGCCCATCGAGTCTGCACCGACCCACTTAAGCCCTCACTTCCCCCTATCCCCGTAACCCCTCCTAACCTTTTTTGGTCACTAAGGGCAATTTATCATGGCCAATCCACCTAACCTGCACGTCTTTGGACTGTGGGAGGAAACCGGAGCACCCGGAGGAAACCCACGCAGACACGGGGAGAACGTGCAGACTCCACACAGACAGTGACCCAGCGGGGAATCGAACCTGGGACCCTGGCGCTGTGAAGCCACAGTGCTATCCACTTGTGCTACCGTGCTGTATATGTGGCGGCAGGCGCCTCTTTATCGCCTTGACCTTATCTTCCACGGGTGTAATCCATGTGCATCTACACGGTGCTCCAGGAAGGTTACCTCAGTGGCTGGAAAGATGCAATTCTCTCCCTTGAGGCGAACTCCAGCCTCTTGAAACCTCTTTAACACCTCTTCTAAGTTTGCTAGCGGTTCGGTCTCTGTTGATCCAGTTATAAGGACATCATCAAGGTGTACCACAACCCACGATAGCCCCTGTACCAGATTCTCCATTGTCCTTTGGAATATTGCACATGTTGAAGGCAGGCTGAAAGGCAGGCGTGTGTACTGGAATAGGGTTCTGTGTGTGTTTATTATGACATACCCCCTGGGAAGTGTCATCTAATTCGTGACTAATATCCAGCTTTGTGTAAGACTGTGAATAAAGTTACAGGCATGAGTTCCACAAACAGTTAGGAGAATTGCTTTGCATTTCGTCTCTTTCTCTATTTTGTTTGCTTGTAAATAATACCCAAGGCGTTCAAAATATTGTGTCGAGTCCTCCGTGGAGGAGTCAGATGAACCTATTTGCCCAAAGGGAGGCACTCTGATGAGTAATTTTCTTTTCACACTTCGATTAAAACAGGTGTCAGCCCAGCGACAGTGTCAGGATGATTCATCCTCTTCAATGTAAAGATGTACTCTCCCAGACTTTGTTAGTGAACACAAAAGGTATTTATTAAAAAGAATTGTACAGCAGCTGCATGGATGTAGCCAGCTCCCACAATGTCTCTGCTGAGGAGCCCCTCTCACCACGGGGTGAGACTTCATTTGTCACACAGGCCATGTGAACCTTACTCTATTCTGTTGCCCTTCAAGGGCCAACCTCCACAGGATGTGTGAAAGCAAAATGTATAATCTTATCAGAAACCTGACTGCTCCGAATGCACCTCGTACTAAGTTGTGCAACAAGTTAGTGGAGCTTGTAAAGTCGCATTGTCAGCCAAAACCTTCTGTAATTATGCAGCCTTGAAGTTCAACACAAGAGTTTGTGTTCCAGGGTATCTATTTACTCATTTTGTGGTGAAGCCACCGAGCACTGAGAGTTTGAATGATATGATGCGGGACAGACTTGCATGCGGGGTGAATGACAATGCCATACAGCTCTGTTTGCTTGCTGAATCAGATATTGATTTCAAATGTGCTCTAGAACTTTCTCCCATGGGAGTGCTGCAAAATATTCTCAGAATTTGCAGCACATAAACAATGGAGCACAGCACCATCTTCGGTTCAAGCCTGCCACTGAGCATAGCACAAAGAGTGGCAAAGAAGATGTTCAGCACAGTTCCCTGTCTAACACACGGTGAGTAAGGAAGTCTATATACAATCCATTGGCTGACAAGGTACGCATTGGCTATGGATGTGGAGGGTATCATGGAGCAGATGCATGCAAATGTAAGGAGGCGAGGCAGTGCAGAAGGAAAAATAAATCAACAGCAGAGAATGAATCTGCTTGAGTCAAATGGCAATGCAGAAGCTGATGTTACTGCTGCATTCTCGTTGTATCAGCTGTTTGCTTTTAAATCTGTATCCATTGCAGTGACAGAACTGACAAATGGTTAGTAACTGCAGGTGAAGGTGGGCACTGGTGTCTCAGCTACTGATGTTGGGGAGCAACGGTCAAGTACCTCAGTGAGGGGAATAAGCCATTGACTTTGGAGTACACGTGCACCAAACTGAGAGCCTGCACTGGAGAGCATATTCATGCCAAAAACATTGCTGCTGTCCCAGTCTGCTAACAGCAGAAAGCCCAGCTTTGTGCGTCCGTCATAGAAGGGGTGGGGCCCAACTTTTTGGTCCAAGATTGACTACAGAAAATAGACTGCTCAGAACTGTTCCATTGAAGTCCAGTGAAATTCCACAGCTCTTGAACTATGTTTCAAAATGAATCAGGAAAACTGAAGGGCATGCTAACTAAAATACACGTCGATCCCCAAACAACACCACACTCCTTCAAGACCAGGCCAGTGCCTTACTCATAAAGAGAAAAAGTGGATCAGAGTTGTGTAGGTTGGAAAACCTGGGAATCGTTCAGTCTGTCCAGTAATCTGAGTGGGCTGCGGCCATCATCCCAGTTGTCAAGCAACACCGGACCATATGTCTATGTGGTGACTGCAAACTGACAATCAACAGAGCAGCAAACTTAGACAAATACCCCGTTCCCAAAATTGATAACTTGTATGCCAAGTTAGTTGGAGGCAAGTCATTCAGCAAGATTGATGAGTCATGCCTACCAGCAGTGGGAATTGGATAGCACATCAAGAGAGTTGTGACAATCAGAACTCAGAGGCCTCAATGAATAGACCCAGTTACCTTTTGGCATTTCATCCACATGTGCCATTTCTCAGCGAATCGCGGAGAGTCTCCTGCAGGGATTTCGATGTGTGAACATGTTCTTAGATGACATCCCTGCCAATGGACTGACTGAAGCGGAACATTTTGCCTACCTCAAGGAAGTGTTGGAAAGATTTAATGAAACAGGCATGTGTTTGAAGAGAGAGAAATGCACTCTTCAAAGTTTCAGGCATGTGACGTAACCTACCTGGGCTACAAAGCGGACGCTATGGGGTTGCATTCTACTGAAGACAATGTTCAAGCCATTCAAGATGCACCATCACCCTGTAATTTTGACAGAACTTAAATCGCTCATGGCGACGATAAATTACGATAAGCATTTCTTGCCTAATCTGTCCACCGTGCTTGCACCACTCCCCTTGTTGCTGAGGAAGAACCACTGCTGGTCACAGGGTTCACAGCAAGGAAAGCCTTTGCAGCAGCCAAGAAATTGCTTCAGTCATCATGCTTGAGGGCATGTGCTAAAGAGCTGGCATGTGATGCTTGTCCCTCGACCACAGGAGCCTCATTGTCACATCGAATGGAAGACGGGGTCAGAAAAGGCCATCAGTTACATTTCGAGAACACTCTCCCAGGTTGAAAAGGGCTACTGCCAACTGGAGAAGGAAGGGCTGTCAGCTGTGTTTGAATCATAGGCTCTCCACAGTGCAAAAGAAGGACATACAGCCCATCGAGTCTGCATCGATCCTGGGAAAGAGTACCCTACCTAGGCCCATGCCCCGACCTTATTCCTGTAACCCAGTGATGCACGATCAATGACCACTAAAGCGAGGTTGTAGTCCAACTGAAGGCTTTAATAAGCTAGATGTTTCCCCCAGCAGCTCAGGTACAGAAAGAAGGCTGCTGGGGTGGCACGGGCACTTATACCCCGCCTTGCAGGGTGGAGCTACCATACAGCTTGACCAATAGGAAACATACAATATCTATCAATGGTGTTCCAGCATTACCGGGTACCGTAATACCTCTACACAGACTACCACACCCAGTAACCCCACCTAACCTTTTGGACACTAATAGGGCAATTTAGCATGGCCAATCCACCTAACCTGCACATATTTGGACTGTGGGATTAAACTGGAGCACCTAGAGGAAATCCACGCTGACACAGGGAGAAAGTGCAAACTCCACACAGTCATCTGAGGCCGGAATTGAACCCGGGTCCCTGGCGCTGTGAGGCAGCAGTGTTAACCACTGTGCCACCGTGCCAAGAAATTGCACCATTATTTGCACTGCGATGTTTTGCAATTGTGTCCAACCATAAGCCATGAATAGGTTTGTTCAGCGAAGACAAAGCAATTCTACCTATATCTTTAACAAGAATCTAGTATTGGGCCCTCTGCTATCAGCATATGAGTGCACATTCATGTAGCACCCTGGCTCGCATATAGCCAATGCAGATGCACTTAGTCATCTTCCGTTATACAGCAGTCCTAGCAACAGAACCATTCCACAAGAGTTAGTGTTGTCATCAAGTTTCTTGGATTGAAGGCAGCACAGTGGCTCAGTGGTTAGCATTGCTGCCTTTAAATACCAATGGTACAGAGGAATACTGGCTTTACAGAGTTATTATTTGAGAATGAGATCTCTTGACACTGCTTTACAGAAAAGATCTGGGGCGAAATTCTCCCCCAACGGCGGGATGTCCGCCTACTGGCGCCAAAGCCGGCGCCAATCAGACGGGCATCGCGCCGGCCCAAAGGTGCGGAATGCTCCGCACCTTTGGCGGCCTAGCCCCAACATTGAGGGGCTAGGCCGACGCCGGAGGGATTTCCGCCCCGCCAGCTGGCGGAAATGGCGTTTGTTTCCCCGCCAGCTGGCGCGGAAATGCGGCGCATGCGCGGGAGCGTCAGCGGCCGCTGTCAGTTTCCCGGCGCATGCGCGGGAGCGTCAGCGGCCGCTGTCAGTTTCCCGCGCATACGCAGTGGGGAGAGTCTCTTCCGCCTCCGCCATGGTGGAGGCCGTAGCGGAGGTGGAAGGGAAAGAGTGCCCCCACGGCACAGGCCCGCCCGCGGATCGGTGGGCCCCGATCGCGGGCCAGGCCACCGGGTCAGATCGCCCCGCATCCCCCCCCCCCCCCCAGGACCCCGGAGCCCGCCCACGCTGCCTGGTCCCGCCGGTAAATACCAGGTTTGATTTACGTCGGCGGGACAGGCAATTCCTGGGCGGGACTTCGGCCCATCCGGGCCGGAGAATTCAGCGGGGGGTCCCGCCAACCGGCGCGGCCGAATTCCCGCCCCCGCCCAATCTCCGGGACCGGAGACTTCAGCGGGGGCGGGGGCGGGATTCACGGCAGCCAACGGCAGGGGGTCGGAGAATGACGCCCCTGACTCCTGTCTTGGTATTTAAGAAACTTGATGACAACACTAACTCTTGTGGAATGGCTTGATGTCTATGAGGTAGAGACACCAACTTCAACTGCAACTATTGAGAAGCTCTGTCACTCCTTTAGTATACATGGTTTTCCTGAGATCATTGTCTCTGACAACGGAACAGCTTTCATCAGCTCAGAATTTCAGAGGTACACGGACCTGAATGACATCAGACACACAAACACAGACATTGATGAAGATGGCATCCTTCATCAAATGGTCCCACTGAAAGAGCCATCCAGAAGTTTAAAACTGGTATGAAGAAGTTACCTGGAGGCATTTACAAATCTTGTCTTTCAAGATTCTTTCTAACTTACCGCACAAAAATGTTGTGAGAAACGTACAAGGAACTTAGCAGGAGGAAATGTAGTGATTAGATTGGTTATCTCTCTCTCCTGTCAATCAACCAAGGGCAGTGTTAGGGGCATTGCTTCCAGTAGAAAGGTGGCGATGAGGGTGTAAATAGCACAATGCATGTTCTTAAGGAAGTTAAGCTTATCTGCATCAAACCTGCTCCTCCCTCAAGTTATTACAGTGCACCAATTCCAGTTGGTGCCAAATCCTCCTGCATTAACCCCCACGTACACACATATACCCTTCAATTACAAAAATAAGAGTTGCCATCTCCCCATCACTAGTTACAATATGATAGCCCCATCACAAAAATCCACCCCACCACTCCACAGCATTCAACTGTCTCCTTATTAACTCCCGAGTTGTTACCTCACCTATATTTTCCCATGTCAGAAGCCCATAAAGTGTTAATCACTATGTGTGTGTGTGTGTGTCTGAAATCATTTCCTGAATCTGGATCTGATTTTAACTTCACGCATGTATGGCAAGGTAGCACAGGGGTTAACACTGTTGCTTCACAGCGCCAGGGTCCCAGGTTCGATTCCCGGTTGGGTCACCGTCTGTGTGGAGCCTGCGCGTTCTATCAGTGTCTGCGTGGGTTTCCTCCAGGTGCTCCGGTTTCCTCCCACAAGTCCCGAAAGACGTGCTGTTAGGTAATTTGGGCATTCTGTATTCTCCCTCTGTGTACCCGAACAGGCGCTGGAATGTGGCGACAAGGGGCTTTTCACAGTGACCTCATTGCAGTGTTAATGTAAGCCTACTTGTGACACTAATAAAGATTATTATTATTATGTGAGGGCAGCACGGTGATGCAGTGGTTAGCACTGGGACTACGGCGCTGAGGACCCGGGTTCGAATCCCGGCCCTGGGTCACTGTCCGTGTGGAGTTTGCACATTTCACCTGTGTCGGCGTGGGTTTCACCCCCACAATCCAAAGATGTGCAGGTTAGGTGGATTGGTCATGCTAAATTGTCCCTTAATTGGAAAAAGAAATAATTGGGTACTCCAAATTTATTTTTAAAAAATATCTTACTGGCTTTTGTTTCGGTGCAACATCGTGGGCCGAAGGGCCTGTACTGCGCTGTATTGTTCTATGTTCTATGTTCTATGTTCTATGTGGATGGCTTTTGAGTGTGCCAAATATCTTAGCTAGCTTTTACCAGTTTCAGTCTTTGGTCGTTTCTTCAACAGTGATTAATTAAAAGCCCAAACTTATTTTCTCTATCTTACCTATTTTTCATTCTTCTCTCTTCAATACTGAAGAGCCTGTGGTTTCATGGTCTTTTCTCCTAACTTAGCCCTTTGGCCTCTCATCAATGTTGCAGCTTCTCTGTACACTGTTCCCAGACCTTGGTGATCAGAGCTAAATACAAAGGAAAGGGTTGATGAGGGCACTCTAATTTCAGCATGGTAAACCTAGACGTAGGTCCAAAAGGCCTTTGCTAAGGTGCCTCACGGGAGACTGCAGAGTAAAATAAGGGCCCATGGTATTCGAGGCAAGGTACTAACATGGATTGACGATTGGCTGTCAGGCAGAAGGCAGAGAGTTGGGATAAAAGGTTCTTTTTCGGAATGGCAACCGGTGACGAGTGGTGTCCCGCAGGGTTCAGTGTTGGGGCCACAGCTGTTCTCTTTATATATTAACGATCTAGATGACGGGACTGGGGGCATTCTGGCTAAGTTTGCCGATGATACAAAGATAGGTGGAGGGGCAGGTAGTATGGAGGAGGTGGGGAGGCTGCAGAAAGATTTAGACAGTTTAGGAGAGTGGTCCAAGAAATGGCTGATGAAATTCAACGTGGGCAAGTGTGAGGTCTTGCACTTTGGAAAAAAGAATAGAGGCATGGACTATTTTCTAAACGGTGACAAAATTCATAATGCTGAAGTGCAAAGGGACTTGGGAGTCCTAGTCCAGGATTCTCTAAAGGTAAACTTGCAGGTTGAGTCCGTAATTAAGAAAGCAAATGCAATGTTGTCATTTATCTCAAGGGGCTTGGAATATAAAAGCAAGGATGTACTTCTGAAGCTTTATAAAGCATTAGTTAGGTCCCATTTAGAATACTGTGAGCAATTTTGGGCCCCACACCTCAGGAAGGACATACTGGCACTGGAGCGGGTCCAGCGGAGATTCACACGGATGATCCCAGGAATGGTAGGCCTAACATATGATGAACGTCTGAGGATCCTGGGATTATATTCATTGGAGTTTAGGAGGTTGAGGGGAGATCTAATAGAAACTTACAAGATAATGAATGGCTTAGATAGGGTGGACGTAGGGAAGTTGTTTCCATTAGCAGGGGAGACTAGGACCCGGGAGCACAGCCTTAGAATAAAAGGGAGTCACTTTAGAACAGAGATGAGGAGAAATTCCTTCAGCCAGAGAGTGGTGGGTCTGTGGAATTCATTGCCACAGAGGGCGGTGGAGGCCGGGACGTTGAGTGTCTTTGAGACAGAAGTTGATAAATTCTTGATTTCTCGAGGAATTAAGGGCTATGGAGAGAGAGCGGGTAAATGGAGTTGAAATCAGCCATGATTGAATGGTGGAGTGGACTCGATGGGCCGAATGGCCTTACATCCGCTCCTATGTCTTATGGTCTTATGATCTTATGGTATACACCGCCACACACATGCATAAATCAGACAATAAGGATATGGATGTTTCAGGTTGCAATTAAGTGTTCTGAACGTTGCTATTGTCTGTTAAACACTAACATTGCTCACTGATGCTGCATTGCTGCAAAATCAGCTAGTTGGGTCTGGAGAACATTATTTTAATAAACATCTCCGTGGGGCAGCACAGTGGTACAGTGGTTAGCACTGCTGCCTCACAGCGCCAAGGTCCTGGGTTCGATCCCGGCCCTGGGTCACTGTCCGTGTGGAATTTGCACATTCTTCACGTGCTTGTGTGGGTTTCACCCCTACAACCCAAAGATGTGTAGGGTCGGTGGATTGGCTACGCTAAATTGCCCCTTAATTGGGAAAAATGAAGTGGGTACTCTAAATTTATTTTTTAAAATAAAGAAACATCTCCGCAATTTAATCTGAGCAATTTAATCAGCAGAAGATTAAAGATGGAGAGATTTAAGAACACTGATATGGAAATGTCAACCGTGTGTGGACCAAAAGTTTAACCCAACCAACTGATTTTTGGAAATGACCAGAATAGACAACAATTAAAAAGGCCCAGTGGTAAGAGACAGCCTAGAACGGATTCAATTATGGAATGGATAAATTCAGTCACAAGCACTTTTGCTTTATCCTGCCATGTGTCTGACTCCTCACTAACGATAAATTTATTTCCAGAGGAAATTTGGCCACTTAATATAGTCACAAGAGCTGCACAATTCTGTGTACATTAGCTGATTTGGGCCACATTAAGAATGCCATTACAAAAACAATGTTGAATTTGCCATTAATTCTGATCTGCCCTGAATTGATGACTGTCATTTGAACAGAGTGTTTGGTTCATTCCTTTAATGAAAAATTAAATGAAGAGCAGGTTTTTTTGATGAGTTACTTAGTGGCAGCACCTTAAACCAGTCCCCTCCATCACTCTTTAAATGAAAGTCTGTTGATTGTAATGTGTCTATTGAATTAATGGTTGGAGGCAGCGGAACATTTTTGTATAGAATTGCAACAAAACAAGATGCCTCATCAAAGAAGGAATGACTGGACCTGGTTAGATAGCACTGCAAATATAGCCCGAAGCCAGGAAATTAATCATTCCTGGAATACAGAACAACATTAGTGGACAGATTTGATATTCATGTACAACAGGCAAAGAACCAATGATAATGTCCAATTACAAAACATATATGCATGCACACACACAGTCTTGCACTCACACATGTGCACAACAGAAACAAACACACTCTCTTACACTCATACACACATACCCTCTCACACTCACACATGCACACACATATACACATACAGACCACACACACACACACACACACACACTGTCTCACGCTCATACACAAAGCGCACAAAAAACAAACACAGACATACAAACAAATACACAGGCCACACACACAGGCCATACATACACAATCACACACAGGACAAACACACAACCCTTGATTTCTTGCATTTCTTCTCATTCTTCCGCATCCAACTGTGCCTCTCAGTGATGTGACATTAAACTGAGACCCCATGTACCATTCTCAAGTGAGTGTAGAAAATCCCAGGACATAATTTGAAAGAAGGACAGTGGAGTTTTCTCCTGCTACCTGGTCAATATTTATTCCTCAACAGGTAATCTGGTCACAAACGCATTGTTATTTGTGGGATCTTGCTGTGTGCAAATTAGATGCCGTGTTTCTTACTTTACAACAGTGGATACAGCTCCACCGGCTGCAGGCACTTTGGGACATCCTGAGATTATGAAGGATGTTGAATAAACATCAGTTCTCTCTTTTATTCATGAACTGTGTCTCTCAGCATGAATAACCTCTCAAGTTTCAGTCCTCTTGGAAAAGGCCAGTTCTGCTTCGCAAAGCCAAAGCAGTATGAAGCAAACTATCTCCACATCCACAGAATTTGATTTTGCTCTTTTTTGGCATACCAGTAAAAACATTATTTTTGATGAAAGGAACATTCGCTAACATGGAAATTCATGTTGCTGATATATAAACGAGACGTCCAATTAAGGCAGCTTCATCCTCCAGTGACTCTTAAACTGGCAGTGGAGTGCACTCTTTTGTGGAGAACCAAATATTTTGTCCAGGTGACCAGGTTTCTAAGTAAACCTTGCTCAATGACAACAGGGAACTTCATTTGAGATGAAAAATAGACAATTAGCATTTCTGATTCTGAATACTGAAGTGGATCTGCAAATCCAAAGGGTTAACTGAGGGGAGCAAAGCTTCATGTATTCAATCGTCTCCAAGAGCTAAGAATCAGAGAGCAGTGGGACCAATGCGCATTTGAGCTGTTTCATTTCTTGGGCAATACCTGGACAGACCTGGGTAATTTTCCACATTGCCGGGTTGATGCTGTAGCTGTATTGGAATAGCCAAGCTGTTGCAGTGCATACAACACTGGCATCTACCCGGCAATGTGGAAAATTGCCCACATGTGCCCTGTACACAAAAAGCAGGAACAATCCAACCCGGTCAATTGCCGCCCAATCAGTCTACTCTCAATCATTAGTAAAATTAAGGAAGGGGTCATCAACAGTGCTATCAAATGGCACTTTCTTAGCAGTAACCTGCTCACTGACACTCAGTTTGTGTTCCACCAGGGTCACTCAGCTCCTGATCCTGACTTCATTACAGCCTAGGTTCAAACTTGAACTCCAGAGCTGAGGTGAGAGTGACTGCCCTTGGAGTGTGATGGAATACTCCCCACTTGTCTGGATGAGTGCAGTCCCAATAACATTGAAAAAACCCGACACCATCCAAGACAAGTAAGCCGGCTTGATTGACACCCCCTCCACAAAAATACTCTTTACAGCAAAGAAACCAACCTTTAAGCCCAGTTGGTCTATACCAGTGTTTGTGCCCCACACAAGCCTCCTCCCATCCTTATTTCATCTATGCCTATCAGTTTATCCTTCTATCTCTTTCGTCCTTGGGTACTTGTTCAATTCCCCTTAAATGCATTGATTAATTGGTTTTTTTTGGCACCAGTATTGGGGAAAGTGGGAGCTGTACTTTTGGGACAGTCTTCACCTGAACCATGCTGGGACTGGTGTTCTCGTGAATTGTCGAGAAAGCTTTCAACTAAATCGTAGAGATGCGGGGTCAAGTGAGACAAGATGTGATAAATTAAAGAAAGAGGTTAAGGCAAGACAGCAAGGTGCAATAAGGGAATTGATGATCTGAGTGTCAGGAAGGGGCAGAGCATATAAACTTAAAAAAGAGTGGCAGTAGATAAGGCTATGGATTGTGAAAATAATAACCAGCCAGAGTTAAAGCACTTTATCTAAACGCACACAGCATTCACAACAAGATGGATTAACTGACGGCACAAATAGAAGTAAATGGGCGTGGTCTAATTTCTATTACAAAGACAAGGCTAGAGGATGATCAAGAACAGGGATTGAATGTTCAAAGGTATTTGATATTTAGGAAGGATAATCAAAAGGAGAAAGCTTGTGGGGTAGCGCTGTTAACAAATGATAAGACCATCATATTAGTGAGAGAGGATCTTAGATCAGAACATCAAGATGTAAAGTCAGTTTGGTTGGAGCTAAGAATCAACAAAGGCAACAAATATTGGATGGTGTTATTAATAGGCTACCAAACAGTAGTGGCAATATAGGGAACAGCATAAATGAGGAAATTAGAAGTGCATGCAACAAGTGTCATGCAGCAATCATGGGGGAATTAAATCTACATATAGACTGGGCAAACCTAATTAACATGAATGCTGTGGAGGACAAATTCCTGGAAAGTATATGGAATGGTTTCTTGAATAGCATGCTGAGAACAGAGAACATATAGAGATCCAGTTTACATCCAGTATTGTCCAAATTAATATCTTATTGGAAAATAATTTTTAGGGAAGAGTGTTCCCGTTCCAGCCTCCCCGAACAGGCGCCAGAATGTGGTGACTAGAGGCTTTTCACAGTAACTTCATTTGAAGCCTACTTGTGACAATAAGCGATTTTCATTTTCATTTTTTCATTTTCATAATATGTTGTAATTTTTGCATTAACTTCGAAAGCGACATAGTTTAATCCAGAACTAGTGTCTTAAATCTAAACAAAGGAAACTAGGAAGGTATGAAGAGAACATTGTCTGTGGTAGATTGGGAAACTACATGAAAAGTTATGACATTAGACAGAACGACAACGGAAGGATGTACATCCATAGGGGAGTACAGTAATGGTTCACTATGGGGTTTAACAACATTTTGTTCCACTAATTTCTCGAATACTTACTAAATTCTTTCAATCCCCATTCTCACCAGTCTCTTGATTCTTTCATATTCCACGCATGTTGAGCTTTATTGAAAGAGGGTTTGAATACAGGAGTAAAAGAAGTCTTGCTGCAATTCTATAGAGCTTCTGTAAGGCCCCACTTGGTGTATTAAAGGGCAGCACGGTGGCGCAGTGTGATGGCCTTGCTGCGTCAGGGCGCCGGGGTCTCAGGTTCGATCCCGGCTCTGGGTCACTGTCCATGTGGAGTTTGCACATTCTCCCCTGTTTACTTGGGTTTCGCCCCCACAACCCAAAGATGTTCAGGCTAGGTGGATTGACCATGCATATTTGCTCCTTAATTTAATTGTAAAAAATACTTGGGAGTATTGCGTACAGTCTTGGTCTCCTTAGTTAAGGAAGGATATATTCGCCATAGAGAGGGTGCAGCAAAGATTCACCAGACTAATCCCTGGGATAAAAGGATTGTCCTATGAGAAGAGATTGAGGAGACTGAGCCTACATATCCTGGAGTTAAGAATGAGAAGTGGTCTAATTGAACCATACACAATTCTTACATGGCTCACAAGGGTAGATACAGGAATTTTGTTTCCCCTATTGGGGTGTCGAATCAGGGCTCAGAATAAGAGGAAGGCCATTAAAAATGTCAATATAGATTTATTGTCATATGTACTGAGGTACAGTGAAAAGTATTGTTCTGCCTACAGTCCAGATTACAGAGAGAGATTCATACATCTTCTGGCTGTGACTGCAGCTATCCAGCTCTGAAAATGAAATTAAAACACACCCTGCAGAAAACAGCCTAAAACAAAAGTAAAAAGCTGGCAGACAGCCCAGCTCCACCCACAATCTGACATCACTGAGAAACACCCATTTCTTAAAGGTACATTTCTTAAACACCCATTTCTTAAAGGTACTCTCACATGACACCTTCCCCCAAGAAAAAAAATAAACCATCAACTTCACGATGGTTTCATTTTTCACCTTTTCACTATCCTTTAACAAATGCATAAACATACATTTTTGTTTCAAAAAACAACACACGCAAACAGGTATAATAATATAGTCCATTTTTTTTCGTTCTTCTTCCTCCAAGTGAAATCCTTCTCGATTGACAGTCTCTTTGAACAAGAAGGTCCTTGTACGATCCATTCATTTCTCTACGCCTCGGCATTTCTCTTTAAAGTCAGATACTTTAGTTCAATCTGATCACAGAGTTCCTTGTAATTCTTCAACACAGGAGCATTGGTTATCACAGCTTTCAGTTAGTCAAATGCCTGTTGAAAGTCTGCTGTCCACCGAAACTTTCGACGTGTCTTCAGCAAGTCCATCAGTGGAGCAAGCAGGCTACAAAAGCTTTTCACAAATGTTCGATCAAATCCACTCATGCCAAGAAATCACATTATTCCCCTTTGTCTTGAGGGTATCGGAAACTCCACAATGAAAGTAATTTGGGTTTTTCCAAATTCACTTTTGGCTAGGTTTATCACCAAACCCGCCTCCTGAAGTCGATCGAAAAACTCCATCAGATGTTTTAAATGTTCTTTCCATGTCTGGCTGAAAATTACCAGATCGTCGATGTATACCGCACAATTGGGTATCCTGAAACGACTTTGCTAGTTAACTGTTGAAATGTGGTTGGGGCGTTTTTCATGCCAAATGGCATAACTTTGAATTGGTATATACCATCTGAAGTCACAAAAGCTGAAACCTCCTTTGCCCTTTCGGATAAAGGTACCTGCCAGTAACCTTTAAGTAAATCCAGTTTAGAAATAAAAGCTGATTGTCCCACGTTCTCAATGCAATCTTCCAAACGTGGGATAGGATAAGAGTCCATCCTTGTAACTGCATTAACCTTGCTATAGTCCACACATGACTGTTGGGTACTGTCTGGTTTAGGTGCAATCACAATGGGTGAGCTCCATTGGCTGCAACCCACTTCAATTATGTCATTTTTAAGCATACTCTCAATCTCTTTGTTAACCTGTGCCAATTTTAAAGGGTTAAGTCTATCTGGATGTTGTTTGATTGGAACAGCATTTCCCACATCTACATCATGTATAACCATTTAGTACTTCCCAATTTAGCTCAACAAATATGCCCATGTGATATCAATAACTCTTTCAGGTCAGTCCGTTTTTCCTCTGGAAGGTAACTCAACAATTTATCCCAATTTTTAAGAACATCCTCATTTTCCAATTTAATTTGAGGTATGTCAAATTCACAGTCATCTGGATTTGATTCGTCACTTTGAGTTAGCATCATTAAAACCTCCTCCTTTTTCTCTCCTTCCCTTTCAAAGTGCCTTTTAAGCATATTCACATGACACACTCGGTAAGTCTTCCTTCTATCTGGTGTTTTTACCACATAATTCGCCTCACTTAATTTCCTTTCAATTTGATAAGGTCCACAAAACCTTGTTTTTAAAGGTTCACCTACCACTGGTAACAACACTAAAACTTTATCTCTACTGGCAAAACTACAAACTTTGGATTTCTTGTCCGCTACCCACTTCATCACATTTTGTGCAACTTTTAAATGTTGTCTAGCCAATTCACCTGCTGTATTTAATCGTTCCATAAAATTTGACACGCAATCCAATAGTGTAATTTCCGATTTGTCACTCACCAATTTTTCCTTAATCAATTTAAGTGGTCCTCTTACATCATGACCAAAAATTAGTTCAAAAGGACTGAATTTGGTTGACTCATTAGGTGCATCCCTAATTGCAAACAGTATGAATGGAATTCCTTTATCCCAATCCTCTGGATAATCATGACAATAAGCCCTCAACATTATCTTTAATGTCTGATGCCACCTTTCTAATGCTCCCTGCGATTCTGGATGGTACGCAGTTGATTTAAATTATTTTATTCCTAAGCTATCCATAACTTCTTTGAATAACCTGGAGGTAAAATTTGATCCTTGATCCGATTGTATTTCTGTGGGTAGTCCATATCTAGTAAAGACTTTAAGTAACTCCTTCACAATCTTTTTAGCTGTAATATTACGTACTGGAATGGCCTCTGGAAACCTAGTAGACACATCCATTATTGTCAAAAGATATTGATTTCCACTTTTCGTTTTCAGAAGCGGTCCAACACAATCAATTAGGACCCTTGTAAAAGCTTCCTCAATTGCTGGAATGGGAATTAAGGGTGCTGGTTTTATCACAGCTTGAGGATTGCCTGTCACTTGACATGTGTGACATGATCAACAAAATTTAACTACATCTTTATGTAGTCCAGGCCAATAAAAATGTTTCTGGATTTAACTTGAGTTTTCCTTATTCCCAAATGACCTCCCACTGGTACATCATGTGCAACTCGCAACACCTCCTTTCTATATCCTAAGGGCTATACTACTTGATGAACTTCTGCCCACTTTTCATCCGCCTGCATATGTAAAGGTCTCCATTTTCTCATCAAGACATCACTTTTACGGGAATAACACTCTGGTATACATGCAGATTCCTCTTCCATGTATGCTTTCTGATACATCCGTTTTATTTCTACATCTTGTTGTTGTAATGCTGCCAATTTTCCTGACCCAAAAATATCCGCCTCATGCTCCCCCTGTTCTTGTTCTTTTTCAACCATCTGATCAAAAATCATTTCTGATAATTGCACTTCAACTTCATCTTCACTCTTTGATTTCTCCTCTTGTCATAACCTGTGACTTTGCGACCTTGTTACTGCACAATCTGGAAAAATCCCAGGATATTCATCCTTCAACACTTCAGTTGTCTGATTTTCCACTGGCTTATCAACCACAGTAGACATCACTCCCACCTGCGATCCAGCTATATCATTACCCAAGATAAACTTTATTCCTGGACAAGATAGTCTCTCTGTTACTCCACCACCACTTCACGACTCTGACGGGACTTTCCAACCTTACCTTATATAATTGAACACTACTCCTCTCACCTTGAATTCCACATATTATCACCTTTTCTGGCAACATTCTTCCCAAACTACATAACTCCTCATCTCTCACCATTAAAGATCGACTAGAGATTGTATCTCTTAGAATTGTGACTTCTTTACCTGCTCCTCCTGATACACATGAGTAAACTTTACCCACACAAGTAAATTCTTTAAAGAGACCTGGCACCTTCTTATAAATTACCTCTTGATCAGGCTGTACAATTTTTTGCCCCTCCTTCGCTTCACTCGGGCTTTCCTTCACCACTTTAACAAACCCCATTGTCTTATCCTGTTCTACCACATCAGCCTTCCCAGTGCTTTTCTTCAACCACCAACATTGTGTCTTTACATGGCCGAGTTTATTACAGTGAAAACTTGAAACTTTTCATGTCTCTTCCACCCTCCTGGATTTCTTTTTTAATCTGAGGTACACTCTCCTTATTATCTCCCATCAGATCACCTTTACCTTTACCACTTGAGTATTTCTCATGTCCCCAGTTTCTATCCCTCTCAATCTGAAACTGATGTTGGAAACCAAACTTTGATTTATGAACTAATTCATAATCATCTGCCATTTCTGCTGCTAATCTCACAGTTTTAACCCTCTGTTCTTCCACATGAGTTCTCACTACAGCAGGAATTGAATTTTTAAATTCCTCCAAAAGTATAATTTCTCTCAGAGCTTCATACATTTGGTCTATTTTCAAAGCCGTTATCCACCTATCAAAATCACTCTGTTTGATCCTTTCAAACTCCATGTTTGTTTGACTAAATTATTTCCTTAAATTTCTAAACGTTTGTCTGTAGGCTTCAGGCATGATTCATAAGCACCTAAGATGGATTTTGTCACCTCCTCATACGTCTCAGATACCTCCTCCGGTAGTGATGCACACACTTCAATCGCCCTACCTTCCAGCTTTGTTTGAATCAGTAAAACCCACATCTCCTGTGGCCATTTCATTTGTTTAGCCACCTTCTCAAATAAAATGAAAAAGGCTTCCACCTCCTTCTCGTCAAACCTTGGCAATGCTTGGACATATTTAAATAGATCCGCACCAAGCCTTCGATTGTGATGCTCTTTCTCACTATCCTCATCACTATCATCCAACTGTATGTTTCCCTTTACGTCTGCCAATTTTAACTGACTGTCATGTTTCATGCCCATTTTCTGAAGTTCAAACTCTCTTACTTTATCTTTTTTCCCTGACCTCTATCTCCCTTTCTCTTTCTTTTTGTTCTGCTCGGGCTATTCTTTCTTTTCTTCTTTCTGCTCTCTCTCTTTCTTTTTCCTCTCTCTCTCTTACATATTCAAGCTGCTTTAATTCTTTCTCATGTTCTATTTGTATAAGTTGTAACTGATTTCCAATGAGTCAAACTGTATCTCAGGCAACTTTAAATGCTTAGCCACTGCCATAATTACCTCACCTTTTCACATTTTGTCAGGTAATGTTAACTGCAATGTTTTTGCCAAATCTAACAGTCTGCTTTTAGTCTCTGTCCATAAGGTACTCTGTGTGACCGTCTCCACCCCCAAAAACTTCAGAGCCTCTGAAAGAGCCATTGTCCATAACACACTCCCTACTTCACCTGAAATACCACACCTGAAAAGCAACCAAAATATGCTCACCCCTCACTGTCTTTAAGTTCGCTAAGCCAATCCACTAGATAGACTTTTATCCCGGATGAGCCCGCAATTTGTTATGGGCCAGGGTTTAGAGAACCCCAAAGTGTAGCATGGAGTTCACCTGACCCACAAATGGAAAAGCATTTTTTAAAGCAAAACAATGTTTATTCTATGAACTCAAGTTAACCTTTTTAAAACATACAGTGGACATCTTAGCAACCATTAATTCAAATACAACCACCAAAGACTACAACACTAAGTAATCCTTTAAGCTTTCCTTTTTAACATCCAACGACTTAAAACACCTTTTACCAGAAGCACATCAGGTTAAAGTCACTACTGTTATTAGTTTTAAATCACCAGGATCGATTTGCAGTCTTTAGATTACAGAGAGAGATTCATACACCTTCTGGCTGTGACTGCAGCTATCCAGTTCTGAAATCGAAACTAAAACACACCCTGCAGGAAACAGCCTAAAACGAAAGCAAAGAGCTGACAGACAGCCCAGCTCAACCCACACTCTGACATCACTGATAAACACCCATGAAAACTAACTTGTCTGGGGACTGGGAAAACGAGCTGTGTTCCAGAAGCCAGTGTCGAGAGTAGTGAGGTACTGAGGATGGTATCAAGGTCGCAGGAGTGTACCGGCAGACTGAAAGGTGGGTTGAAGTGTGTCTACCTCAATGTAAGGAGTATCCAGAATAAGACAGGTGAACTTGCAGCGTGGATTGGTACTTGGGACTACGATGTTGTGGCCATTACGGAGACATGGTTAGAACAGGGACAGGAATGTTTGTTGGAAGTTCCGGGGTGTAGATGTTTCAGTAAGAGTATGGAAAGTGGTAAAAGAGGTGGAGGAGTAGCATTGTTAATCAAGGATAGTTTAACGGCTGCAGAAAGGCAGTTTGAAGGGGATCTGCCTACTGAGGTAATATGGGCCGAAGTTAGAAATAGGAAAGGAGCGGTCACATTGTTTGGAGTTTTCTCGGCACAACATCGTGGGCCGAAGGGCCTGTTCTGTGCTGTATTTTCTATGTTCTATGTTCTATAGGCCCCCAAATAGTAATAGAGATGTGGAAGAAGAAATTGCAAAACAGATTATGGATAGGTGTGGAGGTCTCAGGGTAGTTGTCATGGGTGACTTTAACTTTCCAAATATTGATTGGAACCTCTATAGGTCGAACAGTTTGGATGCGGCAGTTTTTGTACAGTGTGTGCAGGAGGGTTTCCTGACACAATATGTGGATTGGCCGACAAGAGTGGGGGCCACATTGGATTTGGTACTGGGTAATGAACCGGGCCAAGTGTTAGGATTTGTTTGTGAGAGAGCACTTTGGAGATAGTGACCGCAATTCGGTGTCTTTCACTATTGCAACGCAGAGGGATAGGGCCATATGGCAGGCAAGATTTATAATTGGGGGAGGGATAATTATGATGCAATTAGGCAAGAATTAGGGAGCATAAGATGGGAACAGAAACTGTCAGGGAAAGACACAAATGAAAAATGGAGCTTGTTCAAGGAACAAATGCTGCGTGTCCTTGATAGGCATGTCCCTGTCAGGCAGGGAGGAAATGGCCGTGTGAGGGAACCTGGTTCACAAAAGAGGTTGCATATCTTGTCAAGAGGAAAAAGGAAGAGTATTTAAGGATGAGAAAACAAGGTTCAGTTGGGTCGCTTGAGGGTTAACAAGGTAGCAAGGAATGAGCTGAAAAAAGGGCTTAAGAGAGCTAGGAGGGGGCATGAGAAATCTTTGGCAGGTCGGATCAAGGAAAACCCCAAGGCTTTTTACTCTTATGTGAGAAATAAAAGAATGACCAGGGTGAGGGTAGGGACGGTCAAGGACAGTAGTGGGAACTTGTGCATGGAGTCAGAAGAAATAGGAGAGACATTGAATGAATACTTTTCTTCAGTGTTCACAAAGGAGACATGGGGCCATGTTTTTGACGATGAGAGTGTGATTCAGGTGGATAGGCTGGAGGAAGTAGATGTTCTGAGGAAGGATGTATTAGCAATTTTGAAAAACCTGAGGGTCGACAAGTCCCATGGGCCAGATGGGATATACCCAAGGATTCTTTGGGAGGCAAGGGATGATATTGCAGAGACTTTGGCTTTGATCTTTGGGTCTTCGCTGCCCACGGGGATAGTGCCAGAGGACTGGAGAGTGGCGAATGTTGTTCCTCTGTTCAAGAAAGGGAATAGGAATGACCCTGGTAATTATAGGCCAGTTAGTCTTACTTCGGTGGTCGGGAAGATAATGGAAAAGGTCCTGAAGGATAGGATTTATGACCATTTGGAAAGATGCAGCTTAATCCTGGATAGTCAACACAGATTTGTGAAGGGTAGGTCTTGCCTCACAAATTTGATTGAATTCTTTGAGGAGATAACTAAGTGTGTAGATGAAGGTAGAGCAGTTAATGTCGTATACATGGATTTTAGTAAGGCGTTTGATAAGGTTCCCCATGGTCGGCTCATGAAGAAAGTAAGGAGGTGTGGGATAGAGGGAAATTTGGCCAATTGGATAAGTAACTGTCTATCACATAGAAGACAGAGGGTGGTGGTGGATGGAAAATTTTCAGACTGGAGACCAGTTACTAGCGGTGTACCACAGGGATCAGTGCTGGGTCCTCTGCTATTTGTGATTTTTATCAATGACTTAAAGTAGGGGACTGAAGGGTGGGTCAGTAAATTTGCTGATGATACCAAGAGTGGTGGAGTAGTGGATGAGGTGGAGGGCTGTTGTAGGCTGCAAAGAGACATTGATAGGATGCAGAGCTGGGCCAAAAAATGGCAAATGGAGTTTAACCCTGATAAGGGCCAGGTGATTCATTTTGGTAGAAAAAATTTGAATGCGGATTACAGGGTCAACGGCAGGGTTCTGAGGAATGTGGAGGAACAGAGAGATCTTGGGGTTCATGTCCACAGATCTCAGAAGGTTGCCACTCAAGCGGATAGAGCTGTGAAGAAGGCTTATAGTGTGTTAGCGTTTATTAACAGGCGGCTTGAGTTTAAGAGCCGTGGGGTTATGCTGCAACTATACATGACCCTGGTGAGACCACATTTGGAATATTGTGTGCAGCTCTGGTCACCTCATTATAGGAAGGATGTGGAAGCATTGGAAAGGGTGCAAAGGAGATTTACCAGGATGCTGCCTGGTTTGCAGGATAGGTCTTATGAGGAAAGGTTTTCTCTTTGGAGCAGAGGAGGATGAGAGGCAACTTAATAGAGGTTTATAAGATAATGAGAGGGATAGATAGAGTGGACGTTCAGAGACTATTTCCTCGGGTGGATGTAGCTGTTACAAGGGGGCATAACTATAAGATTCAGGGTGGGAGATATAGGAGGGATGTCCGAGGTAGGTTCTTTACTCAGAGAGTGGTTAGGGTGCGGAATGGACTGCCTGCTGTGATTGTGGAGTCGGACACTTTAGGAACTTTCAAGCGGTTATTAGATAGGCACATGGAGCACTCCAGAATGACAGGAAGTGGGATAGCTTGATCTTTGTTTCGGACAATGCTCGGCACAACATCGAGGACCGAAGGGCCTGTTCAGTGCTGTACTGTTCTATGTTCTTAAAGGTACATTTCTTAAACACCCATTTCTTAAAGGTGCTCTCACATGACAGTGTAGACAGAGTCAATAGATGGGAGGCGGTTTCGCGTGATAGACTGGGCTGGATTCACGGCTCTCTGTATTTTCTTATGGTCTTGGGTCGAGCATTTGCCATACCAGACTGTGCTGCAGCCAGATAGGGTGCTTTCTATGTTGCATTTGTAGAAATTGGTAAGCGTCACTGTGGACATGCCAAATTTCCTTAGTATCCTGAGGAGGTATAGGCGCTGTTGTGCTTTCATGGTTGTAGCTTCAACGTGGGTGGATAAGGACAGACTGTTGGTAATGTGTACACATGTGGAGGAATTTCCTCAATTATAAGATCATGAATCTTCAGAATTTTCTACTCAAGAAGGCTATGGAGGCGTAGTCATATGCATAGAGCAGCTGAACTCCAGAGCTGAGGTGAGAGTGACGGCCTTGGACATCAAGACATTTGAACAAGCTTGGCATCAAGGAGCGCTAGCAAGACTGAAATCAATCAGGAGGAAAGCTCGCCACTGCTTGGAGTCGTACCTGGCACAAAGGAAGATTGTTGTGATGATTGGACGTCAATCATCTCAGCTACAGGACACCACTGCAGGAGTTCTTCAGGATAGTGTCGTAGGCCCAACCATCTTCAGCTGCTTCATCAATGATCTTCCTTCCCTCATAAGGTCAGAAGTGGGGATGCTCGCTGATGACTGCACAATGTTCAGCATTATTTGCAACTCATCAGATAATTATGCAGTCCATGTCCAAACGCAGCAAGACCTGGACAATAACACGCTTGGGTTGACAATTGGCAAGTAACATTCATGCCACACAAGTGCCAGGCAATCACCATTTCCAACAAGAGAGAATCTAACCATTGCCCATGACATTCAATGACATTATCATCACTAAATCCCCAATTTGAACATCCTGGGCATTACCATTGACCAGAAATTGAAGTGAACCAGTCTTATAAATACTGTGGCTACAAGAACAGCTCAAAGGCTGGGGATCCTTCAGCGAGTAACTCACCTTGCCTGGATGAGCGCAGCTCCAACAACACTCAAGAAGCTCAATACCATCCATGACAAAGCTGCCCACTTGATTGTTACCCTTTCGAAAAACAGTCAGTCCTTCCACCTTCAATGAACAGTGGCGGCCATATGTACCATCTACAGGGTGCACTGCAGGAACTCACCTGAGGCAGCACCTTCCAAATCCACGACCACTGCCATCTGGAAGTACAAGGACAGCAGATCGTTGGGAACACCACCACCTGGAGGTTATCCTCCAAGTCACTCACCATCCTGGCTTGGAAATATATCACTGATCTTACACTGAAACTGGGTCAAAATCCTGGAACTCCATCCCTAACAGCACTGTGGGTGCACCTAGACCTCGGTGACTGCAGAGGTTCAAGAAGGCTGTCACCACCACCTTCTCAATGGCTAATACTAATGGGCAATACATTTCGGCAAAGCCAGTGAAGCCCAGATCCTGTGAATGAATTTTTTTTAAACGCTCAGGACATGGATCAATTGATTTCTAATTATTCAAGATATCAAGGTGTATGGAGATAGTGTGATATAACAGCATTGAGGTAGGAGAGCAGCCATAATTTAGTTGAATGGCAGAGCAGGCTTGAGGGGCCGAACGGCCTTCGCCTGCTCCAATTTACCATGTCCCTAATCCCCCAACTGTCCTTGTGATAGTGAGTTCTACATTCTCATCACTCACTTGCTAAAGAAGTTAAAGACATGATGAGAGTTTAGGGTATTTAACTGAGCTATTGCCTCTCTTTCAATCATTTTGATGAAGTTCCTGTAAACGTGAAGCTGTGTCCCGCAAAATCTACAGTGTCTCAGATTGCTGCTGGTGTCATACCATCAGCGTTCACAGCAATGCAAATTGTTATGCTCTTCTGCACTGTTCTTTCATTCTAAGTTACTCCAGGAGATGTGAATACCCAGACATCACTCTACAGTTCATTTGAGACGCCAAATTGAGTTATCGTGCTGTGTATATTCAAGTTACTTTTAACAAGAACACACGGGATAGTCCAATTCTCTTCCCTTTGAAATGAAATGAAATGAAAATCACTTATTGTCACAAGTAGGCTTCAATGAAGTTGCTGTGAAAAGCCCCTAGTCGCCACATTCCGGCGCCTGTTCGGGGAGGCTGGTACGGGAATTGTACCGTGCTGCTGGCCTGCCTTGGTCTGCTTTAAAAGCCAGCGATTTAGCGCTGTGCTAAACCAGCCCCTGAAGATGTACTCTGCTCCTTTAGCAGTGAATGTAGAAAGTCTTGTGGATCAACTTCAGCCCAAGCTTTCAAGTCCTGTTGCTGGGAGCAATTCCTCGTGATTCAATCTAGCTCCCAATTTCCATGGCAGAAATTAAAGGGCTTCACTTTTTCCCTCAAGTCTCAGGGAGTTCCACCTGACCTCCCAAGTCTGTACGGGCTACGACCTATTTGGTGTCATTACAGATGCAGGGTGAACTCGCAGAGGGACTCCGAATGTCAACAAGAAACTTGCTAGGGGCAGCACGGTGGTGCAGTGGGTTAGCCCTGTTGCCTCATGGTGCCGAGGCCCCAGGTTCGATCCCGGCTCTGCATTACATCCTCTGTGGAGTTTGCACATTCTCCCTGTGTTTGCATGGGTTTCGCCCCCACAACCCAAAAAATTGTGCAGGCTAGGTGGATTGGCCATGCTAAATTGCCCCTTAATTTGAAAAATGAATTGGATACACTAAATTTATTTTTAAAAAACAAGAAACTTGCTGCTATCAGATTGGAAAATCCATGTACTTCACTGGGACCAGCACTCTAAAAACATATTTGCGTAAAGCAATATACAAATTGCCAGTTCGATTCCTGAGCTACTTTGATACAGTAGGCATAGCTATGGGGTCTTCCATACAACCCAGCTCTCTAAAATAGCACTCACGGCTAAGTAGCTCTGGGTGGGATCCAGTCAATGGATATTAGGATTTATAAGTGGGACAGGAGGATGAAAGCAGATTCTTTCTAGGACCTCTTGTTATAGACTGCGTAGAGTCGAGTGAAGTGTTTATTGTTTTCATAGGCTTCAAAAGAGAATGTAACTCCAAGGTTCACAGTTTAACTCTGAGGTGTTGGGTGCTCTGAGGTACAGACGAACCAACACGGTTGCGATTGGTACAACGCAGTTTTATTCCAACTAACTATTTATACATCTGACTTGGTACTCAGCACATTGTGACTGTGTGAGTGTCTTGCTAATGAGGTCCTGGCCCTGTGCTGTCTCCAGATGGACTGCCCAGGAAGTATCATGTTTCTTGTCTTACACTGTGTCTGCTCTTGTCTGTGATTGGCTGTCGTGTTATGTGTGCTAATTGGTCCGTTGGTCTGTCTCTCATTATGTCTGTGTTATGATGTATGTTTGAATATCATGACATCCCCCCTATTTTACAAGATTATGTGCCTACGTGGTTATAAATATAAATGTGTTCTGAGTGCAGCTAAAGGTGTGTGTGTGTAATATTTACATCATGTATATGGGGCTTAACTATATACAAGGGGCGATGTCAGGTGTGACATGCTAACGAGGTTGTACCATAACAAAAGAAGAACAGCGTTGAAATTTGGAACGATCAAACGAGGCCTGGAACGATAAAACAGTATGTTACAAAACAGTAGTTGCTAAAGTTTGACATGTGAACAATCTCATAAGTCCAGTCTAGTAGGTGGGCGACGAATTCGGGTTGACCATTAGGGTGGCACTCCATTTATCGCCCAGATTGATGGTGTTGACCCGGTTCGCATCAATGACCGCAACCCGGAAGGCGCCTTGGTCATCTGTGTCGTCGGTTTGGATGTCGTGATGTGGAGGCTGAATGGTCCGCACGTTCCTGCGAGGTTTTCGGAGATGTGGAAGATCAACAGGTTGAGCCGCTCGACAGTAGGCAGCGTAGTGGCCCATCTTGCCACAGCGTAGGCATTGTCGGGTTTTTGCAGGACATTGCCCTTTTAAATGTGCAGCTCCACAGTTGCCGCACGTCATGACGTCATGCCGTTCGTTACGCCACTGAGCATGCGCAGTTCGGTCTTGCATCGGGCGCGCCTGCGCAGCACGTCCCTCAGTGTTGCCGTAGGTTTTGGCATGCACAAACGCGGGAGGCCTTAAAAAGCGTGCAAAACGGCCTCCCTCGTCCGGGCCGTGGGCCGGGAGAAACTCGATTGCCTGGATGCGTTCGGCCTTGTGGGCGGCCTGGCTTGCCGATTCGATCGCGTGGGACCACCTCCGTGCCGATTCGGTCGCCTGAAATTGGGCATAGCGGCTGGTCGCATCCTCATGCAGGACACAGGCTTCAACTGCAGATGCTAAGGTCAGGCCTTTAATTTTTAGAAGCTGCTGGCATAGGCCACTGGAGGCAACGCCAAAAACGATCTGGTCCCGGATCATGGACTCTGAGGTAGTGTCGTAACCGCAGGACTGCGCGAATATACGGAGGTGCGTCAGGAAGGACTGAAAGAGCTCATCCTTACCTTGCAGGCGCTGCTGAAAGACATACCTCTCAAAGCTTTCGTTGACCTCAACGTTGAAGTGCTTGTCGAGCTTGAGGAGGACCGTGTCATACTTAGCTTTGTTCTCGCCTTCCGCGAACACCAAGGAGTTGTATACATCGATGGCGTGCTGACTTGCGGTAATGAGGAGCATGGCAATCTTTGTTTCGTCCGAGGCGCCCTGTTTTTCATTGGCTTGCATGAAGAGTTCGAATCGCTGCTTGAAGAGCTTCCAATTGGTGCCCAGGTTCCCAGCGACTTGCAACGGCTGCGGTTTGTTGCGGGTGTCCATGGCTCAGGATGGCAGATTTGCCAGTAGGTATCGATTCACTCCTGGTATCATGAGGTGTTGGGTGCTCTGAGGTACAGACGAACCAACACGGTTGGGATTGGTACAACGCAGTTTTATTCCAACTAACTATTTATACATCTGACTTGGTACTCAGCACGTTGTGACTGTGTGAGTGTCTTGCTAATGAGGTCCTGGCTCTGTGCTGTCTCCAGATGGACTGCCCAGGAAGTATCGTGTTTCTTGTCTTATACTGTGTCTGCTCTTGTCTGTGATTGGCTGTCGTGTTATGTGCGCTAATTGGTCCGTTGGTCTGTCTATCATTATGTATGTGTTATGATGTATGTTTGAATATCATGACAAACTCAATAATTATACCGCTCAAAATTCAAAGCATTTGGTTCTATTTTAAACAACCAGTTATGTTAAATATACTAAAAGTATAATGAACACAGATATTTATATTTTAAACTAAAGTTGTTAACTCAACTTTTCTTTTTACCCATTTGACAGACACTTCCAAAACCTCAAGTCAGGTACATACTGGAAATTGGAAGAGAAACCACTTGACACTATTTCAAAGGTTCGTATAAAGGGTTGAGATTTGTTGGGTCTTCCGCTTGTTTTCATCAAGGTTGTCCTTTCAACTTTTATTCCTTTCAACTTTTATTCAGCAGCAACGCTTAAATCCTAAAAAAGCAACATTAGGATCTTTGGTAACCTCAGCCTGCTTTACAAGCATGTATGTTTATATCTGGCATTGATTTGAACTTTACAACTGCGATTACGATGTGCAAATCGCAACCTGGAAAGCATGTCTGTTTAAAAATGCCAGAACTTAAGATTCTCATGCTTATTGTGTTGTGAGATTCTGGCTTCAGAAACTGTAACATATCTTCTTCATAGGTCACAAAACTCTAGCTAGAGGAGGTTTGCATTAATAAATGCAGGATTAAGCTCCATGTATTCTGCTTAAGTAATTTATCTTGACCTCTGACCTCAGATAATCAACCCGTTCTCCATCAGCTTACATTTCATGCTTTCGCTGTTCTTGCCCACCGTGTTTATTTTAGATTAAAAAATTTTTAAAATTTGATGTGAGAGCTGGCAGCGCTCGCAAAGCCAAATTTTTTTTTTTCACAATCACTAACTTCCCTCAAGAAAGTGACAGGGAGCCAATAACTTCTCGAGCTGATGTTCATGTGGTATTTTCTGATTGAATGTGACAATTCTGTTTGGGACACCTTTATGCACTCATTAGAAGGAGGATTGAGAATGCACGATAATAAAAGCAAAACCTTGCGGATGCTGAGAATCTGAATTGAAAACAGAAAATGCCAGGCAAGCTCAGCAGGTCTAGCAGCATCTGGAGAAGGGACAAATGGACTCGAAATGTCTGTTTCTCTCTCCACAGATGCTGCCAGACCTGCTGAATTCATCCAGCATTTTCGATTTTTATTTGAGGGCGTAGGAACCATTTGCATGCGGGACTTTTGCAGTCAGCTAAATGAAGAAACATGAGCGGGATTCTCTAAACCCGCGGCAGAGTGTTCACGTCGTCATAAACGTCGTCGCGTTTTACGATGGCGTGAAGGGGCCGCTGCCATGACTAATCCTGGCCCCTACAGGGAGCCAGCATGACACTGGAGCGGTCCGCGCTGCTCCAGCTGCCGATCCCGGCGTGAACTGTGCGCTGCTGGATCCGCACATGCGCAGTGGCCCCGGCGCCAACGCGCGCATGCACAGTGGCCTCCTTCAAAGCACTGGCCCCGAAGCTACATGGCGCAGGGCTACAGGGGCCGGTGCGTAGGTGGCGGCGGCGGGACTCTCTTTTTTTACAGCCGCTCGTCCCATCCGGGCCGGAGAATTGCGGGGGGGGGGGGCGCATAGGACGGCCCTTGACCGGCACTGCGTGATTCTCCGCTCTGCAGAGAATCACGTGCCAGTGTCGGGGCGGCGTGGTCCAGTTTCGGGGATTCTCCGGCCTGGCCCAGGGCTGGGAGAATCCCAGCCCATATACCTTGTGGGTCTGGGTTTGACTGTAAACTCAGCTGTTGCATTCATTCTCACTTTAATCCTTGAATGGCTGAAAGTATTTGGGGTATATGCAGTAAAACTAATCTTCACCAAATGAATACTGATAATCTGCATCATTGGAGATTTCCTAAACTCAAATTGCTCGCACTCAACACAACATGGTTTGCAACTTGACAACTTGTAACTGTATAGATGTGAATCTCCAATTACATAAATTCACCTACATGCTTAAATGATTCTTTTAATCTAAAGCAAGAAAGTCACTGAAATCGATGGGAAAGGAAATAAATGGGAGTAGCAGCTTTCTAAAAGGAATTACTCCAGAACTGAGCACAATAGTTTAATTCCAAGTTTTAATGAATGTTCACAGTAAAGGCTCTTGTTATATATTGCATGTTATCTCTGGATGAGCTTCAGATAAGACAATTAAGAAAAGTGAATCGCCACTGACAGGGAATTGATTAAAATCCGTCCTTTAAAATTGTGGTAAATCTTTCATTATCTGAAGTGAGGGAGTAATTGAAGCTAATTAATAATTGTGACGAGACAGTCAGTCAGATTGTGATTGATAGTCTATGATAGCGCTATTGACAGTTTTTGAACTGAATGCAAATTATTTTATTTAACCAAAGCTTAAACGTATCACAGTGTGGTTTTTTTTAGGAATCTTAGGAATTGCTAACAATTAAAAGTTTCAGGCGAGTGAAGATTTTTCAACATTAATTCGAAGAGATCTTCTCTGCAATGACTGCACAACAGAATGCATTGCCAACCCGAACTATTGTCTCATTGTACATCAATTGGGTAACTTTAGTCTGTTTCCAAGCTCTGTAACAAGCCTTATCAATCAATCCACAGACAGCTAGAATCTGTTCCTGACTGAAATGTAGGCATAATCAATCAGACTGATGAGTCATGTCATCTGAACCTTGTCACAGTCTCTTTTGTGGACACAATTTATCCAACAGGCCACTGGATAAAAATGCACCAGAAATCAATAATTCTTTCTGTGATGAAGAAGTTATATGAACAATTTTGTGGGGGGAAAAAAATGAGCTTTCATTTTCCATCTGATATTTTTTGGAAATGAATCAATGTGGTGAAACAGAAGAGATTTCTTTGTGGTTGAGCAAGGCACAAATGATTTTATTGCCTACCATTCTGGAGTCATTATTTTATAAGAATGTTCATCCTATTTATTTATGATTGTATCTCGGTAGTCTTACTGCAAGTCACAAAACATAACCAAAAACAAGAAGTAATATAAGACTTCATTCGAATCAGATATTTACACACACCATATCGAACATCTCAGTAACGCACTGTGAAAGGACATTATTTCTCCATTATCCAAGTCTCATTTTTTACTTCTCCATCAGATGAGGTAAGTGTATATTGCAACAACCTCCGTCGGGACCAATAATGGTTCAAAGAGAAATTCAAGCTTCCAGTTGTTAGCTGATAGGATGACGCGTCAAGGTTTCACGTTTTAAAAGGACTTTTACTGTACTCACAGCTAAAGACAAAATACTATTGACAAAACGTTACTTCTTCTTTCATAGGCACCTTATGGTATAAATTATCCAAACAGAGCTTGCACCTTTCGACCTCTACTGACAACCAGAAACCCCAATTTTGTTTGGTTATTCCGCCTCTTAAGTAGACATTCACTTCTCCTGGAACCAATTTTTGCAGCACGCATGGGTTTTACTTCTGTTCTTTTACTTTCCCAATGCAATCTTCAACAGTAACAGTTTTCCTTGTATCCTTCATCGAGCTTCAGCTAGGCAAACATTCTTAATCCCTCATGAACTTGATTTTCAAACTGGCTGCGAACTGTGGCCTACACCCCACATTGTGAAAGGTGGCATCAGCATTTTCTCTACGTAAGGTTCAGCATGGCTAACATCAAAATTTTTATCTCCATTTTTCTCTCTTCTTGGTTATCTGCAGATCATCCAAAATCAAAACAAATCTTACCTTCCCTCTGTGATATTCCTAGTTATTTAGAGGAGTTGGTATGATGATACTAAAATAGCTTCCCCGATCACCTTTTCCAAGGTAGGAAACCCATTAGTTGAGCATCCAAATTGAAATAGTAATCAGCTACCTCTAATTTTAGAGTTGCTACTTTCCAGCTTAGAAACAAAGGGACAGATTCTGCAGAGTAAGGGTATTTTCTTTTATTCGTTTATAAGATGTGGGCATCACTGGCGAGGCCAACATTTATTGCCCATCCCTAGTTGTCCGTCCGAAGGTGATGGTGAGCTGCCTTCGTAAACCATTGCAGTTCCTGAGGTATAGGTACATCCATAGTGCCGTTAGGGAGGGGATTCCAGGATTTTGACCCAGCGATAGTGAAGGAACGACAATATATTTCCAAGTCAGGATAGGGAGTGACTTAGAGGGAAACCTCCAAGTGGTGGTGCCCCAGGTATCTGCTTCTCTTGTCCTTTCAAATGGTAGTGCATATGGGTTTGGCAGGTTCTGCTTAAGGAGCCTTGGTGAAGTTTTGCAGTGCACCTTCTGTATGGTAGACATGGCTGCCACTGCTCATCAGTGGTGGAGGTGGGCAGCACGGTGGCACAGTGGGTTAGCACTGCGGCCTTACGGCGCTGAGGTCCCATGTTCAATCCTGGCCCTGGGTCACTGTCCGTGTGGAGTTTGCACATTCTCCTCGTGTTTGCGTGGGGTTCTCCCCCACAACCCAAAAAAGGTGGATTGGCCACGCTAAATTGCCCCTTAATTGGAAAAAATGAATTGGATACTCTAAATTTATAATTTAAAAAAAAATTTAAATTAAAAAATCAGTGGCGGAGGGATTGAATATTTGTGGAAGGGGTACCAATTAAGCGAGCTGCTTTTTCCTAGAAGGTGTCAAGCAAATTGAGTATTGTTGGAGCTCCACTCATCCAGGCAAGGGGTGTGTATTCCATCATACTCCTGACTTGTGCCTTGTAGATGGTGGACAGGTTTTGCGGAGTTAGGAGATGAGTTACTCACCGTAGGATTTCTAGCCTTTAACCTGCTCTGGTCGCTATAGTATTTGTATGGCTGCGTACAGTTCGGCTTCTGGTCAATAGTAACCTCCAGGATGTTAAAAGTGGGGGCTTCAGTGATGGTAATGTGATTGAATGTCAATGGGTGGTGGTTGGATCCTCTCTTGTTGTAGATGGTACTTGTCTGGTACTTCTGTGGTGTGAATGTTACTCCTGACTTGTTAGCTCAAGCCTGGATATTGTCCAGGTTTTGCTGCATTTGGACATGGACTGCTTCAGTGTCTGAGGAGTCACGAATGGTGCTGAACATTATGTAGTCATCAGCGAGCATCCCCACTTCTGACCTAATGAGGGAAGGAAGGTCATTGATGAAACAGCCGAAGATGTTTGGGCCTAGGGCACTACCTTGAGGAACTCCTGCAGTGGTGCCCTGGGACTGAGATGGTTGAGCTCCAACCACCACAATCATCTTCCTTTGTGCCAGGTATGACTCCAACCAGTAGAGGGTTTCCCCTCTGATTTCTATTGACTCTCGTTTTGCTAGGGCTCCTTGATTCCATAGTCATTCAAATGCAGCCTTGATATCTAGGGCAGTCACTCTCACCTCACCTCTGCAATTCAGCTCTTTTTAAATGGTGATGTTGATACTTAAATGTCTGTGTGAGCTTCATCAGTGTTCTTGTGTTTCAGTAACCAACAAGTCATTATGAGGTGTTCGAATGGTCGAATCACTTTTGTTGTCTGACCTGGACTTTTTCCTGTACTTGCGATATGCATTCTGCATGTCATCTTTGTTGTCTGACCTGGACTTTTTCCTGTGCTTGCGGTATTGAATCTGTATGTCATCTGCCTTGAAAACTGGTTTGCTTGTTTGTTCTGGAGCAAATATGAATTTGTGAGATTCGTTGTCATACCATGTTATGTTTGTACTCCTGCCATTGTTTTGGACTGTGCTGTTACATTGTCCTTCATGTGCAGAGTTGTACCACGTTGTACAGGTCATTGTTTCATTGTTATTGTTTTTGTTGTTGTTCTTATTGTTCTTTTTGTTGTTGTTTTTGTTGTGCTTCTTGTTGTTGTTTTTGTTGTGCTTCTTGTTGTTGTTGTTTTTGTTGTTGTTCTTATTGTGCTCAATGACTGTTTCCTGTGGATAATTTGAGTCATTCTCAAAGGTATTGTGGTATCTGATGGTTCATTGAGTGTTTCTACTTGAGATATGTGTGAATGATCTGATGGTGCATTGATCTTGGTGACATCAGTCATTTCTGGTTACTTTGATTCCTCTTTGATTCCTTGGTCTCCTCTTCTGGAGTCATGTCTGATTGATTGGCTTCATCGTTGATCTCTTGATGCTCCTCTTCCTGGTCGTGGATTTGGAAGGTGCTGCCTCAGGTGAGTTCCTGCAGTGCACCCTGTAGATGGTACATATGGCCGCCACTGTTCATTGATGGTGGAAGGACTGACTGTTTTTCGAAAGGGTAACAATCAAGTGGGCAGCTTTGTCATGGATGGTATTGAGCTTCTTGAGTGTTGTTGGAGCTGCGCTCACCCAGGCAAGGTGAGTTATTCGCTGAAGGATTCCCAGCCTTTGAGCTGTTCTTGTAGCCACAATATTTATAAGGCTGGTCCAGTTCAATTTCTGGTCAATGGTAATGCCCAGGATGTTCAAATTGGGGATTCAGTGATGATAATGTCATTGAATGTCATGGGCAATGGTTAGATTCTCTCTTGTTGGAAATGGTGATTGCCTGGCACTTGTGTGGCATGAATGTTACTTGCCAATTGTCAGCCCAAGCAGGTTATTGTCCAGGTCTTGCTGCATTTGGACATGGACTGCCCAAGTATCTGATGAATCGCAAATAATGCTGAACATTGTGCAGTCATCAGCGAACATCTGTAAGTATCCTCGGGTCAGACTGGAATTAGTTTTGAACAAATTAAATACGTTACATTTTATTTTGAACCTGATTATTTTTCAGTCCTCAGAATATATTTCAACAATGCCTCTTCACCTTTCTCACATTTGCCCAACAACGATTTTACAAGCACACTTGTTTTAGTTATCAAGGTTCATAGACCCTATCAGTGAATGGTAAAGATTTCCCAGCTTGCGTCGCTATTTTTTGTGGTGTGTCTCATTCTGGCCGTTGCTTCTGGTGCAGCCTGCGTGGTGTCATGCCAGGGAAAGGGGGCTGATTCAGTGCCAAGCCAACATCACACAGCCTGGCCAGCACACCTGATGTCAGGATCCCAAATTTGAGCAACAAATGGCCAGGCAGCACCTGCTTTATTACTCAACAAAAAACAAATGCGAGGTTGCAAGATGTGTCCTGCACAGTATTACCAAAAGGGCCCGAGACTCTGACTGCAGGTAAGTTAATGTTTTCGAACCTTTCCTATTGCAGAGTGTGAGGGCGTACTCTGGTGTGGTTTTGGAGGCATCTTCATAGATTATCGTAGATTATCATAGAATTTACAGTGCAGAAGGAGGCCATTCGACCCATCGAGTTTGCACCGGCTCTTGGAAAGAGCAACCTACCCAAGGTCAACACCTCCACCCTATCCCCATAACCCAGTAACCCCACCCAACACTAAGGGCAATTTTGGACACTAAGGGCAATTTTATCATGGCCAATCCACCTAACCTGCACATCTTTGGACTGTGGGAGGAAACTGGAGCACCCGGAGGAAACCCATGCACACACGGGGAGGATGTGCAGACTCCGCACAGACTGTGACCCAAGCCGGAATCGAACCTGGGACCCTGAAGCTGTGAAGCAATTGTGCTATCCACAATGCTACCGTGCTGCCCTTGGTGAGCTGCTGAATTTCTTCTCATCCTATCGAAAGGATGGGTCGGAGAGGGGTAGGTGAACTGTCCACAGGAAGGCTGTAAGACATCTGGTGGACGGTGGTTGGGGTGGGGGGCTATGGCTGTGGGCACTGGGCAGTGTGATAGGGGATGGAGAAAAGGTTACAGAGAGGGCAGACTGTGCGCAATGCCCTCTGCCAAGCTCCTCCATACTCGCGAACAGTGACAGGTCAGACAATACACCCAGCATCTTGGCGCGCTTGTCCATTCAGCACTCTCCTGAAGACTTCCCCATCAAGGTCGTTATCTGAGCCCTCTGGAGCAGTGCCCGCCTACCACTCCTACTGTTGAGTTGGCAAACATCATACCGTGGGCAGCACAGTAGCACAGTGGTTAGCACAGTTGCTTCACAGCTCTAGGGTCCCAGGTTCGATTCCTGGCTTGGGTCACTGCCTGTGCGGAGTCTGCACATCCTCCCCGTGTGTGCGTGGGTTTCCTCCGGGTGCTCCGGTTTCCTCCCACAGTCCAAAGATGTGCAGGTTAGGTGTATTGGCCATGCTAAATTGCCCTTAGTGTCCAATACAAAAGGTTGGGTGGAGTTACTGGGTTATGGGGAAAGGGTGGAGGTGTGGGCTTAAGTGGGGTGCTCTTTCCAAGGACTGGTACAGACTCGATGGGCCGAATGGCCTCCTTCCGCACTGTAAATTCTATCATCCTTCAGCCCTATAAAAGCAAAATTCTGCAGAGCCTGCAAATCGTAACTATAACCAGAAAATGCAGATAAACTCAGCAGGTCTGGCAGCGTCTGTGGAAGGAACAGAGTCAATGTTTCAAGTCTGAATGACCTTTCTACAGAACTGAAGAAAAGGAGGTGGGGCAGAATAGAATGACAAGGATAGGTCGGGGCAAAGGAGAGATTTACAAAGCTGTCATGGACATAAGACAAAGCGGAGTGTTAATGGTGCCATTAAGGGGTGAAGAGTGTTCACAGTGACGAAAGGTAAGATAGCAGAATGTGTTAATGGGAGAAAAGCTGTGCAACAAGAGGGCAGGTGGCCATGTGGGGGCGGGGCGGGGTTATGTTGGGGCAGGCGAAGGGAACTGAAAAACAACAAACTACAAAAGGAAGGGTCAAAATGGAAGGGAAAGTTCTCAGTCTAAAGTTGCTGAACTCAATGTAGAGTCCAGAAGGCTGTACACATGTCTATGCGGAAGATGAGGTGTTGTTCTTCTAGTTTACACCCATCATGTTAATTTACCACCCTCCTCTCGATCTTGTCTCTCTGTCCTTATTCTTTGGCAGTTTTCCATTGAAAATCAATGAAAGCTCAAGAAACAACAGTTCATTTTTCGACTGAGTACTTTACATCCTACTGGACTCAAATTGAAGTTCAACAGTTTACGAGCAGAACCACTGCACACATTTATTTTCACAGATCAACAGACAAGACAATTGCAGTGTAGCTGGGCCACAAACAGCAGGTGGGAATGGTGGGGGAGAAAACCAAGCAGGGGAACTGGTCAGCCTCTGTGGGCACCTCCTTCCAAGAAATAGGGAGCGGGCTTCCCCATCCCACCGCACCAAGTTGCCAAGTGTGAGGCTATCCATTTTGGGAGGAATAACAGCTGAATGGATTCTTATTTAAACGGTAAGATGTTAAAACATGCTGCTGTGCAGAGGGACCTGGGTGTGCTGGTGCACGAGTCGCAAAAAGTTGGTGTGCAGGTGCAACAGGTGATTAAGAAGGCTAATCGAGTTTTGTCTTTCATTGCTAGAGGGATGGAGTTCAAGACTAGGGAGGTTATGCTGCAATTGTATAAGGTGTTGGTGAGGCCACATCTGGAGTATTGTGTTCAGTTTTTGTCTCCTTACCTGAGAAAGGACATATTGGCACTGGAGGGAGTGCAGAGGAGATTCACTAGGTTGATCCCAGAGTTGAGGGGATTAGATTATGACGAGAGGTTGAGTAGACTGGGACTGTACTCATTGGAGTTTAGAAGGATGCGGGGGGATCTTATTGAAACATATAAAATTATGAAGGGAATAGATAGGATAGATGCGGGCAGGTTGTTTCCACTGGTCGGGGAAAGCAGAACTAGGGGGCATAGCCTCAAAATAAGGGAAAGTAGATTTAGGACAGAGTTTAGGAGGAACTTCTTCACCCAAAGGGTTGTGAATCTCTGGAATTCCTTGCCCAGTGAAGCAGTTGAGGCTCCTTCTTTAAACGTTTTTAAGAAAAAGATAGATACCTTTCTAAAGAATAAAGGGATTCGGGGATATGGTGTACGGGCCGGAGAGTGGAGCTGAGTCCACAAAGATGAGCTATGATCTCATTAAATGGCGGAGCAGGCTCGAGGGGCCAGACGGCCTACTCCTGTTCCTAGTTCTTATGTTCTTATGTTGTTCTTATGTTCAGATCTTATATTGTAGAGTATCGTTTGAGTATTGCAGCCGGTCTGGGATGGACAGATGGGCTTGTTCTGGTCGCATCGCTAAGTGTTGTGAAATGCAGTATCTGGATCTTAGACATGAGTTTTAAGTGCCAGGGAGTGATGTCTGTCTGGTGAATTGGCAGCGTGAGGAATTGATGGTGCGCTGAGCAGAAGAAGTTATGTCAAGATGAATTCATTGATGTTGCTGATGAGGTCATGAGACATCTTGTGGCACTGCCTCGTGGCAAGGCTCTGACCTTTCTGGCTATCTGCTCCCATGGAGGCTGCCCCTTGAGTGCTCCTTCGCCCCCGTAGAATAATGGTATCTCTCCTCCTGCTCATCTGCATTATTAAGGCCTCCCGTGCAGCGTCTGTCATCTAGATGTAATGTGAGATTTATGATCGTGGACTACACGAAGGTTAACAAAACAATGCACCTTTATTTCACCAGCATCAAAATCACTTAAACTCTCAAGGAAAAGCCTAATTTCAGGAAACAAAGGATATTCCCCTCTGATGCTCCAGATCAAGATCCTATTTGGGGCCTCGGCTCCTCAACGCAAAGACTCCCAGACTTGTCCTGCTGTCTGTTGCCCAGCTTCTGCCTGCAGTCCTGCTCCCCTCTGTCTCCATTAGTCCTCCCAGACTCAGTGGCACTATCAGTTGGACTGACGTTGATCTCCAGATCGTTTACCTGGCTCCTTAGCTCCCCTCAGGAGCTTCAGACCTCTCTAGGTTCCTGTTACACTGCCACTCACAGTTCCTGGATGTGTCCTGATTGCATTGTTCCTTGCCTCATGGCACCTAGCTAGATCCCTCAGCTTGTCAAAGATCCTGGGCTGAATTCTCCCCGACGCTGGGATGCTCCTGTTTCCCGATGGCGTGGGGCTGCCCCATAATGGGAAACCCCATTGACCAGCCGGCGAAACGGAGAGGGTGAGCACGGTAGCACAGTGGTTAGCTCAGTTGTTTCACAGCTCCAGGGTCCCAGGTTCAATTTGTGGCTTGGCTCACTGTCTGTGCGGAGTCTGCACGTTCTCCCCGCGTCTGCGTGGGTTTCCTCCGGGTTCCTCCCACAGTCCAAAGATGTGCGGGCTAGGTGAATTGGCCATGCTAAATTGCCCTTAATGTCCAAAAAGGTTAAGTTAAGTAAGTTAATTTTGGTTACTGGGTTACGGTGATAGGGTCGAGACGTGGGCTTGAGTAGGGCGCTCTTTCCAAAGGCCGGTGCAGACTCGATGGAACGAATGGCCTCCTTCTGCACTGTAAATTCTATGACTATGACTCTACGGCGTGCTGAACCTAGCCCATTCACCTAACCTACCTAAATCCTTCTGCAGACTTCCGGTATCCTCTGCATTTTTTTGCTTTACCACTCATCTTAGTGTCGTCTGCAAACTTTGCCACATTGCATTTGGTCCCCAACTCCAAATCATCTATGTAAATTGTGAACAACTGCGGGCCCAACACTGATCCTTGAGGGACCCCACTAGTTACAGGTTGCCAACCAGAGAAACACCCATTTATCCCCACTCTCTGCTTTCTGTTAGTTAACCAATCCTCTACCCATGCTACCACTTTACCCTCAATGCCGTGCATCTTTAGTTTATGCAGCAACCTTTTGTGTCGCACCTTGTCAAAAGCTTTCTGGAAATCCAGATATACCACATCTATTGGCTCCCCGTTATCTACTGCACTGGTAACGTCCTCAAAAAATTCTACCAAATTAGTCAGACACGACCTACCCATTATGAACCCATTATGAAGTTTAATTTAGATAAATGTGAGGTGATGCATTTTGGCAGATCGAATCAGGCCAGGACCTACTCAGTTAATGGTATGGCGTTGGGGAGAGTTATAGAACAAAGAGATCTAGGAGTACAGGTTCATAGCTCCTTGAAGGTGGAGTCTCAGGTGGACAGGGTGGTGAAGAAGGCATTCGGCATGCTTGGTTTCATTGGTCAGAACATTGAATACAGGAGTTGGGACGTCTTGTTGAAGTTGTACAAGACATTGGTACGGCCACACTTGGAATACTGTGTGCAGTTCTGGTCACCCTATTATAGAAAGGATATTATTAAACTAGAAAGAGTGCAGAAAAGATTTACTAGGATGTTGCCGGGACTTGATGATTTGAGTTATAAGGAGAGGCTGGATAGACTGGGACTTTTTTCCCTGGACCGTAGGAGGCTCAGGGGTGATCTTATAGAGGTCTATAAAATAATGAGGGGCATAGATAAGGTGAGAGGGGAGAGATTCAGAAGGGCCCAGAGAGGCAATTTCTTCACTCAGAGGGTAGTGAGTGCCTGGAATGGGCTGCCAGAGGTAGTAGTAGAGGCGGGTAAATTGTGTCTTTTAAAAAGCATTTAGATAGTTACATGGGTAAGATGGGTATAGAGGGTTATGGGCCAAGTGCGGGCAACTGGGACTAGCTTAATGGTAAAAACTGGGCGGCATGGACTGGTTGGGCCGAAGGGCCTGTTTCCATGCTGTAAACGTCTATGATTCTATGAACCCATGCTGCATCTGCCCAATGTGACAATTTCCCTCCAGGTGCCCCGCTATTTCCTCCTTAATGATAGATTCCAGCATTTTCCCTACAACCGAAGTTAAGCTTACCGGCCTATAATTACCCGCGTTTTGCTGACCTCCTTTTTTAAACAGTAGTGTCACGTTTGCTACTTTCCAACCCTCTGGGACCACCCCAGAGTCTAGTGAATTTTGATAAATTATCACTAGTGCGTTTACAATTTCCCTAGACATCTCTTTTAACACTCTGGGAGCATTCCATCAGGGCCAGGAGACTTGTCTACCTTTAGCCCCATTAGCTTGCCCAATACTGCCTCCTTAGTGATTACAATCATCTCAAGGTCCTCACCTATCATATCTTTATTTCCATCAGTCACTGGCATGTTATTTGTGTCTTCCACTGTGAACTCATCATCGTGAACTCATTATCTGAACTCATTATCGTTAATGAAGTGTGTAGCACTGTCAATATGACGCGAGGCAGGTTGAGGTAATGTCAATTGAAGGCTTTATTAAGCAGAACTTTATCCCCAGCAGCGTGGTTACAGAATGCAACTGCTGAGGGAAATGGAGGGAAAAACTGGGTTCTTATACCGGCATTTCTGGGTGGAGTCCAGTAGTTGGCAGATCCTATCAGGACCTGGCATTCCTCCACCAATAGCCTGTCGACACGTGGTGTACCGTATTACCCCTAATACATACCACCACAAAGTGGTACTTCGTTTGAATACTACAGTCATACCTCAATCTTTTCGCAAGGACATACTAAAGCGGATACACGTAGGACATCGAGGGAATGAAAAATGTAAACAAAGAGCCCGTGACTCTGTTCACTGGCCAGGTATCAACCAGGATATTGACAGGATGGTCAGTTGTTGTGATATTTGCAAGACGCATCATTATAAGCAAATAAGAGAAACTATACAAGGGTGGCATGGTAGCACAGTGGTTAGCACTGTTACTTCACAGCGCCAGGGTCCCAGGTTCGATTCTTGCTTGGGTAACTGTCTGTGCAGAGTCTGTGCATTCTCCCATGTCTGCGTGGGTTTCCATCGGGTGCTCCGGTTTCCTCCCACAAGTCCCGAAAGACGTGCTTGTTATGTGAATTGGACATTATGAATTCTCCCTCTGCGTACCCAAACAGGCACCGGAGTCTGGCGACTAGGAGATGTTCTCAGTAACCTCATTGCAGTGTTAATGTAAGCCTACTTGTGACAATGATAAGGATTATTATTATTATCTGATTTACCTATGGCGCCATGGCAGAAAGCAGCTATTGATCTCTTTCACCTACAAGGGAAGGATTATTTAATGATCATAGACTATTTTTCAAACTGTCCCAAAATGGCTCTACTGGCAAGCAGAAAGGCAAGCAGTGTAATACTGCATACCAAGTCAGTTTTTGCTAGACACAGAATTCCTCAAGTCATTGTGAATGACAACGGTCCCTATTTTAGTTGTAAAGAGTGGCAACACTTCGCAGTCAAATATGATTTCAATCACATCACGCCAAGCCTGTTGTACCCTCAAGCCAATGGAAAAGCTGAAAAGGTGTACATATTGTTAAGCAATTGTTGAAGAAAGCAATGGACAGCCAATGTGATCCATATCTCGCACTGCTCAGTTACAGTGTCACCATTGTCACAGCGTAGATCGCCAGCAGGGTTACTCATGAATAGATGGTTGTGTACTTCCATACTTGGCAAAGAAGGAGGAGAATGCAATGGTGGAAATGCAAAAAATTAAAGCAAGACAAAAGCAGTTCTATGATAGAGTGCATAGAACTTTACCACCCCTGAGTCATGATGACATAGCGAGAGTAGAAGATTCAGACAATTGGTCGAGAAAAGCCATTGTACTTGGAGAAGTAACACCTCGTTCCTACAATGTACAGACAGAGGATGGGTTGGTATTATGCTCTCTTGCCAACCAAGAAGACTTTCACAACCATGTGATGGATGATGGAGCTACGTCAGAATCAACACAAGCTGCAGTGTGAGATAGTTCAGCAGTTCCTGAGCTTGAGAATGTCATGGAGAACATTGAATCTACAAGTAAGTTCTTAGCAGCAAGGTCAAACTTTGAAAGATCAACCAGAGTCGGAAGAAAACCTGATCGACTCAATTTGTGGATTTGGACTTTTTGTGCACACTGCTTGCTGTTCTTGCTTGCTGTTCTTGTGTAGGTATATGTATCTTTGTTAAACAAGTTTAAAAATAAAAATAATACTGTTAGACTCACAGGCTCATGATATCACATGTAAATATACTGATGATAATATATTAATTTATTCCTTCAAAGGAAAGGGGATGCAGTAATAGCATGGTTGAGTTGCAATTCACCGACTGACCACTGGGAGTCGCATTAGTATATAAGTGAATGACTGGCTGGAGGAAGCTGAAGAGAGAGGTTGCTTGTGCTTGATCTTACTGTTATTCTTCTGTTGTTTTGTATATAGTTTACCCATAGTTAATCTTAATAAATCATTTATAGTTTTTGTAATATAAATCAGGCCACCTGACAAGAACATTACAACAACAATAAAACCAAGTTGCTCGCCATGAACAGACATCGAAACCAAGAAGTTGGGATCAAGGCTAAAAGACTCTCATACTGATGTATTATACTGATGTATTCAATGGGCCGAATAGCCTCCTTCTGCACTGTACGTTCGATATGTATCCTATATAATAATAACACCTGATTAAATAATCACTGTTAATCATGAGTAAAAGTTTAAATTAATATATGTTAAAATTTGTTGTCTACAGGAATAAAGGGGGACAGATGTTTATCCTTCTGTATGGTATATCACATGATACATAGTGACATCATGAGTGTCACTTGAGAGATTCCCCTCTTTTGCTCTTGGGGCTATGAGCAAGCTACACCTCTGCAATAAACTCTGACAAATGGTTAAGTAACCGACAATGTGGCAACCTGGTTATCCTTTACCTTCTACTGTGAAGTAAAAACAAAACCCCTTTAACATGACAATTGGTCTTAAAGAAATAGTGCAGGCATTCGAAATACAACACCCACTTCTCCGTGTTGGGATCGAATGGCTCAAGTTTCCTTTATGACACTCACAGACTACTGAAAAAGTTTGTTTCAAAGGAAAGGCTTCCACATGAGGCCTGCGCTTCCAATTTCTCCAGCAGTAGGAAGGCAATCTGATTGATCCTCGTCACCAAATGTAGTGTCTTGAAAGACCACCAAGAAGATTAATGAATATGTATGTTTATTAAGGCAAATAATAATTTACAGAGAGTGAGATGAAGGCTACCGTATTCCATGACTCAAAACTCGTAACTAACAGTAAAACCTGCGCTCAGCCCCAGGACCGTGCGCTCCGGCCCAATTGGCCCTATGTGTCACATGATCTCTTAGAACTTGCTTCCTTAAAGGGGCATGCTACCACAAAATGTTTTAACCGTACTCAAGTTTGCGCTTCAGCAACTGACAGAGGTTTCCGTTTTATTTAGAAGTCACTCAAGCTTCCTGGCATTTGGCCTAAATTTGACCCTTTCCAGTCGTCATGATTCAACATAAAATGATGGCTGGAATTAGTAATCATAGAATCCCTACAGTGCAGAAGGAGGCCATTCAGCCCATCGCGTCTGCACCGACCCTCTGAATGAACACTCCGCCCAAGCCCACTTCCCTGCCCTCTCTCAATAACCCCTTAACCTGCACATCCCCGGACACTAAAGGGCAATTCATCATGGCCAATCCACCTAACCTGCATAACTTTGGGAGATAACCAGAGCACCCGGAGGAAACCTACACAGACACGGGGAAAAAGTGCAAACTTTATACAGGCGGTCACATGAGGCAGGGATTGAACCCGGGGCTAACCACTGTGCCACCATGCCGCCAGGCCGCTGGGATTCTCCGGCTGGTGGGATCCTCTGTTCCCACCAGCAGTGAACCCCTACCTGTGGGTTTCCCTCTTTGCGAGGTTCAAGAAAGTTTTATATTGTTTTTTTCATAAGCTGATGCTGGGGGATTTTGGTCTTGCTGCTCTCTTCTACAGTGCCCGTCAGACATCACTGTTTCTTTTCTGTCTTTGGTGACCAAAACATTCCTCAATATGTACAACATCTGGTGCACCAGTCTGACCAAGCTGCCTAGCATCCTATTGCCCTCTTGCTATTATGCAGTAATTGTTCAAGTTAACTGGCAAATTCAATAACTTTCTGGATCCCCTTCAACTTCCACCTTAGCCTGTCCAGACGCCGTAAGAATATATGAATGAGTTTGTTTTTTTCAAAAAGCAAGTGATGGATGTTGCTGAGGAATCATGGCGATTAAATATTATACTGCACTGCTATTAGCTGGTGACAGATAAATGTTAATTGTTCTGAAACCTGTTACTTAGCCTTTAATGCTCTTGGGGTAGGCTTTAACCGTCAGCTGGCTGATTGATGGAATGTGTGGCTGGCTGCCCAATCTTTTTGGCATTAAGCCTCGTTTATCGTGAGGGCCAGGCTGCCAGTAAGCTATTTTGCTGCCTTGTGCCAATGGAATCTTAAGTAGTCCAAAGATCAATTCCATTGGCAGGAAGATAGGTTCAGGAGTGAGCGGGAACCCAGAGCTGCTCTGGTCTGTATTCCTCCAGGGGAACGTGGAAAAGACCTCTAGCTCCTCTAGGTCCCACCAAAACAATTTTAAATTTACCTTTTTTATATTTTGCTGTTTCTATTCTGCCACGTGGCATAAGTGCGCATTTCGTAAATAGTGCTTCGCCCATCCAGCGAACTGTCAGAATCATGGTCAGGACCAACGTACTTTATAGGATTTGCATATTAAAATGCCCAAAATGGGCATTCATCCGGGACAACTAGTGGAAGTCCCCTTGCAGTATGGCGGTGGCCAAAGCGCTGGCATGTTTCATCCCGAAAGATGTGCTGTTAGGTAATTTGGACATTCCGAATATCCCTCTGTGTACCCGAACAGGCGGCGGAATGTGGCGACTAGGAGCTTTTCACAGTAACCTCATTGCAGTGTTAATGTAAGCCTACTTGTGACAATAAACATTATTATAAAAGGGGTGGCACGTTAGCACAGTGGTTAGCACAGTTGCTTCACAGCTCCAGGGTCGCAGGTTCGATTCCCGGCTTGCGTCACTGTCGGTGCGAGTCTCCATGTTCTCCCCGTGTCTGCGTGGGTTTCCTCTGGGTGCTCCAGTTTCCTCCCACAGTCCAAAGATGTGCAGGTTAGTTGGATTGGCCATGGTAAATTGACATTAGGGCCCAAAAAGGTTGGGTGGGACTACTGGATTACGGAGATAGGGTGGAGGTGTGGGCTTAGGCAGGGTGCTCTTTCCAAGGGCCGGTGCAGACTCGATGGGACGAATCCTGTAGATTCTATGATTCAATGAACCCCTGTGACACCATTTCCAATAAGCAGCCTGACTTAAAATTTACCCCTTTGTTTTCAACAAAAATGTACACGGTTAGTTCAAAGACTGCTTGTGTAAGACAGTTATATACTGTTGGCTAATACATGGCGTCACAGAGACAGAAGGCGCGATTCAGACTCCTTTTCACACCCGATTTGGTGTCAATATGAGGCCTTTGAATTTCGTGAGAGGCCTAGATTGAGAATCGCGACACTCAAAACGCCTCAGGAGAATCGATGGAATCTTGCTGTGCGTCGGGATCTGGAGTCATTAGGCTCATTTAAATATACGTCCTCCGGATTGACCCTGGGCCCGGGATTCACCGGCCTCACCAGCGAGGCCTCAACCATTTGCACTGGTTAACAAAGTCGTGAACCAGTCGTGATGGCACCTTGGGGGTCTCGCTGGAGAGTTGTGGCACCCGGGTGGTCAGGCACTGGGGAGGGTAGCACCCTGGTACTCCCCAGCACCTGGGCCCCTTGGCGCTACAAGCATGACACCCTGGCACTTCCAGCCTGGCACCCTGCAGTACCACCCTGTAACTGGCGTGTGGAGCTTGTCAGTGCAGGAAATGAGTGGCCTCGATGGGAGGTTCCTTGCTGAGGCCAAAGAAAATCTAAAAGTGCTGTTGAACAGCGGGGTTTTTCTCGGCACTGCAGACACCAAGAAACCCCCGCTAAACGCGCCATTCAGCAGAGTTTAACTTGAGTACACTGAATCGTGCACAGAATCTATTGCACAAAAAAAGACCATTGGACACGACTGTGTGTATTCCAACCCTTCTCCATTGAAATTGTTGTATTAACACTTTTATGGCTTCTTTTCAATGTTGTGGTGTATTTCCAACAAGTTATACTAACCACACATAATTTATTAAGGCGAGTTAGAAAATTTAGTATGTTTCAATGTACAAACATTTTTCCATTCACAATATGTGCTTACGTCAATAATTACTGAACTACAATTAATGCAAATGGCATAAATTAAGATATAAAATAGACTTTATTCATCAGAAGCAAGTACATTTACATTAACTTGGACCTGATAGTCTAAAAGTTAAATTGTTTTCTACCCATTTTGGAGGCCTATGAATCCAGTATGTGTGGAGGTTTGTGTGTGTTCATATGCTCATGTGTGTTTATTGGAAATGTGCAGACCGCCATATTGGTTAGGACATTAGCGAGCATGCCTACTACTGGTATTAGGCCCAACACATTTGTACATTGGCAAATTAGACTGAGTGAAGGCAGCATAAGACATAACATTAGATGGGAGGGTGAGTTGTGAGGAGGATGCAGGGATCCTTCAGTGTGATTTAGACAAGTTGAGTGAGTGGGCAAATAAATGGCAGGTGCAGTATAATTTGGATAAATGTGAGGTAGCAAAAACGGGAAGGCAGACTTTTGTGTGAATGGCAATAAATTAGGAGACAGAAATGTGCAACGAGACCTGGGAGTCTTTGCATTTGGACAAGTGGTCATCACAATGCAAGGAACATCAATAAGATCCATTTCACATGTGTCTAACACACACTGAGTTTTGATGTCTCTTTTAAAACATGGGAATGACTTGTCGGCAAATCCATAGATTTTGGTCCATCCTTAAAGAAAGGGATGTATGAGTTCTCTGTCTGGTTGTGAAAGTCTGTTTTAATTAGATATTTGTTTGACATTCAGAACGTCTGGAGCTCAGAAGCCAAAAGCTCACACGATTTGCAGTCGCCATTTTAATAGATGGTGTGTTCAACCATTTAAAGTACCGACTGGAAGTTCATAATATGCTGGAATATGACACTGTAATAATCTTGTTCACTTCCAATAAATCTCCCCTCAATCTCCGTTTCTCCAAAAAACAAAACCCCAGCTTTTCCATTCGAACCTGTATCTAAAATTCTTCATCCTTGGAAACATTCTGGAAAACCTCCTTTGGACAATGTCAAGGAACTTCACATCCCTTTTAAAATTGTGGTGCCCAGAACTAGATGCAATACACTAATTGTTGCCTAACCAGAGTTCTGTAGATATTCAGCAGCTCTCTGCTTTTGTATTCAATATCTCCATTCATGAAGCCCAAGATCTCATATGCTTTGCTAATTACACCCTCACTACGTCCTGCCACCATAGATTGGGGCGGCATCATGGGGCATGGTGGCATAGTGGTTAGCACTGCTGCATCACAGCCCAGGGACCCGGGTTCAATTCCGACCTTGGGCGACTGTCTGTGTGGAGTTGCACTTTCTCCCCATGTCTGCAAGGGTTTCCTCTGGGTGCTCCGGTTTCTTCCTACAGTCCAAAGATGTGCAGGTTAGGTGGATTAGATGTACTAAATTGCCGCTTAGTGTCGAGGGGTACGTAAGCTAAGTGTGGTTATCGGGTTGCAGGGATAGGCTAGGAGTCTGGTTAGGTTGCTCTTTCAAAGGGTCGGTGCACACTTGATGGATCAAATGGCCTCCTTCTGCACTTCTATGATTCTACGATCTGTGCAAATGGACCCCCTAGTCCCTGTAACCCAGCACAGTCTTTAGGACTGTGCCATTAAGTTTACATTGCCTCTCCATATCCCCTCTGGCAAAATGCATCACTACAAACTTCTCTGTATCAAATTTCATCTGTCACTTGTCTGTCCATTCTGTTAGCCTATCTGTGTCCAGTTACAGTTGATGGATATCGTCCTTTCTGTTTAATACTATTAGGGATGACAAATTCATCTTTATAGTAATCTAATTTACATGTACAAGCTCAGCTACTGGTTTTTGCTAGTTGAAGAACAAAGGTACAGCTTTTAGTTTGAGGATTCTGGGTGGAATTCTCCATTAGCTGACGCCGAAATTGGGAAATGCCATTTGGTGGAGAATAGCTTCCAACGCCAAAATCGCCGTAGGCGCTGACTTGATGCCAAATCGCGAGTCTCCATCTCCTTGAAAACGGTGCCAATGCATTTCACTCCGCATGTACAATAGGCACCATTTGCATATCATTAGCTGGCCTGATCCAGTACTCTCCAGGGCCTCCGCTATTCTCCGCCTCCGATGGGCCGAGTTCCCGATGGCGTGGTTCACTTGTGTTTTTAAGAATCGTGAAACCGGCCTGGTGGCTGCTGAGGGAGAGAGAGGGGGTACAGAAACTGTCCAAGATGGCCATAGTGTGCCGACAGTTGTGCCGCTGGCTGGGGGGGCTTCTGTCAGGGCTGGAGGTAGTAGATGGAGTTGGCCAGAAGTTGGGCTGTAGGATCAGGGTGGACGGACACGGAAAACCATTGCCGCAGCCAGCAAGGCAGCCATGCAGCTGCGCACATCGCTAACAGCCCACTTTGAAACTGTGCCACAGGTCATATAGGTGTCCCTGCAGGTCATCCCCTGGATGCCCTCTGGCCCCAGACAACCCATCAGCTGTATAAGTGCACGCCAGCATAAGCAGTGCCATCATTTTGGCTGGGATAAGTGTGTGGAGGGAGTGTAATATGTATGTGCAGCTGCAGCTTGTCAGACTCCCGAGTATCAAAAACTGTCCCGGCATATCCCACACTATTTGTCAGTGGAATTGAGTGTGTTCCACGTGGCATCGGTGTTGATGGTCGCAATTCACCCAAAGACACGAGTAGAAGTAAACCGTGGTTTTAATCAGCTTAAAACAGTGCCTGCCTGCGACTGGTACAATACTGTGAACCGCCTACTGGTCAACTGCTCTTTATACTTCCTTTCAAGGGGAGGAGCCATGGGCGGAGCCCGTACATGCCCCAACATATTCCCCTGTGGGTGAAGCCACACATTGGCCCATAGGTGGAGCCCACAAGGTCAACAACATAACATAGCTGTAACACAATGGCAGAACATGATACTAATATACTGGTGAATTACTAGTACTAAACATTCACCACAGGTGCTAGCCCCTCAATGGAAATGGAATCAGTCCAGGTGCGACGCCTTTTTTTCTGGCGTAAAAGTCCACGGAATCTCCTTGGCGTCAACACTTTAATCTCAGAAACGGAGAACCCCACTCAATATTTTGCTACAGAACTAATTCCAGTCCTTCATAAATCGTAGCTGAATAAATTCAAAAACCTATTACTCATTACTGGGTGAATTAGGAACCATCCTGTTCAAAAGCGAAATGACATAGCAATACAGTATATTCTTTCTATCCTTAATTCTTGCTCTCTTTCTTTTCTTTCAGTCGCTTCACCTTCTGCCTGCACTATCTCCTCTCTGAATGGCTTTGACATACTATGCACTAAATTGCCTAGTTAAACATTTTTGAAGTGTGAACTGAGACAATAAATCCAAGTTGGCAATTCAGTGGGCAGCGTTAGGCTATGCTTACTCGATATCCACACTTGTGTGCTGTGTAGCGGGATCCATAGTCTGGTTCCACTTCCTTCTGTTCCTAATTACTATTTTCTTCAGTGGGTTTGTTAGTTCAGTTGGTTTGCATTGTAGAGTGATGCTAACTGCGTGGGTTCAAATCTTGTACCAGCTGCTGAGGGGGAGGCCCCGCTTTCTCAATCTTGCCCCTTGCCTGAAGTGTGATGATCCTCAGGTTAAGTCAGTGTTTTTCAAACTTTTTTTCTGGGGACCCATTTTTACCAACAGCCAACCTTCGGGACCCAACCCAGCAGACCTTCGCGACCCACGCCGGCCAACCTTTGCGGCCCATGCAGGCCGACCTGTGCGAACCAGCATTTTCTCTTCCCTTGTTTGTTGCTGACAAAATTGGAAGAAATGGTTTTGGGTCCCTTTGGCCCCAATGGTCCCTTTGGCCCCCCCGAACTTGAAAAATAAAGGCTGCCACAATATAAAGAAAAATGCGGCCGCACTGCGCATGCATGCCCGATCATCGGTGCGCATGCGCAAAACTATGCGCATGCGCACCATGATCGGGCACACGTGCGCAGTGCGGGCAATTTTTTTCTATCTGTTCCTGGCCATTTTGAAGACCGCTCGATGCTGGCATTATTAAAAGCCAGTTGCGGCTTTTGCGTGTGGATTTGCACGATCGGAAGCGCAGCGATGGACGCCTCCGACACCCGCCCGCGACCCACCCGCAGGTTGGGCCTCTGAGTTTGACAATGCCAGTGTTAAATCACCACCAGTCAGCTTTATCTCAAAAACGGAGAGCAGCCTAGTGTTCCTTGGTGACTATGGCAACGTTTACACTTTCATGACACCCAAGGTAAGATTTAATGCCATAAAGCAACACAGCCTACTTATCCTCTAAAATCAACGGTGCGACATGACTCTCCCTGTCATGATAAATGCAAATAAAATGCTCTCTTTGTAACGATATACACCATTGTAAAAAAGGAAATGTGTTTATGAAGACGATGGGTTACAGACGTGATAACAACCTGGGATATATATGTTGTTGATGTGATTATTTTCATGTTCTGTTTCTTTGTCTCGTTATTTCTTTATGTGTTGTGTAAATTTCCATATTAAGTGTTGAAATTCCAATAAAATTACTTTGAAAAAAGTTAGTGCTACACAATATGATTGCAAACACATTCTTAGTGGAAATTGTACCAGGCAAACCAATTCAAAATACAGAAACTTGGGTTGCACTCAAATTGTGAGCCGAGATTACTTGAATAATTTATTAATAATTGGTCTCTCAGTTAATTTAGTAGCTATATCTGAATGATCATTTAGCTCCTATTTCAGTCAAGTGTCCTTAAATCATCCAAGATTATATTAAGTGTTTATTATGCCAATCCAGCCTCCGAAAGAATACTCCTAGGAAATGAAAAAATAAAGAAACACTAGAAATCTGCCAAGAAAATGACAGTAATTAAAGGTTAGTCTGAATTGCTATTAATTATATATTGGTAGTGGATATTTATATTCAGAAAGCTATTATTTAGATTTTATGATCCTTGATTTTTATGAGGTCAATTGGAAGATCATACTCTTTAAGGGCTATTTTTCTCAAATATATAAATTCTGTGGGTCCATTTGAAGAATCTTGAGATAGCCATGATGATGAAGTCCAAAAGAATGCAAGGCCGTGCAGGCCGTGGTGCCGTGCTGTCACTCAGCGTGCAAAGCTAATTTGACACAGAGGCAGCCATTTTGAAGCAGCACAATTCAACCATTCAGTTTAATGGTTGAATGCAAGCTTAAACTTGCACAGATTAATATATGTTAAACAGCAGATTGGAATCTTCATCAGTGTTTTTTAAAAGGATCATCATCTACTACAGCTAAGTTGTTAGTTTACTTCTTCTCGCTGTTGTTACAAGCGGATCTATTTTTGGTGCTTTCCATAGTTGCCTGAAGGTTTGAACATCTCCAGCAAATGGTGCGGCAGGTGCTGAGGTATTTCCTGCTGACTTCAAGGCTTATCTGCAAAAACTAGTTGCTCCCAGACATAAGAACATAAGAACTAGGAGCAGGAGTAGGCCATCTGGCCCCTCGAGCCTGCTCCACCATTCAATGAGATCATGGCTGATCTTTTGTGGACTCAGCTCCATTTTCCGGCCCGAACACCATAACCCTTAATCCCTTTATTCTTCAAAAAACTATCTATCTTTATCTTAAAAACATTTAATGAAGGAGCCTCTACTGCTTCACTGGGCAAGGAATTCCATAGATTCACAACCCTTTGGGTGAAGAAGTTCCTCCTAAACTCAATCCTAAATCTACTTCCCCTTATTTTGAGGCTATGCCCCCTAGTTCTGCTTTCACCCGCCAGTGGAAACAACCTGCCCGCATATATCCTATCTATTCCCTTCATAATCTTATATGTTTCTATAAGATCCCCCCTCATCCTTCTAAATTCCAACGAGTACAGTCCCAGTCTACTCAACCTCTCCTCGTAATCCAACCCCTTCAGCTCTGGGATTAACCTAGTGAATCTCCGATGCACACCCTCCAGTGCCAGTACGTCCTTTCTCAAGTAAGGAGACCAAAACTGAACACAATACTCCAGGTGTGGCCTCACTAACACCTTATACAATTGCAGCAGAACTTCCCTAGTCTTAAACGCCATCCCTCTAGCAATGAAGGACAAAATTCCATTTACCTTCTTAATCACCTGTTGCACCTGAAAACCAACTTTCTGCGACTCATGCACTAGCACACCCAGGTCTCTCTGCACAGCAGCATGTTTTAATATTTTATCATTTAAATAATAATCCCTTTTGCTGTTATTCCTACCAAAATGGATAACCTCACATTTGTCAACATTGTATTCCATCTGCCAGACCCTAGCCCATTCACTTAGCCTATCCAAATCCCTCTGCAGACTTCCAGTATCCTCTGCACTTTTTGCTTTACCACTTATCTTAGTGTCGTCTCCAAACTTGGACACATTGCCCTTGGTCCCCAACTCCAAATCATCTATGTAAATTGTGAACAGGTGTGGGCCCAACACTGATCCCTGAGGGACACCACTAGCTACTGATTGCCAACCAGAGAAACACCCATTAATCCCCACTCTTTGCTTTCTATTAATTAACCAATCCTCTATCCATGCTACTACTTTCCCCTTAATGCCATGCTTCTTTATCTTATGCAACAACCTTTTGTGTGGCACCTTGCCAAAGGCTTTCTGGAAATCCAGATATACCACATCCATTGGCTCCCCGTTATCTACCGCACTGTTAATGTCCTCAAAAAATTCCACAAAATTAGTTTGGCACGACCTGCCCTTTATGAACCCATGCTGCGTCTGTCCAATGGGACAATTTCCATCCAGATGCCTCGCTATTTCTTCCTTGATAATAGATTCCAGCATCTTCCCTGCTACCGAAGTTAAGCTCACTGGCCTATAATTACCCGCTTTCTGCCTACCTCCTTTTTTAAACAGTGGGGTCACGTTTGCTAATTTCCAATCCGTCGGGACCACCCCAGAGTCTAGTGAATTTTGGTAAATTATCGCTAGTGCATTTGCAATTTCCCTAGCCATCTCTTTTAGCACTCTGGGATGCATTCCATCAGGGCCAGGAGACTTGTCTACCTTTAGCCCCATTAGCTTGCCCATCAGTACCTCCTTGGTGATATCAATCCTCTCAAGGTCCTCACCTGTCATAGCCTCATTTCCATCAGTCACTGGCATGTTATTTGTGTCTTCCACTGTGAAGACCGACCCAAAAAACCTGTTCAGTTCCTCATCTCCCATTATTAAATCTCCCTTCTCATCCTCTAAAGGACCAATATTTACCTTAGCCACTCTTTTTTGTTTTATGTATTTGTAGAAACTTTTATTATCTGTTTTTATATTCTGAGCAAGTTTACTCTCATAATCTATCTTACTCTTCTTTATAGCTTTTTTAGTAGCTTTCTGTTGCCCCCTAAAGATTTCCCAGTCCTCTAGTCTCCCACTGATCTTTGCTACTTTGAATGTTATTTCCTTCAATTTGATACTCTCCATTATTTCCTTAGATATCCACGGTCGATTTTCCCTCCTTTTACCGTCCTTCCTTTTTGTTGGTATAAACCTTTGCTGGGCACTGTGAAAAATCACTTGGAAGGTTCTCCACTGTTCCTCAACTGTTTCACCATAAAGTCTTTGCTCCCAGTCTACCTTAGCTAGTTCTTCTCTCATCCCATTGTAATCTCCTTTGTTTAAGCACAAAACACTCGTGCTTGATTTTACCTTCTCACCCTCCATCTGTATTTTAAATTCCACCATATTGTGATCGCTCCTTCCGAGAGGATCCCTAACTATGAGATCCTGAATCAATCCTGTCTCATTACACAGGACCAGATCTAGGACCGCTTGTTCCCTCGTAGGTTCCATTACACACTGTTCGAGGAAACTATCGCGGATACATTCTATAAACTCCTCCTCAAGGCTGCCTCGACTGACCTGGTTAAACTAATCAACATGTAGATTAAAATCCCCCATGATAACTGCTGTACCATTTCTACATGCATCTGTTATTTGTTCGTTTGTTGCCTGCCCCACCATAATGTTACTATTTGGTGGCCTATAGATTACTCCTATCAGTGACTTTTTCGCCTTACTATTCCTGATTTCCACCCAAATGGATTCAACCTTATCCTCCATAGCACCGATGTCATCCCTTACTGTTGCCCGGATGTCATCCTTAAATAACAGAGCTACACCACCTCCCTTACCATCCACTCTGTCCTTCCGAAAAGTTTGATACCCTCGGATATTTAACTCCCAGTCGTGACCATCCTTTAACCATGTTTCAGTAATGGCCACTAAATCATAGTCATTCACGATGATTTGCGCCATCAACTCATTTACCTTATTCCAAATACTACGAGCATTCAGGTAAAGTACACTTATGTTGGCTTTTTTTACCTCTGTTCTTAATCTTAACACCTCGATCAGTAACCTCTCCTAAGTTATATTTCTTCTTAACCTTTCTCCTAATTTTCCTTGTCGTCGAACCCATATCTTCCTGTAACAACCTGCCGCGTCGCTTACCATTAATGTTTTCACTTCCCGTTTTATTTCTATTAGTATTCCTGGTCCTATTCACTGAGCTCCCCTCAGTCACTGTACCTTGTACTGTCGCCCTTTTTGTTTTTTAACTATGGCTTCTCTGCCTTACACTTTCCCCCTTACTGCCTTTTATTTCTGTCCCTGTTTTACTACCTTCCAACTTCCTGCATCGGTTCCCATCCCCCTGCCACATTAGTTTAAACTCTCCCCAACAGCTTTAGCAAACACCCCCCCTAGAACATCGGTTCCAGTCCTGCCCAGGTGCAGACCGTCCGGTTTGTACTGGTCCCACCTCCCCCAGAACCGGTTCCAATGTCCCAGGAATTTGAATCCCTCCCTCTTGCACCATCTCTCGAGCCAAGTATTCATCCTCTCTATCCTGACATTCCTACTCTGACTAGCTTGTGGCACTGGTAGCAATCCTGAGATTACTACCTTTGAGGTCCTACTTTTTAGTTTAACTCCTAGCTCCCTAAATTCAGCTTGTAGGACCTCGTCCCGTTTTTTACCTATATCATTGGTGCCTATGTGCACCACGACAGCTGGTTGTTCACCCTCCCCCCCCCAGAATGTCCTGCAGCCGCTCCGAGACATCCTTGACCCGTGCACCAGGGAGGCAACATACCATCCTGGAGTCTCGATTGCGTCCGCAGAACCGCCTGTCTATTCCCCTTACAATTGAGTCCCCTATCACTATAGCCCTGCCATTCTTCTTCCTGCCCAGCTGCGCAGCAGAGCCAGCCACGGTGCCATGAAACTGGCTGCTGCTGCCTTCCCCTGGTGAGCCATCTCCCTCAACAGTATCCAAAGCGGTATATCTGTTTTGCAGGGAGATGACCGCAGAGGACACCTGCATTGCCTTCCTACTCTTGCTCTGTCTTTTGGTCACCCATTTACTATCTCCCTCAGTACCTTTCACCTGCGGTGTGACCAACTCGCTAAATGTGCTATCCACGACGTCCTCAGCATCGAGGATGCTCCAAAGTGAGTCCATCCGCAGCTCCATAGCCGTCAAGCGGTCTAACAGGAGCTGCAACTGGACACACTTCATGCACGTGAAGGAGCACATGACATATGTATACTTTCCACCAGAATAGAACAAGGCAAACTGCGAAAGGGTGGGGTGGGGGGTGGGGTGGTGGACAGGGAGAAAGGCTTTCATCGGGAGGCCAGGTCATCCCAAAGTGTTCATGATGCAGTTCTCCTGCCTGATTCACAGTGATGACTAACGTTGAATATTCCTGGGGGTCATCACTGAAATCTTTCAACTCTTGCAGCCAAAAATCCAACGTCCTTCTCACGTCCCACATTCCATATCCTATATCCCCTCACCCCACAGTCTCTTATGACCTATAAGCTACAGATGGTGTAAGTAGGCACCCGTTACTTTCACCTCTTCGCTCACCACAATCGTTCCCTGTGTTCTTTGTCCTTAAGATGCCCAAGATGTGAGACCTGGTCTGGCAATGGTGGAAGACCAGAAAGATAGTGATGACAAAGACATACCATCAATTGAGTTCACAACCACCACCTCAGATATGTAGTGTGTGACTCAGAGGATAGCATACAAGGGGGAATCAAGAGGCATGTGGTTCGGCACTGGGCACGGGTGGACATCAGCCATGATAGAGGGCCAGGATATTGTCGATGCCCCCTCGCAGGAAGGTGAGGACACATGCAAGGTAAAAATGGTGGGGTCTGGAGAGTCAGTATTAACAGGCTGATTAATCTAACGATGCCATTTTGAGTCTATTGTCTCATCTGTAACTCCAATTTTGCTGAGTTCAAATCAGCCAAATTGTTGCTCCACTAAGCTCAGGTGTTACGGCCCATGTTGTATAAAACCTCGCTATTATTCCTTTTTTAAAAAATTTCCGGCAAGCATCAAGTGAAATTTAAGATGATCAATCTCAAGTCAACTCTTCTGACCCACAAAAAATACGTGCCTCTTTACAGACACTGAAATCAGGTAGTTTTAAGCAGGTTTTGTTTTGGACTGTAGCTAACAACGGGGGGACTGCACAGCTTCTGTCAATGTCGGTTTTCAAATCCAAAAACTACCAGACATATTACTTAACAGGCAAATTTAGAATAGAGGTATGACCCGTCCAAGATTTCCAGGGCCTGCACACCCATCATGAACCATAGGAGCAACACGGATGCTCTTCCCCATCCACTAAAATGTGTTAAACCCAGAACTCCAACTTTTATCTTCATGGTGATAATTGGTCTCCCTTGACAGTTCGAGTGAAGCGACAGCTGCTTCTGAATCCAAAATGATCCAATCTATACCAATTTCATCAGTTTCCAAATCAAAATGGAATTGGATGATTCCTACTACATTAAATTTTAATTCAGTTTGGCACTTTTGCAAGTGCTTTAGGTCAGTTGGCTAGACACCGAAACACAGACACGAGAAAATAGGATCACGAGGAGACCATTCGGCCCTTCAGGCCTGCTCTGCCATTCATTATGAACATGGCAGATCATCAAACTCAATAACCTAATCCTGCTTTCCCCCCATATCCTATGATCTCCTTCGCCCCAAGTGCTATATCTAACTGTGGTAGACAGCTGGTTTGTGATACAGAGTCAGGTCAACAGCGTGGGTTCAATTCCCTGAGGTTATTCATGAAGGCGCCACCTTCTCAACCTTGCCTCTTGCCTGAGGTGTGGTGATCCTCCGGTTAAATCACCACCAGTCAGTGCTCCCCCTCAAAGGGAGAAGCAACCTGCGGTCATCTGGGAATATGGCGGCGGCCTTACCTTTAATATAAAACCAATTCTTATTGAGGGATACACATTCATTAAGGAAAATCATTATCCTTGTCTTTTATAACATGCTGTTTAGATGAGATTAATTGTATGTAAATAGAGTGAAATAGATTGCATATAAATGTGACATCTTCGTCTTCTATATGTCTGTACTTGCATTTAAATAATTTACCTAATGGCTGGAGGTTTGACTGTACAACTTCTATACAGGACTCCACATCAAATAACAATAACAACCTGCATTAATGTGGCATCGTTCTACATAAAGTAATGCCCAAACGTGTGTCGTCGTCCCCCACCCACCTCCAGTAACACAAGGGTTAAGATATCTGAACACAGGAGCAAAAATGCAACTGAGATTAGATCACAGGGGAGGATCGCAGAGCAAAGTCTTCACCCATCAACCCATCTATGAGCTCAAACCTCCACATCCTCTCCCTCTTCATTATCAACTCAGTGGTTAGCATTGCTGCCTCTCAGTGCCAAGGACCCAGGTTGGGTTCTGGCCTTGGGTGACTATGTGGAGTTTGCATGTTCTCCCCGTGCCTGCATGAGTTTCCTTTGGGCACTCCGGTTTCCTCCCACAGTCCAAAGATGTGTAGGTAAGGTAGATTGGCCAAGTTGAATTGACCCTTGGTGTTGAAGGGTTGGGTGGGGTTGTGTAAATGAAGCGGGACAATGGGCCTAGGTGGGGTGCTCTTTTGGCGGTTCGATGCAGACTCGATGGACCGAATGGCCTCCGTCTGCACTGTCAGGATTCTATGATACTATGATCACCATCATCATCGTCCATGAGGAAGCAGCTCCCTCTCTCCTCCTTCTATTCTGTGATGGAGTCTGCAGGAAAAGACTGTCGAAGTAAGAATGGATAGCTTGGGAGTAAGGAGACCATGTACCATTTGATCGGGGTGTCAAAGAGAAATGTTCACAGGACTTCATGACATAATGCACTAACTGAGTGATCCGACTCTGATAGTGAACAGGTCACTTGGGGTTTTCACATGAAAAAAATTCATAGTATTTAATGGAGGAACGATGCAAGATTTAAAAAGTCATGACACAGAGAATAACAGGAACCAGAGCTGGATTGCCTGTACCCTCCATTACATCGTCAAATATTCCTGCATGTCCTTGCATGCCGAGTTGGTAGCAACCGCGGATAACGGCTTCTGCATTCTACAGCCAATTGCAGATCTGTACCCAAAGATGTTTGTAGCCACCTGATTATATGATAACACTGCCACTGACAATAGATGTTACCTCTCCCATCAACCTTTTCACTGTCTTCTCAATGATTCTACGATTCTGTAAGCTCCTACCAGGTTCAGTGTACTGCTGTCCTCTGGGGTGACCACCTTAAAGTGCCCCACACAGGAAATACCTTTATACTCACTACTGGCAGCAGCACTGACCCATCAAACATCACTTGCCCAGTTGATTCTTTTTCCGCCTCGCACCTATCTTGCTGGTCACTGGGGTATCAGTGAGTAAACAACAATATGCAGCTACTTAAGATTCCATATGAGCATCGCATGCAAAAACAAGACTCCACAAAATTATTTTTCTAAAATACGTGGATGGAAAAGGTATTTGGTAAAAGTGCCTCAGAAATCAATAACTGAAAGCTTGCTGAAAAGCAGAAAAACAAACACAACTTTAAAAGTCTCGGACTATTAAGATGTTCCACCTTCTACGGATCGTCCTTCAGGCCCACTCCAGAAGAGCGAAGACTGCCAAGCCCAATCTTGTCCTCAGTGGGTTTACAATCCTGTTAGCCTTCATTTAAATCCATTCAACACATTAAATACACAGTAGACTGCTTAGCAACAAGATATGACATTTAGCACTGGTGGTCCCTATCTCTGCAACTGGAGAAAGCAATATTTAGAAGCATAATTCATCAGGTAAATTATTAAGTCTGTTCTTCTGCCATGAGGAGGTGAACATTTATAATGAAACCACTTGGGGACTGCCAATGTCAAAGTTAAGGTTGGTTTCGTAGTCTGGGGCTGTAATCTGTCATTTAAAGCAAGCTATCAGGATATATAGAGAGGAGATATTCCTGCTCGTGTCCTCTGGGGTCTGGCATTTGGTCCACTCCTTTCTGTCAATTTTATTGATGGAATATCTAAAACATCCTATCTTGTCTATTTGCTGGCAGTTCTACTCAGGATTCCAATGGTTTAACTACAAAGTGTGATCAGGGTTTACAATCTTAATCAGTGGTGTTCATTAAAAACAGGCTGGAGAATAACTGACGCAGCTCAGCAACCTCGGGCCTTCTCAAGTGTACTGGAGCTGGCTGTCGTACCTAATTGTCAACCTGCAGGCATCAGCACTTTTCAGGCAGAATGTTCCAGCAGGGGTTGGCTTGAAGAAGGGGCTGGGAGGAATTTCATCAAACCTGATGTTGGGGTAGTGGTCTGATGCCATCCTACGCCAGGGAAGTTTGTCTGAGAGACATCTTCACCAGTAATGGCAACCTGCCCATCCGCAGCAGCGGACAGCTAATTTGAATCATTTACTGACCTTTTGTGAGCAGATTGGGGATGCCACTGAGAGCCAAGCCCAGGTGAATTGCTAATGGCTGGCCTGAGAATCAGCCTGCAAGCCCTCCAACACTCAAGCCCTCCCAGAGCTGTCCCCTCACATCCCTCCGTCTCAGTGAACTTGCAGCCATCAGTGGGCCACAGCTGGAGACTGGGGATTATTTTATTAAGGTCAACACCTCTTCAGAGGACCCCTGAAGTTTGAGTCGCCCAGCTTGCAGTCCATCCAGCAATTGCAGTACCCACCTCTTCTGAAGGGGCTGCTGTCCAGTCAAAGCTGCAGCCACTCCACTTAGTGGTAAGAGAAACAGAAAGCGCCGGAAAACCCCTGAAGGTCTGGCAGCGGCTGTGGGGAGCGAAACAGAGTTAATGTTTCGAGTTTGATATGGCTCTTCTTCGCATCGGTTTTCGGATCTTCTTCGGGGTATACTGGTTCAAGGTGAAGGGCAGGGCGATTTGAGGAAAAACCTTTTCACCCAGAGGGTGGTGACGGTCTGGAATGCATTGCAAGTCAGGTGTTTTTCATGCGTTGGTGCAGACTCGATGGACCGAAGGGCCCTTTCTGCACTGTCTCATTCTGTGATCTGCCTTGACCTTTTAATTTCACTCGCATAATTTTCTATTTCCTTCCATTGAACTGCCGCGTTTTCTCATGATTTAAAGTCACCAATCACTCAAAAGGAACTGGGTAAACAATGTGTGGGTTCATTTATTGAGAGAATGCACATGATAACAGATATACATGGATATAAAGCTGCAGAGCTTTGTGCATGCACTCTGCTGAAGGCAAAAGCGAAACAACAACCGGATCACATGACACACTTCCCTTCTAGTGATGTCACGCTGCAATCCCTTAAAGGCATATTTCAACTTGGGGGGGGGGGGATTCTTGGCATAAAGGTAAAACTTCACAGAAAGAAAGAGGGAGATGAATAACTGTAAATGTGTTAGGCACAGATAAATTTGTCCAACTGTCTGTCTCATTGAATGTTTGGTCAGCTTTATTGCAGTGGCAGGTCATTCTGGACTAAATTCCACCAGGGCCTGAAAGTCTGCCATCTGATGTTTCAGAAAATAGATCAGAATTCTCTCCCTCTGGCAGGGTTCTTTGCCTGACAACATTTTGGCATTAGCCCTGCTCAGTAATTGCTTTAAATCTAAAAAAAAATGTGACCTCTTACTTCAGTAAACAATCAAGTGACCTGGAATAATGTCCAGCTATTGCACAGGTCAGGTAAATCCTCAGGGATTTGCCGCTATTACTCTGCCAGAAGTGTAGGGAAACTCAAAGAGCAGAGCCAAGGAATTATCCAGCCCAAAGACTTTACATGGATTTTATATGCTACATTTTACAGCTACTTACACAATCATCACGATTTTACATTGTTGTAAAGCACAGCACTGATCTAGTTATTAAAATGAGCCATTTTTTTTAGCTTTATTGACTTGTTGGCAGTGATGTGGAACTGCACTGAGTTAGTAGATTGTTATAAGAACAATGGAAGACTGATTTGAGAATTATTGTACTTTAGTTTGATTGAATGAATTTAAGCTTCTGCAGAAAAGCTTCAAGCAATATTAGCATGTAGTGGGAATTCAGGTTTAGATATTTGTCGTTCCATTTGATTTTTCACGAATTAATGTGGAGTCATGCTAACCTACCATTCAAATCCTGCAGCGAGTAATTTACATCCTGACTCCCCAAAGTCTGTCCACCATCTACAAAGCAGGAGTGTGATGGAATACTCCCCACTTGCCTGGATCAATGCAGCTCCAATAACAATTAAGACATTTAACACTATTCAGAACAAAGCAGCCCACTTGATTGGCACCCCATCCACAAATAGTCACTCCCTCTACCACTGATTTACAGTGTCTGTAATGTGTACCATCTGCAGATGAAAATGAAAAATGAAATGTAAATCATTTATTGTCACAAGTAGGCTTCAAATGAAGTTACTGTGAAAAGCCCCTAGTCGCCACATTCCAGCGCCTGTTTGGGGAGGCTGGTACGGGAATTGAACCTTGCTGCTGGCCTGCCTTGGTCTGCTTTCAAAGCCAGCGATTTAACCCTGTGCTAAACCAGCCCCAGATGCAGTGCACACTCACCAAGACTCCTTTAGCAACACCTTCCAAACCCATGACCGCAACCATTTAGAAGGACAAGGGCAGCAAATGTATGGGAACACCACCACCTGAAAGTTGCTCTCCAAGCCACTCAACATCCTGGCTTGGAAATATCACTGCTCCGTCAAAATCCTGAAACTTGCTCCTTAACAGCACCATGGGTTGTGCATTGTGGGCGGTTTAAACTGCCACCGTCTTCTCGAGGCCAATTGGTAATGGGCAATAAATAGCCCATTATTAGCAAGTGAATAGCCAGCGACGCCCACATCCCCAGAATGAATAGAAAACAAAATTCCTGAAACAAGCCCTTCAGCTACAGAACTATGTCCTGAGGGCTTGAGTTCATAAAAGCTACCACTTTATTTCCCAGTTGCTGAGGCTGATGGTACAAGAGGGACTAGAATAAAAATAACAACAACTCACATTTAAAAGACTAATTTAATGCATACCGCACCCCAAAGTGCCCAACGAGTGCTTTATCAAACAACATCTGACACCAGGCCCAATTCGGAAACGTTTGAGAGTGGACAATGGGCCGAATGGTCTCTTTCTGCCTTGTAGGGAATCTATGAGGTTTTTAACAGCAGGTGAGCTGACCAGGGGTGGAAGACATTCGGCGAGATTCTCTGTCCTGAGATAAGTGTTGACGCCGGCGCAGAATTCACGGACTTTCACGACAGCAAAACTGGCACCGCACCTGGGCCGATTCAGCTACTGTTAAGTGGCTCGCACCGGTGCCAAGTGGAGCACAGTCGATTCCAATGAGAAACAGTGCCAGATTCGCCGGGTTCGAGCTTGACACTCGAGAGGCTGACAAGCTGCAGTCGCATATCAACACTTTACTACCCACACACACCAGTCCATCCATCAAGATGGCAGCGAGGAGAGCGGCACCCCGTTTCATGGATGCGGAGCTGGAGACTCCCCTGGACGCGCTGGAGGAGAGGCGGTTGACCCTGTATTACCGTGGCCCGGGCGCAGGTGGCAGAGGTGGTCAGCGCCGTTAGCAACACTGTCCGGACCAGCCAGCAGTGCTGTAAGAAACTGCATGACCTCCTCAGGGCGGCCAGGGTGAATAGGCAACACTGAGCCCCTGGCACTAACCCGCGTCCCACACACCCGTATCCCGACTCCCATTCCCCCACCCGGAGGGTAGCCAGACCACCACCCTGCACCACATGCCAGCACCCATACCTGGCTGGGTACAGTGGCCACTGTGGGTGCCAGCTGCCCACCCCCTGGGCTGCATGCGTCAGACTGTCGAACACTGTCATTTTCTGTCCCCCCCCCCTCTCTGCCCCACACGTCCAGGAAAAGGCCGCTCATAACCACTGGGAGCGGGAGAAAACTGGAGGGAGACTGTCAGACTTGCAGCCCCTCACCGTGGCAGAGTAGAGGGCCCTAGACCTGGCCGCTGCCCTGAAGAAAGGGAGGTCGCCCAGGTGGAGGTGGGCTGCGGGCAAGGAAGTGAGACCCGACTGAGTTGTGGTTCCCCATGCCACGTGCGTCAACCCACCCCTGAGCACCACCCCAACATCACCCTCACCCCCACATCATCCTCACCCCCACCACTCTCACCCTCACCCCCACACCACCCTCGCCCCCATCTGCGAACGAATCATACGTCTTGACTCGTGTCTTGCAGCACCTGCTGGAGATGGGGTGGGACTATCTGGTGCCCCTGTCCACAGCCAGTGCCACAGCCGGAGCCCTCCTCCTGAGCCTAGCACTGACGATGAGAACAGATCGGACCGCAGGCTTCGACCAAGACTCAGGACATCCCGGAGCTCGAGTCTGATGTTGACACAGATTTCCCGTCACAGCTGTCTCCAACACCCACCACCATCCACTCACCTCGGTCGGGCACTTTAGTGAAGAGGCTCCTGGGACACACTCTGGCGTACACCTCACAGCTGCTCTGGTACATCAGGTGGAGGTGGAAACTCCCGAGGGGGCGAACGGTCAGTGGCATTTGTCCTTGAGTGGGCCGCATGATGCCCTGCCAGTGGGTGGGGGGGGGGATGGAAGAGAGCGGGGTGTGGGGGCATCCATATGGCTGGTATCACTCTGCAGAAGTCGAGATCAATGTGAATAGTCAGTGAGGTGCACAGCAAGATGGCTGCCTTGCAGGCCGCGGCAATGGCAATCCGTGACTGGACACCGCTCCAGTCCCATGGGGCCGTCCACTGGTCACCCACCCCATCCTTCCAGCCCTGGCAGGGCACCCCGCTATCCCAGCCAGTCCAGCCATTGTCCAGCCCGGTAGCCCACAGTTGCGCCTCTCCGTGTACTACCTCCTCTTCCTCCCTCATCAGTCACAACGCTGGTTTCATGGCTTTTAAAAGAACAAGCGAACTACGCTGTCGGGAACTTGGCCCACCGGAGGCGGAGAACCACGGAGGCCCCAGAAAATACCCGGTCAGGCCCACTAATGATATGCAAATGGTGTTTTCTGTATGTGCTACCGGGCCGCATTGGCACCGCTGTCGAGGTGACGAAGAATTGCGATTTGGCGCCAAATCGGCACCCGCTGCGATTTTGATGTCAGAAACGATTCTCCGCCCAATCGCGTTTCCTGATTTCGACATCAGCCAACGGAGAATCCCGCCCAGCGCCATTATGTGGAGCAGCTCAACTCAGGGCCAAGGAGTGAGGCAAGGTTGCAAACAAACTGGTTCAGCTTCAGGCGGCAGTCAGGAAGGGGGATGGATTGATGGTTAGGCACTGGAGTTTGTGACGAAGACTGGAGACAGCGGCTTTGATCTTTCAAACACATAATTGTAAGATATAGCTACTTATCTGATACTGTTTATCAGATGAGAAGTGCGAAAACCCAGGCACAGCTGGACTGGCACCCTTGCAAGGAGCCACGTTGATGAGATTTGACCTCTTGACCTCAAAACACCATCTTCCAACTTGTCTTTCACCTCATTTAAATTTGACGGCATATTAAAGGAAACCAAAGGAAATCGCAATTTTGCATCACTAAAGCACAGCCGCAATCTAGTTATTAAACTGAGCCATGGTGCTCTTAAATACCCTCAGGCATTTTCTAGTTATTAGCATGGCTTCTGTCAGTACACATTGATGGCTCATCATGACAAACGCCATTTTAAAATACTTTTTTTTCTAATAGAATTTAAAACGTGAATTTCTACTGAGGCTCACTCTCTCATCCAGAACAGCGGAATGCAGCCCTAGTTTTGTCACTATTGTAAAATTGGAACTGTTAAATGTTCTTAATCTATAAAATCGTTATACTCAGAAAACAATTTGCCTTATTTGTGCAATGCTCATTTCTTGGCCTGGTTCAATCCACAGCTGAATAATGATCATTCAAAAGCTCCTATTGATGGGCTCGGAATACTACTCTTCATTCCTTCTGCATATCCGGTTAAGTTTAATTAAAACTGTTTTTTTTTAAAGTCTTTGTTCAAGTGCAATTGTTTCAGACACTCTATGAACTTCATTCGCCATTATAAAAGTCTATTCACTCCACTGTGAAACCAGCAATTCCTCCCCCCCCCCATCTTCCCAACGTTCTTGTAATAATTCCTGATGTTGGAGCAGCACGGTGCCTCACGGCACTGAGGTCCCAGGTTCGATTCTGGCTCTGGGTAACTGTCCGTGTGGAATTTGTACATTCTCCCCGTATTTGTGTGGGTTTAGCCCCCACAACTCAAAGATGTGCAGCCTTAGGTGGATTGGCCACGCTAAATTGCCCCTTAATTGGAAAAAATGAATTGGGTACTCTAAATTTAAAAAAAATAATAATTCCTGATGTTCCGTTTATAGATCCCACCGGGCTCTTGTTTTCCACTTTTGTTACTTACATCTCCTTCAACGGTATTCAACAAACCTTCTTTCACTTTTGAATACTGATGGACTTTGCCCGTTCTTCATTCCAATCCACATGCATCTTAAAAAATGTAGTGACACAAGTCTTGTCATTGAAACTGGAACGGGTTTTACGTTCTATAAAAGGATTTTATTGGGCTTTTTCTAAGACGGTATGGAACTTGGTAAGTGCCAGAGACTACATTTTCTCAAAGTTTGCATGTCGTCACCATTCCTCTCCAGTGTGGCTGCACAATGCAGCCATAGCCTCCAAAATCCCAGGTTCCCAAACATCACCCTCCCCCAACAATGGTCCAAACCCTGGCATGGGTCTCCTCCCAGTGATCTTACAGCTAATTGTGGCCTTCCAAGATGCTTCCACACTTTACCACCAACAGTCGAGTGGGCTCTCATGCCAAGACCACACTCCTGGCCCCATCACACAACAACAGCAGTTTTCCACCACTTCCCCACACCCAACGCATAGCTCCCATACCCAGGTGTACCACCACTTCCAATACTTCCTTCCAGACTCCAATCGCTCCCACACGCGAACACCTTGAGGTTCATGGGCTTTGGATCTTCCTTCCAATTGTAGCAAACAACAGTCCTCCTCAGTAATGCAGTACCCTGACTGGTCACCTCAATGCCAGCTTCCACTGTTTCCTGAGTCTCTCATCAGATCAGAGAGAAATGAGAGCACATAGCTGAGCAAACAAATCTCCAATGCTGATTTATAATTCCCTTGAAAAATATGGATATCAACACAATTGCCCTGAAATCTCATGGGGGGGTTAGGTGGATTGGCCGTGCTAAATTGCCCCTTGATTGGAAAACTCAAAATTGGGTACTCTAAATTTATATAAAAAAAGAAATCTCATGGGGGTTCTCCAGTCTCACAATAACTCCAGTGGAGACCAGGGCAATGGGATAAACCACCGAAAATGGAACTATCTCGGAACAAGGCCAAGAGAACTTCGCCAGAATTTTAGAGCCACATCCAGAAGCTGAAAATCCCACTAACTGTCCGAGAAACTGGGTAATATAAAAGTAATTTGATTGTTTCAACTCCCATAAAACACTGGCTCTGCTGATATCTATGGCACATAGGGGCTTATACTCAAACTCACTGGGAGTAATGCCACAGGCTATCTTCTGTTGTTTACATAGATTACATAGAACATACAGTGCAGAAGGAGGCCATTCGGCCCATCGAGTCTGCACCGACCCACATTAATCCCTCACTTCCACCTTATCCCCGCAACCCAATAACCCCTCCCAACCCTTATGGACACTACGGGTAATTTAGCATGGCCAATCCACCTAACCTGCACGTCTTTGGACTGTGGGAGGAAACCGGAGCACCCGGAGGAAACCCACGCGGACACGGGGAGAACGTGCAAACTCCGCACAGACAGTGACCCAGCGGGGAATCGAACCTGGGACCCTGGCGCTGTGAAGCCACAGTGCTAATCACTTGTGCTACCGTGCTGCCCAAGAACAAGTTCCACATTTCACTTGTGTCCTTCCCTGACAGCCTATGTTCCCAACTTATGCACTTCAATTCAATTGTTGTAGATGTCTATGGCTCAGTCAGGGCCCAGGAGAACAGGGGGTGCACCCGATATAAAACACCATGACCCAGGGGCTGGTGCAGGGAATAGGGTAGGATCATTGCTGTGAACTGTTAGTTTGGATTTTTTTTAAGCCAGTCAACCGTGAAGCTGACCGAAGGTCGAAATGCTTGCAGAGCAGTAATTAGAGGAGCAGCAAACAGAGGAAAGGACAGAGCTGCTCCTTCAATAAAAGATCGGGAACGAGATTCTCCGACCCTCCACCGGGTCTGAGAATCCCCAAGGAGCAGTGTGAATCCTTCCCCGCTGACGCCGGCTGCCGTATTCTCCGGGGCTGGTTTTCGGGCCGGGCGGGGTTCACGCCGCGCCGGTCGGGGTCCGTTGGCAGCATCTCCTCCCGGCAATTCTCTGGGCCCCGATGGGCCGAGCAGTTGTTTTTAGCCAGGCCCGCAGGCATGGATTGGACATGGTCGCACACGGTGGGATTTGGCTGGTAGGCCGGCTGCTGCGGTCCTTGGGGGGGCGCAGGGGGATCCGGCACCGGGGGTACCCCACGGTGGCCTGTCCCGCGATCGGGGCCCAACGGCCTGCGGGCGGGCCTGTGCCGTGGGGGCACTCCTTCCTTCCGCACCGGCCCATGGCCGGCACAGAGAAGACATCTTCCTGAGCATGCGCTGGAATACGCCGGCCGGTCTGCGCATACGTGGAACACTCCGGCGGTTCTGCGCATGCGCTAACTCATGCCGGCCCTTTGGCGCGGCACCAACCCCTCCGGCGCCGTCCTAGCCCCCGGAAGGGCGGAGGTTTCCACAAAATCCGGTCGGTCCGACTCCGCAGTGGTTCATTCCGCTTTTTACGCCATTGCGGGGATTCGGGAGAATCCTGCCCCCAGCTCCTCCCACATCTGCAACTGGCCTCCAAAAATCTTCTGAATGCCTTTAGTGAACATAGATTAATTGGGTGCAATTTTCCGATAATTTGTCTCTGGTTCTGACTGAGAACTAGCATGTTTCTCATCTTGGGCGGGATTCTCCCCTAACCGGCGGGTCGGGCCGCACCGGCACCGAGGAGTGGCGTGTACCACTCCGGCATTGGGCCACCCGGAAGGTGCAGAATCCTCCGCACCTTCAGGTGCTAGGCCGGCGGCGGTGGGTTTGGTGCCGTGCCAACTGGCGCCGAAGGGACTCTGCCGGCCGGCGTGAGTTGGCGCATGCGCGGGAGCGCCAGCATGTACTGGCGTCATCCCAGCGCATGCGCAGGGGGGTTCTTCTCCACGCCGGTCATGGCTGACCGTTACAGCGGCTGCCGCGGAGGGAAAGACTGCCGCCACGGCACAGGCCCGTCTGCGGATTGGAGGGCCCTGATCGCGGGCAAGGCCACCATGGGGGCCCCCCCCGGGGCCAGATCCCCCCGCGCCCCCCTGAGGACTCTGCAGGCCGCCCGCAGAGCCAGGTCCCGCCGGTACGGACCTGGTTTGATTTACGCCGGCGGGACCGGCCGAAAACGGGCGGCCACTCGGCTTATCGCGGAGCGGAGAATCGCCGGGGACGACGACACTGCCAACGGCCCTCGACCGGCGCAGCGCGATTCCCGCCGCCGCCGAAAAACCGGTGCCGGTGAATCCAGTGGCTGGCATCGGGGCGGGATTCACTCCGCCCCCCCCCCCCCCCCCCCCCCCCGGCGAATCTCCAGCCCGGCGGGGGATCGGAGAATCTTCAAGCCAGGTCTTCTGGCAAAAGAAATGCTTAAGGCATGGTTTATACTGTCAGTCTGGTGGGTGAGGTCTGATAGAGCTGGCAAGGCCAGTTCAAGATGGCACCCCGATCAGCGGAGAGTTGGAACATTCCCTACACAACCACAAAGGGTTCTATCTCCACCATGGCACAATCATCGGGGGTTTTTCCGCCCTCCCCACAGCCAACAACCACATCGGCAGTATCACCAATCGCCACCCCCTCCCGCTCAATGCCTGCTCCCCCCATGCTGAAAGGTTCCCCTACTCAATGGCCAATTCCCCATCACCGCCAAATCCTCCCCTTCAAAGGCCACAGCACTCTTCCCCCCCAAAGATATAATTGGGACCCCTCCCAGTTGGGCTCCCCAGTACCCTTGATACTTCCCCAGGACATGTTGGCAATGCCATGCCGGCCATGGGTAGAGTCAACCTGTGCCGGGGTGTGCCAACTTCTCCCCTCTTCCCCCTGGGGCTATACATATCTTTGCACTCCCAGGGGAGCCTCTTGACTTGATTCATGCCTTTCTAAACCTGTTGTAAACCATGCTGGGGTGATGTCATGTCAACGAAGTATGAATATTAAGTGAGGGGGGATCATGTGATGGGAGGGTCTCGTTAATAATATTAAAATGTATTTAAATATTGTTATGACACCCTGGGTTAGTGTGCAATCAATTCCAATCCATTTTGACACAGAGTCACAAAACAATTGAAGTTAACAAATCGTTCTGAGGAAACACCCAAAGTCTTTGGTTGCCCAATAACTACAATCACCAGGTTTGTAAATTTAAATACAATTAATTTTTATTAATATTAATTATAATTAAATGTGCAGCAAGTACAACTGGTTAACTATTATATAATTCCTAATTCACCTGCTTTCAGTCATCCCACTGTCTACACACATAAGACAGACAAACACGGATAGAGAGGTGTTAATTGATAATAAAAGTAAAAGGAGAAGTGTTTTTGTTTTTGATAGACATTTTCCAGTCTACCTTTCTTCAATCTGGCTCTTCAGTTGGAGCTTTTTGTTTTCAGTCTGAAATGGCTTTAACTGTAGATTCATCCAGGTCTCATGATTTCCCTGCAGGTTCAGAAAAACAGCGGGTTGGATCCTCCGCAGCCCCGCGCTGAAATCGCATTCGGCGCGGAGGAGGAGAACCAAATTTCATGCCGAAATTGGGCCTGGCGCCGGCACGGCGATTCTCCGGGACCCAAGAATCGGCGTAATCGTGGAGTACGCTGCGTGGCTGCGGGCCCATTGACAGAGGCCAGCCCAACAATCCTCCGTTACCGACCAGCCAAGTTCCCGACGGCGTGGAACTAACCATCTATTGCTGGTCAGGATGCTGGTGGTGGGCGGGGGCATCCAACACCGGAGGGCCTTATAGGCGGCCGGGGTTAATATCCATGCGGTCAGATCCTCGGGCGTGTGGCCAATCGGGGGGGGGGGGTTTACTTTTTCAATCTGCCTCCGCGATCCGAGTCCGCCATCGCGCACGAGGCGGCCGCTGGAAGCCGCCACCGTGCGCTTGCGTGGACTCAAAGCCAGAAGTCGGGGGGGCCTTATCCGCAGCTGAAGCTTCGTGAATTACTCTGGGTCTCTGCAGGGCATTGAATTGGCTGATATTTTTTGCAGGAATCTCCAGAGTAAAACTCTAGCGTTTTTACGCCGGCATGGGGACATGGTCCCGTTTGGGAGAATCCAGTCCAGCATCTCTGGAGAGAGACAGAGTGAGACACTCACAGCTGCTCCTCACAGTATCCAAGATCTGACCGGCACTTCCTGTGTCCTCTGAAAACCACCCCACTCGGGTAGGACCCAATCACTGCCTGTTGCCAGGCAGAATACAGCCTTTTGTCAATTCATTGGCCACAGCCAACCAATCGAACCGAATCCCTCCGATCTCTCGTGTGCGAATAAGTCTGTATTTTATGCTCAGAAGCTAAACCTCCATAGTACCATTTTGCAACTTTTGAGATCCTCACTTCCTCTGCTCGGCTTAAACATCCATGGATCAAACTGAAAACCATAAAGTAAAAGAAATTGGAAATAAGGGAATCAACAGGAAGGGCCCTTACAATGTATTGAAATAATATTCTGAGCCTGCATGGACCAGCTGGCAGAGGTATTCGCAGACATCTTTAACCTGTCCCTACTCCACTCCGAGGTCCCCACCTGCTTCAATAAGAACACCATTATACCACTGCCAATGAAGAACCAGGCAACGTGCTTCAATGCCTACCGTCCGGTGGCCGTGACTTCAGGCCTATTGAAGTGCTTCGAGAGGTTGATCATGAAGCGCATCACCTCCATACTCCCAGAACACCTTGATCCACTGCAAGCCATTTCCCTGGCCCTACACTCACTAGAGCATGTCGACAACAAGGACTCCTACATCAGACTCCAATTTATTGACTACAGCTCCGCCTTCAACACCATAATCCCAGCCAAGCTCATATCAAAGCTCCAAAACCTAGGACTTGGCTCCCCACTCTGCAACTGGATCCTCGATTTTCTGACCAACAGACCACAATCAGTAAGAATGAACAACAACATCTCCTCCACAATAGTCCTCAATACCAGGGCCCCACAAGGTTGTATACTTAGCCCCCTACTCTATTCCCTGTACACACACGCTTGCGTGGCAAAATTTGGTTCCAACTCCATCTACAAGTTTGCTGACGATATGACCATAGTGGGCCGGATCTCGAATAACGACGAGTCTGAATACAGGAGGGAGATAGAGAACCTAGTGGAGTGGTGTAGCGACAGCAATCTCTCCCTCAATGCGAACAAAACTAAAGAGCTGGTCATTGACTTCAGGAAGCAAAATATCATACACACCCCTGTCAGCATCAACGGGGCCGAGGTGGAGACGGTTAGCAGTTTCAAATTCCTAGGGGTGCACATCTCCAAAAATCTGTCCTGGTCCACCCACGTCGACGCTACCACCAAGAAAGCACAACGGTGCCTATACTTCCTCAGGAAACTAAGGAAATTCGGCATGTCCACATTGACCCTTGCCAACTTTTATCGATGCACCATAGAAAGCATCTTATCTGGCTGCATCACAGATTAGTATGGCAACTGCTCGGCCCAGAACCGCAAGAAACTTCAGAGAGTCATGAACACCACCCAGTCCATCACACGAACCTGCCTCCCATCCATTGACTCCATTTACACCTCCCGCTGCCTGGGGAAAGTGGGCAGCATAATCAAAGACCCCTCCCATCTGGCTTACTCACTCTTCCAACTTCTTCCATCGGGCAGGAGATACAGAAGTCTGAGAACACGCACGAACCGACTCAAAAACAATTTGTTCCCCTGCTGTTACCAGACTCCGAAATGACCCTCTTATGGACTGACCTCATTAACACTACACCCTGTATGCTTCATTCGATGCCGGTGCTTATGTAGTTACATTGTATATCTTGTTTTGCCCTATTATGTATTTTCTTTTATTCCCTTTTCTTCCCATGTACTTAATGATCTGTTGAGCTGCTCACAGAAAAATACTTTTCACTGTACCTCGGTACAGGTGACAATAAACAAATCCAATCCAATATTCTCACCCTTTGTGAGTGGGAACCTCGTGATGTCATTGATAAGGGGCTTGGAAATCGGGAACGCATCCTGACACTTGTGATATTTTTGTGTCCGAGTCACGGTTCCCGCTGATGCCGACCGACTAAGGGCACAACATCGCCACCTTTAATGGTTTCGACTAATAACTCTGGGATTTATGCATTCAACTCATCAAAAAAATGGAAACAAGGGTGATCGGAGAAAGGTGTGTGCTTTTAGAGAAGGTAAAGGGAGAGATGGTGGGGGTGAGGGTGTTGAAAGAGGGAGGGAGAGACAGGGTTGGAAATAAAGGTGGGGATTTTGAGTCTGCGTTAGCAAGAACGGCGACTTGGCACATAATCTGGAGAGAATCGGGAAACTAAATTCTCACCGGTGAGATCATGTTTCCTGATTTTCTAGGCCTTTTGCCGGTGACGTAACAAGAATCCCACCACAGAAGGTCAGGAATACCATTTAAATATATCACCAGCAAGCCTTCACAGTGGGTTTTCCCCCTTCACTGAATATTCATTGGGCATGGTTTGCAACTGCTGTATAAAAGTTGGAGCCTGGCGCCCTCACCTCCGAAGGGGGGTATTGAAGGTGAGCGCTCAAGATGCCATCACCCTCTAGGCTGCCAATTGTAGAGGTTGCACCGGAGAGGATGTGGAGCACGGAGACAGATGGAGGGGGGGGGGGGGTGAATTTACAGTGTCAGCCCACGATGTGATTGTGAGTCCCTGCGTGGGGTTTCGCGAGATGCCAGGCTGCATGAGAAGAGTAAGGGACTATGACAAGGGGTAGTTCCCAGCCTCAAGAGGGAAGAGGATGAATTCAGTAAGTCTCAACAGCCCCCCTCAAGTTGCACTTTGAGCTTGAGGGTATGAGCTTTCGTGACATGCATCAGGTGTGCCTTACCTGCCACAAGCCTAACCAGCTGCCTGACCCTTCCTTGATGAGGAAATTGTGCCAATTTAGTCAGAATTGCAATACACAAGTATGCCGGAGGCTAGATTCAGGGCTGCACGTGTGATCTGTGTGGAATATCCCAAACTGCTTGTCATGCGAGAGTGCCTTTAAGAACTGGGTGTTTAAGCAATGTACCTTTAAGAAAACAGTAATGTCATAGAGTGGGTGGAGCTCAGCTGAGTTCAGCCATTTTGAAGTTTCAGTTTTTAAAAGTGCCTGGCTGGTTTTGGTGAGAGCAGTTTAAAAGTGCCTGGCTGTTTTGCTGTGAGCTGATTAAAAGGAGAAAGCCAGTTTGAGACAGCAGCTTGAGAAGTTCTGGTTTGCTGTGAGTTGGTTGGAGGGAGAAAGACAGTTTGAGAAAGCAGCGTGGGTGTGTCGGTGGATTCCCAGAGAGCTGCAAAAAGAAAGCAAAGCTGCTGGAGCTGAAGTCGCCCAAGCTAATATATCTCTGCCATTCTGCAGAAAAAATATATATCCTTTAACCTGATGTGATTTTGTTTAAAGGTGTTAAGTCTCTTAGAAGTTTGAAGGAACATTTTGAGGAATTATTTCCTGTTGCAATATTTTCTGAGGTATCTTTGAAATAAGGGGTGTTAAGAGATCCAATGTTTATTTAAGATGTTAAGTTGAGTTCATGGAATAAACATTGTTTTGTGTTTAAAAATCCACGTGTCCATAATTGTAATCCCACACCTAGGGAAAAGCCGTGTGCTAGGAAAAGCAACAAATACATTAAAGGGAGAAGTTGGTGGAACTCCATGATACATTTTGGGGTTCTGAAAAACCTCACCCATAACACTGCTGCACAAAAAATGCAGAAGGGAGGTCACAGACACATAATTTGTGAAGGCCCACATGTACATCAACTTGGACCGGGACCAGGTGAGCCAGGACGCCAGGTCCATGGGCTTTGCCCGCAAAGCAGGCAGTTCCCGGGTGCAGGGTGGCATTGACTGCAACCACGTATCTCTGTGTTCCCCATGGTGGACTGGGGTGCCATTTTTGAACTGCAAGGGATACCACCCCCTCAACCTCCCGATCACCTGTAAGCACACAATGCGCATTTATGTAGATGTGTGTCCGTTTCCCTCGGAGCGGCCATGATAGCGACATCTTGGGAAGCTCACAGCCATTTTTGAGAAGAACGGCTAGCGGGATGGCTCATCGGGACAAAGGGTACCAACTGAGTCAGTGAATGATGCCACTGCAGAGGCTACGAGCACCCGCTGAGACTTGCTACATTGAGGCTGATAAATCAATGCATGCGCTGGTCGAATAGGCGATTGGGCTGTTCAAGGTGTGTCTCCGTTGCCTGGACCAGATCCACACAGCCTCCAGAAGATCTCACGTATCATAGTGATCTGCTGCACTCTGCACAACCTGACACTGTAGCGGGGTAAGCAGCTGGATGACGAGGACATGCAGGGACACCATACTTCCTTGGATGAAGAGGATGTCCATGGGGACGGCAAGGGACAACCCACAGAGGGGGTGGAGGAAGGACCTTGGGTCCCACATGGGATGCAGTGCTAGGGACACCCTTGTAGTCTTTCAGTTTGGAGATGAGCAGGACCAGAGTGTGAAGTCCTCTCCCACCATAGGGCCTTACAGCTTCTCACTACTGTTGTGCTTGCAGGAGGTCATCGGATGGTTGCAACATTTATGGCCAGGGTGCTAAAGTGATTGGACAGACACTGCAGATGATGACTTGCAGCCGAGGACAGAACAATGCTCCTCTTATCCTCTGCAATATGTCTGACTCCTGCCTGACAGGAAGCTGAATGTGACCTGCTACTGAATGCGGTGATCTAGGGACCCAGAGAGGCTGAATGTTCCACCTCAGCTGCTACTGCCTCCTCCGAGGTCAGGAAACCCAGTGCTTTTCTCAACCTACTGACGACCATTTCAGCCTATTGGTGAGCGAATCAGCAAGGTGCCGGAGTGAAACATGTGGAGAAAAACATTTTTGTAAAAGGGGCTTTTCCCGCCGATGGCACCAGCGGGCTTGTCCCTGGTTTTCTCACCGGGACCGACACTTTAAAAAACATTGGAAAATTCAATCCAAAGGGTGGGATCTTTCAGCCATTCCCGCTGGCAGGATCTTCCGGTGACTCCCCTCCATGGGTTCCCCGACAGCAGAGGGTGCAAACAATGGGAACCCCCCTTGATAGCGGCAGGACCGGAAGATCCCGCCGCCGGGCCGTCTCCACTGTCGCAAAACACGCTGCATGCGGTGGAAGGGTTGGGGAAAATCCCACAAAGTCCCTCATCCCATCAGCCATGGTAACAGGTAGATGAAGGTAAATATGGAAATCTGAGCTCGGACAAGAGACAAAACAGCAAAGATTTCTTGGGCACTCAGATTATGTGGGTATCCTTTGTGTAGAAGATGGTTCAAACTAGTTCAAGGTGTCAATGGAAACAGGGAATTAGACAAATAATCATGCTGTTGAACTTAAAAATGCATTAAAATTATATTCTCAAGGGGTCAACACCAGGAGAGATCTGTAGAATGGCGCTTCCATCAGAGTAAAATAATTGTTAGTACACCTATTATAAATCATGAGGGGGTCGGTTAGCTCAGTCGGCTGGACGGCTGGCTAGGGAAGCAGAACAACGCCAACAGCGCGGGTTCAATTCCTGTACTGGTTGAGGTTATCCATAAAGGCCCTGCCTTCTCAACCTTGCCCTTCGCCTGAGATGCGGTGATCCTCAGGTTAAACATCCACCTGTCAGCTCTCTCTCTCAAAAGGGGAGTCTGTGACCCTCTGCGACTACGGAGACTTTCATTTATTAATCATGAAGGGTTTTCAGCAGCATCAAATCCACAGGCCGAAGAGGTTAAGAGATTTTTTTTTTACTCTGCCCTTTTTAGCTCATATTTATGGAACAAAACAGAAACACACAAGAGATCTATTGTTGATACATTATTTTATCCTTTCTAATGGCCTCTATTTAAGTTGCAAAATTTTAATCTGACCGTTTACAAAAGCTTCTGCTCTACAATATCAGAATATTAATTCTTTGGGAAAGTTAAAATAAAGCATTCTGCAACAGCAAAAAGAATGTTGCTGTATTAATAATGGTATTCATTCAAAGCACCAATGCATTTAACAGTTGTATTTTTCGTCCTTTTCACTTTTCCAACAGTATTAAACAAGGGGAATAATTGTTTCATAGAACTAGGGAGTCTATAGAGAACCCACACATACTGACTGCTATTTACATTTCCAAACCATTCTTCGCCCCACAATAAAGGCTGTGGTCCTCAGCTCACTGGTGGACAAGTGTTTTTTATCCCCCAGGGAAGCAAACCAGCCAGCAAAGCAGTCTCGATAGTGATGTGTTAGGCAGGTCGGTTTGGTGTGGACTGCACTTGATGCAGCGATGCGAGAAACAGACCTCGAACACTGTAGAGGATCCAACACGGTTTTATTGAATGATAGAACTAACATACATATTTAACTGTGGGTCGACACTATACTGAACTGACTGGAGGCCTTGTACTAGCCTGACCAGACTTATTAGCTACCACATGGTGTTTGCACTGTGCTAGCTCATGGACTCTGACTGTCTCAGTGGCTGGGCCCCGAGAGAGCGGGAAACCTAGTGCCCTCAGCTTTATAGTGGTGGTGTCCTGTCTGGTGATTGGCTGCACTGTGCTGTGTGCGTACTGGTCATCCTGCGTGTCAATCACTGCCTGTCTGCACTTCATTGTATACATGCGTGGATATTATGACAGACAGCACACCCAGGAGACCTTCCAACAGAGTAAGCACTACAACCCCAGGTAATCAGAGAAGATTAATTTACTTTTATCAAAGTGGAACTGCCTCCCTCGCCTCATAAAGCTTACTCTGGACACACTGGGCATTGCGAGTGGACTGGGTCCGGGCTGTGAAACTGGAGGAATTGCATAAGCTTCTCTTCATACCACACGCCCCATATCAACTCCACTTGAAGTAAGTGGGACTGAATAGGAAGCAGAGTGGATAATGGGTGACTCAACCCAATTCTCTCCAAACTCTGCATGCTCTTCTCTCACTCTCTAAGAGAAGAACAATCCGTACCCTGGTGACCTGTGCCACCTCTTAGATTCTCTAAAATACTAGAATTACAAAGCGAAGCAGGCAAATAGATAAGTTGTCAATAAACATCTACAGGGACTATCATTGTGATTATTTGTTTCCTCTGGAGGTTGTGAGAAACTGCGCTGCATGTGCATTGCGTGGTGACACAGTGGTTAGCACTGCTGCTTCACAGCGGCAGGGACCCGGGTTCAATTCCGGCCTTGTGTAATTGTCGGCACGGAGTTTGCACTTTCTCCCCATGTGAGTTTCCTCCGGGTGCTCCGGTTTCCTCCAACAATCCAAAGATGTGCGGGTTAATTGGGGTTACAACGTGAGGAGGGGGAGTTGGCCTAGGTAGGGTACTTTTCGGAGAGTCGGTGCAGACTCAATGGCCGATCTCTCACCATGAAGTGATTAATAAAATGTGATGAAAAGCAGAATTGACCCTGAAAAAAGTAGCTTTATAACGGGTTTGTTGCTTAAATTATTAATTAATAGAATGTCAAGCTTATTTTTAAAACAATATTTTTTCAATTAGATTTTGTTTTGGAACATTTTAGCTTTTATCTTCAATATGTAAGTGTTGGTCTATGTAAAATTTCAGGAAGTGTTTTTCTTAGCACTTTTAGTTGTGTTTGCGAAAAGGGTTTTGAAAATCGATTAATTGTTATTAGCTACTTGGACAGCCTGCTGACACCAGCCCCAAGCTGGGATTGTCCAGAAAGGAATACTGCAGTCGGTTGCAGTATCACTGCCCAGCAAGGAAGGTGAAACGCTTGCCTGAGAGATGAAGTCTCAGTGAGTTATTACGTCTCCCTGGGCTAGTGCACAGTCAATTCCAGCCCCACTTGACCCAGAGGAGCAACACAATTGAATGAACCAATGATCCTTGGAAAAATACCGAAGTCTTTGGCTCTTAGCTGCCCAATAATTACCGTCACCGGGGGCTGGATTCTCCGGTCACCGACCGGCCCAGTTCCCGAAAGCGTGAGACAGATGTGGTCTCAGCCGTGCGGGAAGGCGGCATGGTGGCTGCGGACTCAGTCCAGCGCCGCCACAGTCACGGGAGGGTCGATCCGTGGGCAGGGGGGGGAACCCATGGGCTGCGGCACTGTGGGGGGGATGGTCCGGGGCACGTGAGCCTGCCGAAGGAGAGGGACTCTTTCACGGGCCAGATCTGTGAGCGGTGGCCGCCATGTTGCACGGCGCGGCCGCTGCAGACCGCCGCCTTGCGCATGCGTGGAGACGGACCTGTAGTGATATGCATTACTGTATATACACAAGGGGTTAATGTCAATGCACTACAACTAAGTAACCACTAGAGGGAGCACCAGAGATGTCATGACATGCAGACACACAACCAATGGGTCATTAGAACAGGACACAACCGATGGGTAATCAGGGCAACCGGATGTGGCATTACCACAAGGGGGCACTACATGACCCATATAAAAAGGACAAGGCACACAGGCTCTGCCTCTTCCACTGTCAGAAACCAAGAGAGCATGACAGGGTTGATTATCAGCAGCATAACACCCGAGCACATGGTCGAGAGCAAGCTTGTATAGTTAGCAGAATAGACTGAGTTACTAGAGGCAGATTAGTAGAGTGTCAAACTCATTTAAGAGCATTGTTAATCGTTCAATAAATACGTTAAACTTATCTACGAGTCTTGAGCATCTTTCAGCAGAGCCTACATCAAGTGGCAGCTTATGTTACGAGCAATAACATAACACAACATGGTACAGGAGTGACTGCTCAATCTCCATAGTTCAACTCAGCAAGGTTAGAGACAACCAGCAATCGAATCCAGACACAATGGACAAGATTCAGGCTCCTCATTAACTCAGGACCATCGGTAATCTTAGTGCTAGCTGGCGTTCGTTCAAACAAAAATTCCAACTATACATGGAAGCATCCGATCTGAATGGCACGACCAATGCTCGGAAGAAAGCTCTTCTGCTCACCATTGCGGGTAAACATGCGATAGAGATCTTCAACTCGTTTCAATACTCAGAAGGGCCGGACAAAACGAAATACCAGACTATCCTGGTCAAATTCGACAGCCACTGCGAGGTGGACACGAACGAAATCGGTAAAAATGGCATGAATACTCACCACGAGGCAGAGGTAGCGTTGAAACAGCACGGTAGCCTTTGGGCAGCACGGTAGCCTTGTGGATAGCACAATTGCTTCACAGCGCCAGGGTCCCAGGTTCGATTCTGGCTTGGGTCACTGTCTGTGCGGAGTCTGCACATCCTCCCCGTGTGTGCGTGGGTTTCCTCCGGGTGCTCCGGTTTCCTCCCACAGTCCAAAGATGTGCAAGTTAGGTGGATTGGCCATGATAAATTGCCCTTAGTGTCCAAAATTTCCCTTAGTGGTGGGTGGGGTTACTGGGTTATGGGGATAGGGTGGCGGTGTTGACCTTGGGTGGGGTGCTCTTTCCAAGAGCCGGTGCAGACTCGATGGGCTGAATCGCCTCCTTCTGCACTGTAAATTCTATGTTCTATGTTCTATGAAACAGAAGAAGATGGTAGTTTTGAATGGCAGCCATCTTGCGTGTGTACAGTCTGACCAGTCTGCACGTGCGCACTTCCCTAAAAGACGCAAACCGGTGTTTTGCTCATTCGCGAGAAGCTGCGCATGCGCAGTTGCGAAAAGAGTGCACAGTAAAGGAACATTGACGTGCGAATGCGCAATTGAGTCCTACGCATGATGTCATGAGCGTCATGACATCAGAGGCCCCAGACCACGCCCACTTAAAGGGGAAATGTCCGAAAATTAAAAAGAAGAGTTTTAAAGCCACAAAACCCAATTCTTTCACCTCAAAAGACAGAACAATGCCTGAACTTCTACCAGACGTTGAAAGTAACCTCCGCAGCACCCTGGAACAAGCAGTTTTCACCACCTGAAGTGAGGAGCACAATGACAAATCCAAAACCAAAGAAAATGATTTGTACATTGGACAAGAAGAAAACGATGCCACACAGCGAGTACTGAACGACTCCGTTGGCATCAGGAGTGTGCGACACCAAACGCATGACTCTGAACAAGGCAGTACCACAGATCCAGACGATGACTACCTGGATAACACATACCAAGTAGGCATCATCACGAAGTGCGAATACGCCACACCGGGCACATCGCAAGTTCTGTTAATCCTTGCCGCGGATTTCGAGGACGAATGGAATGCAGTGATGGATGTCAACCAGTGCCCCATCCAATTCAAACTGCACACAGGTGCATCACCAACCTGAAATCGCAGTCAGACTTCACGAGAATCAAGAAGGCTCCCAAGTTTCTTCCAGCTGCCTGCAAACTCCAGGACTACACTGGCAACGTAAAGGCACTGGGGTCCTGCCAGCTGACAGTGTCCAACCGACACATACAGACAAGCCTACGCTTCGAGATTGTTCAGCCAAACAGGGCATCCCTGCTAGATGTGCACGCCTGCAACCAACTGAACCTCATCCGACGGGCCTACACCATGACGCCGCCTCATCCGGATCCTGAGGCCAGCATCCACGACATCCTGACCCAGTACCCAGCTGTCTTCAGTGGGATGGGCACACTTCCGTACGAGTACAGGATTCTACTGCGGCCGGACACCAAACTAGTGGTCCACACACCACGAAGAGTCCCCGACTCCACACAGAGAGCGATGAAAGACTCCACAGAGAGAGCGATACAAGCCTCCACAGAGAGCTCGTTGACAGACACAGAACCTATCTGAAGTACAAAGGCTCTTCCTTGTGAAGACATTACTTACTGCTAGATTATCTTCTTTATTCCTTGCTTTCGATGGATTTGCGAAGCCTTCTTTTCTTCACAGAAGTTGTAATAGCTACAATTACAGTGATGGTGAGTTGAATTGCAGCAGTAGTTAATGCTATGAACAGTTCCGCACCAAGCATTGTGAATTATGGAGGGAAAAGCGTGCTCATTCATATGATATAAGTAGGAGGACTATTTACTAACATTGTGATTGGTTGACATATGTAGGACAGTATGTGCGTCATTGGCTTAAATATTTAACCATGAACTTAAACAAAAGATAACGGTTATTTGGTTAATTGAATATTAACTATGTACTCGAACAATAAATTAGATAAGTGGGAGGTTTTATTTGACATGGCCCTGATTGGTCCACATATGTAGGTCATTGACAGTGTGTGGTTGCCAGCCCGCCATCAGATAAGGGAAAGACCAGGACCTATCTCTCACCACCACCACCTTTTAATTATTGAGGAGGGCGTCACTAAGCATCATATCCGGTGTTGACTAGACATCATGGGCGAAATTCTCCCCCAACGGCGCGATGTCCGCCGACTGGCGCCAAAAACGGCGCCAATCAGACGGGCATCGCGCCGGCCCAAAGGTGCGGAATGCTCCGCATCTTTGGGGGCCGAGCCCCAACATCATTGAGGGGCTAGGCCGACGCCGGAGGGATTTCCGCCCCGCCAGCTGGCGGAAATGGCGTTTGTTGCCCCGCCAGCTGGCGGAAATGGCGTTTGGTGCCCCGCCAGCTGGCGCGGAAATGCGGCGCATGCGCGGGAGCGTCAGCGGCCGCCGACAGTTTCCCGCGCATGCGCAGTGGGGAGACTCTCTTCCGCCTCTGCCATGGTGGAGGTTGTGGCGGAGGCGGAAGGGATAGAGTGCCCCCACGGCACAGGCCTGCCCGCGGATCGGTGGGCCCCGATCGCAGGCCAGGCCACCGTGGGAGGCCCCCCCCCGGGGCCAGATCGCCCCGCGCCCCCCCCAGGACCTCGGAGCCCGCCCACGCCGCCTGGTCCCGCCGGTAAATACCAGGTATAATTTACGCCGACGGGACAGGCAATTTCTGGGCGGGACTTCGGCCCATCCGGGCCGGAGAATTGAGCGGGGGCTCCCGCCAAATGGCGCGGCCCGATTCCCGCCCCCGCCCAATCTCCGGTACTGGAGACTTCGGCGGGGGCGGGATTCACGGCGGCCAACGGCCATTCTCCAACCCGGCGGGGGGTCGGCGAATGACGCCCCATATCCGGTCCAATGTACAATTCCCACATTACATCACATCCGGCTCCCACGATACATCACTTCCGGCTCATATTGATGATGTAGGGTTGGCATGTCCCCAAGTAGGATTGGCACGCTGCCAAGTAGCGTTGGCACGCCGCCAATATTTTGACGATAAACATTTTCCGCCAACCCTACAAGACCATGAAGGCCTATCAACCTTATCTGAGCAACCAGCAGCAGACTATGAAAGTCTACCCAGCTCATTTAACCAACAAGAAGACGCTGAATGTCTACCCACTGTATGTGAGACAAGTGACGAAGAAATCACAATTCCCATACAAGATGAGCAAGATCACAGCGAGACTGACAGATCTCAGCTCGTATGTACAGAGGCACTCAACAATCAAAGTGAAACTGCTCTTGAGTCCAGTGAGACCTTGTCAATCAAAACCTCATCCACTCGAGCCTATCCACAAGAAAATGAAATCTTGAAGATTTTGACTCCAGACAAGGAGCATCAAGAAACCAATGATGATTCAAGTGAACCAGAAATGACTCCAGAAGAGGAGCACCAAGGAATCAAAGAGGAATCACATCAACCACACAGGAGTGATGTCACCAAGATCAATGCAACATCTGGTCATTCTCACAATCCTTGAGAAGAAACGCTCAATGAAGCATGAGATACCACAAAGGACACTGACACAAGTAACTTTGAGAATGACTCGAATTATCCACACGGAACAGTCATTGAGCGCGACAAGCACGACAAAAACAACAACTTGTACGACATGGTACAACTCTGCACATGAAGGACAATGTAACAGCACAGCTCAGAACAATGGCAAGAGTACAAACATACCACGGCATGACAACGAATCTCACCAATTCACGTTTGTTCCACTACAAACAAGCAAACCAGCTTTCAAGAAAGATGATATACAGAATCGTTACCACAAGCATCGAAAAAAAAGTCTAAATCAGACAAAGAAGTGATTCGACAATTCGAACACCTCATGATGACTTCTTGGTTAGTTAAACACAAGAACACTGACGACGTTCACAAAGAAATGACAACATCAATATCACCACTTCAACAACAGAAGAAGAAAGCAACTCAACCGTACAAATTCATAAGATTGGACTCATAGCTATTAATTGCTATTGTATAATCATCAATATCATCACAACTTGTACATGTCACCATTCATGTACCTGTTTTGTACAATTTTCTTCAACAAAGTACAGAAAATATGTAACACGAAAAAAGGGGGATGTAGTGATATGCATCACTGTATATACACAAGGGGTTAATGTAAATATACTACAACTAAGTAACCACTAGATTGAGCACCAGAGATGTCATGACATGCAGACACGCAATCAATGGGTCATTAGAACAGGACACAACCAATGGGTAATCAGGACACCCAGAGGTGGCATTACCACAAGGGGACACTACACGACCCATGTAAAGAGGACAAGGCACACAGGCTCTGCCTCTTCCACTGGCAGAAACCACGAGAGCAGGACAGGGTTGATTATCAGCAGCATAACACCCTAGCACATGGTCGAGAGCAAGCTTGAATAGTTGGCAGAATAGACAGTGTTATTAGAGGCAGATTAGTAGAGTGCCGAACTCATTTAAGAGCATTGTTAATTGTTCAATAAATACGTTAAACTTATCTCCGACTCTGGGGCATCTTTCAGCAGAGCCGACATCAAGCGGCAGCTTATGTTACTCGCAATAACATAACACAACAGGACCCAGCAATTCTCCCTGCCGTATCGGCAGCTAGAACCGGGTGCTCTACGCTGGCTTCCTGCTAGCCCCAGCAAAACAGGGAATCGATGGTCATTTTACGGCACTTTGTCTGGCATAAAGCACCACGTTGCGTGGTGACATAGCCACAGAATCGGAGAATCCAGTCCCAGGTTTGTAGATTTAAACACAGGGCTGGATTCTCTGCCAGTGGGATCCTCTGCTTCGCTGGCAGCGCAATCATGCCTGCGGATTTCCCGATGGTGCGGGGGTGCCCGCAATGGGAAACCTCATTGGCCGGAGGATGCCACTGCTGATGGGGGCACGCTGCACCAGAAACATGTTTGGCAGGATGGAGAATCCCCCCCTAATTACTATTTATTTATAACAAGAACTATGATGAAATATGCAGCAAACACAACTATATATTTCCTAATTCCTAATATCCCTAATATAACTTATCCCTACCCTCCATATCCACACACACACAACAGACAAACACAGAGGGGGGAGAGAGCGGTAAAAATCATAAAGATGAAAGTCAAAAGATAAGGGGGAGGATTCTCCGCTGGTCAACACTGGAATTGGGAAACGTGATTGGGCGGAGAATTGGTTCCGACTCCGAAATTGTGGAAGCCGCTGATTACACGGCAAACTGCAATTCTCCATCACCTCGACAGCAGTGTCAATGTGTCCCAGAACACACATACAGTAAATGCCATTGGCACATCGTTAGCTGGCCTGGCCCGGCATTCTTTAGGGCCTCCGCGATTCTCCGCCTCGGCTGGGGTGAATTTCCGATGGCAAGGTTCACTTGTGCTTTTAAAAATCTTGAAATTGTCGCCATGGTTGATGAGGGAGAGAGAGAGAAAGAGAGAGAGGAGGTAGGATATGGAGAGGTGCAACCGTAGGCTGCCATTCCTGACACTGGCTGAGCTAGCTGGAAGGGGGGGGGGGGGCGGGGGTGATGGGAGAAATCGTCCATGGGGCCGGGGTGTCCCTTACGGACTGGAGCGGTGCCTCGGCATAGACCGCCATTGCTGCGGCCTACAAGGCAGCCATCGTGCTGCACACCCCACTGATCACCCACCTTGGCCTTGCTTCTGCAGAATGGTCCTGCTCCTGCACATGGTTGGACCTCTTCACCTGTGCTTGCAAGTGTTGGATGCTCGTCGGTAACTCCTCATGTAGTCCTTGGATCTGCAACTGCATCTCAACAGTAGATGGGACTGTCCCTTCCAGAAGCCTGAAACCCATCTGGATGGCAACAAAACCCTGGAGTCGGTCCACCCTCCAACCGTCTGCCCTGAGAGTTCATACCTCCACCTGATGTACCGGAGCATCTGTGCATACCAGATAGTGTCCCAGGAGCCTTTCACTAAAATGCCCAACCAAGGTGAGTGTCTCTGGGTAGGTGGAGGGTCTTGGATTTAGTTGTGATGGGAAATCTGTGCCAACATCAGATTCGATCTCCGGGGGTACTGGGGGACTGAGAGAGAGAGACAGACAAAGAGGGTGAGACCTTGTCACTGTGCTTCCAGGAGGTCTCGGAAATCATCCGACTCAGGCAGGATCACCACCTGTTACCGGGCAGAACAAACCATTTTGGCTAATTCATTGGCCATCAGCCAATCAATCGGACCGACTCCCACCCGATCTCTCGGGTGCCGAAAAGTCTGAGTTCTCCTATTTGAACACTAACAGCAAACACAATATTACAACTTCTTGAATTCCTCATTCTCTTTGCTGCTTGACTTAAAATACATTTCCATTAAGCATCCATGGTTCAAAAATCATTACGTCAAAAATAAAGAAAGGGGAAGAAAGGGAATCAACAGGAAGGACCCTAAAAGAGTCTAACCTTGAGGCAGAAGGGATCATCATTGCTACACCACATAATCCAGGCCAAAGTTCACATGGATATGCAATGTTCTTTAAACATCTTTTGGCAAAACAGCTTAGCATCTGAAGGGATGAATTAATTAATATTTCCTTTGTTGTTGATAATGTTTCCCTTTGACCTGTTTATTGCCCTGCTAATTACAATGGGGGATAATTTCCTCTGGTTAATATGTCCAGGAAATTGTGAATACGGTGTAAACGGCTGAAATCTGTCACGATCAATGTTCCTCCATGGAAAGCAAGGCAGGACACTAGAAGAAACCCTTTCATAGCCTCACATTTACAGTTATAAATTTTCGACAACTCATGAACAAAGGAAATCTTCCCCCCTTGGTTAGTATTGTACAGTAATACAATCAGGCACATGTACCATTGTCATAACAATGTGACGTATGTCCGTGTGGTATACGAATAATTACTTTCATTGGCTGGTCAATACTGAATTTCTTCAAAAGGACTTTTAAAAGCAAGCAAAGGTACTGACTTGCGATGTCTGTCACAGGTCACCTGACACATTTGGTATTAAAAGTTGGTTAGTTTCACCTGATGTTTCATCGGGGCATCCCAAAGCAGTGTTTCCAGGGGAAAAACCAGGACCACCATTAAAGCGTCCTCAATCATGAACAACAGCAAAGGAATCATGAACAGTGAACTTTCTATCTCCTCTTCTTCGGCAGTCCCTCAATGTTGAGGATGACCTGCTTGCATTCTGTGGAGGTTGGTTCTGCAGTGTCTGAATCCTGGATCCACAGACTCTGCCGCATGGTTGTCAGGTGGTGTTTGATGAGGTGAGTGGGTGGGATGTTCTGGATTCGGCGCTCTCTTTCCACTGTTTACGCTTGGCATCTGCGTGTTCCATCCTATGATGCTCGAGGTGATTGGTTCCTTCGCGGATGCTTCTTTCACTAGATTTCTCAACGACTCTCCCTTGGACTGATCTGTTCCATGTAGGAACACTACACATAATGCACTATGCTGCTCTTGTTTGGCCTTGTTCCGCACTGTGTCCAATCACTGTTTGTTGATGTACCACTGTCAATGCACTCTGTCGAGAACATGAGAAAGAATTAAAGCTACTTGAATACGAAAGAGAGAGAGAGAAGAAAAAGAAAGAGAGAGAGAGAGATTGAACTTTGGAAAATGGTCATGAAACCTGACAGTCAGTTAAAATTGGCGGATTTAAAGGAAAATGTACAGTTTGAGGGTAGTGAGAAAGAATATAAGAACATAAGAACATAAGAACTAGGAACAGGAGTAGGCCATCTGGCCCCTCGAGCCTGCTCCGCCATTTAATGAGATCATGGCTGATCTTTGTGAACTCAGCTCCACTCTCCGGCCCGTACACCATATCCCCGAATCCCTTTATTCTTTGGAAAGATATCTATCTTTTTCTTAAAAACGTTTAAAGAAGGAGCCGCAACTGCTTCACTGGGCAAGGAATTCCAGAGATTCACAACCCTTTGGGTGAAGAAGTTCCTCCTACACTCTGTCCTAAATCTACTTCCCCTTATTTTGAGGCTATGCCCCCTAGTTCTGCTTGTCTACCTTTAGCCCCATTAGCTTGCCCAATACTGCCTCCTTAGTGATTACAATCATCTCAAGGTCCTCACCTATCATATCTTTATTTCCATCAGTCACTGGCATGTTATTTGTGTCCTCCACTGTGAAGACTGACCCAAAAAACCTGTTCAGCTCATCAGCCATATCCCCGTCTCCTATTATTAAATCTCCCTTCTCATTTTCCAAAGGACCAATATTTACCTTAGCCACTCTTTTTTGTCTTATATATTTGTAGAAGCTTTTACTATCTGCTTTTATGTTCTGAGCCAGTTTACTTTCATAGTCTACCTTACTCTTCTTTATAGCTTTGTTAGTAGCTTTCTGTTGTCCCCTAAAGACTTCCCAGTCCTCTAGTCTCCCACTAATTTTTTTGCCACTTTGTATGTTTTTTCCTTCAATTTGATAATCTCCCTCACCTCCTTAGATATCCACGGTCAATTTTTCCCCTTTCTACCGTCTTTCTTTTTTGTCGGTATGAACCTTTTCTGAACACTGTGAAAGATTGCTCGGAATGTTCTCCACTGTTCCTCAACTGCTTCACCATGAAGTCTTTGCTCCCAGTCTACCTTAGCTAGTTCTTCTCTCATCCCATTGTAATCACCTTTGTTTAAGCACAAAACACTAGTGTTTGATTTTACCTTGTCATCCTCCAACTGTATTTTAAATTCCACCATATTGTGGTCTCTCCTTCCAAGAGGATCCCGAACTATGAGATCATTAATCAATCCTGCCTCATTACACAGGACCAGATCTAGGACCGCTTGTTCCCTTGTAGGTTCCATTACATACTGTTCCAGGAAATTATCCCGGGCACATTCTATAAACTCCTCCTCAAGGCTGAAAGAGCGTCAAAGTCGAAGGCTTGGTGGGGATCTATTTAAATATGTCCAAGCACTGTCAAGGTTTGACGAGAAGGAGGTAGAAGCCTTTTTCATTTCATTTGAGAAGGTGGCTAAACAAATGAAATGGCCACAGGACATGTGGGTATTACTGATTCAAACAAGGCTGGTAGGTAGGGCTAGTGAAGCGTTTGCATCACTACTGGAGGAGGTATCTGGGTTGTATGAGGAGGTGAAAAAATCCATCTTAGGTGCAGATGAACAAGTGCCTGAAGCTTACAGACAAAGGTTTAGAAGTTTAAGGAAATAATTTGGTCAAACATACATGGAGTTTGAAAGGATCAAACAGAATAATTTTGATTTTGAAAAGAGGCCAAACGTATGAAGCTCTCAGAGAAATTATACTATTGGAGGAGTTTAAAAATTCAATCCCTGATGTAGTGAGAACTCATGTGGAAGAGCAGAGGGTTAAAACTGTGAGATTAGCAGCAGAAATGGCAGATGATTATGAATTAGTTCCCTTAATACCCATTACAGCATTTGAGGAACCTTTTACCAGGGTCTTAATTGAATGCGTAGTACCGCTTCCTGAAACGAAAAGTGGGAATTAATATCTTTCGACGATAATGTATGTGTCTCCTAGGTTTCCAGAGGCCATTCCAGTACATAATATTACAGCTAAAAAGATTGTGGAGGAGTTACTTCAATTCTTTACTGGTTATGGACTACCCACAGAAATACAATCGGATCAAGAATCAAATGTTACTGTAAGGTTATTCGAAAAAGTTATGGATAGCTTAGGAATAAAACAATTTCAATCAACTGCGTACCATCCAGAATCGCAGGGAGCATTAGAAAGGTGGTATCAGACAATGTTGAAGGCTTATTGTCACAATTATCCAGAGGATTGGGATAAAGGAATTCCATTTGTACTGTTTGCAATTCGGGATGCACCGAATGAGTCAACCAAATTCAGTCCTTTTGAGCTACTTTTTGGTCATGAGGTATCATAGAATCATAGAATTTACAGTGCAGAAGGAGGCCATTTGGCCCATTGAGTCTGCACCGGCTCTTTGAAAGAGCACCCGACCCAGGCCCACAACTCCACCCTCACGACCCAGTAACCCCACCCAACACTAAGGGCAATTTTGGACACTAAGGGTAATTTAGCATGGCCAATCCACCTAACCTGCACATCTTTGGACTGTGGGAGGAAACCGGAGCACCCGGAGGAAACCCACGCACACACGCGCAGAACGTGCAGACTCCGCACAGACAGTTGGGGTTCTCTAAACCCTGGCCCGTAATAGTACGTACTGTGTACGTTCCCTTGGCCGCAGCCAAATACTTTTGACTGTACTTAGGTGCATGTGTCAATAAATATCAATCAATCAATCTCCAGTTTGTGTGTTCTACAGCAAGTGATACCCACATGTTGATGGGGATGTTGCATTTATTTAGGGAGGTATTCATTTAGGGAGGTATTCAGAGTGTCCTTGTCATGTTTCCTCTGCCGTCCTAGTGATCACTTGCCACTGCGGAGCTCAAAGTAGAGCACATGTTTCGGGAGTCTTGTGTTGAGCATGCGCGCAATGTGGCCCGTCCATCGCGGTTGGTTGAGTGTGACTAGTGCCTCGATACTGGATACATTGGTCTGGCAGAGCACGCTCACGTTGGTACGCCTATCCTGCCAGTGGATTTACAGGATTTTGCGGAGGCAATGTTGGTGATATCTCTCCAGGGATTTGAGGTTAATGCTGTACATTGTCCATGTGTCTGAATCATACAGGCGGGCAGGGACCATGGTTGCTCGGTAGACCATGAGCTTGGTGCTGGATTTGTGGTCTCAGTTTTTGGACCCCTGAGGGTCTGAAGATTGCACTGATGCATTGGAGTCACTGCTGCATTTCATTGTCTGTGTCTGCTCACACCGGGGTATGGGAAATGATTGAAATTGTCTTGGGACTCACTGTGGATCTTGATGGTCAGGGATCAGTTTTGTGTAGCAGGAGTGGGCTGTTAGAGAACCTTTGTTTTCCGGATGTTTCATCTGAGGCCCATTGTCTTAAAGTCAGAAGTCTTACAACACCAGGTTAAAGTCCAACAGGTTTGTTTTGAATCACTAGCTTTCGGACCGCAGCTGCTTCCTCAGGTGAATCTGGTGTTGTAAAACTTCTTACTGTGCCCTCCCCAGCCCAACGCCGGCATCACCACATCATTGTCTTATATGCCTCGATGAATGCGCCGACAAAGGTTTGTAGCTTTGCCACGGAAAGTGCGCACAAACTGGCATAACCTGCCTACTACAGCTCAATGACAGAAGTTGAGCTGGTCTTGGTTCTGACCTGGAGGCAGAGACTGAACATTTTCCAACTTGTCCGGTAGGTTAGCTCCACTCCAGCAGGGAGCTGAAGGGTGATGGGGTGGGGTATTGCTGCGAGGATAATGGAAATCTTAATTTCACCAAAATTTAATCTCTTCCACTGTATAACCTGTAATTTTGCATGTATGTTATGAAGGTAGAGTCATGGGTTGAGCTATTTAAATAGCTTGATACCTTTACCTGGGTGGGTTTTTACCTCAACAAAACCGAATGTCTTTGTGTTTAAACCCAAGAAAGCCTCTGGGACTGAGTGTTTTTGCAGTCAGAACATAAACAGTTAAGTACAGACACTGAATTAATACCTTCATCCTTATAAATCACAACAATCCCTGTTACGATCAATCAGGGCATGGGAAAGAAAGATTGAGGCCTGCCACATGTCCTCACCCAGTCATAACGCCAGGGGTTTCCCAAACTATGAGCCACAACCACCAGTCGGTTTGAAGGACGAGGATGTGTGAGCTCTAAGGCAACAATGGTGGCTATGGAGCTCGGACTGAGTTCTGACAACTGTGAGGCTCCTTTAAATGTTGGTGATTTTTTTTCTGTGGACAAGCGCAGTTCAATCGTCTGCCCCATGAGACACAATTGCTACTATAACCACAGGCAGTATGTGAAAAGGTTTTTTTCAGGGGAAGCCCAACAGCTTTAAACAACCCCACTGTGGTGATATCATGGTTGTGTTGTAATTTACCGACTGGCCACCAAGAGTCTCATTAGTATATCAGTGAATGTTAAGAGTCAGGTGATTCCCCCAGACTGGCTGGAGGGAGTTGGAGAGAGAGGTTGCTTGTATATGTTCATATTGTTATTCATCCGTTGCTTTAAATATATTTCACCCACAGTAAATGCTAATACATCATTTATAGCTTTAGCTACAACTTTTCTTGTAATATAAAATCAGGCCATCCGATAAGAATGTTACACCCACCCCACCCACGTCAACAAATGTCCTCCTTCACACACCCCCCTCCCAATTTTTCTCTGTGGTCACACAAAGTCTGAGGCATTAAAATGGGGTCATAAAGGCAAAGCATTTGGGAAACAATGACAGGCATGCAGAGCTATGGTCTTGGAGCATCTCTTCCTGTGCTTTACAAATGGTATCCAGTGAAGCATCTGATGTGAGCACAACATTAAATAACACTGTACAACATCAATGCTGTCAAAGACACACAGTTACCCCTTACACGGACCTGAAACTAATCATGTGTAAACAGTGGAAAAGGCAAGCTGCAATCAGGGAAAAGTTAGATGGATGTTAAAAGGTTTGATACAAAAGGTGCCTGTTGATTCTCCACAGCAAGCATTTGCTTCACTTCAGGGTGAAGTAATTGTTTATTTTATCTTTGGTTTTTCAGCGCATATCATTTAAATCACTCTCTCTGTGGCGCATTGCTTCGATTCTTTCTGATACTAATGCTGAAAAGTCTAGTGTGAAATTGTTTTCTCACCAGCAGTGGTTCTCACAGTGGCCTGCATTAACATTCTTTAACCATTCACTGTGCTTATGAGGCATCTATTTCATGGTACGGCCAATGTGTAACATTAGTAATATAGGTAGGCATGCAGTACTTACAATAAATGAACTTTGTAATCCTTCCTGCTGAAAGGGCTCTCTTCTTTTCCAGGTAATTCAGTTTCAATCTGGTGCAGGGCTACTAAAACACTTGATGAAGTTACAGCTCCATGTATTTCGTGTATGTAGCCATTTTAATCTAAAACATGGCAACGTTGTTCGTTCATCAAAACGTGTCCTATTTTGCAGCTAATAACTGTGTTGAAATGTGCCAGGCTGTAGCTGTTTAACGATGTGGAACTCAGAAGGAAAATTGAAGTTTTATTAGAATGAACTTGACAACAGTGAATTCGAATTTTCCATTAATCTTTTGACCCTGTTGTGGATTAGTTCTGTCATAAACGCAAGACCAGTGAAGAAGAGGATGGAAAAATAGATGTGCTAAGAAGCACACATTGAGCAAAATAGAGAACGATGGGGTCTGGCTGCTTGTATTTGTTTTGAGGAGTTTGCACATTCTCCCTGTGCCTGAGTGGGTTTCACCCCCACAACCCAAAAAAGATGTGCAGAGTAGGTTAATTGGCCATGCCAAATATCCCCTTAATTGGAAAAAAACGAATTGGTATTACAAGTTTAAAAAAAACATAATTAAGAAAATTAAACTGAGGATTGAGACCCACCAAGGAAACTTGACACAGTGACACTGACTATAACTTTTAGGATTATCACAGAATTGTGATGGCGCAGAAGGAAGCCATTTGGCCTATTGGGTCTGCACCGGCTGTCCCAATGAGTCATTCCCCTGCCTTTTCCCCACACCCCTGTATATTTTTTCCATTCAAGTAATCATCCCTTTTGGATGCCTCGATTGAACCTGCGTCCACCACAATTTCAGACAGTGCATTCCAGACCCGAATCACTCATAGAATTTACAGTGCAGAAGGAGGCCATTCAGCCTATCGAGTCTGCACCGGCGCTTGGAAGGAGCACCCTACCTAAGACCACACCTCCCCCCTATCCTCGTAACCCAGTAATCCCAACTATCCTTTTTTTTTGTACACTAAGGGGCAATTTAGCATGGCCAAGCTACCTAACCCGCATATCTTTGGACTGTGGGAGGAAACCAAAGCACCCACGCAGTCGCAGAGAGAACGTGCAGACCCCGCACAGACAGTGACCCAAGCCAGGAATTGAACCAGGGACCCTGGAGCTGTGAAGCAACTGTACTAACCACTGTGCTACCGTGCTGCCTTGTTCTATGAAAAGATTTTTCACACAACATGCTTGCTTCTTCTGTAAATCACTTTAGGTCTGTGCCCTCTTGTTATTGATTCTTTAATGAGCGGGGAGAATTTCTCCCCATCTACTCTGGGTCCAGCCCCCTCATGATTTTGAACATCTCTCTGAAGTCCCCCCTTAGTCTTTCTGTCTCCAAGAAGAACAGAACCAACCTCTCCAATCTTTCATCGTCACTGAAGTTTCTCATCTTTGGAATCATTCTTGTGAACCTCTTCTGCAATCTCGCCAATGCATTCACAGCCTTCCTATAGTGATGCGCCCAGAACTGTACACGTTATTTCAGCTGAGGTCTAACTCGTATTAGTTCAACGTAACCCTCGTGAGCTCTATGCCCCTATAAATAAAGACCAGAATACTATATGCTTTATTAACTGCTTGTTCCACCTGTCCTGTCACCTTCAATGGTCTATGCACATATACACCCAGGCCCCTCTGCACTACTTTTAAGAATTTTACCCCTTATTTTATATTGTCTCTCCATGTTCTTCCTATCAAAATGCATCACCTCACACTTCTCCACATCAAACGTCATCTGCCACCTATCTGCTCACTCCACCAACTTGCCTATGTCCTTTTGGGGTTCTACACTGTCCTTTTCCCAGTTTACAATACTTCTAAGTGATGTGCCATCTTCAAAATTTGAAATTGTCCCTTGTACACCAAGATCTAGATCATTAATATACATCAGGAAAAGCAAGGATCCCAATACCAACTCCTGGGGAATACCATTACAAACCTTCCTCCAGCCCTCCAAAATATCCATTGACCAACACTCTCTGCTTCCTATTATTCAGCCAATGTTCTATTCACATTACTATTGTCCCTTTTATTCCATGAGCTGTACATTTTCTCACAGGTCTGCTGCATGCCACTTTCTAATCAAACCACACTTTTCCATGTGACGACTAAGTCTATCAGAAATAATTGTTTCTCGAAGCTTGCCCTCTACTGATGTTAAACTGACTGTCCTGTAATTGCTGGGCTTATCCGTACAACCTCTTTTGAACAAGTGGGGCAATTGAAATAATTTCACATTAAATATTCATAGCTGTGAAGTCTAAATTAACGATGTCTGTATCATTTGCAATTCTCCAGTCCTCTGGCACCTCCCCTGAGTCTACAGAGGACTAGAATATTATGGCCAGCGACCTTGCAATTTCCATTCTCACTTCGTTCAATATCCTTGTATGCATCTCATCTGATCCTGGTAGCTTGTCATTTTTCAGCACCAAGTGTATGCAATACTTCGTTCTTATCAATTTTCAACATTTCTAGTGACTGAGTTTTCTTGTCTGTCACCAAGACCCGGGTAGCATCTACCTTTTTGGTAAAGACAGATGTAAAGTATTTATTAGATACCTCAACCATCCCCCCAACCTCCATATTTAAATTCCCTTTTAGGTCCCACTCCTCCTTTCCCCATCCTTTTACTATTCATGGGTAGGATTCTCCATTTGGGAGATTACGTTTTCCCGCCGGTGTTGAATCACACCCGATTTGCGTTCACACTGGAGCGCAAATGAGGAGGAGAGTCCCAATCCTTTGCCATGCAAATATATGCATGGCGTTAGATCTCGTGAGGCTTTGTGAGCCGGGTAGATACCGGGTAGTCTCCCAGCTTCTATTGGCTACACCGCACCGCAGCACGCTGCTTTTTGCATGCAGCATGGCCGTTCGCTCACGCCCACCATCTCCCAAACGGAGAATCCTGCCCATTCTAAAACTTCACAGGAGCTTTTTGAAACACAATTTAACAAGGAGATTTTAAGATGATGACCAAACGTATGCTCCAAGAGTTTAAAGGAGCATCGTAAAGGAGAACAGAGTGGTCAGAGATGAAGAAATTTAACAAAGTAATTCCAGAGGTAGAGGAAGGCATGGCCACCAATGTTGCAGTGATTAAAATCAGGGATGTACAAGTGGCCAGAATTGGAGGAAGCAGAGACCTGAGGGTGTTGCAGAGCTGGAGGAGGTTACAGAGGTAGGGAGGGGTGAGGCCATGGCTAAATTCAAAAATAAGGATGAAAATTTTAAAATTGATGCCAATTCAGGTCAGCAATAAAGGCTATATTTATTTAGTTTACTGTTTGAGCAAGGGATATACATTTTCACAATCTACCAAGGGATATGGCGGGGGGAGGGGGGGGGGAGGTGGGGAGCATGGTGGAGAAGGTGGGTTCAGGGTATTGAACTTAGATGATCATAATGAATGGCAGAGCAGGCTCAAAGGGCCTCCTGCTTCTGATTTCTATATATGTTTCTATATATAATGTTAGGAAAACAAAAGTAGCTTTAAGGGATTTATATTTGTTGGTAAGTATTGCAAATAAGATTTAAGTGGGGTTAATTTAATATTTTTGTGCCTGGCAGGGTAAAACCTAGATGTAGATTCGTGGTGGACAAAGGTGTTTGTGTGTTGGGGGTTGGATTTGGATTTATTGTTATGTGTACCGCGGTACAGTAAAAAGAATTGTTCTGCGTACAGTCCACACAGATCATTTCATACATGAAAAACATAAGAAAAACATAAATACACAAAGTTAATACTGTTATGGGCCAGGGTTTAGAGAACCCCAAAGTATATCATGGAGTTCACCTGACCCACAACTTTTAATAGATTGTGGTATGGGGAGCACACAACCCATTCTACGGTGTGGTACAGCAGAAATGGTAAAATATTTTTTAAAGCAAAACAATGTTTATTCTTTGAACTCAAGTTAACCTTTTTAAAAAATACAGTAAACATCGTAGCAACCATTAATTCAATTACAACCCCCAAAGACAACAACACTAAGTAAACCTTTAAGCTTTCCTTTTTAACATCCAGACGACTAAAAAAACAAAACCGTTATCAGAAGCACATCAGGTTAAAGTCACTACTGAAAACATTTATAATTCTGAATTCACCAAATGACCAAGAGATAGTCTTATGATGGCAGAGAGAACAGCAGTACACCTGCTTGGTCTGGCTTCAGCTCCAGCACTGAAAACGAAACTAAAACACACCCTGCAGCCTGCTCAAAAACAAAAGTAAAAAGCTGACAGACAGCCCAGCTCCACCCACTGTCTGACATCACTGCAGTAGTAAACACCCATTTCTTAAAGGAACTCTCACAGGACACCTCCCCCCAAGAAAAAATAAATAAACCATCAACTTCAAGATGGTTTCATTTTTCACCTTTTCACTATCCTTTAAGAAATGCACACAGTAAATATACTTTTTCATTTCAAAAAACAACACACGCAAACAGGTATAATAATGTAGTCAATTTTTTTTTTGTTCTTCTTCCTCCAACTGAAATCCTTCTCAATTGACAGTCTCTTTGAACAAGAAGGTCTCTGCACGATCCATCCATTTCTCTATGCCTCAGCATGTCTCTTTAAAGTCAGATACTTCAGTTCAATCTGATCACAGAGTCTCTTGCAATTCTCCAACACAGGAGCATTGGTTATTACAGCTTTCAGGCAGTCAAATGCCAGTTGAAGCTCCGCTGTCCACTGAAATTTTTGACGTTTCTTCAGCAAGTCCATCAGTGGAGCCACCACGCTACAAATATTTTGCACAAATGTTCGATCAAATCGCATTATTTCCCTTTGTCTCGAGGGTATTGAAAACTCCTCAATAACTGTTGGTTTCACATCCTGTGTGAGCACTCGACCCTGTCCAATTGTATGGCCAAGGAAAGTGACTTGGGCTTTTCCAAATTCACTTTTGGCTAGGTTTATCACCGAACCCGCCTCCTGAAGTCGATCGAATAACTCGATCAGATGTTTTAAATGTTCTTTCCATGTCTGTGTGAAAATTACCAGATCGTTGATGCATACCGCAATATTGGGTCATCCTGAAACAACTTTGTTAGTTAACCGTTGAAATGTGGCTGGGGCGTTTTTCATGCCAAATGGCATAACTTTGAATTGTTATTCAAAGTTAATACCTTTGAATAACAGTTATGTTATTCTCCTTCGCCTTTTCAGATAAAGGTACCTGCCAGTAACCTTTAAGTAAATCCAGTTCGGAAATAAAAGCGTATTGTCCCACTTTCTCAATGCAACCCTCCAAACGTGGGATAGGATAAGAGTCCATTCTAGTAACTGCATTAACCTTTCTATAGTCCACACACAACCGTTGGGTACCATCTGGTTTTGGTGCCATCACTATGGGTGAGATCCATTGGCTGCAACCCACTTCAATTATGCCATTTTTAAGCATACTCTCAATATCTTATCTTGGGTAATGATGTCGCTGGATCACAGGTGGAAGTGATGCCTACTGTGGTTGATAAGCCAATTTTGAAGGGTTAAGTCCGTACGGATGTTGTTTGATTGGAACAGCATTTCCCACATCTACATCATGTATAGCCATTTTAGTACTTCCCAATTTATCTCCACAAATATGCCCATGTGATATTAATAACTCTTTCAAGTCAGTCTGTTTTTCCTCTGGAAGGTAACTCAACAATTTATCCCAATTTTTAAGAACATCCTCGTTTTCCAATTTAATTTGAGGTATGTCAAATTCACAGTCATCTGGATTTGGTTCGTCAATTTGAGTTAGAATCATTAAAACCTCCTCCTTTTTCTCTCCTTCCCTTTCAAAGTACCTTTTAAGCATATTCACATGACACACTAGGTGAGTTTTCCTTCTATCTGACCTTCTTACCACACAATTCACCCCACTTAATTTCCTTTCAATCTGTTAAGGTCCACACAACCTAGCTTTTAAAGGTTCACCTACCAATAGTAGCAACACTAAAACTTTATCTCCACTGGCAAAACTACAAACTTTAGATTTCTTGTCCGCTACCTGTTTCATCACATTTTGTGCAACTTTTAAATGTTGTCTAGCCAATTCATCTGCTCTCTTTAATCGTTCCGTAAAATTTGACACATAATCCAATAATGTAATTTTGATTTCTCACTCACCAATATTCCCTTAATCAACTTAAGTAACTCCTCCACAATCTTTTTAGCTGTAATATTACGTACTGGAATGGCCTCTGGAAACCTAGTAGACACATCCATTATCGTCAAAAGATATTGATTGCCACTTTTTGTTTTAGGAAGCGGTCCTGCGCAATCAATTAGGACCATTGTAAAAGGTTCCTCAAATGCTGGAATGGATATTAAGGGCGCTGGTTTTATCACTGCTTGAGGTTTCCCTATCACTTGACATGTGTGACATGATTGACAAAATTCAACTACATCTTTATGTCGTCCAGGCCAATAAAAATGTTTCTGGATTTTAGCTTGAGTTTTCCATATCCCCAAATGACCTCCCACTGGGACCTCATGTGCCACTCATAACACCCCCTTTCTATACCCTACCGGCAATACTACTTGATGAACTTCTGCCCATGTTTCATCCGCCTGCATATGTAAAGGTCTCCATTTTCTCATCAAGACATCATTCTTACGGTAATAACACTCTGGTATACACGCAGATTCCTCTTCCGTGTATGCTTTCCATATTATTTTATTTCTATATCTTTCTGTTGTAACTCCGTCAATTTTCCTGAACTAAAAATGTCGTCTTCATCCTCCACCTGTTCTTGTTCTTTTTCAGCCATCTGATCAAAAACCGTTTCTGACAATTGCACTTCAACTTCATCTTCACTCTTTGATTTCTCCTCTTATCTGAACCTGTGACTTTGCGACCTTGTTACTACACAATCCGGAAAAATCCCAGGATATTCGTCCTTCAACACTTCAGTTGTCTGATTTTCCACTGGCTTATCAACCACAGTGGGCATCACTTCCACCTGCGATCCAGCTATATCATTACCCAAGATAAACTGTATTCCTGGACAAGATAGTTTATCTATCACTCCTACTACCACTTCACCACTCTTCACTGGACTTTCCAACCTTACCTTATATAACGGAATACTACTCCTCTCACCCTAAATTCCACATATTACCACCTTTTCTGGCAATATTCTTTCCAGACTGCATAACCCCTCACCTCTTACCATTAAAGATTGACTAGCTCCCGTTTCTCTTAAAATTGTGCCTTCTTTACCCACTCCTCCTGATACACATGAGTAAACTTTACCCATACAAGTAAATTCTTTAAAGCATCTGGCACCTTCTTATCAATCACCTCTTGATCAGGCTGTACAATCTTTTGCACCTCCTTTGCTTCACTTGGGCTTTCCACTTTAACAAACCCCACTGTCTTATCCTGTTTTACCACATCAGCCTTCCCAGTGCTTTTCTTCAACCACCAACACTGTGACTTTACATGGCCTAGTTTATTACAGTGACAACATTTGAAACTTTTCATGTCTCTTCCACCCTCCTGGATTTCCTTTTTTATCTGAGGTACACTCTCCTTATTATCCCCCATCAGATCACCTTTACGTTTACCACTTGAGTATTCTCATGTCCCCAGTTTGTATCCCTCACAGGCTGAAACTGATGTCGGAAACCAAGCTTTGATTTGTGAACTAATTCATAATCATCTGCCATTTCTGCTGCTAATCTCGCAGCTTTAACCCTCTGCGCTTCCACATGAATTCTCACTACATCGGGAATTCAATTTTTAAACTCCTCCAAAAGTATAATTTCTCTGAGAGCTTCATATGTTTGATCTATTTTCAAAGCCCTTATCCACCTATCAAAATTACTCTGTTTGATCCTTTCAAACTCCACGTATGTTTGACCAAATTCTTTCCTTAAATTTCTTTGTCTCTAAGCTTCAGACACTAGTTCATTTGCACCTAAGATGGATTTTTTCACCCCCTCATACGTCTCATATACCTCCTCCGGTAGTGATGCAAACACTTCACCAGCTCTACCTACCAGCTTTGTTTGAATCAGTAATACCCACCTGTCCTGTGGCCATTTCATTTGTTTAGCCACCTTCTCAAATGAAATGAAAAGGACTTCTACCACCTTCTTGTCAAACCTTGACAATGCTTGGGCGTATTTAAATAGATCCCCACCAAGCCTTCGACTTTGACGTTCTTTCTCACTATCCTCATCACTATCAACCAACCATACGTTTCCCTTTACTCATGCTAATTTTAACTGACTGTCATGTTTCATGGCCATTTTCTGAAGTTCAAACTCTCTCTCTTTATCTTTTTCCCTGATCTGTATCTCCCTTCGTCTTTCTTTTTGTTTTGCTACGGCTATTCTTTCTGTTTTCCTTTCTTCTCTCTCTTTTTCCTTTCTCTCTCTTTCTCTTCCTTTTTTCTCTCTCGCTCTTTCGTATTCAAGCCACTTTAATTCTTTCTCATGTTCCATTTGTTTAATTTGCAACTGAATTTTTGCTATTTCCAATGAGTCAAACTGTATCTCAGGCAACTTTAAATGCTTAGCCACCACCATGATTACCTCATCTTTTCACATTTTGTCAGGTAATGTCAACTGCAATGTTTTTGCCAAATCTAACAGTTTGCTTTTAGTCTCTGTCCGTAAGGTACTGCATGTGACCGTCTCCACCACCAAAAACGTCTGAGCCTCTGAAAGAGCCATTGTCCACAACACACTCCCTACTTAAACTAGACTACCACCCCTGAAAAGCAACCACAATATGCTCACCCCTCACTGTCTTCAAGTTCACTAAGCCAATCCACTAGATAGACTTTTATCCCGGACGAGTCCCCAATTTGTTATGGGCCAGGGTTTAGAGAACCCCAAAGTGTATCATGGAGTTCACCTGACCCACAACTTTGAATAGATTGTGGTATGGGGAGCACACGGCCCACTCTACAGGTGTGGTACAGCAGAAATGGAAAAGCATTTTTTAAAGCAAAACAATGTTTATTCTATGATTTCAAGTTAACCTTTTTAAAACATACAGTGAAAATCTCAGCAACTATAAATTCAAATACAACCCCCAAAGACTACAACACTAAGTAAACCTTTAAGCTTTCCTTTTTAACATCCATATGACTTATAAACAAAACCTTTATCAGAAGCACATCAGGTTAAAGTCACTACTGAAAACATTTATAATTCAGAATCCACCAAATGATCCAGAATTCGTCTTTTGATGGCAGAGAGAACAGCAGTACACCTGCTTGGTCTGGCTTCAGCTCTAACACTGAAAACTAAACTAAAACACACCCTGCAGCCTGCTCAAAAACAAAAGGAAAAAGCTGACAGACAGCCTAGCTCCACCCACTCTCTGACATCACTGCAGTAGTAAACACCCATTTCTTAAAGGTACTCTCACATGACAATACATAGGCAAAGACAGCAGGTGAAGCATATGGGAGCACGGTAGCACAGCGATTAGTACTGTGGCTTCACAGCACCATGGTCCCAGGTTCGATTCCCAGCTGGGTCACTTACGGTGCGGAGTCTGCACGTTGTCCCCGTGTCTGCATGGGTTTCCTCCGGGTGCTCCGGTTTCCTCCCAAAAGTCCGGAAAGACTTGCTGTTAGGTAATTTGGACATTCTCAATTCTCCCTCTGTGTGCCCGAACAGGCGCTGGAATGTGGTGACTAGAGGCTTTTCACTGTAACTTCATTGCAATGTAAGCCTACTTGTGACAATAAAGGTTGTTATTATTAGTGCTACTCTTTAGAGAAGATACATGGAGAGATCAGTTCAGGAGTCCGGTAACAGCAGGGAAGAAGCTATTTATGAATCTTTTAGTGTGTGTCCTCAGACTTTTGCATTTCCTGCCCAATGGAAGAGGTTGGGAGAGTGAATGCTGCCCGCTTTCCCAAGGCAGGGGGAGGTGTCGGCAAAATCAATGAATGGGAGGTGGGTTTGCGTGGTGAACTGGGCTGTGTTTATGACTCTCTGTACGGCCTTGGTCTGAGCAGTTGCCATACCAAGCTGTGATGCAGCCAGATCGGATGCATTTGTAAAAATTGATGTCAGTGTGGGCATGCTGAATTTCCTTAGTTTCCTGAGGAAGTATAGTTTCTGTTGTGCTTTCTTGGTTGCAGCGTTCATGTGGGCGGAACAGGACAGATTGTTGGAGATGTGTACACCTAGGAATTTGAAGCTTCCAACCATCTCCACCTTGGCACCATTGATACAGACAAAGGTATGTACGATACTTTGCTTCCTGAAGTCAATGGCCAGCTCCTGAATTTTGGTGATGTTGAGGGAGAGATTGTTGTCATTGCACCTTCTCTATCCCCCTCCTGTACTCTGACTCATCGTTGTTTGAGATCAAACCCATTACAGTCGTGTCAACAGCAAACTTGTAGATGGTGCTGGAGCCAAACTTTTCCACAAGTCGCGTCTGTATAGGGAGTATAATGGGGGGCTAAGTACGCAGCCTTGCGGGCCCCCGGTTTTGAGGATTATCATGGAGGAGGTGTTGTTTATTCTTACGGATTGTGGTCTATGGGTCAGGAAGGTGAGGATCCAGTTGCAGAGGGAGGAGCCAAGTCCTCGGTCTTGGAGTTTTGATTTGAGTTTATCTCGGATTATGATGTTGAAGGCAGAGTTGTAATCAATGAATAGGAGTCTGATGTAGGAGCCCTTGTTGTCAAGATGCTCCAGGGATGAGTGTAGGGCCAGGGAGATAGCATCTGATGTGGACCGGTTGTGGCGGTATGCGAATTGCAGTGGATTGAGGCATTCTGGGAGGGCTTCATAATGATAGATGTCAAGGCCACTCATTAAGGCATGATGCCTGGTTCTTCTTATGATGTTGGTCTTCTTGAGGCAGGTGGAAACCTTGGAATGGAGTGGGGAGAGGTTGAAGATGTCCACGAATACACCCAACATTTGGCCCGTGCAGAGTTGGTTTCAATTCCAACTGTGATTCTAATGTGATAAAAGAGGGCTGCAGCATGAAGAGTAAAATACTCTTCAGTGAAGTCAGAGTTGAAAAGGCACTGGGTGAGAGAGGCCAGAAAGGTATTTGCAGCACTGCTAAGGTTTGTGAGAAATTATTACAGTTTGGGAGACACTATTTAATACAATTGTGGAAAATCGGTAGCTGGACTTTGGGGTTTGTATAAAAGCTTTTAAGACAAAAAAAAAACCTGAAGGGAGAGGTGTAAAACATGAAAGCAACAGAGGGAAAGCATAATTTAAAAGAAGATTTGAAAGTGTGACTTCTGAAAGCGGAACTTGAAATCACTCGTGTGGAAGCCCAAGTTCAATGAGACAAGGTGGCTCACGGCTTTCCACCATCTGGGGAGACTTTGAAGAAAAATCCACAGACATTTACTTGTGTTTAGAGAAGAGTGTATCTTACCACAGTCATCTTGTGTGCTTGAAAGGTACATTGTGTGTTAATGAGATCATATGGCTTAAGATGTACTTTGCAATCCATACTTTGCAATCCATGTTCATCTTAAAATCTGTGTGTAATTGTTAAGGTAAGGGGGAGTAAAGGGGTATTGTATCAAAATCCAATTTTTTCATGTTTTAAAATTTATTTTTTCTTATTGTTAAAACTTAGTGTCCTGTGATTCTGTTCCTCCATGTTTTACAATGAAAAGTAAAAGTTATGGGGCTGGATTCTCCATCAGCAGGATCCTCCGTTTCGCTGACAGTGCACTCACGCCCGCGGATTTCTCGCCAGTGTGGGGATGCCCACAATGGGAAACTCCATTGGCCGGCTGCTGGAATGGAGAATCACGCTGCCAGCGAGGGTGCGCAGCACCAGAAAACGGGTGTGGCGGGACGGAGAATCCCACCCATGGTCTTTTGAGTCAATATTCCATTCTGGAACTTCCAGTCCACTTATAACATCAATTGGAATCGTAACCAATGTGGGGGCTCATCTAGGATTTCAAAACTTGGAGAAAGTGTTATTGGATATGGATTCGTAATAATTTGATGGGAAATTTTGAAATATGGAAAGCAAGTTACTTGATGCAGAGTAGTAAAACCTGTTACATAAGCGATTGTTAACTTAGATGGAAGCCCACAGAGTTGAGGGCAAATTATTAACATAGTTAGGAAATTGGTCGAGAGGCAGGTGACAGAGAGTGCAGATAATGGGTAAGTACTATAATTGGCAGGGTGTGACTGGTAGTGGCGTGCCACAGGGGTCTGTGTTGGGGCCTCAATTATTCACATTATTTATTAACGACTTGGATGATAGCATAGAAAGTCATATATCCGGATTTGCTGATGACATAGTTAGGCAGCATTGTGGACGGTCATAGAATTGCAAGGAATTATTGACAGGCTAGGTTAATGGGCAAAATTGTGGCAGATGGAATTCAATGAATTTAATCTGCCTCCATTTTGCTTACATTGTAAGCAATGTGAGGTTATCCATTTTGGACTAAAAATGGTTATAGCAGGGTACTTTTTAAAGGGAAAGAGATTAATTACAGTGGATGTCCGAAGAGACTTGGGGGTTCAGATGCCTAGATCTTTAAAATGCCACAAACAAATGCAGAAAAGAATCAAAAAAGGCTAATGGAATGCTGACCTTTGTATCTAGAGGATTGGAGTATAGAGGCAGAGACGTTATGCTGCAGCTATACAAAACCCTGGTTAAATCTCACTTCGAATACTGTGAGCAGTTCTGGGCAACACACCTTCGGAAGGATATATTGGCCTTGGAGGTAGTGCAACATATGTTTACAAAAATGATACCTGGATTACAGGGGCTGAGTTATGAGGCGAGATGACACAAATTTGGCCTGTTCTCGCTCAAATTGAGGAGGGTAAGGGGTATTCTGATCGAAGTCTTCAAAGTAGTAAAAGGAAAAGGCAGGATAGATAACTATTTCCACTGATTGTAGATTCTAAAAACTAGAGGGCGTAATCTAAAAATTAGGGCCGACTGATTCAAGAGAGATGTTGAGGTTTGGAGCTCTCTCCCACAAACAGAAATTGAAGCTAGAACAATTGTTAATTTTAAATCGGAGATAGATAAATTTTTGTTAAGCAAAGATATTAGGAGATACGTGCCAAAGGCAGGTCAGTTTGGCTGCAGATCATCCTTGATTTCATTGAATGGTGGGACAGGCTTGACGGGCTGAATGGCCTACTTCTATTCCTGTGTTGTACTGGGATTAATTGTTAAATGGTGGGATCTATGAATCCTTAACAAAAAAGAGAAGTGAGGGTACTGAACAAAGGAGTTGTAGTTACTGTGAGGTATATTGTACAGCGTGGGATACAAAATGAGATTGAATATTGCAAAGACTTTCCTAAAGATGGAAGATTTGAAGATATAATTCTGACTGGTTTACAGAAAGTAACCAAGAGTCAGTTAACTGAACTGGAATATGATTATCGGTAGAACTGGTTTAGCTCAGTGGGCTGGACAACTGGTTTGTAATGTAGAACAAGACCAGCAGCGTGGGTTCAATTCCTGTACCAGCTTACCTGAACAGGTGCTGGAATGCGGCGACTAGGGGTTTTCACAGTAACTTCATACCTATGACAATAAAAGATTATTATTATGGGTAAGGAAAGCTGACATTATTGATGGCATAGTGAAACTTTTAAAATTGCCAGGGTTGTCAGAGAGACAAGTATATCGATAAGTGGGGAAACTGAATGAGCTAAAATTTAATTACAAATTAAACTATTAGAAATTCAGGGAAAACAAAAAGAAAAAAGAGAAAGAGAGAAAGAAGTAGAAATGAGGAAACTTGAAATGCAGGGAAGAGAAAAAGAGGGAACTTTTCAAAAGGAACTGGAAATGGGAAAACATGGGGCACGACTCTACCCAAAGAGAACAAAGTCCCCTAACGAGCGGATTGAGCCAGGTGTTTACAAGCACATAGCCCCATTTTGTACAGTGGGGAGCTCCGCTCATCAGGGCACCCCATTGTAGCGAGGGGTCGCAACGCCATTTAAAAATGATGACCCGATCTCCAAGGCCCCCAAAAGAATCCCTGACAGGCCCACCCAAATGCATTATGGGAGGTTCACCGCAACCCCCCCCCCCCCCCCCCTCACCCGCCGAACACCCACACCGGACAACTCTAGCCCGATCGCGCACAGAAAGCCAACCTGGCAGTGTCACCTGGGCACATTGGAAGTGCCAGGCTGGAACTTCCAAGGTACCAAGCTGGCACTACCAGGGTACCCAGGTGGCACCATCAGTGCCATGGCACCATCCTTAACAAAGTGCATGCCTCTTGGGGCCTCCGATCCCCTGGGAGACCTCCACAAGTGCCGTTCTGTCTGGTCCCCATTTGTGGGGACCAGTGCTGAATGGCACTCACCCAAGGTCTGAGGCTCAGAGGTTGAATCCTGAAGCCTCAGGCATCTTGGGAATCTGCACATTAGAGGGAGGCTTACTGCCTCACTCTAATATGCAGATTGACCAAAAAGTGATCCCGCCTACAATGGGCGGGATTCACATTGCAACATCTCGCGAGTTTGCATTGAATCTTGTGAGGCGTTGGGAGCGGGGTCTCCTGGCTTTCAATGGCTATGCTGCACCGCGGTGAACTGCTTTTTTGGCTCAGTGTGGCCATTGGATCGTGTCCTTAATGTGAAAGTGGAAAGGTGAGCAATGGCAGAAATAGAAAAAGGGGTGACTGAGAGAATTTCATCTTAAAATGCTGGATGTCAATGCAAAGACACTACAGCAGGTTGAGGAAGGACATATTTCTAGACATGAGCCGATTTGAAAATGTTTTGATTTATACAAGCCATTCCAAAAGTTCAGGAAATGGATGTGGAAGTATTCGTTATTTCTTTTGGAAAGCTACCTAAACAGATGAAACGGCCAAAAGAAATTTGGACATTACTTCTACAAAGTAGAAAGGTCGGTAGAAGTAGTAAGGTGTATGCATCATCGTCGGAAGAGGTATCTGTAGACCATGATGTTGTAAAGAAATCTATCCTTAGTGCACATTAGTTGGTTCCTGAGACATGCAAACAGAAATTTTGAAATGCTAGAAGATGGCCTAGACAAACCCATATTGAATTTGGGAGGATGAAGCACAATAATTTTGACCATTAGATATGGGTGTTAAAGATCGAGAGAATAAATGAAGCCCTTGGAGAGGTGATTCATCTAAAATAATTTAAAGGTTAATTTCCTTAGGTTATTAGGACACATCTTGAGGAAAAAAAGATTAAAACTACACAAGCATCAGAGTTGGCTGATAATTATATACTGATCCACCGAACCAAACCTTTTTTCCGTCATCCTTTGAAACAAGAGAAGAACAGAAAGTGGGAAGAAGAAATGAAAACAATCAAGAAATAGATGGAGGAGTTGGGTATTGTTCGGAAATTACACCTCAGATCAAAAAGTAAGGTGCTGACGGTGAAAGTGGCATCAGGCCTAAGTGTTTCCATTGTAATAAAGTGGGACATATTCGGACAGATTGTTGGAAGCTAAATGGAAGACCAGTTGCAGTGGTAGGACAGGAAACATCTGAAAAGGAAATGGCTATTAAAACTTTAGCAGTGGTGCAAGTGAAGTGTGCATCTTCAGAATCAATGAGAAAGGTTTATTGTTCTCAAGATAGTTCAGAGAATTATTTGACTACTGGTGAAGGAAGTCAAGCTGTTGGATGTTCTGGATATTTTATTTCAAAAGGAAATGTTTCCCCTTACTTTAACAAAATAAGTAAAGACATTACCATTTTGTGTGATGCAGGAACCAGTCAATCATTGATGGTGGATGGAAAAAGAGATATTGATGGAAGGGATGAACCTATTTCAGTGTGTAACGTTAATTTAAGTAATAGTTTTGTCAATTGAATTGTTACAGTGGGAATTATTCCTAAATTACCTATAGTCCTCGGTAATAATTTGGCTTGTGGAGACAGTAATGGGATGACAACTATATTGGAACAGACAGAAGATCATTGTGATCTTAACAAACATTTGAAAATTACTGTGGAGAAAAATGACACACGTATTGCAGATAACAAGTAGCTGAAAGAAAACCTGATTAACACAGAGCATCAACCTTCAGATGTGAATGAGGAGTTTATGAATGAAAAAACAGAACTAATGATAACGATTGAGGATCAGTCAGGAAAAGTGGAACATTTGGCTGAGGACTTAAACTGTCTAAAGGATAAACTTTAAATAGCAAAAACTTTAAATAGCAAACTTAGCAAAGCTAGACCTTCAGTTAAAACTTGGTGAACTCCAAGCATCGGAAGTATTTGTGTAGTATTGTGGAAAATGCCTTGAACAGGAAAAGGAGGCGTTGGTAAATCAAAATAATTGGTTGAATGCAGAATTAAAATGCAAAACTAACAAACTGTTACAACTTTATTGTGAAATGAACAATGAGATTATCGAGTTCAAAGTAAAATGGAGGAAAGGAAGAAGAAGATAGATGGTTTGGAGTGTCGCAATTCAAAAGCTCTTCTTGTTAATATAAATTCATTGTCGAATAGTGATCAAGTTGAGCAAAGAACTGATTCAAATAATATTACTGACGTAACAAAGTCAGCAATGGACAATGAGAAAACAACTGAAGTACTTGTAAAATTGGAAAGTAGAAATTGTCAACCAGAAGTGCTGACATTGCAAAATGATCTTTCTGATTCAATGACCAGAGACTCTGATTTAAAAATTACTTTGTGAAGGCTAAAGAAGGAGTACACAAGATGTAGTAGTTGGAGGAAAGGCAAGTGACTAGTTTGCCAAAGACAATCCAATTGAGAACTAGTTGAAATAGTTCAGAAATTGTGCAAAAATGTTGAAGGGTTAGAACAAACTACGAAATGTCAGAGAGAGGAAGTAACTGGCTCAAACAACTCATTTGAAATGAGACTGGGAGAAACAAGATCACAAAACGTTCAAAGAACAAACAAAAGCAAGAATATTTTGAGTGAACGTAAGTAGTAAGAATATCCTAACAACATTCTTGATACAGCTAAAAGAGATGGTGATGCACAAAAATGACATTTCTGATTGTGTTAAATCAAAATGAGAATTTACCACGTGAATTTGGGAAATGGGCTTGAGAATGGAACATTGCCCACAAGTGAGAAGGACAATTTCACAGAAGGCTTAAATGGAACATTTTCTGAGTTGAAAACCAGAAAAAAAAGCACAATACTGGAGTTATGATAATGTTTCCATGTATACATTCTGATGATGCTCTGAAAGTTATTGTTAAATCATTGTAATTGTTGGTTTCAATTCCAACAATGATTTTATTGTGCTTAGGGAGGGCTATGGCATGAAGTATAAATAAACCTGCAGTTGTTTCTTAGCAACTGAGGTCTTCTGAGGTAGAGAGGTTTTCAATTTTTCGTTTAGGTTATTTAATCGCAGTTGAAGATAGATAGGGAGCGAGAAGGCAGCTTTCATAGCTCTGCTAGAAACAATTACTTTGTGAAGGCTAAAGAAGGAGCATCTCACTTGGCCTTGTTGGAAGAAAAGCCCTACTATGAAGTAATGGTTAAGAAAACAGATGCCAGAAATCTAAAGTCTAGCTAGTTAAGAAAAGTAGAGAAATAAAGAGAAGTTTCCAAGAAGTTTGGAGTTAACGGAACAGAGGAAACTGGCAATCAGAACAGATTACTGTTCAGTAAATCTACAGAGTTGAAAAGGGATTGGATCGTGAGAGGCCAGAAAGAGATCTGCTTTAGTGCTAACGTTTGAGAGAAATTATTACAATTTGGGAGACACTATTTGAAATAATTGTGGAAATCGGTGTCTGAACATTGGAGTTTGTGTCAAAGTCTGTAAGACAAATGAAACCTGAAGGGAGAGGTGTAAAACCTGAAAGCAAAACCTGGAGGGAGCAACAGAAGGAAGGCGTAATTTAAAAGTAGATTTGAGTGTATAACTGTGGTGGCTGAAGACAAACACTGGAGGCTACCAGTAGTTAACAAAGGGGTTTGTTGATGAAAGGCAAAGGCAGTTAAGTAATAGGCACAGAGAACAGTATAACATACCTTATCACTTGTTATGGGGTCCACACTGCCTGGAGTCCTGTTTCCAGGGCCCTGCACAAACTTCCTATTGAACGGGGTTCATATGCTCCTATGCGATTGGCCCTGAGTCAGTCACATAGTCTGTGGAGCCTGCCCCAGGGATGCTCTACCACAGTAACCTTTAAAAGCGGAATTTGAAGTCACTCAAGTGGAAGCTAGAGTTCAATGAGAGGAGGTGGCCATTGGTATAAGAAGGGGAGTTTGAGGAGAATCCACAGACAGTCACTTGGGTTCAGAGTGGAGTATGTCTTCCCACAGTCATCTTGTGTGCTTAAAAGGGACTTTGCCAATGAGATCATTGTAGCTTAAGATATACGTTGCAATCCATCTTAATCTTAAAATCTGTGTGTAATTGTTAAGTTAAGGGGAGAATAAATGAGTATTGTATCATTATCCAATTTTTTCATATTTTATTTTTTTAAATTCTTGTTACAATGAATTAGCAGTCCTGAGACTCTGTTCCTCCACATTTTATTTTAAAAATAGTTAAAACTGTAATTTTCTGAGGCAGGGTTCCATTCTGGAATCTTCCCGTCCAGTTATAAACACCAACTGGAATCGTAACAAAAACTGTGAAAAAATGCGTCATGACACAATTAATACTTAAGCAAAAGGAGCATTTTCCAACTAAAGTGTACGTCCGCAGGGTTAATTATCATGGTACAGTTTTACAATTGGCAATCCTATGTAGATTGTCAAAGACCTTAATGCAAGAAACCATAAAAGGTTAAACAAAACAGAAATGAAGATGACTTGTTTAGGACTTTACTACATAGGCACTCAAAAATATTAATATTATATTGAAAGAGAGTGTAAATGACCACGATATGGTTCTTATAGCCATATCTGTCTGTAGCTCTTTAACAAAGATTAGACTCATTACATCATCTTCGTATTATAAATCCTCTGAAACAGTTAATACTCACGTTTACGGAAACCATAAAGAAGACAAAATGGCATCTCAGTATGACTCACAACATGTTATGTTAATTCAGCCAAAATTATCACATGACCCATTCTGTTAGAAGGATAATTTCCAGGTAGTCTATGCTGCTGCATTCATTTACTAAACCTGCTGTCAGTGTGCAACAAAGAATATTTTATTCATAGATGAGCACACGCAAGGGATGAACTTTTTCCCTTCTTAAGCATATTCAGTAATACACAACAGTACAATTTTGTTGAATTCAGAGGCATTTTGACTAATATACAACTTGAGGAGGCAAAGTGCATCTGCAGTAATACTGCTGAATCACCCATTAAGCATCCTAATAGGTACTTAATCATTATAAATATGGCATAGTGGGTCAGTCACACTGTGAAGTGCACAACTCCAGAGCCTTTGGGGATCAAATAAGGAGATTTTCAAAGAGCTAGCTTCATGGTTGGATCTCTGCAGATTAACTGTAAGAATTTGAGGTCTTGAATAAATATATTCCACATAATAGAACAACCCCCCTAAAAGGCTTTATAAAAAAGGCAACAATTTTTAAACAGTATGTGGAAACAGGCATAGTCATAGCATGGTTCTTTCTGAACAATTGTGCACATAAGGGGGTACACAGGACGACCTTAACAACTTCTGAATGCCAACATGGCTGCCTGAACCTTGCCTGTGTGTAGACATTGGGACCAAGTCATTTCTCAACATCAGAATTTTCTGGATTCCTGACTGATGTTAGAATGCCTAAGTGTATGAACTGGAAAACATGATAGGTATGAATATTTACCTCAAACATAAAACAATGATGGAGCATTGTAAAGCAGTAATAAAAGTTGTTTTACTTATCCAAATATACCTTCAATGTTACCACTCCTAAAGTACTGTACCAAAATGATGTTGAGAATTTGTTCGAGTCCACACAACAAAATAATCCTACAGACTGGGGTGGGATTTCCTAGCCCTTCCCACTGGTTGGAACTTCCAGCCTTGCCAAAGGTGACCGTCCATGATGGGTTCCCCGATGGTGGGACAGGGGTGCAGCGCACAATGCTGCAGACATCGCAGTGCTGGAAGACCCGGCCAACAAATGATAGCAAACCGCCACCAGAAAACAGGGTGCCTGGCACCAGAAAATCTCACCCTTTCAAAGCAACAGATTTCTGTTGGAGAGGTGTGTTGTAACAGACCAGGAAAATAAAAGATGCAAAGCCTTATGCTGTCACCTGTCATTTACCAGAATGTGATTTTAAAAAGCAATAGAGCAAGAACATTTAATTATAAAAGCAAATTCCTGCAGATGCTGGAAACTGAAACAAAAACTGAAAATACTGGACAATCTCAGCAGGTCTGACACCATCTGGGGAGAGAAAAGAGAGCTAATGTTTTGAGTCTGGGTGACTCTTTGCCCTCCAACCAGGATAAGGCAGGTTTTTGTAATGGTATATTTCCGTCAGTGGCGCAGCAATGGCACTGTATATTAACTCCTCAAAAAAAATGCCCTCCAAGATCCAGTAACCTCTGTTGGATTTCCCCTTTCCTGAAGGAAGTTTAAATCTGGTGCCAAGTCAGGGGAGATTTAGTGCACTGTCAGGAAGCAGGAAAAGTTGCCAAACACATTGAAATGTTCTCACACAGTAAGGCAGGAAGTTGAAAGCAATTATTTATCCTTGATTTTTAATTCACGTTGTTGGACCGCAAAATAAATTATTATATTTGATCGTACAAATGATTAATGGATTAACATAAGAAGTTAAAATAAAGATAAACAAACCTGCTTTAAAGAAGAAACATTTTATGTGGATATTTTAATCACAATGAAGGAATTTGAGATCGCATAGATAGAAAATGAGCATCCTCGGGCCAGTAACAGTGGTTGGTAGTAATTGTACATTTACTAGACTGTTAGAAACTCGGTAGGCAGGCCCGGAAGAGGGTCCTGCGATGGGGTCCAGAACGCAATTTCACACTGGATGGCCAATTGATGGGCTGAGAAAGCTCAGTACTGCTGGGGTGGTGGGGAGGGTAATGGGGGAAAGAAGGCAGGTGCCTGGAAAAAGGAGGGTGTGGCCCTGCGCTTCTAATGGCTCCAAATTAAATGCGATGAAACAACGCAACACAACTGTATCGGGGCAGCACTTTCAATCACTTGACAGCAGAATTCAGAAAACCTCTGTGCCCGGACAGCTTTTTAAATTTAATTTCTCTCCCCCTGGATTAGGCTGCAGCTGCACTCTCGCCTGCCAACTGTAAAAGTGGATGGGCCATGTGAAGTCTGAAACGATATGTATATTGACTGGGATGTAAAGAGTTAATAGGTTAATGATAATGCTTCTTACCACTAGAGGGAACCACAGAACAGCCATATATATATCATGTGACTTTGTGTAGATTCTGGAAGTTAGGAGTTAGAAGGTAGCTGGAAGAGTGCCAGGCATAGGAGCAGTTGTACTTGAGAAGCCTGTAGTTAGAGATAGCATAGTTTAATATAGAAACCTTCTACTTGAGGAATGTGAACAAATCTAAGTTAGTAGTGTAAATAAATTTACAGTTTTGTTCGTTGTTCAACACTACGCATGCAAGCCATACAGGCAAAGAAAAATTGAGAACACAATAAAGTCGCTTTTACTTGACTCCTTAATGGGCCATTTGCCTGCCTAATCTTTGATGGGCATTTGCCCGCCAACTGAAATATTGCTCGAATGCTTACAGCATCACCACCACAAAATCCAAGCCACACACTGGACCATTTAAGCCTACAACTCATGGCATATAGATAGTCAACCAGTGTAAGTGCAAATGGATCTTCAGGAGACCTCTGTACTTTCCAGTAAAAATCTGCCATCAATAGTGACTGGGAAAGAAAATAGTGCTCTAGTAAGTGTAGCCAAAAGGAGCTAGGGTGGGAGGTGGGGCTGGGGGAAATCGCACATTGGCACAGACACAAGGGCCAGGATTCTACAGCTCCTCCCACCTGGTGGGATATTACAGACCCGCCAAACTGAATGGAGATTTACATAACTCGCTGCACCTGCCGGTGGGGGTGGGGAGAGGAATGGGGGGCTTAAAATCCTGCCCAATAGGCCACTTGGCCTCCTTATGAGCTACATCCATTCTATGATCAATTATGCAAATATGGTTCATTGAAGGAAAACCAATAACCCAACTGAAAGGAAAATTTATTCACAATATGTTAAATTCTGTCTTGATTGATTCTATCTTTATACAGGCGTCAAGGAGATGAGGAGGGGAAATTGTTGATAAATCTATATTTGGCACTGGTTTCACTGTTGCTAGTGATTTTCATCATGCTCCTGGTGTCTACCTCAATCCTGCCCTGTTCTAAAGCATTTTTATACCTCTTTAAACCATTACAAGTTTTTCTGCTATCTCAGTGCAAGATAAACTAGTTCAATCTTCAGAATTAGTTAAGAATTCAAATTTGTGACCCATGTTAATTCTGCCAGTGTGATTGTCTATTATTTGAAGCCTTCAGGCGAGGAGCCCGAGTGTACTGTATCCATTGTAGGACTTTATACATGCAGATGAGTGATAAAATTAGGTGTTTGCTACCTCTTTGATGGAGCAGTAAACTCTGTACTGGTTGTATTAGACTAGTAATCGTAATGTTTATTATTGTCACAAGCAGGCTTACTGCAATGAAGTTACTGTGAAAATCCCCTCGTCGCCACATTCCGGCGCCTGTTCGGGTACACTGAAGGAGAATTCAGAATGTTCAATTCACTTTAAAGCACGTCTTTCGGGACTTGTGGGAGGAAACCAGAGCACCGCACAGTCAGTGACCCAAGGTGGGACCCATGTGCTGTGAAGCAACAGTGCTAACCACTGTGCTACTGTGCCGCCCAGACCAAACACCACAATTTATATTAAGAACCCTGGGCCGGATTCTCCCCTACCCGGAGGGACGGGGGGGGTCCCGGCGAGATGGAGTGGCGGGAACGACTCCGGCATCGGGCCGCCCTAAAGGTGCGGATTTCTCCGCACCTTTAGGGGCCAAGCCCTCACCTGAGGGGCTAGGCCCACGCCGGAGTGGTTGGCGTGCCGCCGGCCGGCAGGAAAGGCCTTTGGCGCCGAAGGGACTGCGCCGGCTGGCGGAAGTCCGCGCATGCGCGGGAGCATCAGCGGCTGCTGACATCATCCCCGCGCATGCGCAGGGGGGTGTCACTTTTGCATCGGCTATCGCGGAGGCTATGGCTGAGGCAGAAGGAAAAGAGTGCCCCCACGGCACAGGCCCGCCCGCGGATCAGTGGGCCCCGATCGCGAGCCAGGCCACCGTGGGGGCACCCCCCAGAGCCAGATTGCCCCGCGCCACCCCCCCCAGGACCCCGGACCGGCCTGCCTGCGCCGCCAGTCCCACCAGTAAGGTAGGTGGTTTGATTCACGCCGGCGGGACTGGCATGACAGCAGCGGGACTTCGGCCCATCGCGGGCCGGAGAATCGCCGGGGGGCCCCGCCGACCAGCAGGCGTGATTCCCGCCCCCGCCGATTTCCGGTATCGGAGAATTCGGCGGCTGGCGGGGACGGGATTCACGCCGCACCCCGGCGATTCTCCGAACCGGCGCGGGGTCAGTGACTCCCGCCCCAGATGGGAACCCCAATAACTTTTCAGTTTGTAAACTGTGATGAAAGGATACTTCACCCCCAGGAGTGATTCCACTGACAAACAAATAGGGATTTAAAAAGAATATTAAAGCAAACTTTAATATTAGCACAGGATTAACCACATCAACATCCAAGGAAAAAACAGCTTTTCAATTGACAATTAAACAGTTCTTAAAAAATGAAGGAAGGTCTTTGAGCTTACTTTGTCATTGCCCATCTACTTCCAAAATTTCAATAATGCAAAATCCACATCAGGTCAAATGCCACTTATGAATAAAGTTAACACTCAATGGCTTTCAGATTTATTCACAAAGTCCTTGGAGCAAAGTTATCAGAAGTCAGTCTAAGAAACAGAACCCTTTACTCAGAACCCAGAGCAGAACTCCAAAATGAAACAGAAGACAGACTCAGGGCATGTTTGAAAAATGAAACTAAAAACAGACCCAGCCCCTCCCATGAAAGGCATCACTGCCTGCTTAGCTGTTAACCTCTTAATTACAGTTCTGGCAGACACAGATCTGGATACCTTAACCTAAGTTCTTTTAATAACATTACTGCAACAGACATATAATAAAATATATGTTAAAAATTCCTACAATAATCACAGCTGACCTCATGATATTTTCTGTTGGTGGATGCATCTACTGATATAAAAGTTCTATTTGGTGTCACTTCACCAGAAGTACCATTTGAATGTTGCCTCCTTGACTGATACTTTCGTTGCAGGGAGATGAGCTAGATAATTTATGACAGCCCTGGTGAGCTGCAACTGTCATGAACATTTTTCCTTGCTCAGGTCGAGACAGTCGACATGTCCAATCTCAATTGAGTGAGTCCCAATGCTCACCTCCTCACCCTGAACTTCACAGGCCAGCCTCTCATACTATTATCGCACATTGTCCAACAAATTATCTTGTAATGGTGGAATCGATTCTGTGCCTGTACTGGTCAGTAAAAATCTTCTCAACCACAACCATGCTCTGTTTTATTCTTTGAACTCTGCTGATGCCCTCAACTGCAGCTAACTTCAAATGGGAGAAATCAATCAGCTCTGCAAATGAAGTTGTAACTGAGGAAATGTGCATGTTTCTGACTAATTGCTCGTCAACAAGGGACTCAACAAGCAAAGCAAAAAGTTTAGTGTTATATCTGCGTGTTCATGCCGCTACACATTAACTGTGGATGTTTGAATAATTTGAGGATGGTGTTGAGGACAAAGTGATGACTGATGCGCAAAATGATTAATGGATAACACTACACAGTGCAAGAGCCCTCATTAACACAATAAGCAAAAGCGTTATGTTTGTTAGCTTTTTCATCACAGTTTCTCAGAATTCTCCCTGCAATGTAAACACATTTTCCTTGCTTTTGTTAAAAACAGTGCACTTCCCCAGTGAAGCAATTATAACACCACTGCACATGATTCATAGAGATGTATATAGTCACTCATTATATTACAATATCATTTTTATTTCTCAAAGGAGTATGATATATTCTCTGTTTGCTATGCTGGGTAAGGTGCAGTGAAGTAAATTGTTCTGCGTCAAATTACTTTTTAAGCAAAATGAGCCTGAAAACACAGCACAGCATTTTCCAATTTAATAAACTGAAGTAAACTTTATTAAATAACTGGCAATTTAATATGACTTTGGAATAATCAGAAGCTGAGCAATCTGTACAAAATGGCACATCAGCTTATTTTCACCATTGATATTACTTAGAGTTTCATAAAAGGAATGTTTCATTGCTGGATAAGGACCGACCATGGGAATGATATTCAACTCCAAGATAAATGTGTTCAGTTTTTCTTCCAAAAACACACTGAGCAGCCGTCTTCAAGTTTAAGACCTTAACACCACCTTTAAACACCATGCTCTTCAAATGAAGATAGTCCTGATTCGAATGTTAGCTACTTTGTTGTGGGGTCTTTTTTTCTCACTCGTGCTTTTGCTCTGAGTGTTTAACACACTTGGTGTACACTTTGAATTCCCATTGATCCATTTATTTTAATTAAGTGAAACTTAATAGGCATTTATCAAACCTAAAATTCCGAGGAGCTGGGAGGAGACAAAAGAAACAATCAACCTCAATGGGGCAATGCTTTGGTGCAAAGTGACAATGTGCTAAGCTTGTGCCCTATTTCCCTTCTAGCCCTATTGATCGGCGGGATAGAGTCGAGGCGGTGAGGCAGGCAAGACCATTGTCTGTTGCTCTATTGCTCAGTGAAGACTTTTGGGATCATGTGTATTGTGAGGAGGGGGTGAAAGTTTCGAATACGACAGAAACTCTACCCAATGCCCGATATGCCCGGAGATCGAGAGTCCGAGCACCAATCTCACCACCAGGAAAAACCTGCCAAGTGTGTGGTCGAAGATGCGGTTCTCGGATCAGGCTCCAAAGCCATGCAAGGACCCACAGAGCTCATGACCAGTAACACAAAGTTTCTTAGGTGGACAATCACGCTCATTAGCGAGTGATCGCTGAATAAGAAGAAGGATATCCAGTGAAACTGATGCTGGCTCTCAGCTTCACTACACTCAGGAAGTCCTAAGATCATCAAAATAAAAGCAATTGGTCCAACTTTGGGTTTGATTTCCTTTATGCTTCACATGCTTTCTCTTTGGAACACTTAAAAAAAGGCCGTACCTTTCTTCTGCCATTCAGCTTCCCCCCATCACAACATAGTTCCCTGTGTCCATGGGTCTTTTCCACTGCTACAGGCTTAAGCCCTTGACTATGGAAGTGACCAAATCGACGAGGTTAGGAAAGGATTATGCAGAGCTCAAATCAGTGGAGGGAAATCACAATTTTCTGCATTTCGGTGGCTTTGTGATTCCTTCCACCTTTATTCTGAGTTTTAGCAATACGATTTTCTTAAGGTTTCTATTGTTGAGGTGAATTTATCACTAAATGCTCAAATACAATTATAGCTTTATGCCAAGGAATGTCCCTGTATTATATTGTGAAATATATGTGCAGAAGGTACAACATTTGCAGCAAGAGGAATCTGTCCAAGTCGCCAACAGTCATGATGCAATTTTGACCAAGACAACTAGTTACTTATGATGGAAATGATTTTAACATAACCAGAAGTTTTGTTAGGTGGCTAAAGAAAAGTGGTTAAAATTCAACTTCAATTAGTAGGCTGCAAAGTTGCACGTATTTGTCCCCAAAGTGTCTTTGGATGTTATATTATGTTAAAGATACTTTATAATTGCAAATAGTTTGCTCTTAAAGGGACATGGTCATCCGTACTTTTCCTATTACCTGAGCAAACAAATTTACAGAGCAGAATTTCACATTGGTGATCACATCTGATGTTCCAAATGCAATTTAAAAGTAATGATGGAAAAGTTTATATGATAGGCGGTGTGGGATCTGCTACGTGCCAAAATTCTGCCTGCGACCAACATTTGGTGAATGTATTGGAGGGGCACCTTCCTGCCTGTTCTGGAAGGTGATCCTATTGGAAAACATCATGTTGCAGGGAGAATGGTTATTTCCGCGGAGGCGAGTGAGAGAAAAACTAAACTTGGACATTGGTGCCTCCTAAAAGTCTTCTTTATGAGCTACCAATTTTTCATTTGCTGCTTATGGTTACTTGAGGGTGTATGGCTAGCATTCCCATGGGAATTCTCCGATTATCACACCATGGCCCCTCCAGCCAGCAGGAATTTACGGTTCCACCGAGGTCACTGGACTTTTGAAGGTTCACTGAATTTTACAGTCCTGACCTCGCCACGTTGGGGCTGTAATATCCCACCCCATAAGTTCGGAAGGAGATAAGGAAATCACTGGAATGTACTCACATTCTGCCACCCCCCCCCCCCCCCCCCCCCCCCCCCCCCCCCCCCACACACACACACACAGAGGGGCGGTGTAAAAATGATTGTTTACACCTTTTCCGGAATGTTACCCCCACCTCGGGAGTGAGATATCAGGCAGGAGGGTCTATAAAATCAGGTGACATGGTAGGGCATGTCCATCGCCTACCCATTTCTGTGGGAATTCTATGAGACACAGGGGAGACACTGGGATGCCCGACTGCCCTAAGGCCAATTGAGGTCTCCTACAACCTTTTCAGGGTGCACATGAGAATGCTGCAAGCTAAGCCATGGCCTTGGTTCTGGCTGGGGTTGGAGGGGGCACTGCTGTCCAGATATCCTGTGCCCAATAAAGCTCTTCCCCCATGGTACTTCCTGCCCCATCTTGATTCCACCATCCTGCCTTTTCCCCAGCCCAGTCCTGCCAGACTGCCCCAATGAAATAATCTGAATTACACCTTGGCATCTGGCTCCAACAACGCTCTTTATTATGAACTGCCTGCAGTCCCGGTATTATTCACAACAGGCCAACTACTCTTGGTGGCTTCCTACCAGAGGAGGGTGGAAGACTTGCCTTGTTATGAAACAGCTGATGGTATATGCTGAGCTTACCCAAATTCCAGAAGGGAAACTTGAAACAGCTGCCAAAACATTTTCTTTGCAATTTGTATTGTATGAAGAGAAGTTCCAAAATCCGAAAATGAAGTCCCCGACTACTTGTTATGATTTTATATTAAAGTAAATGTTTGTTTGGAAATATTGGAACAAAACAGAATTATACATAAACACAAAAATTGCTTTGCACAATAACAATACTTCAAACAGTTCCAAAAGATCTTAACTTAACAGCCCTTAGAGCTAACCTTCCCTTTTTCTGTTCAGCAACGCCTTATAGATTTTAAAATCTATAAAACTCCAGCAATTTTGACCACAAAATACCTTTATTTTCTCTTGGGGTGCCCTCTGAGGCTGTTTCTTCAGGCCTGGCTTTGTTAACACTGCCTTTCAGGCGTTCCGAACAGTGGGCGGCACGTTGGCACGTTGGCGCAGTGGTTAAGGACCCCGGTTTGATCCTGGCCCTGGGTCACTGCCCATGTTGAGTTTACACATTCTCCTCATGACTGCGTGGGTCTCACCCCCACAACCCAAAGATGTGCAAGATAGGTGAATTGGCCATGCTAAATTGCCCCTTAACTGGAAAGAAAATTGGGTACATTAAATTTAAAGAATGGGTGATCTAAGCAGATACTCCCTCACACAGTTTCAGTATCTCCTTAAATATGTTCTTTCCCTTTGATCGCTCCATTATCGCTTTAAAATGCATTCTCTGAGAATAGAGTAGATTAATTTCTTGACTTTCGCTTTCAGGATTTAAAAGAAAAGTAAACTCACTATCTCTACTTCACTTTCTTACACCTTTTTTACAAGCTGTATATATTCTCCTCTGAACTACAACAACCCATTCATGTCCACTGTAAACATCTGTTTGAAGTCCCTCATTGTTCACTACCATATCAAACCCACTTCCTATTACTACCTTTGATTCTCACAGTCACCATGTGTCTTACTCCAATTACCAAACTCCCAAACCACCAACAGCTTGCCGTCCAGTAGATGAGAAATATGACAATATTACCAACAGCGAATTATTACAAGTTCTTTGTTTCTTTGACAACTTCCCCTACCCCCACTTTTTCATGGAAAGTTATCAGTCATAATTAAAAAAGGTTTTATTTTCTCAACCTTTTCATGGTAATTAGTACTTATCTCTAGATTATATATTCTCACGTTATAATATGCATACATTAACATAATATAGCCAAGGCTCCAGTAAAACTCAAGTCCATTTCAGTCCCTTTAACAAATTTCAAATGTCCAATCTCCTTTATACCATAATCCCTTGATAGTGCATCTGCAATTAAGTTTTCTTGTCTAGCCACATGTATAATTTTAATGTAAAATTTCTGCAATAATAAACTCCATCAATATCATCTAGCGTTCCAAAAATTGTGATGGTTGCGGTTAGTGTAAATAATTGTTTCTGATTAATTGTTTGCAACATAAATTTCTAAATGTTGCAGGGCCAATAACAATCTCAGTGTTTCTGTCTCGACGGTAGAACATTTCTGTTGATGAATATTTAGCTTTCTTGAAATATATCCCACAGGCTTCTCAATACCTGCATCATCCTTCTGTAATAATACAGCACCAATATCCACATCACTTGCGTCAATAACCAATTTAAACAGTTTGACATTGTTGTCGACACAGTTTTTGGATTTCTGAATGCATTTTGCTACATGATGTCCAGTTGAATTTATTGGTTATTTTTTAAGAGTTCACTTAATGGAGCAAATCCGGCTCATGTTTTCAGTAAAATTCACTCATGCCCAGAAATCGTAAAACCTCCCTTTTCGATGAAGGTACCAGGAATCTGGTAATTGCCTTTAATTCTTATTTAATTTTAATCTCATGGGACCATCTGATCATCTCCCGCAGTACGGTCTAAATATGTGACTTGCGCTATTGCAAATTTACTTTTAGCCAAGTTCACTCCCAAATTAGCTTCTTGTAGACCAGTGTTTTTTAAACCTTTTTGCCCGGGACCCACTTTTACCAACCGGCCATCCTTCGGAACCCACACTGGCTGACCTTCATGACCTGTGCCAACTACCCTTCGCGACCCACGCCAGCCAACCGTCGTGACCCACACCACCCGAACTTTGCGACCCACCATTCACTTATCTTTATGTGACAGGGGAGCCTGCTTGGTCCTCATGATCTCAGTTTCTTTGTTATTCAATCTTACATTTCTGATAATGACTTCAGCTAACACACATGAACTGTGAATCCTGATTTGCACTGGCACAATTAATAATACATATCTTCAAGGAATCATCTTTATGCTGCTTTGTTCCTGTTTTCAGTTTCTTCTTCATGGGTTGTTCACCAGAGGCCCTGGAGTTCATACCAGCAGTGCTAGCAGCTGCAAAATGGAGGAATCTCTCTCGCGGGCCCACAATACGTGACATCAGTCTACAGGGTGCATTACCTGCTCTCTGCTGCCACTCCAGGCAGGAAGACCCCAGCGATTTTAAAAAATAAATCTGCTCCTGGGTCAGCGCGCTGCCGTCAGGAGGAGGCATTCTGCCTCGCCGGGCTCTGGGCCTGAGCACTGTTCAGAGGACATGCAGGCGCGAAACAGCCAACATCTGAAAGCCAGTCACAGCCAGCATTTATAAAATCCGCTTGCGCGGTTGAACACTTCTTCCCATGATTGGGAATGCCACAATGCATGGCCCCAGGATGAGCAACGCTACAATGCATGGTTGTGCTTCACAACCGACAACCACCGGCGACCCACCCGCAGGCCGCAACCCTGGGTTTGATAATGACTATTGTAGATGATCGAATACTTCTCCCAGATGTTGTAAATGTCCTTCCCCTGTTTGACTGAATCATCAATGTACACAGCACAGTGAGGCAGTCCAGGAATAACCCGATTTGTCAAGCTCTGGAAAGTTGCATTTTCCATACCAAATGGCATGACCTTGAACTGATCAAGCCCATCTGGTGTTACAAAAATTGAAAACTCTTTCCCCTTTTCCACAGAAGTTCTTGCCAATATCCTTTCATCAATTCAGTCATTGTAATGATCTTTGTCCATTTTGCTCAATGCAGTCTTCCAAATGTTTAATGGTGTATGAGTTTGCTTTCATCACTGCATTTATCTTTCAATAACCCATAATCTTTATGTTCTACCTGGCTTCGGTACCTTCACAAAAGGGCACCGTTTAGAACTGGTCCACACAAAATTGGACCAGTCGTAACAGCATCTTGGGGCGGGGTGTCTCTCACGTCTTTGGAGATTGGGTACCCTGCCAACCCCTGACACCCCTGGCACCTGAGCACCTTGTCCCTGCCAGATTAGCACCTTTGCAGTGCCACCCAGGCATCTTGGAAGTGCCCAGGTAGCGCTGCCAGTGTGCCGGGGCACTGCCAGGGTTCCAGGCTGTCCGTGCAAGGCTGGCACTGCAAGCGATCAGGCCGGTGGGGGTGGGAGCCTTGCCACTTGGATGGGAGGTGAGGGGGGTTTCCCAGGGGCCTCCCAATGTTGGGGAGGGGGGGGGGTGTTGATGAGTGGGGGCCAGAAAGCAGGAGGCCTGAAAAGGGGGGGGGGGGAATTGTGGCAACCCGACAAAATGGCTCCCCGATCTGTGGACAGCCTTTCCTGCGAGTGAAATCAGCTCGTCAGCAGGAAATTACTTCTAAGTGCAGCCTCGGTGGAGAGAATCTTCCTGAGGCCAAATAAACAGCAAATTGTGTGTTTCTTGGCGGCCCGACAGCAGACTTAGTTTGAAGTCCGCTGAATCGAGTCGATAGTCTTTAGAGTCTGATGCAATCTCTCTAACACCCTTGTGATTCTGGATGACACGCTGGCGATTTAATCTACCTTATTCCTAGGTTGTCCGTAACTTCTCTAATCGACTGTGATGTGAAATTTGAACCCTGATCTGACTGTATTTCTTTGGCAAACCATACCTGCTAAAGAAATTGCTCAATTGCCCTATGATCCATTCAGCTGTGATATTTCTCACTGGTATGGCTTCTGGAAATCTATTGGATACATCCATGCTTATCAGAAAGTACTGAATTGATTTTTTTTGTGTAAGTGAGGGGTCCTACACAACCAATTAGGATCCTGTTATATTGCACTTTGTGGTAATATGTTGTTATTCTTCGCCTTGTGACCCAATATGGTCAGATGAGCTGATGATAAAGAAACCACCAATCTTTAGATTGAAGCCAAACTAATTTATTGAATAACGATTAATTTAAATAAAATTCGAACACACTACAGAGCTACAGTAAAATGAAATGAAAATCACTTATTGTCACAAGTAGGCTTCAAATGAAGTTACTGTGAAAAGCCCCTAGTCGCCACATTCCGGCGCCTGTCCGGGGAGGCTGGTATGGGAATTGAACCGCGCTGCTGGCCTGCCTTGGTCTGCTTTAAAAGCCAGCTATTTAACCCTGTGCTAAACCAGCCCCTAATAAAGTAAGTTACTAATTTACTAAGTTGCCAGTTAGTAATAAAGTAAGGTTGAATCTGTAAAACAGTAATCTATAATCTAGTATTAACTAACGATGATCTTGTGCTAACTCTCTCTCTAATCTAAACTATTCCTCATGCTGTGATCAATACATCCCCTTTGCAAACTACCCAAGATTCCCTGAGGTCTGATATTTATACTGAGAACTGTGGTGCCCTCTAGTGTTTGAATTACACTGAGATGTAATAATTAACCTTTCACTGGCGTACTTATATACATATCATTACAGACCTGAGTAAAATGTTCCTCAGATGCTGGAATAGGAATTAAAGGTTTAAATGTTATTACCCGGGGTAGTGGGGTCAATTACTAGGGGGCATAGGTTTAAGGTGAGAGGGGCAAGGTTTAGAGTAGATGTACGAGGCAAGTTTTTTACGCAGAGGGTAGTGGGTGCCTGGAACTCGCTACCGGAGGAGGTGGTGGAAGCAGGGACGATAGTGACATTTAAGGGGCATCTTGACAAATACATGAATAGGATGGGAATAGAGGGATACGGACCCAGGAAGTGTAGAAGATTGTAGTTTAGTCGGGCAGCATGGTCGGCACGGGCTTGGAGGGCCGAAGGGCCTGTTCCTGTGCTATACATTTCTTTGTTCTTTGTTCTTTGTACTTGAGCTTTTCCCATAATCTGACATGTGTGACAAGTTCAACAGAACCTGACCACATCCTTACGCCATCCAGACCAGTAAAAATGCTTCTGTATTTTAGCCTGAGTTTTCTTTTTTCCTAAATGCTCTCCTACTTCAACCTCATGAGTAACTTGCAGAATTTCCTTCCTATATCCCAATGGATATTACCTGTTGTATTCCTGCCCACTTCATCCCTCTGAATAGGAGAAAGTCTCCGCTGCTTAATCTTTACATTATCCTTAAGATAATATCATTTTGAAATACACTTTGCCTCTCTTTCTGAGTAAACATTTTTGTATATCTGCTTTATTTCCGTAGCTTTTTGCAGTAAGCATTTCAATTTCCCTGATTTAAAAACTTCTCCTCATGTCTCTCTCCCTGAATAATCTGATCAAAGACAGTGGGCTGGATTCTCCGCTGTGTGCCATCGGTAGCAGTGTTCCCTATGTGGTGGAGAATCCAGAGTCGGGGAGAAAACGGGATCGGCGGCTTTTCCGATATCCTGCCCCCCCCCCTCCCCCCCCTCCGCCTGCTGGCATCAGGATCGAGGATCGCTGGGCTGTGCAGCATATTCTCTGGGTTCTTGTGATTCGTCCATCCTCCGGGCCAGGAATCACGTGGGCGAGAATTGCTGCAGGTTCTGATAAGCATGTATCTGATGTGATGGACCTCATGGCGGGCTAAGGCTTAAACTCTTTAAGGGAGTTTCCCCCAACTCCATCAGAGGGCCACCCTCGCCCCCACGGTGCAAGAAATGCATTCATTAATTTCTCTTTGATATTGATTTTACTAGGCTGTGATTGACAGCTTCCAAACACAACACAGCTGTCAGCATTATTCCATTCATCTCCCTTCACGGTTGAGTAACTTTGAAGTTGTCAGCTGTGAAACGAACCACAATGTTTATAAACATTAATCTTTGATTGGCAGCTCCTGGACAACTTCAAACAGAGCTAAGTGCTTTCCATAACTCTCCCTTCATGGTTGAGTTACTTTGAAGTGGTCAGCTGTGGAACTGACAGAAATGGCCACAACCTCCAGGCCATGAGCAGAGGGGCAATGCCTTGAATGGAAAGGCAGCAACCACAGCTATGACTCAACTGCTTTAGCAAGTGCAAAGTGTCCCTAATGGGAAGAAATGTTAAACCCCCCACCCTTACTTAACCTGGCTGTATTTTGGATGCAGTGTGGGGTCGCCAGCTGGAAAAATTCAGGTGGTGCATGAGCGGGGTCTAGTAGGGTGAGGTAGTGGCTGCAAACTGGCACATTGAAAGATGGCATGAAACTCTGGGCACCCCTCCATCCCCTCCAGCCTTTGAAAACCCTAAATTGTACGGTAAATGTGTCTTGATATGTTACTAAAGCCAAGACAAACCCATTCACTTGTGAGATATTTCTTGGCAACAGAAATTATCTTTCAAGATCTTGATTCTTTTTCAATAACTGTTTTTGTTCAATTTAAAATCTTGTGTTCTCACTGTGGTAAACAGATCTGTCACTTTGTATTAAACAAGCCTCCCATATGCTGCACCCAACGAAAACACTTATAAGTGTCTAAATATAGCAGGCATCTGTGGATTTGCTCAGAATCAATGCATTAGTGGAAGTAAAGTACTCATGCAAATTACACGTAAAATGTGACAATCTTAGTGCAGGCATTTTTTTAAGCAACATTTGTTAAAATCGTGTCAAACCAACGCAATAATTTAGCGACTGATGAACTAGAATCTAATAGGTACCTTCAGTGGCCTGGAGTTGCAGCATCATTTCCACTTACACATCAGTGCAGTCTGGACAGAATCAAGTGAACTAGTGCTAGATTCTGGAATTTTAGTTTAAGTGATCTCCTGACCGTTTTACATTGGAGTAACCTCCATCTTTTACACCCATTCAAAATTCCAATTGTTGGAAACAGTTCCTACTCATAATTCTGGTCACGCAGCCCAGGAGAGGATGATCAGAATAATCAGAAATTCTGCTGATTAGTCCCATTCAAGGATGTTCATCACATCATGCCCAGAATTTCGAGTGCGCAGGCACCGATGGTCACATTAATCCAGCCTTAATTACCAGGTTTTCAATGATTGACAGTCAGTTCAGGCCTGAACCAGGTCTTCCTGTATTGCAGCTCCTTCAGATTTAATTTAGCTTAGTTTAAATTCAGTCAGCCGATCCTCTACATTAAATATGTGTGACTAACAGTCAACTGAAGCCACACAGATGTGTCTTTCTCTGTTGCAGCAATTAGCTCACTGAAGACAGCAGTCACCAGCAATCAACTCCGAATGTCTTACCTCATTATTTTCAGCCACACTTTTAACACAGAAATATTTTCCTTGTTATTTTTTAATACATCCCCACCCAGCACTTTAAGATGCTATAGGCTTTGTTCCAGTCACAACTCAATGATGGTTGATCTCACTTATTCAGGGGCGATTTTAGGTTTGGTATTTTTGTGCAAACATCAGCGTAATGTCAACATGGCAAAACTAGAGTGATGCCCGGGTGCATTGCTCCCACAGCAGAAACACTGCATTCTTATGTTTAGAGAGGTTTCTGTGGCAGTTCATTTGGGGAAACAAGTTACTTCAAAAATTAATTCTGACAACATCCTATTGGTTCCTGTAAGATTTGTAATTGCCAGGTTTTTCGGGACTATTATCAGTGCATGTAGAACGGGTCTTACAAAATCATGGGAAAGATGCCATTGCATTGTAAATGATAGGATTGGTATCCCTGCATCTAGAGTGGCGCCCTCAAGCTATAAGCCTCTAGTGACAGGGTGGCACTCTGTTCCAGGAAAGAAACAGCTGTGGAAACAGATGAAAGTCTGCCTTGTGCACCATTAAGTGCGGGGGGGGGGGGGGGGGGGGGGGGGGGGGGGGGGGGGGGAGAAACAATCCCTGCATCCAAACATTATGAGAAAGTCTTTCCTTCTGCTTTTCAGTGGCGGCAATGCCCTTCAATGATCCATCTTCATTTTCTGAATCACCTCAGGTTATTAAATATGCATGGATCAATGGTAGCTTGTGGCAAACCATAGAATACTGTCTTTGACAATTCCTTGCACAATCTTAGGGCTTCCAGAAGCAACTTACAGCTGATGACATACTCTCAAAATGTAGTCACTGTTGTAACATAATGGGTTGAATTCTGCCATTCCCCAGTCACGTGTTTCTAAGCAGCGCGCCATTTGTTGGCAGTGGGATTCTCTACTCCCGTCGCTTGCCAATGGGATTTCCCATTGAAGCCACTCCACACCGCCGGGACACCCGCAGACAGGGATGGGCTGCCGTTTAGAAAAGTGAATTACAACGACTGGCGTATTCAGACAATGTTGTATTGTTGGATACACAATCGCTAATTCATGCACAGCAAGCTCGCACAAATAGTAATATATTTGTGACATTGCTTCAGTGAAGTTAGTCAAATGTACAATATTGGTGCGCACATCACCAACAACCTGTCCTGGTCCACCCACGTCGGCACTACAACCAAGAAAGCACAACAGCGCTATACTTCCTCAGGAAACTAAGGAAATTCTGCACGTCCACATTGAGTTTTACCAATTTATACAGATGCACCATAGAAAGCATCCCACCTGGCTGCATCACAGCCTGGTATGGCAACAGCTTGGCCCAAGACCGCAAGAAACTACAGAGAGTCGTGAATAGCCCAGTCCATCACACGAATCCGCCTCCCATCCATTGACTCTGTCTACACCTCCCACTGCCTGGGGAAAGCGGGCAGCATAATCAAAGACTTCTCCCACCTGGGTTGTTCTCTCTTCCAACTTCTTCCATTGGACAGGAGATACAAAAGTCTGAGAACATGCATTAACAGATTAAAAAAGATTCTTTCCCGCTGTTACCAGGGACTGTACTGATCTCTTCACATATCCTCTCTACTGAGTAGCACTACACTCTGTATGCTCACCCGATGCCTGTGTCTATGTATTTACATTGTGTATTTATGCATGTCCTATGTTTTTTCATGTTTGGAATGATCTGTCTGGACTGTACGCAGAACAATACTTTTCACTGTACTTCGGTACACGTGACAATAAATCAAATTCAATTCAATTCAATTGGCCAGGATACTGTGGGGGTGTTTTCCCGCTCTACTTCAATTTCATTTTAGTTGTTCATGGCATGTGGGCGTTGCTGGTTAGGCGAACACTTATTATCCAACCTTTCACTAGCTGCCCTTGAGAAGGTTGTGGCAAGTCACCTTCTTGAACCGCTGCAGTCCTGTGGTGTAGGTACACCTGCAGTGCTGTTAGGGAGGGAGTTCCAGGATTTTGCTCCATGATAGTGAAGGATTAAAGGGTTTGAAGGGGAACTTTCAGGTGGTGGTGCTCCCATGCCTCTGCTGCCCTTGTCCTTCGAGGTGGTAATGCCATAAGATTTGTAGGTCAACTGTGAGGGCAGATGGCGCCTTAACTATTTAGCATCACAACCAAATGACAACACTTTCAACAGTACTGGAGCATCAGCTTAGGTTTTGTGCTCAAGTCACAGGCTATGGCCTTGAACCCATGCCCTGATTCAGAGGAGAGTGTGTGATCAGCTGAGCTGCAGATGACACCTGTCAAAGCAAGTCATTGTTATAAAAGTCAGGCGATTTCAATAAAAAACAGACAAGCTCCAATTCCAACTTTACAGCTGCACAAGATTAAAATTGTCCACATGAGTTCAGAGTTTCACTTGCAAGATAAGATGGCATTCTTGTGAGGAACCCTATCATGGACAGTAGGGTTCCCCTTTCCCTCGCTTTCCACCTCACCAGGCTCTTTATTCAAAGTGTTGGTTTTCTGCAGCATGGAAAGAAACCCAACACTGTATATTCACACCTTTATCCTTACTGCAATTTTTATTTTGACACTGGACTTTTCCTGCTGAACAATAAAAATTAAATGATTGCTGCAAGTGACATGATCACAGAGTTGGCCCTCAATCTGGTTCCACCCCCAGAAGTCTCGCTAACAATATTATTATTTTATCAGCTTCTAGAATTTCACACTTCATTGTCCAAACTCCTTGTAATCAATGAAAGCAGAGGAAGTGTAGATGACCAAAGCACATTTTACTGAAAGAGGTGTATGTGTGTGTGTGCACGTATGTGTGTGTCTGCGTGTGTGCATCTATGTGTGTGTGTGTCTGCGTATCTGTGTGTGTGAGGCTGTGTGTGTCTGCATCTGTGTGTGCATCTGTTTGAGTCTGTGTGTGTGAATCTCTGTGTGCCTTGTGCACCTGTATGCGTGCATCTGTGTGTGTGCCTGTGTGTCTGTGTGAGTCTGACTGTGTGTGAGCATCTGTGAATGAAATGAAATGAAAATCGCGTATTGTCACAAGTAGGCTTCAATGAAGTTACTGTGAAAAGCCCCTAGTCGCCACATTCCGGCACCTATTCGGGGAGGCTGTTACGGGAATTGAACCGTGCTGCTGGCTTGCCTTGGTCTGCTTTCAAAGCCAGCGATTTAGCCCTGTGCTAAACAGCCCCTGTGTGTGAGTGAGTCTGTGTTGGTGTGTGTGTGAGTCTGTGTGTGTGTGTGAGTCTGTGTGTGTGAGTCTGTATGTGTGAGTTTGTGTGTGTGTCTGTGTGTGTGAGTCTGTGTGTGTGTCAGTGTGAGAGTCTGTGTGTGTGTCTGTGTGTGTGAGTCTGTGTGTGTGAGTTTGTGTGTGTGTGAGCTTGTGTGTGTGAGCTTGTGTGTGTGAGTCTATGTGTGTGTGTCTGTGTGTGTGTCTATGTGTGTGAGTCTGTGTGGGTGTCAGTGTGTGAGTCTGTGTGTGTGTGTCTGTGTCTGTGTGTGAGAGTCTGTGTGTGTGTCAGTGTGTGTGTCAGTGTGTGAGTCTGTGTATATGTCTGTGTGTGTAAGTCTGTTTGTGTGTCTGTGTGTATGAGTCTGTGTGTGTGAGTCTGTGTGTGTCAGTGTGTGAGTCTGTGTGTGTGTCTGTGTGTGTGAATCTGTATGTCTGAGTTTGTGTCTGTGTGTGTGAGTCTGTGTGTGAGTCTGTGTGTGTGTCAGTGTGTGAGTCTGTGTGTGTGTCTGTGTGTGTGAGTCTGTGTGTGAGTTTGTGTGTGTGTGAGTTTCTGTGTATGTCTGTGTGTGTGTCTGTGTGTGTGAATCTGTATGTCTGAGTTTGTGTGTGTGTCTGTGTGTGTGAGTCTGTCTGTGTGTGTGAGTCCGTGTGTGTGTGAGTCTGTGTGTGTGTCAGTGTGTGAGTCTGTGTGTGTGTCTGTGTGTATGAGTCTGTGTGTGTATGAGCCTGTGTGTGTGTCAGTGTGTGAGTCTGTGTGTGTGTCTGTGTGTATGAGTCTGTGTGTGTGTGAGTCTGTGTGTGAGTCTGTGTGTGTGTCTGTGTGTGTGAGTCTGTGTGTGTGTCTGTGTGTATGAGTCTGTGTGTGTGTGAGTCTGTGTGAGTCTGTGTGTGTGTCTGTGTGTGTGAGTCTGCCTGTGTGTGTGAGTCCGTGTGTGTGTGAGTCTGTGTGTGTGTCAGTGTGTGAGTCTGTGTGTGTGTCTGTGTGTATGAGTCTGTGTGTGTGTGAGTCTGTGTGTGTGTCTGTGTGTGTGAGTCTGTGTGTGTGCTTGTGTGTGTGTGCTTGTGAGTTTGTGTGTGTGTCTGTGTGTATGAGTCTGTGTGTGTGTGAGTCTGTGTGTGTGCTTGTGTGTGTTTGTGTGTATGAGTCTGTGTGTGTGTGAGTCTGTGTGTGTGAGTCTGTGTGTGTGTCAGTGTGTATGAGTCTGCGGGTGTGTGCACGTGCGCAGAAGGGGATGCTGACAATACTCCCTTTTCCAGATTTTGAATGTAAAAAATGAACTAACCTTCTAAAATAATCCTAACTTGTATTTGCTGTGGGTTATTAGCAAAATTGGATTGAAAAAAAGAAAAAGCGAAAGAAAACACACCACTGCCTATTTGTTGAAAAAGACAATTTCAAAATGCCTTCTGCTTCTGCACAGGTGGGGAGAGGAAATTCATGCAGTTTGACTATCTCTCTCCTGTCTCTCATTCTCCCCATTTCCACAACTCCAGCATGATGCCATCAAACACATTTTCCCCTCACCTCCCTGTCAGCATTCCCTCGGGATCATTTCCTCTGTGACACCCTGGTTGAGTTCATCACTCCCAACACCTCACCCTTTTCCACACCACTTCCCGTGAAACCGGATGCGGTGTAACAACTGCCCCTTTATTTCCTCTCTCCTCACTGTCCACGGCTCGAAATGCACCTTCTCGGTGAAGCAGCGGTTTACTTGCACTTGTTTCAATTTAATCTACTGCATTCGCTATTCACAATGCGGTCTCCTGTACACTGGGGAGGCTGTAATGCAGACTAAGTGACCACTTTGCAGAACACCTTTGCTCAGTTCACAAGCGTGGCCCTAACTCTCCTGTTGCTCACCATTGTAATTCACCATCTTGTTCTCATGTCCACATGTGCATCCTTGGCCTGCTACAATATACCAGTGAAGCGTAGTACAAACTGGAGGAATAACGCCTCATCTTCAGAATAGGCCCTTAACAGCCTTCTGGAGATAAAGTCAAGTTCAACAACTTCAGACCATCAACTCTGTTCTCCATTTTGATTTTTCTTCTAATCCCACTCCCCCTTCCTCCATTCCCACCTAACAAGTAGCAGTCTGTATCTTGCTCGTGTGTTTTGCTTCAGAAAACACTGACCCTTGTTCTGCTACTAACACATTGACCTTTATGACACCACTAGTACCTGTCTTTAGACTTTAACACGGTCATTACTATCAGTTTGCTTTGTATCCTGAGCTCCAAACTATCCCTATTTTGCTCCACCTGCTGAAACCCCTCTATTCAACAGGATAAAAACCGTCACATTTCCACCTCTTTTCTGTTCTGAAGAACAGACTCAAAATATTAACTCTGGGCGGGATTCTCCAGACCCCAGCGGAAGCTGGCTTTTAAAGCAGACCAAGGCAGGCCAGCAGCACGGTTCACTTCCCGTACCAGCCTCCCCGAACAGGCGCCGGAATGTGGTGACTAGGGGCTTTTCACAGTAACTTCATTTGAAACCTACTTGTGACAATAAGCGATTTTCATTTCATTCGCTGGCAGCAGGATTCTCTCCTCCCGTCACTTGTAATCGAATTTCCCAGTAAAGCTACCCCACACTGTCGGGAAACCCATGGCGGGGATGCGCTGCTGACGGGAACAGCGAACCCCAACGACAGGAGAATTCCGGCCTCTATTTCTCTCTCCGCTGGTGCTGGCGGATTCGCCAAGGTTTTCCAGCGGTTTAATTTTAATTTAAAGTGGCATTCTTTGCAGTCAGTGAAAAATAAAGCATCATCTCCAACTAAAATAATATCCATTTTCTTTCACAAAGCAATCATTTGAAGGTCAAACCGCAATTTGTTTTGGAGTGTAATGGAACAGGGAATTAAAATATCAAGGAAAATAACAATTTTCATTTATATTTTGCATTTCATCAACACGGGCACATTCTAAAGTGCTTTAGAGATAATGAAACACTTTTGAAGTGTAGTCACTGTTGTAATCTCGGGATACATGGTAGCCAGTTCTAATTTAGTAACGTTGTTTCAGGAACAAAGATTGACAGATACTGGGAGAATAGTGCCGTGGGATTCTCTGCACCGCTTGATCAAAGTTCAGTATCATTGACAACCTCTCGGATAATGAAGCAGACTATGCCTGCATGCAGCAAGACCCAAACAACATTACAATGATAATAAAAGGTCATCAATCTGAAATGTTAACCTCTGTCGTGTTATGTACTCTGGGATAACACAGGCTGCAACTGGATGCAGCTTTAACCAAAAGATACTCCAGACCTTGAAGTTAGTTCAATCTGATTTATTGAACCAGTAGCACAGTTACCACAGTTCTCTATGAGTCCGACTCTCTGCTAACCTAAGTGTGGTTACTCTGTCTGACTGAACCAGACTAGCTCTTAGCCACGTGCTGGAGGTGTGATACTGTACAGACACCCTGACTCACTCTGTGGGTGTTCATCAGTGGAAAGAGGCGGAGTGTGAGTGCCTCGTGCCTTTTATAGTGAGATACCACCCCTGAGTGTCATGCCTGCTCATTGGTCATTTCCTGTTCTCTGTGTTCATTAGCTGCCTGTCTGTGCCTGTCTGTATATCATTATCTGCATGTCTGCATATCATGACAATTTTGGCCACAATTTTCCAGTCCCGTCTATGGCCTGTCATGGGCAGAATGAAATATTTGGCAAACCAGCAAAATGTCCGTTGACTTTCAGCAGGGATTCTTGCCCATCCTGGCCTCTGTTCCCCCCGCAGCCCCCTCCCCCCCCCCCCACCACCACCACCCCCACGGACGTTGCCTCACCTGCTTAGTGCTTTGGTTTCCTCCCACAGTCCAAAGATGTGGAAGTTAGGTGCATTTAGCCATGCTAAATTACCACTTAGTGTACAAAGATGTGCAGGTTAGGTGGGGGTTTAGGGATAGGACGAGGGAGGTAACCTCAATGGGGTGCTGTTTCGGAGTGTCGGTGCAGACTCGATGGGCTGAATGGCCTCCTACTGAATTCTATGATTTTATGATACTATTCATAGAATTTACAGTGCAGAAGGAGGCCATTCGGCCCATCGAGTCTGCACCAGCCCTCAAAAAGAGCACCCAACTTAAGCCCAATCTAACCTTTTTGGTCACTAAGGGCAATTTATCATGGCCAATCCACCTAACTTGCACATCTTTGGACTGTGGGAGGAAACCGGAGCACCCGGATGAAACCCACGCAGACACAGGGAGAACGTGCAGACTCCGCACAGACAGTGACCCAAGCCGGGAATCGAAGCTAGTACCCTGAAACTGCGAACAATACTAACCACTGTGCTACCTTGGCGCCGCCACATATTCAGCGATGGTCTCTGTTTGGTCCATTCTTAACTTCTGCCTTGTGTCTGCGTTTTTCCTTTTGGGTTCTTACTGTCGACGGCGACTAGGTTGAAAGAGGTGACTACACATTGCGACATAAGGACATTGCATTTATCAGTTTTTCTATCTCGTCAAGACACCACAAAACATTTTATAAAACAATTTGGCTGAAATATAGTTGGTGATTTAATATGCAACCTGACGACATATTTGGCATTCAATTACATCAAGCCTAATTTATACACATAAGCCATAGAGTTAATAAACGAGTGGGTTTGCTGCCTCACGCCGCTGATGACCCGGGTTCGATCCTGGCCCTGGGTCACTGTCCCTGTGGAATTTTCACATTCGCGCCGTGTCTGCGTGGGTCTCACCCTCAAAACCCTAAGATTTGCAGGATAGGTGGACTGGCCGTGCGAAAATTGCACCTTAATTGGAAAAAAAATGGAGTATTTTAAATTTATTTTTAAAAATGAGTGGGTTAACTTGGAAGCAGCAAGTTTCTCAGGAGGTCTTATGGCGCAACGGGTAGTGCCCTGCCTCTGAGCCAGAAGCTCTTGTTCGAGTCCCATCCCAGGACTTGATGGCGTTCATAACGTGGTCAAACAGATTCCAAACATGCCAATAGCTGGCGATAAGTGTGGAAGCGACTCCTGATTAGCCATGCATTATGTGGAGTGGCGCCCTATAAGCTGTGACCTGTTCCGGGAATAACTAGCTATGGAAAGAGACAAAGGTCTGTTTTAGTGCACGGGAAGAGAATTGGAATAGAGTAATTTGTCAGCTAACTAACATCCTCTAATTCAGATGCACTAGGCAATATCAATGAGGCTTTTCTTTGAAGGGTTCAAGTGTAACACACAATAAAGTAAAATGAATAGATAGAAAGTCGAGAAGTATGCGTGCCTCCCCATTAAATCACCAAAGATTTGGTGGCTAAATTACGATAATGGAATATGGCCACAGTTTTTATAACTTGTATAAAATAACATTGGTTGAGAAAAAGACAGTTTATTCATGAGAAGCATCAGAAAATGATTAGGTCTTATTAGCGAAACACAGTACTTGGAAAAGGTGGTGACATCTGGCTACCAGTAATTTGTGTTACCTAGACAACTGCTTAAGGGTTTGTATTAATTTTCTGATTTCTGGTTGCTGTAATAGGGTAATGGCTTGGAGACTTCAGTAATGTGCATTGTATTGCACTTAATGCTGTTGATAGAAGTCTTGTGTTTTGTTATTTAATGGTTATCTCATTAGATTCTGTTCCTGATAACATCAGTAAGATTCAGGAAACATCCCATTTTCCTTTGAATCCTTCTAAAGATCTTTTGCATCTTTTAAACATTTTTTCCTTCTTAATTCCACATTTTTCTCATTAATTTCATTGAGGTTCAGTGTTGATCTGACTTTCCTGTTGTAGAACATTTCCTAATAATCTTGGCTCAGCGACAGTACTCTCCTTCTGGGTTTGAAGATTGTAGGCTTTTCCCCATTTTTGCAGGCTTCTGCTTTATTGCGCTTTCCCTCTGCTGGCTTCCCTCAATTATTTCCATAGGACTTCACTTCACTTACACTTGATTTTGCTTTCTGAGCTCTGCTTGTCTCACAATTTGCACTGCCTTGATTAGAGTTAAAACTTCACTTGCTTGCAAGCGATCTGATAGAGCTTCACCTATGATCCCCAACCACTATGCAATCACGAATCAATTCTTCCCTCAATATTCCGTAGTCGCAATTTTCTGCCAGCCTGTTTAAACCATTGAGGGTCTTTATTTTCACTTATTAAATTTTACTGCTCTCCAATTAAATTTTCTAAATGTTGAAATATGTATCAGATGTGTGCAGGACTTCTTCGTAAGAGCTTGAAGTCTCATCGACTCCCTGTCTCAGTATTGCATCATCGCCAATAGCTCCATCTGCATTGAGCAATGTACTGACCCAATCCTTTTATCCTCTTTTATGCAAACCAGAAACTGTTCTATAGCTGGAAAACCTCCTTCTCCAATTGTCCCAATGCTGAGCCTGTTGCGAACCTTCAGTGCTCTGGAATGGTTATCAGAGGGGTAGTGTGGATTCCATGCTTGTACCAAGCCCTGGAGGAGTTGCAGCTTCACTGGTATTGCCTGTAGATTCTGGTCTGTGCTCACTGCTGTCTGGACTCCAGCTCTGTGACTCAGGTTGCATCTGCTGCAACCGCGGTGCTCTGACCTTTTGGTGAGTTTTGAATCTGTTTCGTTCATCCTTCTTTTGGGATCCCTTGCCGGGCCTGTAGCTGTTTCTTGGAGTTTCTTTCTGGGTCTTTTATTCACTGCCTTTTGTCACCACTGCTGTCACCTTTTTTTGTTGTGTGTTCGGTATCCAGATGGAGTTCTTTAGGATTTGTCTATTCTCCTAAAGCAAGCTGCGTGAGACTGTAGTTTATTCAAACCATTCCTCTTTGTTTGCAGCTGCTGTATAGATACTGGGGCTGCCCTTATGCGGGCAAATGGAGAGTATTCCGTCAGACTCCTGACTCATCTTACCCATGACTTTTTCCAGTATCAAATTCAATCAACATTTCAATTGATCACATGCTAGGGGGGCACGGGTCACTGTCTGTGTGGAGTCTGCACCTTCTCCCCGTGTGTGCGTGGGTTTCCTCCGGGTGCTCCGGTTTCCTCCCACAGCCCAAAGATGTGCAGGTTAGGTAGTTTGGCCATGATAAATTGCCATTAGTGTCATAAAAGGATCGGTGGGGTTACTGGGTTACGGGGATTGGGTGGAGTTGTGGGCTTAGGTAGGGTGCTCTTTGCAAGGGCCAGTGCAGGCTCGATGGGCCGAATGGCCTCCTTCTGCACTGTAAATTCTATGATTCTAGTGGGGTTTCCATCGTGCAGCTGGTGACCTAACCCTGGTGATGTGAGTGAAAGTCTAAAGCATTTCCTGGCTTTAGACTTTTTCTTGTTATTTCCTTCCTTCCTAATTCAGCACTGACCAGAGATGAAATCTGACACCTTCAGGGTGGTTTTGATTGAGTATTACTCTTTGTCTGTAGAGTTATCTGTTGAACCATGCGATAAACTCTATATTTCTTTGTTGTTGAAAACAGAAACGTTCATAAACTTTTATTTCCTAAATCACTCGTATTTGAAACCTGCAGCCATACTGTAGCACTGTAATTTATTTACACATTCCTGTACTTGGTAGTTTATCTTAAGCGAAACGATAGCTTCATAAGCTGTCACACCCATGAGCATATTGCAATGATTGAGTGCCGCGTGAAGCATCATTTAACAAGTTCATTTATGCAGTCGTATTTTCCAACAAAAATGGGCCCAGAATCATTACACATTTATCAAAGCTTTGATATTTAGCTCTTGCATTGCAACCTTTGTGGAATTTTCCAATATTCCTATGTCAGTTCTCCTGAACTATGTGGCAAAATTATTCTTTAATTCAATAACAGAAAATATTGGGATAGAAAATCACCCGCACCTCAGAAAGAGATAGGTGAACATTTCTGGTGAAATCTTTCAGGTGAAATTTTACCAAACATTTACACATTCAGATGCAGGTCAATCAATCATGGATTTCCACACATTTCAGGTTTTCCATATCTACGGTCTTTGAAAGAAAGAAATACTTGAATTTATATTGTATGCTTCATGTCCTCGGGACACCCCCCAAAGTGCTTTACAATGAATGCAGTAATTGTTGAAGTGCAGTCACTGCTGTAACGTAGGAAACGTAACCATCAATTTATGCATTGCAAGCTCCCACAAACAGCAAGCGAAAGCTAGCTGTTTTAGTGGCACTGGCTAATGGATAAATATTGGCCAGGATGCCAAGGACAACTCGCTTGATCTTTGTAGGAGTAATAATATACAATCTACGAAATCCACCTCAGAAGGCAGATCAGTCTTGGTTTACCAACTTATCTGAGGAACTCTGACAGTGCAGCCTTCCTCCAGTATAGTAATGAGTCAGCCTGTTATGTGCTCACAGTTTTGAACAATTCTTGTCAGGCCCAACTGTGTTTCCCATGAGTACTCTGACCATTCCAAGACAATCCTCTCATCCCACATCAAGCTCCAGTCCAGGCTCCCACTCCTGTGTTAAAATTGGGGACAGCCCAGCTGTCTTGAGGAGATGATAGTGTAATGATAATGGTGACTGGATCAGTAATCCTGAGGCCCAGACTAATGCTCTGGGGACGTGGGTTCGAATCCCACCACTGAATATGGTGGAATTTAATTTCAATTAATAAATATGGAATTAGGTGTCTCAGCAATGGTGACTATGTAACTATCAGTGATCATTGTAATAATCCATCTGGTTCACTATTGCCCTTTAGGGAAGGAAATTTGCCCTCCCTCCCTGTGACTTCAGACCCAAGAGAGTGAGTGGGAGTTTTCAGCTTTTCACATCGGCGGAATCTTCTTGTCCTGCTGAAGGTCACTCCCTGTGGCAGGTTGCCTGACAGCAGGATGGGCGAACCACACAAAATGCCGTAGACATCGGCGGAACCGGAAGATCCTGCCGGCAGCCAATGGCGAGCTGTCTCTGTCAACGGAAAACGCGTCAGAAGGGAGCGGAAATAACTGCCCTTTGTAAAGGCCTAATAAGTAGTCACCGTCTCCAGTGTAACCAGAAAACTTACAATTTCTTTCACCCAAACTTCTTACGTGATAACTTCTCTCTCACCAAGTCCATCAACTTCCACCTCGGTAACACTGCTCACTTCAATTCGTGCTTCAGCAAATTCGGTGCTGTAAACCTAAAATTAAGATTCTCATCCACATAAGTAACTCCTCTTACGGTCCTGACTTTCTACCCCTTGCCCCTCCACTCTGCCAGCTCCTCCAGCCTTTAACCTGCCACAGAAGCTTCTGTTCCTCTAAATTCCTCCTCATGGGCATGGGTCCCCCCCTTTGCCTATCGTTGTTGGATGATGACTTCAGCAACCTAGATGTGCATCCTGGACTGTCCTCCCTAAACCTCCTTGCCCCTCCACATACCACTCCTTCCTTACACCCTTCAAATTGCATCAATTTGTGTCTGGTTGTTCTGCGAATCTTGGGCACGGAAATAAGATATCATGATTTAGAAAGTTTGAGGGAAAGATCAATGGCAAAAGAGATCGAGGCAGACAAAGAATGATCTTCCTAGAGAGCCTCACAAACTGGATGAATGTACCACCAGCAAAGATGATCCACACCTCCAGAGCAAGATTCATCTGGAGAGCCAGGGTCAGTAATGCCCTCTCAGGGCATGGTACCTGAAGAGGGAGAGACAAAATATGATTCTGTGTAAAACAGGGAATCTTTCTATGTTAACGCAGTTATATAAATGTAAATTATTGTTTTTGGTTTCAGTTTCCCTTCTGTATTGTTCTTTTCAGTGGATCGAGGGGATAAGAGATCCTGTTCTATATCAGGGTTTTCCAAATTGCGGATGTCAGGTGGGTCCCATGCGCGTATTGAGAGGGTCCTGGAGCGATCGGTCGTGGCATTTCTGTAGTTGTCCCGATCGCGGGAGAAGTACTCAATGTCCGCTACTGTCATTTTTATTGGGAAAGGCAGCCACTGCCACTTTTCAAATGAGAAGAAATTTGGCCGTGTGCAGTCTTCCAGCGAGAACCTGTCGCTGTAAGCATGTCACCCGCCCTATATGTACACTTGACATCAAATGCCCTCTATGTACATGTTTTTGGTGCCAAATCACAGAGGAGAGCTTCTTCTATTTTCTAACTGTTGGGAAGCAAGGCAAGAGGATTGTGAAGATTACTTATTTTCTTTCAAGTAAGAGTCGGCCAGAAAAACAAATAGACAATGTATCTACTGGACAGGATCTCACAACTGAACCAGCTGGATGGAGCTGCACAGGAGATTCCAGGGCAAGACAGAGCTGTGTTAGTGTTAGCTTTGGTTAACGGCCTATAAAGAAGAAACTTAACTCGGGAACAAAACAGTATGAAGATGATTTGTTGATGTACAGTTTTGTCAACTGTGACAAAGCAAATAAGAATGCAAAGCCCATGTGTGTTATATGCAGGCAAGGACTGGCAAATGAGAGGAGAAGTTTTAAATTTTAAAAAGTAGTGGTGGGTGAAATATTCCTTTTGAGTTTGAGACCCCAGAGTCAGTTATTAACTTACGGCCAATTCCAAATGAAAAGTCTATGCAGCTGTACCTGAACTGTGATATCACATTAAACACACACCAAAAGCCCATGAGACTGTCAGCATTCTGGAGTAGCATCTCCCAAGAGTATCCAGTGCTGAGTAAAACAAGCATTTTGTTGCTATTGACCTTCACAACAACCGACATGTGTGAGGTTGGATTTTCCGTTTTCACAAATATGAAGAAGGCACAAAGGAACTGGCTGAAGCCTGATATGTGCATTTTCCTCTTCTCCTGTGAACTTGATTGGAGTGGATCGTGAAGAACAAACAGGCTCCCCTTTTGCATTAAAGATAAGCGAATGTGACATGCGTAGCGAGGGGCAGTCGGCATGGGTCGCGAAGGGCGATTGGCATGGGTTGCAAAGGTTGGCTGGTTGGAAAAAGTGGAACCCAGAAAAAAAAAACTTAAAGCATTGCTCTTTATTTTTGTAAATTCCTCTGTCTGTCCCGCCATAAGAGCTGGTTGAAAATGAGATTTTATTTTACCCCGAGGTTTATTAGTTCATAGATTCTCTCTGTAACATTTAACTTTGACTTGACTTTGCAGTGTCTGACTTGTCTTGTCCTCTGCCATAGCCTGGGTACTTCTGCAAGCTGATGAGTTCATTATCAGTGCATCGAATTTCTGAGAAAGGAATATGTCTCAGTCATTTTTTTCACTAAATCAGATCAGCATGTTAAGGTCATACCAGTACCTGTCAACTCAAAGTAAAGTAGCTTCACCACGAATGGCTTTGTGATTTATAATTGCAATGAAAAGCACATTTAGGCCAGAATTGCAAGTTTATTTGGTCTTTAAACCTTTTTCCCTATTTTAATATCTTGGATGTTTCCATAGAATCCCTACAGTGCAGAAGGAGGCCATTTGGCCTATCGAGTATGCACCGTGCCTCTGAAAGAGCACCCTACCGAGGTCCATTACACCACTGCCCTCTCCACGTAACTCCATAATCCCATGTAATCATTCTTTTACGATGAAATTTGCATTCACTGCTGTAAATGTAAAAAGATGAGGAGAAACAAATGAAAGTTTAAGCATCAAGTATATGTCCCATTATGAAATTAGCATCTTTCCAATACTTCAATAACATACGCTGCTTGGTTATAATGGGTGGCAACATCCTGATTGTAGGTGAATAGGTTTCATAGTAACCTGGCCACGTAATCCAGTTTTAAAAATTTTTTTTAAGAGTACCCAATTATATATTTTTTCCAAATTTAAGGGCAAATTTAGTATCCAATCCACCTAACCTACACATCTTTAGGTTGTGGGGGTGAAACCCACGCAGACATGGGGAGAATGTGCAAACTCCACATGGACAGTGACCCAGGGCCGGGATTCGAACTGGGGTTCTCAGCGCCACAGTCCCAGTGCTATCCACTGCGCCACATGCCACCCCGTAATCCAGTTTTGATTGCATCTGTTGAAAGCTGCAAGTTGCTTTTCAGAGACCAGACCATAATCTAAAATGTTCTCGGGGTGTAAAGGACCCTTAAAGCTCATGAGTGCTGGAACATCAACTGATTGTAAGTGGTCGAGATTTCCAAAACACTAAATTCCCTTGAAAAGCAGGACGATCATAGAAAGATCATTTGATTACTGAATGTGGAAGTGTTGCTAAAGGAAATGGTATCCACATTCAACGTATGTATCAGAAGGATAGACATTACCCTGACCTGAATGATAATGAAGGCAACCCAAAGGGCCAAGGAAAAGAGTGACCTGGGTGGAGCGATATTTAACAGAACATTCAGGGCACACGGACAGATCTTTCTAAATTAGCATTGCACACAACACACAGAGGGGAGAGCTTACATTGAGCTGCCCAGAATGGTTACAGACTACATGGAGGGGATAGATAATGAGCCTATAGATAGACAGTAAACAAACCCTACATAAAAAGAAGCAAACAATGAATCAAGTAAGTTGTTTGAGTAGAACCCACAAGAACATACACTTACCCATCTAGGATGGCATTGTGGCACTCTGATGATTGGTAACTCTTGATCTGTCAAGGGTGGCTGTAGACAAGGCAGAGTTGAGTGGCAGATACTGAAATTTCTTCGATAACAATGGGCTGAATTTTTACACGACCAAATCCAGATGTTATGTCCACAGCCCAGTCTCTGCCATTTTTGCAGTGGCAGGGTGTGCAGGGGAATGGGAGCGGATTCTAAATGGCACACCCCTGATTCGCAGAGGCAACTGTCTATATAAAGCAGCAGCTTCCCCAGTAATGTGCGATTTTGGTGTCATTGGTGTCTGAAACCCAAAATGTGCAGATTAGACCAGCGAAGAGCAGTTTTGAACCTTGAGGATTCATTAAGATAGCCAGAATATCCTTTTGGAGAGGCAAGGTATCCCTTTGGATCTGGCCCCACAACACCTTTCGGAAAGTAAGGTGCTCTTTTGGATTGCTAAAAGTAGATATGACTGTGCATAAATAATGTATACACGAATTGGAACTTTCCAAGTTGTCAAAGAACTGTCAAGCTGATGAAACATTGAGAACATAGAAAAGTAGAAACTAGGCTCAGACATTGGCCATTTGGCCCTTCGAGTCTGATCCGCCATTCATTATGATCATGGTTGATTCTCCATCTCAGTGCCATATTCTCACTTTCTCCCCATACCCCTTGATACCATTAAATTCTAAAAACAATTGATCTCTTTCTTGAATACATTCAGTGACTTGGCCTCCACAGCCTTCTGTGCATGAGAATTTTCCATAGGTTCACTGCGCTTTGAGTGAAGAACTTTTTCCTCATCTCAGTCCTAAATGGTCTACTCCATATCCTGAACCTGTGACCCCTCGTTCTAGATTTTGTCAAGCCCTGTTAGAATTTTATACGTTTCAATCACATATCCTGTCATCCTTCTAAATTTTAGTGAATACAGGTCTAGTTGAACCAATCTCTCCTCATTGGACAGTCCCGCCAAACCTGCTATCACCCTAGTGAACCTCCGTTGCACTCCCTCTATCGTAAGTATATCCTTCCTTAGGTAGGGAGACCAAAAACTGGACACTATAGCCCAGATGTGATCTCACCAAGGCCCTGCATAAGTGCAGTAAGATATCCTTACTTCTGAACTCAAATCCACCTGTAATGAAGGCCAGCATACTATTTGTCGTCCTAATTGCTTGCTGCATCAGCGTCTCCACATTCATTGACTGGTGTACAAGAACACCCAGATCCTTTTGTTCATCTCCACTTCCCAATATAGCACCATATCTTCAATATATATCTTCCTTTCTGTTTTTGACACCAAAGTGTATAACTTCACTTTTATCCATGTTGTATTGCATCTGCCATGTGTTTGTCCACTCACTCACCTTATCTAAATCACCATGAAGTCTCCTTACAGCCACTTCATAACTCACAATTCTACCCAGTTTTGTGTTGTCAATGCAAATGTAACATTTGGTTTCCTCATCCAAGTAATTTATATATATCATAGAAAAGCTGGGCCAACGCACTGATCCCTGCTGTACTTCACTTTCCAAGCTGTCAAAGAACTATCAAAACTCACTGGCACTGTGAAAGCCAGGGTTTCAACTCTGCTGGGTTTCATTTTTTATAACGTGTACAGTTTAATTTAAAAAATCAATGTTTGATATTTCACTCTACCTGTTGACATTAGTCCGAGGGTTATCATTATAGTAATTGTGTTGCATGACTGATTTTGCAACCTAACATTACCACAGTGGGGTGTCTGATAAGTGAACACTTTGATTGACAGTTCTAAGTGATTATAGAATAGAAACGTGTGTTTTCATGAGGGATTACTTTAAGGAATGTCAATGTACGAATGTGTATCAATGAAATTGTTTTTTTTAATAGTGACATCTTCGATACATGCATAATTTTATTTTATGTAAGCATCAGTCCTCTGCTCTATGACCCAAATCAGATTCTAAATTCAAACATGCAGGCCCATCTTGATACCTCTCCTCTACCAGTTGCTGGGAGATGTACCAGTCCTATTGCCCCAGGATGCTCTAAATTGTTTCCTTTGAGCCATTGTGTATCTCCGATACCTTTTTAATAATTGAAGTTTTTCTATCCATTTGCAAATCACTGACTGGCATCCAAGACCAATTCCTTCTGCATTAGGAAAGATCATGAAGAAATGATAGTCCTTAACAAAAATTTAATGAAAATTTCTGTAGCAAATCTTAATACAAACCTGGTTATCAAGTGAAGACTTATTCTCCACAGCTTAGAGTGCATTTCAATCTTCATTTTCTGAAGGAACTAAGGCAGCACAATTACAGTGACACAATCTAATACATTTTGGATGGATCTCCTTTAATTATTCATAATTGCCTCACTGATAAAATTTTACTTCCAGGCCATAAAGATATTGAAAATGAAAATCTCCACCTCCTTCAAGAAATAAGAAAATGCAGAGAGAATAGCAGTTAGCAGATAAAGAGAAGTCTTTATTATTTCTTCACCCCAAATAGAACCTCCTGCTTTATCTCCAGCTTTTAGGATGAGGAAAGTGGCAGGAAAAATCAGTTTAAAGTGGGCCCGATTAGTTCCGTCTCATTTACTTTATAACTCTGTGATAAGTGCTCCCTTGTCGTTATTCAGGCTATACATTAAGTCGGATCGCCAACTATGGTTGGACAGAGGTTCCAAGCTTCATCAGATGGCCCCCTATCTCCAAATTCTCCATCACCTCACCCTCGCACAACTGGTCATTCGGCACATCAATCCTGCTGATGCCATTCCTACCGCGGCACGGTGGCACAGTGGTTAGCACTGCTGCCTCACAGCGCCAGGACCCGGGTTCAATTCTGGCCTCGGGTGACTGTCTGTGTGGATTTGCACGTTCTCCCTGTGTCTGCGTGGGTTTCCTCCGGGTGCTCCGGTTTCCTCCCACAGTCCAAAGACGTGCAGGTTAGGTTGATTAGCCATGAACAATTGCCCCTTAATGCCCAGGGATGTGCAGGTTAGGTGGGGTTACGGGAAATAGGCGGGGGAGTGGACCTTTATCATAGAATTTACAAAGCAGAAGGAGGCCATTCGGCCCATCGAGTCTGCACCGGCTCTTGCAAAGAGCACCCCACCCAAGGTCAACACCACCCACCCTATTCCCATTACCCAGTAACCCCACCCAACACTAAGGGCAATTTTGGACACTAAGGGCAATTTATCATGGCCAATCCACCTAACCTGCACATCTTTGGACTGTGGGAGGAAACCGGAGCACCCGGAGGAAACCCACGCACACACGGGGAAGATGTGCAGACTCCGCACAGACAGTGACCGAAGCCGGAATAGAACCTGGGACCCTGGAACTGTGAAGCAATTATGCTATCCACAATGCTACAGTGCTGCCCCTAGACAGGATGCTCTTTCAGAGGGTCAGTCCAAACCTGATGGGTCAAAAGGCACTGTAGGGATTCTATGATTCTATCTCAAAAAGCAGGTGCTTTGTTACTTGATTGGATTAATCTGGACTGCCAGTGTGCTGGTGCTTAATCTTTAACTCCTAAAGAAGCCAGAGAAACCCTAAAGTTTTATTATCTCTACCAGTAGATGAGGTGGCATTGTGAACTCTGAAAGCACTGGAAAACCCACCAAAAGCTATGGTTTGTAGGTCGTGATTCTGGAGTCAGCAAACCCTGTGACTTAAATATCACTTCTGGGGAAGAGACCACCATCTAGTTTGAATATGGATAAGCTCAGCCACTGGGAAAGATCTGAGCGACCAGAAAATTAATTTGAAAGCTGCAGATTTAGGACCTGCTGCACAGTTATCTGCCAGTCTGTTGTGGCATAACCCAGAGGAACAACAACTTGTTACACTGTAAAACCCCTTATTTTTGCAGGTGTAAAGTGTACAAATCGCCAGTACTCAAAGTGACAGGATGTTTGCTGAAAATGCTTCAGCATTTAATATGTGTACTGACACAATGAACAATGTAATTTGTCAGACTATTAAGTTCTTTTGGCCATTTGGGCCTTGTATCCTCATCTTTTCCTAAAATGAGTAACGTCCTATGTGCCATCTTTTTTCTGAAGTTTTCTTTACCAGTTGCTCTTCATAAAGAACTTTCCTTGGCCTAAAGAGCATGCTTGGCCTAAGATAACTTAAGATAACTCACACCGCACAGTTATAGTGGTGGCAAAGCAGTTCTGAGCTATGGTCCATACCAGCTACTGTGTAAAAGACCATTTCAACAGCTTGTATGGGCTGCTGGAGCTGACCAGCCAACTGGTGAGAAGAAAACATGGCCACCTCCACCTCAGTGTGCAATACCTCTAAAGGCACCTATTGAACTGACCGCCTTTAATTGATCTTGAACCTTCTCCAGGTAAGTATAACTCATTTTCTACCACATGGCTGACAATGCCAAGACCGTACATGGCAGCAGCACTGTAAGGTCAATGTTATGTGAGTAAAGCATCCTTGATTAGGGAGTCACATTCATAATATGTGGCATTGGCTGCAGTGGACATCAGCACCTTAAAGCAGCACTTCAGATGCCGCGGTTGATAAAGGGGAGTGCAGTCCACCAGCATCTTTAACACTTGTTGCCCACTGTACAACTTTGCATTTTAAAGAAATCTAAAGATGGATGAGGAGAGGGCAGCACGGTGGCCCGGTGTTTAGCACTGCTGCCTACGGCGCTGAGGACCCGGGTTCAATCCCGGCCCCGGGTCACTGTCTGTGTGGAGCTTGCACATTCTCCCCGTGTTTACGTGGGTTTCACCCCCACAACCCAAAGATGTGCAGAGTAGGTGAATTGGCACACTAAATTGTCCCTTAATTGGAATACAAATAATTGGGTACTCTAAATTTATTCCAAAAAAGATGGATGAGGAGGATAACTTGCAATCAAAGACTGAGTAAGGAAAACAGTAGTCTAGCAAAAAGTCTGATTACCCAGGCTCTCGAAGAAACATTTAGATATGTATCTCTACCTGACAGCAAGCATTATCCTCTGCTCAATATAAACGTTTATGAAGTGCCTTTCGCAACCATTGAATGTCCCAAAACATTCATAGGCAATGATGAATTACTTTTAAAGTATAATCACTGTTATAAGACAGCTAATTTGCACACACCTTCTTCCCAGACAAATGGTCAGATAATCTGCTTTTGCAATGTTGATTGAGGGATAAATGTTGGTCCGGATACTGGCAATAAATCTTTGGGATCATTTACATCCATCCAAAGGGGCAGACCGGGTCTCAGTCCCATGTATCATCTGAAACTCTCAATAGTGCACTCGATGTGAGTCTAGATTTTATTTTGCCGAAGTCTTTGAGTTGGACTTGAACCCAGAACTTTTTGGCTCAGAAACGAGAGAGATGCCAACTGTTGCGCAGCTAATATTGATTGTCCTGCTACTTTCTTCTGTCCTATCAAATGAAATTCACGAGCCCAAGTTCAAGTACAGTGCAAGTTTGTTTGTCACTTGTGTGAGTAATGTTTGTGACGCAAGTGATGGCATTTCCCCTGAACTTTCTGTGCTAACCTATGCCTTCTCAGTGAGGTATTGGGCTGGCTGTGATAATCAGTGAGAATCAGCCGACATATCGGTAACCCAATCTCCCTTTGCCCTGGGTCCTGAGCTGGTATGGTAGCAGATTCAGATGCAAGTACTGCATTAACATGGTGTACTTTCAGCAGGAGAGCGATTAGCATTGGGAGCTCTAAGTGATGTTCTCACCCTCCTTGCTTATTGCAAGGATACCGAGGGCAATCCTGTCTGCATATTGCAGCTGTTCACCACAGTCATTGAAGGAACTATCTTTAGCATTGTTAAAATGTTAGTTTTTATATTTGTCTTTTGAAGCAGGTTCAGCAGTTTGTTTTGAAAGCATTTCTATCTGTAAATGAGGATTGTGCAATGGCGCAGTCAGTAACATGATGATACTATTACACTTCTGATTCATTTCCCACATTTTTAATACTTGTATAAATCTAACATAACATAAAATAAAAGTACAGAAGCCTGAACTGCAAAATTTGTCCAGCAGTGGACGAGATTATGTTCATGAGAATGACAATGATAAATGATAATAATAATAATCTTTATTATTGTCACAAGTAGGCTTACATTAACACTGTAATGGAGCTACTCTGAAAATCCCCTAGTCGCCACATTCCGGCGCCTCTTCGGGTACACTGAGGATGAATTCAGAATGTCTAATTCACTTAACAAGCATGTCTTTCAGAACTTGTGGGAGGAAACCGGAGCACCCGGAGGAAACCCACGCAGACACGGGGAGAATGTGCAGACTACGCACAGACAGTAACCCAAGCGGGGAATCGAACCCAGGTCCCTGGCTCTGTGAAGCAACAGTGCTAACTGTGCAGTGTGGGATTCTCTTGCCTTCCCGCAGCGTGCCTCTCAGTGAAGGGAGGTGGCTCACTATTGGCCAGTGGCGGGATCTTCTAGTCCTGGCATTATCAATGGGGTTTCCCATTGAGTCCGCCCCATGCTGCTGGGAAATCCATGGAGAGATGCGCCGCTGGTACCGCCGGCGTGAAGAGCTGGAAGAATTTGCCCTCAGCCTAATCAACACTCAAGTGGGACTGTCCTCACATTGTTACACTCTCACCTATCCAATTGTAGCCAGAGCATCACCAAAAATGATTTTTCTTCCTTCTCTGCACTGATAGCTCTATAATCTGCCAATATATAATATATTCACCCTTTCCTCTACTACATTCATCGTGGGATAAGGGGCCAGTGTGCACACGTGTTTGACAACATTCATCTTTATCTTTCACAACCCTTTCTCCATGTCACCAGATGTCTCACATCCAGTACTGAATGGACAACAATTTCTTCAACAATGGGAAGGTCAAAACCATGGAGGGCTAAATTGCGTCGCCTGTGAAAACATTTTTCCCGTCAAAAACTCCATACCTTAGTCTCTTATGCAGCTTAACCACCCCCAACATATGAGGTCACCCATTTAAGGCAGAGATGAGGAGGAATTTCTTCTCTCAGAGGGGAGTTAATTTGTGGAATTCTTAACCGCAGAGAGCTGTAGAGGCTGGGTCGTTAAGTGTGTTCAAGTCTGAGATAGACAGATTTTTAATCAGTAAGGGAATTAAGGGTTATGGGGATAAGGTGGGAAAGTGGAGTTGAGGATTACATCAGATTAGTCATGATCTCATTGAATGGTGGAGCAGGCTCGATGGGCCAAATGGTCTCCTTCTGCTCCTACATCTAATGGTCTTATGATCACCCCAATTCATTATTGAAAACGTGCCCTCAGCGACTAAGACCCCACATTTTGGAATTTCCTCCCAAAGCCCCTTTTAATTTCTGTGAAATAACTTGAAGCTTTTGCTGATATGGATGCATCTTTCTACTGAGGTTTATCTCAACAAGAATGATAGTGTGTCGGCAATCACTGCCTGAACTCACTGATGAACAATGAGGGAATACGTAGATTAGAAAAAGAAAAAAAATTGTCACCGAGGAAAATAGCCAAATCAGAAATTAAACCACTCAAGTTCTTCAGTGATCTCTCAATGTCCTCTTAAAAAATATTTTAAATGTACAAATATTGTTCCATTTGAAGTTCTTTCTTACAAGCAGGTTCCAGAATATAAGCAAGAATCTGTCAAGAATCTGTCAATAGCATATTCATATTTTGCTTATGATCTAATTGTGTGTCATATACAGCTCCTATTGAGGCTGTAAATGGAATCTATTGCAGTTTACGGACAGGCAATAAATTCTGGCCCAGCCAGAGATGTCCACATCCATTCCTTGAATAAAAATAAAAATAAAAGTTGTGAGGAGGGTGAACATCAAGCAGTCAATGACAAGTGACAAGATGTTAACCCTGCAATCATGGAGCCTCTGTCTTCTGAATGTGTATGACAAATCAAAGCGGGCAATTTTCTGATTCCGTGCTTTGGAGTAACAACCACCACAGGCACACTTCAGAAATCTGGGATCAGTTTGCTGACCAGTAATTTAAAAGGTTGGAAAATGATGGGCTGTGGCTGCTGGAATTTCCAATGCACGTTTCCAGCAGAAAGAGATGTCTCACCCAATGATTATCACCTCTGACAGTGCAGCATCCTCCAACCTTCAAAGGGAAAATGTGTTTTTTTGTGCTATATTTCTTCCTTTTATACCAATCTTGGTCATTCTCATGGCAAGGATCACACAAATAAACACGAGTGTACACATACCTCTATCAGCGGCTATCGGGCTCTGTCCATTAAAGAGAAATACCTTTGGGGACTCAATTTAACCTTTTCTCCTTATTTGTTGGATGGAGTTCCTGCTGGGAAGAATTTACAAGTCTGTCCTCACTCTGCCCTATCCGGTTATACACCAATGGTTTAGGTCAGACTACTGGATGCCTGTTTTTATCTCTTGTGTGATTGAAATGCTCACTTCCCAGGGCCTGAAATAGTGCATTCAAGAGAAGAATAAAGCCACACAGTTCTATGCCTTTTGAGAAAAAAATGTCAACACATTTGAGGCATCAGTAAGGCCTAGTCTGGGCAGCTATATCTGCTATAATACCCTCTCCCAGCCTTTGTGGTAAACTTCTTTCGTGCAATGTTGGGAGAGCATCTCCATCCATTCGAATATGATTGTCCACATCGGAAGGACAGTTACTGGGCAAGCACAGCCAAAGCATGGAGCATAGGAGCATAGAATTTACAGCGCAGAAGGAGGCCATTCGGCCCATCGAGTCTGCACCGGCTCTTGGAAAGAGCATCCTACCCAAGGTCAACACCTCCACCCTATCCTCATAACTCAGTAACCCCACCCAACACTAAGGGCAATTTTGGACACTAAGGGCAATTTATTATGGCCAATCCACCTAACCTGCACATCTTTGGACTGTGGGAGGAAACCGGAGCACCCGGAGGAAACCCACGCACACACGGGGAGGATGTGCAGACTGTGCACAGACAGTGACCCAAGCCGGAATCGAACCTGTGACCCTGGAGCTGTGAAGCAATTGTGCTGCACCATGCTGCACCATGTTTCCTCAACTCTGACCCGGGAACCAGCCGCTTCCTCGGAGATGGGGGAAAAGGAAGCACGGATCCTCAAAGGGATTGCGACACCTTTAATGGACAAGGTAACCACTGAAGTTATTCATGCCTGTAGTTCTAGCAAAGAAACAAGGAACTGCACAATGCTGCTGCATTATCCATCCTTACAATGGCAGGAGCTGCACCTGGGAACCTGCCAGAATTATTTAAAGTAAGGAACTCTCTGTGGCTATCTGTGCTCCCGCAGGATTGACAGCAGAGGATCCCAGTGGGTCGATACTGGCAATAATGTTGAGTTTACAGGCCATGTCTTTGAAATTTATTGTGATTGACAGTTTTGATTAATTATAAAGGTAAATTTCAAATTCTTTCTTCTATATCAACTTCATTTCAAAGGAAAGATAGACATATGATCCAGGCTAGCTGGATAGATTCACCTGTGTCTTCCACTATATTTCAAGAAATGCAGCAATATATTAGAAGAATACTCCTCCACTTACGTTCCATAGCTTGACAAAGTACTCCATAGAGGAGTATTGGAAAATATATATGGGGCAATCACACATTTATTTTAATGTGGTCAGTTGTCCTCAGTGAAGACGCCAGATTAAAAAATTCTGGAAAAAATTGTACATTTTATTCAGGCGTCAAGGAGAAGCCAAGAATGCCCCTAATCACACCCAGCAGCAGGAGCCATCAATGATAGTTCACCCAACAGTATTAAAAATAGTTGCCCTAAACAAATCCACAGGGGGACTTCAATCCCATCCTGCCACAGTTCGAGGGTCTTTATTTGTTGACAACAAAAGCCTAGATCCAGGTTTAGAATGAATATATCCTCACCGCAAACAGAATTTGCCACCAAAGGACATAAAAGGAAATTAAATAGGCTGGGTTCCTTAAATTCTTATTTCCCCAGTAATAGAATGTCAGCTACACCTAGGCGGGTGGTGTGGGACGGATGATGGTTTGCTTTGTAGAGGGAAATAATTTAATAGTGAAGACTGAGGCTGTCGATCAGAGAGCCCCTCCCCACTTAACACATTCCATTTGTAGGTGAGGCGCACAGATAAATATTATGATTTTGTGCTCTGAGCACATATCAGGGGTTTGAGCAGAGAGGCCAGGACACCACATAGTATGGATTTAAAATCAAAGCAACCACACTAACATCGGTACCGGCACACACGATATGTGTTCCTGTACTGTGAATTTTGCCATCGATGGTGCAACATTATAAAATTTGTCCTATCAAATCCTGCAGGACTGGCATTGTACAGATTTCGGTACCATGGACAGCAATCTCCATTCATAACTTCCTGCAACCGCAATATGGTTTAGCCATGATATGCATAAGTAACATACTCACTTCTACATTAAAGTGAGTAATAGCTATTGCAGGTTTGTAAATGAGAATTTGCCTTTGGAATGAATGAATAAATCTTCACGGTAATCAAAATTCAGCTGTGGGTTGAAGCTGAACAAACAGCAATTTAGAACAAGACAGAATTGCAAATGCACAAAGACAAAGAAGGTTATTTAACCACTGCTTTGCCCCTTGCGCGGATCTGAAGCGCCGGTTAAATCATGTGAAACGCCAAAACCGAGATTCGCGCCCATCTGACTGGCCCGCTCCTGATGGCGACTTCCGGATCGCGTTCAAATAGGGCGAGCATATCGTTGACCCCAATTTGTAATCATTTACATCTTATTGGCAAGATTGAAGTCGAATATAACCACCCCCCAGGAATTAACCGGCTTCCCCACGAGAAATCACACGGGTGTAATTTAGTACTCCTTTTTAAAAACGTGAAGCTGGTGCAATGGTTGCTGCGGGGAACTGGGGAGGTGAGTAGCCATTGCCATTTTCGGGCATGCAGCTCAAGGGCACTGGAACTGCTGCCCACGTGCTGGAGGCGGTCGGCGGGGGGGGGGGGGGGAGGGGGGGGGGGGCATGTTGGTGGAGGTGGTTGTTGGGCTTGGTTGAGGAGCTGAAGCATTCCAGGTTGGGTGTCGCGCCCGGGGCAGGGAAGGGCATTGAGGGTTTTTTCGGCTGTGAGGCCCTCAAGCCACCTTTAAATATTGTGCATACCCTTAACAGGGGCAACTAAAGCGACTGTCTGGCTGTCCTATCAAACACTTCCAGGACAGACCTCTGTTCTTGGTTATATGCTGAGGGTCACTTTAACCCCCTTTGACTGTGAATAGCTAAAGTCCATTTCTAATGAGGAATTGGCCTTGTGTGTTGTGAGAGCACTTCACAGCTGCAGGTTGTGTCTGCTGATGGTGGCTGCAGATACCTGGAGGCTGCTGCTTCCTTCCTATTCTGTAGTCGGAAAGAAGAACTATTTTTTCTAAGATATCCGTGTCCTGGAACACCGGGCTCAGGGGGAACATGAGTCCAGAAGGCAATCTCATTTGGAGCAAGCAGACACTGCAGGACCTGGGGTGAGACATTATTCCAAATGGGCCACCTGCTAACGCCGTTGATGAAATGCTTTTGCAGATTGATGATGCTTTTATTGGTGATGTGGTGAGTGCTGCATGTAATTGGCACCGTAGGTTAAACACGCTGGGAGTCAAGGATGTTCAACTGCACCTTAAGTGCCAGTGGAATATGTGGATGCCAGGATTTGGTTCTGGTGAGATTGGGCCATGTGGGAGGGCCCGCACAGCTGTGGCTCCTGGATGGATAATCTCAATGATATGTGGAACAAGTCACACATTGATGGACACACCATTTCTACGACAAAGTTCTGGACATGATAACACATTCTCAGGCTTAGTCTCCGTTTCTATTGAGGGAGTTGCAAGAGGTGATTCCATGGGCGGCATTCTCCGGTCTCCGACACCGAAATCGCGTTCGGCGAACGGTCGGAGAATCCCCATTGGTGACAAAATCGGGGGTGGCGCCGCTTTTGCGATGCTCCACCCCCTCCAAAACAGCATACTCGCAGAGTACGTCGCACACCTTCGGGACAGCCTCAGGTCATTGCCTGAGGCCCTCCCCCTGATACTCCGCCCCGATGGGCTGAGTTCCCGACGGTGTGGGGCGTGTGTGGTATTTTGTTTTGGGATCTCGGCGTGACGGCTATGGACTAAGTCCAGCGCCATCACAGTCGCGAGGGGAGCCGATCCGCGGGCAGGGGGGCTTTGGCAGGGGCGTGGGGCACTGGTGGAGAGTGGTCCGGGGTGGCAAGCCTGGGCAAAGGGGGGCACTATTTGGCAGGAGGGATCTGCACGCAGCTGACGCCATGTTGCACGGCGCGGCCGCCACAGGCCACCGCCGTGCGCATGCGTGGCCACAGGCCCGTCAATTCTCCGGCCATATCCACAGCTAGAACTGGGGGCTCTACGCTGTGTGCCTGCTAGCCCCCCACCAGATGGAGGATTGGTGGCTGTTTTGTGCTATTTCTTCGCTCCAGAGGACTCAAAATCATCTGGCTCTGCCAGTCTTCGCGCCTCCCCGACAACCTCAGCGATTGTAATCAGTGACTTGGCCATGCTCTGCAGTGCCTGACAAAATCCACTTGCATCTGAGCTCGTCTCTTAGTGCCTGGGGCAGGCATGCCTTGGCAATGTTGACCTGCGTCTGAGACGCGTCCCTCAGCGACTGCGTTATGATGTCAAGGCCCTCAGCCATGAGCTTCACAGACTGTGCCATGCCTTGGACCACACCACTCAAGATGCTGTAGTAGTGCTCCAGGCTTGTCACTCAGATTGCCACCCTTGCAGTGTTGGCCTCAGTGTCACGCGTTGTCGGCATCATCTCCTGCATCCGTAGACTTTGGGATTCCTCCAGTCGGTTAAGTATTCGCAGGAATGTCAGCTGATAACCCCTCCTGAACCTCATAACATCTGCACCAGCTCTCAGGTAACCTTGTCCAGAGACTCAGTTGAGTCCTTGGATCCAGCAGATAACTGACTGTTGACTCCCTTGGATGTTCCTGCCTCCATCTAATGTGCAAAGCAATAGATAGAAAGATAGATAGTTTTTTGAAGAATAAAGGGATTAAGGGTTATGGTGTTCGGGCGGGAAAGTGGAGCTGAGTCCACAAAAGATCAGCCATGATCTCATTGAATGTTGGAGCAGGCTCGAAGGGCCAGATGGCCTATTCCTGCTCCTAGTTCTTATGTTCTTATGTGTGGTGATCAACAGATTGTTCCCCAGAGGCCTGTCCACTAATGTCACACCAGTGGGACAACTCCAGATGGCCTGGCCCCATCAGATGGACATGTGGTCAGTGAGAGGGAAGGATTATTTTGTCTGACATGAATAATTCACTTGAGACAGGTCATCTGGGTGCAGGGGCAGTGGATTCTCACCTCCGCAACGTAGGCCAACCTCAGGTGACTGCTCTCTCCTCGGACAACCCCACCTCCTCCAGGGTTCGTTCCTCATGGGGGTGAGGACTTGGACCACTCGTACTCCTCCCCCCACCCCCCCCCCCCCCCCCCCCCCCCCCCCGCTCCCGGGCCCCAGTCTAGGCACTTTTCCACTTATTGGGGGCTGTCTATTGGAATTCATTGAATTTACAGTGCAGGAGGCCATTCAGCCCATCTAGTCTGCACGTCCCTTAGAAAGAGCACCCTAGTTAAACCCACACCTACACCCTATCCCCGTAGCCCAGTAACCCCACCTAACCTTTTGGACACTAAGGGGCAATATCATGACCAATCCACCTAACCTGCATATCTTTGGTCTGTGGGAGAAAATCGGAGCACCCAGGGGAAACCCACGCAGACAGGAGGAGATCGTGCTAACTCCACACAGACAGTCATCCGAGGCTGGAATTGAATCCCGGTCCTTGGAGCTGTGAGGCAGCATTGCTAACACCAGTGCCTCCGTGCCGCCTTACCCCTGCGAGGGCTTTGTGAGCCACACGCTTAATGGATCGGGGGGGGGGTTCTAAAGAAAGTGGCATGAGTGGGCATGGCAAGTGGCCATGAGGGGTTTGGGCTGGTAGGTGCAATGGGGTGCTGGGGAACAAGCACAGAGTTCGGATGTGGTGGGGGGGGCGAGGTGTCAGCAAGTGATTTGTGGGGGGGGATATTGGGAATTTGATGGGAGGCAGACAGAACTGATGCCAGGAGAGACGTGGTAAATTACCCTTGCAGCTTGGTGGAGGTGGTTCGACTTCTCCCGACATTGGATGCTCATCCTTCTTGCCATGCTGCCACATTGACAGCTGCTGCCACTGCCACTGCCTCCCAGGCAGTATTTGTGGCCCTCGGCGGAACAAGATGCCCTGTTGTTTATTCACAGCATTGAAAAGCCTGTCTAAGTCAGCATCCCCAAAGTGAGGAGCAGTTCTGCGTGCTGCATTGCTTGTGTGTTGACTGGGCATGAGTGGTGAGGGAGCGTTTAAAAGCAGCTCCCCTTGTTTGCCATAAGATGCTGAGTCGTGAGTCTGGCGAATCAGACAGCGAGACAGTCACTAATGACGAGAAGCTTGTGGTGCCCATTTTCAGCCGTTCAATACGGGCCAAGATCTCGCCAATGCGGCCTTCGAGAAACACCCCGCCCATCGTGTCCAAAATGACACTTAGAAATATTTCCGTTAATCGCACCCAAAGTGTGGCTGAATATTATGCATTCCAGATACAAGGGTTTGAATATTGGCAACACCTTGGGTCGGTGATCCTTCCAGTGTGAGGTCATGAATATCCAAGAACAGAAACAACCAGTAAGTCCTATCAGTAATTGAAACAAAAGCAACATCACACCACATAGTTTTAGACGGATATAAATGCTGACCGACTGTCTCTGCATTTCCAGCATTTTCTGTTTGCATTTTCTTACCGATTTGCTGCATTAGCAGTTTCTTTCTCCTGCCTTGAACATTTGCACTCCCAATTTGCTGCGGTTTCAAACTCTCGGCATAAGACCCTCTTCCACCGCCCCTCACTGGGCCTTTGGGAGTAAATTTAACTTCCAACACTCGTGTAAAACTGATCTGGGGAAAGGTATGACAAGCGTCTGATCTGTTATTGTCTCTTTCAAATTAATGTCTGAATTAAAATTACCACCAGGTTGGACTTGTGCATTTACCATTTCACAGAGACAGTGCAACCCACAGTACATTATAAACATTGATTATGTAATTAATAATCTCTACAGACAAACATGCACAAGTAATAACATCTAATTTCTTTGGAATGAAGCAATGATTTAATGATGTGTGGGAAATATTGAGAAGATTTGTTTTGTTTATAATTGCCGATATTAAACATTTAGTGATGGGATTTCTTGTCGGTTTGCATTTACAGGAGGGCAGCACGGTGGCGCAGTGGGTTAGCCCCGCTGCCTCACGGCGCCGTGGTCCCAGGTTCGATCCCGGCTCTGGGTCACTGTCCGTGTGGAGTTTGCACATTCTCCTCGTGTTTGCGTGGGTTTCGCCCCCACAACCCAAAAATGTGCAAGGTAGGTGATTGAACACGCTAAATTGCCCCTTAATTGGAAAAAAATGAATTGGGTACACTAAATTTATGGGAAAAAAAAGTTTGCATTTACATGGTGTCTGCTGTGATGCTGTGTGTATTAATAAAGACATGTAATCATATTGATAATTGGGGCATTTCAATATCTATTAAGACTGCAATGGTAGATGATTTCCTCTCTTCACTCGCTGTTTCTCTATTTTATTTGTGCGAGCTGCCATCATTCTGCTTTTTATGTTGGTGTCCTCGGGATTCATTGATCCCCTTGGTTGTGTTTGCAAGTGCCCCTCACCATTGGAATTCAGGTGCGATCCTGAACACTTTGCACTAATCTCCTGAATAAATGTAGGGACTTGCCTTGGGAAGTCAAACAAGCCACCTGTGCCAGTGGGCAGATTTAGCACAATAAATTGTAATGGAAATCCAGAATTAGTCATCAAGCAATTAGCTAAATTTGTTCTGCAAATGTACCACATCTGTCAGCATTAATACAAATCCAATGACACAATTAAAATTTTAATTGGAAACTCAGCAGGTGAATATTAATTTGCAGTGTCCTAACCAATTTCTGATGAGCTAGTTTTAATTTATCCACTGATCTCCTCCAATCCTCTTTGAGAACTTATATCAATGCATTCGCATTTGCTGATCTCGTCTGGCACATTTTGCACTAATAGACTTTTGGCCGCGTAATGGCAGTTAACAGATTTTATGACTTCAAATTGTAATAACCTTTACGAGACTCACGGGGATGACCCAACTGGGCTCCCCATAAGGCTGGTGGAAAATGAGCTTGCCCCCCGCTAACAGGTGGGGGCCAATCAGCTAGGGCTTATGGAATCAAACCTTAAAAACTGGCTCGGAGTGGGACCGGCTGATCGGTAGTCCCGGTTGGGACCATTGTCTTATATGTCGCGGCATGGTGGCACAGCAGGTAGCACTGCTGCCTCATAATGCCAGGGACCCGGGTTCAATTCCCAGCCTTGGGTCACTGGCTGTGGAGTTTGCATATACTCCCTGTGTCTGTGTGGGTTTCCTCTGCTTGCTCTGGTTTTCTCTCACAATCCAAAGATGTGTGGGTTTGGTGGGTTGACTTGCTAATTTGCCCCTTGGTGTCCTAAAGGTTTGGTGGAGTTATTGGTTTACAGGGATAGTGTTGGTAGTGGGCCTAGGTAGAGTGTTCTTTGAGAAGGTCAGTGCAGACTCAACAGGTCGAATGGCTTCCTTCTGCACAATGGTGATTCAATATTGCGTTGTGGCCTTTTCTTTTGGTTTAAAACAAACTGTCACTTTGATTCACCTTCACGGGTCTCCTGAGCTTTTATACAAATTAGACATACTTCAGGATGCAGAAGTATGTTTATGGGATGACACTGATCATCGACTTCAGGAAGCTTGGCACGTCACACACCCCTTCGACACCAATAGCTCTGAAGTGGAGATGGTTGATAGCTTTAAGTTCCTGGGCGAATCACAATCACCAGTCTGTCCTGGTCCACTCACGTTGATGCAACAGTCATGAAAGCCCAACAATATCCCTAATTCCTACAGAAGGTAAAGAAATTTAGCATGTCTGCATCGACTCACAAACTTCTACAGATATGCCATAGAGAGCATCCTATCTGGCTGCATCACAGCATGGTATGGCAACTGCTCGGCCCAAGATCGCAAGAAACTGCAGAGTGTGGTGAACTCAGCCCAACGCATCACATAAGCTTGCCACCCGCACATTGATTCTGTCTATGCCGCCCGCTGCCTCAGGAAGGCACACAGCATTGTCAGAGACCCAGGCTTTGCACTCTTCCAGACCCTTCCATCGTGCAGAAGATACAGAAGTCTGATGACCCGCACATCCAGACATAGACATAACAGCTTCTTCCCCACAGCTACGACTCTCTCGAACTGGTCTGTTCCAGAGAAGAACACTATTCATGATGCCAAATGCTGCTCTTGCTCATGTATATGCTTTATTTGGTCCTTGCTCCGCACTGTAACCAATCGCTATTTGTTGATGTACTATAAATGTATTTTGTCAATTATTCTTTTTGTCTACTATGTATGTACTGTGCACGCTCCCTTGGCTGCAGAAAAACACTTTTCACTGTACTTCGGTACATGTGACAATAAATCAATCAATCAATCAATTATTCAGCCATGCAGTGGATTTAACTCAGCACTGTAAATAGCTGGACAAAGTTTGACTTGTCCTGTCTCCAAGTAAAGAACCTATAAAACTGTTCTTGAGGCTCAAGGTAGCAAGCGGTGATCCCATAATTCATAAATGGATATACAAACTCTACACAGTCAGTGGATAGAGGAAATGTTTCCCCATCGTAATATTTTCTGGGTATTAAAAAATCTCAGCTATTATTATGGTTATGTATCTTTATTGAGAATATTAGCACTGCTTTTAGCATGCCATGTTCTTTAAAACATGCTGTTGCTCCATGTTCTCAATTACTTTTCTCCTTTAAAGCAAAAGCATTTACCAGAATGTTTATGTGCAGTTATGATAGAACCCTCTGCACCATCAAACAATGAATCCTCTTCCATTATCAAATGTAACATTGTATTTGTAATGTCATTTTTTAAATATCTTTTATTGTTCAGTAATATGATCTTGCAAAAACACTAAACATGTACAAGACTTTACTCTTTGGTAGTATTATGTGAAGCTACCAACTTAGACAATCATGGCACCATTAACACTACAGATGGCGGTGGTGAGTACCAGATCACGATAGAAGTCCAGGTTGCTGTGGCAACATGCACATTTACTACTTGCTGTAGCCTGGAGCAATGGATAATGACGGTAGAGGCTCCAACTTTCTTTCCATCGCATGGCTGACAAGGAGCCTCTTCCACTCTTACCCATGTGTTGGGACGATTTGCAGGTTGCTACTGTGATGAATGATAACTGTATAACTGTACCTTTAATGTGTTGATCCCCCCCCCCCCCCAACCTGGGCAGCGTGCAGTGAGCATACTTCCCGGCAGCTGTCTGGTTCTCTGCTAATTAAAGCCTTTTGAATTATCAATCTTCTCTCTCGAGTCGTAATTGAGGGTATCTGAGCTACCAACCTCTTTCATGTTACGAACACCCTCTTGGCCATCAGGTCCAGGGGTGGCACTCAAACCTAGAGCTTCTGACTCAGAGTTCGGGATGATACTTATTACAGCACAACCCTAGAGATAGCAACATTTAATTTATGTTTTCTGTTAGTTGCATGAATGGAATCTCAGAACCTTGTTGGTCTGTTGAATACCAATTTATATAAAGGACTAAATACTTCAAAAATGAAAGATAGGTGAGATTTAAAATGTTATCTGGATGTTTCCAGATGAAAATTAAATTAAAGTTGCCATAGTCCCAGAGGATCATCGGCTGCTCTCCCCTTTGAGAGAGAGCTGATTCGTAATTTAACCTGAGGATCACCTCACCTCAGGTGAGAGGCGAGGTATAGAAGGTGGGGCTTTTATGGATAGCCACATGGTAATTTCCAGATATAACCTTGATAACTCAAAGAGTGATTGAAAGACAAGAAGGAGCTCCATTACCATTGTCATAGATTGGCCCAAATAGTATAATGAGGTATTACAAGTGTTATTGGTTCAAGGTGACTGTCTAAGTCAATTATTTTTCTATTACATGATCCTTGGATTTTTACAAATGCTTTCTGGAATCTAATTAAATTTTCCATTAAAAATTATAATTAGAGACCGCAGATATTTTGTTGGAAAGCCAATGGGCTGGATTCTCTATTTCAGAGTCTAAGTGCTGATGCCGGGACTGATTCGATGCTGTTCTACGCCCACAGGATCGACACTGGTCCCAGAGCAATTCAGGATCTGTTAACGGGCTACACCAGTGCCATGTGGAACTAGAGCATTTCCAATGAAAAACGGTGGCCGATTCGCCAGGCACGGGACTGCCACTCGAGAGGCTGACAAGCTGCTGCCGCATATAAGCACTCCACTCCCCACACACACTCATGCCAGCCAACAAGATGGAAGCCTGAAGAGCGGCGATGGGTCACGATGTCCAACCCCTGGGGAACTCTGTGCGGGCGGTGGATGAGGCACAGGACAGGGCCACCTGGACATTGCAGAGGCGCTCCAGAGCTTGGCTCAGTCATAACGGGCCGTGGCTGTGGGCATCAACGGCGTGCTGGCTGACCTGAGCAAGTCACAGAGGGATCTGGCACAGTCACTGAGTAATGTGGCACAGTCCCTGTGCTCCATGGCCACGAGCATTGAGACCCTGGTTGAGACGAGAGCGGGCCTCCAGGATTGGCAGCGCCAGGTGGCGGTGGTGTCTCCGGAGCTTGCACCAACTGCACATCCATCCCAAAGAGTAGTCCGGGGCCCATTGGGCACCCCCTGGGAAGAGGAGGTGATGGGACCCATGCCGGTGATCCCCGCAGGTGAGGTGCTGGGACACCACAGCACCTCGGACGCCCAGCTTCCTGTTCCTGCCATATGCAATGGGCAGTGGGCAGAACAGGCTGGCACCACACCAGCTGGGACGCCCAAGAGTCTATTGGGCCTGTCCAGGACCGATTCCTCCAGAGGATGGCCTGCAAAGGTGACCAAGGTCACAGGGCAGTAATCACAGCAGGCCGCCTCCTCTGCTGATGTACGGGGGGGTGACTATTGGAGGTGTGCATGGGCCAGGGCCCCCAGGTCAGCCACCACACACTGCCCCAGTACCCAGCCCCACCCCAAACCCTCTCCACCCCAACAGCCCCCCAGCACCCCGCCTCCAACTCCGCCACCCGGATGATTCCATGGGACTATGTGATGGAATGGTCAGCTCGCACGCCGGGATCACCCAGGTGGACGGTGGAAAGTGCTACCGCGGCAAGAGTCAGACTTTGTGCAGCCTCCTGTGCCTGCTCGGGCCCAATGTCCTGACTCTCCCCTGCATCCTCCTCATCGGGCGAGACCTGATGTTCAACCCCCTTCTCCAGCATGTCGCCCCTCTTCTGTGCAATGTTGTGGAAGACGCAGCAGGCCGCCATGATGTGGGAGACCCCCCAAGGGCTAAGAGCGCCCCTCCAGTGTGGCTAAGACACCTGGACTGCATCTTCAGGATGCCGATGCACCGCTCAATCGCACCCCTGGTCGCGGCTTGGGCATCGTTGTAGAGGGCCTCTGCATCAGGCTGCATCCTCCGGATAGGCGTCATCAGCCAAGACCGTAGCAGATAATCCATGTCACCCAGGATCCACGCCTCACCCGTGGGAGCGCATCCAAGGTGTCAGAAACCGTCAATGCGCGAGGATGAAGGCATCGTGCACACTGCCAAGGTATCGGGCATATACGTGGTTGATGTGCATCTCGTGGTCACACACCAGCTGCACGTTCATGGAGTGGAACCCCATACGGTGTGTTAAGACCACCCACTCATGCGCCGGTGCTCGTGGGGGGCCATATGTCCTGTCGATCACCCCCTGAACCTGCGGCATCCCGGCAATGGCGGCGAACCTCACAGCCCGGGCATCCTGGTGGGTCCACATTTAGCCTGATACATTGTGCAAACTTGGAATACAGGGCCTCTGTGACGGCACCGAGGTGCGAAGTCCCAGACAGGTCCCCACTTGGCACCTGGAATGACCCCATGGAAAAAAAGTTCAGGGCGACCTCACTTTGATGGCCAGGTGTCCTCTCCCATACCTCCGAGGTTCTGGGAGTGCCATCATCCGGCAAATAGGCCGTACAGTCCCCCTGCTCAGCCGGAGTCTTCGATGGCATGCTCGGTCCAGCAGGTCCTCGAATGAAAAGCGTTGCCAGTACACACAAGGCCTAATGTGGTGCCTCCTTCCCACTTCCTCCTTGGCCTGTTGGGCAGCCTTCTCTCCATCCTCACCAGCTAGATCCTGTTCCTCAGGGGCAGGCTCCGCTGCTGCCTGGTCCTCTCAGAGCAGCTCTTGCTCGTACACCTTCAGTGCATCCCCTAAGGCTGCAATGGCTCGGATGAGGGGCTGGTTTAGCACAGTGGGCTAATCAGCTGGCTTGTAATGCAGAACAAGGCCAGCAGTGCGGGTTCAATTCCCATACCGACCACCCCGAACAGATGCCGGAATGTGGCGACTAGGGGCTTTTCACAGTAACTTCATTGAAGCCTACTTGTGACAATAAGCAAATATAATTATTATTATTATATTATGAAGGCCACCATTCCTGGTTGGATTCCGAAATCCATTGTTTGCAGAGGGTAAAAGGCAGACATGTTAACATGGTACGTATCGCCGTGTCCAACCACATCCAACGGGCTACATGGTGACCCCAGCTTGCATTGCAGCACTTGCCTCTGCATGTCCCTCTCCCCCCTTCATTGCTCTCCCAAGGAGTTGGAAGGGTGGAGGTGGGGTGGAGGGAGGGGTTTGGGGAGGCGGTGGGTGCACCCATGTGGCTGGTGCCGCTCTAAACAACCATGGGCCAGGGTGCGCAGCAAGGTGGCTATCTTGCAAGCCGCGGCAATCGCGGTCCATGTCTGGACATATCACTCCTGGAGGTCACCCCGATGCCCCGGCCTATTCCCTGGTCACCCCCCGCTACTCGCCTTGGGTGACCAGCCAGACAAACCAGTGGCAGGACCGGCAGCACACGTTGGTGCCTCTGGGAACATGTCCTCCCTTGGCTCTCCACCTCAGCAGCATCGGAGCATGGCATTCCATTGGGCGCCCTGCGCCAGCTTCAATTATCGGCTGACGTGCGATTCTCCACCCCATCCCGTTTCCCGATTCTGGCGTTGGCCGAATGAGAATCCCGTCCATATATTTTAGGCTACTTCATAAGTCTAAACCAAAACATGAAGATAAATATCATGTTCTCTTGCTAAAGGCTTGTAGGGGAACAGTGGTTCCTTCAGTACCTGTAAATCGAGGAGCTGTGGAAAGGCATCAGACAAACACAAATCATTTTGCTTGCAACTTACTCACACCCTTGCTCTTTCAGTTTTTTTACCCTCCACATTTCTGTCTCAAGGCTTCCTCTTTGTCATCTGCCTTCCTTCGCTCCCTTCTTCTTCCCTATTGTTGAACCATAGTAGATGGTAGCTTCTCAGAGGTGAATAGCATTCACAGGAAGCACATCTTAGAAAAGACTAGGTCACATGGCTGGTAGCTTCCCACTCCTACAACACTCCTGCCCCAGGAAGCACAAAAACATCTATTATAGTCCCAAAATAGAAAATTATTTCCATCCATTACATTTGGTGACTACAAAAAAAATCATTATTTAAACAAAACAAAATGCTTTTCTTCAACCCTTTCTGGGAACAATATGGGCCTGTTGCTTAATTGAATCTTTATCATTAAAGTTGTGGAGGTAATTAACAAAGCAAATGGTTCCACAGGAACTTTGCAATGGCACAACTGATTATTGTCGGACTTTGTTTCTTCACCAGTAACCAAATTATCGGATTCTGCGCATTAAGAATTTCCCGGTGCAGGTGGCTATTCCTCATTTGCAAATTGACGAAATCACAAATCCCTGGTTATCTCAGCCAATGTATTTCACTTGCCGTTGCGAAGCCAAGTAGCTATAATTGCCTTGACTCAAAGGCCAAAGAGTGACTCTGCCTTAAATAATTGGGCACAGCTGTCCAGGTTTTCTGTGTTTCAACCACAGTGCAAATGTTTTAATAATTTAACTGATCAGGATATCGATGATCCGTAGCGCTGCAGGCACCATGCTCTTGTGCAGACACTTTAGTGAGCATTGTGAGATGTACTGCCAAGATTCCATCGTGTGTCGTCTTCCTCCTCACGGGGGGGATTTTTCTCTTTCAATTGCACCAATTTTAAGCTACCCCTGGCCTTGTTATGACAGTGAATCTGTCAAGTTTGAGCACAAATCAGAACTAAACTTATGTGACATAAGTCAAAATACTTCCAGAACAGGAATACTTCCTAAACAGCAACACAGAATTAATTGGAAAAGAACACTCGCTGAGTAAAATGTGACGCTGATCAGCATGTCACATTTGTTTCATTGGTCTTCCCATCTCTCCCAGTTAACGTTTGCACTATTCACTGGGTTGTTTTCAGATTTTTGCCTGCCTCAGGGTTCTCTTCAATTCCTCTCAATCACTTGTGTCATTGTATTATATTATATTGGGTAGGTGTGGTAGTCAGTATTAGAGGTATTACTGTAATGCTGTAAGACCATTGGTGTAGGTACTGTTTTCATTGGTTAAGCCTGCCTGCTGGTTCCGCCCACTAAGACGGAGTACAAGAGCCCATGTCTCCCCAGCAGCTGCCTTCTGTACCTGCGCTGCTGGGGGAAACATCTAGTGTAATAAAGTCTTTAATTGTCTCCAATCTCGCTTCTGGAGTTATTGATCGAGCATCGATTTATTACACTAAATTTTAAAGAATGGAGCTCCGAAGCCAGAGTGTCGGCAACTCAACCCCCACGCGGCAAACTCAGTGGCAACCTTCAAGCACTGGCTGGCGTGTTTCAATGGACATCTCAGGACGGCCACAATTACACCCACGGAGGACCAGAAAATACAGGTTCTGCACTCGAGGGTGAGCCCAGAGATCTACACTCTCATCGAGGACGCGGACGATTTCGAGGCTGCAATGAATCTGCTGAAAGGACACTATATTCGCCCTGTAAACCAGGTCTACGCCCTACATCTACTAGCGACAAGGCGCCAAATCCCTGGGGAATCGCTGGAAGAGTTCTAATGTGCGCTCCTGGTGTTGGGGAGGAACTGTAACTGCCCGCAAGTTTCGGCCAGCGACCACACAGAACTTTCGATCTGGGGCGCATTTGTTGCAGGTATGCTGTCCTCCCAAATCCGCCAGCGATTGCCAGAGAAAGAGACACTAGGCCTCAAGGAGGCACGGGCACTTGCTAGCTCATTGGATGTGGCCTCCCGAATCGCCCGCGCTTACGTCCCCGACCGCGCGGCAGCCCCTTGGGCAACATAGACCCCCCCGCGACCGACTCCGATACATCCCCCATCCCCCCACAAGCTTGTGCTGCGAGACTGCCAGGCAACCCCGGGGGGCCCCGCTGCTATTTTTGCAAGCAAAACACCCCAACAGCACTGTCTGGCCCGCTCATCCCTCTGCAAAGGATGCGGCAAAAAGGGCCACTTCAATGCCAGGCCTGGGCGGTCGCTGCGGTCTCCGGAGGCGAATCGGGACCGCCACCACAACCCTCGCCACGGGCCATGTGCGACCAGCGGGAGCCACCATCTTCCTCCTTCAGGGCCACGTGTGGCCTCCGGGCACCGCCATCTTGTCTCTCGGACACCACGTGTGATGGATAGGCACCGCCATCTTGTGCACCCCAGTCATGTGCGACCAGTGAGCACTGGCATCTTGGCTGGACTCTCAGGACCCCAACTCGATGACCACACACCGCCCGAGGAGAACATCCAACTTCTGCCACGACTAGCCTCGGTGACCCTGGACCAGTCTCGGCCCCGAACACTCTCGACTGCAACGACGACCGTGCTCACCAATGGGCATGAAACATCCTGTCTGATCGACTCTGGGTGCATGGAGAGCTTCATACACCCCAACACGGTAAGGCGCTGTTCTCTCCCCGTTCACCCAGTTAACCAAAAAATCTCCCTGGCTCCGGGTCTCATTCAGTGGAGATCAAGGGGTTCTGCAGAGCGAACCTCACGGTCCAAGGAAGGGAGTTTAAAAATTACCGGCTCTACATCCTTCCCCACCTCTGCGCTGCCACACTCCTAGTGTTAGATTTTCAATTCAACCTCCAAAGCTTAACCTTTAAATTCAGTGGCCTTATACCCCCCCTTACTGTCTGCAGCCTCGCGACCCTCAAGGTCGATCCGCCTTCCCTGTTTGCGGACCTCACCCCGGATTGCAAACCCGTCGCCACCAGGAGCAGATGGTACAGTGCCCAGGACCGGACCTTTATTAGGTCGGAGGGCCAGCGATTACTGAGGGAAGGTGCAATTGAGGCTAGCAACAGTCCCTGGAGAGCTCACGTAGTGGTTGTAAAGACCGGGGAGAAGCATAGGGTGGTCATCGATTATAGCCAGACCATCAACAGGTATACGCAGCTTGACGCGTACCCTCTCCCCCACATAGCCGATCTAGTCAACAGGATCGCACAATACAAGGTCTTTTCCACGGTGGATCTAAAGTTCGCCTACCACCAGCTCCCCATCCGCCCTAGCGACCGCAAATACACTGCTTTCGAAGCAGATGGGCGGCTCTACCACTTCCTAAGGGTTCCCTTCGGTGTCACAAATGGAGTCTCGGTCTTCCAACGGGAGATGGGCCGAATGGTTGACCGGTACGGTTTGCGGGCCACGTTTCTGTACATCTATAATGTCACCATCTGCGGCCACGACCAGCAGGACCACGACACCAATCTCCGAAAATTCCTCCATACCGCAAAAATCCTTAATCTCACATATAACAAGGATAAATGTGTGTTCAGCACCGACCGTCTAGCCGTCCTCGGCTACGTAGTGCATGATGGAGTTGCAGGCCCAGACCCTGAATGCATGCGCCCCCTCATGGAGTTCCCCCTCCCTCACTGCTCCAAGGCCCTGAAACGCTGCCTGGGATTTTTCTCTTATTATGCCCAGTGGGTCCCCAAGTATGCGGGCAAGGCCCGCCCGCTAATCCAATCCACGGTTTTCCCCTGTCGACAGAGGCCCGCCAGGCCTTCAGCCGCATCAAAGCGGATATCGCAAAGGCCACGATGCACACAATCGACGAGTCCCTCCCCTTCCAAGTATCTTTATGCTGTTCGGTATCCCCGCCTACATACACAGTGATAGGAGGTCCTCCTTTTTGAGCGATGAACTGTGCCAATTCCTGCTCAGCAAGGGCATTGCCTCGAGCAGGACGACCAGTTACAACCCCCAGAGGAACGGATAGGTAGAGAGGGAGAACGGAACGGTCTGGAAGACCGTCCTACTGGCCCTATGGTCCAGGAATCTCCCAGTCTCCCGCTGGCAGGAGGTCCTCCTGGATGCCCTCCCCTCCAGCCGGTCACTGCTGTGTACCACGACCAACCAAACACCTCACGAACATCTCCTTGTCTTCCCTAGGAAGTCCTCCTCCGTGGCCTCGCTCCCAACCTGGCTGGCAGCTCCTGGACCCAACCTGCTCTGCAAACACGTGCGGGCACACAAGTCGGACCCATTGGTCGAGAGGGTCCATTTCCTCCACGCAGTACGCCTCAGGAGTGATACACATTCCTTACGATTCTCCCATACTAACTGTTCAAAATGTGTCCATTTGTACGATTTCGGAAGTTGAGCCACTAATCATCACCGGCCTTTAATAAGGCAATTAGCTTGACAATGTAATTGCCAAAGCATGCACTTGCTGATACATTGACAGTGCGCATGGTACCAGAGCCGGTTGGCACCTGATATCTGCCGATGCAAATCTTCCAGCAGGAACCACTGGGTACAGATTAAGAATCATATCATAGAATCCTGGAATTTACAGAGCAGAAGGAGGTCATTCGGCCCATCGAGTCTGCACTAGCCCCTGGAAAGAGCACCCTACCTAAGCCCACAACTCCACCCTATCCCCATAACCCAGTAACCCCAGCTAACCTTGTTGGACGCTAAGGGCAATTTAGCATGGCCAATCCACCTAACCTTCACATCTTTGGACTGTGGGAGGAAACCTGAGCACCCGGAGGAAACCCACACAGATACGGGGAGAACGTGCAGTCTCCGCACAGACAATGACCCAAGCTGGGAATCGAACCTGGGACCATGGAGCTGTGAAGCAACAGTGCTAACCACTGTGCTACCGTGCTACTTGTGCTACCATGCCGCTATTAAGAGGGAACCCGTGCATTAATCTCTCCACCATGCCCCAGGGCATTGAGACCAGTTGAAGCACTAAACAGCTGGACTGCTGGAGGTCAGACTGGGAGTTGAATCTTATGATTGGTACTGGGTTGGTCATACCAGGCAGTATCTTTATCCACAAAGCCATTGGGGAGGCACATGAATGGGAAGATTAATGACCTTTCTGATTTGGTTTCATTGCAATATTCCTAAAAAAAACACTAAGCCGGCTTCTTCCTTCAGGATTAACAGCCTGAAGTTACCAGATGAACAACACATAGTTAAAATACATCCAGATTCTGTAATGGTCAGAGAATTCTAGTGCCTCAGTACTTGTAGCCGAGGATTTTGTGAAGATTCAATTACTGCTCGCTCTCAGCAGTGTCCTTCAAAATGCTTCACGCCAAGCAACACTGCCATAAGGGCTTTCTGCCTCACATAATGATAGACAAACTTGTGTACAGGGAAAGAAAAGCTGTCATTCTGCGAAAATAATGCACACAGGCGTGAAGACAAACAATTCTCCTTGCACAAGCACAGCAAAAATCACTTGTATATCAAATATATAGAAGTGAATGCACAAAATCCTCACAATAGCAGGGACCTTTAAAACAATACATTTAAATCATTTACCTTTTGTGTTGCCTGCAGTGTTCCAATCGAATCTGAATCTGAGATCACATTTTGGGATGGAGTTTGTAAGCACTTCGAGAAACATTAGCTAATTAGAGGCAATCACCATGGGTTGCATGATTGACCTTCTGGATTCTTTGAGAAAGTTGTCAAGCTTTATCTCCAGTTCTATTGATGCTGTCAACGCCCACCATTTTACTGATGACTGTCCAGCCAGACTCGATTATGTCAATTGAGCATGTTCAAGTCTGAGATCGATGAATTTCTACATGCTTAAAACATAAAGGGATATGGGGTTCGTCAAGATTAGCCATGATCTCACTGAACGGCAGAGTAGGCTCGAAGGGCCGAATGGCCTACTCCTGCTCCGATTTCTTACGTTCTTATTACACAAGATTTCACAGTGAGATGTCATCACAGAGCAGGAGGAAAAATGCACATAAAGATTGTCATTCAGTGCGTTACCGGAAGATCATGGGCGGGATTCTCCGTCGGCCAATGCCAGAATCAGGAAACACAATTGGACGGAGAACTGTACATCAGCCGAAAATCGTGGCCGGCGCCAGGCACCAAACAGAATGCCATGCTCTTGCCCCTCGAAAGCAGCGTGACTACATTCTATGCCGCACGTCAACGTGGCCATGCAAATTGTACAGTAAACGGCGTTGGCATATAATTAACAGGCATAACCCGGTATTCTCCGGACCACCAGTGATGCTCCATGGTTGCGCAGAGCAACACCGACCATATGGGTGCCCCCAGCCGGACCCCCCCCCCCCCAACCACAACCGGGCACTACCATGTTCGCAGGGCACCCACCCAAGGAGCATACGCACAGGAGGGCACAGGACTAGGGCCGCAGAGCGAACTGCTGGCATGTGTTGGACCAGCCACCGATACCCCTGCCGACAGGGATGGATGTCTGGGCCAGAGGCTCCCTGGTGCTGGACAGTGAAGGGGCCAGGGGTAATGTGCGGAGGGCAGAGTGCAAGGGAGAACAACCGGGGCTGTGTGGGGATAGGATGGGAGAGGAGGATGGAAGGCGGACATGTGGGGACAGGGGCTGCAATGCAGGCCAGGGCCACCGTTTAGCCCGTTGGGCCTGATCGGGCACAGGGATACCCACCTTGCAAACATGTCCGCACTTTACTCCCTGCAGACAATGGCTTTTGACATAATCCAGGCATGGCTGCCATCATCCTAGCTGCTGCAGCCCAGGCACTGAAGCTGTACAAGGAGGTTCTTGGCCCTGCAGAACCGGTGCCTGCCCCAGAGGAACAGGGGCCAGGCAGTGAGAGTGGAGAGCCGGCCACCAAACAAGCCGAGGAGTAGGTGGCAAGGGGGCGCCGCACCAGGCCATGTGTATTAGCAGCGCCTGCTGTTCAAGAACTTTCCGGAACGCGTATGTCGCCGAAGACTCCGAATGAGCAGAGGGACTGTGCGACATCTCTGCCAGATCAAGGGATGGCACGGTGGTGAAGTGGTTAACTCTGCTCCCTCATGGCTCCGAGGACCCGGGTTCAATTCCGGGCACGGGTGACTGTCCGTGTCGAGTTTTTAAAAAATAATTTTAGAGTACCCAATTCATTTTTCCCAATTAAGGGGTAATTTAGCGTGGCCAATCCACCCACCCTCCATATCTTTGGGTTGTGGCGGCGAAACCCATGCTAACACGGGGGGAATGTACAACTCTACATGGACACTCTCACCCCCACAACCCAAAGATCTGCAAGCTAGGTGATTGGCCACGCTAAATTGCCTCTTAATTGGAAAAAAAATAATTGTACTCTAAATTCAAAAATTAAATCTCTGCCAAATTATGGTACATCTGGCACTGCGGGCATATGGGGGAGGACTCCAGATGGCCGTCAAGGTGACGGTCACCCTGAACCTTTGCACCATGGGGTCCTTCCAGGTGCCGAGTGGAGACCTGTCCAGGATCTGGCAGACCTCGGTGCACAGGTACAGCCGCGCTGTAATGGAGGCCCTGTACATTACCTTTATCGTGGACCGAGACCATCAGGTTGCCCGGTGATGCTCGATCAATAACTCCAGAAGCGAGATTGGAGACAATTGAAGGCTTTATTGGACTAGATGTTTCCCCCAGCAGCGCAGGTACAGAATGCAGCTGCTAGGGAGACACAGGCTCTTATACTCCGCCTTACTGGGCGGAACCAGCAGGCAGGCTTCACCAATGATATTGCTGTTTCAGGTACGTCCCACACTAATGGTCTTACAGCATCAACCTGGGTACCGTAATACCCCTAAAACTGATTACCACACCCGGGCAACAGAATTCGCCTCCATCAGCAGGATGCCCCAGGTCCAGGAGGTGATCAATGTGACGCATGTCCTCTGACAAGGGCCGGCACATGACGAGAACCCTGCCCACTATTTTTACTGACTATGTCCCATGTGTGATCACAGACCCATGATGTTTACTCTGAAATGTTCTCTGAAGTAAGGTAAAATGCCACTTGGGTACATGATATAAAATGGTACCAAAAAGTATTATCCACATCATCTGCAGCAGCCCCCCAAAAAGAAGTTCACCACCATCTTCTCATGGGCAATTAGGGAACAGCAATAAGTGCTGGCTTTGGCAGTGATAAACTTGTTTATGTGGATGAAGATGGGTTGTTCAATGCCAAGGAAGGTAATGAGTGGAATTTTCCAGCCTCTTGCGCGGATGGTTTTCCCACAACAGACGTGGCTCCCTATTGATCTTTTGGTCCTGCTGAAGTCAATGGCAAACGGCAATTTGCATGGTTTGCCCACACTGCAGCCGGAGCAGGGCTGGAAAATCCTGACCAACGATTTTGAAGCTTTGATCATGGGAATCATAGAATCCTTACAGTGCAGAAAGAGGCCATTGGACTCATCGAGTCTGCATCAACCCTCCGAAAGAGCACTCCCAGGCCCACTCCCCCACCCACCCAACCTCGCCCTGTCCCTGTAACCTACCCTGCACATCCCTGGACACTAAAGGACAATATAGCATGGCCTATTCACCTATCCTGAACATCTTTGGACTGTGGGAGGAAACTGGAGCACCCGGAGGAAAGCCACGCAGACACGGGGAGGAAGTGCAAAATCCACACAGCCACCCAAGGCCGGAATTGAATCCTGGACCCTGGCAGTGTGAGGCAGCAGTGCTAACCACTGTGCCACCCTGAAAAAGACATAAATGTTTTGCTTGTTTCTAGATCATGCACATCTCCACATTCAGTTGAAAGTCACTACAACAAATGGGGAAACAAATGTCAATTTTTAAAATTCAAGGGGAAACCCAGTCCTGGGCAAAGAATCTTGCCTCCTTTGTAACTCTTTGAACTGATCACATTGCTGTTTCAAAATGCGGTGGAGTGCTTCAGTGTGACGAACATTCCTGAATCGTGTTACCTATTCCGTGTCAGATAAGATATGGTCATTGGTTTACTTGTTCTTTCAACAAAGCAGGCAGACAAAAATATATTTGGCTTCAGTAAGAAAAATTGTTTGATATAGAAATTGTTTTTTTGCTTGAAGGGTAATATATTATTTATGATTTCTATCTCATCACCTTAACAAATTTTGACTGGAAGCTTCCTATTAAATGGCAAAACAGGTAAAACTTTGGTCCTGGCTTAAAAAAAATGGTTTCAGAAAAGATTGAAAGTCATTCAATGCAAGAAATAAATATTTCCATCGCTTTCATATTTGGGTGTTACAATCCAGCTGCAAATACAAATAAACATATCGCTGTGGACCACTCTCATTGATCACAGAAGACTGCATTTGTGTACTTCACAAGAAATTAATTGAACATAAAATTAATCTGTGCTTTTACGTTTTAAAATTGATATCTTACCAAATGTTCCATTAATTTTCTGCCCTCCTTTCCTGAATGTTTGACATTGTGCTGGTTATTGTTTCACGGGCACTGAGTGTCCTCTGGCACATCATCACGATTCATCCATAGGCTTTACTGCAAGTTTCTGAAAGACAGTGTGACTGCAAAGGGCATCATTGGCAAGCATAATTCTACACACACTCGCCTAAACACACACACACAGGCATAAACACACACAAACACACACAAACATATGCACAGACATACACGTACAGATAGGCGCACACACACCCATGCACACAAACACAGACATAAATGCACAGACACACACATGCACGCAAACACATGCACACACACAGACATAAGTACACAGCCAGACACACACAGACATAAACACACAGCCAGGCACACGCGCACACAGGCACGTGCACAGACAGAAATGCACACACAGACATGTGTGCATAGACAAACAGACACACAAGAATTAGCTGAACAATAGCTGGGGCTGTCTTTGGAGTTTGGGATGAGGCTGCCAGCGACCCTGGACACAGGAGCATCACAGCAATGGGTGGAGGGGGAGCAGCTTTCAGGTAGATCTTCCAGCTTCAGTATCTTTGAGGAAGTCCATCTTCCAGCCTTGTGATGTTCCTGGAGATCTATCATATATTTTTGCAATGGTGGGTCATTGGTGTTGGGTTCCTTTTAAATATGGCATGTGATGGGGGATGGGTGCCATCATACCCATTCTGTCACGGAATAGGGGATATTACCCTGGGTGCATAATAAATGAAGTCAAGGTCAGAATATATGCCATGATTTCCGGCTGGTCTCTGCAGCAGGAAACATTCTTTGTCCCCGTCCCCACCAAGGGACTTAGTCCCAGATGAGAGGCTTTGTCTCAAAACGTTAGCGGCAAAACCACACCATTAGTGAGTTTGTATGAAAAACTGCAATTCCACCAGTGGACCATTGAGAGAGTGGCGTAGGTCCTCCCAGTTACTACCGGATCTGGGGACATCTGGTTCATGGACATAGACATCCATTGCCCCACATCTGCCTCCTCCAATGGCACTAAGGAAAGGGTAAGCAGATGAGAATTTCCTCAGACAAAATCTTCAGGGTTTTTGCACATTCTCCCCGTGTTTGCGTGGGTCTCGCCCCCACAACCCAAAAGATGTGCAGGGTAGGTGGATTGGCCACACTAAATTGCCCCTTAATTAGAAAAAAAAAATTGGTTACTCTAAATTTACTTTAAAAAAATAATAAAAAGAGAAACATCAGGATTGGACCAACATGGGTAGCTGTGAGAATAATAACAAGGTCTGGGCGGGCACCTTATTTGGTGGATCTGCAAGGGAGAGAGGTGCAAAAGCACATGGAGCACATAAGAAGGAAAGACACTGCAGCTCCGACACAAGATAAGTGGATACACTGGTTACTACCAACATTTCTTCATCAGAGTCAGAAATGAGGGAACTGGTTGTATCAGAAGAGGCCCCTCTTGTTACTTCAGAGGGAACTGGAGGGGACGTCTGCATCAACGCATCTTCTGAGGCCTTTAAACAATCATCTGATACTAACAGCATAGTTACCTCGATGGGAGAAACCTGTCCGAGAACTGAGGCATTTCACCAGACCTCGGAAGTCGCCTGATTGAGTGACCTTATAAAAGACTGCCCTCTCACCCCCATTTGTGGTGCTGCCCTCATTGTAAATAGTTACCTGTTATTATCCTGTTATATATACAGTATTCAGGGACTTGAGGGGAGAGGGATGTGAGAGCATGGCCCCTTTAAGGGGTGATAGTTCACAGGTCACGTGACCCATCCGGGGGGCCTATTGTTTGGGAGCGCGCAAACCTCGGCCAATGGCGAGAAAGCGCACGGGCCCAGGGAGCAAGGGACCTGGAGTGCTAGCCTTGGAGTCAAGGAGTAAAGACCTGTAATGTAGTCACTGTGCCTGCATATAGTCTTACCTCATTGCTATCAGAATAAATCACTTTGTGATTTAAACAGTCTCCTCATTGAAACCTCACCCTATCACAATAGGGAAGTAGATTTAAAATTTGCAAAGATGCCTGCACAATTCCCCTACATCTCCCCCACCAAATCCCAGCCCATATTCAGAATTCTTCCATCAATTAAATTGGTAATTTGAACTGACATCTATCTTATAGAATCCACCTGTGTATTCCAAGCTTTATACTGTTTGTGCAAGCAAGCTGTGAGTCGAATGGGTTTTGCCCATGCAACAGCGACGTGTGGTTTTGAACAATATCTGTTTTCAAGCTGAATTTATTCACAAAGGCATCATCAGCGTGATTCACATCCTTTATTCCTGTCAGTGAAACAGTAACATCACCTGGACTTTTAGAGTTAGATGTCAAATACTATTCTGGATGAGATTCGAATGAAATGAGCAGATGACAGAAAGAGGCTGATTTTAAAGCCCCTGCCCCAGACATGAGCTACCCTTTTTCCCTTGCATGGGATCTTCCTGAAATTTATGCTGAGCCTTCCTTTGGTTCTGGCTGGTGGCCTGATGAGGGCAGGTAGCTGAATCGACATGCCGATGAGGCCCAGGACATAAAATACAACAGGCTTCAGACTTAGGCCTGCATGTGTGGTAGGCACTCTCCGCCCCTTCCCTCGGCCCGGCTCATGATTGAAATCCATCCCCAAATCCTGACAAACAATGCCGAACCATGGACTTGAAAATGTCACCATATAGGGAGTAGATTTTCAAATGCCCTGTCCAGGAAACAAAATGAGTGGACAATCTGTTGCACCAATTTACGACTGAAATGGTAACGGTAAAATATTATCCCGACTGCACCATTGGCAAGGCACATAATAACAGTTTCTTGATTTATTTTGTCTTTCTGTGCCATTCACAGATTGGCACACACCCTTTACCAGCCTTACTGTAGCTTGGCAGCCAGTAGGTTTTCCAGTTATTAACTTCGGCCATGACCCAGCAGAATCAGGCAACATTTTAGAATATATATTTTTTAACCAGTATGGTTAAAATGTAACCATATTCCTTGAAGAGTGGGAACTTGATACAGTTTGCACAGTACAGCTAAAAAAGGAATAATCACAAAAATAGCATTTTTAAGCATAGTGTCAAGCTTATCACCTGTGAAAGCGACTTTTAAAAATCTAGACAGAACCTTTTGCTAGTGCATTGGCATGTGGAAAAATCAATATATTTTTTAAGAAATGATCTCCAATAACTTTTAAAACATGTCTATTAGTGTCCATGCATTTGAAAAAATGCTTTTTTTAAGAGGTTTCTTAATTATTATTTTTTTTTAAATTATTTTCTGGCATGTGGACATCGCTGGCCAGGCCAGAATTTATTGCCCATTCTTAATTGCCCTTGAGAAGGTGGTGGGGTTCCCAGGAATCTGTTGTTCTTGTCCTTCCAGGTAGCAGTGGTCGTGGATTTGGAAGATGCTGCCTAAGGAGCCTTGGTAAGTTCCGGCAGTGCATCTTGTAGATGGTGCACACAGCTGCTACTGTTCGGCAGTGGTGGAGGGAGTGAATGTTTGTGGAAGGGTGAGCAATCAAGCCAGCTGCTTGCTCTTGGATGGTGTTGAGCTTCTTGAGTGTTATTAGAGCTACACTCATCCAGGCATGTGGAGAGTATTCCTTTACACTCCTGACATGTGCCTTGTAGATGGTGAACAGGCTTGCAAACAATGGCTGCAAACATGCTTCATTAGCAGAAACTTACAGTGGTGACTATTGCGATTTGGGGGTTCTGTATTGATTCTAGCAAAACATTATTTTGAACTCGTGAAAACGATCACAGAACAAAAACTAATTTGCCTTTAAAATTGAATATATTGGCACATTTAAGTGGAAACACTCACCCTAGAGGCTGCAAATCACTTTGCGATGTCCTTTAATCATGAAAGGCACTCTATAAATGTAAATTTTCTTCTTCGTAATTACTGGATATATACAGTGCCAATTATTGTAACTACGAATGTATCTTAACAATCGGTATTAACAACCAAGACAACCAACAAATTCATGTAAAATAAAGAAAAGCAGTGATGTATGTCCCATTTTTGAGACTATTTGGCTCTAAGTAGTTTCAGCAGTTTATACAAACACCTCAGCACTTTATTTTAGTATGCAGCAATTGCCTGCTGTATCATACGCTTAGGAATTCTACATATGTAGTACTTGGAATCTATTTAATTAGCATAGTAAGTCAATATGTTACCTTTAGTGATGCACTAAATGTGCCCATCAACGTTTTATGAACAAAATTAATTTTCAGTTCCGCAGGAAAAAGTGGAAATATTTTTGCTGACAGAGTATTGTCTCTGATGCGAATGGTTCACTTGCTGAGATGTGAAGTGAAAGGTTTTGTTTTGAGGCTTCGCCAAAATGGCAGGAAAAGCAAAGTTATAGAATCATAGTTAATTTTGAATTTGTGCATTGATTGGGTTATTGCATCTATGCAATAGGTTAGTGTATCTGTACATTGGATATCCTAGAGTAACAGAATTCCTATAGTGCAGAAGTAGGCCATTCGGCCCATCGAGTCTGCACCGATCCTTTGAAAGACCACCCAACCTAGACCCAATCCCCTACCTGAACCCAAGTAACCCCACCCAACCTTTGGACATTTTAGGGGCAATTTAATATGGTCAATACACAGACTGCACATCTTTGGATCGTGGGAGCATCCAGAGAAAACCCATGAATCTTAAGGTTGCATTCTAATCTTGGAATTTGAGAGGGCTTACAGAACAAAAGAGGCCACTTGGCCCACCTTGTCTGTCCAGGCCAATAAACGAGCCATCCAGCTTCATCCAACTTCCCAGCATTTGGACTGTAGCCTGGCAGGTGAAGGTATTAGGCATTTGAAGTGCCTATCCAGACACCTTATAAATGAGTTGAGGATTTATTATCCTTTCAGCCAGTGAGTTCCAGAATCCCCACTGCCCTCTGGGTTAAAAAAGCTTTCCTCATCTCCCCTCTAATCTTCCAACCAATCACTCTAAATATTTTCCCCTGGAGATTTATCTCATTTCTACCTGTGGGAACTTGCTGTTTGGCTACCACCATTCCTGCATTAAAATGGTTTCTGCATTTCTAAAAGGTTTCATTGAAAGTAGATTGCTTTGGGGCATCCCGAGGTGATGAAAGGCATGATATCAGTATAGGACTGCAGCCATCTGGGATCCCGGGAAATATGGCCACCTGCAAAGGACCATGGGAAATATGGTCAACCCAGTACTCAGACGATCAGAGCTTATGTATATTGGCAACTCAGATAACTAGACGCTATCGAAACCCCCAGCTACTTTGCATTCTAATGGCCCATTTCCCCAGAACAAAAGACCTGTACTCAGGTAACAGATACAGAAACAGACTCATCGGCGCCACTCTCTTTGCTCAGGGAGCCCAAAAAGCCAAGGTCAATGACCACTCAGGACACGCCCCGCCATCAAGGCACCCGCCCCTTTATTGGTAAAAGTCACTTCTCCAGACCCAGCCACGCAAGATCCGAACAAAGGCCTTGTTCCTCTGCATAAAGCCGGGTGCCTGAAGCTAAGTACAGGTTGTTGTCGTGTTAGGTGTAATTTAGCTTGTCGTGTTTTATGTTGCATGTCGAAGTAATTCTAGTGTGTAAATAAACTATCATTGAACTTGAACTAACTAACTGGTTGTATGGTCTTTGATCGATATCCGGTAAAACCTTGTGGTGGTATCAATTGATACCGCAGGACTCTGAAAAGCAATATCATCATTAATAACTGTCATATCAGTATCAAGTTAAAAAGAGCAACATTATTGGCGTCTCCGGTACAAATTGGCAACATTATTGGCGACATCTGACGGGACTCGACCGAGAAGTGATTTTGTCAGTCCGAGAGAACCCACAAAACTTTGCATTAGAAACCCAATTGAGAAAAGTGAAAGAAACCACAAGTGTAAGGCCCGTATCGATTAAATCTCCAAGATTCGGAAGTGTGTATTAACTAGCATGCGTACTAACAGGGATATAAGGTAAACTCGTTAGATTTTCTTGCGTAAAACTATCGGGAGTATTGTGAATCGGAAAATAGCTTAGGCAACACCCGCTGTTCGATATCGCTGCCTTATTCCCCCGTCCCAAATTACCGGCAGGAAAAGAGATAATAAAAGCAATGGCAGCAAAGGTAATGGAACGCCTACTGAACCCGTAGGAACCCGAGGTCGCAGCGACCAGTAGAGCAGAGCAGTGCCCATATGGGAAGAGGAATTGAGGAAGTTTTTGAAGGGGAAAAGATGGTCCGAGTTTTGTTCAAGTGAAGAGTCAGGCCCAGGAAACACAGGCAAACCTGGTGGGACAACCTAACCGAGGTATATAAAAAGAATGCAGTGAAAGTTTGTAAGCCGATGGCAATCGTGTCCTGTTTGACACAATTGCGAAGCACAGAGGAGGTCGTGAGGACGCTCTGCAGACAGCTAGCCATCATCGTTCCTCCCCACCCTGTAACGCCTTAGCAAAGGCAGGATCACGACACAGTCACTTTTGGCAACCCCCCGAGAGTGAACCGATACACGCACTCCAGGTTTCACAGACCAATATCGAAGATTTAGTCCAGGCCCAAAAGGCAGACGACACTCTTAAGCAAGTTTTAGACGGAAACTACTCAGCCCCCGATGACAAATGCAAGGACTCACTGACAGTACAGGTCGATATAATTTCAAAGAATGGAATTTATGTGGTCCCCACCCAGGACAGAAACCAGATAATTTTCCAGTTTCATGACGGACACGGACACCAAGGGATAGAAACCACCATTACATTGCCCACTTAAGACCTTTATGCTGGTGGCCCAATTTAAAAGCAGACGTCACTATGTTGCGCATTATGTTGCGAATTGTTTAATCTGCGCACAGAATAATCCTGGAAGGTACTCCAGGAAAGGACAATTAAGACACACCCGTCCTGTTAATGGCCCATGGATGAATTTACAGCTCGATTACATTGGTCCCCTCCCCCCCCCTGCAGAAATGGTTTTAAATATGTGTTGGTAGTGATCGACACCTTCACAAAATGGGTGGAAGCATTTCCCTCCAGGACAAACACGGCTAAGGAAACAGCCAAGATCTTAACACAGCAGATATTTACATTCTGGGGACTCCCCTGCAGCATTGAATCAGAACAAGGTTCCCATTTCATCTGTAGAGTAGTGCAGAATGTCCTAACAATTTTTGGAATAAAACAAAAATTTCACATTGCCTATCACCCCTAATCCAGCGGCATTGTGGAATGTATGAATCGGACTCTGAAAGCGACTATTAGGAAAATGGTGCAACAGCACAACACCACATGGGACACAGTTCTCCCATTCGCCCTTATGTTTATTAGGAACACAGTATCACATTCCACAGGATTTACCCGCCACGCCCTCATGACCGGCCGACCCATGAAAGGAACTTAATATTTATTAGGACTTGATTTGGCCTGCCCCACAGTCACTGCCCTCACCCACAATAAAGCAGTCCAACAACTCACGGAAAATATTAAAGCAGCTCAGTCCGCTGCAGCTGTCCGACTAGGCGCTAGGAAAAAGCAGAGTAAGGCCTGCTTCGATAAAACAGTCCACCGAGTAGAGTATACAGTCAATCAGCAAGTGATGGTTTCCCTGTATAATCCCAGTTTGTTCCTCACCCCTAAATTTGCAGGACCCTACTCCATTTCAGATGAAGTGAGCCCCTCTGTGTGCAAAATAACATACCCCAATGGAAAACAGGTTGGGTCCATATCAACCAGCTTAAAGTTTATGGAACCCAATATAGCCAGTCCCACCACGTCTCCCTAGCAATGGCAGACATTTCCACCGCACCCATCGACAACTTAGACCAGCCCCCCCCCCCCCCCCCCCCCCCCCCCCCAGCCAGGACAGCACGTCCACGCCCACAGACCCGACCTTGTCTCCGCACTCAGGTACGCCTTTCCACCTTGAGCTTGATTCAAACGATGGCGATAGCCCCTGGAACCACGACCAGGATATGTTTGGCCCCCTGTGCCCCCTTTCACTGCCACAGCCGGAGCCACCGCCACCGCCCCTCATGATAAATTAACCCCCCATTGGCACCTCGACAACTCTTGCCGATGAGTGAGGAATGACGATTCGGATCCCACGACGGCCCACGCGGCCACAGCACAGAAACGACAGACACGAGTTTGGCAACCGGGAGATGGTAATGACTCAGAGTCTTAATCCCGTTACGGTAAACATTTCGCAAAGCTTCTTGATACAGAACCCTGAGGTGTCCAGATGATGAGAAAAAGGAACCGCATGTGAATTACGATGTCCTATTTCCTGATGGAACCTGCCCGCTTTCTTTCTTTCTTTCTTATTGCTACATGGTTTTAATTAATGTCGGCCAGTTACAATATTTCTTGATACAGTCATGGTTACTCTTCAGTTGCCATTTACTGCCCAATGACCGTTAAAGGAACAAATTGTTGGATCCCATATGTTACAATTTCTTTCTGCTCATTCGGTCACCCAGGTAGGGAGTAACAGTGCTAATCCCCGCCCTGTCTGAGTATCCCCAATGCATCCGGTTAGCAAAGCTTGGGTAGTGGAGCAACGGCACTGATCACTGCCCTACCCAGGGAATCCCACCCATTCTTTCCCTGCCACAGCCCACACGCACCACATGCTTCGATCACTTCTAGTAATCTGGAATGGTTTTCTTTACACTCCTTACTATCCTTGGCAGGTCTTTGTTTCCCCTTATCTGCTCTTTAGTGTGGTTTAAAGAATGCCTATTGCCACAGCCTGTACACTCAACTCTTTACCTTCCGCGACTCTTTGGTCGCTACCCCAACTGCTATTTACATGTTTGACACACTTGGTTGTTACATATTTCCTGCTTTACGTGAACTACCTCTGGACCCTGGACGGAGAAAGTGTCCGCCCACTCACCGCATCAACCACAAGCTGCACTTAAACAGAATTTTTTTTTCAGTTGTCTTGTCTCTAAAATGATTATTTCAAAAATAAAATGAGGGAGTCACACGTGGTGACGATTCTAATGGCTAATTGAAGTTGAAGAGAGATGTTAATAACAGATATTATGCTTGCACCCTCAGGAATATATGAAGAACGAAGAACAAAAAGACAAGATGAAGACAGGACTGATGACCTCCATTGTGTTCATCGCTGGACTCCTACAACTGAGTGCATTGACAGCCTTTGTACCCCACACCGCACCGGACCCTGACATATATAAGACCCCTAGCCCGGACACCACACCTCATATCAAAATAAACATTGATCCACCCACGTCGACGCTACCACCAAGAAAGCACAACAGCGCCTATACTTCCTCAGGAAATTAAGGAAATTCGGCATGTCCACATTAACCCTTGCCAACTTTTACAGATGCACCATAGAAAGCATCCTATCGGGCTGCATCACAGCCTGGTATGGCAACTGCTCGGCCCAGGACCGCAAGAAACTTCAGAGAGTCGTGAACACCGCCCAGTCCATCACACAATCCTGCCTCCCATCCATTGACTCCATCTACACCTCCCGCTGCCTGGGGAAAGCGGGCAGCACAATCAAAGATCCCTCCCACCCAGCTTACTCACTCTTCCAACTTCTTCCATCGGGCAGGAGAAGTCTGAGAACACGCACGAACAGACTCAAAAACAGCTTCTTCCCCACTGTCACCAGACTCCTAAACTACCCTCTTATGGACTGACCTCATTAACACTACACACTGTATGCTTCATCCGATGCCAGTGCTTATGTAGTTACATTGTACATGTTGTGTTGCCCAATTATGTATTTTCTTTTATTCCTTTTTCTTCTCATGTACTTAATGATCTGTTGAGCTGCTCGCAGAAAAATACTTTTCTCTGTACCTCGGTACACGTAACAATAAACAAATCAAATCCAATCCAACCCAATCCAATAGTAGTAATACTCTGCAGTGTCGTTCAGACACTTAGACTCTGCAAATGGTGAAGGAGAGCCTCCCGCTCCCCGATATACACACTCCGAGCCCCTTTCCTTGGAATCCAACAAACCCCACAAACCATTTAAACCTTTTTCACTGACAAAATTAAAAGATTGTACTTCTTCTGTGACTGTAATAGGTTAAGTAGAGATGTGATGCTGCTGTTTATTCCTTAGAAATTGTTGTATTGTACATAAATTCCTTTTTGATATTTGCCAGCAGCATGAGAGTAGCTTAGGTAATGATAGTTAGAGGTTCCCTTGTGTAAATAAGTAAAATGTGTAATGATTAAATGTTTTATAGTGGCCCCTTACAGTTTATGAATTTATGATGTGTTGATAAAATTAGGTAAATGCTCCAAAACATAGGACAGAGTAGTGTAGATCCTGTCCTTGGCCAAGGGTAACCGGCACACCAAGGACGGATGAGGATCAACAGTGGGATCCACCAAGCTTCATGTTCAGGATCAAAATGACGGGATGTAGCCATCTGGGATGGTCACTTGCAAAGGATCCTGGGAAATATGGACACGTGTAAAGGACCATGGGAAATATGGTCAACCCAGGACTCAGACGCTCAGAGCTTATGTATATTGGCAACTCAGATAACTAGACGCTATCGAAACCCCCAGCTACTTTGCATTCTAATGGCCCATTTCCCCAGAACAAAAGACCTGCACTCAGGTAACAGATACAGAAACAGACTCATCAGCGCCACTCCCTTTGCTCAGGGAGCCCATTTCCCCAGAACAAAAGACCTGCACTCAGGGAACAGATACAGAAACAGACTCATCGGCGCCACTCCCTTTGCTCAGGGAGGCCAAAATGCCCAGATCAATGACCGCTCAGGACATGCCCCACCATCAAGGCACCCGCCCCTTTATTGGCCAAAATCAAAGGCAGTTATCGAAGCCTGCCGAATTATTGGGTCCAAAGCTAAGGACTGCCCAAAATAGCGCGAAACTCCACAAGGATAAAGAGAGACACTGCCATGTGTTCAGTCTCTCTTGGCCCCGGTGCTCGGTCTCTCCTGGCCCCGACCTATGCCTAAAACCACGTGTAGCATCACGGCCAGAAGACAGGTGCAAGACCAACGATCGCTGCCAGACGGATGAGTCCAGCAGAAACAAAGTCGCTTCTCCAGACCCAGCCACGCAAGTTCCGAACAAAGGCCTTGTTCCTCTGCATAAAGCCGGGTGCCTGAAGTTAAGTACAGGTTGTTGTAGTGTTAGGTGTAATTTAGCTTGTAGTGTTTTATGTTGCATGTCGAAGTAATTCTAGTGTGTAAATAAACTATCATTGAACTTGAACTAACTAACTGGTTGTTTGGTCTTTGACTGATATCCAGTAAAATCTTGTGGTGGTATCATTTGATGCCTGGTGATTCTTAAAAGCAATATCATCATTAATAACTGTCATATCAGTATCCAGTTAAAAAGAGCAACATTATTGGTGTCTCCAGAGCAAATTGGCAACATGTCTTTCACTGTAAATTGGAGATAGTGTTTTATTATATGGACAAGTCTTATAGCATCAAACATGCAATGTATCATTATAGCATATAAAGGAGTTTTTCACATATTGATAACTTTATTCTAAACAAGTAAGCACTGTGCTTGGATAAAAGGTTTAAGGACCAACTGAGAAATGTTCCCTAAACTACTAAAGCAAAATCATTTGTATTCTTGTTTCACAGAGGTATCCTGGTGTCCAAGGAGCTCCAACATGCAGCTTTATACCTCATTTAGCAAATTGTAGCTGATGCTGAGGTTTTCATGTCCATCAGATACAGGGGTTCTAGGTCAGTGAGGCAGAATTCAGTTCAGTAGTTTTAAAGTAACTGATGCATTGCACCATTGAATGTAAAGGACTATAATTCAACAGCCATGCTTATAGTCTGAATAGTGTCCTGCTTCCTTAAAGGAATGTTACTCCACCCTTCTGCCAGTGGTGAAGTAGAGATGTATCCTGTTGGGCGGCACAGTGGCACAGTGGTTAGCACCACTGCCTCACAGCGCTAGGGACCCAGGTTCAATTCCAGCCATGGGTGACTGTCTGTGTGGAGTTTGCACTTTCTCCCCGTGTCTGCGTGGGTTTCCTCTGGGTGCTCCGGTTTCCTCCCACAGTCCAAAGGTGTGCAGGTTAGTTGGAATGGCCATGCTAAATTGCCGTTCAAAAAAGATGTGTAGCTTAGGCTCAGAGGTTATTGCATTGAGATAGGGTGGGAAAGTGAGCTTGGGTGGAATAATCTTTCAGAGGGTGGGTGCAGATCCGATGGGCCAAATGGCTTCCTCCTACACTCTATGGATTCTCTGATTCTATGACCGTGTTTGAAGGTGTTGTTATCTACCTATGTTGGCTGTAGTCGGGACTTTATCTCCCATCTGCAGCACACAGTAACTGTCGAGGGTCCTGGAGATCCAAAGATGCGCACGCGAGATGGACGGGTCATGATAAAATTTCCCCTTAGAGTCCAGGGATGTGTACGTTACGTGGGGTTACAGTGACAGGGCAGGGGAGTGGGCCTAGCTAAGAGGACCAGTGCTGGCTTGATGGGCTGATTGGCATTCTTCTGCACTGTAGTGATTCTATGAGGGCCCTCGTGGCAAGGTGCTTTGTGGCAAAATTTGCATAATCTTTCATTTAATGCAGTTAAATGTCGAAAAGCTTTGAAATGAATGAAATAAGTGCATAAAATGAAATCAGTGGGGAAGCTCATGTGACTGTACTGGAAGTGTACCCCATTAAATAAATAATGTGAACAGGTGTTTGCAAAATATTTATAGATAATATAGCAGCATAGATGGTAAATGGGAGGAGGTCTCATAATTTTAATGATCAGCACCTCAGCGTACTACTGAGTGAGACCGCATTTTCGCTAAGGACAAGCTGAAAGTGCTCAGGAAACTAAGTACTAACCTGAAAGGAAATCGCACCGTGACGCTGAATAGCATGTGCCACGTATGGCAGAACAACATCATGGGCTGGATTTTCCCGCCCGCCGCAAGAATGCCACAGGCGAACCGCGTACAATGGGGAACACCATTGACTTTGGGAGGGTTCTCTTGTCACCGGACGGATGCGGCCAGAGACTCCCGCCCCACATGTCGCAATGATGTAACCTGTGCATGAATAATATTCACCTGTATTTACACCAGCTGCTCAAACATATACAGAACAGTTCAGAAAGGTTCTTTGAAAGACAAGAAAATACACTGACTGATAGCTGCCACAAGTCAACTTCCATCTTGTATTGCAAATTGGCCAGCTTCTGGAAAGTTCCACTGTGAATTGCAATTGAGGCATTCCATGACATCCTTCTCCAGAATTTCACAATTTAGGATGTCAAAAAACACTTCAAAGGGATTTAGTGAAATTTAGCATTTGCGTTCTTATAATAACTACCTCAACAATGGAGCCAGAAAATCTGCTAAAACAATTGTTAGATGTCTTGTTTCCACATCAAGATAGATGACTCATTCATGAGAGTAATGGCTGGAGCATTACAGAATATACTCACTCCCCAGCTATGAAACAAAAGCAAATGTCAGTTCAAACATGAGATAAACAAACACCTTCCAAAGCGATTATGGGTCGAGCATGGCCATGTGACTGAAGTAACAACTTTGAAATCTCTTTAATGCAAGCTGCTAAAGCCAGAAGCTATGGGTATTCTGGAAAAACTGCCATTGAAGCAGGGAAGAGTTCTCTTCTCTCCTCTTCCAAGTTAAATTTCTACAATTAAAAAATCCAACACGGTGAAAGTAAATTTTCCATCGAAAGGAACCTCAGGTGAAAAAAACATCGACATCTGGAACAGGCAGATGGATTAAAATTAAATTATTACTAAATTCTTTGCAAACAGTAAACTGACATTGTGTAAATTACTTCAACCTTCCAAATCCTTCAAGAAACCTGTGATGGTGGGACTTGGAATGGTTGGACAGGGGAGTCATTTTTAACTCTCCTCATGTGGTCTTAACAAGGGTATGTTTCTTCATTCATGGCAATTTAAAAAAAATATTACTTTAAGTGGTAAAAATTTAAAAGGACATGAGAAGTTTCTCATTCAACCAGTCATAAATTTCAGTTGCTTGGAGAGGGTGCGTTAATGTGTATGCATTTGGTCAGTATACATATGCATTGAGTGTCTGCACAGTGGATCTTTGCACATATTCAGTTGGTTAGTTAATTGGTGAAGCAAAGAGGTGTTGATTGGAATACCTTTGCTGTCAGTTTGTGCATTGGTGCAGCAAATCTTCTATCTATTTAATCTATTCCGGATTGCTGATACTGTTTTAGCTGCAGCCACTCACCCTGTGAGTGAATTCCACACTTTTGAGTAACGATTCACTTCCTCGCAGTTCCAATCTCTTACTTTTCAGCTTATTCCTGTGGACTTTTGTTCTCGAGCCATTAAATATGGGGGAAAGTCCACTTTGTTCTGCTCCATTTCACCTGTGCACAGTGTTAAACCTTTCTATTGCACCAACGCATAATTGGATGAAAGATGTAATGCTCCGCATGGTTCTGTCCTGGATCCACTGCTGTTCACAAATTGGATTAACAAATTGGACTTTGCAAAAACACAGATCCAGATCTTCTGGTCTCCGGATGGACCCCAGAAAATGCACTACAGGATGTCATATGTCCCAACACAAGGATTCTGTGGGAGTTACTCAGGAAGTTCAAACTTCCGGTGGGAAGTGCTCTGTTCCCTGGTACCCTCGGAAAAGACTCCGGCTCTCAGTTAGTCATAGACGTTGGACAATTCCGACTTACTTACCTGGATAGGTACCCAGGAAAATGTTAGGCAGAAAAGGACTCCCCACTCAACCACCAACCTCATCCCCCCCCCCCCCCCCCCCCCCCCCCCATCAAAATGTTACCATGACTCCTGACTCCCTGCTGCCTGCCCAATACCACATCACCCTCTCCCTGACTTCCCTCTCTATTTCTTGACTCCATGCATCCCCCTGACCAAATATGATTAGCTCTCACCAACCTACTAACGCCCCTGACTCCTGATTCTCCAACTCTCCCCTCGCTCGACACAGTGAGCTCCGCAATCAGACTGTTCCCCCCAACCTGGCCTGATTAGTGCCTGACCTGACTCCCCTCCTGACTACCCCCCCTGACCCACTTACTCACCTACCACTCTACCCCAACGATAACCCTACCTACATGCCACGCCTTACACAGTTACCTTACCCACCTTACCTCGTTACACATTTTTTCTTAGCCACCGTACCCGATTACACACTTACCTGACATGCCTTACCCCCTTATCAACTTACTATACCCATCTTGCCCCATTCCACACTTGCCTTACCCAACCTACCCCCTTTAAATGAAAATGAAAAATGAAATGAAAAATCGCCTATCATCACAATTGGCTTCAAATGAAATTACTGTGACAAGCCCCTAGTCGCCACATTCCGGCACCTGTTCAGGGAGGCTGGTACGGGAATTGAACCGTGCTGCTGGCCTGCCTTGATCTGCTTTAAAAGCCAACTATTTAGCCCTGTGCTAAACCAGCCCCATTTACATACTTACCGGACCCATTGTACTCCCTTGCACACTTACCTGACACACCTTACCTCCTTATAAACTTTCCTCACTCCGCTAACCCCTTACACACTAACCTTCCCAACCCTACCCCCTTGCACACTTACCCCCTCTCCATCGCTTTTCAAAGAAGTTTTGGGGCATTTCAACTCCTCTACTCACCAGAATACGGCAGCAAGCACTCTAAAAAGGGTGTGTGGCTTCTTCACAGTTTCTGTCCAGTGCTCCCTCATAGGTTTTTTAAATTAGTATTTTAATTGACATTTTACATTTTATAAAATTACACAACAAAGTTACAAAATAATACAGCACCATAAGCAAAGAAGGGAAAAAACAACAACGGCTTAACCTACAAGAGCACAGCATGGAATAGGAGGACGACATCACAACTGGCTTAACACCATCATTAGACAGGCCTAGATACCCATTTCGCCCAATCAGAGACCCAGGAAGAAGCAGGATAAGGTCACGAAAACATGACAGCACAACAAAATGGTGCACAGCCCCTCACGCCACACAACCCCGCAATCATCACGGGAGATCTCCCAGGCTATGATCGGATGCGCACCAACATACACCTCTCAACTCCAGCAGTGCCAACGGGACCAGTGACGCAACTCAACCTTCTCTTTCTGTTTACCAGGCCATCTGCACCCAGGCAGGAGCCAGGAACAGATTTGTTATACCCGCCCTCGTAAATGCAAGGATTTAAGAGGATTCAAGTAAAGGAGCAGGGATGTCTTGCTGCAATTACACAGGGCCTTGGTGAGACCACACATGGAATATTGTGTGCAGTTTTGGTCTCCTTATCTGAAGAAGGATATTCTTGCTCTGGAGGTAGTGCAGCCAAAGTTTACCAGACTGATCCCTGGGGTGGAGGGACTGACATATGAAGAGAGATTGAATCGGTTAGGATTGTATTCGCTGGAATTCAAAATAATGAGGGGGTTCTCACAGAAACCTATAAAATTCTAACAGGACTAGATAGGGTAGATGCAGGAAGAATGTTCCTGATGGTGGGTGTGTCCAGAACCAGGGGTCACAGTGTGAGGATAGACGGAAGACCATTTAGGACAGAAATAAGGAGAAGTTTCTTCACCCAGAGAATGGTGAGCCTGTGGAATTTGTTACCGCAGGAACTAGTTGAGGCCAAAACATTGCATGTTTTCAAGAAGCAGTTCGATATGGCACCTCGGGCAAAGGGGAACAAAGGATATGGGGAGAAAGCGGATTAGGTGATTGAGTTGGATGATCAGCCATGATCATAATGAATGGCAGAGCAGGCTCGAATGGCCGAATGGCCTCCTCCTGCTCATACTTTCTATGTTTCCAAAATAAACTTCATGGAAAACCTAGATCTATGGGCAGTTACATACCATACTACATTTTGCAACAAAAAAAACAAAAACAAGTCTAGGACAGAAGCCACAATTAAAGATAGAGGCGAGGAAGAGAGGACCGGCAACAATAACAACATTCTCAGAGTATGGTCAAGACCTGAGGCCCCCCCCCCCAAAGTAGAAAGGAAGGAAAATAAGAATGGAAAAAGCACCTACTCGAGCCACCTCACCAGATGATAGTGCCCATCAGTGAAGAGGATATCAGGCCACTCAATCAACAAGAGGGTGACCCCCTACCCCTACAGGGGGAACAACACCCTGAGCATCAGAAAGACAATAAAACAAAACAAAACCCAGCCTCCCAGAAACCCCCTCCCCATATTCTTGGAGAGGGGCACCCCTAACCCCTAGGGGCAACAGGATAACAGCCCCAATACCAGGCCTAGTCTAGCCCAACACCAACCGACATACAAGAAATTATACTCCTGGGACCTCCAGCACACCCCAAAAACTTCCACCCCCCCCCCACCCCCCCCCCCCCCCCATCGAGCCTGTACCTTCCCAAGCCCATCTAGGGAAATGCATTCACAAGAGGATGATTATAAGCAACAGCCTGGCATGAGTGTGTTAGTGTGTCTGTGTGTGTGTGTGTGGTGGTGGTGGGGGGGGGGGGGGGGGGGGGGGGGAGGCGGAGGGGGAGGGAGAGGGGGGTTTAACTCCAACCATGAAGAAGGGAAATCAACTAGACACCCAATAATTACATACCCTGAGAGGGAGGACCAATTCCCTCCTCCCCAGCTCACACATAGAAAACAGCCCCCATTGGGCCAGATACGGATAAGACAATACTCCCCCTAATGAAGAGAAGAAAAGGAGAAAGGGACACCCAAAGAGGGAACACCCAGCCTCGCTCCATGGCAGAAAGGATATCCAGAGCAATCTCCCTCTTCAACAATCCAACCACCACAATAGTCCAGGGGAGGAACATGAAGTGAGACCCAAACAGAGGATAGAAAAGCTCAACCTCAAGATGGAGACAGAAGGAACCCAGTCCTCCCCAGGATATAAACACTACCCAGGCCAAAGAATGATGAAGACACAGATTCTTCATTGAAAGAACATACAAATGCAGATGAAAAACGAGCAGATCCGGAACTCCAGAAAAAGCAAACGCTCCCATGCTCACATCATCATGACCCTCCCTGCTTCGTAGGTTTGCAGCAGGCAGTTGGATATAAAGAATCCTCCATTGGTGGATTGACCACAAAAATGGGAGTAAGTTGAGTATGCATTTTCTGTCTGATCAGGATTTGAAATAGGGGTTTGGACCCTGATCAGAAGATCTCGGCAACAATTGCTAAATTTATGGATGGCCCCAAATTGGTATCAACAATACCAAGAAGGACTGCAATAAATTATAGGAAGACATTAATGAAATTGCAGAATGGACACCGTATTATAAATTGTAGGTCTGGTCACCATATTATAAAAGGGAAATAGAGGCACTGGAGAAATACAGAGAAGATTAATAAGAGATATACCAAAATGAATATATGTACATTTTAGGAAAGGATTGGTAGGCTGGATCTCTTTTCTCTCAAGAAAAGAAGGTTCAGCAGTGACCTAATAGAGGTAATTGAAATTAGGAAAGGTTTTGATGGAGTGGGTACAGAGAGAATGTTTCCTCTTGTTGGGAAGAGTAGAACTAGAGGTCAGCAATAAAGTTAGTCACTGAGAAATCTAATAGGAAATTCAGAAGAAATCTCTTTGCCAAAGAGTGATGAGAATGTGGAATTTGCTACCATAGGGAGTGCTTGAAATGAACAGTTGGATTTAGATGTGTTCCCTTTACTAGGTGGCAACTTATTCAATCTGCATTGTACCTTATCAAGAGTTTCAATAGCCTAGCTATATTATACAGTAGAATGCCCAATTTAGTAACTAAGGTCTTATTTAGATATTATATAGGTTCATCATAATCTCTTGCATTTTATATTCTGGCAAATTCCCAACCTTAGCAGATGTAGTATTGAGTGGAGACCTCTTCTGTGCAGGAAAAAATAATAATGAATTAACTGTTGTGTTTGGTCCCTTGTACTATTATGAAGACCTCACCAAACACTTTGATCTGTCCAAACCAAGATCCTTTTATCGTGTCTCGTGCGGTAGGATGGCAATCTGATATGGAGCATGTTGTCATGGAGTCTTGCTACTCCTCTGGGACTTACACCTTCTGCTGACCAATTACATGTGTGTCTTATTACCCTCTACGTATCTTGTTTTAGAGATGGCCAGATGTGCCTCTCTTTATATCCAGGTCACATACCTTGGCCTGGAGACTGCATGTTGTGTCTGTACTGCCACCTGCTGGTTGGAGGTCTCACATCATCCAACTATGATATAACCCATAGGCATATCACCACGTTAACCTGGACGTTTCTCCTAACAACTGGCTGCAGGGAATCACAGAAACTTACAGCACAAAAGAGGGTCTTCAGCCCTGCATGTCTGTGTGGGAGTGAAAACAATTCTCCTCAGCTCCCCTCCAGATCATTTTCCAGAAGTTTCAAGTCAGTGACATCACACGTATTGACCCACTTGCAACGCCAAATTTTTCTTGCCCGTTTTACTTTATCAAAACCTCTCATTGTATTGAAAACCTGGCTAGAGATGCCAGTTCCAATGACAGTCCTAACTTTTCCATCCCCTCCTCAAAACTGAAATCTCTCAGCCCTGGCAATACCATGAGAGCGCCTGGTATGAAGAATTCCGTTGGTTACAGGAAAGCCCCAAGGACTGGGGAGAATGACAGTGAAAAATAAAAAATTAATAAATTATTTCATCCTTGCCTTGATAAAATTCCATTCTGTCATCACATCAATGTGATATCAGTTGCCTCTTCTGTGAAAAAGATCGCAAGGGATTAAGGTTATTGCTACCTATGATTAACTTCTGCAGGGACATAAAAAGACCTAAAGTCCCAGGTTTTATGTTGTTGGGGAAGGATTGGTTTTACACTTGCAGTTAGAGTTCACTTTAAATATATAAGGTATTTCTGGACTAAAACTAGAGCTATGGTTTCAATCTGCAAATCCCGACTGTTCAATGTCTAAAATGATGAATTGAATTTCAGCCTAGGGATGTGTCAGTATTTACTTATCAACGTATATCATAAGTGGTAACAATTTAAATGATTCTGCCAGACTCTGTCAGCTCCTAGCAAAGGATGTTCCACAACAAGAGTTTAGCAATTTTTAAGGCTTTTTTCAAAAAAAGGCACTGAACTCAAAGAGTGAAAACACCCGCTTGTTCTCAAGCACCTCAATATCTTTAACCTATTGAGATACTTCTGTGAGAGTTACTTATATTTAATGCCCTGTTGAATCAACATAAGTACAATATTGCGGATGCTGCAAACCTGAAATAAAAAGATAAAATACTGTAAATACTTAACCGACCAAGCAGCATCGGTGAAGGCAGAAGAAGAGTTAACAGGTCAATGTCCTTTTTTCTGAACAGTTCTGATACAAGATCATTGACCTGAAACGCTAATTCACTTCACAGATCTACATGACCTGCTGAGCATTCCCAACATTTCCGACATTGAGCTTTGCGCACGAGCAGTGAGAGTCACCACATCGTAGTGAGACACATCCAGAGTGAGTGTGGTATCAGGAAATTGAAACAGAGTGGGAATTCGGTGCAGAGCGGGAAGAGGTGCTTTTTGCTTTTGCTTCTTGCTTTGCCCCTTTTTTTAATCATCAGTGAATGGTCTTGTCCTGTTGCAGCAGTTGAGGATATAAGGAAGAGAGCTGATTGGTAAGTACTGGGTTAGGTCGGTATGTCTCTAGTTTGTTTATCACTCATCACGTGAAGATTTAAAAAGAGCGGGAGCTGAGAGTCAGAACGGAGATTTAAAACGAGCGGGAGCTGAGAATCAGAGCGGAGATTTAAAAAGAGCGGGAGCTGCGAGTCGGAGCGGAGATTTAAAAAGTGCAGGAGCTGAGAATCGAAGCGGAGATTTTAAAAGAGCGGAAGCTGAGAATCAGAGCGGAGATTTAAAAAGAGCGGAAGTTGAGAGTCAGAGCGGAGATTTAAAAAGAGCGGGAGCTGAGAGTCTGAACGGAGTTTTAAAAAGAGCAGGAGCTGCGAATCAGAGGGGAGATGTTAAAAGACCGGGAGCTGAGAGTCAGAACGGAGATTTAAAAAGAGCGGGAGCTGAGAGTCAGAGCGGAGATTTAAAAAGAGCGGGAGCTGAGAATCAGAGCAGAGATTTAAAAAGAGCGGGAGCTGCGAGTCGGAGCGGAGATTTAAAAAGTGCAGGAGCTGAGAATCGAACCGGAGATTTTAAAAGAGCGGGAGCTGAGAATCAGAGCGGAGATTTAAAAAGAGCGGGAGCTGAGAATCAGAGTGGAGATTTAAAAAGAGCGGGAGTTGAGAGTCAGAGCGGAGATTTAAAAAGAGCGGGAGCTGAGAGTCTGAACGGAGATGTAAAAAGAGCAGGAGCTGAGAATCAGAGGGGAGATGTAAAAAGAACGGGAGCTGAGAGTCAGAACGGAGATTTAAAAAGAGCGGGCTGAGAGTCAGAGCGGAGATTTAAAAACAGCGGGAGCTGAGAATCAGAGCAGAGATTTAAAAAGAGCGGGAGCTGAGAGTCAGAGCGGAGATTTAAAAAGAGCGGGAGCTGAGAATCAGAGTGGAGATTTAAAAAGAGCAGGAGATGAGAGTCAGAGCGGAGATTTAAAAAGAGAGGGAGCTGAGAGTCAGAACGGAGATTTAAAAAGTGCAGGAGCTGAGAGTCAGAGCGGAGATTTAAAAAGAGCGGGAGCTGAGAGTCAGAGTGGAGATTTAAAAAGAGCGGGAGCTGAGAGCCAGAACGGAGATTTAAAAAGAGCAGGAGCTGAGATTCAGAGTGGAGATTTAAAAAGAGCAGGATCTGAGAGTCAGAGCGGAGATTTAAAAAGAGCGGGAGCTGAGAATCAGAGCAGAGATTTAAAAACAGCGGGAGCTGAGAATCAGAATGGAGATTTAAAAAGGGCGGGAGCTGAGAAACAGAGCAGAGATTTAAAAAGTGCGGGAGCTGAGAATCAGAGTGGAGATTTATAAAGAGTGGGAGCTGAGAATCAGAGCGGAGATTTAAAAAGAGCGGGAGATGAGAGTCAGGGCGGAGATTTAAAAAGAGCGGGAGCTGAGAATCAGAGTGGAGATTTATAAAGAGTGGGAGCTGAGAATCAGAATGGAGATTTAAAAAGAGAGGGACCTGAGAATCAGAGCGTAGATTTAAAAAGAGCGGGAGCTGAGAATCAGAGCGGAGATTTAAAAAGAGCGGGAGCTGAGAATCAGAGTGGAGATTTAAAAAGAGCGGGAACTGAGAGTCAGAATGGAGATTTAAAAAGAGTGGGAGCTGAGAATCAGAGCGGAGATTTAAAAAGAGCGGGAGCTGAGAATCAGAGCGGAGATTTAAAACGAGCGGGAGCTGAGAATCAGAATGGAGATTTAAAATAATCGGGAGCTGAGAATCAGAGTGGAGGTTTAAAACGAGCGGGAGCTGAGAATCAGAATGGAGATTTAAAATGAGCGGGAGCTGAGAATCAGAGTGGAGATTTAAAAAGAGTGTGAGCTGAGAGTCAGAGCGGAGATTTAAAAAGAGCGGGAGCAGAGAGTCAGAATGGAGATTTAAAACGAGTGGGAGCTGAGAATCAGAGCAGAGATTTAAATGGGGAAGGGGCTGAGAGTCAGAATGGAGATTTAAAAAGAGCGGGAGCTGAGAGTCAGAGTGGAGATTTAAAAAGAGCGGGAGCTGAGAGTCAGAGCGGAGATTTAAAACGAGTGGGAGCTGAGAATCAGAGTGGAGATTTAAAAAGAGCAGGAGCTGAGAATAAGAGTGGAGATTTTAAAAGAGCGGGAGCTGAGAGTCAGAGCGGAGATTTAAAAAGAGCGGGAGCTGAGAGTCAGAGTGGAGATTTAAAAAGAGCGGGAGCTGAGAGCCAGAACGGAGATTTAAAAAGAGCAGGAGCTGAGCATCATAGTGGAGATTTAAAAAGAGCGGGAGCTGAGTGTCAGAGCTGAGATTTAACTAGAGCGGGAGCTGAGAGTCAGAGCGGAGATTTAAAAAGAGCGGGAGCTGAGAATCAGAGCGGAGATTTAAAAAGAGCGGGAGCTGAGAATCAGAGTGGAGATTTAAAAAGAGCGGGAACTGAGAGTCAGAATGGAGATTTAAAAAGAGTGGGAGCTGAGAATCAGAGCGGAGATTTAAAAAGAGCGGGAGCTGAGAATCAGAGCGGAGATTTAAAACGAGCGGGAGCTGAGAATCAGAATGGAGATTTAAAATAATCGGGAGCTGAGAATCAGAGTGGAGGTTTAAAACGAGCGGGAGCTGAGAATCAGAATGAAGATTTAAAATGAGCGGGAGCTGAGAATCAGAGTGGAGATTTAAAAAGAGTGTGAGCTGAGAGTCAGAGCGGAGATTTAAAAAGAGCGGGAGCAGAGAGTCAGAATGGAGATTTAAAACGAGTGGGAGCTGAGAATCAGAGCAGAGATTTAAATGGGGAAGGGGCTGAGAGTCAGAATGGAGATTTAAAAAGAGCGGGAGCTGAGAGTCAGAGTGGAGATTTAAAAAGAGCGGGAGCTGAGAGTCAGAGCGGATATTTAAAACGAGTGGGAGCTGAGAATCAGAGTGGAGATTTAAAAAGAGCAGGAGCTGAGAATAAGAGTGGAGATTTTAAAAGAGCGGGAGCTGAGAGTCAGAGCGGAGATTTAAAAAGAGCGGGAGCTGAGAGTCAGAGTGGAGATTTAAAAAGAGCGGGAGCTGAGAGCCAGAACGGAGATTTAAAAAGAGCAGGAGCTGAGCATCATAGTGGAGATTTAAAAAGAGCGGGAGCTGAGTGTCAGAGCTGAGATTTAACTAGAGCGGGAGCTGAGAGTCAGAGCGGAGATTTAAAAAGAGCGGGAGCTGAGAGCCAGAATGGAGATTTAAAAAGAGCAGGAGCTGAGAATCAGAGCGGAGATTTAAAAAGAGCGGGAGCTGAGAATCAGAGCAGAGATTTAAAAAGAGCGGGAGCTGAGAGTCAGAGCAGAGATTTAAAAAGAGCGGGAGCTGAGAATAAGAGCGGAGATTTAAAAAGAGCGGGAACTGAGAGTCAGAGTGTAGATTTAAAAAGAGCAGGAGCTGAGAATCAGAGCGGAGATTTAAAAAGAGCGGGAGCTGAGAATCAGAATGGAGATTTAAAAAGAGCGGGAACTGAGAGTCAGAATGGAGATTTAAAAAGAGTGGGAGCTGAGAATCAGAGCGGAGATTTAAAAAGAGCGGGAGCTGAGAATCAGAGCGGAGATTTAAAACGAGCGGGAGCTGAGAATCAGAATGGAGATTTAAAATAATCGGGAGCTGAGAATCAGAGTGGAGGTTTAAAACGAGCGGGAGCTGACAATCAGAGTGGTGATTTATAAAGAGCGGGAGCTGAGAATCAGAGCAGGGATTTAAAAAGAGCGGTAGCTGAGAATCAGAATGGAGATTTAAAATGAGCGGGAGCTGAGAATCAGAGTGGAGATTTAAAAAGAGTGTGAGCTGAGAGTCACGGCGGAGATTTAAAAAGAGCGGGAGCTGAGATTCAGAATGGAGATTTAAAACGAGCGGGAGCTGAGAATCAGAGCAGAGATTTAAATGGGGAAGGGGCTGAGAGTCAGAATGGAGATTTAAAAAGAGCGGGAGCTGAGAGTCAGAGCGGAGATTTAAAACGAGTGGGAGCTGAGAATCAGAGTGGAGATTTAAAAAGAGCAGGAGCTGAGAATAAGAGTGGAGATTTTAAAAGAGCGGGAGCTGAGAGTCAGAGCGGAGATTTTAAAAGAGCGGGAGCTGAGAGTCAGAGTGGAGATTTAAAAAGAGCGGGAGCTGAGAGCCAGAACGGAGATTTAAAAAGAGCAGGAGCTGAGCATCATCAGTGGAGATTTAAAAAGAGCGGGAGCTGAGTGTCAGAGCTGAGATTTAACTAGAGCGGGAGCTGAGAGTCAGAGCGGAGATTTAAAAAGAGCGGGAGCTGATAGCCAGAATGGAGATTTAAAAAGAGCAGGAGCTGAGAATCAGAGCGGAGATTTAACAAGAGCGGGAGCTGAGAATCAGAGCAGAGATTTAAAAGGAGCGGGAGCTGAGAGTCAGAGCAGAGATTTAAAAAGAGCGGGAGCTGAGTGTCAGAGCTGAGATTTAACTAGAGCGGGAGCTGAGAATCAGAATGGAGATTTAAAAAGAGCGGGAGCTGAGAATCAGAGTGGAGATTTAAAAAGAGCGGGAGCTGAGAGTCAGAGCAGAGATTTAAAAAGAGCGGGAGCTGAGAGTCAGAGCAGAGATTTAAAAAGAGCGGGAGCTGAGAATCAGAGCGTAGATTTAAAAAGAGCGGGAGCTGAGAGTCAGAGCAGAGATTTAAAAAGAGCGGGAGCTGAGAATCAGAGTGGAGATTTAAAAAGAGTGTGAGCTGAGAGTCAGAGCGGAAATTTAAAAAGAGCGGGAGCTGAGAGTCAGAATTGAGATTTAAAACGAGCGGGAGCTGAGAATCAGAGCGGAGATTTAAATGGGGAAGGGGCTGAGAGTCAGAATGGAGATTTAAAAAGAGCGGGAGCTGAGAGTCAGAGTGGAGATTTAAAAAGAGCGGGAGCTGAGAGTCAGAGCGGAGATTGAAAACGAGTGGGAGCTGAGAATCAGAGTGGAGATTTAAAAAGAGCAGGAGCTGAGAATAAGAGTGGAGATTTTAAAAGAGCAGGATCTGAGAGTCAGAGCGGAGATTTAAAAAGAGCGGGAGCTGAGAGTCAGAGCGGAGATTTAAAAAGAGCGGGAGCTGAGAGTCAGAGCGGAGATTTAAAAAGAGCGGGAGCTGAGAGTCAGAGTGGAGATTTAAAAAGAGCAGGAGCTGAGAATAAGAGTGGAGATTTTAAAAGAGCAGGATCTGAGAGTCAGAGCGGAGATTTAAAAAGAGCGGGAGCTGAGAGTCAGAGCGGAGATTTAAAAAGAGCGGGAGCTGAGAGTCAGAGTGGAGATTTAAAAAGAGCGGGAGCTGAGAGCCAGAACGGAGATTTAAAAAGAGCAGGAGCTGAGCATCATAGTGGAGATTTAAAAAGAGCGGGAGCTGAGTGTCAGAGCTGAGATTTAACTAGAGCGGGAGCTGAGAGTCAGAGCGGAGATTTAAAAAGAGCGGGAGCTGATAGCCAGAATGGAGATTTAAAAAGAGCAGGAGCTGAGAATCAGAGCGGAGATTTAAAAAGAGCGGGAGCTGAGAATCAGAGCAGAGATTTAAAAGGAGCGGGAGCTGATAGTCAGAGCAGAGATTTAAAAAGAGCGGGAGCTGAGTGTCAGAGCTGAGATTTAACTAGAGCGGGAGCTGAGAATCAGAGTGGAGATTTAAAAAGAGCGGGAGCTGAGAATCAGAGTGGAGATTTAAAAAGAGCGGGAGCTGAGAGTCAGAGCAGAGATTTAAAAAGAGCGGGAGCTGAGAGTCAGAGCAGAGATTTAAAAAGAGCGGGAGCTGAGAATCAGAGCGTAGATTTAAAAAGAGCGGGAGCTGAGAGTCAGAGCAGAGATTTAAAAAGAGCGGGAGCTGAGAATCAGAGTGGAGATTTAAAAAGAGTGTGAGCTGAGAGTCAGAGCGGAAATTTAAAAAGAGCGGGAGCTGAGAGTCAGAATTGAGAATTAAAACGAGCGGGAGCTGAGAATCAGAGCGGAGATTTAAATGGGGAAGGGGCTGAGAGTCAGAATGGAGATTTAAAAAGAGCGGGAGCTGAGAGTCAGAGTGGAGATTTAAAAAGAGCGGGAGCTGAGAGTCAGAGCGGAGATTTAAAACGAGTGGGAGCTGAGAATCAGAGTGGAGATTTAAAAAGAGCAGGAGCTGAGAATAAGAGTGGAGATTTTAAAAGAGCAGGATCTGAGAGTCAGAGCGGAGATTTAAAAAGAGCGGGAGCTGAGAGTCAGAGCGGAGATTTAAAAAGAGCGGGAGCTGAGAGTCAGAGCGGAGATTTAAAAAGAGCGGGAGCTGAGAGTCAGAGTGGAGATTTAAAAAGAGCAGGAGTAGAGAATAAGAGTGGAGATTTTAAAAGAGCAGGATTTGAGAGTCAGAGCGGAGATTTAAAAAGAGCGGGAGCTGAGAGTCAGAGCGGAGATTTAAAAAGAGCGGGAGCTGAGAGTCAGAGCGGAGATTTAAAAAGAGCGGGAGCTGAGAGTCAGAGTGGAGATTTAAAAAGAGCGGGAGCTGAGAGCCAGAACGGAGATTTAAAAAGAGCAGGAGCTGAGCATCATAGTGGAGATTTAAAAAGAGCGGGAGCTGAGTGTCAGAGCTGAGATTTAAATAGAGCGGGAGCTGAGAGTCAGAGCGGAGATTTAAAAAGAGCGGGAGCTGAGAGCCAGAATGGAGATTTAAAAAGAGCAGGAGCTGAGAATCAGAGCAGAGATTTAAAAGGAGCGGGAGCTGAGAGTCAGAGCAGAGATTTAAAAAGAGCGGGAGCTGAGAATCAGAGCGGAGATTTAAAAAGAGCGGGAGCTGAGAGTCAGAGCAGAGATTTAAAAAGAGCGGGAGCTGAGAATCAGAGCGGAGATTTAAAAAGAGCGGGAGCTGAGAATCAGAGTGGAGATTTAAAAAGAGCGGGAGCTGAGAGCCAGAACGGAGATTTAAAAAGAGCAGGAGCTGAGATTCAGAGTGGAGATTTAAATAGAACGGGAGCTAAGAATCAGGGCGGAGATTTAAAAAGAGCGGGAGCTGAGAGGGATAACTCTGGGCAGCATGCTGAGTTTGAACAACAAACTAGGAGCGACGTCACAGGAAAACGGTAAGTTCATTAGCTGGTAAGTAACTGCTCATTTGCATTACCTTTTCTAAATTGCTTTAGATTGAAGGTAAAACGATAAATATTTGATAGAATAGAAATGCTAAAACACAGCTGAAAAGTAAGAAATAAATCAATAATTAAACTGATTAAATAAAATATAGATCTGGGGTCAGGCAATGTGTTATGCCTGCATAATATGGGAGGTGGCGGATCACATTGTGGTTCCTAGTGAACATATCATAGCAAGTGATGGTTGCTTGAGGAACTTTGGTTCAGAGTTGATGAGCTGGAGTCTGAGCTTCAGACGCTGCGACACGTCAGAGAGGGTGAGAGTTTCCTGGATGCCATGTTTCAAGAGGCAATCTCATCACTGAGATTAACTTCAAGTTGGCCAGTGGTGAGGGACAGGAGGGTGTGACTATGAGTGAGGTAGGTAAAGGGACCCAGGAGGTAGTGCTGCAGGAGCCTCAGCCCTTGTCCTTGTCCAACAGGTTTGAGATTGTTGCTCCCTGTGTGGATGAGAGCGGGGACTGTGAGGAGGTTAAGCAAACTGACCATAGCACGATGGTCCAGGGAGCCATTCAAATGGGGCAGAGAGAAATGAAATGTAGTCATAATCGGGGATTGTACAGTTAAGTTGTTAGGGGCATAGTCTTGAAGGTTATGTCTCCTACTGTTAGGTGAATTCTCCCGCTGTGTACCCGAACAGGCGCCGGAACGTGGCGACTAGCGGCTTTTCACAGTGGCTTCAATGCAGTGTTAATGTAAGCCTACTTGTGACAATAAAGATTGTTATTATCATCATTATTATTACTGGTGCTCAGGTTTGGAATATCTCATCTGGGCTGCAGAGAAACTTGGAGTGGGAAGGTAAAGATCCAGTTGTCATGGTCCACACAGGTACCAATGACATAGGTAGAACACAGTAAGAAGTCTTACAACACCAGGTTAAAGTCCAGCAGGTTTGTTTCGATGTCACTAGCTTTCGGAGCACTGCTCCTTCCTCAGGTGAATGAAGAGGTAGATCCCAGAAACATATATATAGACAAAGTCAAAGATGCAAGACAATACTTTGAATGCGAGCATTTGCAGGTAATTAAGTCTTTACAGATCCAGAGAGAGGGGCAACCCCAGGTTAAAGAGGTGTGAATTGTCTCAAGCCAGGACAGTTGGCAGGATTTCGCAAGCCCAGGCCAGATGGTGGGGGGTGAATGTAATGCGACATGAATCCCAGGTCCCGGTTGAGGCTGTACTCATGTGTGCGGAACTTGGCTATATGTTTCTGCTTGGCGATTCTGCGTTGTCGCGTGTCCTGAAGGCTGATTTGGAGAATGCTTACCCGAAGATCAGAGGCTGACTGCCTTTGACTGCTGAAGTGTTCCCCGACTTGTCGCGCGATGTCCATCCATGCATTGTTGCAGCATCTGCATGGTCTCGCCAATGTACCACGCTTCAGAACATCCTTTCCTGCAGCGTATGAGGTAGACAATGTTGGCCGAGTCGCACGAGTATGTACCACGTAGCTGGTGGGTGGTGTTCTCACGTGTAATGATGGTACCCATGTCAATGATCTGGCATGTCTTGCAGAGATTGCCATGGCAGGGTTGTGTGGTGTCGTGATCGCTGTTCTGAATGCTGGGTAGTTTGCTGCAAACAATGGTTTTGTTTGCGCGGTTGTTTGAAGGCAAGTAGTGGGGGTGTGGGGATGAACTTGGCAAGATGACCATCTTCATCGATGATGTGTTGAAGGCTGCAAAGAAGATGTAGTTTCTCCGCTCTGGGGAAGTACTGGACAACGAAGGGTACTCTGTCGGTTATGTCCCGTGTTTGTCCTCTGAGGAGATCGGTGCGGTTTTTTGCTGTGGTGCGTTGGAACTGTCGATCGATGAGTCGAGCGCCATATCCCATTTTTACGAGGGCATCTTTCAGTGTCTGTAGATGTCTGTTACGCTTATCCGCGTCTGAGCAGATCCTGTGCATATGGAGGGCTTGTCCATAGGGGATGGCTTCTTTAATGTGTTTAGGGTGGAAGCTGGAGAAGTGGAGAATCGTGAGGTTATCCGTGGGCTAGCGGTAAAGCGAAGTGTTGAGGTGACCGTCCTTGATGGAGATGAGTGTGCCCAAGAATGCAACCGATTCTGGAGATTAGTCCATGGTGATTTTGATGGTGGGATGGAACCTATTGATGTAATCGTGTAGTCAAACGACTAATGTAAATGAGCTTGTATCACACATTGAAATTGGTGGGCAAGATGGTGTGGCTTCACAGAGATGTGGCTGCATGGGGATCAGGCCTATGTGTCCTATTGAAAGGACAGGCAGATGTGCAGTGGGGGAAGGGTTGCCTTGTTAGTAAGAAATTATATTAATTCAATAGTAGAAGTGATATGGGGTCAGAAGATATAGATTCTGTGCGGAATCGTAAAGGAAAAAAGATCCTGATGGGAGTTATGTACAGAAAACAAATCAGGAGATATAAAAGGCATATAAAAAAGGCAATATTATAATAATGATGGTAATCATGGGAACCTTCAAAATGCAGGTGTACAGGGGAAATGAGGTTGATAATAGATCACAAGAAAAATAATTTGTGGAATGTCTACAAGAAGGTTTTTTGGAGCAGCTTGGGAACTTAATTAGGGAACTTTAGGTGAAGGAACCGTTAACAGGCAGTGGCCACAATATGATGATTCCAGATTCTCCCTTTCAAACAGCAGAGTGAATTCTATCAGATGTAATGGTATTACAATTGAATAAAGGTAACTGCAAAGGCATGAGTGAGGAGCTGGCCAGAGTTGAATTGGAAGGAGAGCCGAGCAGGGAAGACAGTGGAACAGCAATGGCAGGAAGCTTTGGGGGTAATTTGGGAGGGACAACAAAAATTTGCCCCAAAGAGGAAGAAACATGCTAAGGGGAGGACAAGAAAACCATGGCTGACAAGGCGACGTCAGGGACAGCATAAAAGCAAAAGTAGACAAAATGGCAAGCCTTTAAAAACAAGCAGAGGACAACAAAAAAGCAATAAGGGGCAGAAGACGAAATATGAGTGTAAGCTAGCTAGTAATAGAAAAGAAGATTGCAAGATTTTTTTCTGATATATAAAAGGTAAGAGAGAGGCAAGAATGGACATTGGACCACTGGAAAATGAGGCTGGAGAAATAGTAATGGGGAACAAAGAAATAGCAGAGGAACTGAATAGGTACTTTGCATCAGTCTTCACAGTGGAAGACACCACTGACATACCAGAATTTCCAATGAGTCAGGGGCAGAGGTAAGTATCGTGGTCATCACTAAGGAGAAGGTGCTGGTGAAGCTGAAAGGTCTGAAGGTGGATAAATCACCTGGACCAGATGAGCTACACCCCAGGGTTCTTTAAGAGATAGCTGATGAAGGCATTGATGTTGGGATTCAGGAATCACTGGAGTCAAGAAGGGTCCCAAAGGATTGGAAAATGGCAAGTGTATTTACCCCTATTTAAGAAGGGAGGGAGACAGAAGATAGGAAATTATCAGTTAGCCTGACGTCGGTTGTTGGTAAGATTTTAGAGTCTATTATTAAGGATGAGATTGCGGAGTACTTAGAAGTACATGGTAAAATAGGACTGAGTCAGCACGGGTTCGTCAAGGGGAGGTCATGCCTGATAAATCTGTTAGAATTCTTTTAGGAGGTAACAAAGAAATTAGACAAAGGAGAACCAGTGGATGTGATCTATTTGGATTTCAAGAAGGCATTTGACAAGGAGCCGTACAGGAGGCTGCTAAATAATATAAGAGCTCATGGTATTAGGGGCAGGTACTGGCATGGGTAGAAGATTGGTTGACTGGCAGGAGGCAGAGAGTGGGGATTAAGGGATCCTTTTCAGGATGGCAGCTGGTGACTAGAGGTGAGCTGCAGAACTATTCCCGATATTCATTAATGATCTGGAAGAAGAAATTGAGGGTGTTGCTGCTAAGTTTGCAGTTGGTACAAAGATATGTGGAGGGACAGGAATATTGAGGAAGTGGGGTGGCTCCCTATGGCGAATTACAGATCACGCCCAAATATGGCGAAGATAGCGTTAACTCCAATTTACATTAATTTCCATCCCATTGGCGAGATTGAAGTTGAATATAATGGCCTCCCGGGAATGAACCGTTCCCTAGCGAGAAATCACGCGGACGTCATTTAGTACGCCTTTTTAAAAATGTGAAGCTGGCGCAATGGCTGCTGAGGGGAACTGAGGAGGTGAGTAGCCATTTCCATTTTCGGTCATGCAGCTCTAGGGCACTGGAGCTGCTTCCCCAGTGTTCGGGTCGGGGGAGGAGGGGGGGGGGTGGGGGAGGGCTAATCCCTTATGGTGATTGGGCTTAGTTGGGGGGCTGAAGAGTTGCAGGTCAGTGTTCGCTCCTGGTCCGGGTGGGGTGGGCGTGGGTTGAGTAAGGGGCATCTCATCTGTGAGGTCATCAAGCCCCCTTTAAATATTGTGGGTAGTCATAACAGGGGCAACTGCAGCTGCTGCCTGTCTGTCTTGCCAAATACTTCCAGGACAAAGCCCTGTTCTTGGTGAAATGCTTAAGGTCACTTTAACTCCTCTCGACTGTGAGCAGCCTCTTGCTTCACAGCTGCAGGCAATTGATAAGAAAGAATTGGCCTTGTTAGTTGTGAGAGAACTTCACAGCTTCTCATGGGTACATGTGCCATGTCTCAGACGATGTTTACTGCATCGCATTTCAATCAAACTTTAAAGCCTGAACAGTTTGCCTGACCTCTAGAAGCATCAGCACCATAGAGGCAGCAGCCAACAATCAAACATTCAAGAGCTGGGCTTCAGTCCTGGGATATCCTCACAACCAAAGGGTGAATGTGTGGATCCAGGTACAGCACCTGAGCACGCCCTCCCTAATGTTCGCTGCAGCAGTCTGGGGTTCAGGGGCTTCTGCTGTGGCCGGCGGTGAGTGTGCAGAGCAAGGTTTTCCATTGCAACTGGCTCGCTGACTAGCAATCAAAGAGGGTGGGACGTATAAGGATGGGGAAGGCTTGGGGGATTTGAGAGTCCTGGGGTGGATTTGGGGCAGCCTGGTGGCACAGTGGTTAGCACTGCTGCCTCACAGTGCCAGGGACTTGGGTTCGATTCCGACTTTGGGTGATGCACGTTCTGCCCACATCTGCGTGGTTTTCCTTTGGGTGCATGGGTTTCCTCCCACAGTCCAAAGATGTGGGGCAGGATTCTCCAGTCCGCCAGCCAGTAAACCAACGGGTGTGGATGTGCTGCTGGTGGAGTGGAAGATCCTGCTGGCGGAGAATTCTGTAGGTGCAGTTTAGGTGGATTGGCCATGCTAAATTGTCCCTTAGTGTCCAAGAATTAAGTGGGATTATGGGTATAGTGCAAGGGAATGGATGGGGGCTCCTCCGGAGGGATGGTGCATACTCATTGGGCCGAATGGCCTGCTTGTGTACTGTAGGCATTCTTTGATGGAAGCTCTTATTGTTGGTTGGTCTATCGTCTGCAATTCCTTACAGAGACCAAAACAGATGGTGGTGTCAGCCTCGCAGAGGATGCCCGCAGTGTTGATGGCAGCCCAGGCAGCCGGATGCCACAGAAGGCAATACCATCGAAGGTAGCTGGTGACGGCACCCCGTGTGCAGTGGGCCGCTGTATATCTGAAGACCCAGCCGCCCATCAGGCTGAGGAGGAACCCAGAGGCGGGGGGAGGGGGGCGGGGGCACCAGCGGTGACCCAAGGTGTAAAGGCGTTGTTGCTCTTTCAATGAGATGTCGGACAGCAGAAGACTCCATCTCAACAAACAGACAATGTGGCACCCGTGCCACGTCCATGCGGATGTGGCGCCCTGTAGATGAGGAAGGAACCCGCTCCCAGTGGCCTGTTTATTCTAGGGCTCAAGCGGGGACATGTGCGGCATATCGCAAGCTATAGCCCACAAGTGCATCTGTGAGGTTGCGGATGCCCTGAATCCCCAGGATGCAGGATTCTCCGCAATAGCCGGGATGCCCCAAGTGCAGGGGCTAATTGATGGCACGCATGCTGTCTTGAGCACACTGGGGCACCAGGGAGTGCACTTCATTAACAGGAAGGGTTGAAAGTTCAGCAAGAATCCCTCCCACCGTGTCCCCTGACTACACTCTTCCACCCTATCAGGTCTGTGTAACATTATTCCAAGGTGTTGGCACTGTCAGCTGGTCAATTTACGGGGTTGGAGAGTGATGATAACTTGTGTGAGGTAAGCCCTAATTCTCCTCAGTCTATGCCAAAGTCTGACTCCTGTCTTTCTGTTGGCAGTGCACCAACACTCATCTTCTGAACAGGGTCTGCATCGGGGCTGTTTGATCTTGGATGAATGTGCCCAGGTGGGGGGGTGCAGAGGGTCGGGGGAGCGGAGGTCAACATTGTGTGGGGATGCAGGCAGGTCCGCTGTGTAGATTAACAGGACAGAGGCTTTGCATGTATCAGGAGTAAAATTTTCTAATTGTGAATGTTGACATTACCATTCCCCCGAACTACAGATAGTGCACCCCCTCCCCCAACCGCGCCACCACAACCCCCCCCCCCCCCCCCCCACCGTGCCACCACAACCCCCCCCCCACCCTCCACCCCTCCCCCCATGCTCAATAAGGAATCCTCAATCTTCTTGGTCTTACGTGGTCAACAGTTATGTCTAGGTGTGTCCTCAGGATGCACATCAGAGGTGGGCGCAACTTGGCGGACATCCTCTGGAGGGCCTGGAGCCAGATGGTCCGGACCAACTTATCAGTGTAACTGGCTTCACTCTGCCACCCTGTTCTGCTCGCTGCCCTTGAGATGCGCCTGTGTCAGGAGTGGTGGAACCAGAAGATCTGGAGACCACTATTGTCTCCTTGGTGGTAGGCCCCGGGTTGACCTCCATTGCTTCCTCCTCTCTACTGGTGCCTGTAGGGCACTGGCGGACTCCATGGGATGGAACTGTAGAGGCCTCTTGTCATTTGGCTCTGCCAATCTTGGCACCTTCCTGTTGTCTGCACCATAGTGTTGGCGCCCTCACCGATGGTCCTCAGTGAGTGGGCCACGTTCTGCAGTGCCTCGGCATTGTCCGCCTGCATATGGGACATGTTGTTCAGCGAGTGGCACATGAGGTCGAGGCCCTCAGCCATGGTCGTCACAGGCTGAGCCGTGCCTTGGACACCACCGCTCAGGCTCTGACCTTGTGCTGCAGGCTTTCCACTGAGGTCGCCACCCTAGCAGTGTTGGCCTCGGCGCCACTCATGGCCGTCATCATCTCCAGCCCCTGTAGCTTTTGGGACTCCCCCAATCGGCTAAGCACTCACTTGAATGTTGCTGACAACCCTCCTGAATCTGACGGCTGTGTCCTAGCATCTGCATCAACTCTGGGATCACCTTGTCCAGAGTGTTGGCATCTGACTGGCACTCCCCTGAGTTCTGGGCTTCGGCAGACCTCCGACTGCTGACACTCATGGATATTCCTGTCTCCGCCTAATGTATATTGGCAGCTCTGTGATGCTCTCCAGATTGTGCCTCAGAAGCCTGTTGACTAATGTCGGCCACTGAGGTGTGTGTCTCTGCGCTGGTGGAAAGTGGGGTGATAGCTGTGACGCCTCGATGGTGGTCTCTTCAGAGCTCTCCTCCGAGGTGGTCCCTTGGGTAGTGGGGGGATGTCTCGGGATGGCCTGGCTCCATCAGACGGAGATCATGCGATAGAGAGGATATATGGCAGTGATGGGGATGGATCATTTTGTTTGACATGATCAACTCATTTAAGACAGGTCATCTGGACAAAAGGGCAGTGGATCCTCACCTCTGGAGGGCCAACCTCGCTGTCAGTGACTGCTCTCTCCTCAGAGAACCCCGCGATTCCTTTGGCTCGTTCCTCATAGGGGGTGATGACTTGGATCTCTGGTACTCTGACCCCCCCCCCCCCCCCCATTTTGGCCCTTTCCGACTTATTATGGGCTATCTACTCCTGAAGGGACAAAGAAAGGGTTTTGTAAGCTGCGTGCATGCTTGATGGATCGGACGGTTCAATAGCAGGTGGCATGTGCGGGCACCGCAACTGGACACAAAGGAATTGTGCTGGTGGATGCCAGGGTGTGGTGACGAACAAGCACAGATATTGGATATGGGGAGGGTGTGAGCTGTCAGCCAGTGATTTGGGGGGGAGATATTGTAAATTGTAGGTGTGGCAGGTAGAACTGATGCGAGGAGAGAGGTGGTAACTTACCCTTGCAGCTCGGTGGATGTTGTTGGTCTTCTTCCGACATTGGCTGCTGGTCCTCCTCCTGGTCATGCTGCCCACACTAACAACTGCTGCTGCTGTCTCCCAGGCGGCATTGGTGGCCCTGCTGCTGGTCCTCCGGCCCCCTCGGGGGTACAGGATGCCCTGTCTTTCATTCACAGCGCAAGAAGCCTGTCTAGAGTGGTATCCTCAAAATGAGAAGCAAGTCTTAGCACTGCCACGATTGTGTGTTGATGAGTGAGTGGTGAGGGAGCGTTTAAAAGCAGCTCCCCTTTATTAGCGGTGAGGCGCTGAGGTGTGAGTCTGGCGAATCAAACAGCGAGACAGCCAGCACTGGCAAGAATCTCATGCGGGCTTGTTTCCACATGAAGCGGTGTTAACTACGGGCTGTGATTTTGCCAATGCGGCCATCGAGAAGCTACCCGCCAATCGCCCAAAATGAAACTTGGAAATGTTTCTGTCAAATCGCGCCCGACATCTGTGCCGAGCATACCTGTGATTTTCATAAATTTGTTCTGTTGGCAGATTAAGCGCATGAATTAACAGTGTTATTTCCCTGTTAATGATATGATCAGTTTTAATAGCTGCCAGTCAACCGGTTTTTGCCCAGAAAGTGAACTATTATAAGCATGGAGCTGCCTTCCTTCAGGTTTGAGATTGCAGTTGGTAACTTTTAGAAAGTTAACATTTTTTTCCTTCCTTCTACCTCTTGCCTCTCACGGCTGGTTTAGCTCAGTGAGCTGGACAGCTGATTTGTAATGCAGAACAGGGCCAGCAACGCAGGTTCAATTCCCGTACCAGCTTACCCGAACAGGCGTCGGAATGTGGCGACTAGGGGCTTTTCACAGTAACTTCATACTTGTGACAATAAAAGGTTATTATTATTATTCTCTCTCTCATACTCTGATCTTTCTTTCTATTTCTCTTCCTCTCCCTGATTTGACATTAATTCACCAACTTCTTCTCATCCTTCCTCTCTTTACTTACCAAAGCCCCAAATGCCCTGTTGTCCTCAGTGTGGGTTTATCAGTTCCCAGTTGCAGCAACTTATAGGTCAACATTGGAATGCATTAATTCCAAATAAATCAAATCTATCTTTTCTTTAATTTGGGTTATGAACAACCAATGGTTATGGAGATTTCTTGGATTTTTGCATGGATTTTACATGCTGATATTTGCAGCATCGTAGAATTTACAGTGCAAAAGGAGGCCATTCAGCCCATCAAGTCTGCACCGGCCCTTGGAAAGAGCACCTCACTTAAGCCCACACCTCCACCCTATCCCCGTAACCCCATCTAACCTTTTTGGACACGAAGGGCAATTTTATCATGGTAAATCCACCTAACCTGCACATGTTTGGACTGTGGGAGGAAACCGGAGCACCCGGAGGAAACCCACACAGACATGGGGAGAACGTGCAGACAGTGACCCAAGCCAGGAATCGAACTTGGGACCCTGAAGCTGTGAAGCAACTGTGCTAACCACTGTGCTACCATGCTGCCCATAGTGAAGAGCTCAGCTAATACAACCTCTCCCACCCCCATCCTGGAGTCAGCCTCTCACATACCAACTGCTCTTAATTGAAATCAGGTGTTTGTGCGTTAAGTGGGCAGCAGAGAGGGGAATCCAAAGAGTGTACCAAAATTGATGGATCAAAGATACTTTTAGCTTGAAAAGCACTGTTGATAATAGCGTGTGGTTTCGGATTAATTAGCCTTTGTGTTTTTGAAATGTTGGTGTTGAGTTTAGGTTTCACTTTCAACAAGTACAAGATGGAAGATGTATCACATTAGCCTTCCACATTTGATAGTTGTCATCTTTGTCGTTGGTTGGGGAGGGGCATGCTTAGCTCGGTTGCCTGGATATTGAGCATGTGGATCAGATTTATCCACAGCACATGGTTCAAACAATCCCTGACTCATAAGGTCAGAGTCATAGAGTCGTACAGCACAGAAAAGGCATTTCAGCCCACCAAGTATGCACTGGCAATAACTGCCCCTAATCTCACACTAATCCCATTTACCAGCACTTGTCCCATAGTCTTGAATGTGATAGTGTTTCAAGTGCTCACTCAAGGTTTTTTCAAATGTTATGAGGTTTCCAGCCTCCACTACCTTCTCAGGCATTCCAGGTACTCACCACCCTCTGAATGAAATTTGTTTTTGTCAAATCCTCTCGGAATCTCCTGCCCCTTACCCTAAAGCTATGCCCCTTTGTGATTGACCCCTCAACCAAGGGGAACAGCTGCTTCCTAATTACCCTGTCCAAATCCCTCATAATCTTATACACCTAAATCATATCCCCCCTCAGCCTTCCCTGCTCTAAAGAAAACAATCCAAGCTTATCCAGTCTCTCCTTATAGCACAGATGCTCCATCCCAGGCAACATCCTGGTGAATACCCTCTGTACCCCCTCCAGTGTAATCACCTACCTCCTATAGTGAGGTGACCAGAACTGCGCACAGTATTCCAGCTGTGGCCCAACCAACGTTCCTAAAAACCCTGTTCACCTGCTCTGCTGCCTTCAGGGATCTGTGAACAAGTACCCCAAGATCCATCTGTTCCTCTGAGCTTCCTAGTGTCCTGCCATTCATTGCATTCTCCCTTGCCCTGTTCCTTCTTCCAAAGTGCATCACCTCACACTTATCAAGGTTACATACTATCTGCCATGTCTCGGCCCATCTGACCAGCTCATCTATATCTTCCTGTAACCTATGACCCTCTTCTTCACTGTTAACCACACTACCAAACTTGGTGTTGTCTGCAACCTTATTTATCATTCCCCCATGGACTCAGGGCTGATCCCTGTGGTACGCCGCTGGAGACCGGCCTCCAGTTACTCAAACAGCCTTCTGCCACCACCCTTTGTGTCCTATTACTAAGCCAATTTTGGATGCATCTCGACAGGTTTCTTTGAATTTCATGTGCCTCAACCTTCTCAATCAGTCTCCCATGTGGGGCCTTGTCAAAGGATTTACTAAAATCCATACAAAGTACATTAACTGCACTTCCTTCATCCACACACTCGGTCACTTTATCAATATTCCAACAAATTTAATAGGCATGACTTTCCTGTGATAAAGCCATGCTGACTATCCCTAATCAACCTGTGCCTTTCCAAGTAGAAATTAATTATTTCCTTCAGAATTTTCTCTAATAGTATCCCTACCACTGACATGAGACTCGCCAGTCTGTAATTCCCTGGTTTATCTCTACCATCCTCCTTGGAAAGTGGAATAACATTAGCTGTTCTCCAGCCCTTTGGAACTTTCCCTGTGACCAGAGAGGAATCCAAAACTTGCGTCAGAGCCCCTGCAATTTCCTGCCTTGCTTTCCACAGCAACCTGCAATGCAATAAATCCGTGCCTGGGAATTTGTCTATTTGTAAGCCCGTCAAAGCTTCCACTACTTCCTCACTTCCTATGTCAAACTGCTCAACGTCCTCACAGTCCCATTTTCTGAATTATGTACCTACATCCTTTTAGTAGGCCACTCACAAGTCTGAAATGTGTTGGTTACAATATACATCAGACCCCAGACAGGTCTGCTCTGTTGATTCCATACATGGTCGACTTTATGCAGACCTCAATCATGAATGTCCTCAGGCACCTCGCTCCCTTAGCCATGGAGCCCGTATTCGGTGAGACTCATGAGGAGACTGAATGCTCCAACCCCGTAGGTCTCATGTAGGTTCTCTCTTGGGGCCTTCTTCTTATACCTGAAGGGGTATAAGAAGAAGGCCGGTGTGTGTGTGTGTGTGTGGGGGGGGGGGGGGGGCTGTGAATAGTGCCCATGGTTTTTTTATCACTCCATGAGTATGAACTCCACAGGCAGTCAGCAATATTACTGTCTGCCGATCATTATCTGTGATAGTGTTTGCCCGAAAAAGCAATGTATGTGTTCTCCTTACTGTGTCCAATCCTCTAAAGTGTAAGTGTAAAATCGCCATAGTCCCAGATGACCATAGGCTGCTTTCCCTTTTGAGGGGGAGAGTTGACTGGTGGGGATTTAACCTGAGGATCATCACACCTCAGGCGAGGGGCAAGATTGCGAAGGCGGGGTCTTAATGAATAACCAATCCTCTAAGCTTGCACCAAACATGTCCAATCTTCTGAACTGAGGCATATTTGCAATAAAAACAAAACGTCTCCAACATTAGTCGAGCAGTGGAAGTGAGATAGTTATTCATTTCATCATGTAGCAGCATCAACAGCAATCCAGTTTTATCATCATTACAAATTTAAAAGGCCACAAACGAGTCCGAACCAAATTGACCAAATTGGTCAAAAGAAAACTTGGTTTATTGCAAAGCAATTATATTTACAATATACATCCAATCCCAGCCGGGTATGCTCTGTTAGTTCCATACCTGGCCGACGTTATGTACATCTCAATCATGAATGTCCTTGCCCCCGCCCTCTTAGTGGGCAAGATCATATCCAGAAAGACTCATGGGGTGACTCATTGCTCCAACCCCAGTATGTCGTGTGCGGGTTTTAACAGTCCTCTTTCTCCTGTGTGAAGACAGATGAGAAGGATTCATTTAACACCCTAAGAAATGCCCTGCGGCTTCACGCACAGATTTCTCCCAGGGTCTCTCATGGGCCCTTCTCTTTCCCTGGTTAACCACAGGGCCTGCTTCCTCAACCTACCTATAGTAAAAAAAATCATGGCGTTTTGAATAATTACCAATGACCTGATCCCGCCCATAATTTGGTTCTACTTTCAATAAGACTATCTCTGAGGCTATTAGTAAGTATTATTATAGTTCTGGTGAATGGTGGTGTTGTTTCAATGGGCCACAATTTGCTGTCAAAAGAGCAGTGAGGATATAGCGCTCTCATTAATCATGTGTAAATAGGACAGCAACTTCAGACAAATGACAGATACTTGAGGTATTAAGCTCAAATATCTGAAAGTCCGAGTTGTGCTGCTCCCCCATAAGCTTTATGAAATGGCATCTCGCTGTCTGCCTTATTTCAGAAATGCATCGAATGGCATGAAGTCGCTTTATTTGCAAGGCAGATGCAAACCAAACCCACCACTGAAAAATAGGTTTTGTAGTTATCAGTCTATGAGCACTTTTAGCGATGTGATAAGCACTAATTGCTGGCAAACAACCTCAATGGCATGGAAGATTAACAATTACAAGTATGCAAGCTCATTCCTTCAGATTTTAATTGTTGTTGAAGAATATAAAAATGTAGGGCGGGATTCTCCGACCCCGCGCCTGGTCGGAGAATCGCCAGCGGGCCGCGCGAATCGCGCCACGCCGCCCCAATGCCGGCACGCGATTCTCCGGCCTGGATGGGCCAAGCGGCCATAAGAAAAGAGCCGAGTCCCGCCGGCGACGTACTAACCTGCTCTGGGCCAGCGGAACCTCGGCGTGTAAGGGTCGGGTGGTGGCCCTTGGGGGGAGGGGGGTTCCGACACACTGGAGGGGCCTCCGATGTGGCCTGGCCCACAATCGGGGCCCACTGATCGGCAGGCCGGCCTCTGTGGCTGGGGGCCTCCTTTCCTACGCGCCTGCCCTGTAGCCCTGCGCCATGTTGCGTCGGAGCCGGCGCATTGAAGGAGGCCACTGCGCATGCGTGCATTAGCGCTGGTGCCACTGCGCATGTCCTCATTGGCACCGGCACAACTGCGCATGCACGGATCCCGCGGCGCACAGTTCGCGCCGGGATCTGCAGCTGGAGCGGCGCGAACCGTTCCAATGCTGTGCCGGCCCCCTGGAGGGGCCAGAATTAGTCATGGGAGCGGCCCGTTCATGCCGTCGTAAAACGTGAAGGCTTTTACGACGGCATGGATACTCTGATGCAGGTTTGGAGAATCCTGCCTGTAAAATTTAAAATTAAGGTTTTTTTTTAAACTTTTCTGTTTTTTTGTCCCCTCACTGAATGCAACCTCTTCATTGATTTCACAAATTTGACATTGAATTCACCAACCCTCATCAACACTTGCCTTTTAGCCTTTGCTCTGTTATATAGACTGTTTGTTATACAAATTGACTGTTATACAAATTGAGTTAGAAACTCCAATGTTAGTGAGGGGTGATCAATTGGGCAGACTAGCTGAAATGACTTTGTAATTTTAATATACTGAAATAAAATTGAGGTATTTTAGGTCAGGTTTTGGTGGGCGTGTTCCCCGACAACAAAGTTTAAAAGATGTCTGTAAGTTGTTGTATTAGGTTGTGCCCAAGTACAGTTTGAGTGGAATTCAACACTTTTAATTAAAGATTTAAGATATGAAAGCGATGGTTCTGTTCAAGGTATTAATGCAAAGATCTTAAAATGCTGATGAATGAGGAAAGAACAAAGTTACTGATGCTTCACTGAAGAAGTACCTGGATATCAAAGCCAGAATACACAAAGGAGCAGACACTATCATTGTAATCATTTCTGAACAGAAGAGTTACTTTTCCATGAAACCTGAATTCACAAAACTGAATATGACTGCTATGCTATCTGCAGTTGCAATCAACTGGGACTGTATAACAAATCCTGAACTCAGTCGTACTATGTAAAAGTGATAACGCTTAGCAGCAATTCCAAAGATATTCATGTTTTGCTTGTTATACTTAAGATAGCACCGATATTGGGATAAATTCTTTGGCCCCATCTGCCACAGGAATGATCGCAGGCAAGACAGAAACTTGGTGGGCCATTTAATGATCCGTTGACTTCAGGCATGAATTTCTGGGGATGGATTTTCCATTATTGGGACTGTGTCCCCCACACCGTGACAAAATGGTAGAGTTACACGCCAGAAAAACGGGTGTGAAAGGGACACAAATTCCTCGCCCTGCAGGGGGCTAGCAGGGCCCCGGCGTAGATCTTGCACCTTTTGCTGCAGATACGGGCCCCCGCACTTCCGGTTCGGAGGCCATGCGCGGCCGCGCCATGCTCCATGGTGGACTCGGACCGCGGAGCTAGATCCCAAAAATAATCCCCCCAATCGGCCACGTGCTCGACCCTCAGCGCCCGCAAAAGCATTTACCAGCGCCTATAAGGCCCCCCCCCCGCCCTCCGATCGGCCCACCGCTGACCAGGGCGGCCGTGGACTGAGTCTGTAGCCACCATGTGAGCATCCCAACCGGCTGGAGCATATTAGTTCCACGCCGTTGGGACTTCGGCCGATTGGGGGTGGAGAATGGTGGAGCGGGTCTCTAGCAATGGCCCCAGGTAGAATCGGGGAACCAGCCCCGGTCCTGAATCCTTGCGAGAAAATGGATTCTCCACCCCCTCGCCGGCCGCGATTTCGGCGTCGAGATGCGGAGAATCCATCCCATGGTCTTTGGAGACTAAAGGGCAATTTATCATGGCCAATCCACCTAACCTGCACAGCTTTGAGCTGTGGGAGGAAACCCACGCAGACAGAGGGAGAATGTGCAAACTCCACACAGTCACTTGAGGCCAGAATTGAACCGGTTCCCTGGAAATACTAACCACTGTGCCTCCGTACCATACGACCAGATTCCCCAGCCAACAGAAACAGTCCAGCAGCATCAACTCTATCATGCCTTTTCAGAAATTTGCAGTGTTCTGTGAGATTGATTCTCTTTCTTCCATATTCCACAGCATTTAAGCCCAATTGACTCAGCCTCTCATCATTGGACAACCCCCTCATCCCAGGGACCAATCTTGTGAACTTTCACTGTATCCACCGCCAATGCAAGTATATCCTTTCCTAAGCGTGAAGAGTAAAGCTGCACACAGTACTCCTAATGGGGTCTCACCAAAACCATGTACAACTGTAGCAAGCCTTCTTTATTCCAGTGTTCCAATCCCTTTGCATTAAAGGTCATTCAAGCCATTTGCCTTCCTAATTCTTACAGCCAGAATGAATAACCTCACATTTCTCTATATTGTACCATACCTGCCATCTTGTTACCCTTTGACCTAACCAGTCCATACAGCTTTGCAGTCCTCTATGGCCTCCCGACAGTTTAACTTTCTACCTCGTTTGGTATCATCAGAAAACTTAGATGCATTACCCTCTGTCCCTTCATCTAAGTCATTAATACAGATTATAAATAGCTGAGGCCTCAGTACTGATTCTTGCAGCACTCCACTATTCACTGCTGGCCAATTTGAAAATGCCCTGTATTCCCAACTCCGCTTTCTAACCAATCCACTATCCATGCAAATATATAACCCTCAATTCCATGAGCTTGTATTTTGACTATTAACCTTATTCAATGCTCTTTGAAAATCCAAGTATACCACATCTATTGGTTCCCCTTTATTTACGCTATTAATTGCCTCAAAAGAATCTTAAAATTTGTCAAGCACGTTTTCTCTTTTGTAAAACCATGTTAACTTGTTCTAATCATGCGTTGCTTGTCAAAGTGCATTGTTAAAACTTCCTTAATAATAGATTCCAGCAATTTCCCAGCAACTGATGTTAGGCTAGCTGTTTTCTCTTACCCTTCTCCCTTGAAAAATGGTATAATTTTTTGCCAACTTTTAATCGAGTGGACCAGTTCCTGAATCTAAGAAAATTTGGAAAAGAATATCTAGCACATCCACTTTTTCTGTGGCTATCCATTTTACAATTCTAGGGTGTGGTATGGGATCTGTCAGATTTTAGTCCCTTAAGTTTCTTTAATACTTTATCTCTTCTGACATTAATTTGCTCAGGAAGGAGAAGTGCTCTGAAAGCTAGTGTTTGAAACAAACCTGTTGGACTTTAACCTGGTGTTGTAAGACTTCTTACTATTTCAAAAGGGAACATGTGCAAATTCCAAGATTGTAAATCGATGGGAAATGACAGCGTAAGTGTACTTTTAAAATATAGTCGCCATAAAGTAAAAAACGGTCACTCAATTTTAGTAAAAGAAACTTTAAAGGATTATAGGAAACAATGGAGGGGAAGATCAAAGGGGAAAAACAGATTGAAGAAAATACTGAAAGACTGTGGGTAGGATTCTCCATCCCAGGATGCCCAGAACGTGTTCCCCGATGGGACGGGAATTGAGCAGCGAAGGATAGATTGGGATCAGCACCGGTCGCCTACCCAAACACGATGCGCTGACCCTCCACAACGGGAACATGGGGCGGGATTCTCCCGCAACTGGCCGGATGGCCTGATGTCGGCGCCAGACCGGAAGGTGCGGAATCCTCCGGCACTGAAGGGCCGGCGTGAGTTGGCAGATGCGCAGAACCACCTGCGTGGTGCCGGGCATGCGCAGACCAGCCGGCGTGTTCCTGCACATGTGCAGGGGGTTCTCCTCTGGGGTCGGCCATGGTGGAGCCCTACAGAGGCCGGTGAGGAAGGAAACAGTGCCACCATGGCAGATCGGTGGGCCCCGATCGCGGGCCAGGCCACCATGGGGGCTCCCCGCGGCTGGATCCCCCTGTGCCCCCCCAAGCACTCACCTCGTCGGCCTACAAGCCTGGTCTCGCGTGATGGACCATGTCTATTTCACGCCGGCGGGACTGGCCAGGAAACGATGGCCACTCGGCCCATCGGGGTCCGGAGAATTGCCGGCGGGGGGTCGGAGAATCCCGCCCGAGGTCCTTGCCACATGCCAGTAGAAGTATGCAAATAAATGCAAGTGGGTCTTAATGATCAATTTGCATCTATTTGGCAAGCCCAGCAGGCTTTGCTCCGGCCTTTTGTGATTCTCCAGTCCCCACGGGCAAGAATCATGAGGGCATGGATCACTTGTTGTCTCTACCAGGATAGCCCTGCCATGGTGGACTTTGCTGTGGGAGAGACCATCTGAGCCCATTTGAGGGCCACCCCTGCTCAGCATGCACTGCCTGCCCCCACCTGCCCTACCAGAACCCTCATAACCCCCTGGGAACCCTGTAATCCCTGGGATCATCCCCAATAATAGGAGTACCCCTCCAAAGGGACCCCTGTAATAGGGGTCACCCCAGGTACCCATGCAATAGGGGGACCCTCCAGGGACCCCAATAATAGGGGTACCCACCAAGGGACCCCTGCAATAGGGGGACCTCCAGGTATCCCTGTAAGAGAGAGACTCCCTCCCACAGGATCCCCTGTAATAGGGGCCTCCGTCTGGGACCCATGGAATAGGGACACCCCCCAGGGACCCCTGTAATATGGGGACCCCCTGCCAAAAGGGACCCCCTCACAGACCACCCTCCTCCACACAGACCCCATCCCCCAGATATTTGATCCCTATCTGGAAGCTAGAGAGCCGTCCAGACCGGGGCAGTGAGAAGAAATACAGCTGTAATACTTACCTTGCAGCCCCACCTGTCCATTCCTGAAACGAGAGAAGCTAGCACAAGGGGACATAGCTTTAAATTGAGGGGATATGGATATAGGACAGATGTCAGAGGTAGGTTCTTTAGTCAGAGAATAGTAAGGGTGTGGAATGCCCTGGCTGCACCAGTAGTGGACTCGCCAACATTAAGGGCATTTAAATGGTCATTGGATAAACATATGGATGATAAGGGAATAGTGTGGATGGGCTTTAGATTGATTTCACAGGTCGGCGCAACATCAAGGGCCAAAGGGCCTGTACTGTGCAGTAATGTTCTATTTTCTATGTTCTAGCTGTGACCTGCATCTGGTTCTCACAGATCCAATAGCTGCAAGCCATTCATAGCTTTCTAGTAGTGGTCTGTGAGTGGTAAGTGCAGTGAAATCAGATGCTTGTGTGATTGGAATGCACTTAGTTCTTAGAATGCACTTAACTCTCTTTGATGTGTACAATGTTTACAAATATTGGGGTTTCCCCACTGAGTCCACTTAACGGTGAAGAGGGATGAATGAATCAAAGCTGTTGATGGTTTTTAGAAGCTGACAATCACAGAGCACTACCAGAAATCTATGAATGGCTTGCAGTTAATGGAACTGTGAGAACCAGGTGCAGTCACAGCAGCTCCCCTTTCTGGAATGGACACATGGAGCTGCAAGGTAAGTGTTACAGTTGTAATTCTTTTCACTGCCCCTGTCTGAACTGTTCTCTAGCTTCAAGAGAGAGGTGTATTTTCTGGGGTGGTTCTATGTTGGAGGGTGTCTGTGGGAGGGCCTTTAGGCTGGGGGTGCTTTTGGGGGTTCCTATTACAGGGGTCTCTAGTGAGGGGCTCTCTATTACAAGGGTCTGAGAGGGGAGATCTCCCTGTTACAGGAATCCCTATGGGGGGTTGTGGGGAGGCTTTGGTAGAGGAGGCACAGGCAGACAGTGAATTGTTGGGGGAGTGGGGTGGCCCTCAGATGGACTCGGATGGTCTCTACCAGCATGGCCCTGGTGTGGTGGAACTTCCCAGTGGGCCAAGGGGATTGGACCACAAGTGATCCGCGCCCACATGATTCCCGGCCGTGGGGGATCATGAATCTCGGAAGGCCGGAGCACAGGTTGGGTCCGCTAAATGGATACAAATGGATCGTTGAGACCTATTTGCATTTATTTACATCCTCCCGCTGGCAGGCAGCATAGACCTCGTTCCTGCCGCTTGAAGGGGAGGAGGATGGTTAAAGCACTGCAATCGGGTTGACGCCTGGCGTCGATCTCGATTTTGTCCTGACGCTTGATTCTCCGTCCCATCGGGAACCCGATCTGGGCATCCTGGGACGAAGAATCACGCCCGATATATTTCAATAAGATCACCTCCCAGTCTTCTAAACCCTAATGGGTATAGCCCTAACCTAGCCAGCATTTCTTTATAAGACAAGCCCTTCAACCCAGGAATGAGACAAAACGGTGCCTGGAGTTTTCACATGCTGAAAATGTGGACACAATGCAACTAAATTTGGCAGCATGTATGTAACTATATAAATCTCAGACAGGAAGCAAACTTTGAAATGTAAATTTAAATTCCGACACAAAGTTGAATCTGCAGTCCGCAGCAAGAAGCTACATTTGTCATCTGAGGCTAGCTAAACGTAGAACAAAGATCTTTTCATGGCCCTGTGTATTTCTGTGTTCCTCGGGCTGATTGAAAAACTATTAAAAAATGTCACTTTATTCAATATTTTTAATGCCCTAACAAATGTATTGATCTGATTTCTGTAAAAGTTTCATTTGACCTCTGCAAAGTAATTCGTTTTCGTTTGTTCAAAACTTGGTGCTTGCTTTCAGCACGTTTAACGAGGTGTTATACATTGGCCAGGTTTTCTATGGGATAATCAATAGCTGAAAGTAATTGAATCTCAGGGTTCAGGTGCCAGAAACTGAAGGAGTGAAGCTCAGGAACATTTAACTCTCCCAGCCCTTTCATTCATTGTAAGGTTTAAAGGATAATGTTTTCATTTATTACTGAAGCTTGCGTAAGTTTTAGCAATTTTCCCAATTTTCTCTCTTCTGGAGTCCGAGGTTGTGATATAGTTTCATGGAACTTGCTCACTCCCTCATAGATATTCATCACATTTAAGCTTTGGTTGTCCGATCATGGCAACATTACATCAGATGTTATCCCATCAAACATCTGTATGATGTACTTTCCAACAATAGCCACCAGGAGAGGAAATCCTCCATTCTTCCATTACCCTGTCCAGTGGTTCTGAAGCCAAATGCAGCATTTCTTTCGATAAAGGATCACATCTCTATTCAACTCGCAAACCAGGCTGGACATTTGCTAACCTGAACCACTGGAGCACATGGATTTGCAACTGACAAATATTGTCGGCTCCCACTGGAAAGAGCAGCACTGGATATGCAGGTAGCTAGTATTAACTGGCTGAAACCAGATTAATGTGAGAGAATATTAGAAAATGCATGTTTGTCTGTGCTCTTCATCAACTGCAGATTACCACTCTCACTCACTGTCATTTCGGTGCGACTCTCAACTCTTAAGAATGGATTTTTACCACACATTAATATCATGGAGCATGTTGCCATGTGCACTGAGAGTTGCTATCAGGGCAGAACAGATGTGAAATACATTAAAGGTAGTCCATGAACTTTGTTGTATATAACTGAAGGAAGATATGTGTCCGTACCTGAGGGTGTAGACTGCATCTTCTGAAGTTTCCAGCAATTCTGCTTAATCACTACTAGGTGACTATTTTTGGATGTTTAATGCTATCTGCTTTAAAATGTTAAAATGAAAATTCGGACTATGTGGCTGGCACATTCTTCAATCTGTGAAGGTGAAGTGAATTTGCAATACTTTGACAATATGTAAACAGCTTTTTCACACTGATGTAAAATGCAGCTATTATTCAAAACTCCAAATTCTGTTGTAACTTCATATATTTTTACTTTATTTTATTCTATGTGATGTAATAATAATAACATTTATTGCAACAAGTAAGCTTACGGTAACACTGCAATGAAGTGACTGTGAAAAGACCCTAGTCGCCACATTCCGGCGCCTGTTTGGGTACACCAAGGGAGAATTCAGAATGTCCAAATTACATAACAGCATGGGCGAAATTCTCCGTTATCGGCGCAAAGTCCGCCGATCGGCGCAAATCCGACTTCCGTCACGTCGGAAAAATGGGTCAAAGTCTCCGGCCCGAAATGGGCTAGCAGCGACGTAACGGGATCCGCGCTTGCGCACGTGGTTGACGCCGTGCAGCGTCATACGCGCCGCACGGCGTGACGGCTCATAAGGCCGCGCTGCTCCCCCCCACCCGACTGGGACACCCGACCGGAACACCCGACTGGATGGCTGGCCGCCGCTCAGCCCCGAGGTTCGAGTCACGGGATGTGGAGGCGCTCCTGGACGCAGTGGAGCAGAGGAGGGACGCCCTGTATCCGGGCACGGCCGCAGAGTTGCCCCACGCCACAGCCGGCGTCTGTGGAGAGAAGTGGCAGAGGCCGTCACCGCTGCGGCCCTGACACCACGGACAGGCACCCAGTGCCACAAGAAGGTGAACAACCTCGTCAGAGCAGGCAGGGTGAGCCTACCCCATATCCCCCCTCCCCCATAACCCCCCTCCCCCATATCCCCCTCCCCATATCCCCCTCCCCCATATCCCCCCTCCCCCATATCCCCCCTCCCCCATATCCCCCATATCCCCCATCCCCCATATCCCCCCTCCCCCATATCCCCCCTCCCCATATCCCAACTCCCCAATAACCCCCCCTCCCCCATATCCACCCCTCACCCATATCCCCCCTCCCCCATATCCCCATATCCCCCTCCCCCATATCCACCATATCCCCCCTCCCCATATCCCCCCTCCCCATTCCCCCCTCCCCCATATCCCCCCTCCCCCATATCCCCCCATCCCCCATATCCCCCCTCCCCCATATCCCCCCTCCCCATATCCCCCATATTCCCCCTCCCCCATATCCCCCCCTCCCCCATTTCCCCCCTCCCCATATCCTCCTTTTCCCCCCCTCCCCCATATCCCCCCCTCCCCCATATCCCCCTCCCCATATCCCCCCTCCCCACTCCCCCAAAGCCCCCTCCCCCATATCCCCCCTCCCCCATATCCCCCCTCCCCATATCCCCCGTCCCCCATATCCCCCATATCCCCAAGTGAATCCAGCCCTAACCTTAACTTCTGCAATGCACGCGCAACCGATGGCGTGCATTCATATACCTGCCTAACAGTGTTGCCTTTTACCCCCTGCCACCACCCCCACCCACCCCCCACAGGAGAAGCGCGCACACAACAATAGGGAGCATGTGAGGACTGGAGGAGGCCCCGCTGATGAGAGGCCACTGACCGAACACGAGGAAAGGGCCCTGGAACTGGCTGGCGGACCTGACGACCGGGAGGTTGCTGATGCAGAGGTCGGGGGCATACTAGCAAGTGAGCCACCGACAGCCCGTCCCCATATCCCCCCTCCCCTATATCCCCCTCCCCCATATCACCTGATCACTGCCTGCGTGTCTAACCATGCATTCTTCATTGTGTATCGCAGGACCAAACGTCCAGGCACCCATCCCCGCAGATGCAGACCGCCCGCAGGATGCCCCTCAGAGGCCATGGGAGACGGAGAGACCCGGACCCTCCAGCATGCGACGCCCGCAGGATGCCCCTCGGAGGCCACGGGAGACAGAGAGACCCGGACCCTCCAGCATGCGGCGCCCGCAGGATGCCCCTCGCACACCACGGGAGACGGAGAGACCCGGACCCTCCAGCATGCGACGCCCGCAGGATGCCCCTCGAAGGCCACGGGAGGCAGAGAGACCCGGACCCTCCAGCATGCGGCGCCCGCAGGATGCCCCTCGCACACCACGGGAGACGGAGAGACCTGGAGCAACAGGGAGACGACACCCCCGTCACGTGCGGGAGCGACCACCCAGCGACGAGGGGGGCAGCCACAGGACCCCCGTCACATCCGAGCCAGGACACCACTACCCAGGACACCACTACCCAGGACACCACTACCCAGGACACCACTACCCAAGACACCACTACCCAGGACACCACTACCCAGGACACCACTACCCGGGACAGCACTGCCCAGGACACCCCTACACGGGACAGCACTACCCAGGAAGACGAAATACCGGACAGTGACTCAGAGTGGATGGGTGGAGACGAACCCCCACCCCAAAGTGCCATGGACTCAGAGTGGGACGAAGGGCACGACACAACGCCACTGCTGTCACCAACACCCTCCACCATCGCAGAAACACTCACCTCGGTTGGGCACTTTAGTGATGAGGCGTCTGGTACACTCACTGGTGCGCACAACACAGCCGTCCCGGTACAGCAGGTGGAGGTAGGAGCAGCAGAGGGGCCGGGCGGTCGGAGGGCAGCCCAGCCCAAGCGAACATCTGCCGCCCAGATGGATCCCGGGTTCCTGGAGTTTCCACACCCACACATGGATCCAATGCAACCACCGACCCGGAGACGAGCGAAGAGGGTGACGGGCGGCTTGCGGCGGCTGCAGTCGCAGGTGGAGGAGCCCACCCGCGTCCAGGAGCTGGAAGTGGTGCCGGTCATGCGTGCCACCCAGGCCGACACCGCATGGGTGGCGTCCGCGGTGGAGGCAATGGGTGCGACGGTGTCAGACATGGGGAACGGTTTGCGAGGGCTGGGGCTTTCCGTGCAGGCGGCGTCTGTGGCCCAGGACATGGCTGCCCTCTCACAGGAGGCCATGAGCCAGTGCCAGCGCCAGATGGCAGAGGCGCTCAACACCATAGCCCAGTCTCAGCAGGCCATGGCCCAGTCTCTGCAGGCCATGGCCCAGTCTCTGCAGGCCATCGCTGAGGGCATCGGCGCCAGTGGCCATGTGCGAGCCGGCGTCGCACTGTCACAGACAGGGTTTGTCAACCCCCTGGGCTCCATGGCTGCAAACCTGCAGACCCCTGTCGATACCAGCACGGGCCTCCAGGACTGGCAGCGCCAGATGTCGGGGGGGCGTCGGATGGCCAGTCCGTTCGCATCCCCCACCCATGTAGAGGCCTGGGGGCCATCGGGCACCCCGAGGGAGGAGGAGGTGGTGTGGTCCGTCCCGGCTCCCCCTGTAGGGGAGGTCCCGGAACACCGCGACACCTCGGACTCCCCCACTTCCGTCCCAGGTGCATCGGGTGGGCAACGGGCAGGACAGGCTGGCAGCTCACCATCCAGTCGCCCGGGCCGCAGCCTGGCCCATCTAGGCCAGGACGCCCCAGGAAACGGCCGCTAAAGGGATCCAGTGTCAGAGGGCAGGAATCACAGGAGTCCACCTCCAGTTCTGCTGTACCGTCTGGGGAACCACGTAGACGTAGTCAAAGGGCCCGTAAGGCCAAACAATTAGACACTGAGTAAGTTGGCACGGGTGCAGGGCACAGATGAGTTTTTGGGGCTAGGGCACGTGCATGAACTCGTTTGGTTATTAAAGTCAATGTTACACCTACAGAAGCTGCCTTTGTGCTCTGTCCAAAGCGTGCGGGGGTGTCATGTACGTTGAGCGCAAGTGTGTGTGTGAGGGGTGGTCTTACCTCAGCCCCAGTCTGCCCCGTTCCCCCTAGGCCGCCATCAACATCCCCCCGGGCAGAGGACGGGACCGTGCGCTGCAGTGTCACAGCCGCATGCAGGGATGGTCCGGGTGGATGGTGGTACTGTGGCCATGGGTCAGACATAGTCCAACGATGTGGAGCCAGGAGCTCACTGCAGGGCGGGTTGTCATCATCCTCCATGGCCTGCAATAGACATGCGTCCACCCGCAACTGTGTGAGCCCGACCAGTTGTGCCGCAGGTGGATCGGCAATGGGGAGGGTGGTGTGCATGCGGGTGGGGTGGGTGGGGTTGGGGAGGGGGGTGAGGGTGCTGGGTGGGTGGATGGGTGGGGGGTGTGGGTGGTCGGCTGTTGCCATGGTGTGCGGTCTGTGGCCATACTACCCGATTCCCACGCCCATCTAGTCAGTGAAGCGGGCGGCTATCAGTCTGTCCCATGCCCGCTGGGCCAGCCGGTAATGGTGGACAGCCACCCGCCTGTGTCTACCCCGTCCGCCCTGACCATTACCCCCATCCCCCTCATCTGGGGAGGACTGCGCCTCTTCTTGCTGCTCCTCCACTCCGCCCTCCTCTGCCTGCGGCACATCGCCCCTCTGCTGGGCTATGTTGTGCAGGACGCAGCACACCACAATGATGCGGCCGACCCTATCTGGCCGATACTGGAGGGCGCCCCCAGAGAGGTCCAGGCACCTGAAACGCATCTTCAGCACGCCAAAGCACCTCTCTATCACTCCCCTTGTCGCTACATGGGCATCATTGTAGCGGTTCTCCGCCTCATTGCGTGGCCTACGTATAGGCGTCATCAGCCACGATCGCAATGGGTAGCCCCTGTCGCCCAGCAACCAGCCCCTCAGCCGGGGATGGCGTCCCTCGTACATGCTGGGGATGGATGACCGCGACAACACATATGAGTCGTGCACACTGTCTGGGTAACGGGCGCAGACTTGCAGGATCATCATGCGGTGGTCGCAGACCACGTGTACGTTCATCGAATAGGTCCCCTTCCTATTGGCGAACACGGTCCTGTTATCTGCAGGTGGCCGGACGGCGACGTGCATCCCATCAATCGCGCCCTGGACCATGGGGAACCCGGCCACGGCAGAGAAGCCCATGGCCCGGGCATCTTGGCTGGCCCGGTCCGCAGGGAAGCGGATGTAGCGGTGCGCCATGGCATATAGGGCATCTGTCACTGCCCGGATGCACCGATGCACCGATGTCTGCGATATGCCGGACAGGTCCCAACTCGGTGCCTGGAATGACCCCGTTGCATAAAAGTTCAGGGCCACCGTAACCTTGACGGACACGGGGAGAGGGTGTCCCCCGCCAGTGCCACGTGGTGACAGGTGTGCCAGCAGTTGGCAGATGTGTGCCACGGTTTCCCGCCTCATCCGGAGTCTCCTCCTGCATTCCCGGTCCGTGAGGTCCTGGTATGACTGCCGGGGCCGGTACACACGGGGCGCCTTCGGGTGCCTCCGTTGCCATGGGGCCGCGACGTCCTCCCCCCCCCCTCCTCATCCTGTCGGTCAGGTGTCCCTCCAGCCTGGGCGGCTGCCACCTGTCCCTCTGCGGCAGCCTGCGCCGCCTCTCTGGCACGCTCCTCCTCCTACTCCTCCTCCTCCTCCTCATCCAGGGCAACATAGACATTAGCGGCTGCCGCCACGGCGGCCAACATCGCTGGATGATCGGAAAACATGACGGCCTGGTGGGGGGGAGGGGAACGACGACATGTCACCATTGCCCATATCCCCTCCTCTCCCCAGCCAGGTGGCATGGACCGCATGGGTCCGACTGTTGGAGGCTGGCACCTGGCCAGGTGGACCAACTCACTTGCCCTCACATCCCCCTCCCCGGCACGGACCCCAACCTCCTCCCCGGCACGGGCCCATGATCCCCCTCCCAAGCACGGACCCCCCCATCCCCCTCCCCGGCACGGACCTCCCATCCCCCTCCCCGGCACGGACCCCCCCATCACCCTCCCCGCCACGGACCCCAACCTCCTCCCCGGCACGGACCCCAACCTCCTCCCCGGCACGGGCCCCCATCCCCCTCCACGGCCCGGACCCCCCATCCCCCTCCCCAGCCCGGACCCCCCATCCCCCTCCCCAGCCCGGAACCCCCATACCCCTCCCTGGCCCGGACCCCCCATCCCCCTCCCCGGCACGGACCCCCCCCAACCTCCTCCCCGGCACGGACCCCCCATCCCCCTCCCCGGCACGGACCCCCCCAACCTCCTCCCTGGCACGGACCCCCCCCCCATCCCCCTCCCCAGCCCGGACCCCCCATCCCCCTCCCAGCCCGGACCCCCCATCCCCCTCCCCAGCCCGGACCCCCCATCCCCCTCCCCGGCACGGACCCCCCCCAACCTCCTCCCCGGCACGGACCCCCCATCCCCCTCCCCGGCACGGACCCCCCCAACCTCCTCCCTGGCACGGACCCCCCCCATCCCCCTCCCCAGCCCGGACCCCCCATCCCCCTCCCCAGCCCGGACCCCCCATCCCCCTCCCCGGCACGGACCCCCCCAACCTCCTCCCTGGCACGGACCCCCCCAACCTCCTCCCTGGCACGGACCCCCCCATCCCCCTCCCTGGCACGGACCCCAACCTCCTCCCCGGCACGGACCCCAACCTCATCCCCGGCACGGACCCCCCATCCTCCTCCCCGGCACGGACCCCCCATTCACCTCCCCGGCACGGGCCCCCCTCCCGGCACTCCCCCGGAGCCCAGCCCACTCTAACCACCCCCCCCCCCCCTGCCGCACACACACACACACAACCCGAGACACACCTCTCCCCACACATTCAGACTGCGGCCACGCCATCGCCTGCCCAGCGGCCAACCCCCCAGGCCGTCACTCACCTCCACACTGGTCGGCGTGAACATGGAGCACAGGTTCACGCCGATGAAAAGGAGGTTTGATTTCCGTCGACGTGAGCGGTCATCACGTCGACGGGACTTCGGCCCATCCGGTAGGGAGAATATCGGCAGGCCGAAAATCGGCTGCCTTGCGCAGACCCGTGCCATTCTCCGACGTCAGCGGCGCCATTAACACCCCGCCGACTTTTCTCCCTTCGGAGACTTCGGCAACCGGCGGGGGCGGGATTCACGGCGGCCAACGGCCATTCTCCGAACCGCTGGGGGGTCGGAGAATGACGCCCCATGTCTTTCGGGACTTGTGGGAGGAAACCGGAGCACGCGGAGGAAACCCACGCAGACACGGGAGAATGTGCAGACTCCACACAGACAGTGACCCAAGTTGGGAATTGAACCTGGGACCCTGGAACTGTGAAGCAACAGTGCAGCCCACTGTGCTACCGTGCCACCCTCAGTAGATATCACCTTTAAGATAGTTTGGCTTCTAGTCTTTGGATTCTCAAGTTATGCTTCTGAGGTGTTGGGGAAACGCAAACACTTAAAAGACCAGCGGAAACAACACAAGCAAATTAACACGTCATTATAATTAGTTATCCTTTTATTACCAACGCTTGTCGAAGAGTAAGTGCTAATGAGTTCCCCTGATGGCGCAGTGTGCTTATCCAAATGGATGAAACAATATGAGAGGCAAGTTTAATCGCCAGTTAGTTGATTCCAGTTGAGCACTCAGCTGAGAGAGCACATCTGGGAAAATTCGGCCAATGCTCCTGCCCTTCCTTCTTATCCACTGATGCCTTCAGAAAGTATGCACGAGCAGTTGGGTGTTGGCAAGGACAGATTTGGTCCTTGTTGTGTTGTTCCAATACTCATTGAGGTTAATTCCTGGAATGATAGAATTGAAATGAGGCGAAGTTATGTTAAACTTATATAAAACGTTCATTCGACCATAACTGGAGTTATTTGAACAATTCTAACCTCCGTAAAACGGACATTGAGGCACTGGCGATGGTGCAATAAAGGTTTACTCGGATGATAACAGAATTGTGAAGTTATACTGGTTAACATAGAAACATGGAAAAAAGGAGCAGGAAGAGGCCATCCAGCCTTTCGAGCCTGCTCTACCATTCATAATGATCATGGCTGATCTTCCAATTCAATCGCTTAATCCCCCCCCCCCCCCCACCCCCCCACCCCCCCCAATATCCTTTCATCCCCTTCGTCCCAAGTGCTCTATCTAACTGCATCTTGAAAAGAAAGATTGAAAATGAAAAGGCTGGGGTTCTTTTCTCGAGAAAAGGGAAGTCTGCGGGGTGACCTGATGGACATCTTTAAAATTATGACAGGGTTTGATTGGTTAGACATGGATATTTGTCGGGAGGCCAGGAGCTCAGAGCAAACTAATATATCTAATAAATAATTCAGGGAAACGTTGTTACTCAGTGAGTGTTTAAGGTGGAACTCGCTACAACAAGGATTGGCTGAGATGAATAGCATAGATGTGTTAAAGGGGAAGCTAGATAAGCAAATTGGGGAATGAAAACAGAAAAATATTTCAATGGGGTTCAGTGAGGAAGTTCAGTAGAAGGCTCATGCAAGGCTCAGACTGCAATATAGACCTGTTGGGGAGAATGAGCTGTTTCTGTGCTGTAAATACTATGTGATGATGTAATATTCATGGACAAGTCTTGGGCAAGACTAATGGCTATTTTTCTGAGGAACGAAAGGGTGTCTAGTACCTGTGGTACTATTTCTCAGCAAGAAAGTGGCACCTCCAGCCAAGAAGAGGAAAGAATTATCAAGATGATGAGACAGTTCCTGATAGGTTTCAATTTTGAACTTAACAATGTGACCACACGCAGCACAACGCTCGAGAAAAATATATTTAAATTGCTGGTATTCATTTTAAAGCAGGACTAAATATATAGTTCCAGTGTTATGTCACTCCACTGACCTCAGTTCCTTACTCAATTTTGCAAATGTTCTGAGTCCACTTTCGAAAGTAAAAGTAAAAGGGATTGTGCGATTAATGAGCTATCCTCATCAGATTTTAGAATACCACAAGGGAATCTCGGTTTTATACATTGGGCAATGAATTTTAGACTAGAGGTGCAAAAGGTGGGTGGGCTCCACGGACCACGTGACCGGTTCGGTGTCAATTGCACAGGAGTATGCAAACCCCTGTCAATAGTGAGTTTGAGTGGGACCCTGGGAGCAGGACCCTGGGCAGTGTGGACCTCGGAGCCAAAGTGATTAGACTTGTTAAGTTGAGTTTATAGAATCATAGAATCATAGAATTTACAGTGCAGAAGGAGGCCATTTGGCCCATCGAATCTGCACCGGCCCTTGGAAAGAGCACCCTACCCAAGCCCACGCCTCCACCCTATTCCTGTAACCCAGTAACCCCACCCCACCTTTTTGGACATTATGGGCAATTTACCATGGCCAATCCACCTAACCTGCATATCTTTGGACTGTGGGAGGAAACCGGAGTAACCAGAGGAAACCCACGCAGACACGGAGAGAACGTGCAGACTCAAGCTGGGAATCAAACCTGTGCTAACCACTGTGCTACCTGACTGTCCTTCTGTGCTTTTTACTTATCCGCCTTTGCCTTTCTTCAATAAACCCCCTTGTTAACTACTGCAAGCCTCCAGTGTTTGTCTCGAGCTACCTCATTGGCGACGAGGTTAAAAAGTTTGATCGCAGCTGACAGTACATCGCGAATTGCGGAGGAAAGGAAGGAGACATTGAGAAAGGAGGTTGGGTGTATGTCTCGAGCCACTGCAAGAATATTAATTTGGCTCAGTTGAAATGTAACATGCAATTTTGGCCACCTCATTCGAGGAAGAACATGAAAGCTTTGAAAATGGGACATCGAACACGTGTAAGTAGAGTATCAGCAATAAGGTTATTTATGCTGAAGAAGAAAGATTTGAAGATTGGGCCTAATTCCATTGGAACAGAGAATGCTAAGGGGATTTTAATAACGGTTTTCAAAGTTATAAAAGGTAGTGATCGAGCAAATAGTAAAAGATTGTTCCTTTTTTCTTGTTGATTCAGGTGACCAGGGGGAGTAATCACATGAGGAGAATGAAGGGGATAATTTAGAAGACATTTTCATAAAGAATATTATTAGAATAGAGAACATTTTAACCCAAGTAACAATTGAGGCAGAGCTGCTTTGCATGGCTCGGCAAAAAGCCAGGTGGCCAGAATAAATAAGAGCGAATTATTATTGCAAAAAGTAAAGACTTAGGCCCTTCACAGCCTCAGGGCACCCCTAGAGTGCTTTGCAGCCAATGAGCACTTTTGAGGTGCCGTCACTGTTATACTGTATGAAAGGCAACAACCAAATTGCAGGCAGAAAGCTGCCACAAATGGCAATGTGATAATAACCAGATATCACGGGCGGGATTCTCCGATCGCCGATGGCGAAATCACGTTTGGCGATCAGCGGGAGAATCCTCTTTTGCGGTAAAATCGGGGGCGACACCATTTTTGCGATGCACTCAGGACGTCACCTGAGGCCTTCTCCCAATGGTCTGCCCTCAATGGGCTGAGCTCCCGACGGCGCAGAGCATTTATGCTATTTTTTTTCATCGACCCCCACATGGCAGCTTAGTCCAGCGCTGCCACAGTCAGGGAGGGCCGTGCCGCTGGTCAGGAGGGGGCTTCGGCGAGGGCTGGGGGACTGGTGGGGGGGAGGTCCGAGGGTGGCAAGGGGGATTACTGGGGGTCACTATTTGGCAGGCCGGGTCCGCGCGTGGCCCGCCGCCATGTGCATGCGCGGCTACCGACCTGGCCATTCTCCAGCCCTTTTTGGTATGGGAGCCACGAGCTTTACCCGGCGTGGCTGCTAGCCCCACCAACGGTCCCAAAATTGGTGTAGCTGTTGCGCCATTTTTTTCTCGCCTAAAATGCCATTGTTCCCACACACTGTGGGCGCGATTCTCCCCCCCCACGCCGAAGTGGCCGCGCCGTCGTGAACGCCGTCGAGGTTCACGACGGTGCGGAATGGCCCCGGTCCCGACCGATTCAGGCCCTGACAATGGGCCAGTATCGGGGCCGCGTCATCTACCCGCGCCAGGCCTTGTCGCTCGCGTAAAAGCGGCGCCGAATAGATGACGCACCGGCGCCGCATAACGGACATCATCTGCGCATGCGTGTGTTGGCCGGCGCCAACCCATGCATGCGTGGTTGCCGTCCTGTCCAAATCCGCCCCGCAAGAAGATGGGGGACGGATCTTGCGGGGCCGCGGAAGGAAGGAGGTCCTCCTTCAGAGAGGATGGCCCGACGATCGGTGGGCACCGATCGCGGGCCACCCCACATTCAAGGTGAAGCCCGGTGCAGGATCCCCCCTCGCCCCCCCACAGGCCGCCCCCCCCAGTGTTCACGCACCGCCCACGACTGTAACGACCAGTTGTGGACGGCGCCGGGGGGAACCCGCCGTTTTGGCCTGGCCGCTCGGCCCATCCGGGCCTCAGAATCGCGGGGGTGCTGGAGAATCGCCATTTTGGGTATCTCCAGCGATTCTCCGGCCTGCGGCCCGCGAAACTCGACCGGCCCGTTCCCACTGCTTGGGAGAATCGCAGGAGGGCGTCGGACCGTCGCCCCCCGAATATTTCGGCGCCTCAGGCGATTCTCCCAACCGGCGTGGGAGTGGAGAATCACGCCCTCTTAGTCTGGAAATCGGAGAATCCAACCCCCCACCCCCGTTTCCCATTTGTGATGGCGTCGCAGGGATAAATATTGACCAGGACATTTGAGAAAACTCCGCCCTCCCCCTCCCACAATGAGATCTTTTACATCCACCTGAGGGGCCAAATGGATCCCTGGTTTACCAGTTTGTCTGGAAGGTGCCACCTTCAATAGTGAAACACGTCCTCAGTACGTCCCTGTTTTAAAGATGGCGCGCAGGCTTCCAATGCTGCTGGCCCAATCACAGGAAGGCCAGCCTCAAACTGAAGACACATTCGGATGTGAAAATCTAAATAATTATTTTTGAAGGACAGTGGCAGAGTGGTTAGCACTGCTGCCTCAACGTGCCAGGGACCCAGATTCGATTCCGACCTTGGGTGACTGTCTGTGTGGAGTTTGCACTTTCTTCCTGTGTCTGTGAGAAATTGCTGGAGTCTATAATCAGGGATGGGGTCACTAAACATCTCAAGGAATTTTGGTCGATCAGGGAGAGCCTGCATAGATTTGTGAAGGGAAGGTCATGCCTGACTAATCATACTGAATTTTTCAAAGAGGTGACTAAGGTAGTGGACAGGGGATTGTCTATGGGATATTAGGGGATGGTTTAGCCCACTGGGCTAAATCGCTGGCTTTTAAAGCAGACCAAGGCAGGCCAGCAGCACGGTTCAATTCCCGTACCAGCTTCCCCGAACAGGTGCTGGAATGTGGCGACTCGGGGCTTTTCACAGTAACTTAATTGAAGCCTACTCGTGACAATAAGTGATTTTCATTTCATTTTCTTTGCGTGCTCCGGTTCCCTCCCACACTCCAAAGATGTGCATGTCAGGTGGATTGGCCATGTGAAATTGCCCCTCAGTGACCAGGGAAGTGCAGGTTAGGATAAGGGAATACGGCGGAATGGAAGGAGGAGTAGACATCGGTAGGGTGCTCTTTCGGAGGGTCAGGGCAGATCGATTGGCCGAATGGCCTCTTTCTGCCCCGTTAGATTCCATGATAAGCAGTCAGGCTCCTAGGAGTGGAGAGGAACTTCCTTTAGTATTGTTCGTTGGTCCTTGAATATGCATGGTCTTTGCTACCGGTGGTTCCGTCTTTGTGGTTTGAAGCCTCCAGCTCTTAAAAAAGTTCCCCGGACACAAAAATATGGCCGGGAGCGATCCCGATGAGGCTCCATGGTATTCTCTCAACTTTCCCGCCTCCAAGTCTGCTACCCTGGAGATAGGAAATTCTGTCCATATCTGCATAAGTGAGGGTTCAGTAAATCTTAAAGGTAAACTGCTTATAACCAGGTCTGACGGCACTATTTCTCTTAAACAAGAGCACTGATTTGACAAAATATATAGGTTTTTTAGAAATTGTTTTTTTACATTGTAATTGTCAGGTTCCTACGTTTAAGTTGCACCTGCTGGGGAATCTCTGTGCCTCTGCTGCTGAATTCCAAGGAACCTTCATATGTCAAGGGGATTTTGAAAAGCATTCTTCAGGTTTTTAGGTGGACAGATCACCAACAATCTGTCCTGGTCCCCCCATGCTGACACTATAGTTAAGAAAGCCCACCAACGACTCTACTTTCTCATAAGACTAAGGACATTTGGCATGTCAGCTATGACCCTCACCAACTTCTACAGATGCACCATAGAAAGCATTCTTTCTGGTTGTATCACAGCTTGGCATAGAGCCTGCTCTGTCCAAGACCGCAGGAAACTACAAAAGGTCGTTAATGTAGCCCAGTCCATCACGTAATTCAGCCTCCCATCCATTGACTCTATGTATAATCCCGCTGCCTCAGAAAGGCAGCCAGCATAATTAAGGACCCCACGTACCCCGGACATACTCTCTTCCACCTTCTTCCGTCAGGAAAAAGATACCAAAGTTTGAGGTCACATACCAACCGACTCAAGAACAGCTTCTTCCCTGCTGCCATCAGACTTTTGGATGGTGTGGTGATACACCACTGTACCTCCCTACCATTGTACATAGTATATAATAGTTGTGCGTAACGTGGCCCTGTAATACTGTGTATTGTACTGTAACTCTGCAGAGGTTCGGTCACTGGTAGGTAACCCGACCTGGCCACGGAGAGCTCCGCCTTAGCCACTCCCCCGGGAGTCAGTATAAGAACCTCTTCTGGGACAGTCCCCATTCTGTCTGGGGTCAGCTGTGTCGGGTAAGCCTCCCATGTAGTATATTAAAGCCTGAGTTAAAGTCTCACATGTCTTTGTGGTTCTTGACGCTTAGCGCATCAATTTAATATACTACATGGGAGGCTTACCCGACACAGACGACCACAGACAGCCGCTGTCATCCCGCAGTTTCGCCTCGAGCCAGCCGAAGCGGTGGGGGAAGTCATGCCGCCTCGCGACCCAGCACCACCGACCGCACGGATACCGCTGGACACTACCTCAGCGCCACAGCTCCGACGTTCAAAGAGATCGACCAAACCCATCGTTCGTCTCGACCTTTGACGACACAGAACCTCCTGATGGACTCTGTTCACTGCTCCAAATTTTCACCCCGGACTTCTTTCTAAACAAGGGGTGAATGTGGTGATACACCACTGTACCTCCCTACCATTGTACATAGTATATAATAGTTGTGCGTAACGTGGCCCTGTAATACTGTGTATTGTACTGTAACTCTGCAGAGGTTCGGTCACTGGTAGGTAACCCGACTTGGCCACGGAGAGCTCCGCCTTAGCCACTCCCCCGGGAGTCAGTATAAGAACCTCTTCTGGGACAGGCCCCATTCTGTCTGGGGTCGTCTGTGTCGGGTAAGCCTCCCATGTAGTATATTAAAGCCTGAGTTAAAGTCTCACATGTCTTTGTGGTTCTTGATGCTTAGCGCATTAGATGGACCTACCTCGTATTAAGTTGATCTTTTCTCTATACCTTGCTATAACAGTAACATTATATTCTGCAGTCTCACCTTCCTTCCCTATGTACAGTATGCATTGTTTGTACAGCATGCAAGAAACAATACTTTTCACTGTATGCTAATACAAGTGACAATAATAAATCAAATCAAATCAAATCTGTGCAAGTCAGAGAGAAAAAGAAGGGAAGGCCTGAATGAATGTAGAAAGTGTTCAATTGCCTAAAGTTAATTCCTTAATATTTATTTAAAATTAGGTAGAAAAACAGGATAGCGAAACCCAACCAAGATCTGACACCCACAGGAACATCTTTACATTGAGAATTATAAACATCTGGAGAGATCAAGTAAGACAGACACATTGGGCGTGATCTTCCCAAAAGGGAGCACGTTTAGCCTCGTGTTTCCCAGCACTCAGGTGTCGAGAAACACACCACTATTCAACGCGACTCGTTACTTTACAATGGGGAGCTCTGCTTGACGGAACTCCCCCTTGTAGCGAGAGATCAGGACACCATTTTTAAATAGTGTCCTGATCTCCGAGGCTCCCATAAGAATTCCACGACCCCCCCATCCCCCCTCCCCCCCCGCCGCCCAAATGACAAATGGAAGTGTCCGCACCTTCCCCAACACCCAGGCCGGGCAACCCCGGCCCGATCGCGTGCGTGCAGACAAATGCCAGCTTGGCACTTCCAAGTGCCCAGGTGGCACTGCAACTGGCATGGACACTGCCAAAGTGCCCATGTGACACTGCCAGCTGGTGTGGCAGTGCCAGGGCCCCAGGCTGGCACTGTCAGGGTGCCAGGCTGGCATTGCCAGGGTACCCAGGTGGCACCAGCAGTGCCAGGGCACCACCTGCGCAAAGGGCATGCAACTGGGGGCCTATGCTCAGCTTAAAGACCCCCACAAGTGCTGTTCCGTCTGGTCCCCATTTGTAGGGAGCAGTACCAAATGACAAACGCCCGAGGGCTCTTTGGCAAAGGGATTGAATCCTAAAGCCTTAGGTACCTCAGGAATCTGCACATTAGAGTAAGGCTTACTGCCTCGCTCTAAATACAGATTTGCTAAAAAGTAATCCCGACCATTGTGGGCGGGAATCACCTCGCACCATCTCACGAGATTGCGTTGAATCTCACGAGGCGTTGCGAACTGGGACGATCCCGGGAGCAGGGACTCCCGGCTTTCAATGGCCATGCTGCGCCGTGGCGGGCTGCTTTTCCGGTGCAGCGTGGCCGCAGGATCACGCCCATAGGCATTAGGAAGACATAGAACACAAGAAGGTATAACTTGAGAGAGGTGGAGTACGAAAAGGGATGAGATTCATATTTTGGGTTAACCAAAAGGGCTTTAATTCCGCCTGAAGGCACATCTTTTGTTTTCACAGCAATAAGACAGGTTCTGAATTTTCAATCGGTAAATACTGATCTCTTGCTGGGTTTAATATTCTTTGCTTATGTTCATCAAACAGAGCAGTCAGTTTTCACAATAAGCCTCATCGATTGCTCAGCTAAAGGCCTTCGCAAACACAGAGAGATTTGAGATATATATTACACCTGTTGTTGAGGGTATATAAAGTGCTGCTGTTTGCCAGTAAATCTGTCTGACCCTGACGAATTACATTGCTGAGGCCCTTGGTACAGACCAGACCCGCATCGCAAAGGGAGGAAGGAATTACTTTTACTGGAAAGTATCTTGCCAGCCAATAGTGTTTTACTTCTGAGTCTGCTGACTGCATTGTTTTTTTTTAAAAAGGTGCCTTGATGTGGAGTAACATGAATTCATAATTTTAATGCTTCCCAAATGCGCTGAGGTGTCAGATGTAATCCACTTCCAGACACAATAGAAAATAAACGTTCTCTTAAGCAGAAATCATAACGCAATCATTTTAACAGGTAGAGTTATTTACCTTGCACTTGAGGATGTTAAAGCATGTATCATCCATTCCGAAGGGTTCTCTGGACGTGAATCTGTTTGCAGCATCTCACTATTATTGCTGTCACATTACCAGCTAATCACTGTGGTAACCTTCTCACTGTTTTGCGATCCATGCAGCACTGGAACCTTTGTGCTCAGACTAGGTTTGTGCGAGTTTACACATCAATTTTCATAAGATGCACTCTGAAAGTGAGTCTAATCTGTTCCCTCATGAGGAGCCCACAATCATCCATAACATATTTTCCACAGGCTATGCTTCTCTTCTGAGTGCTGCGATTTCCTAGGACTTTAACCACATTTAATCAGTTGCTTGGGGCAGGGGGAAGGAACGTGCAAAAACAATACAGAATTACTTGCCCTCTGATCTTTCCAGCCTCCCTTAGGAGACAAACAAGTTCCCTGCTGGTGCTGGTGAATCTGGAAGCACATCAATTATAGAACCAGGGTCCCACCACAGCACAGACTGCATGTCACAGAAATGTGCAGCTATTTGTGTACTGTTACTGGGAGTGCTTCAATACTATTAGTGTACATTGACAAAAATGTATATTTAAAAAAAAAGATATTTCTTGATTCTCCTCCTTATTCACATTTTCTCCCAAATTTACAACCCACCAACTATAAACAATAATCAGTAACAAATATGTCAATCCCCATATCAATAACAACGGCGGGGATTCTCCGCCCCGCCACATTTCTGCCCAGACCGGCCGGCGGGGTTCTCCGTTTCGCCAGCCGGTCAATGGGGTTTCCCATTGTGGGGCAGCCCCACAATGGGAAACTCCCAGGCACCGGGATAACAGAGAATCCCGCCGGCGGAGAATCCCGCCCGACGATCCCATCCTCCCACCAAACCCCAAACATTCGCCCGCATGTTCACATAAACAGATGACAAAAAAGAAGCAGGAGTCACCCATAGCCACAATTAACACACACAACCCCCCTCCCCCAACCCTCCCACCCACCCACCCCCTCAACTCATGTTCGATGTTATCCAGTTCTTGAAAGTGCATAATGAATAATGCCCATGAATTGTAGAACCCCTCTATCCTTCCCCTCAGTTCAAACTTAACCTTCTCAAGAGTCAAGAATTCCAACAGGCCCCCCGCCATGCCAGGGCACAGGGTGGAGAGGTTGCTCTCCAACCCATCAGGATTCGCCTTTGGGCGATCAACGAGGCGAAGGCTACAACATCTGCCTCCGCACCCGTTTCCAACCCTGGCTAGTCCGACATCCCAAATATGGCCTCCCGGGGGCCCGGGTCCAGTTTCACGTGCACCACTTTAGAAATTACCCTAAAAACCTTCCAGTAATCCTCTAGCTTTGGACAGGACCAAAACATATGAACGTGATTAGCGGGGCACCCCCCCCGCAACGTTCACACACATCTTCTACTCCTTCAATGAATCGGCTCATCCTCACCTTCGAAAGGTGTTCTCCGTATACCACCTCCAGCTGTATCAGCCCCAACCTCGCGCACGAGGTGGAGGCATTCACTCTCCGGAGCACCTCACGCTAGAACCCCTGCTCCATATCCTCTCCCAACTCTTCCTCACATTTTGCTTTGATCCCTTCCAGACAAAAATATATTATTTGTGTAGCTTCTATTAATAGTGAGAGGTGGTACAATCAGGAGGAAACATAGTGGATGGGACAAAACTCTTTGTATTGAATCACAGAATCGTTACAGCAATGAAGGAGATTATTCGGCCCATCCAGCCCATTCCAGGGCTCTGCAATACTTTGTAAACTGCCTCCATAGCCCTGTTATTTTTTCTTCTACAGGCACTTATCCAATTTACTTATGATTGAAAGTGCTTCTATCACATGGTCAGTAAGTGAATCTTTAATCGTAATCATTTGCTGTGTAAAAATACTCTTCTCTTTGGGGATTTTTCAGTGCTTAATAAGCATCCAAGTACCAATCCAGTTCCCCAATGCCTTCATCCCTCAGTGATTAAACAAAAATATTTTTATAATACTGACAGAAAGAAAATCCCTATTTTAAGATCATTTATTGCGATTAATATTGAAAATAAATATGTAAAACCCTTCAAAAATAACAACTTATTTACTGAAATGTGGTGATTGTTCCTTGAAAGGGCAACACAGCACAGTAATGGTCACCAGGCCAGGAGGACCATAAGAACATAAAGAACATAAGAACTAGGAGCAGGAGTAGGCCATCTGGCCCCTCGAGCCTGCTCCACCATTCAATGAGATCATGCCTGATCTTTTGTGGACTCAGCTCCACTTTCCGGCCCGAACACCATAACCCTTAATCACTTTATTCTTCAAAAAACTATCTATCTTTATCTTAAAAACATTTAATGAAGGAGCCTCTACTGCTTCACTGGGCAAGGAATTCCATAGATTCACAATCCTTTGGGTGAAGAAGTTCCTCCTAAACTCAGTCCTAAATCTACTTCCCCTTATTTTGAGACTATGCCCCCAGTTCTGCTTTCACCCGCCAGTGGAAACAACCTGCCCGCATCTATCCTATCTATTCCCTTCATAATCTTATATATTTCTATAAGATCCCCCCTCTTATATGTTTATATATATCCCCTCTTATATATCCCCCCTTATATGTTTCTATAAGATCCCACCAATGGGAACTCAGAGTAGGGAATCACCCCAGAGGATGGCGTCCTCTTAGGCAGGATACATTTTGAGAGTGAGCTGCAGCCATGTGGCTGCTGTACATTTCTTATCAAGAAATCCTTTTTCTGTTCGCTAATGGAAGGCGCGATTTACCAACCAAGTCCCACCACAATGGGCGGCCAAAATAGTAACGATCTTATCAATGAGCCATCGCCACTGCAACATACAAAAAAACCCATATTAAATAACCAATATGAAACTTCGATCAATTAGATCCCGGAATTGTTGTCTCAGAGATGGAACCCCTGTCATACAAAGTGGACGTGGAGGGACGAATCATTAATAAACATGTGGACTACTTGAGTAGTAAAGAGACGCTCCAGCAGTCAGTGTTGTCATCACGAAATGGTTTCGAACCTGTAAGCACTGAAGTACCTGATCGATCTGTTATAGCCATAACTGATGTCTCCCAGAAAGTAAGTAGTAATGAAATGCCTGTGTCAGTAGGGAGCCCTGTTATTGCAGTTCCTGTTAATGTCGATCCTGCGTATGCATCTCAGACAATATAATTATTACGCTGCTCTACAAGTAACAGAAAACCTCTCAAAGACTCGATTTATAATTGTCCAACTCCTTTATGTAATGTTTAGTTAAAATTTAGGACTGAGTAAATTAGTTATTGAAGATTGTATAAAGGAGTTAAAGGGGGAAGGATGTGGTGATTGTCCCCTTAAGGGAAACACAGCAGAGTACAGCTGTAAGTTTCTTTTATTTATATATTATAAATTTAGAGTACCCAATTCATTTTTTCCAATTAAGGGTCAATTTTAGCGTGACCCCCACCTACCCTGCACATCTTTGGGTTGTGGGGGCAAAACCCACGCAAACACGGGGAGAATGTGCTAACTCCACACGGACAGTGACCCAGAACTGGGATCGAAACTGGGACCTCGGCGCCGTGAGGCAGCAATGCTCCCCACTGCGCCACCATGCTGCCCGAAGCTGTATGTTTCGTGTTAATAAATTCCTTTCGTGTTCAGTAATGGAGTCTCTGAAAGCGCATCTTTACATGAATTAAAGACAAAAACAGTTGAGTTTAGTTTGTTCATCCTGAGCCAAACTGCAGCCTCGGCATAACCATCATGATAGAACTGTTAACCATTGTAAGTGTGCAATGTTAATTCATATCCTCCCTGCACTGTGATGGGCATCTGTCTTTTGACTACAGTTGCAGCACGAAAGGTAAGGAGTTAATTATAGTTTGTCATGCTCATAATCTATTCTTTACATGCAATGCTTGTTGAGTTGAGGAATTGGCTTCTGAGCACTAATTCGTTCTAATGGAAACAGTCAGAGTCTATTCAACATCTCTGCATAGCTAACATCCTCCAGACCAGGCAACATCCTGGCAAACCTCCTCTGCACCCTTTCCAAAGCCTATACATCCTTCTGATAGTGTGACAACCAGAATTGCATGCAATATTCCAAGTGCGGCCTTACCAAGGTTCTATAGAACTGTAGCATGACTTGCCAGTTTTTATATTCGATGCCCTGTCTAATGAAGGCAAGTTTCCCGTATGTTTTCTTGACTACCTTGTCCACTTGTATTGTCACTTTGAAAGATCTGTGGACTTACATGCCCAGATCTCTCGGACTTTCTATATTCCTAAGAGTTTTGCCATTTACGGTATATTTCCCGTCTATGTTAGACCTACCAAAATGCATTACCTCATATTTATCTGCATTAAACTCCATCTGCCATTACTCTGCCCAAGTCTCCAACTTATCTATGTCCTGCTGCATCATCTGACAATCCTCAACACTATCTGCCACTTCATCAACCTTGGTGTCATCCGCGAACTTACTTATCAGACCAGCTACATTTTCCTCCAAATCGTTTATGTATACTACAAACAACAGAGGCCCCAGCACAGATCCCTGTGGGACACCACTTGTCACAACCTTCCATTCAAAAAACACTCTTCTACTGCTACCCTTTGCCTTCTGTGACCGAGCCAGTTCTGTATCCATCCTGCCACCTCAAATCTGATCCCGTGTGACTTCACCTTTTGTACTAGTCTGCCATGAGGCACCTTGTCAAAAGCTTTACTGAAGTCCATGTAAACAACATCCACCGCCCTCCCCTCATCAATCATCTTTGTCACCTCCTCAAGAAACTCGATCAAGTTAGTGAGGCACGACCTCCCTTTCACAAAACCATGCTGTCTATCGCTAATGAGTCCATTTGTTTCCAAATGGGTATAAATCCTGTCCCTGAAAATTCTCTCCAATAGTTTACCTACTACTGACATGAGGCTATAGTTTCTTGTATTATCCCTGCTACCTTTCTTAAACAGCGGTACCACATGAGCTATTCTCCAGTCCTCTGGGATCTCACCTGTAGCCAATGAGGATACAAAGTATTCTGGGGTAAATCCCATCCGGCCCAGGAGACTTATCTACCTTAATGTCTTTTAAAAGACCCAATACTTCCTCCTTTCCGATGTCAACATGACCCAGACTGTCCATACACCTTACCCAAGAATCATCTTCCATAAAGCCCTTTTCTTTGGTGAACACTGATGCAATGTACTCATTCAGTACCTCGTCCATTTCCTCTGGCTCAACATATAGATTCCCCCTACAGTCCATAAGTGGTTCAATCCTTCCCCTGGCTACCCTCTTGCTTTTTATATATGAATAAAAAGCTTTGGGATTCACCTTAATCCTCCTTGCCAAGAACTTTTTATGACCCCTTCCAGCCCTCCTAATTTCCTGCTGAAGTACCTTCCTACTTTCTTTATACTCCTCAAGGGTTTCAACTGCCCCCACTCTTCAAGACCGCACAAAAGTCTCCTTTTTCTTTTTGACGAGGTTCACAATATCCCTCGTTATCCAAGGCTCCCTAAATTTCCCATACTTATCCTTCGTTCTCTCAGGAACGTGGCTTTCCTGAATCCTAATCAACTGTTGCTTGAAAGACTCCCACATGTCCGATGTTGATTTACCCTCCAACAGCCAGATCCAATCCAAATTTTTCAATTCCTGTCTAATGTTAGCGTAATTTGCCTTTCCCCAGCTTAGCACGAGGGTTGCCCTCAATCACTTGCCCAGGCTCATTCTCCAATACCAGGTCTAGTACTGCCCCTTCCCTAGTTGGACTATCTACATATTGCATCAAGAAGCCTTCCTGGATACACCTTACAAACTCTGCCCCAACCAAGCCCCAAGCACTAAATGAGTCCCAGTCAATATAGGGGAAATTAAAATCCCCTACCACAACAACCCTGTTACTTTTGCACCTATCCAAAATCACTCTCCCTATCTGCTCCGCTATCTCTCGCTGGCAGTTGGGGGGGCCTGTAATCAACGCCCAACATTGTGATTGCCCCAATCCTATTCCTGAGCTCTACCCAGATTGCCTCATTGCATGAACCATCCGAGCTACATTTCTGTAGTACGGCTTTAATGAAATGAAAATTGCTTATTGTCACAAGAAGGCTTCAAATGAAGTTACTGTGAAAAGCCCCCAGTCGCCACATTCCAGCGCCTGTTTGGGGAGGCTGGTGTGGGAATATTCTCCTTAACCAGTAATGCTACTCCCCCACCCCTTTTACACCCCCCTCTTTCTCTCCCGAAGTATCTATATCCTCCAATGTTCAGATGCCAATCATGCCCTTCCTTTAACCACGTTTCTGCGATAGCCGCAACATCATGGTTCCAAGTACTAATGAGTGCTCTATACTTTTGACGTTGAAACAAATACACTTCAAACCTCATCATTCTTCCTGACTCTTTCGTTAGTACCTATGTGTACTCCGGAACGCACAGTAGCACAGTGGTTGCACAGTTGCTTCACTGCTCCAGGGTCCCAGGTTCGATTCCCAGCTTGGGTCACTGTCTGGGCGGAGTCTGCATGTTCTCCCCATGTCTGCATGGGGTTCCTCTGGGTGCTCCAATTTCCTCCCACAGTCCAAATATGTGTGGGTTAGTTAGATTGGCCATGCTAAATTGCCTTTAGTGTCCAAAAAGGTTAAGTGGGGTTACGGGGATAGGGTGGAGGCCGGTACACACTCGATGGGCTGAATGGACTCCTTCAGCGCTGTAAATTCTATGATATCTATGACCTCTGGCTGTTCATCCTCCCCCTTCAGGATGTCCTGTGCCTATTCAGAGGCACCCTTGACCCTGCCACTGCATCGCTCAGTTGGTGGCTGCACAATGTCTGAGTGAGAGAAGTGGAATTGCATTGCTGATCTGTATGGATGGCATGTTCAACCCCACAATCAAGCTGAAAATGAGGCTCGCAGCAACCGGTATTACCAGGAGCCTGTAACATTCTCAGCCAATGATGACGCAAATCTCTGGAGGAATCTTGGAAAACCTATCCAGCAGTTCTTGCACAGCCACATTTGTGCTGTAGAATGGTCACGAAAATAAGTGGGATAGAGGATGGGATTCTTCCTTTCAGAAACTAAATGTTGACGCAGGAACTGAATCGGTGGACTTCCATGACAACTAAGTTAGCGCCGGTCCCGGAGCAATTTATGATCTATTAATGGGTTAGCAGTGAAACCATGTGGAACTCAATCGGTTCCAATGAAAAACGGTGTCCGATACACCGGGGTCTGGATTGCCACTCGAGAGACTGATAAGCTGCAGCCACTTATTAGCACTCCACTCCCCGCACACATTCACCCCAACCAACAAAATGGAAGCACGGAGAGCGGCACCTCGGTTTGCGGATGCAGAGCTTGAGATCCTGCTCGATGCCATGTAGGAAAGGTGGGACACCCTTTTCCCCTAGGTGGGAAGGAGGCTCCACCCACCGCTGTACACTGGGCCTGGGCACAGGTGGCAGAGGCCTTGAGCGCCGTGGGCCCCACCACCAGCATGAGGCAGTAGTGCAGGAAGAAGCTGTACGACCTCCTCAGGGTGGCCTGAGTAAGAAAACAACACCATGCCCCAGGCACCAAACTCGGTCCCACACACCCGTAACCCCACTCTCACACGGAGGGAAACGGAACCCACCCGCTGGCAGTGTGCACGCTCCCCACCCTGCACCACATGCCAACACCCATACCGCTCGCCATGGCAAGGTGCCCTGCCCACAAAGGCCACCAGCTGCCCACCCCCTGTGCTGCACGTATCCGGCCACTTAACACTGTGCGCTCTCTGTCTCCCCCTGCTAAGAAAAGGGTGGCTCATAACCACAGAGAACAAGAGAAGACCAGATGGGGACCGCCGGACGTGCGGCCCTTCATCATCGCGGAACAGCGGGCACTGGACATGGTCAGTGGGCCCGGAGAGAGGGCAGTCGCCGAGGCGGAGGGCAGCATCAAGCAACCAACTGAGTCCCCCACTAAGTTGTGGTGCCCCTATGGCACACGTGGCATGATCCCCACATCACCTGCTCACCACCCCCTCAACACCCCACACCACATCACCCCACCTCCACCATATCACCGCCACCCCAACCCGCGATGCAATAATGTCTTGTGTCTTGCGGCATCACCTGGAGACAAGGCAGGCCTCATTGGTACCCCCGCCCTCAATCCCAACCTCAAACGAATTCCAGTGAGGTGTCAGCAACGGATAGTGATGGGAGGTCCCAAACGCCAACCCGAGACACCCAGGAGCACCAGTTCGGGAACGACACTGACTAATCGTCACAGTTGTCACCAACATCCTCCACCATCCCAGAGACACTCACCTTGGTTGGGCATGTTAGTGAAGAAGTTTCTGGGGCACGATCTGGTGCGCACCACACATTTGCAGCGGTACAACAGGTGGAGGTAGGAATCCCGGGGGGTGGACGGTCGGAAACGGCCTGACACCGGTGACTAGTTGCTGTCCAGATGGGTCCTGGACATCTGGAAAGGACGGTCCCATCGATAATGGAGATGCAGACCCAGGCAGGGGCCAAGGAACATGACAGGGCTTCCCTGTCACAGGGCCACCTGGACATTGCAGCGGCACTTCAGAGCTTGGCACAGTCACAACAGGTTTCGGCTGCGGGCGTCGATGGCATTGCCTGGGCGCTGGCTGATGCGGATGCACTGCTCAATCACACTCCTGGTCGCAGCATGGACATCATTGTAGTGGGTCTCCATGTCAGTTTGTGGTCTCCGGATAGGCGTCATCAGCCACGACCACAGCGGATAAGCATTGACACCCCAGAGCCAACACCTTGGGTGCGCGTCGAAGGTGTCAGGCACTGTCAAGTGTGCCAGGATGAAGGCATCATGCACCATGCCTGGGTATCAGACACAGACAAACCTCATGTGCTGCTCATGGTCACACATCAGCTGCACGTTCATCGAATGAAACCCCTTCCAGCTTGTGAAGACAGGCCCATCATGAGCCCGTGCTTGTGGGGGGACATGCTTCCCATCAATCATCTCCGGGCCTGGGCATCCCGGCAATGGCAGAAATTCCCATTGCCCGGGCATCCTGATGGGCTAGGTCCACATTGAATTTGATATATTGTGCTGACCAGGAATGTAGGGCCTCCATGATGGTGCGGATGCACCTCTGCACTGACATCTGCAATATCCCTGGCAGGCCTCCACTCGGCTCCTGGAAGGATCCCGTGGCTTATACGTTCAGGACGCCCATCACCTTGACTGCCACTGGGAGAGGGTGTCCTGCTCCATATCCCCACGGTTCCAGGTGCACCATGATCTGGCAGAAATGCCGGGTGGTCCCCCTGCTTAGCTGAAGTCTTTGACGGCATGCCCGGTCCAGCAAGTCCTCAAAGGACAGGCGCTGCCAATACCCACAAAGCCTGATGCGGTGCCTCTTTCCCACCTCCTCCTCAGCCTGATGGGCGCTCGGCTCTCCATCCTCACCAGCTGTTCCTCTGGGGCCAGTACTCTATTGCAGCATCCTCCCCGACCAGCTCCTGCTCACCTACTCCAGGGCTGTGGCGGCCAGGACGAAGGCTACCATTCACGTTTCACGATTCCAGTGTTGCTGGACGGAGAATCCAGCCCAGAAGATTACGAAGGGGTTTCGTGTTTTTATTTATCACAGCTACTTACCACAGCACTGTTCCTCCTCACAGACAGCCCAAACGATGCTCACATTTCTCAAAGGGATTTCCTACCGATGAAGAACATAATTTGGTTACTTTCCAATCAGCTACTTAATTCACATCGGGTCAAATGTTCATTCTGTTCTATACTGAGACAAACCCCATTGCAGAGTTTGCTTGCCCATGCTATATTGTTGTTCCATCTTGATTTAAATCCGCTTGTATTCTCAATGGGCTGTTAATATTTGAGCAGATTACTCTTTTAAATGAAGACAGCAATGGCTTAATTACTGTTCAAGCTTTTGGACGTGGCAACTTCAGGCAATGCGCTAAAATCATACAAGATTGTAATGCGCTATAATCATACAAGATTGCAATGCAAATGGATCAGTTAATCCCCCTACAACTTTATTGCATTGATTCACATCAGGATCAATCTTTCTTTCTCTCCAGCAGTCCCTAAAAGTGAGGAGGACACTTGATATGGAGCCTGTGACAAGAGTTTGCTCATGTCGCCTCTTAACATGCAGGGAAATGTTGTCGCGCTACAGTTACCACCTCGGTTCTGGCTGACCAGGAAACTCCCCCATTCTTAGTGCCAACCATAGGCTGATCAGAAGGATTTACAGGATGTCATGCAAACTGTTTGGTTGCACCACGAGCACTGTACCATGGTTATCAAGCCCTGTGGTGGGACTTGAACCTAGAGCGTCTGGTCCAACGGGAGGGAGGTCAACCACAGCACCACAAGGCTGGCATTAATAAATCAAAACAGCAAAGCTAATTGTTTAAGATATAAATATTTGGGTTAGGGAAGCGTGGTAGCCAAGTTCAGGCCAAAAGTGCAAGCCTACCTTTAACCTTTACTCGACAAAGGATGTTTCTCATCAACCTGATTCTTGTCTCTTGTCCAGCTTTTCCCGAGCCTCTCTAAATTTTTTGATTGGGGAAAAGAAAGCAGATTGAGATGAAGATCTGTTACACAAGACCTCCATCCAGTTCAAGACACACCCAGGTTTCTGATAGGAAATAAAGTCATGTCATATAAGGGTCTGAACTTAACAGCTGCAATGGTGGGAACACCAATGCAGCCATTTCTGGAAGCCCTGACTCATGTAAATCTCAACTGGGCACTTACCTGTCTATTGTGAGGCTTCCTAGGGGCTTCAGGGTGAGGATACCACTGCAATGAGCTGCTGGCCAATCAGAATCCAGCAACTTGTCAGGCCCAACAGCACCACCTGGAGCGGTGGCCATTCCTGAAACCACAGGAGACCTGAGGTGAGGAGCAACTATGTAGGTCCCAGAATTCTGGGTGGCAATATCGAGCCAGTCTGGCAGGCCCTGGTGAGGAGACGGAAGAGGGGTTGGTATGGATGAAAGGGATGGGGGGGGGGGGGGGGGGGGGGTGGAGTTTGCTCATGGAGACAGCCCTTGATGATGACAGGGCCCTCAACTGAGCACAGGGTTGCCAAAAAGAAGGAACCCCCACTGCCCACACGTAGGTCCAAATCGGAGTATACCTAATGGCATCTCATCCTAATGGCTAGGTTCCCCCTAGCCACTGGTGTTCTACCAGAGTGGTGGGATTGGGTCCTTAGGAGGCCCTTAATTGGCCATTTAAGTATCTCAATTGACCTGTGAGGAAAAGGCAAGCCTCAGACATTCTCACCTCTGGATCTCAAAGAAAACGGATTCTGTACACTGCCTGAAGAAATGGCAAATTGCACCCACACCCACTGCTTCTGCCTCCCATCCTGCTTCCCAGGGGTTGCAGGTGGGGGCCACTACGTTCTAGCCAAATCACCTCATAAATGTCAGTAATTTCTTAGTAGTCATGCATTTTCCACAGGTGCACTGTGGAAAATGTAAGCTCATCAGGACTGTGCTTGTTACAGGTGCAGCTTTAATAAACCCTGAAAGACAAAATATTGGAGAATTTTGTGGGTGCCTATGCACATTTCTTTGTTTTTGCTTTACTGTTGCCACTTAGCTTGTTCGAAGCTCCAGAGGAATTATTTATGAATTCATTAGTTTTGATTTACAATCATTCGGTATCTTCATGCATAGCTCCTTTTACTTATGTTTTTTGGATAAAGAGGTCTACTAATATTGGGATATCAGGAAGTATAAGAAGCGCTCTTGAATCCCCTCAACAGAATCTACTGACTGAGGAATGCATAGCTCCATTTATTGGAGGAATGGTGCGGTGGAATCTTTAATATACAAGAGGTGCCACGAGGTAGTTGTGCCATGAAAGCCTAGATATCATACAGCCAAGCGTTTTCACTGATTTCAAGGAGTGGTCTGATCCATGGTGTACAGCTTCACTGTGCAAAAGGCATCATTGTGCAGCAGTAAGCCTCACTAGGATGGCGAAGGAATTACAAAAACAAGTAGAAGCAATCTGAAGAGGCTTCAGAAGAGAACACATTGCCTGGTGGGAAATGCATTGTCATACACACATCTTGGAAATCTATCCACTGCATTAACAGTCTTGCTTTTATCTTCTCCTGCTTTCACAAGAGAAAACCTCACTTACACTTCCTGTTGGTGTCCACCTAGCTCTTCAATTTCCCATTCATCCAGCACAAAGAAAGATGCTCCTAAGCCTTTGCAATATCTGCACACATTCCAACCAGATGTGTAATGTACTTAATGACCGAACAAATCACAAATGGAATTTGATGAGGCCTCCGGAGTGGAGATTGTTGCTGAGCGGGAGGACTTCATTAGGCAGGAGGCAAAATTTATGGTTCCTGACACTGGGCTGAGTTTTAGAGATTAACTTGACGGCATTTTAACGGTGGGTCGGACCTCACGCCATCCAGTGGTGAGTACCTCTTTCCTATATATTCATTAAATTACGACTTCTCCTAATTACGTCCTGCCTAAGATTCAGTCAGCAGGGAACAGGAAACTTATGTCACCTGTTTTATGACTGCATAAAGCTGGCATGCACAAGGTGATGTGGTCCATTTGGATCTGAGGTAAGCCATTGTTTTTGTTGAACTCTGCAAGGGCAAAGCGGGGACGGTGGGGGGGAGGTAGCAGGTAAGGTTGAGGCAATAAAGGGCACATCAAGAGGTCATGCAAGTAGAGTCGGGGGGGGGGGGAGGGGTCAGAACATTCAACTGAGCAACAGAAAGCCCTGGCCCTGTTGATGAGTTGGGAGGGTGAATTGTGAGGGAGCGGGGAGGGTGTGGAAGCAGTTCTAAAGCAGCAAATGTCTGTTCTGTTGGGTGGCGTCATCCTGTCTGATGTCAAGTCCTGGACCTCTGAGAGCGACACCTGTACCACACAGGGGAAGGCCCGTTTGGAGAGTGGCACTGCTGGGACCAGAGGCCTACCAGCCAATCAGGGTTGGCCAGAAGCTCTCGGAAGCAGGACTCCCTCTCCACATGGTGGCAAAATGTCCATGCTAAGCCAAATTACACTTCGTAGTGTTAAATGTCTGCGGCCAGTTATGTCCGGGTTGGGGGGGTGAGTTTTATGGAACATTTTTCAGTGACGGGGTGGGAAACACCACCAACCACAAATTTCTAATTCAGGAGTGCAGTGAAGCTGAATCTGCCATTTAAGGCACTACAGACTATGCTATTAAAACAGACAATTTGACATGTCTTTGATTGAAAATTCTTCTTCTTCTCAGATCGATTGCAATGCTTTCAGTTCATTCAAAATTAAGCATGAAATGCAATTTTATCCAATTTTCAAAACTGAAAATGGAATGGTCATGGCATCATTACAAAGGCTAGGCGCCCCTCCTCCCACCACACCCCCACTCCACCCCCGGCCTCCTCACATGCCCCAAACATCAAATATTAGTTGAACTCGAAGATGTGAGAAATTAAGACAATTGGATTAGTTGTGTCTTTGACTTTTCTTAGCTCGTTCCATATTCACATTCATCCATGAATATCTCGTTAAGCTGTACTGCCAAGAAATCCCCAAGCCACTCAGCAGCAACTCATTTTTTTCTAGATTTACTGCATCATAAAGATTAAATGTTCTCCTACAAGTGGGATTTCTTCTCTCTGGAATACACAATTTACGCAGTAGCAATTGTTCTCAAGCTGGCGTAGGCAAAGACTTCTGGGTAACAACAGATGGCACAGTAGATTTATAACATCTGTAGTCAGGATAAAATTTCAATGCATAATATTCCCTTAAGCAAAGATAATTAAATTATATTTTTCTCATGATTGGTATTAGTTTGGGGAAAAGTATGCTTGTTATAAAATGTGGACATGCAGCTATAATTCTGAATGTTCTTGGGTGTTCCCTGTTTCTCTATTTGGCAACGTAGCCAATGCCATGGAAACTGTGAGGAGATTTTGAAGGTCTTCTGCTTTTACTTAGTTTCACATCTGTCTACATCAATATGAGACCTCGCCAATTTTAATCACTGGGCCTCAATAACGTAAGCGGGTCTACTGACCTACTTATCGCATGAGACAGGTGCGAAGTGGACTGGAATTGATGTTCAGACTTCAGGAAATTGGGCAGCCTTTAAGGGTTAAACAGGGTAAATGTAGGGAAGATGTTTCCACTCATGGGAGAATGCAGGACAAGGGGGCATTGTCGCAGAATAAGGGGTGCTCATTTAAGAAGTATTTGAGGAAGAATATCCTCTGTCATATGAGAGTACATTTACGAAATGGACGCTTAAGCAATGTACCTTTAAGAAATGGAGCTGATCATATTACTGAAGTGATGTCAGAGGGTGGGGGGAGCTGAGCTCACTTCTGCTTTATGAATTTCACTTTGAGAACACAGCCGGAAGTATCTAGGTGTTTTGCTGTGAGCTGCATGAAGAAACACAGAGCTGGTTTGTTGATTTCTGCAGTCCAAAGACTATAAATACACTGAATGTAACCTAATGTGCTCCTATTTTTGAAGGTTTGACGTCTTTTGGATATTTAAAGGAACAGTTTGAAGGATTATTTAGTGTTGTAGTCTTTTGGGGTTATCTTTGAAATAATGGGTGTTAAGGTATTCAATGTTTGCTTTAAAAGGGTTACCTTGAGTTCATAGAATAAACATTGTTTCGCTTTAAAAAACACTTGTACATTTCTGCTGTATCACATCTGGAGAGTACGCCATGTGCTTCCCACACCACAATCTATTAAAAGTTGTGGGTCAGTTGAACTCCATGAAATACTTTGGGGTTCTGTAAACCCGGACCCATAACAATTGGGGGCTCGAGGCGCATAAAAGTCTATCAATTGGATTGGCTTAACGAACTTAAAGACAGTGAGGGGTGAGCATATTGTGGTTGCTTTTCAGGTAAGGCATTTTAGCTTAAGTGGGGAGTGTGTTGTGGACAATGGCACTTTCAGAGGCTCAGACGATTTTGGGGGTGGACACGGTAACATGCAATACCTTACGGACAGAGACTAAAAGCAGACTGTTAGATTAGACAAAAGCATTGCAGTTAACATTGCCTGGGAAAATGCGAAAAGATGAGGTACTTACTGCGGTAGCTGAGCATTTAAATTTGCCTGACATACATTCTGACTCATTAGAATTGGCAAAGCTCCAGTTGCAGATAAAGCAATTTGAACATGAAAAATAATTAAAGCAGCTTGAATATGCAATGAGAGAAAAAGAAAAGGAGGGAGAAGAAAGAAACAAAGAAAGAGATAGAGATAGAGAGGAAAAATAAAAGGATGAGAAGAAAGAAACAAAGAAAGAGATAGAGAGGAAAGGGAAAAAGAGAGAGAGTTTGAACTTCATTAAATGGCCATGAAACATGACAATCAGTTAAAATTGGCAGACGCAAAGGGAATCATACAGTTGGATGAGATTGATGAGGATAGTGAGACAGAGCATCATAATCGAAGACGAGGTGGGGATCTATTTAAATATGTCCAAGCATTGCCAAGTTTTGACGAGAAGGAAGTAGAAGCCTTTTTCATTTCATTTGAGAAGGTAGCTAAACAAATGAAATGGCCACAGGACAGGTGGGTATTACTGATTCAAACAAAGCTGGAGGTAGGGCGAGTGAAGTGTATGCATCACTACCGGAGGAGGTATCTGGAACGTATGAGGAGGTGAAAAAATCCACCTTCGGTGCATATGAGCTAGTGCCTGAAGCTTACAGACAAAGGTTTAGACATTTAAGGAAAGAATTTGGTTTGAAAGGCTCAAAGAGAATAATTTTGATAGGTGGATAAGGGCTTTGAAAATAGACCAAAAGTCTGAAGCTCTCAGAGAAATTATACTTTTGGAGGAGTTTAAAAATTCAATTCCTGATGCAGTGAGAACTCATGTGGAAGAGCAGAGGGTTAAAACTGTGAGATTAGCAACAGAAATTGCAGATGATTATGAATTAGTTCATAAATCAAGGCTTGGTTTCCGACATCAGTTTGAGCCGGTGAGGGATAGAAACTGGGGACATGAGAAACACTCAAGTGGTAAAGGTAAAGGTGATCTGATAATAAAGAGAGTGGACCTCAGATTAAAAAAGAAATCCAGGAGGGTGGAAGAGAAATGAAAAGTTTCAAATGTTTTCACTGTAATAAACTAGGCCATGTAAATTCAGTGTTGGTGGTTGAAGAAAAGCACTGGGAAGGCTGATGTGGTAAAACAGGATAAGACAGTGGGGTTTGTTAGAGTGGTAAAGGAAAGCCCAAGGGAAGCAAAGGATGTGCAAATGATTGTACAGCCTGTTCAAGAAGTAATTGATAAGAAGGTGCCAGATGTCTTTAAAGAATTTACTTGTATGGGTAAAGTTTACTCATATGTATCAGGAGGAGCAGGTAAAGAAGTCACAATTTTAAGAGATACAGGAGCTAGTCAATCTTTAATGGTAAGAGATGAGGAATTATGTAGTTTGGGAAGAATGTTGCCAGAAAAGGTGGTAATATGTGGAATTCAGGGTGAGAGGAGTAGCGTTCCATTATATAATGTAAGGTTGGAAAATTCAGTGAAAAGTGGTGAAGTGGTAGTAGGAGTAATAGAGAAACTATCTTGTCCAGGAATACAGTTTATCTTGGGTAATGATATAGCTGGATCGCAGGTGGGAGTGATGCCTACTGTGGTTGATAAGCCAGTGGTAAATCAGACAACTGAAGTGTTGAAGTCACAGGTTAAGACAAGAGGAGAAATCAAAGAGTGAAGATGAAGTGGAAGTGCAATTATCAGAAACGATTTTTGATCAGATGGTTGAAAAAGAACAAGAACAGGTGAAGGATGAGGCGGATATTTTTAGTTCCGGAAAAGTGGCGGAGTTACAACAGAAAGATGTAGAAATAAAACGGATGTATCAGAAAGCATATATGGAAGAGGAATCTGCGGGTATGCCAGAGTGTCATTACCATAAAAGTGATCTTTTGATGAGAAAATGGATTCCTGTACATATGCAGGCGGATGAAAAGTAGACAGAAGTTCATCAAGTAGTATTGCCGGTAGGGTATAGAAAGGAGGTGTTGCGAGTTGCACATGAGGTACCAGTGGGACGTCATTTGGGGATAAGGAAACTCAAGCTAAAATCCAGAAACATTTTATTTGCCTGGTCTACTTAAAGATGTAGGTAAATTTTGTCAATCATGTCACACATCTCAAGTGATAGGGAAACCTCAAGCAGTGATCAAACCAGCACCCTTAATACCCATCCCAGCATTTGAGGAACCTTTTACAAGGGTCCTAATTGATTGTGTAGGAACACTTCCGAAAACAAAAAGTGGGAACCAATATCTTTTGACTATAATGGATGTGTCTACGAGGTTTCCAGAGGCCATTCCAGTATGTAATATTACAGCTAAAAAGATTGTGGAGGAGTTACTTAAATTCTTTACTAGATATGGACTATCCACAGAAATTCAATCGGATCAAGGATCACATTTTACCTCAAAGTTATTCAAAGAAGTTATGGATAGCTTAGGAATAAAACAATTTAAATCAACTGTGTACCATCCAGAATCGCAGGAAGCGTTAGAAAGGTGGCATCAGACATTAAAGACAATGTTGAGGGCGTATTGTCAAGATTATCCAGAGGATTGGGATAAAGGAATTCCATTCGCACTGTTTGCAATTAGGGATTACCTAATGAGCCAACCAAATTTAGTTCTTCTGAACTAATTTTTAGTCATGAGGTAAGAGGACCACTTAAATTGATTAAAGAAAAATTAATGGGTGAGAAATCGGAAATTACACTATTGGATTACGTGTCAAATTTTAGGGAATGATTAAATAGAGTAGGTGAATTGGCTAGACAACATTTGAAAGTTGCACAAAATGTGATGAAACGGGTCGCGGACAAGAAATGCAAAGTTCGTAGTTTTGCCAGTGGAGATAAAGGTTTAGTGTTGTTACCAGTGGTAGGTGAGCGTTTAAAAGCTAGGTTTTGTGGACCGTATCAGATTGAAAGGAAATTAAGTGAGGTGAATTATGTGGTAAAAACACCACATAGAAGGAAGACTCACCGAGTGTGTCATGTGAATATTCTTAAAAGGTACTTTGAAAGGGAAGGAGCGAAAAAGGAGGTTTTAATGATTCTAACTCAAAGTGACGAACCAAATCCAGATGACTGTGAATTTGACATACCTCAAATTAAATTGGAAAATGAGGATGTTCTTAAAAATTGGGATGAATTGTTAAGTTACTTCTCAGAGGAAAAACAAACTGACCTGAAAGAGTTCTTGATATCACATGGGCAAATTTGCAGAGATAAACTGGGAGGTACTAAAATAGCTATACATGATGTAGATGTGGGAAATCTGTTGCTATCAAACAACATCCATACAGACTTAATCCTTTAAAATTGGCACAGGTTAACAAAGAGATTGAGAGTATGCTTAAAAATGGCATAATTGAAGTGGGTTGCGGCCAATGGAGCTCACCCATAGTGATGGTACCTAAACCAGACGGTACCCAACGCTTCTGTGTGGACTATAGAAAGGTGAATGAAGTTACAAGAATGGACTCTTATCCTATCCCACGTTTGGAGGATTGCATTGAGAAAGTGGGACAATCCGCTTTTATTTCTAAATTGGATTTACTTAAAAGTTACTGGCAGGTACCTTTATCCGAAAGGGCGAAGGAGATTTCAGCTTTTGTGACTCCAGATCGTATATACCAATTCAAAGTTATGCCATTTGGCATGAAAAACGCCCCAGCCACATTTCAACGGTTAACTAAAACAGTTGTTTCAGGATTTCCCAAAAGTGTGGTATATATGGAAGATCTGGTAGTTTTCAGCCAGACATGGAAATAACATTTAAAACATCTTCTGGAGTTATTCGATTGACTTCAGGAGGCCGGTTTGGTGATAAACCTAGTCAAAGTGTTCAGATTTGGTCTCCTTACTTGAGAAAGGACGTACTGGCACTGGAGGGTGTGCAAAGGAGCTTCACTAGGTTAATCCCAGAGCTGAAGGGGTTGGATTACAAGGAGAGGTTGAGTAGACTGGGACTATACTCATTGGAATTTAGAAGGATGAGGGGGGATCTTATAGAAACATATAAAATTATGAAGGGAATAGATAGGATAGATGCGGGCAGGTTGTTTCCACTGGCGGGTGAAAGCAGAACTAGGGGGCATAGCCTCAACATAAGGGGAAGTAGATTTAGGACTGAGTTTAGGAGGAACTTCTTCACCCAAAGGGTTGTGAATCTATGGAATTCCTTGCCCAGTGAAGCAGTAGAGGCTCCTTCATTAAATGTTTTTAAGATAAAGATAGATAGTTTTTTGAAGAATAAAGGGATTAAGGGTTATGGTGTTCGGGCCGGAAAGTGGAGCTGAGTCCACAAAAGATCAGCCATGATCTTATTGAATGGTGGAGCAGGCTCGAGGGGCCAGGAGGCCTACTCCTGCTTCTAGTTCTTATGTTATGTTCTTAACTCCCCATTTTAGCGAGAGATTGGGACGGCAGTTTTAAATGGCGTCCCAATCTCCGAGGCCACCAAAACAATCCCTAACCTCCACCCCCCCACACGCAGACCTAATGCAATATGAGAGGGTCCCGGCCACCCCGCCCCACCCCACCCCGCACTCCCCCAACACCCACACCAGTCATCCCCGGCCCGATCTCTGAAAAAATGCGAACTTGGCACCATCAACCTGGCATTGTCATCCAGGCACCTTGGCAGTGCCAGGCTGTAACCAAGTGGCACTGTCAGGCTGGCACAGTCAGGGTACCAAAGTGGCACCGGCAGTGCCAGGGCACACCCTGCCCAAAGGGCATGCTGCTGGGGGCCTCTGATCCCTCGGAGACCCCCATGAGTGCCATTCCACCTGGCCCCCATTTGTGGGCACCAGTACCAAACAACACTCGCTTGAGTTCTCTGAGGCGAAGGGATTGAATCCCAAGCCTCAGCTACCTTGGCAATCTGCATATTAGAGTGAGGCAGGCTGTCTCACTCTAATATGCAGATGTTCCAAAAAGTGATCCCGCCCATTGTGGGTGGGATTCACATCGCAAAATCTTGCAGGATTGTGTTGAATCTGCTTTTCGGGCACAGCGTGGCCATAGGATCATGCCCTATCTGTTCCAATTTGCTAGACCATAAAACCAGAAAATATAGAAACAGAATTAGGCTATTAAGCCCATCAGGTCTGCTCCGCCATTCTATCATGGCTGATAAGTTTCTCATCCCCATTCTCCTGCTTTTCCCCATAAAGCCTGATCCCCTTATTAATCAAGAACCTATCAAAATCTATCTTAAAGACTCTCGATTTCTTGGCCTCCATAGCCTTCTGCGACAAAGAGTTCTACAGATTCACCACCCTCTGGCTGACAAAATTCCCCCTCATCGCAGTATTAAAGGATCGTCCCTTCCATCTGAACTGACCCCTCAGGTCCTAGTCTATCTAGACCTCGCAGTATTCCGTAAATTTGAATAAGATCCCTGTCATCCTTCTAAACTCCATCGAATACAGACCCAGAATCTTCAACTGTTCCCTCATATGACATGCTCTTCCCAGGATCATTTTTGTGAATCTACTCTGGATCCCCTCCAGGGCCAGCACATCTTTTCTTAGGGGCCTTAAATTTCTCACAACATTCAAATGAGGTCTGACCAGAACCTTATACAGCCTCAGCAGTACTTTCCTGCTCTTGTATTCTGGCACTCTCGAAATGAAAGTTAACATTTCATTTGCCTTCCTAACTGCCAACCGAACCTGTATGTTAACCTTAAGAGAATCCTGAACTAGGATTCCTAAGTCCCTTTGTGCTTCAGATTTCTGAAGTCTGTTTACCTCTTATTCCTCTGAATTCCAAGGAATAAAGGCTTGCCAACTTAATTTCTCCTCAATCCGCTCATCACAAGAATCAGACTAGTGAACCTCGGTTGCACACCCTTTAGTGCTTTGTTAGATGATGTGGCCTCACCTCTCTAATTGTAGTAAGACTTTTTCATTCTTATACCCTTTAATAACACAAGCCAACATATCATTTGACATGTTACTTTGTTGCTGTATCCGCATGTTAACTTTCTGTGATTCATGAACAAGATCCCCCTCCTTGCAAACATTTTCCTGCCTCTCATCATTTAACAAATATTATGGGCGTGATTCAGTGGCTTCATCGCGGCCGACTTTATCGAGATAAGGCCGTTGACTCTCGCAAGATTTGCGATGCTCGAAATGTCTTGCGACATTCCATTGAATCTCGTGAGACGTCCCGATCTGGATCGTACCCTCATTAGGGGGGGTCCAGTTCACAATATTTAATGAGCCATACAGCTCACTTAAATACCCGGGCACCAGATGCACCCAGCACCCGGGACTCAACGACCGCACTTGGGACACCTCGCCAGGGTGCCATTTAGTGCAGATCCACACAAATGTGGACCAGGCATAACAGCACCTGGGGTGGCTTCCCAGGCCATTGGAGACTGCCGGGTGGTCTCCTCTAGCACCTTCGCACTGTTAGACTGGCAGAGGCACTGCCAGGGTGTACAGGTGGCACTGTCAGGTTTGCAGGGGCACTGCCAGGATGCCAGGCTGGCAGTGCCAGGTTCCCAGGTTGGCACTGTCAGAGATCCGGTAGAAGAGGATTCAAGAGGGGTTCCCGGGAGGCTCCCCTAAATTGGGGGAGTGAGAGGGGGTCAAAAACAGGAGGGCCTGAGGCGGGGTGGGAGAATCGGGGTAGCCGGACAAAATGACACCTTCTCTGCAAGGAGCCTTTTCTGCTGGTGAGCTGCGGTTCCAAGTGCGGTGTTGGCGGAGAGAATCTCTCCAAGGCTAAAGAAAACTGCTTTTCCAGCCTAACTTTGTATCATCAAGCAATGCCAAGTGGACCACTCCCTCTGACTGAGTGAACATTGAGCTCTCTAATGGGAGGAATACTTGAATATTGAGGAACAACAATTTAATTTTGACAAAATTTGGGAACAGTCCCACATTAAAATCCAAAATGTAACAAGATAAAATTGTTTTATTTCAATTCGGGCAGCTTTGGATCAGTAGTGGCACTTGCGCCTCTGGAAGGTCAAGAGTTCAAGGCGTATTCCAGAAACATTCTGACATAACTGCAGCAACTTGTAGTTAAATAGTGCCTTTAATGACACTTCAGTGCTGCACTAAGTGTTGAAGCTGCTGCCTGACAGATTAAAGGTCTTGTCCAAATGTGTGGAGTACAAACAATCCCACAGCTCATTGCAGAGAAAAGCTGATGAACTTTTCCTGGTGCCCTCAACCTGAACCAACATCATCGAAAACGGGCAGTAATTAGTTGAAATTAAGATTGGTCTAAATTTATGAACAGAAAGAGTACACGCTGAAGAATGCTGATGTCGGTATAGATGAAACGTTCTTCGGTTCCCCAGCCGCATGTCTCCCGGCGGCATGCCGTCTGCTGGCAATGGGATTCTACACTCCACCACTTGTCAATGGGATTTCCCATTGAAGCCACCGCACGCCATTGGAAAACCCGGGGTAGGGTACGCTGACAGTGGGAAAAGTGGATCGCAATGGCCAGAGAATTCCAGCCATTGTGTAGAGATCTAGATAAATATTGATTTGTGAACCCTGGAAAAGGAACAGACAAGGTACCGAGAACGCAGGAACACAGGAATGTTCAAAATCTACAAAAGAAAATGCTTCTGAAAAAAAAAAGGGAAACAGACAAAGGCTGCAAGGCTGTAAGTGAGATAGCTCAGAAAGGCACAAAGAAAAGTATATAAGAACATAAGAACTAGGAACAGGAGTACGCCATCTGGCCCCTCGAGTCTGCTCCGCCATTTAATGAGATCATGGCTGATCTTTGTGGACTCAGCTCCACTCTCCGGCCCGTACACCATATCCCCGAATCCCTTTATTCTTTAGAAAGGTAGCTATCTTTTTCTTAAAAACATTTAAAGAAGGAGCCTCAACTGCTTCACTGGGCAAGGAATTCCAGAGATTCACAACCCTTTGGGTGAAGAAGTTCCTCCTACACTCTGTCCTAAATCTTCTTCCCCTTATTTTGAGGCTATGCCCCCTAGTTCTGCTTTCCCCAACCAGTGGAAACAACCTGCCCGCATCTATCCTATCTATTCCCTTCATAATTTTATATGTTTCAATCAGATCCCCCGCATCCTTCTAAACTCCAATGAGTACAGTCCCAGTCTACTCAACCTCTCGTCATAATCTAATCCCCTCAACTCTGGGATCAACCTAGTGAATCTCCTCTGCACTCCCTCCAGTGCCAATATGTCCTTTCTCAGGAAAGGAGCCCATAACTGAACACAATACTCCATATGCGGCCTCACCAACACCCTATACAATTGCAGCATAACCTCACTAGTCTTGAACTCCATCCCTCTAGCAACGAAAGACAAAATTCGATTAGCCTTAATAATCACTTGTTGCACCTGCACACCAACCTTTTGCGACTCGTGCACCAGCACACCCAGGTCCCTCTGCACAGCAGCATGTTTTAACATCTTACCTTTTAAATAATAATCCATTCTGCTGTTATTCCTCCCAAAATGGATAGCCTCACACTTGGCAACATTGAATTCCATCTGCCAGACCCTAGCCCATTCACCTAACCTATCCAAATCCTTCTGCAGACTTCCAGTATCCTCTGCACTTTTTGCTTTACCACTCATCTTAGTGTCGTCTGCAAACTTTGACACCTTGCACTTGGTCCCCAACTCCAAATTGTCTTTGTAAATTGTGAACAACTGCGGGCCCAACACTGATCCTTGAGGGACCCCACTAGTTACAGGTTGCCAACCAGAGAAACACCCATTTATCCCCACTCTCTGCTTTCTGTTAGTTAACCAATCCTCTACCCATGCTACCACTTTACCCTCAATGCCATGCATCTTTAGTTTATGCAGCAACCTTTTGTGTGACACCTTGTCAAAAGCTTTCTGGAAATCCAGATATACCACATCTATTGGCTCCCCGTTTTCTACTGCACTGGTAACGTCCTCAAAAAATTCTACCAAATTAGTCAGACATGACCTACCCTTTGTGAACCCATGCTGCGTCTGCCCAATGGGACAATTTCCCTCCAGGTGCCGCGCTATTTCCTCCTTAATGATAGATTCCAGCATTTTCCCTACAACCGAAGTTAAGCTTACCGGCCTATAATTACCCGCTTTCTGCCAACCTCCTTTTTTAAACAGTGGTGTCACGTTTGCTACTTTCCAATCCTCTGGGACCACCCCAGAGTCTAGTGAATTTTGATAAATTATCACTAGTGCGTTTACAATTTCCCTAGCCATCTCTTTTAACACTCTGGGATGCATCCCATCAGGGCCAGGAGACTTGTCTACCTTTAGCCCCATTAGCTTGCCCAATACTGCCTCCTTAGTGATTACAATCATCTCAAGGTCCTCACCTATCATATCTTTATTTCCATCAGTCACTGGCATGTTATTTGTGTCCTCCACTGTGAAGACTGACCCAAAAAACCTGTTCAGCTCCTCAGCCATTTCCCCGTCTCCTATTATTAAATCTCCCTTCTCATCTTCCAAAGGACCAATATTTACCTTAGCCACTCTTTTTTGTCTTATATATTTGTAGAAGCTTTTACTATCTGCTTTTATGTTCTGAGCCAGTTTACTTTCATAGTCTGCCTTACTCTTCTTTATAGCTTTTTTAGTAGCTTTCTGTTGTCCCCTAAAGACTTCCCAGTCCTCTAGTCTCCCACTAATTTTTGCCACTTTGTATGTTTTTTCCTTCAATTTGATACTCTCCCTCACCTCCTTAGATATTCACGGTCGATTTTTCCCCTTTCTACCGTCTTTCTTCTTTGTCGGTATGAACCTTTTCTGAACACTGTGAAAGATCGCTCGGAAGGTTCTCCACTGTTCCTCAACTGCTTCACCATGAAGTCTTTGCTCCCAGTCTACCTTAGCTAGTTCGTCTCTCATCCCATTGTAATCGCCTTTGTTTAAGCACAAAACACTAGTGTTTGATTTTACCTTGTCATCCTCCAACTGTATTTTAAATTCCACCATATTGTGGTCGCTCCTTCCAAGAGGATCCCGAACTATGAGATCATTAGTCAATCCTGCCTCATTACACAGGACCAGATCTAGGACTGCTTGTTCCCTTGTAGGTTCCATTACATACTGTTCCAGGAAATTATCCCGGGCACATTCTATAAACTCCTCCTCAAGGCTGCCTTTACCAACTTGGTTAAACCAATCGATATGCAGATTAAAATCTCCCATGATAACCGCTGTACCATTTCTACATGCATCCGTTATTTCTTTGCTTATTGCCTGCCCTACCATCCTGTTACTATTTGGTGGCCTATAGACTACTCCTATCAGTGACCTTTTCGCCTTACTATTCCTGATTTCCACCCAAATTAATTCAACCTTGTCCTCCATAGCACCAATATCATCCCTTACTATTGCCCGGATGCCATCCTTAAACAACAAAGCAACACCACCGTCCTTACCGTCCATTCTATCCTTTTGTATAGTCTGATACCCTTGGATATTTAACTCCCAGTCGTGACCATCTTTTAACCATGGTTCAGTAATGGCCACTAAATCATAGTCATTCACGATGATTTGCGCCATCAACTCATTTACCTTATTTCGTATACTACGAGCATTCAGGTAAAGTACACTTATGCTGTTTTTTATGTCTTTGTTATGAATCCTAACACCTTGATCAGTAACTTTTCGCAAATTATTTTTCCTCTTACCCTTTCTCCTAATTTTCCTTGTCTTTGAACCCATATCTCTACATAATAACCTGTCACGTAACCTGCTGCCTTGATCTCCATTAACCATTATACTGTCCATAGCTTTACACTTCCCTTCCCCCCCAACTTGCTAGTTTAAAGTCCTTGTGACCAACCTATTTATCCTATTCGCTAGAACACTGGTCCCAGAATGGTTCAGGTGAAAACCGTCCCAACGGTACAGGTCCCTCCTGCCCCAGTACTGATGCCAATGCCCCATGAAATGTAATCCCTCTTACCCGCACCACTCCTTTAGCCACGTGTTAACTTCCCTAATTTTCTCAACCCTATGCCTATTGGCACGTGGCTCGGGTAGTAATCCAGAGATTATAACCCTGGAGGACCTGTTCTTTAATTTAGTCCCTAGTGTGTGATAATCCCCAAACAGGTCTGCAACAAATCTGCAATAAAAGCTGCTGACAAAAGAAAAGCACACACAGGCTGCAAGTGAAATTACTATTTGCCAGAGTGTTTTTGTTGTGAAATGTAGCCAGCTTAATTGACACTTCTGTCTTTCCCTAGTGGTGTGACTATACCTCTGCACATGGCATTTTAAGATTAATTTGATAAATCTCTCACATAAACTCACACTGATGAAGACTGCAATATTTATACTTGAAACAGTGTCATAAGAGTGGATAAAAATAGTTTTTAAACCCTGTATAAGGAGCAGACAATCCACTGAAAATGCAGGAACACTGAACGGTTCAAACCTGCAAACAAAGGACTGCTGAAAGGAACAAAAGTAAACAGACAACGGCTGCAAGTGAGGCAGTTCAGACATGTTCACAGAAAAGTACAAATCTGCAGAAAAAGAGTTGCTAACAAACTAAAACCACACACCAGCTGCAAGTGCAATTACTGGTTGTAAAGAAATAGGACAAAGGAAAGAGATACTGCAAGTAAATTACTAAGTAAAAGTAACTGCAGTACATTTTCCAATACCATTAAAAATGGTATCCTCACCTGAGGAAGGAGCAGTGCTCCGAAAGCTCGTGATTTGAAACAAACCTGTTGGACTTTAAACTGGTGTTGTAAGAATTCTTACTGTGCCCACCCCAGTCCAATGCCGGCATCGCCACATCATTAAAAAATGATCCATTACAAAACTGGTATTTTTTTCCACTTACAATGGCAAAAACTATGAGATTGCAACTTACCTAGCTAACAAGCCTGAACTGATAAGTGTAGCCACACTCCTTGCACTTCTGGGGAGGGACTGCTACAAAGCGTATATCACCATAAATCTAACAGACAAACAAAGAAAAAAGGTGACAGAGATTTTGAAAGCCTTGAATGCATATTTTGAACCCCAAGTGAATGTTACATATGAACATTATGCATTAAACATTAGAGTTCAGAATGAGAACAGGGCCATTGAACTGTACACCATGGCAGGAGTTCAGCTGGCAGTATCATGTGAATTTGGACAGCTAAAAGATAAACCGATTAAAGATAAAGTAGTTTTAGATGTGAGAGACACCTGAGTGAGTGCAAGTTTACTGAAGAATGAGAACTGATGCTAAAGAATGCGCTAGGTGTGCATTAAAATATAGTGATTGTGAAACATCAGATAGATGTATGGCAGACCAGACCAGGAGATACATTATGCTGAGAGACAGTTCAGGTCAAAAGAGCTGAGCAATTACAGACAAAGGGCAGGATACAAATACTGCAGAGGACAGCATGCCTGGGAAAGAAGGATTGCTTAGATTGGGGAAAGCAGTGCTTTGAATGCAAGATACAAAATCATTTTATACACAAGTATATGACCAGAAGAAAACAAAGTAAGCCTATAAGGACAGCCAGTGGAGACATGTTAGCAGAAGAGTGTAATGAAGAACTTTACAAAATACAATAGATGCATTCAGTCAAGTCTATAGGCAACAAATGTTTTGTGACTCTTACAATGTTGACCCCAGGGGGAGAGTATGAAGTGAATAGGAACAGATCTGTGTGAAGTGGCCCAACATCAGGATCCAAAAATGAAACCCTTGAAAGTAATATTGAGACTATATGTTATGTACAAGACTTATACCGAGTGGATGAATTAGTCTGACAGCCCAATGCAATAGCCTGAAGGAAGATTTTGAGTTCTAGATCATTGATGGGATGCAATGGCCACTCAGCTCAGTTGGAGCAAATCCAAAGCGGGGGATGGTAACCCTGAATGTGCTGACAGAGAAAGGACAACAAAAGGCCCCAGAGAGAGGGAGGTAAACAAAAAATTCCAGGGAGAGGGAGATAGAGGTCCCCGGAGAGAGTGAGACCGTAGGTCCCAGAAAGAGGGAGACAATATTCAAGTAAACCAAAAGACAGTTGCCAACCATGTCAGTGCAATGAAATGTAGGAGCTAAAGATAAATGTTCTGCAGCAAAATGCTCACATCAGATCTGAACTGGAAGTTTTTCAGGGCAAGATTCCAGCTGAGTATATACCTTTGAAAATCTATGATAAATTGAAGTCTTCCATGAATCAAGTTGTGTGAGATCTGACCAAATACATTTCAGAGACAGCACAAGGATACCAGGAGGAAAGAATGACCACAATTCACATTTGGTAACTCAAAGCGGGATTTAAAAAAACAACTTATCTGCAACTGCAGGCATATGTACTCAAGCAGCGAAGTAGAGAAATCGGGAGATGGGATTTTACCAGCTCTGCTGAGTACAGTATTAGGGCAATCCGAGAGGTTTCTGAGTCCCCAGAAACAACAATGGAACAACAGCCATTGAGGAAACAAGGACCATGGAAAAGATACTCTCCAAATAGAGAATATCATGCAGATCTGCAGCTAATGTAAACATGCAAAAAAATTATTAATAAACTGACTGGTGGACCAAACAATTGCTTATTCATGGGAACAGTGAATATATAGTGGTAACTCACAGTCACATGGGATCGTGCATGAAAATGTGTCCTTTGTCTGCTGGAAAATGGGGGATCTTTGCATCTTTTTTATATGAAAGAGGAGGATGTTTGTACCTCATTTTTGATATTAAAAAAAAGGACATTTGTATCGTTTTTGATATGAAAAAGGGTGTGTGTATATCTTTTTCTGATGTGAAAAAGGGGGGGTTTGTGTGTATTTGGGTTTTGGAAATGCAATTCTTTTCTGCGTGACTAACTGGCATAGTCTTGTGATTATGTCATGACGTTTCCTCTGGAGGCAGACATAGTAAGGCAAGGCAGTTCCAAAAGGCCTCTCGCAGAAACTTGGGGCTGGATTCTCCCATTCTGAGACAAAATTGCTGATGCTGGTGTGGGAACGGTGGTGTTTTACGACCGGAAAAATGGTGCAAAACGGCCATCCCCCATCTGGTGGGGGGGGGGGGGGGGGGGGGCTAGCAGGCACGCAGCGTAGAGCCCCTGACTCTAGCTGCGGATATGGTTAGAGAATTACCGGGTCCGTGGCCGCGCATGTGCACGCGGGAGCCTGCAGCGGCCGTGTATGGTGCCGGCCACACGGGCTTGGCCTGCGCCACCCCCGGACCACCCCTCACCAGTGTCCTCAGCCCCCACCAAAGCCCCCCCTGCCCGCGGATTGGCTCCCCCACCCGGCTGTGGCGACACTGGACTCAGTCCCCAGCCGCTGCACCGCGTACCCGAAAATAAATACCACACGCGATCGATGCCGCCAGGACCTCGGCCCATCAGGGGTGGAGCATCGGCAGGACGGCCTCAGGTAATGTCCTGAGGCCATCTATACGGCGTGTGGTGTACTCCTAGAGTGCTCCATATTGGAGTGGACAGCGCATCGCAAAAGCGGTCGCCCCCGATTTCGGCCCCAACGTGGATTCTCCAGCCGATCGCTGAACATGATTTTGTGTCGGAGACTGGAGAATCCCGCCCACGGACGGAAGTAGGGGCACTCACTCATTTCAGCAATTCAAAACTTTCCATATCTAACGTTAATATTTCTGGAGTCAGCTCAATGGCAAGATATAGTTTCATAGAATTTACAGTGCAGAAGGAGGCCATTCAGCCCATCGAGTCCACACCGGCTCTTGAAAAGAGCACCCCACCCAAGGTCAACACCTCCACCCCATCCCCATAACCCAGTAACCCCACCCAACACTAAGGGCAATTTTGGACACTAAGGGTCAATCCACCTAACCTGCACACCTTTGGACTGTGGGAGGAAACCGGAGCATCCGGAGGAAACCCACGCGCACACGGGGAGGATTTGCAGACTCCGCACAGACAGTGACCCAAGCCGGAATTGAACCTGGGACCCTGAAGCTGTGAAGCAATTGTGCTATCCACAATGCTACCGTGCTGCCCAAAAGCCTCAGCCTACCAGAACCACATTTCCATACTATTTTTATTTAAGGCTGTTGGAGCTGAAATAAAAGTAAGACTGCTCGGTCTGATTTAGATTTGACCACTTTGCCAACATGGGAAAGACAATCTCTAACTTCATATTTTCAGCCAGACCCTCACGCCAAGTGTGAATGAAAGTTCTCTTTTATTACTTGTAAATCACAAAATCAAACACATTAGACGCATGTTTCTATATTGTAGATGATTAATGTACAAACCATTGCTCTCAGATAGATGTTTCTCTAATATATGGCATTGACCTTCAGCTGCTCCAGGCTAACATCTCCGTATGTCTAAGTGTGGCTCCCTATCTCTGTGCAGAGAATTCTCTCCATTACTTCAGAGCATAAAATCCTGCGCTGATATCAAGAGTAGCACGAGGAATACTTGGAAACTTACAAATGCTTGGAAGTAATTTTCACAGCATGCAATGTCTAAATTCCTAAATTATTATTGCAAATCAGCAACTGAGACAAAGTCAACTTCCTGTTGATGTAGCGTAAGGGATTAGCTGACAACAAAGAAAAGGGATGAAATATCAGGGGCGGGATTTTCCGAAAACTGGCGAGATGTCCGGGGCCCGGCACCAAAAATGGCGCGGATCACTCCGGCGTCGGGCCCCCCCCCAAACAACGCAAATTCTCCGGCCACGAATGGGCTAGCAGCGGCAAGACCCGAAAAGATGACCGCTCGCCGCGCAGCCCCGATGTTCCAGGACCGCGACATTGAGGCGCTCCTGGACACAGTGGAGATGACGAGGGAGGCCCTGTACCGCAGACACGGCCCGCAGGGTCGCCCCACGCCTCAGCTGGCGTCTGTGGAGGGAAGTGGCAGAGGGCATCGGCGCTGTGGCTCTGACACCACGGACAGGCACGCAGTGCCACAAGAAGGTGAATGACCTTGTCAGAGCAGCCAGGGTGAGCCCTCCGGCCCCCCCCCCCCCACCCTCCCTGCCCGATGTGCGGCACAACCCCAGGTGAAACCAACCCTAACGCTAACCTCTGCACTGTACGCGCAACCGATGGCGTGCATTCATATACCTGTCGAACACTGTTGCCCTTTACCCCTGCCACCCACCCCCCGCCACAGGAGAAGCGCGCACACAACAATAGGGAACATGAGAGGACTGGAGGTGGCCCAGCTGATGAGAGGCCACTCACAGTACATGAGGAAAGGGACCTGGAACTGGCTGGCGGACCTGAGGACTGGGAGGTTGCCGATGCAGAGGTCGGGGACCCACCAGCAAGTGAGCCGCCGACAGCCCGTCCCCATATCCCCTCTCCCCATATCCCTCCTCCCCCATATCCACCATATCCCCCCTCCCCCATATCCCCCCTCCCCCATATCACCTGATCACCGCCTGTGTGTCTAACCATGCATGCTTCATTGTGTATCGCAGGAGCAAACGTTGAGGCATCCATCCCCGCAGATGCCGACCGCCCGCAGGATGTCCCAGGGCGACCATGGGATACAGAGAGACCAGGACCCTCTGGCACGCGACGACCGCAGGATGCCCCAGGGCGACCACGGGATACGGAGAGACCCGGACCCTCTGGCACGCAAATTCCGCAGAATGCCCCAGGGCGACCACGGGAGACGGAGAGACCTGGAGCAATAGGGAGATGACGCCCCCGTCTCGTGCGAGTGCGGCGGCGCAGGCGTGTGCCACCCAGCGACGAGGGGGGCAGCCATAGGCCCCCGTCGCAGCCGAGCCAGGAAACCACTACCCAGGACAGCCCTACCCAGGACAGCCCTACCCAGGACAGCCCTACCCAGGACACCCATACCCAGGAAACCGAAATACAGGACATTGACACAGAGTGGATGGGTGGAGACGAACCGCCACCCCAAAGTACCATGGACTCAGAGTCGGACGATGCGCACGACACAACGCCACTGCTGTCTCCAACACCCTCCACCATCGCAGAGGCATTCACCTCGGTTGGGCACTTTAGTGATGACACGCCTGGTACACTCACTGGTGCGCACAACACAGCCGTTCCGGTACAGCAGGTGGAGGGAGGAGCAGCAGAGGGGCTGGGAGGTCGGAGGGCATCCTGGCGCAAGCAAACATCTGCCGCCCAGATGGATCCCGGGTTCCTGGAGTTACCACACCCACCCATAGCCCCGATGCAACCACCGAACCTGGGACGAGCGAAGAGGGTGACGGGCGGCTTGCAGCGGCTGCAGTCGCAGGTGGAGGAGTGCACCCGCGTCCAGGAGCTGGGAGTGGTGCCGGTCATGCGTGCCACCCAGGCCGACACCGCACGGGTGGCGTCCACGGTGGAGACAATGGTGCGATGGTGTCAGACATGGGGAGCAGTATGCGAGGCCTGGGGCTTTCCGTGCAGGCGGCGTCTGTGGCCCAGGACATGGCTGCCCTCTCACAGGAGGCCATGAGCCAGCGCCAGCGGCAGATGGCAGAGACGCTCAACGCCGTGGCCCTGTCTCAGCAGGCCATGGCCCAGTCTCAGCAGGCAATGGCCTAATCCATGCAGGCCATGGCCCAGTCTCTGCAGGCCATCGCTGAGGGCATCGGCGCCACTGCCCATGTGCGAACCGGCGTCGCACAGTCACAGACAGGGATGGCCAACTCCCTGAGCTCCATGGCTGCAAACCTGCAGACCCTTGTCGATACCAGCACGGGCCTCCAGAACTGGCAGCGCCAGGTGTCTGGGGGGCATCAGATGGCCGGTCCGTTCGCACCTCCAACCCATGTAGAGGCCTGGGGGCCATTGGGCACCCCGAGGGAGGAGGAGTTGCTGGCGCCCGTCCCTGGTCCCTCTGCAGGGAGGTCCAGGAACACTGCAGCACCTCGGACTCCACCCCTTCCATCCCAGGTGCAACGGGTGGGCAACGGGCAGGACAGGCTGGCAGCTCGCCATCCCAGTCGCCCGGGCCGCAGCATGGCCCATCTAGGCCAGGACACCCCAGGAAACGGCTGCCAAAAGGATCCCGAGTCAGAGGGCAGGAATCACAGGAGTCCACCTCCAGTTCTGCTGTACCGTCTGGGAAACCACCTAGGGGTAGTCAAAGGGCCCGTAAGGCCAAACAATTAGACACTGGGTCAGTTGGCACGGGTGCAGGGCACAGATGTGTTTTAGAGCCTCGGGCACGTGTATGCACTGTTTGTTATTAAAATCACTTTAACACCTACAGAAGCTGCCTTTGTGCTCTGTCCGAAGCGTGCGGGGGTGTCATGTACGTTGAGCGCCAGTGTGTATGTGAGGGCTGGTCTTACGCGAGCCTCAGGTGAGTCTGCCCCCTTCCCCCGGGCGGCCATCACCATCCCCCCGGGCAGAGCACGGGACCGTGCGCTGCAGTGTCACAGCCGCATGCAGGGATGGTCCGAGTGGATGGTGGTACTGTGGCCATGGGTCAGACATCGTCCAACGATATGGAGCCAGGAGCTCATCGCAGAGCGGGTTGTCATCATCCTCCATGGCCTGCGATAGACCCGCTTCCACCGGCGTGAGAGCCCGGCCGTTGTGCCGCAGGTTGATCTGCAATGGGGGGGTGTGTGCTTGCGGGTGGGGTGGGTGTGGTTGGTGGGGGGGGGGTGAGGGTGCTGGGTGGGTGGATGGGTGGGAGGGGTGAGGGTGTTTGGGTGTTGCCATGGTGTGCGGTATGAGGCCATACTCACCAATTCCCACGCCCCCTAGTCTGTGAAGCGGGCGGCTATCAGCCTTTCCCGTGCCCACTGGCCCAGCGGTAACAGTGGACAGCCACCCGCCCATGTCTAGCCCATCTGCCCTGAACATTGCCCCCATTCCCCTCATCTGGGGAGGACTGCGCCTCTTCCTGCTGCTCCTCCACTCCGCCCTCCTCTGCCTGCGGAACATCGGCCCTCTGCTGGGCTATGTTGTGCAGGACGCAGCACACTACAATGATGCGGCCGACCCTATCTGACCGATACTGGAGGGCCAGGCACCTGAAACGCATTTTGATCACACCAAAGCACCTCTCTATCACAGCCCTTGTCACTGCATGGGCATCATTATAGCTGTTCTCCACGTCATTCTGTGGCCTCCGTATAGGAGTCATCAGCCACGACCGCAACGGATAACCCCTGTCGCCCAGCAACCAGCCCCTGGGGGTGATGACCCTCGTACATGTTGGGGATGTAAGACCGCGACAACACTATGAGTCATGTACACTGCCCGGGTACCGGGCACAGACATGCAGGATAATCATGCGGTGATCGCAGACCGCCTGGATGTTCATGGAATAGGTCCCCTTCCTATTGGTGAACATGGCCCTGTTATCTGCAGGTGGCCGCATGTGCATCCCATCAATCGCGCCCTGGACCATGGGAAACCCGGCCACAGCAGAGAAGCCCACGGCCCGGGCATCCTGGCTGGCCCGGTCCACAGGGAAGCGGAAGTAGCGGTCCGCAATGGCATATAGAGCGTCTGTCACTGCCCGGATGCACCGGTGCACCGATGTCTGCGAGATGCCGGACAGGTCCCCTCCTGGTGTCTGGAATGACCCCGTGGCATAAATGTTCAGGGCCACCGTAACCTTGACGGACATGGGGAGAGGGTGTCCTCCCCCAGTGCCACGCGGTGCCAGGTGTGCAGGTGGCAGATGTGTGCCACGGCTCCCGGCTCATCCGAAGTCTCCTCCTGCATTCCCGGTCCGTGAGGTCCTGGTACGACAGCCGGGGCTGGTACACACAGGGCCTCCTCGGGTGCCTCCGTTGCCGTGGCGCCGCGACGTCCTCCTCCCCCTCCTCGTGTTCCTCCTCCACTACGTGCTCCCCTGCTCCTCCTCCTCCACGTCCTGTTGGGTGGGTGTCCCTCCAGCCAAGGTGGCCGCCGCCTGCCCCTCTGCGGCATGCTTCTCTGCGGCAACCTGCGCCACCTCCGAGGCATGCTCCTCCTCCTCCAGGGCAACATGGAGAATAGCGGCTGCCGCCATGGCGGCCAACATCGCTGGCTGATCAGGGGGGGGAAACGACGACATGTCATCATTGCCCATACCCCCCCTTCTCCCCAGCCAGGTGGCATGGGCTGCATGGGCGCGACTGTTGCAGTATGGCAGGATGGCACCTGGCCAGGCGGACAAACTCCCTTGCCCTCGCACCCCCCGTCCCCGGTACTTATCTCCCCGTACCCGGCACTCATGCCCTGTCCCTGGCATTTATCCCCCCATACCCGGCACTCATCCCCCCGTCGCCGGCACTCATCCCCCCGTCCCCGGCATTCATCCCCCCCCCCTTCCCCGGCACCCGCCGAAGCCCCCCTCCCCCGCCGCACACACACCCACACACACCTCTCCCCCACACACCTCTCCTGCGGCCACCCCCCAGGCCGTGACCTACCTCCACACAGGACGGCATCAACCATCAGCAGTGGTTGACGCCATTAAAAGGGTGTTCTGATTTACGCCGACGTGGCCTGTGGTCACGTCGGCGGGACTTTGGCCCATCTGGCCGGGAGAATATGGGTAGCCCTGGAGTCCATTGTCTCGCGCCCGCCCCTGCCATTCTCCGAAGCGGGCGGCTCGATTGACGTTCCGCCGACTTTTCACCCTTCGGAGAATTCGGCGGGCGGCGGGATTTACCCGGCGGGGGTCGTAGAATCACGCCCCAGGTCATTGACACACAGTTACACACCGAACAAAGGGACAAATATGCAGATAGCATCTCTTCCATGCCCACAAGCTTACTACTGGCCAACCAAGGCCATTGACTTTTTCATTGGCTTCCCAACCAAATTCTTAATCCATGTTTTATTTTGACAGATGTTAGTGACTCATGTTGCTGCCAGAATTATAGTTGTAAAATTCTTGGATATTTTCTTTTTATTATAATAATCTTTATTGTCACAAGTAGGCTTACATTAACACTGCAATGAAATTACTGTGAAAGCCGCTAGTCGCCACTTTTCGGCGCCTGTTTGGGTACACAGAGGGAGAATTCAGAATGTCCAAATTACCTAACAGCATGTCTTTCAGGACATGTGAGAGGAAATCAGAGCACAGGGAGGAAACCCACGCAGACACAGGGAGAACGTGCAGACTCCGCACAGTCAGTGACCCAAGCCAGGAATCAAGCCTGGGACCCTGGCACTGTGAAGCAACAGTGCTAACCACTGTGTTACCATGCCGCCAACTATTCTCCGGACTGTTTCAAACAGTTTGTAAAATAAGGGAAGGAGAATTTTTTAGCTCGTCCTCCTGTTGAATCATTAAGGAATTTGCTGTAATAAAATATGAATTCTTCCTCGCACATGGAATAAACTTAATCTTCCATTTGTTATATCAATTTGGCTCTAAATTGTAATTATAATGGGACTCATAGAATAATAACAAAGGTTTTGCATACTCAATACTTCTTAAATGCATATTTTTAAAGCAATATTGCTCTTGTAAATAATCCAACAGCCGGGGCTGGATTCTCTGGTCCCCTAGCTGCATGTTACTCAGCGGCGCACAGTTTTCCGACAGTGGAATTCTATACTCCCGCAGCTTGTCAATGGGATTTCCCATTGAAGCAAACCCATGCCGCTGGGAAACATACTAGCTCGCGAGAAAAGTGATTCACAACAGCTGGAGAATTCCGACCCAGATTGGAGGCATGAAAGGATGTGGAGATGCCGGCGTTGGACTGGCGTGAGCACAGTAAGAAGTCTTACAACACCAGGTTAAAGTCCAACAGGTTTGTTTCAAACACTAGCTTTTGGAGCACTGCTCCTTCCTCAGGTGAATGAAGAGGTAGATTCCAGAAACATATATATAGACAAATTCAAAGATGCCAGACAATGCTTAGAATGCGAGCATTTGCAGATGATTAAATCTTTACAGATCCAGAGATGGGGTAACCCCATGTTAAAGAGGTGTGAATTGTGTCAAGCCAGGACAGTTGGTAGGATTTCGCAAGCCCAGGCCAGATGGTGGGGGATGAATGTAATGTGACATGAATCCCAGGTCCCGGTTGAGGCCGCACTCATGTGTGCGGAACTTGGCTATAAGTTTCTGCTCGGCGATTCTGCGTTGTCGCTCGTCCTGAAGGCCGCCTTGGAGAACGCTTACCCGGAGATCAGAGGCTGAATGCCCTTGACTGCTGAAGTGTTCCCCGACTGGAAGGGAACATTCCTGCCTGGTAATTGTCGCGCGATGTCCGTTCATTCGTTGCCGCAGCGTCTGCATGGTCTCGCCAACGTACCACGCTTCGGGACATCCTTTCCTGCAGCATATGAGGTGGACAACGTTGGCCGAGTCGCACGAGTATGTACCGCATTCAGAAAGATCACTGCAGCCCTTAAAGGAACATTGCAACTTGATTGGCAGTGCTAATGCCATAATCAATAGCATTGATGTTGTACCACTGATAGTTTCCAATTAATCGGCATTTTAATGTAGAATTTAATTTCAAAGAGTAGGACTCCTGCTACACTGTAATTGTATGTGAGTAAGATTTGGAATGTGAGCAAGCTGAGGTGTACCTCACCACCCACAAAGACTTTATTTCCATAGCAACCAGCGTTACAGTGATAGATGTCACAGGCTTAGTGCTGCAGTCATCACTGCAGCTGATTTTCAATGAACGCAGAACAGGGTGCATTTGGCATAATATTTACAGCATATTTTTGGAAATATATTCGACATTAAAAAATGTAAGTTCTATGAAAGGTCCCAAATATATATATATATAAAGGAAAATTCATTGTAGAAAATTCCATGCCATTTTGCAGTCATTCATAACTTGACATTTCATATGAGTTATAAATGAGGTCTGATTTCCATAAATCCATTTGTAAAATTCTGAGGAATAATATGAGTTGAATCTTTCCTGACAGAAATCAATGCTCACAATGTTGAAGTGGAAAATTGTGCAGCAGATAGAAAATAATCAAAGGAAATGCCAAACAGGTTTTTATTTTACTTGTTCCCTTGTAGGGCAAACGCCAGGCACCAGTATTTGGAGTCCAGAGAATGAGTCAGACAAATATATTTTATTAGGGTTATTCCTGCAATATCAAGTGAAACCTATGAAAAGATTTGGGAAGTTCATTCTTCTTTACTTATATGCAAGTGTGTCGCTGAATATTTTTTAATATTTTGAATGTTGCTCACCAATTTTGCTCAAAGTAGTTGCCTGTGTGAAGTTTAAAAGAGATCTTTATATTAGCGTTGCTGCAATAAATGACACATCAGCAATCGATTACAGAGCATCTATCCTGCTCATTTTGTGCCAAAGGAAAGAAGCTGCCATTTTTCAATCCACACAAAATGTGCAGCCTAACTTGGATTTACAATCACCCACGTTGAATGGAGACAGGCTGAAAGACATTTAGCAGGGATTCTGACTGAGAGGTATTCAATCATAATCCCACAGATGGTGGCTTTGCATCATTCGCTCCTCACCCAAGCACACACACCAATTTCTGACCCTGCAGTGGCTCTTGTACAAAGGGTAATTGGATGCTGGTTCAGGCTCACACCTAGTCACAGTTTGTAACTACAACTTGTGCAAATAAAAAAAAAGATTTACAGCTGGGAACATTGTTCTTTCTTATTCCTTTTTTTAATAGACCGTCTGTAACCTCATGGTCCAGCATATTCCTCATTCTACTCTTCTTGTTGAACAAGTGGGTCAACCCTGATTCAATGAGAAATGCCGGGGAACACGATAGCGGCAACATCAGACATATCTAAAAATGAGGTGTCAACCTGGCAAAGTTCCAGCACAAGACAACATGCATGCAAAACAGTAGAAGAAGCAGACTAGAGGCATACCTAGCTAATCAGCATTTCTACCTTGATACAAGGCCCATGCGATTCATGTTGTCTTGGAGATAGGCTTTGAAAGGGATAGGGTCTTAAGATATTCCCGATAACTCACAAATATGGTTTATCTGCCAGGATTCGGGATGAGGAGAGAAGCTGAGTTGGTATAATGCTGTGGTTCACCAACTAGGATTGTGGGTGCGTGTTCATGTTCAGATTGAAAAGATCGAAGTCATATAGAGTTAAAATGAGGCAGGAAGATTCGCCGCACTTGTGCTGCAAGAAATCTTTCTGGGGAAAGGAAACTCACTGTGAAAGACAGTTCTGAGATTAAAAGTTACCGGGCTAAGAAACAAAAAGAACAAAAGTAAACGCTTGGGATCTAAGGATGAAGTTTGGCTGGTTCCGAGAGAATTGAATGTCCACTTAACAGACAGTGCAAGGTAGGTTTGTGAAATTTTATTTTCTGCTGTGCCAAAAGTAAAAAGGGAACAGTTCTGTCCTATGGGTTAAAATATAATTTGCTGATCAAGAAAGTGTTTATTAAAAAGTTATTTTGTCTTTTACGACTGCAGAAGTCTTGAAACATGAAATCTTGTCATATAGGTCTTTTAGCTATTAACTGGAAGTTTAAATTTCTCTTTAAACGTTATCAGGCTCCACGGGGATCATCACACAGATAATTACCATTTCCAACAAGAGCTAATCTAACCATCTCCCCATGACATTCAAAGCTATTACCATTACTGAAATCCGCACCATCAACATCCTGGGGGTACTATTGAACAGAAATTTAACTGTACCAGCCCTATAAACACTGTGGCTATGAGAGCAGACCAGAGGCTGTGAATTCAGTTGCAAATAATTTATGTCCTGATTCCTCAAAACCTCTTCACCGTTAGCAAAGTACAAGTGAGGCCATTGATGGAATATGTTCCAATTGCCTGGCACCAATTACAATCAAGAAGGTCATCAATATCTCGGACAAAGCAACTGTTTTGATTGGCACCCTAAGCACAATCTTAAACATGCACTCCCTCAACTATCTGCGTGCTGTGTCATCAACCACAAGATTCACTGCAGCAACTTGACAAGGTTTCTTCAATAGCATTTTGACCACGACCACCTAGAATCAAAAGAACGGCAGGAGCATGAGAACGTCACCAACTGGAAGTTCCCCTCCAAGCCATTCATCATCCTGACTTGGAACTGTATCACTGTTAAAAACTTGGAACTCCCGCCCTGACAGCACTGTGGCTGGACCTACACCACATGGACTGCAGTGGTTGGAGCAGATGACTCACCACCACCTTCTCAATAGCAATTAGGGGGGGTGGGGGGTGGACAATAAAAGCTGGATGTGCCAGCAAAGCTCACGTCCTTTCAACTGATAATCAAAATAACAAGCACATGCACAAAGAACTACTTCTCTTGCCAGGGCCTGAGAAAGGACCTGGCAGTAATACACTGTTTTGCCTCCCTCTACTTCACTCAGAGTAGGTGTCCCCATCTATGTAGTTTCTCCCATATGTCTAAAAGCAGTAGGTGTTGAATAACAGTACCATCAAACCAACAACACGGGGTAGAAACAAAATAATAACCAATAAGAAGGAAGGCGCATGATAATCCATTGGACTGAATTCACTGTTTCCAATTGTTGCAGTACCTAACTCTTATAATTTTGATTAAAGCAGTGAATCTATTTACAAGAATTATAGAGTTCATTTCTTTTGTGCAATTTAACTTTATTTTCTTTTATAAGATCGCTGCCATTGGAGTTGGATTTGTTTATTGTCACGTGTACCGAGGTACATGAAAATTATTTTTCTGCGAGCAGCTCAACAGATCATTAAGTACATGAACGAAATAAAAGAAAATACATAATAGGGCAACACAAATGTAAGTGCATAAACACCGGCATCCGGTGAAGCGCACAGGGGTGTAGTGTTAATGAGGTCAGTCCATAAGAGGGTCGTTTAGGAGTCTGGTAACAGCGGGGAAGAAGCTGTTTTTGAGTCTGTTCGTGATAACATAATTATCATGTCTGTTCATTGATAAGATCAATTGCATTTTACTCCATTATGTTTTGCCGTACATGTTCACAATTCTGCTGTGGGTGACATGTTGATTTGCAATACATGACAACGCATTACCCACTGCATTTTATGAAGGATTATTATTCAATTTGGTATCTAGCCATCAATCTCTGAAACTAACTTTAATTGCCTGAAACCAGTGCCTCTCAGGCCCTCAAAAGATAGTGCAATCTATCATCACCTCTCAAATATATACAACTTGCTGCACCTTTCCAAAACTACACAGAAATGTTAACAAATAAAATTGGCCCTTATGAATCAGGATGTACATTGTCACATCTTAAATGGGTTTGAGCTGTCAGTGCCTGTCAAAGCAGTGCATCCAGCACATACGGGGGACTAACCTCAAAACTAGGACTGCCTGTCTCCATGTCACTGACTTGACATCCAGCCAATTTTCGCCACTCAGGTAATGTTCTGCCTACTGGAGGCAGTTTGACAACAGAACATTCATTTTCAGTCCTTGCAGACATGCCACAGTCTGTCAAAAATATAGTCACACAACAAAAGCGTGACACTGAAAAATCAGGCATTCTGCCAACTAATTTACCGTTGCTATCTATTAAATATCATTGGACTTGATGTTTTGTGCTAATGGGAGAATTGCAACGAATGGAAGTAGCACAGATAGAGGCTGCTATTTTGCTCCTATCCCCAGGTTCATTGCATTCTTTGAAGGATAGGCTCTTGAATGCAAGGGCCACTAAGAAATTATGTCATTGACTGTGAAGGATTAAAATGTTTCATTTAGATACTTAGGATTGCATTTTTCTTTGGAAAGCCAACTACGAACCATGGTAAAAATTAAAGGAATTAAAAGGATACAGATATCATTGCATTGTGTAACATTCCAATAAACGTCAGGCTACGTTACTGTATCATATATTTTCTCTTAGTTCAGTCCAAAGCTGGAATTCATGTTTGATAATATGAATCAAATAAATAGCATACTCATTCAAATTATTTCTGTGTTTGTTATCTAATAAAGAGATTACCATATTGTTTAAAATGGATTAACATTTATGTCAAAATAGCAGACTACAGTTTAGTCATTTAGGCATTTGTATGGGATTGCACTGACTGGTCAATTTCCAACTTCTTGCTCCCAGCTTTGAATATCACAAGCAGGCAGGAACTCTACATGAGCACAGCATATGACTTTCTGCCCAATAGCTTAAAGAATCACCCTGCCGTGAGATTGGAAATTTACCCATTGTAATGCTTTGCGATGTGGGAATTTTGCCATATTTCATATTTGCATCATATGACTGGAACAGAAGCAAGCCAATCACAGTGCTTCAAAGACTTAGTTGACTTACATCACGTGGCAAGAAGGAAAAATGTAAGAGGATTATTTGCTGTTGGCAATAAATACATTTGTTTTGCGGTTTACATGGCTCTCAGTGAGCTTTTTCTTGATTATCATTCACTGTCGTGCATTTCCGTGATGCATGACGATAGTCATGCTTTCCCACGTTCATAGCTAACAAGACATTCCGAATTATGGAAAAAGCATGTTGGCTGGTTTTTAAAATGAATCACATTCTGAGCTGAGATGCTTTCAAGTTCCAACTTTTCTTGCTTATTTTTCTTTCTCAAAGGTGTGGAACTGTGGGCACTGTGCCAAGGTGCCAATCTGAAGGACAGAATAAAGGGGTAAGCGGAGAAATAGAGAAACCATTCGCTCTAGTTGGGGAGTTTAGGACTTGGAGATGCAGTGAAAAGAATGAGGAAATGCCCCAACACACAAAGGGTGACATGTGTTTGAAACTCTTTTCCACAAATGGCAATTTGGTCCAAGATCAATTTTAAATCTGAGAATGAAAATTTTTGTTCGTCACAACCAGCAAGGGGTACGTGGTGAAGGCAGAGAGCTAGGTCACAGATTTAGCATGATCCCATTAAATCACTGGACAGGTTTGAGAGGACAAATGGCTTCCTCTTATGTTTCTCTATTGCTGGAGCCCAGGGTGTGGTGGTGGTGTGCTTCAACATTGCCCCCTCCATTAGAGAAGGAAGTTCCCAAGTTTAATCACATATCTGCGCCAAATTAACTGATCTCACACAGGTTAGTGGTGGGTACTGCATTTAACCGTAAAGTCTCAGGGCGGAGGAGGGGCAAATGTCTTTCCGGCTGATAACTATGTGGTAAATACAAGTGCGAATGTTTGTGATAACTTCTTGTGGCACATACATGGACGGGGAATGGATGAGATAGAATCAGATTGTGATATTTCAATCATCAAGCACTAATTAGAAGAGCAATCCAATCAAATGGACTCTACTCCTTCTCTGCTAATTCACAAATCCTCTCATTCAGCAATAGTGCAGGGACCAAAGACCCAAGAAGAGCAGATAGTGGAGAGAAAGCAGCTTAAGAGGCCTTGCCTAAACTTTCTTAAAAAATACAGGAAGTAAAATTTTCAGGATACAGCAAGATGTTCAGAGAACGGAATATGTTTGAATAAGTTTCGGATAGATTGCATCGAGGAACAGAGTGTGTCAAAATATTACCATTAATTTAAGAGACAACCCCTCTTTTCACGACAGGGTTTAATTTTGGAAGATTCATTCATCAAACCCATTGAATATTCTTTTTTAATTTTGCGGTACTCAGACACTGAAGTATATTAATAAATATATCAAAGGATATGAATAAATACTACAGATGCACGTAATTGGCTCCCCGTGTGTGCGTGGGTTTCCTCCGGGTGCTCAGGCTTCCTCCCACAGTCCAAAGACGTGCAGATTAGGTGGATTGGCCATGCTAAATTGCCCTTAGTGACTAAAAAGGGTAGGAGGGGTTATTGCGTTATGGGGACAGGGTGGAAGCGAGGCTTAAGTGGGTTGGTGCAGATTCGATGGGCCGAATGGCCTCCTTCTGCACTGTATGTTCTGTGTCCTATGTTCTATCATATTCTAAGAAACTAAATGGTATTTTACTTTAGAGTTGCTAAAATAATTATTCAAGTCTAACGTCTTAAAGTGGCACATCCGTAGGTACATGGACTATTACAATGTTAGCATTTCTGTTGAAATTCTACACTCTGATAATCCAGCATTGGTGTGAAGCAAAGACAATGAAAGAAAATGCCTTCAATGACCATAAGGCTTCCAAAAGTGTTTTTGAAACAATGACGTGCTATTTAGTCATTGCTGTAAAGGAGGCCTTGTGGCCTGTTGGACAGCATCCCTACAACAGAGGTAGAAGCTCTGGGTTTGAGTCACACCCCAGGACTTGTTGGCCAAGGAAGGCGTCAACAGAGTAAGTATCAACTGTAGAATCCCTTCGATTCACGGCAATGTCTGGCGGTAAGAGCGGGAGAGTCGCCTCGGGCGTGATTTAACCAAAAAACACCAATGTCCGGTTTTGGCCGGGTTTAGTGGGGTATTTCACGGTGCCTGCAGCAGCAAGAAACACCCAACTATTCAACAGCACTTTGCTGGGATTTTCTGGCCTCGTCAAGCGACACCCCGTCGAGGATACCTGAAAGGTACATTAAGAGAGAACTTGGGGGGCCAGCCGTCGGACCTCGGTACGGGCTGCCCACTCAAATTGGCGGCCCAATGTCCAGATTCCAACAGAGCTCTCCATCACACATAAATTTGAATAGGGAAGGAGGGGGAACCAGTCCTGGGTGCCGCTCCTAGCTCCACCTGAGACCTGGAGCGATTTTACTCCGGCAGGAGAACTTTGTCTCCAGAATGGACAATCCAGCCCACAGTGTTCATCACTGACATTACTAATTAGGATAATCCTTTGTCCAGTTCAAGTAAATGTTGTGAATGTGCTAGTCTTATCAGAATACCTTGCATTAAATAAGCATAAACTGGCATCAAGAACTGATGCACAAACTGGCCGTGAGATTAATTGAATGACCCACATTGTGTTCTTTATGCAATTTATTGTATAGTGTATTGTATTGTATTTACATTTCTTTTAATTGTTTCTTCAGGAGCAATTACTGAAAGTATGAGGCTTACTGAGCGATTAGTTAACAATTAGCCATGTGAACAGACAATTAGTGGATATATATTATAACACTCATTGGACTCTTGGGATTGAGCCAATATCTTGCAATGAGCTGGCATATGTGTAGCAGATCTTTCAGGCTATGGGATCTGATTAGAAGATCACATTATCTGTTTTATTGACTGCAAAGTGGTAAAATTATTAGATTTCACCCTCATTTTATATCTTATTGATTCAATTTTCATTTATGACTCCCAATTTACAACTGACCATTGGACAACAGGGATTAACTGCATTCAGTCTTAGCTGTTTAAAAAGTGATTATTCCTTTCAAACTGTTCAAATGTGGAACTTCTGTAAAATGAAATGTGAACTAACTGCTTTCCCTTCTTGTATATTATGTCGCACAATAGCTGGAGATGCCAATCACAGAGAACATGATGCCAGATATTGAAAAAGGAAATCATGGCAATTTGTGTTTTGTGTCAACAGGTACGCTCGAGCTCTTCCTGCAAACTAGTGTCTGGTTCAGCACATCACATTTTTATTTGTTTTATTTTTTTGAAATAAATTTAGAGCACCCAATTAATTTTTTCCAATTACGAGCAATTTAGCGTGGCCAATCCACCTAGCCTGCACATCTTTGGGTTGTGGGGGCGAAACCCACGCAAACACAGGGAGAATGTGCAAACTCCACACGGATAGAGACGCAGAGCCGGGATCGAACCTGGGACCTCGGCGCTGTGAGGCAGCAGTGCTAACCACTGCGCCACCGTGCTGCCCCAGCAGATCATATTTTAACTCATCTATGCAACGAACGAACCAATATCTAAAAACAGATTCTCTGGTCATTGTCACATTGCTTTATGAAAATTGACTGCCATGCTTCCTACATTACAACAAAGTTTACACTTCCTCGGGGACCGGTTTAACTCAGTTGGCTAGACAGCTGGTTTGTGATGCAGAATGAGATCAATAGCACAGGTTGGATTCCTGTGCCAGCTGAGGTTGTTCACGAAGGCCCTGTCTCCTCAGGTTTGCTCCTCACCTGTGGTGTGGCGATCCTCAGGTTAAATCACCACCCGTCAGCTCTCCCCCTCAAAGGAGGATGCAGCCTATAGTCATCTAGGACTATGGCGACTTTACTTTACTTGTTCTTTATTGGTTGGAGAGCGCTTTGGATCATGATAAGCGACAAATATATGCCAATCTTTCCTTCCTATGAATTTAGAAGGCTTACCCTCGGTCAGCAAGATTATCTGGGCAAAATCTCCACACACAAAAATAAAGGCTGATATTTATATAGTGACCCTTCCATACTTTTAAAAATCGATTCAGCATAAATAACTTTGCGATTGTTGCAACACTGGAGCCATTTTACACACAAGTTGGCTGACCAGTTTATCTGTAATTATTTTTGTGGTATTGAATGTTGAAGGAATGTTGGCCTGGCAACCAGGGAAACTCCCCATCCTATTCAAACAGTGCCATGGAATATTTAACATCTGCCACTGTAGTGGGCTTGAATTATTTCCCCATCCAAAGGCCATCACTAATAATACAGCATTTTTTCAGTACAGCCTAGCTAATGTGCTTAATTTCTGGACTGAATCCATTATTTCTGACTCAGAGGCTAACCTGCCAGAAGATACAAAATATGAAGCTTTATCACTGCACATTTAAAGTGATGCACATTTTTGAGATGCACATAGCCCTTTCCTATAATAAAGACAAGAGTTTAATTTCCACCTTCCACAATCCTAGCACAAGATCATCAAGTGACGAGAGGACGTATAGGAAGGCCTAGGAAGCCTTTGTCCTGTGAATTAAGCATGTGCCCAAATTCCAGACCTGTGCCCCTGGGTACATGAAGATCTTCACTGGAAATGCTGATGGTGAAAATGTATCCCTAGGCCAGGCTGCAATGTCCGCACCAACTTTAGGATTTCTCCCATTATAATCTCATGAAGGACGGGTGCTCAATTACATCTCTGCTGTCCTGCAGAGGGTCAACTCTGGTACAGAATATTTCTTCATCCAGTTCACTGGCATAACAAGAAGACACAGATGAAAAATGTTTCTTAATTGACAATATTCTGTAAATAAATCTAGTCATAAAAAGTTAACATAATGGCTATATAATTTAAGTAGCAATATAGTTTGACATGTCGGTTAGATGAATTGGCCATGCAAAATTTCCCCTCAGTGTCCAAAGATATGCAGGTTAGGTGGATTGGCCATGATCAATGTGCAAGGTTCGGAGATAGGGCTGGGGAGTGGGCCTAGATAGAATACCCTTTTGGAAGGTCAGCGCAGACTCAATGGGCCAAATGGCCTCCTTCTGCACTGTAGAGATTCTATGGATTTGTTGGTCTAGTTAATGATAAGTGTTTTGTTATGTTTCCTTTGTAACATAAGCGGCTTCCTTGTGTTGCATTTGTCAAGGAAGGTCGAGACGTGTAGATAACTTCAACACATTTATTTACACTATGTACACTTTTATAACTTGAGTTCGACATTACTGCTAATCTTATTATAGCTACCTCAACTGACTAACCAGCCGCTGTCTTCCACGTGGTGGGTGTAATATTGAATCAACCCTGTGCCTCTCCTCACTGACTGTCTCCACTGGCCAAAAGGGCAGATCATGTGTGTGGTGTCCTTTATGTATGGGTTGGTATAATGCCCCCCTGTGGTCATGTCACCTCCTTGTGTATCGTGAATGTCCATTGGTCGCCTCCTATCTAACTTATCTATTGGTTGAGTGTGTGTGTGTGATGTTTCTGGTGCTCCCTCTAGTGTCTGGCTAGCTTACATGTATTTACAGTGATGCACATCACCACAATAAGTGCTATTGAAACTCTCATTTTATCATCCTGTCACACTTCCTGTCCAAAGTTCCGTGGTCACAATTTCTAGCCACTGCCTGTCAAAATTTAGCATTGAAATTGCACACGCAAAAATTTAGAATGGAAATCCTGCAAGTAAACAGTTGCCTGTAACAATGTAGTTTCAAGTCCTGGCCTGTAGGTGGTGCTCTGGATCGATTTACTGAAATCTCTGCCATCACCTCCCGCACATATATAATAAAATTAGTATTCAGCTGACCATGTATGTTATATAGAGACAAATTGCAGTGAGTATCAGACTGAAGTGTAATCTCGGGACAAACATCTTCAATTTCTCATACTTTGCAATGATGGTTAAATGTCGATCATGTTCCAGTCTGCTCTGTTTTTTTTTCATTTCATACAGAAATGTTCTCAACAGTCTAAAGTAAGGGCAGAACCAAAATTGTGTATGATGGGCCACATTTTCAAGTCCCATGTGGCAATCTATCAGATTTGCCTGTCAGAATTATGACAGGTTTTGAGTGCTTGCCACACATTGAAGGGAAGGGGAAATGGGCAATTATCCCATGTGTTAGAGGAATCAGACCTGCTCTTAGCTAATCAGAGGTACATTGGTAACAGACACGAGTTTAGATTTTTTTCTTTGAGGAAAGAATGAAATCAATTGTCGATGAAGATATTTTGAATAAATGACCAAGGAGGGAGACCAGGAGTAGATTTGGATCATAACCCTAAGCATCTGCCTGAGGGACCTGACTTTAAATTTAGCACAGACTGATATATCACCCTGGTAAAAACAGTATGTTATCTTTTCTGTGTGTCTCTGTTTCTACCTTGTCCTCTGTCTCTGTCCTTCCCTTGCTCCCTGCCTTTGTCTCTCTCCCTGCACCAGTCTCTCTCTCTCTCTTTCTCCCTGTAAAAAATGCCAAGTTAAATGAGAAGTCTTCATCCAGTTTCTAATGTGAGTGAATTCGCAGCTGCAAAAGTGCCTGAGATTTGGTGTATAATTGGCAAATGCTATCTGTGCAAACTTGAAAAATGTAATCTGCTATAGTCCCTGTGACTTTTTTTAAAAAGCGCTCATGGTAATGCCCATACAGATGAGCACATGTGCAAAAATACTCACTGAATTGCACTTTGCATGAGAATGATTTTGTGCAAATTCAGATTTTATACAGTTTCTACGCATTTTATCATACTACAAATTAAATGCCCATCATTCCTCTTTGGCAGAAGTTGTGGTTCAGATTTCCTGATGATCATGTTTTCAGACAAAATCTCATTGTTGTGTCTTTTTTTGAAATGTGATTTGCTTCATGAGTATAAAATAAAGCTGGAAAGGGAAAAGGCGGTTGAACCATAATATGGGTTTTCCTTAATTTAGTTAATCACATTAGTAAAGTAATGAAATTTGTTTATTGTCACAAGTAGGCTTCAATTAAGTTACTGTGAAAAGCCCCTAGTCACCACATTCCGGCGCTTGTTCGGGGAGGCTGGTATGGGAATTGAACCATGCTACTGACCTGCCTTGATCTGCTTTCAAAATCAGCAATTTAGCCCAGTGTGCTAAACCAGCCCCTGCTAAGCTTCACACTAATGTGAACCTCCGTCCCTCCTCATTCTCTGTGCTCCTGAATTCCTTATCCAAGTATTTGTAACTTCCATACTTCGCCTGTCCAATGTTCTCCCTACTGCCCCGGATCTCCCAACATCCATATGTTTCAGCTCATCCGAGCATTGCTGCCGACATCCTATCCTGCAGCCACGACCCATCACCTGTGCACTTGCTGACCGGTTTTGGTTCCCAGGCCTTTAGCACGTTGAATTTTAAATTCTCATCAAAATAAAAATATTCCAAAGCAAAGGCAAAGTGCTGCAGCTTCTCCAACATTATATCCTGAATCCCTATGCCGGGATTTTCTGTCCATTTGCTGGCAGCGGGATTCTTTGATCCAGCCAGCATTGCACTGCCACCCATGGGTTCCCTGTCATTGTGGGGCAGCTTCAATGGAAAATCACATTGACAGCAGTCAGCGAATGACGCGCCAAATTCCTCATCCCCGCTCGCAGCGGAACAGGGCTGACTCACAACGGAGAATCTTGGCTCTGAACTACCAACTCCATGCCCTACAATATAACACAACAGCTACTTGTGTTTATCTTTAACATAACTAAATGTTCCACAGTGCTGCAGAGGAGTGCTCTCAAACCAAGTTTGACACCAAGTCACATCAGGAGATGTTAGGGCAGATGACCAAAAGAAGGAGGGAGAGGTAAAGAGGTGGAGTGGTTTTGGGAGGGAATCCCAGAGCTTAAAGTCTTAAGTAGCTGAAGAGCTGGCTGCCAATGATGGAGCAATTTAAATTTGGAATGTTCAAAGTCAGAATCGGAGTTCAGCAATCTCGTGGGACTGTAGCTGTAGGAGGTTTCAGAGTTAGGGAGTGGTAGAAGGTTTCAGTTTTCTCTCAGTAGATATTTATTGTGCATCAATAATGAGGCGCCACTCTCCTAGCTACATGATGCATCTACAACTTCGTATTTTAGCAATTTTGAAGCCTTCAGAATTCCATGAATTTGATTTAAAGTTGTAAGCACGACTTTAAGATTACTTATATGTTAGCGTTGAACATGCCATGAAATGCTTCTGCATGACACCAACCTATAGCAACTCAAGATTGCCACAAAAAAGAAATAACTGTGAAGATTTCAGACCTTTAAGGTTAACCACATCTATTTTCTCTGGTTTCAAGCTTTGATCAGATCCATAGAAAAATGTAAGCAGCACTTCATGGGCTGTCACAACCTGCCTGGATCATCTTCCAGTTAAATCAAGATATTCTTCTAAGAGGTTTAGATCCAAGCAGTGTGACGCTGAAACAGCAAACGTATACTCGATTGTGTCATTCTTTTAGTTTCTCATTGTAAACTAATTGCTTAATAAACAATGATCCCGCATATCATTAATTTCCAATTCAGCAAGATATCTTTCTTTAGTAAAAAGTAGACTAAGGGATGATCTGATAAAGGGCTTTCAGGTTACAAAAGGGTTTATAAAAAATGTTTTCACTTGCTGAGAAGGTCAGAGCTAGGGGGCCCATAAATATAAGACAGCCATTAATGACTCCATTAGTGAATTCAGCAGAAATGTCTTTTCCCGGAGAGTGTTTCTATGTGGAGTGTGCTACCACAGGGAATAATTGAGGCAACCAGCATAGATGCATCTAAGGGGAAGCAAGGCAAACACATGAGGAAGAAAGGAATCAAAGGACTACGTTACTGAAGTTAGTGGAAAAAGGGTTGGAAGATGCTAATATGGAGGATAAACACCAGCCTGCACCAGCTGTGTAGAACCTGTTTCTGTGATGTAACTATTATGTAATTTGCTTTTGTAGTTCTGATAGAAAATCATTGAAAACCTGCTATTATTCCTCTGGGTTTGCTAGAGGTACGTAGAATTTCGAGCTCAGAAAACATTTGGCCCAACTGGTGTGTGGTGGTGTTTGTGCTTCACAAGAGCTTCTTCCAATTTTACCTCATTTAACCCTATCCCTCTATTCACTTTTCCCTGACGAGCGTCCTCTAAAACATATGGCTATATAATTCTATATAACCACACACAATTATACAAGGATTTGTATGATTTCCATAATTGACTCATTAAGTTTGATATGGTCATTACATGACAATTTTTGAGTCAATGCTGTAAATATTTGTGTCTAAAATCATTCTGAAAGGAAAATTATTCTAAAACAAAAAATTCACAATTTTATCGTAAAATGTGAAATGGATTGGATTATAGAACATTACAGCGCAGCAATTGGATTTGTATTTGTTTATTGTCACGTGTACCAAGGTACAGTGAAAAGTATTTTTCTGCGAGCAGCTCAACAGATCATTAAGTACATGAAAAGAAAAGGAAATAAAAGAAAATACATGACACAGCAACACAAGGTACACAATGTAACTAGATAACACCGGCAGCGGGTGAGGCATACAGGGGTGTAGTGTTAATCAGGTCAATCCATAAGAGGGTTGTTTAGGAGTCTGGTAACAGCAGGGAAGAAGCTGTTTTTGTGTCTGTTCGTGCGTGTTCTCAGACTTTTGTATCTCCTGCCCGATGGAAGAAGTTGGAAGAGTGAGTAGGCCAGATGGGAGAGGTCTTTGATTATGCCACCCACTTTCCCCAGGAAGCAGGAGGTGTAGATGGAGTCAATGGCTGGGAAGCAGGTTTGTGTGATGGACTGGGCTGTGTTCACGACTCTCTGAAGTTTCTTGCGGTCCTGGGCCGAGCAGTTGTGTTACCAGACTGTGATGCAGCCAGATAGGATGCTTTCTATAGTGCAGCTGTAAAAGTTGGTAAGAGTCAATGGGGACATGCCGAATTTCCTTAGTTTCCTGAGGAAGTATAGGCGCTGTTGTGCTTTCCTGGTGGTAGTGTTGACGTGAGTGGACCAGGACAGATTTTTGGAGATGTGTACCCCTAGGAATTTGAAACTGCTAACCATCTCCACCTCGGCCCCGTTGATGCTGACAGGGGTGTGTACAGTATTTTGCTTTCTGAAGTCAATGACCAGCTCTTTAGTTTGAAATGAGGAAACCTTTGCACAAATACAATAATAGAGTTGCTACATCTTACTACGAGAGGAATTTTTACCTTTTGATGTCCATTTTAATAACTTCCACAAAGTTTCCAAGCATTATTGTAAACATATTAGGGCTAGTTGTCCATTGTTACCTTCAGTGTTATCTCCTCCATAGTCATATATGTATTATTTCCAAATAAGTGAGTTATGTTTGATTTATATCATGTTCTTTCAGTGTGTAATGGTTGGACAAGAAAAGGTCATAAAATATTATTTACCTGCAATTCATATTTAGGTTTGCACAAATATCTACTTATCAGCAATTTCTATGGAGTAGCAATGAACTTGTGGTATTTTAACCTAAGCTCCAAGTATTAATTTTCACGGCTGTTCATCGTCTATCAGTTTAAAGATAATTCTATTCCGCATTGATATGCAGCTTACACATATCACACAACCCCATTCCCATCTGCCTGATGTGTATTTCAAACTCCTTATACTCCTTCACTGTCCTCAATAATAAGAATAATCTTTATTATTGTCACAGGTAGGCTTACATTGACACTGCAATGAAGTTACTATGCAAAGCCCCTCGTCGCCACACTTAGGCGCCTGTTCGGGTACACTGAGGAACCCAGGTTCAATTCTGGTTTTGGGTGGCTCTCTCTGTGGAGTTGTTCTCCCCGTGTCTGCGTGGGTTTCCTCTGACTGTTCTGGTTTCCTCCCACAGTCTAAAGATGTGCAGGTTAAATGGATTGGCCATGATAAATTGCCCCTTAGTGTCCAAGGGTTAGGTGAGGTTAAGGAGATAGATGGGGGCATGGTCCTAGATGAGGTGTTCTTTCGGAGGGTCGTTGCAGACTCGGTGGGCTGAATAGCCTCTTTCTGCACTGTAGGGATTCTATGGTTCGACGATTCTATGATTCAATGATCAAGCAGAGTCAGTATGGCTTCATGAAGGGGAAATCGTGCCTGAAACAATTATCAGGATTTGTGACGCGGTAATGAGCGGGATAGATAAAGGGGAAGCAATAGATATGATATTTACTTGAATTCCCAAAAAGCATTTCATAAGGTACTGCACAAAAGGCTCTTTAATAAAATAAAAGCCTGCGGTGGGGTCATACATTTGCATGGATAGAGGACTGACTAACTACTAGAAGACAGAGAGTTGGGAAAAGAGTGGCATTTTCAGGATGGTAACCTGCAACTAGTGGAGTGCTACAGGGATCAGTGCTGCAGCCACAATTATTTACAATATATATTGATGGCTTGAGCAAGGGGAATTAATATATTATTGCCAAGTTTGTGGATGACACAAAAATAAATGGGAAAGGAAGTGATGAAGATAGCACAAAGAATCTACAGAGGGATATTGAGAGATTAACTAAGTGGGCAAACACGTGGCAGTTGGAATATGAGATAGGGAAATGTAAAGTTATGCACTTTGGTAAGAAAAATAAAGGAGCTGAATATTATTTAAATGGAGAAAGACTGCAGAAAGCTACAATGCAGTGGGATTAGGGTGTCTTCATGCATAAACCGCAAAAAGCCACGTGCAAGTTCAGCAGACAAATGAAATGTTCACTAGGTTGAGAAGGTTCACTAGGTTGATCGCAGGTATGGAGTGATTTTCTTATGAAGAGAGGTTGAGGAGGTTAGGCCTGTACTCATTGGAGTTTAGAAGAATGAGAGGCAAACTCATTGAGACATATAGGATTCTCAGGATTCTTGACAGGTTAGATGCTGGGAGGTTGTTTCCCCTTGTGGAAGAGCCTAGTATCAGAGGGCATAACCTCAGAGTAAGGGGCTAGCCCATTTAAGAAAGAGATCAGGAGGAATTTCTTCTCTCAGAGGGCAGTAAATCTGCACAATTCTTTACCGCAGAGGGCTGTAGAGGTGGGGTCGTTAAGTATGTTGAAGGTTGAGGTAAACAGATTTTTAATCAGTAAGGGAATCGAGGGTTATGGGGATAAGATGGGAAAGTGGAGTTGAGGGTTATCATATCAGATCAGTCATGATCTCATTGAATGGTGCAGCAGACTTGATGGGCCAAATGGCCTACTTCTGCTCCTACGTCTTATAGTCTTCTGGTCTCATACAGCTGGTCCAGGTCAGATTCTGGTCAATAATAAACCCCAGGATGTTGGTAATGGGGGATTCATTGATGCTAAAGCCATTGAATGTCAACAAGTGATGGTTAGATTCTCTCTTATTGGAGATGGTCATTGCCTGGCACTTGTCTGGAGCAAGTGTTATTTGCCACTTATCAGCCGCCAGTGCTGCAATTTCTTCAATAAAAAGCTCATTCAAGAATTTCACTAGCTCTGATCAGAAGATTTCTTCAAAACATTCAATGCAAAATACAGTCTGAAGCTGGTTAGGTTCGGCGAAGCACATTCCTAAAAATGCGTAATTTTCCCCTGTTGATGCCATTCACTCCAGTGGAATAGATGAGCTTAAAAACAGAAACAGTTTTGGCATCCATCTCACTCAAAGCTTAATCATTATACCCTTGTCGTTTCGATTGCCTCAATTGTAAATTTCATTTTGCCAGAATTTTCCTTCCATTTCAATCTTTGCTTTCGAGTCACAAGCTTTTGTTTCAATGTTTTATTCAAATGAAGCTTCCTGCCTTTGGGTGATTCTGTTTTTTTAATTGTCAGGCGTATCATTAAAAATTCTACAACACCAATTTGTTCAATACAGTACATTTTGTAATAATGCAGCACAGGTCATCTTCCTCTTCTGTCTGTGCTTTAAGGGATTCCCAATTAAGTCAGTTTGAAAAGATTGTAGGGGGTTTATCGTTCTCCCATGTGTATCAGGGTGGAAACTAAATGCAGCCATGTGTTCAGTTCAAATTTCAGAATTTGTGTACAGTTGGATCGAGGAGGGAGATTATTTAAAAGTTCTTTCCAGTTATCATTCATTTCCCCCATCCTTCATTTGTAACCACTCATCCACCTTCATGACTTTCATCAGCCGGACCGTGAGGTGGGTTATTCATAAACTCCTCTATCTACAAAAATACCCAGCAGTCTATGTTCTTGTTCCAATGGGAGTCCTCTGTTGGGGTTAATATTTTTCCTTGCAATGTTACAGTGCTCTGTGTGTCTTCACGAGTTGCTGAGCTGTGATTTGGTTTACATATGACTATAAGAAATAGGATCAGAGGTATTGCTTGCTTATTAAAACTTACCAGTCTCACATAGGACTGGTTAGCTGAATATAGGTTCAGTTTGTTTGAGGATGTGGTACAAGTTTTGGTCAGCAGGTAAATTTACAGTAAAGATTCAACAGCTATTGTTAACAGAATAGTAGAACTGCAACTCCTCCACACCACATGCTGCTAACTAAACTGAAAGCTTCTCTGAACAATGTCTGCTGGTTAGATGTTTTATATCTGTTATAACCTGCAAGGGCCTTACAGTGTAGGGATGATTAACTACCCCATGGATGGTGCAGAATATAAGCTCCCCCGATAGGGGGCAATGGACATTTAACAATGTTTGCTTTGTAGAAATAGAGTCGGCCCATAAGGTATCGACTAGAGAAGACCCAATCGGGAGCTATATATAATAGCAATTGTAAAATAAAGTCAATTTTTCTTTTCGACCAACTTCGTGTGGACTCTACCATGGGCAGCACGGTAGCATTGTGGATAGCACAATTGCTTCACGGCTCCAGGGTCCCAGGTTCGATTCCGGCTTGGTTCACTGTCTGTGCGGAGTCTGCACATCCTCCCCGTGTGTGCGTGGGTTTCCTCCGGGTGCTTCAGTTTCCTCCCACAGTACAAAGATGTGCAGGTTAGGTGGATTGGCCATGATAAATTGCCCTTAGTGTCCAAAGTCGCCCTTAGTGTTGGGTGGGGCTACTGGGTTATGGGGATAGGGTGGAGGTGTTGACCTTGGGTAGGGTGCTCTTTCCAAGAGCCGGTGCAGACTCGATGGGCCGAATGGCCTCCTTCTGCACTGTAAATTCTATGATAATCTTCGTGCCTCTTACAAAAATATCCTGGCCATTTACTTATCAACATATTCTCTCTTAAACTGATCTCAAAACATTCCTTTTTTTCCTCAAGAAAACATTACATACATTAAGAGTCAAAGCACATATGCATCAGGGTAGCTGCAAAAACTATTTACACAAAAAATAATTCTGTTGAACAAGTGAATAGAGATTTAGAATTTAAAAGTTCATGGGCTGGATTCTCCGATTTGAAGACTATTTCCTGACACCGGTGTGGGAATGGTGGCGTTTTACGACTGGAAACACGGTGCGAAATGGACACCGATCCTCCGTCTGGTTGGGGGCTAGTAGGCACGCAGCGTAGAGCACCCGGCTCTAGCTGCAGCTACGGCTGGAGAATTGCCAGGTCCCTGGCCGTGCAAGGCTACGGCGGCGGCCTGCAGCGGTCATACTGTGCAACATGGCATTGGCCCCGCATGGACCCGGCCTGCCAAATAATGTCCCCCTTTGGCCAGGCTCGCCACACCCGGACCACCCCCCGCCAGTACCCCCAGCCCCTGCCAAAGCCCCCCTGCCCGAAGATCAGCTCCAACCCCCGCCCCCCCCCCCCCCCCCTCCCCAACTGTGAAAGTGCTGGACTTAGACTGCAGCCTCCATGCTGAGTTCCCGAAAATAAATAGGACACGCGGCAGATGCCGTTGGAACTCAGTCCATCGGGGGCGGAGCATCATGGGTGGGCCTCAGGTAACGTCCTGAGGCCGTCCTGATGGCGTGTGGTGCAGAGTACTTCATTTTGGAGGGGGCGGTGCATTGCAAAAGCGGCACCGCCCCTGATTTCGGCACCAATGTGGATTCTCCGGCTGATCGCCGAATGCGATTTCGGCGTCGGAGACTGGAGAATCCCACCTTATGTGTCTATGTAATGTACCAGTTAACAATCCTCCTGGATCCCGTGGTAGTATGACGTTCTTGAGATTTAGACTTGGGTGTTCTTGTCTCGTGGGTGTGTTGGTATATTGTGTATTGTCACTAAGATCATTCTTTTCATGGTGGTCTTCCACAATTCCATACTCCGACACAGTTGGATTACGAGATGTTATACAGGTGTGCAATTCCTTGAGCTGGCTTATGTTTCTTCTTAGCATCATTCCACTCAGTGCTTCTTCATAGGAGCTAGAATCTCATTGTACATTTTGAATACTTCTGTGGGAAACCAGGTTCCCTGGGTAAGATGTATGACTCAAACTCTTTGTCCTATGAGCAGACAAAACAGTGTTGCACCTCCATGTCTGTCGTACACTGTCTTTATTCTCCCTTGTTGTTTGGGACAATTCTCCTGTAATTGTGAGAAATAGGACAGGTGATGGTTTGGCAAGATTGCCCCAACCTGCCTGCCTAAAATAATTTCTGCTGGTGATGGTAAGCCCATGTCTAATGGCGTTGCTCTTAAATGAAACATGGCGATACAGAGACCTTGTTTTGGTTCCCTACACTGTGTGACTAATCACTCAATCACGCAAACCATTTGCTCAGTAAGACCGTTAGATCAGGGATAGTATGATGAGGTTGTCACATGGTTTATGCCCCATTTTGAACACTTGTCCCTCAAAGGCCTGTCAGCGTACTGTGGCTCATTGTCCACTGATCTCTTCAGGCGTAATGAACAAACTGAAAATTGAACCTGCCATGCACACACTTGAGGAATCCTTTAATTGGTTTGAAACTTGGAAAAGTAATCAACGATTAGCAGAAAGTCATCAACCTGGATAGTGAATGGCTTTGTTCCGATTTTAGACCAAGGGTACAATGGAACTTCATGAGGTTGTGAAGCTTCCTTGCATTGATGCGTCCGGTGTCTCTGGCATGCTTTGAACATCCGCAATGTCTTCTTGATATTGTAATTGATCTCCGGCTAATGCACAGTATTGCTTTCTAGGCACCTTGTTCACTCCAGTCCATATGCCCTTTGTGTAACTGTGACAATATGTCCTGACGAAGAGCTTTGGGAACAAGCTCTGCTTTTCCTTGAAATTGACACCCCTTGAAATACCCAGTTCATCTTTGTATAGCCAACAACATCTGAGGTTGTGTGGCACCCCTTGTGTTGTACCAATACAACCTTTTTACTCTGGCTCTCCATAATGCCTTCAGTTGTGGATCATGTTCTGCTTCCTCTTGATGTTGGGTGCATTTATGTTGACCCGCCACTGCGCAAGAACTTGTGGATCCAGAATCGGGCTCCTCAGTCACCTGAAAGCTCATGAAGCCTGACGGGCGTCATCCTCGATTTTGAGGGACCATCGACTGCCAGGATTCATCAGATCAATGTTAAAAGCAACTTCTACGTCGCTATCTGTGCCATCTATTTGTAGGTCTTGTGAACATCCACAGTTTCTTTTCGGATTGGGGAACCTTCTCAGTATGTCTGAAGTAAACATTTTGCTATCAGGTTTGCAACGGACTTCAAAGACAGAGCCCTGCATTTTTATCAGAAGTTCTTGTCAGTGGCTTGCACCAAGTAATTTTTTGTCGTCAATTTCCATAATGAATAATTTACCAAATAGGTATGTGGGGAGCTTTGTGATACCCAATACCCGAGTGAGTGTCTCACGCTCTATGTTCGAATAATTGGATTGCGCTTGTGATAGATATTTGGAACCAATCACATTTGAGAAGCCATCTTGCATAATCCACCTCCTAGCCCTTTTTGAGGTCATTTATCCTCGATTGTCATCTTCTTATTTCTTCTTGCTGTAGAACACATGGTTCTCCTGACAATGCCTATTTAAGTGCCTGAAATGCATGCTGATGGTCCTCCTGCCATAGTATGGAATATTCCTCGCAGCATTCTTCGTGATGAAGATATATTGATAGAATTATGTATGTATGATGCTGAGAAATTGAGAAATCCAATGCATCTCTGCAAGTCCTCTTTGTCCTGGGGAACAAGCATGTGCGTCTTTGCGTTTGCCTGGGTCAGGATGGATCTCGGAAATTGAATAGATACAAAAGAAACATTTAGCCTCACCACATTCACCAGACATCTCTTGTTGTTGAAGAAAAGTCCTTCACGATGAGTTGCTGCCATCCGCGAGTGCAGATTTCAGTCATGCATTTCTTTTGTTTTGTCCATCAGAGTAGCATCATCAGTGATGCATATATTTGCCGGGATTCTGCCCTTAGGCAGATCCTGACTGAGGATAACCAGGGCAATCTCTGCAAGCAGTATCTTCTGAATGGTTTCCTGAAAGTTGTGTGATTTCTTGAGATCCCTCTGCCAAGTGAATCAACCAGTATTCATATTTGGTGTCCAAATTAGAGATACACGTTGTTCCTGTGAACTTGGGATTCAATTCCTCCTATGTTAGAAGCTTGTGTGGGCAGCATGGTAGCACTGTGGCTTCACAGCGCCAGGGTCCCATGGTCGATTCTCTGCTGGGTCACTGTCTGTGCCGAGTCTGCATGTTCTCCCCGTCTCTGCGTGGGTTCTTCCGGGTGCTCCGGTTTCCTCCCACAGTCCAAAGACATGCAGGTTAGGTAGATTGGCTATGATAAATTGCTCCGAGTGTCCAAAAAAGGTTAGGAGGGGTTACTGGGTTACGGGGATAGGGTGGAGATGAGGGCTTAAGTGGGTCGGTGCAGACTCGATGGGCCGAATGGCCTCCTTCTGCACTGTATGTTCTATGTTCTATGTTCTAAAGCGTGATTTTGATGTCTTGGGTCGAAGCATAGAGATTGTGTCATTTATTTTCAGTATGTACATGATAAAACTACACCACTCATGATGTTGATATTAACAATAGCCTTTAACCATTTGATTTCATCCACACAGATAACATAGTGGTTAGCACAATTGCTTCACAGCTCCTGGGTCCCAGGTTGACATTGCTGCCTCACAACAACCTGGGTTCAAATCGGCCTCAGGTGACTGTCTGTGTGGAGTCTGCAATTTCCCCCCACGTCTGTGTGGGTTTACTCCGGGTGCTCTGGTTTCCTCCCACAGTCCAAATATGTGCAGGTTAGGTGGATTGGCCTTGCTAAATTGTCCCAAGGGTCCAAAAGGTTATGTGGGGCTACTTGGTTGCAGGGATAGGGTGGGGGTTTGATCTTGGGTGGGGTGCTCTTTCAGAGAGTCTGTGCAGACTCGATGGGCCGAATGGCCTCCTTCTGCACTGTCGAGTGTATGATTCTATCATGGAATGCTGGACAGCTTCACAGTGGGTGCAGAGAACTGCACTTGGCACACAATATGCTTTCCTTTTGCATCCTGGCTACTGTCACAGTACTGGCAGTGGCACCTAATGCTTGAAGGTGTTGCTGTCCAGCTACATATTTTGTGCCATTTTTCGGCAGTGTGTCAAGGTCATGGCCTTTCTTTTCCTCCAAAAGATATTTTTCAAATTGGCGTTGAAGCTATAACCACCTCCAATATTTGTTCAGACAGATCAGCTTTTGAGAAATCACAGTCCTTGCCCTTATCACGGCGCCTGCTGATGAACTGGTCAGTTGATTCTTGTGGCTGCTGTCTGTAAGCAATTCACTCTAAGTATGTTATAAAGTTAAACTTTACACAAAGCTGATCCTCCAGCATGTTCCACAGCTTGGCAGGATCCTTCTGATTCTCCTCCAGCAATCCCAATGTGTTGACTCTGAGCAATCTCTCGTTTCTGATGGCTATCTTTATTTTCACTGCTTATTTACCTGACTCCGTGATGGATAAATCTAAAAACGAACATCTCCATCTTTTGTTTGAAAAGCCTGAATTTGGAGAGGACTTCTGTGACCTTCCAATCCACTCTGGGGAATTAAATGGTCGTTTTTCAGATGTTCACGGCATTTCACGAATGCTATCGCGGCGTAGGGAATTTTTAGCCTTGCCACCCTGTGGGGAGGTTCAGCAAAGTAAGAGTTGGATGTTTTTTCTTTTTCTCACTCCTCGTTTATTTTAGCTGGAGCTCGCATTTGCTTTTCTGTTTAGTAGGCTTCTTGTTTGTTGCACAAGAATGGCACCCAAGGAAATAACGATGACCCTGCAACTTGTTCTGTCTGACTCAAGACAAACTGCCTGATTCACCAACGGTCTAGCTATCCCACAAATCAAGTTCTCACTGTTCTGTGAAGTGCCGTGTGTAGAGGAACTCCACCTCCCGGGCTCTTCAATGCACATGCAGCCTTTGTACAGCACAGAGTCGCATCTGTGGATTCTCCTGTGATGCTAAAATCTTCATCATTTTGTTTGAAAGTAACCACTGCTGCGCACCATGTTGTATTTCTACCTTTATTTAATACAATCTTACCAATCTCACACAGGACTGGTAAACTACATGTAGATTCACTTTCTTTGAAGATGTTGTACAGATTTACTATTGTTAACAGGAAAGTACAGCTATAACTCCTTCGCACGACATGCTGCTAAATGAATTGAAAGTGACACTGAACAATACCTGCTGGTCACATGGTTTATATCCTGGCTACTTAATTATTAGCATATTCTCTCAAAGTGACATCACAACATGACTGGGTCATTTAAAAAAGAAAAAAAATCTTGGGATGTGGGCATTGCTGGCTGGACCAGCATTTGTTGACAATCCCTAATTGTCCTTGAACTGGGAGGCTTGTTAGGCCATTTCAGCGGGTGGGGGGGGGGGGGGAAATTAAGAGTCAATCACATCGCTGTGTGGGTCTGGACTAACATGTAGGCCAGACTGGCTAAGGATGGCAGATTTCCTTCCCTGAAGGACATTCATGAACAAGATGTTTTATTTTTACAACAATCAACAATGGTTTCATGGTCACCATTAGACTTTTAATTCCAGGGGCGAAATTCTCCGGTATCGGCGTGAAGCGCAGTGGAGGGAGTCTCTTCCGCCTCTGCCATGGTGGAGACCATGGCGAAGGCGGAAGGAAAAGAGTGCCCCCATGGCACAGGCCCGCCCGCGGATCAGTGGGCCCCGATCGCGGGCCAGGCCACCGTGGGGGCACCCCCCCCGGGGCCAGATCGCCCCCCCCCCAGGACCCTGGAGCCTGCCTGCGCCGCCTTGTCCCGCCGGTAAGAGAGGTGGTTTAATCCACGCCGGCGGGACAGGCATCCTAGCAGCGAGACTTCGGCCCATCCGGGCGGGGGTCGCAGAATCTCGCCCCAGATTTTTATTGAATTCAAATTTCACTATCTGCCATGGTGGGATTAAAACCTGGGACCTCAGAGAATTACCCTGGTTTGCTGGATTACTAGCCCAGTGATAATACCACCGCATCATCACCTCCCATTTCATATGGGTCGTCAAGCCTTATCCCCTTGATTCCTTGTACTCTAAAACTTATTTGTCTCATTTTGTTCCGGAAAAATGTTGAATTCCATTACGTATTCAGTTGTGACTATGATTTACCTCATTTTAAGAAATTAAGCTACTTATAAAGATCATGACCTTAGTTATAGAACCTTAGTTAGGCCACACTTGGAGTATAGTGTTCAATTCTGGTCGCCACACTACCAGAAGGATGTGGAGGCTTTAGAGAGGGTGCAGAAGAGATTTACCAGAATGTTGCCTGGTATGGAGGGCATAAGCTATGAGGAGCGATTGAATAAACTCGGTTTGTTCTCACTGGAACGAAGGAGGTTGAGGGGCGACCTGATAGAGGTATACAAAATTATGAGGGGCATAGACAGAGTGGATAGTCAGAGGCTTTTCCCCAGGGTAGAGGGGTCAATTACTAGGGGGCATAGGTTTAAGGTGAGAGGGGCAAGGTTTAGAGTAGATGTACGAGGCAAGTTTTTTACGCAGAGGGTAGTGGGTGCCTGGAACTCGCTACCGGAGGAGGTAGTGGAAGCAGGGACGATAGGGACATTTAAGGGGCATCTTGACAAATATATGAATAGGATGGGAATAGAAGGATACGGTCCCAGGAAGTGTAGAAGATTGTAGTTTAGTCGGGCAGTATGGTCGGCACGGGCTTGGAGGGCCGAAGGGCCTGTTCCTGTGCTGTACATTTCTTTGTTCTTTGTTCTTTGTATGACAATCTAGTGGATTTTTTTTATATGATTGAGTACTGTTCCATGATACAAAGCAGTCCTTTTAAATACATGGCCATCATGGAAAGGAAGTAATACTTGCATTCACATAAAGCATTTCACAACTGTAGGATGTTCCAAAATATGCTACACCAATGAAGTGCTTTTGAAGTGTTGATATTTATTCTGTAGGAAACCTGGCATCTAATTTGAACCAGCATACTCCCTCAAACAAGAAGATGATAATGAGACGATAATCTGTTTTTGTGATATTGAGTGTGGAATGAATATTGTCCAGAACTCCAGGGAGAACGTCCTTGCCCTTCTTCAACATAGCAGCCAGGGGATCGTTCACCTTCACCTGAGATGGCAGATGGGGTCTCGGTTTAACATTTCATCCAACAGCCAACACCTCAAACACTGGAGGGTTAGAGTATCAACTTTAATTTTGATGTGCAAATTCTGAAATGGGACTTTAACTTCTAATCACCAAGTGTAATGTGTCAAAGTTCGCAGATATCACTAAGATGAGTGGTGGAGCAGAGGACACTGAAAGTGTGCAGAGGGATATAAATAGTTTCAGTGAGTGGGCAAGGATCTGGCAGATGGAGTTTAATGTTGATCAATGTGAGGTCATCCATTTTGATAGAAATAACAACAAAATGGGCTAATATTCAATTGGTAAAAGATTGCAGCATGCTGCTGTGCAGAGGGACATGGGTGGCCTTGTGCATGAATCGCAAAACATTGGTTTGCAGATGCAGCAAATAATTAAGAAGGCAAATTCAATGTCTACCTTATTGCTGAGGGAGTTTAAAAGCAGGGAGGTTATGTTGCAGCTGTATAGGGTGCTGGTGCGGCCACATCTAAAGTATTGTGCATAGTTTTGGTCTCATTACTTGAGAAAGGATGTACTGGCACTGGAGGGTGTGCAGAGGAGATTCACTGGGTTGATTCCGGAGTTGATTGGATTAGCTTAAAAGGAGAGACTGAGTAGACTGGGATATACTCATTGGAATTTAGAAGAAGGAGGGGGGATCTTATACAAACATATAAAAATATAAAGTGAATAGATAGGATAGAATCAGGGAGGTTGTTTCACTAGCGGGTGAAACTAGAACTAAAGGACATAGCCTCAAAATAAGGGGCAGCAAATTTAGGACTGAGTTGAGGATTTGGATTTTGTTTATTGTCACGTTTATCAAGGTAGTGAAAAGTATTTTTCCGCGAGCAGCTCAACAGATCATTAAGTACATGAAAAGAAAAGGAAATAAAAGAAAATACATAATAGGACAACAAAAATAGGGCAACATAAGGTACACAATGTAACTACATAACACCGGCATCGGGTGAAGCATACAGGGGTGTAGTGTTAATGAGGTCAGTCCACAAGAGGGTCGTTTAGGAGTCTGGTAACAGTGGGAAGAAGCTGTTTTTGAGTCTGTTCGTGCGTGTTCTCAGACTTTTGTACGTCTTCACCCAAAGGGTAGTGAATCTGTGGAATTCATTGCCCAGTGAAGCACCTTGTTAAATGTTTTAAGGCAAAGGGAGATAGATTTTTGAACAGTAAAGGAATGAAAGATTATGGTGAGCAGGAAGATAAATGGAGCTGAGTCCACAAAAGATCACCCATGATCTTAATGAATGGTGGAGCAGGCTTGAGGGGCCAGATGGCCTACTCCTACTCTTAGTTCTTACGTTCTTATGTTACTATGTTCTGACGCAGGGGTCAGAGCACTACCAACGATGTCCTGGCATAACATTTAATATGTCATACATTTTTAATTTTTAAAAATGTTAATTTGCGAGAAGCTCTCACAATTCATTGGCATGATATTTGGAGTACCCATATGAAAGAAAATAAGAAATAGGAGCAGAAGTTGACCATTCAGCCTCTCATACCTATTCCCCATTTAACACGATTATGGCTGGAATTCTACCTCAACTCCACCTTCTTACCCAGTCCATATGCCTTGATTTCCTGAGAAATCAAAAAGCTATTAATCTCTGCCTTGAATGTACTGAGTGATGGAGCATCCAAAATCTTCTGGGGTAGACACTTTGAAGGATTCAAAACTCTCTGAATGAAGACTTTTTTTCTCGTTTCAGTCCTAAGTGATTGACCCCTTATCCTGAGACTGTTTCCCCGTATCCTAAACACCCGAGGCAGGAGAAACAACCTCTCATTTCCAAAACAACATCATTCTCCGCCTGCTCCACGATGACATGCAAGTTGCGATCCTCACCATTGGAACCACCACATACCCAATAAATGTCCAATCTGGGGTCAAACAGGGCTGCGTCATCACACCAAAGCTCTTCTCCATCTTCCTCACAACAACACTCTACCCCATCACCCTAAAGCTCCCCACCAGAGAGGAGCTAACCTGCTGGACAAGCGGAAAATTTTCCACCTCTGACCCGCCAGGCCAGAACCTCCCCAACTTCTGTCATCGAACTGCAGTACCCACATGATGCCTGTGTGTGCACACACTCAGAGGCCGAGTTGCAAACAATCACCAAGGCTTATGAGAGAATGTGCCTCAGACTAAATATCCAGAAAACAAAGGTTCTCTACGAACCCACTCCTGCCACATGAAACTGCGCCTGGCCATCAAGATCCACGGTGAGCAGTTGGACAATGTGGATCTATTCCCATACCTTTGGAGAGGCTCCAGTGCAATGGAATCCAGCATTGACTCCAATATGCCAGTGCAGTCTTCAAAAAGCTGAGGAACAGAATGTTTGAAGACCAAGAGCTCAAATCCAGCTTCAAGCTCATGGTCTGCAGAGCATCCATGGTGCCCGCTCTCCTGTATGTATCAGAAACATGGACAATGTACAGCAGACACTTCAAATCCCTGCAGAGATATCACCAACATTGCCCGCGCAAAATCCTGCAAATCCAGTGGCAGGGTAGGCATACCAACATGTGTGTCCTCTCCCAGGTCAATATTCCCAGTATCGAGGCACTGGTCATGCTCAACCAGTTGCGGTGGGTGGGCCACCTTGCCCACATGCCTGACATAAGCCTCCCAAAAGAAGGGCTCTACTCCGAGTTCCACAATGGCAAGCGATCACGAGGAGGGCAGAGGAAATGCCATAAGGACACCCAGAAAGTCTCCCTAAATAAATGCAACATCCCCATCAACACGTGGGAATCGGTTGCCTTAAAGCACAAAGACTCCTTGAGCATCACCTGGTGGAGCACGCGGAGGCCAACTGTAAACAGTAGAAAGAGATCGCAAAATCCAGAGCGTTCCACCCACCCACCTCATCAAATACCACCTGCCAAACCTGTGGCAGAGTGGGCGGATCCAGGATTGGACTGCTCAGCAGAACCAACCTTCCCAGAGTGGAAGCAAGTCACCCTCGACCCCGAGGGACTGCCCATGAGAGACACCCCAAGCAGGGGAAACAACCTCTAATTGCCGACACTGTCAAGCCCCTTCGGAATTTTGCACACTTCAGTGAGAACTTACTTCTCTCATTTTGTTAAACTCAGGGCCCAGTTTACTAAGCCGCTCAGCTTAGGACAACCCTCTCATCCAAGGAACCAGTCTAGTGGACATTCACAACGTATTTTGTTTAGATATGGAGACCAAAACTGTGCATGTTACTCCTGTTGTGATTTCACCAAAGCGCTGTACAATTGGAGCAAGGCTTCCTTATTCATGTACATCAATCCACTTCCAACTTACCAATCGCTTTCTTAATTGCTTGCTAACTTGCTGTGATCCAAGTATTCACTCTGATTTCTGCGAATATCAACATTTAAAAGATCCTTGCCTTTTTAAAATAAATTCTGTTTTCAAATCTCCCTAATAATGTGAATTAGCTGTTATACTCCCTGGCCAGACACTGGAATATGGTCCGATTTCCAGCTCAGGATCAATAACATTTTATTTAAAGTAGATGAAGGTTGAGATTCAAGACACCGGATTTTGGAAGAAAGTCACAAGATTCCACATGTTTTGAACAAACAAAAGCAACAAAATTTGCCACACACAGAAAGATAAAACAATTTACAATATGTATCTTATATTCTAACTTAAAGGGTAAGTATGAGGCATGTGTGAATTAATAGATGAGCTGTGGTTGAACACACCACACTACAGAGTAAATGACAGATGCAACCAAGACAGAGCCCCCGGATATCTCAAGAACACACTTAGGCGTAGGTAAACATCAAGTCAAACAGTCTCTTTCAAAATCTCTCTGGTGAGGGATTTCCAGCTTCACCTTCGAAGATCTCTCCTTCGAGTTATCTCCAAACGTTGCTACTACTCAAATGGCTTTAACAATGGCCCATCTCTCACGGTTTCAATCTTGCCTTCCAAGATTCCGTCTCCATGAATTCCACAGTCCACACTTGCCAACACTGCCAAGCCCCTTTGGGTTTTTGCATGTTTCAATGAGATAATCTTGCATTTTTCTTCACTCCGGAGCAAAGCACATTTTCAGATCTATGATCTTGCCAACTATACCACCTCCCCTCCGAAATGGTACCGTCCCCAATGCTCTCCTTACATAAAACCTGCTCCCCATAGATCTTTCTTTAATTTAAATTAACTGGGACTTGTTTCTGACCGTTTTGTCTTTGTGACACTGTTTCCCTGAAAATTACTGCCTCAAGAAGAGTTCACTGGCCCTTGAACTGATCTGGTGACTTAGCAAGACACTCCCAGAGGGTTCCAGTCTTGTTACTAGGCATTGGAACATCCTGTACATTAAATACTCCAATCTCCACAGACTGCTAATTTAGTACCCAGAGGCACAAAGGTAAATATATTTCATGACAAAGCTCACACTTTCCCATCTCAAACTCCATCTGCCACCTTGTTTCCCACTCACTTTAACCTGTCTGTATACTTTTGCACCCTCGCTGTGTCCTCCTCATAGCTTACATTCCCCCTGAGCGTTGTATCATGAGCAAACACAGACACATTCGGTCCCTTCATTGAAGCCGGTAATTACATTGGATGTTTACTGGAATGGATGCTATTGTTCACTGTTGTGCCTTTTTTAAATGTTTTTTTTTGTGCTCAATACGATTTGATTATTTAAAACTGATGTTCTGATTTCCAATAGAAATGAAAGGGCTCCTTGAGCACAAATGATTTCAATGAAACATGGAACATGCAAAATTTATCCTAGAGGGTTGAATTATCTTTTCCATTTCCCTGCAATGATTAGATAATATAAGGCCACCAGTTGAATTATAGTGCAAACTGTCAAGGTAAGAATTGGGAACAGCAGCAGAATGTTATACTAAGGAATCTTGTTTTCAGAGCCGTACCTGGCATTAATCTAAACTCACAGTTTGCAGTAAAGTTCTGTTTTTTATGACCTGTTTCTTCTTTTGTGAAGCTCTTCAGCTAACCCTGTGATTGTACAATATAGTGTGCGATTATGTCATAACCCTGGTCTAGTGCATTGGGCAAGACCTCTGTTATCATTTCTTGTGTCACTTTTGTTTTTACCTCTAACTGAGAAATATCTTTGTAGTGTTGCTCTAATCGATTGCCAGTTCTGCTCAGCCTCTGGCTTCTATGATCTTGGGATCAAGCCTCTATCCCAGACTTGAACACATAGGACTTGGCACATAGATACTGAATGCTGCATTGTTATAGGTACCATAGGAGTAACCTGACTGAACCGACATCAATGCGATGAGAATTGGACGGTTTCTAAAATGGGTGGGTGATGGCCACCATAAGATGACAGTGAAAGTTGACCTCAAAATTCTGATGAAAATTCAGTTGATCTCTGTGGTGATATGCATCACTGTAAATACACAAGGGGTTAATGTAGATACACGAGGACTAAGTAAACACTAGAGGGAGTACCAGAGACATCATGACATGCAGACATACAGCTAATGAACACATAGAATAGGACACGACCAATGGGCAGTCAAGACACCCAGAGGTGACACTACCACAAGGGGGCAACCCATATAAAAGGACAGGGCACACATGCTCTTTCTCTTTCCACAGGCGACACAGGGGCAGATCAGAAGCATCACACCCACCGCACGGCTTCGAGCAGACTGGTTAATTAGACTGAGTTACTATAGCAAGATTAGCAGGAGAGTCGAACTCAAGTAGGAGAATTGTTAACTGTTCAATAAATGTGTTAAACCTATCTCCAAGTCTGAACCTTCCTTTGTCAGAGCATGCATCAAGGAAGCAGCTTATGCTACATGAAGAAGCATAACACAACAATCTCAAGTTCCTACACCCTTTTCTAGCAGCCTTAAATGAACGTATTGTGTTATCTTTTAAAACAAATTTAGAGTACCCAATTCATTTTTTCCAATTAAGGGACAATTTAGCGTGGCCAATCCACCTAACCTGCATATCTTTGGGTTGTGGGGGCGAAACCCACGCAAACATGGGAAGAATGTGCAAACTCTACACGGACAGTGACCCAGAGCCGGGATGGAACCTGGAACCTCAGCACCGTGAGGCCGCAGTGCTAACCCACTGCGCCACTGTGCTGCCTCACTTATCGTATTAGCTGGTTTAGCACACTGGGCTAAATCACTGGCTTTTAAAGCAGACCAAGCAGGCCAGCAGCACGGTTCAATTCCCGTACCAGCCTCCCCAAACAGGTGGCGGAATGTGGCGACTAGGGGCTTTTCACAGTAACTTAATTGAAGACTACTTGTGACAATAAGCGATTTTCATTTTTTTTTCATTTAAAGAAGAGTCAAAGTGTTCCTCCCTCCTCCACCCCCCAGTGCCCCTCAGTCAAAAGAGTCAGTACCTCAGGACTCAAAATTGAGCTCAACAACTTTAGACTATGAACTTTCTCCTCAATTTTAAACTTTAATAGCCCGTACATTTATAATCTCAATACAATAACTCTCCCTCCCAGCAGCAGCCCCCCCCCCCCCCCCCCCCAACCCCCACCTACCTCCCTCCCATACCAGGGCTTCTGACTTTTGTTCTTCAAGTTGCTACATCTTGTTGCAATCTCTCCCAACTACTGTTTAATATCCAACACATTTCTCCCTCTCTTCAGCTCTGAAGAAGAGGCAGACGGACTTGAAACATGAACTCGGTTCTCTCTCCCTACAGAAGCTGTCAGTCCTGCTGGGTTTTTCCAGCATTCTCTGTTCCTGTTTCAGATTCCAGGATCTGCAATATTTGGCTTATTTTAACCAGTATAGGAGACTGGCTGGTCATTCATCTCACTGTGGGTGGGATCTTGCTGCGCACAATCTGACTGCTGCACCTACATGCAACCGAGGATGGCTACACTTCAAAAGTAATCATTTCAGTGTGAGGAACCTTGAGATGCCCTGAGAAGATGATACAGATAAAATATGTATTTCTTTCTTCTCATCTAATGTGACCATTGCATCAGGCAAGGACATTACAAATGATCCTAAAAGAAAATAGAAAAAGTAAAAAGGGAGAGAAAAGTGCCAATTTACATTTTGAAACAACTTGAAGCACAATTCTTATATATAAACATTGGGAAGGATGTTAATAGACCTCATCGTGTCCAGCATGAGTGTGTTCTCGTGATCTGCGATCTGGAAAAATTCCACTTCTGTCAACTTTAAATATATTGGAATTTAAGAGACAAATCATTCCTTCGGAGTGTTTTATTTTTGCAGCACTTGTCCTGGTTTATTTTATGCCTTCTGAAAATGAACAAGAAATCAAAAGTAAGACAGAATAATTCATATGCTTTATGGTGTCTGTGGTGCACACAATCATTTTTACAAGTGGCACTTCTGGAGCTAATTCAGAACAAAAGATTGCACCATTTTGTTGTCAGGCAGCTTCACATTCATGTAATTTTACCTGAAAGCAAGTTACTTGGGGGAATTTATATTCTCTGATCAATTCAAATGGTGAAAAGGCACCCAGATGTTCTGTCAGTGAATGCATTAACCAAAGTGGAGCTGAGCTATATAACTCAACATAGTGGGTGCAATTTATCAGAGATATTTCAAAGTGTTATTTTGGGCGTGATTGTCGGGGTGTTACTCGACAGCCATGTTGGCGAGATCGTGGCCCACATTTTACGTCACTCAGTGCTGAAAAAGAGCCCCCACAGATGTCTCACCATTACTGGCTGTCTCGCTGTCTGATTCGCCAGAGTCGTGCCTCAGTGTTTCGCCATGAGGGGGAGCTGCTTTTTAAACGCTCCCTCACCACTCACTTCCAGTGAACACACAAGCATGGCAGCACGCAGACCTGCTCCTCGCTTTTGGGATGCCGACTTGGACAGGCTTGTGGATGGCATTGATGCAGACATCCTGTTCCTCTGAGGGGGTCAGAGGGTTAGCAGCAGAGTCACTAATACCGCCTGGGCTGTCCGTGCGGGCAGCACGACTAGGAGGACCAGCAGAAAAAGACCAATGACCATAACCAAGCTGCAAGGGTACGTTACCACCTCTCTCCTGGCTTCAGTTCACCTGCCACCCCTCAAATTCCCAACCACCATCCCCATCCTGCTCCCCCCCCCCAATCACGAGCTGACAACTCGCACCCTCCCCACATCTAATCTTTGTACTTGTTCCTCAGCACCCCCTGGCACCCACCAGCATGACCCCTTTATGTCCATTTGCGGTGCCCACACATGCCAGCTGCTATAGACCCCCCCGATCCATCAAGCATGCAGCTCACAAAGCCCTCTCTTTGTCCCCGCAGGAGAAGATAGCCCTGCTTTTCAAGAAGCAGTTAGATGTAGCACTTAGGGCAAAGAGGATTAAAGGATATGGGGGAAAGTGGGATTAGGCTTATCTCCAGGACACATGGGTGCCGCCTCCAGCCAGAGTCAAAGATGCTGCCTTCCCAAGTGTTTTGCCGCCTGGGCTGCCACCAGCACCGTGAGACATCCTCTGAGGAACCAACATCACCATCCATTTTGGTATCTGTAAGGAATTGGAGAAGGAGAGAGACCAACAATCAGTTTGGGCTTCCACCCCGGGACCCTCAAATGCCTAAAGCCTTCACACCCTCACATGCCCAGCCTTCTCTCAGAGTGCAATCAAGTGAGCGAGTTGTGCTGGAAAACCTCGCTCTGCACACTCACCCCCGGCCACATCAGGAGGCTTTAGACCTCAGATCCCAGTCTCCGGCTGGAACATTAAGGAGACCGTGCTCAGGTGCCACCCCTGATCCACACAGTCGCCCTATGGTTGCGAGGATATCCCTGGTGTTGAATCCCAGCTCCTGAGTGTTTGATTGGTGGCTGCTGTCTCTATGGTGCTGACTCTTCTCGAGGTCAGGAAAGTGTTCAAACCTCAAAGTTTGAAATGGGATGCAATAATCTGAGACATGGCACGTGTACCCATGAGAAGCCACTTGAAGATATTTTGTTTATTGAACATCAATGGTATATTTTACAAAGAGATGAAAACCAACTACTTAACAGTCCATAAATCACACTAACCATTAATCAACAAGGAAAAGGCACTGTGCCATACACACAGAAGTACCTTTCCGCTCCAGAATATCGGTACAAACACAAAGCTACAACAGTTCATTTGTACAAAAAAAAAATCAAACACACAGTATCACTCCTCGTTGATCCTCAACAGAATGGAGGATCACCGCTGTGTAGCCGTTTTACATATCAGTCTCTGTACAGGCTTTCTTATACAACCTAATTTCATCAGAACCAAAGCTCGGGTCCACATGTTCCACTGATGTTCAAGGTTCAGCAAAACAGCCTCGATGTCCACCATTTATAACTCACTGCGATGTGCTAGTCAACATGTAGCAGTCATCACACTCACCATAAAATCACCAGCAATTTGAAAAAGTATTTCTTCAACACCTTCATCAAGTTGTTCATTCATATCAATCTGCCTCTCTCTCTCTCCCTCCTGCAGCTCACAGCAGTAGACTCCCCAGCATGGATAATCATGCCGATCCAGAGCATGCCAGAAAAGAGAAAGAGCTCCCCTTCCACTTCTCCAGCCCAGGCAGTAGGTAATCTTACCATCCTCCCTTTCCTTACTGCAGGCCACAAAACAGGCGGCAGCAAACAAACACACAGCCTCCAGGCAGCTGCAAACAGCAACAATTTCTCATCTGGATCTCTCCCCCCTCTCTCGCATCTCCCAGCAGTGGACTCCCCAGCAGTGGAAAATCACACTGATCCAGAGCATGCCAGAAGAGAGAAAGAGCTCCCTTTCGCCTTCTCCAGCTCAGGCAGCAGGTCATCTTCCACCCTCCCTTTCCTTCCTAAAGGCTTCAGAAAAAGGGAAACAGCAGCCTCCAGGCATTTTCAAACCCATCAGCACCACTTGAGAGCTGTGAAGTGCTTACACAACTAACAAGGCTAATTCCTTGTTAGCAATAGCCATCACCTGTGAAGTTAGAGGCAGCTCACAGTCAAAGGGAGTTAAAGTGACCTTCAGCATTTAACCAAGAACAGGGTTCTGTCCTGGAAGTGTTTGGTAGGGCAGACAGGCAGCAGCTGTAGCTGCCCCTGTTATGGGTATCCACAATATTTAAAGATGGCTTAAAGGCATCACAGACAAAAAGTCCCTCAACCCCAACCCCCTTGCATCGGCCCAGGGGTGACCCCGAATCTGGATCGCTTCAGCCCCTGACCATGCCCGACCACCCTGAGGAGTTCCCCAATCCTCCCTCACTCCCCGTGCACTGGGGAAGCAGCTCCAGTGCCCTTGAGCTGCATGCCCGAAAATGGAAATGGCTACTCACCTCCTCAGCTCCCCTCAGCAGCCATTGCGCCAGCTTTAAATTTTAAAAAAGGAGTTTTGAACGATGCCCGCGCTATTTCTCGCTGCGAGCCCGTTAATTCCGAAAGACCATTACATTTGACTTCAATCTCGCTAATGACATTGGCACCATTGCATGTGCTCATGAGGAAAAACCAGGGATGCCATCGGAAGGAACAACAGGAGCAAGTCTTCTAACATGTTAAGCAGGTCTTGCAATCTTCGAGCCGACTTGTTCATTTTGACCCAAGAAAACCCATCATTGTGGCCTGCGATGCTTCGGCGTATGGGACAGGGGAACTTTTATCCCTTACAATGGAGGACAACTCAGAGAGGCTAATTGCCTTTTCCTCAAGAATGCTATCTGGTGCTGAGCATAAATACCAACAAAATTGAGAAGGAAGATCTTGCCGTAATCTATGGTGTCAAGAAATTTCTCCGGCATGTTTACGACAAATGTTTTACAATAATAACAGACCAAGGTAGGGGGGCACGGTAGCACAGTGGTTAGCACAGTTGCTTCACAGCTCCAGGGTTCCAGGTTCGATTCCTGGCTTGGGTCACTGTCTGTGCGGAGTTTGCACCTTCTCCACATTTCTCCGTGGGTTTCCTCCGAGTGCTCCGGTTTCCTCCCACAGTCCAAAGATGTGCAGGTTAGGTGGATTGGCCATGCTAAATTTCCCTTAGTGTCTGTTATCAGCCAGGGTTTAGAGAATCCCAAAGTGTATCATGGAGTATCATGGGGAGCACACGGCTCACTCTACAGGTGTGGTACAGCAGACATGGACCAGTGTTTTTTTAAAACAGAACAATGTTTATTCTATGAACTCAAGTTAACCTTTTTAAAACAAACAGTGAATATCTTAGCAACCAGTAAATCAAATACACTCCCCAAAGAATACAACACTAAGTAATCTGTATGCTGTCCTTATAACATCCAAAAGGATGTTAAAAGGACAAACCTTCAAACAGGAGCACATCAGGGTTTACATTCAAGACTGAAAACATTTATAATTCTTCTGAATTTACCAAATGATCCATAGATAGTCTTTTGATGGCAGAGATCACAGCAGTGCAGCTCACTTTTAACTTCAGATTCAGCTCACCGTAAAACACCGACACACCCAAGCTCTTTCTCAAACTGAAACTAAAAAGCAGAAGTGGAGCTCAGTTCCATCCATACTCTGACATCACTCCAGTAACATGAGCAGCTCCATTTCTTAAAGGTACATTTCTTAAACACTCATTTCTGAAAGGGTACTCTCACATGCCATGTCCAACTAGATTAGGTGGATTTACTGGGTTATAGGGATAGTGTGGAAATGTGGGCTTAGGTAGGTAGCTCTTTCCAAGGGCTGGTGCAGACTGGATGCTCCGAATGGCCTCCTTCTGCACTGTAAAATCTATTATCTATGATCTAAACACCTTTGGGAGACAGTAGAGCTCTGTTGGCTGCACAGCTGGTTAGTGATGCAGATCAAGGCCAACAGCCCGGGTTCAATTCCCGTACTGCCTGAGTTATTCATGAAGGCCCTGCCTTCTCAACCTTGCACTTTGCCTGAGGTGTGGTGACCCTAAGGTTAAATCACCAGCTCTGCCCCTAAAAGGAAAGCAGCCTATGGCCATCTGGGACTATGGCGACTTTACGTATTTTACTTCGTGTATATAATTATTTTGTATATATATTGTATACAGCCTGTTTGTACATACGTAAATTGAGCAGCTTAAGGGGGGAGGAATGTGGTATCTTGACCGCTTTAAGGGGCGTGCCTTCACAGTCCATGTGACTTGCTCAGGGCCTATCGTACAGGAGTGCGCTAGCTTGACCATTGAGGGATCAGCGCGGGACCTGGGGAGCGGAGTTCTGGTCAGGGTGAACCCGGGAGCCAGAGTGTTAACACCTACATTAGAAACTCTGCCTGTACATAGGTTACCCTTGTTAGTTGTCAATAAACACTTTGTTCTTCATTACTCCCGTCTACCTGGTACTGCTTCGAGCCACCACAGCTTACCTGCAGATTTTTGAACTGCTTTCCCAGAACCTGCAAAAGTCCTCTGACTAATGAGGTTTAGGAGCACATTTAGGGCACCTTTGCGCTTGAATTCCCAGAAAGTGTGACACCCGGAAATAGGGATTTAAGGCTGAGAAAACCTCAACATTTAACCTCAGAAACCCTGCAGCAGTAGTCAATTGAAATACCTCCACGAATTCAGGTCTTTATCATCCTTTTCCCCCAGCCTTAATGTCTGCACAATATTCAGTCCCTGGGCCAGAGAATCTGGAAAATTAGTCCAACCGTGTGGGATCGAATATAAAAAATGGCTATGGTAACTGGAGAGCTGGCACGGATTGAGTCAACATCTTCAGATAGATGGTTTGAAATGGTAATAGGCAAGACATTAAATCTGCTGTTTATTTGGAAAAGCACTCGTCTCGAAGGGCACTCCTTGATCGTGAGCAGCAAGTGAATTTGAGCCATCACGAGCAAAGTAAAATATCGCATGCCAGATGCAGCATAGGCCCTGAAAAAAATGTCATTATTTTATTAACTCAGCTGTGGGATTATCTCTAATAGGCAGTGAAACACTGAGATTTATTGCCATGGAGAACTATTATTGGAACAACTGCCCAACATATGTGTTCAGTGTGAGATAGGCAGTCTTAGGTGACCTTAGAATCTGAATTACAAATACAAACTGAAGCAGACTCGCTGGAGCACATCTTTACATCATTTTTTTTTTCTTTAATGTTCTGACTGCAACGTCGCAAAACAGCTGAAGAGGAAGGCAGTGCAAAAGGCAGCCAATTATTGGCATTATAAAGAATGCAAGCCCGACAGGAATAGTTTGACAAGCTCTAATATCAAACTGTCAGTGAAAACGATAACCTCATGGACAATCAGGCAGGTTTGATGGGTCTCCAAGCGATCACTGTTGTACTGCACGGCCAAAGAATGCCCAAGTTCCTTGTCTCTGAATGATTGTGTTCTATAAAAATTGCTTCCGCATGCCAAAATGAAGCATCAATCTGCGGCAGATCTTTAGTAAATTGAAGGATTTCCAGAATGTGCAAAAAGAAAATTCATATATTTAATAAACCCGTGAGGACAAAAAGTAAGATATGTTTATAACACCTCAAAGCATATAATATTCATATCATGCATTTTCACAAGCCATTGATACAATAGAGCAGAGAATTTTGGCCTAAATAGGCAACCTGATGCAGTGTTTCCATGGGTAGGATTCCTGGTCCCCCATCCACATGTTTCTGGGCGCCATGCTGTTCGCTAGCGGTGGGAATCTCTCTTCCTGCCACTTGCTAATGGGGTTTCCCATTGAAGCCACCCCAAGCCGCCAGGAATCACACAGGTGGGGGTAAGCTGCTGGCAGGAATTGAGAATCCCAATGGCCGGAGAATTCCTCCCCATGTTATAAGAGGCACTGCACTAGATGCGAAGTGCTTTGGCACAGTCTGGGGTCATGACATGAGCTACATGCTTGCATTTCTTTTTTGTTCTTTTAAAATAGGAACTTCTTAATGGGGTAAAGATTCTTCTTGAGTGATACTGTAAAATGGGTACGAATTAGTTACACACATAGAACTCCGATGTGAAAGAAAATTAATAAGTGTAAAATGGGTTGTCTGTGCTCCATAAATTACCACTGACAGAGGAATTCAACTGGAGGAGCAAGAACTGAAATGGGTAATGGAAGAGCCAAGATGACACAGTAGTTGAGGAAAATAAGGCTTCATCGTAGCTCAAGGACCGTCAGAACGCAACTGCCAAAGCATCCAAAGAAACCTCACCTTTCCATGGCTATGTCAACAAACACAACATTTTAATTCCATCCCTTCACCTTGTCTTTCCTCTGGAATAACGACAAACTCTGGAAAACCCTACGGCCATCTGCAGCCCTTCTCACGATCATGCCAAAATCCACAATTCCAATAACATGGAGAGGCATCATTTCCAACCATTACATTTACAACTAATTGTGACTTATCACCCAATTCCTTCTCATCATGATTCATCCAACAGTATCTGTCCTTTTGAACATTTTTACTGAGCCTTTGCATTGTCTAAGTGGTTCCTTCAGGAAAGGAAAAGGACAGGAGGTTGGCTGCTACATGCCACCACCAGCTCAGGTGGTTCACATGTGTGAAGATGGATTAAAATAAAAAGAATTGGGGGGGGGGAATGCAAGAATATTCTGTAAAGAAGGCTGTGTGTGTATGTATATGATTTTATTAAGCTAAGGGAGGTTACTAGAAACAGTTTGTCTGTGAGAGGTGAGAGATAAAAGCGGTAAAGGTGTTAGACACATGCATTTGTCATGAGAGGCCATGGCAAAGTGAATTTACAATTAAATAGCTTGTGTTTTAAAATTTGCACTCGGAGATAGATAGGGACTTGGCTTTTCAGTTGTTGAATTTCCAAAGGGAAGTTTAGGGACTTTTACAACTTAGTAAAGTTTCATTAGTGAACAAAGAAAAGTTTACATTTTATTTGAGCCGGAAGTGAAGGCAACATGAAAACCTGAAAGATTTTTATATTTTGGAAATGTTGAGTTTAAAAGATGCTGACGACCATGGAATTGGAGATAAAAGGAAAATAAAGGGTATTTAAGAAAGAAAACTGCGCTGAGTTGGGGTGGCTTTTTGGGGGAGATGTCCTGAGACCAGTTCTGTGCTGAGAAAAGCTTTGAACTCTGACACAGCCGTCAAGTGAGACCAGAAAAGCTTTTTTTTCCCAGACTGTTTTACCCCTGGTCTTTGTGCTTAAGTTTTATTTTCTTCTTGTTAATAACTCTTCTAAGTTCTGTGCTTCTGGGATCAGTAGTTTGTTTCTCCTCATTTACAGAATATAAAAGAAAGGTTATGATCAGTGAGACAAGTTTCCCTTTTGGATTTGGCTTGCTCAACAAATACTACCTGCTGTTGCTATGGCACATGTCCGATGGGCTGGGATCAATTTGCAGTGACTGAGAGGATCTACCGCATTGAAAATGTTTGCACAATCAAGGAAGAAGAAGCTGAGAGCAGTGCGGAAGAAACCTATTGGAAAGAGAGAGAGAGCACAAGTTTCCATAGTGCATTGCGAAATTCTACCACTCTGCCATCCTGAGTGTTGTCAGACCCCATGATTAGATTGGCAGGGTGCATGGCTGATACTATTTCCTTCCTTTGTGAGCTACGTTATTTCCTCATGACTCGAATCCCAGGGATACCACCCCCAGATGAGTCTCTATGGAACCTGATAAGCCTACAAACGGGTTTCCTGTCAAAAAGAACAGCTGCAAATGCTGAAGGAAAACATAGTGAAGTGGGAAATGTTTGGAAAAGTCTTTATTCAATTTGTTCACAGCTGACTCTCAACCGAGCAAAAGGCTGTGACTTCTCATTGGAAAGTGGCAGCAGTTAGTTCCAGAAAAACTCTGCAACCTTCATGTTTCATGCCATGCGTTTCCATTTGCTGCATCAATTCAGCTTCCCTTTGATCAACACCACTTTTATCTTTCTCACGGGTTCTGCCTTACTCGTAGGTTTTGAACATCCTTTCACAGCACGATCTCAATGTCAAATGATGGCTTGTACAGTGCTCCATGATTTTGTGCTTTAGTGTGGCCTAACGTCACTCTTATTGGTCAACATGTCATGTATCACAGGTGTAGCTGGTTAGGCTTGTCGGGAGGAGCCAGCATGGAATTTTGGCTTGTATCGGCATCACTCGAGGGAATTTGCTAAACTGCGGTGGGAACGGTTACAACTTGGACACAACCAGAATTTTGCATCACCTGGGTTTGAGCCATCACGATTTCGCGCAACCTCTTAGGGGAGGGAGGTCAGGCAATGCACATCGCAAAATGTGTGACATTCTTTATGCCCCAATCCCTCTTTATTCATGTTCTAAAAGGCTCATTGGATTAACAGGCATGCAGTTTGATTAACTGCAACTGATTCTATCAACTTATTCATTAACTTGCTTGATTAAACTGTGTTCAGTCACCTTGAGAAATCATATGCCAGTCTGGACAAAAGAATGAGATAGAAGCCCTGCTTTATTCCAGCGATAACACAGTGAGGTACAGTCTTTTCAATTTGCTATAAACATATGTTCATGATAAATATATAAGTCTACAGCGGGTACTGTTCTTCCTCCAAAAGGGAGCCTCATTCGAACATATCAAAAGTTCTCAAGGACTTGAATTAAGTAAGGAAAGCATTTCATTGAACCATAGAATTCCTATAGTGCAGAAGGAGGCCATTCGGCCCATCGAGTCTGCAACAACCCTCTGAAAGAGCACCCTACTTAGGCCCACTCCTTCACCTTATTCCCGTAACTGCATAACCACACCCAACCTGCAAATCTTTAGACACTAAGGGGCAACTTAGCATGGCCATTCCTCCTCGCCTGCACATCTTTGGACTGTTGGAGAAAACCAGAGTACCCGGAGGAAACTTATGCAGACATGGGGAGAATGTATGAGGCAGCAGTGCTAACTGCTGTGCCACCGTGCGGCCCCATTTCATGAGATGAACAATCATGAGCAATTAAAAATACATTTTCAGCGATTAAGGTATACCTGCTAAAGGTGGTGAGGGTGAATTTGGATAGTATTAGCCAACCCTGAAACGAATACAAGGAAAAATCCTCTTTTTAAAACATGGAGTGTCACATTCGATATTGGTCCCCAAACTCCAGTTAAATTAAATCCATGGACTTAAACTTCAGATCACTGTCTCAGCAGCTGCAGATCCAAGGATGGGGAGGTGCAAGTGAGGTCTGGAATGCAACATCTTGAAGGCTTTTACAAGGAAAAGAATACTGAAAATGCTGGAATAATTTAGAAAGATAGAGAGACTGAGGAGGTATGCTTCACAGAGGAAATGGCAACAGCTTTAAAAGGGAATGTAAAAGTACCCGAATTACATTTAATCTCAGGTGAAGAGAGGCAGCAACGGCCGAAAAGGTAATGAGGGAAAGATTAACATCAAGCAGATATATTTTTTATTGTGCTTTATGTGACCTAATATGTTTTGGCCCACCTAACCAGGACCAGCCTCTGCCCCCTTCATTTTTCCTTTTTGACCTTAACAGAGACTGAGCTAAGTGATTGAGGATGAGATCGGCGGGACATATCAATACTCTGCTAAGCCCTGTCACTCCATTAATAGCCGCTCTGGTCTCTAGTCATACACCGAATTCTCTCACCGAATGACAGCAACAGACGTAGATGTCAAGGAAATGGAGTGGGAATCCAGCTGCCCCCTGCCACCCACATTTGCAGCTGACAGGTTGGGATGGGATGCGATAGGATGGGATGGGATGGCCAGCTGAGGTCTCTGTTGTGTATGTGACGTTGGTTATCACCTAGCTGCCTATGAAGATGAGGAACCAGATGGTTCTCATTGATCATTAAAGTTCTGAACTGGAGTTGATTTCCAAAATACAACAGGGCTCACATGGATGTTTTCAGGCACACATAACGACCACCTCTGGATTCTTAGTCCCTGTGGGCCCAGGATGCCTTATTCTTTAAGCACCTCCGCCACTGGGCAACAAATGGATATGTGCTCTGTAAAGGGAAGGAGAGAAATGTTAAGCCTCATTTCATTATGTTCATTTGACATGGCGAGGGCATTCCACACAGCATTCCAGCAGGTTATTCTCTTCGTCCACTGAATACACTTAGGAAGACAGGAAAAGGGGTAGACCATTGAACTCCTCCAGCGTGTTCTGCCACTCACTTAGATTATGCTTGATTGTTCTTCAAGTTCCTCAACCCACTTTCGCTCTATTGCACTTAATCTTCTAACATTAACAGCTGTAACCACAATGATCTGGTTGATTTTTATTAATTGGGTAATATTTGTAGCTGACACCAAGCTACACATCTGGCCAAAGACCCCATTCAGGAGGAAATTGTAGAATGCCACATCTGGACCCAGGATTTTAACGTGGTTTGATGTAAAGTTTGCTCTATTTGCTCATCTTTTCAAAGAACAAAGGTGGGAAAGGAAAAAGAATGAAAATTAATGGAGCTTCACTGAAAATAATCTGCCAATGTAACTTTATTCTCAACAGGGCTATTCAAGTACAAAGATGTTTTAGATTGATCATGGAGGACAAAACTACATCAACTTCCAGCACCGCACCATCAAAAAATGTATCCATACATAACAGAAGGTCCAACAGAGAGTGACAAGAATGCTTGTAAGATTTGAGTCTCCAAGTCAGATCATAAGGTTGGGATATTTTGGGCCCACCGCGGTGGAACCCATCATAGGGGATACGGTGGGCCAGTCAAAGGTCAATTGACTTTTGGCGGGACCGGATGATCCTGGCCACGGGCGGGGCCGTAAAATCCAATTTTCATTAAAAGGAGACATCCTCAAGATTCTCAAATGGAAAGAGGACTGGATAATGTGGATTCAAATTATTTAACCTGAAATATTAGCTCAGAAGCAGAAAGAATAAATATAGCAGTTTGGAAGCACAGTGGTTAGCACTGCTGCCTCACAGTGCCAGGGACCCAGGTCCCATTCCAACTTTCTGTGTGGACTTTCTCACTGTGTCTGCATGGGTTTCCTCTGTATGCTCCAGTTTCTTCCCACACTCCAAAGATGTGCAGGTTAGGTGGGGTTACGAGGTTTGGAAGGGGGAGTGGGACTAGGTAGGGTGCTCTTTCAAAGGGTGGGTGCAGACTCGATGGGCCGAATGGCCTCCTTATGCACTGTAGGGATTCTATTCTATGGAAGCATTAATAAGGGCAGCATTGTAGCACAGTGGCTAGTACAGTTGCTTCACAGCTCCAGGGTCCTAATTTCGATTCCCGGCTTGGGTCACTGTCTGTGCGGAGTCTACACGTTCTCCCCGTGTCTGTGTGGGTTTCCTCCGGGTGCTCCGGTTTCCTCCCACGGTCCAAAGATGTGCAAGTTAGGTGGATTGGCCTTAAGTGTCCAAAAAGGTTAGGTGGGATTACTGGGTTACGGGTGGAGATGTGGACTTAGGTACGGTGCTCTTTCCAAGGACTGGGTTAGGCTCGATGGGCTGAATGGCCTCCTTCTGCACTGCAAATTCTATGATTCTATGATTTAAGCGCTCGAGATTAGAATGATTTATTTTCCTGCAACCATGGATATGTGAAATAAACATAATTTCACAACATGAATTCATAATTTGGCTTGAAAGCTGTCTTGGCAGCACGAGAGGGAGGCCAGGAATCTGACTCTAAAGTGGATAGAAGCTGACAACATTAACTGTGAGTCGGACCAGGGGAATCATATTCTGACCGGCCCAGGTCCCTTTAGCATCATGATTCTGATGTCAAACCTGGTTCTTGACCTGAAGTCAGCTTTAAGTGCAAACTGCACTTTAATACTATCATTGTTTACTCTACATTTATTCCATACATAAAGTACACATAAAGGATCCCAAGGCACTATTCGAAGACAAGCAGTGGAGATCACTCTGGTGTCATAGCCAATATTTATCTCTCGACCAACATTGCAAAGATCAATGTTAATATACAGGAGATATAATAATCTCCACTACTTACCTGAAGTTTTCAAAATTCAATTTGCTTACCTTGGAAGAAACAACCCCTCAAGAATAAGCTTTCGAGGGTAATCGGTATGGAAGAAAATATTTCTTTCACGATCACCTAATTGGATCTGCATATTGTTTCTCCAACATCTGTCGTAGCTGGGCAGAATTCTTCGGTCCCCCAGCCCCGTGTTCTGGGTGGCGCACCATTTCATGGCAGCGGGATTCTATCCTCCCGCCGCTTGACAATGGGATTTCTCATTCAAAGCACCCCACACCGCCGGGAAACGCACGGATGGAGATGTGTTGCTGGTGGGAACAGTGAATCGCACAGCCGGAGAATCCCAGCTATTGTTTCTGTTTCTGCTGTTCTCTCACTCTCTCCCTTCATCTTCTTTTTCTACCCTGTCTCTTTAACGTTTTTCTAACTTTCTGCCGGATTAACGTATTCGCCGGATGTGATGTTCTAAGTCCTAATGCGGAAAACAGAGAGAAAAGAACATCAATGTAAGAGATTCTGTTTTCTTAAATGTCCATTGCTCCCTAGCATCGTGTCTCCAAACACAACTTTGCCTGTTCACTGGATTGATTCCAAAAATGAGGGGGTTTGTCGGGCGGCATGGTGGCACAGTGGTTAGCACTGCTGCCGACGCCGCTGAGGACCCGGGTTTGATCTCGGCCCCGGGTCACTGTCTGTGTGGAGTTTGCACATTCTCCCTGTGTCTGCATGGGTTTCACTCTCACAACCCAAAGATGTACAGGTTAGGTGGATTGACCACACTAAAATTGCCCCTTAATTTGAAAAAAATAATCGGATACTCTGAATTAATTTTTTTTTAAATGAGGGAATTTTTCTTACGAAGAGAGATTGAGCAGTTTAGGCCTATACTCTCTTGTGTTTGGAAGAAAGCGAGGAGATCAAAGTGAGGTATGTAAGGTGATAAAAGGTATTGTCAAAGTAGACAGAGCGGATTCTTCCTCCTGTGGGGTAACCTAGAATGTGAGGTCATAGTTTTCGGATAAGGGGTATCAGATTTAAAACAGAGATGATGAGAAATTACTTTTCTCAAATATTCTGTGGATGCTGAAACATTGAGTAAATTTGAGGAGACAGACATATTTTTAATTAGTAACCACCAGGAGCCACTTCCCCGGAATTGGACCAAAGGAGATAAGGTACCAGCAGACTGGCACACTGTCTGGGAATAAGAAATTACTGGCAGGCTTGGGTCCAAATCACGCCTTCACCTCTGATGAAAATTCAGCCCTAGGATTCGGTTTCAATAACACAATTATTTATTCTCTTCAAATCATAGCTGTCTGTCCATATTTTCACACTTAGGATTTTTATTCAAAACAGGAATTCATGGAAGTACCCAGCTGTACTTTGCATTTTGGAAGGTCTAATACAGGTAGGGAATATACAGTGAATGATAGAACCCTCAAGAGTATTGATAGTCAGGGAGATCTTGGTGGACAGGTCCACAGGTCACTGAAAGGGGCAGCACAGGTGGAGAAGGTAGTCAAGAAGGCATACGGCATGCTTGCCTGCTTTGGCCGATGCATTGAGTATAAAAATTGGCAAGTCATATTGCAGCTGTGAAGAACCTTAGTTGAAAATCGCTTATTGTCACAAGTAGGCTTCAAATGAAGTTACTGTGAAAAGCCCCTAGTCACCACATTCCGGCGCCTGTTCGGTGAGGCCGGTACGGGAATTGAACCCGCACTGCTGGCCTTGGTCTGCTTTACGAGCCAGCTATTTAACCCACTGTGCTAAACCAGTTAGGTGACAATTGGAGTATAGTGTTCAATTCTGGCCGCCACACTACCAGAAAGATGTGGAGGCTTTAGAGAGGGTGCAGAAGAGATTTACCAGGATGTTGCCTGGTATGGAGAGCATTAGCTAGGAGGAGAGGTTGAATAAACTTGGTTTGTTGTCACTGAGACGAATGAGGTTGAAGGGCGCCATGATAGAGGTCTGCAAAATTATGAGGGGCATAGACAGAGTGGCTAGTCAGAGACTTTTTCTCAGGATAGACAGGTCAATTACTAGGGTGCATAGATTTAAGGTGCGAGGGGCAAGGTTTAGAGGAGATGTACGAAGTAGGTGTTTTACACAGAGGGTAGTGGGTGCCTGGAACCCCTGCTGCCTGAGGAGGTGATGGAAGCAGGGACAATAGTGACGTTTAAGGGGCATCTTGACAAATACATGAATAGGATGGGAATAGAGGGATATGGACCTCGGAAGTGTAGAAGATTTTAGTTTAGACAGACAGCGTGGTCGGCGCAGGCTTGACGGGCTGAAGAGCCTGTTCCTGTGCCGTACTTTTCTTGGTTCTTTGTGTTCTATCTCCGAGGAGAAAACAAACAAGATAATGGGGGAAAAAGATCAGACAAAGCCCATTGTCTGGCAGAATATGGTTGGAACAATGACTCAGTCCACCTGATCATGTGGGCAAGAGGAGGACTGTCATAATATCCTGGTCAATATTGAGATGCTGCCATGAGTAGTTAGGCCATTTACATCTCCACTCCCTTCCAACTCAGGCCAGGTGAGATTTGTGTAGCGCAGCGTCTTCCCAGAGCCTTCTGTCCAGAGCTACAGCATCAGAGATGAGGAGGACACATGTCCCCCTTTCTTAAGGCATGAGCTTCCATAAAGCAGGTAAGTTTAAGGGGTCTAGTGACTGAGAATGCAGGGAGAAGGTACGTATATTAAGGCAAGTGGGCAAAGTTGGGGGCGGGGCATGGGGCGCTGTGCAGAATGAGTTGGAAGGGTATTATGTAACTGAGGAGAGTCACAGGTAGTCAGAAGAGGTGGACAATTGTGGGGTGGGTGTGGTCAGGTAGTCGGTGGTGAGGGGTGGATGGGGTTGTGTGGTTAGTAGGAGATGTCAGAGTGTGGGGACAACAGTCAAGAGTTTTAGAGGGCAGGCAGGGTGTATGCAACACATGGCAACAAAGGTAGAGACTCTCTCAGGGCTGTTTTAAGGAATGCCTTCATATCTGTTCTGGCTGCAGAATCTCCGCTTCACAAGATCAACGATTTGTTTAATCCTAGCTATGGTGGAGGTGCGTGTGATATTTTTAAAGGCTGGCTTGTAGATGCAACTGCTAAACTAGCTAATCAAAGCTGTTGCTCCTGAAGATTTCCAAAAGGGTTCTTGCTCTTTAAGAACATATCAAATTTAGCTTTGAAGGTTGAATTGCTAAGTAAAGTCAGGTTATGGTAACTCTTCCTGGTGTTGGTATGTTCATTGAACTTCAGATGCTGCTGTGCAGAATGAAATAGGAAAGGAACTTTGGTTTTGCAGACTGCAGTCTGAGCAGCTCCAACTCTTTTCATCTGGTCATCAGGAGCAAATCCCATCCAAACATCCTTCATGAGTTTCTGAGCTCCTTTTGCTCCTGTTGTTAACGATCAGCAATCGTTTTATTCTTGTTGGCCATTGGTGCATGAAGGAAGTCATCAGTTCTTTCTCCAAACTGAATGTTCTTTCCAGTGAACTAGAGAGATTCCCTATAGTCAATCGTTTCGAGATGCGCTTCAATTTCTTGTTCCTCTGCGGAATTTACAAAATGCATTCCGGACATGGTCGCCAAATTTTTCAGTATACCTTTGACCTTTCGTTTTTATCAAAGCTCTCCTCTGCCTCTGCCATGAACTCTTCATCCTTTGTTTCTCGATCCTGAACCACATTTGTTACAGTATGCTGGGCCTTTGTCATCCTTGTCCCAGCACTGCTGGTCTGAGCCTTGACCGCAGCAGCTTTTAGAGCTTTTTCAGCAGCTGCTTCTTTCTGTTCCTTTCGGCTTCTGGTTGGGCCTGCTTCGGACTCCGCCAAGAGATTCACCTCGGCTCAATTTAGCTTGATTCTCTCCAGGCTGTTTCTCCCCATTGGGGCTGGATAGTCACATTCAATGACGTGCAGGGGCAAGTCTGCGATCCATCCGTTTAGTTGCACATTTTCAATACGGCCTCCCAACAACATTGCTTCCCCGGTATAGGTTTATTTAAGTGTCATCTTTGGTGAGTTTCAAGGCTATTTCTCATAGTTTCTCTTGGTAAGCAGTTTCTGGTACCAATGAAACGGCTGCGCTGGTGCCCACCTCCATTTTCACTGGTTGTACGCCCAGTAAATGAGCGACCTAGTAATGACTCATTGCGTCCGCAATGGCCAGATGGTTAAATGACAGTTTGCCATCTGACTGTGACTATGGTCCCTTTTTATGCCTTTTTTGTATCACGTAGATCAGGCATTGTCAAATTCGGGGGGGGCGACATGCGGTGGGTCGCGGGCGGGTGTCAGGAGGGTCGTGGACCGGGGGGGCGCACCAGATCGCGCAAATCCGCACGCAACAGGTGCAGCAGCCGGCTTTTAATAATGCCGGCTGCGAGTGGCCTTCAAAATGGCCAGGAACAGATAAAAAAATTTGGCCGCACTGCGCATGCGTGCCTGATCATCGGTGCGCATGTGCAAAACTATGCGCATGCACACCGATGATCAGGCACGCATACGCAGTGCGGCCGCATTTATTTCTATGTGGTCGCAGCCATTTTTTTTCAAGTTCAGGGGGCCAAAGGGACCAAAGGGACAAAGGGACCGTTGGGGCCAAAGGGACCCAAAACCATTTCCTCCAATTTTGTCAGCAACAAACAAGGGAAGAGAAAATGGTGGTTCGCGCAGGTCGGCCGGCGTGGGCCGCGAAGGTCAGCCGGCGTGGGCCGCAAAGGTCGGCTAGAGTGAGTCACGAAGGTCGGCCGGTGTGGGCCGCAAAGGTCGGCTGGCGTGGGCCGCAAAGGTCGGCCGGGTTGGGTCCCAAAGGTTGGCCGGTTGGTAAAAATAGGTCCCCGGAAAAAAGTTTGAAAAGCACTGACATAGATACTTTTCCCTTTATTCGATTTTTCATTTGATATATTTGATTCTTGCTCTTTATAATTCTTGGTTGAAACTCATTTCTTTCTCCAACACGCACGTTTAATGTGCTCTTTTTAACCACAATTTTTGCATGTTGCATCTTTACTCGAGCAATCAGTTGCTATGCGGCCAGTTTTTATACATCAATGGCAATTTGAAACGTATGTCGGTGTTCAGGTTTCAGCCGATATATTATGGATTTTTGTGCTCAAGATTAACTGTTGCACTTCCTTCGCTGCCAGTTCCATAGAGATCATGACTTCTAAATCATTCTTTAGGTCTAACTTGCTTTGTGTTAATAGCCTTTTCTGGATAGCTTCACTTCTTAGCCCTCACACTGGTCTGCCTCCAATGACGTCATTCAAGACTTCGCCAGATTCACAGAATTCAGCTTATTTCTTTAAAGTAGCTACAAATTGTGTGATTGATTCACCTTCTTGCTGGTAATGTTGTAGAAACTGAACTCCTTGGCATTGACCAAAGGTTTCACTGAGAAGTTTGCCTGCAATATCTCCACTATTTCAACATATGTTTTCAGTCCTGGTTTTTCTGGTCTTCAGACTTCACAGGAGGTTGAACGTTTTTGCCCCCCTCCCCTCTGTCACCCCCACCATCATGCCCACGAAGTTCTGGACTACTTTGTCCACTGAAGCTTTGTTCATCTGGACAAAGTATTCAAACCTTTAAATGTATCAGTTCCAGTGCTCGGTGCATTCATCATACGGTACTGTATACAGATACGATACGTTTAAGAGGCATCTTGACAATACATGAATAGGTTGGGAATAGAGGATACGGACCCCAGAAGTGCAGAAGGTTTTAGTTTAGACAGGCATCATGGTTGGTGCAGGTTTGGAGGGCCAAAGGGTCTGTTCCTGTTTTGTCCTGTTTTGTACTGTTCTTTGTTGTACCCAAAACGCCTGCCACTTTAACATGGGAAGGCTTGCGTAAGTACAACTGTGCATGAAGTTTATTTAGCATTATCTCATTTCTTTATTTACAAATAACCCTGAGCTCAGACTGTTCCTTTGTGAGTTTTGCAAGGGGTGTTGCAAAATTTGTCTAGCTCTAAATTAATTGTTGCAGGGTAATTGTTACTTTCCTTGCTACTCACAGTAGAGGGAGCACTGTTCCAGAACTTCCCAAGCAGAGCACGTGGCAAGCTTCTATTTGATGCTGTTTTCTTCAAAATCTTTGTTTAAACTTTGGACCTTTAGATGGTTTATGCTATTATTCAGCACCCGTTATTTGCCAGCTTTTGTGGAGCGATGTTTTTATCTTCATCCTTTTTGGATGACTACGGCGTGGATCAACGCTTCTTCTTACTTGACCGGATTTCTGCAGTTCTTTTTTGGGTGTTTGAACCACCTCGTCGCCAGTTTTCTTTGTGGTATTTTTAAAGGATAGGTTTGCAGACCCGAAGCTACGAACAAACAAAGAAGAGCTTTATTGGTGTTTCTCATAGGCTGCTCGAATAGACTGACCGTTAACCCACCAAACTGCAGATGATGTCATCAGTACGTCATGTGTTCAAACTCGTAAAGTGACCTTGTTCTAGAAACAAACATGAATACACAGCAGTGAGGCTCTGGATGTAGAGCTTGTCCGCATCTGCATTTAAACTCCTGACAGGAGTCATGAAGCAGCTATTCATGGATTACGTCTTGTTGTCAAGCAGCCAACATACAGCCAATAGCCTAGATGGAAGAGAAGGGGTTATTGAGGATTGTCGCAGGATAAAGGCATCATAACCATTGCCGGAAAACTGGGTACAGAGCTGCATAATGCCCTGTCTGTCATCACACATGTGCTGGTCCCATTCAGGGAATGAAAGTTCTTCCTGAAATTATTTAATGACTCAGATTCCACCGCACTATGGTTCCACAAATTCACTACCCTTTGCGAGAAGTAGTAGTTCTAAATCCACTGCCTCTCAACCAGTATCTGTGACCTCTTGTTCTAGATTGCCCTACATGTGGGAAAATTTGATCTACATTTACTTTTTCAATCCCTTTTAGTATCTTTTTCCCTCATCAGATCCCTTCTCATCCTTCTAAATTCCAGCGAGTATAAGCCCAAACTGCTCCATCTGGTGAACCTCCTCTGAACTGCCTCCAATGCCACCACATCCTTCCTCAAAACTGGACACAATACTCCAGTTGTGGTCTCGCCAACACCCTATACAATTGCAACAACACTTCTCTACTTTTATACTCCAGTCCTTTTCCAAAAAAAGCTAACATTTCACATGCCTTTTTAATTGCATGCTGTGTCTGCATACCAACTTTCTGCGATTATTGAACAACGACACCGAGATCCTTCTCCCAGATGCATTTTGAATCTGTTTCTCATAATCTTAAGCGCCTCTGTGCCTTCCCTCATGCAGTGGACTGCAAAGTCTCTAATGTCGGAATGTTACCTGATGCAGCCTGCACCGATCCTGTGACCTGGTAATTAAAGGTCACTGTCACTCTCACAGTCACAGTCAGTGCTGAAGATGCCCTGGTGGTTCAATAGGTGACAAAGCTCAGTGACAGTGTCCCTCATGAAGCAGTGATGCCTCACCGGCAGCTCCTCAGGTAGATCCAGGCAGTCTTTGCAGCTTCTGAAGACACACTTGATATAGGGCTTCCCTTCACCATCTTCAAGCATCCCCTAGACTGAGCAACTTTCCTTGCTGGTATGGCTCCCTCACATCATCCCCAACCCCAAAATTGCCAAACCCAGTAGAACAGCCAGGATTAGAATTATCAAAATGAAGAAAAAGCAACAAAAGCCTCCTGTACCTCCAAAATATGATTCCATACCTTCCTGCTTCAGCCCAAAGAGCCAGGAAAAGATCATGTGCCCACATAACATCTACAGTCAATCTCCTTGTAGGAACCAGAAATGATTTATTATTCTATATGATTCAATTTACCGGGGTTCAGTCCTTCTATGGGCACAGGGAAAAGTTCCCAAGAATTAAAAGACACTCAATGTCAAACTTCTATTTTTATTTGGCATGCTGTTGAAAAAAGCTGTCAAACTTTCCCCCTGTCACACAGGGCACACAGAGCATGGTGAAGAGTGACTTGACATTGATAAAGTCTCACAAGGCTCATGGTGACATGGTACCTGAAGGCATCTAGCAGGAAACGACAGGTCCCATAAAAATGATCCTTCGCTGCACCAGATTTACTAGTAAATATTGTGTTAAGAACTTGAGCCAAGAGGTTACTGTTGGTGTAAAGCTTCATGCTGGAGGTAATTCCGTGAAATGAGGCAGTATATTCTGGAGTGCAGAACACTTTCCCAGTAGATGTACACTATTTGTATTGCAGGCTTTTAGAGGAGGCTTCTGTGCATGAAAGTGCACAATGTAGACATTAGGTCAATTAAGATAGTTAATGCTGGCATAATTACCATTACCTAGGGAAACTATATTCCAGAGCTTCTGGATCATACCGGCAATGCATTCTCACTGTCCCCAGGAAACCTGCCAGGAAAAGGTTGTTCTATTGGGTTTTCACGCAACATTGTTCTACACAGGTGAATTTGGTGTATCCCGACCTCCAGATTCAGCTGATTAGGAGGGGAGAAGGAATGGCCTGTTAGAATGTAAGATGACAGTAGAGCCATTCCATCTGGAACTGTCGCTTCACTGCCCATCCGGTGGATCATCCTTGGGATCGCTATCTCATAAGGGTTTGACTCCCTTATGAGGCAGTGATTAAGCTGCGACATGTCCTCAATGAAGATCTGCAGCCAGTGCTGGATAAAAAAACATTCATCAGTGAATAGCAACAGCAGATGTATTGGGGAGAGACAGCGGCATCGTAGTAATGTCACTGGACCAGTAATCCAGAAACGCAGGCTAATGCTCTGGAGATATGGGTTCAATTCGCACCATGGCAGCTGGTAGAATTTTAACTCAGTTAATAAATATGGAAGATAAAGCCAGCTTTATTGATGGTCATCAATTGTCATAAAGAAGACCCATCTGGATCACGAATGCCCTTTTGCGAAGGAAATCTGCCATCCTTACCTGGTCTGGCTTACGTGTGACTCCAGGCCCACAGCAATGTTGTTATCTCTTAACTGCCCTCTGAACATTCTTGAGCAAGCCACTCAGTCGAAGGGCAGTTAGGGATGGGCAATAAATGCTGGTTTGGCGAGAAACACCCACATCCCATAAAAGGTGGTTTAAAAGTTAAGGGGCCTCTACAATAGATTGATTGTTCCGATGGGGTCATTTAGCCCCATTGCCCATAATACTGAGCCATAAATAAGCAAAAAGGCAGTTTGGCTCTCTCAATATCCTATTATAGCACAAGAATTCAATCGTCTACTCCAACTCTTGATGCAGCTATCCATGCTGAATTGAAATGAAATTAAAATGAAAATCGCTTATTGTCAAAAGTGGGCTTCAAATGAAGTTACTGTGAAAAGCCCCTAGTCGCCACATTCCGGCACCTGTTCGGGGAGGCTGGTACGGGAATTGACCGGTGCTGCTGGCCTGCCTTGGTCTGCTTTAAAAGCCAGCGAGTTAGCCCAGTGTGCTAAACCAGCCCCTGAGAGAACAGCGGGAGGGTTAGGGTCATTGGAGCAGACAAGAATTTGGAGTTGTGGCTACAAACCATATCAACCATAATCCTATTGAATGGGCGGCACGGTGGCACAACGGTTAACACGGCTGCCTCACAGCGCCAGGGACCCAGGTTTGATTCCGGCCTAGAGTGGCTGTTTGTGTGGTGTTTGCATGTTCTCTCCATGTTGCCGGGGGTTTCCTCCGGGGGCTCTGATTTCCTCGCACAGTCCAAGGATGTGCAGGTTAGATGGATTAGCCGTGTTAAATTGTTCCTTAGTGTCCAAAGATGTGCAGATTAGGTAGAGTTACAGGGATACGGTGGGGGAGAGGGCCGAGGTAGGGTGCTCTTTCAAAGGATCGGTGAAGACACGATGGGCCGAATGGGCTCCTTCTACACTGTAGGGATTCTATGTAATGGTAAAGCAGGCTCAAAGGCCTGAATGGCCTACTCCTGCTCCTCATGTCCTATATCCCTATCAACCACTGTTACAATGAAAATGGGATGGGGGATTCAAGACTGAATAAATTTCCTCTTATTATCCTGCATTCCATTGACAATACAGAAGCACTTTCTGACTCCACAACCCTAAATTTGTCCAATGTAACTTCAAAACAACTAATACTGGCATTTAAGTAGCAACTTGAATGTAGTAAATGTCCCAAGATATTCACAGGAGCATTACGAAGATATTAGGGTTTTTGAGAAGAATATTAAAGGAGGAAGGAGAGTTAGGGAGGAGGGGAGGGACAGCACGATGGCACAGTTCCTCACAGCTTCAGGGACCTGGGTTCAATTCCGGCTTCGGGTGACTGTCTGTGTGGAGTTTGTACCTTCTCCCCATGTCTGCGTGTGTTTCCTCCGGGTGCTCCCCTGGCCCATAGATGTGCAGTTTAGGTGGATTGGACATGATTAATTGCCCCTGTGTGTTCAGGAATGTGTAGGTTAGGTTACGGGGTTTGGGGGATAAGGTGGAGTGCTCTTTCAGAGGTCAGTGCAGATTCGATGGGCTGAATGGCCTCTTTCTGCTCTATTATGATTCTATTGTTGCTCTGTTTCGCTGGTTATGAATATGGCGGTCAATATGTTCGCCTTCCTTAATCCTAATTATGTTTGCTTTAGAGTCGCCAGATATCTCTCTATATTGCCACAAGATTCAAACCCGAATACTGATCAACTAGCCAATACACCAGTTAGTTAGATCAAAGTCAATACTATTTATTTACACACACAGTAATATATACTTATGCACAAAGTACGACAAACTAAACTATCTCTAATGCTAACGCCTATACTTAGCTTCGGGTGCCCACTCAGTCAGAGGAACAATGGCCGTTGTTCAGATCTGAGGTTGTTGGGTTCGAAGTGGTACAGGAGAACAGCTAAGGTCGTCCGCCTGGTAGCGAGCGTTGACCTTGGACTTACTTGCTTCTGGTGCAGCTGGTGGATGGGTCTCTCCGCTTTGAGAGCCGATTCCAAGAGAGCGATTATCTCGTGGGGGTCCCTTCTTATACCAGGAGGGGCTTCGCACGCTTTTAGGCATGCCTTAAACCTCGTCCCAATTTATTGGGCCGCTTCTCGATCACTTGTACTGATCTTGACCAATAAACGGGTGGGTGCCCTGATGGCTGGGCGTGTCTTTGGTGGCCGTTGGCCTTGCTTTGTGCTTTTGGTTGGGGAACTGGCGCCGGGATGTCTGAAACAATATCGGTAGTTTGAGTGTCTTTCCTTTGTTCCCGGAGATGGGCCATCAATATGCTAATTGACCTATAGTTTCAATTCCCTCTGGGAGCTGTTTCTCCAATATGCATACAGGCTCTGTGCCTGCTTGTTTTCCTAACATTGTCCACAGTTCCCTACATTCTTTCCGAGTGTCCATTTCGTATTCTGGAAGTGGCCATCCCAGATGGCTACACTATGATTCTATGAAGTGGTATGGTTTAGAAAGGGAAATTCAGACCTTGGCAGCTGAATGCATGGCCATCAATGGATAAGGGATTAAAATCAGAGGTGATCAAAGGGCCTGAATTGGAGGGCTAGAGAAGGTGACAGAGCTAAGAAGGGGCAAGACCAAGGAGGGACTTAATAACACATATGAGAATTTTAAAATTGAGGTGTTGCTCAGCCAGGAGCTGATGTAGGTGAGGGTGCACAGGATGATCGTGATAGATTGGTGCGAGTTAGGGAATGGGCAGCAGAATTTCGGATGAGTTTAAGTTTCCAGAAGATAGCGGTTGGGAGGATGGCTAGGCCAGGGTTGAAATATTCAGGTTCAGAGGTAACAAAGAACTGGATGAGGGTTTCACCATTAGATGAGCTGAGATGAAATGGAGAAGGGCGATATTACGGATCTGACATTCGGAGAACTTAGTGATGGATATGTGGCGAGAAGCTCATTTCAGTTCAAAAAGAACACCGACATTGTGAACATTCTATTTCACCTTCAGACAATTGCCAGGGAGATGGAGTCGGCGGTTTCAGCAATGCATCTAGTCCTAAAGTTGTATGAACCCGATAATGGAGACATAAATCATTTTACTGCACAGTGCTAAATGTAAACTGCGTTGTACTTATGCCATTAAACATTTTTATTGATTAATCCTGGCTACTAATGTCCATTAATTTAACATTAAATATGCATGTCATTTGGCCATTTTACAAGGATATAAATGTTGGAGAAGTGTGCCTATCAGACCTAGGTAGAAAATATTGCTGCTTTTTTCGCCTGCTGATTCAAAGGAATTGTTGATAATATAGCTGTTCTTTATGCATCTGAATCTGAGACAATTGCTGGAATTTTATCAAAAGCAGGGTGGTCAGGCTGTCAGGACCAGGAGTGCGCCCCAAGCCAGCGTAGGCAGGTAGCGAGACCCTGGTTGGGATTTGAAATGAAATGAAATGAAAATCGCTTATTGTCACAAGTAGGTTTCAATGAAGTTACTGTAAAAAGCCCCTAGTCGCCACATTCCGGCGCCTGTTCGGGGAGGCTGTTACGGGAATTGAACCGTGCTGCTGGCCTGCCTTGGTCTGCTTTAAAAGCCAGCGATTTAGCCCAGTGTGCTAAACCAGCCCCTGATTTACTGCTGGTGGCCAATTAAGAGTCCATCACAGGGACTTCTGTCCGATTGAGGATATTGGCCCGCCTCTCAGAACTTCTGCCCAATCGGAGGGCTGATAGAGGCTACAGGAAGAGGAAGGGGATGCCTCCATTATGAGGCATCCGTGAAGACCTTGCGCCAGGGATAAGCAGGCAGGTCCAGACAATTGGAGGGTGGGGGGAAGTCTCCAGTGGTGGCCCCACTTTCTTTTCCATAGAGTATCAAGGAATCTGTTAAGTCCACAAGTTAAGTCCACCTGAGACGGCAGATCGGCCCTCAGTTGATCATCTCATTTGAAATGTGGTGCCTCTGAAAATGCATTACTCCTTCACTCCTGCACCGAAGAGAAGAATTTTAACTTAGAAGGAGGATAGTGGAAATCTCAAGTGCAGAAGGAGTGAGGATAAAAGCCCCGAAAAGTGTCTTCATTTGGAAACATGACCTGATCCCATACGTATCCAGGGTTAACCAGAGTCGGTTTGAAGGCAAAGCTGCAAACTCTAGAGGAGCGGTCGGGTAAGTAATTTAAATAGTTAATTCTTTGTGGATTTAACCCAGGATTCTGGCATTAATTGCCAACGCATGAGGCCCGAGCTGTGCGAAATTTGCCAGAGTCAACAAGGTGAGAACACCGCAGGGAGCCATTGTTCAGCAAAGCTGGCAGGCTGGAAAGCCTTTAAATAATGAAACTGCATGGCAGTTGGGTTGTCTACATGAAAGACTTTGTGCACACATCACTTGTTATGAGAACCAGAATTCATTGCTTCTCAGAGAATTTCCAACTTTTTGGAAGTTATTTCATCTATTTAGGCCAGGATTCTCTGGCCATTCATGCCAATGGGATCTTCTGGTCCCGCCAAAAGGACACCACTTGGCAGCAGGGGGTGTATTCAACGGGAAGCTTGGTTGGCAATGGCGAACCCAGAAGATCCTGCCCCCGGCTAACAGTGGGTAGCCTCCGCGAAACACATCGCAGGTCATGTGGAAAATCCTTCCTTGAACTTTAACCTTCTTAATGTGATCTTTCCTGTTATTAACTTTCAGTGCAATATGGAGGGAGCTTACGTAGCTCTACCTTCGACTGCAGGTGAGGAGCAAGACAAGCAGAAACACTAACACCAACAGATCCAGCACCAATAGGAAAAGCAGTTTTCTCAGCATGTGCTGCTCCATAAGACAGAGGGGCTGGATAGATATTCACGTCAAAGGGGTCGATGCCCACTACGCAGGCACAAATCAACTTTCTCCACCTGTCTTAGCAGCAGTGTCTCAAAAGGCTCAAGCATTTGCAGCAGTTCATTGCTGACACCTGCAACCTCCTTCACTGTGGACCCAGCGGGAATGCATTGCCGGTGTCCATCAAGTCACTTGCCTAAAAGGCTATCTGGAGGAGAGGTAAATCATTTGGTCAGACCAATCAAGTGTCCTTGAGATGGGCCTTTCTCAACCTTAAGTGAGATTGATCACCTGAGGAGTATACCTGATCCTGTGTTATGATCAATCGGGTGGTAAGTGCCCTGTGAGCCAAATTCCAAAAAAGGAAACTTGACAGATGATCACAACTGATTTCTATTTGCATTCTATCACAAGAAAATACATGCACTGAAATCAGGAGCCACAAATTCCAGTTATACTTTTGGAGATCTTAAATATTAAATTGAAACATTAATTAACAAAAGAAAAGAAAACTTAAATACATAAGATTACATTTACATAGTTAAAATTAGACTTGCAGGACATTTCCCCAAAAGATTTACTTGGTTAGACTCACAACCAGCCCTTTTTTATGCAAAAGTCTTTATAGAGATTTAATCCATAAAATAATTCAGTAATATTACGACAAAGTACACTCACTGTTTGTGTAAGAAAGGGCTTTGCTCTCTCTTACTCACCTAGATATGGATATGCAAGACTTTAAAACAAAATGTTGCTTTCTAGAACAAGCAAACATTTCTCTAGGGTGACTGAAGGCTACTCGCTTCACTTCTTCACAGTTCTGTCCCAGCACAGAGAACTCTCTTCAAAAGGTCTTACATGGCCACACTGATCACAGCTTCCAATCCAATTTCAATGTATTTTCCTCTTTCATCTTTTCCATTGTCCTTGTCCTTTTTTGAAGTTTACCTTCCCCAGAAAATAAAAAAAATGTTTGTGTTCTCCTCACAACCAATGCTTTTGTGTAAAATTAACTTGAATAATTTTGCCTTATTTACTTATAACCTATTTCACAGTTGTAAACTCCTTCTTACTTCCCTTTGAAATTCGAAAGCCAATAATTCCCAAAACCACAAATATCACCCAATGCAAATTTCTACCCATGTTGTGTCCACTTGTAGAACTGGCCCGATTCACTTTAAATCCCTACCTTTCACACCTAGCCCCCTTGATATCCTCAACTTTATAGACACTTAGTCCCCAATTTAATTAAAGCAGACCCAAGAAATAAATTTTAAAAATTGTTCACATTGGAATTGTCCCAAAAAGGTGCTGGAATTCTGCTTCACTTCAGTGGGGCACCATCTCCAGGTTCAAGGGACCACAATCCTGCTGCTCACTTCCTCAACCACTCTCAACAGCTGGCTTTGCTTGAGACGTTAGTCTCCCCCTCCCATCTGTGAGATTTTAAGTAATAAAAGAAATAGACCCACAAGCTTACTGCACCATTCAAAAAGGTCATGGCTGATCTGATTATGGCTGGGCACATATCCTTTGCAGTATCCAGAGCCTTCAGCCATTTTTTGATATCTGGTGGAGTGAATCAAATTGGCTGAAGACTGGCATTTGTGATGCTGGGGACCTCTGGAGCAGGCCACGATGGATCACCCACTCAGCACTTGTGGCTGAAGATTGTTTCAAATGGGTCAACCTTGTGTTTTGCATTGATGTGCTGGACTCCCCCATCGTTGAGGATGGGAATATTTGTGGAGCCTCCTTTTCTGCCGAGTTATTTAATTGTCCACCACAATCCACGACTGGATGTGGTAGGACTGAAGATATTGGATCTATTCCGTTGGTTGTGGAATCTCTTAGCTCTGTCCATCACTTGTTTCTTACGTGTTTGGCATACAACTGGTGTGATGTAGCTTCACCGGGTTGACACCTAATTTTTCGGCATGCATAGTGCTGCTCCTCGCATGCCCTCCTGCACTCTTCCCTGAACCATTCAATTTGTCTTCTGCCCTGGTCCCATCCCAAAAATATTTTCAAGAAATCTAAATCAGGTGAGTGATGGCAACATGCTTTTCAACAGTGGGTAACTTGTCAAGGTATTTAAAAATCCATTTGTGGCCATTAATCAAAGGCCACCCACAGTGTCGGGATCATGATAGCTTCTGCGGCCTCCCAGCAGGAGACCGGGGCAGGGGCGAAGCCAGTGTCTCAGAATGAATTTGAGGTACCCCCACCACCTACTTGACTGCAGCATCCCCCAGCCCTCAGAATGATGGCCTGACAGTGGTGGTCATTTTTACTTTCAAGGAGTTTCGAAGAACTAATTTGACACAACAAAATGGAGGTGCCCTCTGTCTCACTTACCTGCGAGGGAAGGCTTCAATTTCTCCCGTGCTGAAGGCTCTGGAGCATCAAGAGCCTGCCCGTTTGTGTTGATTGACCAGTGACGAATAATTGGCCAATCAAGGCAAAATGCTGCCAGGTAGAGTGTCGGGTAGAGATCTGCACTTAATCCCGACACAAAAGCCCCGACCCAGATTTGAAAATGCTGCTCTTGGAATGGAAGATGGCAAAATAGTGAAGTGAAAACCCTGAAATCACTGACAAAGCAACTGGATGCAGCAATGAGAGAGGATGGATAATAAACGGTTGTTCTGAATTAAGGAACGAATGAAGTATGTTGGGCTTATTAGCCTGCCCATAAGTATTCTGTGATCCGATGCAAAGTACAAATGAACAGCCTAATGAGACATTACACAACCAGGTCAATGATTGAACTACTGGCACCAGGATAAATGTCTAACTCATTGTTTCTATTTAGCAATGTAAGTGTCTACTCAGTGGTAATATTCATCAGAGTGATTGTGTGTAACAAGGGCAGGGCACCAGGTGAGAAGTGGTAAGTGGCTTGCCTATTAAAAAGATAAATACAATGCAGACCTGGTCTCGTTCTTCAGTTGGTTCAATTTGGATTTGGAAGCAGAGGTGTAAGTATTAACCAAACGAGTGTTAAAAGCAATTGTTTTGGTTGATAACTGATTAATCCAATTACATGGAATATACAGTATAGAAACAAACCATTTGGCCCAAAGAGCCCATGGCAGGGTTTATGCTCCACACAAGCCACCTCATATCCCCTCTTCATGGGTCCCCATCATTATAGCCGATACATTTCTCCCACATGTGCTTATCTAGTTTCCACTTAAATGTATCTGTGCTATCATCTCGATTACAGGTTGAAAATCCCTTATCCGAAATGCTTAGAGCCGAGTGTGCACCGAATTTTGGAATTTTTCCAGATTTCGGAATATACTGTGCATGTGCGGCACGCGTTGGGAACTGCGCATGTGAGGTGCGTGTTGGGAGCTGCGCAGTCTGCGGCACGCATTGGGAGCTGTGCATCGCCCGAGAACCTTGTGGTGTCACGTTGACGCTCGCAGAAAAATGTGGATTTTGGAATTTTGGGAATTTTGGATGCTCAACCTGCACTGCTTGAGATAGCAAATTCTGGCTGGGTGATGACGACGTGCCGAGCAGTCGCATGTTAGGTGGCTCCCCTCCCGTAGACCAGAAAAAAAGCCACTTTTCAACATAATTTGCGAAAAAGACGCAGCAACCGACCCCCCAACATTAATAGGATAGAGGAAGGAAGAAAGTGATTGAAATATAAGCAAGAATGCTTGAAGGAAGCCAAACTAGAGGCAGAATAGCCACCATGAGCAGAAGGGGCCAGAGGCGACCACACTCAGACGAGTCAACCAGTGCACGAGGTGGCGGAGCGGAAGTTTTGCCGAAACGAAAAGAGCAGGACAAACTGGAGCAAATTCCCCCTATACTAGGGGAGAACTGGAAGGCATCCTTCACTGATGCGCTGAGGGAACACCAGCAGGAGATAAAAGCAAAGGTAAAAATGGACATTGAGGCCGCGGGAAAGGCAGCGGTGGCCAAGACCCTGGCTCAAATACATCTCGCCCTGAGCAGAGAAGAGACTGGAAGCCCAAGAGGCGACCATCAAAGAATTGGAAAAGCCACAACCGCCAAGAGCGATCGGATCACGGCACTCGAAAAGGAGGTGGCGAGGCTGGTCATTACGCAAGGAAGTCTGAAGGACAAAGTGGAAGATCAAGAGAACCGATCGAGAAGGCAAAACTTATTGATTGTGGGCCTACCGGAGGGAATCGAAAGCAGGGACCCTACAGTATATGTGGCCGAGATGCTGAGCATCTTAGTGGGGAGGAAACGTTCCCCAACCCACCAGAAATGGACAGGGCACACCGGTCGCTGCGAGTGGAACCCAAAACCGGGGAGCAACCGAGGGCAGTAATAGCCAAACTGCACCGGTACCAAGACCGGGACAGAATCCTGCGCTGGGCCAGGCAGACCAAGAACTGCCAATGGGAAGGACATAATATTAGGTTATACCAGGAAATTGGGGCAGACCTGGCCAGGAAACGGGCTGAGTTTAACAGGGTAAAAGCAGCCCTGTACAAGAATGGCGTACGCTTTGGTATGCTGCACCCAGAGAAGCTCTGGGTCAAGGCAAAGAACATTTCTTCACAGCCCCGCCGAGGCAAACTAATTTGTCAAGGAATGCGGGCTGGAACACCGACAGCAGGGGTAGAAATAAGGGGCCTCTGGCACGGAGCAACAATACGCTGACGGTCCGAAGAGGTGGGGGGGAGTGAGGCAACATATTGCCTCCCCCCCCCGAAACACTCCCTTAATGACAAAAAGCAAATCACTACCCGAGGGACCGCTTCAGGTGGGGAAGCGTGGCCTAGTACGGAAGAACGAGCGCAGCGGAGAAGGGAAAGCGAAGTGGCAAACGGGAGGAGTGCCGGGTAAGATGTGGAAAGAACAGGCAGTAACCACAGAGAGTGGACGAGGGAGTGTGATGGATATCACGTTCATCGCAGAATTCGGATTAAAAATAAGGCAGTAATACACACAGCATTCTAACTCAAGATGGAATAAAACCACTACAGCTAAAGGTCAGGTAGAGGTTACCTCCTGATGGGAGAGACTCCAAGCTGGTTCCAAGGACTCATTAGTATCAAACAATTAGAAGCTCTTCTTTGACAGACGTAAAATTCTTTGGGATCACTCCCTGCACCTTTAAGTATTCAAAATATAAGGACAGGGAATTCTCCAGATAAATAGATACACAAATCTTTCCCTAACTATACATCATGACACTTAGGATAACACCCTCACAAAAGTGTCTGTTTTGATATTTGGAAAGAATGTCACTCTGACAAGAGGCAGGCACCAACCAGTCCCTCCCTTGCCAATATATCTTAGAACCCTGGACAATTACACAGACACTACAACTATTAAAAGATCTATCAGCGATAGTACATCCAATTAGCCATTTGGCTATAGGTAATTAACCAACAATAAATGCCAAGGTAACAAATGCCTTCCTGAACCGATAAGCAAGTTTAATGTATAATAATATATAAACATGACAAAGGTATTCGGTCGTTTTATGGAGCAGATGGGGAATGCTAGACCCTTGGAGGTTCACCTACCCAGGAGAGAAGGAGTTCTCCTTCTTCTTCCCAGTACACAATGTATATACTAGGATTGACTTATTTGTGGTGGGGAAAATGGTGCTTCCAGTGCTGATCAAAACGGAATACTCCGCAATTGTAATCTCCGACCATGCTCCACATTACGGGCAGATGGGCAGGGCCCAATGCCCCGCATAGAGATTGGACACTGCCCTATTAGCCGACAACGCATTCAGCGAAAGGGTATCACAGGCCACAGTGGTGTATATGGAGAACAGCCAAAATGGGGAGGTCTCATGTCATGAGAATGTCACTTTAAGAACTGGTAGTCTGCTAAAGTTACTGCAGTGATGTCAGAGTGTGGGTGGAGCTGAGCTCTGGCTCTGCTTTTTAGTTTCACTTTCAGAAAAGCTTGGGTTTGTCTGGGGTTTTTTGGTTTCGTTTCAGTGTTGGAGCTGCAGCCAGCCAGAGAAGGTGTAATGTTGTTCCCTCTGCCATGTAAAGACTATCTCTTGATCATTTGGTGAATTCAGAGTGGTAACTTTTCTCAGTAGTGAATTTAAACCTGATGTGCTTCTGTCAAAAGATTTTTTTAAAATGTCTTATGCATGTTAAAAGGAGAGTAAGGATTACTTAGTGTTGTATTCTTTGGGGGTTATATTTGAATTAATGGTTGCTAAGATGTTCACTGTATGTTTAAAAAGGTTAACTTGAGTTCATAAAATAAACATTGTTTTGCTTTAAAAAATACTTTTCCATTTCTGCCGTACCACACCTGTAGAGTGGGCCATGTGCTCCCCATACCACAATCTATTAAAAGTTGTGGGTCGGGTGAACTCCATGATACACTTTGGGGTTCTCTAAACCCTGGCCCATAACACTCATCCTCCACGTTCTGGGAGGTGCTAAATGCCGTGATCGGAGGGGAAATTATCGCCTTCAAAGCGTGAAGAGTTAAGGAGAAAAGGATGGCTAGGCAGCAGCTGGTCGACTCTCTACTGGAGGTAGACCATAAATACTCTGAGGCCCCGACCGTAGAGCTCCTGGCGGAGAGGAAAAAGCTACAAATGGACTTTGACCTGCCCTCCATGAGGAAAGCAGTGCACCAACTCCGCTAGTCACGTGGGACCCTATACGAACACGGAGACAAAGCCAGCCGCCTGCTGGCACGCCAGCTGAGAAATCAGGCAGCCACTAGAGAGATCGCACAAATCAGGGACAACAGAGGCACATTAGAAACAGACTCAGAAAAAGTCAACAAAACCTTCGAGGCTTTTTACCGAGAGCTGTACACCTCAGAGCGCCCAACAGAGGACTTGGGGATGAAACGGTTCCTCGACGGACTGGACATGCTAGTTGTGGGGAGGACCGAAAACAGGGCTCGGAAGCACCAATAGAACTGGAAGAGATCATGGACAGCATTACCCCCATGCAGGCGGTGAAGGCGCCGGGACCGGACGGACTTCTACAAAAAGTTTGCGACAGCACTGGCCCTGCACCTGCAGGAGATGTTCACAGATTCGCTGGCCATGGGGAACACTGCGACCTACACTCGCACAGGCACGAATCTCGCTAATACCTAAGAAAGACAAAGAACCAAAGGAATGTGGGTCTTACAGACCCATCTCACTGCTAAACGTAGACTCCCAAATACTGGCCAAAATCCTAGCCAGAACGCTGGAGGACTGCATACCTGAGGTGGTCGCAGAGGACCAGACAGGCTTTTTCAAAGGTAGACAGCTAACATCAAACATCAGCCACCTGCTGAACATTATAATGACCCCATCGGGGAGAGAGTGCCCGAGGTGATCGTCTCCCTGGACACAGAAAAGGCCTTCGACAGAGTCGAAGTTGAGTACCTCGTTGAGGTACTGGAACGGTTTGGGCTCAGATCAGGGTTCACCTCCTGGCTGAAGCTCCCATACAACGCTCCGATGATGAGCGTACGGACAAACGTCACCAACTTCCAGTCCTTCCAGCTGCACAGGGGCACCAGGCAGGGATTGCCGCTGTCCAGACTGCTGTTCGCTCTAGCGATCAAACCCCTAGCGATCGCTCGCAGAACAGCAAAAAAATGGAGGGGGCTCCAAAGGGGAGGCAGAGAGCACAGAGTCTCGCTCTATGCAGATGACCTACTCCTCTACGTCTTGGACCCACAAAGCAGCATGGAAGGAATCATCGCGCTCCTGAAAGAGTTTGGTGCCTTCTCGGGCTATAAACACAACATGAGCAAAAGCGAGATCTTCCCATTGAACCCACAAGGGGGGGGGGGGGCAGCACTAGTGGCACTGCCGTTTAAACAAGCCCAACACAAATTCCGCTATCTGGGGAGCTAAATTGCTCATGACTGGATGGGGATCCACAAATGGAACCTGACCAGTCTGACAGAGGAAGTCAAAAAGGACCTGCAAAGATGGAACACTCTCCCACTCTTCCTCGCGGGGAGAGTGCAGATGATCAAAATGAACGTACTGCCCAGGTACCCCTTCCTACTTAGATCTATCCCGATCTATATCCCCAAGGCCTTTTTCAACTCACTGGACAAAGTAATCATGTCATTTGTATGGGGTGGGGGGGAAGAATGTTAGGATCCCAAAGAAGGTCCTCCAGAAAACAAATTCCGGGGGGGGGCTAGCCCTCCCAAACCTACAATACTCCCACTGGGCGGCGACAGCAGAACGAGTAAGGAGATGGGTTAAGGAGCCAGAAGCCGAGTGGGTGTGTGCGGAAGAGGCCTCCTGTAAGGGGATCTCGCTCCTGGCCCTCGCCACGGCAGCACTCCCATCCCCACCCAAAAAATACTCCAGCAGCCTGGTGGTGGTAGCCACCCTCCAGACCTGGAACCAACTACGGCATCAATTCAGCCTCACTGAAATGTCGAACAAAGTCCCCATCTGCAACAACCATAGATTTGTATCAGTGCTCACCGATGCCACCTTTAAAAGGTGGAGAGAGGACGGTGGCACACTGACAGTTAGGGACTTATACACCGATGGCAGCGTCACAACACTGGACGAACTGATGGAGAGATTTCAACTAGCTACGGGCACCGAACTAAGGTACCTACAGCTTAAAAACGTCCTACATAAGGAGACAAGGACATACCCATGACCACCACGACAAACACTCCACGACAAACACTACTAGAAGAGTTATTTGACGCAAACATTCTCTGTAAAGGAAACTGTAGCGACATGTACGAACGACTGGTAGAGAGGGCCGACACTGTACTGAACGCCACGAGGAAGAAATGGGAGGAAGACCTGTGGCCTGAAATATGGTGGGGACTCTAGAGTGAAGCACTGCATAGGGCCAACTCCACTGCACTTATGCAAGACTCAAACTAATGCAACTAAAGGTGGTATAGAGCCCACTTAACAAGAACCCGAATGAATAGGTTCTTCCCGGAGGTGGAGGACAAGGAGGCCCTGCCAACCATACCAATATGCTCTGGTCTTGCCCCAGACTTGCTGAGTACTGGACAGCCTTCTTCGAGGCAATGTCCAAAGTGGTGGGGGTGAGGGTTGAGCCGTGCTCAAAAGTGGCGGTCTTCGGGGTATCAGACCAGCCCGATCTCTTCATGGCGAGGAGGGCTGGCGCCCTTGCCTTTGCCTCCCTGATTGCCCACAGTAGAATTCTGCTCAGCTGGCGGTCAGCAGAACCACCCAATGCGGCAGACTGGCTCTCCGACCTATCAGAATCTCTCCAAATGGAGAAAATCAAATCCGCCATCCAAGGGTCGGATGATGGCTTCTTCAGAACATGGGAGCCATTCACGCAATTGTTCCGGGACCTGTTTGCGTTCAACGAACAAGTTGATAAATAACCAAGTAGCCAAGAGCCAGGGGAGAGTAGCCAAAACATGAGAAAAGAGGAGGAAGGAGGGAAAGACCCGCGGGGGGAGGGGGAGGGAACGGTGCAAGAGGGGGTAGCTAAACACAATAGAAAGAAAGATGAGCTACAGGGAGGGAGAGGAAAGGGGGGGGGGGGCAGGGGGAGGGGGCAGGGGGGGGGGATAAAATGAAGGACAGGGGGCAAAGAACAATAGGGGCGGAAGACAAAGGAACACAAACTGGTAGAAGAGCACAGGAAGTGACAAAAGACAAATGACGAGCACAGCAACAGAGCATAAGAAAGTACAGGAGGAAGAAACGCCGAACGGATGAAGCAGAGGCAAACACACAACAGCAACAGCGAAAACCGACCGGGAGAAGCAAGCAACACCAGCAGCCCCACCACCCACCCCCCCCCCCCCCCACCCCCCACCCCCCACACCCACACCCACCCTGGTGTTGTATATACTCTCTTTGTTAAAAAAAATCGGAAGAATACACAAGACATGTATACAGGTATACTGCAATTGTCTCTCCAGTACCTCGAGGTATATACACTTCCCCAGTTTGGACCTCCACACACCGGGGGCTGGATTCTCCGAGCCTCTGCGCCGAAATCGTGATCGGTGAATGGGCGTTTACGTCAAAATCTGGTCCGACACCGCTCCGGCGATTCTCCGGACCCTGGAGAATCGCTCGGGAGTCTCTCGCGCGCGAACTACACGGCGCGGGCAGGGGGCTATTGACAGAGCCCCCCCCCCCAGCGATTCTCGAGCAAAACTGGCCGTGTTCCCAACGGTGTGGTTCTAACCACCTATCGGCCGTCGGGAACGGCCTGTGGCGGCTGCAGACTAAGTCCGTGGCCGCCCTGGTGGAGAGGGGGGGAGTTGATCACGGGGGGTGACCTCATGGATGGCCAGGGGGACGATCGGGCATCATGGACCTGCGAAATCTCGGTGGGGCCTACATTTCTGGTGCCGCTCCGAGGTCCAAGTCCACCATGTCCCACGTGGCGGCCGCTGTGTGCACATGTGCGGACTCCCGACCGGAAGTGCGGGATTCCATATCCGCAGGCAGAGCTGCGAGAAACACTCCCGGGCCCTGCCAACCCCCTGCAGGTAGAAGAATCGCTCAGAACTTTCTTAAGGAAAGTCCAGAGTGATTTGCCAGTGTCTTTACGCTGGCATGGCAACACAGCCCCATTGTTGGAGAATCCAGCCCCTTGATTCTCTTATATTTTTATTTCCGTGATTTTGCTATTCATATAGCGTGGTTGTTTTTATCTTGTATGTATTATCTTCTCTTTTTTATTTCTCTTCTTTGTGCACTGTAAATATACTATGTCCGAAAAACCCAATAAAAAACCTTTAGAAAAAAAACTCCACAGACAGTTACCCGAGGCTGGAATTGAACCAGGGTCCCTGGCGCTGAGAGCAGAATGCGAACCACTATGCCATCGTGCCGCCCTCGATTTTATAGAGATGCTTAAAAGCATGAAGGGTTTAGATTGAGTAAGTGAAGAAAAAGGTTTGGATTTCCTGGCCTTCCTCGTGACGTGTTTTACCATTGAAGTAGATGGTTATTTGCATTGCTCGCTGACCGTGCCTCTGGAGAACCCACCGCCAGTGGGGGAGGGGTTGGGTACCTTCTGTGGGAACGGAAGATCCCATCCAAAATCTTTCCAATGGTTACTGGGCCAATCATCATAGGGAACAGATTTTAAGGTGATTTGCAAAAGCACCAGGGGTGACATGAAGAAAAACATTTTTTACCCGATGTGTGTTTGGGATCTGGAGCACACTGTCTGATAGGGACGTAGAAACAGATTAAATAGTACATTAATTGTTCTTCAAAAGAGCTTGCACAGCAGCCTTGATAGATTGAATGTTGCCTGCTGTGATTCTATGACATTAGAATTCATGTAAGGACTTTTAATGTGAATACTTAATATTCATTTCTTTCCGTCGTTGTTCCAATATAGATGTAAAAAAATATTTACTGCTCCCTTTCCCTTCTCTTTTCTTCCCCCCCCCCACCCCCCCCCACCCCCCCACCGCCCCCTTTCCAGGGGGCTATCTTGGGCAAGACTGATTTCTGACTGAGATCCAATTTGAATGTAACTCTAATACTGGGAGTTTGAACTCTGGTTCTTCAGTCACAAGTGGTTGTGTGTTTGAGTTGTAGATACAAAGTGGAATAAAACTGTATTGTTTCCATTTTTATTGATCTTTTGAGTTTTATGACAAGATACTCGATAGACAATTTGTTGGCAATAGCCAATCTCGAGCTTTATGACAGAAGGTTGTAGCACAGAACAGGGAGATAAAAATGATTTATCTTGGGCAGTGATGTATTTACAACACACTGTGTAGGAATGGGTATTTTTAAATAAATGTATTAAAATGTTCTTTATTCATTAAAACCCTGTGTGTTTTGATTGATAGATGCTGGAGGCAAATGGTACATAGCATTCATTTATTGGACGTAGAGGAGTATATTCTTTTCAGTGGGAGGAACTGGGGGAACATTACTGAAAATTAAGCTGGGAATATTTATTGAGAAGAATTGTGAGATATATTGTGAAACCCATGGTTAATGGGCCTGTTAGCAATGATTTAGTGTTTTGCAATGTTCCAAGCTGAGTTGAAACATGGCTTAAGTTGGTAAAATGAAGTATCTGTTTATGATGGATATTTTTGTGGTGCTCATTCTCTCAACACTGTGCTGAAATGGTCACAGATGTGATACATCAGATGTTTGCATTGATTTCTGCCTAATTATTATCCAATATGGATCTCAAATGGGGCATGAACAACTGTATATTAGACAGAGGGAGGAAGACAGAAAGAGACAGAGAGATGAAAGGACATTACTTTGCTTCTATGAAGGGTTCCATGCTTCAGAGGTTTGTCGAGATTAGTGCTGATCAATAGTCCATTGGGATTGTGAATCCTTTTCTCTACGGTTATTAATGAAAGAGCTCGCATGTCTTTGGTTTGTCCATCTTCTACCTGCTCTGGCTCCTCTGAACAGCTTACTGTCTGCAGCAGCTGATGATTTCATTGATCTGCAGATCAAAATATCTTAATTCAAGTGTGAAAAGACCATCGAACAAACTCTTTCACTGTCTTCAGTTCTGAGTGCACACTTTGAACATTGTCTGGAAATTGCCTGCCTACAGACATGAGCAGAGTGCAGTGGAGTTTTCATATCAATTTAACAAGTAAAGATGATTATTTGCTTGGGTAATTCAAACAATATCTTTCAGAAAATCTGTTATTGATCTACTGGCGCTGTACATCAAATATGATTAAACAGTTTTATATAATGGAAAAATGCAACATTATCTCCAACAAGTGAAAATAAAGGGCAGCTTAATTTATATTCTTGCAACTGATAGCATTGATGAGGGTAATGAAGTTAATGTGATGCACTTGGTTTTCCATGCAGGTCTTGTGGTGTAGTGGGTAGTATCTCTGAAATGACCCCAGACTCCTCAGGTTCGAGACTCATCCCAGGACTTGATAGTCGAGGATGGTGCGTTCATCATGCAGCCAAGCAGGTTGAGTCTGTCAACCTGCAAATCCTTCCAACATGCCAAGAGCTGGTGGTAAGAGTGGAAGAGACTCCTGGTCAGCCATGCTCGATGTGGAGTGGCGCCCCTCAAGCTATAAGCCCCCGGCGGAAGATTAGCGACTTGTTTCCGGAATTACTAACTATGGAAATAGATGGAAGTCTGCCTTAGTGGTGAGTAGCAGATAAGTTCTACATATTGGGAGCGGAACTGAGCGGGAGAAACTCGGAGTGCAGTCTGGGAAGGTAAATGGTATTTTGTGTTTGGGTCTCTTTCTGTGTTTTCAAATTGTGGGGGGAAGAAACTACGAGGTGTCACAGTAAAGCTGTGACCATATTTACTGGTAGGGAACCTGGTAAATTTGAAAATAAAACATTGAAAAAACTAATTAAAACGAATTAACTAACTAGGTAGAGGAGTAACTAAGCCTGAGGGCAGAGATTCGTATTTCGTATTTAATTTTACAGTAAAAAATCTCGCGCCAGGGACCATGTAGTTAATTGTAACTTAATCTAATAACAATTTAAATATTTATTTTAAATTTAGTTACTAGTGCTTAAATGTCACTCAGTGGGGGTGCAGTGTTTTCAGTGTGAGATGTGGGAGATCCGTGACGCTTCCAGCATTCCGGTCGACTACGTCTGAAGGAAGTGTAACCAATGGCAGCTCCTCACAGACTGGTTCGGGAGGGCAAAGTTCAGGAGAGCAATAATTAGAGGGGACTCTCTAGTAAGGGGCACAGATAGGCACTTCTGTAGATGTGAAAGAATGGTATATTGCCTCCCTGGTGCCAGGGTCAAGAATGTCTGAACAAAAACAGGATATCCTGAAGGGAGAGGGTGAACAGCCAGAGGTCGTAGGACACACAGGTACTAACGACATAGGCAGGAACAATGATGAGGTCCTGCAGAAGGAGTTCAGGGAGTTAGGCAGTAAGCTAAAAAGCAGGACCTCTCGTATTGTAGTCTTGGGATTACTCCCTGAGCCACGTGCTAGTGAGGCGAGAAATAGGAGGACAGTGCAGCTGAAAATGTGACTAAACTGGTGATGAGGAGGGAGCGTTGCAGATTTCTGGACCATTGGCATCTCTTCGAGGGCAGGTGGGACCTGTACAAGAAGGACAGGTTGCATCTAAACTGGATGGGGACCAATATCCTGGCTGGGAGGTTTGCAAAGAGCCACTCGGGAGAATTTGAACTCGTATGGCAGGAGGGTGCGAACCAGAGCATTAGTTTAGAAGGTGTAATAACTGAAGTGGAAATAGAGAACAAAATTAAGAGAACAACATCACCCCCAGGCAGAGCAAAAAAGTGACAAGTATGAGAAGGGAGATGGTCAATGCAGGACTGAAAGTGTTGTACCTAAATGTGCGCAGTACACGGAACAAGATAAATGAGATTTTTGCCACATTGAAATTGGCAGGTACAATGTTGTGGACATCACAGAGGCTTGGGTGCAAGGGAATCAGGACTGGGATCTAAATATCCAAGGGTATCGAAAGGATAGGCAGATGAGCAAAGTGGGTGGAGTTGCAGTGTTAGTAAGGAATGAAGTTAAATCATCAGCAAAGAGCAATATAAGATCAGAAGGGATAGAATCTCTGTGGGTAGAGTTGAGGAACCTCAAAGATAAAAAGACCCTGATGGAAGTTATGTACAGGCCCCCTCACAGGATGTGGGGCAGAAAGTAAATCCAGAGATAGAAAAGGCATATCAAAAATGCAAGATTACAATAATCATGGGGGACTTCACTATGCAGGTGGACTGGGAAAATTATGTTGGAAGTGGATCCCAAGAAAGGGAATTTGTGCATTGTCTAAGAGGTGTTTTTTTTGGATCATCTTGTGACAGAGCCGACTAGGCAACAGGCAATTCTAGATTTGGTGACGTGTAATGAGGCAGGCTTGATTAGGGAACTTAAGGCGATGGAACCCTTAGGGAGCAGTGACCACAGTATGATAGAATTTACCCTGTAGCTTGAGAGGGAGAAGCTGGAATCAGATGTAACAGTATTACAATTAAATAAGGGTAACTACAAAGACATGAGCAAGAGCTGACCAGCGTTGATTGGAAAGGGAGCCTGGCAGGGAAGACAGTGGAACAGCAATGGCAGGTGTTTTGGGGGGTTATTCAGGAGGCAAAAAAGAAATTCATCCCAAGGAGGAGGAAACATGCTCAGGGGAGGATGAGGCATTCATGGCTGACGAGGGAAGTCAAGGCCAGCATACAAGAAAACGCATACAAAGTGGCTAGGATTAGTGGGAATCCAGAGGAGTGGGAAACCTTCAAAATTGAGCAGAGGACAGCTAAAAAAGCAAAAAAGAGGCAGAAGATTAAATATGGGTGCAAGCTAGCTAGTAATAGAAAAGAAGATAGTAAGAGTATTTTTCAATATATAAAAGGTAAGAGAGAGGCAAAAATAGACAATGGACCACTGGAAAATGAGGCTGGAGAAGTAATAATAGGAAACAAAGAAATGGCAGAGGAACTGAATAGTTACTTTGTATCAGTCTTCACAGTGGAAGACAACAGTGGGATGCCAAAGCTCCAGGAGAATCAGGGAGCACAGGTGTGCGTGTTGGCCATCACTAAGGAGAAGGTTCTGGGAAAAATGAAAGGTCTGAAGGTGGATAAATCCCCTGAACCAGATGGATTACATCCCAGGATTTTAAAATAAATAGCTGAAGAGATTGTGGAGGCATTGGTAGTGATCTTTCAGGAATCACTGGAGGCACAGAGGGTCCCAGAGGACTGGAAAATGGCTACTGTTTAAGAAGGGAGGGAGGCAGAAGATGAGAAATTATAGGCCGGTTCGCCTGACTTCGGTCATTGGTACTTGGAAGTGCATGATAAAATAGGACTGAGTCAGCACGGTTTCGTCAAAGGGAGGTCATGTCTGACAAATATGTTAGAGTTCTTTGAGGAGATAACAAGGAAGTTAGACAAAGGAGAACCAGTGGATGTGATTTATTTAGGTTTCCAGAAGGCCTTTGACAAGGCGCCGCATAGGAGACTGTTAAATAAGTTAAGAGCCCATGGTATTAAGGGTTAGATCCTGGCATGGATAGAGGATTGGCTGACTGGAAGAAGGCAGAGAGTGGGGATTAGGGGGCCTTTTTCAGGATGGCAGCTGGTGGCTAGTGGTGTGCCTCACGGGTCTGTGCTGGGACCACAACTTTTCACAATATACATTAACAATCTGGAATAAGGAACGGAAGGCACTGTTGCTCAGTTTGTAGATGATGCAAAAGTATGTAGAGGGACAGGTAATATTGAGGAAGCAGGGGGGCTACAGAAGGACTTTGACAGGCTAGGACAGTGGGCAGAGAGTGGCAGATGAGAAAGGTGTGAGGTTATGCACTTTGCAAGGAAGAATGGAGGCATAGACTATTTTCCAAATTGGGAAATGCTTAGGAAATCAGAAGCACAAAGGGACTTGTGAGTCCTTATTCAAGATTCTCTTAAGGTTAATGGGTGACAATAAAAAGATTATTATTATTATTATAAATGTGCACGTTCAGTCAGCAGTTAGGAAGGCAAATGCGATGTCAGCATTCTGTCAAGAAACCTAGAACACAGGAGCAGGGATGTACTTCTGAGGATGTGTAACGCTCTGGTTAGATCCCATTTGGATTATTGTCAGTAGTTTTTGACCCCGTATTTAAGGAAGGATGTGCTGGCCTTGGTGTAGCCACCTGGGTTGGCCAACTCCCGATTGAAAATGGAGAACAGCAAAGGCTGAAGAGCAATTCAGCCAACACAGGCAGAAACCAGCAGGTGCAAGTTACTGTGTATTAAACTCTGCAAAAGCCCAGACAGCATCGATACAAGCAGCCATCTGCATAATAATGTAGCAGCCATCTACATACTAATAAGCAATCCCCGGGAACAATCGCAACATTTGGGACAAACAAAGCTAAGCCAGACTTCCCGGCGCCAGCAGGAGCCAACACAACAGAGGTGAACGGACACCTCAAGACCGCCCATCGATCAGGGAACCGCTCCAGTATTGGAGAAATCGAACCAAGCGATTGGAACGAAGTCTAATCACTTGGAACCAAGTACAGGGTCCGCCCCGAAAGGTGGGAAGCTCCTGGGGACTATAAAGGTAAGCCCCCAAGTTCAACTCATTCTTCTTGACCGGGTCACTCAGCAACACGAACCAACCTTGACTGTGACCGGTTCAACTGCCGCCGATATCAAGTAAGTCTTAAGTCAACGCTCACTACGAGATTGGTAGCTCCTAGCTACCAATCCGTACCAACTTCGAATCCCACAGACTCAGAACCCGAACGAAAGGCTATTTGTTCCCCTGACCTGGTGGGCCAGTCCGAAGCTAAGTATAGGCCTGTTAGTCGTAGAAGTAGCTTAGACGTAGAATTTGTGCATGAGTAGCGATTACTGTGTATAATAAATGTGCTTTGATTTGAATCTTACTGATCGGTGTATTGAGTTATTGATCATTACTTGAACTTGAACCTGGTGGCGGGATCATAAAGAAACCTGGCGACTCGAGAGCAAAGGTTACAAAACAGAGCCAATTGAACCAACCAAAAGTTAGCAACATATTACTGGCGACATCCTGATGGGACCCGAACTAGAAGTGGCTTAACCATTCCGGGAGAACCCAAATATTTGAATTAGAGATCCAATTGGGAACAGAAAACCACAAGTGTTCAAGCAGTTCTGATCAATAGTCATCATTCGGAAGTGTGTGTATGCATGCGTAACTAACAGGGCTATAAGGTAAACTGATAGATTTCTTGTTGCGACAAAACTGTCGGGAGTTTGTATTTCGGAAATTAGCGAAAGCCGTACCCGTATTTACAGCACCGCCTTAGCTGCCCTGTTCCAAATTTAAAAGAAGCATTCGGATAAGAAAGATGGCAATGCAGGCAATGCAGCGCCTCATGAACCCAGAGGAATTTGTGGTCGCAGCGACCAGCAGCAGTAGAGTAGGACAAAGTCCCATATGGGAAGAAGAAATCAGGAAGTACCTCAAAGGGAAAGGATGGCCCCTTTGGAGCGAATTCTGTAGCAATGAGAACCAGGTCCCGGGAGTATAGGACATACTTGGTGGGAGTACCTGAGCGAGATTCACAAGAAGAGCTTAGGGAAAGCTCGCAAGCCAATGGCAATTGTGTCCTGCTTGGCACAATTGCGAGGCATAGAGGAGGTCGTTAGGATGCTCCGGAAAGAGATAGAAGGCATACATCGAATGAGTAAGGTCGATGTTACTGAGGTAGAAAGAGAGAACTTAGAGTTAAGGAGGAAGTTGGCAGCAAAAGACGGAGAGGTGGATGATGCCAAGGGGGCACACCAGTCTTGTCTAGCGCACTTAAGCAGCTTCCAGTCCCAAAATGAAAAGGCCTATCAGGACATGCAACGTGCAGTCCTGGTACAAGAAGAAACCGCGAAGCAGATAGAAGCATTGCAGAGGCAGTGTAGTGACCTGAAGGCAGCGATAAGAGCACTCCATGCTGCCACCACAGAGCAGCGACAAAGCTCGTTAGACCACGCAAAGTGCCGGAAGCAGATTGCAGAGCTGCAATCGCTGCTTTCAGTCCAAAAAGTATTCCTGGAAACCTTTGGAGCAAAATTAGATGAAGAAGATGGCCCTGATTGGGAAGAGTTAAATGAGATAGCGCAGAGATATGTTCAGGGAACATGTGCGCAGGGAAAGCCACTAAAGAGAAAAGCGCCCCAACCCCTCACACAGCAGATAGTTCAGGCTCCAATGAACCCTGTAACCACCCACCGCACAGCCACATCGGACGATGCGGAATTTCTGCACACCACCCCCTTAACAGTGACCCAATTACGGAACGCGTGCGAGAAAATCACACCGTTCCTCCTCATCTCAGATCCCCACCATTTCTTTGCCAGAGTAAAGCAGCAGGCGACCATGTACGGCATGGATGAGCAAGAGCATGTCAAGCTCACAGTCTTGAGTCTAGACCCTTCAGTCGTAGCAGCCCTTCCCGACCCACAGAATGTAGGAGGAGGCACCCTTGCAGAAATGCATACCGCGATCCTAGACGCGATCGGGTATAACCGGGGTGACCCCGTAGATAGCCTCAATAAATGCAGGCAAAAGAAAACCGAGAACCCCACAGCGTTTGCTGGATGCCTGTTGATCCACTTTGCAGCAGTTTTCGCAGACTTAGACCGCGCCCATTTGTCCCCAGACAACATGGCCAATTGGACCCGCACCCTTATCTCCCATGTCACAGAAACAGGACAAAAACCTTGCGCCAATGATGATCCCTCAGAGGAGGCTCATAATGAGAAATGGGTCGTAAAAAGATTGTCCCGCGCCTGGGAGCAGTCTGTACAAAACAAACCCGCCGTTAAAAATCCCGAAGAAAAGCAGGCCGAAGCAGACATACAAGCCGTTAAAACACACCAGAATCCCGCATGGGTAAATGAAGGCAAGAACAGCCCCCCACCAAAGGAGTGTTACAACTGTGGCCATTTAGGACACTTTGCAAGAGAGTGCAATGCCCCACGAAAGCCACAGAGAGCCCAGCAGACAGGCACTCTAAGTAAGAATAAGACAGAGCCCATACGTAGTGTGAGCACCCGTTCAGATCAGACGGACCTGACCGGAACGGACTGACGGTGTTCGGGCTCCCCCAGTTGGGTCTGCGACAGCCTTTGGGATAGGTCCAGACGACCGGTAGTCGCAGCGAAAATACAGGGACAGCCCATCGAGTTTCTCTGGGACACAGGAGGGTCCCGCACCACAATGAATTCCTCCACCATGTTTCAAAAGGACACGTGGCCCACTACAGCCACTATCACCCTCAGACGCTTTACAGGCCACTCACAGCAGGGACACATCACAGCCACTGTACCCATTCAAATCGGCAACGTCACCACCAAGCACCTCATAGTTTTAGTTGACCTGCCCCACACAGCAGAACACATTCTGGGAATAGACTTCATGAACTCCCACCATCTTTCATTTGATCCAGTCAACCAATGTGTCTGGAAAATGGCAAAGTCTGCAAGAGCCCCCGCAGCGCTCACAATAGTTGAATACGCCAACAAACTTAGCGCAGTAGGCAAATTTTGGATTAACCCAACGACAATTAGCACGGACAAGCAGGTTAGGGCAGTTTTACAGAAGAACAGAACAGCATTCGCGACCCACAAGCACAACTGTGGCCGGATGACCGGTTCAGTACAAATCACAGGATCTGACCCTAGACCCCCAAAACAGTATGGATTTCCCCAAGAGGCAGAGGGAGAAATCGCAAAAGTAATCGATAGCTTATTAGAGCAGGGCGTACTTAGATCAGTAGCCTCGACTAATAATGTCCTGATTTGGCCAGTGAGAAAGCCCGATGGATCATGGCGACTGACCATCGATTACCGGGAACTCAACAAAATCACCCCCGCAGCAGCCCCCACAGTTGCCATGAGTCCCAAGACCATGCTCAAGCAGGGACTCAATTCCCGATTCTTTACGGTTTTGGACATCAGTAATGGATTCTAGTCCATTCCATTGGCAAAGGCGTGCCAGTACAAATTTGCCTTCAACTTTAAAAATCAACAGTACACGTGGACATGCCTTCCACAAGGATTCCACAACTCCCCCTCCATTTTCCACCGACAGCTGGCAAATGGTTTATCAGAATTTTGTCGCCCCGAATGTCTCGTCCAGTAAGTAGACGACCTACTACTGCAGACAGACACCAAGGAAGAGCACATCAAGCTTCTGTCCGAACTCCTAGAACTCCTACAAGCAATTGGATGCAAAGTTAACCCCAAAAAGGCCCAGCGTTTGGAAAACAAAGTGATATATTTGGGTACAATTATCACACATGGTAAACGTGAGACCGAGCATAAAAGGATTGACTCGATTGCTAAATTGCCGCTTCCCCAGAACGTTTCAGCCCTCCGGTCATTTTTAGGACTGGTTGGCTACTGCCGAAACCACATTGACGGTATCGCCAGCAAGGCAGAACCCGTCTCAGACCTCCAAAGGAAAGGAGCCCCCTGGGAATGGCTTCCACAGCATACGGATGCTGTGGATGCGTTGAATAGAGCACAACAAGTTCCGACCCGTTTCCCCCTATGCGATAGAGGTAGCAAGCACAGACTGCACCCTTTCGGCCGTGCTCCTTCAGGAACGGCGCAAACAGTTAAGGCCCGTAGCTTACGCCTCCAGAGTTTTAGATGCTGTGGAGCAGGGATTTTCAGCCTGTGAAAGGCACCTGCTCGCAGTTTTTTGGGCAGTACAGTATTTTTCGTACATTACCGGACTCAACCCCAGAAACCAGCAGGTGCAAGTTACTGTGTATTAAACTCTGCAAAACCCAGACAGCATCGATACAAGCAGCCATCTGCATAATAATGTAGCAGCCATCTACATAGTAATAAGCAATCCCCGGGAACAATCGCAACATTTGGGACAAACAAAGCTAAGCCAGGCTTCCCGGCGCCAGCAGGAGCCAACACAAAAGAGGTTAACGGACACCTTAAGACCGCCCATCGATCAGGGAACCGCTCCAGTATTGGAGAAATCGAACTAAGCGATTGGAAAAAAGGCCAATCACTTGGAACCAAGTAAAGGGTCCGCCCCAAAAGGCGGGAAGCCCCTGGGGAGTATAAAGTTTAGCCCCCAATTTCAACTCGTTCTTCTTGACCGGGTCACTCAGCAACACGAACCAACCTTGACTGTGACCGGTTCAACTGCCGCCCATATCCAGTAAGTCTTAAGTCAACGCTCACTAAGCGATAGGTGCTCCTAGCTACCAATCCGTACCAACTTCGAATCCCGCAGACTCAGAACCCGAACGAAAGGCCATTTGTTCCCCTGACCTGTTGGGCCAGTCCGAAGCTAAGTATAGGCCTGTTAGTCGTAGAAGTAGCTTAGACGTAGAATTTGTGCATGAGTAGCGATTACTGTGTGTAATAAATGTGCTTTGATTCAAATCTTACTAATCGGTGTATTGAGTTATTGATCATTATTTGAACTTGAACCTCATGGTGGTATCATAAATATACCTGGCGACTCGAGAGCAAAGGTTACAAAACAGAGCCAATTGAACCAACCAAAAGTTAGCAACATTGGACAGTGTCCAGAGGAGCTTCACAAGAATGATCCCAGGAATGAAGTGCTTTTTGTATGAGGAACGTTTGAGGACTCTGGGTCTGTACTCGTTGGTGTTTAGAAGGATGAGGGGAGGTCTTACTGAAACATGCAGAATACTGCGAGGTCTGGATAGAGTGGATGTGGAGAGGATGTTTCCACTTGTCGGAGAAACTGGAACCCGAGGACACAATCTCAGACTAAAGGGACAATCCTTTAAAACAGAAATGATGAGGCATTTCTTCAGCCAGAGGGTGGTGTATCTGTGGAACTCTTTTCCGCAAAAGGCTGTGGAGTCCATGTCACTGAGTGTCTTTAAGACAGAGATAGATAGGTTCTTGTTTAATAAGGGGATCAGGGGTTATGGGGAGAAGGCAGGAGAATGGGGTTAAGAGAAATATCAACAATGATTGAATGGCGGAGCAGACTCGATAGGCTGAGTGGCCTAATTCTGCTCCTCTGTCTTAGGCGCCACTAGGTATGGGAAGAGAATTGGAGTTCGAACGTGGTTTTCCATAAAGCAAAGTACCACCCAACATGATAAAATTGAAAGAATAAAAGGGACAATGGCAGCAGGGATTGTTGGCTTACGAAACAGAGAGTCTTGGTGAATGGCTGTTCCCTACAATGGTAAAAGGTATACCATGGGCAGTATCAGGACATGGGGCAGGAATTTCCATCTGCCTTGGGACCAGAAATATCCACCCGAAGTCAGTGGGCATTTTGCTGCTCCGTCAAATTTTCCACCCTCCCCGCCTCAATTCCTGCAGCGGGTGGGAATGGAAAACCCCACTCACTGTTTTTCTACGAATGACTGCAATGGGTGTGTAGGGCACACTTTCAAAATTTGCAGAGGACACTAGATTTGAGGTTTCATGAACTGTGAAGAAGATGGTTTTAGACTTCGAGAGGATAAAATCTTGTGGAAAGATGCCAATATGTGAGAGATTAAATTTAGTGTTGAGATGTATGAAATGATGTCTTTTTGATAGGAAGCATGAAAGTTAATTGGCAAGATTCTCCGTTTGGCAGACAGGTACGAAGCAGCAGACCGAAGTTAAAGTCCGCTTTTGGGCGTTGTCATGATATTCAGGTAAACATCATGGTACAAACATATATACATACTGATGGACAGATCAACGGACCAATCAATACACACACAACACCACAGCCAATCACAGGCAATAGCATACACAGTACAAAACAGGGAACATGACACTTCCCAGGCATTCCAGCAGGAGACAGCTCAGGGCACAGAGCTCACAGCAAGCCACTCAGACATCCGCCATGTGCTGAGTGCCACTCCAAGATAGTATTAGGAATAGGTCCACAGATTCTAGGGTTATGATCGAACTTCAGTAACAAGTTTACCACTGTAAATAAATGTTAGTAATAAAGCTGAGTTGTACCATTCACAACCGTGTTGGTTCGTCTGTGTAGCAGAGTACCCAACACATCAGACATGTTTGGTGGGATATTGTTCGGCGGCTGCAGCGCCGAAAATTACCCAATTTTTCATTGGAACTTTGCCATTTTGTTTGGTCTTGGGGAGGCCGCACTTAGCGATATTTCCTGCTGCCGAACTGATCTTGCCAGCAGGAATGTCTATTTGGAGATGAGGGCATCATTTTGATTGGCAGCCCCGATCTCCCTCCCCGCACCCTTGGTCTTTCAGGCCCCTCCTCCCCCAGCTTTATTGACCACCCCCTTCACACTGCAAACCTAGTAGAAGCACCTGGGAACCCCTCCCACCAAGTTTGCAAGGCCACCCCCCCAGGTCCGACCCCTGGCAGTGCCAGCCTGGCACCCTGGCAGTCCGTCTCACACCATGCCAAGGTGCCGGGTGCCAGGGGGAATGCCAGCACCCAACCGCCCGGGGGCCTCCAATGTATTGTGAGACCCACTGAAGTGCTGTTACGCCTGGTCCATGTTTGTGTGGACCAGCACTAAACGCATTAAAGAGAGTGCTAAAAAAGATTTACGCAAATGGTTTCAGGGATGAGGGGCTTCTTTTAAGTGGATAGACTGGAAGAGTTGGGGTCTCCTCCTTGGAGAAGATGAGATTGTGAAGATATCTGATAAAGGTGTTCAAGTTCATGAAGGGGATGAACCAAGTGGATAGCTAGAAATTACTTACAGAAGATGGATTTTCGTTTGTGCAACAAGTGTTTAGGATCTAGAATGCACCTCCTCTGAGCATTTTCAAGGTAAACGCGATCACTGCTTTCCAAAGGACACTGGTTGATTATCAGAATGGAAGAAAAATGCTTGACTGTTGGCGGAAAGGCAGAAGAGTGGAACGAGCTGAGTTGCTTTTGAAGAGAGCTGACATGGACATAATGGAGCAAATAACCTCCTCCTGTCCTGTAACAATTTTGTCCCTTTATTCCATAATTCTAAAATTCCAAATTGCTTGATTTGGCTTTACTCTTAGCTTAAACGCACAGCCATTACATATTTCTTTTCAACAGATTCTTGGCTCAGCTCTTTCATTTCTGACACAAGGGAGAATGTTGTGTTTATTGCTTTAATCAGCAATTTAGTGCACATATTGTATCCATGTCATGGCAGACTGACAATTTGAGGCTTCAGTCATTTTAAGTGCCTTCCGTTCTGTTATGTGAAACAGCACTGAAAACACCTCATAAAAGCTTTAAATCCATTTTAAAAATTTACATCTTAAACAACATTCGATTCCAACGCATTGTTTTGCTACAAATTTTTTAAATTTTGTATTGTTTCCAGTAATACTTACGGCTAATGGGCAGAATGCAGAAACACAGTTTACAGTTCACTTTTACGCTCCATCTCTTTGTAGTTTCTACCTCAGCTCTTCACTCACTTCACCAGGTGGCTAATCTACTGTCTACCTCTAAACCCTCGAGGCAGCAGAATTTTTCTAACCCTTTTTTTGAAAGGTTTTAAAAAGAACACTTGGATTTGGGTAGCATCTGCCAAGACTTCAGGATGTCGCAAAGTATTTTTATTCAGTAATACTGAAATGTAGCTGCATTGGAAAGGGGGCAGCCAATTCATTCGCAACAAACCTCCGCAAACAGTAATGTGATAATGGGTAGGTAATCTCTTCTAGTGAAATTGATTGAGAGAAAAGTGATCCAGTACGCCAGTGCAAAATTCCCTGCTCGTCTTCAAAATGGTGCCATGGGCTCTTTAATGTTCAGCAAAGGGGGCAGGAAGATATGTTTCTTCCGACGGACAGAACCTCCAACACTGTTATGCCAGAGTGTTGGTGCAGATTTTGTGCTCAAATCCCTGGAGGAGGGTTTGAACTCATGAATCTCTGATTCAGAAGCTGGGAGGCGAGACTGAACCACAGCTGGCTAACTGGAGAGAGACATGAATTGAGAAATTCAATGACGGACATCAGAGTGAAACTGTGCAGAAAAAGAATGGCCTAATTTAATGTGTTCCACCTATGTGATGCAAGCCTCCTTCAACAGTACCTTCCAAACTATGACCTCTACCATCTAGAAGGACAAAGGAGGCATTGGTTTCCCTCCGAGAGGCACATTACCCTGACTTGGAACTTTATCACTGTCACTGGGTCAAACCTCTGGAACTTCCTTCCTGAAAGCACTGTGAGTGTACACACACTAGACGGACTTCCACGGTTCAAAAAGGTGGCTTGTCAAGGGCAATTAAGCATGGGCACTAAATATTGCCCTCACCATTGATCACATCTCGTGAATAAATTGAAAAGAATCAAGGGCAGACACAGGAAATGGAGGGAGGGAACAAAAGAGAAGGTGTGCAATAAGGCGGAAAGCTGGAGACCAGTGGTTATGGTGCAAAGCAAAATAAGGCTATAAAGGGACAAATAACGAAACAAGTAAAAAAAACATTGGGCTGGAGGAGGTGAAAATAGAATCATTACCAAATGATTGGTAATGATTGGACCAAATGAGGTCCCAAAAAAAATGGAAACAGTGGTTATAATCTGCCATTGTTGATTCCAGAAGATGGTGAATTGCCTAATCAGGAGAATAGGGTGTTGTCCCTTCAACTTCTATTGCGCTTCATTAGAACAGTGTGAGAGACCAAAGACTAAGAGGTCAGAGTGAGAGTGGAACAGGGAATTAAAATAACAAGCCACGTGGAGATCAGGGTCGTGCTTGCAGACTGAATGGAGGTATTTCACAAATGTGATGTGATTCCCGATGGAGGGACCATACCCTGAGTGGCAAATATAGAATTCTAACTTGAAAATAGTACAAGTAAATCACTGATTCACCTGGAAGGAATGCTTAGTGGAAAGGAAGGAGGGAAAAGGACCGATGTTGCATCTCCCACACTTGCAGTGTGGTGATACACCACTGTACCTCCCTACCATTGTACATAGTATATAATAGTTGTGCGTAACGTGGCCCTGTAATACTGTGTATTGTACTGTAACTCTGCAGAGGTTCGGTCACTGGTAGGTAACCCGACCTGGCCACGGAGAGCTCCGCCTTAGCCACTCCCCCGGGAGTTAGTATAGGAACCCTTTTCTGGGACAGGCCCCATTCTGTCTGGGGTCGTCTGTGTCGGGTAAGCCTCCCATGTAGTATATTAAAGCCTGAGTTAAAGTCTCACATGTCTTTGTGGTTCTTGATGCTTAGCGCATCACACAGCAAGTTGCCCACGGAAGAGAAAGCAGTGAAGAGTGGGCCAAGCTGCATTTGGGGGGGATGATGTCTTTGAAAAGGTGAATGGTGAGAGGAAGGGTTGATTTGTTTGATGCTGGTATCAAATTCTGATGACAGAAATGATGGAGGATGTTTGACGAATATGACAGCTAGTTCAATGTAAAATTAGAATGTCTGTTCCTTCCCCAAAAACCCAACCTCGCCAACCACCAACGCCATAACTTTCCTTTACCGATCTTTTTTACTTGCTTAAAATGTTACTTACATATTTAACTTTCACCAATCCTGATGAAAGACCCTTGACTCGAAACATTAATTTTGTTTCTCTTTCCAAGATGCTGCCTGTAATAGCCAGAATGGAACATATGGGGCGGGATTCTCCGACCCCCGCGCTGGCTCGGAGAGTCCCCGGGGGGCGGCGCGAATCCCGCCCCGCTGCTCCGACGCCGGCTACCGTATTCTCCGGTCCGCGAAAAAGCCTGCCGACGAGAACTGCGCCGCGCACATCGCAGAATGGCGAGAATCGGCAAGACGTGATGGTCCCCGGGCCTGCTGCAAATCTCCGGCCGGGATGGGCCGAAGTCCTGCCGACGTGGCCACAGGTCACGCCGGCGTAAATCAAACTGGGTTATAAACGGCGTCAACCAGTTGTGCTGGCTGACTCCGGAGAGCGAGGAGGCAGGGGTCGGCATGGGGGGGCTGGCACAGAAGAGACGGCACGGCCATGGCTGGAGGAGGGGTTGCAGGTGTCGATGGCGCCTGCTACCCAGGGCTGGCGGTGTCAGTGTCGGTGCCGGGGGATGGTGCTGGGTGGGGTGGGGAGGGCACTGGGAGTGCCGGGGAGGAGAGTGCCGGGGAGGGGACCAGGGAGTGCCAGGGAGGGGAGTGTCGGGGAGGGGATCGGGGGTGCCGGGGAGGGGAGTGCCAAGGAGGGGAGCGAGGAGTGCCGGGGAGGGGAGTGTCGGGGAGGGGATCGGGGGTGCCGCGGAGGGGAGTGTCAAGGAGGGGATCGGGGGTGCCGGGGAGGGGAGTGCCAAGGAGGGGAGCGGGGAGGGCCGGGGAGGGGAGTGTTGGGGAGGGGATCGGGGCTGTCGGGGAGGGGAGAGTCGGGGAGGGGAGTGTCGGGGAGGGGATCGGGGGTGCTGGGGAGGGGAGTGTCGGGGAGGGGAGTGTCGGGGAGGAGATCGGAGGTGCCGGGGAATGGAGTGTCGGGGAGGGGATCACGGAATGCCAGGGACAGGATTGGGGGTGCCAGGGAGATAGTGTCGGGGAGGGATTCGGGGATTGCCGGGGAGGGGATCGGGGGTGCTGGGGAGGGGAGTGTCGGGGAGGGAGTGTCGGGGAGGGGATCGGGGAGTGCCAGGGAGGGGAGTGCCGGGGAGGGGAGTGCCGGGGAGGGGAGTGTCGGGGAAGGGATAGGGGAATGCCGGGGAGGGGATCGGGGAGCGCTGGGGAGGGGATTGGGAGTGCCGGGAGGGAGTGCCGGGGTGGGAGTGCCGGGGAGGGGATCGGGGTGTGCCGGGTGATGTGTTGGGTGTTCTGGATCACAAACAGGTCACCAACACTGGAAGTGGTGCAACTCTATTTTATTATATGGTTAACTATATTAACATACTTGAACTGTGGGTAAATGCAATACCAGCTTTAACTGTTGACCCTTGCCTAGTCCTAACCAGGTGATGCACTCAGCACATGGTGAATGTCTGTGTTGCAGGCTGTGAGCTCTGTGCTCTGAGCTGGCTGCTACTAGAATGAACGGGAACTCTCCTGTCCCCTGTCTTTATAGTGTGTGTGCTCTCACTGGTGATTGGCTGCAGTGTTGTGTATGCTGATTGGTCCCACTGCATGTCCATCAGTGTGTGTGTGTGTGTCTGCACCATGATATACTGGTGTATATTATGACACCGGGGAGGGGTGTCGGGGAGGGGAGTGCCAGGGAGGGGATCAGGGAGTGCCGGGGAGGGGATTGGGGAATGCTGGGAGGGGAGTGCCGGGGAGGGGGGGTGCCAGGGAGGGGATCGGGGAGTGCCGGGGAGGGGATTGGGGAGTGTCGGGGAGGGGATTGGGGAGTGTTGGGGAGGGGATTGGGGAGTGCCAGGGAGGGGATCGGGGAGTGCTGGGGAGGGGATTGGGGAGTGCTGGGAGGGGAGTGCCGGGGAGGGGAGTGCCAGGGAGGGGATCGGGGCGTGCCAGGGAGGGGATTGGGGAGCGTCGGGGAGGAGAGTGCCAGGGAGGGGACTTGGGAGTGCCGGGGAGGGGATTGGGGAGTGTCGGGGAGGGGAGTGCCGGGGAGGGGAGTGCCAGGGAGGGGATTGGGGAGTGCCGGGGAGGGGAGTGCCGGGGAGGGGATCGGGGAGTGCCGGGGAGGGGAGTGCCGGGGAGGCGAGTGCCAGGGAGGGGATCGGGCAGTGCCAGGGAGGGGATCGGGGAGGGGATCGGGGAGTGCCGGGGAGGGGAGTGCCGGGGAGGGGAGTGCCAGGGAGGGGATCGGGGAGTGCCGGGGAGGGGAGTGCCGGGGAGGCGAGTGCCAGGGAGGGGATCGGGCAGTGCCAGGGAGGGGATCGGGGAGTGCTGGGGTGGGGATCGGGGAGTGCCGGGAGGGGTTCGGGGAGTGCCGGGGAGGGGATTGGGGGCGCCGGGGAGGGGATCCGGTGTGCCGGGGTGGGGATCGGGGAGTGCCGGGGAGTGGATTGGGGAGTGTCGGGGAGGACAGTGCCAGGGAGGGGACTGGGGAGTGCCGGGGAGGGGATTGGGGAGTGTCGGGGAGGGGAGTGCCGGGGAGGGGAGTGCCAGGGAGGGGATTGGGGAGTGCCGGGGAGGGGAGTGCCGGGGAGGGGAGTGCCAGGGAGGGGATCGGGGAGGGGATTGGGGAGTGCCGGGGAGGGGAGTGCCGGGGAGGGGAGTGCCAGGGAGGGGATCGGGGAGTGCCGGGGAAGGGAGTGCTGGGGAGGCGAGTGCCAGGGAGGGGATCGGGCAGTGCCAGGGAGGGGATCGGGGAGTGCCGGGATGGGGATCGGGGGTGCCGGAGAGGGGATCGGGGAGTGCCGGGGAGGGGAGAGTCAGGGAGAGGATCGGGGAGTGCCGGGGTGGGGATCGGGGAGTGCCGGGGAGGGGTTCGGGGAGTGCCGGGGAGGGGATTGGTGGCGCCGGGGAGGGGATCGGGTGTGCCGGGGTGGGGATCGGGGAGTGCCGGGGAGGGGTTCGGGGAGTGCCGGGGAGGGGATTGGGGAGTGTCGGGGAGGAGAGTGCCAGGGAGGGGACTGGGGAGTGCCGGGGAGGGGATTGGGGAGTGTCGGGGAGGGGAGTGCCGGGGAGGGGAGTGCCAGGGAGGGGATTGAGGAGTGCCGGGGAGGGGAGTGCCGGGGAGGGGATCGGGGAGGGGATTGGGGAGTACCGGGGAGGGGAGTGCTGGGGTGGGGAGTGCCAGGGAGGGGATCGGGGAGTGCCGGGGAGGGGAGTGCCGGGGAGGCGAGTGCCAGGGAGGGGATCGGGCAGTGCCAGGGAGGGGATCGGGGAGTGCCGGGAAGGGGATCGGGGGTGCCGGAGAGGGGATCGGGGAGTGCCGGGGAGGGGAGAGCCAGGGAGGGGATCGGGGAGTGCCGGGGTGGGGATCGGGGAGTGCCGGGGAGGGGTTCGGGGAGTGCCGGGGAGGGGATTGGGGGCGCCGGGGAGGGGATCGGGTGTGCCGGGGTGGGGATCGGGGAGTGCCGGGGATGGGTTCGGGGAGTGCCGGGGAGGGGATCGGGGGTGCCGGGGAGGGGATTGGGTGTGCCTGGGAGGGGATCAGGGAGTGCCGGGGAGGGGAGTGCTGGGGTGGGGAGTGCCAGGGAGGGGATCGGGGAGTGCCGGGGAGGGGAGTGCCGGGGAGGCGAGTGCCAGGGAGGGGATCGGGCAGTGCCAGGGAGGGGATCGGGGAGTGCCGGGAAGGGGATCGGGGGTGCCGGAGAGGGGTTCGGGGAGTGCCGGGGAGGGGAGAGCCAGGGAGGGGATCGGGGAGTGCTGGGGTGGGGATCGGGGAGTGCCGGGGAGGGGTTCGGGGAGTGCCGGGGAGGGGATTGGGGGCGCCGGGGAGGGGATCGGGTGTGCCGCGGTGGGGATCGGGGAGTGCCGGGGAGGGGTTCGGGGAGTGCCGGGGAGGGGATCGGGGGTGCCGGGGAGGGGATTGGGTGTGCCTGGGAGGGGATCAGGGAGTGCCGGGGAGGGGATTGGGGAGGGCCGGGGGTTTCGGGGAGGGGATTGGGCAGCGCCAGGGAGGGGATCAGGGAGTTCCGGGGAGGGGATCGTGGCGTTCCGGGAGGGGATCAGGGAGTGCCGGGGAGGGGATTGGGGAGGGCCGGGGGTTTCGGGGAGGGGATTGGGCAGCGCCGGGGAGGGGATCGGGGAGTTCCGGGGAGGGGATCGGGGAGTTCCGGGGAGGGGATCGGGGAGTTCTGGGGAGGGGATTAGTGCCGGGGAGGGGATCGGGGAGTGGCGGGGGTGTCGGGTAGGGGACTGGGGAGAGCCGGGGAGGGGATCGGGGAGTGCCGGGGTTGTCGGGGAGGGGATTGGGGAGTCCCGGGGAGGGGATCAGGGGCGTCGGGGAGGGGATTGCCGTGATTGTGGGGGGGGGGTTTGCCTGGCTAGGTGGCAGCTGGCAACAGTGGTGACCATGTAGCTCATGGCACCTGGTTGCGGAGGGGGGTATGTACAATGATGATATGTCGTCTACCCCCACTCCCTGCAGACCATTATGTTTACGCATCACCCAGCGATGTTGGCCGCCCTAGCGGGAGCAGTCCTTCCACATGTTGCCCGATGGGAGCTGGAGCTGGAACAGGAGAGTGCCAGGGAGGCGGCAGAGGCTGGCACAGAGGAGCGTGCTGCAGAGGGGCAAGTGGCAGCTGCCCAGAATGGAGGGCCGCCCGCCATACAGGACGGTTAAGAGGAGGAGGCGGTGGTGGTGCCCGATGAGGCCCCGTGTGTACTGGCGACGTTCGTCGTAACATGACCTCACGGACAGGCCGTGCAGAAGGAGATTCAGGATGAGCCTGGAAACCGTCGCCCATATCTGCCACCTGATGGCACACCTGGCACCGCTTGGGACTGGGGGAGGGCACCCTCTCCTGGTGGACGTCAAAGTGACGATGGCCCTTAACTTTTATGCCACGGGGTCATTCCAGTCGCCGAGTGGGGACCTGTCCGGCATCTCCCAGACGCCTGTGCACCAGTGACTGACGCCCTGTATGACATCGCGGCCCGTTACATCCAGGTCCCTGTGGACCGCGCCGACCAGGATGCCCAGGCAGCGGGCTTCGCTGTCGTGGCCAGAATTCCCATGGTCCAGGGGGCGATCGATGGGATGCACGTCGCCGTGCGGCCACCAGCGGATAACAGGGCCGTGTTCATGAACAGGAATGGGTACTACTCCATGAACATTCAGGTGGTCTGTGACCACCGCATGAAGATCCTGCACGTTTGCGTCCGGGACCTGGGCAGTGTGCATGACTCGTTCATAGTGGCACAATCGTTCATCCCCGTTATGTTCGAGGGACCCCCCCCCCCCCGGCTGCAGGGCTTGTTGCTGGGCGACAAGGATTACCCGTTGCAGTCTTGGCTGATGACGCTGAAACGGAGGCCACAGACCGACGCGGAGACCCGCTACAACAATGCTCATTGTGCAACCAGAGGTGTGGTCGAGAGGTGCTTTGGGCTGCTGAAGATGCCCTCCAGGTGCCTGTACCATTCCGAAGGGGCCCTCCAGTACCCGTCGGATAGGGTCGGCCACACTGTTGTGGTCTGCTGCGTCCTGCACAACATAGCCCAGCAGAAGGACGATATGCTGGAGGCAGAGGAGGGGAAGGAGCAACAGATGAGGAGGATGTTGAGGGGGGGGCAATGATTGGGACATACGGGCTGGGCAGGGACTGGAGGCTGCCCATTGATGCCGGCTTGGCCAGCGGGCACGGGAGGAGTTGATAGCCGCACGGTTCACAGACTGCGGGGGGGCGGGGAGGGGGGCATTCACTTAGCATGGGCAAGGACAGCACAGTACGGCACCACCCCATCACCCACACCCCGCCCACCACCACATCACCCACACCCCGCCCACCACCCACACCCCTCCCACCACGTCATCACCCACATGCACACCAGCGCATCACCCTCACCCTGAAAACCACCAACCCCCCTCACCCCACCTGCATGCACACCACCCCTCCATTGCACATCCATCTGCGGCACAACGGGCAGGGCTCACCCGGTCGCCGGTGGAAGCGGGTCGATTAGAGGCCATGGAGGATGATGACAACCCGCCCTGCGATGAACTCCGAGCTCTACATCGTTAGACAATGTCTGACACATGGCCACAGTAACATTCTCCACCTGGACCGTCCCTGCATGCGGCCTTGACACTGCAGCGCACGGATCTGCCATCTGCCAGGGGGCGGGATGGTGCGGGCGGCCTGGGGTGAGGGGGGGGGGGGGCACACTCACCTGAGCTCAACGTCCTATCACCCCTCACACACACACTGGCACTCACCTCACACCCCACCCCCACATGCATCGGACAGAGCACAGATGCAGCTTCTGTAGGTGTAAAAGTGATTTTAATGACAAACAGTTCATACATGTGTGGTAAACCACTGTTACACTTGTAGAAGGTGATGTAAGGTAGGACTGTACTACAGGTTCGCCGGTAGTCCCTGCCTGCTGGCTCCGCCCAGTAGGCGGAGTATAAATATGCATGTCCTCCATTCAGCAACCATTTCGCCAGCTGCTGTGGGAGGCCACACATCTTACAGCCATAAAGCCTCAGTTGTATCCAACTCTAGTCTTTGTTCAATTGATCGTGCCTCAATTTATTGCTCTAAGATTTTCTAAAAGATGGACCTCCGTATCAAGCCAGATCGCCTGCAGCTGGATCCGCAATCAAGCAATGCCAAAAAGGACTTTAATCACTGGCTAGCTTGCTTCAAGGCGTACATCAACTCAGCGACCACCCCTGTTCCGGAGGCTCAGAAGATACAGATCCTGTACTCAAGGTTGAGCTCCAACGTGTTTCCGCTGATCCAGGACACGCCGAACTATGCCAACGCCGTGGCGCTTCTCAAAGAAAACTACGCACAGAAAACAAACACGCTCTTCGCCAGGCACGTACTCGCCACTCATTCTCAACTCCCTGGTGAGTCCATTGAAGACTTCTGGTGGTCCCTAATCCCACTCGTCCGGGACTGTGACTGTCAGGCCGTTACGGCCACCGAACATTCCAACCTTCTTATGCGGGACGCGTTCGTAACGGGGATTGGGTCGGACCTCATACGCCAAAGACTGTTAGAAGGGGCCGCATGGGTGAATGAGGGAAAGAACAGACCCCCACCCAAGTCACAGGAGTGTTACAACTGCGGACAGTTGGGACACTTCGCCAGAGAGTGCAATGCCCCTAAAAAGCCACAGAGAGCCCAGCAGACGGGCACTCTGAGTAAGAAAAAGACAGAGCCCATTCATAGCATTAGCGCCCGTTCGGATCAGACGGACTTGACCGGAACGGACTGACGGTGTACGGGCTCCCCCAGTTGGGTCTGCGACATCCTTTGGGATAGGTCCGGACGACCAGTAGTTGCAGCAAAAATTCGGGGACAGCCCATCGAATTTCTCTGGGACACAGGAGGGTCCCGCACCACAATAAATTCCTCCACCCTGTTTCAAAAAGACACGTGGCCCACTACAGCCACTATCACCCTCAGCGGCTTTCCAGGCCACTCACAGCAGGGACACATCACAGCCCCTGTACCCATTCAAATCGGAACCATCACCACCAAGCACCCTGTGGTTTTGGTTGACCTGCCCCACACAACAGAACACATTCTGGGAATTGATTTCATGAATTCCCACCACCTTTCATTTGATCCAGTCAACCAGTGTGTCTGGAAGATGGCAAACTCCGCAAGAGCCCCCGCAACGCTCAACATAGGAGAGTATGCGAACAAAATTAGCGCAGTAGGCGAATTTTGGTTCAACCCGACCACGCTTAGTACGGACTAGCAGGTTAGGGCAGTTCTGCAAAAGAACAGGGCAGCATTCGCGACCCACAAGCACGACTGTGGACGGATAACTGGCTCCGTACAAGTTACAGGACCTGACCCTAGAGCCCAAAAACAGTACGGATTTCCCCAAGAGGCAGAGGGAGAAATCTCCAAGGTAATAGAAAACTTATTAGAGCAGGGCGTACCTAGATCAGTAGCCTCCACTAATAATGCCCCGATTTGGCCAGTGAGAAAGCCCGATGGATCATGGCGACTGACCATCGATTACCGGGAACTCAACAAAGTCACCCCCGCAGCAGCCCCCACAGTAGCAACAAGTCCCGAGACCATCCTCAAGCAGGGACTCAATTCCCGATTCTTTACGGTTTTGGACATCAGTAATGGATTCTGGTCCATTCCATTGGCAAAGGTGTGCCAGTATAAATTTGCCTTCACCTTTAAAGCACAGCAGTACACGTGGACATGCCTGCCACAAGGATTCCACAACTCCCCCTCCATTTTCCACCGACAGCTGGCAAATGATTTAGCCAAATTTTCTCGCCCCGAATGTCTGGTACAGTATGTAGATGAACTACTACTGCAGTCAGACACCAAGGAAGAGCTCATTGAGCTTCTATCCGAACTCCTGGAACTATTACACTCAATCGGTTGTAAAATCAACCCCAAAAAGGCCCAGATTTTGGAAGAAAAGGTGATATATTTGGGAACAATTATCACACACGGTAAACGCGAGATCGAGCATAACAGGATTGACTCGATTGCTAAATTGCCCCTTCCCCAGAACGTTTCAGCCCTCCGGTCGTTTTTAGGACTGGTTGGCTACTACCGAAACCACATTGACGGTTTTGCCAGCAAGGCAGCGCCCCTCTCAGACCTCCTAAAGAAAGGAGCCCCCTGGGAATGGCTTCCGCAGCATACGGATGCTGTGGACTCTTTAAAACAGGCACTCATAGCAGCCCCCGCACTACAAGTTCCAGACCCGCTGTCGTGGCCAGAATTCCCATGGTCCAGGGGGCGATCGAAGACCCCTTACGCCATAGAGGTAGCGACTACACATTTATTATACACAGTAATCACTACTCATGCATAAATTCTACGTCTAAGCTACTTCTACGACTAACAGGCCAATACCTAACTTGGAACTGGCCCACCAGGTCAGGGAAACTAATGGCCTTTCGTTCGGGTTCTGAGCCTGCGGGATTCGAAGTTGGTACAGATTGGTAGCCAGGAGCGCCTATCTCGTAGTGAGCGTTGAAGTAAGACTTACTAGATATCAGTGATGGCTGGACCGGTCACTGTCAAGGGTTGGTTCGCGTTGCTGAGTGACCCGGTCCAGAAGAGAAGCAGAGGCGCGATTTGAACTTGGGCTTGATTCTCATAGTCCCCAGGGACTTCCCGCCTTTCGGGGCGGACCCTGTACCTGGTTCCAAGTGATTGGACTTTGTCCCAATCGCTTGGTTCGATTTTCTCCAATGCTGGAGCGGTTCCCTGATCGATGGGCGGTCCTGAGGTGGTCGTTCACCTCCCATTTTGTAGGCTTCTGCTGGCGCCAAAGAGTCTGGTTTGGCTTTATGTTTCTAAATGTTGTTCATTGTTCCTGGGGATTGCTCATTATTATGCAGATGGCTGGTGTTTTGTTATGCTGATGGTTGCCGGTATCGGTCTTGTCTGGCCTTTCCAGAGGTAAATACACACTCAACCTGCAGCTGCTCGTTTGTGTCCTGTTGGCTGACTTTCCCATCAGCCTTCGCCGTTCGCCATTTAAAATCGGGAGTTAGCCATTCTAAATCGGGAGGAATAGACTGGAAGACAAAATCGTCTTCCCTTTGTTATTGATTTTTCACCCTCTGCACAGCTAACATTCCTCATTCAGAGAAATGGTTTCCCAGAGTCTCACCTGATCCCTGGCTGAGAGGTAAGAAGACAAATTCTGATGATTGAGATGGTATTGTGAGTCTGAGTGGGGAGTCATTATACTTAGAAATTCTCTCGTGACAAATTCATGAGCATTGTCATGGCTGCTATTATTCGCTTGAAGTTGGTGGCTCACGCTAGATTGCAGTTCCACTCGTGTCCCTTTCTCCGATATCCCACCAAGCAACACATAGACAAGTTTCTTCCAGACAGCTGATATCAATCCAGTCTTCCTGTGGTTCATCGACATGTACACAACCAGATAATGACCGGTAGCAGGACCCCCTGTCAAAGGCACTGTCAATTCAGCTAAGGAATCCTAGACTAGGGATGGAAGCTGGATCTATCCTGGGCCAGCATCACATCATAAAATGTTGATGTCAAGGAAAGGAAATATAGAGGAAGACTTGCATTTATCTTTATGTTTCGTGATCAGGACATCCCAAAGCACTTCGCAGCCAATGTAGCATGTGTACTCGTGTTCATATTCCGTGACCTGTACACAGGAGGTGACATGTTGGTAACACAGAATTTCTCACCAGTGTGTTTACAGGCATGTCATGTAAGAGCTGCGGAAGATCTGAGAGTAAACTGTTCAAGTTAGTCCTTTGTCATCATTCCTATATAACCCAGCAATTACATTACTTTTAGTCACAAATGTAAACAAGAAATGCGGCTGCTAAATTAAGCAGAGTCAGTGCCCAGAAACATCACTGTGATATTGCCCAGGAAATTTATTTTGGTGATGTTGATTGAGGGATAAATAATGGCCAAGACCTTTTCACTTCTTGGAACTAGTGCTATTGGATATTTCATGTCTACTTGAAAGGACAGGCAGGGCCTCAGTTAACATCTCATCCCAGAGGGCCCCTTCACATCATTTTTGGAGACATCTACTGAACATAGTGACCACAGTATACACATTTCTATACACTATGGGCAAATCAGCAATTGAAACATTCATAGAGGAGCCTTAATGTCGAATTACATAGAATTCACAACACAGCCGGCAGATTTATGTTGGCATTGATACTTCACATGGGTTTCCTCCCATTGTATTTTATCTCATTCTCAGCATATCCTTCTATCTCTCCCCCCCCCCCCCCCCCCCCCCTCACAAGTACGTATATAGTTCCACTCTGTGTTGCTAACTGTTTTGGAAATGATGTGCAAATGACAGAAACATAAAATTCCTACAGCGCAGAAGGAGGCTATTCTGCCCATCGAGTCTGCACTGGCCCTCTGAAAGAGTACCGTACCTAGGCTCACTCCCCTGCCCTATCCTTGTGACCCCATAACCTTACCTAACCTGCACATCTTTGGACCGTGGGAGGAAACAGGAGCACTAGGAGGAAACCCATTCAGGCACAAGAAGAAACTACAAACTCACACAGACAGTCACCCAAGGCCAGAATTAAACCTGGGTCTCTGACACTGTGAGGCAGGCAGCAGTGCCAACCACTGTGCCACCCTATGGATGTAAGGATATTTTATGGGGGTTGCACAGGAAGAATATGCTCACTGATCCTTTATAGATTCTTGGAAAGTTCTTTGAGGCAGACGTAAGGTAAAGCCGCCATAAGCTGCTTTTCCCTTGGGAGGAGAGCTGACTGGCAGTGATTTAACCTGAGGATCGCCACACTTCAGGCGAGGGACACGGTTGAGAAGGCGGCTTAACTGTCCCTGTCATTATAAATGATAATATTTAATATACAAGCTGGATAAAATCAATAACATTCCTGATGTATTTAAATTTGGCATAATTATACAGATACCATTTGTAGAAAGTAAATTATTCAATAATCAGAATATTATAACAGTAGTTATGAATGAATACCTGGTGTTGCTCCAGATTGACCAGTCATTGAGATTGGGATCTCAAGAGTTCCACAATCTGTTAAGTGCTGTTCACCAGAGGCTGTTTACATGGTGTCCGTCATTCACATCACAAAGTGATTGATTGTGACAATCATTTCAGGGGCCTGCAGTGCATTAAACTATTAGAATTAACTGAATGCAGTGCACATCAATTCCATGGTTCCTTTTAGATCAGGGTCAAAATTCCAACCTGCTCCTTGCGGAGGTGAGAAGCACAGATTGGGAAAATGTGGTTTTCCTAGGGCACTCCCCCTGCACGCCCCAGGAGCAGAAGCAACTGGAGTTCTACCCCTTGTATAGTTTGAAACTTAAGGAAATAGCTCTGTGCTGCATCTTTTGATGGAATAAATATAGTAATGGTGATAAATGTTTAGCAGCAAATTCCATTTCGCCCTCAAGTACAATGCTCAGTCCAAAGTGACTTTATGGTTTTATTCATTCCTTTTCTCCAGATCAAAATGGAACCTTCAATTCCAAACATCAAGATATAATGCATTGCTGCACCCTCATGAATTTTTCATCATCCAGGGTGCACATTTGTTTGGTATTTTCTCCCATTTCAGTGTCATTAAAGCTCAGTCACATAGTCAGCACATTAGAATTAGGGCAAATAACATTTGTTTTACTGGCAACTTGAACTCATCAAATAATTTCTTCAGGTTAGGAATTAAAAAATAATGCCTGTGCTCTTTGAGACTGAATTATGTAATTATGTAAGCGTCCTGCAAAAAGGGGGGGGGGGGGGGAGCTGTGGAGGCAATGCTGCAATTAGGAGGGTTCGCTCCTGGTCTAAAGGAAAAAAGTCAGCAAGTTTGATTATTTGTAACTGAATTATGAAAGTGTTCTTCTCAAAGGAATGATTTCTGCTCAACATTATTCAGACGCTAGAGTGGCAAGGTGCTGACTTGATTAAATCAAGGCGCCACTGGCCAGTTTTCAAAAAAGACCAGGGGTGTTCTCTTAGTGTCAGGGCCAATAGATTTCCCTTGACCAAAAATATTTGGGGTGGAGTTCAACCATTTTGAGACTAAGGGTGCGATCTAACAGAACATTTTCTGGGTTGGATTTAGAGTTCGAGTTTTTCGGCAGTGCAGGCGACCCTCCAGTGGAATTTTCTGGTCCTATCATTGTCAATGGGACTTCCCGTTAACTGCACCCCCCGTTGCCAGGAAACCCGTGCTCCGGTGTGGGGCCGGAATATCCCACCAGTGTTAAGAGCCGGTAGATTCCACTCACTAAGTGCCATTTCAGTCAGGATTGGCTGGGACTTTCTTCCCGGCTCTGTGCCAACTGTTACCTAACCACACTTAGCCACTTTTGTGACCCCTGGAGGTGTGTCTCTCTGGTATTATGGGCCAGGGTTTAGAGAACCCTAAAGTGTATCATGGGGTTGACCTGACCCACGGCATTGACTAAATTGTGGTATGGGGAGCACACGGCCCACTCTACAGGTGTGGTACAGCAGAAATCGAAAAGTATTTTATAAAGCAAAACAATGTTTATTCTATGAACTCAAGTTAAACTTTTTAAAACATACAGTGAACATCTTAGTAATCAATTCAAATACAGCCCCCAAAGAATACGACACTAAGTAATCCTTAAGATTTCCTTTTAACATCCATAAGACATTAAAAAAAACTTTTAACAGAAGCACATTAAGTTTAAATTCACGACTGAGAACAGTTATCACTCTGAATTCACCAAATGATCAAGAGATAGTCTTTACATGGCAACGAGAACAACATTACACCTTCTCTGGCTGGCTGCAGCTCCAACACTGAAATGAAACAAAAAAATCACAGACACACCCAAAGTGAAACTAAAAAAACAGAGCCAGAGCTCAGCTTCACCCACATTCTGACATCACTGCATAATAAACACCCATTTATTTAAGGTACTCTCACATGACACCTCCCCCCATGAAAAAAATAAATAAACCATCAACTTCAAGATGGTTTCATTTTTCACATCTTCACTATCCTTTAAGAAATGCACACAGTGAATATACTTATTTGTTTCAAAAAACAACACACGCAAACAGGTATAATAATATAGTCCATTTTGTTTTTGTTCTTCTTCCTCCAACTGGAATCCTTCTCGATTGACAGTCTCTGTGAACAAGAAGGTCTCTGCACAATCCATCCATTTCTCTATGCCTCAGCATGTCACTTTAAAGTCAGATACTTTAATTCAATCTGATCACAGAATCCCTTGTAATTCTCCAACACAGGAGCATTGGTTATCACAGCTTTCAGACAGTCAAATGCCTGTTAACACTCTGCTGTCCACTGAAATGTTCGACGTTTCTTCAGCAAGTCCATCAGTGGAGCAACCACGCTACAAATATTTTGTACAAATGTTCGATCAAATCCACTCATGCCATGAAACCGCAGTATTATCCTTTGTGACGAGGGTATTGGAAACTCCCCAATAACTTTTGGTTTCACATCCCGTGGGACCATTCGCCCCTGTCCGATTGTATGGCCAAGGAAAGTGACTTGGGCTTTTCCAAATTCACGTTTGGCTAGGTTGATCACCAAACCCGCCTCCTGAAGTTGATTGAATAACTCCATCAGATGTTTTAAATGTTCTTTCTATGTCTGGCTGAAAATTACCAGATCGTCGATGTATACTGCACAATTGGGCAATCCTGAAACAACTTTGTTAGTTAACTGTTGAAATGCGGCTGGGGCGTTTTTCATGCCAAATGGCATATCTTCGAATTGGTATATACCATCTGGAGTCACAAAAGCTGGAATCTCCTTCGTCCTTTCGGATATAGGTACCTGCCAGTAACCTTTAAGTAAATCCAGTTTGGAAATAAAACTGATTGCCCCACATTCTCAATACAATCCTCCAAACGTGGGATAGGATAAGAGTCCGTTCTTGTAACTGCATTAAGCATTCTATAGTCCACACACAATCGTTGGGTACCATCTGCTTTAGGTACCATCACTATGGGTGAGCTCCATTGGCTGCAACCCACTTCAATTATGCCATTTTTAAGCCTACTCTCAATCTCTTTGTTAACCTGGGCCAATTTTAAAGGGTTAAGTCTATATGGATGTTATTTGATTGGAACAGCATTTCCCACATCTACATCATGTATAGCCATTTTAGTACTTCCCAATTTATCTCTACAAACTTGCCCATGTGATATCAATAACTCTTTCAGGTCAGTCCATTTTCCCTCTGGAAGGTAACTCAACAATTTAGCCCAATTTTTAAGAACATCCTCAGTTTCCAATTTAATTTGAGGCATGTCAAATTCAAAGTCATCTGGATTTGGTTCGTCACATTGAGTTTGAATCATTGAAACCGCCTCCTTTTTCTCTCCTTCCCTTTCAAAGTACGTTTTAAGCATATTCACATGACACACTCGGTGAGTTTTCCTTCTATCCGGCGTTTTTACTGCATAATTCACCTCACTTAATTCCCTTTCAATCTGATAAGGTCCACAAAACCTAGCTTTTAAAGGTTCACCTACCATTGGTAATAATACTAAAATGTTATCTCCACCGGCAAATTGACAAACTTTGGATTTCTTGTCCGCTACCTGTTTCCTCACATTTTGTGCGACTTTTAAATGTTGTCTAGCCAATTCACCTGCTCTATTTAATTGTTCCCTAAAATTTGACACGTAATCCAATAATGTAATTTCCGATTTCCCACTCACCAATTTTTCCTTAATCAATTTAGATGGTCCTCTTACATTATGACCAAAAATTAGTTCAAAAGGACTGAATTTGGTTGACTCATTAGGTGCATCGCTAATTGCAAACAGTACAAATGGAATTCCTTTATCCCAATCCTCTGGAAAATCTTCACAATAAGCCCTCAAAATTGTCTTTAATGTCTGATGCCACCTTTCTAATGCTCCCAGCGATTCTGGATGGTACGCAGTTGATTTAAATTGTTTTATTCCTAAGCTATCCATAACTTCTTTTGAATAAACTTGAGATAAAATTCGATCCTTGATTAAACTGTATTTCTTTTTTTAAAATAAATTTAGAGTACCTGTAGCCACGTAAAATGGCTGCGTCCCGATTAATCTGGCCAAAACCCAATTTGAAATGGCTAACCAGAAAGGCTGCTGGGAAAAGCAGGTAACAAGACACAAACGGACAGCTGCAGACAGAATAGCATATTCGGCTCTGGGGAAGTTGGCCCAGATCGATACTCAGGGCTATCAACAGCCCATCAACCCAGACATTTGCAGTTACATTCAGGACTTTTAACAGCCCATCCATCCAGACATCTGCAGTTTAATCAGCTATCCCCAGGAACAATTGCAACATATTAGCAATTGAATACCGGGCTAGACCTGTCGGCGCCTGCAGTGGCCGAAACAGAGACAGGTGAACGATCACCCCCCGATCGAGGAATCGCCTCGCAATTGGACACATCGACCCCAGGGATTGGGGACAAATCCAATCACTTGGGACTCAGGGTCAAGGGCCACCCCGGGAGGCAGAAAGCCCCTGGGCCCTATAAAGTGAGGGGCCAAGTTCAGATCTCTCTCTCTCTCCTCTTCGCATGTTCGAGACCTTCGCAAGAACAGCAACCGGCAACCGTAACTTTGAATCCAGCGATCGCCATCCGATAGAGACTCCTAGCCATCGACCTGTAGCAGCCTTTTGAATCCCGCAGGCCAGATCCGATTGGATAAGCCTTTCGTTTCCCTGACCTGGTGGGCTCTTCCTAATGTTAAGTATTGGCCAGTAGTGATAGGTTTATTATATAGATAGTAGGATTAGTGTCTCAACATTGCTTGTTGTATATAATAAATTACCGTTGATTTCAATCTTACTAAGCGGTGTGCTGACTTATTAATCATAACTTGAACTTGAACCACGTGGCGGTATCAAAAAGATACCTGGCGACTCGTGAGCAAAGGTGACGTAATCAGAGCTAATAAACTAAGGCTAAAAAGAGCAACATACCCAATTAATTTTTTTTCCAATTAAGGGGCGATTTAGCGTGGCCAATCCACCTAGCCTGCACTGCCCCCGATTAAACTGTATTTCTGTGGATAGTCTATATCTGGTAAAACATTTAAGTAACTCCTCCACAATCTTTTTAGCTGTAATATTACTGGAATGGCCTCTGGAAACCTAGTAGACTCATCCATTATCGTCAAAAGATTTTGATTCCCACTTTTCGTTTTAGGAAGCGGTCCTACGCAATCAATTAGGACCCTTGTAAAAGGTTCCTCAAATGCAGGAATGGGTATTAAGGACGCTGTTTTTATCACTGCTTGAGGTTTCCCTATCACTTGTCACGTGTGACATGATTGACAAAATTTAACTGCATCTTTATGTAGTCCAGGCCAATAAAAATGTTTTTGTATTTTAGCTTGAGTTTTCCTTACTGCCAAATGATCTCCCACTGGTACCTCATGTGCAACTCGCAACACCTCCTTTCCATACCCTACCGGCAATACTATTCAATGAACGTCTGCCCACTTTTCATCCGCCTGCATATGTAAAGATCTCCATTTTCTCATCAAGGCATCATTTTTACATTAATAACACTCTGGTATACACTCAGATTCCTCTTCCGTGTATGCTTTCTGATACATCCGGTTCATTTCTACATCTTTTTGTTGTAACTCCGCCAATTTTCCTGAACTAAAAATATCTGCCTGATCCTCCACCTGTTCTTGTTCTTTTTCAACCATCTGATCAAAAATTGTTTCTGATAAATGCACTTCCACTTCATCGTCACTCTTTGATTTCTCCTCTTGTCTCAACCTCTGACTTTGCAACCTTGCATTACACAATCTGGAAAAATGCCAGGATATTCGTCCTTCAACACTTCAGTTGTCTGATTCTCGACTGGTTTATCAATCACAGTAGGCATCACTCCCACCTGCGATCCAGCTTTATCATTACCCAAGATAAACTGTATTCCTGGACAAGATAGTTTCTCTATTACTCCTACTATCACTTCACCACTCTTCAATGGACTTTCGAACCTTACCTTATATAATGGAACACTACTCCTCTCACCCTGAATTCCACATATTACCATCTTTTCTGGCAAAATTCTTCCCAATCTACATAACTCCTCATCTCTTACCATTAAAGATTGACTAGCACCAGTATCACTTAAAATTGTGACTTCTTTAACTGCTCCTCCTGATACACATGAGTAAACTTTATCCACACAAGTAAATTCTTTAAAGACATCTGGCACCTTCATATCAATCACCTCCTGATCAGGCTGTACAATCTTTTGCACCTCCTTCGCTTCACTTGGGCTTTTCTTTTCCACTTTAACAAACCCCACTGTCTTACTCTGTTTTACCACATCAGCCTTTCCAGTGCTTTTCTTCAACCACCAACACTGTGACTTTACATGGCCTAGTTTATTACAGTGAAATCATTTGAAACTTTTCATTTCTTTTCCACCCTCCTGGATTTCTTTTTAATCTGAGGTACACCCTCCTTTTATCTCCCATCAGATCACCTTTGCTTCTACCACTTGAGTATTTCTCATTTCCCCAGTTTCTATCCCTCACAGACGGAACTGATGTCGGACACCAAGCTTTGATTTATGAACTAATTCATAATCATCTGCCATTTCTGCTGCTAACCTCGCAGTTTTAACCCTCTGCTCTTCCACATGAGTTCTCATTACATCAGGAATTGAATTTTTAAACTCCTCCAAAAATATAATTTCTCTGAGAGCGTCATACGTTTGGTCTATTTTCAAAACCCTTATCCACCTATCAAAATTACTCTGTTTGATCCTTTCAAACTCCATGTATGTTTGACCAAATTATTTCCTTAAATTTCTAACCTTTGTTTGTAGGCTTCAGGCACTAGTTCATATGCCCCCAAGATGGATTTTTTTCACCTCCTCATGTGTCTCAGATACCTCCTCCGGTAGTGATGGAAACGCTTCACTAGCCCTATCTACCAACTTTGTTTCAATCAGTAATACCCACATGTCATTTCATTTGTTTAGCCACCTTCTCAAATGAAATGAAAAAAGCTTCTACCTCTTTCTCGTCAAACCTGGGCAATGTTTGCACATATTTAAATAGATCCCCACCAAGCTTTCGACTATGAAGCTCTTTATCTTTATCCTCATAACTATCCTCAAACTGTACATTTCCCTTTAAATCCACCAATCTTAACTGACTGTCATGTTTCATGGCCATTTTCTGAAGTTCAAACTCTCTCTCTCTTTCTTTTTGCGCTCTCTCTCTTTCTTTTTCCTGTCTATCTCTTTCATATTCAAGCTGCTTTAATTCTTTCTCATGTTCCATTTGTTTAATTTGTAACTGAATTTTTGCCATTTCCAATGAGTCAGACTGTACCCGTGGCAATTTTAAATGCTTAGCCACCGGCATAATTACCTCATCATTTCGCATTTTGTCAGGCAATGTTAACTGCAATGTTTTTGCCAAATCTAACAGTCTGCTTTTAGTCTCTGTCTGTAAGGTACTGCATGTGACCGTCTCCACCCCCTAAAAAGTCAGGCTCTGAAAGAGCCATTGTTTACAACACACTCCCTATTTAAACTGAAATGCCACACCTGAAAAGCAACCACAATATGCTCATCCCTCACTGTCTTTAAGTTCACTAAGCCAGTCCAATAGAGAGATGTTTATCCCCCACGAGCCCCCAATTAGTTATGGGCCAGGGTTTAGAGAACCCCAAAGTGTATCATGGGGTTCACCTGACCCACGCCTTTTACTAGATAGTGGTATGGGTAGCACACACCCCACTCTACAGGTGTGGTGCTGCAGAAATCGAAATGTATTTTTTAAAGGAAAACAATGTTTATTCTATGAACTCAAGTTAACCTTTTTAAAACATAGAGTGAACATCTTAGCAACCATAAATTCAAATACAACCCCCAAAGAATACAACACTAAGTAATCTTTAAGCTTTCCTTTTAACATATAACATATATAATTTACAGTGCAGAAGGAGGCCATTTGGCCCATCGAGACTGCACCGGCCCTTGGAAAGAGCACCCGGCCCAAGGTCAACACCTCCACCCTATCCCCATAAACCAGTAACCCCACCCAACACTAAGGGCAATTTTGGACACTAAGGGCAATTTATCATGGCTGATCCACCTAACCTGCACATCTTTGGACTGTGGGAGGAAACCGGAGCACCCGGAGGAAACCCACGTACACACGGGGAAGATGTGCAGACTCCGCACAGACAGTGACCCAAGTCAGAATCGAACTTGGGACCCTGGAGCTGTGAAGCGACTGTGCTATCCACAATGCTACCGTGTTGCCCCCCATAAGACATTAAAAAAAACTTTTGACAGAAGCACATCAGTTTTAAATTCACTACTGAGAACAGATATCACTCTGAATTCACCAAATGACCAAGAGATAGTCTTTACATGGCAGAGGGAACAACATTACACCTTCTCTGGCTGGCTGCAGCTCCAACACTGAAACAAAACCAAAAAAACACAGACACTACCAAGCTTTTCTCAAAGTGAAACTAAAAAAACAGAGCCAGAGCTCAGCTCCACTCACACTCTGACATCACTGCAGTAATAAACACCCATTTCTTAAAGGTACTCTCATATGACAGCGGGCTAGCCCACAAATAATTTTTCCATCACTGGAAAGCTGAGCTCACTAGCCACTCTGGCTGCTCAGAGATAGGGCCGCAATTTTGAAAGGGCGACCCAATCTCTAAGTGAGCTTGAGGGGTCCACACCCCTCACCCACCGGCAATGTCACTTCCCCCCACATACATGGGTATTACTCCAAACCCCCCAAATGAAGACATCCCAAAACGCGGTCATTGAGGCCTCCCTTTTCAAGCCCGCTTTTGGGCCCCTTCCAGGACCCCCAACCTTCTGGAGGCCACTTCATAACCGCTGTTTACCGCTCCACCCTTCATACCCCCTTCGTCACTCCTTTCATGGGCATGGCCCCCATTAGGCCTTGACCCTTGGCTGTGCCACCTGGCATCTCGGCATCCTGACACTGTCACCTTGACACCCTGGCAGGGCTCCTGCCAGCCTGGCAGTGCAATTCAGGCACCAGGATGGCAGTGCCAAAGTGCCATCCTGGCAGTGTCAAGGTGCCTGGGTGCCGAGGGGAGTGCCAGGGTTCCACCCTGTTTTGTCTGGACCACCCAGGGCTTGGGAGACCCCCTTCCAGGTGGCGTTCTGCTTGGTCTACCTTTGTGTGGGCAAGTACAAAACGTTGCCCAGCAGGGGTATCCCTGGAGAGGTCAATAGATTCCAGGAGCCGGTTAGATCCGGAGTCAGGATGATTGAGAGTGTTCTTGAACCTACTTAGCCGTGCGAGACTGGGTCCCGCCCATTGTGGGCAGGACCCAGTTCTTAAAGCCTCATGAGATCTAGTTAGATCTAATGAGGTGTAATGGCTGTCGGGAATCCCAGAGGATGACTCTCCCGGCATCTACTTGCCGCGCCTGCTCCGGTTAAGGCAGGACCCTAAGTGTGGTGGCAAGCAGATCTGGCGGCACCTGTCCTGATGACCAGGGATTCTGCACCAGATTCTGCACTTAGTACCTCATTACTTATGCACATGCGTGTTTCCCTCTGAGTCAGCTGGTGGACCTGCAGCTGATTCACCCACTCTCCAAGGATGAATGTAGGGCCAGGGAGATGGTGTCTGCTGTAGTCCGGTTGTGGCGGTATGCAAATTGCAGTGCATCAAGGCATTCTCAGAGTATGGAGTTGATGTGTTTCATGACCAACCTCTCGATGCACTTCATAATGATCGGTGCCAAGGCCACAGGATGGCAGTCATTGAGGCACGCTGCCTGCTTCTTCTTTGGCACTGGTATGATGGTGGTTATCCTGAAGCAGGTGTGAACCTCAGAACACAGAAAGGGAGACGTTGAAGATGTCCGCGAACACATCCGCCAGCTGGTCCACACAAGATCTGAGTGCATGACCAGGACTCCATCAGGGCCCGTCGCTTTCCGGGGGTTCACTTTCAAGAAGGCCAATCTGACTTCAGAAGCTGTGACAGTATGTATAAGTGTGTCTGAGGCTGCTGGGGCAGTTGACAATGGTTCGATGGTGTCCTGCTCGAACCGAGCATAGAATACTTTGAGTTCATCAGGGAGGGGTGTGCTGTTATTGGAGATTCTACTCGGCTTCGCTTTGTCACCCGTTATATTATTTAAGCCTTGCCACAACCAATGAGAGTCCTTGACATTAATCTGTGACTCTAGCTTAATCTGATATTGTCTCTTGGCATCCCTGATGACTTTGCGGAGGCCGTACCTGGATTTGTTGTATAGGTCAGGGTCACCTGTCTTGAACATCTCAGACCTGGCCTTCAGTAGGGAGGTCAACTCCTGATTAAGCTATGGTGTCTAGTTGGAGAACATACATACTACCTTCTTTGACATGCAGTCTTCTACAAACTTGCTGATAAAGTTTCTGGCAGTGGTAGCATACTCGTTTAGGTTGGTCGCTGAGTTCTTAAATATGGATTAATTCACTGAATTAGCAGTCACATAGGAACGCTTCTGTTGCCTCAGATCAACACAACCTTCTTAACCAGATTCTGCCCCATAAGTTTCTGTTTGCATGCCGGGAGAAGAGCACCGCCTTATGGTCTGATTTTCCGAAGTGCAGTCGGGGATGGATTGGTAGGCGCCCTTGATTTTTATGTAGCAGTGGTCGAGAGTGTTGGAGTCCTGGTGGGACAAGAGAATGTGTTGGTGGAATTTTGGCAGTCCACTCTTGAGGTTGGCCTGGTTGAAGTCCCCAGCCACGATGAACAAGGCCTCTGGGCATTCTGTTTAATTTCACTGTTATTTATAGCGGTGTACAAGTCGTCCGGCACCTTCTTCACTTCCACCTGGGGTGGGATGTAGACCGCTGTGATAATTGTTGAAGTGAACTTCCATGAAGGTAGTATGGGCGGCACTTCACAGTCAAGTAATCCAGGTCGGGGGACCAGTAGTTCGTCAGGGTCACCATGTCCTTGCACCAGGAGGCGTTGATGAGGAGGCAAGCCCCTCCACCCTTCGCTTTGCCTGATGACGCCGAGCGGTCCATCCGGTGTATTGAGAAGCCTTCAGGTTGTATGGCGCAGTCCAGTGAGACAGGGGGGTGCCATTTCTCCATGAAACAGAGCACACAGCAGTCTCTTTCTTCCCTCTGAGAGGTAAGTCTAGCGTCAGACATTTAGCTGTAGATATTCTTAACATTCCATCATTTCAGTTGTCAGGGAAAAGACATTTTACGGCAGTGACGTATTTAGAAGTCACTTCCTGACCCCCAGAATCAGTCCACCATATATGAAGCACGAGTCGGGAATGTGGTGGAAGACACCACTAAACTGGATGAGTGCAGCACCAGCAAAACTCGAGAAAACAGTCGATGATTGGCACCCCATCTATCACCTTAAAATTCACTCCCTCCATTGTGCATTGTGGCAGCGATGTATACTGTCTCCAGGGTGCGCTGCAGCAACTTGCTGAAGTTTCTTCAACAGTACCTTCCAAACCCATGACTTCTAGTACCTAGAAGGACAGGGGTAGCAGGTGCATGGGAATATGGCCACAAGTTCTTCTCTAAACTACACAACATCTTGATTTGACAATATATCAATGTTGCATCCCTGACACAAGGATAAAATTCTGGAATTCTCCATGCAGCAGCATTGCTCACCTCATGTACTGTAAAGGTTCGATAAAGCACCTCACCACCACCTTCTCAAGAACAATTAGAGATGGGCAATAAATGCAGCCCAGCGCTGTCCAAATCTCAATGAATAAACACTAAAGATGTCCTGAAGTGAAATGTGTGTGTTGAAGATGTGTTCTTCCCGAATAGGAGGAAATCTTGATCTTCATATCTTATTTAATGGATATTCTGACATTTTGGAGGTGACTGTAACTTAACCCTTCAAGCCAAAATAATTTATTTTGGCAGGATTATAGTAATTGTGAGAGATTTCAATATATCTACAAGATCCAGTTTATCAAACCTCAGCAACAGTAGATTGATTTGTGAACTGTAATATGTTTACATTTTGCATCCACAATAATCCAAAGCAGTCGTGTTTGTGTTAGGCAAAATTATTTTCCTTAGATTATGACGCCTTATTATCTCATTTGTCCCTGTGTCCTGCTGTGTGGCAGCCCAGAGGAAGTTATAGATTACAGCTTCTGCTTTGTAAGTACCAGCAGGAGGGATAAGAGTGAGTCAATATAATTGAAAAAGAAATGCAGAATGGAAATCTGTTTTAATACTTGTTTAGATGCAGATTAACCTTTTGTGCATTTCAATCATTTTTCAACTCACAAGGCTGGATGAAGCACTGCTGGTGACAATGGCCCATAGAAACATAGAAAATAGGAGCAGGAGTAGGCCATTTGGCCCTTTGAGTCTGCTCCGTTATTCATTATGAGCATAGTGGATCATCCAGCCCAGTAACCTGTTTTTGCTTTTCCCCTGTGTCCTTTGATCCCTTTAGCTCCAAGAGCTATATCAAACTCCTTCTTGAAAACAAATGTTTTGACCTCAACTTCTATCTGTAAATCCATAGAATCCCTACAGTGCAGAAGGACGCCATTCAGCCCATCGAGTCTGCACCAAGTCTCCGAAAGAGCATTCTACCAAGGCCCTCTCTCCTGCCCTATCCCCATAACCCAGCGCATTTAGCATGGCCAATCCACCTAACCTGCACATCTTAGGACTGTGAGTGGAAATCGGAGCACCCGGAGGAAACCCACACCAACATAGAGAGAAAGTGCACGCACCACGCAGTCACCCAAGGGCAGAATTGAATCTGAGTCCCTGGTGCTGTGAAGCGGCAGTGCTAACCAATGTGCCGCCGTGCTGTGCACTCACGCAACATTCCTCTACCTGCTAATCTTGCAGCAGGCTTAACCTACTTATATAGGATGGTGTCCTCCAAGGAAATCACAGACAGGGGAAAATGTAAGTGTGTTAGCCTCTTTTTGCTTTATCATAAATTATTTTGGCCTATTTTGCCCAATTAGCTTTATGTTAAAAAAGTTGATGTATTGGATTGGAAAAGGGATTAAAATACTGGAAACTGTAGTTTGTAGGAATGGAAATCTGAAATGCGCATCAGTTACAACAGACTGACTGCTCCAAGTCTAGACTTTGAAATCTGTTGGACTTATGAGGCGCGATTTAACTAATGGGAACAAACTCCTCAGGTTAGCGAGGTTAACCATGCTTTTCCCGGCACTCGCCGCACTGAGAAACATATATTATGGGCCAGGGTTTAGAGAACACCAAAGTATATCATGGAGTTCACCAGAACAACAACTTTAAATAGATTTTGGTTTTGGGGAGCACAAGGGCCCACTTTACAGGTGTGGTGCAACAGAGATCTAAAATATGTTTAAAACAAAAGAACGTCTATTCTGTGAATCCAGTTAACATTTTATAAACACACAGTAAATAGTTCATCAACTACCAACACTGATACTTTCCCAAATATAATATTCTGTAGGTAACCCTTAATAACTTCCCAAACAACATCCATAAGTTAAATCCTTTTTCAAATAAAGACAGCAGGTTTAAATGTTCTACAGAAACAGGTATTATGTTGAAATCATCAATGATCTGGAGACACTCCTTAACTTGTAGAGCGAGAGAGATCATTATATAGCTGTTTGCTTTGAATGCAGCTATCCACCTCTGAAAGTGAAACAAAAAACACACTGCATCTGCCAGCTCAAAAACAAAAGTGAAAGACAGACAGCCCAGCTCCACCCACACACTAACATCACTGCAGCTATTTGATAAACACTCATTTCTTAAAGGTACATCCACCTGACACACAACACTATCAAACGTCACTCGGGTTAGATACGGGGCCTCAGTGGGGAACGTGCAACTGAAGCCGCACATAGCCCCCTGTTTTCTGCACTGCGTGGTTCCGCTCGCAAGATCTCTTAGTCTAGTGAGAAATCGTGACACCATTTAAATTTCTGGACCCTCGCACTCCCCAAGCCCCAACTCACTATGAGGGGGTTCCCAGGCCCCCTCGCACCCATCCCTCACCTAAACAGGGCACCCCCAGCCCAATCACCACCACACGAAAAATGCCAGGTTGGCACCCTCGCAGTGCCAACGTGGTACCCTGGTGGAGCCCTTGCCAGATGTCAGTGCCACCTGGGAAACTTGGCAGTGCCAGGGTGTCTGGGTGGCACCATCATAGCCAGGGTACCATCCTGCCTGGAGGGCAAGCACCTGGGGGTATCCAATCTCCTGGAAAATCCCCAAAGGTAGCATTCCATCTGATCCCCATTAGTTGAAACCAGTACTGGATGGCACTCACCTGAGGTCTCCAAGGCAGAGGGGATAGATCCCAATTCCTTGGGTGCCTCAGGAAACTGCATAGTTAAACTGGATTTGCTGTCTCGCTCTAATATGCAGATTTGCCAAAAGGTGTTCCCGCCCACAATGGGCATGGGATCTTGCGAGGCATTGAGAGTTGTGTAGGTCCTGTGAGCGGGGTCTTCCAGCTTCTATCAGCCACATTGTGTCGCTGCACGCTGCTTTTTGGACGCATCTTGGCCGTTTGATCGCGCCCATAGACTATTTTTAAAAATAATTTAGAGTACCCAATTCATTTTTTACAATTAAGGGGCAATTTAGCGTGGCCAATCCACCTACCCTGCACACCTTTGGGTTGTGGGGACGAAACTCACGCAAACACGGGGAGAATGTGCAAACTGCACACGAACAGTGACCCAGAGCCGAGATCGAACCTGGGACCTTGGCGCCGTGAGGCAGCTGTGCTAATCAGTGCGCCACCGTGCTGCCCTTACGCCCATGGACTATTAATCTCAGTCCTCGCATTTCTCCATGGATGGTGCCCTCTCAGATACAAGTAATTCACTCCACAAATACTTCATGATAACAATAGTAGCTCCACCAAGAACACGAACAGAAAACTGCTTTCAATGTTACAGCGCATATTTGGGTGCGACACATTCATTAAGATAATTCCAATTGCAAACCATAGCATTATACTGCAATAATACCCAACCATTGGGATCTTTGTTTTTTATTTGAATTAAGTAAAATCCATCACCAATCCAATCACACTCCTAGTTTTGTTTCCCAAACCTTAAATAATTCCATGTGTCTCAGAACAGGAGTATATGTGCCAAACCTATGTCTGTAACAGGTTGGTGTGTTTCTTTTATCCAAATATTCAACTAGGGATCCGCAGAACCTGATACCAATATACTGCAGAATAAGTGAAGTGTGATATTTTTATGTCGTGTTGTCTTCTGAAAGTCAAAGAAACAGCAAATGCATGTCAACTTCATAATTTCATATTGAGAATATATTTCGGAGAGTGCTTGATAAAAGGATTCCACCTTCTGAACTATGATGAATTAGCTAGAATTTCTGGTAAAATCTATCAGTTAACAGTTCATGAGTTAATTAAGCTGGGGAATCAAGATAAAACACCAGGGATTGAAATTCTGCTGTATTCTACTTTTAGCTCATTGTTTATCATATTTGTGTCAAACATTTGAGTTTGTTATTCTGACAGCCTCGTGAATGTTGTTTAATTTTGGTCTAACCGTTATTAACATGGGAGTTTCCAGCTCCGGGTACAAAAATTAAAGCTGTTACATTGGAACCTAAAATTATACTTTCTTGTTTATTAACTAATTTGTGCATTATATATTCTGAATTCCACATATGGTGAGATAGAAATATAAAAAGGAGTTCCCTAAATAAATGTGCAGCAAGTTGGGGATTCCTGCCCAAAAGGATATGTTTACGATTTGGATAAAATTGAGGGAATTTTCATCAAGCAATTGAACATTTGCTACATTCAGGGAAGGGAATCGCTCTTAACACACTCATAGCTGTCAGTTCAATATTATGGGATTGCGCATAATTATCTTCTCCTTAATTATTGCTTGGTTCTGGTTTTGCCTCTCTAGCTTCGAGTGCCAATCGTTCGATGACCATATCATACAAGCTAATATTCCAGTGCCTTATTGAGAAATTGTTGTACTGTCGAATGCGCCATCATTCAGATGTAACATTAAACTGTGGCTCGAGCTGCCTGGCTAGTTCGACGTGAAGAGTCCCAGGACACTATTTGAAGAGGAGCATAGGAATTTTCCCAACATCTTGACCAACATTCTTTCCTCATCCAACACGAACAAATCAACAACACAAAGCTTTCTTTTAAATAGTGCCTTTCATGTCATAAATGTCCTGAGGCACTTAACCAGTACATTATCAAACAAAATCTGTCACCGGGCCACTGAAGAACATATTAAGATGGGTGACCACAAGCTTGTTCAAGGTGATAGGTTTTGAAGATAACTTTGAAGGGAAAAAGAGAGGTGGAGAGACTTACAGTAACAACAATTTGCATTTATAACAGCGTTTGTGAGGTTAAGAATATCCTAAGGTGCCTTGGAGGGGAATTCTGAAACGGAATATGACATTGAGTCACATAAGAAAGTATTCAGCCAGACCAGCAAAAGCTTGATCAATGGTTGTAAAGAGTGTCTTAAAGGAGGAAAGTGAGGAAGACCGCTGGAGGAATCCAGGGAGGAGATTCAGGCCCTGAAGGCCCGGCCATTGAAGGTAAAGTGATTAAAATCAGGAATGCTCAAGAGGCCATAAATAGAGGAGTTCACGTATCTCAGAGGTTGTGGGATTGGGGAGAATTCAGAGACAGGGATGAGCAACACAAGGGAAGATGTGTAGAGAAGAATTTTGAAATCGAGGTTTTGCTTCATCAGAAGCCAGTATAGGTCAGTGAACACAGGGTTGATTGGGGAATGGGATTTGGTTCAAGTTAGGTCAGATTAACGCTCATTTATCTTATCTTGTGGAAATGAAATGAAATACCGGGTGAGGTTACCATGAAGGCCCAATCTCCTCATCCTTGTCCCTCGCCTGAGGTGTGGTGGCCCTCAGATTAAATGACACCAGTCAGCTCTCGGACTGTGGCAACTTTCATTTCCATAAGTGGCACAAAGTTATGAGTATATTTAAACCTTTATTACAGTGAAACTCTATAGTGGATTAAATATTTCAAACTTGGTTAAATTCAGCAGCTTTATTTCCCATTAATTTGAAAGTTTTTGTGCCATGTAAAAATGTTAGAGGTGTTTCAGTTCAAGATAATAGATGGAATTCCAAATGGCAATTAAAATCAGTGCTTTATAATCTTTTTTGTTTTTAGATTAATATCAGCAGCCTCAAGCGCATTAAAAAAATGTTTTTGTTGGAAATTCCTGGAAGTATGATCTCAATATAATAATGTTCCATTGTTTCTATTTTAGATAATTAATTTGCAATTAATTTAGCAATGCAGAAAAATAAAAGATGAGTGTCTGGTTCTTGATTAACTTTCATCTATTTTAAAACATATACATTCAAAGAATTGTATTCCCTTTTGAATACTGCTGAGGTATTGCTGGGAATGACAGACACTATTAATCCATCTTCTCCCTGTGAAAATGTGGGAACGGAGATCAGTTGTACTGAGTCACTGTCAGCAAGCAAACAGCAATGAGTAAGCATTGTCAGCCTAATTGTTTGTCAGCCTAATTCCTGCCTTCGGGTTCAAGGTTGCTGCTGGGCTGGCTTCTTGTAATGCTTCAAAATGAAGAATATTTACAAAATCTTATTGAATCAGGCACTACTTTCTGTATAACCAGATCAACATGCAACAAGATCATCAGGACAATAGTGGACTAGAAATTGGTCCACTGCCAGTTCTTTTGTCCCAAACGTTAGAGCCAAAGTGGGCTATGTGACTCTCCAGGCAGCTGATCGCTGAGGATAATTTGAATTTTGGCTGATCTTCAATATTTTTTAAATTATTCATTCATGGGATGTGGGCATCACTTGCTTGGCCACAATTTATTGCCCATCGCTAATTACCCTTGAAGAGGAGGTGATGTGCTGCCTTCTTGAACTGCTGCTATCCACGTGTTGCAGGATCATGCACAATGTTGTTAAGAAAGGGATTCCAGGATTTTGAGCCAGCCACAGTGAAATAACGGTGATTTAGTTTCAAGTCAGGATGGTGTGAGATTTGGAGGGGAACTTGCAGGTGGTGGTGTTGCTGCTGCACTTGTTCTTCCAGGTGGTAGTGGTTGTGGGTTTGGAAGGTGCTTCAGGGAGCCTTAGTGAGTTGCTGCCGTGCATCTGTTCATTGGTGGTGGAGGAAGTGAATGTTTACTGTGATGGATGGGGTATCAATCAAGTGGGCTACTTTGTCCTGGATGGTTTTGTGGTCCTTGAGTGTAGTTGAAGGAAGCTGTACTCATCCAGGACAAGTGGAGACTATTCCACCACACATATGCTTGTTGATAATAGACCAACTTTGGGGAGTCAGCCATTGAGTTGCTCACCACACAATTCCCAGACTCTGACCTATTTTTGTGGTCTCAATATTTATATGGCTGGTTCAGTTTAGTTTCTGGTCAATGGTAACCCCCAGGATATTGATAGTGCGGAATTTAGTGATGGTAATGCCATTGAATGTCATGGAGAGATGGTTGAATTCTCCCATGTTGGTGATGGTCATTGCCTGCTTAGTGGCGCAAATGTTACTTACCTCGGATCAGCCCAAACCAAAGTTTGTCCAGTTCTTGCTGCATTAGCGGCTGGTTTAGCATAATGGGTTAAACAGTTGGCTTGTAATGCAGAACAAGGCCAGCAGCGCGGGTTCAATTCCCGAACCAGCCTGCCTGAACAGGTGCAGGAGTGTGGCGACTAGGGCCTTTTCACAGTAACTTCATTTGAAGCCTACTTGTGACAATAAGCGATTTTTATTTCATTTCATATGGACACAGACTACCTCAGTATCTGGGGAGTCGCAGACAATGCTGAACATTATGCAAGCATCTGTGAACATCCCTACTCATGATGGAGGGAATGTCACTGAAGCTGAAGATGTTTGGGCTGAGGACACTACCCTGTACATCCTGTATTAATGTCCTGGGACTGAGATGATTGACCTCCAACAATAACAAATCTTTCTTTCTGCTAGTTATGCCTGCAACCAGTGGGTCATTTTTCCCCTGATTCCCTTTGATTCCAGTTTTGCTCAAGCTCCTCAACACCATACTTGGTCAAATGCTGTCTTGGTGTCATCTCTGGGGTACAGCTTTTTTTTCCATGTTTGAACCAATGCTATAAAAAGGTCAGGAGCCCCGTGGCCCATGCGGAACTAAAGCATCAGTGAACAGGCTATTGCTGAGTACATGCTGTTTGAGACAACACTTTTCATCACTTTACTGATGTTTGAGAGTAAACTGATGGGGTGGTAATTCACCGGGTTAGTTTTTTCCTGCTTTTTGAGTACAAGATATACCTGGGTTATTTTATATATTGCTGGGTAGATGCCTGTGTTCTAGCTGAACTGGAATGGCTTGGCTAGTATCGTGGTAAGTTCTGGGTGACAGGTCTTCAATACTGTTGCCAGAATGTTGTACGGGTGCCTAGTCTGTAATATTCAGTGCTTTCGGCCTTTTCTTGATGTCATGTGCAGTGAATCAACTTGGCTGAAGCCTGGCAATTGTGCTTCTGGGGACCTCAGGAGGAGACAGAGATGGATCATCCACTTGGCACTTCTGAGTTAAGATTTGTCTTTTGCATTGATATGTTGGGCTCCCCCCACCATCAAGATATCCTGGGATATCCGGGAGACTTCTCCAGCTAGTTGTTTAATTGTCCATCACTATTTATGACTGGATGTGGAAGAACCGCAGAGCTTCGTCTGATCTGTTGGTTATGGGATTGCTTAGATTGCTGCTTCCACTGTTTGGCACCTAAGTAGTCCTGTGTGGTAGCTTCTTCAGGTTATCACTTCATTCTTAGTTATGTCTGGAACCCTGTACTCTTCACTGAACCAGATTTGATCCGCTGGCCTTTTTTGGTATGTGGGCGTCGCTGGCTAAACCAGCAATTATTGCCCATCCCAATTGCCCTTCAGAAGATGGTGGTGAGCTGCCTTCTTGAACCACTGCAGTCCTTGAGGTGTTGGTACACCCACAGTGCTGTTAGAAAAGGAATTACAGGATTTTGACCCAGCAACAATGAAGGAACAGCAATATATTTCTAAGTCAGGATAGTGACTAACACCTCCAGGTGTTGGCTGTCCCAGATATCCGCTCCTCTTGTCCTCTAGATGGTCGTTGTCATGGGTTTGGAAGGTGCTGAAGGAAAACACGAGAAGCAGGGAAAATCAGCAGCGAATAGCTCTTGTTGAGTGGGACAATTGCTAACATTGTGCCATAAGGCATGATGGTAAAAGAGGACAATGGTTGACATTGGGAAAAGAAGCTTGATGGGAAAGATGCCAATAAACTTGTCTGTGTGAGGAACCTGCAGCTCTCTGTAAAATGGCTTCCGTAGGGCAACATCACTTGCACCTGGACATTTCACTGCAAATACTTTTGTTATGGAACACCGAGACAGGGCTCTCTCTCTCTCTCTCTCAAGAACAGGCTTGAATGACACCTGGAAACTGAAGGATTGTTTAACAGAAACCGTATAAAATATGGTATCATTGCATATTCGAGCACTGACAATCCGAGGGAACAACCGTCATATGCCCAGAGTTGAGTTTGAAGGCTCACAACGCACAGCTCTAGGGAAAACCTGGCCAAGCTCTCTCCATTGGGGTAGTATATTTTTGTTCAAGTCATGAGTTTTGAAACTCATGTAACTGTTTTATGAACACATAGCTTTAATAAACTTGTATCAATTCAACTGGCAGTGAGTATTCAATTCTGTCACTAATCGTCAGTTGAGGCATGGAGAGGGCATCAACACTCCAAAGAAAGGCTTGGAAGCTGAAGGCGGAAGTTAAAATCATTGTCTGCAGCAAGGCAGCACGGTTCAATTCCCGTACCAGCTTCCCCGAACAGGTGCCGGAATGTGGCGACTCGGGGCTTTTCACAGTAACTTCATTTGAAGCCTACTTGTGACAATAAGTGATTTTCATTTCATTTCATAATTCCATGAGATTTCTTTGAAGTCCAGCTTCAATTTCCATAGTGCAGTCAGCAGACCTACTAGGTGCGAGCTATAGCGTTTAAATTGCAGGCTGCAACAAGTCCTGGAAAATGTTAAAATAGTTCAGAAATTGCTTTTTAATAACTCTGCCTGGGCAAACAGATCCCCGAGTCAGTGCTTGAAGACGTTGTATCTGTGCTCACACTGAAAACAAAAATTAATTTGTAATTTAAATTAATTGAAGGAGCGGCACAGTGGCACAGTGGTTAGCACTGCTGCCTCACTGCACCAGAAACTCAAGTTCGATTCCAACATCGAGTGACTGTGTGGAGTTTGCACGTTCTCCCTGTGTCTGCGTGGGTTTTCTTCGGGTGCTCCGGTTTCCTCCCACAGTCCAAAGGTGTGCAGGTTAGATGGATTTGCCATGCTAAATTGCCACTTAGGGTGGGTTTGCGGGATTTCAGCAGTGGGTAATATGTTTTTTTTTCAAATTCATTCATGGGATGTGGACGTCGCTTTCTAGATCAGCACTTACTGTCCATCCCAAATGTTCCTTGAACTGAGTGGCTTGCGAGGCAATTTCAGAGGCCGTTGCTTGTGTCTGGAGTCACCAGGTCAGGATGGCTGATTTCCTTCCCTAAAGGGCACGAGTCAACCTGACGGGGTTTTATGATAATCAACAATGGCCCAGGGACAGTTAATTCCAGATTTTTATTCAATTCAAATTCCACCATCTGCTGTGATGGGATTCAAACCCGGATTCCCGACATTAGCCAGGGTCTCTGAACTACTATTCCAGTGACAATACCACTATTCCACTACCTCCCCTAATCATTCCACCAAACTCTGGTAGATGCCTAATTAACAAGTGGAAATGGGAATTCATGCTCTTTGTGAGGCACTGGATGGTACTTGAAACAACACAATGAGCATGATAACCAACATAATTACTCTGTCACATAATTCTGTCAGGAAGCCAGCAACATCTACTGAGGAAAGTTAAAAAAGCTTACCTTCATGGGACTAGGAGAAGCAATAGTGTTTCTCTGGGCTCCACCCGGAATGGCCGGGTTTCTGCAACACAGTTCACCCCTCCCTTCCAGTGATAAGACACTCGCAGCAACACCTTTCCCAAACATCTTTGGGCAGCGTCTCGGACACTTTGGTGGCATCAAGGCAGTCCAATCTTTCCTGCCCCGCCCCACACACACTCGACAGCTACTTTCCACCCATGATGGAAGAGCAGCTGACATCTGGCATACAAACAAGGTCTTGCAATTAAAATCCGCTACATCTCTGATGAAGTCTCCTGCCAGCAGCAACTGCCTTAATGTCTTTGTAAGGGAAAGGTTAGTGCCCTCTGGTTTTCAATGATCGTAAAATGAGATTAGCCCATTAACAGGAGCAGAGTGGTGGAGTTTATTGTTTTTCATGTTACTAGCAGTGATATGAAATAAATTGAACGTCACTGAGAGCTGTATTTTGTACAGTCCTGGATCCCATGCATTACCTGATTGTTTTGCCGTTTGATTGGTGTAATTTGAAAGATTCCATCTACTAGAAGATAAAATAAGCACGAGTGGGAACAGGAGTGAAATCACCATATTCAGTAAGTACAATGGAATGTGGAAAATACACAGGAGCAATTGTGTGGAATAGTGGAGAAAATAATACAGGGCAAAGTCATTAGCTAGGAAACATGAAATGGGACACTGCATTGTATCAAGACAGGGACAAAGCTGCTAGAACATCGTCCCACAGGCAACAGTCCTCCAAAACTACACTCTTTCTTCATTTTTGACTGAACATCATAGTCTAACCAATTCCAAAAGATAATTACTGAATGGACATCAGAAGATTAAACATCTTTAAAGCCTCTTCGAAAGCCCACAAATGAGCACAATTAACAGATACATCCAACGGTAATTAATTTGATCTTGGACATGGCCTACTTTGCTAGTTTTCAAAAATTTATGCAAAAGATGACGGAACCGCAAGCGGCCTCAAACCGTAATATGCGTTTGAAATTCTGCAATTGTTTCCACTGGTTTGGTGAACTTTGGTCAAACACTGCCAAAAAAAAAATCATCATTGAGCAGAAAATTGTGGCCGTTTTGTTGCATTGTAAAATAATATTAACCCTTGCAAAAAACTTCCAGTCTGAAGGTGTGCAGGTTGGGTGGATTGACCAAGTTAAATTACCCCTTAGTGTCCAAAGATGTGCAGGTTAGGTGGATTGGCCATGATCAATGCATGGGGATAAGGCGGGGGAGTGGGCCTAGGTAGAGTGCTCTTTCAGGGAGTCAGTGCCGACTCGATGGGCCAAATGGCCTCCTTTTGCACTGGAGGGATTCTATGGAATACAGGATATGATAGTATATTCTGTGACATTAGGCCACATTACAACTATATTCTGTGACATTAGGCCACATTACAACTGTGTCTGAAAAACAATTGGATGATTATGGATAACATTAAATCATTGTTAAAATGTTTGGGTTAGCTTTCCCCCAAATAATAAGAATTTTACCCTTGTCACCAAAGATGGTCCACCATCTAAATGGCACAAGCCAAATGAGTGATCGAATAATCTCCATTTGTCTCGATGAGTTCAGCTACAACAACATTCGAGATGTTCAACATCATCATGGACAAAGCAGTACCTTGATTGGCACCCCATCTACCAACTTAAACATTTTCTCGCTCTACCACTGTTGCGCAGTGACATCAGTCTATATTAGATACAAGATGCAGTGTAGCAACTTACCAAAATTCTTTTGACAGCACCTTCCAAACCCACAACCTCTGCCACCGAGGAGGGCCGCAGAAGCATGGGAACACCACCACCTGCAAGTTCCCTTCCAATCACACGCCATCTTGACTTGGAGTTATATCGCTGTTCCTTCACTGTCGCTGGTTCAAACTCCTGGAACTCCCATATGGACCATACACCATATGGACTGCAGCAGTTCACCACCTTATCAAGGGCAATTAGAGATGGATTAGAGTACTGGCCTTGTCAATGATACCCACCCCATGAAGGAATCAAAAACATTGAAGCATGACAGAGCCATAGAATCGGTTGCCATGGGGTGATATGTGGCACAGCGGTTAGCACTGTTGCCTCATTGTGTCAGGGACTCGGGTTCCACCCTGGCCCTGTGTCACTGCCTATGTGGACTTTGCACATTCTCCCCGTGTCTGCGTGGGTGTCACCCCCCACAAAGATGTGTAGGGACGGAGTGGCCACGCTAAATTGCCTCTTAATAGGAATTTATTTTTGAAAATAATTGGTTGTCGTGTGATAGATGAGAACTCAAAAACATGGCAGTACTTAACTCTGCATTGTTGAATCTAATGAACTGTCAGAGAATGCAATGTTGGGAAAAATGATAGATTGTTGAAGGCAGCCAATTCATATTGCTCTTTCAAACCCGCCAAGAACCAAAAACTAAATGAAGATGAGAAGAGAAGGTCTTATTTACTGATTCACACAGCCCATAAAATGTGCAGGGCTCCTTACTCTAATGTCTGGATAAGCAATGGTAAATATAGAGCAATCATAAATCCGACTGACAGCGGGGGGGAGGTGGGGGGGGGGAATATGCCATTGGGAAAGCAGATATCAATTGTTATATGTATATATCTTGTGGCTGTAGGTTAATGTTGGGCAGGTTGTAATGGGATATTAAAATGAGGGCAGGGCAGTGGCAGGATGTTACGCTAACAGCACAACACTACAGGGGAGTGGGAAGTAACAGAAGGGGTGGGATATAATGCAAGGGCTTGAAGTTAAAAACTGATCACTATTCTTAGAATTCCCCCTATATCAAAAAGGGTCGACATTCTAAATGGTGAACAGGGATTCTCACTCCCTGACTCCTGTGCAGATTTAGGTGGGTGCTATTCAGGTCAAACTATGTTTACAACTTATCCCCGGTATAACCCATACCTTCACAGAAGAATTTTACCTACTTACCACCCAGTAGCATCGATATCCTGGGTCCTGTATTGCTAAGTAAGTAAAGTAGGCTTTGTAATAACCACTGCTTCAGGTTAAAACTTTTAAGTTATTTTATTATTATATTTTTTCTTTTAAAAGATGTAATCACTGTCTTTACAGAAAAGTAAAAAGGTCTTGCTACTGGATCCTTCTGGTTGGTTGAAGGGACCTTTAGGTCCAACTTGACAATCAATCTTCTTTTTAAAATCTGGTCTTCTTTAGATGGATTCGCTGTTCTGCTCAGTTGCTGTGATCTATCTTTCCCATGTGCTGTGAGAGCTGGCTCTGCTGGCTGTCTCTGAGCTGACTCTGAGCTCACTCTGCCTCCTCTTTAAATTCTGGTCTTTCTCAGATGTAGTAGCTGTTTTAGCTCGGCTGCTTTGCTCTGTCCCTTTCCCATGACCGAGCAATAAGAGCTGACTCTTGATCTTTCTCCGCTTTTCTCCTTCTCTGCTTCTCTGCCCCTTTCTCAGGGTTATCTATTTTTCTAACAGTTATTAAGTTTTTATGACTTTATTGTAAAGTAACTTTTATTTCACTTGGATTGTAAAAGGTACCTTTAATCTGAATTTTTCTAACACGGCTAGGTATTCATTTTGAGCATGACCTCATCTCATAGATCGGATTACATTGTTTCATTTGTGATGTTCAAAATGCTTTGATTTCAAAGGTGGTGTGACTTTTGATTCCTGTCATTTCTATAGTTTGATTATTATCAAATTGTGTCCCCAGCTCATAATTGTGACTTTGATTTGGGTCTAATTTGTGTTCTCGTAGACACGTTGTCTCCAGCTTTCTTTCATTAACCTGATATCAGCAGAATTTCACACCTATAAATCTGTCACCTAATTCAACTGAACCTCATCCATTCTTTTCCAGCTGCTTACTTAACTTCAATGAAGGTGTGAAATATTGCTTTTAGCTTTATACTAAAGATTCAATTGGTGGTGAGTTAAAAAGACTTGCCTCACATTTAAACATTTGTCACCTAATTCAACTGAATACCTTATCCATTCCTTTCCATCTCCTTACCCAACTTCAAAAGGTGGTGCGAGACATTGCTTTTACCTGTATACTAAAATTCACTTGATTGTAACTTGAAAGACCTGCTGTTTTGTTTGCTAAGCCTGTTTGACCAAAGCTATCTATCTGCATTTCACAGCCCTCTTCTGCAGCTGCTGTTAACCCTGCGTGGGATTTTACCCTACATTCTCTCATGTTTCTTAAATCAGGTATTACCAGACTTCCATGTTTCAAATTACATATCTTTCCATATTTTCAATTACAGGCTGGATATAACATCAGGCGTGAGACATAATGGTGCTCAATAGGATGTTACAACAAGGATTGGCTGTAATGGTTGGGCTGGAATACTCAGAAGGGGGTGAATTGTTACAATTAGAACACGGAATGTATTCCTTTATTGTATATTGACTGTGCTCACAAGCTCACATTTATTAAGGAGTACATATAATTGGTTGTCTAAATTCAAAAGTTGTATGTGACAGACTGTTAGTAACCACCCATGTTTGTGTGAAAGTAGCTGCCCACTTTTTATCAAGAAAAAAAGCCAATTTTAAATAATCGGGTTAATGCTTTTGTTCAAATAGGAATTTCCAATAAAGACGATGGGTGGAATTTTCTCAAAATTGCAGAGTGCTGGATAAGGTGGAAAAAAAACATGCGTGAAGCTTGTAGGTTGTCAGATGCCTTTTCTCACCTGATTAAGCAGCATTCTGCAATTTCAAAATTCTGCCAAGGATTACACAGCCAGCTGGGGGGCGGGACATAAAATGCCAGCATTTCTGAGTGGGCTGATGTTTTAAACAGATGTCCAAACTCAAAGTTTCATTCAAGGCCCCCTCAAAAGATCAGGAACCAAACATGGAGTTTGGGCACATTCAACAGGATTGTTCCGCACCCACCCCCCTCCCCAAAGTGGATTGGGACTTCCCCCAAGGAGATCCGGACACCCGGGCTGACAAGGGGAACACCACCACCCCTCCCCCAGCCCCTACATACAGAACAGAAACCATCTCTCATACCACGCAAAGATGGGGGCATGCTCCACCACACCATGCAAACATTGGGGTGACCCATCACCCCCGCTTGCAATGCCACCCTTCTCGTCACAAGGGGATTTCTATTATTGCCCATAATAGAACTCCATTCCGGCCTCTATCCAACCCAGTGCATGCACAAAGCCTTCCCATCACCCCCAACACCCACCAGGCCCGTTACAACACTTAACGGGAATCCCCCCACTGCAGTACCAACATGGCACTGTCCACTGGCACCCTGGCATCACCCGGCTTTGTCACTCATCACCCGGGGTCTATATTCACCTCTGCACCTTCAGCACGGTCATCATGACTGGCTCTCGTTTTTGAAAACCTGAAGTGCTTCGCTCCAGCGTGACTTCATGCCAACTGGGTGGTAGAATAAGATGTGGGCGGACTTACGCCGTAAAGCCATTTAAGAATATCTCAATTTGTTAAACTTCATCAAAATCGGGTTCGAGCCCAGGGAGGCCCTTTCTGAGCTTGAACCTGATTATATCACCAATGGGGAAGATCTCAAACCGAGATCTCACTGGCACAAATCCCGTTATGGCCCTCTCATGAAATTTCGTGGTCATACATGATTTGCACCCAGGACGAACGGTCCTTCTCAATTCAGTCCTATTTTAAGCATTGATGAGTGAGTTTCCTCTTAGTAAGAAGTTCAAGTGCAGTACTGAGGATGCCAGATGAAATGTAAACCCAGATTCTATCTTTCCTCCTTGAGGGGATATACAACATCTCATAGTAATATTTACAGAAGAGCAAAGGCGTTCGCCGAGTGACAGGAGACAGATTATCTGGTCATTTGAAATAAAATCAAGAAAGAAATGTGAGTATATTTTGTCATAACAACACTAATGGTACAACGGTGTAACAGAAGGGTTTCAAAAACAGAATGGCTTAAAATTATGCAAGAATGGGATAGAAGCAGACGCCGGAGTTTTGATCCCATATTCACTGCAAGTTCAAATGGCGAATTGGGCGCAAAATATCACAAGACTCAGAAAATGAGAATCGTGCTGGTTGTGGTGTTCTTTGTGGTTCTAATCCGAGGATGGTTGGTGTAGTGTTCACGAAGACAACTAGCTTTTATATTGAACAAAGCTAAAGATTTATTTGTACTGCTTAATTGGATTTGACAATTACTCCTATATAATAAACAGTTGATAATAAACATACAATCTACACTCACCTACTACTAATCTCTACACTAATACAATAACTATGATCTGTTCTCACTCACACTATCTTTCGTACAATCTGTCTTCTAGCCTTCTCCTCAAACTCTCTCCCAGAAGGCTTAGCATCGATGCCTTATATAGCTCTGCATCTAGCTCCCTCTAGTGGTTGATTTGGACATAACAATAACCCTTACAGTTCTCTACATTTATCATAATGTCACACCGGTGAGATCTCATTTTCCAATTCTCCCCGCCCCTCACCGGTGGTGTGATGGGGTTCCTGGCCAGGAAGGTCGGGAACGTCATTTTAAGAAATTTGAATTTAATTAGTGGGCTTCCCCACCATATTGACCCCCCCCCCCCCCCCCCCACCCCCTCACATTAGGAATACCCCTCGCCGTCATGATGTCACGTCGGCAAGGTTTACAATGGCAACCAAGCAAAGGGAACTGCCAGGACAGCACAGCTAAGTATAGCCTCTGGGAGGAGATGGACATGGGACATCCGTGCCTAGGGGCAATGCCAATGCCCCTCTGGGAGCTACATTGGGAGGAGTTCCCGTTATTCATGGGGCAATACTCTTGTGCTTGTGTGGGGGTTCCCCTTATCCTTTGTGTTGTCTGCTGTATTAAGCCCCATCATGCCAACGTGACGGCATGGGCCATGACGGGAGATTGCGTCTGCAGAGTGCTGGAAAATGTGACAAGAAACTTAGGCTATGCATGCCTGTTTTCCCGCCTCAGCCAGTACTCTTGTGCAAAAAACAGAATATTCCACTCTATATCTTTTTATTTATCCAATTGTTTGTGGGCCCTTGATGTGCACAACTTGGCTGGAATGTTTACCTACAAAACGATCGCGAATACACTTCAAAAGTAACAATTTGCCTCCAAAGTGCCTCATTAATGTAATTCATGTCTGTTTCTTTCTATATTGAAAAAACAGAAGCACTGAAAATATGGTAAAAAGAAAAACGTATGGGGGTGGTTATATGAAGATTTGTCATGAGTAAGGAAAGATGTCCCTGATGTACACTAGTTGTTCCTTACTCTCAGAGACTGGTTTGTATTTCTGCAGTTTGAGAAGAATGGTTTTCCAGATGTCTGTAAACTGTTTTGCACGTATGGTTTCATCAGGAGCATTTGATTAGATCACTATTCTAGAAGATCATAGATGAACATTTGGGAACAAATGTGAGATCGTCATATTCAGTAAATACAATGGAGACAAATGAAAATAATTGTGCAGAATAATAGGGAAAATATGTAGCCTATTGGATAATAGAGAGCAAAATGAGTACGTAAAGGATATAAATTTAATGTATTAAACACGAAAATGTAAATGTTTATCATGCAATGAAAATATGGGATACAGAACTGTATCAAGACAGGGGTTAAGTTGGAATTTGATTCCACAGGTGACTTGGCAGGGATTGCAGTTTAAGCACTTTCATACGTAGGTTCCAGAGGAAGTAGAGCCAGTGTGGAATGTTGGAAGAGTGAACGCATTTCTTTGGAAAACTGAGAGGGCAGAGGAGGTGAGGGGAGAGATAGATGTATTTTTATTATATTCTCTAAGTGCTGCAAGAAGAAATGTTTTGGAGGTACCTCATACTTGGATTTCTTACAAACACAATGAGAGGTTTATTAGGAGATATTGCTCATACAATCTAAAATGGGGAATTGAAGCCTGCTCAAAACACTCTGCGGACATCACTACAGATCACGTGATGTTCCAGCAGAGATGTATTCACGGATACATAACACACCTCCACCCTTTATTTCTTTAGTACAATGACAACTTTCTCAATATTTTTACAACAAATCCAATTGTGCATTATCTCTATCCACATACACAACTTAATAAGACAGATGGTCTCTCAAGTAGGGCAGCACGGTAGCATTGTGGATAGCACAACTGCTTCACAGCTCCAGGGTCCCAGGTTTGATTCCCAGCTTGGGTCACTATATGTGCGGAGTCTGCACGTTCTCCCCGTGTGTGCGTGGGTTTCCTCGAGGTGCTCCCGCTTCCTCCCACAGTCCAAAAATGTGCGGGTTAGGTGGATTGGCCATGTGTCCAAAATTGCCCTTAGTGTTGGGTGGCATTGCTCGGTTAGGGGGATAGGGTAGACCTTGGGTAAGGTGCTCTTTCCAAGAGCTGGTGCAGACTCGATGGACTGAATGGCCTCCTTTTGCACTGTTAATTCTATGTTCTATGGTCTAGACATCTGTTCCTTTTGGGTTGTGTTTGACATTCTGGAATCTGGTAACTTGCGACCAGGGAAGTGTCCTCTGTTCTTTCAGTAGGTGGTACTTCCTGGGAAGTTGTTCCAGTGTCTGTCCCTATAGGTATTGGAAAGTTCTCAGAAACAGTATCTGAACTTGTCTCTATGTTTGGCCTCTGTTCAGAAGTATCACTGTTTCAATTTTCCAATGGAAATACCTCTTGAGACATTTAAACGATTTCACTTCGTGAAGCAAATAGTTGGTCAGTATCACGTCGCCAAATTCTTTTATCATCCATCTGTATGGTATTTTACATTGGACCTGACTTGGCTTGGATGACAGGTACCCATTTCTCATTGGTAGTGTAGCTTCTTGCTAGCACTCACCCTCTTTGAGTGAATATTCGCTTTTTAGAGTTTTGTTCCCTCTTAGCAATCTGTGTTTGTTGTTGTTAATTGGCAGTCTCTGAAGCATCAGTTGGTATCAACAAATCAAACTGAATTCCAAGTTTCCTCCTGAACAACAGCGTTGTTGCTGGTGAACTTCGTGTTGTTGTTTGTGCGATGTGCCGGTAAAATATTAAGAATTTGTTCACTCTTCTTGCCGCCGTACTTGGTCTTTTCATGCCTCGATGGAATGTTTAAGTGACTGTACAAATCGATCAGCCAATCTATTTGTTGCAGGGTGGTATGGAGCTGGCTTTACGTGCTGTATACTATTGTCGCTTAAGGAGTCCTCAAACTCCTTGGAAGTGAAATGAGTAGCATCGTCACTGACCTGTAAAATCTTGTGAATATTTTGTCCAACTTCTCAGTAGTTCGTTCTGACGTCATGGATTTCATAATCATTACTTCCGACTTTAGAGTGTGCATCCATTACCACTAAGAACATGAGTCCCTCAATTGGACCAGCATAGTCGATATGTACTTTCTGCATGGCTGGGACAACCATTCCCACGGATGTGATTGCTACAATGGTGGAGATTTTCTTAGTTTTGCACAGGACTGAAATTGCCCCACTTTTGAGCATCTAATCCTGATCACCAAAAATAATTGTATGCCAATTGCTTCATCCTAACACACCAGGCTGTCCCTCATGCAGTTGGTCAAGGACTTTAATATACAAGCACAGAGGAATAATCACTTGGATTGCCCATAATAGAACTCCATTCTGGACTGTCAACTCAAGTCTTCATGTGATGTAGGGATTGAGGTCTGGAACTTTACGACGTATGTCTGTCATTGTTCCTTTTAGGACCAGGTCCATCACATTCCCCATCACTGGATCGGTTCTTGTATACTTCTATACTTGAAATGAAGTTACAGGTACATTATCCACGAATGAGAAATACAGGGGGCAGGATTCTCCCCTACCCAGCGGGGCGGGGGGTTCCGGCGTAATGGAGTGGCGGGAATCTCCGCACCTTTAGGGGCCAAGCCCTCACCTTGAGGGGCTAGGCCTGCGCCGGAGCAGTTTCCGCTCCACCGGCTGGCAGGAAAGGCCTTTGGCGCCACGCCAGCCGGGGCCGAAAGGTCTTCGCCGGGCGACGCAGGTCGGCACATGCGCGGGAGCGTCAGCGGTTGCTGACGTCATCCCCGCGCATGCGCAGGGGAGGGAGTCGCTTCTGCCTCTGCCATAGTGAAGACCATGGTGAAGGCAGAAGAAAAAGAGTGCCCCCACAGCACAGGCCCATCCCGCGGATTGCTGGGTCCCGATCGCGGGCCAGGCCACCTTGGGGGCACACCCCCGGGGCCAGATCGCCCCGCACCCCCCCCCCCAGGACCCCGGAGCCCGCCCACGCCGCCTTGTCCCGCCATTCAAAAGGTGGTTTAATCCACGCTGGCGGGACAGGCATTCCAGCAGCGGGACTTCGGCCCATCACGGGCCGGAGAATCATAGAATTTAGTAGATTTCATAGAATTTACAGTGCAGAAGGAGGCCATACGGCCCATCGAGTCTGCACCGGCTCTTGGAAAGAGCACCCTACCGAAGCCCACACCTCCACCCTATCCCCATAACCCAGTAACCCCACCCAACACTAAGGGCAATTTTGGACACGAAGGACAATTTAACATGGCCAATCCACCTAACCTGCACATCTTTGGGCTGTGGGAGGAAACCAGAGCACCCGGAGGAAACCCACACACACACGGGGAGGACGTGCAGACTCCGCACAGACAGTCACCCAAGTTGGGAATCGAACCTGGGACCCTGGAGCTGAGAAGCAATTGTGTTATCCACTATGCTACCGTGCTGCCCGCCGGTCGGGGTGGGCCCGCCGACCGGCGCGGTGCGATTCCCGCCCCCGCCGACCGGCCCGGTGCAATTCCCGCCCCCGCCGAATCTCTGGTGGCGGAGACTTCGGGCGAGGGGTCGAAGAATCCCGCCCAGGATGTTGACGAAATATCCTTCAGGTTCTTGCTTAATTGCAACGGCATTCTTGACAATGCTTCAGCATTTGAATGCTGCTCTGATTTACGATATTGGATATCGTACATGTGTGCCGATAATATCAAAGACCATCTCTGTAAGCTATTAGCTGCCAAAGAAGGAATACGGCCCAAAGGCTGTTGTCAAGGATTGATGATCCTTCAAATGAGTAAAAAGGTGTCCATAAAGGTAATGGTGAAACCTTCTTGCTCAGAAAATAATGCTCAAAGCCTCTTTTTCTAGCTGAGCGCAATTCATTTCTGCCTACTAAGAGTTATGTAGCAAATGCTATTGGTCATTTCTGTCCTGAAGACATAATGTATGAGTCGACCGCACCAACCTCATAGGGTGATGCATTGCAAGAAAGTTGTATCTTCAGCTTGGGATTGTAGTGAGCCAATAGTTCGGACTTCTTTAAGGCAACATTTACCTTGTTAAATGCCCTTTTGCATTCTTCTGAACAGTACCATACCTGTTTGGAGCATATCAAAATGTCTAAAGGCATTAACTGTATTCCTAAATTTGAAGTGAAATTGCCATAATAATTTATTGATCCCAGGAATGACCTGTTGTGTCACATTTTGAGGATGTGGTGCTTCTCAGATTGCAATCATCTTTATCAGCTTCTGTGTAAGTCATCTTTATTAATGATGTGACCCAGATAATTTACAGATGTCTCAAAAAAGTTGTATTTTTTCTGTTTAACTCCGGGATTATGGTTTTATAGAGATTTCATAGAATTTCATAGAATTTACAGTGCAGAAGGAGGCCATTCGGCCTATCGAGTCTGCACCGGCTCTTGGAAAGAGCACCCTACCCAAGCTCACACCCCCACCCTAACCCCATAACCCAGTAACACCACCCAACATTAAGGGAAATTTTGGACACGAAGGGCAATTTATCATGGCCAATGCACCTAACCTGCACATATTTGGACTGTGGGAGGAGACCGGAGCACCTGGAGGAAACCCACGCACACACGGGGAGAATGTGCAGACTCCGCACAGACAGTGACACAAGCCGGGAATCGAACCTGGGACCCTGAAGCTATGAAGCAATTGTGCTAACCACTATGCTACCGTGCTGCCCAGTGCAGCTTCCAAATTCTTCTAGTTTCTGGTTCACTTGAACCAGTGATGAGAATGTCATCTAGGTGACATTGGATCCCATTCAGTCAACTTAGAATTTGATCCGTGGACCTCTGAAATAGATCGGTAGAAGATGTTACTTTAAATGGAAGTCTTCTGTAATGGAACAGACCCTGGTGCATCACAATAGTGAGTATTGGCCATGCGTTTGACCTTCATTTGCAAATACGTTTGTGCCAAATCAATTTTGCTAAGTTTCTGCCTCCAGAAAATCCAGCAAACAAGTTTTCAATCTGCAGCAGTGGATAGTGATCAGTGCAAAATACTGGGTTAATAGTTGTTTTAAAATCTCCACATATCCTCACAGTGCCATGGTGTTTCAAAACAGGAACAATTGGTGTTGCCCATTCACGTGTAGTAACTAGTTCAATGACTCCTGTTTGGACTAACCTTTCTAGTTCTTCTTTGACTTTTGGCTAGATAGTGTATGGTATGGTTCTAACTTCGAGACTTTTTGCATTTGGTTTTAAGTTGAACTTCAACTCTTGTCATTGAGGCCAATGAATCTTTAAACACCTTTGTATTCTTCTCCAGAAGTTGTAGTCGGTCATTCTTTGAATCCACTAATTAATTCATTGCTCCGCAGTTGAGGTTTTTTTTCCCAACCATGGTCTACCAAATAAAGAAAGAAAATTTCTGCGGATAACATGAATCATGTTTGTCAAATTATTTCCATTTTTATCATTATGTATCCTTTTAATGGTACAACCTCTTCTATGTACATTCTTAAGATAACATTTGATGTTTTTAAAGGCAGATGCTTCAACGTCTGATTATAAACTGTCTCAGGTATTAATGAGACACCTGCACCCATTTCCAATTCAATTTTGACTTCGTTACCATCAAATTTTGGAAATGCCCAGGAATGTTGCTTGTTGCCCTGCACTGTCAAGGCACCTCGGTCAGAAATCTCTGGTCATTCGCTGCCGACAGCGTACCCCCACCTGGTGTTTCCGGATGGCGTGGAGTGGCTTCAATGATAAATCCTATTGACAGCGGCGGAAGCAGGGAATCCCACCACCAGTGAACGGTGCACCACCGTGAAACACGCTGCTAGGAGGCCAGTAGATTCATGGGTACATCGTCTCCTGAGGGGTCTTGAACTTTGTCTACTAACTTATAGACACAGTTAAGATATGTTTTATTTCTTGCACATCCTTGGGGTAGGTGAAGTTTGCCGAGCCCAGCTTTGGCAATATAACCCTTGTTACCTCAGATCTTGCAGTTATTTTCTGTACTCCAGCAGTTCCCTATTGAGTGTCCAACCTGTGTCTCTTACCCACAAAGCAACTTAGAAAATGTTCTTTTTCCCTAACTGTGGTTTGACCTTTTCCCACCTAATGACCCATACAGAGTCTGAAAATATCTGAATCCCCATTCCTGCAGCCCGTTTCGCTTTGTCACGTGAGGGTCCCTGCATTCGAGACGCTACTCACTTCAACGGCAAGCATGTTTTCGAACTGTTGTTCTGCTTACTCACGGTTGTGTTTCTTTTAAACCTTCAACATTGGCGGCTTTTGTTTCACCCAATGTGTGAGTCCGGTTCTGAGAATCCTTTCCGCTCTCGACGTCGTCTCTACCGTTTCTGTTGGCAATTTTTTTTCAGCAATTTTATTTTCTTGCCACAAACATCATCGCCAATTTTCTCTTTTGTTATATTCTCTGAATGCCACAAAGAGAAAAGGTATGGAGGTGCCACACACTTGAATTTTTACAAATACGATGAGGTGTTTTTTAGGAGATGTTGTGATGGGCCAGGGTTTAGAGAACCCCAAAGTCTATCATGGAGTTCAACTGACACACAACTTTTAATAGATTATGGTATGGGGAGCACACGGCCCATTCTACAGCTGTGGTACAGCAAAAATGGAAAAGTATTTTTTAAAGCAAAACAATGTTTATTCTATGAACTTAAGTTAACCTTTTTAAAACATACAGTGAACATCTTAGCAACCATTAATTCAAATACAACCCCCAAAGAACACAACACAAAGTAATCCTTAAGCTGTACGTTTAAAATCTATAAGACTTTTAAAAAAACTTTTAACAGAAGCATATCAGGTTAAAGTCACTACTGAGAGCAGTTATTAGTTTTAAATTACCAAAGGGTCGATTACAGTTTTTAGATTACAAAGAGAGAGACTACTACCCCTTCTGGCTGGGACTGCAGCTATCCAGCTCTGAAAACGAAACGAAAACACACCCTGCAGCAAACTGCCTAAAATGAAAGTAAAAAGGTGACAGAGAGCCCAGCTCCACCTACACTCTGGCATCACTGGTAAACACCCATTTCTTAAAGGTACATTTCTTAAACACCCATTTCTTAAAGGTACTCTCACATGACACTTCCCCCCAAGAAAGAAATGTCAACCATCAACTTCAAGATGGTTTAATTTTTCATCTTTGCACTATCCTTTAAGAAATGCACACAGTAAATATACTTTTTCGTTTAAAAAAAACGACACATGCAAACAGGTATAATAATATCATCCATTTTTTGTTTTTCCTCCAACTGGAATCCTTCTCGATTGACAGTCTCTTTGAACAAGAAGGTAGGTCTCTGCACGACCCGCCCATTTCTCTACGCCTCGGCATTTCTCTTTAAAGTCAGATACTTTAGTTCAATCTGATCACAGAGTCCCTTGTAATTCTCCAACACAGGAGCATTGGTTATCACAGCTGTCTGGCAGTCAAATGCCTGTTGAAAGTCCACTGTCCACTGAAATCTTTTACGTTTCTTCAGCAAGTCTATCAGTGGAGCAACCATGCGACAAAACCTTTTCATAAATGTTCGATCAAATCCACTCATGCCAAGAAATCGAATTATTTCCCTTCGTCATGAGGTTAATGGAAACTCCCCAATAACTGTTGGTTTCACATCCCGTGTGACCATTCGACCCTGTCCAATTGTATGGCCAAGGAAAGTGACTTGAGCTTTTCCAAATTCACTTTTGGCTAGGTTTATCACCAAACCCGCCTCCTGAAGTCGATCGAATAACTCCATCGGATGTTTTAAATGCTCTTTCCATGTTTGGCTGAAAATTATCAGCCAAATTATTGTCGATGTAGACCGCACAATTGGGTAATCCTAAAACAACTTTGTTAGTTAACCGTTGAAATGTGGCTGGTGCGTTTTTCATGCCAAATGGCAGAACTTTGAATTGGTATATACCATCTGGAGTCACAAAAGCTGAAATCTCCTTTCGGATAAAGGTACCTGCCAGTAACCTTTAAGTAAATCCAGTTTGGAAATAAAAGCTGATTGTCCCACGTTCTCAATGCAATCCTCCAAACGTGGGATAGGATAAGAGTCCTTTCTTGTAACTGCATTAACCTTTCTATAGTCCACACACAACCGTTGGGTACCATCTGGTTTTGGTACCATCACTAGGGGTGAGGTCCATTGGCTGCAAGCCACTTCAATTGTGCCATTTTTAAGCATACTCTCAATCTCTTTGTTAACCTGTGCCAATTTTAAAGGGTTAAATCTCTATGGATGTTGTTTGATTGGAACAGCATTTCCCACATCTACATCATGTATAGCCATTTTAGTACTTCCCAATTTATCTCCATAAACTTGCCCATGCGATATCAATAACTCTTTCAGGTCAATTTGTTTTTCCTCTGGAAGGTAACTCAGCAATTTATCCCAATTTTTAATAACATCCTCATTTTCCAATTTAATTTGAGGTACGTCAACTTCACAGTCATCTGGATTTGGTTTGTCACTTTGAGTTCGATTCATTAAAATCTCTTCCTTTTTCTCTCCTTCCCTTTCAAAGTACCTTTTAAGCATATTCACATGACACACTCAGTGAGTCTTCCTTCTATCTGGTGTTTGTACCACAGAATTCACCTCACTTAATTTCCTTTCAATCTGATAAGGTCCACAAAACCTTGCTTTTAAAGGTTCACCTACTACTGATAACAACACTAAAACCTTATCTCCAATGGCAAAACTACGAACTTATGATTTCTTGTCCGCTACACGTTTCATCACCTGTTGTGCACCTTTTAAATGCTGTCTAGCCAATTCACCTGCTCTATTTAATCATTCCCTAAAATTTGACAGGTAATCCAAGAACGTAAGTTCCGATTTCTCACCCACCAATTTTTCCTTAATCAATTTAAGTGGTCCTCTTACATCATGTCCAAAAATTAGTTCAAAAGGACTGAATATGGCTGACTCATTAGGTGCATCCCGAATTGCAAACATTACGAGTGGAATTCCTTTATCCCAATTCTCTGGATAATCGTGACAATAAGCCGTCAACATTGTCTTTAATGCTTGATACCCCTTTCTAATGCTCCCTGCGATTCTGGATGGTACGCAGTTGATTTAAATTGTTTTATTCCTAAGCTATCCATAACTTCTTTGAATAACCTTGAGGTAAAATTTGATCCTTGATCCGATTGTATTTCTGTGGGTAGTCCATATCTAGTAAAGAATTTAAGTAACTCCTCCACAATCTTTTTAGCTGTAATATTACATACTGGAATGGCCTCTGGAAACCTAGTAGACACATCCATTATAGTCAAAAGATATTGATTCCCACTTTTTGTTTTAGGAAGCGGTCCGACGCAATCAATTAGGACCCTTGTAAAAGGTTGCTCAAATGCTGGAATGGGTATTAAGGGCACTGGTTTTATCACTGCTTAAGGTTTCCCTATCACTTGACCTGTGTGACATGATTGACAAAATTGAACTACATCTTTATGTAGTCCAGGCCAATAAAAATGTTTCTGGATTTTAGCTTGAGTTTTCCTTATTTCCAAATGACCTCCCACTGGTACCTCATGTGGAACTCGCAACACCTCCTTTCAATACCCTACCGGCAATACTACTTGATGAACTTCTGCCCACTTTTCATCCGCCTGCATATGTAAAGGTCTCCATTTTCTTATCAAGACATCACTTTTACGGTAATAACACTCTGGTATACACGCAGATTCCTCTTCCGTGTATGCTTTCTGATACATCCGGTTTATTTCTACATCTTTCTGTTGTAACTCTGCCAACTTTCCTGAACTAAAAATATCCGCCTCATCCTCCACCTGTTCCTGTTCTTTTTCAACCATCTGATCAAAAATCATTTCTGATAATTGCACTTCAACTTTATCTTCACTCTTTGACTTCTCCTCGTGCCTTAACCTGAGACTTTGCGACCTTGTCACTACACAATCCTGAAAAATCCCAGGATATTCGTCCTTCAACACTTCAGTTGTCTGATTTTCCACTGGCTTATCAACCACAGTAGGCATCACTCCCACTGCGATCCAGCTGTATCATTACCCAAGATAAACTGCATTCCTGGACAAGATAGTTTCTCTATTACTCCTACTACCACTTCACCACTCTTCAATGGACTTTCCAACCTTACCTTATATAATGGAACACTACTTCTCTCACCCTGAATTCCACATATTACCACCTTTTCTGGCAACATTCTTCCCAAACTACATAACTCCTCATCTCTTACCATTAACGATTGACTAGCTCCCGTATCTCTTCAAATTGTGACTTCTTTACCTGCTCCTCCTGATACACATGAGTAAACTTTATCCACACAAGTAAATTCTTTAAAGAGATCTGGCATCTTCTTATCAATCACCTCTTGATCAGGCTGTACAATCTTTTGCACCTCCTTTGCTTCACTTGGGCTTTCCTTTACCACTTTAACAAACCCCACTGTCTTATCCTGTTTAACCACATCAGCCTTCCCAGTGCTTTTCTTCAACCACCAACACTGTGACTTTACATGGCCTCGTTGAAAACATTTGACATTTTTCATTTTTTCCCACCGTCCTGGATTTCTTTTTCAGTCTGAGGTACACTGTCCTTATAATCCCATCAGATCACCTTTACCTTAAGCATTTGAGTATTTCTCATGTCCCCAGTTTCTATCCCTCACAGGCTGAAACTGATGTTGAAAACCAAACTTTGATTTATGAACTAATTCATAATCATCTGCCATTTCTGCTGCTAACCTCACAGTTTTAACCCTCTGCTCTTCCATATGAGTTCTCACTACATCAGGAATTGAATTTTTAAACTCCTCCAAAAGTATAATTTCTCTGAGAGCTTCATACGTTTGGTCTATTTTCAAAGCCCTTATCCACCTATCAAAATTACTCTGTTTGATCCTTTCAAACTCCATATAATTTTGACCAAATTCTTTCCTTAAATTTCGAAACCTTTGTTTGTAGGCTTCAGGCACTAGTTCATATGCACCTAAGATGGATTTTTTCACCTCCTCATATGTCCCAGATACCTCCTCCACTAGTGATGCAAACACTTCACTAGCCCTACCCATCAGCTTTGTTTGAATCAGTAAGACCCACATGTCCTTTGGCCATTTCATTTGTTTAGCTACCTTCTCAAATGAAATGAAAAAGACTTCAATCTCCTTCTCGTCACACCTTGGCAATGCTTGGTCATATTTAAATAGGATCCCACCAAGCCTCCGACTTTGATGCTCTTTCTCACTATCCTCATCACTATCATCCAACTGTATGTTTCCCTTTACGTCTGCTAATTTTAACTGACTCATGTTTCATGGCCATTTACTGAAGTTCAAACTCTCTCTCTTTATCTTTTTCCCTGATATGTATCTCCCTTTCTCTTTCTTTTTGTTCTGCTTGTGTTATTCTTTCTTTTCTCCTATCTTTTCTCTCCTTTTCTTTTTCCTCTCTATCTCTTTCTTTTTCTGCGCTCCCTCTTATTTTTTCCTCTCTTTTGTATTCAAGCTGCTTTATTTCTTTCTCATGTTCCATTTGTTTAATTTGTAACTGAATTTTTGCCATTTCCAATGAGTCAGACTGTACCCGTGGCAATTTTAAATGCTTAGCCACCGGCATAATTACCTCATCTTTTCGCATTTTGTCAGGCAATGTTAACTGCAATGTTTTTGCCAAATCTAACAGTCTGTTTTTAGTCTCTGTCCGTAAGGTACTGCGTGTGACCGTCTCCACTCCCAAAAACGTCTGAGCCTCTGAAAGAGCCATTATCCACAACACACTCCCTACTTAAACTAGAATACCACACCTGAAAAGTAATCACAATATGCTCACCCCTCACTGTCTTTCAGTTCACTAAGCAAATCTAATAGATAGATTTATCCCGGACGAGTCGCCAATTTGTTATGGGCCAGGGTTCAGAGAACCCCAAAGTGTATCATGGAGTTCACCTGACCCACAACTTTTAATAGATTGTGAGATGGGGAGCACACGGCCCACTCTACAGGAGTGGTACAGCAGAAATGGAAAAGTATTTTTTAAAGCAAAACAATGTTTATTCTATGAACTCAAGTTAACCTTTTTAAAACATACAGTGAACATCTTAACAACCATTAATTCAAATACAACCTCCAAAGAATAAAACACTAAGTAATCCTTAAGCTGTCCTTTTAACATCCATAAGACTTTTTTAAAAAACTCTTAACAGAAACACATCAGGTTAATGTCACTACTGAGAACAGTTATTAGTTTTAAATAAGCAAAGGATCGATTTACAATTTTTAGATTACAGAGAGAGAGACTACTACCCCTTCTGGCTGTGACTGCAGCCATCCAGCTCTGAAAACGAAACTAAAACACACCCTGCAGCAATCAGCCTAAAACGAAAGTAGAAAGCTGACCGACAGCCCAGCTCCACCCACACTTTGACACCACTGGTAAACACCCATTTCTCAAAGGTACATTTCTTAAACACCCATTTCTTAAAGGTACTTTCACATGACAATGTTGCTTATACAATCTAAAATGGTGAACTGGTAGCCCACGCAGACACTCTCTGCTGATGTCACCACAGATGACATGACGTTTCACCAGCAGGGGTGTATTCTCTAATATATACCAATTTGGTAGGAGGATCATCTTTGAGATGATGGCAATGGAAGAAACTGATTTGTCATGTGTGGAGGTATTGTGGACTGGCAATTAAGGAGATTGGACACCCAACAGATTTAATTAGAATCACTAGCTTTCAGAGCATAGCTCCCTCACATGATGAAGGAGCTGCGCTCCGAAAGCTAGTGATTCCAAATAAACATGTAGGACTTTAACCTGGTGTTGTAAGACTTCTTACTGCACATATATTGAAGCACTTCCCAAAAATAAACATCAGCGTCATCTTGAAATGAATAATGAACGGACTTTGTTCTATATCTGCTTTTAACACTAATGGCACCAGTGGGAGTTGCCAAGACCGGCAAGGGTGAATTTTTAGATGAGAAGGAACAACGTAAGTGCTAAAGATCTGAAATAAAACAGAACTATTGAAAATGTGCAGTAGGTCAGGCAGCATTGTATAGAGAAATTTGCAGTATTGCTTAGATTCATAGTTCAGATTTTGCAGTCAGCAATTAAGTGGCGGAGCTCACTGCTCACCTAAAACTGCCCACTAAGACCTGGTGATCTCTTAGATCCTTTTCCGATTTGAGTTTAAATCTGGAACAAAGTCAAGGAGATCGCCAGACCTCAGGGAAAGTGATGTCATCAGGCAATGTGAGCATCCAATCACATTTAAGTATACTCAAAGACAGCAAACCAGCAAATGAAATACACTTTTAATTAATTTTTACAGAGGGCAAAGTAAATTATTGGAACTTAAGCCTCAGAAGCTTAAATATGAAAAGAAACTTGAAAAGAAAGTTAAAATATACAGTTTTTATTCATACAATGGAGTAATTTGACATTCCACGGATATAGAATTAGTTTTTCAGGGGCAGTGAGACTGTAATAATTATGAACTTGGCTTGTGAGTGAAACCTCAATGATAGCTCATTTAAATAGGCGCAACTTTTTCAAGGTTCCAGACGCGTGAGGAAGGGTAGGAATGATTCCCCTATTATATTACTTCAAGTCTTACCGCAACACGGTTTATTTTGTGAATTTAGCGCAGTTAGCGTTATTTACTCAATGTCTGTTCTTAACCATTTATGTGCTGATTGTAACAAAACTAGTTTGGCAGGCTTCCTTGGGTTTAAAATAAAAAATAATTTCAGCGGAATTCTCCATCGCCGGGATCCTTCGCTCCGCTAGCAGCGCACCCACGCCCATGGGTTTCCTGACAACGTGGGGTGGCCACAATGGGAAATCCCATTAGCCGGCTGCTGGAATAGAGGATCCCACTACCAGTGAGGGTGCGCCACACAGGAAAATGTGGTTGGCGGATCGCAGAATATCGCCCCTTGTTTTTATTGAGTAAAAAGGCCACCCATGTAAAGATATAAAAATATTTAATCAGGTAGATCAATCCCAACCTTCACCACACACACACACAGAAACAAACACACAGACTCACACACACTATTATTCCTGAGATTCCAGGAGTTGAAGCCTATGTAAAACTGCAATTGCCAGCGACAATTTATCTTTAAAACGTCAGCCACCTTCTTTAGGAAGAAGGTGAAGTTTTCACCTAAGTTACGTTTTGATGTAAATTCACTGGGCGGGATTCTCCATTCCCCGACGCTGATTTCGTAATCAGCGATCGGGCGGAGAAACCCTGTTTAACGACAGAAATGGGGCGGTGCCTGTTTTTGGATACTCCGCCCCCTCCAAAACAGCGTCATCAGGGAGTACGCAGCACGCTGTTGGGACGGCCTCAGGACATTAGATGAAGGCCCTCCCCCGATGCTCCGCCGCTGATGGGCCGGATTCATGATGGTGCGGGGCACAGGTTCTCTCAGTTCTTGTATACCTGGCACGGCGGCTGCGGTCTATGTCCAGCGCCACCACAGTCGGGGGATGGGGAGCAGTGCTGCTGGCTGGGGGGGCTTTGGCGCGGTCTGGGGCGGCTTGTTGGGGGTGGTCCGGGGGTGGCGAAGGGGTGTCCAGAGTGGCACTATCTGGCAGTTCGGGACCGCGCACGGCCAGCGCCATGTTGTACAGTGCGACCGCTGTAGGTCGTCACTGTGCACATGCACATTCATGGACCCGGAATTCTCCGGGTGTTTATTTTGTGAAGGCCGTGGTGTTTTCCGTGGTGCGGCTGCTAGCCCCTCACCAGTTGGTGGGTCAGTGCTGGGACCTCGCCGATTATTTCATCAGACAACTAGACACACCGGACATAGCCTCAAAATCGGAGAACCCAGCCCACTATCTCTGTGCTGAATATTTATATTGTATCAAGGACAGGTTCTTAACTTGGGAGAGAAGGGGAAAGGGAGTGTATTACTGCTCCTTTGCCAGGTTTCTTCCAGACTACAGCTCAGCAGCTTGCATGTTGTAATAAAAGGCACTGGGAAAATGGTTCCTCTAGTCACATGACCTCTCACCCCAAAATTATTTCAATAGGTATTTGCTGAGCTGAGGTTTGAACAGATTGTTGTACTCAGCAGGCATGGAATTCCATGAGGATCTATGGGCATACCTTAATTTTATTCCACAATGGAACCTTATAGAAGACTGGTCAACTGTTAATACCCAACAACAGGTGACTTGTGTCAGCCAACTTAAGTCAGTGCCTATGCTTGCTCTTTTAAAGAGTCTTTTTGAAACATTTCAATATATATTTGATCAGCCAATGAAATTAAAGATTAATATCTCTCATAAACAAGTCATATCAAGTGACAAGACTGATAATGTAATGATCTCACCAGTTTCTAATTGATTTTAATTTACAGAGACTCACTAGATGGCGAAGCATTGAATCACTGACAACAAATTGTAGATGTTGGCATTTAACTGCACATGTGCGGATTCCAGAAATTGTTGTCAACGTAAGGGGAGTAACGTTGGCATATGCTGACAATTTCACCATCCTGACTACTGCAGAATCTGGTTGCAGTCATTAAGAAGAGTACTTGTGTAGAGTGCAGGGTAATGTTTGAGTTATGCATAATTATCATTTGAAATCTGCGACTTTAATTCTGTTCAGTTTTAGCTGAAATATCTAAATTATGGCCTGTGGGCCAAGTGTAGCTGGAATGCTCTGGTGATCTATCCCATAAAGTCTACGAGACTCAATTATACTAGTTTGCTCTTCCAATTTAACCTGCAGATTTAAATCTTTTGTTTCATTGATGGATAAAATTTAAATCAGAATATCAGAATCTTATTGGATCTGTCGTTTGAATTAAATGCAATTTAATGGGAATTGTCTGAACTTCATCAACAACGCAGGCTGGGAGACTTGTACAGAAACAGAAAATGCTGGAAATACACAGAAGGACGAGCAGTATCCATGGAGGCAGAAATAAAGATAAAATTTCAGGTCTGTGATCTTTCACCAGAACTGGAAAAGTTAGAGATGTAACAGATTTTAAGCAAGCACAGATGTGGGGAAAGGGGGAGCGATTGATAGAACAAAAGGTGTGTGATTGACAAAAATATCAAAAGAGATGATGGTGCGAGGAAAATGTGGCTGCTCATGGAAACAAGAAACCACCAATCTGTCTAGAGGAGATGCCTAGGGTTGACGCTAAAATGGCAGCGAGAGAATCACTACCAGCACCTGCTGTCTGAGGTAAAGGGAGTGGCAATGTTGAGTTTGGAAGGTTGTATGGGTTGTCCCATCCAAATTTGAGCTGTTGTTCCTCGAGCTTCTTTTGAGCCTATCTGGGGCAGTGTAGGAGGCCAAGGAGAGAGAGGTGGCAGTGGAAGAGAGACAGGAAATTAAAATGGCAGATGAACGAACACTCGCGGCCTTGCTTGCAGGCTGTCAGGAGGTGTTCAGCAAAATGATCACCCAACTTGCATTTTAACTCCCAGTCACCACAAGGTTTACTAGCCTGGGAGCTGAATATTGTATGAATGACTTTAAAATGACCAACTCCTTCACAAAAGATGCAAGGAAAATTCATTAATTCGCACCAAGTGCCTCTCGATTCCTATATAAAATGGTCGGATAAGGAGGTTTATCTATAAATACTTATGGACCATCTGTTGGAAATTCTGCAATATCTACATTCAGTTATGCAGAAATACTGGCAGGCGGGGTAATCTGCAAGCTGTGTCTACTACCACGTGCTATGTAGTATGGTCTAAATAATTGATGAAATAATTATCGCAAGGCTCTTTCTACTGACTGCCTTTAATTACAATTCAGTTGCATTAATTGAACCTTACACAGAAAGCAATAGGCCCAGAGGTTCTGTAACCATGAGATGCAATTTGACCATATGTGGTCATATAGCACACCGGCCTATTAAATGGTACCAAGTATTTATGAGCAGTAGCATTTCCTGGCCATTTAGAAGCAATTTCCCAGGCAAATCGACTGCACTGGGAAGAATCGTGCCCCCACATTCATCAGGAGGAAGTCTGACAGCACTCGGAAGATGGATCATATTTCCCCACTTTATACCGAGCAACAATATGAAACGCTACTGAGCTCGGCATAAAACATGAGGCAGATCTTTCTCTCCTGTTACCCTGAGAGTACAGCTCACTCTGAGCCTCAATCCACCCCACGGGGCACAGGACTGACATTTCCATTGTACACATTTTTTTATCCTTTAAATTGTTCCCAAAAGTGTAATCAGTGCAGAAGTGGAGGTCAGCAAGGCAGCTTCACGCCTGCCACAAAAATAGCTTGTTGGGCTGCACGGTGATCGTCTGCCCATGAATTCCAAGTACTTTAGATGATGGGGATTGCTGAGGGATGAGCAGCTCATTGCTTTTCCAGCATGTTAGCGGTAGGAAGAAAGAACAGACCAAAATAAATTCATTGTGCAAGTTACACTGTTTAATTGCAAACTTAAATTTTCACGCAGTGCATTAAGGCTGAAATTTACTCAAAGATTTAGCTATTAAATGTCCTCAGGTTGTCAGTCTACCAATTGGCGTACAATTAGCGTACAATTCCTGAAGTATTCGTATTGAATTATTTTGCCTGCTGTTTTAACAGACGTTCCTATTTAATCTAACTGTCTCAATGCATCCGTTAAATATAGTCTGGAAAGTGAGAAAAGCTTCCATATCCCTACAATGCAGAAGAAAACCATCAAGACGCACCAACCGTCTGAAAGGGTACCCTAACTAGGTCCACTCCCCTGCCCTATACCCATAACCACGCCTTACCTGCACATCTTTGGACTGTGGAAGGAAACCAGAGCACCCGGAGGGAACCCACTGCACATCTTTGGACTGTGGAAGGATACTGGAGCACCCGGAGGAAACCCACGCTGACACGGGGAGAAAGTGCAAACTCCACTCAGACACGTTCCCACCCCCCCCCCCCCCCCCTCTCCACCCCCCTCCCCTGCTCCCCCCCACCCCCTGAAGTGAACCTGGTTCAAAGAACAAAGAACAAAGAAATGTACAGCACAGGAACAGGCCCTTCGGCCCTCCAAGCCCGTGCCGACCATACTGCCCGACTAAACTACAATCTTCTAAAAGAACAAAGAAATGTACAGCACAGGAATCCTGGCACTGTGAGACAGAAGACCTTGCCACTCTTTGCCAGTGAAAACCAAAATAAATCATACTGTGCTCCACTCCACAGTCTGTCGCATTCTCAACTTTGCCATTGTTCCATCATACAAGACACGAAAAGTTTGTACACTGGAATCCCAAACACTGACCACAACCTTATGCTTCCACTGGGGGTGGTATTGCAGGTGGGGGAGGGGCATGAAATGTATTGCCACAGTAGTGGCACCATGTTCATCATCTACCCACCCCCCACTGCCTCATTAATTTTATCATTGGTGGGAAAGGTATCATGAGAACCACTCATCCATTCATGAGACCCACTTCAGCCATTATCACAGCAGTCTACACCCCACTCCAGGCAGAAGTGAGGAAGGTGCTGGACGAACTGTACACAGTTATAAACAACTACGAAACAGAACACCTGGAGGCCTTGTTCATCGTGGTCGGAGACTTCAACAAGGCCAACCTCAAGAGTGTACTGCCAAAGTTCCACCAGCACATCTCCTGTCCCACCAGGGGTGACAACACTCTTGACCACTGCTACTCAAAAATCATTCCATCCCCTGACCGCACTTTGGGAAATCAGACCATAAGACAGTGCTCCTTCTCCCGGCATACAAGCGGAAACTCAAGCAGCAGAATCCAGCTAAGAAGGTCGTGCAGTGCTGGTCCGAGGAAACAGAAAAGCTCTTAATTGACTGCTTAGAGACAGTGGACTGGTCCATATTTAAGAACTCACTGACCAACTTAAATGAGTATGCCACCACCGTCACAGACTTCACCAGCAAATGTGTGGACGACTGCGTGCCAAAGAAAGCAGTACGTACGTTCCCCAACCGGAAACCATGGCTCAATCGCGAGATTGACTCCCTACTGAAGGACAGATCTGAGGCGTTCAAGGCAGACGACCCTGACCTATACAAGAAATCCAGGTACGACCTCCGCAAAGCTATCCGAGTTGCCAATAGAGAATATAAAACCAAGCTAGAGTCACAGACAGACTCTCGGCGGTTGTGGCAAGGACTAAACAACATAACACGCTACAAAGCGAAGCCGAGCAGTAACTCTGGAAGCAGCGCACCCCTCCCCGATGAACTCAATGCATTCTATGCTCGGTTCGAGCAGGTAACCAACAATCCACTGTCGAGTAACCAACAATCCCCAGCAGCCCATAACTCACCCATACCCACCATCACAGCTTCCGAAGTCAGATCGGCCTTCCTAAAAGTGAACCCTGGGAAGGCGACAGGCCCGGACGTGATCCCTGGTCGTGCACTCAGAGCCTGCGCGGACCAGCTGGCAGAGGTGTTCGCGGAAATGTTTAACCTGTCACTACTCCACTCCGAGGTCCCCACCTGCTTCAAGAAGACCACCATCATACCGGTGCCAAAGGAGAACCAGGCAACGTGCCTCAATGATTACCGTCCGGTGGCCCTGACTTCAGTCATAATGAAGTGCTTCGAGAAGTTGATCATGAAGCGCATCACCTCCATAATCCCAGAACGCCTTGATCCACTGCAATTCGCATACCCATACCGTCGCAACCGGTCCACAGCAGATGCCATTTCCCTGGCCCTACACTCATCCCTAGAGCATCTCGACAACAAGGACTCCTACATCAGACTCCTATTTATTGACTACAGTTCCGCCTTCAACACCATAAGCCCAGCCAAGCTCATATCAAAGCTCCAAAACCTAGGTCTTGGCTCCCCACTCTGCAACTGGATCCTCGATTTTCTGACCAACAGACCACATCAGCAAGAATGAACTACACCTCCTCCACAATAGTCCTCAATACAGGGGCCCCGCAAGGCTGCGTACTTGGCCCCCTACTCTACTCCCTGTACACACATGACCGCGTGGCAAAATTTGTTTCCAACTCCATCTACAAGTTTGCTGATGATACGACCATAGTGGGCCGGATCTCGAGTAACGACGAGTCAGAATATAGGAGGGAGATAGAGAACCTAGTGGAGTGGCGCAGCGACAACAATCTCAGCAAATCTAAAGAGCTGGTCATTGACTTCAGGAAGCAAAGTACTGTACACACCCCTGTCAGCATCAACGGGGCCGAGGTGGAGATGGTTAGCAGTTTCAAATTCCTAGGGGTGCACATCTCCAGAAAATCTGTCCTGGTCCACCCACGTTGACGCTACCACCAAGAAAACACAACAGCGCCTATACTTCCTCAGGAAACTAAGGAAAATTGGCATGTCCACATTAACCCTTACCAACTTTTACAGATGCACCATAGAAAACATCCTATCTGGCTGCATCACAGCCTGGTATGGTAACTGCTCGGCCCAGGACCGCAAGAAACTTCAGAGAGTCGTGAACACCGCCCAGTCCATCAAACAAACCTGCCTCCCATCCATTGACTCCAGCTACACCTCCCGCTGCCTGGGAAAGCGGGCAGTATAATCAAAGACCCCACTCACCCGACTTACTCACTCTTCCAACTTCTTCTATCGGGCAGGAGATACAGAAGTCTGAGAACATGCACGAACAGACTCAAAAACAGCTTCTTCCCCACTGTTACCAGACTCCTAAATGACCCTCTTCTGGAATGACCTCATTAACACTATACCCCTGAATGCTTCATCCGATGCTGGTGCTTATGTAGTTACATTGTATATCTTGTGTTGCCCTATTATGTATTTTCTTTTATTCCCTTTTCTTCCCAAGTACTTAATGATCTATTGAGCTGCTCGCAGAAAAATACATTTCACTGTACCTCGGTACATGTGACAATAAAGAAATCCAATCCAATCCCATCCATGGGCCAGTTGAGGTCCTTAGGTAGCCAATTACTGCCAATATAACGGCTGCTCCCGTCGCTACTGTGATTTTACCCATGGAGGCAGGTCCTAATGTCACCGGCCCCAGATGAAACTGGTGGAGGTTGGGGTGGGGGAGCTCCTCTCAGGCTCCCTGGCCCAGCGGAGTATTCCTTCAGTTAATTCTGACTGCCCATCCCCCTCCAGCCCATGTTTCCTGCCAGCTTGATCCAGACGAGATCTTGGATCTACCTTCATCCAGGCTCCATGGCGTCCATTCTTCAGGGGGATGCATGTAATCCCAGCAGGACTACTGTTCCCAGTAATCCAGTCAGGGTTCTTCTCTGATTGGGGAGGAAGGGGGGGGAGGAGAAGTCCTGCCCAAGCCAATTAAAAGTTGATGGTTGTTAACTGGATACGGGTCTTAGCCAGCCAAACAAAACTGGGCTTGACTCCCTGACTTTTCTTCTAGAGTTGGGGAGGGATTAGAAGGCCCCTCAACCCCCCACCCCCTGCTCCCAGGGAAAGGTCAGCTCACTAAAAGGGAAACCAGACTGAATGAATTTGATCAGGTTACTTGTCCTGTCAAAGCCAGATTATCACATCACCTGATTTAAACTGCTCAATTGAGCAGATGGAAGGGAGATCCACCCAAAGCTATAATGGTCCTTCTTGATTTAGGCATGCTTGGATCTGACGAGAGTTACAAGAAGGAAAGGAAGAATTCCCATTTATACAACGTATTTAGGAACATTAGAACATGCCCAAGCAACTCACAATCAACCGATTGGTTTTGGAATTGCAGTCATTGGGGTCGTCCCAGAAATATGGCAGCCAAGTTACACACAGCAAAGAGGCACAAACAGCAATTTCAGAATAATTTGCTCTGTGATGTTGGCATGGGGATGAATATTGATCAGGACACAGGAAAAACACGCCGGCTTTTCTTGATCCACCTGAGAGGGCAGATAGGCATCAACTTTAAATCCCATCTGATAGACAGCACCTCTGACAGTTCAGCATTCCCTGCAGCCCTTCTAAGATAGTTCTGGAGTCTCTTGGAATTAAGGATTAATCTCCCGGACTCCTTTGTGAATAATAAACCAGGAGTAAAAATACTATTCGGACACCCAAAGAATTGTCACCTTTTGCATTTTCTTTGACCTTGCTCAATTATTGGTTATAGCAGAAGGAAAAGAAAGCATTCTGACTCGATAAGTCCATTGGAGCTGGTGATCATGTGATGAAACATCCTGGAATACGAGCAAGTAGCATTGGCAACTCCATGTCAGTATCGTAGAAGGTTGGCCTGGTAACTGCACATTACAAGTACCCAAGTTTAGCTAAAGTCTATGTTCCAGTCTATATACCTGTGTTCACTTTATGTGCATTAAGGACATACATATCAGCTCATAGAATTTATTAGAATGTAAGCAAGCTTTTGCTCTGTTCTAATCTGAACCCCACATGCTCCTGAGAATCATATTCTCCCCTGCCCAAACAGCCATTCACAGACTTAGAACATTCAGATTCACTGAAGAATAGTTATAAAGGTAGAGGTAGCTTACATTAACTCTTGGGTAAATTCCACAGGATTCTATTGTTATTGCAGTGTACAGGTTGCAGAGCTAACAGGAGCTTTGTCCAGTTTAACCTTTAAGTAATTAAATTACACTGATGAGCAACTGACTGGAAGAAATGTTCAAAGGGAAGGTTTGGGTGCTGTTATAAGATAAACATGAGTCTAACGTGAAATCAGCGGACCTGAGTTATATTGTGAGCTCCATGGCCTCTCTGACGAGGAGAAAATATCACCGCGTGAATTCTCATTGACATTTATGTAGGAGCAGATGGAAAAGACACAAAGCAAATTGCAGGCAGGGTCATTCAATCTTTTCCCAGTGTCCTGGACAATATTTTGTCTGCAGCAAACACAGACAAAAAAATAACGGATTATAGAACATAGAACATAGAACGATACAGCGCAGTACAGGCCCTTCGGCCCACAATGTTGCACCGACATGGGAAGTCAAAAAACAAAAGTCATCTAACCTACACTATGCCATTATCATCCATATGCTTATCCAATAAACTTTTAAATGCCCTCAATGTTGGCGAGTTCACTACTGTGGAAGGTAGGGCATTCCACGGCCTCACCACTCTTTGCGTAAAGAACCTACCTCTGACCTCTGTCCTATATCTATTACCCCTCAGTTTAAAGCTATGTCCCCTCATGCTAGCCATTTCCATCCATGGGAGAAGGCTCTCACTGTCCACCCTATCTAACCCCCTGATCATTTTGTATGCCACTATTAAGTCTCCTCTTAACCTTCTTCTCTCCAACGAAACAACCTCACGTCCATCAGCCTTTCCTCATAAGATTTTCCCTCCATACCAGGCAACATCCTGGTAAATCTCCTCTGCACCCGCTCCAAAGCTTCCACGTCCTTCCTATAATGCGGTGATCAGAACTGTACGCAATACTCCAAATGCGGCCGTACCAGGGGCGTCATTCTCCGACCCCCCAGCGGGTCGGAGAATGGCCGTTGGCCGCCGTGAATCCTGCCCCCGCCGAAGTCTCCGGTATCGGAGATTGGGCGGGGGCGGGAATCGGGCCGCGCCAGTTGGCGGGACCCCCCGCTCAATTCTCCGGCCAGGATGGGCCGAAGTCCCGCCCAGAAATTGCCCGTCCCGACGGCGTAAATCAAAGCTGCTATTTACCGGCGGGACCAGGCGGCGTGGGCGGGCTCCGGGGTCCTGGGGTCCTGGGGGGGGCGCGGGGCGATCTGACCCCGGCGGGTGCCTCCACGGTGGACTGGCCCGCGATCGGGGCCCACCGATCCGCAGGCGGGCCTGTGCCGTGGGGGCACTCTTTCCCTTCCGCCTCCGTCACGGCCTACACCATGGCGGAGGCGGAAGAGACTCTCCCCACTGCGCATGCGCGGGAAACTGTCGGCGGCCGCTGACGCCTCCGCGCATGCGCCGCATTTCCGCGCCAGCTGGCTGGGCAACAAACGCCATTTCCGCCAGCTGGCGGGGCGGAAATCCCTCCGGCGCCGGCCTAGCCCCTCAATGTTGGGGCTCGGCCCCCAAAGATGCGGAGCATTCCGCACCTTTGGGCCGGCGCGATGCCCGTCTGATTGGTGCTGTTTTTGGCGCCAGTCGGCGGACATCGCGCCGTTGGGGGAGAATTTTGCCCCAGAGTTTTGTACAGCTGCAACATGACCTTATGACTCCGGAACTCAATCCCTCTACCAATAAAGGCCAACATTCCATAGGCCTTCTTCACCACCCTATCAACCTGGGTGGCAACTTTCAGGGATCTATGTACATGGACACCTAGATCCCTCTGCTCATCCACACTTCCAAGAACTTTACCATTAGCCAAATATTCCGCATTCCTGTTATTCCTTCCAAAGTGAATCACCTCACACTTCTCTACATTAAACTCCATTTGCCACCTCTCAGCCCAGCTCTGCAGCTTATCTATGTCCCTCTGTAACCTGCTACATCCTTCCGCACTTTCGACACCACCGACTTTAGTGTCGTCTGCAAATTTACTCACCCACCCTTCTGCACCCTCCTCTAGGTCATTGATAAAAATGACAAACAGCAACGGTCCCAGAACAGATCCTTGAGGTACGCCACTGGTAACTGAACTCCATTCTGAACATTTCCCATCAACCACCACCCTCTGTCTTCTTTCAGCTAGCCAATTTCTGATCCACATCTCTAAATCACCCTCAATCCCCAGCCTCCGTATTTTCTGCAATAGCCTACCGTGGGGAACCTTATCAAATGCTTTACTGAAATCCATATACACCACATCAACTGCTCTACCCTCGTCTACCTGTTCAGTTACCTTCTCAAAGAACTCAATAAGGTTTGTGAGGCATGACCTACCCTTCACAAAGCCATGCTGACTATCCCTAATCATATTATTCCTATCTAGATGATTATAAATCTTGTCTCTTATAATCCCCTCCAAGACTTTACCCACAACAGACGTGAGGCTCACCGGTCTATAGTTGCCGGGGTTGTCTCTACTCCCCTTCTTGAACAAAGGGACCACATTTGCTATCCTCCAGTCCTCTGGCACTATTCCTGTAGCCAATGATGACATAACAATCAAAGCAAAAGGCCCAGCAATCTCTTCCCTGGCTTCCCAGAGAATCCTAGGATAAATCCCATCAGGCCCCGGGGACTTATCTATTTTCAGCCTGTCCAGAATTGCCAACACCTCTTCCCTACGTACCTCAATGCCATCTATTCTAATAGCCTGGGTCTCAGCATTCTCCTCCACAACATTCTCTTTTTCCTGAGTGAATACTGATGAAAAATATTCATTTAGTATCTCGCCTATCTCTTCAGACTCCACACACAACTTCCCATCCCTGTCCTTGACTGGCCCTACTCTTACCCTAGTCATTCTTTTATTCCTGACATACCTGTAGAAAGCTTTTGGGTTTTCCTTGCCAAATACTTCTCATGTCCCCTCCTTACTCGTCTTAGCTCTCTCTTTAGATCCTTCCTCGCTACCTTGTAACTATCAAGCGCCCCAACTGAAACTTCACACCTCATCTTCACATAGGCCTCCTTCTTCCGCTCTCCAAGAGATTCCACTTCTTTGGTAAACCACGGTTCCCTCGCTCGACTCCTTCCTCCCTGCCTGACCGGTACGTATCAAGAACACGCAGTAGCTGTTCCTTGAACAAGCTCCACATATCCAGTGTGCCCAACACTTGCAGCCTACTTTTGCAACCTATCCCCCCCAAGTCATGTCTAATGGCATCATAATTGCCCTTCCCCCAGCTATAACTCTTGCCCTGCAGGGTATACTTATCCCTTTCCATCACTAACGTAAACGTCACCGAATTGTGGTCACTGTCCCCAAAGTGCTCACCTACCTCCAAATCTAACACCTGGCCTGGTTCATTACCCAAAACCAAATCCAATGTGGCCTCTCCTCTTGTTGGCCTGTCAACATATTGTGTCAGGAAACCCTCCTGCACACATTGTACAAAAAACGACCCATCTAATGTACTCGAACTATATCATTTCCAGTCAATATTTGGAAAGTTAAAGTCTCCCATAATAACTACCCTGTTACTTTCGCTCTTATCCAGAATCATCTTCGCCATCCTTTCCTCTACATCCCTAGATCTATTTGGAGGCCTATAGAAAACTCCCAACAGGGTGACCTCTCCTTTCCTGTTTCTAACCTCAGCCCATACTACCTCGGAAGAAGAGTCCCCATCTAGCATTCTCTCCTCCACCGTAATACTGTTTTTGACTAGCAGCGCCACGCCTCCCCCTCTTTTGCCTCCTTCTCTGAGCTTACTAAAACACCTAAACCCCGGAACCTGCAACAACCATTCCTGTCCCATTAACTGGTCATTGTCACGTGCTGCTTTTGTGGGACCTTTGCTGTGCAAAAACTGACTGATGTATTCCCTGAATTACAAGACTGACTATACTTCAAAAGTACTTAAAAAGCGCTTTGGGACAACTCAAGTTGCTGAAAGGCACTAGATAAATTCCGTTATTTCTTTTTTTGCATGAGTTGAAATATGAAAAACGAAATAGCAGGCCCAACATGTACAAGGGCATCAAGATGCCAACACTGTAAGGATTAGCATTTGGACCAGAGAACGACAGTTCTAATGTGCAGAATCCCCTGATGTCTAAACCTAAAACCGATGCAGAGACAGAAGTGCCATCAACTGAGCCAAATGAAGCTATGATTTACAAATTCAATAACCATTGGCCCCTGATTTCATGCTGACAGTAATGGTGAGGCAATTAGCACTCGCTGTTATTGAGGAATAATTCAAGCTGCAACCTCTTGTGTCCACACATGCTCGATTAAATAAGGACATGTATAAGTTGTGTCTGAGATGCGCTCCTCCTCTTCAAACTTCTCTGCACCAATACCTCGGCAGGAGACCAACATTCACTCCACTGAAACAACTTGAAGTTGTCGTACTTGGCGGGCAGGTATCCATTAAACATTCCAGAAAAGGTTGGGGCTTGTCCATTCGAGTTTACTTGAATTTTTTATGATTGGCAAGTCTTAATTATTGCCAAGCAATCTATCTGGCACTTTTACAAGCATGGAGTCTCATTCCTTCAGATTTTGATTATTATTGGAAGATTTTTGAAATGAAAGAAACTTTTTTTAAGTTTGTCATTCTGCTCTTTTACCTTTCTTTCATGTATCCCTTCCTTTAGCATGAGACAACAAATAAAGAAGCTTGAAGACACTGCATATGCACTTCTTTATAAAACTCCCTCATCATATTTGATTGCATTGATTCCTTGCTCTAATATGGTCCCACTCACTGCTGCTGTTCTTCCCAGTAACTTCCTCTGTTGCTGTTGTTCATTCATGAATCTTGACCATGAGTGCGGAAAGACTATTTACTTGATTGACTTCACTACAGTTCCATGCTGGGAATCCCCATTAATGAACGTCACAATGAATGGCACATTGCGAGAGTTAAGGTTCTTGCCACTGTGACTGTTAGATCCCACAGAGCAGCTACCTTCAAGGTCAATGGCGAAAGTCCTTGCTTCACCACTGATCCCCAAATTCGCATTGCTCTTGTACCCCCAGCTCCTGGGACCAGTAAAGTAGTGCAAGTCCAAATTTGTAAAGAGTTGCCACTTGAGGGAAAAGTTTTCAATCCTGGATCAAAGTCGATTGGTGGGATTCTCCATTGGCTAATCCCAAAATTGGAAAACGCGATTAGGCGAAGAATAGGTCTGGCGCCAAAATTGTGGTGTGCGCTGACTTGACGCCAAATTGCAATTGCTTCTGCCAGGGTCGGGAGGGGGGGGGGAGTAGCAGGGGGGCTGCCAGGAGATGGGCTGTGGCATCGGGGTGGACGGGCACAGAACACCATTGCCGCAGCTTACAAGGCATCCATACCAGCTGCGCACGCGGCTGACAGCCCACTGTGAACTTAGGCCACGGGTCGTACTGGCATCCCACCAGGTGCCTTCTTGCCCCAAAGTTGCTGAATCGGTCCAGGTTCGGCACTAATTTTGCTGTCCTGAAAGGCCACGAATCCTGCCCAGGCGTTAACACTGAAGTCTCAGGAATGGAGAATTATCTGTGGTGGACCCAAATTTGTAGCAGTCAGTTATAAAGTTGAAAATGTTCCCGTATTATTTGCTATACCCACATGTGCGATTTTCCTATCTTTCGAGCTGATTTCCAGTACATTGAGAGGAATTCCTGACAGAATGGTCCGGAGATCTTTCTTGCCTCTTTCAGGAGATAAGGGAAGGCTGGATGCATGGGAGTGAAATCAGACAAGAATTAGCGAACGAGCATGAATGGGTCTGATGGTCTTTGCTCATCCTTGATAGCAAAAGTCATAAGCATAAATAGAACTTTCAGATGGAAACATCAGGATAAAGTGTCGAAAGAATAAATACGTTTTGTCATCGCTCAGTATATTGACTATTATTAGTTGATTGCTCTCTCCACTTAAGTATGAGTTAAAACTCTAATCTTTTGCACACACATTCAACAATCATCTAAAAATTGTCATAATTCCTTTAGAGCCAGTTGCAGAACAGATAATCCAATGAGTAAAATTGTTGGTGTTGCAAACTGATCATTCATTTTCTCTTTCACTAAAAATTAACATTTCATTATTTGCTGTCTCATTGCTGTTGGTAGAAGTGACAATAGTGCTGCTGATACATCATTGTAGTCAACAGAAGAAGAATGAAACATCTTCTTAATTTATTGACAACATTGCTCAAAAGGCCCAGCGGCACTCAAAATGGCATCTGTGGTCTATCAAAATAGATTAGCCGCTTGCAAACGCAACAGTCAAAAAATGACTCATTAGCACAAATGTATTGGGTATTGTGGAAATTTGAAATGAATTCTGATGTTTGGCCATCAACTCGAAACATTAAAACTATTTCCTCCCAATATAGATTCCGTCTGGACTGCAATGTGTTTTCAGCATTGTCAGGTTTTAGCCTTGTTATGGGCGAGGCGTTTTCAGAACCCCAAAATGTATCATGGAGTTCAACCAACCTCCCCCTTTAATGCTATTGTTGCTTTTCCAACCCCATGGCTTGTTCCCTAGGTGTGGGAATACAATTATGGAAAAGTGGGTTTTTAAACACAAAACAATGGTTATTCCATGAACTCAACTTAACCTATTAAATATACATTGGATCTCTTACTTCAAAGATAACTCCGAAAATATTACAACACTAAATAATCCTTCAGTTATTCCTTTCAACATCCATGGGACTTAACACCTTTAAACAGAAACACATCAGGTTAAAGGCTTTACTTTATGAGTTTAAGTCACCCAAATGATCCAGAGATAGGCTTTCATGGCAGAGACCACAGCAGATCCAGCTCACTGCAAACACAGACACAGACCCAAGCTCTTTTCAAAACCGAAACTAAACTGCAAAATGGCTGATCTGAGCTCAGCTCCACCCACTCTCTGACATCACTGTTTTTTAAAAGGTACATTGCTTAAACATCCATTTCTTAAAGGTACTCTCACATGACAGCTCCCCCCCAAGAAAAAAAAACCATCAACTTCAAGATGGTTTCATTTTTCACTTTTGCACCCTCCACTAAGAAATGCACACAGTAAATATACATTTTCATTCAAAGAAAACAACACACTCAAACAGGTATAATAACATAGTCAATTTTTCTTCGTTCTTCTTTCTCCAACCGAAAACCTTCTTAATTGGCAGTCTCTTTGAACAAAGTCTCTGCACGATCCATCCATTCCTCTACTCCTCGGCATTTTTCTTTAAAGTCAGATACTTTAGTTCAATCTGACCACAGAGTCCCTTGCAATTCTCCAATACAGGAGCATTGGTGATCACAGCTTTCAGGCAGTCAAATGCATGTTGAAAGTCCGCTGTCCAATGACATTTTTTAGGTTTCTTTAGCAAGTCCATCAGTGGAGTAATCACGCCACAAAACATTTGCACAAATGTTCGATCAAATCCACTCATGCTAAGAAATCGTATTATTTCCCTTCGTCTTGAGGGTATCGGAAACTCCGCAAGGAAAGTGATTCGGGATTCTCCAAATTCATTTTCGGCTAGGTTCATCACCAAACCCGCCTCCTGAAGTCGATCAAAGAACACCATACGATGTTTTAAATGTTCTTTCCATGTCTGGAAGTTGGAAATAAAAGCAGATTGTCCCACTTTCACAATGCAATCCTTCAAACGTGGGATAGGATAAGTGTCCGTTCTTGTAACTGCATTCACCGTTCGATAGTCCACACACAACCGGTGGGTACCGTCTGGTTAAGTATCATCACTATGGGTGAGCTCCATTGGCTGCAACCCACTTCAATTATGCCATTCTTCAACATACTCTCAATCTCTCTGTTAACCTGAGTCAATTTTAAAGGGTTAAGTCTATATGGATGTTGTTTGATCGGAACAGCATTTCCCACATCTACATCATGTATAGCCATTTTAGTACTTCCCAATTTATCTCAACAAACTTGCCTATGTGATAGCAATAACTCTTTCAGGTCAGTTTGTTTTTCCTCTGGAAGGTAACTTAACAATTCATCCCAATTTTTAAGAACATCCTCATTTTCCAATTTTATTTGAGGTATGTCAAATTCACAGTCATCTGGATTTGGTTCGTCACTTTGAGTTAGAATCATTAAAATCTCCTTTTTCTCTCCTTCCCTTTCAAAGTACCTTTTAAGCATATTCACATGACACACTCGGTGAGTCTTCCTTCTATCTGGCGTTTTTACCACATAATTCACCTCACTTAATTTCCTTTCAATCTGATAAGGTCCACAAAACCTAGCATTTAAAGGCTCCCTACCGCTGGTAACAACACTAAAACTTTATCCCCACTGGCAAAACGTTTCATCATATTTTTTGCAACTTTCAAATGTTGTCTAGCCAATTCACCTGCTCTATTTAATCGTTCCCTAAAATTTGACACGTTATCCAATAGTGTAATTTCCGATTTCTCACCCACCAATATTTTCTTAATCAATTTAAGTGGTCCTCTTACCTCATGACCAAAAATTAGCTCAAAAGGACTAAATTTGGTAGACTCATTAGGTGCATCCCTAATTGCAAACAATACGAATGGGATTCCCTTATCCCAATCCTCTCGGTAATCTTGACAATACGCTCTCAACATTGTCTTTAATGTCTGATGCCACCTTTCTAACGCTCCGTGCGATTCTGGATGGTATGCAGTTGATTTAAATTGTTTTATTCCCAAAGTATCCATAACTTCTTGAATAACTTTGAAGTAAAATTCGATCCTTGATCCGATTGAATTTCTGTGGGTAGTCCATATCGAGTAAAAAATTTAAGTAACTCCTCCACAATCTTTTTAGCTGTAATATTACGTACTGGAATGGCCTCTGGAAACCTAGTAGACACATCCATTATAGTCAAAAGATATTGATTCCCACTTTTTGCTTTAGGAAGCGGTCCTTCACAATGAATTATGATTCTCGTAAAAGGTTCCTCAAATGCTGGAATGGGTATTAAGGGTGCTGGTTTTATCATTGCTTGAGGTTTCCCTATCACTTGACATGTGTGACATGATTGACAACATTTAACTACATCTTTATGTAGTCCAGGCCAATAAAAATGTTTCGGGAATTTAGCTTGAGTTTTCCTTATTCCCAAATGACGTCCCACTGGTACCTCATGTGCAACTCGCAACACCTCCTTTCTATACCCTACCGGCAATAGTACTTGATGAACTTCTGTTCACTTTTCATCCGCCTGCATGTGTACAGGTCTCCATTTTCTCATCAAGGCATCACTTTTACGGTAATAACACTCTGGTATACTCTCAGATTCCTCTTCCGTATATGCTTTCTGATACATCCGTTTCATTTCTAAATCCTTCTGTTGAAACTCCGCCAACTTTCCTGAACTAAAAATATCCGCCTCATCCTCCACCTGTTCCTGTTCTTTTTCAACCATCTGATCAAAAATTGTTTCTGATAATTGTACTTCAACTTCATCTTCACTCTTTGATTTCTCCTCTTGTCTGAACCTGTGACTTTGCAACCTTGTTACTACACAATACGGAATAATCCCAGGATATTCGTCCTTCAACACTTCAATTGACTGATTTTCCACTGGCTTATCAACCACAGTAGGCATCACTCCCACCTGCGATCCAGCTGTATCATTACCCAAGATAAACTGTATTCCTGGACAAGATAGTTTCTCCATTACTCCTCCTACCACTTCACCACTCTTCAATGGACTTTCCAACCTTATCTTATATAATGGAATGCTACTCATCTCACCCTGAATTCCACATATTACCACCTTTTCTGGCAACATTCTTCCCAAACTACATAATTCCTCATCTCTTACCATTAAATATTGACTAGCCCCTGTATCTCTTAAAATTGTGACTTCTTTATCTGCTCCTCCTGATACACATGAGTACACTTTACCCACACAAATAAATTCTTTAAAGACATCTGGCACCTTCTTAACAATTACTTCTTGATCAGGCTGTACAATCGTTTGCACCTCCTTTGCTTCCCTTGGGCTTTCCTTTACCACTCTAACAAATCCCACTGTCTTATCCTGTTTTACCACATCAGCCTTCCCAGTGCTTTTCTTCAACCACCATCACTGTGACTTTACATGGCCTAGTTTATTACAGTGAAAACATTTGAAACTTTTCATCTCTTTTCCACCCTCCTGGATTTCTTTTTTAATCTGAGGTACACTCTCGTTGTTGTCTCCCATCAGATCACCTTTACCTTTACCACTTGAGTATTTCTCATGTCCCCAGTTTCTATCCCTCACCAGCTGAAACTGATGTCGGAAACCAATCTTTGATTTATGAACTAATTCATAATCATCTGCCATTTCTGCTGCTAATCTCGCAGTTTTAACCCTCTGTTCTTCCACATGAGTTCTCACTACATCAGGAATTAAATTTTTAAACTCCTCCAAAAGTATAATTTCTCTGAGAGCTTCATACGTTTGGTCGATTTTCAAAGCCCTTAACCACCTATCAAAATTACTCTGTTTGAGCCTTTCAAACTCCATGTATGTTTGACCAAATTCTTTCCTTAAATTTCTAAACCTTTGTCTGTATCCTTCAGGCACTAGCTCATATGCACTGAAGATTGATTTCTTCACCTCCTCATACCTTCCAGGTGGTGATGCAAACACTTCACTAGCTCTACCTACCAGCTTTGTTTTTATCAGTAATACCCACATGTCCTGTGGCCATTTCATTTGTTTAGCTACCTTCTCAAATGGAATGAAAAAGGCTTCCACTTCCTTCTCGTCAAACCTTGGCAATGCTTGGACATGTTTAAATAGATTCCCACAAAGCCTTCGAGTATGACGCTCTTTCTCACTATCCTTATCACTATCCTCCAACTGTACGTTTCCCTTTACGTCTGCCAATTTTAACTGACTTTCATGTTTTATGGCCATTTTCTGAAGTTCAAACTCCCTCTCTTTATCTTTTTCCCTGATCTGTATCTCCCTTTCTTTTTCTTTATTTTCTGCTAGGGCTATTCTTTCTTTTCTCCTTTCTTCTCTCTCCTGGGGCGTCATTCTCCGCCGGCGGGAGTCTCCGTTTTGCCGGCGCCCGGGGGTTTCCCGACAGTGTGGGGCTGCCCCACAATGGGAAACCCCATTGACCGGCCGGTGTTACGGAGACTCCCTCCGGCCGGTCGGCGCAGAAATGTGGCGGGGCGGGTAGGAGAATTTAGCCCCTCTTCTTTTTCTTCTCTCTCTCTTTTTCCTCTCTCTCACTCTCGTATTCAAGCCGCTTTAATTCTTTCTCATGTTCCATTTGTTTAATCTGCAACTGGAGCTTTGCCACTTCCAATGATTCAAACTCTATCTCAGGCAACTTTAAATGCTTAACCACTGCCATAATAACCTCATCTTTTCGCATTTTGTCAGGTAATGTTAACTACAATCTTTTTGCCAGACCCAACAGTCTGCGTTTAGTCTCTGTCCGTAAGGTACTACGTGTGACATTCTCCACCCCCAAAAACTTCTGAGCCTCTGAAAGAGCCATTGTTCACAACACTCTCCCCACTTAAACTAAAATACGACACCGGAAAAGCAACAATCCTTCACTGTATTTAAGTTCACAAAAGGCAATCCAATAGATAGACTTTTATCCCGGACGAGCCCCCAATTGTTCTGGACGAGGCATTTTCAGAACCCCAAAATGTATCATGGAGTTCAACCAACCTCCCCTTTAATGCTATTGTTGCTTTTCCAACCCCACGGCTTGTTCCCTAGGTGTCGGATTACAATTATGGACACATGGGTTTTTAAACACAAAACAATGTTTATTCCATGAACTCAACTCAACCTCTTAAATAAACATTGGATCTCTTACTTCAAAGATAACCCCGAAAATATTACAACTCTAAACAATCCTTCAGTTATTCCTTTCAACATCCATGGGACTTAACATCTTTAAACAGAAACACATCAAATTACAGGCTGTACTATTATGAGTTTAAATCACCCAAATGATCCAGAGATAGGCTTTCATGGCAGAGATCACAGCAGATCCAGCTCACTGCAAACACAGACACAGACCCAAGCTCTTTTCAAAACCGAAACTAAACTGCAAAATGGCTGATCTGAGCTCAGCTCCACCCACTCTCTGACATCACTATTTTCTTAAAGGTACATTGCTTAAACATCCATTTCTTAAAGGTACTCTCACATGACAGCCTAAACAGTGCTGTTTATGATGTTGGCGTACATGTACTCAAAATGTTTTGGAGAGGTAATTCCTCAATCAAAAATAACTGACTTAAGAAAGCGGTGTTAAGTCTTTATGCGCTGGTAGCGTGATGGCACAGTGGTTAGCACTTCTTCCTCATGGTGCCGAGGTCCCAGGTTCGATCCCCGTTCTGGGTCACTATCCATGTGAAGTTTACACATTCTCCCCGTGTTTGCGTGGGTCTCATCCCCACAATCCAAAGGCATGCAGGCTAAGTGGATTGGACACGCTAAATTGCCCCTTAATTGTTAAAAAAAAGAATTGGGAACTCTAAATTTATTTTTAAGACGTCTTCATACCCTGGGAACAAAAGCAGTACTCAGTTAACTTTTCTTAGCCGCAAGAAAGGTTCGACTTCTATTGGGAATCAGCTCTAACAAAAACAAAAAGAGGGGTTGCTGCGAAGGTTCACCAGACTGATCCCTGTGTTGTCAGGATTGTTGACTGGGCCCACATTCACTGGAAATGAGAAGATTGAGATTGAGATTGAAGGATTAGATTGAAAAGTATAACATTCTGGCAGGCTGGACACACTGGATGCAGGGATGATGCTTCCTCTGGCTGGGGTGTGAGGGGGGTCATTTAGAACAAAGGTTCACAGTCTCAGAATTTGTGATGATCTATTTACGACTCAGATGAGGAGAACGTTCTTCATCCAGAGGGTGGTGAATCTATGGAATTCTCTACCACAGAAGGCTGTGGAGGTTGTCACTGAACATATTTGGATAGATTTCTAGATTTTAAAGATGTCAAGGGGCATCTGGTGAGCACATGAGCATGATATTGAGATGTAGGATCATGATTATATTAAAAGGTGAAGCAGGCTCGAAGGGGCAAATAGCCAACTCCTGCTCCGATTATCCATGTTTTCTATGTCTATGTTTTCTATAAGTGACTCTAAGTGAGTTTTATATAAGTAACTCTAATGCATCAAAAATGTCCAGACTATAAGTGATACTGGCCCTTTGGTGCAAAGTGTTCAATAGATGAGCATGGTATTGCAAAATATTTGTCTTTGGCTCCACAAATGTACCAGTATTGCTGTTGCCACAATTAACTGGCATTGGTGAGACAAGTGTAAAATAATGAAAAATAATTTTTTTTCGTAATTTAGAAAGCAATGTGTTTCGAGAATAAGATGCATCACTTATGTCATTAAATGTTGAACAGATTTTGGATCAGGCCTATTAGTGTGACTGCATGTACTTTTATCGATATTTTCGAATGGGAAGTGATGATCTTTCAAAGTGAAAATATCGGGTGCAATTCAGAGGACTCAATTTGAAGTCAGGTTTTGGGCGCATTTGGCGTGGAGTTTCGCAACGGCAGCATTGGCGAGATCACGGCCGGTGTTCACTGGAACTCAGGACCAAAAATAAGCCCCCATGAGATTCTCAACATTACTGGCTCCCTCGCCGTCTGATACACCCAACTCATGCCTCAGCTGCTCGCTACTAACAAGGGGAGCTACTTTTAAAGCCCCCTCACCACTCACTCCCAGTCAACACATAAGAACAATCCCAGAGATTTGAGTCATCGCGCCCTATGAACAACGGGCCCTGGAAATAGTGGGGCTGCCCAAGGAGATAGCAGTGACCGAAAGCAAGGTTCATCTGTGTCAGAGAGGTGAGGGTCCACTGCTCAAGTCAATTGTTCATGTCAGACAAAATGATTCTTCCCTCTCACTGACCACATGTCGATTGTCTCGTAGGAACACCATTGGAGGTCGGACACTCTGGAGCTGTTCCCCGCCCCTGCCGCCCAAGGGAACACCTCGGAGGACAGCTCCGAGGAGACCACCATCGAGCCGTCACAGCTATCACCCGCACATCCCACCAGCGCAGAGACACACACCTCGGTGGGTGACATTAGTGGACAGGCTCCTGGGGCACAATCTGGTGAGCACCACACAGTTGCTGGTGCACATCAGGTGGAGGCAGGAACATCCAAGGCAGACAGCAGTCGGAGGTCTGCTGGATCCCAGGACACAACTGTGTCCCAGCCTGATGCTGAGTCTCTGGACAAGGTTATCCCAGAGCTGAAGCAGATGATAGCACACAGCCGTGAGATTCCGGGAGGGCTGTCAGCGACATTCCGCCGACCGCAAGGCGGATTGGAGGAGTCAGAAATGCTACTGGCACAGGAGATAGTGCCAACAATGCGTGGCACCGAGGTCACTGCTAGAGTGGCAATTGCAATGGAAAACCTGGAGCGTAGCATCCGCATCTTGAGTGGTCGTCTTCAAGGCATGGCTCAGCTGTGCCAACTGTGGCTGAGGGCCTTGACATCATATCCCAGATGCAGTGAACATTGTCAAGGCACTACAGAGCATGTCCCAGTCACTGAGGAACATCGCAGAGGGCGTCGACACCATGGCGCAGACAATGGGCAACCTCCAGAACTGGAAGCGGCAGATGGGTCAAAGGCCTTTGTATATCACTTCAGCTGCCCCTGCATTCCACAGTCTGCCAGGGCTCTATGGGCACCATCATGGAGGAAGAAGCACTGGGGGCTAACCTGGGGCTTGCCACCAAGGAGACTACAGTGGTCCCCTTTTCTTCTGATTGCCCAACTCCTGGCACCAGTGCATCTCAAGGGTGGCAAGCAGAACAGGATGGCACAACGCGCCAGTGAGGAGCACTGAGTGGGCATTGGTGGGTTCACAATCTGGAGCGAGAGAGAATAGAAACCTGTCACAGTAAAACGTTCACTGTTAAAATATGTTACACTTCATACATGTGAAGCCTCTGTCACATTAATCTTCACACTTCAATGATGGCTTCAATGATGGCTTGGGCCTCTTTTTTGATGGAGGAGTGCCGAATTTCGGAGGCATGAAGGGTTCGTGAAAAGAATGCCACGGGCCTGCCTGCTTGGTTGAGGGCGGCGGCCAGAGTGACGTCTGATGCATCGCTCTCGACTTGGAAGGCGAGCGCCTCGTCGACTGCGACAATTGCCTTGGCGATGTCGGCCTTAATACGGTTGAAGGCCTGGTGAGCCTTGGCCGTTAGGGGAAAAAGAGTAGATTGGATGAGTGGGCCGGCCTTGTCCGCATAATTTGGGATCCACTGGGCGTAGTAAGAAAAGGACCCCAGGCAACGTTTGAGGGCCTTGGGGCAGTGGGGGAGGGGGAGTTCCATGAGGGGGCGTATGCGGGCGGGATCGGGCCCCAGAACTCCGTTCTGGGCCACATAGTCGAGGATGGCTAAGCGGTTCGTGCTGAACACACACTTCTCCTTGTTGTATGTGAGGTTGAGGAGAGTGGCGGTGCGGCGAAATTTGGCAAGGTTGGCGTCATGGTCCTGCTGATCATGGCTGCAGATGGTGACATTGTCAAGGTACGGGAAGTGGCCCGCAGCACACAGGGGCAGCACAGTAGCACACAGAGGCAGCACAGTAGCACACATGGCTAGCACTGTGGCTTCACAGCGCCAGGGTCCCAGGTTCGATTCCCCGCTGGGTCACTGTCTGTGCGGAGTCTGCATGTTCTTCCTGTGTCTGCGTGGGTTTCCTCCGGGTGCTCCGGTTTCCTCCCACAGTCCAAAGACGTGCAGGTTAGGTGGATTGGCCATGGTAAATTGCCCTTAGTGTCCAAAAAGGTTGGGAGGGGTTGTTGGGTTATGGGGATAGGGTGGAAGTAGGGCTTAGGTGGGTCGGTGTAGACTCGATGGGCTGAATGGCCTCTTTCTGCACGGTATGTTCTATGTATTTCCCGTTGGAAAACCGATTCACCGTTGGTGACGCCGAAAGGAACCCTGAGAAAGTGGTAAAGGCGGTCATCTGCCGCGAAGGCAGTGTATGGGCGGTCCGCCTTACGGATGGAGAGCTGGTGGTAGGCGGATTTAAGGTGCACAGTTGAGAAGACCCGGTTCTGTGCAAACTGATTGACCATATCAGATATGCGTGGGAGGGGGTACGCGTCGAGCTGCGTGTACCTATTGATGGTCTGGCTGTAGTCCACGCCCATTCTGTGTTTCTCCCCAGTTTTCACCACTACCACTTGGGCTCTCCGGGGGCTGTTGCTGGCCTCGATGATGCCTTCCCGAAGCAGTCGCTGGACTTCAGACCTGATGAAGGTCCTGTCCTGGGCGCTGTACCGTCTGCTCCTGGTGGCGACGGGTTTGCAATCTGAGATTAACTTTGCAAATATGGAAGGTGGGTCGACCTTAAGGGTCGCGGGGCCGCACACAGTAAGGGGTGGTAGGGGCCTGCCGAATTGCAATGTTAGGCTCTGGAGGTTGCACTGGAAGTCCAGGCCCAGTAGTAAGGCAGCACAGAGGTTGGGGCGGACGTAGAGGCGGAAGCCGGTAAACTCCACGCCCTGGACAGTGAGAGTGGCTATGCAGTACCCCCGGATCGCCACAGAGTGGGACCTGGAGGCCAGGGAGATTCTCTGATTGGCGGGGTGTACCGCAAGGGAGCAGCGCCTTACCAGATGAATGAAGCTCTCGGTGCTCCCGGAGTCCAGCAGGCAGGAGATCTCGTGCCCTTCGATTTTCACGTTTGTAGAGGCGGTTGCTAGGTTGTGTGTGCGAGACTGGTCAATCGTGACAGAGGCGAGACGCGGCTGATCGTCGATGGTGGCAGACGATGGGGTGCCCGGGGGGCATGAGTCCTGGTAAGATGGCGGCGCCCATGGGCCGCACGTGCCGTGGGGGAGACACGATGGCGGTGCTTGATGTTCCTGGGGAGGACAAGGTGGCGGCGCCCACGGGCCGCACGTGATGGGGATTGAACAAATGGCGGCGCCCACGGGCCGCACGTGGTCCGAGGAGGGGAAGATGGCGGCGCACACTGGTCGTGCGTGGTCCGAGGAGGGGAAGATGGCGGCGGCCACTGGGCGTACAGGGGGGGTCGGAACAATAGTGGCGACTGAACAGGTCTGGCACACCGTCGCAAAGTGCCCCTTCTTGCCGCAAGCTTTGCAAAGGGCGCTCCGGGCCGGGCAGCATTGTCGGGGCTGTTTTGGCTGCCCACAGAAGTAACATTTGGGGTCCCCAGGGTTGGTTGGCTGCCGCGCGGCACAGGCGTGGGGTTGGCTGAGTGGGGTCCCCGATTCGGCGGCCATCTGCGGAGTCCACGATGCATAGGAGGGGTGGGATGCGCGGCCGGGGGTGTAGGCCTGGATGTTGCGCGAGGCGACCGTCAGCGAGAGCGCAAGCTTTTTGGTTGCCGCGAGGTCGAGCATGGCCCTTTCGAAAAGGCGTTGGTGGATGTAATCTGACCCTATCCCCATAACAAAAGCATCCCTCATAAGCAAGTTCGAGTGTTCCGTGGCCGTGACGGCCTGACAGTCATAGTCTCTGATTAGGGGAATTAGAGCACGCCAGAAGTCTTCTACTGACTGCGCATGGAGAGGATGTGTCTGGCGTAAAGTGTGTTCGTCTTTTCTTTCAGTAGCGCCATGGTTTTGTCGTAGTTCGGCGCGTCCTGGATAAGCGGAAAGACGTTGGAGCTCAGCCGCATGTAGAGGATCTGAATCTTCCGAGCTTCCGGAATTGGGTCTTGTGCAGACCTGATGTAAGCTTCAAAACAGGCTAGCCAATGTTCAAAGTCCTTTTTGGCGTTGCCTGATTGCGAATCCAGCTGCAGGTGATCCGGCTTGATGCGGAGGTCCATCTTCTGAAAACTTTAGCGGTATAAATTGATGCACGATCAATTACACAAAGACGAGAGTTGAATGCAACTGAGGTTTTATTACACTAAGATGTGTGGCCTCCTACAGCAGCTGGTGAAATAGCTGCTGTTTGGGGAGCACACATATTTATACTCCGCCTACTGGGCGGAGTCAGCACACAGGGAACTACCCCCGTACCTGTAGTACATGGCCTTACCACAAATCACCTAATATATGCATCAGTGGTGACTACCACATGACCTAATTTTGTAAATGGGGGGGAACAGGCTTTGCAGTAGCCTCCTTTCCCTCCATTTTGGCCTATTCTAAAGAGTTCTTTTCCACAGTTAATGCGACATCCCCGTCTTTGGATGCTTCATCATTGTCAGGATTTTCCGCATTGAGACTGTAAGGTTTCCCTCCTTGCACTCCATCTGCCAGGACTGCTGTTGTTTTCACAAATTCTTCCAAATGTTGTACCTGCATTCCAAATGGACTCCGACGCGGGCAAATGATCCTAGAACAACAAAATGTAGGCTCATGTAGTGCCATTAGTGTCGTAAAATGTCCCAAAACATGTCACAGGAGCATTATCAAACAAATTTTGACACTGAGCCACATGTGAAAATATTAAGAGTGATGATTAAAGGTTTGGACAAAGCAGTATGTTTTAAGGATTGTGCTAACGCATAAAAGAGAAGAAGGGAGACAAAGAGGTTTAGTGAGTGAATTCAAAAGCTGGAGAGCCTCAGGCATGGCCACCAATGGTGAAACGATTAAAATCAATAATATTCAAAAGACCAGTTGAAGAAGTGCACAGAGTACAAAAGGATGGAGGTTATGCTGAACTTATATAAGACACTAGTTAGACCTCAATTGGAACACTGTGTACTGTTCTGGGTGCCGCACTATAGGAAAGGTGTGAACGCATTGGAGAGAGTGCAGGGGAGGTTTACAAGAATGCTTCCAGTCTGTTCTCTTTGGAGAGGGAAAGTTTATGTGGAGATTTGAAAGAGATGTTCAAAATCATGAGGGGTCTGGAAAGAGTAGAAACTGTTCCCACTTGTAAAAAGATCGAGAACGAGAGAGAATAGATTTAAAGTGAGAAAAACCGTTTTCACTCAATGAGTGGTTCAAGAGGATGATTACTGGATGATTATTTGAATAGAAGCAATTTGCAAGGGCACGTGGTAAAGACAAGAGGGTGGTGCTAAGTCATAATGCTTATTGGAGGACAAAGGGCCCAGTGGCCTCCTCTTTGTACCATGAGAGGTTTCGAGTACAGGAGCAGGGGTGTGTTGCTGCAATTGTACAGGGCCTTGGTGAGGCCACACCTAGAATATTGTGTACAGCCTTGGTCTCCTTTTCTGAGGAAGCATGTTCTTACTCTCAAGGGAGTGCAGCGAAGGTTTTCCAGGCTGATTCCAGGGATAGCGGTACTGTCATATGAGGAGAGATTGATTAGGTTAGGATTGTTCTTTCTGGAGTGCAAAGAATGAGGGGGATCTCATGGATGCTTATAAAATTCTAACAGGATGAGACAGGGTAGATGCAGGGATGCTGTTCCCGATGGTGAGTGTATCCAGAAACAGGGGCACAGTCTGAGGATTCAGGGTAAACCATTTCGGACAGAGATGAGGCGACATTTCTTCACCCAAAGAGTGGTGACCCTGTGGAATTCATGACCACAGGAAGTAGTTGATGCTAAAACATTGAATATATTCAAGAGGCGGCTAGATGAGGCACTTGGGGGGAGAATGGGATCAAAGATCATGGGAAGAAGGTAGGATTAGGGTATTGAGTTGGATGAGCAGCCATGATTGTGATAAATGGCAGAGCAGGCTCGAAGAGCCTAAAGGCCTCCTCCTGCTCCTATCTTCCGTGTCTCTATGTATCTGTGAAAACTCTGGGATTGTGATTCTCTGAGTGCAGAGATCTTGAAAGGTTTCATGCTACGAAGGTGTGGGAGTGGTGTGGGGGGAGGGTATGGGGGTGGTATGAGGGGGGCGGGGGTGGTTGGGGTTGGTGGTGGTGGAGGGGGGGTGGCGAGGATTGTGGTGGGGGGGGGGGGCTGGCGTGGTGAGGGTGGTGGGATGGTGATACACGTGCCATGGGAAACCGCAATTTAGCGGGGGTCTCACTTGTTCGCCCGATGCCGACCTCTGCCTCGGTGACAGCCCTCTTCCTGAGCCCACCGACCAGGTCCACTGCAAGCTGCTCCACTACACTGAGGGGCCGCAGGTCCGGTGGTCCTCGTCCAGTCTTTTCCCTCTCCTGGCAGGTTGCGGGCCGCCTTCTATTTGGTGGTTGGGGGACAGAAAGTGTTAGGCAAGGGATGGGACGGTGGCATTGTGGTTAGCACTGCTGCTTCACAGCACTGAGGACCAGGGTTCGATTCCGGCTCGGGTCACTGCCCATGTGGAGTTTGTACATTCTCCCCATGTTGCCCTGGGTCTCACCTCCACAACCCAAAGATGTGCAGGGTAGGTGAATTAGCCATACTAAATTGTATCCTTAATTGGAAAAAAAAAGAATTGGGTACTTTAAATTTAAAGTCGGACACATGCAGCCCAGCGGTGGGTAGCTGGTGGGCTCCGCGGCCATGGCGGCCAGTATGGGTGCTATCATGTGGTGCTGGGTGCGGTGCACGCACACCGCCAGAGGGTGGGTTCCAGTTGCCCTCCAGGTGGGGGGGGGGGTCGGGGTTACGGGTGTGTAGGGTGGGGGTTGGTGTCAGGGGCACAGTGCTGCCTATTCACCCTGGCCGCCCTGAGGAGGTTGTACAGTTTTTTGCGGCACTGCTATTTGGTCCTGGCAGTGGGCCCAAGGCACTCACAGCATCGGCCCCTGCACCCAGGCCGGGTGTCTGGTGACGGGTGGCAGCCTCCTTCCTGTGATTTTCTTGTCGGATGACCTGATTTATATTACAAGAACACTTGTAGCTGAAGCTATGAACAATTTATTAACATTAACTGTGGGTCAAATATGTACAAAACAAGCAGATGGATATCAGCACAAACCACGATCTCTCTCAGCTCCCTGATCAATCTTAGCTCTCCTGACTCTAACATTCACTTGTATACTAATGAGACTCCTAGTGGTCAGTCGGTGAATTACAACACAACAATGATATCACTACACTTCACACCCCAGGGTAAGGGTGGCCCGCCTCTCCTCCATGCATCCAGCAAGATATCCAGGTTCACGACCACGCCCAGTGTCTTCTGCCCGGGCGTGGTGAGTGGCCGCAGTTCTGCTGGTCCCCTTCCGGTCTTCTCCCGCTCCTGTGGTTGTGCGCAGCCTTCTCCTGTGGGGGGGGGGGGGGTGGGCAAGCACCAACAGCAAAATCGTTAGACGTTCCGACGCGTGAAGCCCAGGGGTTGGCTAGATGGTGGCCTCAGTGGCCAGGGCACCCGGCCATGCCAGCTGGCCTGGGAGTTGGCATGTGGGGCAGGCTGGGAGTTCGGCCATCCCCCGGGGGAGGGGCCGGGTTACGGGTGTGGAGGGGCTGGGTTAGTGCCAGGGGCACAGAGCAGTCAACTCACCCTGGCCACCTTGAGGACATCATGGAGTTTCCCGTGCCCAGGCACGGCGAACGGCGGCGCCTGCCCGCCTTCCTCCCGGGCCAGGGTATAGGGTCACCCTTCTCTCCTCCACGGAGTCCATGAGGGTGTCCAGCTCAGTGTCCCTGAACCGTGACGCTGCCCTCCTTCCAGCCATCTTGTTGACTGGGGTAGTGTGTGTGGGGGGGGGGGGCTAGATCGTTCAACTGCGGCTGCGGCGTGTGAGCCTCATGTATGCCAATCACGGACCCGGCGAATCCGGCATCGTTTTGCATGGAATTGATTGCATTCCAAGTGTCGATGGTGTTAGCCCATTTAAAGCAGCTGTTGCGCCGTTTTCTCTGTCGTAAAATGCCACGGTTCCCACGCCGGTCGGCACTTAATCTCTGAATCGGAGAATCCCGCCCCTTGAATTCTAAAATGGCTCACTGATATCTTCCAGTTAATGGTGTGTGTTTTCAAAGAAAGTCTCTGCAGTAACAAAACAAAATTTCATTAATTAGTTTATTAATCAGCGATATTCATTCACGGATTCGTGAAGACGGAATTGTCTGGTCTCATCCGTGGTCGGACCCTTTGTGAGGGAGAACAGAAATGTGGCGCCATTCACCTCTGGCAGCACCAGAACATCCCAGTCGCAAACAGGGACGGAACACCTTGGCCGATATGTTTTCTTTCAAACTACGTTTGATTCACATAAATAGCCAATGTGGTAGTCACCACTATTGTATTATATTGTATATACTGCACTGCATACAAGGGTATTACGGTAAGGCCCCTGTACTACAGGTACAGGGGTAGATCCCTGCCTGCTGGCTCCGCCCAGTAGGTGGAGTATAAATGTGTGTGCTCTCTGAACTGCAGCCATTTTGGCAGCAGCTGTAGGAGGCCACACATCTCTGTGTAATAAAGCCTCGATTACTCTCTACTCACGCCTCGTCGTAATTGATAGTGCATCAATTTATTACAGTAAGAAGTCTCACAACACCAGGTTAAAGTTCAACAGGTTTGTTTCGATGTCACTAGCTTTCGGAGTGCTGCTCCTTCCTCAGGTGAATGAAGAGGTATGTTCCTGAAACATATATATTATCAAATTCAAAAATGCCAGACAATGCTTGGAATGCGAGCATTAGCAGGTGATTAAATCTTTACAGATCCAGAGATGGGGTAACCCCAGGGTAAAGAGGTGTGAATTGTGTCAAGCCAGGACAGTTGGTAGGATTTTGCAGGCCAGATGGTGGGGGATGAATATAATGCGACATGAGTCCCAGGTCCGGTTGAGGCCACACTCATGTGTGCGGAACTTGGCTATAAGTTTCTGCTCAGCGATTCTGCGTTGCCGCGCGTCCTGAAGGCCCCCTTGGAGAACGTTTACCCGGAGATCAGAGGCTGAATGCCCTTGACTGCTGAAGTGTTCCCCGACTGGAAGGGAACATTCCTGCCTGGTGATTGTCGCGCGATGTCCGTTCATTCGTTGTTGCAGCGTCTGTACCACGCTTCAGGACATCCTTTCCTGCAGCGTATGAGGTAGACAACGTTGGCCGAGTCGCACGAGTATGTACTGCGTACCTGGTGGGTGGTGTTCTCACGTGTAATGCGACCGCGTCGACAAAGGTGAAGGTCGACGGGCATGAGTTATTCTGCCTTCTGGACTCCGGGAGCACTGAGAGCTTCATCCACCCCGATACGGTAAGGCGCTGCTTCCTCGCGGTAAACCCCATCAACCAAAGAATCTCCCTGGCCTCCGGATCCCACTCCATGGCGATCCGGGGGTACTGCATCGCCACCCTCACCATCCAGGGCGTAGTGTTCAGCGGCCTCCGGCTCTACGTCCTCCCTAACCTCTGCGCTGTCTTGCTACTCGGCCTGGACTTCCAGTGCAACCTCCAGAGCCTAACCCTGAAATTAGGCGGGCCCCTACCACACATTAATGTATGCGGCCTCACGACCCTTAAGGTTGACCCGCCTTCTCTGTTTGCAAACCTCACCCCGGATTGCAAACCCGTCGCCACCAGGAGCAGACGGTACAGCGCCCAGGACAGGACCTTCATCAGGTCTGAGGTCCAGCGGCTGCTGCGGGAAGGTATCATCGAGGCCAGCAACAGCCCCTGGAGAGCCCAAGTGGTAGTGGTTAAAATGGGGGAGAAAAACAGGATGGTCGTTGACTACAGTCAGACCATCAATCGGTACACGCAGCTCGACGCGCACCCCCTCCCATGCGTGTCTGATATGGTCAATCAGATTGCACAGTACTGGGTCTTCGACAGTGGACCTGAAATCTGCCTACCACCAGCTCCCCATCCGTACGGCGGACCGCCCGTACACTGCGTTTGAAGCGGACGGCCGCCTTTACCATTTCCTTAGGGTTCCCTTCGGTGTCACTAACGGGGTCTCGGTCTTCCATCGGGAGATGGACCGAATGGTTGACCGGTACGGACTGTGGGCCACTTTCCCGTACCTGGACAACGTCACCACCTGTGGCCACAACCAGCATGACCACGACGCTAACCTTTCCAAATTCCTCCACACCGCCAAACTCCTCAAACTAACCTAGAACAAGGAGAAGTGTGTGTTCAGCATGAACCGATTAGCCATCCTCGGCTATGTGGTTCAGAACGGAGTTCTAGGGCCCGACCCCGATCGCATGCGCCCCCTCATGGATCTCCCCCTTCCCCACTGCCCCAAGGCCCTCAAATGATGCCTGGGGTTCTTTTCCTACTACGCCCAGTGGGTCCCGAACTATGCGGACAAGGCCTGCCCACTCATCCACTCCACCGGTTTCCCACTGACAGTCAAGGCTCCCAGGCATTCAACCGTATCAAGGCCGACATCGCCAAGGCCGCGATGCACGCGGTCGACGTGACGCTCCGCTTCCAAGTCGAGAGCGATGCATCAGATGTCGCTCTGGCCGCCACCCTCAACCAGGCAGGCAGGCCCATGGCATTCTTTTCCCGCACCCTCCATGCCTCTGAAATTCAGCACTCCTCCGTCGAAAAGGAGGCCCAAGCTATCGTTGAAGCTCTGTGGCACTGGAACCATTACCTGGCCGGCAGGAGATTCACTCTCCTCACAGACCAACGGTCGGTTGCCTTCATGTTCAACAACACACAGCGGGGTAAGATCAAAAATGATAAGGTCTTGCGGTGGAGGATCGAGCTCTCCACCTTTAATTACGAGATTTTGTATCGCCCCGGTAAGCTCAACGAGCCCCCCGATGCCCTGTCCCGAGGCACATGTGCCAGCGCACAAGTGGACCGACTCCGGACCCCGCACGACGATCTCTCTCACCCAGGGGTCACCAGCTTTTATCACTTCATTAAGGCCTGCAATCTGCCCTACTCCATTGAGGAAGTCAAGGCTGTCACCAGAGAATGCCAGGTCTGCGCGGAGTGCAACCGGCACTTCAACCGGCCAAACCGTGCGCACCTGGTGAAGGCCTCCCGCCCCTTTGATCGCCTCAGCGTGGACTTCAAAGGGCCCCTCCCCTCCACCGACCGCAACACTTATTTTCTCAATGCGGTCGACGAATATTCCAGATTCCCCTTCGCCATCCCATGCCCCGATATGATGTCTGCCACCGTCATCAAAGCCCTCAACACCATCTTCGCTCTGTTCGGTTTCCCCGCTTACGTCCACAGCGACCGGGGATCCTCATTTATGAACGATGAGCTGCGCCAGTACCTGCTCAACAGGGGCATTGCCTTGAGCAGGACGACCAGCTACAACCCCCGGGGAAACGGGCAGGTGGAGCGAGAGAATGGGACGGTCTGGAAGGCTGTCCAGCTGGCTCTACGGTCCAGAAATCTCCCGGCCTCCCGCTGGCAGGAGGTCCTCCCCGACGCACTTCACTCCATTCGGTCGCTCCCAACGTGGCTGGCAGCTCCAGGACCCTCCGCAAGCACGTGCGGCTCCACAAGGCGGACCCGTTGGTCGAGAGGGTACAGCTACTCCACGCAAACACGCAGTACGCCTACGTAGCGAACCCCGATGGCTGCCAAGACACAGTCTCCCTCAGGGACCTGGCATCAGCTGGGTCCCCACACACTCACCTCCGCCCCGGCGCCACCCTCCCTTCCCCCAGTGCATCCCACCACAGCCCCCGCTCCAGGACAATCCGTCCTCCCCTTGGTCCCACCCGGGGATGAAGAGGATGTCGACACGCTCCCGGAGTCACGGATGACCGATCCGACGCCTGACTCGCCACCAGCACTACGGCGCTCTCAACGACGGATCAAGGCCCCCAACCGTCTAAATTTGTAACCTTCTCTGAAATTTTAATGACAACCTCTATGTAAATAGTTTTCCACCACCCCCGCTGGACTCATTTTTAACAGGGGGTGAATGTGGTAGTCATCACTATGGTGTTATATTGTATATACTGCACTGCATACGACGGTATTACGGTAAAGCCCCTTACTACAGGTATGGGGGTAGATCCCTGCCTGCTGGCTCCGCCCAATAGGTGGAGTATAAATGTGTGCGCTCTCCGAACTGCAGCCATGTCGGCAGCAGCTGTAGGAGGCCACACAACTCTGCGTAATAAAGCCTCGATTACTCTCTACTCTCGTCTCGTCGTAATTGATAGTGCATCAGTCAATTAAACAGAATCAAATGAACTGAGGGACAAATTAAAGCAACAGTCTCTTAAAGGGAAACTGCCTCAAACAAAAACACAAATCACAAATGAGAGTTAAAACATTGAACCAAAATGTGATTGGCGGGATCAATAAGGCACCCCAGCCCCTGCAATTGTGTGTTTTGAAATGGCTGGCTTATTGGCTTCCTGCCAGAAGTAAATGGTTTCCTCCCAGATGTTCAATTTACTTCAAGACTCTGTATCAGCTAACTGTCTATACTGGACCACTGGTGTAATTATTGCTCATCTGAAGCGATAATGAATTCAGAGAAAACTTCTTTAACAAGGATATGAACTCTAAGTACAGATGTCTACTCTGGATGCATTCCAATTTCTCATCATCTGAAGGCTTCTGTTATTTAATATACACATTGCAATAATTCAAGTTACCAGCCATTTTAGGTTGGTACCTTTTATGTCAATTCAGCCATTTTATGTTGCTAACCTGATGCTGCTAATCCTAGGGTTAACACTTTAAAATCTCAGATTCTTCATCTGATTTGTAACTTCATTTACATGGTGGGGGAACAACCGAATGTTGAAGGTGGAGGCCAAGGTGCCAAACAAATGGATTGCTTTGTCCTGGACTATGTCCCACTTCATGAAAGTTTATGCAGCTGTAATCATCAGGGCAAGTGGACAGAATTTCATCACACTCTTGAAGTGTATCTTGTATGTGGTGGTCTGGCTTTGAGGAGTCAGGACGTCGGTTATCAACCACAGAATTTGCAGCTCGCTCTTTCATTAAACATGCTCACAATCCATCTATCTATCTTTATGCACGAGAGGGCAGCCCACAACAGCAGGGAGAAAGCAAAGACGGGTGTTCGGATGCCTGAGATCCGGCTTCCGACTCCATTTGAGCAGCAGGCTGTCGAGGTGCCAGGCGAGGATAGAGACTGTGCCTATGCCAAGGGCGAGATCAGCCTCCACCTCAAATCTAGTGAGGAAGGATGCATTATTCCAACAACTTCAGAAAATCAAGATGATTGATGTGTGCAATGTTTGAGCCAGCCTCGAGAGTCACCCATTCTCTCTTTTTCCATTCTAAATAACAGTAAGCAGAAGGGGAGGCCAACAACCTCCAGAGAAGAATGCTCCTGCCCCCAAGGGACCTTGGAGGAAGAAGGCGACAATAACTTCACTCCTGCAGAGCCATCACAAAGAGATGCACCGTAACTTCAGTCAGAGCTTTTTAGGCCCTCAACAGAGTGGCATGGGGACGGAGGAATGCATCCACATGCTCCCTGATGTTGTGGTTCCACCATGTGAGCTTATGGAAGTCTGCAAAGGAGGTTGGCAGACAGCATTGAGATCCCGGTCTCACAGACTGCATATTTTCTGTCAGATATGCACTCAGACCTGCGCTCCATCGCTATAGCGTTGGGTGCTTTTCAGAAGTGTCCAGGTGAGAAGTAGACGGGGCATCTCGAACCTCTGCCCAGGTGTCCTTTTCCTCAAGGAGTCAGAAAGGGGCGCATTGGGCACCCAAAATGAGGAGTCGCATCAGGCGGACACCCTGGGGTCACCTGCCTAGGATTCCCCAAGAGTGTCCTGGTTTTCCCAATCCCCTCTGCCTGTAGCCCCATCAGCTATAACTGCTCAGGATGCAGAGGGTGCACCTGCAGGAGACCCAAAGCAGAGCGGGATCCTCCAGGCCACAGACCTCCGGACGATGTCCGCCAAAGTAACCATAGACAGGAGAGCATTGCAGTCAGCAGGCTGCTTCTGATTTTACTGCAGATGTCAGGAATGAATGCAGACAAAGTGATAGTCAGGATAATTAAAAAGCTTTGAATCAACACTGGTGGCATGGGTTCATTGTAGACAATTATGGAAATTGGCAGTTTGCAATGATTGTATCTCTCCTGGTTTCATTCTTGCTCCTTGTTGTTTTAATGGTCACATGCACTTCACCTCTTCAGGTGAAGTTAATTCTGGGGAACCAAGAATAGGTGTTCCTCCGCCTACCAGATGCCCACGGGTGGAAACATCATTCTTTGATAATGGTTATGAGAGCCATGGGCAAGAAGCCTCCCACACACACAATTTCACTTTCCCCTGCGGACCTCAAAAATGCCTTGACACAATAGAAAGACTCATCACATGAGCCCTCTGTCAGCCAGATCCATTTCCTGGGAGGTTGGAAGTTTGCAGATGCGAGTTGGCTGCCATTCACCTGCAAGCCCCTCGTAAGCATCCAGCTCCCTCCCTCCCTCCCTCCTTCCTTAACTGTGACCAGGGTTGATGGCAAATGACTCAGGATGAATGGTAACTCTCCATCTTAGTGGGATCTCGTTGTTATCAGAAACCCTCTGGGCAAGACCTGATGTCATGTGGGCTTCACCAAACAGTGAGGATATCAAAAGGAGAAAGCTGTTAACAGTCTCCCCATTACTTTTATTGCCCATTTCAGCTTCAGTTTCATCAACCTCCCCCCACCTCAACTGTACCGGCACTTAGCGGCTGGAACGGAGAATCTAGCCCCATGTCTTCTGAGCAACACATTCTGAATTAAGGAAATGTGGTTTACACTATCTTTTACATTTTTACCCTGTGACTTACAAAGCTGCCATATGAACTGACAGGAGCAAATATTGTTACATTTTTCAATAACATGCAGCAAAATCGTATTATCCAGGATCTGGGGTACTTGCACATTAAAAAACAGAATCACTTAAATATTGAAAGAATAAAACCACCATTTGTTTCTAACTCAGAAAATACATCTATGTCTAAACCTTCCTTTTTGCCTAATCTTTGAGCAGCTTGGCAGACAATCTGATATGAACCATTTTTGTCTTAATCCCTACTGAAAAAAATAGATTTGAAATTAAAGGGTGTGCGTATAGATTTTGTATAGATCCAAAGCAGAAGACTGTACCACAAAGCTGGATATTAATACAACACTGTCCTTATTCATATTCCAGTGGATCAAAATGTAATAGCTGGATTAGCGGATAAAGAAGGGATTTGAGAGGGAGGACAAGTTACCAATGGAGTTGAAGGGTTGAAAGAAAAACCTATGTTTGAGCTGTAGGCTGGGATTCTCTGGTTGTTGGGATTCTCTGTCCCCACCAGGAGCACAATCCCACCTGCGGGTTTCCTGACGGCGTGGGATGGCTTCAATGGGAAATCCCATTAACAAGGGACGGGAGTAGAGAATCCCGCCTCCAGCGAAAGGCACGCCGCCAAGAAATATAGAATTTCTGCAGTGCAGAAAGAGGCTATTCGGACCATCGAATCTGTACCGGCCCTCCGTCAGAGAACCCCAACCATCCCCGTAACCCCACCTAATCTTCAGACACTAAGGGGCAATTTCGCATGGCCAATCCACCTGATCTGCACATCTTTGAATTGTGGGAGGAAGCCGGAGTACCTGGAAGAAACACACGCAGACACGGGCCGAATGTACAAACTTCCCCCAGACAGTCACCTAAGGTCAGAATCGAACACGGCACTGTGAGGCAACAGTGCTAACCACTGTGCCACCTATGTGACTAGGGGACCAGAGAATCGTGCCCGTTAGCTATTTTTGACTTCCTTTGGAAAACTTGAAGATGAGTCATTAAAAGTGTCACCATAGTGTCTTATATCAGTGCATATAGGGTGCCAGCAGATTGGAGTTACACTGCTAGCTATGCATTGAAGACTGGCCAGAGGTGAAGGAGTTCCTCTGACAGAATTGGAAAGATTTAACATTTGAAGAGTGCTGATAGGAGCAAGTGTTGCCTCCTAGCAGTAAAGAACTTCTCTTCTGGTCAATTGCAGACCACCAGGAAATGTGGCTTTGCATTAGGCGGGAGTTTCAAGGATCGTGGAAGCAATGAGAGCACTTACCTGAGATGGTCCCACCGCACCTTAATGTAGTCTATAGTAAAACTGACAGCTTGACTCTGAGGTTACAGTGAATGTTAAAACATAGAAAAAAAATCTATGCCCTAGAAGGGGTCAGTCAGCCCAACATGCCCATTCTGATATACGTTCACACAAAGGTAGCCATTTTAACAGCATGGCTAGATTCATATCAGATAAAGTCCGCAGAATTCTACTCACAGTTTTGTCCACAGGGTTATTTATATTGTCTTAATCACTAATAAAAATCCCTTAGGATTCAAGAAGAATTGTCAGAGACTAATTGCACTAATAGAAACCGCTGCTGAAGATGCAGTTTTCATTTTGGCTACAGTCAGAGCATCGAAAGTGCTGGAAGGTGCCAAGAAGTAGTGTAATAAATGTTGAGGGATATGGAGAGACAGATTACTCCCTCGTGTCAGGAGCTTCTCTATAATGCTAATGTGAGCTAAACAACCACTTTAAAATTCATACAGGTCCAGATAAATATTACTTTGTCAAGTATCCAAAGTAGTTTCCAAGACATTAGTGCCAGCATATGCCACAATGGAGATTATAAACAAGCTTACAGGGCACATTTTATCACATATTTGTGTTGGATATTAAAGATAGCAACACTGCATGGGCTGCAGGAGATGGTGATTAACAATTATATTGTTACAAACATCCCAACTGCCAGTAAGAAGAGCTTGATACTCGAGGCAATTTAATTAGACTAACCACCTACAGAATGTTAAATATATGTACAATGTAAACAGCGAAACATAAGTTACAGTCCTTGATAGCACACAAGTTAAGCAAGAGCTGTCTTGGTAGTTGTCCTGCTGTTAGGTTTTATTTTACTGCGATGTGCACACTTGCTCATTCTGCTTTGGTACGAATATGACCAATTGCTTGGCCTAGGTCAGTCTGTGGTTTCTCTCACCAGTCTTACAGAGTAATGGTTCAGTTAAAAAAAAGAGAACAATTTTGTCGACATAATGACCTATGGGAACTGGAGTTCTCATGAAAGGTCATCAACCTTAAATGTTAACTCTTCCGTTCTTCACAGCTGCTGCCTAACCTGCTGAGTGTTTCCTGTGTTTTCTGGTTTTAGTTGCTATAGAGACTGGGTTGTTCTATAAGCCAGCAATTACCCGGTCAAACCTTGGTGAGGCCACACCTGGAGAGTTACAACGTGCACACTCACTCTTTCTGTGTGCGTATTGGTCAGTTTATTTTTTGTTTGAAAAACCCAAGTTTTGTCATGGCTGCCTTGAAATTGTGTCACGTGCTATACTCAAAACTTCTAATATATTGAATAGATTTCAAATCAACCTCAAACGAAGCAATAGTTATATTCAAAATGTTAAAAGGATACTAACTACAGAATAAATTCACCAATCCCTTGTGAGACCATGGAAAATCAACAAAATAAATTGGGAACTACCTTGACCTAGATCTTTAAAGCATTATTGTCTTTGCTGGCTAAAAATAACATCTACTTTAAACCCTTAACGACATGCATTATCCTTTCCATAACATCGTGTGCCTGTAATGAGCAAGCAAAATACCATGATTCACAAAGATGAACAAGGCACCTTAAAACTTTGTAGTTGTGCAGGCTTTTTTCGCTATGCACAGTGTCAGAAGTATCAAGTGTTCGAAAAAGTTGAGATGCAAGCAAGTACTGAGTCCTTCATCTGGAGAAAAAAGACCTTGTTTTATCTGTGACATTGGCAAGATAGAGGGCAGCTTTCATGTGAGCAGCCGCAAGTGGAGTGTCCCAATGAATTCAGGAAAGAATGTTAAAAATGGATAAAATGGATGTCATTTTTACAGCTGTCTATGAGCATTAAAGACTGCTTTACAGTAAGATAACAAAGAAAACCAGAAGACTAAAGAACTATATTAGATTCATGGGCAATTCCCATCGTGACCTAATCACATTTTTGTGGGTCTTGGGGAGTTTCTCTCTGGGCTAGCCCACACTTCGAATTATTTTCCATCACTGGGGAGCTGAACTCACAGGCCAAACCGGCTCCTCCGAGATCGGGCCACCATTTTGAAAGGGTGCTCCAATCTTTAATTGAGTTTGAGGGTCCACCACGTCTCCCAACCATGGGCAATGTCACCCCCCACACACATGGGCACTATCCCACACCCCTCCCACCCAAGTGATGATACCCTGCTATAGGGTCGCTGAGGGCCCCACCTTTTCAGGTTTTCCCACACTCCTTTTATGGTCCCCCCACCCTTCCAGGACCATACCCTTCACACCCTCACCTTCTGGAGGCCCCTTCATACTTGCCCTGCAGCCCCCGCCCCACATACTCTCCCCCCCCCCCCACCCTCCTTCTGAAGCCCAGACCTTTGGCAGTGCCACCCTGGCACCCGGACACCCTGGTGCTGCGACTCTGGCAGTGTTTCTGCCAGCTTTGCCTGAGTGCCTGCATTCAATGGGGAGGGCCAGGGCAACCCTGCCATGTTTCTGAACACCCAGGGATTCTGATGGCCCAAGAGACCCCTTCGATCCATTCCGCCTGTTACACATTTGTGTAGAACAGTGGCTGACTGGGGACTCCCTGGCGAGGTCGGAAGATGCTGGAGCGTGATAGACCCCGGGTGAGCACACCTAGGCAGGTTTTAAACCTACTAAGGCTTCGAGGCTTGGTCCCGCCCATTGTCGGCGGGATCCTGATCGCAATGCTTCGTGGGACCTGGGTAGACATCGCGAGGCTACTGGCTGACGAGAAGCCCGCGGAAGGCGTCTCTTGGCATCTACCTGCCGCTTCACGCTCCCATTTGGGCGCAACGTGGCTGGTAGATTGTGCTCAAGGACAACCAAGTATTCTATATTTAAACGAGAAGTATAAGTTTGATTCCACAAGTGACTTATCAAAAGACCTTCATGAGGGTGAAATAAACACTGCGGTTCCTGACTTTATTTTTGACTTGATTGAGACAATTAAGATGCTGACAAGGATGTAGAGAGAATGTTTCCTCTTGCCAGAGAATCTAGAACTAGCGGTTACTGTTTCAAAATAAGAGGTCATCATTTATGATGGTGATGGACAGATCTTTTCTCTCAGAGGCTTGCGAGTCTCTGGAGCTCTCTTGCTCAAAAGGTAGTGGTAGCAGAGTTCTTGAATATTTTTAAGGTAGAGCTAGATAGATTCTTCTTTAACAAGGGGGTGAAAGGTTATCGGAGGTAGGCAGCAATGTAGGATTGAGGTTACAATCGGATTAGCCATGACTTTATTGAATGGCGGAGCAGGCTGGAGGGGCCGAGTGGGCTCCTCCTGCTCCTAATTCAGATGTTCGTATGTTTGTAATTATACAAATATTCTGTTCTCGAGTCATGGATTCAAATAGAAATCACACTGTTCTCTTCTATCATTGCTTCATGTGCAATAATATAATAGTTGCAGGTAAGATAACAACTTGGCTGGCAACATCAGCTATGGTCCATTGAACCCCTACAGTGTAGGAAGAGGCCATTCAGTCCTTTGAGTATGCACCAACCCTCCGAAAGAGCACCCTATCTAAACCCGCTCCCCCACCCTATCCCCACAACCCACATAACCTGTACATCTTTGGACATTGAAGGGCAATTTTGCATAGCTAACCCACCTAACCTGCACATCATTGGGCTGATATGACTATAACATAGAGACATAGAAAATAGGAGCAGGGGGAGGCCATTCAGTCCTTCAAACCTGCTCCACCATTCATTAGAATCAAGGCTGATCATCCAACTCAATAGCCTAATCCTGCTTTCATCCCATTTTCTTTTCAGAGAATTTACAGTGCAGAAGGAGGCCATTCGGCCCATCGAATCGGCACCGGCTCTTGGAAAGAGCACCCTACCCAAGCCCTCACCACCACCCTATCCCCATAGCCCTGCAACCCCACCGAACACTAAGGGCAATTTTGGACACTAAGGGCAACTTAGCGTAGCCAATCCACCTAACCTACACATCTTTGGACTGTGGGAGGAAACCGGCCACCCGGAGGAAACCCACGCACACACGGGGAGAACGTGCGGCCTCCGCACAGACAGTGACCAAGCCGGAACCCGGGAGCTGTGAAGCAATTGTGCTAACCACTAGGCTACCGTGCTGCGCAATATCCTTTGATCCACTTTGCCCTAAATGCTTCTTGAAAACATACATGTTTTGGCCTCAACTACTTCTTGTGGTAACGAATTCCACCGGCTAGTCACTCACTGGGTCAAGAAAGTTCTCCTCATCTCTGTCCTAAATGGTCTACCCCATATCCTCTGACTATAACCCCTAATTCTGGACACACCCACCATCGGGAACATCCTTCCTACATCTACCCTGTTCAGTCCTGTCAGAATTTTATAGGTTTCTATGTGATTCCCCCCTCATTCTTCCAAACTCCAGCAAATACAATCCTAACCGATTCCATGTCTCGTCATACGTCAGTCCCGCCATCCCAGGAATCAGTCTGGTAAACCTTCGCTGCACTCCCTCTAGAGCAAGAACATCCTTCGTCAGATAAGGAGACCAAAACCTCACAATATTTCAGGTGTGGCCTCACCAAGGCCCTGTATAATTGCAGCAAGACATCCCTGCTCCTGTACTCGAATCCTCTCTCTGTGAAGGCCAACATACTATTTGCCTTCTTTACCGCCTGCTGTACCTGCATGTTTGTTGAATACCTGTTCTTACGTCTGTACCTTTATCAGGAAGCTCATAGAACCTGAGAAATTATACATTGGGCAATGTAGCAGTTACAGCTGAGACGATCATAGCACAAGAAATAAGAGCCCTCCCATTACATTTGACCTGCCCCCTCCCCCTCTTTGGAGAATTCTAAAGAGAAGAAATTCTTCCTTATCTCCTTCTTAAATGGTGCCTTGCCCTTAGGTTGGCGTGAAGCCTAATCAACAAGGCCAAAGTTATACTGCAGAATTCAGAGGTCAGCTACTATCAAAGGTGTGAAGCGCAAGCAATGTGGGAGAGCCTCCAAAGAGATTCTCAAATCGATTGGCTTCGGTGCATTCAGGATTCAGGTCTCATGCTGGATTCAGCTGCTATTCTATGATTCTATGATTTTCATATTGCTTCAATGCAGAAGCAGCAGTATAACTGAGGCCTGAAATTTATTGTGCATCCAGCAGAGGGAGCCAGGTCCAGGAATTAACACAGTTAATCATTGTTGGGTCACCTGTCAGTTGGGAGGTTGAATGTCAGTTCGATCTGTTGAATAAATGCTGCATGGACAGCTCCGATAAAATCAACCATTTATTTTTAATATATTCAGTTCCATAACATATCAGAAGCTTTCTGTCCATGTTCCTTTATGAGCAATTGGGGAGCACCGTACGGTCACTCAAAAATAGCTTTCCTACCCGTCCTCTCAATCTTTGCAGGGCAATCTTCTCTCAGAACCTCACCTGTGATGCAACCAAGATGGCGAACTCAATGTTGAGGGAATTGATAACACAACCCCAACTGCCACTGCAAGTTCTGTGCTCTGCACACAATTCCTGTCAAAAGCTACTGCGATTGTAAAGTATAGTGAACTGTTTAACGAGATTATCTTGCTGATGCCTCAGTTGCACTCTCATCTCGAGGTGACAAAGTTCCCGGTTCCAGCCCCACCCCAGGGCTTGAGCAGCACACAGTCAAGGCTGGCACTCCAGTGCAGTACTGAGAGAGCGCTGTCCTGTTGGAGGTGCTGTCATTTGGATGGGAACTTAAACGGAAGCCCCATCTGCTTGCTGAGGTGAGTGTAAAATCTGCCATGATATTATGTCGTTATCTCTGGTGCCCTGGCTAATATTTATCCCTCAATCAACAAAGCCAGAATTGGGCGAATGCTCCGGGTCTCATTCACCCCGCCATGGCTGCCTGCGAGAACCAGGAATTTGGCGCTCAGCCAAAACTCCATCCATTACAGCTGGACCGGAGAATCCCAGCCGCGAGTGATTTCCGAGAATTGCAGCCAATATCTGGCCGTTCTCACATTGCTGCATGTGGGAGTTTGCTGTTTATAGATAGGCTGTCACATTTCCTACATAACATCAAATTATCCATTCTTGCTCACAACAAATCCTGCCACGGACGAGAGTGGAAAATCCCACCCAGGATACAGATTACTTCATTGACAGTAAAGCAATTTCAGACATCTGGTGGTCGTAAGTAGGGGGTTCTTACAGAGGGTCAGTGTAGACGCGATGGACTGAATGGCCTCCTTCTGCACTGCAGGGATACTATGACCTTGTTCTATGAATGTAATTCCATTTTATCTTGCTTTCTGATTCAGATTATGTGTGTCGCAAATAAACTAAGAACTTTCTTGAAGGGAAACGTTTCCAACACTTTTTCCAGACAATTGCAGTGACAAATGCATTCAAATACATACAAAAGCAAAATAGTGCAATTCAGGAAAACAGAAATAAAATAGAGAAAGGATTTGAGGGTCCGCTGAAAAACCGTTGATCTGAAATGCTGGATACAATCTTGTGGAGGCGACAGGGCCCCGGCTGCTGGCCGGGGAGCCAGCGACACCTCAGTGTCGCCTCTTGTGAAAGAAGACCTGCCGTACCTTGTGCCACTCAGGCACATGGCAGGGCATCAGTGGGCCTTCCCCTGGGATCAAGGACCCCAGGGTCAGAATCCCGCTGGCCAAGAGCTGACTAGACACGGTGGCGCAGTGGTTAGCGCTACTGCCTCACGGCGCCGAGGACCTGGATTCGATCCCGGCCCCGGGACACTGTCCGTGTGGAGTTTGCACATTCTCCCCGTGTTTGCGTGGGTGTCACCCCACAATCCAACGATGTGTAGGGTAGCCAAGCTAAATTGCCCCTTAATTGAGGAAAAAAAATGAATTGGGTACTTTAATTTATTTTTAAAAAGAGCCGACTGGACAATCAGCGGCTGGCAGCTCTTCTGTACTCAGCAGTGCCACCAAATGGCTGCTGCAGTTAAGATGGCCACTTAAGGCCTCAGATCAAGGAGGCCCTGGTGAGTGATGGTGGGAGTGGGCTCATGGGATGGAGGCCACAGGAGGGAAGAGTGTTGCGGGTTTGACACCAAAGACTAGAATGGCTCTCAGCAGCATCTGCCAATCAGGCACTAAGTGTCTGCCAATCAGGCACTAAGAGCAACCCCACCATGCCCCAGGTGATTGCCAGCTAATGCACATGTTGCCCCCCGCATGGCGAGCACCCCACTCATTGCTGGGTTAACGCCAGCAGTGGTGAGATGTTGCCCATAAATGGTCATTTATTGGCCACTTAAGAGCCTCAACTGGTGACGGGGTGGGAAGATCATCCATAGGCCTGTCTGCCATGGGCTTTTAAAAAATTCATTCATTTGGTTTGGGTGTCACTTTCTGAGCCAGCAGTTGTTGTCTCTCCCTAATTGCCCCTGGAACTGAGAGGTTTGGCTCGGCAATTTCAGAGGGCATTCAAGAGTGGATCTGCAGTCACATATAGTCCAGAAGGGTTTCCTTCCCTAAAAGACATTTGTGAACCCGATGGTCTTTATCAACAATGGTTTCATGGTCATTATTAGACATTTAATTCAAGATTTTTTTTATTGAATTCAAAATTTATCATATGCTCTGATGGGATTCGAACCCTGGACCCAGAGCATTACCCTGGCACCCTGGGTTTCTGGGTTGGTAGTACAGTGATAATACCACTACGCTATTGCTTCTAGATTTTATTTTTTACTTAAATGGGGTGAAGGTGAGAAGGTGCCAGCATCCCTACCTACCATCTCCCCGCCCAGTAAAATGGTCCTGCTACCCAAACCTGCCAAGGAGAGGGCACAAGATTCCACTATTAACGCTGTTTCTCTGTCTACAGACACTGCCAGACCTGCTGAGTATTTGTAGCATTTTCTGTTTTATTTAATTCAAATGCAATGGGCTCTTATCCCTGTATCACAGTTGAAACATGTAGCTGCCTTGCAGGCGTCACAGCTGCACTAAATAGGGAAACCTTAAAGAGAGTTTCTTAAAAGGGGTGAATCGGTTGATTTTGGGAGAATGATATGGTGATGCCTGTAGTATCTGCCTTGAATTCGGTGTTTGAATATAATACCATGGAAATAATTTGACACAAAATATGTTGAAGCAAAATGCCATATCAGAACTTAATAAACTGGACTTAAAATGGTGAAAGCTGAACTAGCAGATCTCCCGTGACAAGGTAGAAAAATATTAGCCAGATGAGGCGACCAGAGCATCTTTTTCAAACTGTCAGACATAGGGCCTCTTTGGGTAGTTTGGGTAGTTTCTCTTATTGTGGGAAGGTTAGCTATTAATTGATATACTCAGTGTTGGATGAGCAGAAATTTCTTCCAATTAAATATGGGAAAGACTGACACCAATATGTTCCGTCTCCACCTCAAACTCATTTTCCCTCACAAGCAAATCCAACTCTCCCAGCCACAGTCTCAGCCTGAACCGGACTCTTCACTCCCTTGGCATTGTAATAATAATAATCTTTATTATTGTCACAAGTAGGCTTACATTAACACTGCAATGAAGTTACTGTGAAAATCCCCTGGTCGCCACACTCCAGCACCTGTTCGGGTACACTGAGGGAGAATTCAGAATGTCCAATTCACCTAACAAGCACGTCTTTCGGAACGTGTGGGAAGAAACCGGAGCACCCGGGGGAAACCCGCGCAGACACGGGGAGAACGTGCAGGCTCCACACAGATAGTGACACAAGCGGGAATCGAACCCCGGACCCTGGCACTGTGAAGCAATAGTGCTAACCACTGTGCTACTGTGCCGCTCATATGTAAACCTGAGCTGATCTTTTGCCCCATCACCAAGGCCATCTACCTCCATCTCCATAACATCATCAGTCTCTGATTCAGGTGATCTGCTGCAACTTGCACTGCCCGCCATTGGTGGCAGTGTCGTCCACTGCCATGGCTCTAGCCATTGGAATTCACTCCCAAAATCTCTCCACTTCCCTAGATCACTTTCTCCCTTGTATACACTCCCATAACAATCTCTTTGACTAAGTCATTAACCATGTGCCTTAACATCTTACATGGTGCTTCAGTGTCACATTTTGCTGATAATGCTCCAATGGAACACTTTGGAACATTTTACAACATTAAAGGTGTTATGTAAATGGCATTTACTTACACAAATATGTCAACTGGCCGATGTCAATGACGTGTCTTCTTAGATGAACGATGGAAAATTTGAAAAATAATGGGAAAGTGTTTGGATCCTGAACGAGAACTCAATTATCTTTAATTTGCAAAACTGTAAGGAAATGTTACTGCGCTACAGGGATGATAACACTGACCAATAGGTATCTTTTATGTTAAAACAAACTTTAATTTAGTCAGAGAATTAACCATATTCACAGAACAGAAATAGCTTGACAGTTAAAAGCTACAACAGTTCTTAAGTAAAAGAAGAAACCTTAACTTACTTGCTAAATCTACCACTATATTTCAATTAAGCAAACCAATATATATTAAATACTATTCATGAATAAAGTTAACAACCAGGGTTTTACTTGCTTTCCTCTGTGCATGATCTTTGGAGAGAAACCATTTCAGGATCAAACTGAAACACCTATGTTCATATTCGAGTTCTAGGACCTACTGACTCTTCAGACACACCTGGCTCCTCCCATTAATGACATAATCTGTACCCAAAGCATAAAGCATTCCCTTGCCTCTTCTTACAAGATGTCCCTTCACTTGTTCAGCCAACACCAAACACACTACTCCTCATAAATTATCTGCCCCCAGGAGTCCTTCAATCCTATACAATATTCCATTAGCTCGCTATCTATAAACACATAAATGGTTCTTAAGATCTATTAGCAGAACACTTCACCTGCAAACCAATGATTACCTCGCTTTTATGACACAAGCAGTCATACAGTCCGTATGGATCTTAACCCAAGTTTTAACAACATTACTGCAAAAAATATAAGATATGACAATTTCTTACATTCACCACACCAGAAATGGAACACTTTCGTAAGCTGAGCCTTTGATCTAAATACTGCATAAAAGTTCCCTCTCCAAAAGCAGTGCCACTCTAGCTTCTACAGGACTACGCTGAGGCGTAAGAGTGAGTCTCCATTTAACAATGAGAAGCCAAGCCCTCAAAATAGCTGTGAGGCGTCAATTAAAATGGAACAATCAAACCACACCAGCTGGATATAAAAAGTTATCAGAAATTGCTGACAATCGCCGACTGAGAGAAAAAAATATCAGTTTGCGGATATTCAAATGAATTCACGGAGGCGATTTCAGGATCAAGTAAGTGACTGAATAATGTTTTCCTGGCTGCCTACAGTTCTAAGCGTGTATTCTCTTTGTAAATGTATCAGCTCTTTAGCTTTAAATGCTTTAGTGTTGTCTATTGCAGTGCAGTCTTGCATGTCCTCACCTAAAACTGTGTTCTGTCCTTGTGCTCCAAGCAGGAATGTTAAGTGGTTCTGTTTTCCTGATTAAAGTGCCTGGAAAAAAACAATACAAATCAATGCAAACGTGAAAGTCTCCTATTAAAACTATCTCCAGAGGGTAAATTCACTGACCTTGGATTCCCAGTGAGGAGCCATGCTTGAAGGGTAGATAGATTAGAAAAGCAGCATTGGAGCTATATCACTGATCCGTATTCTCTTTGCTAATGGCTTCCAACAATGTTGTGCACTGAACAGTGGTCTGGCAGGTTTGCACGCGGTGCTGGAAGATAAAGAGGAACAGTGAAAAATATAGGCGAGCAGGAGCGGTGAGAAGAGGAAGGACATGGGCACTGTGCAGGCGGCCATACCCACAGTGAGTCTTAAGGAAGTACATCTCCTACCTCAGCCTCACGGATAATGTGTCAAACACAGAGAGCTTCAACAACAAGGCTACCTCCGAGCTATTGTTACTCAACTGAGGCCCCCACCCTTCCACCAAAGCATGGACAGGACTTGTGGCTGTCACAGTCACTGTGGCTCTTAACCTTTATGCCATGGGCACATTCCAGCCTGCAAAACAAGTAAAGCGTGCATTTATGTGGCACCTGTCTCAACCTCAGGACATCACACAATGCTTTAAAGCCCAGGAAGTAGTGACAATTGCGTGTAGCGATTGACAGGATGTCAATTTATGCACAGCAAGGCCACACAGCAAGTCATACAACAAGGACCAGTGATGCATTTGTGCGTGAATGTCCAAGACTGTGGGGAAAATTCCACCACTCTTTGAGATCATGCCATGGCATCGTCCATACCCAGGTGAGATGGCAGGTCGGGCATTGGATCAGTGTCTATCCCAAACGCAGCACCTCCAATAGTGCAGCACTCCCTCACTTTTGCACTCAAATGACAGCCTGAAATATGCATTGAAATCAAGTCTCCTAAATCAGAGGCAAGACTGCTAACAACTGATCTATGGCAAATGCCCATCGTGAGATAAAAGTTACAAGGGGAAAATGTGCTCCTTTTGTTAATTGTGGCCAGGATACAAACGCAGTGATCCAATCATTCTGAAGAAGATATTAGACTCAAAACATTAGGCACAATCGAACGGCCATGCTGTGCCTGAACACCAGTGTGTCGCAGTGTAATGTGGCCGGTAAAAGATGGGAGAGCCCGCTCCCAGGATCTACCTGGCTCGCAATATCTAACGCAAACTCATAAGATCACGATGTGAAGCCTGCCAATTATGGGTGGGATCACCTTTTGGCAAATCTGCATATTAGAGTAAGACAGCTAGTCTCACTCTAATACGCAGTTCCCTGAGGTATCCAAGGTGCTGGGATCTATCCCTTGGAGACTTTGGATGAGCGCCGTTCAGTATTGGCCTTCTGCAAATAAGGACTAGACGGGATGGCACTCATGGGGGTCACCCAGGGGATTCACAGGTGCATGCCCTCTGTGCAGGGTGGTAATCTGGCACTGCTGGTGTCACCCAGGTGCATTGGAAGTGCCAGTCTGGCACCTGGGCAGTGCCAGCCTGACACCCTGGCAGTGACACCTGGGTGCCAGCCTGTCACTGCCAAAGTGCCCAGGTGGCACTGCTAGCTAGTAGGAGCACTGCCAGGGTGCCAGGTTAACATTTTTTGCTGGTGGGGATGTCCTGCACAGGTATGGGAGTGTGAAGGGGGTCTTACAATGAATTGAGGCTTGGGGGGGGGGTGGATTCTGGGGTCACGTCAGGGACTCGAAAGATTGGGACGCCATTTAAAAATGGCGTTCCGATCTCTTCCTGCACTGAGGAGTTTCAGCAAGCAGGGCTCCTCAGTGCAGGAAACAGGACGAAGTGCCGCCTTGGCCGCACATCCCCCCCCGAGGCCCCGTAACTAACGGGAGTCACATTAGATAGCACCGTGTTTCTCGACGAGCGCCATGAAACACGTGGTTAAACGTGCTCACTATGGGACATAGTTCCCATTCGGTTAAATCTTGCCCGTTATCTGTTTCTCCCTCCAGATGCTGCCAGACCTGCTGTGATTCTTTCTGTTTTTACTCCTGATCAGTGGTTTGCCATGGCGGTCGATTAGCTCAGTTGGCTGGACAGCTAGTTTGTGATGTGGAGCGACACCAAAAGCACGGGTACCAGCTGAGGTTATTCATGAAGGCCTCACCTTCTCAACTTTGCCCCTTGCCAGAGCTGTGGTGACCCTCAGGTCAAGTCACTACTGGGAGAGAAGCCCATGGGCCTCTGGGACTGTGGCAACATTTACATTTACAGCTTGCTATAAATAGAGAACAAATGGATGGAAACTCACTCTCCCCTAGTCACATAAGTCTCACCAATCAAACTTAAAGAGGAGATAGGAAAAAATTAATGATGAATAGTAAAACAATGAATGGCATCCCATAACAAATAAAAATGCTTATTAGATGATGAACTTCTCTCCGAATTTGGGGAAAAGGAGGGGGTAGGGTGAAGTGAAATTTGGGGATAAGGAGGGGGTGGGGGTGAGGGTTGAATTTGGGGATAAGAAGGGGGATGAGCCTTGGGTTTCAGGTTAAAGAAGAGGAAAGGGTGAGGGTTGGGGATAAGTTGGAAGTGAGGGTTAGATTTCTGGATAAGGAGGGGGTGAGAGTGAGAATTGGGTTTGGAGATAAGAAGGGGGTAAGAGTTGGGTTTAGGTATAAGGAGGGGGTGAGAGTGAGGGTTGGGTTTAAGGATAAGGAGGGGCTGAGAGTCGGGGTTGGTTTTGGTGGAAAAGGAAAGAACAAACAAACTGGAATGTCTGTGATAGGATGGATGAAAGAGAGTCGAGTGAATCTACCTGGGGTTGCTTAATTTTTACATTGACAACATCTGAAAGTTTTCCATTACTTTTCATCCAGGTCTGTCCAGTTTCGCACCTCAACCCTATCACCTCCTATCTCTGTACTGTCGCCACCCATTCTAACATCATGGGCGGAATTCTCTGATAATGGGGCTATGTCCCCACACCTGCGAGAAAATGGGCGAGAATCCAGAGTGATTCTCCGTTTTGAAGCGGGCTTGCAGGGCCCCGGAGAAGTCCACGCAGCTCTGGTTGCTGATACAGGGCCCTGCACTTCTGGCCGCGGGTCTGCGCGTGCGCACGCGCAAAATGGCGGACCCACTCAGCAAGCCGGCCCCCACAATATAAATCCCCCCCTCCCCCCCCCCCAGATCACACGTGCCCGCCAATTGGTGGCCCCCTATCGGAACCTGGGCTGTCCTGGAGGTCACCCCCGGTGACGGCTCCCCCCCCGTCCCCCACCAGGGCGACACTCCGAGCTTCCGCCGGGTGGGACCATGTTAGAACCGCGGCAGCGGAAACTTGGCCAGCTGCCGGCGGAGAATCACCGCAGGGGCCTCTGTCAATGGCCCCCGACCGGCGCCGCGTCAAACGCGCGCGCACGGCTGGTGGCAATTCTCCGGTTCCCGGAGAATCGCGGGAAGGCATCGGACTCGATCGCGTGTCTGACACCCTATTCTCCACCCCCACGCTGAGCACGGTGTCAACACGGAGCTTCGGAGAAATTCTGTCATGTACTGCTCCTCCAGTGTTGCTGTCGTTTCCCACATGTTCTGTCGCGAGAGCTGGCTGCTTAAATCGAGGCCTGTGCAGAACTTGCATTGGGAGGCAGAAAGCGAGTAGTCATGGTGAGGTTGTATTTTTGTGATTTGCCGCTCGTTACAGCACCATCCATGCTTCATAAAAAACACGGTGGCAGAGAGACAAAAATAGGGACCCTTGTGGATTGATGGCTGCAGCTGAACTAAATGATCATAAAAGCAGTTGGATTATTGTATCCTTCAGGGAAGACAGCCTGCGAACCTCACCTGGCCTGACCTATACACGATGCCAGCTCTGTACGATTGTGGGCTGGCTCACAATACCTTCCAAACTATTAGCAATGAGCAATAAATGCTGTTCTGCCAGTGTCACCCACATCCCAAGAACTAAAAAACCGCTAAAAGGACAACATTTTATCAAGTTGTTTCCTACTTCAATAATCAGAGCATTTTAGAGCATAACAGGGGAAGAAACTGATCCAGTTGGAAGCAAGGCTTGGAAAATACAGCATCTGAATACACGACAGTGATGAATAGAACAGCCAAAATAATGATCACAGCTGTCGGGTAGTTGCAAACCAGATGGAACAGAAGTTTGTGTACTGATGCTCGATCAATAACTGCTGAGACGAGATTGGAGACAATTGAAGGCTTTATTGCACTAGATGTTTCCCCCAGCAGCGCAGGTACAGAATGCAGCTGCTGGGGAGACTCAGGCTCTTATACTCCGCCTTACTGGGCGGAACCAGCAGGTAGGCTTCACCAATGAAAATAGCAGTCTCATGTACCTCCCACACCAATGGTCTTACAGCATTATTCAGGGTACCGTAATACCCCTAATACCGACTACCACATTCACCCCCTGTTAAAAAAAAGAGTCCGGCGGCGGTGGTGGTCTTGCATTATACAATGGTAGAGGTGTAGGATATGGTGGTACCCGGTATACATTAGCACAGTGTTTTGCCTCGTTGCATGTCGCAACTATTTACAATAATTATTTACAGTCAGAGTGAAGCAATTAGTCGATTGGGGGCCCTGGTCATCCTCTGCGATCGTTGTAGCTTCGGCGATGATGCAGGCGCCGGCTCGGGCATCCGTGGCTCCGGGAGCGTGGCTTCGGCTTCTTCAGCAGCTTCATCACCCCTAGATGGGACCGGTGGAAGGACCGATCCACCTGGGAAGGGGGCGGCTGTGGGGTGCGCCGGTGGGAGGGAGGATGGGGTCGGTAGTGGAGCTGTGGGTGTGGATCCAGCGGGCGCCAGGTCCCGTAGGGAGACCGTAACCTGTCGGCCGTCGGGGTACGCCACGTAGGCGTATTGAGGGTTAGCGTGCAGGAGGTGGACCCTCTCGACCAATGGGTCCTACTTGTGCGCCTGCACGTGTTTGCGGAGCAGGATGGGTCCCGGAGCTGCCAGCCAGGTTGGGAACAAGGTCCCGGAGGAGGACTTCCTAGGGAAGACAAGGAGACGTTCGTGAGGAGTTTGGTTGGTCGTGGTACACAGTAGTGATCGGATGGTGTGGAGAGCATCTGGGAGGACTTCTTGCCAGCGGGAGACTGGGAGATTCCTGGACCGTAGGGCCAGTAGGATGGTCTTCCAGACTGTTCCGTTCTCCCTCTCCACCTGTCCGTTTCCCCGGGGGTTTTAACTGGTCGTTCAGCTCGAGGCAATGCCCTTGCTGAGCAGGAATTGATGCAGTTTGTCGCTGATAAAGGAGGACCCCCTATCACTGTGTATGTAGGCGGGGAAACCAATTAGCGTGAAGATACTGTGGCGGGCTTTTATGACAGTGGCTGCAGTCATGTCGGGGCAGGGGATGGCGAATGGGAACCGGGAGTACTCGTCAATCCCGTTCAGGAGGTACGTGTTGCGGTCGGTGGAGGGGAGGGGCCCTTTGAAGTCTATACTGAGACGTTCAAAGGGACGGGAAGCCTTTACCAGGTGCGTTTTCTCTGGCCTGGAGAAGTGCGGCTTGCACTCCGCGCAGATTTGGTAATTTCTGGTGGCGGTCCTGACCTCCTCGATGGAGCAAGGCAGGTTTCGGGTCTTAATGAAATGGAAGAATCGAGTGACCTCGTGGAGGGCCCGGAGGCAGTCCACTTGTGTGTTGGCACATGTGCCGCGGGATAGGGCATCAGGAGGCTCGTTTAGCTTCCTGGGATGATACAAGATCTCATAGTTGTAGGTGGAGAGCTCGATCCTCCACCGTAAGATCTTAACGTTCTTTATCTTGCCCCGCTGTGCATTATTGAACATGAAAGCAACCGACCGTTGGTCAGTGAGGAGAGTGAATCTCCTGCCGGCCAGGTAATGCCTCCAGTGCTGCACAGCTTCTACTATGGCCTGGGCCTCCTTTTCAACTGAGGAATGGTGGATTTCTGAAGCGTGGAGGGTGCGTGAGAAGAAGGCCACGGGTCTGCCCGCTTGGTTGAGGGTGGCCGTCAGAGCTACGTCGGATGCGTCGCTCTGACTTGGAAGGGGAAGGATTTGTTGATTGTGTGCATCGTGGCCTTTGCGATGCCTGCTTTGATGCGGCTGACGGCCTGGCAAGCCTCTGCCGACAGAGGAAACATTGTGGATTGAATTAGTGGGCGGGCCTTGTCCACATTGTTGGGGACCCACTGGGCATAACATGAAAAAAATCCCAAGCAGCGTTTCAGTGCCTTTGAGCAGTGGGGGAGGGGGAACTCCATGAGGTGGCGCATGCATTTGGGATCTGGGCCTACCACTCCATCATGCACTACATAGCCGAGGATGGCTAGACGGTCAGTGCTGAACACGCATTTGTCCTTGTTATATGTCAGATTAAGGATTTATGCGGTATGGAGGAATTTTCGGAGGTTGGTGTTGTGGTCCTGCTGGTCATGGTCGCAGATGGTGACTTTATCAAGGTACGGAAACGTGGCCCGCAAACCGTACCGGTCAACCATTCGGTCCATCTCCCGTTGGAAGACCGAGATTCCATTTGTGCCACCGAAGGGAACCCTTAGGAAGTGGTAGAGCAGCCCATCTGCTTCGAAAGCAGTGTATTTGCGGTCGCTAGGGCAGATGGGGATCTGGTGGGAGGCGGATTTTAGATCCACCGTGGAAAATACCTTATATTGTGCAATCTGATTGACCAGATCGGATATGCCGGAGAGCGGGTACGCGTCAAGTTGCGTATACCTGTTGATGGTCTGGCTATAATCGATGACCATCCTATGCTTCTCCCCGGTCTTTACAACCACTACTTGAGCTCTCCAGGGACTGTTGCTAGCCTCAATAATACCTTCCTTCAGTAACCGCTGGACTTCCGACCTAATGAAGGTCCGGTCCTGGGCACTGTACCAGCTGCTCCTGGTGGCAACGGGTTTGCAATCCGGGGTGAGGTTCGCAAACACGGAAGGCGGATCGACTTTAAGGGTCGCGAGGCTGCAGACAGTGAGGGGGAGTACAGGGCCGCCGAATTTTAAAGTTAAGCTCTGGAGGTTACATTGAAGTCTAACCCTAGGAGCGTGGCAGCGCAGAGGTGAGGGAGGACGTAGAGTCGGTAATTTTTAAACTCCCTTCCCTGGACCATGAGGTTCGCTATGCAGAACACTTTGATCGCTATCGAGTGAGACCCGGAGGCCAGAGAGATTTTTTGGTTAGCTGGGTGGATGGGAAGAGAACAGCGCCTTACCGTATTGGGGTGTATGAAGCTCTCTGTACTCCCGGAGTCGATCAGGCAGGATGTTTTATGCCCGTTGATAAGCATGGTCGTCGTCGCAGTCGAGAGTGTTTGGGGCCGAGACTGGTCCAGGGTCACCGAGGCAAGTCGTGGCAAAATTTGGATGTTTTCCTCGGGCGGTGTTTGGTCATCCGAGTCGGGGTCCTGAGAGTCCAACCAAGATGGCGGTGCCCACTGGTCGCACATGGCTGGAGGTGTACAAGATGGCAGCACCCATCCATCGCACGTGGTCCCCGGGGGACAAGATGGCAGCGTCCGGAGGCCGCACGTGGCCCTGAATAAGGAAGATGGCGGCGCCCGCTGGCCGCACATAGCTCATGGGGAGAGTTGTGGTGGCGGTCCCGGTTCGTCCTCGGAGACCGTGGTGACCGCCCAGGCCTGGCATACTGCCACGAAATGGCCCTTCTTGCCGCACCCTTTGCAGATGGATGAGTGGGCCGGGCAGCGCTGCTGGGGTGCTTGGCTTGCCCGCAAAAATAGCAGTGGGGCACCCTGGGATTGCCTGGCAGTCTCGCAGCGTAAGCTTGTGGGGGGATGGGGGATGCATCGGAGTCGGCCACGAGGGGTTCCACGCTGCCCAAGGGGCTGCCGTGCAGCCAGGGACCTAAGCGCGAGCGTTTTGGGAGGCCACATCCACGGAGCTAGCAAGGGCCCATGCCTCCTTGAGGCCTAGTGTCTCTTTCTCCAGCAATCGCTGGCGGATTTGGGAGGACAGCATACCTGCAACGAAAGCGACCCGGATCAAAAGTTCTGTGTGGTCGCTGGCCAAAACTTGCGGGCAGTCACAGTTCCTCCCTAACACCAGGAGCGCACGGTACAACTCCTCCAGTGATTCCCCGGGGATTTGCCGCCTCGTCGCTAGCAGATTTCGGGCGTAGACCTGGTTTACAGGGCGAATATAGTATCCTTTCAGCAGGGTCATTGCGGCCTCAAAATCGTCCGCATCCTCGATGAGGGTGTAGATTTCTGGGCGCACCCTCAAGTGGAGAACTTGCAGTTTCTGGTCCTCCATAGGTTCAGTCATGGCCGTCCTGAGGTACCCTTTGAAACACGCCAGTCAGTGTTTGAAGTTACCGCTGAGTTTGCCGCATGGGGGCTGAGTTGCAGACACTCCGGCTTGATTCGGAGCTCCATTCTTTAAAATCTAGTGCAATAAATTGATGCTCGATCAATATCTCCTGAGACGAGACTGGAGACAATTGAAGGCTTTATTGCACTAGATGTTTCCCCCAGCAGCGCAGGTACAGAATGCAGCTGCTGGGGAGACTCAGGCTCTTATACTCCGCCTTACTGGGCGGGACCAGCAGGCAGGATTCACCAATGAAATAGCAGTATCAGGTACCTCCCACACCAATGGTCTTACAGCATTATTCAGGGTACCGTAATACCCCTAATACCGACTACCACATGTACCACACAGAAATACTGATGAGCTGATGAAAATATTCCTGAAATATAAATAATATGAAATCAGACACAAATAAGGAAAATGTGTAAAACAGATTGATATCACTAAGCTTCATAATAGCAGAGTGTGACTTGGCAGAGTGCTAACTTAATCCTGTCTCTGAGTGAGATAGCTATGGAGTTGATACTCTGGTCTGCCCCAGTGAAGATATTTCTGCTCTTTGAATGCTGGATGGGCTGCGTCATAAGTCAATGTGATGACTTGTATCTGACTTGATTCACCGTTCCTCCCCCAACACCACCACCACCAATTTTACCTAACCAAATTCCATTCACCGGTTAACAACCTATCCACATACGAGGAGGGTGTTGTTATGGCAACAGCCCAGAGTACAATGTAAAATCAGTGGAAGGAATGAATTGCCTCATGTGCCATTTGGTGAGGAAATAAGCATTACACTGCATTGTGCAAAACAAAGGCTTTATTTAGGCTGAAACAATTAAACAATAAGAAAGTAAAGGCTGCGCAGTGAAGTTAACAATCTGCTTGCAAAGGTCACTGGATTTATCCATGATTTTTGGAGAGTTTGCTGATTTCAGTGGAGTCAGTGTTCATCTAATATCCCTGAGTTAGTCTGGAGTTCGAAGGTTTGTAGAATTGCATACTGAGAGAATTCTTGGCTGTGAGGTGCTCAAAAGCTTCATAATAAATGCAGCCCAGATGAGTTATCTGTAGGTTATTAGCACCTGTGGAACTGGTCCCTATATGAGGTCCAACTATCAGGACAATAGGAGAGAAAAGACAACAAAAATAGCGAGAAAAATCCCTAAGTCGAGACTAGTTACAAAACACAGGGATAGGATCCCACTGGGTAATCTTTCGAACCTATTTACAATAAATGCAATAATCGTGTGACGGCTGCTGGCATGTCTTTTGTGTGTAAAAGACTTTTAAAAAGTCTTCATGGATTGAAAATTTGAATATTACAGAGCAGATGGGTTGGAATATGACTTTCAGCCAAAAAATATTTAATAAAATATTGAGGCAATTATACATGATACAAATTATACAAATATATGAGCATTTGATCGCTCATTGGTCAAGTATCTTTAAGTGAGGTGTTGATTGTTACATAGAGGAAAGGAATGACAGCCTGCGGCAACATTTCCTGAAACAAAACCACAGCTACTGTATCTGGTTAAATTTAACTGCAACTTCCATCGCTGTCAGAAGCGATCTGTTTAACAGCAGTTATAGTGAGCAGAATAACGGGCACCAGATCGATTTGTGCCAAGGGCTACACATCCACATTCAGAGGAAAGCTTGATTAGGTGCAAGAAATAATCTCCCGAGAGTTTGAAGTTGATTGTAACTTGTTCGAAGAAGTTGTTGGCAGGGTACAGCCAGATAGAAAGAAGCTCATCCGAACAGCTGGTCTGAATTCATGTAACTGCTGGCCAAAGGAACTGACGTATGTCCAGAAAAATCACAGGATATTAGTCGAGGGCTGACTAGCATAGTGTAGAAATGTGGATTTGAGGCTACAGATAGATCAACCATTTTCTTTTTAGCATATCTTTACACAAACAATGTTTTTCCCTTTGCGGTATAGTGGCGAAGTGGTGGAAGGATTCCCGAGCTGATTACAGCCCCATTGAACCACATTATGAACACTCCTTGTGTGGCCTGTGGACGTGAATGCATAACTTCTGGCCCTGAGGTAGGGACACTAACCATTGTGCCCCAGACCTCCATCAGATCAGCCATACTCTTGTTGATTGGCAGAGCAGGATTTTGGTGCTGAGCGGCCTACTCCAGCTCTTAGTTTGTATGCTTGTATGTTTGATCAATAAAAATGGAATATCAAGAACGTGCATCCCTAGTCAAACCAGTATTCAGGAATGTAACTGTCCATTGAATGAGACTCACATACTAAAATAATAATGAGAAGGCACTGTCAGATCCATCAGTGCTCTCCTCTATCCTGTGAATTATAGAATCATTGAATGGTTACAGCAGAGAAGAGACCATGTTGCTTGTCATGTCTGTGCCATTTCTCTGCAAGAGCAACCCACTCGTCTGGCTTCTCTCTGTAACCCAGCCTTCTCTCTCTCTTTAGATAATTATCTGATTCTCTTTTGAAAGCCATGATTAAATCTGTGTCCTCCACATTCTCAGACAGCTCGTGTCATTCCAGATCCCAACCACTTGCTGCATCAAAAAGGTTTTTCCTGATGTTGCTCTTGCTTCTTTTAAATTGGTGCCCACTTGTTCTGAATTTCTGCACCAATGCGAACAGCCTCTCCATATCTAATCTGTCCAGAACCCTCCTGATGCCTAATACCTCCATCAAATATCCTCTCAACTTTCTCTTCTCCAAGAAAAATAGCCCAGCTTCTCCAATCCATTGATATAACTTAAGTTTCTCCCCCCCTGGGGCTGTTTCTATGAATCGTGGAAATGGCAACTTTTCCAATGCCTTCACACCCCTTCCCGGGGAGGCAGTGGCAGAGAAGAGACCATGAAGAGGCCAAGTTGCTTGTCAGAGATTAAGAGCAAGATCTGGGTTCAAATCCTGCCACGGCAGATGGTGAAATTTGAATTCAATAAAGACCATTGTTGATTATTATAAAACCCATCTGATTCACTAATGTCCTATAGGGAAGGAAATCTGCTGTCCTTACCTGGTCTGGCCTACAGGTGACTCCAGATCCACAGCAATGTGGTTGACTCTGCATGGAGGGCAGTTAGGGTACAGACAGTAAATGCTGGCCCAGCCAGCCGCGCACATGTCCTGTAAAATGAAGAAACAAAAGTCAATAGACTTGCCTGGTCTATTACATTTTCCATGCTGCCCCTGATAAATTCCAGCTAATATTCCATTTGAGGCTGAATTATACAAATTTATCATAACTTTTCATACTCTCTGAAGCCCAAAATGCTGTATGCTTTATTAACCGAGTCAATTATTAAATGAAGCTATCTGATGTGCTAATTTTCAACCTCGCTCTAAAAGAATCCCATGTTGCCATCTGTATGCAACTGTGCATAATTAATTTGATTATCTCCTCTGTGTTTGCTTTTTTAACCATGCTTGCACTTGTTTTTTTTCTTAAAATATTATCCTGTGTCCCAAGATTTATGTAGACAAATGCCAGTAAAAAGAAAAATCATGTTTCTCGACGAGCTGTGTGGAACAGTGAATCAGGCATTGGCCTTTCAACTCTGGGACTTCAGAGCAACTTCAACCGATGCTGATGGGATAAATGAGTCCTTTGTGAAATGAGTTTGGATGATCTCAATCTAGTTCCTAGTGGCTCAGGCCTACAGTACAAAACTGACACTAAATGGCTATTATACCCAGAGGCCATGAAATAGCCGGTGTGGGAAATGAACAACAGAAAACCTTTGCTATAAACTGACCTAAAACTGCTTGATGTTCACACTGAGTGACGTTCCTAGCACAGTGGGGAGCGGGGGTGGGGGGGAGAGATCATGTTTTTTGCTTAAGTTGCAAACTCAAAGGAAATACTTTGGAGAATGGAAAATAAAAGTCAGGTTTAACTCTTTCTTCAAACAACTAAAAATAGTTTAACTGATCATTTATTTCATAGTTGTGTCATTCATATTGTGGGGTTTTGTTGTGCTCAAAAATGGATGGTTCAGTCACTGGAATACACAATGCCTACAATTCAAGAATAACTCTTTGTGTGTGAAGCACAGTGATATGCCTCGAGTGACATTAATTATATCGGTAAAATTCTATATTTTAATCCATTTAGTACAGTGAGTTATAAGCATAAATTATGGAACATTCAATATTCAAACTTACTTTGTCACTAAAATTTACAATAAATTACTTGTTAATGAGTGGTAAATTGGTTGCTGCCAAGAGAAATACATTTGTGGAGCTAACTATGGTTTATCAATGTAGGTGAGCACAGTCTTTTACATATTTATAACGGGCTGGATTTGCTGCTTCCCTAGCCATGTGTTTCTCTGTGGCGTGCCGTTCGCTGATGGCGGGATTCTCGCCACTTAGAACATAACTTGTCAATGGGATTTCCCATTGTAACCTTGTAACCACCACATGCCGCCAGGGAGCCCACAGGCGGGGGTGCTTGGCAGCAGAATATTTGAATAGCAAAGACCGGAGAATTCCAGCCAACATATACTATTATATCTTCACAGATCAAGTGCATTTCCTAGTATTTTGTGGAAGCTGACTGATTCAATTTAATCAAAAAAATCTGGGCGATCTAATTCTGATGTTATAATTAAAGATGTGGGGCGGGATTCTCCGATAATGAGGCAGAGTGTCCGCGCCATGTGAACGCCGTCGCGTTTCACGACGTTGTGAAACGGCCGCGGGCACGATTGAATCAGGCCCCGAAAAGGGGCTGCGACGAACACGGTGGGCGTGGTGCCAGAGCAGCGGCATCATTGCGCGATGCCCGGCTGACACCGCGCCGCGTCATTTAAAGTGCGCGATCCACGCACAGGACCCGAACGATTGAGATGGCTGAGCCCCGCCGTGTTGCTCCCAGGTCCCGGGGCAGTGATCTCGAGACGCTGCTGGATGCTGTAGAAGATGCTGCAGGGCCATCTTGTGCCCAAGACGTGGGCACCGGCAACCATACAGCACTGTGAGACTCAGCTGGCGTGAGGTGGGCATTGCGGTTAGCAGTGTGGGGCACCCCCCGCTCTGGAGACCAGTGCCGAAAGAAGCTCCCCGACCTCATGAGGGCTGCCAGGGTAAGCACCCCGAGGGTTCCCCCTGGGCCACACCCCACCCCCCTCTCCCCCGTCCCCACCACGTCTTGCGGGACGTTGTACCCGACCCACATGGCAACCCCCCCCCTTCAGAGCTGCCATGGCATGGTGCCCAGTGTCCCCCACACAGTTATAATTTTCACAACATTGATGCTGGCCGCCAAACTTTGAAGCTTCCCCGCCCCCCCCGGCAGGACAAGACTGCTCACAACCAACATGAGCGTTCAAGAACTGGAGGGGGATCACTTGTGGTGCAGCCCCTCACCATCCATGAGCAGAGGGCTCTGGACCTCGCTGGCGGAGCCGCCATTCCAGGTCAGAGGCGCAGGACGAAGTGAGACTCCCCTGCCTGGCTACACCCCCTCAGCCTGTCACCACCCCCCCCACACACACTGCACCCCCTACCACTGCCCCCAAGCCCCCCCCTTTCAACCCACCCCGTGACACATACCTCTCCATCCCCTAACCCCCCTCTGACACTCCACCCCCTCACACTGCCCCCTCCGCCCCCTCCCACCCGACTAACGATACATGCCTCATTGTCTTCCCCAGGGCCAGGAGCTTATCTGCCAGGATATCGCGGACAAGCCCCCGCCGTCCAGCTGCAAGCTCATCCGCCCCCACAGACGCACGGCAGAGGGCGGAAGGAAGACTGACAGGAGGGCCCTCCTCTGAGGCCGGGGCACTGGAGGGGGATGCACAGAGGATGGACAGACACGACACGGACAAACGCAGGACAGACAGCCAGGACACTGTTGGCCGTGAGTCGGACGAGGAGAGGGCTCTGAGCCAGGACAGTGACGGAGAGAGGACGGGGACTCTGGACAGTGACGTACAGAGGACGACCAGACAGTCGACGGACACACCGGACACGGCACCTAACGTGGGCTGCGGACTAGTTGCGTCGGTCCAAGGATCGACACAGGAGACCCCAGACCTGGGGACAGATGAGGACCGCGGGTTTGCGTCACTGCTGTCACCCACACATCCACCATCGCAGATACACTCACCTCGGTTTTGCACATAAGTGATGAGGGTTCGGGGTCACTGACTGCACCCAGCTGCCGCCCATACGGTTCCTGGGTTCCTGGACTTACCAGACCCATCCACAGACCCGAAGCATTTCGAAACCCAGAGAGTGGACAACGGAATGACAGCCGTCTACCAGCATCTGCAGACGCAGTTGGAGGAGTTCATCTGCGTTCAGGAGCAGGGAGTGGTGCCGGTCATGGCTGCCACCCAGGCCTACACCGCACGGATGGCGTCCGTGGTGGAGGCAATGGGGGCAACGGTTTCAGCCATGGGTTAGGTTCTGCAAGGCGTGGGGCTTGAAGTGCACGCGCCATCCGTGGCCCAGGACAGGGCTGCCGTCTCACAGGAGCCAGCTGGACATTGCCGCCGTGTTCACGTGCTGGATGGTGTCGCAGAATTACAGCGGGAGGTTGCGCAGTCCCTGAGCTCCATCGCTGAGAACTTTCAAACCCTGGTCGATTCCACAGCAGGCCTCCAGGACTGGCAGCGCCAGGTGTCGGTGGTGCCAAGGCGCATGTCTCCGCGTGCATCACCATCCCATAGTGAGGCCCGGGGGCCACCGGGCTCCCCAAGGGAGGAAGAGGTTCTGGTGCCCGTCCCGGTTACTCCAGCAAGGGAGTTCCCGGAACACTCGGACTCCCCCCGTTCCGTCCCTGGTGCATCTGGTGGGCAGCGGGCAGAGCAGGGTGGCACCACGCCATCCAGCACGCCTGCCGAGCAGCTTGGCCAATCCAAGCCGGGACGCCCCAGGAAATGCGCGCCGATGGGGACCAACGTCGCAGGGCAGGCGTCTCAGCAGTCCGCCTCCACTCCTGCTGTACCGTCTGGGGAAACACCAAGACGTAGTGGTAGGACCCGTAAGGCCAAGAAGTGAGACACGTAGTAAGTTGGCACGGGTGCAGGGCACAGCTTAGTTGTAGGGGCTAGGGCACTTGTATGCGAATGTCACGATTAAAATCTCTGTTACACCAAACCTAGATGCCTCTGTGCTATGTCCGGTGCCTGAGGGGTCGTGAAGGGGACTGAGTGACACTGGGGGTCGCAGTTCTGTACAACGGTAAGGCCAGGTGTGTGTTTCTTTCCACCACCACCCCCCCCGCCCCCTCCCCCCCCCCCCCCCCCCCCCAACACCCCGTCGCCCTCAGCACACCAATGCCAGCTGCCCCACATGGCCATGTGGTGGATTGTCCGTGACGCATACAGGGACCACCGAGGTGGAGGGTTCAGATATGGCCATGAGTCAGACATTGTCGAGCGATCCGGAGCTCACAGCGCGTTGCTGAGCGGGTTGTCATCATTCAACATGGCACTGATCACACCCGCTGACACAAGCAACTGTGTTAAAACATTCACGATGTACCGCAGGTGTAAGGTGGTGTGAAAGTGGTGGAGTGGGCGGTAGGGTTGTGCTATGGTGCGGGAAGTGGGGGGTGCTGGGTGGTGCAATTGTGCGCGATCCATGGTGCAAGTGCCTTGCTCAGCGATGCCCTCCCCTTAGTTAGTGAAACGTGCGGCGATCAACGCCTCGCGAGCTTGCTCTCCTAGCCGGTGTCATCGTGCAGCCTCCCGGCCATATCCCGCCCCCAGGTCGTGTCTGTGCACCCCCCCTCCCCATCCTCCTCCTCCTCATGTGCATAGGCGTCGCCTTCATCGGGATCATCCTGTGCCTCCTCCTCCAGGACATCGCCCCTCTGTTGGGTAATGTTGTGCAACACACAGCAGACCACAACTATGCGCCCGACCCTGTCGGGGTGGTACTGCAGGGCCCCTCCAGAGTGGTCCAGGCACCCGAATCTCATCTTCAGGAGGCCAAAGCACCTCTCCACATCACTCCTGGTTGCTGCATGGGCCTCATTATAGCGGTTCTCCGCGTTGGTCTGTGGCCTCCGTATAGGTGTCATCAGCCACAACCGCAACGGGTAACCCCTGTCGCCCAGCAACCAGCCCCTCAGCCAGGGGGGTGTCCCTCAAAAATAGCGGGGATGAAAGAATGAGCCAGTATGAAAGCATCATGCACGCCTCCAGGGTACTGGGCGCACACATGCATTATCTTCATGCGATGGTCGCAGACCACGTGAATGTTCATCGAGTAGTTCTCCTTCCTGTTCTGGAAAACGTCCCTGTTATCCGAGGGTGCACCCATGCCGACGTGCACCTTATCAATCACCCCCTGGACCATCGGCTACCCAGCCACGGAGGCGAAGCCCGCTGCCTGGTCAGCCTGGTGTGCGCGATCCTCCGGAAAATTTATGTACCTGTCGGCGATGTCATGCAGGGCATCGGTGACGGCCCGGATGCACCAGTGCACCGATGCCTGTGAGATTCCAGACAGGTCCCCGCTCGGCGCCTGGAAGGACCCCATGGCAAAAAAATTGAGGGCAACCATGACCTTGCTGGTCACTGGGATAGCATGTCCTCCCCCCGTTTCACATGGTGCCAGGTGCGCCATGAGGTGGCATATATGTGCCACGGTCTCCCGACTCAATCGGCGTCTCCTCCTGCATGCCGTATCCGGAAGGTCCTGGAACGACATGCGGTCCTGGTACACTCGAGGCAGCATGGGGCGCCTCCGGTGCCCCCCCCCCCCCTCCCCGCCTTCCTCCACCGCCTCCTCTTTCCACCACCCGCTCCTCCTTTCCTCACCCCCTGCTCCGTTCCCCAATCCTTCCTCCAGCCCCTGCTCCTCCCCCCCCCGGCTGAGCATGGCGGCATCCTTCTCCTGCCAACCCCCCCCCCGGCGTGGACGCCACTTCCTGCTGCCTACGGTGAGGCCGGCCACTCACCTCCTTCCTCCACATTGTCAGCCAGCACGACTGGCTGACGAATTTATTTACCAGGGGTGAACTGCGATGGCGTGACCTGGGTTCACGCCGTCGGGACTTCGGCCCATCCGGCCGCTGAATAGCGGGGGGCCCGGAGAATCGCCGTACTTAGTACCTCGGGCACGATGACACCATTCTCGCCGGTTGGGAGAATGGTGGGACGGCGCCGCGTGAAAAAATGGCGTGAACGGCGATTCTCCCGTACGGTATGGCATGGAAGAATCCTGCCCATGGACAATAGGGCTGTTTAGCACAGGGCTAAATCGCTGGCTTTGAAAGCAGACCAAAGCAGGCCAGCAGCACGGTTCAATTCCCGTACCAGCCTCCCCGAACAGGCGCCGGAATATGGCGACTGTGGGCTTTTCTCAGCAAATAAGTCATCAAGCTCAGTCACAAAATCCTTCAAAAGTGTGCTTTTCTTCCAAAATATTTCAACTCTTCTTCAAGAATGTAACCTGATCCCCAGAGCACACATCAGGTACAGTATTCACTAAAAATGGCAAACATCTGCAGAAGCACAACATTACCTTCAAGGAACAGAAAGAGACGCAGCAACCGTGGGCAGGATTTTCCAGCCCATCCCACCGAAGGCTACCCCAGCATCCCAGACGGCAAGTTCCCCGGTAACGTGACCGGCAAGCCACGCAAACTATCGTAGACATCAGCGGGACTGCAAGACCCTGCCAGCGGCCAATGGTGAGCTGCCTCTGCTACCGGAAAACACATCGCAGCGTGGGGGTGGGTGGGGTCAGGCAAAAAGCCTGGCCTTGTGTATTTGTTTTTTCTCAGTTCCTGCATCTAGCCTCTGTCTTAGGTTTGCCGGTACTGCAGCACCGGACACATCAACGACTGAACTTCGATGGTCTGTCTTATTTTATATAGTTTCAAACAGTAGTTTGGGTTTCCAATTCTTTAAGGGGCAAGTTAGCATGGCCAATCCACCTAACCTGCATACTTTTGGACTGTAGGAGAAACCGAAGCATCCAGAGGAAACCCACGCAGACACGGGGGAGAAAGTGCAAACTTCACACAGTCAGCCAAGGTCAGAATTGAACTCAGATCCCTAGTGCTGTGAGGCTGCAGTGCTAACCACTGTGCCACCATGCTGCCTTAATTAAGCTGCTGATTAAAATATTAATTTTTAGCTCATTCCCTTTACTTTAATTCCAGATATAAAGTTTTGCATCTCCAAGTTCACAAGACAGTGGGTGCCGACTACTAGCTGCAGAATTCACATCCAGCATTTGGTTCAATGAGTTTTGACCTTGTGCACTGGGAAATAATAATGGGAGCTTAATGAAAAAATAAAACACCTGTTCGATTGGCACCCCATCCACTAACTTCAACATTCATTCACTCCACCACTGACACACACTGGCAGATGATTATACTATCTACAAAATGCACAGCAACAGCTCACCAAAGCTCCTTCAAAAGAACCTTCCAAATCCATGACCCTCTACCACCGAGTAGGACAAGGGCAGCAGATGTATGGGAACATCGCAACCAGCAAGCTCCCCTCCGAGCCACTCACCATCTTGACTGGGAACTATATTGCCGTCCCCTCACTGCCATTGGGTCAGAATTCTGGAACTCCCTTCCTACCAGCACTGTGGATGTACCTACATCACATGGAACGCAGCGGCTCACAAAGGCATCCCATTACCACCTCCTCCTTCTAATTTGGGATAATTGCTTATCTAGTCAGACATACCCACATTCCATGAAAGTATAAGAAAATACATGATAGATCGAATGGATGGCTGGAGTCTTGTAATTTTAAGAACACTGCAGCGATTACACTTGATAAGTATTTAATTCACTGTGAGGGATTCTAGAATATTGGAGATTGTGAAAGGTGCTGTGTTAATATAAGTTATTTCTTTGCTACACTTGTCAATCCATCTTTTTATGGCCATTAAAGCTACTTGGTGGAAAACCATATGCTGCGAGATTACGGAGACAGAAAAAATCTGGGCTATAAGTTCGAAGCAAAGCTGTTGGCTTGAAATACTCTGGCCGTTCCTGCCGCTGGGATCTTCTGGTCCCGCCACTGGCCAATGGTGGCAGGCTGCCTCCGCTGCCACGAAACACACCATGGGGGGAGGGGGTATAAAATCCCACCCATAGCATGTAGTTGTCTCTATTAAATCTTTAAGAAACATTACTGAATTCACCCAATTTGTCTTTGATAAAAAACTGAGATTTGAGTTACATTCCTATTTGGTCGCATATGAGAAAATAGCCGAAATTCTCCGGTTGTTGCGATTCACTTTTCCCGCTGGCAGCGCACCCCTGCCAGCGGGTTTTGGCAACGGCATGGGGTGACTACAATGGGAAATGCCATTGAGAAGCAGCAGGAACAGAGAATCCCGCAAAGAGTGTGCCGCCGAAATACCTACGGATGGCGGACCGGAGAATCCTGCCTTATGTTAATGAAATTCTTCGGAATATGAAAGGCAACAAGAAAGTTGTTTCGGACAAATTATGGCAAAGCAGGAGGCACGAGATCTGAAATCTCCGATCCCATGGATGTGGGAAACTGAATTCAGGAGATATGGTAAATCAAGGTGCAGAGAGAGACAAAAAAAAAGACTGCACAGATTTCGAGATTGTCAGAATAACCCTCCTTCACGATTTATTTTTCAGAAAAAGGAACTGACCCCCCCTACCCAGCCTGGCCTCCATATGACTCTCATACACAGAATGTGGTTTACTCTTAATTCCTAGCAAGAAAGCCCAACGCCATTTTCTTATGCCAAATGGTTAGGAGAAATATACAAATCCTTACCAATTTCAGCATATTGTGCCATCAAATTTAAAGAAAAGTCATGATGCAGATCTTCATCCGTCAGGCTCACATTGATGAGTTTGATACTTAAAACTACATTGCAGAATACGTTCTGAGGGAAGTCATTGAAGTACACAGTATTATGGGTTGATGTTTCTTTTCCCTAAAGCGAAGGCTGTTAAAATCCTTGGAAAAGAAAATCAAGCAAGTGATTGCCAATGCTGGCTTTCTGTCCAGGCAGCAAGTTGGAAAGCTGCCGCTATATATTTGCCAGGCTACAGCTGTAGGTGAGCCTTACTCTCCAAGTGTGCTGGACAAAAATATGATGCAGAACATCATGATGCTTGTGCATGCATTGCCAGGTTGTGCTACCGTTGCGGAAAGATGTGTCTCATGAGCGTTAATTTGTAAAGTCCAGCTCATTGTTACTAACTGCAAAATTCTGCATTAAAAAATATAGATGCATGTGGGCAACCGCAGACTCTTAACTGGGTCAGATGTAACCTGCAGGGTGTGCAATGATGATTGATTTAAAACACCAGACAGATGATTGGACATGAGACAATTTTTTATGACTGAAGAACTGTGATAAATGATGGAAAATTCAGGTGCTTTTAATTATGCTTTTGTTGCTGTTCTTTACATCAATATCAGTATTGTATTGTAAAATTCAAGAGCGAATGTCCATTCAGCTGTTGGGCTAACCTTTCTCGTCGATAAGTTTATTTTAAAAAAACAATCATTGTTATACCCAAAATAGAACTTCTTATTTTTGATTCCCAATTCATCGACGACAGCATTCATAAGTGAAGTAGAATACGGCCTAAGATCACCATAAACTTTTGGGGTGGGATTCTCCGGCCCCCCGCCATGTCGGAGAATCTCCGGGGGGGGCGGCATGAATCCTGCCCCGTCGACCGCCGAATTCTCCAGCACCGGATATTCGGCGGGGGCGGGAATCGCGCCGCGGCGGTTGGCAGCCCCCCCCCCCCCCCCCCCCCCTGGCGATTCTCCGGCCCGCGATGGCCGAAGTCCCGCTGCTGTAATGCCGGTCCTGCCGGCGTGAATTAAACCACCTGCCTTACCGGCGGGACCAGGCGGGCTCTGGGGTCCTGGGGGGGGGGGGATGGGGCGATCTGGTCCCGGGGGGGGGGGAGTGGGGGGGTGGGGGGGGGTGCCCCCACAGTGGCCTGGCCCGCGATCAGGGCCCACCGATCCACAGGCGGGCCTGTGCCGTGGGGGCATTCTTTCCCCTCCGCGTCGGCCATAGCCTCCTCTGACGCTCCCGTGCATGCGCGGACTTACGCCGGCCGGAGGAGTTCCTTCGACCCCGGTTGGCGTGGCACCAAAGGCCTTCCGGCAGGCGTCAACCACTCTGGCGTGGGCCTAGCCCCTAAAGGTGAGGGCTTGGCCCCTAAAGGTGCGGAGAAATCCGCACCTTTGGGGCGGCCCGACGCCGGAGTGGTTCACGCCACTCCATCCCGCCGGGACCCCCCGCCCCGCCAGGTAGGGGAGAATCCCACCCCTGGTCGTTTCCCATCAAGCATCATCAGTATTTTTCAGTTGCATTTTTATAAAGGACCATAGAGTGAGCGAGAGTGGTACATTTGGTGTTCCAGCCAAAACTCCATTCACTGTCAGCGGCACTGGAACCAGCCATGAAGTGAGGGGGGGGTGGACGATTATGGCCATCAAGCGAAGACAAAGCATGTTCACATGTTCCAGGAAGCAGGCCAATTATTTCATTGTAGGCCCTGCAATATAGTCCTTTTCCCATCATACCTGCGTCCTAAAAATGTACTCTTGCTTCCTGTTATTGAACATAAAATAAATCAGAGGGAACGGCAGTGATCCCCAGCTTTGTCAACACCCACGGCCATCGGTGAAAACCTGGGGAAATGTGCAGGTGTTGACCTGAGTCAAAGGTAAAAGTGCTACTGAGATGTTTGTGTTCCTCGAGGGGTGGTGTAATGTTATTGGCACTGGCGAAGTAATCCAGAGACCCAGGATAATGCGCTGGGGTCCCTGGTTTGAATCCCAACAAGGTAGATGGTGAAATTTAAATTAAATTTGAAAAATATCTGGATGACCATGAAACCATTGTCAATTGGCAGAAAAACCCATCTGGCTCTCGAATGTCCTTTAGGAAAGGAAATCAGTCATCCTTACCTGGTCCGGCTTACATGCAGTCCCAGACCCATAGCAAGGTGGTTGACTCGTAAATACCCTCGAAAATGTCCCAGCAAACCATTCAGTTTAAGGGCAATTAGAGATGGCAATAAATGCTGGCACAGCCAGTAATGCCCAAACCCCATGAGAAAAAAAGTGTTATGAGCCACACTGACATGAGTGGAAAAAAGCGAGAGAGCATTTTGTTGCACTGCTTCATCAAAACCAAAATACCGTGGATGCTGGAAATCTGAAATAAAAACTGAAAATGCTCAGCAGATCTGGCAGCATCTTGGTGAACAAAATACAGTTAACGGCTGGGATTTTGCAGCCTCGTCCTGGCAGGACCTGCTGTGGGAGTTTTGGTGGCCCAACCAATGGTCCGTTGACTTTTGGCGGAGCTGGGGAATCATGCTCAACTTTTCAGATCAATGACCTTTCTTCATATAGGCTGTTGGATTGCTTTCTTGTTCTAATTCAATTTGTTACTTTAAACACTGGAGTGCAGACACAGAGGCGGGGACTTTTGAAGACCTGCCGCCATCTTCCTGTCCCATCGAAAGCCAATGAACATTCGACTGGCCCGCAATGCCTGCAGCAGGTCCCACCATGGCGGGACCAGAAAAATCCGGCCAGAAAGTTGTATTATTGCCAACTAAGAAACAAGGTGGCACAGTGGCTAGTACTGCTGCCTCACAGGGCCAGGGACCCGGGTTCAATTCCGGCCTTTGGTGACAGTGTAGAGTTTGCACATTCTGCCTCCGGGTGCTCTGGTTTCCTCCCAAGATGTACAGGTTAGGTGGATTGACCATGCCAAATTGCTTCTTCGTGTCCACAGATGTTCAGGTTAGGTGGGATGATGGGGATAGGGTGGAGGAGTGGGCCTAGGTAGGGTACTCTTTCAGAAGGTAGTTGCAGACCTGATGGGCCAAATGTCCTTCTTCTGCACTGTTGGGATTCTATGGATAGTGTTCATCACTCTTCACAATGTATGCTCAGGTCTTCAATGAGACATTATACAACACATAAGTGCATAGCACACAGTGGTTCATTCACAGAACCTTTACTAATTGTACCTTTGATCTCTACTTGCCATGTATACTGAATGATGGTACATTAAAGACACATAAAAGTGACATCAGAATAACAACATGGATAAAGAAAAATGCAGTTAACTCTTCTCAATATCGTTGAATCATTATGTTCCTATGATTAGAGTTCTCTCTTAACTGCCATAGTTATAGTCCCCTCTCAAGCCCTTCCCATCATTTTATTACTGTAGACACAAATGACCAGATTAACATCTTCCAGACCTATGACTGGCTAAATTTCACACGTCCCTTCAACCTCTCACCTAATTAGCCCTGCTTACTCATACATCCCATGCTCAGCAGGAACTGGTTTAACTCTTCGTGTTCTCATCACATTAACTGCCCAGAGGTGGTCAGGTAGTGTGAACTCACATTCCCACACATTTCATTCAGAGTTCTTCACTAAAGGACATTTAGAACTCCCTGCTGACTCCTGACGTCACCCCTTTACTGATGACTTTAGCTGTCCTACTCACTTGAACGATTGATGTTGAAAAATCTGAGCCTTCCTTTTTATATTTTTGACAGAATAAAATTCTGCCTGTGCCAACTGCCACCTTATACCTCTTCAAGTTGCCAACCTCTTGACCTTGACGCAAATGAGAACACACGAGTTTTAAATAAAAGTTGATCATTTCAGTGGAGGAATTTTAAACATTTATTTTTAATGAGTGAATGTCTATATTAAATGGTAGACAAACAAAGCCCCAAATGTGTACTACACATTTTCATTGATATCGCTTATGTTAATTCCTGGGTTATAGCAAGTGGAGATTTTGCAGGGAAAACAGAATATCTTAAAAGTGAGAAAGCCTGCTGCACTTCTGCTATACCAAGATTAACTAAAATATAATTAGAAGTATAATTGATATTTATGATCACATCAATCAGATTTTTCTGCCAAAACGTCTACAAAAACCTTCCAGGAAAACATAGCCAAGCAGGGAGTATCTTGTTTCCTTTTTTGTGTAATAATTAAGCTAAGAGATTGAAGACATGGAGTTGATTTTCCAGCAATTATAAGCAAAGCACATGTAATGCTCACTCTACCTTATGAAGGTCAATTTACCGTGTTGAATAGCAATGCTACTAGTCAGGAATGCTGCTCATTAAAATGCATAGTGTTAGAGAGGGGGGAACTACTGTCTTCACCTCAAACTGCAGTGTAAGCATCTCTGCCTTTTCCCCCACTCCTTATTTCTATTGAAAATCCAGCCAGTGACTCCCTGAGAGAATCAACCATTTGTATTCCAGTTAGATCTCGGCCTGCATTTGGTGATGAAATGTACTGCTGTACCTTTTTGAATCATTCTTTCTTTGGGTAAAGCTAGGATCTGATCATAGTCCTGTTGCCGAGAAAGACAAGCCATGCATTTGTATCGCACATTTCATGACCCTACGATGCGCAAAAACACTTTATAGTCGGTGAATTATTTTGGAACGTAGACATGTAGGAAAAGCAACAACCAATTTGTGCACAGCAAGCTCCAAGAAACTATATTTATAACATTGGTTGAGGAACATATTTTGGCCTGAACACCAGGGATAACTCCCTATTCTCCTTTTTAAAGCTGTGCCATACTTGAGAGCACAGATAGGGTATTGGTTTAACATTTGATCTGAAAGAGTAAAGAATCTGAAACTGCAGAACTCCGTCAATGGGACTTGAACCCAGAACCTCCTGACCGAAAGGTGGGTATTGTGGTCAATGAGGTGTCCCGAAAAGGTTCGTCAAAAGTAAGTTGTTTCCAACACACAGTTAGGAAATACAGCAACTAAGCAACAGTCCAAGTCCCAGCCAGGACTATCCTGAGATGTCAGATCTTTCCTTGGCCTGTTTTTATCTCGGGGAATTAACAAGCCCACTGTTGGGCCTCCACCCTTCAGTGGAGGAGCTCATACTTCAGGGGCCCCATGGGAGATCAATCGGGTCATTCCTGTGGGTCTTGTGGTGGTTATAACATCCCACCCAGCGCAGAGTCTGTAAGCCCCTTTGCTGCAGGGAGTGGAGAAGGTTGTCATCTCCGCTTTGTCCGAGGTTGCATCTCCAACTGTTGTGAGGATGGGTCAGGGGCGTGTAGACGGTCAGGAAATGTCGTTTTCATATTCAGCGTCTGGCAGGCACCATCGGCAACCGTTCCCTGGTGATGTCATCCTCTGAAAACCCGGATGTCTGAGTCCCCATACCGGATCCTAAATCTTCAGCTTCACACATCTCCGTGTCAGGGCCTCTCGGGGTGATGTCCCCAGGCCCCTTTGCGCCAGGCTGGCGGGACTGGAAGTTGGAATATAAAATATTAAAACATGCTGCTGTGCAGAGGGACCTGGGTGTCCTAGTGCATGAGTCGCAAAATGTTGGTTCACAGGTGCAAAAGATGATTAAGAAGGCGAAGAGGGTTTTGTCCTTCATTGCTAGAGGGATGGAGTTTAAGACTAGGGAGGTTATGCTGCAATTGTATAAGGTGTTAGTGAGGCCATAGCTGGAGCATTATGTTCAGTTTTGGTCTCCTTACCTGAGAAAGGACTTACTGGCGCTGGAAGGTGTGCAATGGAGAATCACTAGGTTAATCCCAGAGTTGAGAGGGTTGGATTACGAGGAGAGGTTGAGTAGACTGGGACTGTACACGGAATTTAGAAGGATGCGGGGGGGGGGGGGGGGGGGGGGGGGGGGGGGGGATCTTATAGAAACATATGAAATTATGAAGGGAATAGATAGGATAGATGCGGGGTGGTTGTTTCCACTGGCGGGTGAAAGCAGAACTAGGTGTCATATCCTCAAAATAAGGGGAAATAGATTTAGGACTGAGTTTAGGAGGAACTTCTTCACCTAAAGGCTTGTGAATCTACGGAATTCCTTGCCCAGTGAAGCAGTTGAGGCTCCTTCATTAAATATTTTCAAGATAACGATAGATAGTTTTTTGAAGCATAAAGGAATAAAGGGTTATGGTGTTCCTGTCCTGTCTGTTTCACCATGGCTCCTGGAGTCCACTGGGCATCATCTCCGAAGTTTCAGATGGATACTACGTCCCCCAGTTCAAAACTTCTGTCTTGCGTCCATCTGCTTCAGTGCTACCTCTGAAGGTCTTGTTCGCGTTCTATTTTCTGGCTGGTATCGGGTAAAGTTAGGCTAAGGCTCTGAGCCTTTCGGCCCATCGACAGTTCAGCCAGTGCCACACCAATCGTAATGTGCCCTGTGGTCCGGTAGCTGAACAAAAAGCACAGCAGTTCGGCTCCATAGATCCCGTGGCCTGTTTCCTTATACCCTTCTTGAAAGTCTGCACTGCTCGTTCAGCCAGACCTTTTGAGGAAGTGGGTATGGGGCCGTCCGGATGTGCTTCACTCCAGTTGTTTTCATGAAGTGTGTGAACTCCTCGTTAGTGAATGGGTACGATTGTCCATGACTAATATCTCTGGGACGCCATGGGTACGGAATGAGAGTCATAGCTAATGGTGGTTTTTGAAGTGGTGGATGGAATTTGATGGACGTCTAGTCATTTGGAATAGGCGTCCAATATCAGCAAGAACATTGAACCTTGCAAATGTCTGGCAAAATCTGCATGTCGGTGAACCCAAGGCCGGCCCGGCCATTCCCATGAGTGGAGCGGTGAAGCTGGTAGGAGCTTCTAATGTTTCTGGCAAGTGGTCCATTGCTGGGCCAGCCGTTCGAACTTACCATCCAGGTCTGGCCACCATATGTATCACCTGGCTAGCATTTTTACTCCCGGGTGGCCATTGTGTGGCCTATCTGCCCTGGCTTCGGATCACAGCGCGAGCTCCTCCACACTGAGCTCTTGCTGCTTCATCTCAAAAGCAAACAGCTCCTTACACAGTTTCCCTTGCTGGTCCCGTGTAAGAGGACATGACATAACTCTGCCAATATTGGGTCCTTTTATGTCTAATCACGTATTTGTGGGGCGGTGACTGGCAAGATATTCATAAAATCTAAGGTCGATATGACCTCTTCAGTCCTTGGTGGAGATGGGGGGGGACCGGTCGGCAACAGGAGCCAGCTCAGGGTGTCCGCATTTGTGATCTGTGTGCCAGGCAATGCTCAAATGTGTACTTGTACGCCGCTAACAATAGGGTCCATCATTGTATCGAGGCAGATGCCATTGGTGGAATCGCCTTGTCCTCTTTAAACAATCCGAGCAATGGCTAGTGGTCCATTATGATGATGAACGGATGCCCACACACATACTGGTGATATTTTTTCACTGCAAAGACAATGGCCAACCCTTCTTTATCAATCTGGGCATAGTTGCACTCCGCAACAGCCAAAGTCTACGATGCATAGACTATCTGTCTCTCCTGTCGGTCATCCATGCGTTGGGATAACACCACCCATTTGCATACGGAGAGGCAGCACAAATGACCAAAAAGAGTTTTGAGGGGTCGTAATGGGTCAACAATCCTGATGATGACAGCTGCCGCTTTACCTGGTGAATGCTTCTTCTTTCAGAGCTCTCAACACCCATTCTTGATATTTCTTCAGTGGTGCGAGGATGATTGCCAGGTTCGGGATAGATTTCCCATAATAATTCACCTCCGCAAATCCTCCTTCAGTGGTTCTGGCGCGATGTCTTGCCTGGCTGCAACGGCATTTGGCCAATGGGGCGAGCCGTGATGATGTTCGCGGAAAGGTGAAGTCCCAGAGGGACTAGGGGACACTGCTTGTCTGAATGGGGGATATCCTATGCTATTCACCTCCATCCTTGACATACCCTCGTGCTCCTGGACTGACTTCTCCGCACTATTCCACGAGAGGGCGATCTCAAATACCCTTTTTAGGTCCACCAACAGTTCGGCCAGCAATTTCTGCTGGGTCCCCATGTTATTTAAGACGCATACAAGGTGGTCTCATACCACCTCGGGTAGGGTTGACCCGTAGTGGTAGTATTCCGCCAGTTTTTGCAATCATGCCAGAAACTCAGGAACAGATTCCCCCGGGTTCTCTCAGCCATACTAAATCGATACCTTTGGACAATGACCAACAGTTTGAGGCCGTAGTGTTTGTCACAAGTGCTACCAATTCCCCAAAAGTCTTGCAGTCTGGGGCCACAGTGTAGATTAGGCTCTTTAGGATGTTGAAAGTGGGGGCCCCACAGGGGGCCTAAAGAATCACCTTCTGGCAGTCTTCCCCAGTAATAGCATTCGCCCTGAAGAAATAACACATATGCTCCGCGTATTCAGCCCAGTCTTTCACACTCACATCAAATGCGTCGAGCCTACCAAAGAGCGGCATTTTTGAAACAGTGCAAACCTTGATCCTTTGCGTTGAGAAGCAGCCGAAGTCTGAATGACCAGCAGCACCATCTGTAGTTCTGTTTTATTCTCACCGCTAATATTGTAGTCAATGAGGAGTTCCGAAAAGGTGAGTCAAACCTTGTTTATTTCCTACTCGCTGTTCGGAAACAAGAGTCCAAGTCCAAGCCGGCACCATTCTGAGATGCCGGCTCCTTCCTGGGCTAGCTTCGGGGAATTAACGAGCCCTCTGTTGGGCCTTCGCCCATTAGGGGAGCTTATACTCCACGGGCCCCACAGGGCTATCACTTGGGCTGTCTCCGTGGCACCCCCCCCCGGTTATGACAGCGAGAGTACGACCAACTGACTCATAACTACATGCTCATGGCTCCTTTGTATTGTACCGTTCCAGATCTCAGTTTGTCTGCTATGTATGTTATTGTATGGAGCTGAGGCAGCTTGTCAATGAATGAGAAAAATTGGCAGTGAAATCATTAAAAAAAAACACTGCCAAAGGGTAGTGAAACTGAGGTATTCTTTATCTCAGGTGGCTGGACTAGTTGAGTCGTTATGTATGTTCAAGACTGAGATACACAGAATTGTAATCTGTAAGGGAATCAAGGGTTATGCGGATAAGGTAGGAGAATGAAGTTGAGAATTATCATTCCAGATCAGTCATGATCTCATAAAATGGTAGAGCAGACTGGCCTACTTCTGCTCCCACGTCTCATGGTTTTATGGTCTTATGACAGCTCGCACCATTGTTAGATCGACCATGTGGTTTTAGCAGCACTTTGCGATCACTAAAACTCAGGAGAAATTTAAGTTACAACTTCTCAGCTGCAAATAAGAATCGTTTTATTTGTTTCTATTGATTACAATTGAGAGTCATTTCAAGTCTTATTCTCTAATAAGTCCAGCTAACATTGCCTCTCTTGTGAGTCCTATCTGTAGACAATTCAACTTTCAAACAATCACATAAATGGTTTTCTTGTTTAGGCAAACAGCTCGCAATAACTTCAAAAATCAAAGTCAGAAAGTGAAATATGAAAAACAGAGAGACAGCGAATAGTTAAGTCAAAGTATAGATTGATTCATGAAAGAGAGAGAGAGAAGAAGAAAGAGAGAGATGGCCAAAAATCCATCATGGTTATACCAAATCATATCAGACTTTAGCCATCTGTCTACATCCCAATGTAAATCTATTGATTTGGATTAACATCAAATGAGTTTGATTTGAGGGTTAGTTGTCACTCATTAATAGGCACCATTAACCTAAAATGTATTCTTGTATGAGCTATGGAATGCGATTCGGCTTCCTAATCGCAAGGTGCTTGAACTGGATTCTTGCTGAGGACAATGGTGCCTTTAGGTTACTGTGCCATTGCCATGGAGCCTGCCCTGTTCTTGGTCACTTTATCTTGCAAATGTATTTGTTATCTGAATAAGAATGCTGTTTTAATCTATCTGTTTCTGTGTTCTGTTGAAGCTATGTTTTGAAATGCTGAATGACTGTTTTGAAATGACCTAAGGTTATGAGTGAGTTTTGAAATGGTATTTAATTGAGGTTATGAGTGAGTTTTAAAATGGTATTTAATAGACTAGGGGCTTAATGCTAAATAGCTATCTTTTACCTACAGAAAATAGCTGGCTTCTACAGTCGGCTCTTTCAATAAATCAAAAGAATAAGTGAGATATTATCACAATAAGATAAAAGACATTATTAATGCGATTGATAGGTAAAAGCGCAAAGAATAACTCATTCATATTGTCATTGCAGTTTTAAACAATAGAGTGGATAAGCATTGCATTGCAAGCATTTCAGCAATAACTATTATAATTCTGAAAGAATAACAATTAATAAATGTCATCAAATTTGATACTACTAATTCAGTATTAATAAATTACACAATATGTTACTAATACAGTCAAATGAATGAATAATAATGCAGTAAATAATAGTTCAACAGCAACTTTCCATTTTGATGTTATTGGCTAGTGGTGCATATGAATAAATATGAACCATGTGGATTGGTGGGGCACTATGGGTAGGCACACATTAGCCAAAGTATCTGATCAGCAACATTAGTACGTACATGATAAGTCCAAATATGCAAAATAGGAATGTGCCACCCAACCAATTGGAAAGCCAACCCCAAAGAGTGTAATCAAAGGGTTGGTCAAGTTTTTTTTAAACTTTGTAGTGGATGTGAATTGCCAAGTCTTTGACATCTTCTGGATTATACACAAAAGCTTGTTGAAAGGGTTAATTTTCCTGCAGAGACAAAAAGGGCGTATAGTGGGTGAATAACTTGGAATGATGCCATTTGCATCTCTAAATGTTTTCATATATGTCACTCAAATGGACTGGGAGTAAAAGTTGGATTGCTGCCAAATTCCCGTTATCAAATGTCTTAGACCGATGTGTTCTCCTTATAGATTTGCTTTAATCAGAGTTACTTTTCTTAAAAACAGTTTCCATATTGTCTGAAGTTTTAATTTCCAAGCTAATTTTAAACATTTATTTTAAAATATCAAATACGATAAATTATTTAATGTATGACTGAACCAATTTTGCGCTGTATCTTGGTTTTCTGTCGATGAATTCGTCGATTCTGTTAAAGGAAGCACAGCTAACAAGATATGTTAATTTCTTAAAATTAATAAAACAACATCCAAAATAATGACAGTTTTCTCAAGTTAACAATTCTTGGCAACTTTTTAGTGATACGTGACTTAGGGCTTCTCCCTGTAGCCAGGAGGCTGGCCTTCACCGTAAGAGTCCAGTGTGTAATCATGAAATCTGAAACTCGCAAAATGGGCGTCTTCAACACGAAAAAGGAATCTTCTGGAATTCTTTTTTGAAGTGAGTGCAAGGGTTGGATTTGTCGTTAACGGAGGAGGAGAGGCAACGATTAACATGCCTTTGTTTGCAGTTGAGGTTTCGGACTGAGTTCTGGGTAGGATCAAGTTTAAAGCTGCAGACTGTTTGGTTTTAAACCAGTGACAAAAACAACTCCAAGCTGTTTGGTGCTTAATGGGTTAAGTTGTATAAGTTGTATTGCACTTTGTTTGCCATTAGGCTCATCGCTTAACCGAACAGGCTTTTCTTGTTTAAAAATCTCACAGTCTATTAAAGCTGCCATGAGAGGCTTATGGATCTGGGCCAGCAGCATTTCGTGGCCGGTCTCAGAGCAAGATAACGGTTTGTTCTGGTGCTTACAAGTTTGAACTTCTCTCCAAATTTCATCATCATACGGTTGAATACCTGATTCTAACCATGTCTATTTTTCTTCCTTTGGGCAAACATCCTGCATTTCACGTAAATCATATAATAAGGTGGTTACTCCCAATTTGTAAATGTGACTGAATTCCTGATGCCATTGGGAGGCAGCTTCCCTTGCTGCTTGATCCGCAAGAGCATTTCCTCTTGTTTCCATAGTGTCCTCATGAGTATGGGCTTTGCATTTTAGAACTGATACTTCTTTTGGTAAGGCCATAGCCTCTAGAAGATCTCGTACTTCCTTTCCATTTCGGATAGGTGTGTACCTGCTGTTGTGAAAATCCTCTTTTTCTCCACAGATGGCAAAAATCATGTGCTACTCCAAAACCATATCTGGAGACAGTATAGATGTTAGCAGTTTTATCTCCTGCCACATGACATGCTTCTGCTAGTGCCTTTAATTCGGACTGCTGAGCTGATGTACCTGGGGGCAACCTTCCTTCAGCTAATACTTTGTATGGGTTTGTGACTGCCTATCCAGCCTATCTGATACCCTTGTCAATAAAAGAGGAACCATCAGTGAAGAGGATTAAATCTGGTTTCTGTAGTGGCTTTTCTTCTACTAGGCGTACTTCTTCCATTTCCTCTATTATTTTCACACAATCATGCCCTTCTCCCTCCCCTCACTTTTGTTCCTTGGGAAGCGGGAGCAAAGATGATGGGTTTACAGAACTAGCTTTGTGAAAATATAGGTTGGGAGCTTCCAAAACTGCTGTCCATCTAGTCCATCTAGCTGATGTAACTTGTGACACTGTTCATGGATAGTAGAGAATGGACTGAGTGTGGACATTTAATGGTTAACTTTTGGTCTAGAACAAGACCTGATGTCATCATTACAGCTCAACATGTGGCTTCCATGGCTCGTAAACAACTGCCAAATGCTAGTGCCACATTGTCAAGTTTAAGGGAATAGTATCCAACCGGTCTTAACTGATCACCATGTTCCTGAGCTAATACTGCAGTCATGTAACCATCTTTTTCATGAACAAACATGGTAAAAGGTTTTCCGTTGTTTGGAATACCTGAGGCTGGAGCTGAACACAGGACCTTTTTCAAATTTAGAAATGATTGCTTCTGTTCTAAATTGAGATTAACTGGATCCTTGGATTTTCTGTTTCCTTTTAAAAGATCATTCAATGGCTGGGATAACTGAGTGTAAGAATCAATCCAATTTCTGTTAAAATTACAGAGTCCCAAAAAGGATCTTACTTCCTGTACAGTTGAGGGTTCTTTAGCTGCTTTGATTGCAGCCGTTCTGTCCTGAGTAAGTTCCCTTTTGCCTTTGGAAATTTTCTGACCCAAGTAAACAACTTCTTCCTGGGCAATTTGTGCTTCGGCAAAGCTAGCTTTATGACCATTAGTACTGAGGTGGTTCAAAACCACCCGTAAGTCTTTGTCATGATCATCTTTACAAATGGAGGCTATCAGAACATCATCTACATACTGGATAATGGCAGAAGGCAGAACAGGCAGTTGCCTGAGATGATTCTGCAGAGCCATGTGGAAAACAGTTGGGCTATTGTGAAAACATTGTGGGAGTCTAGTCCATGTGTACTGTTGCTTATTAACTATAAAAGCAAACCATGGTTGTACTTGCTTAGCTAGTGGTATTGACCAGAAGCCATTTGCCATATCAATGACTGAAAACCATTGAAGGTCAGGAGTTAAAGAGTTAAAGATTGTAGATGGATCTGCCACTGAAGGAGCTTTTCTGACAATAAATTGATTTGCTTTTCTGTAGTCAATAATAAGGCGCCATGTGCCATTAGCCTTTTTTACAGGTCATACAGGACTGTTTGATGAACTGTGAATGCGCACTAAAATACCCCTTTCTTCAAGTTGTTCTATTATAGGTAGAATGCCTTGAATTGAAGTTCTATTAATAGGGATTGTTTGGTACATGGTGGGGCAGATCCCGTGAAAGTGACTGGTTCCATTTTCAAAAGGCCACAATCATTTTTGTCAACTGCCCAAATTGGATGATTTTGTATTTCATCATTTTTGATGTGTCTAATGGACCAGGTGATTTTTCCATTATTGAAATTCAGTGAAGAATTTAGTTGTGATAAGATGCCCATACCTAGAAGTGCTTGTGTTACCAGACCTACCCATATTGATGCATCAGTTGATGTGGTCCAAATTCTAAAAGCAGTGGTTTAGTCTTCCAAAGAGTAATAGAATCTCCTCCTGCAGCAAAAGCTTTAATTTTTCCTGCAGTTAGGGGAAAGAAAGCAGCTTTCTGTTCAGTAACACAGGTAAGTTCAGCTCCAGTGTCAAATAAGAAATCAATATGAATACCTCCCACTCTTAGTGAAATATATAGTCCATCATTTTTCTGTTCCACGAGTGCATGCAGAGAAAAATGGAGAGAATCATCAAGAGTGGGGTCTAGTAGTTTTTTGAATTATCATACAGAAAACGTCTTTGAGCTGGAGGACAGCTGTTTAACATTTCATTCATAGCATTGTCGTCATCGTGTACGTCCCTATGTGGGTACGGCTCGTCCCTATGTGGAAACGGCTGGGAGGGTCTAGAATCCCTGTACGCAAGTCTGGGTATGTCTTGTTGGAACGTAACCCTAGGTGCGTCTTGTTTGTGCGCGTTACGTGATTGACCACGAGGTGGAAATGTATTGTCGTGAACATTGTCTACATCATTATCATCTCTCGATTGCATCCGTTGCTTCTGATAGTATGTTGCCATCCAGTGCCCTACTCTACCGCAGAAAAGACATTGTGGTATTTTCTTACGTGATTTTAATGGAGCAACGGTACATGTTTGCCCTGACGCTTGTGGTGAAATTGTAGTTACTGCTGATATTCCTGCAGGCACTGCAACATCCGCCGCTGGAGCAGCGGATAGAGCACACTTGCTGCAGCAAGTGTTGCTCTACCCGCTGCTCCAGCAGCAGGTAACATAGGCTGAAATTGAGCAAAAGGTACCATGGGCTGGATTTGAGCAATAGGCTGCATTTGAGCAGGTACCATAGGCTGCATTTGAGCAGCTGCAGTGTTAAAGATTGCCTGGTTGTGCAAACCACGATCTATCTGAATGCATCGGTCAACTATGTCCCGATGTGTACCAGCTGTGGCCCGAGCCGGTAAAACCAAATTCAGGGCAGCAGAAACTTCAGATTTAACACCGGCTATAAAAGCCATTTTAAATGGGCTTAAAGTGCTTGTGTCCCACGTGTCAGTTTCATGTCCGAGTGTCATTCCTGAGTGTTCTATCCAAGTATGTAAAAATCTTTCTTCGAAATCCTGAATATCTTCATTATATTTGTGAATGCAAGATGTGATCTTAGACCAATCAATTCTCGAGGGGCGAAATCTTAATAGCCAATTGTTGATCACCACCCAACCAGCTTCTAAATTTTGCAAATCCTCTCCGAGGGCAATTTCTACCTCTATTCCAAGAGTTGCACTGGCACGAATGCCTACTACAAATGTCAGAATTTGTACTCCATCAAATGGTTGGAGATGGTAAATGGATTGTAATCTGTGAAGTTGATCCCATGTGGTCATACCACCCTTTTTAGGGTGTTGAAAATCTTTGGACCAACTGTCATGTTTTTCAGGGTCTGCTGGTTCCTGAATCCAATGGTGGTCAAATATGTTTTTAGTTACAGTTTCACCTTCCTCTTCTACTTTCTTGCTTCCAACTTTAATCCCTTTGCATTTTAAAGGGGCTAGTCAAATTAATTTAGTATTTTGCATTGTAGGAAAACTTGTTGCATCACTATCTTCATCTGATTCACCTGGCAAAGGAACTTTAGATTTTAATTTAGTCCTGACACTCGATCTCGGCTGTGCAATTGCCGATTGTGCCACTGGGACTGCTTGCTGAATTTGAGCTGTTTGTTCAGCTGCTTGTTGAATCTGAGCTGTGCGTTGGTTTAAATCATGAGCTGGAAGACTGTCTGTCAGGATCTTGCAGTGTACTTTAAAATTGTTAATTTCTCTTTCTACAACACATCTTTCTTCGATTAACCTGCAATTTTCAATTTCAATTCGCTCAGTTTTTGTTTGCAACTGTTGGTATTTTGACTCCATTTCAAGAACTTTATGTTGCATTTCCTCAATTTGAAAAGATAGCAGCTGGACTTTAAAGGTTTTGTTTTCCAATCCTGCTCTAATTTCATCATAATGCACAAGTTTGGATTTTGCATCTCGTAATTCCTCAACAATTGCAATTAGTTGATCTTTAGTGGACTTAAGCTCATGATCACTTTTATTTTTAATGGTTATTTCTTGCTGTCTGTGTATTTGTCCCATAATTGCCAGGGAGCATTTTGCACATTCTGCACCATGCAATCGTGTGTATTTTCCCTATGCCCTCTTGATATTATCGAAGGACCACTGTCCTCTGGGGTTATCGTATTTTGATTCAACTTTTCTTGAGATTTCACATGGATAAAAATGTCTACGAATGAAAGATCCAAAATCTCCAAATATATCTTCAATAGAGAAATTAGGTACAGCACTACCTCCATTGGACATTGTTGGGAGTAGTTCTCTACCATTTGAATGTCCTGAATCTATTTTAGTAGTCATGTCCGCCATAAACTCAGCCTTACACCCAGTTTTCTGGTCGTCAACTCCTTTTGTGTATCTGTGTGCACTACCGTGACTATTTTTTCAGTCACGTTTTATTTTAGTTTCAACGACCGGCACCTGATTGATTCAACACAGTCTATAAAAATGTCCTTTCCAGGGGTCGAAGCATTGATTGATGCGGCTTTAAGACGTTTAATGGGTGAAAAAGATGTTTCTTACCCCAGTCTAGCCGTTTATCCTTGGATCTTCTGTCCTCCTGGGCCTCCTCCAATTCTTCCCGCAGGTTCCCGAACCTCTCCGATTTTGTCCAATCTCGTCCGATCTTGTCTCAGAGCTCCTCCCCTTTTGCCGAACTACGCCAAGTTGTTAGACCTACCATGCGGTTTTAGCAGCACTTTGCGATCACTAAAACTCAGTAGAAATTTAAGTTAAAATAAGTCCAGCTAACATAGGACTCACAGAGAGGCAATCTGTAGACAATTCAACTGTCAAACAATCACAGAAATTATTTTCTCGTTTAGGCAAACAGCTCGCAATAACTTCAAAAGTCAAAGTCAGAAAGTGAAATATGAAAAACAGAGACAGCGAATAGTTAAGTCAAAGCCAAAAATCCATCATGGTTATACCAAATCATATCAGACTTTAGCCATCTATCTACTCCCCAATGTAATTCTAACTGGTTTGGATTAACAGCAAATGAGTTTGATTTGAGGGTTAGTTGTCACTCATTAATAGGCAACATTAACCTAAAATGTATTCTTGTATGAGCTATGGAATGCGATTCGGCTTTCTAATCGCAAGGTGCTTGAACTGGATTCTTGCTGAGGACAATAGCGCCTTTAGGTTACTGTGCCATTGCCGTGGAGCCTGCCCTGTCCTTGGTCACTTTGTCTTGCAAATGTATTTGTTAACTGAATAAGAATGCTGTTTTCCACTATCTGTTTCTGTGTTCTGTTGAGCTATGTTTGTTGAAGCTATGTTTTGAAATGCTGAATGTGTGTTTTTAAATGACCTGAGGTTATGAGTGAGTTTTAAAATGGTATTTAATTGACTAGGGACTTAATGCTAAATAGCTATCTTTTACCTATAGAAAATAGCTGGCTTCTACAACCATTTAGTGTCAAGTCTGTCATTGGAAGAAACCAAAGAGAAAAAGATTCTGTGAGTTTACCGTATCATGCCATTTCTGCCAACAATAAGCGGGGCATAATTTTGGCAAGCCCCCCCCCCATTGCGTGCACAGGCTGGTATCAATCGAACACGTGTTCTGCTATGTATTAGTTATATTCCAGTTAGAAGTGAAAAACAGGTTAAATAATTTTGGAATTTGTGTTACATTCAGAGTGATGCAAAGATTGTTGCTTGTACCGCTCCCTTTCACAAACAAGAAAATGCCCTTCCGTTTAAAGTAAAATAATTGATCATAGTTTCTGTACAAAATCAGCAATACGCCTAATGGGCCATAATCAGATAAATTAAAAAGAATCTTAAAAAGATTCCCCTGGGCCAATTTTATTTAACTTTTCTGCTGGTAAAAACATAAATTTCAGAATATCAAAGCAGTATTGAATAATTAGGTGGACGGAATAGATTAGCTAAAAGCGAATGCATGATGCATTGAACTGACGAGTACGGTAATTGATAACAAAAATAGTGGAATGAAAAGAGTGGTTTTGTGACCTGGCACATACTGTTTGGAGAGAAATCCTGCTGACACTCTCCATGACATTCCATCAATTAAAGTGACAGGTCTGTATTCCCAAGGTACCCTCGCTACTGGATCCTGCCAGATTCCAAAATCGTCCTATAAAAGTGAGATTAGGATTATTGTAGGATTCAAAATAATCTTGATATAAGAGTTTAATGAACAATTTTCTCATGTAACATTTGGAGCGATTGCTTCTATGTATTAGCTGCAGCAATACGAGAAAACATTGACTATCTTGCTTTCATAGAGGAATTCAGTGTCAACATTTGGTAAACTGGCTATTCGTGGTTTTGCTCTCAATTTCCAGTTGTCTATAGCAGCTTCTTCTATTCATTGTCACAATAAAGGTTACTCACACTTGTTGGTAGCGGTCACCTGGCCTCGTCATGCCCAAGTTAGGATGCAATAAAGCTGTTCAATCTCGCAAGAGGCCTCTCGCACGGTTTACTGGTCTTGCAAGATCAAGCGAGATCTTGCGAGGTGTCGCAATCTCAATGGGTGAATCCAGATTTGCATATTCAAGTGTACAGTCAGGCTCATTTGAATATGTTCACGCCGGAGTTACACAAGGAGCGGGATCTAACACCCGTGCCTGGAAATCCCGAGTGAGCGCCATTAAGCACTGGTCTCCACCAACGTGGACCAGGTATACCGGCACTTGTGGGGGTCTCTGAGGCAATCATGGGCCCATGGGTGGTTGGGCTTTGGGCAGGGTGATACTTTGGCACCCCAAATGCCACCTGGGCATTGTGCCATTGCCAGCTTATTCCCCTGGCAATGCCACCCAAGCACACTGGCAGTGCTACCTTGGTGCGATCCTAGCACCGGTATGGTGCCCCAGTGGCACTGGCAGGCTGGCAGTGTCAAGGTTCCTGGGTGGCATCTTGCCCGAATTGGGGATCAGGCCCCGGGCATGCCTGCCCTTATGAGATGGAGTGTGACAGGCTCGAGGACCCCTTCATTGTTAAGTTGGTACATCAGAGTGTCCATAGGCAATGGTGGAGGATCAGAGATCGGGGCACCATTTGAAACTGTGCCCCGATCTCATCCTGCACTGGCGAGTGGAGCTTGTTAGTACAGGAAATGGGGCTAAATCCGGCCTCGGCGTGGCATTCCTCGCCAAGGCCCAGGAATGGAGTAGAGTCCCATTTAATAGCTGGGTCATTCTCAGTGCTGCCAGCGGCGGGAAACACCCGCCTAAACATATCCGATACGGGACTCTGTTTTATTTCCATTTAAAAAATCACCATAATTCTGCATGGTTATTTTACTAGTAGCATTGTACATGATCAAGATCTTTGCTCCACATTCATGTATGTGAGAAGATAGCAACTATTCTCAATGGCGAAGATGGACTCACTTGTGGGGAATCCAAAACTAGGGGTCATAAATATAACAATAGTTATGAATAAATCCAATAAGGAATTCAAGAGCAACTTCCTTTCACAGAGAGCAGTTAGAATGTGAAACATGGTACCGCATGCAGTCAATGAGATAAATAGCATGGAAGCAGTTAAGGAAAGGCAAGTAAGTAATTAATGAATATAAAGGTGCGCTGATAGGGCTAAGGAAGTAGGATCAGAGTAGACTCATGAGGAGCGCGATCACTGGCATGGACCAGTCGATCTGTCTAGCCTACTCACATGCCGTTGATTGCACCCTTCACTGCCGGAAAACCCATGGCAGGGGAATCACCCATCAGCGGGACCGGAAGTTCACACCGGCCGGAACGGTTGGGAAATCTCACCCATTGAGTTCAGTAGAATAGTTCATATCTGTTATATTTAACAGTTCAATTGTTCTGTGATCATGTGAGTCTGGTAACTGATTTATACTCACCGTGCTTGATTAAGCATGGCACGATGACTCAGAGAAAAATAAATGACAATAGAGAAGCTAAAAACATGGAGTAGACAGTTTAAAGCACTGTTTCATACATAGATATAAGGTGTCATTCCTTCACAGATCCAAAATAGAAAAGATATAATTGATTTAATTTCAGATGTGATGCCTTTCCATAAAATAAGTTGTTGGAAGGAGACATTTTTATGAGGGACGCTCTCCAATTATTCTCTGCTCTAGTAGCTTAACCATTTTCATTTGATCCATATCACATATCTTATTCAGCAGTTGCATGTCCTCTTTAATTGCGCTCTGTTTCATGTTGCATTAGTGTTAATATTGGTTACTCACACTTAATGGCATTCCCCAAATTTCCTCCCTGGTTGCTTTCTCCAGCTCATTTTGCCAATAATTAATGATATTTTTATTTCTTTCCCTTTAACTCAAAATAGTAGTATATACTGCGCACACAGGTCTCTCAACTGGGTTTTGCTTTATGTGTGACTCGTTTAATTTGCAGATTTTTGGACTCTGATTCCTTTGCTCTGTCAGAGTTTGTCTAATTATCCCATAATCTGTAGATATTGGATTCCAGGCAATTGAAACTTCTTCCAGTTGATTAAAGCTAGTAAAGTATTTCTTCGAGAATCACTAGATCCCTAGTGACTGTTAATCCTATCATTGGCCATACTTTATTCACTAACTATTTGCTATCTACTTTCCTGGGCTGATTATTCCACAGTGATTTTTCAAAAACTGTCAATTCTGGGAAGCTAGCCAAGAGGTAATTTGGATGCAGCAGTCTAAGTGCACCTGATCCATAGATTCTTCTTTGCCCCTTCACTTTTACTCCTGAAGCACAGATCACAAGTCTGCTAGCTGTAAAAAAAAGTCCTTAACTTTGGAATGCAAGGGGAAATGTGAGGGCTTTTATCTGTTTGTTTGAACTTAATAAGTTAGCATTTCAATGGTTCCACCAAACACAAGAGATTGGTGATATTGATGCTTCAGACTTGATCTATTGCCTGTGAAAGGACAGCCATCCATGTGGCATGTTCCAACAAAGGAACATGTAAGAATTTGACTTTGACTTATGAAGATGCTTTGAATAAGCAATTACAGCTATGTTTCCCTTACATTTTTGCTTGATTTATAATGTAACCAATCTTTATCACAAAAAAACTAACCATAGATTGTATAATAGTTAACCCAGAAAATGAATCAGTAATTCTCCAGTTTATATTACGCACGTGGTGAAATGTCAACTCTTAATTCAGTCCAGTTGCTCGCAATTGTAGGGACAATATCACCTTTTACACTATGCTTACACTTATTCAGTAATTGCTCGAGGGGCGTGGCATTGTATGGAAAGCCTTCGGCTGTATGCCTCACATTGAATGTGTATAGCGAATATTACATGTATCACAATTGTACGGAAACACCTCAGAGTGCAACTTGATCTATGTAGACAACATAAATAACATTGCTTCATTTGTAATGACCATCTTGAAATATCTGTAACATTTCTTTGACTATATTGAAACATCTCAAGAGTTCAACATGATGTGTGTAGAGAACCTGAATATTATTGCACTTTGTGTGATGACCCCTTTGAAATGTTTGCAATATTCTTTCCGATATTGTACAAATAAAGTATATTTTTGCAAACCAAAAGTTGCTTGCATACTTCTACTATTTATCTCTGTCTGTCTTATTTACACTGGTCAATTTGTAGAATCTTGGAGCACAGAACGAGAATATTCAGCCCATCATGGCTATGCAATCTCTTCAAAAGAGTTGTCCAATGTGGCCCACCCCACCCATTCTTTCCCCATAGCTATGGGTTTTTTTCAAGCAATATATCCAATTTCCAAAAATAACACTTTTTTGTTCTGGCAGTGGGTGTCTGTGCATCCTCCCCCTCCTGGAAGCCAAGTCTTCAGCTACCTAACCCCACTGCCAGGAATTGACTCCTTGTAAAACACTCAACAATGCTTCCACTCTTTATGATCTACCATGTGAGAGTACCTTTACGAAATGGGTGTTTAAGAAATGTACCTTTAAGAAATGGAGCTGCTCATGTTACTGGAGTGATGTCAGAGTGTGGGTGGAGCTGAGGCACTACTTCTGGTTTTTAGTTTCAGTTTGAGAAAAAGCTTGGGTGTGTCTGTGTTTTTCAGTGAGCTGCATCTGAAGTAGAGCTGTACTGTTGATCTCTGCCATCCAAAGACTATCTATGGATCACTTGGTGAACCCAGAATTGTAAAAGGTCTCAGTATTGAGTGCAAACCTAATGTGCTCCTGTTTGCAGCTTTGTTAAGGGTTTTGGATGTTAAAAGGACAGCTTACAGGGTTACTTAGTGTTGTAGTCATTGGGGTTGTATTTGAATTAATGGTTGCTTAGATGTTCACTGTTTGTTTTAAAAAGGTTAACTTGCGTTCATAGAATAAACATTGTTTTGTTTTAAATAAATACTTGTTCTTTTCTGCTGTACCACTCCTGTAGAGTGGGCCGTGTGCTCCCCATACCACAATCTATTAAAAGTTATGGGTCAGGTGAACTCCATGATACACTTTGGGGTTCTCTAACCCCTGGCCCATAACAATTGGGGTCTCGAGGGGGATAAAAGTCTATCTATTAGATTGTCTTAGTGAACTTAAAGGGGTGAGCATATTGTGGTTGCTTTTCAGGTGAAGGTATTTTAGTTTAAGTGGGGAGTGTGTTGTGGACAATGGCTCTTTCAGAGGCTCAACGTTTTTGGGGGTGGAGACGGTCACACGCAGTACCTTACGACAGAGACTAAAAGCAGGCTGTTAGATTTGGCAAAAACATTGCAGTTAGCATTACCTGACAAGCATTTAAAGTTGCCTGAGATACAGTCTGACTCATTAGAAATGGCAAAGACCCAGTTGCAGACGAAGCAACTGGAACATGAAAATGAATTGAAGCAGCTTAAATATGCAATGAGGGAAAATGAAAAAGAAAGGGAGATACAGATCGGAGAAAAAGAAAAGGAGAGAGAAGAAAGAAACAAAGATAGAGTAGCCCGAGCAGAACAAAAAGAAAGAGATAGAGAGGAAAGGGAAAACGAGAGAGAGTTTAAACTTCAGAAAATGGCCATAAAACATAACAGTCAGTTAAAATTGGCAGACGTAAAGGGAAACGTACAGTTGGATGATAGTGATGTGGAGAGTGAAAAAGAGCATCATAGTCGAAGGCATGGTGGGGATCTATTTAAATATGTCCAAGTATTGCCAAGGTTTGATGAGAAGGAGGTAGAAGCCTTTTTCATTTCATTTGAGAAGGTAGCTAAACAAATGAAATGGCCACAGGACATGTGTGTATTACTGATTCAAACAAAGCTGGTAGGTAGGGCTAGTGAAGTGTTTGCATCACTACTGGAGGAGGTATCTGAGACGTATGAGGAGGTGAAAAAAATCCATCTTCGGTGCATATGAACTAATGCCTGAAGCTTACAGACAAAGGTTTAGAAATTTAAGGAAACAATTTGGTCAAACATACATGGAGTTTGAAAGGCTCAAACAGAGTAATTTTGATAGGTGGAGAAGGACTTTGAAAATAGACCAAACGTATGAAGCTCTCAGAGAAATTATACTTTTGGAGGAGTTTAAAAATTCAATTCCTGATGTAGTGAGAACTCATGTGGAAGAGCAGAGGGTTAAAACTGCGAGATTAGCGGCAGAAATGGCAGATGATTATGAATTAGTTCATAAATCAAAGCTTGGTTTCCGACATCAGTTTCAGCTTGTGAGAGATAGAAAATAGGGACATGAGAAATACTCAAGTGATCTGATGGGAGATAATAAGGAGAGTGTACCTCAGATTAAAAAAGAAACCCAGGAGGGTGGAAGAGACATGAAAAGTTTCAAATGTTTTCACTGTAATAAACTAGGCCATGTAAAGTCACAGTGTTGGTAGTTGAAGAAAAGCACTGGGAAGGCTGATATGGTAAAACAGGAAAAGACAGTGGGGATTGGTAGAGTGGTAAAGGAAAACCCAAGTGAAGCGAAGGAGGTGCAAAAGATTGTACAGCCTGATCAAGAGGTGATTGATAAGAAGGTGCCAGATCTCTTTAATGAATTTGCTTGTGTGGGTAAAGTTTACTCATGCATATCAGGAGGAGTAGATAAAGAAGTCACAATTTTAAGAGATACGGGAGCTAGTCTTTAATGGTAAGAGATGAGGAGTTATGTAGTTTGGGAAGAATGTTGCCAGAAAAGGTGGCAATATGTGGAATTCAGGGTGAGAGAAGCAGTGTTCCATTACATAAGGTAAGGTTGGAAAGTCCAGTGGAGAGTGGTGAAGTGGTAGTAGGAGTAATAGAGAAACTATCTTGTCCAGGAATACAGTTTATCTTGGGTAATGATACAGCTGGATCGCAGGTGGGAATGATGCCTACTGTGGTTGATAAGCCAGTGGAAAATCAGACAACTGAAGTGTTGAAGGACGAATATCCTGGGATTTTTCCGGATTGTGTAGTAACAAGATCGCAAAGTCACAGGTTAAGCCAAGAGGAGAAATCAAAGAGTGAAGATGAAGTTGAAGTGCAATTATCAGAAACGATTTTTGATCAGATGGTTGAAAAGGAACAAGAACAGGTGGAGGATGAGGCAGATATTTTTAGTTCAGGAAAATTGGCCGAATTACAACAGAAATAAAATGGATGTATCAGAAAGCATATACAGAAGAGGAATCTGAGTGTATACCAGAGTGTTATTGCCGTAAAAGTGATGTCTTGATGAGAAAATGGAGACCTTTACATCTGCAGGCAGATGAAAAGTTGGCAGAAGTTCATCAAGTAGTATTGCCGGTAGTGTATAGAAAGGAGGTGTTGCGAGTTGCACATGAGGTGCAGTGGGAGGTCATTTGGGAATAAGGAAAACTCAAGCTAAAATCCAGAAACATTTTGTTGGCCTGGACTACATAAAGATGTAGTTAAATTTTGTCAATCATGTCACACATGTCAAGTGATAGGGAAACCTCTAGCAGTGATAAAACCAGCACCCTTAGTACCCATTCCAGCATTTGAGGAACCTTTTACAAGGGTCCTAATTGATTGCGTAGGACCGCTTCCTAAAATGAAAAGTGTGAATCAATATCTTTTGACTACAATGGATATGTCTACTAGGTTTCCAGAGGCCATTCCAGTACGTAATATTACAGCTAAAAAGATTGTGGAGGATTTACTTAAATTCTTTACTAGATATTGACTACCCACAGAAATACAATCGGATCGTGGATCAAATTTACCTCAAAGCTATTCAAACAAGTTATGAATAGCTTAGGAATAAAACAATTGAAATCAACTGCGTACCATCCACAATCACAGGGAGCGTTAGAAAGGTGGCATCTTACATGAAAGACAATGTTGAGGGTTTATTGTCAAGATTATCCAGAGGATTGGGATAAAGGAATCCATTCGTACCATTTGCAATTAGGGATGCACCTAATGAGTCAACCAAATTTAGTCCTTTTGAACTAATTTTTGGTCATGAGGTAAGAGGACCCTTAAATTGATTGAAGAAACATAGGTGGGTGAGAAATCGGAAATTACATGATTGGATTATGTGTCAAATTTTAGGGAACGATTAAATAGAGCAGGTGAATTGGCTAGACAACATTTAAAAGTTGCACAAAATGTGATGAAACGGGTAGCGGACAAGAAATCCAAAGCTCGTAGTCTTGCCAGTGGAGATAAAGTTTTAGTGTTGTTACCAGTGGTAGGTGAACCTTTAAAAGCAAGGTTTTGTGGACCTTATCAGATTGAAAGGAAATTAAGTGACGGGAATTATGTGGTAAAAACACCAGCTAGAAGGAAGACTCACCGAGTGTGTCATGTGAATATGCTTAAAAGGTACTTTGAAAGGGAAGGAGAGAAAAAGGAGGTTTTAGTGATTCTAACTCACTAGTGATGAACCAAATCCAGATGACTGTGAATTTGACATACCTCAAATTAAATTCGAAAATGAGGATGTTCTTAAAAATTGGGATAGTTGAGTTACCTTCCAGAGGAGAAACAAACTGACCTGAAAGAGTTATTGATATCACATGGGCAAGTTTGTGGAGATAAATTGGGAAGTACTAAAATGGTTATACATAATGTAGATGTGGGAAATGCTGTTCCAATCAAACAACATCCATATAGACTTAACCCTTTAAAATTGGCACAGGTTAACAAAGAGATTGAGAGTATGCTTAAAAATGGCATAATTGAAGTGGGTTGCAGCCAATGGAGCTCACCCATAGTGATGGTACCTAAACCAGACGGTACCCAACGGTTGTGTGTGGACTATAGAAAGGTTAATACAGTTACAAAAATTGACTCTTATCCTATCCCTACTTTGGATGATTGCATTGAGAAAGTGGGGCAGTTTTTATTTCCAAACTGGATTTACTTAAAGATTACTGGCAGTTACCTTTATCCGTAAGGGTGAAGCAGATTTCAGCTTTTGTGACTCCAGATGGTATATACCAATTCAAAGTTATGCCATTTGGCATGAAAAATACGGCAGCCACATTTCAACGGTTAACTAGCACAGCCGTTTCAGGATTACTCAATTGTGCGGTATACATCGCCGATCTGGTAATTATCAGCCAGACATGGAAAGAGCATTTAAAACATCTGATGGAGTTATTCGATCGACTTCAGGAGTTGGGTTTGGTGATAAACCCAGCCAAACGTGAATTTGGAAAAGCCCAAGTCACTTTCCTTGGCCATACAATTGGACAGGGTTGAATGGTCCCACGGGATGTGAAAACGAAAGTTATTGGGGAGTTTCCGATACCCTCGACACGACGGGAAGTAATGCGATTTCTTGGCATGAGTGGATTTTACCGGAAATTTGAACCATATTTTAGCAGTATGGTAGCTCCACTGACGGACTTGCTCAAGAAGCGTAACAAATTCCAGTGGATTGCGGAGTATCAACAGGCATTTGACGGCCAGAAGGCTGTGTTAACCACTGCTCCTGTGTTAGCCATCCCAAATTATACAAAACCATTCAAAGTGGCTGTTGATGCAAGTGATGTGGGCGTAAGCGCGGTGCTTCTACAGGATGACGACGAAGGGCTAAAGCGGCCTATTGGTTATTTTTCAAAGAAATTGAATTCTCCCCAGAAAAAGTATTCGACGATTGAAAAGGAGACTTTTAGTTTGGTGGTGGCTTTGCAACATTTTCACATTTATGTGACCAGCAAATCGTCTGACACCATTATATATACTGATCATAAACCGTTGAAGTTTTTGGAGCAATTCCGGAATAACAATGCAAGACTGTTTCGCTGGAGTTTATTGTTACAGCAATTTCATTTAAAAATAGTACATGTGGCAGGACGAGAAAACGTGATTGCGGATGCTTTGTCACGAATGTGATGAACAGAAGGATTTCAGTTGGAGGAAGAAGAACGGGAAAAATGGATTAAATTATTATACCTGTTTGTGCGTGTTGTTTTTTTGAAACAAACAAGTATATTTACTGTGTCCATTTCTTAAAGGATCGTGCAAAGGTGAAAAATGAAACCATCTTGAAGTTGATGGGGTTTTTTTTTCTTGGGGGAAGTGTCATGTGAGAGTACCTTTGCAAAATGGGTGTTTAAGAAATGTACCTTTAAGAAATAGAACTGCTCATGTTACTGGAGTGATGTCAGAGTGTGGCTGGAGCTGAGCTCTACTTCTGCTTTTTATATTCAGTTTGAGAAAAAGCTTGGGTGTGTCTGTGTTTTTCAGTGAGTTGCATCTGAAGTAGAGCTGTACTGTTGATCTCTATCATCCAAAGACTATCTATGGATCACTTGGTGAACCCAGAATTGTAAAAGGTCTTAGTATTGAATGTAAACCTAATGTGCTCCTGTTTGAAGGTTTGTTAAGTCTTTTGGATGTTAAAAGGACAGCTTACAGGGTTACTTAGTGTTGTAGTCGTTGGGGTTGTATTTGAATTAATGGTTGCTTAGATGGTCACTGTTTGTTTTAAAAAGGTTAACTTGCGTTCATAGAATAAACATTGTTTTGTTTTAAAGAAATACTTGTCCTTTTCTGCTGTCGCACACCTGTAGAGTGGGCCGTGTGCTCCCCATACCACAATCTATTAAAAGTTGTGGGTCAGGTGAACTCCATGATACACTCTGGGGTTCTCTAAACCCTGACCCATAACAGATCCCACTGTTCACAAGGAAATCATGCTTCTAAGAAAAGAACCTTCTAATTTTTTTTTCTTGTGAGATAGCAGCAGACATCTCGACAGAGTAATTCTTTACTTAACGCCACAGTTGTGTTCTTTAAAAGTGTAACTTAAACCAAAATATCAAAGGTAATTCTCCCATCCTGGGACTAAATCCCTAGGTGGGATGGGAACAAATCCGATTTTACCATAAGAATTGATGTATAAACTGGAGTTAGGTTCCTCAGCGACTTTCTCTGCTAATACCCCACTGAGTTCCTCCCCAGGCTCTGTTACCTGGATAAATTTTGAATGCATTAAAATTTTACTCAGCCAGATTTTTGGATACGAAGGACATCAAGGGATATGAGGCTGGCATGTGAAGGTACTGCAGAAATGGCGAATTAGACTCAAGTTGCAAAATTATTACTCCTGTTTTGATTTCCTATGCTCTTGGATAAAGGTGCCATCTGGTTCATAAAGGGGCGGCACAGTGGCACAGTGGCACAGTGGTTAGCAGTGCTGCCTCACAGTGCCAAGGACCTGGGTTCAATTCTGGCCTTGGGTGACTGCCTGTGTAGAGTTTGCATTTTCTTCCCCTGCCTGCGTGGGTTTCCTCCGGCTGCTCTGGTTTCCTTCCACAGTCCAAAGATGTGCAGGCTAGGTGGATTGGCCATGCTAAGTTCCCTTTAGTGTCCAAAAGGTTAAATGGGGTCACAGGGTTATGGAGATAGGGGAGTGGGCCTATGTTGGATGCTCTTTCAGTGGGTCAGTGCAGATTCCTCTGCATTGGAGGTTTCTATGAGTCAATGATGGTGAGATTCACTGAAGTGAGAGCTTGGGAATGTGGAACCTGAGGTCAATGTACAGTGTGACAAACATCTGGTGACAGATGCGACTCAGTTAGTAGCACTCTCACATCTGAGTAATGAGGATTTGGGCAAATCGTATTCCAAGGCTTCAGCACGAAAATAAAGGCTAACACTGTTGAATGTGTTGAACTAAAGCCCCAACTGCCCGTTTGGGTGGCTTGATAGATCCCATGACATTAGTTCAAAGAACAGGAGAGTTATCCGTTTTATACTGGCCAATGTTTAGTCTTCAATCAACATCACAAAACATAGATTTTTTTTACATTTGGTCATTCATTTACGGGATGTGGACATCGCTGGTTAGGCCAGCATTTATTATCCATCCCGAGTTGCCCTTTAAAAGTGCTGGTGAGTTGCCTTCTTGAACCATTGCAGGCCTTCAGGTATAGGTACACCCACTGTGCTGTTAGGGAGGGAGTTGCAGGATTTTGCCCCAGCGGCAGTGAAAGAACGCAATATATTTCCAATTCAGGATGGTGTGACTTGGAGGGGAATCTCCAGGTGGTGAGGTTTCCATGCATCTGCTGCTCTTGTCCTTCCAGATGGTAGGGATCATGGGTTTGAAAGGTGCTGTCTGAGGAACCCTGGTGAGTTACTGCAGTGCATCTTATAGATGGTACAGACGGCTTCCACAGTTCGTCGGTGTTGGAGGGTTTGAATGCTTATGGAAGGAGGAGCAATCAAGCCGACTGCTTTGTCCTGGATGGTGTCGAGCTTCTTGAGAGTTGTTGGGGCTGTAAGTGGTGAGTATTCCATTGCACTCCTGACTTGTGCTTTACAGATGGTGGACAAGCTTTGGGGTGGTGAGGAGCTGAGTTACTCGCCGTAGGATTCCTAGACTTTGACCTACCCTGGTAGCCGCAGTATTAATATGGCTAGTCCAGTTCAGTTTCTGATCAATGGTAACCCTCAGGATATTGGTTATATGGTTGTTGTAACATTGTTGGTTGTGGTAGTTTGCTGTGCGTGAATTGGTTGCTGTGTTTCCGACATTTCAACATAGTTCAAAACTACATGAATGTTTGTAAAGCACTTTAATCTGTCAGATGGTCATGAAAATTGCCATATAAATGCAAGTCTTTCCTTTTCCTTTCCTTTGTAAACATCCAACATGCCCAGCTTTGAAATTTATGTACAAGTCCTTTCAAAGGAAGATAGGAACATAGGAATTAGAAGCAGAAGTAGGTAATTCAGCCCCTCGAGACTGCTCCACCATTCAATCAGATCATGGTTGATCTCTTCCTGGTCTCAAATTCACCTTCCTGCCTGTTGCTATATCCTTTTAACCCATTTTCTACCACAAATATATATATCTCCTCCTCAAAATCATTTAATGATTCAGACTCTACCACACTATGGGGCAGCGAGTTCCACAAATCAAATGTAAGTGCACAGATACTGCTTTTTACTGGCCTGCATTCAGTAAATTCTGCAATCTCGGCTAAAGTTACCGGCTATTTGGATTGGGAAAATGCTCCAACAATCAGGAAGCCAAAACTCTGTGAGAGATCTTTCTCTGAGGGGTATCACATATTTAGATGAGGATTTAATCTAGGCCTAATCTTCTAGACTTCATTGTGAGGGGAACTCAGAACTCCTTGGCATTGATACAAATGCTGCAATTAAATAGTATCTTAATTTTAAGTGAACAAATCAAGTTAATTATTTTAGTAGAATGTTCTCTCCAAGTAGTCCCGAATGAAGGAGACATGTCCAATTAACAACCTCCTCAAAACTATTATAAATCCAACTGAGAGCATTGTAATCTTAACAGAAATTTTAGCAAGATTGTCTGTCAAGCAGTAAATCTGACAAACATTTTATTGTATCACTTACAATCGGAAACTGCTGGTGGGTTTGATTTAAAACAACAGCTAAAAGATTGCATAATAAGAGAAAACGCTGAACGGAAACTCAGCAGGTCTGGCAATATCTGTGGAGAGAGAGAGAGGCAGAGTTATTGTTTTGAATCCGTAAGACTTCTTGAGAGAAAGAGGAGTCATACGGACTCGAATCTGGGGGGTCGGGGTGGTTTCCGGCCCTTCCCGCCCGCAGGATCTTCCGATCCCATCAAAGGTGACCCCCGGCGACAGGTGCTCCAGTCACAGGGTTTACGAGCCACCATGCAAAACGCAACAGACATTGGCGGAACTAGAAGATCACGCTGTCAACCAATGGCGAGCTGCCTCTGCCACCGGAATACATGACATGGGGGGGGGGGGGGGGGGGGGGGAATTCCCGGTTTCTCCCTTCACACATGCTGCCAGTCCTAATGAGCCGTTCCAGCATTTTCTATTTTCATGAAGACTTACAGTAGCTACAATACTTTGCTTTTATTTTACCAAAAAAATGCATTAGGATTCCGGATGAGAATCGGACAATTTCAAATTTGTAGTACTGTGAAGAGATATTACTGCACCACAGGAGTGGTAACACTGACCAATAGGAATATTTTATGTTAAAACAAACTTTAGTTTAAACACAGAATTAACAACAAAGAAGTATCTTTACAGTTAACAGTTACAACAGTTCTTCAGTGAAAGTAGACACTTTAACTTACTTCCTAAACCTGCCACTATATTCCAATTAAGCAAGCCAATATTGTTCAAATACCACTCATAATTAAATTCAACAAACAGTTTTTTAACTTGCTTTTCTTTGTGCAGGTTCTTTGGAAAGAGAATATTTCATGACCAAAACTGAAACTCCTCTGTTCAAATTAAAATCCTTGGAAGAACTAACTTTTCAGATAGACCTGGCTCCTCCGTTTAATTACATAATAATAATCTTTATTGTTGCAAGTAGGCTTACATTAACACTGCAATGAAGTTACTGCGAACAGTCACCTGTTCGAGTACACAGAGGGAGAATTCAGAATGTCCAAATTACCTAACATCATGTCTTTCGGGACTTGTGGGAGGAAACTGGAGCACCCGAAGGAAACCCACGCTGACACATGGAGAATGTGCTGACTCCGCACAGACAGTGACCCAAGCCGGGAATTGAACCTGGGACCCTGGTGCTGTGAAGCAACATTGCTAACCACTGTGCTACTTTGTCACCTTTACCAGACATGATCTATACCGAAGCATAAGGAATTCTTCTGTCACCTCCCAGAAGACGTCCCATGACCTGGTATTAAGGGTACTGGTTTGATTAGCGCTTGTGGTTTTCCTATCATCTGACATGTGTGACCTATATGACAAAATTCAATTACATGCTTCTGCAGTCCAGGCCAATTAATGCGTTTTTGTATTTTAACTTGGATTTTCCTTACTCCTAAATGCCCCCAATTGGAACCTCATGCATGACTGGAAAACCTCTTTTCTATAACCCATCAGTAATAAAACTTAATGAACTTCTACCCATTCTACTTTGCCTGAATATATAAAGGTTTCCACTTTTCCATTAATACATTATTTCTCATGTACTAACACTCCAGTATACACTCAGATTCTATTTCTGTGTATGCTTTATATTACAAATGCTTTATCTCTGAATATTTCTGTTGTAATTCAACCAACTTTCCTGAACGAAAGATATCAGCGTCACCCTCCACCTACTGTTCTTTATCAACAATCTGGTCAGAGATTGTTTCTGTTAACTGAATCTCAGCCTCACTATCTTTACTCCTTGATTCCTCCTCCTCCTGCCTCAACCTCTGGCTTTGTGGTTTTGTTATGACACAATCTGGAAACACCCCAGGAGATGCTTCTTCCAATACCTCAATTGTTTGACTTTCCATTAGCTTTTCAACCTCAGCAGGCATCACTCCCCATGTGATCCTGCTATTTCATTAGCCAGGATAAGCTGTACCTCTAAAAAAGGTAATTTCTCCATTACTCCTACTACCACTTCATCACTTTTCACTGGATTCTCTAATCTCACTTTACATAACGGAACACTACTCACTTTATCATTAATACCACATATTACCACCTTTTCTGGCAATACTCTTCTTCACTACATAGCTCCTTATCCCTCAACATTAAAGCTTGACTTGTTATGTATCCTTTAATATTTTAACATCCTTACCTACTGCAACTTGTAATAGCAAACCTTACCCTAACAAATAAAATTGTTAAAATGATATGACACCTGCTGATCAACCAACCTTAGAACAAGCTGTACACACATCTGCACGTCTTCAGCTGCAACCATGGTTTATTTTGTTACTTTAATAAACTCCACTGGCTTATCCTGTTTTAAAGAGACTGTCTTCCCAGTACTTTTCGTAAGCCACCAACACTGTGACTTTGCGTGTCAAGCTTTATTACAATGAAAACAATTGCATTTTCTTAACTCTCTTGCACCCTCATAAGTTTATTTTTTAACCTGAGACAAAATCTCTTTAATATCTCCAAGCGTACCTCCTTTCCCTTGATCACCTGTGAATTTATAATTTCCCCAGTTTCCAGCCTTTACAGACTGAAAATGATGTCAAAAATCAAATCTTCATTTATGAATTCATTCAAAATCATCTGCCATTTCTGCTGCCTGTCTAGCAGTTTTAATCATTTGCTCTTCCGCATAAGTTCCCATTACAGAAGTAAGTGGATCTTTAAATTCCTCCAGAATACCAATTTACCTACGAGCTGCATATGTTAGGTCTGTTCTTAATGCTCTTATGCACCTATCAAAAATATTTTGTTTGATCCTTTCAAATTTTATTTATGCCTGACTTGGTTATTTCCTTACATTTCTAAACTTCCATCTAAAGGCTTTTCTCAGCTCATCTCATAGTGGTTCAAGAAGGCAACTCACCATCACTTTCTGAAGGCCAACTGAGATGGGCAATGCTGGCCTATCCAGCGATGCCCACATCCCGCAAATGAATTTTTAAAATAATAATAATCCCTAGATACCTCCTTTGACAATCATGCAAACAATTTACTACCTCTTCCCACTAATTTTGATTGAACCAACAATACCCACATGGTTTTTGTCCAATTAAATTGTTTAGCTATTTTCTCAAATGAGATTTTAAAAATGCTTCCTCATCTGTCTCGTCAAACATTGGCAGCGCCTGAACATATTTGAACATATCCCCAGTAGGATTTGGACTAGGAGGGATTACTCCTCCCTCTAAACTTTTCTCACCTTTTGTCTTTAACTCCAACCTTTAAAGTTGATATGCTCTATACCTTTCCACCTTCCTGGGCTGGATTCTCTACCCGCCGTGCCACATTTCTGCCCCGACCCTCCAACGGGAATCATCCATTGTGCCGGTCGGTCAATGGGGTTTTCCATTGTGGGTGCCATGGAAATCATAATAAAGACAAATTCCTCGAGGTTTGATTTTTAGAAATTTATTTACACAAATATATTTGCGGAGAGAGAGTTTTCTAGCTGCAAAGCCAGGGCACCACACTCTGAGTTATACAGCCGTAAACCATTATATTTATAGTTGTGAAATAAACAACTTTGAAGAGATAAAGCTTGGGAACATACGCAAAAGGAAATATGAATGCTTTGCCCTTGGTTTAAAAACAATTCGAGAACAACTTATTATCATAATAAGGCCGAGTACAAAATACTAAGCAGTATTTAGTTTACATTACTTGACCTACTTATTTTCGCACAAAAGCAGTGTTAAAATATAGTCAATATTCCCAGCATGCTTCTAAACTGGGCACTCATTAACTTCCCTCCCACAATTCCTTCCTTGTTGATCTTTTGATCAACATCTTTTAGTAAATTATCGTGTCCTCCATAGAGAAGGGTGGTTTATAATGTAAGGGGAATGGACATATGACAGTTCCCTGCGTGTTATGAAGCTGGTAATAAGGAGGCAAGGCGGCTAGGGCTGTTCCCGTGTTCGTACATTAAAATATCTTGCGCAACATCAAAACAGTTAGCATACGACAAACAAGATTACAATGGCGATTATAATCCAGAACACAATCCTCTGTTCTGACGATCCTACCATCCAAAGCCAAAGTCCCATCCCTCATTTTCGTGTTAATCTTGTTACCTCTCTACGAATGTGATCCACCAGATTATCAATTTTTCTGAGTTATCAGGGATGTATGTGCAACAGTCACTTCCAATCAGGGCACAAGTGCCTCCCTTTTCAGCCAACAAGAATTCAAGAGCCATCTATTCTGCAGGGCAACCGCTCTTACAGCGACCATCTCAGTTTCTATCTGGTTAACAGCTTCTGCAGTGTCATTAGCTACCTGCTCAACGATGTCTCGTAGTTCACGTAGTTCGTATGCATTAGTGACTATTCCTAATGGTAGTGTCATTATTCCCAGCATTTGTGCCCATGAGGGCAGCACGGTAGCATTGTGGATAGCACAACTGCTTCACAGCTCCAGAGTCCCAGGTTCGATTCCGGCTTGGGTCGCTGTCTGTGCGGAGTCTGCACGTCCTCCCCGTGTGTGCATGGGTTTCCTCTGGGTGCTCCGGTTTCCTCCCACAGTCCAAAGATGTGCAGGTTAGGTGGATTGGCCATGATAAATTGCCCCTTAGTGTCCAAAATTGCCCTTAGTGTCCAAAATTGCCCTTAGTTACTGGGTTATGGGGATAGGGTGGAGGTGTTGACCTTGGGTAGGGTGCTCTTTCCAAGAGCCATTGCAGACTCGATGGGCCGCCTTCTGCACTGTAAATTCTATGATAATCTATGATGTCATAACACTTTGTGTCGTCCTGTGATGGGGATGGTCCTGCAGTTGCTGAATGTGATGCACATAAGGGACTACCTATCCCAAATAGCAGGAGCCTTCCCAATTTTCTGGTATGGCCAGAGATAAAATACGTGCCGTTATATGCGGTCATGTTTCCTTTACTATCAGTCATCATTAGTCTAATTGATCCCCTTCCCGGGAGCCTGCACTAGTTTGATTTTCAACTCCTGACTAATCAAAGATGAATAATCCTTTAGCTGTAAGGTGAAACATAGGGAGTTGCCAATTCAAGATCTGGTCACGCTGACTCGTGCCGACTGGGTAGGTCCCATATGTTTTATGATTCTTAAAGCATGTACTTCCTTTTGGGATTCCAGTATAATTGGGAAGGATCAAACAAGGCGGCTGGCATGTCACATTAAATCTAGGCCACCACCATTCCTCAAACCTATTCATATCGTATCCATCTAATCTCCAATCTAACATATTCTGTGTATCTTCACCACGTCCTGTACTATTTTGTCTTCGGGCCCACTCTGCTATCTCATTACTGGTGAATGGGATGGGTCGCATGGGGATGCCCTCCCCCGACCATCTGGGAATTTGTGTACAAACCCAACAACTAAATTTATTTACCCTCTCTGCGTATGAGTGAGACATGTATATTAAGGTGTTAGTATGCAGTTTACCCTCTACATGATGTTGAATTAATATGAAAATATAAAAACATCAACGCCGTCATTCTCTTCAGGTCAGCATTTCGCTAGTACTCTGAAAGTTCCGTAGGATATAGTTTACACGAATGGCGTGGACCCCATCTGGCTTTTCTTTTACTTTAACGGCTGTTCGGGTTGTTAGCAGCACTTGGAAGGGTCCATTCCACTGAGGGGAAAAATAATCTTTGTTTAGTGCTTTCACATAAACTTGATCTCCAGGTTTAAAGGGTGTGTATTTCCCTCTTACGGATGCATCTGAGCATGTTGCACCTTTCATGTTTTTTTTTTTTAATTTCAGCGGTTTCATACATGGCCTAGGCATATTTTAGTGATGCCTCATCTGCCCATATTAAGGCTACTGCCGCTGGAGTCATTGGGGGTTTAGTTCCAGTTGTCATAGGACGTTCCATTAATATCTCATATGGGGTTAAACCCGTATTATGATTTCTCTGATTTTGCAGTTCACACATTACTATGGGTATGGCATCTGGCCATAGCAGCCCATTTTGTTGGCACACTTTTGTAACTGCAGTTTTAATTATTCCATCCGCCCTTTCCACCATTCCGGAGGATTGTGGCTGATATGGTATTTGCAATTTCCAATCAAATCCCATGGCTTCTGTTAGGGCTTTGGTTAATTTGCTAGTGAAATGAGTTCCCCTGTCACTGTTAATACCCACTGGTATCCCAATCCCAGGATATTCATTCTTCAACACTTCGGTTGTCTGATTTTCCACTGGCTTATCAACCAAAGTAAGCATCACTCCCACCTGCGATCCAGCTATATCATTACCCAAGATAAACTGTATTCCTGGACAAGATCATTTCTCTATTACTCCTACTACCACTTCACCTTCTTCACTGGACTTTCCAACCTGACCTTATATAATTGAACACTACTCCTCTCACCCTGAATTTCACATATTACCACCTTTTCTGGCAACTTTCTTCCCAGACTACAAAGCTCCTCATCTCTCACCATCAAAGATTGACTAGCTCCCGTATCTCTTAAAATTGTGACTTCTTTACCTGCTCCTCTTGATACACATGAGTAAACTTTACCCACACAAGTAAATTCTTTAAAGACATCTGGCACCTTCTTATCAATCACCTCTTGATCAGGCTGTTCAATCTTTTGCGCCTCCTTCGCTTCACTTCGGCTTTCCTTTACCACTTTAACAATGGTGGATGGAAGTTCAACTGCAGCCGCTTGCAGTTGTGGCTGCTGTTTGAGAGCCAATTCCTTTGCTATTGGATCAGCACATCTATTGTCGCATGAGACTTCACCATCTGTGGTAGTATACGCTTCACACTTTAAAATGGCTATCTTGCTGGGCAGCTGAACAGCATCTAGTAAACTTAAAACTAATATAGCATGTTTAATAGGTTGACCGGAGGAAGTTATAAATCCCCTGTTTTTCCATAATTGGCCAAAATCATATACTACCCCAAAAGCGGATCGAGAATCAGTATAAATATTGACTGTTTTATTTTTAGCTAGAATACATGCTTTAGTAAGGGCAAACTATTTGGCCGCTTGAGCAGATGTTCCCGAAGGCAGAGCAAAAGCTTCCAATATCTCGATTGGAGTACTATTGCATAGCCGGCCAGGAGGGTCATATCATTTGGGGCAGCACGGTAGCATAGCGGTTAGCGCAATTGCTTCACAGCTCCAGGGTCCCAGGTTCGATTCCCGGCTGGGTCACTGTCTGTGCGGAGTCTGCACGTTCTCCCCGTGTGTGCGTGGGTTTCCTCCGGGTGCTCCGGTTTCCTCCCACAGTCCAAAGATGTGCAGGTTAGGTGGATTGGCCATGCTAAATTGCCCTTAGTGTCCAAAATTGCCCTTAGTGTTGGTTGAGTGGGGTTACTGGGTTATGGGGATAGGGTGGTGTGTGCTTGGGTAGGGTGCTCTTTCCAAGAGCCGGTGCAGACTCGATGGGCCGAATGGCCTCCTTCTGCACTGTAAATTCTATGAAATTTGGTCGGTTTGCTGACCCATCGGTGAAAAAGATGATGTCTGGATTTTCTCGTGGGTGACTCAGTAAATCAGGTCAAGGGGTTGTGGTGACTTCAACCAATTGTAAACAGTCATGATCATACATTTGTTCTGCTTCCGAGGGTGCGGGCAAGACTGTTGCAGGGTTGACAGCTGGCGCTCGCTTGTAGGTAAAGTTGGTTTAAGAGAGGATTACTTCGTACCCAGTGTGTTGAGCCGCAGTAAAATGCTGCATTGCGGATGAATTAAGCAGCAGCAAAACTGTTGAATTTTTTTTTTCTACTATGGACGCTGTGGCTACTACTGCTCTTAAGCAATTTGGCATACCGTTTACCACACCGGGTAATAGGCAAGGGGTCTTTTCCCTCCTCAATGCTCTTGCACCAGGACCCCTGTTGCAAATCCCCCTGCTTCATTCAAATAAGGAGTAAAGTGCTTGCTGAAATTAGTAAGTCCCAAGGCAGGGGCGCTAATCATCGCTTGTTTCAAATTATGAAATGCTTGCTCTCTCTCTGGGATCCAGGTAACAACTGAAGGGGCGTCCTGTAGGGTAGCCTTGCGCAATACTGCGTTCATCTCTCTATAGTCTGGTATCCACTGCCTGAAATAGCCCACCATTCTGAGGAAGGTAAAGGTTTCCTTTTTCGCGCGTGGAGTTGGAACATTGCTACAACCTGTACGCTTTCAGACCCAAGCCTCCACTGTCCTTGCTGCAGCTGAAATCCAAAATACTGCTGTCTCCTGACAGAATTGCAGCTTGTCCATTGAGATCCTATGCCCTCTTTCTGCCAGATGTGATAATAACAAAAGGGTATTCTGTTGACAAACTAGCCCTCCCTCTGAGGCTATCAATAAATTGTCATCATATTGAGGGAATGTTGAGCCTGCAGACAACTGACACTCATGCAAGTCTCTTTTAATACTGTTAATTCCGATATGAAAAGACAAATAGATATTGCCTTTCTGGGTGCAATGGTATGGAGAAAAAGGCTGAGAAAGTATTTGTTGTTGGTGGTATAGAAGACAAAATGACATTTGTGTCCGGCACCAATGGAGCAATAGTGATAACAATTTTATTGATGGCTCTAAGATCTTGCACAAACCACCACTCGTTGGGTCTTCCTGCCTTTGGAATGGGGAGTATAGGGGTGTTACAGGGGTTTTGTGTTCTCTTCAGCACCCCTTGCTGTAATAGTGCATTGCTCACTCCCTCTATCCCTTTTTCTGCTTCCGGTGCCAACCTGTAAAGTTTTAAGCAGGGCAGGGCAATGTTCTTCTGTAACTGCACCCTATGCGCTGGGGCAGAATGTACTTTTCCAACATGATTTTTATGCTGTGCCCATAGATCTGCCGGTACCTGGGCCAGGATTAAAGGGAGTAAATGATGGCTCTCTCGGGGAGGTTGTTGTCTTTCAAATGTAGCAGGCCATTGCTTCTCTTTCCAGGTCCCTTTGCCCTCCTGTTTGCCACAAAATTCTATCAGGCAATTTTGTCCGTCCATTTCATATAAATCCCATGTATTACTTTTTTCCTTTGGCCTCTTTGATCACTTCTCCTATTTGCTTTGCCTTAGCGGGATGTCTTATGGCCAATGTTAAATGGGGTTCTGAAGTTAAACCCATCCTGAAAAGGTCCCTCTGACTATGGGTCAACTATACTAACATTCCTAATCCCATAACACCGAAAAATAAAAAGGAGTGACATGCAATGATGTCTGCTGTCCTAAGTGACTTTGCGTTTATAAATTGTATGCGTGCTCATCCTCACGAGCATACCAAGCCATGCAATGGGTCACTATATTCTCTCATCTGGACTCTATCAGGTGTTTTGATAGCTGTGCCCAAGGATCATTAATCTTTTGTAAGACTTCCAGCCCCACGCTGTCGGGAAACCCCCGGGTGCTGGCAAAACAGAGAATCCTGCCGGTGGAGAATCACGCCCCTTTTCTTTCAGGTCTATTTTCTGAAGTTCAAATTCTCTCTCTCTACTTCTTTACCTTGCCATTGCCTCTCGCTCACTTTCTTTCTCTGCCTGCTCTTTTTCTCCCTCTGCCCTCTCCTTTTCCTTTGCTACTGTCATTGTCTCTCCCTCTTTGTCTTTCACTTCTAATCCAAGCTGTCTCATTTTTTAGCATGTTGTAATTGTTTAATTTGCAATTGGGTCTCAGCTACTTTCAATGATTCTTGCCTTAACTTAGGTGAACTAAGTTATCGCATTAAATATTTCTACCTTCCTCATACCCGTGGGTAACTTCAACTAGTCCGCACAAATTCCAAATGTTTTGTTTTAATGACCTTTTGTAAACCATTCAGGGTTTTTCTTCAACTCCCAGGAAACACTTAGCCTCTGAAACAGCCATTTTAAATGTAATTCCCTGTTAAACTGACAGGGTACCAACACTTGAAAGCAGCAGCTCTTCACATTCGCTGACTTTAAATTATACTTTTTAAAATCTCGTCAAAGAGCCCTTAATTTTATTAAGATGCCGTATGAAAACCCGACAATTTGCATTTGTAAAACTGTGAGGAAATGCTACTGCACCACAGGAGTGATAACACTGACCCAGAGGTATATTTTATATTAAAACAAACTTTAATTTGAGCACAGAATTAACCACATTAACAATAGAAAAATAGCTTCACAGTTCACAGTTACAACAGTTCTTAAGTGAAAGAAGAAATGTTAACTTGCTTCCTAAACCAGCCACTATATTCCAATTAAGCATAGTTCAATTACCACTCATGAATAAAGTTAACAACCAGGTTTTTTTACTTACTTTTCTCTGTGCAGGATCTTTGGAGAGAAAACATTTCATGACCAAAATAAAACACCCCTGTTCAGATTAAAATCCTAGGGAGAACTAACTTTTCAGACAAGCCTGGGGCGAAATTCTCCCCCAACGGCGCGATGTCTGCCGACTGGCGCCAAAGACGGCGCCAATCAGACGGGCATTGCGCCGGCCAAAAGGTGCGGAATGCTCCGCATCTTTGGCGGCCTAGCCCCAACATTGAGGGGCTAGGCCAACGCCGGAGGGATTTCCGCCCCGCCAGCTGGCGGAAATGGCGTTTGTTGCCCCGCCAGCTGGCGCGGAAATGCGGCGCATGCGCGGGAGCGTCAGCGGCCCTGACAGTTTCCCGGCGCATGCGCGGTAGCGTCAGCGGGCGCTGTCAGTTTCCCGCGCATGCGCAGTGGGGAGAGTCTCTTCCGCCTCCGCCATGGTGGAGGCCGAAGCGGAGGCGGAAGGGAAAGAGTGCCCCCACGGCACAGGCCCGCCCGCGGATCGGTGGGCCCCGATCGTGGGCCAGGCCACCGTGGGGGCACCCCCCGGGGTCAGATCGCCCCACGCCCCCCCCCAGGACCCCGGAGCCCGCCCACGCCGCCTGGTCCCGCCGGTAAATACCAGGTTTGATTTACGCCGGCGGGACAGGCAATTTCTGGGCGGGACTTCGGCCCATCCGGGCCGGAGAATCCAGCGGGGGGTCCCGCCAACCGGCGCGGCCCGATTCCCGCTCCCGCCCAATCTCCGGTACCGGAGACTTCGGCGGGGGCGGGGGCAGGATTCACGGAGGCCAACGGCCATTCTCCCACCCAGCGGGGGGTCGGAGAATGACGCCCCAGATTCCTCCTCTTAATTACATCATCACATAAGCATAAGGAATTCTTCTGTCTCCTCCCAGAAGACGTTCCATAACCTGTTTAGCCAGGACCAAGCACAATACCCCCCATAAATTATCTACAAACCCGGTTATCCTTTAAACATAAACAATATTCCATTAGCTAGCTATCTGTAAACAAGGAAATGGTTCTCAAACCTGCTAGCAGAACACTTGAACTGCAAAATCAATGATTAGCATACTTTTACAGCCCCTTACTCACAGCTTTAGCAGTCATTCTGTCCTTGTGCATCTTAACCCAGGTTTGGATAACAGGACTGAAAAAAATATAAAATACAAAATCTGACAATTTCACGTGTGGCAGAAGATTCACAAAAAGTAGTTTTTTGAACTGAACACAAGTATATTGAACTGATACAGCATACACTGGCCAATCTTTAGATATCATTCTTGTAGCATGATGCTAATATTATAAACAGTTATAATTAAACTGGACCGCATCATACCTGAGCTACAACAATCTGATATTGACATTAGGTGCAAAATGAGAAAGTTTCAATTACACTGTGCAACTGTGAGTACATATACTTACAATGCTTTCATTGTAGCTCTTACAGCTCATTAGAGCACTGTAATACTGTCTTCCAATAATACAATGTGGACTCTATGATTTATGTGACGTCTGCTCCGTTTTGTTGAATCATAATTTAATAAATCTATCCAATGGCATTTGATCTAAAGTGGTTTTGCATCACACACATAACCTGCCATGTCTGACACAAAATGTCAAGATACACAACAGAGTGAATAATCCAAGTATAAGCTTATTCTTTGAAGTTATGAATTGATAACCAATTTCTTAAAGGAATTTGACATTGCAGCTTAAAACAAATACATTCTTTAAGAGGGTCCCATAAAGCATATCATTGACGGGAACAGTGCCATCTCTCTCTCCCTCTTTCTCCTTCATAGCACACATACACTTTGAAAAAGACATAAATCAGATGGGATTAATGGAAGCCTGTTGAACTATGAAAAGGACCATTTAGACATTGAAAATGTAATGAAAACTTGACGAGCAATAAAGTAGATTACCAGAACACAGAAAGCACCAGAATGAATGGCACCATTCAGTTAAATGGTTTGGAATAAGACTAGTTTGATCATGCAATCTAATGGAAAAAAAAGATGTCGGGAGGATTTGATTCATGATTCAACCATGTCATTTTAGACTTGTGTCTTCCAAGATGGAATGTCAGAAGTCAAGTACTCTTAAAATTAAACGTATATAATACGTCATATTCTGAGGCAGGAAGGATATAATTTGACAAATCTCATTTTGTATGGAATCATTTGAGAAGGACTCCCCATTTCAGACAATAAAACAGGGCTCAATTCTTCTGGGGTGGGATTCTCCCATCGGGCGGCTAACTGCCGACGTTGGCGTAAAAGCGGGAGTGTTTTACTCCGGCGTCGGCCCCTGTTCTGAGACCTGATTCTCCGGGCCACAGTTGGGTAGCACAGTGCTGGAGCGGCCTACGCCACTCCAGCTGCCAATCCCTGCGTGAACCCGGCGCCGTGGGGTCCACGCATGCGCAGTTGGCCCGGCACCAACTAGCACATGCACAGTGGCCTTCTTCCCCGACGCCAAATGGCGCAGCGCTACAGGGGCCGGCGCATAGGAAAGGAGGACCCCCGACAGAGAGGCCGGCCTGCCGAACGGTGGCCCCGATTGCGGGCCAGGCCACTACGGAAGCCCCCCCACCCCCCGGGTCGGACCCCCCTCACCCCCGCAGGCTGCCCCCGCCGGCTCAGAGGATGTTAGAACAGTGCCGGCGGGACTCGGCTTTTTGTTCACGGCCGCTCGGCCCATCCGGGCCGGGGAGTCGCCGCATACCCCGACCGGCGTTGCGCCGACCATGCCAGCCCCAGTGGATCGCGTCCCGGCATCATCGGGGTGGCGTGGCACGATTCACGTGGCCCGCTGGTGATTCTCTGACCTGGCGGGGGGTTGGAGAACTCAGCCCCTGGTTTCTGTGTATTGAATTTCAACATAGGATGGCACGGTGAGACAGTGGTTAGCGCTGCTGCATCACGGCACCAAGGATTCAGGTTCGATCCTGGCCCGGGGTCACTGGCCATATGGGGTTTGCACATTTTCCCCATGTCTGCGTGGATCTCATTCCTTCAACCCAAAGGTGTGCAGGGTAGGTTGATTGGTCATGCTAAATTGCCCCTTAATTGGAAAACAAAATGGGATAGAGGCATGAGATCAAATAAAAATAAAAAGCATGGTACCACTGCTGCCTCACAGGGCCAGAGACCTGGCTTCAATTCCGGCCTCAGGTGACTGTTTGTGAGGAGTTTGCACTTACTCCCCATGTCTGTGTGGGTTTCCTCCGGGTGCTCCAGTTTCCTCTCACAGCCCAAAGATGTGCAGGTTAGGTGGATTGGCCATGTTAAATTGCCCGTTTGTGTCCAAAAGGTTAGGTGGGGTTATAGGGATAGGATCTCATGCTGTTAGCATGGAACAATTTCGTCCCCAATAAGATCTTGCCAAACATAGTGAACATCGGAACATTTGTAGTATTGCAAACAAATAGCAACTCGAGATTTCCCTTCCTCTCTCATGTAGAAGTACTTTCAAAATTAGTCTGGATCTCATTTTTAGCTGAAAAGGCATCTCTCCATGCCAATGAAGAACGTTAATATACAAAGTGGAAGGAATATTAGAAGATAGTGCAGGGTAAATATAACAAATTTCCTCCAATTCCACTGCCCAGAAAAAGATATGCTAGTTATGATGGCACTGAATATAAAAAAGATTAGCAGTCAAGAACAGAATGTAAAGGTCCTGGGCTCATCAAAAAAAATCTAAAGCTAATCACCTTTTCTAATCAAAATGAGAAACATTTTGTGCAGGCAAGAGATGGAAAAACTGAATTATGAATCTTTGGGGTTTATCGTATCAAGCCTACCTTAAAGAATATCACTTTCATATCCTTAAGGATTATACAACCTGACTGATTTTGGCAAGATTAATGAATCCAGGAGCTTTAAGAACCGGTTGATTGCCTCTGTAAACCTTGGAATAACAGGGTAGATACTTGTATTCTCAGCCTGAGCAGTAACAGGGTGGAACAATTGCCTGTCTTTTATAGGACCCAGCTGAGTTTAATGCTAATGAAACCTCTGAAATGAAAATAAAGCCATTTCTGTGAGAGACATTATCAAGTTTATCTGATTGCTGTCCAGATTGTAAAGGTGAAAAATCTACTCCGATAAGAGTGAAACAAGGATAAGTTAGAACATAAAGTGGAGAGGCAGTGACACCAGCAATGCTTTAGAGTTGAAGGGTGGAATTTTCCATTCTCTGCACAGACTGCCTTCCGAGGCTAGAAAACTGGCGTGCAGCTCTCAGGCTCCACAGCCAACTTTTCTCTCCAAATAGTATAGTACTCTTGTGCAGAAGAAATCTGCAGGTGTGGACAACACCATCACGCTGATGGGCGGGGCCAGAAAATGCCAAAAGGCAGGGATTTCGAGACCAGGCACCATTTTTATATGGCGCCCTGATCTAAAAACAGGTACCCCCCCCCCCCCACACACACATGCACATGGAGCATCTCCCCTACCATGGACACAGGGACCCCCTTTGACATGGAGAACCCCCCCCCCCCCCATAAGCATGAGGGGCAACGACCCCCCCAACTGATAAGAGGAAATGCCCCCCCCCCCACACACACATGGAGCCCACCAGCACTGCCCCCTGGCATTGCACAGTGCCAGGGGGCAGTTACAGAATGACAAGGGGCAGTGCCAGGGCAGTGCCAGGACAGTTCCAATTAGCAACACCAGGGTACTGCCCAGGTGTGTCCCTCTATCCTTCGGGGGCTATACTAACCTATGCGCCCCCGACAGGCTCCCTTCGCCTGCTTCGCATTTCTAAAATGCAGTTGTCTCATTGGCGAGGGGGGACTTCCAAATGTGGGGAACAATATGGTGGGGAAGCCCACTAATTATATTTAAATGAAGTTCTCACCAGTGAGATCCACGTTTTCCAAGTCTCACAATATTTTACTTTGCGCCATGTCGCTGTTTGCGCTCGCAATGATCGCGGACACAAAATCAGGTCCAAAGAGTCAGCAGAGTCGGGCGCAATTCACCTATCCTTCCCCTTTTTCTGGGTTGTAGGGGTAAGATCCCCGCAGACTCGGAGAGAATGTGCAAACTCAGCACGGACAGTGACCTGAGGCAGGGATTGAACCCGGGTCCTCGGCGCTGTGAGGCAGCAGTGCTGACCATCAGGGACACTCTGAAACAACACAGTTTAAAATATATTAAGAAATCCCAATGAATCAACCAGGAAGACAGGCATGCTAACACTAGCGTCCTTGAAGGAGTCAATAGCACCATTATCGAGTCCATCATCATCTGAAATCGACTCTGCTGGGCCACCATATGAAATGAAATGAAAATCGCTTATTGTCACAAGCAGGCTTCAATGAAGTTACTGTGAAAAGCCCCTAGTCACCACATTCCGGCGCCTGTTCGGGGAGGCTGTTACAGGAATTGAACCGTGCTGCTGGCCTGCCTTGGTCTGCTTTCAAAGCCAGCGATTTAGCCCTGTGCTAAACAGCCTCTATGCTTCGATGTCAGAGCCCCATTGCCAAAGCAAAACGTCTTTACCCAGCTCAAGTAAGGATCCCGAACAAGACGAGAGCAAACAAGCTCTTCAAAGACTTACCTCAAGAAATGGAACATAGATGCCGATGCATGGGAGAACTTTGCTCAGATCTACTTGGAGCAACTTCCTGATTGAAGGGACACAATTCTTTGAGAGGTCCGGAGAAGAACCGCGAGAAAGGAATACCGGAACCTAGCATCTAAGGACCAATCCCACCTTTTGGAAACTCCTGCCAAGTGAGTGATTGAACATGCAGCTCTAGGATCGGGTGCATCAGCCACGCAATGACCTATAGAACCGGTAATACTAAGTATCTTAGGTGGACAATCATACCCGTTAGTGAGTGATCACAGCATTCTATCCATTATAGTTCCTTTAATGGAGTAACATCCTCATGACAAACTAAAGTTTAAAAAAAATCTTTCTTTCACTTTTGTGACTTCAAACTCACTTTATGCAGTAAAGTACCTTTTTTATATAATTAACCGCCTCATGACAAACCAAAGTTTAAAATATATATATATATATATCTTCCTTTCACTTGATTTGCATTTTAAATATATTTATAAACACTAAACACTAATAATAGAAAACATTAACCTGCCAAAAAAAGTCTCTGATGTCTCCTGCCTCTGCTCAATAATCCAAGACCAAGAAATAAAAGTGCAAATAAAAAGGTATAAAAACATACCTAATATCGGGATAAATCAACTAATTGATGCTGACCCTGGATTTTTAATTCAGCAGTTCTAGCTGTCTAAAAAAAGCTGGCCGTGGGTTTGACCATCATGTGCTTGCAGCGCCATCCCATGCGCCTGCACTTCTGGGTCGACGTGCTGCACGTGTGCAGTGATCCAGTGACTTAAGTCGCGAATCCTACAGGAAATTATGGGCCATATTCTTGGATTCTTAATTCAAGTATAACCTTAGTTTAATGGTTGCCATTAATCCTAACCTTCTGATATCACTCATTTAAGCTTATCATGCATTTTGTTGCAACCAAATCAGTAGCTGGTAAGAAGTTCCTGAATTCATTATTTATGAAATCTAAACCTTTCCCACCATGGGACCAGTCAGTTTTCTATAGTGACAACTCTTTCACAAAATTTAATTCCAATCATGTTTAGTTTGATCAAAGGTTATAAGTGTTAGTAACATTGCAACTCATTTGGCTCAAGTGTCAGTAATAGAGGCTCTGCTTTAAGATTCTCGCCCATGCTTTCAAACTCCTTTACAGTTTCTCCCCCTACTGATCTCTGAAACCTTCTTCATCCCTACGAACCTCCAAGGTATCTGTGCCCCTCTAATTCTGGAGGCTTGTGCATTGTTAATTTCCATCTCCCATGTATGCCTTCCCCGACCTAGGGTTGAAACTGTGAATTTCCTCCCAAAATTTAGAACAAAGAACAAAGAACAAAGAAAAGTACAGCACAGGAACAGGCCCTTCGGCCCTCCAAGCCTGCGCCGACCATGCTGCCCGTCGAAACTAAAATCTTCTAGAGGGGTCTGTATCCCTCTATTCCCATCCTATTCATGTATTTGTCAAGATGCCCCTTAAATGTCACTATCATCCCTGATTCCACCACCTCCTCCGGCAGCGAGTTCCAGGCACCCACTCTGTGTAAAAAACTTACCCCGTACATTTCCTTTAAACCTTGCCCCTTGCACCTTAAACCTATGACCCCTAGTAATTGACCCCTCTACCCTGGGAAAAAGTCTCTGACTATCCACTCTGTCTATGCCCCTCATACTTTTGTAGACCTCTATTAGGTCGCCCCTCAACCTCCTTCATTCCAGTGAGAACAATCCAAGTTTCTTCAACCTCTCCTAATACTCTCCATACCAGGCAACATCCTCGTAAATCTCTTCTGCACCCTCTCTAAAACCTCCACAGCCTTCTGTTAATGTGGCGACCAGAATTGAACACTATACTCCAAGTGTGGCCTAACTAAGATCACACTATTATATTTAATAATAATATAGTAATAATCTTTATTAGTGTCACAAGTAGGCTTACATTAACACTGCATTGAAGTTACTGTGAAAATCCCCTAGTCGCTACACTACGGCACCTGTTCGGGTACACTGAGGGGAAATTCAGAATGTCCAAGTCATCTAACAGGCACGTCTTTCAGGACTTGTGGGAGAAAACAGGAGCACCCGGAGGAAACCCATGCAGACACAGGGAGAACATGCAGACTCCGCACAGACAGTGACCCAAGCCGGGAATCGAAACCGGGTCCCTGGCACTGTGAAGCCACATGCTAACCACTGTGCTACCGTGCCACCCATGAAGCCACCACTCAACCCCTCCCTTGTCCTTTAAACACCTCCTTAAAAATCCCTTGGGTGAGATTCTCCGTTTGGGAGACTATGGGTGGGAATCCCTGTCCCGGGAAACCTGGAATGCGTTTCCCAATGGGACAGAGAATTGGGTGCAGGGGGAAATCTGGATTGGCGCTGGGAGCCGGCCAGAACGCGATGCTTGACATGTGACCGAGGTGCATGATGCGCACTGTTGGGGTTTGTAAATAAATGCAATTGGGCCTGAATGACTCATTTGCATGTATATAGCGGGCCTAGTGCCCTATGTTCCAGCCTCCCATGATTCTCCGGTCCCCACAGACGGGAATCATGTGGCCGCAGATCACTTGTGGTTTTTACCAGCGTGGCCCTGATGTGGTGGATCTTGGGTTGGGCCAAGGGGACTCCCTTGGCCCACCACAAGATCCATCAGGCCAGGCCCATGCTGGTAGAGACCATCCGAGCCAATTGAGCACCCCCACCCTGCCTGCCCATGCCTCCTCCAGCAGATCCCCCCCCCACCAGCATTCCCCCCACCCACCCAACAGGGACCGCTGTAGTAGGGGGATACCCTCAGGGACCTCATAATTGGGGGACACCCCCAAAGGGACCGCTCTAATGGGGAACCCCCCCCAGGGGCCCCTGTAATAAGGAGTTCCCTCACAGGTGACCCCTGCCTGAAGGAACCCCCTCCACACATACACACAGACCCACCCCTCACAGAGACCTAACCCCTAGAAAAGGGACCCTTGACTAGAAGCTAGAGAGCAGTCTAGACAGAGGCAGTGGGAAACATTACAGATATAATAATTACCTTGCAACTGCATGTGCTCATTCCTTGAAGCTGTGCCTGCATCTGGTTCCCACAGATCTATTTGCTGCAAGCCATTCTGTTGGTGGATGGCACTGTAACACAGTGGTTAGCACTGTTGCTTCACAGCATCAGGGACCTAGGTTCAATTTCTGGCTTAGGTCGCTGTCTGCGTGGAGTCAGCACGTTCTCCCCATGTCTGTGTGGGTTTCCTTCGGGTGCTCCGGTTTCCTTCCACAAAGTTCCAAAAGACGTGCTTGTTAGTTGAAATGGACAATTGGACATTCATAGCTTTCCACTATTGGTCTGTGATTGACAGTTTGTACAAACCATCTGTAGCTTTGTTCCATTCATATCCATTCACACTTCAGTGGCCCAAGTGGTGAGATCCCAGTGTTTGTAAGCATTGACCATATAAAAGAGAGGTAAGTGCATTCCAAGCACTAAGTGAATTCCAATCACTCAAGCGTGTGATTCACTGCATGCCGCAGGAGAATTGCTGCCGATTGCTGTTTCGCCTTGAGACGCAAATCAGGAAGTAATTCACTATTCCTCACCATGCAAACTTATACATGGAAAGGAACAGATGGGGTTCCCGAGGAAATCTCACTATCTGGCTGCCATTTTGAGTGGTCCTCCTGATAGCAAAGTCCCACCACTGGTCACTCCCCCACCTGCAATGCTAATTGGCCTCTCCCCGCATTGTATACATCCTTCCACCCCCCCAGATTTTCTGGGTGCCCTCCCTTCCCCCAAGTATGGGGGTGACCTGACCCCCTAGGCTCAGGAACTCCTTAACTAGAGATATCCACCACATGGACCCCCTCAATAGGGATACCCTCCCAATTACCCTCTTAATAGGGAAACCCCCCATAGACCCTTGTAATAGGGATCCCCCCACAGGCATTCCCTTAATATGGAAACCCCCCTAGAGATCCTTAACTAAAGGAACCCCCACAGGAACCCCTAAATAGAGGACACAGGCCTCCCCACAGACCCCCCACCGAAAAAAAATAGCACTGTCTGGAAGCTAGAGGGCAGTCCATACAGTGACAGTGAAAACAATTTCAGTTGCATACTTACCTGGAAGCACCACATGTCCGTTCCTGGAAAAAGAACAGCTGTGACCAGTGTATAAACCCCTCAGATCCATCAGCTGCAAGCCATTCATTCATTTCTGGTAGAGGACAGCGATTGGCAGCTTCCACAAAGTAGCTGTGAGCCTTGCTCCATTCATCTTCTTCATGGATGAGTAAGTCTAAGTGCTGCAACTGCAATGTTTACAAACATCCACCACATCAAAGACAGTTAAGTGCATTCAGTTTCCAGCTCTGCACTTCAAAATCACTCTCAAGTCTGAAGGGGCATGATTGGAATCTCACAAAAACATGCCAGGGGGCATTGTCCAGGCACTGCCAAGGCACTGCGCATGCATGAATCTCTCCAGCTCCCCTAGAAACTGTACTTACATGTGCACCTCCAGCCCCCCCCCCTCCTCCAACGGGAACTGTTTGCCAGGTTTCCGTTTTGTCAAAAATTGTTGTAAAGGGAAATCCCAACATGGGGGGATGATACAGAGGGCAAGCCCGCCAATAATATTTAAATCTATGGCAATGGGTTTCTCTACCTTTTTATGGCAGGAACCCCATTAGGTCATTGTGTCTCTGTTGGTCTTCGGTCTGTATCAGAACTGTGACTCCTCAGACCATTTTTTTGCTTTTCCTCATGCGCTTCCTCAGGCACTTATTCACTCTCAAATGTGGCTGTCAGAGCTTTAACAGCCAGTTATTGCATATGCTAATGATTGTCTGTGTTGAAAATAAATTTCTAACTTCCTCTTTATCATTCTATTAGTAAATTTATGGGCCCTTGTTGCCAATTCATGAACCGTTGTTAATAATCTTTCAATATTTACCCTCTCAAGCTCTTTCACAATTGTGAATGCCTCTGTTAAAATCCCCTTGACCTTCTCTGCTTCAGCAAATACAAGGCTAATTATTCAAGTCTTTCATAATAACTACCCTTTTATCACTGAGATTCATTAAGATGCTATATTGTAGCTTTCCCATGGCTCCAATATCCTTTATATTAAAAGAGGAACAAACAGTATTGCAGCGTGTGGCCGAATCAAAGTTTTAGCACAGGTAAACCATCGCCTTCTAGCTTTTAAATATTGCTATCTATAACATCTAGAAGCCCATTTGCCCTTTGAAGACCAGAGTATTTCACTGTGGTGCAATGTTATTATTCTTAAAAGTGAACGGAAATGTGTAATCGCTATCAGCTGAGTGATGGTATAAAAATGCAGCCTTAAACTCAGAAGGAGGATTATTTGAAGATTGTTACCTTGGCTAACAGTGTCAGGTGACACACCTCAGTGCTGAAAGCATATAGCCAAACTTAATTAAAAAGCTACGGTGTGCATATTGGCAAAGTATTGTGTAGTCTAACGTGGAACTGAGCCATTCACGTTGCAGGTTCAAACCTCGGTCTGTATTGAGTGAGTTGATATCATTTAGGGAAATGAAAGGGGCCACTACAATTAGTCTAAAGAGAGGATAGAATATTATATTCATCAAGGTTCCACTTCTGAACACTATCCAGTGACCCCTGCTGGTCAGTGAGTGTGTGTGTCATGATGCATGGTAAGGATAGGTCTGGGTTCAGGCGTGATTCCTATAACTTCCAAATGCCCTCACATACACACATGTCCCTGCACATACACTCGCACATGCACACTGTCATCGGGTTAATGCACACCTCCTCGGACACACACAGACACATACACACTGCTCACTGTATGATATCACAAATAAATAATTCTGATTAAAGGTAACAGAGGATTGTTGCCTTTTCATGTCACTCACTGTCTTCAGGGAAAGAGAGGAGAAAACTGGAGCAAAAATATTGAATTTCTCTGACCCATATAAATAAAGTACTGAATCACATCCTATGTATGTGTGCGGTGCTTGAGCGAGAGAGAGAGAAAGACAGAAAAAGAAAGGGACATCACTTGTTCTACTGAAGTTTAAATTCTAGGGTTTTAAAACCTTAATAAAACCTAACAATAGCATAAGGAGCACTCCTAATGGTTGAATTGCAAATATTGCTACAGTGAACATAAAATCTCTGCATTTGTGTAATGCAAAGCATTAAAAACAGTGACATGCCAACATCTTACTTTGTACATTTTTTCAGTTATAGTCACCAAGAAGAAAATAGCCAAAACATCGCAATGTTCAATAAAGCTGCAGTATCAGACATCTCATTCTTGCCTTCACAAGAATGGAGCGCATTTTGTGGATTTATATTGCAACTAGCTGGACTGTTTCCTGTTAGGTGGCAGGGACCATTCTTTCTCGGGGATAATTGGAGCAGGCTTCACTGATTTGCATGCAGCTGTTACTGCAAGGGTACGAGCAGCCCACCCTGGATTGTTGTTTCCTTTGGTACAGACCATTTGCAGAATAAGTCCCATGCCCTCATGGGGGTGGGCTCTCGGGGTACCAGGACTGGTTTCTCTATTCAAAAACACACAGATGTTACTCCACGCTTCAGATCATTTTGCGGCTGCCGGGCAGTCTCATTCACTGAGCTGGCTTGAAGGAACTGTAGGATGGCTGGGTTTATGTAGAGCTGTTTTTCATGGGCTGCATTAACTTGGGGGGGGGGGGGGGGCTGACAGCAGCTGCAGGATTAGATAAAGGGATGCTTTGAATTCTGCTTCTGTGCTTAAAGAAAGGATTATGACTGAATGGAAGTAAGCTAACAGCATGTGGTGGGAATCTCAGACCATTTACTCTCCAGACCTGAGGTACCTTATTCTCTTTCAAAGTCTGTATGATTTGTATACCATTTATGAGGCTCCTTGTGTAGCTTTAGAGCAATGCTGTTAGATGTTTAAATAAGTCTTTCAGTCCAGCGTCTACAGTATATTGTCACAGATTTGTTTTTTTGTGTGTGTGAATAGTGCTCATCGCTAATCCTTAACTCTTTGTGGAGCTTATTTTATTTCTAAGCAGTAAAAGCACCTTTCATTACATTGTACAAAATGAGATATTCGTAAAATAACCCTGGACAAAAGACAAAGAGAACCAAACACAGTACAAAGGAGAATATCTCAGAAGCATCCTGAAGTGAACCTGATTTGGCATAATATTGGAGTGTCGTGCAAAAATACGGCTTGCCGCGATTAAATGGTTAAAATATTACCCCCTATTTTTGATGAGGCACTGAAGTAATTGCTAATTTCAGTATTCCGAGTTATCGCGCGGGATTCTAAAGTTGGAATGTTCCCGAGAATTAGGCTTCAGAATGAACCGCAGTGTCTTGTTTGGAACTGAAAGGAACCCGAACTAAAAACAAGAGCCTTCTTTCAGTGTGAGATCCTTTCCATTAGCTGAATTTAACGGGCAGCAAGGGATTTACCAAGACTTCCTCGTGCTGAAACCACAGATACCCAGGTCTCCAGCACCAAATATCCTGGGCTTTTTGTTTCATGTCTCCTTTACATAAAAGCCTTTCTTAGGAACGAGCAAAACGATTACCATGAGATTTAACCTTTTCGGCACCACTTTCTCCCCTGCAACTTTCCAAATGAATTTTGGATTAGATTAGCAGAACTGCCGGCAGGCAAGACGGCAGTTTTTATTAGTTCTTTCAACATTGATCAAAAAAAAAACATCGGGTCGATTTTGTTTTTAACAACTGATTGTGGAGTCAATGCTCTCAGTTGTCTTTGGCTATCAACATCATTACCAGATTCGAGCCGTGCTTGAGATATATTACAGTATGAAGTTGCAGAGCATCTGGATGGACTTAATTGCCAGTAGCCAGTGCCACAATTATAAGCCAGTGACCTAATATGTGGCATTGTGCAGTCATTTTGGGCAGCTGTCATCCTTATGCAGTTCATGGTTGGATATCTATTGCTTGCTTTTTGGGAGGCAGCTTATTTGTTTCAAATTGCAGTTCAACACCAGTATCTCTCGATTCCCCTTTCATCTAAGGATCCACATGTAGGGCATTCCAGGTGGACACATGAAGTTTCATTTTCCCCATTTCCACATCTCATCACTTGGTTATGCATTTTCCTTCTCTAGCAACCCGGTGGTAATCCGTTGAATTATCCACCTGAGAAATATTTTTTGACAGTGCACGAAACAAATGAGCCAGCAGTGTACTGACACAAATCTGTGTTGTATGCTCTTTGTCTGAAAATCGATTGGTAAGTTTGCATATAGTCAGGAAGATTCAGAGACAAAAGTATCCTGTAATATTTGAGAACTATGGAGATAGTTTTTTGTAAAGCTGTCCCCTCACATATCTTCAGTCACATTGTTGCTATACAGTGCTCATCATGCTCATTGTCACTCAGTCAGTATTTCGCAATCAATGATTAAGCTATGAATTGGTCTATGAGATAAAATTATTCAACCTAAACTAGATGCAGTTGTGGCAAATTATTAAAGCATTGCTGCCTTCTCAATTTGAGTTTAGAAAAAGTTATTCATCTAATAATTGGTTGTAAGTCATTCCTACTATGCCAACTTATATTGCACAGCATATTTGAACCGTGTGTGTGTGACAGAAGAGGGTGGAAGGATGGGGGTTAGTACATAACTTATACTAGTTTTGGTGAACAGTTGATATCTGTGTCAGAAGCACAAGTGTCTGTGGCCCTGTAGTTGATAATAGAAATGGAACTATAACCAGTAAAATGGAAACAAAAAGCTGCTGATTATGGACTAGTTAAAACAGATCTATTGAAGGAAATCTGAACCATTGCCAATTCTTGTGGTTGTCAAGGCTAAACCTGCTTCCGATACATTGACACATGGAGATTAGTTCTGCTGATTTACTTTTTAATTTATCCTTGTTAAGTAAATTATTGGTTGACCGAGAGCACTCATTGTCTTTCAATTAGGCTTTCACACAGGAGATAGTGAGTGCAGTTTGACAGTAATTTTAAGTCCTTTTCAATAGAAAATGGACTGTGTGAAAATCCCAGTGTCAGGCATAGCCTGTTATAAATATTAAATATGAATGGTTGGTTCAATGTCTTGAGTGAAGATATATTGGCATAAAGAAACATCAAAGGAACATTGAACCATGACTGCACAGTCAATTGCAATGAGCTTGCATCTTTTATTCTAAGAATATGTAGCAAATGTTTAAAAAGCCTCAAGTTATCACTGATCAGTTTGTTCTTTTGCTGAACAGTTGCAACTCAACTTCATCAAACAGCATATGGTGCTACATGCTATGCAGCATCTTGTTAATGCCGAAAATTATATTAGTTAATTTGAATTGTTGATAGTGTTATTAATTTCCTCAAGTCATGCATTTAAACCTTGGCTTGAAGAATAGATTGACTTCCCTTCCAATTTGTCGCAGCATAATCTTTCCATTGATTTCCCCTTTCATATTAATCCACTCCTAATGCAATGCCCCGTTTTCATATCTCAGTGCCTTACCGCTCCTTTAGACCTTTGAAGATTTTAAAAGCAAGACTGAACTCTCCAAAGCTCTTTTGCTGCCTTCAAGGAGCTGCCATGTGATGGAGTGCAGCCTTTCCCTCATCCCCCCCTCCCCCACGCATCCCGCCCCTCCCTGTCCCCCTCCCTCCCCCCCCCCCCCCCCCCCCCCCCACATACACACACAGCCTGCCCTCTCACAACCTCACCTACCTGGCCTCCTGTCAAATATGAGCCCGTAACTAGGACAACAGCAGTCGTGCAAATGGGTTGTGAGCACAGTAGCAGCCCCTTTCACACTGTTCCCAGTAAAATCAATCGAGAAAGAAAATTGGGCAAGGTGCAAAATCTGCTGCCAAGTCCCCATCTTCCCAGCTTTGAAAACATCAGTACGTTATTCAGTCACAGGGGGGTCCTCAGGGCAATTGACCAGGGCAATCCTCAGTAAATAGTGAGCTATGCTGGCATTCCAGGCGGGATCACTGGACAGTGAAGAGGGGTCCAGAGATCTTTGCCGATTTTCCACTTCATCGACCAAAAATATTGAAGTGAATCAGAGCGCCTTCATCCTGCATCAATATTTAACCGCAGGCAGAGAAAATATCTGTGTTAGAACATGGTTATCTTTTATTAACCAAATAGTTAGCAATAATAATAAATTCCTGTAATATGGGATGGAACCGAGCAATGTTTTTCCATTCTTGGGTCGTGGGAGCATCACTGGTTGGGCCAGTATTTATTGCCCATCCTTAATTGCCCTTGAGAAGGTGGTGGTGAGCCACCTTTTCACAGCTGCAGTCTATGGGGTGCCTTTACTTTCTGCAGCAATTTAATACAATAATCTAATATTTTTCAAAATTTATTGTTGGCCTAAACCAATTAACTGCACAATTTTATTTAATTAAAATAAGAAAATGCTTCTGGCATCTTTATCCAACATAGAACTCCTACAGATTAGAAGGAGGCCACCCAGCCCTTCGCATCTTCACCGCCCCACCGAAAGAGCACCCTACCTAGGCTCACTCCCCCGCCCTGTCGCCATAACCCCACCTAACCTGCACATCGTTGGACATTAAGGGGCAATTTTTAGCATGGTCAATCCGCCTGTCCAGTACATCTTTGGACTGGTGGAGGAATAGGGAGCATCCAGAGGAAACCCACAAAGACATGAAGAGAATGTTCAAACTCCACACAGTCACCCAAGGCCGGAATCAAAACTGGGTCCCTGACACTGTGAGGCAGCAGTGCTTACCCACTGTGCTATTTTTAACTTTTAAAAACTTTTTATAGATTTTCTTTGAGTGAGAGTTTTTGGTTGTTTTTGGCTGTTCGATCTGGCATGTAATGGGCTGAGATATCAGAATAGATTATGATTTAATCCTGCCTCCATTGGTTGTAAATTGTTGGTTTAATGATAGGTTGCTTTGCCTCTGGAGATTGTCCTTCAGTGTGCATCTCAATCATGAAGGTCTCCATTGTTTGAACCGTTGCTGCTCATGTGTTGGCTGACAATTAAGAGATGCACTTCGAACCCTAATCTGAACTGGACTGTTTCTTTACCCTCACTTCTGCTGTATATTGTCAAAGATAAATCATTTCACTTGTACTTGCTGCTCTGTTCAAACAACCCAGCTGTCCCAAGCCTGGAACCAACCAAGCCAACAAAATATTGTGTGCCTGAGAAGTCAGGTTGTTTTCTCCCCCCTGTCTGCGTGGGTCTCATCCCCCACAACCCAAAAAGGTCGGTGGATTGGCCATGCTAAATTGCCCCTTAATTGGAAAAGATTTAATTGGGTACTCTGAATTTATTTTTAAAAATAAGTCAGGTTGTTGACTTTCTGGTGAAGAGGTGGACATCTAACATAGAAGCATAGAAAATAGGAGCAGAAGGAAGCCATTCACCCCTTCAAGCTTCCTCCACCCTTTATTATGATCCTGGCTAATCAGCCAACTCAGTAGCCCCCCCACCCCAATATTCTTTGATCCCTTTCAGTTGAAGACCCATATCTTTTTTTTAAATTTAGAGTACCCAAATAAGGGTCAATTTAGCGCAGTCAATCTACCTACCCTGCACATCTTTGGGTTGTGGGGGCGAAACCCACACAAACACGGGGAGAATGTGCAAACTCCACACGGACAGTGAGCCAGAGCCAGGATCGAACCTGGGACCTCGGGGCCCGTGAGGCAGCAGTGCTACTCACTGTGCCACGCGCTGCCCAAGACCCATATCTAACTCCTTCTTGAAAACATTTGGTCTCAACTACATTCTGTGGTAGTGAATTCCACAGGTTCACCACTCTTTGGGTGAAGACATTTCTCCTAATTAAGTCCAAAATGATCTACCCCGGATCCTCACACTTTGACCCCTGGTTCTGGATTTTCCCATAATGGGGAACTTCCTTCCGCAATCTAGCCTGTTAGAATTTTATAGGGTTCTATGAGGTCCCACCTTCAGTCTTCTGAACTCCAGCAAATATAATTCTAACCGTCTCAATCTCTGCTCATACGTCAGTCCAGCCAAGCCAGGAATCAGTCCGGTAAACCTTCTCTGCACTCCCTCCATGGCAAGAACAAACTTACTCAGATAAAGAGACCAAAACTGCACAGTAGAAGTTTCAATAGGGGAGCATTTCGGGAACAGTGACCACAATTCAGTAAGTTTTAAAGTGCTGGTGGACAAGGATAAGAGTGGTCCTAGGATGAATGTGCTAAATTGGGGGAAGGCTAATTATAACAATATTAGGCGGGAACTGAAGAACGTAGATTGGGGTGGGTGTTTGAGGGCGAATCAACATCTGACATGTGGGAGGCTTTCAAGTGTCAGTTGAAAGGAATTCAGGACCGGCATGATCCTGTGAGGAAGAAGGATAAATACGGCAATTTTCGGGAACCTTGGATAACGAGAGATATTGTAGGCCTCGTCAAAAAGAAAAAGGAGGCATTTGTCAGGGCTAAAAGGCTGGGAACAGACAAAGCCTGTGTGGAATATAAGGAAAGTAGGAAGGAACTTAAGCAAGGAGTCAGGAGGGCTAGAAGGGGTCACGAAAAGTCATTGGCAAATAGGGTTAAGGAAAATCCCAAGGCTTTTTACACGTACATAAAAAGCAAGAGGGTAGCCAGGGAAAGGTTGGCCCACTGAGGGATAGGCAAGGGAATCTATGTGTGGAGCCAGAGGAAATGGGCGCGGTACTAAATGAATACTTTGCATCAGTATTCACCAAAGAGAAGGAATTGGTAGATGTTGAGTCTGGCGAAGGGTGTGTAGATAGCCTGGGTCACATTGAGATCCAAAAAGACGAGGTGTTGGGCGTCTTAAAAAATATTAAGGTAGATAAGTCCCCAGGGACTGATGGGATCTACCCCAGAATACTGAAGGAGGCTGGAGAGGAAATTGCTGAGGCCTTGACAGAAATCTTTGGATCCTCACTGTCTTCAGGTGATGTCCCGGAGGACTGGAGAATAGCCAATGTTGTTCCTCTGTTTAAGAAGGGTAGCAAGGATAATCCAGGGAACTACAGGCCGGTGAGCCTTACTTCAGTGGTAGGGAAATTACTGGAGAGAATTCTTCGAGACAGGATCTACTCCCATTTGGAAGCAAATGGACGTATCAGTGAGAGGCAGCATGGTTTTGTGAAGGGGAGGTCGTGTCTCACTAACTTGATAGAGTTTTTCGAGGAGGTCACTAAGATGATTGATGCAGGTAGGGCAGTAGATGTTGTCGATATGGACTTCAGTAAGGCCTTTGACAAGGTCCCTCATGGTAGACTAGTACAAAAGGTGAAGTCACACGGGATCAGGGGTGAGCTGGCAAGGTGGATACAGAACTGGCTAGGTCATAGAAGGCAGAGAGTAGCAATGGAAGGATGCTTTTCTAATTGGAGGGCTGTGACTAGTGGTGTTCCGCAGGGATCAGTGCTGGGATCTTTGCTGTTTGTAGTTTATATCAATGATTTGGAGGAAAATGTAACTGGTCTGATTAGTAAGTTTGCAGACGACACAAAGGTTGGTGGAATTGCGGATAGCGATGAGGACTGTCAGAGGATACAGCAGGATTTAGATTGTTTGGAGACTTGGGCGGAGAGATGGCAGGTGGAGTTTAATCCGGAAAAATGTGAGGTAATGCATTTTGGAAGGTCTAATGCAGGTAGGGAATATACAGTGAATGGTAGAACCCTCAAGAGTATTGAAAGTCAGAGAAATCTAGGAGTACAGGTCCACAGGTCATTGAAAGGGGCAACACAGGTGGAGAAGGTAGTCAAGAAGGCATACGGCATGCTTGCCTTCATTGGCCGGGGCATTGAGTATAAGAATTGGCAAGTCATGTTGCAGCTGTATAGAACCTTAGTGAAGTCACACTTGGAGTATAGTGTTCAATACTGGTCGCCACACTACCAGAACGATGTGGAGGCTTTAGAGAGGGCGCAGAAGAGATTTACTAGAATGTTGCCTGGTATGGAGGGCATTAGCTATGAGGAGCGGTTGAATAAACTCGGTTTGTTCTCACTGGAACGACGGAGGTTGAGGGGCGACCTGATAGAGGCCTACAAAATTATGAAGGGCATAGACAGAGTGGATAGTCAGAGGCTTTTCCCCAGGGTAGAGGGGTCAATTACTAGGGGGCATAGGTTTAAGGTGAGAGGGGCAAGGTTTAGAGGAGATGTACGAGGCAAGTTTTTTTTACACAGAGGGTGCCTGGAACTCGCTACCGGAGGAGGTGGTGGAAGCAGGGACGATAGTGACATTTAAGGGGCATCTTGACAAATACATGAATAGGATAGGAATAGAGGGATATGGATGCAGGAAGTGTAGAAGATTGTAGTTTAGTCGGGCAGCATGGTCGACACGGGCTTGGAGGGCCGAAAGGCCTGTTCCTGTGCTGTACATTTCTTTGTTCTTTGTTTGTTTGTTCTATTACATTCCAGGTGTGGTCTTACCAAGGCCCTGTATAATTTCAGCAAGACATCCCTGTTCCAGTACTCAAATCCTCTCACATCGAAGGCCAACATACCATTTGCCTTCTTTACCGCTTGCTGCACCTGCATGCTTACCTTCAGTGACTGGTATACGAGGAGACCCAGGTCTCATTGCACATTCCGCTCTCTCAATTTATAGCCCTTCAGATAACAAGCTACCTTCCTGTTTTTGCCACCAAAGTGGATGACCTCACAACTATGCACAGCATGCTACATCTGCCATGCATTTGCCCAATCACTCAGCTTGACCAATTCACACTGAAGCATCTCTGCATCCTCCTCACAGCTCACCCCCCACCCAGCTTTGTGTCATCTGCAAATTTTGAAATATTGCATTTGGGGGAGTGGGGGGGGGGGGGAGTCAGGGACAATGAATGGGGGTGTGAATGAGAGGGATATCGTAACACATTTAAAACCTAAGAGCAATGAGGAGTCAGATCGTACATGCAAGCTCTTCTGTCACAGCAAGATTCTGATTCAGCATTGGGACAACATTTATCTGAAACCTTTATGACAATATCGCTGGTTCAGTGCTCAGTAATTTTCATTGCTTTGCAAGGTAAACAGGATGAATATCTGGATAGCTGTAAGTACCCAAATGCTCGCATTACTCTCAGTAAAGGAGTTGGCACAAAACAGGATACTCACTCCTGATAATATCCAATAGTATCAACCAGAAAGGAAGAGTGAATGGATATGAATTCAGACTTCATCATGATTCCTCCCAGTGTCAAATACTTTGGCAACATTCAACAAAAACACGCGTAAGTTAGAGTGCCTTTAATGTGACACTGAACCGCATAAGGAGATATTAAGACAAATTTTATAGTACCTTTCAGGACTAAAGGATGTCCCAAAGTATTTTAAAACCAATGAAGTACGTTTGAAGTATACTCAATGATGCAAAGTATCAGGTACAGACATTGATCTGCTCACAAACAGCAATGTTATAATAATCAGCTAACCTCTTTGTGTGGTGTTGATTGAGGGAAAAATATTGGCCAGAATATCAGGGATAACTCTCCTGCTTCTCTTTGTAAAACTGCCAGGGGATGTTTTTTATGCCCACTTTGGACATTATATGGAGCCTTGGTCAGCATCTCACCCTAAAACCATTACAGGGGGGACAGTGCTTCACTGGTGCGTAAGCCTTTTGTGCTCAAGCCACTGACGTGAGACTGAAACCCACAACCTTCAGACTCAGAGGCGTGAGTACTACAAACTGAGTCATGATTGACACTCGATGACCAAACTTTGGTAGGTTTAACAGAGTATCGTAAAGGAGGATTGACAGGGAGGCAGATAGAGAGCTTAAGGGAGGGAATTCCAGAATTAAAGCCTTGGCAGCTTAAGCAAAGTCCACTTTTGGTGGAACAATTAAAATTCTGGGCGGGATTATCCGTTCCCCAACGCCGATTTTGCAATCGGTGATCGGGCGGAAAATCCCTTTTGACACTGAAATCGGGGGCGGCGCCTGTTTGACGCAGGTTTCAGACACTCTGCCCCCTCCGAAACGGCGTTATCATGGCGCACGCCGTACGACATTGGGACAGCCTCAGTGCATCACCTGAAGGCCCTCCCCCGATGCTCCACCCTCGATGGGTCAAGTTCCCGACGGCGCGGTTCTCTTATGGTCTCAGCCATGCGGGAACCCGGCATGGTGGCTGCGGACTGTGTCCAGTGCCTCCACAATCAGGTGGTACCGTGCTTCCAGCCAGGGGTGCTTCCACGAGGGCTGGGGGGACTGGTGGAGTGTGGCCAGGAGGTGGCGAGAGAATGGCCAGAGGGGCACTATCTGGCAGCTCGGGTCCACGCACGGCCGACGCCATGTTTTACGGCACAACCGCTGCAGGTCGCCACCATGTGCATGTGCGGCGGCCGACCTGGCCATTCTCCGTCTGTTTATTTTGTGGAGGCCGGGACGTATACGCGACGCGGCTGCTAGCACCTCACCCATCGCAGGATCGGTGAGGGGGTGACGCTGATTATTTATGATATGGGCAGTAGAGCTCTGGATGAGCTTATGTTTAAGGTGGGTGGAAGTTTGGAGGCCAGCCAGTAATGCATTGGATAGTCAAGTCAAAGACATGGATGAAGATTGCATCAGCCGATGAGCTGAGACAGGTGTGGAGTCAGGTGACATTGCTGCTGTGGAAATAGTTATTCTTAGCAATGGCACAGACATGTGGTCAGAGCTCATCTCAGAGTTAGATTTGACTGCAAGGTTGTGAACAGTCTGGTTAAGCCTCGGAAAGTTCCAAGAGAGAGGGATGGAGTCGGTGGCTGGAGATTGGAGTTTGTGGCGAGGACAATGGCATTAACCTTTCCAATGTTTAGTTCAAGGGAATTTCTGCTCTTTTGAGTACTGGATGTCATACAGTCGACTAATTTAGAGATAGTAGAGGGGGTTAAGAGAGTTTATACTTACAACCTAATCAGTTTTCAGATGATGTTGTTGAGAGGCAGCATGTGGATGAGAAGTAGGATGGGTCCAGGATAGACCCTTGAGTGAAATGAGAGGAGATGGTGTGGTGTGGTAGGTAAAAGCCACTGCAGGTGATTTACTGGCTACGACTGGTTGGATAAGAAGGAAACCAGGTGGGTGCCCCCCCAGTTAGCTGGACAACTGGGGAATGGAGGACAATGTATGCTAACTGTGCAAAAGGCCGGGTTGAAAAGGATGAGGAGTAATAATTTCCCAAGTCACTTGGATGTCAGTTTTGACTTTGATAAAAGCTGTTTTGGTCCTGTGGGAGAGATGGAAACTTGATTTCAAGAACTCAAACATGAAGTTTCAAGGGAGATGTGCACGGGTTGGGGAGGCAACAACAAATTCAGATCTGGAAATGATTGTTGTCAAAATTAGTGGAAAATACATCATTGCAACATTTCTTTTACCATAAATGTGCTAATGTCTCCACCAATATCATATAATCCTAGGCTTCACTGTTGGGGATTACATACGAGGAATGGCTACAAGAATGAAGTGGTTGATGTTGTTAATACCTTTGAAACCATATTCCAGGATGAGAAGCAAATGGGGAACAAAACTAGAAAGAGAAATAAGAGTTCTAAAAATTGAATCTGAGAAATCCATTGCAATCGGCCCTTCCTTGGGACTTTTCCACTTTTTGAGCCTTTGAGGGATAACTATTGTAGTAAAATTTCTCTACAAATAGCCCAGACCAAAAATCCTTCCTCTCTGTGTTTCTTCGTTAGGAAATAACTTAATTAGTTCAACTACACATTTTTTGACTATGTACAAATGAATCTTAAAGATCCTGAATTAAAAACTTGCAGAAATATACTGTATTGAAATATCAATGTGTGTGAATAATATACAAAAAAGTATTGACATTACAACTTTGACATGTAGCTGAGAGTGCTTGCTGAAATAACAAAGTAAAACAAACGAGCTCTCATTGCAATGTTTTATTGCTTATATATTGCTGATGAGGAAGGATATTGCTCGGTATGTAATACTGCAGGCATCTGGGAAAATCCCAGTGGGAGTTTAAGCTGTGCCTGAATTGAATAACTGATAATGTAGAATTCAGCCCAGTCCCAAGTTGGAACAAAGAACATTTCAAATCATCAGAATTCATTCTATGGGCAGAATTTCAAGTGACTGGAGGGAACAGAAAGCTCACAGGCTGACAGAGTAATGTGTGGCAAATTTTGTAAGAGACGATCTCAGTTGGTTGGGCGGCTGGTTCGTGATGCAGAGCGAGGCCGGCAGCGTGAGTTCAATTCCTGTACCGGCTGAGGTTATTCATGAAGGCCCCGCCTTCTCAACCTTGCCCCTCGCCTGAGGTGTGGTGGTCCTCAGGTTTAATCACCACCAGTCAGCTCTCCCCCTCAAAGAGGAAAGCAGCCTTATGGTCATCTGGATCTATGGTGACTTTGCTTTACTTATTTTAGATATAACAGTCCTGTTTTTAAACTGTGCATAATGATACCAGGCAGTGGAATCCTGCTAAATCACTAGATAGTGACTGAACAGCAGGACAGACCCAACAAAGGTGGCAGAACATTGGTACATAGTTGGAGGGAGTTGTCTTGGGAGTCCTCAACATGGACTTCAGACCCCATACAGTCTTATGGCACCAGGTCATACATGGACAACGAACCTCCTTGGTTATCACCTATCGCCCACCCTCAACTGATGGATCAGTGCTCCTCCATGTGGAACACCATTTGAAGGAAGCACTGAAGGCGGCAAGGGCACAGACTGTACTCTGGGTGGGGCAAGGTCAGGAAGAGAAATTGTGTGCCTTGGTGCTTCTCCTCTTTCCGGCCCCTTTATTCGCCACAACCTCTCCCCCCTCACCCTCCACCCACCCTTCCCCAACCCCACTTAACACTTCCACCCAATCCTGCATAATATTTTTTCACCTTTCAAGATTCGCCAATGAATTCACCAAACCATCATAGAAAGATCCTAACAAAATGATGACGCCCATTTATAACATCTGGTTACAGATGTTTTTCAATATATAAGCAGCATGGGTCATTAACATTAAGGGCGGCAATGATATAATGCAGCGTTAGCTTGTGTGCATCCTTTAAGTGATCCCACTGTGACAATTAAAAAAAACAGAGAGCACAACTTTTACTTTATCAGCATCATACAATATTATTAATTTGAAAGGAAAATATCCCATTAGTTAATTATAACACTGTGCAGCCGATAACACTGGTTTCAGTGCCTGCTTCAGCCCTCATTAACATGTTCTACACATTGCACCATATGGACACAGTGACAGTAAATTCATATTTAGGGGAAAGATTCAATTCTTGTAACCCAGATAAACTGTACAAGATCTTGTCCATTCTGTAGAAAAATTAGAAGACATTCTCCTGCCTGAGTGCATGATATTATCCAATATAATAATTTCAGAGAAGGGGTTTAATTGGATTTGATTTTATCGGTAACCTCACAGGGTAAAAAGATAAAATGACTCTTGGATAACAAAATGGAATGATTGAACAACACAGGTCTTCACTGTCAGTGAGAAGCATTGGAGTCCTCAGGTGTCTCTGTAAGAGTGAACATTTAAGAGGCTGGGTGACAAAGATTGAATGGTTCATAATTGTATCTGTGTTTTTATTGTCAGCAAGTCTGAAGACTCTGCTGATTGCTGCTCTCACTACAATATATTTTTTATATTTGTTATGCAACACAACTTTATCACATTGTTTCAATACCTCACAAATCTCATAAAAATACAAGATAGAGTGATGATAGAAAGTAGACAAAAGGACAAGATTGAAGTCATTGGAAAGTCTATCGAGAATCACATGCAGTATGAAACAGGTTACTGATTCACTATGCCCTCATTACGCACTCCTGCCCTGGCAATTACACAAAGCCTCTGACAGTAAACTTCCATCAACAAAAAAAGCAGAATTCCAGCTTTGATTCTAACCTCTCGCTGAAAATCTCCGCCCTCATTCGTGGCTGGGATTCTCCGGTGCCGCTGAATGGCTGGAATGTTAAATTTGCCGTTCTCACTCGCAGAGTGCCGGCCACGAATGAGATTGGAAAATCCATTCTCTGGTTGAAAGATAATAATGGACGACAAAGGTAATCTCACCTATCTCATCTCATCCATCTAGAATGGCATGCAAGTTCTGATCCAAAGATATTAGCAGGAGCCATTCGGCCCCTCGAACCTGCTGTGCCATTTGGAAACATTTCAGTTGACATCAATAGCATAATACAGGCAAAGTATTTAATTGGCTTTAAAGCATTTTGGAACATCGTGAAAAATGCTGAATAAATGTAGGCTGTGTCCTTCTTTCATTACACCTGCTTGCAATAGGAAGAGTTACTATAGCAATGGCGAAATTAGAGGCCCAATATTGACTCATTAAGGATAATTAATCACAGAACTGATGCTAGGAAAGTGGCTACAAATGAATCCCTAATTTACAAAACTATTCAACTCTGTAGCTAATACAACTTTACCATTCTGGCTTTTCTGGAACTAACACCATAAATGGCATCTACTCCTTTTACACTAATGACAGTGTCCCCAGGATTTTTCAATAAGACATCTGCCAGCAGCTTAGGAAAAATGTACAATCGATTGAATTGCTGATCTGAATTTTTCAGAGAAAAATGATACAAGGTACCGAAATTCATTACTACCTGAACTTAAGAAGTGAATTATTCCTCTTCCCCAGAAATTGGCATACACTGTGAATTTACAGACAAAGTGGGAAAATGTGATTATTAAGGCACTTCAACAGCAAAAAGAAGTGATGCCATCCATCATACCTTTGCCATCCACCCTTCCAACAGCCCTCAATCTCTCTCCCTGCCCCTTCAACATCCCCAACCTAACCCTGACCTATGCAGCAGCCACCAACCTGCCTCCTAACCTTCAACATCCGCAAAGCAGCTCTGCCACTTCGACCCCCACCCCAGATACAATTATCTCCAAATGGAGATTTGCCTTATCGTTTCTCAACCAATAACACCCTCAGTTGCTGTGTTGCATCGGTTGATCTTGGGGCAGCCTCGTGGTATTCCTGGCGGCTTTTCAAAAAAATATTGGACTACAAAATTGACTGAATCATCGAAGTTTCATAGAATTTACAGTGTAAAAGCAGGCCATTCGGCCCATCAAGTCTGCACGGGCCCTTGGAAAGAGCACCCGACGGGGATAGGGTGGGGGGGCCACCCTATCCCCGTAACCCAGAAACCCCACCCAACCTTTTTGGCCACTAAGGGCAATTTAGTGTAGCCAATCCATCCAACCTGTACGTCTTTGGACTGTCGGTGGATACTGAAGCACCGGGAGGAAGCCCACGGGGAGAACGTGGAAACTCCGCACAGATAGTGACCCAAGCCGGGAATCGAACCTAGGACCTTGGAGCTATGAAGCAATTGTGCTAATCACTGTGCTACCGTGCTGCCCAGGAAGGTCAGAGGCAGAGTAGCAACCCCATGAATTTAACGTGACAGTGACAGACCAGCTTTATAAAAGCGGAACTTAACCTGAAGATCCCAATTTTTTTTAGAAGTCAGTTTCTCAAGACGGCCCCTGGCTGCTCAGATTGGGGGACAATAAGAAATTCCGTTGGGCAAGGGAGCTTCCCCCCCACCACATTCAAGCTCCCAGCCTTGGTTTTTGGCACCACCTACATATACTGCCTCCCCCTCCCCAGGTGTGGAGGTAACCAACAGAAAACAAACTACCTGACCTTGTCCTCACCAGTCTACTGTCACTAATGGTCCATGAGACCATTAACAGGAGTGACAATGCACAGTTCTTGTGAAGGCAATGTCCCATATTCACATTGAGCATACCTTCCATCGTGCTGTGTAGCACTACCACCAAGCTAAATGGAATAGAATCAGAACAGACCTGGTTGCTCAAGACTGGGCATCCATGAGGGGATAGGGGCCATCAGCAGCAGCAGAATTGTATGCAACCACAATCTATAGCTTTGTGGCTCGATACCTGCCTCACTCTACTATTACCATCAGGACCTGGTTCACTGAAGTGTGCAGGAGAACATGCCAGTAGAAGCACCAGGCAAAGTCTCAACATGGTGAGACTACAACACAGGACTAGTGTGCATACCAAACAGTAGAAACAGCATGCAATTGACAGAGCCAGCCAACACACAACTAACAGGTCAAATGAAAACTCTGCAGCCCGACCACATCCACATCTAGTCATGAATCGTGGAGGACAATTAGATAGGAGGAGCAGCCTCCAAAATTATATTCCACTGTTCAATGAGAGAGGGACCTAGCATATAGTTTCCTGGTGGCACGGTGACACTGCTACCTGACAGTGCCAAGGACCCAGTTCCATTCCGGCCTTGGGTGACTGTGTGTGTGGAGTTTGCACTTTCTCCCAGTGTCTGCATGGGTTTCCTCCACGTGCTCTGGTTTCCTCCTTCAGTCCAAAGATGTGCTGGTTAGGTGGATTGGCCATGCTACATTGCCCCTTAATGTGTATAGGTTAGTTGGTGTTACGGGGATAGGGCCTGGATAGGATACTCTTTCAGAGGGTCAGTGCAGACTCAATGGGCCAAATGGCATCCTTCTGTACAGTAGGGGTTATATGGTTCTGTGGAGTCTATGAGTACAAAAGACAAGGCGGTCATCCATAAATGACAGGGGGATCACCTATGTCAGCCTCCTCCTGTTCCAGTACAGCAAATTAATGACATCGACCAAAAACGTGGAAAGTTTTGTTTTTATTCATTTTTGGGGGACGTGGACTTTGCTGACTCGGCCAGCATTTGTTGCCCATCCCTAATTGCGTTTGAGAAGGTGGTGGTGAGCTGCCTTTTTGACCCAGTGCAGCCACATGGGGTGGGTGCACCCACAGTGCTGTTGGGGAGGGAATTCCAGGATTTTTACCCAGCAACAGTAAAGGAAAGGCAATATATTTCCAAGCCAGGATGGAGAGTGACTTGGAGGGGGACGTCCAGGTATTGGTGTTCCCATTGCCCTTGTTCTTCGAGATAGTAGTAGTCGTGGGTTTTGAAGGCACCTTGGTGAGTTCCTGCAGACCATCTTTTAGATGGTACACACAGCTGCCACTGTTCTTCAGTGGTGAAGGAAGTGAATGCTTGTGGTAGGGATAGCAATCAAGCGGGCTTCTTTGTCCTGGATGGTGTTGAGCTTCTTGAGTGTTGTTGGAGCTGCACTCAATCAGGCAAGTGGGGAGTTTTCCATCACATTCCTGACTTGGGGAGTCAGCAGGTATGTTACCCGCCACAGGATTCCGAGCCTCTGATGTGCTCTTGTAGCCACAATATTTATATGGCTAGTCCAGTTCAGTTTTTGAATTATCCAATACTGTCCACTAAAACCAGAGCACGTCCAATATGGCCAATTATCATTGCATTAGCCTCGCCCGATCCTCAGCAAAGTGATAGAAGATGTCATCAACACTGCTACCAACCGGCACATACACAGCAATAACCTGCCCACTGATGCTTAGTTTGGGTTCCGCCAGGACCACTCAACTCCTGACTTTGGGACTGCCTTGGTCCAACATGGACAAAAGAGCTAAACTCAAAAGAAATGTCCACCAATGTCATCAAGGCAGCATTTGGCTGAGTCAGGCATTAAGGAATCCTCATAGAATTGAAGTAATTGGGAATTAGGGGGGAAACTCTTTCACTGGATGGAGTCATATCTGGGAAAAAGGAAGATGGTTATGATTATTGGAGGTCAATCATCTTAGTCCCAGGACATCACTGCAGGAGTTCCTCAGGGCAGTGCCATAGGCCTAACGACCTTCAACCTTCCTTCCATCATAAGGTCAAAGGTGGGGATGTTTGTTGATGATTACACCATGTGCGTCATTTGCTACTTCTCAGATTCTGAAGCATCTGCAGCAAGCTCTGAACAAGATCTGAACAATATTCAGTCTCCGGCATATAAGTGGCAAGTAACGTGTGTGCCACACAGGTGTCAGGCAATAATCATTTCCAACAAGACAGGACCCAGCCATCTCCACTCAACATTCAACCTCTTCCAGGTTGCCCAGATGTTCCTTCTTGGTGGCTCCCGTCAATTTCCATGTGGAAGGGGTGACTGCTGGTGTGGAGCTTTATTCTAATTGGGGCTACATTGAGGCCGTGATGCCATTTATCTGCTTTAGGTCTTCTTCCTCTTGTGGGAAATGTGCAATGCCCTGACTCGGGACGCTTGTCACACCTGCTCAGGGCGACACGTTTGCTGATAGCCTCGGCCACCACGTTTCCTGCGATTGTAGGTGCAGCACTGTTGTGGGTACTCCTCATTGTCCTCCGTTGGCCTGTCGTCGCCCTTAGCCATAGGGTCTGACTGCTGATGTGTTGGGTGTTCTGGATCACATACAGGTCACCAACACTTGAAGTAGTGCAACACTATTTTATTAAAAGGTTAACTATTTAAACATACTTGAACTGTGGGTAAATACGATACTAGCTTTAACTAAAGACCTTTGCCTTGTCCTAACCAGTTGATGCACTCAGCACATGGTGAATGTCTGTGTTTCAGGCTGTAAGCTCTGTGCTCCTAGCTAGCTGCTACTCGAATCAGTGGGAACTCTGATGCCCCCTGTCTTTATAGTGCATGTGCTGTCACTGGTGATTGGCTGCAGTGTTGCGTATGTTGATTGGTCCCACTATGTGTCCCTCGGTGTGTGTCTGCACCATGATATACTGGTGTATATTATGACATCCCCCCTTTTATATAAAAAAATGTGCCTGCGTGACAAGAAGTAGTGTGTGGTGAATGTTCCTGACTACGTGTGTGTGAAATATTTACAGGACTATGTACATAAAACTAAGCTATTTACATGGGAAGGTGCCTGGTGCAGAAAAAACAGTGTGTCACACAAATAACGTGATGAACACTATATACAAACCACTTGAACGATTAAACAGAAGAACAGAACAGACCAGAGAGTCCATCAATGCACAAAGTTCACAAATTAAGTCTCTGAAGTGGGCGACGAATTCTGGTTGACCGCCTCAAGGGTGAGTCCGGGGCCACCAGCTGAGGAGCGGGCTGGACTGCATCAGAGTGAGGAGGATGCAGAGTAACCGGAATCTCTGCATAGTCCAGGTCAGGGACAACAGGAGGGCGTGGCACAGTAGACGAACCAGGAACGAGCGGGGAGCCACCTGCCGAAGAACCACAGCAGTTGCAGACCAGCCACCATCCGGAAGATGGATGCGGACGTTGTCATCTGGAGCCAGCGCAATGAGATCAGCTGCACGGGAGTCATGGGCCGCCTTGTGCTGTGCATGAGACAGTTGCATTCGTTGAAGGACCGGAACATGGTCGAGGTCTGGGACGTGAATGGACGGCACCGTCATCCTCAAGGTGCGACCCCTGAGCAGCTGGGCTGGCGACAGGCCAGTGGACAGTGGGGCCGAGCGATAGGCCAGCAGGGTGAGGTAGAAGTCGGATCCCGCATTGGCAGCCTTGCAGAGGAGCCGTTCGACACTGTAGACGCCCTTCTCTGCTTTGCCATTGGATTGGGGGTACAGAGGACTGGATGTCACATGCACAACGTTGTTCTTCCATGGCAAAGTTGGACCATTCCTGGCTTGCGAAGCAGGGGCCATTGTCCGACATCACAATGAGTGGGATGCCGTGACGAGCAAAGGTGGCCTTACAGGCACGGATGACTGCAGGCGATATGATGTTGTGCAAACGTACCACCTCCGGGTAGTTTGAAAAATAGTCTACAATCAGAACATAGTCCCTGCCCAGCGCATGGAACAGGTCGATGCCAACCTTGGACCAAGGGGACATGGCCAACTCATGGGGCTGTAGGGTCCACGTGGTTGGGCCGGCTGGAACCGCTGACAGGTGGGGCAGTTGAGCACTGTGTTGGCGATGTCGTCATTGATGACGGGCCAGTACACTGCCTCTCGGGCCCGTCGGCGGCACTTCTCCATGCCAAGATGGCCCTTGTGTAGCTGTTCCAAGTCAAGCTGGCGCATGCTATGCGGGATAACAATGCAGTCCAGCTTCAGGAGGACACCATCGACTACCGCCAGATCGTCTCTGATGTTGTAGAACTGCGGGCATTGGCCCTTGAGCCACCCGTCCGTTAGGTGGCGCATGACACGCTGTAGCAGGGGGTCAGCCGCAGTCTCGCGTCGAATTGGATGAGGCGTTCATCCGTGGCCGGTAGATTGGAGGCCACGAAGGCCACATGGGCATCAACCTGGCAGATGAATCCCGCTGTGTCACATGGGGTGTTGACTGCCCTGGACAGAGCGTCGGCTATGATCAGGTCTTTGCCCGGGGTGTATACAAGCTGGAAGTCGTATCACCAGAGTTTGAGCAGAATGCGCTGGAGGTGAGGCGTCATGTCGTTCAAGTCTTTTTGTATTATATTGACCAGCGGGTGATGGTCGGTCTCGACGGTGAATTGGGGAAGGCCGTACACATAATCATGAAACTTGGCGACACCGGTCAAAAGGCCCAGGCATTCCTTTCCTATCTGCGCGTAGCGCTGTTCCGTGGGGGTCATGGCGCGTGACGCATATGCAATGGGGGCCCATGATGAGGCCTCATCGTGTTGCAGGAGCACTGCCCCAATGCCAGATTAGCTGGCATCGGTCGAAATTTTTGTCTCTTTTGCTGGATCAAAAAAGGCCAATACCGGGGCCGTGGTAAGTTTGGTTTTAAGTTCTCACCAATCGCGCTCGTGGGCAGGAAGCCATTGGAAGTCTGTCGTTTTCCTGACCAGGTTCCTGAGAGCTGTGGTATGAGAGGCGAGGTTAGGGATGAACATGACCAGAAATCGGAGGACCGCCTTCTTGTCCTCTGGCTTTTACATGGCTGTGATGGCAGCCACCTTGTCTGCATCCGGCCGCACACCCAACTGGGAGATGTGGTCCCCTAAGAACTTGAGTTCCGTCTGGCCGAAGGAGCATTTGGCTCTGTTGAGGTGTAGGCCCTGCTCCCGAATGCGTTTGAACACGCGCTGGAGGCGACTGATATGCTCCTGCGGGGTGGTGTACACCTTCAATGTCTTCCATCATTTGTTCCATGATCCTGTGGAACACTTCTGACTCTGATATGATCCCAAAAGGCATCCTGTTGTAACAATATCTGCCAAAAGGGGTGTTAAAGGTGCACATTTTCCTGCTGTAGCTGTCTACTTGAATCCTTTCGAGGCGTCAAGTTTGGTGAAGAGCTTGGCGCGAGCATCTCGCATGTGATCTCTTCGCGCTTGGGGATTGAGTAATGCTCCCTCATTATGTTGCGATTCAGATCCTTTGGATCAATGCAGATTCTGAGCACGCGGAAGGCTTTTTTACGCACACCATGGAACTGACCCAGTCGGTTGGTTCCGTAACTCAGGAGATCACTCCTTGGTCTTGGAAGTCCTGCAGCTGCTGCTTGAGGCGGTCCTTGAGGGGTGCTGGGATTCTGCGAGGTGCATGCAGAACAGGTGTGGCGTTCTGTTTGAGTAGGATCTTGTAAGTATATGGCAGCATGCCCATGCCTTCGAAGATGTCGTGGTGCTGGTCGATGATGGCATTGAGTTGCGCCCTGAAGTCAGCATCCTGGAAGGCAAACGTGTCAAATTTGAGGAGAACCGTCTTGAACTTTGTCTTGTCTTCATCATCTGCAAAGGTGAAAGAGTTGAAAATGTGGATGGCATGGTCCCCGGCTGTGGAGAGGAGAAGAGCAATCTTTCTGGTGTCCGAGGCGCCCTCCCTGTCCGTGGCTTCGAGGAAGAGCTGGAAGCGCTGTTTGAAAATCTTCCAGTTGGCCCCGAGGTTGCCGGCGATGTGGAGCAGCGGCGGCAGGCTGATGTTGTCCATGTTGCAGAATGACGGAATGCTGGCGGAAGGCAGATCACTTGCAGGTAGGTCTAAGAAGTGCTAGTATGCAACCACTACTGGTATCATGATGTGTTGGGTGTTCTGGATCACATACAGGTCACCAACACTTGAAGTAGTGCAACACTATTTTATTAAAAGGTTAACTATTTAAACATACTTGAAATGTGGGTAAATATGATACTAGCTTTAACTAAAGACCTTTGCCTTGTCCTAGCCAGTTGATGCACTCTGCACATGGTGAATGTCTGTGTTGTAAGCTGTGAGCTCTGTGCTCCTAGCTAGCTGCTACTCGAATCAGCAGGAACTCTGATGCCCCCTGTCTTTATAGTGCGTGTGCTCTCACTGGCTGCGGTGTAGTGTATGTTGATTGGTCCCACTGTGTGTCCCTCAGTGTGTGTCTGCACCATATTATACTGGTGTATATTATGACAACCGCGATGTTGCTTAGGTGGTGATTGGGTCACGTGAGTTCGATACTTGGATGGGATGACATTCTTCAGAATGGGGTCCAGCTAAGGTCCATAATCAATGGAATCCTGGAGCTCCAGGACCCCATTTTCCCCATTCTCACGGGAGAGTGACAGTTCTATGGCCCTTTTCAGGTCCGAGCTAATTTGAGTCGCCATATTAGTAATGCCACACACCAAATGATTTCCTAATATCTCAGGGAAGGAAGGGCCGAAGTCACAATGTTCAGCTAACTTGTGAAGACACGTCAGAAATTCCCTAACCGATTCCCCATCGTTTGACCAGCCATACTGAACCTGTACCTTTTCATTATAACCGATGGCTTCGGGTCATAATGATTCAGGACAAGTTCCATGAGTTTGCTAAAGGTTCTCGAGTCTGCAGCTCTTGATAATGCTGAACATCGAGGCCCTGCAGGCGGTCAGGTGTATTATCTTCTGTCGGTCGTCTTCAACAATACCATTTGCCTGGAAGAAAGAGTGCATCCGTTCAGTATACTGGGCCCAGTCTTCTATGATTGCGTCAAAGGCCTTTTAAAATCTCGCCAACCTGCTGATCTCACTCCAGCACTGGGGTATTCTGGTGCAGTTAGGGTGTCCAGACACAGCACACAGTTCCAAGACCCCAACCGGGACTACCAATCATGCCGGTCCCAGTCCGGGCTGGTTTTTATGATTTACGATTTTACAAGCCGAGCTGAACGGTCCTCTGACCATTTGCGGAGCATTCCAAGTGGCCCACAGGCAAATCAATTGATGTCACCTGGGTCTTGTCAGGATCCTTGGTCCGTCCTGATTGCTCCTTTATTTGATAAGGTCATGAATGATCTGATGTGCCCTCTATGCTACTTTATTTTCTGCTCTCGATATCCACCCACTCTGTATTTTCTGTCCTTCATTTCGACGGGTTCCCCTGTCAATCAAGAATCAATCCAGCACGGTGGCACAGTGGTTAGCATTGTTGCCTACGGCGCTGAGGACCCGGGTTTGAATCCCGGCCCTGGGTCTCTGTCCGTGTGGAGTTTGCACATTCTCCCTGTGTCTGCGTGGGCTTCGCCCCCACAACCCAAAAGATGTGCAGGATAGATGGCTAAATTGCCCCTTAATTGGAAAAATAATTGGGAACTCTAAATTTAAAAAAAAAGAATCATTCCAACTCAGCCTTAAAAATATTTAATGAGCAGATTCCACTGATCACTGAAGAAGAGAACTCCTCGGACTAATCGCCCACTGGGCGGGATTCTCCCATCGGGCGACCAAGTGTCGACGCCGGCATAAAAACAGGATTGTTTTACTCCAGCGTCGGTGCCCCTTCCGAGACCCAATTCTCTGGGCCTCAGTGGAGTAGCACGGCCCATGCCGCTCCACCTGTCGATCCCTGCATGAACCCGCAGCTGGCCCAGCGCCAACTAGCGCATGCGCAGTGGCCTTCTTCCCCGCACCAGCCACAACACCAAATGGCGCAAGCCTACAGGGGCCGGCGCGGAGGAAAGGAGGCCCCCCCGACAGAGAGGCCGGCCTGCCAATCGGTGGATCCCGATCGTAGGCCAGGCCACGACGGAGGTCGCCCCGGGGGCGGACCCTCCCCCCGCCCCCCCCCCCCCCCACCCCGATACTTCAATGCCGAAGTCCCTCCGGCTCAGAGGATGTTAGAACGGCGCTGGTGGGACTCGACTTTTTGTTGACGGCCGCTTGGCCCATCCGGAGAGTCGGCACATACCCCGACCGGTGCCTCGCTGACCGCGCCGACCCCAGTGACGCCGATTCTCCACTCTGTGGAGAATCGCGACCCGGCATAGGGGCGGCGTGGTGTGATTTGCGCGGCCCGCCAGCGATTCTCGGACCCGGCGGTGAGTCGGAGAATTCCGACCAATAGTTTCCATTTTAAAAGGAAAGGCCTGACTTGTGAACAGTGTTCCGACAAGCAACACCAATTTGGGATGAGCAATAAATGCTGGCCAGACAACTGAGGCTACAACCAATGAACGACTAAAATAAAAGTCAGCCCCATTGAAGAGCGAGGGGTGCACCCCGCTAACCAAAGAATCTCCCTGGCCTCCGGATCCCACTCCGTGGCGATCTGGGGGTACTGCATCGCCACCCTCACCATCCAGGGAGTAGAGTTCAGCAGCTTCCGGCTCTACGTCCTCCCCAACCTCTGCGCTGCCTTGCCACTCGACCTGGACTTCCAGTGCAACCTCCAGAGCCTAACCCTGAAATTTGGCGGGCCCCTACCACACCTTAATGTATGCGGCCTCACTACCCTTAAGGTCGACCCGCCTTCCCAGTTTGCAAACCTCACCTCGGATTGCAAACCCGTCACCACCAGGAGCAGATGGTACAGCGCCCAGGACAGGACCTCCATCAGGTCTGAGGACCAGCGGCTGCTGCGGGAAGGTATAATCGAGGCCAGCAACAGCCCCTGGAGAGCCCAAGTGGTAGTGGTGAAAACGGGGGAGAAAAATAGGATGGTCGTTGACTACAGTCAGACCATCAATCGGTACACGCAGCTCGACGCGTACACCCTCCCACGCATATCTGACATGGTCAATCAGATTGCACAGTGCCGGGTCTTCTCGACAGTGGACCTGAGATCTGCCTACCACCAGCTCCCCATTCGCAAGGCGGACCGCCCGTACACCGCGTTTGAAGCGGACGGCCGCCTTTACCATTTCTTTAGGGTTCCCTTCGGCGTCACTAACGGGGTCTCGGTCTTCCAATGGGAGATGGACCGAATGGTTGACCGGTAGAGACTGCGGGCCGCTTTCACGTACCTGGATAATGTCACCATCTGTGGCCACGACCAGCAGGACCACGACGTTAACCTTTCCAAATTTCTCCACACCGCCAAACTCCTCAAACTAACCTACAACAAGGAGATGTGTGTGTTCAGCACAAACCGATTAGCCATCCTGGGCTATGTGGTTCAGAACGGAGTTCTAGGGCCCGACCCTGATCGCATGCGCCCCCTCATGGATCTCCCCCTTCCCCACTGCCCCTAGGCCCTCAAACGATGCCTGGGGCTCGTTTTGTACTACGCCCAGTAGGTCCCTAACTATGCGGACAAGGCCCGCCCACTCATCCACACAACCGGTTCCCCCTGATGACCGAGGCTCACCAGGCCTTCAAGCGTATCAAGGCCGACATCGCCAAGGCCGCGACGCATGTGGTCAACGAGACGCTCCGCTTCCAAGTCGAGAGCGGTTCATCAGACGTCGCTCTGGCTGCCACCCTCAACCAGGCAGGCAGGCAGGCCCACGGCATTGCTTTCCCGCACCCTCCATGCCTCCGAAATTCGGCACTCCTCCGTCAAAAAGGAGGCCCAAGCTATCGTTGAAGCTGTGCGGCACTGGAGGCATTACCTGACGGCAGGAGATTCACTTTCCTCACAGACCAACGGTTGGGTGCCTTCATGTTTAACAACACACAGCGGGGTAAGATCAAAAATGATAAGATCTTGCGGTGGAGGATCGAACTCTCCACCTTTAATTACGAGATTTTGTATCGCCCCGGTAAGCTCAACAAGCCCTCCAGCGCACAAGTGGACCGACTCCAGACCCTGCATGATGATCTCTGTCACCCAGGGGTCACCCGCTTTTATCACTTCATTAAGGCCCGCAATCTGCCCTACTCCATCGAGGAAGTCAGGGCTATCACCAGAGACTGCCAGGTCTGCGCGGAGTGTAAACCGCACTTCTACCGGCCAAACCGTGCGCGCCTGGTGAAGGCCTCCCGCCACTTTGAATGCCTCAGCGTGGACTTCAAAGGGCCCTTCCCCTCCACCGACCGCAACACGTATTTTCTCAATGTGGTCGACGAATATTCCAGATTAGAACCTTAGTTAGGCCACACTTGGAGTATAGTGTTCAATTCTGGTCGCCACACTACCAGAAGGATGTGGAGGCTTTAGAGAGGGTGCAGAAGAGATTTACCAGAATGTTGCCTGGTATGGAGGGCATAAGCTATGAGGAGCGATTGAATAAACTCGGTTTGTTCTCACTGGAACGAAGGAGGTTGAGGGGCGACCTGATAGAGGTATACAAAATTATGAGGGGCATAGACAGAGTGGATAGTCAGAGGCTTTTCCCCAGGGTAGAGGGGTCAATTACTAGGGGGCATAGGTTTAAGGTGAGAGGGGCAAAGTTTAGAGTAGATGTACGAGGCAAGTTTTTTTACGCAGAGGGTAGTGGGTGCCTGGAACTCACTACCGGAGGAGGTAGTGGAGGCAGGGACGATAGGGACATTTAAGGGGCATCTTGACAAATATATGAATAGGATGGGAATAGAAGGATACGGACCCAGGAAGTGTAGAAGATTGTAGTTTAGTCGGGCAGTATGGTCGGCACGGGCTTGGAGGGCCGAAGGGCCTGTTCCTGTGCTGTACATTTCTTTGTTCTTTGTTTGTTGTTCTTTGTTCTTTGTTCTTTGTATTCCCCTTCGCCATCCCATGCCCCGATATGACGTCTGCCACCGCCATCAAAGCCCTCAACGCCATCTTCGCTCTGTTCGGTTTCCCCGCTTACGTCCACAGCGACCGGGGATCCTCATTTATGAACGCTGAGCTGCGCCAGTTCCTGCTCAACAGGGGCATTGCCTCGAGCAGGACGACCAGCTACAACCCCTGGGGAAACGGGCAGGTGGAGCGGGAGAATGGGACGGTCTGGAAAGCTGTCCAGCTGGCCCTACGGTCCAGAAATCACCCGGCCTCCTGCTGGCAGGAGGTCCTCCCCCACGCCCTTCACTCCATTCGGTCACTCCTGTGCAAGCTGACTAACGAAACCCCACATAAACGTCTCTTTGCCTTCCACAGGAAGTCCACCTCCGGGGTTTCGCTCCCAACGTGGCTGCCAGCTCCAGGATCCGTTCTCCTCCGCAAGCACGTGCGGCTCCACAAGGCGGACCCGTTGGTTGAGAGGGTACAGCTACTCCACGCAAACCCGCAGTACGCCTACGTAGCGTACCCCGATGACCGCCAAGACACAGTCTCCCTCAGGGACCTGACACCCGCTGGGTCCCCACACTACCCCCCTTCAGTCCCGGCGCCACCCTCCCTTCCCCCAGAGCACCCCACAATAGCGCCCACTCCAGGACAATCCGTCCTCCTCTTGGTCCCACTCGGGGATGAAGAGGATGTCGACACGCTCCCGGAGTCACCGGCGACTGAGCCGACGCCTGACTCACCACCAGCGCTGCGGCGCTCTCAACGAAGGATCAAGGTGCCCGACCGTCTAAATTTGTAACCTCCACTAAAACTTTCATGACAATCTGTATGTATAGAGTTTTCCACCACCCCCGCTGGACTCATTTTTAACAGGGGGTGAATGTGGTAGTCATCACTGTTGTATTATATTGTATATACTGCACTGCATATGAGGGTATTACGGTAAGGCCCCTGTACTACAGATACAGGGGTAGATCCCGGCTGCTGGCTCCGCCCAGAAAGCAGAGTATAAATGTGTGTGCTCTCCGAACTGCAGCTATTTCGGCAGCAGTTGTAGGAGGCTACACATCTCTGTGTAATAAAGCCTCTTTTACTCTCTACTATCGTCTCGTCTTAATTGATAGTGCATCAATCAGTGCGATACAGTGCAGGGTGTGGAGTATATCAGTGTGGTACAGTGAGGAGTGTGGAGTATATCTGTCTGCTACAGTGAGGGGTGTGGAGTATACCAGTTTGGTACACTGAGAGGTGTGGAGTTTATAATTGCGGTACAGTGAGGGGCGTCGAGTATATCAGTGCGATACAGTGAGGAGTGTGGAGTATATCAGTGTGGTATAGTGAGGAGTGTGGAGTTTATAAGTTTGGTACAGTGTGGGGCGTAGAGTATACCAGTGCGGCACAGTGAGGGACGCAGAAGATATCAATGTGATACAGTGAGGAGTGTAGAGTATATCAGTGTGGTACAGTGCAGGGTGTGGACTATATCAGTCTGATACAGTGAGGAGTGTGGAGTAAATCAGTGCGATACAGTGAGGGGTGTGGAGTGTATCAGTCTGATACAGTGAGTATCGTGGAGTATATCAGTGTGGTACAGTGAGGGGCGTAGTGTATATCAGTGTGGTATACTGAGATGTGTGGAGTATATCAGTGCGGTACAGTGAGGGGTGTGGAGTATATCAGTGGGGTACAGTGAGGGGGAGGAGTATATCAGTGCGGTACAGTGGAGGATGTGGAGTATATCAATGTGGTGCAGTGAGGGGCGTAGAGTATATCAGTGGGGTCCAGTGAGGGGTGTGGAGTATATCAGTGCGGTACAGTGAGTGGTGTGGAGTATATCAGTGCGATACAGTGAGGGGTGTGGAGTATATCAGTGCGGTACAGTGAGTGGTGTGGAGTATATCAATGTGGTACAGAGAGGGGCGTAGAGTATATCAATGTGGTACAGTGAGGGGTGTGGAGTATATCAGTGTGGTACAGTGAGTGGTGTGGAGTATATCAGTGCGGTACAGTGAGGACTGTGGCATATTTCAGTGCGGTACATTGAGGGGTGTGGAGTATATCAGGGCGGTACTTTGAGGGATGTGGAGTATATCAATGTGGTACAGTGAAGTGTGTGGAGTACATCAGTGCGGTACATTGAGGGGTGTTGAGTATGTCAGGGCGGTACATTGAGGGGTGTGGAGTATATCAGTGGGGTACAGTGAGGGGTGTGGAGTATATCAGTGCGGTACAGTGAGGGTGTGATGTATATCAGTGCAATAGAGTGAGGGGTGTGGAGTATATCAATGTGGTACAGTAGGGGTGTGGTGTATATCAGTGCGATACAGTGAGGGGTGTGGTGTATATCCGTGCGGTACAGTGAGGAGTGTCGAGTATATCAGTGCGGTACAGTGAGGGTGTGGACTATATCAGTGCGATGCAGTGAGGGGTGTGGAGTATATCAGTGCGATGCAGTGAGGGGTGTGGAGTATATCCGTGCGGTACAGTGAGGGGTGTGGAGTATATCCGTGCAGTACATCGAGGGTGTGATGTATATCAGTGCGATACAGTGAGGAGTGTGGAGTATATCTGTGCGGTACAGTGAGGGTGTGATGTATATCAGTGCGATAGAGTGAGGGGTGTGGAGTAAATCAATGTGGTACAGTGAGTGTATCAGTGGGGTACAGTGAGGGGTGTGCAGTATATCAGTGCAGTACAGTGCAGGATGTGGAGTATATCAATGTGGTGCAGTGAGGGGCGTAGAGTATATCAGTGGGGTACAGTGAGGGGTGTGGAGTATATCAGTGGGGTACAGTGAGGGGTGTGGTGTATATCAATGTGGTACAATGAGGGGTGTTGAGTATATCAGTGCGGTACAGTGAGGGGTGTGGAGTATATCAGTGCGGCACATTGAGGGGTGTGGAGTATATCAGTGGGGTACAGTGAGGGGTGTGGAGTATATCAGTCGGGTACAGTGAGCGGTGTTGAGTATATCAGTGCGGTATAGTGAGGGGTGTGGTGTATATCACTGCGGTACAGTGAGGGGTGTGGAGTATATCAGTGGGGTACAGTTATCGGTGTTGAGTATATCAGTGCGGTATAGTGAGGGGTGTGGTGTATATCACTGCGGTACAGTGAGGGGTGTGGAGTATATCAGGGTGGTACAGTGAGGGGTGTGGAGTATATCAGGGCGGTACTTTGAGGGATGTGGAGTATTTCAGTGGGGTACAGTGAGGGGTGTGGAGTATATCAGTGCGGTACAGTGAAGGGTGTGGAGTATATCAGTGCGGTACATTGAGGGGTGTGGAATATATCAGGGCGTTACATTGAGGGGTGTGGAGTATATCAGTGCGGTACAGTGAGGGGTGTGGTGTATATCAATGTGGTACAGTGAAGGGTGTGGAGTATATCAGTGCGGTACATTGAGGGGTGTGGAATATATCAGGGCGTTACATTGAGGGGTGTGGAGTATATCAGTGGGGTACAGTGAGGGGTGTTGAGTATATCAGTGGGGTACAGTGAGGGGCGTGGAGTATATCAGTGCGGTACATTGAGGGGTGTGGAGTATATCAGTGGGGTACAGTGAGGACTGTGGCGTATATCAGTGCGGTACATTGAGGGGTGTGGAGTATATCAGGGCGGTACTTTGAGGGATGTGGAGTATATCAGTGCTGTACAGTGAGGGGCGTCAAGTATATCAGTGCGGTATAGTGAGGGGTGTGGAGTATATCAGTGGGGTACAGTGAGGGGCGTCAAGTATATCAGTGCGGTCCAGTGAGGGGTGTGGAGTATATCTGTGCGGTACAGTGAGGGGTGTGGGGTATATCAGTGCGGGACAGTGAGGGGTGTGGAGTATATCAGTGTGGTCCAGTGAGGGGTGTGGAGTATATCAGTGCGGTCCAGTGAGGGGTGTAGAGTATATCAGTGCGGTACAGTGAGGGGTGTGGAGTATATCAGTCCAGTACAGTGAGGTGTGTGGAGTACATCAGTGCGGTACAGTGAGGTGTGTGGAGTATATCAGTGCGGTACAGTGAGGGGTGTGGAGTATATCAGTGCGGTACAGTGAGGGGTGTGGAGTATATCAGTGCGGTGCAGTGAGGGGTGTGGAGTATGTCAGTGCGGTGCAGTGAGTGGTGTGGAATATATCAATGTGGTACAGTAGGGGTGTGGTGTATATCAGTGCGATACAGTGAGGGGTGTGGAGTATATCAGTGCGGTAGAGTGAGGGTGTGGAGGATATCAGTGCGAAAGAGTGAGGGGTGTGGAGTATATCAATGTGGTACAGTAGGGGTGTGGTGTATATTAGTGCGATGCAGTGAGGGGTGTGGAGTATATCAGTGCGATGCAGTGAGGGGTGTGGAGTATATCAGTGCGGTGCAGTGAGGGGTGTGGTGTATATCAGTGCGGTACAGTGAGGGGTGTGGAGTATATCCGTGCAGTACAGTGAGGATGTGATGTATATCAGTGCGATAGAGTGAGGGGTGTGGAGTATATCAATGTGGTACAGTAGGGGTGTGGTGTATATCAGCGCGATACAATGAGGGGTGTGGAGTCTATCCGTGCGGTACAGTGAGGGGCGTCAAGTATATCAGTGCGGTACAGTGAGGGGTGTGGAGTATATCAGTGTGGTGAAGCGAGGTGTGTGGAGTGTACCAGTGCTGTACAGTGAGCGTTTGGAGTATATCAGTGCGGACCAGTGAGGGGCATCGAGTATATCAGTGCAGTACAGTGAGGGGCGGCGAGTACATCAGTGCGGTACAGTGATGAGAGTGGAATATATCAGTGTGGTACAGTGAGAAGTGTGGAGTATATCAGTGCGATACAGTGAGGAGAGTGGAGTATATCAGTGTGGTACAGTGAGGGGTGTGGTGTTTATCAGTGCGGTACAGTGAGTGTATCAGTGGGGTACAGTGAGGGATGTGGAGTATATCAGTGCGGTACAGTGAGGGTTGTGGCGTATATCAGTGTGGTACAGTGAGGGGTGTGGAGTATATCAGTGTGGTACTGTGAGGAGTGTGGAGTTTTTCAGTGCGATACAGTGAGGGGTGTGGAGTATATCAGTGCGGGACAGTGAGGGGTGTGGAGTATATCAGTGCGGTACAGTGAGGAGAATGGAGTATATCAAGGTGGTACAGTGAGGAGTGTGGAGTATATCAGTGCGGTACAGTGAAGGGTGCGGAGTTTATCAGTGCGGTACAGTGAAGGGTGTGGAGTATATCAGTGCGATACAGTGAGGGTTGTGGTGTATATCAGTGCGTTTCAGGAAGCGGTGTGTAGTATATCAGTGTGATACAGCGAGCGATGTGTAGTGTACCAGTGCGGTACAGTGAGGGTTGTGGAATATATCAGTGGGGTACAGTGAGGGGTGTGAAGTGTACCAGTGTGGTACAGTGAGGGGTGCGGAGTATATCAGTGTGGTACTTTGAGGGGTGTGGTGTATATCAGTGTATTAGAGCGGTACAGTGAGGGGTGTGGAGTATATCAGTGTGATACAGTGAGGGTTGTGTTGTATATCAGTGTGGTACAGTGAGGGGTGGGGAGTGTATTAGTGCGGTGCAGTGACTGGTGTGTTTCTCAGTAGGGTACAGTGAGTTGTGTGGTGTATATTAATGGGGTACAGTGAGGGGTGTGGAGTATATCAGTGCGGTGCATTGAGGGGTGTGGTGTATATCAGTGTGGTACAGTGAGGGGTGTGGTGTATATCAGTGCGGTACAGTGAGGAGTGTGGAGTATATCAGTGCGGTACAGTGAGTGTATCAGTGGGGTACAGTGAGGGGTGTGGTGTATATCAGTGCGGTACAGTGAGGAGTGTGGAGTATATCAGTGCGGGTATCAGTGGGGTACAGTGAGGGGTGTGGAGTATATCAGTGCGGTACAGTGAGGGGTGTGGTGTATATCAGTGTGGTACAGTGAGGGGTGTGGTGTATATCAGTGCGGTACAGTGAGGAATGTGGAGTATATCAGTGCGGTACAGTGAGTGTATCAGTGGGGTACAGTGAGGGGTGTGGAGTATATCAGTGCGGTACAGTGAGTGTATCAGTGGGGTACAGTGAGGGGTGTGGAGTATATCAGTGCGGTACAGTGAGGGGTGTGGTGTATATCAGTGTGGTACAGTGAGGGGTGTGGTGTATATCAGTGCGGTACAGTGAGGGGTGTGGTGTATATCAGCGGGGTACAGTGAGAGTTGTGGGCTGCTGTGTTACTGTGATTGTTCTGTGTATCTGAATGTTGCTATCACAATGTGGCGATATCAGAGTGTTCGAAAGAGTAACCTGCTATAGTTGCGTTCGAGTCAAGGCTTTTGTGGAATATGTCAGAATATTACACTGCCGGGCGCACAAGGCTTTAGTCTGTTCTAATGTGGGCTGCAGGGACCAGTACAGACTCAATGGGCCGGGTGGCCTCCTTCTGCACTGTTGATTCTATGTTTCTATGATATGTGCTGTGGGGTATTTGTGGATATGGGGCATACAGCATCATCTCGCGTTCAGCAGGAGAGAGAAAGTTTCAAAACAGCAGGCAACAAAAATCTCTGGAACTTACTTTTTTAACAGTATTGATTGCACTACGTTTTGCCAAAAAGGTACATGGTCAGGAGTGATGGAAAATCATTAGCTTTGGGTTCAGATATTTGGCCCGTCACTTAACAATTATTTTTTTTAATAAATGTTTTATTCAAGCTTTTCCAACCAACGTTTTTACATAACAAAGATAGAAGTACAAATAATAATAAAGATAAAAATAAACAAGAATTATTAAACAGAACAAGGTGGGTGTTGTCTTCATATAAATCTTACATTATATCAACATTTCCCCCCCCCCCCCCCCCAATTGAGTCCACCCCCACATGCCCCCCCGCCCCACCCTACCCCCTCCAGGATGCTGCTGCAGCTGACAGTTACTGCTCCCCTAGGAAGTCAAGGAAAGGTTACCACCGCCGGGAGAACCCCATCAAGGACCCTCTCAAGTCGAACTTTTTTCGCTCCAGGCTGAGGAACCCCACCATATCGCTAACCCAGGTCTCCACACCCGGGGGTTTTGAGTCCCTTCCACATTAGCAAGACCCATCTCCGGGCTACCAGGGAGGCAAAGGCCAGTACCTCGGCCACTTTCGCTTCCTGCACTCCCGGATCCTCCACCACCCCAAATATCGCTACTGTTGGACTCACCTTCACCCGAGTGTCCAAAATCCTAGACATCACCCTCGCAAACCCCTGCCAGAATTCTTTAAATGCCGGGCATGCCCAAAACATATGAGCATGGTTCGCCGGACTCCCTGCACATCTCGTGCACCTGTTCTCCACCCCAAAAAACGTACTCATTCTTGCCGCCGTTATGTGCGCCCAATGCACCACCTTAAACTGAATTAAGCTGAGCCTGGCACATGATGAGGAGGAGTTCACCCTGCCCAGGGCGTCGGCCGACAGGCCCTCATCCAGCTCCTCACCCAGCTCCTCTTCCCACTTGCCCTTCAACTCCTCCACTGCGGCTTCCTCCACCTCCTGATATATGCCCGACACCTTCCGCTCCCCTACCCAGATGCCAGACACCACCCTGTCCTGGATCCTATGCGGGGGCAGTAGCGTAAATGTCCCCACCTGTTTTCTAAGAAAGTCCCGAACCTGGAGGTACCTGAACGCATTCCCCGGGGGCAGACCAAACTTCTCCTCCAGCGCCTGCATGCTAGGGAAAGTCCCGTCTATAAACAGGTCCCCCATCCTCTTAATACCTGCCCTATACCAGCCTTGGAACCCCCAAACCATCCTACCTGGAGAAAATCTATGGTTATTCCATATCGGGGTCCACACAGAGGCCCCCTCCTCCTCTGTGTCTCCTCCATTGCCCCCAAATCCTCAGTGCCGCCGCCACCACCGGACTTGTGGTGTATCGCGCCGGTGAGAACAACAGCGGAGCCGTGACTAGTGCCCCGAGGCTGATGCCTTTGCATGACGCCGCCTCCAGCTGCCCCCATGCCGCCCCCTCCTCCATCATCCACTTTCTAATCATGGCCACATTGGCCGCCCAATAATAGCTGCAGAGGTTCGGCTACGCTCCAAGAATGCCCTTTTAACTCGCGGGGTTTTATTCGCCCACACAAATCCCATAATAATCCTATTCACCCACTTAAAAAAGGACTTGGGGATGAAAATGGGGAGGCACTGAAAGACGAAGAGGAACCTGGGGAGAACCGTCACCTTCAGAGTCTGCACCCGCCCCGCCGGGGAAAGCGGGAGCATATCCCACCTTTTAAACTCTCCCTCCATCTGCTCCACGAGCCGGGGTCAGTTGAGCCTGTGCAGGGCATCTCAGTTCCTGGCCACTTGTGTCCCCAAGTACCGAAAGCTCCTCTCCACTATCTTGAGTGGGAGCTCCCTCAGTCTCTCCTCCTGGCCCCTAGCATGGACCATGAAGAGCTCACTCTTCCCCATGTTCAATTTATACCCCGAGAAGCTCCCAAAGTCCCTCAGGATCCACATGACCTCCCCCATCCCCTCTAGCGGGTCCGAAATGTACAACAACAGGTAATCCGCGTAGGGGGAGACTCGGGGTCCCCCCTCCCCCCCCCCACGCACAAGCCCCTCCAATCCCTTGAAGTTCTGAGCGCAATGGCCAACGGCTCAATTGCTAGGGCAAACAGCAATGGGGACAAGGGACACACCTGTCTCGTCCCCCGGTGCAGCCTGAAATACTCCGACCTTAGCCGGTTTGTGGACACACTCGCTACAGGGGCCTGATACAGCAGCTTGACCCACCCTATGGATCCCTCACCGAATCCAAACCTGCCTAACGCCTCTCACAGATACTCCCACTCCACCCTGTCAAAGGCCTTCTCCGCGTCCATTGCAACCACCACTTCGGCATTTCCCCCCCCCGCCCTCCGAGGGCATCATGATAATATTCAGGAGCCTCCTCACATTCGTGTTCAGCTGCCTTTCCTTAACGAAACCTGTCTGGTCCTCTCCCCAATTACTCCCGGGACACAGCCCTCTATTCTGGTGGCCAGAATTTTTTGCCAACAGTTTGGCGTCTACATTCAGGAGCGATATCGGCCTGTAGGACCCACACTGAAGCGGGTCCTTCACCTTCTTCAAGATAAGCGAAATCAATGCCTGCGACATCGTCGGAGGGAGGGTCCCTCTCTCCTTTGCCTCATTGAAGGTTCTCAGCAGGAGCGGGCTCAGTAGCTCCGAGAACTTCTTATAAAATTCTACAGGGAAGCCGTCCGGACCCGGGGCCTTGTCCGACTGCATGCTTGCCAGCCCCCTGACTACCTCCTCCAACTCAATTGGGGCCCCCAATCCCTCCGCTCGCTCCACTTCCACACTCGGGAACCTCACTTGACAATTTTTGACCATTTGAATTAAATTGCAGGTTTAATGCTTGTTTTCACCAACCTGTATCATTAATTGCAATAATTACCCAATTTTCTCAAACTGGATGGAAATAATAAACAATGATTTTTTTGAAGATCACTGTTAGAAGCGGCTGTTGAATAAAGTGAAAAAATCTGACTCCAGTAGCACAGTTTTAAAATTATGCAAAATTAGTGTAGCATCATTGAAAGGTCAGAACAGAAGACACTCACGGCTCAGTGCAGATTTGAGCAGGTGTAACTGCCGCTGGTTTTGTTAACGGGCTTCAGTTCCAATGGAAATCTGATGAAAAGCTAATCTGTCTTCAGATACAGCAGACCTGCTAACAAAGGGCAGCTCTGTCCTCCTACTCCATTGTTTGTGGTCACTTTGGTGAGCGGGCTTTACTCCAATCGGCTTTGGGTTCCTTCCCCCTCCCCCACATCCCCCCCCTTCCAAACCCACTACCACCATAGCCCCCAACCTACACACACACACACACCACACCAAACCTCCTGCGCACAAATACGCACACACACCACACCAAACCCCCTGCACACAAATACACACACATACCACACCAAACCCCCCGTGCACAAATACACACAGACCACCGCACCAAACCCCTGTGCACAAATACACACAGACCACCACACCAAACCCCCTGCGCACAAATACACACACACAACACACCACACCAAACCCCGTGCGCTCAAATACACACACACAACACACCACACCAAACTCCCTGTGCACAAATACACACAGACCACCACACCAAACCCCCTGTGCACAAATACACACAGACCACACACCAAACCCCCTGTGCACAAATACACACAGACCACCACACCAAACCCCCTGCGCACAAATACACACAGACCACCACACCAAACCCCCTGCGCACAAATACACACAGACCACCACACCAAACACCCTGCGCACAAATACACACAGACCACCACACCAAACACCCTGTGCACAAATACACACAGACCACCACACCAAACACCCTGTGCAGAAATACACACAGACCACCACACCAAACCCCCTGTGCACAAATACACACAGACCACCACACCAAACCTCCTGCGCACAAATACACACACACACCACACCAAGCCCCCTGCGCACAAATACACACAGACCACCACACCAAACCCCTGCGCACAAATACACACAGAACACCACACCAAACCTCCTGCGCACAAATACACACAGACCACCACACCAAACCCCTGTGCACAAATACACACAGAACACCACACCAAATACCCTGCGCACAAATACACACACACCAACCAAACACCCTGTGCACAAATACACACACACACCACACCAAACCCCCTGTGCACAAATACACACACACACCACACCAAACCCCCTGCACACAAATACACACACACACCACACCAAACCCCCTGTGCACAAATACACACACACACCACACCAAACCCCCTGCGCATAAATACACACAGACCCACACACCAAACCCCCTGCGCGCAAATACACACAGACCACCACACCACACTGACCGCCCCCCCCCGGCATCACACCAACCCCAATCCCCCACCCCCCCGGCATCACACCAACCCCAATCCCCCCCTCCCACACCATACAGAAATATACATACACCCACAAGCCACACCAAAGCCCCTGCGCACACATACACTCTACACCACACTCCCCCGCGCCACACCAAATTCCCCTGCACAAACGCACATACATATACATCCACACACCACACCAAACACCGCCACACACACACAACACACACATACATATAAACCCACACTCCATACCACACCCCCCACACACAGAAATATACACCCACACACCAGACCAAACCCCCACCACACACACACACAACACACACACATATACACTTACACACCACACCAACCCATTTCCCACACACATACAATGCACACCTATACACCCACACACCACACCCTCCACCGCATCACACGCACACGTACACACACGTATAAACACACACAAAACATACATACACACCCACACACCACACCAAAAACCCTGCGCACACAGACGCAACACACCACACACACGCACACACCATACACACAGACGCAACACACCACACACACACACGCACCATACACACAGGCACCCACACTACATACCCACACCACACATCCACACACACCACATACACCATACACACACATCACACCCACACACACACTACACCCACACACCCACACAATACACATACACCATACCCATTCATACCACATGCACCACACCTACACACACACACACACATTTCTGCTGTTGCAGGAATTATTGTCACTGAGAAATTTGTAAGATGATGGCAAATTTGACTTTTTCAGTCGTGATATTGGATTGGATTGGGTTGGATTTGTTTATTGTCATGGGTACCGAGGTACAGTGAAAAGTATTTTTCTGCGAGCAGCTCAACAGATCATTAAGTACATGGGAAGAAAAGGGAATTTAAAAAAATACATAATAGGGCAACACAACATATACAATGTAACTACATAAGCACTGGCATCGGATGAAGCCAGTGCTTATGTAGTGCTTGTGATTATTCCTTTGCAGATACCAAAGCAACAAGTAGTGAAAAGCATTGTAAAGTTGCAACATGCATGACAGTTCTATTACAATGAAACTCACATTGTCATTGCTAGACCCAATATATGGAGAGCTTCTTAATATTATCAGTGGATGGTGATGTCTTTATGTAGTTCATTCCCATGAGTGCCCAAATTACCAAGACAAGAATAACACTGTCATGAATGAGCGATTCATTTCCTTCCAATTAAATAACAAGCTTCAAATTTCATATGGTTTATACATGCAAACATACTTACAAAACTGGCAGGCAGGAAATGACCAGTTGACCCATCAAGATTGCCCCACACTAGGATGGCAAGATCTTCATGGTTAAACTCTTCTTCCCTTCCTTCCACTTCACACCTACCCACCACAGCAAGGCTGAGACAAAGAAACAGAGCAAATAAATTCAAGACCGGCATGTATTGTGAGGACGAAAGATAAGGGTGGCAAGTATAGGGAACCCTAGATAATAAGGGATATTATGAACCTTGTCAAAAAGAAAAAGGAAGCATTCGTAAGGTCTAATAGGTTTAGGACAGATGGAGCCATTGAAGAATATAAAGAAAGTAGGAAGGAACTTAAGGTAGGAGTTAGGAAGGCTAAAAGGGGTCATGAAATGTTGTTGGCAAACAGGATTAAGGAAAATCCTAAGGCATTTTATACATATTTAAAGGCCAAGAGGGTAGCTAGAGAAAGGGTTGTCCATTCAAGGATACTGGGGGGAATCTATGTATGGAACCAGAGGAAATGGGCGAGATACTAAATTAATACTTTGTCTCAGTATTCACCAAAGAGAAGGACTTGGTGGATGAGGAGTATAAGGCAGAGTGCGCAGATATTCTGAGTCATGTTGATATTAATAAAGAGAAGGTGTTGGGTATCTTAAAAAGCATTAAAGTAGATAAGTCCCCAGGGCCTGATGGGATCTACCCAGAATACTGAGGGAGGCAAAGGAGGAAATTGCTGGGGCCTTGACAGTAACCTTGGATCCTCATTGGCTACAGATGAAGTTCCAGAGGACTGGAGAGTAGCCAATGTTGTTCCACTGTTTAAGAAGGGCAGGAGGGATAATCCAGATTCTTAGAGACACGATTTACTCACATTTGGAAACAAATGGACTTATTAGTGATCTCCACATCTCCGGCATCTCCACATCATTATTAGTGATGGACAGCATGGTTTTGTGAAGGAGAGGTCATGCCTCACTAATTTGATCGGGTTTTTCGAGGAAGTGACAAAGATGATAGATGAGGGAAAGACAGTAGATGTTTTATACATTGACTTCAGTAAAGCCTTTGACAAGGTACCTCATGGTACACTGGTACAAAAAGTGAAGTCACATGGGATCAGAGGAGAGCTAGCAAGTTGGATATAGAACTGGCTTGGGCACAGAAGACAGAGGGAGCAGTAGAAGGGTACTTTTCTGAATGGAAGCCTGTGACTAGCGGAGTTCCACAAGGATCAGTTCTGGGACCTTTGTTGTTCACAGTTTATATAAATGATTTGGAAGAAAATGTAGCTGGTCTGATTAGTAAGTTCGCAGACAACCCAAAAATTGGTGGAGTTGCGGATAGTGAAGAGGATTGTCAGAGGATACAGCAAGATATAAGCTGGTTGGAGTCTTGGGCGGAGAAATGGCAGATGAAGTTCAATCCGGATAAGTGTGAGATAATGCACTTTGGAAGATCCAATGCATGTAGGAATTACACAATAAATGGTGGAACTTTTGCAAGTACTGACAGGCAGAGAGATCTGGGCGTGCATATCCACCGATCACTGAAAGTGGCAATGCATGTGGATAAGGTCGTCAAGAAGGCATACGGCATGCTGGCCTTCATCGGTCAGGACATTGAATATAAAAATTGGCAAGTCATGTTGCAGCTGTAGAGGAGCATACTTAGAGCTCATTTGGAATATTGTGTACAATTCTGGTCACCACATTACCAGAAGGATGTGGATGCTTTGGAGAGGGTACAGAAGCGGTTTACTACGATGATATGGAGGGCATTAGCTATGAGGAGAGGTTAGATGAATTCGGTCTGTTCTCCGACAAGGTGCCTTTCTGAAGATGACAAAGTGTCTTTCTGAGCCTTTGAACTTCTTGCATTCTTGGTTGCGCAATGTCCTTCAATCGCCTATTGAAACTCTGGCTAAAGAATGTAAGTCTAAGATGGGACGATAAGCCTGGCATTGGCAGAATCACCTAGCTTCTGAAATTAAATAGAAAATTCAGCAAAAAACACTGTTTTTTTCAACAAAATACACCTCTTCCTGAATGTAGGCTGAACAGTCATAGAATCATGGAATTCACAGTGCAGAAGGAGACCATTCAGCCCTTTGAGTCTGCACCGTCCCAGGGAAAGAGCACCCTAATTAAGCCCACAGCTATCCCCGTAACCCAGTAAACCCACCGAACCTTTTTTTTTGGACAAAGGGCAATTTAGCATGGCTAATCCACCTAACCTGCACATCTTTGCACTGTGGGAGGAAATCGGAGCACCCGGAGGAAACCCACGCAGACACGGGGAGAGCGTGCATACTCCGCACAGACAGTGACCCAAGCCGGGAATCAAACCTGGGACTGGGGAGCTGTGAAGCAACAGTGCTAACCACTGTGCTACCATGCCACCCAGCTGACTGAATGTATATCTTCATTAAACTGTCAAATTTTTCATAATCCCTCAGTTTACTGCAGTTGAAAGCAACAAAAATTGACACTTCAATACTTTCCCCCTAAATGTACCAGAAACATATGCAAAAGATTACTTTGAGCAACATTTTAGTTTCTTCAATACCCTGTGGTTATGTAAGACCCCTGTAGAGATCAGAGAAGACTTTAGGACAAGTAAGTTGCATTGAATGTTTTAAAGCCATTCCAATGGTTTTAGCATACCAACCGGATTTGTAGTTTTTTATTTAATTTTAGAGATGTGGCTGATCCCGAGCAAGATCAGTAAAACATGGCCATCCCTCATTACCCTTGAGAAGTTGAGCTTTTTCTTAAACCACAAACAATCCACATGGTGAAGTTTCCCCACAGTGCTTTGTTTTGTTTGTTTCTGGGATGTGACCATTGCTGGTTAGACCGGCATTTGTTGCTCATCACTAATTGCCGGGTGAAAGCATCAACTGCTACAGGCCATGGGATGTAAGTATACCCTCCATGCTGTCATAGGAAGGGTTTTGACCCACCGTCAGTGGAGGAATGGTGATATACATCCTTTTCAGAAGGGTGTGTGCATTGGAAGGGAACTTGAAGGTGATGGTGCTCCTATGCATCTGTTTTTGCACTTGTTCTTTTCGGTGTTGGAGGTCATGGGTTTGGGAGATGCTATTGAAGGAGCATTGGCATGTTTCTTTCACTGATACTGTAGATAATGCACATTGCAATTGATGTTCTGACTGGCATTTGTACTTTATAAAAAACATAAGAGAGGCCTTGAAGCACAATGGTGCCTCTGAGCCAGAGATTCTGGGATTGGAATCCTACCCCAGGAGTTGACGGCCAAGGAAGATGCATTAATAGCATGGCCAAACAGCTTGACTACTAACGTGTAAATCCTTCCAACGTGCACCAGTTGACTGGTGCTTTGGACTACAACGTTTTTGTAAAAGTGCATGTTTCTACATCAACTCGGGCCCTCTGCGGGGCGGATGGCTCAGTTGACTGAATGGTTGGTGTGGATCAGTTGGTTGGATCAGATTGGTGCCTACAGCAGTGGACTGAAAGAACTCTGATGAAATTCTAGACCTTCATAGTTTGGGCAGGTAATATATATTTAGTCAAGTAATAAAGGCAAAATACTGCGGATGCTGGAAATCTGAAATAAAAACAGAAAATTCTGGATGAACTCAGCGGGTTTGGCAGCATCTGTGGAGAGAGAAACAAAGTTGACGTTTTGGGTATAAATAATCCTTCTCCAGAACTGAAATATATTTATTGACTTTCCCCTTCTACATGTCCTCCCAGGCCAAGAGGGCCTCTTTCAATATGTCTGCCCACTATGGGGAGTTCCAGGTAGTATTGACTTTAGGACAGTACCGCATTGTGGAAAAACACCCACTGGGAGATAGATTCATGACGAATAAGTGACTTGAAAGCATCTGATTTCAATTTTTACCTCGTCCTCGTTCAGTCTCATTGTAACTGTCACACTGCTGTCTGTGAAAATGGCAAATGTCTACCAATTTCACTTTAAACTCTTCAATAGAAGGTCGATGACTCACCATCTGGGAAACATTTGTTCCCATTGCTCAGTTCTCCCTCCACGTGATTCTTCTGAAACTGGGAACTAACAATATGGGGTTAGGACTGAAGGTCAGTGTAATAACTCATAAGGAAGCTGTCATTAATGAAGGTGAATTGATTTATTCATTTATAATTACATGCTTTTCAGAATCTCACTCCCAGAGCAAAGCTCACTGGGAAGGTAGGTCACACCAGACCTTGAATTAAGCCTGCTCTTATCCCCTGCCTTAACAAGCCCCAATGGTTAGTTGGCCTCCGCCCCCCACCCCCCCCCCCCCCATCCCCATCCCCACCCCCCCACGTGGGGAGCTCGTACTCCACGAGTCCCGCGGGGAGATCACTGGTTGTTTCCCTGGGGTTCTCATGGGAGTTACAGCAGTCAGTAACCTGTGACTTTGTGATTCAGAGTGCCAGTATGTTAATGACAATGCCATATGGTTACCCATATTTACAAATGTAAGAACAAATATTTTTCATATTCATTTTTTATATTTTTAGCCAAGGTAAAATGATGCACATGGCAAAGTAATGTTACATATCACAGATCAAGGCAGGTATGAAGAACTGTCTGCCAGCTCTTTTCCCAATAATGATGAACTGAGACAATTCTATCTGGATATGAGGTGGCTAACCTATCGTAGGAATGACAAAAAATGTCTCCCAGAAACCACTGAGCACAACAGCAATCCTAAATAGATAACATCATCCACTTTGTCTGCAGAGGAGAAGGGGCCAAACAAGGCTGTGTAGGTAGCAGAGGTGTTGCACTTTATGTAACATGAATGGTGAGCCTGTGGCCCAATACAGTTTAAGGAGACTGTTGATCAATCTTCTGCACAGGGGCTAAGTTTCATCAGGAATTTAATTCTCTCGGTCATCCACTTTAACGATATTCACTGTTTTCAAAGGAGATGCCATGTCTCTTTTTATCAATGTTATCATGATCGAGCGATGTCTTGTGGAAATTCTGCTCATTTGACCAAGCAGCTGTACAAATTTTTTAGGTGATGTCGAGCTGAAACCGCAAAAGACTAGAGATAGCCTGACTTCCGAATGTATGGGGTCCACAAACGATTTCAGTTAAAGCAGCTGTATATATATAATTTGATGCTATTGACATCTTAATACTCACAATAGGATAGCTGACCAAATAACACTCTCCACGTTAACCTATTGGGTCCGATGTGGCCTCTGTAGCATTCAGTACAGGCATGTTATCTGTTGAAAAACATCTGTACAGATAATTTCTATGCATTCCTAATCCTTGATATAACATGGAAGTGGAACTGCACAACAGGTCTTCATTGACGCTGACTGTAATCTTCTTACATATAGTATTTCAATCTGGTTAAAGAATACTGTCAGAGCCTCAAAAGGTCAGTATTGTTCAATGGTGTAGGCTTTACGGATAACATTATCAAAGCAGGCTGCAAGCCACAACCAAAATCCCGTACTCCAAGGATTCCTCTGATTATATTAAGTTGCATTCTGCCGTACATCGCTGGTTTGAGTTGTCATTCCACCTGCTGAATCATTAAACAGCAGAGAGAGACTCAGACACATAAACCTAACAGAACGTGAGGCTTGAGAACGTTACAAATTGTCCTAATCTTTGTCAAGTCCCATCTGTGGGCTTAAAATCCTTGAGCAGATGCTGGATAAATTACACTGTCGTCTGGCTGGAAGCCGAAGAATATACCAAATGGTTGAGCAGATTACCCATGACACAAGCTGCGACTCGAGGCCACTGACACGAAACTGTACTTTGGAACAGCTTTTCAGAGCCAGTGGCAGGATGGTTACCTCCTTCGGGACGCATTTAGTCCTAACGCCATTCCTACTGTCACGGAACAAAGACTTCCACCACCTTACTGTGAAGGCAGCGATTCATAGTTTAGGGGGCTGAGGCCGGTGTGTTTGGAGGGAGGATTCTATTTTACTAAAATCAAGGCTGGTAACTACCAGAGACTGTGCAACTGCTATTACCACTTGGCGAACATAAAAGCTCAGCATTCCCAATTACTGAAGAAAATAAATTGAATTGTTCTATTTCTTTTCTGTAAAAATAAATAAATAATATTACAGACCTTCTGTCAACACTTTGATGTGTTTTTGAGCAGGCAAAATTCCTGGAAGAGCTAGATTAGCAGCTGTATTGAAAGTTTTATGGGCCGTCCATGGTCTACTGTAGTACATTAATGTGATTTAAATGTTTGGATTGCATTTCTCTTTCTTAAAGGTATTATTTATAGCTTAATTTCAAATTGAAATGGTTCAATGAACAAAGACAATTGGAGATGCAAAGATGTTATTCCAGCATTGATCACTCAATGTTGCTGTTGCTCTGAGACCTCCCCATGTTTCTCGTAGGATACTCGACCAAGTAATGTCATCCTCCAGGTTTAGTCTGATTTAGAATTTGTTGGAATTGGACAATATTCTAAAACTCAATCCAATCTGGATTCATCCAACCATCGCCATCAGTAAACAACATTGTCTGTTTTTTATCTTGTCGCATCACCACTTTGAGAATTTGTTGAAGTGCATTTAAAACTAACCCGTGGAGCAACTATGACAGGAGAACAGTGTAAAACCTCATTAAAATATGTATTTCTTTCGTTTCAGCTTTTTAAAATTTTGCACCCATTTTTAATGTACATTATCATTTGTTATTGTTTTTGAGGGAGTTGCAGTTGAACATTTTGTAGCTTCAATATGAAGGTGTAATTAGCTATGACATCAAAGTTTTAGATACAGGGAGCACAATTTAACCAACTTGTTGCACTCGGTGTGGATCTGGGTGTGCCAGTTAAATAGTGGGAAAGGTCAGAATCGAGAATCATGCTCGGCTATCCCCTCCTGAATCTCACGGATGTGTCCTAGTATCTGCCTCATCTCTGAGATAACCCTGTCCAGAAGCCTGGCATTTGACTGGGACTCAGCAGAGTCCGGGGATCCAGAAGATCTCTGACTACTTTGGATGTTTCTGTCTCCCACCTGATGTGAATTAGCAACTGTGCGGCGCTCACTAGATTGTGCCCCAGACGCCTGTCCACTAATGTCACCCACCGAGGTGTGTGTCTCTGCGCTGGTGGAAGGTGTGGGTGATAGCTGTGACGCCTCAATGGTGGTCTCCTCAGAGTTCTCCTCCAATGTGCCAATGTGGTCTCTTGGTGGGTGGGGGGGGGGGGGGGTCAAACGACTTCAAAAGGCCTGGCCCCATCAGTTGGAGATCCTGTGAGGGAGTGGACTTATGTTCAGTGAGACGGAAGAATAATTTTGTCTGTCATGAACAACTCACTTGAGATAAGTCATCTGGGTGGAGGGGCATTGGATCATCCCCTCTGCGACAGGTCAACCGCACTGGTGGTGACTTCCCTCTCCTCTGTCAGCCCCATGATCTCCAGGGCCCATTCCTCATAGCAGATGAGGACTCGGACTTCTGATACTCCACACCGCACCCCCCTCCACCACTGTCTTGGCCCTTTTACACTTATTATGGGCTATCTTCTCCTGAGGGGACAAAAAGAGGGCATTGTAAGCTGCACGCTTGATGGATCAGGGGGTGTATTGCAGGTGATATGTGTGGGGACCACAACTGGACTTGAAGGGATTGCGCTGGTGGGTGTGGGTTGCTGAGGAAGAAACACAAAGATTGGGTTTGGAGAGGATGCAAGATGTCAGCAGTGATTTGTTGGGGGGGAGGGGGTGGTTGGGAATTTGAGGTGCGGCAGGCAAACCTGATGCCAAGAGAGATGCGGTAATTTACTCTTTCAGCTCAGGTGAGGTTGTTGGCCTTCTTCCGACATTGTATGATAGGTATCTTGGTCATGCTGCCCGCACAGACAGCCGCTGCCACTGCCTCCCAGGCGGTATTGATGATCCTGCTGCTTGTCCTCTGACCCCTTTGTGGAAACAGGATGTCCCACCTCACATCCAGAGCATAGAGAAGCTTGGCCAGATCCCGATTGCCAAAGCGAGGAGCAGGTGTGTGTTGACTGGAGTGAGTGGTGAGGGAGTGTTTAAAAGCAGCTCCCCCTTGTTCGTGGCGAGAAGCTGAGGCATGAACCTGACAAATTAGATGGTGAGACAGCCAGAAAGGGCGAGAAGCTTGCGGGGACTCATTTCCAGCACCACGTGCCATTAAATACAGGCCATGATATGGCCAACACGGCAGTCGACAAACCACCGCCAATCATTCCCAACATGGCACTTCAAAGTTTTTCTGTAAAATCGCACCCAGGATTACATTACATTCAGCCCAAACTATCTAAATCTTTTGTAGATTAACTTGGCCTATCCACACTCCTACCACACCCCTCTCTCTGGAAAATTCATGGCAGGAATTTTTCACCGCATGCCTTGGTCCTGTCACCAGGACTAAATGCAGTCCCAAGTCCATGCGGGCGACCGATGAGACCGAGGACATCATTTTACCCACTGAAGAGGCTGCCATCAGAACCAATGTCCCTTTAAACACAGCAATCTGCCTCTCAGTGCTGCCGGCAGCCAGCAGCTCAATGGACTCTGGAACTAACATTTTGAGATGGCTGCTGCGGTGGCTGTAGGGGGAAGGAAGGGCGTCTCCTCATTAAGGCACCTATGATATGCTGGGGCAATGTTTTGAAATGTACTGGAGCAAAAGCCCTGATGAATCCTTCAGTGGTGGCATCAGAAGTGCTGGGAGGCCACCTCGATCTACCTGGCAGTCCTCGCATGCAGTGAGGAGCCGTGCTGATGCCAGTAAAATGCAGGTGGAGGTATAAAATGGTTGATGAAAGGCCTGCTCATGATTTTAATTGATTAGCTGTCTCCAGTCACGAGGCAGGCCAGCAGCTGCTTTTTCTGCCTGTCGTGGCAGAAGAAAGGAAATCAACCTGAAAAAGTGATACTCAGGTATCACTTTACTTAAACTCATTAGTTTAACCATTTGAAAAATTAAATTTCTTCACAATCTTGAAAACTTAAATTCTTACCTCAAAGTCTCCTTCTGCCAAAGATAATGATGTCGGAATTTGTATTGGGTAACATAACTGAATGGACAATTGTCGGTTGACCTCCCATTATCCGCCTCACCTGATCGTCAATTTTATTGATTGCAGTGGAACTGAATTTCAAGCAGAGCCTACTACAGGCAGCCAATGTAATTTTGCCCAGTTCGTGCACCAGCCAAGAAAAATTCCTACCTCAGTAAGTCCAACTTTCTTCCTGATGCCTGGAATAATCTTTCTTGGTCAGTCCCTCAGGGTCGGTGATGACTTGCTTCCACTCCGGGAGGTGGGCTCTGCGGTGACTGACTAGTCCAATCCTGGATCCGCAGACTCTGCCACAGGTTTGGCAGGTAGTGTTTATGAGGTGGGTAGGTGGGACGCTCTGCACTCTGCGTTCTCTTTCCGCAGTTTATGCTTCCCCTCAGCGTGCTCCACCCTGTGACACTTGAGGTGATTAGTGCCTTCGTGGATGCTTCTCCTCCAGTTTGTGCATTCTAAGGCAAGGGATTCCCACCTGTCAGTGGGGATGTTGCATTCATTAAGGGAGGCTTTCAGAGTGTCATTCTGGCATTTCCTCTGCTCCTCTAGTGATTGCTTGCCATTGCTGAACTCAGAGTAGAGCACTTGTTTTAGGAGTCTTGTGTTGGGCATGCGGACAATGTGGCCCACCCATCACAGCTGGTCGAGCGTGATCAGTGCCTCGATTCTGGGGATATTGGCGTGAGAGAGCACGCTCACGTTGTTGTGCCTATCCTGCCAGTGGATTTGCAGCTCGCCTGGGTAGCACCTCAAAAGTGTCAGGCTGAAAGCCAGGTGGCAGTACCAGAGTGTCAGCTGGAGGCACCAGGCTGACAGTGCCAAGGAGGCACTAGCAGTTCCAGGGTGCCAATCTGATGGTGCCAATCTGAGGCCCCCCCAGTGCTCACCTAAGATGTGGGGACCAGTGCTGAATGACGCTCACCAAAGATCTCCGAGGTGAAGGGGTTAGATCCCAATGCCTCGGGAGATCAGGCAAGCTGCATATTACAGTGAGACTAGTTATTCAATCTAATATGCAGATTTGTCAAATACTGATCCCGCCCAGATCGCGACATCTCGCGACATCCCATTGGATCTCATGAGGCATGGCGAGCCGGGTAAATCCCGGATGAGGCATCTCCTGGCATCTACCGATCGCGTCGCACCCCTGTTGTGGCGGGAAATGGCCAATTGATCTCATCTTTATATCTACCAAACTCCATGCCAAAGATGTACAAGATTTATCCCAGATAATCTCTGGATTATTTTCCATAATCAACTAACTTTACCACTTTCCTTTCAATATTTTTTGATTCTTTATTCCAATACTGATTAATTGCAGTTGCCTACATTGTTTTTGCAGTTTCCACCTGTTCGTCACAATTATTGAAGAGATCTGAAACTTTCTGAATCTGGTTGTGATGTCTTTACACTGCTTCCACTTTCATTATTGATTGCAAGTTTAAACAATGGTATCTTCATCAACAATACCCCAATGTGGAGGGAAAATAAGGAGAGTTCCAAGGCCTGTTCAAATACTAGAGGTATCCAAGGCGGGATTCTCCACCACCACGCCGAAGTGGCCGCGCCGTCGTGAACGCCGTCGACGTTCACGACGGCGCGGAACGGCCCCGGTCCCGACCGATTCAGGCCCTGACAATGGGCCAGTATCGGGGCCGCGTCATCTACCCGCGCCAGGCCTTGTCGCCCGTGTGAAAGCGGCGCCAAATAGATGACCCGGCCGGCGCCGCATAACGGACGTCATCCGCGCATGCGTGGTTGCCGTCCTGTCCAAATCCGCCCCGCAAGAAGATGGGGGACGGATCTTGCGGGGCCGCGGAAGGAAGGAGGTCCTCCTTGAGAGAGGACAGCCCGACGATCGGTGGGCACCGATCGCGGGCCACCCCACATTCAAGGTGAAGCCCGGTGCAGGATCCCCCCTCGCCCCCCACAGGCTGCCCCCCCAGCATTCACACACCGCCCACGACTGTAGCGACCAGGTGTGGACGGCGCCAGGGGGAACCCACCGTTTTGGCCTGGCCGCTCGGCCCATCCGGGCCTCAGAATAGCGGGGGTGCTGGACAATCGCCATTTTGGGTGTCTCCGGCGATTCTCCAGCCTGCGGCCCACGAAACTCGACCGGGCCGTTCCCGCCGCTTGGGAGAATCACGGGAGGGCGTCGGACCGGCGTCCCCGGAAATTTCGGCGGCCCAGGCGATTCTCCCAACCGGCGTGGGAGTGGAGAATCGCGCCCAGTGATCTTAACATGAAAGGGTCCCTTTTCCAGGAATCATTCCTTGCTTTCCAAATGATCAGCTGCCCAAAGGAGTTTTTATTTATTTATTCATTTTTGGAATGTGGGCATCACTAGCAAAGCCAGCATTTGGTGTCCATCTATAATTGCCCTTGAACTGAATTGCTTGCTGGGATACATAGAGGGAAGTTAAGAGTTAACCACATTACTGTGGGTCTGGAGTCACATGTCGGCCAGGCCAGGTAAGGATGGCAGATTTCCTCCCCTGAAAGAGCACTAGTGAATCAGACGGTTTATTATGATAACCGATGGTAGTTCCATGGTCACCATTACTGAAACAAGCCGTCAACTCCAGATTTAATCAACTGAATTTAAATCGTACAGGCTGCCATGTTGGAATTTGAAGCCATGTACCGTCAGATCATAAACTATGGGCCTCTGGATTTCTAGTCTTACAACTACAATGCCATCTCCCCATCATTGGAGTGTTTTACTTGATAACATATGGCTCCTTACCTTAGGTGACTACAGAACTCTCGATAGCAACTGAAATGACAATAATATGAACCACAGCTCCTCTGACCATTAAGTCAGCAATGGCTTCAAAAAAAGCTCCAACATATTAGTTGAACATTATGTCCAATTATTGAATCAATGACTCTTAAAACTTTGATCAACCGCAATTGTTGTCCCTCCAACCTGGATGTGCAATTACATGGGGATTTAGCCATGTTTAAGCTACAAATTAAGTTATTTCCAGTTTTCAGGGCTTGTTTAATGTCCCAGCTCTTCTCATTCTACCTGCACATAGTTAATTGCCCTGCATTACTGGCACTAATTGAAGTAGGTGGGTCTGGGATTGTCAATTTTATATTTTGACAGATATTATTGCTTGTTTTGATATGATATAGATTTTTCTCATTAATTAATAGCAAGTCATCAATTAAAATTAAATGCACCCTGGTCATCATTTTTCACATCAAATGTTTTCATTAACCAATGAATTAATGTTTGCATATTTAATTCCCTTAATGGTGAGAAATGAACAGATTATTGCTGTTTGTCATCATTCTCTGGTTTAGTTTTAGAAGGGGGGGAGATCCTTATTTAAATAACTATCATTTAAGTGATGGCCTTGCTGTTACCTGTTGGCTGAGTTGCTAGAACACATTGTTCATTGCATTGTAAAGCAGCAAGGGTTCAGGTTCTACCCCTATCTAGTGCTAAGTCTCAGCTGGTCAACAATGCACACCTGTAACCATTAACCACAAACTGAACTGGACTAGCCATATGAATGCTGTAGCTACAAGAGCTAGTCAGAGGCTATGAATTCTGTGGCAAGTAACTCAGCTTCTGATTCACCAAAGCCTGTCCTCCACCTACAAGGCAAAAGCCAAGAATGTGATGGAATATTCCCACTTGCCTTGATGAGTGCAGCTCCAACAATACTCAAGAAGCTCGACACCATCCAAGACAAAACAACCTGCTTTATTGGCATCCCTTCCACAGACATTCCCTCCTTTTACCACCAATGCACAGTAGCAGCAGTGTGTACCATCTACAAGATACACAGCAGGATTCACAGCAGGGGTGGCATGGTGGTTAGCATTGCTGCCTCGTAGTGCCAGGGACCCGGGTTCAATTCCGGCCTTGGCTAACTGACTGTGCGGAGTTTACACTTTCTCCCTGTGGCTGCGTGGGTTTCATCCAGGTGCTCCAATTTCCTTTCACAGTTCAAAATGTGCAGGTTAGGTGGATTGGCCATGCTAAATTACCCCCTCAGTGTCCAAAGGTTAGCTGGGGATAGGGCGGAGGAGTAGGCCTAAGTAGGGTGCTCTTTCAGATGGTTGGTGCGGACTCGATGGGCTAAATGGCATCCTTCTGCACTGCAGGGACTCTATGATCTGGACTCATGTGTGTTTTAGTTTTGTTTTCAGAGCTGGATAGCTGCAGTCACAACCAGAAGGTTTATTAGTGTCTCTCCCTGTAATCTGAAGACTGTAAATCGATCCTGGTGATTTAAAACTAATAACGGTAGTGACTTTAACCTTATGTGCTTCTGGTAAAAGGTGGTTTAAGTCTCATGGATGTTAACAGGAAAGCTGAAAGGATTACTTTGTGTTGTATTCTTTGGGGGTTGTATTTGAATTAATGGTTGCTAAGATGTTCACTGTATGTTTTAAAAAGGTGAACTTGAGTTCATAGAATAAACATTGTTTTTCTTTAAAAAAAAACTTTTCTATTTCTGCTCTACCACTCCTGTAGAGTGGGCCGTGTGCTCCCCATACCACAATCTATTAAAAGTTGTGGGTCAGGTGAACTCCATGATACACTTTGGGGTTCTCTAAACCCTGGCACATAGCAAATTGGGGACTCGAGGGGGATAAAAGTCTATCTATTGGATTGGCTGTGTGAAATTAAAGGCAGTGAGCATATTGTGGGTGCTTTTCAGGAGGGGTATTTTAGTTTAAGTAGGGCGTATGTTGTGGACAATGGTTCTTTTAGAGGCTCTGAAGTTATTGGGGTTGGAGACGGTCACACGCAGTACCTTACGAACAGAGACTAAAAGCAGAATGTTAGATATGGCAAAAACATTGCAGTTAACATTACCTGACAAAATGCGAAAAGATGAGGTCATTACGGCGGTGGCTAAGCATTTAAAGTTGCCTGAGATACAGTTTGACTTATTGGAAATGGCAAAAATTCAGTTACAAATTAAACAAATGGAACACGAGAAAGAATTAAAGGTGCTTGAATACAAAAGAGAGAGAGAGGAAACAGAAAGAGAAAGAGAGAGAGAGGAAAAAGTGAGAGTAGAAAGGAAAACAGAAAGAATAGCCCTTGCAGAACATAAATAAAGAGGAAGGGAGATACAGATCAGCGAAACAGATAAAGAGAGAGAGTTTGAACTTCAGAAAATGGCCATGAAACATGACAGTCAGTTAAAATTGGCAGACGTAAAGGGAAACGTACAGTTGGTGGATAGTGATGATGACAGTGAGAAAGAGCGTCATAGTCGAAGGCTTGGTGGGAATCTATTTAAATATGTCCAAGCTTTGCCAAGGTTTGACGAGAAGGGGGTAGAAGCCTTTTTCATTTAATTTGAGAAGGTGGCTAAACAAATGAAATGCCCACAACACATGTGGGTATTACTGATTCAAACAAAGCTGGTAGGTAGGGCTAGTGAAGTGTTTGCATCACTACCGGAGGAGGTATCTGAGACGTATGAGGAGGTGAAAAAATCCATCTTCGGTGCATATGAACTAGTGCCTGAAGCCGCCAGACAAAGGTTTAGAAATTTAAGGAAAGAATTTGGTCAAACATGCATAGAGTTTGAAAGGATCAAAATGTAATTTTGATAGGTGGATAAGGGCTTTGAAAATAGACCAAACGTATGAAGCTCTCAGAGAAATTATACTTTTGGAGGAGTTTAAAAATTAAATTCCTGATGTAGTGAGAATTTATGTGGAAGAGCAGAGGGTTAAAACTGTGAGATTAGCAGCAGAAATGGCAGATGATTATGAATTAGTTCATAAATCAAAGCTTGGTTTCCGACACGAGTTTCAGCCTGTGAGGGATAGAAACTGGGGACATGAGAAATACTCAAGTGGTGAAGGTAAAGGTGATCTGATGGGAGATAATAAGGAGAGTGTACCTCAGTTTAAAAAATAAATCCAGGATGGTGGAAGAGACATGAAAATTTTCAAATGTTTTCACTGTCCTAAACTAGGCCATGTAAAGTCACAGTGTTGGTGATTGAAGAAAAGCACTGGGAAGGCTGATGTGTTAAAACAGGATAAGACAGTGGGGTTTGTTAAAGTGGTAAAGGAAAGCCCAAGTGAAGCGAAGGAGGTGCAAAAGATTGTACAGCCTGATCAAGAGGTTTCATCATAGAATTTACAGTGCAGAAGGAGGCCATTCGGCCCATCGAGTCTGTACCGGCTCTTGGAAAGAGCACCCTACCCAAAGTCAACACCTCCACCCTATCCCCATAACCCTGTAACCACACCCAACACTAAGGGCAATTTTGGACACTAAGGGCAATTTATCACGGCCAATCCACCTAACCTGCACACCTTTGGACTGTGGGAGGAAACCGGAGCACCCAGAGGAAACCCACGCACACACGGGGAGAACGTGCAGACTCCGCACAGACAGCGACCCAAGCCGGAATCGAACCTGGGACCCTGGAGCTGTGAAGCAATTGTGCTATCCACAATGCTACCGTGCTGCAGGTGATTGATAAGAAGGTGCCAGATCTCTTTAAAGAATTTACTTGTGTGGGTAAAGTTTACTCATGTGTATCAGGAGGAGCAGGTAAAGAAGTCACAATTTTAAGAGATACGGGAGCTAGTCAATCTTTAATGGTAAGCGATGAGGAGTTATGTAGTTTGGGAAGAATGTTGCCAGAAAAGGTGGTAATATGTGGAATTCAGGGTGAGAGGAGTAGTGTTCCATTATATAAGGTAAGGTTGGAAACTCCAGTGAAGAGTGGTGAAGTGTAGTAGGAGTAATAGAGAAAGTATCTTGTCCAGGAATACAGTTTATCTTTGTTAATGATAATAGCTGGATCGCAGGTGTGAGTGATGCCTACTGTGGTTGATAGGCCAGTGGAAAATCAGACAACTGAAGTGTTGAAGGATGAATATCCTGGGATTTTTACGGATTGTGTAGTAACAAGGTCGCAAAGTCACAGGTTAACACAAGAGGAGAAATCAGAGAGTGAAGATGAAGTTGAAGTGCAATTATCAGAAACGATTTTTGATCAGATGGTTGAAAAGGAACAGAAAAGGTGGAGGATGAGACGGATATTTTTAGTTCAGGAAAATTTGCAGAGTTACAACAGAAAGATGTTGAAATAAAATGGATGTATCAGAAAGCATACAGAAAGGGGAATCTGCGTGTATATCAGAGTGTTATTACTGTAAAAGTGATGTCTTGATGAGAAAATGGAGACCTTTACATATGCAGGCGGATGAAAAGTGGGCAGAAGTTCATCAAGTAGTATTGTCGGTAGGGTATAGAAAGGAGGTGTTGCGAGTTGCACATGAGATACCAGTGGGAGGTCATTTGAGAATAAGAAAATCTGAAGCTAAAATACAAAAACATTTTTATTGGCCTGGACTACATAAAGATGAAGTTAAATTTTGTCAATCATGTCACACATGTCAAGTGATAGGGAAACCTCAAGCAGTGATAAAACCAGTGCCCTTAATACCCATTCCAGCATTTGAGGAACCTTTTACAAGGGTCCTAATTGATTGCGTAGGACAGCTTCCTAAAACATAAAGTGGGAATCAATATCTTTTGATGTGTACTAGGTTTCCAGAGGCCATTCCAGTACGTAATATTACAGCAAAAAGATTGTGGAGGAGTTACTTAAACTCTTTACTAGATATGGACTACCCACAGAAATATAATCGGATCAAGGATCGAATTTTACCTCAAGGCTATTCAAAGAAGTTATAGATAGCTTAGGAATAAAACAATTTAAATCAACTGCGTACCATCCAGAATTGCAGGGAGCATTAGAGAAATGGCATCAGACATTAAAGACAATGTTGAGGGCGTATTGTCAAGATTATCCAGAGGATTGAGATAAAGGAATCCCATTCGTATTGTTTGCAATTAAGGATGCACCTAATGAATCAACCAAATTCAGTCCTTTTGAACTAATTTTTGGTCATGAGGTAAGAGGACCACTTAAATTGATTAAGGAAAGATTGGTGCGTGACAAATCGGAAATTACATTATTGGATTACATGTCAAATTTTAGGGAACTTTTAAATAGAGCAGGTGAATTGGCTGGACAACATTTAAAAGTGGCACAAAATGTGATGAAACGAGTAGTGGACAAGTAATCCAAAGTTCATAGTTTTGCCAGTGGAGATAAAGTTTTCGTATTGTTATCAGTGGTAGGTGAACCTTTAAAAGCAAGGTTTTGTACCTTGTACCACATAATTCACCTCACTTGATTTCCTTTCAATCTGATAAGGAATTATCAGATTGAAAGGAAATCAAGTGAGGTGAATTATGTGGTAAAAACACCGGATTGAAGGAAAACTCACCGAGTGTGTCATGTGAATATGCTTAAAAGGTACTTTGAAAGGGAAAGAGAGATAAAGGAGGAGGTTTTAATTATTCTAGTTCAAAGTGACAAACCAAATCCAGATGACTTGGAATTTGACACACCTCAAATTCAATTGGAAAATGAGGATGTTCTTACAAATTGGGATAAATTGTTGAGTTGTCTTCCAGAGGAAAAACAAACTGACCTGAAAGAGTTATTGATATCACATGGGCATATTTGTGGAGATAAATTGGGAAGTACTAAAATGGCTACACATGTCGTAGATGTGGGAAATGCTGTTCCCATCAAACAACATACATATAGACTTAATCCTTTAAAATTGGCACAGGTTAACAAAGAGATTGGGAATATGCTTAAAAATGGCATAATTGAAGTGGATTGCAGCCAATGGAGGTCACCCATAGTGATGGTACCCAAACCAGACAGTACCCAACGGTTGTGTGTGGACTATAGAAAGGTTAATGCAGTTACAAGAACGGACTCTTATCCTATCCCACGTTTGGAGGATTACATTGAGAAAGTGGGACAATCAGTTTTTATTTCCAAACTGGATTTACTTAAAGGTTACTGGCAGGTACCTTTATCCGAAAGGGCGAAGGAGATTTCAGATTTTGTGACTCCAGATGGTATATACCAATTCAATGTTATGCCATTTGGCATGATAAACGCCTCAGCCACATTTCAATAGTTAACTAAAAAGTAGTTTCAGGCTTACCCAATTGTGCGGTATACATCGACGATCTGGTAATTTTCAGCCAGACATGGAAAGAACATTTAAAACATCTGATGGAGTTATTCGATCGACTTCAGGAGGCGGGTTTGGTGGTAAACCTAGCCAAAAGTGAATTTGGAAAAGCCCAAGTCATTTTTCTTGGCCATACAATCTGACAGGGTTGAATGGTCACACGGGATGTAAAACCAACAGTTATTGAGGAGTTTCCGATACCCTCAAGACGAAGGGAAATAATGTGAGTTCTTCGCATGAGTGGATTTGATTGAACATTTGTGCAAACGTTTTGTAGCGTGATTGCTCCACTGATGGAGTTGAAGAAGCGTAACAAATTCCAGTGGACAGGGGAGTGTCAACAGGCATTTGACTGCCTGAAAGCTGCGATAACCAATGCTCCTGTGTTGGAGAATTACAAGGGACTCTGTGCTCAGATTGAACTAAAGTATCTGACTTTAAAGAGAAATGCCGAGGTGTAGAGAAATGGACGGATCGTGCAGAGTCCTTTTTCTTCAAAGAGACTGTCAATCGAGAATTCAGTTGGAGGAAGAAAAGAAAAAAAATGGACTATATTATTATACCTGTTTGCTTGTGTTGTTTTTTGAAACGAAAAAGTATATTTACTGTGTGCATTTATTAAAGGATAGTGAAAAGGTGAAAAATGAAACCATCTTGAAGGCGATGGATTTTTTTTTTTCTTGGGGGGAGGTGTCATGTGAGAGTACTTTTAAGAATGGGTGTTTACGAATGGGTGTTTAAGAAATGTACCTTAAAGAAATTTGTGTGTATATAAATATATGTAGTGAGAGTACCTTTAAGAAATGGGTGTTTATTACTGCAGTGATGTCAAAAGACTGGGTGGAGCTGGGCTGTCTGTCAGCTTTATCTTTCGTTTTAGGCTGTTTGCTGCAGGGTGTGTTTTAGTTTCGTTTTCAGAGCTGGACAGCTGCAATCACAGCCAGAAGGTCTATTAGAGTCTCTCTCTGTAATCTAAAGACTGTAAATCGATCATGGTGATTTAAATTAATAACAGTAGTGACTTTAACCTGATGTGCTTCTGGTAGAAGGTGTTTTAAGTCTTATGGATGTGAAGAGAAAGCTTAAAGGATTACTTAGTGTTGTATTCTTTGGGGTTGTATTTGAATTAATGGTTGCTAAGATGGTCACTGTATGTTTTAAAAAGGTTAACTTGAGTTCATAGAATAAACATTGTTTTGCTTAAAGAAATACTTTTCCATTTCTGCTCTACCACACCTGTAGAGTGGGCCGTGTGCGCCCCATATCACAATCTAGTAAATGTTGTGGGTCAGGTGAACTCCATGATCCACTTTGGGGTTCTCTAAACCCTGGCCCATAACATTGGGTGCCTTGTGTCAAGGGCAGTCACCCTCACCTTACATCTATGAGATCCCTCTCATTCTTCTAAACTCCAATGGATACCATCCTAACCGACTTGGTTTCTCCTCATATGACAGTTCTGCCATCCCAGAAATCAGCCTGGTAAACCTTTGCTGCACTCCCTCCATAGCAAGATGGTTGTAAATGCTTCAGCTTTGTCTTTTGCTCTGATACACTCTCTCACCCATCGTTTAGGATGGGGATATATATGGGGCCTCTTCCTCCTGTTAGTTGTCCACTACCATTCTTGATTGGATGTGGCAGGATTGCAGATCTTAGATATGACCTATTGGTTGGGCGGGTGCTTAGCTCCGCCTTTCACATGCTGCTTCACCTGTCTGGCATGCAAGTACTCTTATGTTGTAGATTCACCAGAGTGAAACCTTATTTTTAGGTATGCGTGGTGCTGCTCCGAGAATGCCCTCTTGTACAATTCATTCAACCAGGGTTGAACCCCTGGTTTGTTGGTAAGAGTAGAGTGAGGGATATACCAGGCCAATAGGTTACAGACTGTGGTTAAGTACAATCCGGCTTCTGCTACAGAATCTCATCGATGCCCAATTTTGAGCTCCAAGATCTGTTCGGAATTTAGCCAATCCCACACAGTGGTAGTTCCATACTACACGATGAAGGGTCTCCTCAATAGCATCTACCCAGCAATGTGAAAAAGTACCCAGCTATGTACTGTCCAAAAAGAGCAGGACAAATCCAACCCAACTAATACCACTCGATCAGCCTCAACAAAATGATGGAAGGTGGCATCAACGGTTCTATCAAGCTGCCCTTACACAGTAAATACACTGCACACTGATACTCCATTTGGGAAACTGGGAGTTCACATCCACAAGGGCTGTACAGTGGTCATTCCTACCAATTGTATCATGGAAAGATAAATTTGTGAGGACGAGGTTAAGTAGCTGTTGGTTGCCTCACCACCTGCCCTAGACCCAGGTTAGACGTTATGTACTTCAGCTTGGTCGTAGTGATGCTTCCAATCTGCTCTCGATGATCGACACTGAAGTCCCCTGCCCAGAGTACATTATGTGTCCTTGCCACCCTCAATGTTTCTTCCAATTGGTGTTCAACATGGAGGAGTACTGATTCATGAGCCGGGTGGTGGTGTGGGGGAGGGAATGTGATAATCAACAGGCGGTTTTCTTGCCCATGTTTGACCTGATACCACAAGACTCCATGGGATCTGGAGTCAATGTTGAAGTCACCCAGTGCCACTCCCTCCTGACTATCTACAACCTCTGGAGGGCCTGTCCTGCCGATAGAGCAGAACATTCCCAGGGTGCTGTCTGGGACACCGTCTGTATGGTATGGTTCTATGAGTACGACTCTGTCCGGCTGTTACTTGAATACTCTGTGTATCAGCTCTCCTAATGCGTGCACAAGCCTCAGACTTTAGTAAGAAGGACTAGGCATGATTGACGGGTGGATTTGCCCTCATGTTACCAGTGCCTAGGTTGATGCCATGTCGATCCGGTTTCATTCCTTTTAAACCTTGTAGCGGTTTGATACAACTGAGTGGCTCACTGGGCCATTTAAGAGTCAACCACATTGCTGTGGGTCTGTAGTCACATGTCGGCCAGACCAAATTTCCTTCCAGTTTTATGACAATCATTTCACGGTCACCGTTATGGGACTAGCTTTTAATGACAAATATATTAATTGAATTTAAATTTCACCACACGCTGGCATTTGAAGCCAGGTCCCCATTAGACCAGGCCTCTGGATTACTAGTCCAGTGACATTACTACTAATCCACCACCATCTTTGATAATGGTCACATAATCTGCTTTCGGCTGGTTGTTTGAGGGCTAAATAATGACCATAACACCAGGGACACTTTTCTTCAGATAGTGCAGTGAGATCTTAGGTCGACTTGACAGGGCAGGCTTCACCTCTCAAATGAAAAAAAAAAAAAATATCGCTTATTGTCACAAGTAGGCTTCAAATTAAGTTACTGTGAAAAGCCCCTAGTCGCCACATTCCGGCGCCTGTTCGGGGAAGCTGGTACGGGAATTGAACCGTGCTGCTAGCCTGCCTTAGTCTGCTTTAAAAGCCAGCTCTTTAGCCCTGTGCTAAACCAGCCCCTCCAAAGACAGCACCTCCAACGGAGCAACACTCCCTCAATCCTGCACTGCAGCTTCAGGCTAGATTTAGAATAGGGCCAATGCTATGCTCCTGGTAGGGTCGAAGGCTCACAAAAGAGTGCCTCGTGGATTAAGAGTCTCTGATCCATCACCCATTTTGATCATTGGGCAGAAAATTGAAGGCACAGCATCTGAATGCTGACAACACAGTTCAAATGAGCATTGTCCTCTGGCTGATGGGAATTTAAAAAGCCCAGAGTTTGTGGTCAAAATACTCAGAAAGAAATGTAGCCAAAACAAGTTGTATTAGCTGGGAGCCTTTCAATTGATCAATAAAGGATAATTTTATGCAGGGTACTTGAAGTGGGCCGAATAGTACATCGTGCTATAATCAGGTTAGTAGGGGTGAACTGACTGATTTCTTTGTCCCACTCCTAAGCTGGTTATAACTGAGTTTGAATTTAAAAGGGAGGTGAACTTGCTAGTTCAATAGTTATATATTTAGCTGTGTATAGTTTGATGCAATAAATAAGCCAGCCAGGTTCTTTAAGTTAACAAGTAAAGAGTTAGCTTTATTGCTAAAACTTATTCAGGAAAAGATGCATAAATTATTACCAAAAGGTTTAAAATGTGCAAATATGTACAACCACTCACTAATGCAACAATAACGGTCCTCCCCAAGCATGCAAAATAAGAGTAAAACATTGCAGAGTATAAGATATTAAACTTTGCCAAGTAACAAGCAAAGTCAGAACAATAATATTTACTATATAGATTCTTGTTTAGAGCTGAAGGGTCCCTTTCCGCAAGAACTGCTAATTTGTGGGATGTCTTACTGGAGTCAATGGTGTTGATTCAGAATTTTCCCATAAGAATTCTCAGTTTGCAGTCGTGAGGTCTTCTGGCAGGTTTTTCAAATCACAAATGGCTCACCTTTGATGAGAGAGGTTTCAGAAGAAAGAGAGATGGGGTAAGTATTATGGGCCAGGGTTTAGATAACACCAAAGTATATCATGGAGATCACCTGACCCACAAACTTTAATAGATTTTGGTTATGGGGAGCACAAGGGCCCACTTTACAGATGTGATGAACAGAGATCTAAAGGATTTTTAAACAAAACTATGTTTATTCTATGAATCTAGTTAACATTTAATAAACACACAGTAAACATCTTATCAACTACCAACACTGATACCGCCCCCCTCCCCCCCCCCCCCCCCCCAAGATACAGTACTCTATAGGTAACCCTTAGTAACTTTCCTAACAACATCCATAAGTCAAAGACCCTTTTTAACAAAGACGGTAGGTTTGCATTCTTTACAGAAACAGGTATTACTTTGAAATCATCAAGTGATATGGAGACATTCTTTAGTATGCAGAGAGAGAGACCAAAATACACTTCCTTGGTTTGAATGCATCTCTACAACTGAAAATAAATCTAAAACTCAGAGCAAAAAACAGCTTCCAGCTCAAAATGAAAGTAAAAAGCAGAGCCAGAGCCCAGCTCCACCCACACACTGACATGAGAAGCCAAACATTTCTTAAAGTGACATTCCCATGACAGTAAGGCAGTTGCTCATGTGGCAACCCCTCTGACAATGCAAAGCCCCAGTATTTTTTTTACATGCATGAGGTGGATCATGTAACCTCTACGAAAGCTCCATAGGCTCTATCTCCATAAAATCAGCTTATGTTATAGAATCCCTACAGCACAGAAAGAGGACATTCAGCCCCATTGAGTCTGCATCGACACCTCGAAAGACCATCCCACCCAAGCCCGCCCTGTAACCCCACCCAAAGGGGCAAATTTATAATGGCCAATCTACCTAACCTGCCCATCTTTGGACTGTGGGAGGAAACCGGAGCACCCAGAGTAAATCCATGCAGACCCAGGGAGAAAGTGCAAACTCCACACAGACAGTTATACGAGGTCGGAATCGAACTCGGGTCCCTGGCGCTGTGAGGCAGCAATGCTAACCACTGTGCCACCGTGCTGTCCTTCGCTAATGCAACAGAGTAGCTACTGTCCTTTGCTTAGAGAAAAATTGCTCTTTCCAGAAAAGTTCAATACGGTCCAGCGAATGACATTATAAATTAAAGGGCGAGATTCTTCACCTCGCCTGCCGCAATATCGCCATAGACGCGACGGGGACCATGTAAAGGCCTGCTGACCTCACGTGGGAATTTCCGGTTGCTGGCAGGCATAGCCATGAATCCTGCCCAATATCGTATGCAAAAGATCCTCATAACAATAGGGAGCCACAATATTATAGCCTTATTTTTGAACCCGGCAGTGAGTAATGCTGCATTATCCCAGTACTCTACAAGTTTTGTATTCTTGTGGATTCATGAATTGAACTATGGGCTTGATTCTTCGGTCCCCCAGTCACGTGTTTTTCGGCGGCGCACTGTTCCATGGTGGCGGGATTCAATACTCCCGCTACTTGTCAATGGATTTCCCATTGAAGCCACCCCACGCGCCCGAGAAACCAGCGGGCATGGGGTGCGCTGCCAGCGCAAAAAGAGAATCCCAGCGGCCAGAGAATTCAGCCCTATATATTTGAAGTGCAGTAATTTATACAGTAAAGCACATAAAAAGCAGGACATTTGGCATATTCAACAGTAGTTGCCCTCAACCATTATCACGCATACAAAATGTTCCTGCCTCCATCACTGAATGCTAGTGAATCCTGAAGTTAATTTTAACACAGTAGCATTGTGTAAAAGAGGAAGTATGTTTCAATGTGAAGGTAAAAGTCTGCAATGCTTGCCGTTAGATCTTTCCTTGTTATGTGCATTGACTGGTAATATCAGATTTTATCAAATCAAGTGTTGTATAGCTCAAACAAAATCACTACTTGTTGCCGAGGAGTGTTCCTTAACCACAAATTCAAAATAGAACTCTGTTTCCACCCTACCTTCCACTTCATCAATGTGCCATTGTCTGTTGCCCCTTGTCCCTAATGTAATAATAAGAGACAGGGAACAGGAGAAGCTTAGAAAATTGGAGTAACTCCAAATGGATCAAGGATTGAATTCAGCTGATACGAAATGGTGACCAAGAATAGGAGCTGGCCCTGGTATGATGAATTAAAAGCTAGAGTTCATTCTTTAGTTTAGTGTAGGCTAAATGCCTCATTATGCTGGATGAACAATGACCTGGTTTTGGTATTCAGTTCCGTGAGTTTTCCAAATAGTTGAAACGAGACATCAGCACACTGATTAACACCGAGTGTAGATCACTGACATAATTTATCAGTAAAAAGGTGAGAACTACCAGTACTTTTAATTATCACATTATTACTGCTCTCTTGCTTCTTAATTAAAGACTCAAGTTCCCAAATTTTGAGTTAATAATAACATTCAGACTAACAGTAATCATTGTGATTGTGGAGTATGTCAAACAGCAACCTCCGCATGGGCATTTAAACACAGAAATACAGAAACCGCTGTCAGAGATATGCTGCACCCATGTCAAACAGTAACCTCCGCATGGGCATTTAAACACAGAAATACAGAAACCGCTGTCAGAGATATGCTGCACCTCCATACGGTGCATCATATCCTTCCTTACTGATAGATACAGCACTGAAAGACATAATGGTATGAACATGGGGCCCCGCTCGTTCCACGGTAAAGATGGCATAAATAGTTAGGAGTGGTAGGTAAGGGAATGTTTAATGGTGTGATAATTGATAAAAACTGAAAAATAACCTCTCTGACCCTGAAAATGTAATTTTGAAAGTGTGGTGTCTCATTCCTTCACAAGTTGATCTGTGTTGAAGATTTTTAAATAATTCACGAATTTGGTTTTACTTTTTCTGTCTGCCTCTTTCAACTCTTTCAACTCTCTTTCTCTTAATCACACTTGTTTGCACCCCCCCCCCCCCCTCCCCACCAACCCCCTCACTCCACCCACATTCTTTATTCTGTTTTCTGGGACTGATTTAAATCTAATTTATACATTCTGCTTCATACTTCCTGGCTTGGGCTCTGCATTTCTCAGTTTGGATTCTTCAATCTGATTGGTTGAGGAGCCTCACTACTGCTTGTCTTGCTCACAACTGCCACAGGTCCCCTATAGATGGTGCTGTTCTGGATCAGAAACAGAATGGAGACAATTACTGCTCTGAAGCCCATTAAAACCTTGTGGAAAGTTGATAGAAAGATGAATGGAAAGTGCCATTCCTTCATGGCAGACCGCAAAATCCAGGCCAATTTTTGACTCAAATCTCTTCTCTTGTTGTTCATATTGAGACACTGCCGACCTAATTTTTATTGTTTAATTGTACAAATCTCTTGCTGTTGAACTGCAATGTTATTCAATTTTCAGCTGAATTGAACCTCATCATTTGAGAAAGATATCTAGGCCGGAATTCTTTGGCCATTCGCTGGAGGCGGGATTCTCTGGTCCCACCAGCAATGCACCACCACGCGTGGGTTTCCCAGCAGCATAGGATGGCTTCAACGGGAAATCCCACTGACAGCAGAGGGAGCAGTGAATCCTCCTGCCAGTGAACAGTGTGTCGCCTCTCACTGCCGAGAAACACGCGCTGGGAGGCCGGAGAACCCCACCGGCGCTTACACTTTTTTGTCGTTCTCTTTCTCATTATGTGCTTTGCAAACAAATCTGGCGCATGTTTAATTGTGACATTCTAGATTCTTAAATGTAATAATAAGACACATCACTCAATAAATGTTAAGTGCAGGATCTGTCTCAATCCTCTGACTAACTTCTCCAGGACTCAAAACTGTCTGTTGAATAGTTAAAACACAGAGTGGAATCTTAGCATATGTCGCTTAACATTATTCCTTCAAACAAATTATAAAGTGCCAACCTATTAGGTTCTGCAACACATGTGTCTCCGCTTGTGATTCTCAATACTGCCAATCTCTGGCAATCTTTGTTGTGTCAGCAGGAGATGCAAAATACAGGCCAATCATTTGTTTGGAGAACATCTTAATTATCTTCTTAAGGAGCGCAAAGCCTGCAGAGGTCCAGACTGAAGTTATATGCCTGTCCTTTTGGTGTGATCCAGGGGTATTTCAACAGCATAAAAACAGAAGATTAAAAGGCAAAATTAAAAAGAAAAATGTTGGAACGCAGCGATTTGGAATAATAATTTGCTCAAGAGATGATATTATGCACCACAGGACAGAGAATCAAGATGTGTTCAACCTGAGAGTTTTGTGCGGGTCTCATGCCTATGTAAATGTTTTACAAAACCATAACCTATAGACCAATAGCCCAGAATGCCATATCAAGTTATATAGGTTACTTTGATACTGTTCAACCTCAAGGAGTGAAACTAAACAATTGCCACAGTGATAGAATAAAGAGAAACAAATTACCTTCCACCCTTTCATTTCTTATCTAATATAATTCATCGAACATTGGGTTGATTCAATAGAAGTTGGAATGTTGAACTGCATACTAAATATTTTGAAAGAGTAGTGACAAATATGATATCTGCCTGAGCCAATTTAACGAGCCACCATTTTGATTGATTTATGACTGTGCCTCATAGTCACCATTGGAGATTAAATTAAGTAATAAACTAAAGATATGAGAGCTTCAGAATATTTTGAATTACTTTTCATCGACTACATTTAACAGTGTAAAGCACAATAAAATACATTAATTGTCGTACAATAGAGAGCTGAGCGCACAGTTCCCATATGCAATTCATTGCTTCCCATTGCTTCTGGATGAAGGCATACTTCTAAAATTGGGGAAGGTTCATCACTATTATATCGTGTCTTTGTTGTATGGATGTTGCGCAAAGGCTGAGTCTGCCTCTACCAATGGGACCAGCATTATATGAAACCAGATTCATTGGAAAACATCAGTAGCATAAAGGAGACATTAATGAATTGACCACCTATTAAAAAATTCCTTAACATTAGTCACTTCCCACCGACAGGCGGCATGATGGCACAGTGGCTAGCACTGTTCCCTCACAGCATCAGGGACCCGGGTATAATTCCAACCTTGGGTGACTGTCTGAGTGGAGTTTACACATTTTCCCCATATCTGCATGGGTTTCTTCCGGGTGCTCAGGTTTCCTCAGTCCAAAGATGTCAAGGTTAGATATTTTGGCCATGCAAAATTGCCCCTTAGTGCCCATGCGTTTGTAGATTGGGTGAGGTTGCCAGAGAATCGGTGGACCGGCGTCCGAGCTGCGTCGTGTGATATGCATACCCCCCCCCCCCACTTTGGCGATTCTCCGACCCGGTGCAGGGTCGGAGAATCCCGCCCTGATCTTTTACCTGCCCTCAGCAATTTTATATCATATTTGCTAGAAAAATAAATCACACTTCAACTTTACTTGTGAATCATATGACAGGAGCCCTCAGCATTGGTGACATCCCATTCGATCAATGGCCCAGAAATTGCTGGAGCTAGGAATGTCGCTCACCCATCAGATCATATTATTCTTGCCCTGCAAATTGTTGGAAATGCAAGTTGACAAGGGAGCGGTGAGGTGATCGTGACATCTGGGAGTTTGTGAACATCAGCAGCAATGGTCCATCTCCTTCACCATTGAAATTCAAAGACAGGGAAAGAAAGAGAAAAAATGATACAGGAGCAAATGGGATGAATCAAAGTCAAATTATAATTCTAAAGTGAAGGAAAGTAAAATTGGATTAAGGGAGAGGTAAAATAAAGAATTGAAGGAAAAATAAGAAATTAAAATTCGCAATTAAAGAATGACTCTCGGAACAATTTACTACCTGCAGGAAGAAGTGAGAATCCAGAGCTTCATGTGTATTAATTTTTGGCTTCTTAGGATAATAAATCATGCCATTAAACTGAATCCTTCCAACATGAATTAGCAGTGCTTAAATGTCTTTGACAAGATTCATTCACACTTATAACCGAGTACAGAACAGACAGGGAGGATGATGGTGACCTCTCAGTTTTATGAAGCTGATTCAGGAGTGATGAAACATTTCCAGCACTTCATGGATACTTAGAACGTAAGGTGTAACCCTCCTGATGTTGTTGGATTTTGTATGCATTAATAATGGCTTGTCATAAAACCGCCATTATTTTTCAAGTAATTTTGTGCCATTGTTATTTCAATCCTTATTATCATTGATTTCATTTTTACTGAAACTTGGGTTCATTTTGAAAGAAAAAATTGCAGATGGTAATAATCGAGTTAAAACCATCTTGTTGCAGGATTGGAATTGTTATGATGGATTGGAATTGTTTATGATGTCATCTGAACCTTAATTCAATGACAACCTTATTATTCACTCATAACCATTCATTGTTCCTGACAATAAGTTTAATTGTCCCAATGACATGAAAAGTATTAAAGTGGAGATCACTTGACATTGACTGAAGACACTGAGAGAATATGGTGCTGAATAATGTCACAGGAGGATTCAACATCTAGACTAATGTATGTTGAGAGTGAGGAACAGGGTGATAATTTAATCGAGAGCCACTCGAGGCATCATCAGAGAGTTTGAGCTCTTTGTGTTTGTTACCAAACCCAGAACTGAATTGTAACAAGCCCTGACTGTGTTACTTCCTTGTAATTTGCCATAAAAATCATTCAATAAATCTGTAGTGATCATATTACTACCATTAATCACTGAGGATTGTCATACATCAACTGCGAAGAAGTCTCTAGCTTTTGGCATTTATCTTAATAATGGAGTCTGACTGAAATAGAAGAGAATGAAAATCAAATAAATTAGTTCCAATCCTAGCTCAGTGTATTCTACAGAATGACTAGATCAGTAGGAATGATTTGCAGGAAGTAATCTCATCTTTAGCTTTGTGCATATCAAAGATTTTAAAAAAGACTTGCATTTGTGCTGCATTGTAGCACATCTTTCATCAATGCCTCCCTATCACATATCTGGATAGAATTTACAAATCAGTGCTTCCAATGCAGAACTTTGTGCAAGATGAATGAATAATGAGGATTGGGGTAGAGAGGTTAATAACCAAATTCCTGATGGAAGCTCCCATCACACAAAGTTCTGAGCAAACAATGCAAATTTGTAAAAATGGCTCCATAAACAATTATTATGAGATGCAATCATTAGTGGCCATGCTTCACATAGTAGGATCCCGCAAAGATAATTGGTCAGTTTTCCTATGGACTGAGTTGAAAATTGTGAGGGAAGGTTAAATAAACTTGACGTGCATTCCTTTGGACGGAGAATGTGGGATGATCTAATCACGGTCTTTAAAGCATCACAAGGATTTGAACAGGTAGAAATGGAAACAACATTTCCTCCCTTGGGGAAGTCAAAAACAAGGAGAACATAATTTTACAATTCAAGCTGGGAAAACAGAAACAAAATCAGAAAGTGTTTTTTTTTTCCTACACGAAGGGTGGTAGACATCTGGAACTCTCTCCCGGAAGAATTCTGGGTGAACTGAAGCTATCAAGACTGCGCAATAGATAGATTTGCTTTTGGTAACTTTATCAAAGATATGGGCCAAAGGAAAGTGAAGTTAAGGTACGGTCAGTCATAATCTAATGAATGATGGAGTAGGGGCTGAATGGCCTACTTCTCTTTTTAATGTGCACAATGCTCTTATGGAAAAAAAAGAATTTTAGCGGGACACTGGTAAAAGGTTTCACTCTACCTGGCTTAAATCCCAGCTTTACTTGTGAAGTTTATGCCACCTGGATCCTTCATGATATTGCTTTTTGACCGTGGCTCCTTAACATCCATTTTGTCTACTTAGTTGTAATCGTATGTTTCTTTTTTGCACACTGCGTTTTCTAAACTGGATTCTCCCATTCTTGTTTCGTATCATCAGTGATAGATCCCAAAAGGTATTCTATTGATTAAATACTCCGATTGGCCGTCACAACATAATGAAGTTATTAGTTTTGCAGCTGCAAAGCAGAATTATGAGTTACTTAGGAATCCAGTATGTATCACATGCGTTAGGTGGCACAGCTTTTAAAACCACAGTGGTGCAATATGCTAAAACCACCTGCTTTCATTTACACTGCTCCCACCTTAAGAGTTATCAGTGCCCTGAGTGTGAAATGTGAGTGCTTGACTCTAACTGGACACAGGGGTACTCATTAACTTTTCACTGAGGGCCACATACATATGTTGTAACTTAATCAAACTGCACTCACAAATCTACAAGGAAAATGTAATTCTTTTAATTCAGGTTTCCCACCAACACAAACACTTAAGTATACCCTCAGAGAGAGAGCTCAGCAAGTTTAACCTTTCTCATCTGGCGGACTGTTGAAAGTTGGTGACCTCATGGGTTCTCATGTTTTTCCTTTGGCCGTGGGAAGTAGCTTTGAGCAGCTGAGATGAAATGTTCCAGTTCATGTAAGGGTCCTTCATGAAACCAATAGTTTGGATAGTTTTAAATGAGGGCCTTGTAGGCGCTAGCGCGGAACATAAATTGGCTCTAGCTTTGCACAGATTCCCACTAAATAGGCAAATCTACTCAGTTAAGCTTAATTCCTGTGGGAAGTAAAACTGGCCCAGTGCACAGGGAGTGGGGTTGTAATGTCTGAAATTAAGTTTAAGACACCATTATTGGGCAAGAGGAGGACAGCTGTGTCTGCAATGCTTGTGCTTTAGCAGATGTGAGTGTTTGATTCTGATAGGGAATGATCTTCATCTTTCATCCTGATACTGAAAGAAAATGGCAGTCAATAATAAGGAAGTGCGATTGTCGACTTGAGTGTTTCTTTTAATCTTACTCTTTATTTGTCCTCTTTTTATATTTATCATATCCAGCAGTATAACAGCCCATTTGATATTTGTACATTAAGAATAATTAAAGACCATCAGCTGGATTCTCCGCCGGCGGGATCCTCCGTTTCGCCGGCAGCGCACTCACGCCCGCGAAGTTCCCAACGTGTGGGGTGCCCACAGTGGGAAACCCCATTGACCAGCTGCCAGGACAGAGAATCCCGCTGCTGGTGGGGGCGCACCGCACCAGAAAACGGCTGCAGCGGAACGGAGAATCCGGTCCCATTTCTTGGGGAGAATCGAGTGAGATTTGAAACTGCAATAACATAATCACATTGAGTACTAGCCATGGTTAAACACTGAGATTAGATTAATCACTATCCGTATGCTTATATGCTTCAAATATGATATGGATTTAAGAAAACTTTGAGTTTATTTTATACTATTATGGATATCAATAACAATGATTAATTTGTCTCAATTTATTTGCGGGATATGGGTATTACTCGCAAGGCCAGCATTTATCACCCGTTCCTACTTGCGCTCTCAAAGGTAATGTGTTGCTTTCTTATATATAAAACAGAATGACTGGCTAGATCATCACAGAAGGCAGTTAACACATGGCTGCGGTCTGGAGTCACATATAAGCCAGGAACACTAAGGAGGGCAAGTTTCCTTTCCTAAAAGACATTTCGTGAGCCAGTTTTTACAACCAATTTAATATTGGTTATCAGAATATAGCTTTTATTATTTAGTACAATGTGCTTTCATGTTGAGTTCCTTCACCGATTCACAGCTAAACAGAATCTAACACATTTTACAGGTGTGGGGAAAGTGGTACGTGATTAACCAACGTCCATTTAATGTGATCTAGGTAGAACATTAAAATTGTGCTGCCTACTGTTTTAATCAGAAAGGACGTTGGGAAGCTTAATGTAGCTCCAAGAGCAGAGGGGGATATGTATCATCAAGGGGCAAGCAATACATTTGGTTGATGTGGCGGCCATGGTTGAATAGCTGCAACTATGTGGGAGCTGTGAACTGTGAGTGAAAGCATGCAACAGTGCCAAATGTATACAGTAAACAATATGAATTGAAGAGTTGAGTGAAGAATGATAGAGATTATTGGTAGGTGGATGATGAGGGTCAATGAATTGAACAATCGATATGGCGAGTGGCGCAGTTGGCAGGTTATGCTTATTAAACTCACTTGATAGGTTGTGTGAAATCATTAAACTTCTTTCTATACTGCATCCATTTTCTTGGAGCTGTAGCCCTGCTATTGACCACTGCCACTCCTTCCCTGAACAGGCGCTTTGAGGGCTACCTGCCTGCATGTGGCCATTGGATGTCTCCGCTTTTTTCCACCTCTTCCACCAAAATCAGAGCACTCACTTACATATTCTTCCATTCCTCAAAGTATCAGATTCGGTAGTTAAAGGACTCATCTCGCTTCTTGCACACCTATGGACTCACCTTTAGAGAAGCAGGCTGTCTTTAAGGAGCAGGAGCCACTCACATCACGGAGCCCACTGCTGATACTTCTGGTGGGGCAGCACGGTGGAGCAGTGGTTAGCACTGCCATCTCACAGTGCCAGGGACCCGGGTTCAATTCCAGTCTTGGGTGACTATCTGTACGGAGTTTGCACATTCTCCCTGTGTCTGGGCGGGTTTCCTCCACAGGTGCTCCGGTTTCCTCCCATAGACCAAAGATGTGCCAAGTTAAGTGGATTGGCCATTCTAAGTTGCCTCTTTGTGTCCAAAGATGTGGGGTTATGGGGTTACGGGGATAGGGCAAGGGAGTGGGTCTAGGTGGGGTGTTCTTTCAGAGGGTCGGTGCAGACTTGGTGGGCTGAATGGCCTGCTCTGCACTATAGGAATTTGATTCTATGGAAAGCCAGAGACATCACCAGTTTAACATGCTGGATGCAGCGTAATGAACTGATGTGTGTTAATCACAGACCGTAATCCCTATGCCCGTTTTCAGGGAGTTAGGCAATTAAATTCCCTGTGTCTGTATAGCAACTGGCCCAATTTCCAGCAGTAATTTAAATGGAGGAAAATTGGACATATTTCTTGACAGCACTCTGCCTGACCTTTTAATTCACAGCACCGGGGTGATCATGTGTTTGGGACACAAGGAAAATCTTCCTTTAAAGGACTTCAAATATTTTCTCAACTCTTCCCAGAGCCTGAAAAGCTAACCTTCTCAGTGCTCAATGTTCTATTTGCACAGGCTATCTGCTTTCCATTTTCTCTGATTGCTTTGGGATCTGTTTTTTAAATTTTCTTTTCTTCCTAGTCTGGACCTCCCAACGGTCTGGTTTTGATGACGGTCTGTTTTTTCAGTTAACTGGCTCAAAAGCTGCAACATGTAAACCAGACACAGTTCTCGGATTTTTCAATAACATTTATTTTCATACTCTTACCATTGTAAGAGTCTTGAATTATTAAGAGTGTTTTGCTTAGATGTTAATTCTCAGCGCCAGGAAGCCAAATTTCGGAGAGTAGAGTTTTTAATCAGCTGCTGGAGATTGTTGGAAAATGAGCTAAGCAAGCCTTAGCTCAAGTCTTCATAAATTCCTTTGCTTATGCTTTTCCATGTGTCTTTACTGTTGCCTCGGGTCCAATTGCATGCCGTCATCTCATTCAGATCACAAAAAGTATGTAATAAATGGTTGTCCTTTCAAAGCCCATTTTGAATGGCACGTGGAGAGAGGGGGAGGTCCATGTGAAATAGAACTCCTATAGGGAAGAGAACTTCATAAAGTATAGTAAGAAGTCTTACAACACGAGGTTAAAGTCCAACAGGTTTGTTTCGATGTCACTAGCTTTCGGAGCGCTGCTCCTTCCTCAGGTGAATGAAGAGGTATGTTCCAGAAACATATATATAGACAGATTCAAAGATGCCAGACAATGCTTGGAATGCGAGCATTAGCAGGTGATTAAATCTTTACAGATCCAGAGATGGGGTAACCCCAGGTTAAAGAGGTGTGAATTGTGTCAAGCCAGGACAGTTGGTAGGATTTTGCAGGCCAGATGGTGGGGGATGAATGTAATGCGACATGAATCCCAGGTCCCGGTTGAGGCCGCACTCATGTGTGCGGAACTTGGCTATAAGTTTCTGCTCGGCGATTCTGCGTTGTTGCGCGTCCTGAAGGCCGCCTTGGAGAACACTTACCCGGAGATCAGAGGCTGAATGCCCTTGAATGCTGAAGTGTTCCCCGACTGGAAGGGAACATTCCTGCCTGGTGATTGTCGCGCGATGTCCGTTCATTCATTGTCGCAGCGTCTGCATGGTCTCGCCAATGTACCACGCTTCGGGACATCCTTTCCTGCAGCGTATGAGGTAGACAACATTGGCCGAGTCGCACGAGTATGTACCACGTGCCTGGTGGGTGGTGTTCTCACGTGTAATGTTGTTCGCACGTTCTCACCATTACACGTGAGAACACCACCCACCAGGTACACGATACATACTCGTGCGACTCGGCCAACGTTGTCTACCTCATACGGGAAAGGATGTCCCGAAGCGTGGTACATTGGCGAGACCATGCAGACGCTGCGACAACGAATGAACGGACATCGCGCGACAATCACCAGGCAGGAATGTTCCCTTCCAGTTGGGGAACACTTCAGCATTCAAGGGCATTCAGCCTCTGATCTCCGGATAAGCGTTCTCCAAGGCGGCCTTCAGGACGCGCAACAACGCAGAATCGCCGAGCAGAAGCTTATAGCCAAGTTCCGCACACATGAGTGCAGCCTCAACCGGGACCTGGGATTCATGTCGCATTACATTCATCCCCCACCATCTGGCCTGCAAAATCCTACCAACTGTCCTGGCTTGACACAATTCATACCTCTTTAACCTGGGGTTACCCCATCTCTGGATCTGTAAAGATTTAATCACCTGCTAATGCTCGCATTCCAAGCATTGTCTGGCATCTTTGAATCTGTCTATATATATGTTTCTGGAACATACCTCTTCATTCACCTGAGGAAGGAGCAGCGCTCCGAAAGCTAGTGACATCGAAACAAACCTGTTGGACTTTAACCTGGTGTTGTAAGACTTCTTACTGTGCTCACCCCAGTCCAACGCCGGCATCTCCACATCATTTATAAAGTATATTTCTGTTTGCCGTACCATTTGGTGTTTCCCGAAATTCTCCGGTCATTGCCATTCACGTTTCCAGCAGGCAGCACACACTCACCAGCGTGTTTACCATCAGTGTGAGGTGACTACAATGGGAAATCCCCTTGACAAGCGGCGGGAAGATACAATCCCACCCATTGTGTTGTATCGATCAGAGATTTTGGGAGAGGTTTTCCGGCCCTTCCTTCTTTCTTTTTATAAATTTAGAGTACCCAATTCATTTTTTTTTCCAATTAAGGGGCAATTTAGCGTGTTCAATCCATCTACCTTGCACATCTTTGGGTTGTGGGGGTGAAACCCACGCAAATACGGGGAGAATGTGCAAACTCCACACGGACAGTGACCCAGAGCCTCACTCTGCGGCTGGTTACCCAGTGGTGGGTTGGGCAAGCCACACAGAACGGCCTAGACAAAGCGGGGCTGGAAGACCCTACTCAAAGCCAATGGCGAACCGCCTCTGCTGCCAGAAAACACGCCTCAAGAAGGCCAGAAAATTCCCGCCCTTTGTCAATAGCGGTGAAATAGTTATTAAGAATATACTTGTTTTTGGATGGACAATTTTTATTTATTAATTTAATTTGTTTGCTTATGTTGCTAGAAAAAGGGTCAATTGTTGCCCGCTAATTCACAAGAAGTGGGGAAATAAGTGAAGCATTTACAAGACTTCAGGGCAACAGGAACAGGTTAAAACCATTCTTCCAAACCAAGCAACTCTATTCAATTCTTCTCCGTTTTCCCATGAAACTCCTAAATATCATTGCCCAAATGTAAAGTGTGCCATCAATAATTGTGAAAGTCAATTGTGAATCTGCTTTATTCCAGCAGTTCCTTACTGGCACTGGAAATGAATAGTGACTTGAAAACAAGAACAATTGAAAACAATACTTGAGATTAACTCTCTGTCCTTGACTGGTGGTTGAACTTTGACCCATGCCATATGAGGGATTATCTTCTAAACCTGTGCCAGCAGTAGACAGCCTTGGCCCTCACAAGTGCACACTTGCAAATTACAAGTTCTATGTTTCGATATTTGTTGGCATTGTGTAAAGGTTTGATGATGATGCCAGTGTTGGCACAGATAATTACTGTCAGCCGCATTAGGTTCTATCCATCCATCTCTTATTTATGTTTTGATACACTTCGATTTTTTTTAACTTTTTTAATTCGCTCATGGGATGTCGGGCTTCGCTGGCTGCGACAGCTAAATGCCCATCCCTAATTGCCCTAGAACTGAGTGGCTTGTTAGGCCATTTCAGAGGACAGTAGAGAGTCAACCTGGACCGAGAGCCAGATTGGGTAAAGACTGCAGCTTTCCTTCCCAAAAGGACATTCGTGAACCAGATGGGTTTGTACGACTCTTGACAATCATTTTGTAGTCATCACTAGGCTTTTATTTCCAGTTTTTTAATGAATTCAAATTTCACCAGCTGCCACAGTGGGATTTGAACCAGCAGTCCCCCAGAATATTACCCTGGGTCTCTGGATTGATAGTCCAGTGGCATCACGTTTACTCCACCCCATCTCCCGATTGTGTTTGTCACTGCACTTATTTTAACATAAATTTATCTCCAATTTTTCTGCTACTTTTTTATTCTCAAATCTATCAGTTGATTTTGGGATTGGTGAAACGGGGACTATTGCACACTCTTATTCTGGTGCCCAGTGGTTTTCGAGAAAGAGAGAGAGAAGGGGGGGGGGGGACATCAAGCATTGCATAAAATATAGGAGTTCTAAACAACTAAAAGCTAAAGGCCAGGCGAATTACAGGAATTACAGTGTAGAAGGAAGTCATTCAATCCATCACATCTGTGCCACTGTGGCCCTTTATCCATTTACATGCTGCCTTAAAATCACTAACCCTCTTAAGTGATGTGACAAAAAAATTAAGTATTCTACTAGCCATTTGTGAAAAATTCCCTCTAGTTCCTTCTGGATTGTTGACACCCCAGCCTTATTCCCGTTTTTCCAACCGTTGGAAGCAATCTTTCACCATTTACCCTCTCAAAACCTTTCAGAAATTTGAAAACCTCTGTCCCATACTCGTTTAATCTTTTCTATTTCAGTGAGAGAAGGTTTTTATTTCTTATAACTGTAACTCCTCATTTCTGTGAAAATGGTGCTGCATTTCTAGCTGTCCCCTTTTCATATCTTTAATATCCATCCTATAATGGGGTCACTCAAAGTTAATCAATAATTGCAGTGCTGGTCGAGACAGAAATTTCACTCCTGCTGTCCCACTTTTTGACCTAATTTCCAGGTTCCTCAGCACCCTTTCCAGCTATTGTGTTTTCCCTACCTATTCTCCACCCTCTGACCACCATCAATTGAATTTCAATGGCATGCCCAACTCCAAGCATTAGTATCGATAGCACATTTGCGTTTCACATATCTAAGTTCGACAATATGGTATTCTTTAGTGGTAGCTATTTGCATCTTCCTTTCTTCATGATAAAAATCCTCTATTCATAGAGGAAACAAAAAAAAAAAATCGCCAAAGACGAGCTCGCTGTAAGTGACGGTAACGTGGAAAAGATATTATCGCACTTCAGTCTGTGAAAGAAAGTCGGCACTGATTGAACTGAAGCCAAGAGGCTAAGTGTAACATGTCTCCTGTGTCTTCTCAGTTACATACGCTTTTGGTTGCAGGATCATTTTGCACTCGCCAGACAATATTGTGTCTGTTTTTTCTGACAGTCAGAATGCTTAGTGTTACCCGAGGAGAGCAGGTTCAATTTCACGGCACAATTATTAGGGAAGTTCAATTCTTTTTTTAAATCAGTGCTCCTTTCTTGAGTTCCCTTTGGGCCTTCTTTAGGTTGATTTCAGGCCTCTCAAATGTTCTAACTCCTAAGTTTAAGTCTTGATTGAAATGGCACATGACACATTTTCCAGGAATGAACTTTGAAAGTGTGCCAAAGAAGCAAATCCGCGTGTTTCCCAACCGGAAACCCTGGATGAACAGGGTTGAAGTCTAGGTCTGAGGCGTTTAAGTCCGGCGATCCTGACCTATACAAGAAAGGCAGATATGATTTAAGGAAATCCATCAAAGATGCCAAAAGACAGTACCGGACCAAGCTCGAGTTCCAGGCTAGCTGCAGGGACCCCCGCCGACTATGGCAAGGTCTGCAAGACATAATGGGCTACAAGATGAAGGCATGTAAAATCGCCGGCTCCAATGCACCCCTCCTTGATGAGCTCAACGCATTCCATGCCTGCTTTGAGCAAGAGGTCAGTGAGAGCACGCCCTCCACCCTGGAAGGCTCGGATGAACTTGTAGCTGAGGTCACCCTTGCACATGTCAGAGCAGCCTTCTCGAAGGTCAACCCATGGAAAGCCACTGGCCCGAATGGGGTACCCGGATGAGCACTAAGGTCTTGCACGGATCAGCTGGCGGGGGTATTCGCAGACATCTTCAACCTCACTTTACAACAAACTGAGGTCCCTATCTGCTTCAAGAAGACGACCATCATCCCTGTACCAAAGAAAAGCCAAGCAGCATGCCTTAATGACTATCGTCCAGTGGCTCTGACATCCATCTTTATGAAGTGCTTCGAAAGGTTAGTCATAGCACAAATCAACTCCAGCCACCTGGATTGCCTTGATCCACTACAGTTTGCCTACCGCTGCAACAGGTCCACAGCAGACACCATCTCCCTGGCCCTGCACTCAACACTGGAACACCTAGATAACAAAGACACCTATGTCAGACTCCTATTGATTGACTACAGCTCAGCCTTCAACACTATTATTACTATGAAACTCATCTCCAAACTCCATGGCCTGGGTCTTGGCTCCTCCCTCTGTGACTGGATTCTGAACTTCCTGACCCACAGATCACAATCAGGTCTGGATAGGCAACAACACCTCCTCCACGATCATCCTCAACACCGGTGCCCCATAAGGCTGTGTCCTCAGTCCCCTACTATATTCCTTATACACCTATGACTGTGTGGCTAAATTCCCCTCCAACTCGATTTTCAAATTTGCTGATGACACCACCGTAGTGGGTTGGATTTCAAACAATGACGAGACAGAGTACAGGAATGAAATGAAATGAAATGAAAATCACTTATTGTCACAAGTAGGCTTCAAATGAAGTTACTCTGAAAAGCCCCTAGTCGCCACAAATCCGGCGCCTGTTCGTGGAGGCTGGTACGGGAATTGAACTGTGCTGCTGGCCTGCCTTGGTCTGCTTTGAAAGCCAGCGATTTAGCCCTGTGCTAAACAGAGAACTTGGTGAACTGGTGCGACGACAATAATCTCTCCCTCAATGTCAACAAAATGAAGGAGATTATCATCGACTTCAGGAAGCGTAGTGGAGAACATGCCCCTATCTACATCAATGGGAACAAAGTAGAAAGGGTCGAGAGCTTCAAATTTTTAGGTGTCCAGATTACCAACAACCTGTCCTGGTCTCCCCATGCTGACACTATAATTAAGAAAGCCCACCAACGACTCTACTTTCTCTGAAGACTAAGGAAATTTGGCATGTCAGCTACGACTCTCACCAACGTTTACAGATGCACCATAGAAAGCATTCTTTCTGGTTGTGCCACAGCTTGGTATGGTTCCTACTCTGCCCAAGACAGCAGGAAACTACAAAAGGTCGTGAATGTAGCCCAGTCCATCACGCAAACCAGCCTCCCATCCATTGACTCTGTCTATAATTCTCGCTGCCTCCGAAAGGCAACCAGCATAATTAAGGACCCCACGCACCCCAGAAATACTCTCTTCCACTTTCTTCCGTCAGGAAAAAGATACAAAAGTTTGAGGTCATGTACCAACCGACTCAAGAACAGCTTCTTCCCTGCTACCATCAGACTTTTGGATGGACCTACCTTGTATTAAGTTGATCTTTTCTCTACACCTTAGCTATGACTGTGGAATGACATTCTGTAGTCTCTCCTTCCTTCCCTCTATACGGTATGCGTTGTCTGTTTAGCATGCAAGAAACAACACTTTTCACTGTATACTAATACATGTGACAATAATAAATCAAATCAACTCAAGTTGAAAAATCCGGTGTGTTATACTGAGCCAGCCAAACAACAAAAGGTACCCATGTCAGCCATTGCTCGGTTGGTTGCACTCTTGACATGGGGCGAGATGACTGTGGGTTTAAGTCCCAATCCAGAGACTCAAGCATTTACTCTGGGCCCACACGCCAGTGCTGTAACAACAGAACATTGCACTATTGAAGATGTTGCCTTGCGGATAACATATTTAAATGTGGCCTTTTCTCCCCCCTCAGGTGGATGTAAATGATCGCACTGTACCATTTGGAGAAGAGTAAGGGGGTTCACTTTGGCCTCCTGGCCAAAAGGTATCCCTCAACTAAAATCACTAAAAAACAGATTGTCTGGTTGTTGGGTGGGATTTTCTGGCCTCCGAGCCAAGGGTTTCTCGGCAGCGGGAGGCGGCGCGCCGTTCGCTGGTGGTAGAATTCTCTGCTCCCGTCGCTGTTGATGGGAATTCCCATTGAAGCCACCCCCTGCCACTGGGATGGAATGCGCTGTCCGCGAGAGCAGAGAATTCCACCGCCAGCGAACGGCCGGAGAATTCCGGCTCATGGTTAGTTTTGAGAACTTGTTGCGCACAATTTAGCTAGGCGTAATCGTTTCCTAATTACAACTGTGATTACACTTCCGAAAGTACCTCATTGGCAATATCACACTTCTGCGCATTATGAAGATGTGAAAGGCACTATATAAATGCAATTCCTTCTTTTTTTTTGCTTTGTTAGTTAATATTAGCCTGATCATTGCCTTTTATCATCCAAGAGGTCAGGAGGAGAACAATCAGTCAGAGCCCTGATTCCTGATCACTATCCATTGATCCTGCATTGAACGGTACAACCTTTAGTGGCAGGATTCAACATGCCCCCTCTCCAGTCACCCCGTATGCCCATTTATGCCCCCTAAACCAAACTCTGTCAATTCCATGCCCATTAAGCCACTGTACAATTTCTTGACCCAAATGAACAGCACAGCGTAAGTTGTGCTGTGTAAACAAAAAAGTGGTAAGGTGACACAATAACGTGACATGCAATCAAGCGACTTCCGGTGGCGGCCATGCAGGAGTAGGTCGCACATTTGATAGCTCCCGCCTATGACGGACTTTTGGACCTTTTTTCCCCCGTTTTTTTCCGGATTATATGGGATAAATCGGTGAAGAGTGAGACACTAAGGAGAAATCCCCCTCCGGTGTATGGAGAATTGGACCAGAAGTGGCCGTGTGAGAAGACAAAGTCCTATACGGAAGACACGAGCAGAGCTGGTAACGCGGGAAAGCATGGCGGAGGGCAAGGGCTGGGGGGAGTCGGCACAGTGGTCGGCGGAGCAGCTGGTGAAGTTTTTTGAAGATTGCTTCGCCAAGCTGAAGAAGAACACGCTGCACCCGATTAAGGCTTCGATTGATCAAGTTGTGCAGAATCAAGAGACCCACAGGAGAGCGATCCAGGAGGTAGAGAAAAAAGTGGCTGAGCACAAGGAGTACATAACCGTGCTGGAGACCAAGGTGGCGATGATGAACGACCGCCAAAAAAGGATGCAGGAGAAGCTTGAGGACCTGGAGAACAGGTCCAGGAGGCAGAATCTTAGAATTGTCGGCCTCCTGAAGGCAGTGAGGGATCGGATGCGAGGACTTATGCGACGGAAATGCTGGAGAAGTTGCTGGGGGCTGAGGCGTTCCCTCGGCCCCTGGAAGTGGCTAGAGCGCACAGAGTCCTCGCGAAGAAGCCCCAAGCGAATGAGCCGCCGAGGGCCATGGTTGTACGCTTTCACCGTTTCCTGGACAAGGAACACGTTCTGCGGTGGGCCAAGAAGGAACGGAGCAGCAAGTGGGAGAACTGTGAGCTGCGCATTTATCAGGACCCGGGCGCGGATCTGGACAAGAGGTGAGCTGGGTTTAATCAGGCAAAAGAGGCCCTCTTTAAGAAGGAGGTGAAGTTTGGGATGCTGTACCCAGCCGATCTGTGGGTCACACATGAGAAACGAGACTTCTACTTTGAAACACCAGACGAAGTATGGACTTTTATTAAAGAAAGGAGGCTGGAGTGAATTAGAAGACACTAAAGCCTTGGAGAAGTACTGTGGCGGCGATTTGTTGTGCTGGGTTGTATAAATATAAGTAGTGCTATGTGTAATAAGGGGCTGTTTGGATGGCTAAAGGTAACTTTGTCTTGCAGGGAGCTGGTTAGAGGGGGGATGAGCTTTGGGGTTTGTTCTGCTTTTTGGGTGATTATTTTTCTAAAGTAGCTGTTTCTTCACTGTTTTTTCTGATGTTTGTTTACTGGGGAATGTGATGCTTTTAAAATGTTTGCCCATGTGGGGGTAGAGGGGAGAGAACAATGGGGAGACAGACTGCTTGGTGTGAGGGGCAGGTGCTATCAAGTCAGCGTGGGTCAGCTGACTCTCGGAAGCGCAGTGGGGGGTGAGCAGGTGTTAAGCTGGAGCTTGACTTGGGGGGTTGGGTTTCCAGTGTTGTTGCAAGGGGGGGGAGCTGCTTTGCTGACAGGGGAGGAACTGTTACTAGGGGCAAATGGGAGGTCGGGAACGGCGACTGCCCAAGGGTGGGGGGGGGCTCGATGAGGCAGCGAACGCGAGCTAGAGGCTGGCCTAAAAAGGGTGAGGGCTAGTCACAGGCAGGTGCGGGGGCGCTGGAAGCTCTCCGACCAGGCTGATTACATGGAACGTGAGAGGGTTGAATGGGCCGATCAAGAGGGCTCGCGTGTTTGCGCATTTGAGGGGGCTGAAGGTGGACGTGGCAATGCTACAAGAGACATACCTAAAGGTTACAGACCAGACGAGATTGAGAAAGGGGTGGGTCAGCCAAGTATTCCACTCAGGGCTGGACTCAAAGACCAGGGGGGTAACGATCTTGATCAACAAACGAGTGGCATTCGAGGCAGGGAGAATTGTGTCAGACAAGGGGGGTACATAATGGTGAGTGAGTAGCTGGAGGGGGTGCGGGTGGTACTCGTGAACATATATGCTCCGAATTGGGACGATATGGAATTTATGAGGCAGGTTTTAGGTATGAGCCCAGACTTAGAGTCACATAACCTGATCATGGCAGGAGACTTTAACACAATCATTGATCCGGAATTGGACCAGTCAAAATCCAGGACAGGGAGGAGGCCGGCTGCGGCAAAGGAATTGAAGGGGTTCATGGAACAGATGGGGGGAGTAGACCCATGGAAGTTTGCACTGCCAAGGGTGAAGGAGTTTGCCTTTTTCTCACGTCCACGTGGTATACTCTCGCATCAACTTTTTTGTTCTGAGTAGGGCGCTAATACCGGAGGTGGTGGATACTGAGTACTCGGCAATCGCAGTGTCGGACCATGCCCCGCATTGGGTGGATCAACAGGCCAGTGTGGAGAGAGGGCAACGCCCGCTGTGGAGATTGGATGTGGGGGTTGGTAGCGGATGAAGCGATCTGTGGACGGGTTAACAAATCCATCCAGAACTACCTGGAAACAAATGATACGGGGGAAGTCTCTGCAGCGACGGTTTGGGAAGCTCTGAAGGAGTAGTCAGGAGGGAATTAATCTCGATACGGGCCCACAGAGAAAAGGTGGAACAGGCTGAGAGGGATAGATTAGTGGAGGAGATACTCCAGGTGGACAGGAGATACTCGGGGGCCCCGGACGTGGGGCTAATGAGGGAGCGTCGGAGGTTACAGGCGGAGTTTGGGCTGTTGACCACAGGGAAAGCGGCGGAACAATTGAGGAAAGCAAGGGTGGCGATTTATGAGTACGAGGAAAAGGCAAGCAGAATATTGGCGCACCAGCTCAGGAAAAGGGAGGCGGTCAGGGAGATAGGTAAAGTAAAGAGTAGAGACGGGAATACTGTCCTGAACCCAGCGGGGGTGAACGAGGTGTTTTAAGGACTTCTATAATAAATTATATGAGTCGGAACCCCCACCTGGGGTGGAGGGGATGAGACAGTTTTTGGATCAGTTGAGCTTCCCGAGGGTAGATGAGGATCTGGTGGAAGGGCTGGGAGCCCCAATTAAGATTGAGGAAATAATCAAGGGGCTGGAGGGCATGCAGTCGGGAAAGGCCCCGGGGTATGATGGCTACCCGTGTAATTCTATAAGAAGTTTTCAGAGATATTGAGCCCACTGCTGGTGAGGACATTTAATGAAGCAAGAGAGAAGGGAGTCCTCCCCCCAACAGGCCTCAATTTCATTGATCCTGAAACGGGAGAAGGAACCGGAGCATTGAGGCTCATATAGGCCAATTTCTCTGCTGAATGTGGACGCCAAACTGCTGGCTAAGATACTGGCCACAAGGATAGAGGACTGTGTTCCAGGGGTGAGAGGGGAAGACCAGACGGGATTTGTAAAGGGCAGGCAACTCAAGGCCAATGTTGGAAGGCTTTTAAATGTTATTATGATGCCCTCAAAAGGGGAGGAGGTGGAGGTGGTGTTAGTGATGGATGCGGAGAAGGCTTTTGGTAGGGTGGAGTGGAATTACCTGTGGGAGGCGCTGAGAAGATTTGGGTTTGGTGAGGACTTTATTGACTGGGTGCAATTGCTCTATCTGGCACCAGTAGCGAGTGTGTGTACGAACTGGCTGAGGTTAGGGTGCTTTAAACTACACCGAGGGATGAGGTAAGGGTGCCCCTCTACCTGTTACTGTTTGCTCTGGCCATAGAGCCATTGGTCATGGTGTTAAGAGCCTCCAGGAACTGGAAAGGGCTGGTTCGGCGCGGGGGGGGGGGGGGGGGGGACACGCGTGGTGGACCACCGGGTCTCGCTTTATGCAGATGACCTGCTCTTGTATATTTGAGACCTGTTGGAGGGGATGGGGGAAGTAATGCGAATCCTGGGGCAATTTGGCAATTGTATCGGGGTATAAATTGAACATGGGGAAAGGCGAGATGTTCCCGATCCAGGCAAGAGGAGAGGAGAAGAGACTGGGAGAGTTGCCGCTTAGAATGGTAGGGAAGAGCTTTCGATATCTGGGAATCCAGGTGGCCCGGGAATGGGAGGCACTGCACAAGTTAAATGTATCCCAGTTGGTAGAAAAAATGGAAGGGGACTTTACGAGATGGGACATGCTCCGACTACCACTGGCAGGGAGGGTACGGTCCGTGAAAATGATGGTCCTCTCCAGATTTCTGTTTGTCTTTCAGTGCCTCCCCATCTTTGTCCCAAAGGCCTTTTTCAAGCGGGTGAATAAGGTTATTTTGGGCTTTGTGTGGGCAGGTAAAACCCCACGAGTGAAGAAAGTGTAGCTGGAGCGCAGTCGGGGGAGGGCGGGTTGGCGCTGCCGAACTTCTGCAATTACTACTAGGCGGCTAATATAGCCATGATTAGGAAGTGTGTAGTGGGGAGGGGTCGGCATGGGAGTGGATGGAGGCGACGTCATGCAAAGACACCAGTTTGGGAGCATTGATAACGGCACCTCTTCCGTTCTCGCTGGCCCGATGCTCCACAAGTCCGGTGGAGTTGGCACAGGGCAGGATGGGGTATCTATTTATAGCCTTGGAGGATAAATTTGAATTGCCAGCAGGGAACGGGTTTAGGTATTTGCAGGTGCGAGACTTCCTGAGAGAACAGGTGCCGGCCTTTCCGCTGCTGCCGCCATGGGGGATACAGGCTAGAGTAGTCTCCAGTACCTGGGTGGGAGAGGGGAAGGTTTCAGATATTTACCAGGAGCTTTTGGAGGCGGAGGAAACTCCAGTGGAGGAGCTTAAGGGCAAGTGTGAGGACGAGCTAGGAGGAGAGATAGAGGCAGGTCTATGGGCGGATGCCCTAAGCAGGGTTAATACCTCCTCATCATGTGCCAGGCTCAGCCTGATACAATTTAAGGTAGTCCACCGGGCACACATGACAGCGGCTAGGATGAGCAGGTTTTTCGGGGTAGAAGATAGGTGTGCGAGGTGCGCGGGAAGCCCAGCAAATCATGTCCACATGTTTTGGGCATGCCCGAAGCTTAGAGGGTTTTGGCAGAGTTTTGCTCAGGCAATGTCCACGGTGCTAAAAACACGGGTGGTGCCGAGTGCGGAGGTAGCGATCTTTGGAGTGTCGGAAGAGCCGGGAGTTCAGGGGGCGAAAGAGGCTGACGTCTTGGCCTTTGCCTCCCTGGTAGCCCGGAGATCTTGTTAATATGGAGGGACTCGAAGCCCCCCGAGTGTAGAGACCTGGGTTAGTGACATGGCTGGGTTTCTCAGTCTCGAGAAAATAAAGTTCGCCTTAAGTGGGTCAATGGTCGGGTTCACCTGGAAGTGGCAGCCGTTCGTCGACTTCCCGGGGAAAATTAAAATTTCAGCAGGTGCAGTAATTCAAGGGGGGTGGGGAGGGCCGGATTGTTGTTTTATGGTTGGGGTGTGTGAAGATTGAGATGGGGGGGAAATGTTTATTATACCATGTTGATGTCATTGTCTATGTAATTTTTATAAAAATTTTCAAATATCTTAATAGAAATATTTTTTAAAAAGGGACATGCGATCAAGCAAATCGAGAGCAGGAGTCACCATTAAGCCCCTTAAGTCTGCTCTGCAATTAGGTTAGATCATGGATGATGTGATTGTGGCCTCAGCTCTGCATTAAAGCATTCATAATGAGGCTTGGCAAGAACCCAGGCAGCTAATTACACAGGTGCTCACCAGAGGAATAATTGTTTGATTGACAGATCAGGCTCTCTGATCTCTGCAGTCAATTTCACTGTTTTTGTTTACATAAGTAAGTGTTTTCAAGTGTTGGTAGTTTGTGTTTCTTTTAAACTTTGAAGGCCCAGAATGATTGATACATTTAAGTGGGGTCTGAGGGGATGGGTGGTAGGACAGAGCTTGGCATAGGGGTATGAGGGCGCTTAGCAGGTGGGTGAAAAGGCAGAATTTGGCATGGGGGTATGGGGAGTTAGGTGGAAGGGGCAAGCTTGGCATGGGGGCATGAGGCAACATGGCAGTGGGTGGGGTCCACAAGTGGCATGGGGAATTGCGGAAGATGAAAGGGATGTGAGTGTTGGAGGTCTTTGTGGTTTTCAATTTCAGGGGGACAAAGTTCCATGGCACCGAGGCAGGCCCGTGAAACAACCCACCTCTGCATCCAGCAGTCACTCTTGCAACCTCCACACTTCTTATCAGGTCAACTGGCCTGACTCCAGCTCGCACCTGGCCCCCCAAGCAAAGAAATTCCTGCCTTCCTGAGAAATATCTGTCCAGGTGGGCGGGCCAAACCAGGAATTTTCCAAATTCCCCTCCCCACCACTTTCACCTTGAGTATAAAAATCCAGGTGCATAGTTCCAAAAGAGTGGGCAAGGACTGAGGGACTTGGGAGTTCGTCTGCATAAATCTGTAAAGGTGACAGCACATATTGAGAAAGTAGTTAGCACAGCAAGTGCGACTTTTAGCTTCATAAATACAAGTATCGTGTACAAAAAGCAGAGAAATTATGCTGAACCTTCAGAGTTCTGGTTAGGCCACAACTAGAATATTTCGTCCAGTTCAAGTCACTACAGTTTAAGGGAGATCAGAAGATCTTTCAAATGTTGCACAGGAGAATTACCAAAATGATTCCAGTGTTGGGAAATTTTAAGATTAGTTTGGAAAAGTGGATTTTCCTTTGCACAGAAGGGCTGAGGGGAGATTTGACAGAGGTGTACAAGATTGTGGCAGGTGTATTTCTGGTTGATAAAGAAAGGCTGGTCCCATTAGTTGATGTATAAAGGACTAGGGGACACAGATTTAAGGTTTTGGGTAAGAGATAAAATGAGGATGTGAACATACAAATCTGTGAGGAACAGTTTTTTTCACAGAGCGTGATCATCATCTAGAATCCATTACCCACGAGTGGGATGTGGAAGCAGAGACAATCAATTACTTCAAAAGGAAATTGGATAAACACTTGGGAGAGATAAACTTATAGGGCGATTGGATGAAGCAGAGAATGAGATGGACTAGATTGCTCTTCGAGGCCTGACATGGACGCGATGAGTCAAATCGTCACCTTCTGTGCCGTAGTGACTCGATGGATGGTAATTAATGGATTGCTGATTAACGCAGGCATAGGTGAGTAGTTGCTGGAGAAGGGCTATTGGGTGAGGAGAGGTCAAGCAACAAGGTTGGCTCTCAATAGGTCCTTCCTTCCCAATGCCGAATCCCAGTGTGCCTTTGAATGAGCCACCCCCAAATGGAATCTTGCAAGCAATCCTGCCAGGGTGTACCATTACAGTTCAGGCTTCCCACATGTCGAGCACCATCCCCCACCCCCCTCTCCCAACGTCGGATGAATACCCATGGCGGTGAGATGGGACATTAATTGCTCACTTGAGGGTTTCATTTGGTGTTGGGGTTGGAAGATAATCCACGGGCCGCCCCACCCTCTGGCCCCACCCGCCAGGTTAATTATCCCCGTCACCAAACTTGCCACAGGGTATGGAATCAAATTCTGCCCTATAACATTCTAATTTCTCATTTCAACAAAAACATTCTAATTAGAATTCAAGTTAGTTACAAAACCCTAGCCATTAAAAATTCACATAAAGCAAACCACCGATAGCTGGCATGGACAAGATGGGCTGAATGGCCTCCTTCTGGGGTGTAAATTGTCTATAATTCTATGATTCTATCCTTCACATGTCTGGTGAAAAGGTCACATGTTAGTTTTTGAAAAGTTAATGTGGCCGATTTTGAGACCACGGTAGCCAAGCGCAAGATCTAGTAATGAGATTGAAGAAATGCAATTCTCTCCGGAGAGGGCACGGGGCAGGGTGGGGGGCTGCATATTCTCCGTTTCCCGCCGCTAAGGTCAAGAATCCCAATTGGACGGAGAATCCCACATTGGCCCGAGAAACAGGATCGGTGCCAGGTGGCAGACCCATCCGCAGTCTCCGGTCGCACCATGCTGGCCATAGCGGGCTTGCGATCCCACGCCAGAGGGAACATGCAAACATCGCATATGCATTCATTTGAAAATGATAAATGGGCTGGTAGCCTGAATCTCCACCCCCTCCCCCCACCGGAAATCCACCGGGCGGTATAAAGTATTGACAAGCGCTGTCCTGGCACGATGGTCCCCGAGGGAGGTCGAGGAGGTGAGCTTTCTCTTCCTCTTTTCTAACTGCAGAAAGCACTTAGCATGGTTGAAGTGGCCAGCATCTGTCACTCCTAACATTCTAAACATTGCAGTTAGGATCAATGGGGCAGAATTCTCCTAAAAAGTGCCACTTTGGACCCGTAAATCAGACATTTTAAAAAAAATTTAGAGTACCCAATTCATTTTTCCAATTAAGGGGCAATTTAGCATGGCCAATCCACCTACCCTGCACATCTTTGGGTTGTGGGGGTGAAACCCACGCAAACACGGGGAGAATGTGCAAACTCCACACGGACAGTGACCCAGAGCCGGGATCGAACCTGGGACCTCGGCGACGTGAGACTGCAGTGCTAACACTGCGCCACCGTGCTGCCCCGTAAATCAGATATGCTGGCTATTCTGACATGATTCCAACCGAGATTTTCCCACACTTTGACATTTATTGTGAGCTGTGAGTGATTTTTGTGGTTAATGAGATGTGCGGGACCCAAAGACGACAACAAGACCGGATCCTCAGCGATCGAGGAAGATTCCCCTGATCTCAGAATAATGTTCCAGACTTCCCACACTCCACCCACTCCTCACCCGCAAAGACTCCCCCCTCCTCCTCACCAGCATCAGGCCCCTCCCCCCAATCGCCGGCAAAGACCCCCCTCACCAGCATCAGGTTCCCACCCAATCGTCAGTGCCAGGCCCCTCCCCGTAATTGCCAGTGCCCCCCAAGGTGAGCAACACCACGCTAGTGGTTGCCAAATCTGCCACACCCTTCCTGCCCTACCCCTTTGGCACTTCCCCCTTTGCACTGTGCCTTTGGCACTGCCCCCTGGCCCTGCCCTGGCATTGCCAACATGGCATTGTGAACCTGGCAGTTCCACCGGGGGGCACTGCCCTGTCATGTCTCACTGCCCTGCCATGTCTCTGACTACTTTGGGGCTCTGACGCAAATCCGTTTCAGACTTCTCCTGGAACTTGCATGACAAGAGTGGTATTTGCGCCAGGTGCAATGCAGTTGCAGAATCTCCCCCAATATTTTTATGCTTTTGTCCTCCTTCGGGGAAATGTACTCTGTGCTATTAATTGTAACAGAGATGTCTTGTCTTAAATGTCTGCTCCTCATTCCTAATGCTTTGTTTAGCAACTCCAGGTTCTGACAATATTATTAACACAAAGCATGTGAAAAATATCTGTGTGGCCTATTTTCCTATATGGTTCTGACATGTGAAGTGTTTCCTTAACTTCCATCTGCCCTCTGGGTATCTGGCGAAACATCGATCCTCTCAGGAAACATTTGATCTGTTGGCAGCTGTATGGAAGCTTTGCCCTCAGATCAAATCAAATCAAAAGAAGCAACCATGATCCGAGATTACTGAATTCTTCTTGTTTCTTGGGAATTTGTTCACTGGGTAGCATTAATCTTGGAATATGGACCATAATGCAGCAAATGTCAAAATCAAATAACCACAAGGCAGCTTACAATGGTTTGATGTGATTTTCTCTACTCTGACCCAGGAATGTACTTCAGCCCCCATTACCAGAGATCGGCCACTATGCCAGTATTTTGTTTTACCATTTATAAAACCAACAACCCTGTGTTTCTTCATGAGATTTCCAGTGTGCACCACCTGGAACTCGAGCAATTATGCAGGTGAGACGTGTTTGAGACAGATTCGAACTGAGATTCTACAGGTGAAAGATCAGGGCCCGACAGAGAGTGAACAACACCCAGTTGTGATTCTATGTAACCCATAGGGGCACGGTGGCACAGTGGTTCGCACTGCTGCCTCACAGCGCCAGGGACCCGGGTTCAATTCCGGCCTTGGGTAGCTGTCTGCATGGAGTTTGGACTTTCTCCCCATGGATTTGCTCCGGGTGCTCCGGTTTCCTCCCACAGTCTAAATATGTGCAGGCTAGATGGATTGGCCATGCTAAAATTGCCCCTTAGGTGTCCAAAAGATTAGGTGGGGTTACTGAGTTGCGGGGAGATGTGCAGACTTAATGGACTGAATGGCCTCCTTCTGCATTGTAGGGATTCTATGATCCTATGTGGAGTATGGTCATATTGCCACATTCAAAACACATTCCAGTACGGGACATTTGGCAATCCCATCCTCCCAATGTGGAGTTTCGTTTGACCAGGATATGAGTTTTAAGTTTTGTCGACCTGCCTGTGGCCCTTTATTCCACTGAGCAGTTTTCAGCTGAATGTGTGGAATTGGTGAATGGAACCGAGGTGGTGATTATGAATCCTGTAAAACATGGTGAGACGAATGTGGAAAATATAGGAAATGCAAAATATATTGCTTTTTAATGAGGGAATCAAAATTCAGACTTGAGCAAAAATGTACCCAAATTCATTCAAAGGTCAGCCAATTCCATTTATTTTGCCACATGATCTTTCAATGCTTGAGTAAGAGCAGAAATATTTTACATTATCTCTAAAAATATATTTTAATTATAGTTATAGTTTTCATCTTGAACACACTGTGAAAAAAGAAATTTGCATCTTCAGCCCTTTCTGTTCATCCAATAGTCAGTCCACATTTTTTTTCCCATTTGTCAGGGTTGAAAGATCAGTGAGGAAACAATGAAGCTATCTGTTCTATATCATGGCTGAGTGTTGAACACTTGACGACCAAACTCTTGGTCTGAGTCGCAATCTCAACTGACGTTCCACACTTGTGTCTGCCAAGTATTAATGGTGATAAGGTCACTTACAAAAGGAAGGGAAGGAAACTGCCGAATGAAAAGCTTGGGCAGCACTCTGAGCTTGAATCTTTCTGATCCACGTAAGAACAATGTTACTTATGAGATGATAATTGTAGAATACGTTTATATGAATGAAAAAAAAGTCCCTGTGCTTCCAATTCCAATGAGAGTAGTTGTCTTTCCCCTATACTTTCAAATGCTTTCCCATATTACCTCTCCCTAAACCAAAAGAATGAAGGTACATTCAGGGAACATTGAATACCTTGAGAAGCTTTTCAAATAATAAAACGTACCATTGACTGAGACTGATGAGCATGGCTTCCAATATGGGTCCAATAGATTGGTTCTGTTTGTACATATGAAAATGCCTTGAATAAATTTTCTTTTAAAAAATCAGCCATGATCACATTGAATGGCGGAGCGATGGGCCAAATGGCCTACTTCTGCTCCTATGTCTTATGATCTTATGGTTACATTCTCATAAAAGATTAACATATTGGGTGGGATTCTCCAGCCCGCCAGCCGTGTGCTTCTCGGCCACACGTCGTTTGCTGGCAGCGGGATTCTATCTTCCCGCTGGTTGTCAATGGGATTTCCCATTGTAAACAACCCGCACCACCGTGAAACCCACTGGTGGGGCAGCACTGCCAGCAGGAAAATTGAATTGCAACGACCTAGAAGTCCGGCCATTGTTAGGGACTAAAACTCACCCTGTCTATTTTTCTTATAAAATGTATGGAGATTTGCTCATTGCTAACTCTTCAACTTTCAAACTAGACAAAGACCTAAAATGATTGAATCAGTGTCTGTCTGTGACCCTGAATAAAATAAACTACCTGACAGTATTGGGGAAACTCATATTTTGTTATCCCTGAAGGGTAACTAATCACACCCTGTGGACTGCACAGGGTAAATTCAGTCTGTACCTCATAACCCAAACTGGCCATCATAAGTCTGCTTGTTTGCCACGACAAAGGGCCCCATAACCTTCCTTTCATTTCTTACTGGTTGAGATATTTAACAACCGCAGGGACCCAGACAAGGGATACACATTCTTTGTCAAAGACAGTGTGGAAAGGAATGAGTCATGTGACATGAGCCTCTGGCTTGTGGGGCCAGTAATATTGTCTTGCCGAACTGCCCAGTCTCAGTCTGCTATTTTACCATCTGACGAGCAGCATCACAGACAAAGAACAATACAACACAGGAACAGGCCCTTCGGCCCTCCAAGCCTGTGGCGATCACATGTCCTATCTAGACCAACCGCCTGTATCAAGAAGCTCTGGCCCTGATTGAACAGCTGATCCATTCTACATGGCTTCCACCTGGAAATACTGTACCGTAAGACTGACTCAGCCCTGCATGCCAATCTAATAGTGTAAAGTCAACACCACCGGTGAAGTGAATAATGCAGCATTAGTTTTCAGCTCACTGACCTCTGACCTTATTGGACATTGACTCGATGCTCTGGAACCACATGGATCAATATTTATTTTCTCTGTGGCATCTGCACTGTAAATTTTTCTTTTTTCTACCCCTCCTTTACTGTATGAATGCAAAGGAAGCAACATTGTGACCCTCCTCCCGCATATGGAGTGCATGCAAATAAACTAACCCTTTGAGTTCATCCTGTCTCAATTTTGCAGTCGGGATATTCGTAGAAAATTATGTCGTACCAAAACCAAGGGGGTGGGAAATCACCACTACTCATAAAAGGGGGGAAGCAAATCAAAAAACACCTTTCTGTTTCTGGATGGGTGGTAAAAGGGAACATTTATGCTATAAATCAACCGCCCTCCTGTCCACAATAATACAATGGGCTGAATAATACATGACTGGGTGCAGGCCAGGCATCTGGAAGCGGCTGGCATTCAGACTTCTGGGCCCACCACCCAGACACCAAATCAACTGTCAGTTAGCCTAATTGAGAGTTTGGACGGGATGTGGTCTACAGACTAAGAGTATTCTGCCCAATCAAAGCAGTAGGGTGGGATTGGAGTTCGTCAGCCATGATCCAGGTCAAGGTTATGGCCTGAAATTTAAAAGGTCTCCCTGGCAGAAATGGGCCACTGTCCATGAGATCCTAGACTCTTAAATCGTAAATTTAAGTCAGTTACATCTATTGCTTCTGCGAAGCACTTCGAGTGGCCAAAAAACACCAAGCAGCCGAGATTTAGCTCTGCCCTCAGACAAACCATCATTACCAGCCCGCCAGATGAAAAAACTGGGAAATGCAGCTGGCATAAACCTGAAAGCATTTTATTTCATTTTGTACATAGGGCAGTCGATTGACTTTTTGATGAGTACAATGAGCCTATTACTTTCAATTTCCATAGAGCAGACAGGCCTCCAATTCCCAGTCCCGCCTGCTAACCGTATTATTGGTGTGATGGTGCCAGGAACGCAACCCGGGGTCTTTGCGCTTGATAACACATTGGCATATATGCATTTACTTCCTTTTTTGGAGCACATTGTTCAGGCCTGTAGTTCATCTAAAATGACAGCAACTATTTGCCAGGTTATAAAGAGAATGTAAGTTACTGTTCTTCTCTTTTGCTGTATCCAACCACCTTTCTTTATTTCCATGCCATTCTCTATGCTCTATATAATATGATGTTGAGGCGCCAGCGTTGGACAGGGGTGAGCACAGTAAGAAGTCTTACAATACCAGGCTAAAGTCTATCGAATCACTAGCTTTCGGAGCACTGCTACTTCTTTAGGTGAACCCATTTTACCACCCATTCACCTGAGGAAGGAGCAGTGCTCCGAAAGCTAGTGATTCAAAACAAACCTGTTGGACTTCAACCTGGTGTTGTAAGACTTCTTACTGTGCTCTATATAATAGTGTAAGGTCATTGTGTAATGACAGTTCATGAACTTCTAAGAACAATTAAATGTTCTTCTGTATTTCTGTGTGCACAGTGTACTTCACCGATTTCAATATGTATAGATTATTCTTTAGGTTGAGCACACATTCTAGTAACCAAAGCCAAGGAGACTTGAAAACAGGACAGAGTGTGGTGGTCACAGAGAAGCTAGAGATTAAGAATTTCATGCTGCTTTTAATCTGTAAAATGGTTTAAAAATGGTAACAACAAAACAAATCGCAATTCACAGCCCCAGAAGTTGCTGATGCTGGGTTCACTTCAAGATACAATCAGTAAGAATAAACAACACCTCCTCCACAATAGTCCTCAATACCGGGGCCCTGCAAGCCTGCGTACTTAGCCCCCTACTCTACTCCCTGTACACATACACGACTGCATGGCAAAATTTGGTTCCAACTCCATCTACAAGTTTGCTGATGATACGACCATAGTGGGCTGGATCTCGAATAACGACGAGTCAGAATAAAGGAGGGAGATAGAGAACCTAGTGGAGTGGTGCAGCGACAACAATCTCTCCCTCAATGCCAGCAAAACTAAAGAGCTGGTCATTGACTTCAGGAAGCAAAGTACTGTACACACCCCTGTCAGCATCAACAGGGCCGAGGTGGAGATGGTTAGCAGTTTCAAATTCCTAGGGGTGCACATCTCCAAAAATCAGTCCTGGTCCACCCACATCGATGATACCACCAAAAAAGCACAACAGTGCCTATACTTCCTCAGGAAACTAAGGAAATTCGGCATGTCCACATTAACCCTTACCAACTTTTACAGATGCACCATAGAAAGCATCCTATCGGGCTGCATCACAGCCTGGTATGGCAACTGCTCGGCCCAGGACCGCAAGAAACTTCAGAGAGTCGTGAACACCGCCCAGTCCTTCACAAAAACCTGCCTCCCATCCATTGAGTCCATCTACACCTACTGCTGCCTGGGGAAAGCGGGCAGCATAATCAAAGACCCCTCCCACCCGGCTTACTCACTCTTCCAACTTCTTCCATTGGGCAGGAGATACAGAAGTCCGAGAACACACACAAACAGATTCAAAAACAGCTTCTTCCCCACTGTCACCAGACTCCTAAATGGACCAGACCCTCTTATGGACTGACCTCATTAACACTACACCCCTGAATGCTTCATCCGATGCCAGTGCTTTTGTAGTTACATTGTATATGTTGTGTTGCCCTATTATGTATTTTTTTTCTTCCCTTTTCGTCCCATGTATTTAATGATCTGTTGAGCTGCTCGCAGAAAAATACTTTTCACTGTACCTCGCAACAAGTGACAATAAACAAATCCAATCCAATCCCAACCAAGTGGAATTCATTTGAAAATAGAAGACTGAGGGATGACCTATTAGAGGTCTTTAAGATCATGAAAGGTTTGATAAGAGTGTGGATACAGAGTGAATGTTTCCTTTGTGGGGAAAAGCATTGAGGAAGTCATTGATAGTGCAACAAGGATTTATTGGACTATGTACAAACTCTGCCAATGGCAGTAACTCTCTCCCAATCCAGTCCCTGTTGGGACAACAAACAACTGCGGGAGCTGCTTGGCCCGGCTTTTATGTGTAGTCTTTAATGAGTTTCTGCTGGTTGGCATCCGCCTACCTGGGAAGTCTGTACCCCATGAGCCCTATGGAGAGCACAACAATGGTTTTCCTCATGGGAGTTATGACTGGCAGCAAAAAATCCAATAGAGAATTCAGAAGAAATGTCTTCACTCAAAGAGTGGGGAGAGTTTGGAACTCACTGCCACAAAGGGTGAGGAGTATAGATGGATTTAAGGGGAAGTTAGACAAACATATTTTGAGAGAATGGAATTAATGATTCCATTGATGGATCTAGAGGAGTAAACATGGGAGGAAGCTCGAGTGAAACATAAGCGCCAGCATGGACTGGGTGGGCTGAATGGCCTGTTTCTCTGTTCCATACCCTGTGTAATCCTATATAATTGCAGTAATCATAGAATTTTCAGTGCAGAAGGAGGCCGATTGGCCCATTGAGTCGCACCAGCCCATGGAATCAGCCCATGGAAAGTGCACCCTATTTAAACCCACGCCTCCACCCTATCCTCGTCGCCCCACCTAAACGTTTGGACACGAAGGGACAATTTAGCATGGCCAAACTGCTGGTGGAAGGGGAGGAAACCGGAGCACCCGCAGCGAACCCATGCAGACACGGGGAGAAAGCGCAAAGTCACCCGAGGCGGGAATAGAACCTGGACCCCTGGAGCTATGAAGCAGCAGTGCTAACCACTGTGCCACTGTGCCATTATAAATGATTTCTTAATGCAACACCCAATGTGGTGTTAAGATTGGCTTTGAGCTTAACTACTGTCCAAACTGCTGCCACAAATCTGACCACTGGGATCAGCATTTAGTGCTCAATTAAATGCCAATATATGCAAACAATTGACATGCTTTGTCAGAGCACCACTGCAGACAAAAATATGCTCCCGCATGCAGTGGGAACATTCCTTCTCAGGCCCAGTGAGTGTCTGCCTTTCAGAGAAACATAGGAGTGTAGAACTATCTTGTATAAATAAAGCAATGTTACTTGACATCCCTCACTTGGTCCACTGGGTTATATATGAAAAAGATGCAAAAGACTAAGAGATGTTTGGGGTTAAATTAGCCCATGCAATGTCTGTCTTTCAGGCACTATGCAGCCTGCCGAGACCCCAGAGTAGCATCAACGTCCCATCATTGGGAAAGGACAAACAAGAGGCATTCATCATCTGCCTGACGCAGGCATTACATCATTTGCTTCTGAAACTTGGATTTGCCCAGGGAAAACATCACCTCAATAAAAAAGTACTCACCACGATCACTGGGTCCAACACCCATTGGCTTCCAACAACTAGAGCCCCTCAATTGTTGGAGGCCCTGTTCTCCCCCAAACAGAGATCCTTAGGCCCCTAATTCACATACCCAGATGACCAAACACGGACCATTTACCTGAAGCTGTCTCCTCCTACAATGCCATCTTCATTATGATAAGGTCCGAGGCCTAATATTTGGGGTTCCATGGATGTCACCATTTGTGTTTGGGAAATAAGCCTGTGCTTGAGGGATGAGAGGGTAGGTGCAATATTAGTTCCAAAAAATTCCCTACAGCCCAGCCTTGAATGTATACCCTGTAGGGTGTATAACTCTCAAATATGTAGGACCTCCCCCACACCTGTATATGCAGTACCTCCCCCTGCACCTGTATATGTAGTAGCTCCCCCATACCTGTAGATGCAGTACCTCCCCCTGCACCTGTATATGGAGAACCTCCCCCGCACCTGTATATATACCTTACTTGCACCAGCATATGTAGTATCTCCCCATACCTGTATATGCAATACCTCCCACTTACCTGTACATGTACCAGTTCCTCCTGCACTTATATATGAGGTACCACCCACCTTTTGTATTGTGACTACGCTTAGCATTGAATTCTTGTCCCATTGTATATAATTTCAGCCTTTTATTCATTGTGTTCTTATTCTATTGAGATTCATTTTGTTTTTGTTATGGAGAGAGCAATCTTCAGTGCTGAAGAAGAAACTTTATAAAGCTTTGACGTGATGGTTATCATTGCATTGCTTCCAAGGCTGGCTCCTGCTAAGTACTGCAGTATTCAAGATGTGTAGGATACGTGCTTAAGGCACACAGTTTATTAATAAAATAGATAATCGCAATTCCAAGTCTTGTGATGTGTGCAGCCTAATTGGCGTTAATTAGAGTCTTATTCTTAGATACAATAGTTTAACTTGATCCAAACTGATTTTGATTTCAAATTCTTCACTGTTTTATTCACCATTGCTATCTCATAAAGACATGAATGATCTTTCAGTTATAAACAACTGATTTGGCTGAGGACTCACTCTATGCTTACAATAAATTGGAAATAACTTTTTATTTGTGTGTAATCATTAGCTCAATGTTGGGACTACAATTGTGTCTTGTGGCCTTCACTCTGACATTATGGCCGATATCTTCCGATTGGCGTCAGAATAGTTCCGACTTTTTTAATCACAGAAAGCATACATACTTACCACGTGTGTTTTTTCAAGGCAGACTTCCGATGCTGGCTGCTCCCTGAAGCCTCCCTCGTGGAAAGAGAGGCAGACCTTGCCTCAGCACAGGAGAGGCCAAGTCACGCCCTATTTTTTACATATTCTGGAAGCAAGTGTTTGAGGGCGTGTTTTGGTGAAAAAACAACAGAGTCCTGATTTGGGTGCATTTAGCAGGGTGTTTCCCAGCGCTTGCAGCGTCGAGAATGACCCCATTATTAAACGGGTCTCTACTTTCTCAGGCCTCGGTGAGGAATGCCCTGCCAAGGCCGCACATATCTTCATTTCCTGCACTAACAAGCTCAGCTCAACCGTGCAGGAAGAGGTCAGGGTGCCATTTAAAAATGATCTCCCGACCCCCAGCATTCTCCAGACCGTGCCCCCCCCCCCCCCCCTCCCCAATGCCCCAACTTACTAATTAGAGAGAAGCCCCCGCACCTCAACTCATAAGGGCAGAGCACCCTGGGCCCGATCCCCGGCATGGGCAAAATGCCACCTGTGCACCTTGCCACTGCCACCCTAGCACCCTGGCAGTGCCCCTGCCAGACTCGTAGTGTCACCTTTGCAGCCTGGCATTGCGAGGGTGACACCCAGTTGACACTGCCATGGTGCCAAGCTAGCAGTGTCCTGGTGTCCAGGTGGCAACGGAGGTGCCAGGGTGCCACCCTGCCCGGAGCCTGATCACCCAGGGGCCCCAATCACCTGGAAGATCCCCCCCCCCCATGTGCTGTTACGCCTGGTCCACCAATGCTAAATGGTGCCATGGCCGGTTCTCTGAGGTGAGGCCATTCAATCCCGAGCCTTGGGTAACTCAAGCGTAGACACATTCAAGTGAGACTACTCATAGAATATGCAAATCTTCATGGGCAGGTTCCAGGGTTCCAGATCACGACGCCTCAAGATCTTGTTAGATCTTGTTAGATCTCACGGGCATAACAAGCGTCGTAGAAATTTACCAGCCTTGTCACGTACTGAGTTGAGCACGATAAGGCTGGTACATCGCATCCACAATGTCCCAAAGCTTGGGTTAATTGTGTTATTTCCAGCTGTGTTTCCCTGTAGAAAACATGATTTTCTGTATCTGCAATTAATAAGTATCCCGTAGCCAGCATTTCCAATTTTCTTTTTATTCATTCATGGGATGTGGGCCTCACTGGCTGGGCCAGCTTTCATTGCCCTTAGCTAATTGTTCTTGAGAAGGTGGTAGTGAGCTGGCTTCTTGCACCGCTGCAGTCCATGAGGTATATGTACAACCACTGTGTTGTGAGTTCAAGGATTTTGACCCAGCGACAATGAAGGAATGGCAGTATATTTTCAAGTCAGAGTGGTGAGTGACTTGGAGAGGAACTTGCAGGTGGAGGTGTTCCCATTTGTCTGCTGCCTTTGTCCTTCTAAACGGCAGCACTCGTAGGTTTGAAAGGTGCTATCTCAGGAACCTTAGAGAGTTCCTGCAGTGCTTCTTGTAGGTGTAGCACACAGTTGCCACTCTTCATTTCTTTGAATAAACTGGCTGAGACTGAGGTATAAAGCCCATTATTTAAGGATTGTCTTGAGCTGTCCACATCCGATACTGCACAACCTCGCCCCACTGACAGTGCTAACCACCCTACCACACTCTCAGCGCTAGCACCCTCGCCCACTGACAGTGCTAATCCCCCCAACCCACTGACAGTGCGAACCCACCCTCACCCACTGACAGTGCTAACCCCCCTCGCCCACTGACAGTGCTAATCCCCCCCAAGCCACTGACAGTGCTAATCCCCTCATCTCACTGACAGTGCTAACCCCCCTCGCACACTGACAGTGCTAACCCCCCTCACCCACTGACAGTGCTAACCCCCCTCGCCCACTGACAATGCGAACCCACCCTCACACACTGACAGTGCTAATCCCTCACCTGACTGACAGTGCTAATTTCCCCCACCCACTGACAGTGCAAACCCACCCTCACCCACTGACAGTGCTAATCCCCCCCAAGCCACTGACAGTGCTAATCCCCTCATCTCACTGACAGTGCTAACCCCCCTCGCACACTGACAGTGCTAACCCCCCTCGCACACTGACAGTGCTAACCCCCCTCACCCACTGACAGTGCTAACCCCCCTCGCCCACTGACAATGCGAACCCACCCTCACACACTGACAGTGCTAATCCCTCACCTGACTGACAGTGCTAATTTCCCCCACCCACTGACAGTGCAAACCCACCCTCACCCACTGACAGTGCTAATCCCCCCCAAGCCACTGACAGTGCTAATCCCCTCATCTCACTGACAGTGCTAACACCCCTCGCCCACTGACATTGCTAACCCCCCTCGCACACTGACAGTGCTAACCCCCCTCGCCCACTGACAATGCGAACCCACCCTCGCACACTGACAGTGCTAACCCCCCTCGCCCACTGACAGTGCAAACCCACCCTCACCCACTGACAGTGCTAACCCCCCTCGCCCACTGACAATGCGAACCCACCCTCGCACACTGACAGTGCTAACCCCCCTCGCCCACTGACAGTGCAAACCCACCCTCACCCACTGACAGTGCTAATCCCCCCTAAGACACTGACAGTGCTAATCCCCCCTAAGACACTGACAGTGCTAATCCCCTCATCTCACTGACAGTGCTAACCCCCCTCGCCCACTGACAGTGCTAATACCCCCCAAGCCACTGACAGTGCTAATCCCCTCATCTCACTGACAGTGCTAACCCCCCTCGCCCACTGACATTGCTAATACCCCCCAAGCCACTGACAGTGCTAACCCCTCTCGCCCACTGACAGTGCTAACCCCCCCTAAACCACTGACAGTGCTAATCCCCTCATCTCACTGACAGTGCTAACCCCCCTCGCACACTGACAGTGCTAATCCCCTCATCTCACTGACAGTGCTAACCCCCCTCGCCCACTGACAGTGCTAACCCCCCTCGCCCACTGACAATGCGAACCCACCCTCACCCACTGACAGTGCTAATCCCTCACCTCACTGACAGTGCTAATTTCCCCCACCCACTGACAGTGCAAACCCACCCTCACCCACTGACAGTGCTAATCGCCTCATCTCACTGGCAGTGCCAATTTCCCCCACCCACTGACAGTGCGAACCCCCCTCGCCCACTGACAGTGCTAACCCCCCTCGCCCACTGACAATGCGAACCCACCCTCACCCACTGACAGTGCTAATCCCTCACCTCACTGACAGTGCTAATTCCCCCACCCACTGACAGTGCTAACCCCCCTCGCCCACTGACAGTGCTAACCCCCCTCGCACACTGACAGTGCTAACCCCCCCTCACCCACTGACAGTGCTAACCCCCCTCGCCCACTGACAATGCGAACCCACCCTCACCCACTGACAGTGCTAATCCCTCACCTGACTGACAGTGCTAATTTCCCCCACCCACTGACAGTGCAAACCCACCCTCACCCACTGACAGTGCTAATCGCCTCATCTCACTGGCAGTGCCAATTTCCCCCACCCACTGACAGTGCGAACCCCCCTCGCCCACTGACAGTGCTAACCCCCCTCGCCCACTGACAATGCGAACCCACCCTCACCCACTGACAGTGCTAATCCCTCACCTCACTGACAGTGCTAATTTCCCCCACCTACTGACAGTGCTAACCCCCCTCGCCCACTCACAGTGCTAATCCCCCCTAAACCACTGACAGTGCTAATCCCCTCATCTCACTGACAGTACTAGCCCTCCTCATCCACTGACAGTGCTAACCCCTCACCTCACTGACAGTGCTAATTTCCCCCACCCACTGACAGTGCTAACCCACTCGCCCACTGACAGTGCTAACCCACTCACCCACTGACAGTGCTAATCCCTCACCTCACTGACAGTGCTAACCCCCCTCGCCCACTGACAATGCGAACCCACCCTCAGCCACTGACAGTGCTAATCCCTCACCTCACTGACAGTGCTAATTTCCCCCACCCACTGACAGTGCTAACCCCCCTCGCCCACTGACAGTGCTAATCCCCCCTAAACCACTGACAGTGCTAATCCCCTCATCTCACTGACAGTGCTAACCCCCCTCACCCACTGACAGTGCTAACCCCCCTCGCCCACTGACAGTGCCAATTTCCCCCACCCACTGACTGTGCTAATCCCCTCACCTCACTGACAGTGCCAATTTCCCCCACCCACTGACAGTGCTAACCCACTCACCCACTGACAGTGCTAACCCCTCACCTCACTGACAGTGCCAATTTCCCCCACCCACTGACAGTGCTAATCCCTCACCTCACTGACAGTGCTGATTTCCCCCACCCACTGATAGTGCTAAACCCCTCGCCCACTGACAATGCTAACCCCCCTCGCCCACTGACAGTGCTAACCCCCCTCACCCACTGACAGTGGTAACCCCTCTCGCCCACTGACAGTGCTAATACCCCCCAAGCCACTGACAGTGCTAACCCCTCACCTCACTGACAGTGCCAATTTCCCCCACCCACTGACAGTGCTAACCCACTCACCCACTGACAGTGCTAATCCCTCACCTCACTGACAGTGCTAACCCCCCTCGCCCACTGACAGTGCTAACCCCCCTCACCCACTGACAGTGCTAACCCCCCTCGCCCACTGACAGTGCTAATCGCCTCATCTCACTGACAGTGCTAATTTCCCCCACCTACTGACAGTGCTAACCCCCTTCGCCCACTGACAGTGCTAATCCCCCCTAAGGCACTGACAGTGCTAATCCCCCCTAAGGCACTGACAGTGCTAATCCCCTCATCTCACTGACAGTGCTAACCCCCCTCGCCCACTGACAGTGCTAACCCCCCTCACCCACTGACAGTGCTAACCCCCCTCGCCCACTGACAGTGCTAATCGCCTCACCTCACTGACAGTGCTAATTTCCCCCACCTACTGACAGTGCTAACCCCCTTCGCCCACTGACAGTGCTAATCCCCCCTAAGGCACTGACAGTGCTAATCCCCTCATCTCACTGACAGTGCTAACCCCCCTCGCCCACTGACAGTGCTAACCCCCCTCGCCCACTGACAGTGCCAATTTCCCCCACCCACTGACAGTGCTAATACCCCCCAAGCCACTGACAGTGCTAACCCCTCACCTCACTGACAGTGCTAATTTCCCCCACCCACTGACAGTGCTAACCCACTCACCCACTGATAGTGCTAATCCCTCACCTCACTGACAGTGCTAATTTCCCCCACCCACTGATAGTGCTAACCCCCCTCGCCCACTGACAATGCTAACCCCCCTCGCCCACTGACAGTGCCAACCCCCTCACCCACTGACAGTGCTAACCCCCCTCGCCCACTGACAATGCGAACCCACCCTCACCCACTGACAGTGCTAATCCCTCACCTGACTGACAGTGCTAATTTCCCCCACCCACTGACAGTGTTAACCCCCCTCGCCCACTGACAGTGCTAAACGCCCTCGCCCACTGACAGTGCTAATCCCCTCACCTCACTGACAGTACTAGCCCTCCTCATCCACTAACAGTGCTAACCCCCCCCCCCCACCTCACTGACAGTGCTAACCTCCCACACCCACTGAGAGTTCTAATTCCCCCCCACCCCACTGACAGTGTCGATACCCCCCTCACGCACTGACAGTGCTAACCCCCCACCCACATGACAGTGCTAATTCTCCCCACCCACTGACAGTGCTAATCCCCCCTCGCCCACTGACAGTGCTAACCCCCCCTCGCCCACTGACAGTGCTAACCCCCCACCCACTGACAGTGCTAATCCCCCCACACCCACTGACAGTGCTAATCCCCACACCCACTGACAGTGCTAACCCCCCACCCACTGACAGTGCTAATTCTCCCCACCCACTGACAGTGCTAATCCCCCCACACCCACTGACAGTGCTAATCCCCCCACACCCACTGACAGTGCTAATCCCCCCACACCCACTGACAGTGCTGATATCCCCCATCCCACTGACAGTGCTAACCCCCTCACCCACTGACAGTGCTAAATCTCCCCACCCACTGACAGTGCTAATCCGCCTCACCCACTGACAGTGCTAAATCTCCTCACCCACTGACAGTGCTAATCCCCCCCACACCCACTGACAGTGCTAATCCCCCCACACCCACTGACAGTGCTAAATCTCCCCACCCACTGACAGTGCTAATCCCCCCCACACCCACTGACAGTGCTAACCTCCTCACCAATGACAATGCTAACCCCCCCCACTCTCTGACAGTGCTAACCCCCTCACCCACTGACAGTGCTAAATCTCCTCATCCACTGACAGTGCTAATCCCCCTCACCCACTGACAGTGCTAAATCTCCTCATCCACTGACAGTGCTAATCCCCCTCACCCACTGACAGTGCTAAATCTCCTCACCCACTGACAGTGCTACCTCCCTCACCCACTGACAGTGTTAAATCTCCTCACCCACTGACAGTGCTAATCCCCCTCACCCACTGACAATGCTGACACCCCCCACACCCACTCAAAGTGTTAATTTCCCCCCTCCCACTGACAGTGCTAATCGCCCCCATCCATTGACAGTTCTAATCTCCCCCCCCACTCTACTGACAGTGTTAATCCCCCCCTCACCCAACAGACAGTGGAAACCCCCCCCCACCCCCCCCACCCTCAACAATGTCCGCCACCCTGGTCCCACTGATAATGCTAACCCCCTCACCTCACGGACGGTGTTAACACCTCTCCCCCTCACCCACGAGTGTGTTCAGTCCCCCTCACCCCAAAGAAATGTTCATCCAGCTCCCCACTCCCAGACAATGCTGACTCTTCCGACATCAGCCAGACAGGAGACAGGAATTTCAGAAGGTGAGCCGGGAGAGCAGGTGTGGGACGGGGCGGTGGGTTGGGGGGACTGGGAGGGGGTGGGGGGGGATATGTCTGACGGCGAGGGGAGTGACCATTGCTGTGGGTGCTGGAGTACTTTGACATTTCAGCTCATTTACTTTCGCTGGTTGGATACCTGCTCTGAATAATGAAAAGTAAATCTGTGCAAAAATCAGGTTAAGACTGGGGTCCTGACACATATCTTCGGGATACATCCGGTCTCCGGCTATCGGAGACTGGAAGATCTGGGCCATGAATACGTAAATCCCTAGTTAATATTGAAGTGACAATACACAAAGGCCTTTGCTTCTTCAGTGACGGTTTTGTCGACAGTCGTTTGCTTTCACTGGTTTTAATTTTCTGCTTTGCCACACAACTAAATCTCTTACAGTTGGCAGTCTTATTTATCTGAAAGCCGTTTTGTGAAAAACCTACACCCACTAAAAACAATCAGGATAAAAATGCTGCTGTGGGGCCGAAACAGAGGTCAAGATAAAAAGGCAAATACTACTTTGTCAACTGTCTCTGTCTACTGTATCCTAGAATTTCTGGGTTTCCCCAGGTAATATGAAGGAGATATGAAGGAACAGCACGGTGGCACAGTGGTTAGCACTGCTACGACACAGCGCCAGGGACCCCGGTTCAATTCCAGCCTTGGTTGTCTGTGTGTAATTTGTACGTTCTCTCAGTGTCTGCGTGGGTTTGCTCCGGGTGCTCCGGTTTCCTCCCACAGTGCAAAGATGTGTGGTTTAGGTGGATTGGTCACGCTAAATTGCCCATAGTGTCCAAAAGGTTAGGTGGGGTTATGGGGTTACAGGATAGGGTGTGGGATTGGGCCTTGGTGGGATGCTCGTTCAGAGGGTCGGTGTAGACTGCAAGGGCCGAATGGCCTCCTTCTGCACTGTAGGGATTCCAAGATTCTATGCGATCGAGGGGCACGGAGCTTGTGCCTACACTTCAATTACTTAATAGAAATCAGATAAAGGGAGGTGCTTATGCCATCCACCTCTATTTTCACATCTCCAATCTAGTGAGTGTCCATGTTCAAGAGTAGCCAAAGAAAGTAGCAGCATGAAGGTGGCTCACCACTACCTGCTTTAGGACGATCAGTGGTAGGCAATAAATGAGGCTTCCATTACAACAACTCATTTTATTTGAACTGCTGCTAGGATCCTGGTAAGTAGAGGACCTATTGAGGTTATTGCCAAAAGGCAGTGAACTCCCCGAATAGCAGGAGAGCCTTCTTTCTCAAGGCTAGTGTTTAGAACTCAGGGTCACTGGCTGCTATTCTCCAGTAATTGTCAGGGGGCTCCGTCTTGGTGGCGAAAGACTTGTTCATGCTGACTGCTAAGCTTCTCTTTCCTGCCCTGTTTCTGAACACACCGGTCCTGGAGATAGGCTTACACTAGGGCTGTTCCTGAGTTATAGCAATGGCTCAAGACAGGAAATTGTGTGGTAATCACGAAGTGATGTAGAAGAGTGAATTGATGAGGTAACTGCTGAGAAACCTCATCCATTCTCCTGATTTACCACAGTGTAAGGAATCATACAATGAGTTGGGCTTCTTGATTGCTTTAGGATCAGTATGTGTACACAGAGATCAATACTAATCCTCTGATCCGATCAGGCCCTTGTCTAAGGGTTAGTTGCCTCTCATTGATTGCTGAATTAAGGTGAAAGTGCGTGATAGATATAGTTATTAAGATACTTGTGGCAGTGCACAGACTCACTGTGGCCATGTATATTCCTTTTAAATGCCTCCAATCTACACATAACACTCATATTTATGCTGAATTCAATCACACTGTAATTGTGGTGTTATGATATGAGCCACATGTGGGAGAAAACGTTTAGATTCAAATTGCCGGAAAAGATAAGCTATTCTTCTGATCGAACTGGGGAGGTGAGAGGCAGAGTAGGCAAATTCAGCAATCAAGCATCCAAAAGAGGAAGAATGGTTTGCAGTATTTGTATTTAATCCCTATTTATTCAACTAAATGGCATTCACAGTTTTCACAGAGCATCGAAGGCCATGAGCAGCATTAATTGAGAGAAATTTAATTGTGTGCAGATCTCTTTTGGTTTCTGTTATCTGCATCAAATCATGAGAGGAGAGAATTTAAGAGGGAAACGAAAATGCCGAACAGAGCATCATTGCTTCATAATAGATGCCATGTAAGACAGCCAGAGTTTTGTTTAAGCAGAACATTTATTTCCTCTTGAACAGAAGAGGCCTTTGGGAAAATGTCAGTACCTGAAATTAAATGCATTGAATAAAAGGAACCAGCCCAGGTGAGCAGAAGGACAATATTCAGGGCCTGACTTTGCGAACAAGGCCTGCTTAAAACACTCGCTCAATTGGCAGAGACATCCTTGGTAATGTTGTCCTCAGGCACAATGAAAAAACTGGTTAAAGTAAGGTCTATTCTTTGGCCTCTCTATTAGTGAAAGAGCCATAAATAAATACGGGAAAATAGAGGGTTGTTAAGAAATTATTAAATGCTAATTCAATTGAGCTGTTCTGGGGGTTTTCTAAATTGAGGTTTTACGATCAATAGTGGAACTGTGAAAGATTAAATTATTGTTTTGAACATTGGTTCATTTTATATGGGCCAATGATATTTTTTTCAGAAAGGTTTAAGTCAGCTCTGTGTGGATCCGAGTTCATCGTACAGTACTATCCTGATTGGGTGTTAATTACACAAAATTATTAACTGCTCAAACAGACCGGTAGGATGACTCATAAAAAATGGAGATATTCACATGAGGCAGAGATATTTTCATAGAAAACATGGGGCACTGGCCACCACTCATAAGGATAGCATTTAACTATGGCTGCATCGACTGCCCATTAGACATGTTGCCTGATGTTCCTTTCCATCGAAATCAATGAGAAGAAACTTAAGCAGCATGTATAACAAGTGCCTGATCTACTTCTGACAGTTTTCCACCCCCGTAACAATTGAATTTTATTACTATTTAATACACGTCTCCATTAGCTCATACACATTTCTTAGCTGTCAATAATGACAGTTTTTGGGATTGTACTCCAGGATTCATCCACTAATGAGTCAGCCATCATAAAATCAGTCTTTCTGAGTGCAGACTCATCAAATTCCAACAGGACAAACCAGCAAATAAATATAAGAGCAAATAGAATTGAGCGTCCTGTCTCCAAAAGCCACTCCAACCATTATATGCAAATTAATGGAGGCATGGATTTTAAACTTGATATGTGATTCCCAGGGCTCCATGTGCACTGTGTAAAAAGCTTTGACATCCCTGTTCTATGTGAATAAGCTTTTTCATTTTGCGGTCTTCTTTTTAGCCTGAAGTGAAATTATCAATTATCTTGCTACGGCTCCCAATTTTGGCAGCCTTGCATTACAGCGAATTACATAGAATTTGCAGAAATGGGCTATTTGACCCAAATGGTCAATGCCGTTGTTTATGTGCCTGCGCTCCCAGTCTACTTTGTCAAGCCCGATCAGCATGTCCCTTTTTTCTTTTTTCCCTCTTACACTTAGTGAGCTATCCCTTAAATTCATCTCTTGATTATTCCATGAGATAACAAGTTCCACAATCTAACCATTGATGAAAATTACACTGCTAAGGAGATAGACCATCCTGGATGGGTCAACGAGGGTCTATTTGATTAGAGTTAAGATGCAATAATGGTACCACCACACGACTGGTGTATTCTACTGGTGAAAATAGAGAAGTAAATTTACAGGGAAATTAGAGAGAAGTGCAAAGAAATGGTAATGGGAATCTTTAGTTATCTGAATATAGGCTGGGATAGTAATTATGCAAAGGGCAGAGAAGGTTTCTGAAGGTGTTCAGGAAAGTTTTGTTGATCAGTATGTTTCGGGTCCGCTGAGGAAGAAGGCATTTCTGGATCTGGTTTGGAGAAGCGGCTGGGTCAAAGTGGATCAAGTGTCAGTAGGGAAATATTTAGGAGGTAGTCATAGCATTATAAGGTTAGTCGTGACATAGGACAAGGAGCTGTTTAGAATGAAAAGAAAACTTAATTGGAGGAGGGTGAAAAGAGGATTTAATTCAGTGGGGTGAAAACACTCTGCCCCAGAAATGTTGGAATTGAGGATTTGCAGGCAAAACTATAAGGGAGCAATGGGCTACCTTTAAAGAGGAGATGTTTTGGGTACAGTCAAGTTGCATTCCAGCAAGAGTGACCGCAGCGAAAGTTCCCTTGGCGAGGAAAGAGATAGAGTAGAATGAAAAAGAATACAGAGGTCAAATGTTGGGCTGATGATGCAAGTGGGAACCAGGTTAAATATAGAGAGTTCAGAGAGGAAATAAAAAATGAAATCAGAGACTCAATGAGAGTGTATGAGAAGAGACTGGCAGCTAACATAAAAGGGAATCCAGATGTCTGCTACAGACATGTATAACATAAAAGGGCTGTAAGATGAAGGATGGGACTGATTACAGACAATGAAACAATTGACACATGGAGGCTGAGGGTATGGCTGAGGTAATAATTTAGTACTTTGCTTTTGTTTTATCAAGGAAGGCGTGCTGTCAAAGTCACAACGAATAGTTTGGATAAGCTGTGGTTGTTCTCCTTCAAGAAGAAAAGGTTGAGAGGATATTAACTCGAAATATTCAGAATCATGAAGGTTCTAGACAGAGTAGATAGAGAGAAACATTTCCTATTGGCAGAATGAATAAGAACCAGAGGACACCAATTTAAGGTGAATGTAGAAGGGCCAACAGCAACATTAAAAAAAAACTTTTTGTGCAGAAAGTGGTGTGCACTGTCCAGGAGTGTGGAGGAGGTAGATTCAGTTATGTCTTTCAACAGAGAATTGGTTAAGCAACTTCTTATGTATCTGAGAATACATTCTTGCTGATTCTACATCATGTGATGTGTATTATTATCAGCAGAATATTTGTGCAGGTTTTGAGCAGGTCACCATCTTGACTGTATGAGCAACACCCTTAATAAACCTCTCACCGTGTTTGGCACTTCCATACCTTTACTCTTTGTGGCAATGAAAAAATATAACGTAGAGAAAACTGGCGATGAGAATTGAGGCCAAAAAATCACTGGAAGGAAGATTTTATCGACTAACTTGGGACGGCACTGAGAGCAACGGAAGATTCTCAGGCACACACAGATGTCGGGCTAAGTGCTGCCGCCGATATGAAGGTTTAAACAAAGCCTTCGCAGCAAATGTGGGTCTGTGGATAAGAGCACCAACAGTCAAGGAAGACTTGCTTGTGTTGAAGTGATTGGGGTTTGGGCTGCAGGGGCCAGGCACCTGGCGAAGCTACACAGCTGCGGGAAATGAGGATTTTGAAGTCTGCCGACTCTGCTTGGGCCACTACTCAGGCAAAAAGTCTAAATACTCAGGTATAAAAAGGGGAATAATTCCTCCTTGCTTGTTCAAGGGATTATTTGTGCCATACTTTCCAACACTGTCAGAAGGGAGGAAGTCGGAATCCAAAAGTGGTGGAAAAAAATTACGACCATGGACGTGTTTGATGAGGATTCTGAAACATGGAATTCATATGAAGAAAGATTCCAATTGTTCTTAATAGCTAATCAGACACCAGAGGATCTACATGTGGAAACATTTCTCTGCTTAGTTGGCCATAAAATGTTTATGCTGCGACAGAATCTTATGTACCCAACAAAATCAGGACACAAGTCATTCAGTGAATTAATGAAAATTTTAGAGGGGAATTTCCGTTATTGATTGGGGAAATTTCCAATTTCACCGCCATAGTCAAGAAGAAGATGAAACCATTTTATACTTGATAGTCTCTTTAAAAAGATTACCTAGATATTGTGAATTTGGTACAACACTTCACGATACTCTTCGAGATAGGCTGGCTTATAGGGTACGCAGTGAAGCAGTTCAGAGAAGCTGCTTATTGTAAGTGATTTAACTCTGAAAGCTGCTGTGGAAATTGCTACATCTATGGAGCTAGCTATGGAAGATGCTTTCTCAGTTAGGGCCTGGAGCGAAGATCTACAAAATACCTCAAGGAACAAGGCTGCAAAGGTGCAACCATGCTACCATTGTACAGAGGTTGGAAACTTAGTGGGGGAATGCTGGAGTAAATCAAATGGAAGAACACTGGTAAGAAGGGTCATATTGCCAAAATGTATTGGGCTCAGAAACCTATACACCAAGAAGGTGCAAGAAGGACAATAAAAGTAAACAATCAAGTCATGTCTATAAATTAATGGATGAAGATTATGATTATCATAGAATTTACAGTGCAGAAGGAGGCCATCAAATCAAATCAATCAATCAAATCGATCAATCAAAAGACAATGAAGCCAAACTACTGCCTTTAAAACTGTCACTGTGATCCTAAGGACGTACACTGAAGAGGTTGTACCAGAAAAAGGATGCATTATGGTGGAAGTAGAAACAAATGGGCAGATGTCGAAGTTGCCACTTCATGTTGTCCGTGGAAATTTTCTTGCTCTATTCGACAGAGCATGGTTGGTTAAGATTAGGCTTAATAGGGAAGCAGTCAATCAACTAGTATGTTCAAAGAGCTCCTTGCAACAACTTCTGAAGATGCACGAGAAGGTGTTTGAAGATTCATTGGGCTCTGTGACTGGGGTTGAGCTATACCTAAAAAGCAAGCGAGACAGCACACCCAAATGTCTCAAAGCTAGAAGTGTACCATATGCCAACAGGCCTAAAGTTGAAGAAGAATTAGAAAGATTACAAAGGACAGTAGTCATTGAACCTGTTGCTATAATTAATTGGGCAAAACCAATCATTCCTGTATTAAAGTGGGATGGCTCAGTGAGAATTTGTAGGAATTTTAAAACTATTATTAACCCAGTTTTGTGAGTAAACCATCATCCACTACCGCTGATTGAAGACTTGTTTGATGGACGTTCTGGACAGAAATTTAGTAAAATTGATCTTTGACAGGCAGATCTGCCGAGTATGAATGTGACTGCCGACTGACAGCCACTACTTATCATCGTGATGCACAAAGATCTGTTTTATTCCAGAAGACTTCCTTTTGGAATAACATCTGCTCCTGTTCTTTTTCAAAGATCCATAAATCAAATTCTAAGTGGGTCGAATGGAGTCTGATGTTATTTAGATGACATATTCATCGCCTCTTTGAGTGAACAGGGGTATTTGGAGAATTTAGAAGGTACTCTGAAGAGGTTACAGAGCCACAGCCTGAGAGTTAAAAAGGAAAAATGAGGCTTTTCAAGTCATCCATAAATTACTTTGGTCATATCATTGATAAAGATGGTCCACACAAAGAACCAAAGAAAATTTCAGCAATCTTAGAAGCACCACCTCCTCAGAATGTGACACAATTAAGGTCATTTTTAGGAATGATCAATAATTATGGTAAATTTGTGTTGAATTTAGCAACACGATTGAAGCCTTTAAACACATTGCTATGTGTCAAACAGGTATGGCACTGGATAGAGAAATGTGAAAATGCATAAAATGAAGTGAAAGAAGCTTTACAGAAGTCAAAGCTGTTGGTTCATTCGAATCCAAAGATGAATTTTCAATTAACGTGCCTCACCCTATGGGGTTGGTGCAGTTGCCTCGCACACTATGCCTTCAGGAAAGGAACGACCAATAACATTTGCTTCACACACTCTTACTAGTGTAGAAATAAATTACACTCAGCTGGAAAACAAAGCTTTGAGCATAATTTTCAGTGTAAGAAGGTTCCACCACTACATCTATGTGTGTCATTTTTCCCTTTTGTGGATAATTTCCCCTTGACGACAATCTTTGGGCCATATAAAGGTACACCATCTTTGGCAGCTAGTAGATTGCAAAGATGGTCATTGATATTATCAACACACACTTACGATGCGCAGTATCGCAAGTCCAAGCAGCATGCAAATGCTGATGCTTTATCACTTGCCATTACAAGTCAAGTGTGACTTCATCTCAAGTTCAAAGATATATGAGAACTGATCCAGTGATGGCGACGGTGATGGACTTGGTCCAAAAAGGAACGCTGTAAGATGTTTATAATAAAAACCCAGACCTCAAGCCTGACATCATACGAAGACTTAAGTTGCCAGTACAGAATGGAGTTCTATTATGGGGACCCATGTGATTATTCCTCCATACTTACATGGTAGAGTCCTTGACCAACTACATGAGAAACATCCTGGTGTACTAAGGATGAAGGAATTGTCACATAGTTATTTTTGGTGGCCCAGATTAGATGTCGAAATTGAAGGGAAAGTTGGGAAACTAAGGACCACTCCACCATTCCAACCATTACGCCCATGGGAATGGTCGACTCAGCCATGGCAGGGAATACCCATTGATTATGCTGGTCCACTGGAGAGTCGCATGTTCTTAGTGATTGTGGACACAAACTCAAAATGGCCAGACGATGCAATATCAAAGTCAACAACGAGTGAGCAAACCACTGAAAAACCAGACGAAACATTTGAAAGATTTGGAACAGCGACAGAGATTGTCAGTGATAATAGGAAGCAATTTACTTCAAAGGACTTTGAGGACTACTTGAAAGGGAATGGTATACCCCATATCAATTCAGTTCCACATCATACAACAATTAATGGATTAGCTGAATGTTTTGTGCATTCATGAAAGCATTCAAAGTAATGAAGGACCAGGGCACAGTATCAAGAAGAGTAAACAAACTTCTAATATCTTAACAGAACACTATACATGTTACCACGTAAAGTTAACTGGCAATGCTGTTGTTTAAGAGGAAACTGTGAACAAAGTTTGATTTGTTAACTCCAACTGAAATTTCAGAGATTGTCAAATAACAACCAGCACAATTTTTTAGGAGGGAGAAAATCTCTAAAACACAAGCATTCAACCAGGGAGAAAGAGTGCTAGCTAGGAATTACACCACTAATGAGAAATGGATTCCAGCTATGATCCTGGCGAAGACAAGTCCAATATCATGCACCGTACAGATGGATGACATCATGCTGATCCGTTACTTGCTGCACAAAGTGAGTTTGCAGAAACCTCTCAAGAACATTGACCTTTAGAAGATCTAGAGAGCTATTCCTTGGAATGGGGACTAGAAACAAATTCAGATTCTGTTTCTGAGGACTTTTCGGTGCCTATAGTAACAGGTGCTGAAATGACTACTCAAGAAGGACCATCTACAGAAAAGAATGAGGTCACTTCCAAGGTTGCAAGTAGCCAAGTTCAAGAATGTCGCATTCTAACAAAAAGAAATAGATGTCCACCACACAATTCTTATTGAATTGTGTATATGGATAGAAATAATGGGCAGGATTCTGTGTCGGCAGGTTTCTCCGTTCTGCTGGTAGCACACCCATGCCCGTGGGTTACCCAGTGGCTTGAGGTGGCCACAATGGGAAATCCCATTGTCAAGTGGCCAGAATGGAGAATCCCGCAGACATTGAGCACGTGCCACTGTAGAACACACGGCTGGAGGACCGGAGAATCCCGCAGAATATATCAGGGGATCTATTGTATAAATGTTAATTATTGTTGCACTAATGAAGTAAACGGGGGAAGTTATGTATCTGGGAATATATATTCCTGCTGGTTCTGAGCCATGTAATGTATAGTGACATCAGCAGAATGTTTGTTCAGAACCTTGATTGCATGAGCAATACCTTTAATAAACCTCTCATTGTGTTTTACAAAGTTCCAGAGTGTGGTCACCCCTCCATACCTTTTCTCTTTACGCAACAAAGAAACATAACAGAGATGAACAAACAAAACCTTCAGGGATAAATGGAGAAGCCCAGGCAAAGGGGCTAGATGAGTTGTTATTGCAGAAGCCTGGCATTGATACGGCAGGTCAAATGACCTCCTTCTTTGCCGCAACCATTCTATGATTCTATTCTAACAGTCTGGGCTGAAGAAGTTTCTCCTGAATTCCTTCTATATACATTTGCATTGAAGAATACTCTGCTAAGGCTTGGATTAAGTCACATCATTGGAGCAGAGAAAGGCATCTTTACTTTGAACACTTTGTACTTATGGCTGACCTGAGAATGCTGCAGTTGCAATCCTGGGTAACAAATTGACATAGGTCTTCCATTTGCAACATGGACCTTCATCTCCTATATAAACACAAAATTCACCTTCTCATATATGAAAGTATATTAGGTGCCGTATGGTTGATTTTATAAATCCACACAACCCATATAAAACTCTGTAACATAGAGCTCGATTTAATAGAAATGAAGCAAGGTCACGTGTCGGGCGCGTTTTGTTGGGTGCTTTCCGGTCCTTCCAGCACCGAGAATAACCCAGCTATTAAATGGGACTCTCCTTCATTTGTGGGCCCCGGCGAGGAGCACCCCACCGAGGCTGCAGTTAGTCTTCATTTCTGCACTAACGAGCTCCACTTGCCAGTTGAGGAAGAGATCGGGGTGCCATTTTTAAATGTTGCACCAATCTCTTGACCTCACACCTCAGGACCCCATCCCAATACGCCAACTTACCAATGAGGGAGTTCTCAAGCCTCCCACACCTCATAAAGGCACGGTACCCCGGCCAGATCCCCGGCATGGGCACAATGCCACTTGGGCACGTTAGCACTGCCAACCTGGGTAACTGCGTAGACATGTTCAAGTGAGACTAACTGCTCACTTGAATGTGCATATCTGGATCTTGCCCTCAGTGGGTTGGATCCAGATCGCGACGCCTCGCAAGATCTAGATCTCGCGAGGTATGATGAGGCCAGTAAATCTTGTGAGAGGCCTCTCCATAACACCATAAGACCATAAAGCATAGGAGGAGAATTAGGCCACTCGATCCATCAAGTCTGCTCCGTCATTCAATCATGGCTGATATTTTTCTCATCCCCATTCTCCTGCTTTCTCTCCATAACTCCTGATCCTCTTATTAATCAAGAACTTATCTAACTCTGTCTTAAAGGCACTCAGTGATTTGGCCTCCATTGCCTTCTGCGGCAAAGAGTTCCACAGATTCACCACCCTCTGGCTGAAGAAATTCCTCCTCATCTCTGTTTTAAAGGATCGTCACTTGAGACTGAGATTGTGTACTCTGCTTCTAGTTTTTCCTATAAGTGGAAACATTCTCTCCACGTCCACTCTATCCAGGCCTCGCAGTATCCTGTAAGTTTCAATAAGATCCCCCCACATCCTTCTAAACTGCAATGAGTACAGACCCAGAGTCCTCAACAAGCTCTTCATTCCAGGGACCATTCTTGTAAACCTCCTCTGGACCCTTTCCAAGGCCAACACATCCTTCCTTAGATACGGGGCCTAAATATTTCACAATACTACAAATGGGGTCTGACCAGAGCCTTATATAGCCTCAGAAGTACATCCTTGGTCTTGTATTCTAGCGCTCTTGACACAAATGCTAACATTACATTTGCCTTCCTAACTGCTGACTGAACCTGCATGTTAACCTTAAGAGAATCATGAACAAGTATTCCCAAGTCCCTTTGTGCTTCTGATTTCCTAAGCATTTCCCCATTTGGAAAATAGTCTATGCCTCCATTTCTCCTTCCAAAATGCATAACCTCATACTTTTCCACATTGTATTCCCTCTGTCACTTCATTGCCCACACTCCTAGCCTGTCCAAGTCCTTCTGTAGCCCGCCTCCTTCCTCAATATTACCTGTCCCTCGTACAGAGGTGATAGTATATTGGTGGTATTTGGGAGCCTTACATATACACGGCCGAAAACTCCATCCGTTGGCAACAGTGGGATCTTCCAATCCCACCAACAGTGCCCCCCACCCCCACCGTGGGTCCCCAGCAGCGAAGGGTGAAAACAACAGGAAAGCCCATGTCATCAGCATGCTATTTGTAATAGTTAAATAAAGTACATTTTGGCTTTTTAAATAAATGTTATTTTTCAGATTGAGTTTGTTTATAAGTGCTTGTTCAAGAGCAGGTTCACGTCAGTACTAAACTGTACAAAATATTTAATTGTTATAATGAGGAGAAGACTGAAGAAGGCTCTGGCACATCATGGGGACATGAAGCGAAAAGAGATTAAAAAACAGAAAGAAAAACAAAACATTGTGAATAATGTGCCTTCCACTAACTGGACTACAGAGGCCGAGCATTATGAGGAAAAAGTCAATTGTCCTTTTGTTAATTGTAATGTTGATTTACTTTGGATACAAGTTGCCATTCATACTTTCCAATGTATGGACCCTTTCAGGACTTAGACTTCCCACTTTAGAAGATAGATGCAGGTTAAATGCAGCACTGCCATTTTTATCTTCTTCTTGAGTCCTCCACAGTGCTATAGCCTCCACCATTGGTAGGGCACAGAGGTAGGTTCTGGAGCAGGAATATTGTCCTGTGCTGTTGATAGCAATCTGATCTGCACTGCCCCCCGACCCCTCACCCCCAAGGACTCTGAGTTGCTGTGGCAATTTACATTTTTCCAGGCATATCGTGATCTGGAGCTATGACTAGTGATGGTAGATGCTCAAATTCCTTTTCATCACATTGATGACCAGGAATCCCTCTCACTCTTACCTCCAGACATTGAGACATTGGCATAAGTTGGAAGTATCCCCAAGTTCATTCAAGCTCGCAAAAAAATACTTTTCACTGTACCTCAGTACACGTGACAATAAACAAATCCAATCCAATCCAATCCAAACCTCTTCAGCCATTTTATGCAACTTCCTGTGCCATCAATTCCTTGAAATGTATTTGAACCCTGAATTTCTATCTCAGAGGCAGGGTCAGTATCCATTGTGTCAAAAGACCCTTTGCAATTTTTCTAACCATTAATTAAATACATTTACATTTATGTGTCAGCTGGCCGTATGGAAAACAAACACATTTAATCACTTTATCGTCATCATTTAATATAACTGTAAATCACTCTGAGAAACACAGGGGCAAAATATTTTTAAAGCACTGTAATACCGAGTGAATGCATCTCCTTAAACCTGTAAAAAGCAATTTTTCTGAGAACTGATATCCGAATTGAGCTGCTATAAAACTGCTGCTCTATTTCTGAAGGTCTTAGGAGATGACACATCCAAAATGTAATAAAAATCTCATGCCTTGTGATTGTGACAGATTACTGTAAATAGGTTAATCAATATTTACAACATAGTTTTTTTTATTTGTAACACTATATTACAGTTTTACTGCTTGGGGTGGCATTGAATGCAAGTCAAGCGAGGAGGGATAGATTATGTCGGTTTAGGTGAAAGTGCTCGACTGAGCACTTTCTGGTTCCATATTTATTGACATCTTTGACCAATGCTGGGCACAACAAAGGACAAGATGTTGACCAGCATGTTTCATACTGCACAACATATCAAATAAATGTTTGTGAAATTAAGTAAAATATCATTGACAACCTATGAGAGAGGAAAATGAGCAAAAATAAGCATTCTGTTATGTGCTTTATAAATAAACTGCTAAGATTTGCAAAAATAAACTTCAACTGAGGGACGCTCCATAGAATAATCAATAGTCATATTTGACGACTAGTTTAAATGGAATGCAGGGGCCCCTGGAAAATATGAAACATTTCGGAAATAGGCAAATCATCATCATCTTCAAATCCCTCCATGGAGTGGCCCGCTCAACCTCCTCCAGCCTTCCATCCCCTCGGCACTCCGGTTGTAGTGCTTTATAAGATTTTTATGTTTGTAACTTGATCTCTCAAGAAATCAAGGTATAGGGGGAATGGGTGAGAAAATGGGAGTTGAGGCGGTAGATCATCTCTGATTATATTGAATGGCAGAGCTGGCTGGAGGGCCTGTGGTACCCTGGCAGTGCCACTTGGGTGCCATCCTGGCACTGCCACCTGGTGGGATATTGCCATGGTTCCAGGTTGGCACTGCCAAGATGGCATTTTGTGCGCATGTGCGATTGGGCTGGGGTTGCCCACCGTGGGTGTTGGGGGTGTGAGGGGGGGCCGGGAGACCCTCCCATGTTGCATTTGGGCTGGTGGGAGGTCGGGGAGGGGGTCCTGTGGGCCTCGGAGATCCTTCGCTGCAACGGGCAGTTCCAGCGAGCGGCGCTTCCCATTGCAAAAAACGGGGCTATGTGCAACCTTTGCCACGCATTTCCCATTTAGGCCCCTTATTCAACATGAGTAGCGTTGAATAGCCACGTGTTTTTCGGCACTGCGAGTGCCAGGAAACAAGTGGCTGAACACTTTCGCTATGAAACTTTGTTCCATTTTGGGAAGATCGCGCCCATTGGCACCGAGCTAATGAATGTATTTCCACACACCCCTTCCCCACCCCGTTACACTATTGAGTTTCTCTTTCTCCTCGAGGGCTTCCTTGATTAAAATGATTTACCATTTTCCTGATAGGAGGTATGTTCACATGATTAATGGATTTCAAAGATAAAAATTAGGAACTTAAAGGTTACGTGAATGCAGAGGCAGTTTCTGGGGGTGAAATCCGTCTGTAGCTGCTGTGCAAAAACAGGCTCGGAGCGAATTGCTGGCTGACTTTTCATCACAGCAGTTTTTAATTTTCTGTTGGTTTGGAAGTCATTGCCAAGATTTTTAATTTCAGACCAAGCAATTTGACAGTGAGACCAGGAAATGAGTCTCCAAGAAGTGTTTGAAACTTTGTTTTGTGAGCTTTAATATGGTGACAAATCGGCTAACAATTTGCTGCAAGCCTATTTTGTGCAGCTGCTGTTGACAATTTCACTTCTTCTCAGTTTATTCTCAATTTTAAATGAGAAGACCAATATGAAATGAATTTTACATCAGAATACATATATTTTTTTAATCAGGTGGAACTCGCCTCCAGCGTTTTCCTTTAAATTGAGCTTAAATTTTCCTTTAAATTAGCACACCGACATTGAAGTGCTTGTTAAAGTGGTGTCCAAAGGCATTTCAAGTATTCTATGATTCAAAGAAAAAAAGAACCTGCAATTATATAACACCTTCCACATCCTCACACTGTCTTGCCGCACTTAACAGCAATTGAATTACTTTGGGAGCGCATTAATTTTTGTTTGGCAGGCAAAAGCAACTGCTCATTTGTACACGCCAAGGTCCTTCATATAACAATGAGATAAACTTCCAGTTACTATGTTGTGGTGGGCAGGGTAAGGGAGGAATATTAGCCAGGACTCCGAGAGGACTCCCTCTCTTACTCAGGTCACGCTATGATATTCCCATAGACAGACAGGCAGGCATTCTGTTTAGCAAAAGGTAGCGCCTCCCACGATGAAACATTCCCTCAATTCTGCACTGGTTTTATAATGAATTCCATGGAGCAGGATTTCCCACACAAACCTGACTCTGAATCCTGCTAATACATGGGGGAAGTGGATTTAACTCCAGCCATCCGGTAGAATCCAGATATTGTTGTTTCTCTTAGCGCACCTAGTGGTATACAAGGCAGGCGTTTATCTATTCCCATAGATGTTGTTTTCCTGGAGCAGGTCACTACCCTGTTGCCAGAAACTTGTAGACTGAGGGGCGCCACTCCGTATCAAGCATGCCTGACCAGTAGTCTCTCCTGCTCTTACCACCTGCCAATGGTGTGTGTTGGAAGGATTTTTAAGAATGACATTCAACCTGTTTTGCTGCGTTATAAACGCACCTCCCTTGGCCATCAAGTCTTGGTTTGGGACGCGAAACCGGAGCTTCTAGCTCAGAAGCTGGCACACTGTCCACTACAGCACCAGACCTCCCAGACTCCATTAATGGGAATCACTAAAAAAGAACTGACTAATTGTCCTGGGTGGATTTTAGCAACCTTCTAGATAAGATCCTCATCTCAACCAGGTAGGGACCTTATACACGTGTGCAAATGTGGAGCTTATTGTGTCAATATTACCTTGCAGGCCTTGAAACTGAGGTCTGGGTGGAGAACTCATTCCATTCCAAAGAGAGTTGCTCTTCTAACTGAAGGGACGAAAAGTAAGTGAGTGATTAGCCTTGTGGAGCCAGGATGCGCAACTACTGAGTCCCAGAAGGTAAGTTGGAGACTCGACTAGCTGGTGTTTCTCCACCCCCTCGACCCACCACATGTGCACATTTGTGATAGCCTGCTAAAACCCATTCGCTGCTATTTACCTTCCAGCTAAGGGGTCGCCTCTAGCCCACTTGATTTTAACCGACAGGCCTCTGGTCAGCTGGTAGGCCCGTCAGTTTTCAGGCTGTCAGCTTCATATCCGTGATGTGTTATTCAAAGGACTTTATACTTCTCTACACTTCCATGAAAGCTGCTGGCCCATCTTCCGCAGTCCCAGTATAACTGCAGCAAGAGTGTTGCAGTCGGGTTCAAAATCATCTCAGCAGCAGGGTAAGGTGTATCCTGTCTAGCAGCAGGCTTCACATTGACCATGTAGGGAAGTTCCCTTTGTTGCCTTGGCCACTGAGGCCATCAATGCCAGGAGAGGGCAGGGCAAAGACCGAGGCTCCTGACATCACATTTTCTAGTTTCCCATGAGGAGCTGCTCTTGATTAGACCAACAAAGAGTAGAATTCCAGGAGGACACAGCTGGGAGTCCAGGTCCCCTGTAGCCAGATTGTTGATGGCTTTTGTTGGTGGTGGGATGGTGGCCTGGGAAATGATTGCTACCTTTGTGCAAAGCCACTCTGTGGCTGGACTCGCCAGCCTCTTTACTGAATGGTATCCTTCATATACCCCGAGAGGCAAGAGTGCTTGCTTTTACCATTCAAAGCAAGTTATCTGCCACTAACCCCACAGACTTTAGCATTAATCAGTGGTGACCATCCTAGGTGGGTGTGGTGAATGTATAATTACTGATAATTCACCAGTGCACTGTGTTATGTTATTAACCCTGTGGGCTCTACCTATGGGCCATTGTGTGACTTCACCCACAGGGGATATGTTGGGGCATGTACGGGCGCTGCCCATGGCTCCAACCCCTTTACAGGAAGTATAAGAGCTGCTGACCAGCGGGGCCGCCTTCAGTGTTGTACCGGTCACAGGCAGGCTCAGTTCTAAGCTGATTAAAACCACGGTTTACTTCTCCACGTGTCTTCGAGTGAATTGATGGTCGCATCAATTTAATCAGCTTAAAATACTACCATGGAATCAGCCCTCAAACGTGACAGACTGGAACTCGATGCACAGGCCGCGGAGACGAAAGACATTTTTTCACATTGGCTTTGATGCTTCAAGGCCTATCTCGCCGCGTCGTCTACGCCATCCGTCACTGACGAACAGAAGCTGAGCCTCCTCCACGCACGGGTGAGCCATCGCATTTCTGTCCAGCTCGACGAAGCCGCTTCCTATACAGAGGCCCTCGCATTACGCGAACGCCTCGATGTGCGGCCTGTGAACAAGGTATACGCGCGACACATCTTCACCACTCACCGCAGCGCCCCGGGGAGTCGCTAGATGATTAGCTACGCGACCTCAAAGCCCTCGCGCGCAACTGTAACTACCAGGCCGTTACGGCCACTCAGCATGTGGAGCTCGCCGTCAGAGACATTTACGTGGCGGGGGTCCGATCGAACTATGGGAGACAGTGCCTGCTCGAAAAAGGGGCCCAGGACCTGGACGACACGGTTAAACTGGCTACCTCTCTGGAGACCGCTTTTCAGAGCCTTACTGCGTTCCCGGCCGATCACGCGACCCCCCTCGTGGGCCCCCGACCCGAGACTACCCTAGGCCTGCGCCGCGCGGCCGCCCGCCCATCATGGGGGGCTACCCTGCTACTTTTGCAGCCAGTCCCAACACCCCCGACTGCACTGCCCGGCCCGCAACACGAACTGCAGCAGCTGTGGGCGAAAAGGACACTTCGCCAAGGTCTGCCTGGCCAGGTCTAAGAACTCGAACTCACAGACTCGATCCACAGACTCACAGGCCCGCAGACCCCGCAAGGTGGCAGCGTGTCTGCCGACTCCGCTTCCGCATAACATGTGCGACTCATGGGGGCCACCACCTTAGCCAACCTCCCCCACGTGGCCGGCCACGTGCGATCCATGGGGGCCGCCATCTTGGACGCCATCTTCCTCACCGCCCGCCACACTCGACCAACGGGAGCCGCCATCTTGGCCGCCATCTGCTACGCCGCTCGAAGCGTATGACCTACACGGACAGCCATCGCGGGGCCGACCCAGCACCTCCGATGACGCCGCCGGCTACACACACCTCAGCGCGGTCACCCTGGACCAGTCGCGACCTAAGCACCTCCGGAGCTCCATGATGGCCGTCCGGGTTAACGGGTACGAGACACCTTGCCTTTTCGACTCCGGGAGAACAGAGAGCTTCACCCACCCGGACATGGTAAGACGCTGCTCGCTCCCAATATTCCCGACAAAACAAACCATATCCCTCGCCTCTGGGTCGCACTCGGTGCAAATCCAAGGGTGCACTACTGCAACCCTAGCGATAAAGGGCGCTGAGTACGCTAATTCTCAACTATATGTGCTCCCAGACCTCTGCGCTCCTCTCCTTTTGGGACTCGAAGTCCAGTGCAACCTCAGGAGCCTAACTCTTAAGTTCGGGGGGCCCCTGCCCCCGCTCACCATATGCAGCCTCGCAACCCTAAAAATCTACCCCCCCCTCCTCTTCGCAAACCTCACCGCCGATTGCAAGCCAGTAGCCATCAGAAGCAGGCGGTATAGCATGCAGGACAGGACGTTCATTAGGTCCGAGGTCCTGCGTCTCTTGCGGGAGGGGGGTCATAGAGGCCAGCAATACCTCCTGGACAGCTCAGGTGGTGGTCGTCAAGACTGGGGAAAAGTTCTGGATGGCGGTTGATTACAGCCAGACCATTAACCGGTTTACGCAACTCGATGCGTACCCCCTTCCCCAGATTGCAGACATGGTAAATCAGATCGCGCACTACCGCGTGTTCTCCACGGTGGATCTGAAGTCTGCACACCACCAGCTCCCAATCCGGCCGGAGGACCGCCACTACACGGCGTTTGAGGCAGACGGCCGCCTTTTCCATTTCCTCCAGGTCCCCTTTGGCATCACGAACGGGGTTTCGGTGTTCCAACTAGGGATGGACCGAATGGTGGACCAGTACGGGCTGCGGGCCACATTTCCGTACTTGGACAATGTCACCATCTGCGGCCATGATCAGCAGGACCACGACGCCAACCTCCACCGATTTCTCCAAACCGCCCAAAAACTCAACCTCACCTACAACAAAGAGAAATGCGTTTTCCGCACAACCAGTCTAGCCATCCTCGGCTACGTCGTGGAAAACGGGGTCCTAGGGCCCGACCCTGACCGTATGCGCCCCCTCCTACAACTCCCTCTCCCTCACTGTCCCAAGGCCCTGAAGAGGTGCCTTGGATTTTTCTCCTATTACGCCCAGTGGGTCCCCCAGTATACGGACAAAGCCCGCCCACTATTTAAGGCCACCCTCTTTTCACTGGCAGCCGAGGCCCGCCAGGCCTTCAACTGCATCAAGGCGGACATCGCCAAAACTGCCAAGTACGGAAATGTGGCCCGCAGCCCGTACTGGTCCACCATTCGGTCCATCCCTCGTTGGAACACGAGTCCGTCCCCTGCCAGGTGAAGAGCGACGCCTCAGAGGTCGCTCTCGCCGTCACCCTCAACCAAGCAGGCAGACCAGTAGCGTTTTTTTCACGCACCCTCACCACCTCCGAAATTCGACACTCCTCGGTCGAAAAAGAAGCCCAAGCCATCGTGGAAGCCGTGCGGCACTGGAGGCATTACCTCACTGGTAGGAGGTTTACCCTCGTCACCGACCAATGATCGGTTGCCTTCATGTTTGACAATACGCAGCGGGGCAAGATCAAGAATGATAAGATCTTGAGGTGGAGAATCATACTCTCCACCTATAACTGCGAGATCGTCCTGGGAAGCTCAACGAGCCCCCAAATGCCCTGTCCCGCGGCACATGCGCCAGCGCGCAAGATGACCGACTACGGGCTATCCAGGACGACCTCTGCCACCCGGGGGTCACCCGGCTCGCCCATTACATCAAGGCCCGTAACCTGCCTTACTCCACCGAGGAGGTCAGAGCTATAACCAGAGACTGCCAAATCTGTGCGGAGTGTAAACCGCACTTCTATCGACCGGATAAGGCGCACCTGGTAAAGGCATCCCGGCCATTTGAACGCCTCAGTATTGATTTCACTGGGCCCCTCCCCTCCAATAACCGCAACACCTACTTCCTTAACATAATAGATGAGTTTTCCCGCTTCCCGTTTGCCATCCCCTGCCCTGATATGACCACCCCCACTGTCATTAAAGCCCTGCACAGTGTCTTCACCCTGTTTGGTTTCCCCAGTTATGTCCACAGCGACAGGGGCTCGTCGTTCATGAGCGACGAACTGCGTCAGTACCTGCTCAGTAAGGGCATCGCCTCGAGCAGGACTACCAGTTATAACCCCATGGGAAACGGGCAGGTGGAGAGGCAGAATGCGGCGGTCTGGAAGACCATCCTACTGACCCTGCGGTCCAGGAAACTCCCAGTTTCTCACTGGCAGGAGGTCCTCCCCGATGAGCTCCACTCTATTAGGTCCCTCCTTTGCACGGCCACAAACCAGACTCCTCATGACCGTTTGTTTGTTTTCCCTAGGGGAGCTACCTCAGGGGCCTTGCTTCTGCCCTGGCTGATGACACCAGATCCAGTCCTCCTCCGAAAACATGTTGGGAGCCATAAGACCGACCCGACCCCCTGGTAGAGAGGGTCCAGCTCCTGCACTCCAACCCACACTATGCATACGTCGAACACCCCGATGGCTGGCAAGATACCGTCTCCCTCCGGACCTGGCGCCTGCAGGCTCCAACACCACTCCCACTACTGCATCCCCCACACTATGTCCCGTCCAACCTCCCATGTTCAGCGCCCCCACCCCTATACGGTTCCCACGCTCCCTCCCACCTGCCGCACCGGTCCACAGGAATGAAGCTCCGGAAGAGCCGCTCCCAGAGTCCACGCCTGTGCCTACTCCGGACCCACTTCCACAGCCACCCGAAGCGGCTGCAACACCAGTGCTTCGGCAGTCGCAACGTACGATCCGGGCACCGGACTGACTGAATCTATGAGCCCATCACCCCCGCCGGACTTCATTTATAAACAGGGGGTGAATGTATAATTACTGATAATTCACCAGTGCACTGTGTTATGTTATTAACCCTGTGGGCTCTACCTATGGGCCATTGTGTAGCTTCACCCACAGGGAATATGTTGGGGCATGTACGGGCTCCGCCCATGGCTCCACCCCCTTTACAGGAAGTATAAAAGCTCCTGACCTGTGGGGCCGCCTTCAGTGTTGTGCCGGTCACAGGCAGGCTCAGTTCTCAGCTGATTAAAACCACGGTTTACTTCTCCACGTGTCTTCGAGTGAATTGATGGTCGCATCAGTGGGCACATCTGGACTCTCAGTAGATCCCCCATTGATTTTTAGAGCTATGTATTTTCACCTTAAAGCTTAACATGGAAAAAAACCTTGATTTATTTTGAAAATTGCTGGTTAGAATCAAGGTAAATTTACAGTCAGCGTTAAAAAGAATTATTAATGAGGAGGGGAAAAATTAAGAGCAAAACATTTTTGTTTCCCTTTGGTGCAGTCAGAGCATTGTTTGCAAGGCCAGGCTGATACCTGAAAGTTAGAGGTTGCCAAAAGGCCATGCATTAATCCAGTTATTCCTTCCACATATTAGATAGTAAAAGTCATTGCACTAATTTACTAATAGACAGCAATGCACCAGAGTAAAACGGGCTGATGCAATTCTGCTCATCACCATTTTAACACCAGCCGTGAGGTGACCCTTTGAGCAAGTTAATTCTGAGACCTGCATGAGAGATCGGGACTTGCGCAGCAAATCAAATGTCATGCTTGTCTGATACCAGCAGGTGAATGAGGAGCCTTTCAAACAAATGTTATTCAAATGTATTTTAAGATACCTAAAACCCACTGTGAAATTAATATTAACAATTTGATTTTCTGTGCCATAATATCCTTGCAATATTCATTCCAAGCGTTGCTTTGAGAATTTTAATTGCCTCCTCCATGTAGATCTGCACAGATGTATTTGTCTCGTGTGTCTGCAACAAACTCATCACGTTAAGTTAATGTTGAAGATTGTAAATTAATATTGGCATGTGAGTGGAGTAAATAGTGTTAGTACCAGTAAAAGCATGCAAGCTGACCCTTCCTCTGAGGGTGCATCACCAGATTGAGTTCAGTAGCCCCACTGTGTTCAATTCTTTCATATAAAACAGCCGGTATGCATTACTTACAGCCACTAACATTTTCCTTTGATACGTGCAGGTTTATTTTTCTATTTTCTGCTTGGGTTTGTGTCCTTTCACCCCGACTCGCTGTCTGACAGTGACTCAGGTGGTGGTGCAGGTCCAGAGCTCCTTTGGTTGTTGCCCTACCTGTCACATCGACAGCAAGTATTGGTTATGTGTTTGACTGAGATTAGCTACACAGCTGAACCTTATCCTGTTCTCACCTGATGTCTGCACATGTTCCTCACCAAGTGTCAACGGAGAGCATTGGAAATCATGGCCAATATTTTCTCTTCCGACTGGCGATTCTCTGTCCTGTTGGGGAAGAAATTGAGAAAGGCCTGGAAGATTTCCCAGGTCCAATGGTTGGGGGGGGGGGGGGGGAGCAAACCTGAATTTGTTAGCAAAGTGTTTTGTGCCAGCAAGGTGCACACAATATCAAATTCAACCAAATTCTCGCTAGGTATCCCTATAGCAATATGTGTTAAATATGAAAATAAGGTTCCTGCACCTGGATTAAGCCTTTTGCTAAAACTGTCAGCTGTGTGCGCCTGAAATGTCATTTCCTTAGCCGATCCAAAAAAAGCACAGTGAGAACGACACGAACACCATTCAGCTGCCATATTTAAAGTGAATCTGGACGTTAGTAAATCTAGGTTTCTTGGATGTTTTCGAATCAAGGTTTTGTCAAGTGCCTGGTTTATTAAATACTCATGCAGGGTAGGTTGGTGGATTTCTTCAGAGAGAATTTCCTTCTCTGATATGCAAGGGTGTACTGTGGAATGTATTATCAAGGTTCAGGATGTGGAGCAGCAGGAATGAGGGCAGTAAAGACAGCACAGAAGGGTGAAGGAGGCAAGGCTGCAGGGAGCCTTTGAAGTGCGAGTCTTCGGGAACAGAGAGCATACCTGAACCTCACAGAGGAGCAGTATGTGGCTGTGTTTCACTAGGAAGGCGCGCTAACCTGTGCCACTTATTGCAGCAAGAGTTGGAGCAAGAGTGGATGTGTTGGATATGTATGATAGTGAAGGTCACTGTGGCTTTGATGTTGTGCGCCTCTAGCTGTTTGCAAACTGTTTCTGCTGACATCAGCAAGATCAGTCAGTTTGCAGCATGCAGCCCTCCACCAAATGACTGCTGCCCTATTTGTGGGGTCATTGCTTTCCCAATGAAGACTCACAAGCTTGAAGAAAGAGCCATGGTATTTGCCTTCGCTGCTGGGCTCCCTCAGGCACAGGGCATCGTAGGCACAGTCCTGTGTGCTCTCAGACACAAACCTACACTTTCGCAACAGATTGGATAGCGACTCATTTAATTTTCTACTTAGTTGTGACCTGGGGCAAAGGCTCATGTAAGTCTGGGGTGGGTTTCCTGACAGTAATTGTGATGTTTTCATGTTATTACTCTCCTCAATGTCCCCCATCTGTTCCAACCTCAATGCAAAGAAACACAAAGCAATAGGACCTCTGACTGGTGACCTGACACCAATAAGTGGAAGTTCTGACAGGCAAAAGGCAGCATGGTTGGTGCATGCGGGAGCAAACCCAACCCAAAAATAACCTTGAGTCATAAACGCAATGTCATCCCCTCCTCTTCCAACTTCTACATGGGTGGGATTGAAGGTGTGCAGATAATCCCGTACAACTGTTAGGTAAATCATTTAAATATTGACTTATATTGGGGAGACCATGGCAAAGTGATAATGTCACTGGACAAGTAATCCAGAGGCCTTGGCTAATGCTCTGGAGACATGGGTTCAAATCCCACCATGACAGTTGGTGGAATTTAAATTCAACTAATAGGTCTGAACTTCATGGAGACAGCTATAATGGTGACCACGAAAGCTATCATTGATTGACGTAAAAACCCATCTGGCTCATTAATGTCCTTTCAGAAAGGAAATCTGTCGTCCTTACTTGGTCTGGCCTACATGTGACTCCAAACCCATAGCAATATGGTTGACTCTTAAGTGCCTTTAAAATGGCATAACAAGCCACTCAGTTCAAGCCAGTCAGGCCACAAATGTTGTCCTTACCAGCGACACCCATATCCCAGGAGGGAATAAAGTAAAAAATTTAATATAATAGCAAGTAAATAGCTGTTACTTCAGCCCAAATTCAGGCTTTCAAAGCCAGGGCACCTGATTACCAACCTGGCAGCAGCTTTCCAGGGTTATTGAAGTAAGTGTTCAGTAGGAAGAGTTTCTTCAGTGAAGCTGGTCAGTTTTGATCGGTTTGATTGAAGAGCTGCAGCCATGGCCAGGTGAAAGATTACTGCTCTCAACATGTCTTCTCTCAGAGACTGATTGACAGGAGACGGCCAACTTCTTCACTTCACCTGCCTTGTACTTTACTCACCTTCAGCTGTATTTCTCTGCTGCCAGTCTTCAATGTGGCATAGGAGCAGCTTAACCAATTTCACCTTCCACGTCTTCTGAGGAACAGGAAGAGAGACAACAGCGCCACTAACAGGAGCTGCCTTCTGCTCAGCCTTTTAGCAGTGGGAATGAAGACAGATCCAAGTGGACAGAGGCAAGACCCCTAGCAACGGCATCTACTGGCTGAGGATCAGCTCTCTGGACATGACTGAGCATCGGTGCCTCAGGAAGCTTAGGATTTTACGATGGGTTGCTGCTGACATCTGAAACATCCTGGAACAAGACCTATTTCTCAGTGGAACAGTTGGCCAATGGCCAACAAGGTACTTGTCACTGGAGGGCCAGCTTGCTCCCTCACACCGAGCATGTGTTGTCCCCTCTCCTGCAGGGAGAGGAGAAGACAGAGAGTTATGAGTGTTAGAAATGTTTGTTTGGAGAGGAGGGAAGAGTGCCACTTGTGTAGGGTGGCTGTGAGGTAATAAATGCAAGAGGAAAGTAGGATGAGGATTGCAAAACAGTCTCTCGAGAATCCCGTTATCCACTGCTATTTTGAGCTGGCGGCCCAATAGCAAGGTCCAGCGGCTGGCCTCTCTCTCCCCACAATGAAAGTCCTGCCCACCCCCCCCCCCCATGGAATTTTCTGAGTCCCCCCACAGTACACATGCAGGACGGTGACCCGACCCCCCACCCTCCATGCACTAGCCCTCCCACCAGAACCCCCACCAAAGACTCCGATAATTGAAAGTCCCCACGAGAGACCCCCACCAGAGTCCTCCACAAGAGACACCCCGAACAGAAACCTCCCATGATAGACCCCATCCAGAGACCCTCACCAGAGACCCCCATAACAGCGACCCCCACCAGAAGCCCCCATAACAGAGACTCCCAACAGAGACCCCCCTGTAACAGAGACCCCCATAATAGAGACCCCCCATAACAGAGTCTCTCCCATAATAGAGACCCCCCCCATAACAGAGGCACCTGCCTGAAAGCTAAAGAGCAGTCCAGACAGAAACAATGAAAAAAATAATTGCTTTAAAACTCACTTGTCCCTTACAACTGCTGCCTCAGGCAGAAAAAGCAGCAACTGTAGATTCCTAGAAAGCGCAAGCTTAACACTGGAGCTTAAAACCCCTCAGATCTTTTGATCTGCAAGGGCTTTATGCACATCAATGAGAAATAGCTTTTACTAGGCTGTGATTGACAACTTCCAGATAGCCAGATGTCTGGATTGTTTAATTTCACTTCCCTTTACACTTGAATGGATCTCTCAAGTATTCTGCTCTGAAACCAATTGCAATGTCTATAAATATCTGGCTATGATTGACAGCTCTTGACTGCATCAAAAGCAGTTACGTGCTTTCACTTCCTCGTTTTCTCAGCAGAAAGCACTTTACTGCTTTGGATGTGGTAAAGCGCTGCCAATCATAGCTAGATGGCTAGGTTCTCTGCCCAATCGAGGATCTCTCTGCTGGCAATGGGCAACAGAGAATCCAGTCCTTTTTTCCCCAAAAAATTGTTCTAAATCTTCAATATCATTAGACTCCACGCTGGTGAAATTTTTAAGCACAAAATAAATGTTTTCCAGTACTTAAGGATTATTACACCATTAAAAAGGTTATCTTGGTTGAAATGCTTTGTAGTGTGCATTTACAACAGGCGGGAATCTCTGGTTCCCAGCTGTGTGTTTCTCAACGGCACACCATTTTCTGATAGCAGGATTCTCTACTCCTGCCACTTCGCAATGGAATTTCCCATTGAAGCCACTCCTAATCCACCAGGAAACCCGCAGGCAGGGATGCGCTGCTGGTGGGACCAGAAAATCCCAATGGCTGGAGAATTCCAGCCAATGTCTGAACAGGAGAGCCACTCACTATATTTGGAGGGGCAGCATAGGACATAAAGCAATTTTCCCAGGGCTTGCAATGGAGTGGCACATCTTGAACAGCAACGTATGTGGGATCCAGAGAGATGGATTCTGCAGTCTCCCTACCCACGTGTTTCTCAGCGGCATGTTGCGCGCTGACAGCAGGATCCTCTACTCCTGCCACTTATCAATGGGATTTCCCATTGAAGCCACTCCACCCTTCTGGGAAACCCATGGGTGGGGGGGTGCACTGCCAGCAGGAACAGAGAATCCAAACGGCCAAAGAATTCCGGCCAACCCGTTGTCTGATTTACGGAGAAAAACTATGAGTGCTGTTAGCTGTTGCTCCCGCTGTTATTGATGTAGTCATTTCGGTCCCATTAATCTTAGTTAAGCGTTTGCACCAAAAGTTAGAATGGAAACTTCCTGGATGAAAAATTAAGGGATGTTTAAAAAGTCTTCTAAAACTTTGGAGTAGTTGGAGGCCAAAAGGAACACCAATATTTGGGGCGGCACAGTGGCACAGTGGTTAGCACTGCTGCCTCACAGCGGCAGGGGCCCGGGTTCAATTCTGGCCTCGGATGACTGCATGTGTGGAGTTTGTACATTCTTCCTGTGTCTGGATGGGTTTCCTCCGGGTGCTCGGGTTTCCTCCCGCAGTCCAAAGATGAGCTGGTTAGGCATATTGACCAGACTAATTTGCCCCTTAGTGTACAAAGGTTAGGTGGCGTTATGGGATTACAGTGATCGGGTGGGGGAGTGGACCTAGTTAGGGTGGTATTTCAGAAGGTTGGTGTAGACTCGAGGAGCCAAATGGCCTCCTTCTGCACTGTAGGAACTCTATGAATCCAATGATTCCAATATTAAGTATCTTGAAGTATGTCATACTTATTTATACTAGGTGGTATGTTTAATACCCTGCTTTATGACATTTCAGAATGTCTTTTAGTTCTGTTAGCATTACATTTAATCCGGTACTTTTGAAATAGAGCAGGTTTCATTGAACAAAGATGTACAGAATTTCAGAAAAAATAAAATGATCACTCTTGCACTTTAAAGTCCAATGAATCAGTTTGCATCTACAGCAGGACTTTTGTGTTGGAAATAACTTCAGCAACATGCTCGAAATTCTGCTTCATCATTCCTGCAGCTATTGTGTTGCACATTTTTCACAAGAAGCTATTATATGATTTTGCATTAACCACCCCCTCCCCCAAAACCAACCTAATCCATGTCATGCCAATCAAAGCGTGCTGATGTGAAGATTTTCAGCTCTCATTAGTTCCAACGCAGAGAAAAGGAATTAGATTTTAGTCTTCAATCCAACTCTTAGCTGGTAATCGACCTGAAACTCTCTGGCCCGCTTTAATATGTTTCAGTTCCTAATCTGCTCTGTCAGACATAAAGACAACAGATGCTTGCAATGATTCTGGGAGCATGGCAGCTTTTCACCGTATACAAGGACCATAAATCTTCCTTTGTATTGTGAAAGCCTAGCTATTTGCACATGTTAATATCACCAACAGAAACAGGTTTGGTGGCGAGCTGAGTCAAAACTGGAACCGTGCCACATCACAGGATTTGGGTAACAATATTTTGGTGACAAAGTTTTGGTGGGGTAGGTGGAGGGATGGTTGTTGTTTTAGAGGGACACTCCAGCCCAGTCCTGCCCCCAGGCTTGTATTATAATGCGCAGCACACTCCTCCAACATATGTTTGATGGCAGGAATTTTTTTTCATCATTAACCTTTTAAAAATATATATTTTTATTAAAGATTTTCCAATAGATTTTACAGCAAAACCATATTACCACAGCAGATGATACACAGAAACCAACGTAACAAAAACCCCGACTAATCATGCCGACCCCCATCACCAATCATTCCCATGGGGCAAGACAAGCTTTGATGCAAAATCTTTCCAGCTTCATTGCAGCCCGAAGAGAAAGCAATGCAACATCAGTGTCTGGTGACATGGACCGGCCAATAATCTCTCCGGAGCAATCAATGACCCTGGTCAGTGACTGACAAGCAGCCACTTTAAAACTTCTTTCCTTTCTCAGTACAGATGAGGTGACACAAGCAAATTGATTTAAAGATTGAAGCAATTCCTTTGCTTTAAGTCCCTAGGCAGCTGACGAGAGCAAGGGCTCATAACTGGTGCTATTTGTTAGTGATGATACTATCCCTCTGTGTAGAATGCCCTTTTGCCACAATGCTGTACAATCAAAAGGTGCAATAGCTTCATAAAATATATGCTTGAATGCAAACTTTTGAAAATATTATTTATTTTTAAATGAATTGATGCTGGCCTGAAGGGCTGTGTTAAGTGGAACTGCTGCATTCTGTAATTTACCTTTCAAAGTCAGTTGGAGTCATTTGAATAAAGAAGTTAGCAAATCATCTTTGTGTGAATAGAAGCTGGTCATCAGAGTGAATACACTAAACAATAACAGTAACAAGACATGATTATACATTGATGTTGCTCCAGCATTTTTGAATCTACTATGACTGTCGGTTTCAATAATGTCCGTTTAACTCAACAGGCAGGGCTTAGCTTTCACACACAGTTGCTTTAAAAAAAAGATGGATTCAGTCTGCAATTTAATAGAGAGATTGTTGCACTCGAATGAATGACACCTAAGGGAGGTCTTTCAGCTGACGGCTGCCCCATACACGCCTGAAAAACAGACAGGAAAATCGGGTGGGGACTTTTGACACCCATTTGCACAATTTGTTTCTTCAGGTAGGCGTTTAAATAAACACCCAACCTTCCCCAAAACAGTTAAAAAATATAACTTGCTGTCCCATTCTGGTTGTAAGTATCATGGAGAATTGGGTTAAACATGCAAAATAGATATTACTCTTCTTCAGGCATTGAGAGGCAATGGTCAGTAATTTGTAAAGGTACCAGTCCAGGTCCAAAAGGTGAAACGTTTAATTTATTTTAAGGTTTTTTTGTATGACTTAGAGCAAGGATCATGCTCATATTTGGTCCCTCAAAATGTATCCAGCCTTTCTGCGGCCTGCTCTTTCTTGCCTCCTCCAGAGGATCACATTTAATTCAACAGGTCCTACCTGCCAGCTAGACCTGTGCCAACCTTTCCAGCTTCAAAAGTGGTGAGCTTCAGCAAATAACCAACTTGGATCACTGCAAATATTTAAATAAGACTCAAATCAAAACGCTCTTGGCCTCGCGACCTTGGCCTGTTCAAGCATCACCTGGGCAGACTCGTACATGTTTTGGGCCTGTACTGAAATTCTTTTTGCTCCTTCTTTAAAAGGAGGACCATTGGTGAAGTGCTAGGCCGGCGCCAATATTGAAAACAGCGAAAGAAAATAAGGTAAATAAAGAATCCCTGGTTAGGTGGCACTGACTTTGAGTTTTGAAAGTCCATAGGAGATAAAAGCTGAGTGAAGATTACTGTCCCATTCAATATTTAAGAATCTCATGTAATTTTTGTCAGGATAAAAAGCACCCAATGTTACTGATCATACGTAGTGAAAGTTGTCTCATGATTTGTTGCATGTGTCCTATTGAATACAACAGGATCTACAGCAAAATGTGGCCGAACAACTTTCCACAGATCTTTGGGATTCAGATTGATGGAGATCCCTGGTATATCCATGCAAGTTGAAAAACATTCACAAGCTCTGATAATCAGAATTAAGGTAAAGTCACCATAGTCCCAGATGACCATAGGCTGCTTTCCCCTTTGAGGGGAAGAGCTGACTGGTGATGATTTAACCTGAGGATCACCACATCTCAGGTGAGGGGCAAAGTTGAGAAGACAGGGCCTTTATGAATAACCTCGGCCAGTACAGGAATAGAACCCACACTGCTGGCCTCGCTCTTCATCATGAACCATGCTGTCTAGCAAAATGAGCTAAACCGGCCCCCAATCACTTGATGCACTTTCCTATTCCTGATCATTTATATATTCGCACCACTCAAAATGTAGTCTGAAGGTTGTTGCAGGAAAGATTAATTTGGGGATGGTGGAAGGGTGGCAGAAGTTCCTGACGATCTGAGAAATAACCAATTCAACTAGGAGATGATGCGCTGTATCATTATTTTCGCAGAGTGAGATGATGGGGAGGGGAAATAATATGTAGATGGTGAAATTATAATTCAGACGGAACAAAGTGGCAAATTCAGTGGGGTACTGATGATAAGAACTGTTGTGTTCTGTGATGCCACCATTCATAAGCATACACACGGAACATATATGTGTTCAACTAGCATGATGATTTATTGTCAAACACGTGGAAGGATAACTAACAGTAATATGTATGTCCAGACAAGGTTTCTTGGGAGCTACTCTAAGTGTGACTGTCCTGTTGTACGTCCTCTGACCAACTGCCCAGTATCCCACACATGTGACCAAGTTCTGATGTCACCAGCTGGCTAGTATGTGTATTACTAACTATGTACAGTATCATTCACCACATGTCACCACATCCCCCTTCCTTTTGAGATGTCAACATACAGAAACATTATTTATAATAAGACCATAAGACCATAAGACATAGGAGCGGAAGTAAGGCCATTCGGCCCATCGAGTCCACTCCACCATTCAATCATGGCTGATTTCAACTCCATTTACCCGCTCTCTCTCCATAGCCCTTAATTCCTCGAGAAATCAAGAATTTATCAACTTCTGTCTTAAAGACACACAACGTCCCGGCCTCCACCGCCCTCTGTGGCAATAAATTCCACAGACCCACCACTCTCTGGCTGAAGAATATACAGAGACATCATTTGTATTGATATTTACAAAGGCATGATGGTTTGGACATATTGTTATAAGATCAGTCTATCCGGCTTACGCCACACTCTGGTTGACCTTCTGAGTATTGGCTGACTCGGTGAACATGCCCCATCTTCTTCTGGTGCTGGTGTTTCTGCTCTTTCTATATTTACTGATGCGGATTCATCATTGAGCACTGGTTCTGTTGTGTGCATCGTGTCGTCCTCAGATTTGGTATTGCACCCCAACTCTTCCACTGGATTCAGCACAAAGGGCTGTTGCACTTTTAATAATGCCCTTCGGTTCCTCCGCAGGACTGATCATCTTCAGTGATGACCATGAACGACTGTGGAGCTACCTCTTGCACAACCTTGGCCAGTTTCAGCCATCCATTCCCATTGGCATCCTCGATTCTGACAGTGTCCCCTGGTTGCAATGGCTGGAGCTTCCCAGTAGCCCTCCTTCTGCCTCCTTTTCTGAAGAAGCAATTTGCTCTGTAGAGGTTGATATACTGGGGGAACCAACATGGACGGTAAAGTCGTGCGTAGTTGCCTGTTTACGAGCAGCTGTGCAGGCCATAGCCCATTGACGAGTGGCGCTGAGCGATAGCTAAGAAGCGCCAAGTATATATCCTCTCAGCTATTAATGGCCTTTTGTAGCAGCTGCTTCACGATCTGTACAGCCTTTTCTGCCTTCCCATTTGACTGGGGATGTAGGGGGCTAGAGGTGATGTGCCTGAAGTCATAGAGAGGGGAAAGTTCAGTCCATTCGTGATTTTTGAAGCACGGCATTACAATGGATGGTATGCCATGTCGGGCAAAGATCGCTTTGGCATGTAGTTTGACACACCGAGCAGTCGAGTTCGGCAGCTGTGCAACCTCAGGATAGTTTGAGAAATTATCAATGACTACCAGGTAGTCTAGTCCATTGAAATGGAACAGATCCATGCCCACTTTCTGCCAAAGACTTGCAATGATTCCCCCGCCTGCATCGGTTCTTTAGTCTGCCTGCATCGGAATTTCTGGTATGTGTCACAGTGGTCGACCATACCTGATATCCTGGGTATTGCCTGGCTAATAAATCATCTCCCGGGCCCTACGCTTGCATTTTTCAATGCCCAGGTGCCCTTCATGGAGTTTCTTCAGCATGAGTGGCCTCAAAGAATGTGGGATTACGATTCTGGTTGCCTCAGGAGAAGACCACTCGCCTCACTGAGTTCCAACCACACATTGTAGTACTCAAAGAAGGAACCTTTGGGCCAACCCTCTCTAATACATTTGAGCACCTTTTGCAGGACTGCGTTCTTCGCTGTTTCTGCCTTTATCAGGCGTGATTTTTTTGCCTGAGACGGGAAGTGATGCCGCGATGAGGTTGACATGAAGCTGAATATCGTCTTCCAGCAGACGTACCTCTTTGATGCCCATGGCTCGAGAGAGCGTGTCAGCGACTGCAAGTAACTTGCCTGGCATATATATGAGGACAAAGTTATAGCGCTGGAGCTTTACCATAAGGCGTTGTATTCTTGGGGACACTTGACACAAATTTTTTTGTACGATCGAAAGTGGCCTGCATAGGCAGCCCATACACGATATCATGAAACCTCTCTAGACCTGTGACCAGCCCAAGGCATTCCTTTTCGATCTGCGCATATCTGCACTCTGTTTCAGTCATCGCTCGCGACGCATATGCCACAGGCAGCCAGCTGTCATCTGTACCCTTCTGCAGAAGCACCGCTCCGAGGCCATCCAGAGATGCATCAGTCGAGACCTTCGTCTTTTACGTCGGGTCAAAAAAAGCAAGGGCTGGCGCTGTCATTAACGAGGCACGCAGCGCCTGTTACTCCTGTTCATGTTTGGGTGACCAATTAAAAGCTACATCCTTCTTTATTGGGTCTTGCAACAGGAATGTTTTGGAGGCCAGGTTAGGAACAAATTTACCCATGAAATCTATCATGCCGAATACACGTCAGACGCCTTTTTTGTCTGCGGGCTGTGGCATCGTTAGAATGGTCTTCATAGTTTCACCATCCGGCTGCACACCTTTAGCCAAAAAATGTGATGGTATCCCAATTTGTCACTTGGTCTGATTTAGCTTGGGGCCATTTGTCCTCTATGGTCCCCTCATTCACCTCACTGTGGTTGCAGATAGTGAGAGAACATTAGGTGGGGATACTGGGTTACAGGGATATGATGGAGGCGTGGGCTTAAGTTGAGTGCTCTTTCCAAGGGCCGGTGCAGATGCGATGGGCCGAATAGCCTCCTTCTGCACTGTAAATTCGAAAAAAAAAAAGATTTTTTGCCTTTGCCGGTCGAGCCCTTTCTGTCCCTTTCTGTGATCAGGCGCACATCAGCCCTGACTTCGGTGCATTTATCTGGACCCACACATCGATTTTGTTCGGGCAACCGTCGAACGTATGGTGCATTGCCTCACAAAATGCCACACTCAGAACAAACTTTTCCCAGTGCAGGTCACCGTGGTGCCAAATGTCTGTTGCCGCACTTCTGTCACAAAATGGCAGATCTGGTCTGCTGCTTAAAATGGCCACTCGCATCGAGACCACTTTTCTTGTGAGGCTGCGTAACGGTGTGCTCAAAATGGCCAACAGCACTGACACTACATTTTTGTCCTGTTGTACGTCATATCACCAAGTGCCCAGTGTCCCACATCATGTGACCAAGGTCTGACACCACCAGCTGGTTGGACGTCACGTTACTAACTATGTTTAGTATAATTCACCAACATATCACCACATGAACATCAACAGAATAGAGAGAAGTTAATTGAGAAATCGGAAGGTAGATGTTAGAGGTGTGTTACAGATCACTCAGGGTGTTGAAGTTGCTGTGGCAACATGCACTTTTTCCATGTATATTGTAGCTATGGATAGTGATGGCAAAGGCTTCAACATTCCTTCCAATCAAATGGCGGACCAGGAGTATTTCCTGCTCTTCCCGCCTGCTATTGGCATATCTTGCAGGCTGATATTCGACCTGTTTAGACATATCATGAACGCACTTTCTTTGACCAAGAAGTCATGGGGTGGGACTCAAACCTGCAACTTCTGCCACAGAGGCAGAGATACTACACACTGCACAGCAAGAGCAAAATCAGCCGTGAGAGGAGGTTTCTATTCAATGACAAGCTTTCTCCTGACATTAGCCGAGACTACAAGTGAATAGTTGGAAGAGCCTCCTCAACAATTGGACAATGTCAGTTCTTGGCTTGACCCAGACTGGAGTCAAGATTCTAATGGGAAACATATTTAGGGTGGCAAAAAATGAAATAAGTGAAGAGCAAGCGTTCAGGGAGGCATATTAATAACTTAAAGAAAAGAAAAAGACTGGTTTGGCAAAAGTTAGAGTGCAAAGATAAAAATATCATAAATACTCAGGCAACAGAAAGGATTCCAAGCAATAATAATAAAAAATATCTGTTGAAACTAAAGCAGGAGTAATAAAAGATTAAAAACCAATTAAATTGAAGCGGGGTAATGAAGGCTATAATTCAATGGGAGAAAATGGATGCGATAACGATAACAGAAGCACAATTGGAGACAGGACAGAGGCGGCAGTTAAATTCTAAAGGCTACAATGTATGGTGAAACAATAGGGAATGACGAATGGGAGATAGTGTTGCTGTGCTAATCAGAGAAAGCAAAATAGCTGGAGCAAGAAAGGACACTATTAACAAATATAATAGAATCTTTGAGGGTTGAGATAAGAAAAGAAGGAAGCAGTTTTACTACTGGAAGTATACTGCAGACCAGCAAAAGGGAAGGAAGAATAAGAAATTATTTTTTAAAAACACAATCATAATCAAAAGAACAAAGAAGAACAAAGAAAGGTACAGCACAGGAACAGGCCCTTTGGCCCTCCAAGCCTGTGCCGACCATGCTTCCCGTCTAAACTAAAATCTTCTACACTTCCTGGGTCTGTATCCCTCTATTCCCATCCTGTTCATGTATTTGTCAAGATGCCCCTTAAATGTAACTATGGTCCCTGCTTCCACCACCTCCTCCGGGAGCGAGTTCCAGGCACCCACTACCCTCTGTGTAAAAAACTTGCCTCGTACATCTCCTCTAAACCTTGGCCTCGCACCTTAAACCTATGCCCCCTAGTAATTGACCCCTCAACCCTGGGAAAAAGCCTCTGACTATCCACTCTGTCTATGCCCCTCATAATTTTGTAGACCTCTATCAGGTCGCTCCTCAACCTCCGTCGTTCCAGTAAGAAGAAACCGAGTTTATTCAACCGCTCCTCATAGCTAATGCCCTCCATAACAGGCAACATCTTGGTAAATCTCTTCTGCCTCCACATCCTTCTGGTCGTGTGGCGACCAGAATTGAACACTGTACTCCAAGTGTGGCCTAACTAAAGTTCTGTACAGCTGCAACATGACTTGCCAATTCTTATACTCAATGCCCCGGCCAATGAAGGCAAGCATGCCGTATGCCTTCTTGACTACCTTCTCCACCTGTGTTGCCCCTTTCAGTGACCTGTGGACCTGTACACCTAGATCTCTCTGACTTTCAATACTCTTGAGGGTTCAACCATTCACTGTATATTCCCTACCTGCATTAGACCTTCCAAAATGCATTACCTCACATTTGTCCGGATTAAACTCCATCTGCCATCTCTCTGCCCAAGTCTCCAAACGATCTAAATCCTGCTGTATCCTCTGACAGTCCTCATCGCTATCCGCAATTCCACCAACCTTTGTGTCGTCTGCAAGCTTATTAATCAGACCAGTTACATTTTCCTCCAAATCATGGAGGATTTCAGCTACCCCAAACAATAATGTACGGAGGGCATGAAAGGGGAGAAAGGAGGTTTTACAATGCACACAAGACTCCTTTCTGAAGCTGAATTATTTCAATAAATTAGAGAAAGAATCCGCAGAAGAACTGCAGTGGGTGTGATACACATTGTGATCTTTCAGATGGCCTTCAATTAACACACACAAAAGAGATTTGTGACAAAGGTCAGGGTGTGTGGTGCCAGGTTAAGGTAACAAAATTAACTGAAGGGTGGTGACAAAATAGAATATAAAGGGTAGAAATTAAAGACGTTTTCCCAGTCTGGCAGAAATAGTGAGTCACAGTGATCCACTCTCGGACTACTGTTGTTCACCATATACACAGGGAGGGCCAGTTTAACTCAGTTGACTGTACAGATGGTTTGAGATGGAGAGCAAGGCCAACAGCGCGGGTTCAATTCCTGTACCGGCTGAGGCTCTTCATGAAGGCCCCGCCTTCTCGACCTTGTCCCTCGCCTGAGGTGTGGTGGTCCTCAGGTTAAATCACCACCAGTCAGCTCTCCCCCTTAAAGGGGAAAGCAGCCTATGGTCATCTGGGACTATGGCGACTTTAACTTTACTTTACATAGACGCACGTGTTGGACTCAGGAATTAGAAGTATGGTGCCAACATTTTCAGACAATACTTGTAGGGGTAAAGTGGGAAATGCAATGGCCTGCAGAAAAATATAAGAAGAAATAAGTAGGCTTCTTAATTCAAGTGTGGTGTAGTTCATTTCGGTCGCAGGATTAAGGCCGCCACTTAATGTGTTGGTTGGTAAGAATGTAAATAGTGTAGAGGATCAAAAAGTCAGAGAAAACAGCTAGATAAATCACTAAAAGTCCACAACACAAATCTCTCAGACCAGGAATAGTGCAAACAAGGCACTGGTGTTTATTTTGGAAGAAACAGAATATGAAAAGGAGAGACGTAATGTTAAGTTTATATAGAATCTTAGTTAGACAACACTTCAATACTGAGTGCAGTTCTGTTATACAAAAAATATATTGAAGCATCAGCGAAAATAATTTATGAGAATTTACTAGAATTATCATCAGACATTGAACAGACTGCCATTACTTTCTCTGCAAAAGAGGAGACCCGAGAGGAATGCTTAAAATCATGAGGGAGTTCAAGTTCTCCAGATTACTAGTCCAGGAACATAACCACTATGTCACCAAACCCAAAATTAAATTGCCACTAACTGCTTAAATAAATGTTTTTTTCTTTATTCATTCATGGGATGTGGGTGTTGTTGACTGGGCCAGCATTTATTGCCATCCATGAGGGCATTTAAGAGTCAACCACATTGCTGTAGGTCTGGAGTCATATGTAGGCCAGACCTGGTAAGGGTGACTGATTTCCTTCCCTGAAGAACTTTAGTGATCCAGATGGGTTCTTATGACAATGGTTTCATGGCCATCATTAGACTTTTGTTTGCAGATTTTTATTGAATCCAAGTTTCACCATCTGCCCTGGTGGGATTCGAACCCAGGTTCCCAGAGCATTTCCCTGAGTCTCTGGATTAGTCCAGAGATAAGACCACAACTTCACTGCCTTCCTTATTTGGGTGAATTTCTTGAAACAGAGAATGTGCAACTCACTGCTACAAGATTGAAGCTGATTATATTGGTGCATTTAAGTGAGAGCCTGATGTAGAAATGAGAGGAAAGGGAATAGAAGCAGGGTGAAGCAAGGCAGTTATGGAGTAAGAGAAGCTCATGTAGTGTATAAAGACTGGAGCCCCAGTTGGACTGGGTGGAATGCCTCGGAACTTGGAGACCTAATGTCATTCTAGGCAATTTAGGGGGCCAGGGCAAGGATTTTACAACCCCTCCTACCGTGTGTGATATTATGGTCCAAGTTCTCCAGATTACTAGTCCAGTAACATGGAGATTTAAATGGCTTGCCGCATCTCCCAGGGGGAGAGATGTCGCGGAGGACCATAAAATCTTGGCCCAAGTTTAGTAGCTTCTTACATTTACAAGCACACTGTCGGGAGCATTGCCATTGCCTTGTACCATTCACAGGCTTGAACCATGGATACTTAGAAATATCAAGAGGTCGTAATGTTTTTTGGAATTAAAATTCATATACCTTTTTCTGAACAGTTTCAAAAATACGATTTCCCCATAAAAACATTTCTACCGAGGTTACCTTGCAGTACGTGGCAGAGTCGTTTGATGAATGTTACCCTCCTTGAATAGACGTTGGTAAAAGGTCTTCTGCTTTCGCAGCTCTTGACTTTGTTAATTATTTTTGGCCCTGGGACAAAGAACAGGTTATCTTTATTCTTCCTCATTGTTTGATCCTCATTATATAACCCTTCAGGGAGAGGACAAATTAAGATCAAGCCACTTCCAAAATGTCAGAATGGAATTGACATTCACCTAGTGACAATGAGATGCACTTGACCTCAGTGATTTAGCGTGATTTGTGCGTGACTCTGAATCAATAAAGAGAAATGGAATTGATGGCATTAATGTTACATTGCTAAACCTAAATTTCAGCCTGAAGAAGCAGAGTTTGTCAGGCTCAATGTATTCTTGGAAAAGAAAAATATCACATACCAATTATTTATCAATGGCTGGTGTAATTTATTCCAGTACAAACACTTGCCGTTAAAAAAGCTGGATAATTTTCTTAACGAATGTACATTTTCAAATAATTTATTCAAGAGTTCAAAATTGATGGTAGCTGTTGTCCTTTTATTTAAACAAAGATCTGTTTGGGTATCATCCATTAGCTTTGAAAATATTCTTTTTCATTAGTATTTTCTTCCTCCTCCCCAGAACCTCTGTGATTCTGGTGCTGGACAATAATTTGGCGCATGTGCAGAAGCCATCTTTCAATAGATTATCCAGCTGGTCATCCTTCATGGGTGAACATGGTCTCATTAAACTGGTCAACTGTGAGCGCATTAACGCTGAGTGTAATCCTGTCCTTACCTGATCACCACAAAGAACAGGATTTATTGGAGAGCACCAAGGAATGTGGGTCTTTACCCAGAGATGTTTACTTTCAATCTCTCTTGCTGAGATCAATTTATTTAAGATTGTCTCAGTGTTGAACACAATGGCCGGAATTCTCCGACCATTGCGATTCACTTTTCCCATGAGCAGCGCACCCCCACCTGTGGGCTTCCCAGAATTATGGGTTGGTTTCAATGCAAAATTCCATTGACAAGTGGCAAGATGTTAGAATCCCGCCGCCAGCGAGAAGTGTGCCGGCAAGAAACACACGGATGGGGGGGCCGGAGAATCCAGCCCACGATCTTCTGGCTTGTGTTGCACAATTCCACAGTAAGCAGTATATTTGCTCACTAAACCAACAAGGGAGACAAATACCTTTAATTTGATGTTTTTTCATAGAATTTACAGTGCAGAAGGAGGCCATTCGGCCCATCGAGTCTGCACCGGCTCTTGGAAAGAGCACCCGACCCAAGGTCAACACCTCTACCCTATCCCCATAACCCAGTAACCCCACCCAACACTAAGGGCAATTTTGGACACTAAGGGCAATTTATCATGGCTGATCCACCTAACCTGCACATCTTTGGACTGTGGGAGGAAACCGGAGCACCCGGAGGAAACCCACGCACACACGGGGAGGATGTGCAGACTCCGCACAGACAGTGACCCAAGCCGGAATCGAACCTGGGACCCTGGAGCTGTGAAGCAATTGTGCTATCCACAATGCTACCGGGCTGCCCAATGCTACATGTGCTCTGTATTGCCTCATCTCACTGTCTGCTGCATCACTGATCCATAGAGGGAGTTTTCAGTGTCTGCCCTCCTGCTTCACCTGCGTATCAGCAGCAAAATGCAGGGGAGGGATCAGCCAGTCATTGGCTGAATAGCTTTGCTGCATTTCTCAAACAGCTGTGCAGTCAGTCATGGCTGCAGTGGGGGGCTTAGAACGTTGGCTAATTTGGCACTCAGAGACTTTGCGTTCTTTTACCGATATCTCACCGTCGGCTTCAGGAGGAGAAAATCATATGTTTGGTTTTGAGAATTAACAGGGTGGACTTTTTTTGAAACTCACTCTTTTTGCTCCCCCACCAATCACTGGCATTTGGGAGACCCCGGTGCCAGGGCGCATTGCGTTTCATTGTCAATCCACCCCTGCAGTTGGCAATTGAAAATTGGTACCGCTGTAACAAAAGGAAACATTAGGGGGTTAATGAGCATGAAGAAACCCAAAAGCAATTGACAATCTCCTTTCTATTTTTTATAAATATACAATACAATATGATCCATGATACAACTGCCAGGAACTATCATATCATCACAAAAAATATTAATATTAATTTAAAATATTTTGTTTATGTATTCTGATCATAATTCTTCTGGAAATGTTAATGGTTCCTCTAAGAGTTTATGATAAAAAGCAATCATTAGCTGATGTAATATTTTACTTCAATGACACAAGTGTCTGCGCATAAATATCACCTCCAGAATTTAAAACGGGTGGCATTTTTCAGTGTTACAAGTATCTCCATCCACATCAAAATATTTTTCCAGACCAAACTGAGAGGCAAAGCAGTGTTGAAAATGGCCCAGGCAGCTCATGCTACAAAAGGTTTACTGATATATGCTGTCACTGTGGGATAATTAGTCATGACAGTGCACAGGGACCACAAACCGTGGAAAGAATCATTTGCTTCAAATGCAGAGAGCGCTTCATACAGAAAACCCTCCAGTAACTGATCTTTCTGCTTTATTTTTAACTTGAGAAGAGACAAAAATAAAGTGACTCAAAGAGCGAATCAAAAATCAGAACCTGGATTTTAAAAGTGAGAAAAATTTTACATGAAAGGAATGACTGAAAGGAGGTAGAATTGCTCAGTTTAAGAGACGACATAAGAAGAGAGTAGGAAAGAGGAATGAGGGCAAATAGTGAAATATTTACAAGTCATGACAAATGAGAGAATGTTCCACGGTAACATTTATCTCCAGGGCTGGCGGGCTGTCCTGGATGAGATGCCCATTGGATATTTGGCATTTAACCTCTCATTGATGTTGAAATAATACACTCCACATGATATTTAAAGAAGCAACGAGGCTTGCCTGTGATCACGCAGGAAATTATAGCTTCTGTGGAGGCAGTAGTATGACATGTGCAAACACTCCAAAGGGAAAACTAAAAAGAAGCAGAAGTTGAACAGTAGTTCCTGAAAAGTGAATACCTGTTGGCATCAATGGAAATATTTTACGAGCAGTACTGCATTCCAATTGCTTTTAAAGGAAGCTGCCTTGTATGGTAATGGCAGGCATCCAGCATCAATTAAATCTTGATATAACATCAATAAGAGACTTTTAAGCTGTGGCAGTAGATATCAGAGAGGACAATACAAAAGTAATGAAGTAAGCAAGAGTTTCAGAAAACGAACTGTCACTTTGCAAAGGAGTTTTAGCTTTAGAAGAAGGAAAAGAGTTTGGGAAAGTGGTTAAAAAACAATCTGCTGTGAGATGAGAAAATTAGAAAGTCTTCCACTACTCTGTGGACACGGATAATAGGTGGAAAGGCAAGTTGCGAGAGAGGGGTACAAACAGTTTGCAAAGAGATATTGATAGCATAAGCAAGAGGACATAACATTGGCAAATGGAGCATAATGTGGGAAAATATGAAATTTTGGAAGGGAGAATAAAAGAACGGATTATTATTGAAATGGATAAAAACTGCAAAAAAGCTGCAACACAAAAGGACTTGGAGTTACTTGTGCACAAAACACTGAAAGCTAGCACAGGTACACCAGGAAGGTTAATGGAATGTTGTCCCTTATTTTAAGGGGATTGGAGTACAAGAGTAGGGAAGTCTTGTTGCAACTGTACAAGATACTGGCGAGACCATATCTGGAGTACTGTGAGCGGTTTTACTCCCTTATTTAACAAAATATGTTATTTCATTGGAGGGGGCTCAGATGAGGTTCACTAGGATGATCCCCGGTATGGGATTGCCTTATGAGCAAATGTTAAACAGGTTAGGACTCTACTCATTGGAGTTTAGAAGAATGAGGGGTGATCTCATTGAAATACAGAGGATTCTTAAGGAGCTTGGCAGGGCTCGGGGGTCTGAACAGCCGATTCCTGTTTTTCATACGGTCTTATAATAGAGAGGGAAACCTTGGTAATTTGGCCCCAAAAAATATAATTAATGACGAAAAGAAAAACATAGACCCTGGCATGATTGTTGCCCACAAATTAGCTGCTGAAGGATTTCTTTTGATAAGAGCAACATAACTGATATCTAACAACTGATGCATTCATCATGTTAATATAAAATTTCAAATTGGTGTCATAGCCTCATTGATGTCACACTTACCTACCAAGATTTGAAGATTACCATGTCCATTCACCATCTTTCAACAACAAAATAAATACAGCCCTTTGATTCCATAATGATTCCATAAAAATGCTCTTCAAGAATTTTTAACCAAGAAATAAGCAGAAGACTCATCTGATCTTTAAAAAGAAGCTTTTCCTCCATAAGATCTTTGGCTTTGCTGGCAAGGTCAGCATTTATTTCCCAAGAGAAGGAGATGGTTTGCTGACTTCGTTAACAAAATTGAATTGCTTGCTCAGCCAAGTGTTATGGGCCAGGGTTTAGAAAACCCAAAGTATATTATGGAGTTCACCTGACCTATAACTGTTTATTGGTTTTAGTTACGATGAGCACAAGAGCCTGCCTTTCAGGTGTTATTCAACAGAACTCTTAGGCGCTTTTAATCAAAAAACAAGCTTTATTCTATGAAATTAGTTAACATCTGTATTAACACACACAGTAAGAATTAGTATCAACTACAAACATGAACTCCCACACAGCTACAGTAATCTATGTATAATCCTTATGAATTCCCCCTTAACTGTTCCAATTCAATAACAAGAATAACAAGATTCCATAAACCAAAAATCAATTTTTACCAAAACAGCAGGTAAGTATAATCATTGGGTTTCTTCCTTGCAATAACTCTTTAAAATTGAAAATAGAGAGACAGGCCAAAATACTTATCTGGCAGCACGGTTTTGTGAAGGGGAGGTCATGTCTCACTAACTTGACAGAGTTTTTCGAGGAGGTCTCAAAGATGATTGATGCAGGTAGGGCAGTGGATGTTGTCTATATGGACTTCAGTAAGGCCTTTGACAAGGTCTCTCGTGGCAGACTGGTACAAAAGGTGAAGTCACACGGGATCAGAGGTGAGCTGGCAAGATGGATACAGAACTGGCTAGGTCGTAGAAGGCAGAGAATAGCAATGGAAGGGTGCTTTTCTGATTGAAGGGCTGTGACTAGTGGTGTTCCACAGGGATCAGTGCTGGGACCCTTGCTGTTTGTAGTATATATCAATGATTTGGAGGAAAATGTAACTGGTCTGATTAGTAAGTTTGTGGACGACACAAAGGTTGGTGGAATTGCGGATAGCGATGAGGACTGTCAGAGGATACAGCAGGATTTAGATCATTTGGAAACTTGGGCGACGAGATGGCAGACAAATGTGAGGTAATGCATTTTGGAAGGTCTAATACAGGTAGGGAATATACAGTTAATGGTAGAACCCTCAAGAGTATTGAAAGTCAGAGAGATTTTGGTGTACAGGTCCACAGGTCACTGAAAAGGGCAACACAGGGGAAGAAGGTAGTCAAGAAGGCATACGGCATGCTTGCCTTCATTGGCCAGGGCATTGAGTATAAAAATTGGCAAGTCATGTTGCCACTGTGTAGAACCTTAGTTAGGCCACACTTGGAGCATAGTGTTCAATTCACACTACCAGAAGGATGTGGAGGCTTTAGAGAGGGTGCAGAAGTGATTTACCAGGATGTTGCCTGGTATGGAGGGCATTAGCTATGAGGAGAGGTTGAATAAACTTGGTTTGTTCTCACTGGAATGAAGGAGGTTAAGGGGCGACCTGATAGAGGTCTACAAAATTATGAGGGGCATAGACAGAATGGATAGTCAGAGACTTTTTGCAGGGTAGAGGGGTCAATTACTAGGGACATAGGTTTAAGGTGCGAGGGGCAAGGTTTAGAGGAGATGTACGAGGAAAATTTTTTACACAGAGGGTAGTGGGTGCCTGGAACTCGCTGCCGGAGGAGGTGGTGGAAGCAGGGACGATAGTGATGTTTAAGGGGCATCTTGACAAATACATGAATAGGATGGGAATAGAGGGATACGGACCCCTGAAGTGTAGAAGATTTTAGTTTAGATGGGCAGCAAGGTCAGTGCAGGCTTGGAGGGCCGAAGGGCCTGTTCCTGTGCTGTACTTTTCTTTGTTCTTTGGCTGAGTTTATAGCAGCCAAATGTGAAAACTAAAGTAAAAACTCACAGAGCCATAAACCAGCTCCAAAACTCAAAGCAAAATTAAAAACTCACAGAGCTACAGCCCAGCTCCACCCACATAATGACATCACTGAAGCCATGTGATAAGACAAACATGTTTCTTAAAGGGATACTCCCATGACACAAGGAATACTTTGGGGGCAATATCCTGGAAGTGCATACTTATGCGGTCCCTCGGGATCACGGATGACTTGCTTCCATTCCAGTTCGATGGGTTCTGAGATGGCTGATCGACAGGTACTGCCAAATGTGGGGCAGGTGATGCCTAAAGGGGTCGGCAGATGAGGTTTGGAAATTTGTGCACTCCCTCTGATGCCTCTGCGTTCTCGATGGAGTCGCTCAAGGTAACTGGGGTCTTCCCCGAATGAACCTTCTCAGTCAGTCAGTCACAGGGATGTTTGATCTCTTCGGGGATGCTTTCAGGATATTTTTGAACAGTTTCTGCTTCCTCCCTGTGAATCTCCTGCCACCGCCAAGTTCCAAATAGAATTGTTTTGTGAGTCTGGTGTCAACAATATGAATAACGTATGGCACCCAACAGAGCTGGTTTTGAGGGATTAGCACCTTGAGTCTTGTCAAGTTGGCTTGGAGGAGGCTGCTGCTATTTGACCACCTTTCTTGCCACAGAATATGGAGGATTTTGCACCACTGGTGGTACTTTACCAGTGCTTGAGGTGCCTGCTGTAGGTTTTCCAGGTCTTTGAGACATTTAGGAGCATAAGTGTACACTAGCCTCTCATTAAAGTATTGTGCTGATTGGAATTTTTTTTTCTTTCTTTTTTTTGGCTTCTTTGAAGCATTTTTTCATTGCCAAACAAAAGCATCCAGTTGTTTAGCCAACAATGTGGTTCATTGCTGTGATATTTCTCATTGACTGAATTGGTAGAAGACAGTAGTGGTCTCCGGTAAACACTTTAACTTGAGTGGGGATAGATGTTGGGTCTTGCCCATGATAACTCTGTAGAACAGAAGAATAAAAAGATTCTAGCGGTGTAGTTTGTTTATGCGGCTGCTTCCATTGTGAAATGATGCTGACAAATAATGGCCGGAATTCTCCAACCATTGCGATTCAGTTTTCCTGTAGGCAGCTCACCCACACCCATGTTTTTCCAGCAGCGTGGGGTGGTTTCAAAGGTAAATCCCATTGACAAGCAGCGAGAAGACAGAATCCCACCACCAGCGAATAGGCACTGGCGAGGAACACACTGCTGCGGTTCCAGAGAATCCGGCCCAATGTTTGAACTACATAGGAACATAGGAATTAGGAGGGGTAGAGTAGGAAACTCAGCTCTTCGAGCCTGCTCCAACATGGAACACGGCTGATCACTTCCTGGTCTCAGATTCACCTTTCTTCCTATTCCACATTTCCCTTTAACCCATTTTTAATCAGAAATATATCCATCTCCTTCTTGAAACCATTTAATGATTCAGACTCTCCTGCACTATGGGGTATTGAGTTCCACAAACTCACCACCTCAGCGAGAAGTAATTCCTCCTCTTCTCAGTTTTATATCTACTGCCTCTCAACCTATATCTGCGACCACTAATTCTAGATTGCCCCATAATGGGGAACATTTGGTTGACGTTTACTTGATCAATCCCTCTTAGCATGTTATATACCTCGATCAGATCCCCTCTCATTCTTCGGAACTCCAGCGAGTATAAGCCCAAACAGCTCAATCTCTCCTCATACACCAACCTTTTCATCCCGGAATCAACATGGTGAACCTCCACTGAACTGCCTCTAATGCCACATATCCTTCCTCAAATGAGGAGACCACAATTGGATACAAAACTCCTGATGTGGTCTCACCAATACCCTATACAACTGCAACAACACTTCTCTACTACTTTATTCCAGTCCTTTAGCAATTAACGCTAAAATTCCAGTTGTCTTTTTTATTACATGCTGTACCTGCATACTGACTTTCCGTAATTCAAAAATAAAGACACGCAGATCCCTCTGCCCAGATGCAATTTGAATCTGCTTTCCATTTAGATAATAGCATCCCTTTCAATTTTTTCAGCCAAAATGGATAATCTCACTTATCTACATTAAACTCCATGTGCCAAATTTTGACCCATTCTCTTAGCCTATCTGTATCTATCTGTAACCTCCTTATCTCCTCTTCACTGTCTACTTTCCCACATATTTTAGCATCATACCCAAATTTTGCTATGTCACACACTCTTCCTGCTTGCAGATCATTTGTGTAGTTGAGGTCCGAGAACTGACTCCTACAGTACTCTGCTAGATACATTTTGCCAGCCAGAGAAAGACCCATTTTTCACGACTCACTGCTTTCTGTCAGTCAGCCAATCCTCAATCCAATCCAGTACTCTACTCCTAATCCCCTGCGACCTCACCTTCTGGATCAGTCTTGTATGCTGCACTGTGTCAGATGCATTCTGGAAGTCTAGAGATACCACATCCACAGGTTCCCCTTAATCTACCTTGCTGGTTACATCCTCAAAGAACTCAAGCATGTTTGTCAAGCACGACTTACCCTTCCTAAAACCATGCTGACAATGGTGGATTGAGCTTTATCTTTATAAATGTTCAGTCATCTCCACCTTAATGATTGGTTCCAGTAACTTTCCACCACAGAGGTCAGGCAAATCGCTCTATAGTTTCCTACTTTTTGCCTCTCTCCTTTTTTGAATAGGGGCATCACATTAGCGTATTTTCAATCCACCGGGACTCTTCCAGAGTCCAGAGAATTCTGAAATATCATAACCAATGCATCCACTACATCTGCTGCCACATCCTTTAATACCCTAGGGTGCAAGCCAACATATCCAAGCTACCAATCTGTTTTTAATCCCATTAGGTTATTCAATACCTTCTCCCTAATGATGGCTATTGCATCAAGTTCCTCTGCATTAATGGCAGTTTTGAAAATTTTATAATCCTCTACCGTGAACAAAGAGGCAAGATATTCGTTCAGTGCCCCGGTCATCTCTGTGTTCCCCATTATTACCTCACCAGTTTTGTCCTCTAAAAGGCTCATTAATAATGCTGAATAATATCAGCAATATCTTCCGTTGCTGAAGAATTTGTGATCCATAAAAAATAAAAGAAACACCTTCTTGGAAAAGCATATTATTTTCTCACATTTCATTAATAAATGTTTCCGTCCGTTTTAACCCCTTTCTCCTTTTAGGATGATGTGGAGATGCCCGCGGTGGACTGGGGTGAGCACAGTAAGAAGTCTTACAACACCAGGTTAAAGTCCAACAGGTTTGTTTCGATGTCACTAGCTTTCGGAGCACTGCTCCTTCCTCAGGTGAATGAAGAGGTATGTTCCAGAAACATATATATAGACAAATTCAAAGATGCCAAACAATGCTAGGAATGCGACCATTAGCAGGTGATTAAATCTTTACAGATCCAGAGATGGGGTAACCCCAGGTTAAAGTGGGTTTAGTGCTTTAACCTGGGGTTACCCCATCTCTGGATCTGTAAAGATTTAATCACCTGCTAATGGTCGCATTCCTAGCATTGTTTGGCATCTTTGAATTTGTCTATATATGTTTCTGGAACATACCTCTTCATTCACCTGAGGAAGGAGCAGCGCTCCGAAAGCTAGTGACATCGAAACAAACCTGTTGGACTTTAACCTGGTGCTGTAAGACTTTGTACTGTCCTTTTAGGATGGAATTGGAATTGGCTCCAATATCCAAGCTTTGGCACTTATGGTGCAATAGCGGGGCGGGGGGGTTGGGGGGGTGGGGGGGGTGGGGGGTGGGGGGAGGTGGAGAAAGACAAGGTCAATTTAAAGTGTTATTCAATGGTTCAAAATGTAATTATGTGAACTTTTGTTTAACTGTATTCATTAATTCCTAGTGATTTCAAGAAAAAATATATATTAAGGCATAGTATATTGTGAGGTTTTATCCTTCTTCAAGCATGTTCAGGGAATGCAGTGGTCTGAATTCAGGGAATGCAGTGGTCTGGGTTCAGTGAATGCAGTGGTCTGGGTTCAGGGTATGCAGTGGTCTGGGTTCAGGGAATGCAGTGGTCTGGATTCAGGGAAAACAGTGGTCCGGGCTCAGGGAACGCAGTGGTCTCGGTTCAGGGAATGCAGTGGTCTGGGTTCAGGGAATGCAGTGGTCTGGGTTCAGGCAAAGCAGTGGTCCGGGCTCAGGGAACGCAGTGGTCTGGGATCAGGGAATGCAGTGGTATGGGTTCAGGGAATGCAGTGGTCTGGGTTCAGGGAATGCAGTGGTCTGGGTTCAGGGAATGCAGTGGTCTGGATTCAGGGAAAGCAGTGGTCCGGGCTCAGGGAACACAGTGGTCTGGGTTCAGGGAATGCAGTGGTCTGGGTTCAGGCAATGCAGTGGTCTGGGTTCAGGGAATGCAGTGGTCTGGGTTCAGGGAATGCAGTGGTCTGGGTTCAGGCAAAGCAGTGGTCCGGGCTCAGGGAACGCAGTGGTCTGGGTTCAGGGAATGCAGTGGTCTGGGTTCAGGGAATGCAGTGGTCTGGGTTTAGGGAATGCAGTGGTCTGGGTCCAGGGAATGCAGTGGTCTGAATTCAGGGAGTGCAGTGGTCTGCGTTCAGGGAACGCAGTGGTCTGGGTTCAGGGAATCTAGTGGTCTGGGTTCAGGGAATACAATGGTCTGGGTTCAGGGAATGCAGTGGTCTGGGTTCAGGGAATGCAGTGGTCTGGATTCAGGGAAAACAGTGGTCCGGGCTCAGGGAACGCAGTGGTCTGGGTTCAGGGAATGCAGTGGTCTGGGTTCAGGGAATGCAGTGGTATGGGTTCAGGGAATGCAGTGGTCTGGGTTCAGGGAATGCAGTGGTCTGGGTTCAGGGAATGCAGTGGTCTGGATTCAGGGAAAGCAGTGGTCCGGGCTCAGGGAACACAGTGGTCTGGGTTCAGGGAATGCAGTGGTCTGGGTTCAGGCAATGCAGTGGTCTGGGTTCAGGGAATGCAGTGGTCTGGGTTCAGGGAATGCAGTGGTCTGGGTTCAGGCAAAGCAGTGGTCCGGGCTCAGGGAACGCAGTGGTCTGGGTTCAGGGAATCTAGTGGTCTGGGTTCAGGAATACAATGGTCTGGGTTCAGGGAACGCAGTGGTCTGGGTTCAGGGAATGCAGTGGTCTGGGTTCAGGGAACGCAGTGGTCTGGGTTCAGGGAATGCAGTGGTCTGGATTCAGGGAATCTAGTGGTCTGGGTTCAGGGAATGCAGTGGTCTGGGTTCAGGGAATGCAGTGGTCTGGGTTCAGGGAATGCAGTGGTCTGGGTTCAGGGAATGCAGTGGTCTGGGTTCAGGGCATGCAGTGGTCTGGGTTCAAGGAATGCAGTGGTCTGGGTTCAGGGAATGCAGTGGTCTGGGTTCAGGGAATGCAGTGGTCTGGGTTCAGGGAATGCAGTGGTCTGGGTTCAGGGAATGCAGTGGTCTGGGTTCAGGGAATGCAGTGGTCTGGGTTCTGGGAAAGCAGTGGTCTGGGTTCAGGGAATGCAGTGTTTTGGGTTCAGGGAATGCAGTGGTCTGGGTTCTGGGAAAGCAGTGGTCTGGGTTCAGGGAATGCAGTGGTCTGGGTTCAGGGAATGCAGTGGTCTGGGTTCAGGGAATGCAGTGGTCTGGTTTGAAGGCTTCACTTGTAATGTGGGATCTAAAAGGACCAAGTCGGCTTTGCTATTCGTGTATTCAGCAAACGGATGCATTGCGTTTTTCTATCACAGAAAGGGCCAAAGGAATGTTTTCTTAACGTTAATTATGTTTTTAATTTTGTTCTTTGTCATAAACATACAACAATCATCTTAATGGCACTGTTTTCCCTTGAGGAATGCCAGGCTCTGTTCAGAATTTGGATGAGTTTACTACAATAGAATAATTCCTTTTGCCAACTATTTAAGGATGTGAAGTTACACATTTCACTCTGACATCCATTGTTAAAAGAGAGAACTCCCAAATTGGTCTGCTCAATATTTCTCTAACCATTTTATTAGTTCATGAAGGATGTTATAGCTTCAGAGTTGTCTTGTAGCAATGACACATCATCATTTTTAAAATAAATTCTTTAATTCAAATCTTATTATCAGCACTTCCAAAGCTATGATGATTAGAAATGGTGGAGGTGGATGGCTGTTTTTTTTCAATACTTCTGCCAAATTGAAAAAGACAAACATCGAATCATTCAGTGAGACTGGGCCCGAGAGACTCTTGAGTGCAGAATAGGCACCAAAATAAAGCTAGGGCCCTTCCAAAGAGCAGCAGAGTGACACAGTGGTTAGCACCGTTCAATTCCAACCTTGGGTGACTGGCAGTGTGGAATTTGCATGTTCTCTCCAAGTCTGTGTGGGTTTGCTCCGGTTTGCTCCCACAATCCAGAGATATGTAGGTTAGGTGGATTGGCCATGCTAAATTGCCCCTTAGTGGCCAACTATGTGTAGGTTAGGTCAATTGGTCATTAACAATGCTCAGCTTTACAGGGACAAGGCCGGTGAATGGACCGAGGTAGGGTTCTTTTGGAGGGCCGGTGCAAACTCAATAGGCCTCCTTCTGCACTGTAGGGAAAGCAAATCAATTTAGGGTCAAAAGCAGGTACTGAAACCTTGTTCAAAGATTTTGCAGTAATTATGGAAGAGGAGCAGAAGGAAGTAATAAATATCTAGGATACTGTCAAGTAGACTTGTGAGCTCTATAAAGAGACTTCTTGCTTAATAAAGCCAGCCTATTCATTATCTTTCTGAATCTTCTGATACAATAGAGCTTCATGAATATCATGGATATCTTGGAGGAGTCTCTCCATCAGGGAAGAGGTGCTAGTAAAATCAAAAGATCAAACTAACTCTGCAGATCAAGATCAGGAAGTGATAAGTGGAATTTCTTGGGAACACAGTAAGAAATCACGATTTAGAAAATCTGATAAGAAAGATCGATGGGGACGATATCGAGATAGACAAAGAATGATCCTTCTAAATGCTTCGGAAACTGGATGAATGTACTACCAGTGAAGATGATCCACACCTCCAAAGCAAGATTAACATAGAGGTCTCCGGTCGCTAATGCCCTATTAGGTCTGGTACCTGTGGCGAGATTCTCCGACCCCCCGCCGGGTCGGAGAATCGCCAGGGGCTGGCGTGAATCCTGCCCCCGCCGGTTGCCGAATTCTCCGGCACCGGATATTCGGCGGGGGCGGGAATTGCGCCGCGCCGGTTGGCGGGCCCCCCCCCCCGGTGATTCTGGGCCCGGATGGGCCAAAGTCCCGCTGTTAGAATGCCTGTCCTGCCGGCGTGGATTAAACCACCTCTCTCACCGGCGGGACAAGGTGGCGCGGGTGGGCTCCGGGGTCCTGAGGGGGGCGCAGGGCGATCTGGCCCCGGGGGGTGCCCCCACGGTGGCCTGGCCCGCGATCGGGGCCCACCGATCCGCGGGCGGGCCTGTGCCGTGGGGGCACTCTTTTCCTTCCGCCTTCACCACGGTCTCCACCATGGCAGAGGCGGAAGAGACTCCCTCCACTGTGCATGCGCGAGGATGCCGTGAGCGGCCGCTGACGCCCCCGCGCATGCGCCGCCCAACAAAGTCATTTCCGCGCCAGCTGGCGGGGCACCAAAGGCTTTTCCCGCCTGCTGGCGGGGCGGAAATCAGTCCGGCGCGGGCCTAGCCCCTCAAGGTTAGTGCTCGGCCGCTCAAGGAGAGGAGGATTTCGCACCTTTGGGGCGGCGCAATGCCGGACTGATTCGCACCGTTTTTGGCGCCGGTCGGCGGACATCGCGCCGATTACGGAGAATTTCGCCCCAGAAGAGAGAGAGAGGGTTCCACAGCCTATGGATTAGCAATTACCTCACTGTGATCTGCTAACTCAGTGAAATGAAGTTTCTTACCACATTACCATAATGGCAAATAGGATTGTGGTAGTATGCATTAGGGGACATGTGGGACTGTGAAGCCGTGATGCCATTGGCTGACAGATTCCGGGTCCTGGTTGGCTGTTGAGCTCTAGCTCCGCCCTGAAGGCGGAGTATAAGAACCAGGAGTTCTCCCCGCAGCTCCAGTCTGTTGCTGAACTGCGAGGAACAAGGCACGCTTAATAAAGCCTCATCGACTTCATCTCTATTCATCTCTCGTAAGTCATTGTGCGCTACAATTTATTAAGCGTGCTTAAAGGACTATGGAGCTCAGGATCGTCCCGGAATGCCTGAGGATCAGCCCCCACGCAGTGAACTCAGCAGCAATTTTTAAACACTGGCAGACTTGTTTCGAAGGCTACCTCCGAACGGCCCCCGGCCGGATCACAGAGGACCAGAAACTGCAGGTCCTGCATTCGAGGGTAAGCCCGGAAATTTTCCCTCTCGTAGAAGACGCAGAGGATTTCCAGACGGCGTTCGCAGCACTAAAGAGCGTCTACATTCGCCCAGTGAACCAGGTCTACGCACGCTACCAACTCGCAACGAGACGGCAAAGTCCCGGAGAATCGCTAGACGAATTCTACGCCGCGCTGCTAATTTTGGGACGGGCCTGCAGCTGCCCGCCGGTAAACACGGCTGAACACACGGACATGTTAATTCGCGATGCGTTTGTGGCAGGTATGAACTCTCCCCAAATCCGCCAAAGACTGTTAGAAAAAGAGTCGCTAGGACTCTCAGAGGCACGGGCCCTTGCAGCGTCCCTAGATGTGGCCGCGCAAAACGCCCGCGCGGACGGCCCCGACCGCGCGGCAGCCCCTTGGGCTCCGTGGACCCCCGTCGCGACAAACCCCCCCTCCTCACAGGCTTGCGCGGTTCAGACGCCAGGTCATCCCGGGGGGCCCGCTGCTATTTCTGCGGCCAGGCGAAACACCCCCGGTAGCGCTGCCCGGCCCGCGCAGCGATTTGCAAGAGCTGCGGCAAAAAGGGCCATTTCGCGGCTGTGTGCCGGTCCCAGGGGGTCGCCGCTGTCCCCGGAGAAGAAAGAGTCCAGCGCATCCCAAATGCTCCATAACCCCCCCAGCGCCACATGTGCGACCCGCAGGCGCCGCCATTTTGGGTCCCGGCCACCACGAGGGGAGGGTGGACGCCGCCATCTTGTGGCCCCCAGCCATGTGCGATGCATGGGGGCGGCCATTTTGTCCACCCCCGCCGCCATCTTGGGACCCCCCAGCCATGTGCGATGCATGGGGACGGCCATTTTGTTCACCCCCGCCGCCATCTTGGACGACAACAATGGACCCCAGCATCGACGGCTCCACGGGGTTCGAAGAAGATGCTGACACACTGCGACCACGTCTGGCCTCGGTGACGCTGGACCAAGCACGGCCCCGGACGCTCCAGACGACGACAACAACGGTGCTGATCAACGGACACGAGACACCATGCCTGATCGACTCCGGGAGCACAGAAAGCTTCATCCACCCCGACACGGTAAGACGCTGTTTTTTGACCATCCGTCCCAGTACGCAGAAGATTTCCCTAGCTGCAGGATCCCACTCCGTACAGATCAAAGGGTTCTGCATAGTGACCCTAACGGTGCAAGGGAGGGAGTTTAAAAACTACAGGCTCTACGTCCTTCCCCAACTCTGCGCGCCCACATTACTGGGATTAGACTTCCAGTGCAACCTGCAGAGCCTAACATTCCAATTCGGCGGCCCAATACCCCCACTCACTATCTGCGGCCTCGCAACCCTCAAAGTTGAACCCCCATCTTTGTTTGCAAACCTCACCCCGGATTGCAAACCCGTCGCCACTAGGAGCAGACGGTACAGCGCCCAGGACCGGACATTTATTCGGTCCGAAGTCCAGCGGTTGCTGAAGGAAGGCATAATCCAGGCCAGCAATAGTCCCTGGAGAGCACAAGTGGCAGTAGTAAAGACAGGGGAGAAGCAAAGGATGGTCATAGACTATAGCCAGACCATCAACAGGTACACACAGCTAGATGCGTACCCTCTCCCCCGCATATCCGACATGGTCAATCGGATTGCCCAATATAAGGTCTTCTCCACCGTGGACCTCAAGTCCGCCTACCACCAGCTTCCCATCCGCCCAAGTGACCGCAAGTACACAGCCTTCGAGGCAGACGGGCGACTATACCACTTCCTAAGGGTCCCATTTGGCGTCACAAACAGGGTCTCGGTCTTCCAACGGGAGATGGACCAAATGGTTGATCAACACGGGTTGCAGGCCACGTTCCCGTATCTCGACAACGTAACCATCTGCGGCCACGATCAGCAGGACCACGACGCCAACCTCCAAAAATTCCTCCAGACCGCTAAAGCCTTGAACCTCACATACAACGAGGACAAGTGCGTGTTTAGCACAAACCGGCTAGCCATCTTGGGATATGTAGTGCGCAATGGGATAATAGGCCCCGACCCCGAACGCATGCGCCCCCTCATGGAATTTCCCCTCCCCCACTGCTCCAAAGCCCTGAAACGCTGCCTGGGGTTCTTTTCATATTACGCCCAGTGGGTCCCCCAGTACGCAGACAAGGCCCGCCCCCAAATACAGACCACTACCTTCCCCCTGTCGACAGAGGCTCGCCAGGCCTTCAGCCGCATCAAAGCGGATATCGCAAAGGCCACGATGCGCGCCATCGACGAGTCCCTCCCCTTCCAGGTCGAGAGCGACGCCTCCGATGTAGCTCTAGCGGCCACCCTTAACCAAGCGGACAGACCCGTGGCCTTTTTCTCCCGAACCCTCCACGCCTCAGAAATCCGCCACTCCTCAGTGGAAAAGGAAGCCCAAGCCATAGTGGAAGCTGTGCGACATTGGAGGCATTACCTGGCCGGCAGGAGATTCACTCTCCTCACTGACCAACGGTCGGTAGCTTTCATGTTCGATAATGCACAGCGGGGCAAAATTAAAAATGACAAGATCTTAAGGTGGAGGATCGAGCTCTCCACCTTCAACTACGAGATCTTGTACCGTCCCGGAAAGCTGAACGAGCCGTCCGATGCCCTATCCCGTGGCACATGTGCCAACGCACAAATAAACCGTCTCCAAACCCTCCACGAGGACCTCTGCCACCCGGGGGTCACTCGGTTCTACCATTTTATAAAGTCCCGCAACCTCCCCTACTCCGTGGAGGAGGTCCGCACAGTCACCAGGAACTGCCACATCTGCGCAGAGTGCAAACCGCACTTTTTCAGGCCGGATAGAGCGCACCTGATCAAGGCTTCCCGTCCCTTTGAACGCCTCAGTCTGGATTTCAAAGGGCCCCTCCCCTCCACCGACCGCAACACATACTTCCTGAACGTGGTGGACGAGTACTCTCGTTTCCCTTTCGCCATCCCCTGCCCTGACATAACAGCGGCCATAGTTATTAAAGCCCTTAACACCATATTCACACTGTTCGGTTGCCCCGCATATATCCATAGCGACAGGGGGTCCTCCTTCATGAGTGACGAGCTGCGCCAGTTCCTGCTCAGCAAGGGTATAGCCTCGAGCAGGACGACCAGCTACATCCCCCGGGGGAACGGGCAAGTAGAGAGGGAGAACGGCACGGTCTGGAAGACCGTCCTACTGGCCATACGGTCCAGGGATCTCCCAGTTTCATGGTGGCAGGAGGTCCTCCCGGACGCTCTCCACTCCATCCGGTCGCTGCTGTGTACTACCACTAATCAAACGCCTCATGAGCGCCTCCTTGTCTTCCCCAGGAAGTCCTCCTCTGGAACGTCGCTGCCGACCTGGCTGGCGGCCCCAGAACCCATCTTGCTCCGGAAACATGTGCGGGCGCACAAGTCGGACCCGTTGGTCGAGAGGGTTCACCTCCTCCACGCGAACCCGCAGTACGCCTACGTGGCGTACCCCGACGGCCGACAGGACACGGTCTCCCTGCGAGACCTGGCGCCCGCCGGCAACACGCACACCCCCCTGACACCAATCACCCCCTCCCTGCCACCGGCGCACCCCGCGACCGCCCCCTTCCCGGGAGGATCGGCCCTCCTCCCATGTCCGACCAGGAGTGAAGCAGAAGCAGACACCGTAAAGCTCCCGGAGACGACAACGCTGGAACAAGCACCGGCACCACCACCGGGGCTGAGGCGATCGACAAGGAAGACCAGACCGCCCGCTCGACTCGTGGAATCGGTGTAACACAAGAATGTTGTGGACTTTAACGAGAATGTTCTTTTTTTTTTCTTCTTACGAATATTGTAAATAGTTCACAAACCCTGTACATAGCCCAGTGTAGGGCAAAGTGTAGGGCACTGTAATGACATGCAAAAGTTTTTCCTCCCAGGACCGGCCTTGTAAACCCCTACCACCATGCGAAGCACCACCCCGCCGGGTTCATTTTTTACAAGGGGTGAATGTGGTAGTATGCATTAGGGGTCATGTGGGACTGTGAAGCCGTGATGCCATTGGCTGACAGATCCCGGGTCCTGGTTGGCTGTTGATCTCTAGCTCCGCCCTGAAGGCGGAGTATAAGAACCAGGAGTTGTCCCCGCAGCTCCAGTCTGTTGCTGAACTGCGGGGAACAAGCCACGCTTAATAAAGCCTCATCGACTTCATCTCTATTCGTCTCTCGTAAGCCATTGTGCGCTACAAGGATATCCAGCACAAGACACCCAATGATATTTTTTGTTTATAAAGATAATGCCCTGGTTATTGATATAGTTCTCAACTTCTCATACACTCTTTAGTTTCTATATAAGTATGCACCACTCAAAAGAGTGCAGGAAACAAATGTAATAGTAAAATTGAATGGATGACTCGATATATAATTGGAAAGGAAAACTTTGCAGAGCTGTGGGGAAAGAGCAGGAGAGTGGACCTGACTAGTTAATTCTTTCCTAGAGCCGGCAAGGTAAGAATAGACTGAATTTCCTACCTTCGTGCGAGGTGATTCTATTGAAACACTTCCTTAGAGTAGTATTTAAAAATTAGCCTTCCAAAGGATCTTTCAATAGGATTCAAGTATTTTAAAATAAAGGTTAAATTTTAAATGGAACTCAAACGTACAATTTCAGACATGGTGATAATATACAAATAAAATACATTTTACTCTTTACTGAATTACAGTGTGGCTTTTCTCATCTTGTCACTGGTCTGAATCTCCTGCCATTTTTACTGCGCATTGGAGGGTCAGCAATGTTTTTGCATTTTCTCAATTAGTTTGTGATATTTTTGGGCTTCGTGGAGGGAAATAGTCCCTCACCTCCTCATTCTGTAGTGAACTTTAGTTCCGCCTTTCCGGCACACTCCTTATCGGTACCTGCCTCCATGGCTCCTCTGACCACCCTGGGGGTGTATCCCTACAATCCCCACCACCTAGTTCCATTTCAGCTCAGCTCTGACCCTTTAAACTTGTTAGTTTTAGGCACAGTGCTCTGTCAGGAGTACAATCAAAGACAATATTCACCAAGCTGTAGTCCTGCTTTCACAACTTGCCTGGGCGAATCCCAACCTCGTCACTATTTGTTCGGGGAACAACCGACTATCCAGGCGCATAAATTTTTGTTCCTCAACTCAAGAGATGAAATGAAATGAAATGAAAATCGCTTATTGTCACAAGTAGGCTTCAAATGAAGTTACTGTGAAAAGTCGCCAGTTCGGGGAGGCTGCTACAGTACGAGTTCAGGTGCGGACAGGAGTCCTTTTTCACCAGTTTGGTCAAGCATGCAGGGGAGCCGTACCCAAAAGATGGCGTATGGACTCCTAGTACAACACATTACATCAAGCCTTATACGTTTACATTACCACACAGTTATTTGCATATACCAATCAAAGATGGACACTAAATGTAATATTATCTTTAACCTATTACAATTAGTTTCTCTACTTATGACACTAATATAACTGATCATATTCAAGCAATTATAGCATCTATATGCTTACCTAATTATAATATTCAATCACCAACAAGGTTATTTACATTATCAGCAAATACATTTCAATATTACAGAATGGTTCTTTTAATGAATGGTGTACTATTCCCCGGGGGCAGGCACGAATCCCGCCCCGCCGCCCCGATGCCGGCTGCCTATTCACTGGCGCCGTTTTTCGGGGGCCGGCGGCATTCCCGCCACGCTGGTCGGGAGCCGTTGACAGCGCCCCGCCCCCCACCCCGGCGATTCTTTGGGCCCCAATTGGCCGCATGGCCGTAAAGTTTTGGCCAGTCCCGCTGGCGTGAATTGCTCACCTCACGCACGGCGGGACGTGGCAGGTAAGTGTGCGGGGGCGGTCCAGGGGGGGTGGGGTGCGTGGGGGGGGGATCCGACCCCGCCGGCCTGGCCCGTGATGGGGCCTACCGATCTGCGGGCGGGCTTGTTCCATGGGGGGCCTTCTTTCCTCCGTGCCGGGCCCCTGTAGGGCTCTGCCATATTGCCCGGGGGTTGGCGCAGAGAGGGAACCCCCGCGCATGCGCAGAAATACGCCGGCCGGTCTGCACATTCGTGGAAATACGCCGGCCGGTACGTACATGCGCGAACTCGCACCGGCCCTTCGGCACAGGCTGGAGTGGCGCCAACCACTCCGGCGCCAAACTAGCCCCTGTAAAATTGGCGAATTCCTCACTTTCGGGGCTATTGACGCCAGAGTGGTTGGCGCCGGTTTTCCCGCTGGCGAGCGGACATAGCCCCATTTTCGCAGAATCCTGCCCCTTGTATTTACATGTTGTACAGTTTCTTATTTACATACATATTTCTTAACATACATTCTCCCCCCCCTTACCCCCTCCCTGCCCCCTCCTTTTCCACTTTTTGGTAGCCCCCTCTTCTGACCCGGGGGTCCTATTGTTGAGCTTCTATCCTCTTTTCTGCGGCTTTTGTTGTTGACCTTCTGAGGGAGACGGGGGAGAGCAGCAAGCACATTTCTGTGGTCCTTGTCTGTTATCTCTTCCTCCGAGTGGATTATCAAAGTTTCCATGCTTTTGTTCCTTGTTCACCTTGTTTGTGCAGCCCATTTGCAGCTGTAGAAAAGTTCCAGTAGTTTCTCAGGAGATCTCTGCTGCATTCAATGAATTCATGGAGCAAGACAAATTGAATATGAGCAAACTGACAGAAAATATTTCTAATGAAGATTTATTTAGAGATTTCCAAGCAAGCATTGTTTAAGGTGAGATAAAGCCAAACATGCACAGTGGAATTAGAATGAACTCATTCAGATTTTAAAATCGCTTTGCCATTTACACTAATTCTTCTGGGAACGGAGGCAACCGGGTGTGATAGGGACACCTCTACTGTGGCAGAAGAGAAATAGAGAGCGAGGCTCGGGGCCTTCACTCGCCTTCCAGGAGTGGAGACAGCCAGACCTGCGAGGAACACCTCTACTGTGGAAGCAGATAAACAGAGATCAAGGCTCGGGGCCTTCACTCACCTTCCGGAAACAGTGACAGCCAGAACTGCGAGGGACACCTCTACAGTGGCAGCAGATAAACAGAGAGCGAGGCTTGGGGCCTTCACTCAGCTTCCGGGAGCATTGTGATAAACCATCAATAATAGACGATGAGTGATAAACGTAACTGAGGCTTTAATACAGTAAACAGCAAGCCTCCAGCCTCTGAACCCGAACTGGGTCAGGAGGCGGAGACTTGCCACTTTTATACAGAACCCCCAGGGGAGGAGCCACAGACAGAGCCAGCCTGGACAAGCCCTGGCATTAACAACACAGCACAGTGAATATAATACAATAAACACAATAACGTGGTTTACCACATTCACCCCCTGTTTAAAAAAGTCTGGCGGGGGTGAAGTAGTGTTAAAGGTCAAGTCTGTCGGGGGCCTTGACCTTCCGTTGTGACCACATCAGTCCCGGCTGTGGTGTTGGCGCCGGCGTCGAGACCTGCGCGTCCGGGAGCGTGTTGTCATCTTCTTCACCCAGATGTTGAGTCGGCGAAGGGGTGGGGGGGTGAGTGGGGGGGGGGCGGAGGTGGTGGTGCTCGTACTCTTTGGGCCTGCGGCAGTCAGTTCGTCAGGGAGATGGGGGGAGACGGTGTAGGGTGGGGTGTGGTGATGATTGTCGCCGGGGAGCCAACAGGAGCCAAATCCCTAAGGGAGACCGTGTCCTGCTGCCCGTCCTGATGTGTCACGTAGGCATATTGGGGGTTTGCATGGAGCAGCAGGACCTTCTCGACGAGGGGATCGGTTTTATGGCTCCTCGCATGCTTGCGGAGAAGAACGGGACCGGGACTGTCAGCCAGGACGGAAGCGAGACCCCGGAGGTGGACATCCTGTGGAAGGCAAACATACGCTCATGAGGAGTCTGGTTAGTGGCCGTACATAGAAGCGACTGGATGGAGTGGAGCGCATCGGAGAGGACCTTCTGCCAGCGGGAGTCTGGGAGACTTTTCGACCATAGGGCCAGGAGGACGGCCTTCCAGACCCTCGCGTTCTCCCTCTCCACCTGTCCGTTTCCCCGGGGGTTATAGCTGGTCGTCCTGCTGGTGGCGATGCCTTTGCTGAGCAGGAACTGACACAACTCGTTGCTCATAAAGGAGGCGCCCCGATCACTGTGGATATAGGCAGGGAACCCGAAAGGGAGAAAAGGCTGTGCAGGGCCTTGATACCAGAGGCAGAGGTCGTGTCAGAGCAGGGGATGGCGAAGGGGAATCTGGAGTACTCATCAACGATGCTGAGGAAGTACACATTATGGTCAGTGGAGTGGAGGGTCCCTTTGAAGTCCGTGCTGAGGCGCTCAAAAGGGCGGGAGGCCTTTACCAGATGTGCTCTGTCTGGCCGATAGAAGTGTAGTTTGCACTCCGCGCAGACCTGGCAGTCCCTGGTAACGGACCTGACCTCCTCGATGGAGTAAGGCAGGTTGCGAGACTTGATAAAGTGGAAAAAACGTGTGACCCCTGGGTGACAGAGATCGTTGTGGAGGGCCCTGAGTCAGGCTACTTGTGCGCTGGCACATGTACCGCGGGAGGGGGCATCTGGGGGCTCATTGAGCTTCCCCGGCCGATGCAAGATATCATAGCTGTAGGTGGAGAGCTCAATCCTCCACCTCAGGATCTTGTCATTCTTGATTTTGCCCCGCTGTGTATTGTTAAACATGAAGGCAACCGACCATTGGTCAGTGAGGAGAGTGAATCGCCTGCCGGCCAGGTAATGCCTCCAATGTCGCACAGCTTCTACTATGGCTTGGGCCTCTTTTTCGACGGAGGAGTGTCGAATTTCGGAGGCATGGAGGGTACGGGAGAAGAAAGCCACGGGCCTGCCCGCCTGGTTGAGTGTAGTGGCCAGAGCAAAGTCCGACGCATCGCTCTCCACTTGGAAAGGGGTGGATTCGTCCCCAGCGTGCATCGCGGCTTTGGCGATGTCTGCTTTGATGCGATCGAAGGCCAGTCGGGCCTAGTTGCCAGGGGAAACGTGGTGGACTTGATCAGTGGGCGGGCCTTGTCCGTGTAGTTGGGGACCCACTGGGCATAGTAAGAGAAGAACCACAGGCATCTCTTCAGGGCCTTGGGGCAGTGGAGAAGGGGGAGTTTCAGGAGGGGGTGCATGGGGGCGGGCCCTAGGACTCCGTGTTCCACGACATAGCCGAGGATGGCCAGGCAGGTTGTGCGAAAGACCCATTTCTCTCTATTATAAGTGAGATTCAGGAGTTTTGCGGTGTGGAGGAAGCGCCGGAGGTTCTTGTCATGGTCCTGCTGGTCACGGCCGCAGATGGTGACGTTGTCTAGGTACGGGAATGCGGCCCGCAGCCCGTACTTTTCCATTCGGTCCATTTCCCTTTGGAATACCGAGACCCCGTTGGTGACGCCGAAGGGAACCCTGAGGAAGTGATAGAGACGGCCGTCTGCCTCGAAGGCAGTGTATTGCCGGTCTTCTGGGCGGATAGGGAGCTGGTGGTACGCAGACTTCAAGTCGACTGTAGAGAAGACTCGATACTGCGCAATCTGATTGACCATGTCAGATATGCGGGAAGAGGGTATGCATCAAGCTGCATGTACCGGTTGATGGTCTGGCGAGAATCGATGACCATCCGGTGCTTCTCCCCAGTCTTGACGACCACCACTTGGGCTCTCCAGGGGCTGTTACTAGCCTCAATGATCCCCTCTCGCAGGAGTCACTGGACCTCTGACCTGATGAAGGCCCTGTCCTGGGCACTGTAGCATCTGCTTCTGGTAGCGACGGGCTTGCAGTCCGGGGTGAGGTTTGTGAAGAGGGAGGGTGGGGCGACCTTAAGGGTCGCAACGCTACAGACGGTGAGGGCAGGCAGGGGTCCGCTGAACTTTAGGGTAAGGCTCTGGATGTGGCACTGGAAGTCGAGCCCCAGTAATCGGGCAGCGCAGAGATGGGGGAGGACGTAGAGCCTAAAGTTGGTGAACTCTACGCCTTGCATAGTGAGGGTTGTGACACAGTACCCCTGAATCTCCACTGCGTGGGATCCGGAAGCCAGGGAGATTTTCAGGGTCGCGGGTAGGATGGGGAGGGAGCATCGCCTTATCGTATCTGGGTGTATGAAGCTGTCCATGTGTCGAAAAGGCAGACCGTCTCGAGCCCATTGATCTGGACGGTCATTGTAGACTTCGTGAGGTGGTGCGGCCGGGACTGGTCCAGTGTGATGGAGGTGAGTGTCGGAAGACGGTCGGCGGACCGGTCGACGGTAGCGGCGGCCAGCGTACAGTCGGGCGAGCTGGGTTCCCGGGAGGCAGCGGAGGGGTCCCAAGATGGCGGCCCCCATGAGTCGAACGTGGCGGGCGAGGTGCAAGATGGCGTCCAAGATGGTGGCCCCCATGGGTCGCACGTGGCAGGCGAGGTGTAAGATGGCGTCCAAGTTGGTGGCCCCCGTGGGTCACACGTGTCGGCTGAGATTAAAGATGGCGGCGCCCACGTGTCGCACATGGCGGGTGGCGCAGCAGCTGGGGGTGGCCCCGACTGGCAGCAGGCAGCGCTGCTGGGCCTAGAAGATTTAGGGAGGGGTCAGGCCTGACAGGCTTTTGCAAAGTAGCCCTTCTTCTCACAGCCGTTACAAGTAGCGTTCCGTGCCGGGCAGCGTTGTCGGGGGTGAGTACCGTGGCAAAAGAAGTAGCACTTCAGGCCTCCGGCGTTGGCGGGCCGCTGCGCGGCGCAGGCTTGCATCGCGCCCTGGTCGGTTGATGGCTGCACCCACGAGGCCCACGAGGGTGCCGCACAGTCGGAGGTGTAGGCCCCCATGGTCTGGGGGCCACCTCCAGTGAGATGGAGAGCTGGACTGTCTCTGGGGGGCCGAGTGTCCCCCCTTCTAGTAACCGCTGGTGGATATAGTTAGAGTCCATGCCCGCGGCATAAGCGTCCCTGATCAGCAGCTCCGTGTGCTGGATAGCCGATATCGCCTGGCAGTCACAGTTTCGACAGAGAATGCGCAAGGCGCACAGGAATTCTGCGAGTGATTCCCCAGGGCATTGGCGTCTCGTGGCGAGGAGGTGCCTAGCATATACCTGGTTTACGGATTTCACATAATGTCCTTTTAGCAGCGTTATCACCTCCGCGTACGAGGGGGCGTCCCTGATGAGGTTAAAGACTCTTGGGCTCACCCGTGCATGGAGTACCTGCTTCTTCTGGAGGTTGTGAAGTCTTCGTTGAAAGATATGAGGTAGGCCTCGAAGCAGTTTAGCCAGTGTTCAAAAGTCTGTGTAGCGTCAGCTGCTTGTGGGTCTAGGTGCAAGTGATCAGGCTTGAGTGAGGAGTTCATCTTGAGTGAAGAGTCCATCTTTAGAAGTTTAGTGTATTAAATTGATACGCCATCAATAATAGACGACGAGTGATAAATACACTAAACAACAAGCCTAGGTCCGGCGGCGGAGACTTGCCACTTTTATACAGAAGCCCCGAGGGGAGGAGCGACAGGCGGAGCCAGCCTGGACAAGCCCAGGCATTAACAACACAGCACAGTGAATATAATACAATAAACACAATAACATGGTTTACCACACATAGACAGCCAGATCTGCGAGGGACACCTCTACTGTGACTGCAGATAAATAGAGAGAAAAGCTGGGGGCCTTCACTCACCTTCCAGGAATGGATACAGCTGGACCTGTGAGGGACAGCTCTACTGGGGCAGTGGGTATATAGGGAGCGAGGTTCGGGGCCTTCTCTCACTTTCCGGGAGTGGAGACAGCTGGAGCTGTGAGGGACAGCTCTACTATGGCAGCAAGTATATAGAGACGAGGCTTGCGGCCTTAACTCGCTTTCCGGGAGCAGAGACCGCTGGTCCTGAGAGGGACAGCTCTACTGGGGCGGTGGGTATATAGAAAGAGAGGCTCGGGGCCTTCACTCACCTTCTGGGAAGAGATACAGCTGGACATGTGAAGGAGAAATTTCTTCAGCCAGAGAGTGGTGGGTCTGTGGAATTCATTGCCACAGAGGGCGGTGGAGGCCGGGACGTTGAGTGTCTTTAAGACAGAAGTTGATAAATTCTTGATTTCTCGAGGAATTAAGGGCTATGGAGAGAGAGTGGTTAAATGGAGTTGAAATCAGCCATGATTGAATGGTGGAGTGGACTCGATGGGCCGAATGGCCTTACTTCTGCTCCTATGTCTTATGGTCTTATGGAGCTCTCTAACTGCGATAGCGGGCTGAGGTTGAAAAATAAAATCCAGGAGGGACGTCACAGGAAAACAGTATGTTAATTGGTTGGTGAGAAGCTCGGTGACGCTACGAGGTTATTAACTCTCGTGAGAGGGCTCTTGTGAGATGTGCGACACTGAAAATGTCTCGCGAGATCTAATGAGATCTTGCAAGACGTTGCGATCTGGATCTCGCCCTTACTGGGCGGGACCAAGATTCAAGTGAACAGTTAGGCACACATAAATATGTCAGCGCCAGATTCTCCCAGCAGCCGGGAATGAACGGCCGCGCCTAGGAGACATTGCCATGGCGCCCTATAGAACCTGTCCACACAAAAGTGGACAAGGTGTAATAGCACCTGGGAAGGTCCCCCAGGCCATCGGAGGCCCCTGGGTGGTCGGGCTCTGGGCAGGGTGATACCCTGGCAATTCTGCTGCCAACCAGGCACTTTGGCACTGCCAGCCAATCATCTTGGCAGTGCCACACAGGTACTGCCATGGCATCTGGGCAGCACTGCCAGGTTGTCCATGCTAGGGCTAGGCCTGAGGGTGACCTGCCCAAAAGAGGTGGGTTGAGGGGGGCTTGAGGGCCCCCTACCAAATTAGTTTGTGCGTTGGGGAGGTCCTGAGGCTGCACTGGGGTGGGTCGAGAGATCAAGGCAGCATTTAAAAATGCCCCCATCTCTTCCTGCTCTAATGGACTGAACATATCAGTGGAGGAAATAAAGGTGAGTGTGGCCTCGGTGGGGCATTCCTCACTGAGGCCAAATGCAAACAGAACCCCATTAGATAGCGGGGTCGTTCTCGGTGCTGCAGGTGCCAGGAGACAACCCGCTATTCACCCCCAAAACTGGACTCTGCTTTTTTGCGTGTTAAATTGCGCTCAATTTCTCCAAATTTGCAGATGACAATATGTTGGATGGGAGGGTGAGCTTTGAGGAGGATGCAGAGATGCTTCAGTGTGATTTGGATAAGCTGAGTGAGTGGGCAAATGGATGCCAGATGCAGTATAATGTGGATAAATGTGAGTTTATCCACTTCGGTAACAAAAATAGGAAGGCAGATTATTTTGTGCAATGAGACCTGGGTATCCTCGTACCCCAGTCGCTGAAGGTAAGCATGCAGGTGAGCAGGCCGTAAAGAAAGCTAATGGTACGTTGGCCTTCACAGTGAGATGATTCGAATACAGGAGCATTGATGCGTTGCTGCAATTATGCAGGGCCTTGGTGAGACCATACATGGAATATTGTGTGCAGTTTGGGTCTCCTTATCTGAGGAAGGATGTTCTTACCATAGAGGGAGTGCAGCAAAGGTTTACCAGACTGATTGCTGGGAAGGCAGGACTGACATATGAGAAGAGATTAAGTCGGTTTGGATTATATTTGATGCAGTTCAGATGAATGAGAGGCGATCTCATAGAAACCCATAAAATTCTAATAGGACTAGACTGGGTAGATGCCGACGCTGAAATTGCATTCGGCGATCGGCCTGAGAATCAGAGTTCCCTCCAAAGCGGAGTACTCTAGGTGTATGCCACGTATCGACGGCCTCAGGACATTGCCTGAAGCCCGTCCCCCCGATGCTCCGCCCCCGACCGGCCGAGTTCCCGACAGCGTGGGTTGTGTGTGATCCTATCCCGCCAGGAACTCGCGTGGTGGCTGATGACTCAGTCAAGCGCCACCAAAGTCGGGGAGGATTGATCCGTGGGCAGGGGGGGAACTTTATTAGGGGCTGGGGGCACTGTGGGGGGTGGTGCAGGGTGCGCGAGTCAGCCAAAGGGGGCGCACACTTTCACGGGCCGGGTCCGCGAGCGGCCTCCGCCATGTAGCACGGCGTGGCCGCTGCAAGCCACCGCCGTGCACATGCGCTGCCACGGACCCAACAATTCTCTGGGACGTGTCGGCCGCTAGAGGCGGGTACTCTACACTGCCGGCATGCTAGCCCCCAGCAATACGGGAAATTGGTGGCTGTTTTGTGCCATTTTCTCTGGCGCAAAGCACCACTGTTCCCACGCCAGCGTGGGGACATAGCCCCAGAATCGGAGAATCTAGCCCTGTATGTTTTCAAGAGGAGTTAGATATAGCTCTTGGGGTCAATGGAATCAAAGGATATAGGGGGAATACAGGAACAGGCCATTGAGATGGATGATTAGTCATGATGATAATGAATGCCTGAGCAAGTTCAAAGGGCCGAATGGCCTACTCCAACAGGAGTTTCTATGAATGCATGAGCAATTTAAACAAACACAATAATCTTTTTAAAATAAATTTAGAGTACCCAATTACATGTTTTCCAATTAAGAAGCAATTTAGCGTGGCCAATCCACCTACCCTGCACATCTTTGGATTGTGGGGGCGCAACACACGGGGAGAATGTGCAAATTCCACACGGACAGTGACCCAGAGCCAGGATTAAACCTGGGACCTCGGCGCCATGAGGCAGCTATGCTGTCCACTGTGCCACCGTACTGCCCACAAACAGACTAATCTGATCTGGGATCAAAAAAGCCCACTGTACTTTTTAAATTTAATTCAATTGAAACAGAAATATTCAAGCATTTGAACCATTGAGAGAGAAGTCAGCAGTCAGTGTAATATAAGGGTTACACTGAATTAAATTCCTTTTTGCATTTAAATTTGTATTGCACAAGGTTGAGGGGAAATTGTTCGCATGGAAAACTGGAGTTAAAATTAAATGGCAATAGCAACAATACTTGTAATAATGTAGTAACGTGCAAAATATTGTGTTAAAGTGTTTTAGACAATGCATAGCTTTTTGGAGTGATTTTTAAAGAATGAATTTGCATTTATGTCGCACTTTCACATCCTCAAATTAAAAGTACCGAATGGAGTACTGTTGGAATATAAAGACTAATGGAATGTATGTAAACACGGCATCCAATATACATACAGTAAAATCACACCAACAGAAAACATACATGGTTATTTTAACCCCATCGAATCACAGAGGTAAAATCATTGGGTTTTTTTTGTCTGGTGGCCAAATTGAAGTTGGTATTGGAAACAAAACACTGGCTGCCATTGAGTAATCAATAAATTGCCTCAATCCCCTGAGACTGGCATAACACTACCTTCCACTGATGTAACACAACTCAAATGTTTAGTATATTGAATTAGAATGAATTAGAATTAGAATGAATTAGAATGAAACAGAGGACTCCGCCTTGCTACTCCAGGGGATCCAAAAATATTCAAGAAGTCTTCCTGCTGGGCTGGCTAAAAACACATTACCAGTGCTGTTGCATGTCCAGTGTTATGTTCTGTACTGCAGGTTGTAAGGGCTGGTTTAGCACAGTGGGCTAAGACAGCTAGCTTGTAATGCAGAACATGACCAGCAATGCGGGTTCAATTCCCGTTTTAGCCTCCCCGAACAGGTGCCAGAATGTGGTGACTAGGGGCTTTTCACAGTAACTTCATTGAAGCCTACTGGTGACAATAAACTATTATTATTTATTTCATTAGTGTTCGAACTCTACCGAACAACAAGTCTGTCAGTCAAACCAAACAACCCATAATACATTGTTAATAGTGTAATTTTTCTTAATATTAATAGCATTTTGATGATTAAATACTACTTGTGTAAACTATTCAGAAGTTAATTTGAAATGACAAAATACAAGACAGGCAGGAAAATTGCAATTATTCTGTAAATCTCACTAATTCTAAAAATTAGATTCAATTTGTTTCTCATTTGATGGTTCTCTGTGGGTTGTATATTTTGTCAATGTGCAAACCCATTTTCTCATCATCTACCATGAAAATGATTTTTTTTTTAATCTGTCGACTATCAGACACCTTGCCTGCATCAAATATGCAATTTATTTGCTATCATGTTTCACCAGCTTCAATCATTTCTTGCTTCGAATAGTTCCTATTAATAAAATGGAAATCTCCAACTGCTCGCCGAACCAATTCACCACATAGTTTGGTGAAGTATTTTTAGACCAGGAAAGGTTACAGATTCAATCCTTAATATTGCTTATGTTGCTTGAGATAGTGTGATTATTTGACTCCATTTGAGGCAAAAAGTTGTGAGATCCATCCATACTCCAGACTCAAGCACATAATCTACAAATATCTTGCCCAGCCCAAGGCATTGCTGGAGATGCTATCATTCAGGTGAGATCTTAAACCCAAGGCTATGTCTACTTGTTATCTGAGTGTAAAATATACCACAGCGTTATGTGAAGAAGCTCAAAATGCTCATTTACTGGCAAACATTAATTCTTCCAACAAACCCAAATTACCTTCCATTAAATCTTTTGTTATTTGTGACATCCTGGTGTGGTGATATGCCTGTGCACAGTTCTGCAGATAGTTAGCAGTGTGACCTCGAACCAGCTGGTGGCGATAGAGATCTATCTCGTGACTCAACATACCCGGCAGTTGGTAGTAAGACGTACAAGAAGATAGTGTACTGAGAATAGCTCCAGGAGAATTCACTGAATTCATTTAGTAGCCATCTTCTGTATTGTAGTTCCTTTGTTATCTTTTCCACGTGTTCATTAATAAATCATGTTTGTATGTGTACATCCTTACAAAGGTTACATTTTATTTGTTATTTGTTCACAGGATGTGGGCTTCGCTGGCTAGGCCAGCATTTATTGTCCATCCCTATTTGATCTTGAGAAGGTGGTGGTAAATAGCCATCATGAACCACTGCAGTCCAAGTGGTGTCGGTACACCCACAGTGCTATTACAAAGGGAGTTCCAGGATTTTGACCCAGTGACGGTAAAGGAACGGTGATATATTTCCAAGTCAGGATGGTGTGTGGCTTGGAGGGGAACATGCATGTGGGGGCTTTTGCATCTGCTGCCCTTGTCCTTCTAGGTGGTAGAGGTCATGTGTTTGGAAGGTGCTATCGAAGGAGCTTTGGTGAGTTCTTGTTGTGCATCTTGCAGTTGGTGCATACTGCTGCCGCTATTTTCCGATGGTGGAGGGAGTGAATGTATAAGGTGGGGATAGAAAATGTGTATGTAAATCTGCTGACCCATGTGACTGCATGAGAATAGTGATGACACCAATAGTGAAATTGTTGCTTATAGCAGACTTTGGGACGTTCTGTCCTTGTGAAAAATATAGGAGAATGCAAGTTCTGTTCTTTTTTGGTAGGTGCATTATTTCCCGAGCAAAAGAAAGAAAATTCTGCTCCATTTCCACTGCTGTTGCTGATAGGTCCACCTGCAGCTTGACTGACTGAGGACAGGATCAGACTTACTTTTGATGTCCCCTACAATTTAATGATCTGCTGAAATATGACATGTGAAATTGACAGTAGGTTCTGTCCTCAACTAAGTCCCTCGCCCTATTGGCCACTTTGCACTTCCACCCAAAATGAATTTATATTCAACTTAACATATTCATACGTAAAAAAATAGTTACTTTTGATGATGACCAAAGCATTGTCCCATGTGGAATCATATTTCAATATGACTCCGTGGTGTAGATTTTCAGTTTGTAAAAGTGATGTTATAGATTGTTGTGGTTTGCGGCCACTTTCAAGAAACCGTCTAATTTATATTTTCATCGATTTGCATTGAAAATCACCTTCCTGCCGTCAGAAAAATAGGAACAAGAATTTTTACATAAACATCTATAAATAGGACTATATAGGTAGTTTCATAGAATTCCTACGGTGCAGAAGGAGGCCATTCGGCCCATGACATCTGCACCGATCCTCCGAATGAGCACCCTACCTAGTCCCCTGCCCCTTCCCCATCATCCCACCTAACCTTTGGACACCAAAGGGCAATTTATCATGGCCGATCCACCTAATCTGCATATTTTTGGACTGTAGGAGAAAACCACAGCACCCAGAGGAAACCCACACGGAGAAAGTGCAAACTCCATACAGTCCCCCAAGGTTGGAATTGAACCCAGGTCCCTAGCATTGTGATGCAGCAGTGCTAACCACTGTGCCATCGTGCCATTACAGACAAGTTATAAACACTTGTAAGTAATCCAATCAAGTGATCAAATTGATGACCGCCTGCCAATCAGCTTGAGCATCTTACCTTCCGCAGCTACTCTACGTTGAATTTAGCGGCAGGTTTTGTTGTTACCATTTGAATTTATATTGTACAGTGAAATGTTGTTGAATATCCATTTCTTGCCCTTGCAGAGGGTCATCCCCTTTATATGAAGGTTTTGTGCCCTGCGATGTAGGGCAAGAAGCCTAAGGATATTATTGATTTTCTGACACAGGAAATTAAGTTAGATTGGATTAGGTGGCAGGTTCTGCTACATCGTCAGTTTTTCCATGATGCAATTTGTTTTGTAAAAGGTTTTTCCCATTGTACAGGATAGCATAGAATATTTGAGCCTAAATACCCATGAATTCCAAAACAACGCACTTTACAGTCTCAAGCTGTGCTGCCAAAGTGAAGCATTGAGTAAATTTGTGGAGCTTTCTGACGTTGGACGGAAATTATAGGACTAGTCACAAAGTATTGCTCTCAAGCACCTCCTTGTGGCCTGTCAAGGAACAGCACCATGAGGAAAATAGGAAAGATGTCAGACTTGTAGCGTTGGTTGGAAAGAGGCAGAACGTCTTTCAGGGGAAGACAAAAATGGCTAACGTGGGATTAAATCATTAAAAGGTTGACAGCACAGAAAGAGACCACAGAGCCTATTGTGTCTGCGCTGGCTGAAGAAATGAGCCACCCAGCATAATCCCACTATCCAGCATTTGTAGCCCTGCAGATTATGGCATTTCAGCTGCACATCCAGGCACCTTTTAAATGTGATGAAGTTTTCTGCTTCTACCACCTTTTTGGGACAGTGAGTCCAGATCCTACAACACTCTGATTGAAACATGTTTTCCTTCCCTCCCCTCTAATCCATTTGCCAATCACCTTAAATCTAAGCCCCCTACTCGCTGACCTCTCTGCTAAAATAAATAGACCCTTCCCATCCACTCTATCCAGCCTACTCACAATTTTGCACATCTGAATCAAATCTTCCCTCAGCCTGCTCTGTTCCAAGCAGAACAACCTCAACCTATCCAATCTTTCCTCAGAGCTGCAATATTCAGGAGCTAGCAGCATCTTTGCAAATCTCCTCTGGACCTATCTCAAATGCAATTAAAATCTTTCTGTAATGAGAACTGCATGCAGTACTCATGCTGTGGCATAACTATTGGTTTATATACTTCCAGCATGACCTCCCTGCTCTTATACTCTATACCTTAGTTAATAAATGAAGGGATTCCACATTCCATTCACACTAAAGCTATTCCCGTTAATTTTGGGGTAGTTAAAATCTGCTACTATTACTTCCCTATGGTTTTTGCACTTTGCAGAGCTTTGCTTATCTCCCATCACTTCTGCCTCCCTCTGACTGTCTGGGGGAGGGGTCTGTCGTATGCACCCAGTCGCGTGACTGCCCCTTTTTTATTCCTAAACTCAATACAAATGGTCTCAGTTGATGGTTCTCCTAACATATCACCCTTGCTCAGAGCTGTAATTGTTTCTCTCACCAAAATTGTCAACCTCCTCCCATTTTATCCCCTCCCTTATCTGAAAACACTGTCAACAGAAATGTTGAGTTACCATTGCTGACTCTCTTTAAGCCATGTTTCTGTAATAACCATGATATCGTACCATCCTCTCTCATTATGTTTGAACCTGAAATATTTAGTTGCCAGTCCTGCATTTTATATGGTCAAGTTTCAGATATTCCTACTGAATCTTGCTCTTTGCTATAGATTTAAAAATGAATTGGAAGTGAGGGTTTTAAGACAATTACATGATATATTCCTTTCCCCTTCTTAGCAATCTAGTACTATCACTGTATCATATAATTTATAATTATTTTAGACCCTACTTTTAAACTAGTTGCTAGTAGAATGCAGATTATAGACCCTCACTCACCAATCAGCTTCTTCTCATATAGGTAGTTTAGGGTTATTTAAAACTTTGACATGTTTCTATTACACAGTTAATTACACACAGTCTCTTAAACTGGACACTGACTGACCAATTGGTTTACGAGTAGAGTTATTCTCTCTGAGCATGGAGAGAAAGGATGAAAACTCACCAACTAGCGGAGGCAGCAAAAGGTAGAAAAAGGAAGGAGTGCATCCTTTCCCTCTTCACTTCACCTGCCAAACTCCCAAGCTCCCAACTAGGACACAGAAAACAGGCCACTCAGCCCACCTGACATTCAGGCCAATGTTTATACTCTGCACAAGCCTCACCTCACTCAATTTCATCTAACCCTATCGACATATCCTTTCTCCCCCTAATTTATCTTGCTATCCCCTGAATGTATCAATGATATTCACCTCAACAAATCCTTGTGTAGCGAGTTACACATTCTAATCACTCTTTGGAATAGAATTCAACTGAATTCCGTATTGGATTGAATAGTTACAATCTTATATCTATTGTACGTAGTTCTGGTCTTTCCCGCGAGTAGAAACAGCTTCTCTATGTCTTTTTTTCTTTATTCTTTCATGGGATGTGGGCAGCGATGGCAGAGCCAGCATTTGTCACCCATTCCTAATTTCCTTTCAACTGAACATTTCAGAGTTAAGAGTCAACCACATTGCAGTGGGTCAGCAGTCACATGTAGGCCAGATAAATCCGGGGTAAGGACAGTAGTCAACCAGGTGGTCTTTTTGACAATCTATGATAGTTTCATGGTCAGACTTGTGACATTATAGAAATTTTCAGTATACAAAGAGTTAATATCATGTTACAGTTAACCACTAGATGGAGATAAATGCAGTATTATATAAAGCACTGGTTCTCAGACTTCTGGGAGAGAGAGTGAAGGCTGGAGTAGAGTGCATAGGAAGGATCTAGAGATGATAGAGTACAGTTAGAGTTAGAGTGTAGAGTCTGTCATAATATACACCAGTATATCATGGTGCAGATACACACACACTGATAGACACACAGTGGGACCAATCAACACACACAACACCACAGCCAATCACCAGTTAGAGCACACGCACTATAAAGACAGGGGGCATCAGAGTTCCCGCTCATTCGAGATGCAGCCTCCTAGTAGGACAGAGATTACAACTTGCAGCACAGATCTTCACCATGTGCTGAGTGCATAGACTGGTTAGGACAAGGTATAGGTCTTTAGTTCAATCTAATATTGTGTTAACCCACAGTGAAAGTATGTTCAACAGTTTCTGACTTAATAAAATAGTGTTGCACTATTTTAAGTGTTGGTGGCCTGTATGTGTTCCAAGGATCCCAAGCACCCAACACATCATGATACCAGGAGTTGAGGGATATTAGAACTTCTTAGGCCTACCTGCAAGTGATCTGCCTTCCACCAGCATACCGTCATCCTACAAAATGGACAGCGTCTGCCCGTCGCCGCCGCTCCGCATCACCGGTAACCTCGGGGCCAACTGGAAGATATTCAAACAACGCTTCCAGCTATACCTTGAAGCCACAGACCGGGAGGACGCCTCAAATGCCAGGAAGATTGCTCTCTTCCTATCCATGGCCGGGGACCATGCCATCCACGTTTTCAATTCTCTCACCTTTGCGGATGATGAAGATAAAACAAAGTTCAAGACGATCCTCCTCAAGTTTGACACTCACTGCAGCATAGAGGTGAATGAAAATTTCGAGCGCTATGGTTCCAACAGCGTTTGCAGGGTAAGGATGAACCTTTCCAGTCCTTTCTCACCCACCTCCACATCCTTGCGCAGTCCTGTAGCTACGGGCCCACCTCAGACTCCATGATACACGACCAGATCATTTTCGGTGTTCAGTCGGACCCCCTACGCCAGCAGCTCCTCATGGTAAAGCAGCTCACCCTAGCGACCGCCATCGAGACCTGCGTGCTACACGAAAACGCCACTAGTCGGTATTCCCACATCCAAGCGGCTGAAACGGCGCGGCAAGGTCCCCACGAGGCAGAACGGGTCCAAGCAATCGAATAACTCCAGGGCCTCAGCCTGGATGAGGGCGGCCATTTTGCGCGCTTTTCACGTACTCCCGCACTTGTGCGCACCAAATGAGGGGACGGCGACATCGACGAACGTAATGCGCAGGCGCGCTCCACGTACGACCGCACCACGCATGCGCGGTGGCGCAGCGAACGTACTGACGCTACAACATGCGGCAACTGTGGCTCTGCCCACTTAAAGCGGCAATGCCCTGCCAAATCCCGACAATGCCTGAGATGTGGCAAACTTGGCCACTATGCTGCTTTAAGCAGAGCAGCTCAGCCAGCCAACTCATATCGCTTCAGCCAGTCTCGCAGGAATGTCTGGGCCATTCAACCCATGGTGACCGAGTCCGATGCGGACCTACTACCCAACATTGACACCGAGGACCCGAAGGTGCCTTTTCGAGTCGGTATCGTTACAAAAAACATGTGTCCCCGAAGCAAGGAATCCAGCCTCTATCGGTATACAGCATCGATCCAGACAATGAGTGGTGTGCCACCCTGACGGTCAACCAGAATTCGTCACCCACCTCAGAGACTTAATTTATGAACTTTGCGGACTTATAGACTTTCTGAATTGTTTCGTTGCTTTGTTTAATCGTTTCCTTGGTTTGTATATAGTGTTGATCTCGTTATTCTTGCTGCATACTGCTTCTCTGCACCAGGCACCTTCCCATGTAAATAGCTTAGTTCTCATGTACGTAGTCCTGTAAATATGTCTTCGCACCCCACATGTAGTTAGGAACATTCTCAACATACATTATTTATTGCCACACATATACATTCTTTTATAAAAGGTGGAATGTCATAATATACACCAGTATATCATGGTGCAGATACACACACACTGATGGACACACAGCAAGACCAAACAACACTGCAGCCAATTAGAGCACACGCACTATAAAGACAGGGGGCATCAGAGTTCCCGCTCATTCGAGATGCAGCCTCCTAGTAGGACAGAGCTTACAGCTTGCAGCACAGATCTTCACCATGTGCTGAGTGCATAGACTGGTTAGGACAAGGCATAGGTCTTTAGTTCAATCTAATATCGTGTTAATAAGTGAATGTATGTTCAACAGTTTCTGACTTAATAAAATAGTGTTGCACTATTTTAAGTGTTGGTGGCCTGTATGTGTTCCACGGATCCCGAGCATCCAACACATCAGAGACTAGTTATATTAGAGTGTAGATTACTCTAATTATTGTTTACTATAGTAGTAAGTGGTCGAGCTTAATTTAAGTAGTGTAAATAAATGTTAGCTTTGTTAATTAACTTAGCTTCTGTCGGCTTTGTGAACACTACGACATCCATCCTAAAAACAGCATCACAAAGAACACCTTAAGATTAGCTTATTAAATTCCTTCGGCTGCCATGGTGGGGCTGAACCTATATCCCCAGGACATTAGCCTAGGCCTCTGGATTACTAGGTCAGTGACTATGCCACATGTCTACCCGATTAAACCCTTCCAAAGCTTGTTAAAATGGGCAGCATGGCGGTACAGTGGTTAGCACTGCTGTCTCACAGCGCCAGAGACCTGGGTTCAATTCTGGCCTTGTGTGACTGTGTGGTGTTTGCATGTTCTCCCCTGTCTGCAATTGTAGGAATTCTCTGATTCCAAAGTTCTTCGATGCACAGATGCAATCCTTCCATCAAAGATTTTGTCTGCTCTGAGCTTTCTTAAATCATCAATTATCTCTCTCCTTTCTACCTTAAATGTCTTTTTTGATCACTTATTTTCATAACATGTCTATTTTGCCTCTCTGGTATGTCATGTGAGAGTACCTTTAAGAAATGTACTTTTAAGAATTGGAGCTGCTCATGTTACCGGAGTGATGTCAGAGTGTGGGTGGAGCTGAGATCTACTTCTGCTTTTTAGTTTCAGTTTGAAAAATAGCTTGGGTGTGTCTGTGTTTTTCAGTGAGCTGCATCTGAAGTTAAAACAAAGAGCTGTACGGTTGATCTCTGCCATCCAAAGACTATCTATGGATAATTTGGTGAACCCAGAATTGTAAAAGGTCTCAGTATTGAATGTAAACCTAAAACCTAATGTGCTTCTGTTTGAAGGTTTGTTAAGTCTTTTGGATGTTAAAAGGACAGCTTATAGGGTTACTTTGGGTTGTAGTCTTTGGGGTTGTATTTGAATTAATGGTTGCTTAGATGTTCACTGTTTGTTTTTAAAAAGGTTAACTTGTGTTCATAGAATAAACATTGTTTTGTTTTAAAAAATACTTGCCCATTTTCTGCTGTACCACACCTGTAGAGTGGGCCGTGTGCTCCCCATACCACAATCTATTAAAAAATTGTGGGTCAGGTGAACTCCATGATACACTTTGGGGTTCTCTAAACCCTGGTCCATAACAGGTAACTATCAAAGTCAGATAATTATTTAATATTTTTCCCTTTTGCTGTTAGTTCCAATGAATTTATTGCAATTATAACTTTCTGGTCCCACCTTGAACTGACTTTTCTGTTGCTATTCATATGCTTGTAGAATTCTTTTTATGTTCCTTGAATACTTTATTTTGTAACTTACCTTTGTCTTCCAAATTCGGCTTCTTTTCAGAACATATTTTTTCACTTTCTTAATGTGTGCCTTTTTTTAGTTTAAATTTCTTTATTCATCCATGGTATGTCATTACTGTCTAGTTTGTCATTGCACTTTAGTGAGACATATTTCTCACAGGTCCCTTGATCATCAATTTAAATGTTTTCTGCGCTCCTCTATTTATTTGTCAATACTTTTTTCAAGTTAATTTTCCTCGAGTTTCATTCAGATTCCCTTAAAATCTGCTTGAATCCAAGTTGTTACTTGGATTGTTACCATACTTACATCCTTTTCTAACTTTATCTTAAACATTTATTATATTATGATTGCTATTGCCTCGATGTTCCCCTGAGATTATTTCTCTTATCTGCTCTGTTTCATTTCCCATTACTCTCTCTTTTGCTGGGCAGTTTTTTATAAACTGTGTGAGAAATGAGTCTTGCACACATTTTCTCAGTAATCTTTTTGTTATGTTGAATGAGTACAACAATCCGACAACCCCTTTCCTACCTTCTCTGATTATGTTTGAACTTGGAATATTTAGTTGCCAGTCCTTTTTCTAATATAGTCAAGTTTCAATTATTCCGACTGAATCTTGTCCTTTGCTATAGATTGAAAAATGTATTGGAAATGAGGGCTTTAAGAAAATTAGGTGACATACTCCTTCTCCCTTCTTAGTCACCTAGTATCTCTATGGACACAGCATCATATAATTTATACCTAAGTAGGAGACCAACATCCAATGCTATTGCTGAATAAATTATATGGTTTAGTACATAGTTTTGCATGACGTGAGCAAGTATCAGAAATTTAAGCATGGAGGTCAGCATACCCAATTGATGAACTGTTTTGCATTTAGTATAGCTTTTCCATTTTCTGTGAAGTGATTTTTGCAGTTGGCAGCTGCATATCTGAGCCACTGTGAGACTGCAAACTAGGTTTCTCAGGCCCTCCAGAGTATTATCAATGGTAAGAGAAAACTGGCACATTGCTGCATTGCACTGGTTCACCAACAGATGTTGCCATGGATACCGGAGGACATGGGTCGCATCTCCTACTTCCCCATTTCTGATCTAAGTCACAGTGCTGTTCGGAGATGCCTGTCTCCTCTTTTTGGCAGAGCTAATTAAATCAGTGTGAGATTCTTCCCTCGGCCACTTCCACGCAGCTAGCGGTCGCCAGTTTAGAGATACAATGACAGACACCAGAGAGAGAGAAAAGAAAGATAAGAAAGAAAGTTAAAATTTAACGTTCCTTAAAATCTCCAACAAACATTCAAACCCTGAAGGAATGAGACTCCACCGTTGTAATAATTAACTTTCAGTGTTCGGGAGGTTGATTAGGAGTACTGAACAATGAGCACATCATTAAAGGGTACTTACATGATTAAGTACTAGCTGTAAATATTTGTGGTAAATTTAGTTCAATGTACAAGTACAGCAATTTCATAGTGTTCAAATGAATGGCAAAGGGGGATCCAGAAAAGAAAATGTAATTTTTGCAAAATGGAGAAGCACAACTCAAGACAGTAACTATTTGATATTCACAGTTAACTTGCTCCTCACCTGAAGTCGCATTACCATTTACACATAGTGTAAATGTAATAGTGGGTGGGATTTACCATGTAACCCGTCGTGAAACCAGGAGGTGGCCCGCCATTGGTCAGCAGTGGGGATGTGCCGTTGGTGGGACCGATGATTCTGCCAGCATGGACTGCCACAAAGCTCTGGCCAGCGAGTGCCACTTCCCTCACAGTTCTATTGACAGCAAATTTTGGCCCAATTTTCTTCTCACAGTTTCAATGTTTTGAGAAATTTCAGGTGAACCATAAATAACTGGAAAATAAATTAAAGTCGCCATAGTCGCCAGATGACCATTGGCTACTTTTCCCATTGAGGAGAGCTGGCTGGTGATGATTTAACCTGAGGATCACCACACCTCAGCTACAGGGCAAGATTGAGAAGGAGAGGGCTTCATGAATAACATCAGCCGGTACGGGAATCAAAACCCACACTGTTGGCCTCACTCTGCATCATGAACCAACTGTCCAGCCAACTGAGCTAAACAGGCAATAGTGCTATTGTCACTGGACTCATAATCCAGAGACATGGGGAACTGCAACTAAGCATTGTCTCACTTCCTCATCCACGGCCGAACTCCACCTCGGCGACCTGCCTTTCCTCCAGTCCACCAGCCATGTCCTGGGCCCTCTGCTCTGTCGCAGTCAGGGGCCGCAGGTCTGGGGGGCCCTCCTGTCTTCTCCGCTCATGGTGGTTATGCACGGCCTTCTGCTGGGGGGGGGGGGGGGGGAACGACAAATAGAAAACAACAGCATTAGATAGTCCGATGCATGTCCACAGGGGGTGGGTAGCTGGTGGCCTCAGTGGCCAGGGGACCCAGCCATGGCAGCGGTATGGGTTCCAACATGTGATGCAGGGTGGGGGTGGATTGTGTTATGGGGTTGAGTGCAAGGGACACAGATCATAGATCATAGTTCATAGAATTTACAGTGCAGAAGGAGGCCATTTGGCCCATAGGGTCTGCATTGACTCTTGGAAAGAGCACCCCACTTAAGCCCTCACCTCCACCCTATCCCCGTAAACCAGTAACCCCACCTAACCTAAGGGCAATTTAGCATGGCCAATCTACCTAACCTGCACATCTTTGGACTGTGGGAAGAAACTGGAGGAAACCCACACAGACACGGGGTGAACGTGCAGACTCAGCACAGACAGTGACACAAGCTGGGAGTCGAACCTAGGACCCTGGAGCTGTGAAGCAACTGTGCTAACCACTCCACCACAGTGCTGTCTACTCACCCTGGCCGCCCTGAAGAGGTTGCGCAGTTTTTTAGGGTACGGCTGGCCAATCCGGGTGATGTTGCCCACTGTGCTGACGGCCTCTGCCACCTGCACCCAGGCACGGCGAACGCCAGCGGCTTGCAGCTTCCTTCCTGGGCCGGGGTACAGGGACATTCTCCTTTCGTCCACTGCATTCAAGAGGATCTGCAGCTCGGCATTTGTAAACCGCGGGGCTGCTCTCAATGCTGCCATCTTGTTGGTCGGGATGGCGTGTGTGGGGAGTGAAGTGTGTGTGAGCGGCTGCAGATTGTCAGCCTCATGAGTGTCAATCGCGGAACCGGAGATTCCCGCATCGTTTGTCATTGGAATCGATTGTGGTCCACGTTGCGGAACTGCTAGCCCCTTAACAGTAGCAGAATCGGTCCAGGTGCGGCGCTAGATTTTTAGTCGTGAAAGTCCACGAATTATGCATTGGCATCAACACTTAGGGCTGGATTCTCCAATTGCTGACGCTGAAATCGAATTCGGCGATTGGCCGGAGAATCCGTTTTGACGGCGTAATCGGGGACGGCGCCGTGTTTCGGATGCTCCACCTCCTCAAAAACGGTGTAATCGCCGAGTGCGCCTCACGCCGTTGGGACAGCCTCATACCTGATGGGCCGACTTCCCGACGGCGTGGGTCACGTGTGCCCGCTGTTTTCGTGGCTTTGCACGGCAGCTCCGGACTGTGTCCAGCGCTGCCAGAATCGGGCGGGGAGCCATTCCGCTGGCCGGGGGGGGGGGGGCGGGGGGGGGGGGGTTCGGCGAGGGCTGGGGAGACTGGTGTGGGTGGTCCGGAGTGGCTAGGGGGATTACAGTAGGGCATTATCTGGCAGGCCGGTCCGTGCGCGGCCGGCGCCATGCTGTACGACGCGACCGCTGCAGGTCGCCGCCATGCGCAGCCACAGACCCGGCAATTCTCCATCCATATCTGCAGGTACAACTGACGGCTCTATGTGGCGTGCCTGCTAGCCCCCCACTGGGCGGAGCATTGGTGCGGGGGCGGTGCCAACTTTTTGCTCATAAGATTGGGCACATGCTCCAGACATAGCCTCAAAACCGGAGAATCCAGCCCTTATCTCAGAAATGGGGAATCCCGCCCTATGTTCTCTCACTGGAAGAGAATTGCTGCAGATTTACATATCGCAAATCGGGAAGCAATTTATCAAGCACCATTTTTGAGTGAAATCCCCCATCCCCCCCCCGCCCTGCAGTGCAAATCAGGCTCCCCTTTCATCGCAAAGCAGCCCCCACCCCCAGATGTTCTGGGTGCGTTGCTTCACCCAAGTACAGGGGTGACCCCGGGACTCCCAAACTAGGAAAACTCCTCACAGGGACCCCTTGACTAGATGGACCCTCTCTAACCCACAGGGACCCCCTTAATAAGGAGACCCTTCCATGGGTGCCCTAACTGAAGGAAACTGCCAGAGGGACCCCCTAACAAGAGAGATCCCCACAGCATACTCCTCCCCCCAGAAAAAAGATCCCTGTCTGGAAGCTAGAGAGCAGCCCAGACAGGGATAGTGACAGAAATTACAGTTGTAACACTCACCTGGAAGCACCATGCATCCATTCCTATTTTAGGGGGTCTCGGGGGGAGAGGGGGGGGTGGGGGGGTTGGTCTGGTAGAGGAGAGATGCGCAGGTCGTGCATTGTGGCAGGTGAGGAGTATGACCCTCCGATAGACTTTGGGGGCAACTCCCTCAACGAGTTATCCCCTTCCCCCTCGGCCCACCGTGATGTCCACCACGTCAGGTTCACATTTGGTGAGACCTGTAGTAGTCCCCGCCGACATGATTCCCAGCCCAGAGTAGCGGACAATCACGGGTGGCCAGAGAATAGGCGGCCACTCCGCTGAACAGATTCAGATGGGTCATTAAGACAATTTGCATTCATTTCCATCCCCCTGCTGGTGTACGGGCGCAAACCACAATCCCACCGCCAGTGGGGGGGGTCAGCGTGGCGATCAGAGCCCGGCGACGCCCATTGCTGCTAATTATTTTTCGATTCTCCCTCGCATCAGGGACCCGCTACCAGCAGCGGGTTTGGACAATCCAGGCCAGGGTCTTAGTTTAAAATCTCAGCTAAAAACCAACGTGTACGATTTAGCGACACAAAGTTAAAGTGCCGTATTGGACTCATTTGATGGATGTTTCGCAGTGGCTTCAGCGCCGAGAATAACCCCTCTATTCAATGGCAATTTTCCATTTATTTTGGCCTCGGCGAGTTTCTCACCGTCGAGGCCATTCTTCAGCAGCCGTCCTGCACTGCCGTGCTGAGCTCACCAGCAGGACCAGCTTCTTGCAGATCGGGGCACCATTTTGGCAGGCTCCCGGATCACTAGATCCCCTTTCAGACCCTCACCCCCGACTTTCAGGACTCCCCGCCCTTTGCCCCCACCTAACCTTTTCTGGGGCCCTCAAAGTCTCCCATCACCCCCGCTCTTATAGGTAAGGTGCCTTCCCCCCCCTCGGGCCCAACCCATGGCACTGCCAACATGCCATCCAGGCACCTTTACACTGCCACATGGGCACCCTGCACTGGCACCGTGCCAGGCCGATAGTACCAAGGTGCCTGGATGGCAGTGCTATGGTTTCCTGTCACCACTTTGCCCTGTCCCCGATCGCTCGGTAGGTCCCCCCCCCCCCCCCTCACCCCCCGCCAAGGTGCCATCACGCCTCGTTCATGTTTTGCATGAACCAGTACTGAACAGCGCCTGGTTGAGGCCGCGCACGCACAGCCGTTGAATCCCGGGCGCTGGGTGAATCCAGCGAACGCATATTTCGATGAGCCCAATAGCTTATTTAAATATGTATTTCTGGACCTCGCCCAGCTTTGTGCATTTATGGGTTTCTGAATAAATGAACAAGTTGTAATCTCTTACATGTCAGATGTTTTGGTTGGTTTTCTAAATGTTGTAATAACCCTTCAATAGCAGAATATTAACTAAAACTGTATATATTTGATAAAGATTACCAAAAGGAATGCAGGAGAGAGAGAGAGAGATATAAGGATCAGAGTTCCTCATCAGATCTTTCGATCTTGTCTGTATCTATTTCCAATAAAGTGCTCAAATTGAAATCCTCTGTTAGTTTTAAATGGCTGAGAAACTCTTTGTACTATTTAATTCCCCATAATTTATACACCAAGATAATTTATAAGAAAGTGCTGTAGGCTAAGAAATCCAAAGACTAAAGATGATACTTCTAGGAATTATATTGCTAATGCATTACAAATATTCACAGTTTTTAAATTCAATATAATTACTCGTGGCAGTACAGGGTCTGCAACTCCCTGGAGGTCTGCTGCTCTGATGCTAAAATAAAATTGAAATTTGTGTGCGAGAAGTACAAATAAGTGCATTTGATCTCCCAACATATATCATTTATAATGTCATTTTAATTGCTCTTTAAGACTTTGAGAGAAAATTAAGTGTTAGACCAAAGTCAAATGGATGTTCAATTCTCTACATTTTGTCTTGTAAGTCATGTCCCCTTCTCTGTTGTGTAGTTTATGACTGATAACAAAATGCTTTTACATTATATTAACTATATGAAAGAACTGTCTGAGCATTGGACAACATTCAGACTTGGGCTGATAAGTGGGAAGTAACATTCATACCACATAATGACTAGGTAATGACCATCTCTAACAGGAGAGAATCCGGCCATTTCTCATTGATATTCAATGGCATTACCATCGCTGAATCCTCTAGTACTAGCATCCGGGAATTGCCATTGTCTGGAAACTGAACTTGACCAGCCATATAGATTCTGTGGCTATAAGGGCAGGTCGGAAGCTGGGAATTCTACAGAGGGTAACTCACCTCCGGACACCCCAAATCTTTTCCACCATCTATCGAGCACAAATCATATATGTAATGGAATACTCTCCACTTGCCTTGATGAGTGCAGCTCCGACAACACTCAAGAAGCTCGACGCCATCCAAGACAAAACAACCCACTTGATTGGCACCCCGCACTGCTGCAACCCACCAAGGCTCCTTTGGCAGCATCTTCCATAAACTTGTTGTCGTGTTATTCACCCTCGGGTAACACGGACTGCAACTGGATGCAGTTGGACTGTAAAGCAGACACCAAACTTAGACGTTGGTTCAATACAATTTATTGAACTTCTGTAACAATGAACACAGCTTGCTGTGGGTTGACACTCTACTACTCTGTGTGTACTAACTCTAACTAACTAGACCAGACTAGCTCTGATCCATGTGTAGAAGATGCTAACTGATATATACACCCTGACTGTCACAACAGTTGTCACCAGTGGAAAAAAGAGGCAGAGTGCTGATGCCTTGTGCGTTTTATAATAGGAAGCCCCCCTCTCGTGTTCTGTCTGGTGATTGGTTGTGTTCTGTCCTGTGTGTTGATTGGCTAACCTGGGTGTCTGTCACTGCCTGTCTTTACCGCATGATGTGCATGGGTACATATTGTGACACTTGTGACCTCTACCACGTAGAAAGACAAGGAAAACAGATGCATGGGAACATCACCACCTGCAGGTTCCCTTACAAGACACATACAATCCTAATTTGGATCTATATCGCCGTTCCTGCTTTCGTAACAGCACTGTGGGTGTACCTACAGCACATGGGCTGCAATGGTTAAAGATAGCGACTCATTGCCATCTTCTAAACAGCAATTAGGGATGGGCAATAAATGCAGGCCCAGCCAGTGATGTCCAAACCCCATGAATGGATAAAATTAATTGAAAAGGTTTAATTATTTCTCACTTTAAATGTGATGTCCGTTAGTTGATTATTTAGTAAATTAGATATATAATTAGCACAGAGAAACGGTAATTATTTTGTCAAGGTTTTAAAAATTGATAGAACTTTGAAGTTGTATTTCACAACGGAAAACTACTTGCTTCTGTTGAAAGTACTGGGGCAGGATTCACTGACCCCTGGACGGGTTGGAGAATCGCTGGGCCAGGCACGATTCACGGTACGCCGCTCCGATGCCGTTCCGCCGATTCTCTGATCAGTGGAGAATCGGCGCCATTGGCGCCGATGTGGTCGGTATGGCGCCGGTCGGGGCCCCCCCCGGCGATTCTCAGCGTAGGATGGGCCAAGTGGCCGCCGAGATAGGCCGAGTCCCACCGACACTGTTCACATGCATTCCTACCCGGCTGGACCTCGCCGTCCATCCTGTGGAGGGCAGCCTGGTGGGGGGGGAGGGGAGGGTTACGACCCCCGGAGGGGGCCTCCACCGTAGCCTCGCCCGCGATCGGGGCCTAATGATCGGCGGACCTGCTTCTCCTGGCGGAGTCCTCTTTTACTCCGGGCTGGGCCCCTGTAGCTGTACACGAGTTTGCGCCGGTCGCAGCGCATGCGCAGACCCGCGCCACCCGTTTAGCACTTGTATTGGCAGCTGGAGCAGTGTGAGTCGCTCCAGTGCCATGCTGGCCCCCTGTCAGGCTCAGGATCGCTGATCCTGGAGGTCTGTTGACGCCATCATAAAACGCGACGGCGTTTACGACGATGTCAACACTTAGCCTCAGGATCAGAGAATCCCGCCTCTGGTTTGTCAAATACCTGCTTTAAGCTTTTAAGCTGGTATCTGCAAAGTGTTATATTGCCAACTATGTCACAATGTCCTTTTACAGAGTAACGGTACAGAAACACCTCTCCTCACTAGAATTGCACTGCCTCTGGTGGCTTGAGACATACACTGGAGGCTTCCAGTAGTAAACAAAAGGCAAAGACAGATTGATAACAGGAACAGAACACTATTCACAGCTCTTTACTATTCAGCTCCCTGGTCCACACTGCCCACACAAACTCCCCATTGGCTGGGGTTTGTGTGCCCCCACGCGATTGGCCCCGAGCCGGTCACATGGTCAGTGGAGCTCACCCCCTTGAAGGGGCCATGTTGCCACATCCCTCCACCCCCCCGCCCCCCCCCCCCCCCCCCCATCCCACCTTGACTCCTGTGATACACATCTCTAACCAAAATAGTTAACAGGGACAACCAAGGAAAAAGAGCCCATCAAAACGTCAATCAGTCTGGAACCATCCAGGACCTCCCAGACATCCAAAGCCCAGCCATAGGCTTGGCAGTCCTTTGGGTATTGAGTTGTCCAGGGTCCATGCCACCTCAGGCAAGACACATCCACAACAGGCAAACTGCCACCATCACCCTCACCAGATGCTGTTGGGAACCCCTAACTCCCTTTGGCTGGAACAAGTTACAGGAGTATTCACGGTGCTCGAGGAACCCATCGACTCCACGCTCAGCTCCTGAGGTGGTCGATGTGTTTCTCAATGGACTTCCCGTTAACATCGATCGCATAAAACACTGGCCCCGACTGGGCCACAACCCGTCCTTCTAACCACGGCGAACCTGTTGCAAAATTACAGGCCTAATCTGGGTCTCACACCCAGAATGACCTGTCCTTTCTCTACTCTGACCGCTGACTCTTCTGGGATGCCTGACATACCTCCACCCTCCCCTCCAAATTTTGAAAGAGAAGGTGCAATCAGATCCTCAACTGATGGTCATAAGCAACTCTGTTGGCATGATTCCTGTGGTTGAATGAGGGGTTGAGTTGTACGGCAGCAAAAATTAGCCAATCTCTGGAGAAGTGGTTTATCTGACCTCTTTTTCATAGCATATTTGAAAATTTGAACGGCCTGCTCAGCCAAACTGTTCACGCTGGATGATAGGAGACTATTCTCGTGTGTTGAATCCTATTTGCTCTCAGAAAACACTGTAAATCATCGCTGGTGAAAGGGGTGCCACTGTCTGAAAAGATTGCCTCGGGAAGCCCACGTAAGGAAAACATACAGCGACAAGTCTTGACTCTGGCCGCCGATGTAGGGTCCCATCTCCTGGACTAATAACCACTTCAAGTGGGCATGTACCAAAAATATCCTGCCCAAAAACAGGCCCACATAATCCATGGGGACCCTGGTCCATGGGTGACCAAGGGTGAAGGTGGCAAAGATTGCTGCCTTTGGCAAGGGTGGCATTGTTGTACAAGCTCATCAATGGCTTTGTCTATTCCTGGCCGCCAGACTTGCCTGCGTGCCAACATCTTCAACTTTGTCTGCCCTGAGTAGACGCTGTGTAACTCTTGAAGGAGGGACTCCCTAACCTGAGGTGGGATGACCACCCGTGATCCCCACAGAATAACGCCGCCTTCACATGTCAACTCATCTTGATGGGTGAAGTAGAGCCTCAGCAATTCAGACTTCTCGTATCGCCAGCCAGATTGTACCATTCGTTTGACCTTTGAAAGAATAGAGCCTCTTTGGGTCCAGCTGTGGTGTGCCCCACGGACAATGGGAGGGTGTCGAGGAGGTTTAGGGCTAGAACTATCTCCTGGGGAACCGGTGGTGGCAGAATGTTCTTATATAGGGGGAGGTGACTTCATGCATCCACATTAGCAATTTGTGTCTCAGGATGGTGCTGCAAAACATAGTTGCAAATGGCCAACATCAAGGCACAGTGCTGCACCCTCGCCAAGGCTATGGGCAGTGTGGACCTTCCCTTCACAATCCCAGCAATGGCTTGTGGTCAGTCACTATGTCGAACTGTCGACCATACACATATTGCTAGAATTTCTTCACACCAAATATAACTGCAAATCCCTACTTCTCAACCTGGGTGCAATTTTGTTCTGCTTCACAAAGGGTCCTTGAGGCAAAGGCGAGAAGGTATTCTGAACCAATTCCCATTTGGTGCGTTAAAACAGCCCTGATAGCATAAGGGAATGCATCACATGTCACATGGGGGTGTTTGGGTGGGGGTCTCTATAATAGTGGGTTTTTGGTAGTGGTCTCTTTTATGGGTGGTTTCTGGTGGGAGTCACTATAATGGGGGGGGGGGGTCTGTGGTGGGGGTCTCTATACTGGAGGTCTCTGTGGGGATCTGTATAATGGGAGGACTCTGGTGGGGGACCCTGGTTGGGGTGGAGGGGAGAGGATTTGCATTGTGGGAGGGAGGACGGGCCCTCCGATGGACTTTGGGGACAACTCCTTTAAAGAATTACCCCCTTGGCCCACCATGAAGTCCACCACACCAGGGCGATGCTGGGAAATACATGCACCAATTCTCGCCCACGTGAATGCCGACCCACAGGACCAGAGAATCACACAGGCTTCGAGAACCCGCTAATAGGTTGGCAATGAGTGAATTTGACCTGTTTTCATCCTCCCACTGGCACAAGGAACAAACCTTGATACCACTGTGGTAGTATGTATTGGGGGTCATGTGGGACTGGAAGCCCTAATGTCATTGGCTGACAGATCCCGGGTCCTGGTTGGCCGTTGACCTCATACTCCGCCCTGAAGGCGAAGTATAAGAAGCCGGTGCCTTCCCCCGCAGGCCAGTTTACTATCGGGCTGCTGGGGAACAGACACGCTTAATAAAGCCTCATCGACTTCACTCTATTCGTCTCACGGAGTCTTTGTGCGCCACAATTTATTAAGCGTGCCTAAAAAGGACTATGGAGCTCAGGATCATTCCAGAATGCCTGAGGATCAGCCCCCACGCAGTGAATGCGGCAGCAGCCTTCAAACACTGGCAGACTTGCTTTGAGGCCTACATCACATCGACCACAGGCCGAGTCTCAGACGAACAAAAACTGCAGGTCCTGCACTCGAGGGTGAGCACGGAGATTTTCACCCTCATTGAAGACACCCGCGATTTCCAGACGGCGTTCACAGCACTGAGAAGTCTCTACGTTCGCCCAGTTAACCAAATCTACGCTCGCTACCAGCTCGCGACAAGACGGCAAGCTCCCGGAGAATCGATGGACGAGTTCTACGCCGCGCTGCTGATTTTGGGACGAGCCTGCAGCTGCCCGTCGGTGAAAGCAAACGAACATACGGACATGTTAATACGCGATGCTTTTGTTGCAGGTATGCAATCCTCCCAAATCCGCCAAAGACTTCTAGAAAAAGAGTCACTAGGACTCTCAGAGGCACGGGCCCTGGCAGCCTCGCTGGACGTAGCCGCGCGTAATACCCGCGCCTACGGCCCCGACCGCGCGGCAGGCCATTGGGCCCCGTACGTACCCGTCGCGCCAAACCCCCTACCCCCCCCCCCCCCCCCGGACACCCCACAGGCTTGCGCAGTCCAAACGCCGAGTCGCACCGGGGGCGCCCGCTGTTATTTCTGCGGCCAGGCGAAGCACCCCCGACAACGCTGTCCGGCCCGCGCAGCCATCTGCAAAAGCTGCGGGAAAAAGGGCCACTATGCGGTGGTGTGCCGATCCCGCGTGGTCGCCGCCGTCCCGGGAGAACAGGGAGCCCTACAGGCAGTCTATGCCTCCCAACCCCCCCAGCACGCCATGTGCGACCCGCAGGCGCCGCCATTTTGGGTCCCGACCACCGCGGCCCCGGGAGAACTGGGAGCCCTGCACGCCGCCTACGCTCCCCAACCCCCCTCCCCGCAGTCCATGTATGACCCGCCGCCGGCGCTCCCGATTTGGGTGCCGGCCAACACTCTCCACGGAGAGGAGGGGGTTTTTCGCATCCCGAACGCCACCCTCACCCCCGTCCCGCGCCCCACGCCTGACCCGCCGGCGGCACCTACCTTGACCCCGACCACCGCTGTCCCCGGCGAGGGAGCGCCGCACGGTGCCAGCGCTCACGCCCCACGACTGACCCGCCGGAGCCGCCGACCTGGGCCCTCACCCCCGTCCCGCGCCCCACCCGCCGGCCTGGGCCCCGATCACCGCTGTCCCCGGCGAGGGAGCTCCGCGCGGTGCCAGCGCTCGCGGCCCCACACCTGACCCGCCGGCACCGCCGACCTGGGCCCTCACCCCCGTCCCGCGCCCCACGCCTGACCCGCCGGCGCCACCGACCTGGGCCCTCACCCCCGTCCCGCGCCCCACGCCTGACCCGCCGACGCCGCCGACCTGGGCCCTTACCCCCGTCCCGCGCCCCACACCTGACCCGCCGGCAATACAACTTACCTGGACCCCGATCACCTCCGTCCCCGGCGAGGGAGCTCCTCACGATCCCAGCGCTCGCAGTACTGACCCGCCGGACTGGGCCCCGACCACCGCTGTCCCCGGCGAGGGAGCTCCGCGCGGTCCTAGCGCCCGCGGCCCTGGTGCTCGCAGTCAAGGAACTCCGCGCGGTCCGAGCGCCCGCGGCCCGGGCGCTCGCAATGCAGGAACTCCGCGCGGTCCTAGCGCCCCCAGACCCCCCAGCACTCAATGTGCGACCCGCAGACGCCGCCATTTTGGGTCCCGACCACCACGAGGGGAGGAGGGGCCCCGCCATCTTGGACCGCCCCCGACCTGTACGACGCATGGGGGCGGCCATTTTGTCCACCCCCGACGCCATCTTGTGACCCCTCAGCCACGGGCGATGTATGGGGGTGGCCATTTTGTCCATCCCCGACACCATCTTGGACGGCAACAGCGGACCCCACCCCACTACTACAACCACGGCTCGCTTCGGTTACACTCGATCAGGCTCGGCCCCGGACTCTCCAGACGACGACGACAACGGTCCTAATTAACGGCCACGAGACGCTATGCCTAGTCGACTCCGGGAGCACGGAAAGTTTTATACATCCCGACACGGTAAGACGCTGTTCCTTAACTACCTTCCCCAGCGCACAAAAGATTTGCCTAGCTGCAGGATCCCACTCCGTACAGATCCAGGGACTCTGCATAGTTACCCTAACGGTACAGGGGAGGGAATTCAAAAACTACAAACTTAACGTCCTTCCCCAACTCTGTGCCCCCACCTTGCTGGGCTTAGATTTTCAATGTAACCTACAGAGCCTTACGTTTAAATTCGGCGGCCCCATACCCCCACTCACTATCTGCGGCCTCGCCACCCTCAAGGTGCAACCCCCGTCCTTGTTTGCGAACCTCACCCCGGATTGCAAACCCGTCGCCACTAGGAGCAGACGGTACAGCGCCCAGGACCGGACCTTCATTCGCTCCGAAGTCCAGCGGCTACTAAAGGAGGGCATAATCCAGGCCAGCAATAGTCCCTGGAGAGCGCAGGTGGTAGTAGTGAAGACAGGGGAGAAACAAAGGATGGTCATTGACTATAGCCAGACCATCAACAGGTACACACAACTAGACGCGTACCCTCTCCCCCGCATATCCGACATGGTCAATCGGATTGCCCAGTATAAAGTCTTCTCCACCGTGGACCTCAAGTCCGCCTACCATCAGCTCCCCATCCGCCCAAGTGACCGCAAGTACACAGCCTTCGAGGCAGATGGGCGGTTATACCATTTCCTACGGGTCCCTTTTGGCGTCACAAACGGCGTCTCGGTCTTCCAACGGGAAATGGACCGAATGGTTGATCAACATGGGTTACGGGCCACGTTCCCGTACCTCGACAATGTAACCATCTGCGGCCACGATCAGCAGGACCACGACGCCAACCTCCAAAAATTCCTCCAGACTGCCAAAGCCTTGAACCTCACGTACAACGAGGACAAGTGCGTTTTTAGCACCGATCGGCTAGCCATTCTGGGCTACATAGTGCGCAATGGGATAATAGGCCCCGACCCCGAACGTATGCGCGCACTCATGGAATTTCCCCTCCCGCACTGCCCAAAAGCCCTGAAACGCTGCCTGGGGTTCTTTTCATACTACGCCCAGTGGGTCCCCCAGTACGCAGACAAGGCCCGCCCCCTAATACAGACCACGACTTTCCCGCTGTCGACAGAGGCTTGCCAGGCTTTCAGCCGCATCAAAGCGGACATCGCAAAGGCCACGATGCGCACCATCGACGAGTCCCTCCCCTTCCAGGTCGAGAGCGACGCCTCTGACGTAGCTCTAGCGGCTACCCTTAACCAAGAGGGCAGACCCGTGGCCTTCTTCTCCCGAACCCTCCACGCCTCAGAAATCCGCCACTCCTCAGTGGAAAAGGAAGCCCAAGCCATAGTGGAAGCTGTGCGACATTGGAGGCATTACCTAGCCGGCAGGAGATTCACTCTCCTCACTGACCAACGGTCGGTAGCCTTCATGTTCGATAATGCACAGCGGGGCAAGATCAAGTACGACAAGATCTTGCGGTGGAGGATCGAACTCTCCACCTTCAACTATGAGATCTTGTACCGGCACGGAAAGCTGAACGAGCCGTCTGATGCCCTATCCCGCGGGACATGTGCCAACGCACAAATTGACCGCCTCCAAGCCCTCCACGAGGACCTCTGCCACCCGGGGGTCACTCGGTTTTACCACTTCATCAAGTCCCGCAATCTCCCATACTCCTTAGAGGAGGTCCGTACAGTCACAAGAGACTGCCACATCTGCGCAGAATGCAAACCGCATTTTTTCAGGCCAGATGGAGCGCACCTGATTAAGGCTTCCCGTCCCTTTGAACGCCTCAGTCTCGATTTCAAAGGGCCCCTCCCCTCCACCGACCGCAACGCGTATTTCCTTAATGTAGTGGACGAATACTCCCGCTTCCCTTTTGCCATTCCCTGCTCGGACATGACCGCGGCCACAGTCATTAAAGCCCTGAACAGCATCTTCACGCTGTTCGGTTACCCCGCATACGTCCACAGCGACAGGGGGTCCTCTTTCATGAGTGACGAGCTGCGCCAGTTCCTGCTCAGCAAGGGCATAGCTTCAAGCAGGACGACCAGCTACAACCCCCGGGGAACGGGCAAGTAGAAAGGGAGAACGGCACGGTCTGGAAGGCCATCCTACTGGCCCTACGGTCCAGGGATCTCCCAGTTTCACGGTGGCAGGAGGTCCTCCCGGACGCTCTCCATTCCATCCGGTCATTATTATGTACGAGCACTAATCAAACGCCTCACGAGCGTCTCCTTGTCTTCCCTAGGAGGTCCTCCTCTGGAACGTCGCTGCCGACCTGGCTGGCGGCCCCAGGACCCATCCTGCTCCGAAAGCACGTGCGGGCACATAAGGCGGACCCGTTGGTCGAAAGGGTTCACCTCCTCCACGCAAACCCCCAGTACGCCTACGTGGAGTACCCTGACGGCCGACAGGACACGGTCTCCCTGCGGGATCTGGCGCCCGCCGGCACCACGCACACACCCCCGGCACCATCAACCCAACCGCCCCCCTTCCTGCCACCGCCACACCCCGCGACCGCCCCCTTCCCAGGAGGATCAGTCCCCCTCCCCTTTGCACCGACAGCTGAAACCGTGCGGCTCCCGGAGGCGACAACGCTGGTACAAGCACCACTACCACCGCCGGGGACGAGACGATCGACACGGACGACCAGACCGCCCGACCGACTCGTGGCGTCGATGTAAAACAAAGATGGACTGTCCAATGAACATTTTGTTTTTCCTATATCCTCTGTAAATAGTTGTAACAGGACGATACTGTCCAATACTGTACTACCATGTAACTGTTCTATCCTCCCAGGACCAGTACTGTAAACCCTTACCACCATACGAAGCATCACCCCGCCGGGTTCATTTTTGACAAGGGGTGAATGTGGTAGTATGTATTGGGGGTCATGTGGGACTGGAAGCCCTAATGTCATTGGCTGACAGATCCCGGGTCCTGGTTGGCCGTTGACCTCATACTCCGCCCTGAAGGCGAAGTATAAGAAGCCGGTGCCTTCCCCCGCAGGCCAGTTTACTATCGGGCTGCTGGGGAACAGACACGCTTAATAAAGCCTCATCGACTTCACTCTATTCGTCTCACGGAGTCTTTGTGCGCCACAACCACCGCCTGCGGAGGAATGGAGCATCAGAAGGCATCGATCCCGTTTTTTGGACGACGCTGGTTTCTCCGCCACCCGCCATCGTTAGTAGATGTGGCGGAGAATCTAGCCCAAGTCTTGTCTATGATACTTTAGTTCCGTGCAAACCGTTTGTCACATAAATAAGAGTACTTGACATTTAACTCTATCAAGTTTATACGTCTTTGTGAGTAATTCTTGCCTTTAACCCTTACGTTGTTGATGTCACTGTGCCTTTGTACAGTGCCTTTTGGGACCTTTGAATATTTCAATGCAGTTCACAGCCAATTAAGTACTTTTGAAGTGTAGTCACTGTTGTAACATTGGAAAGGTGGCAGCAATTTCTTGCACAGCCCTCTCTGCAAACAGGACAACGGTAACGACCAGATAACTTAAATATTTAGTTATTTCAGTTCACTGGGACAAATTCTCTCACTCGTCATGTGGTGCCTTTGGATCTTTTCCATCCACCTGAGAGGCTAAATATCTCATCTGAGAGATGGTGACTCTGACAGTGCATCTCTCTCTCCCTCTCTCTCTCTCTCAGTACTGCCCTGGAGCATCAATCTCCATCATGTGCTCAAGTCTGTAGCAAGACCTGTATTCCTCTGACCCAGAAGCAAGAGTGTGACCACTGAGGCATGTCTGGCAGTAAAAAAGGGACAATCCTCTTAATGACTGGTAAATAGCACAGGTTATGGATCCCCAACAGAAATAAATCGATCTCGACAGTTACAAAACTGGCACAGAATTAATAAGTAAGCATGTTTTAAATTGCTTATCAGTGATCCCTTTGATAAGATTGTTTCTGTTTATTACACTCTTCATTTGTGACAGAACCCGAAGACATTTATTATTTAAAATACAGCTGTTTTGCTTTGGAAATCAATTATTTTTTTTAAACATAAATTTAGACTACCCAATTTTTTCCAATTAAGGGGCAATTTAACATGGCCAATCCACCTACCCTGCACATCTTTGGGTTGTGGGGGCGAAACCCACGCAAACACAGGGAGAATGTGCAAACTCCACACAGACAGTGACCCAGAGGCGGGATTGAACCTGTGACCTTGGCGCCGTGAGGCAGCAGGGCTAACCCACTGCCCCACCGTGCTGCCGGAAATCAATTATAATCATAATATGAGCCAGATTTTGAATGATTGAAGACACTGATCTTTCCTGATCTCCAATTCTCTCTGCCTTCGGAATCATTTTGTATGGGTCTGTGCCCAAGTAATCATTCTTCATGTCTGGAGAAAGTAGCAAGCCGTGGCAAGATTTTGAATCTCTGGGAGCATCAAACACAGACTTTCCTCACCTGCTTTCCACACATGTACACTATGTGGTGGGTTGTGATGTATAGTAATTCATTGTTACTCATGAAGGCCCCACCTTCTCAACCTTGCCCCTCTCCTCAGGTGTGGTGATCCTCAGGTTAAACCACCTCAAAGGCGAAAGCAGACTGTGATCATCTGGGACTATGGAGACTTTACCTTTCTGTAATGGATGGTGATTCTGAACTGATTTCCCCCTTTGATTGTTCCAGGCCATGGCAGCCAATTAGAGCCATTGTTGGCCTTCTGTCAACTAGCTCACCACACACTAAGGATGTGGCATGGATTTCCCTGATCTGTAGAGCTCAGTGTCACAATCGGTGGTGAATCTCTCCAGTAAGACAGGGAAGCAGAGAAACATCAGCTCAGAGAGCAATCATGGAATACTTGGCTTTAATCTCTTGCTGCCATGTTTTTTAGAAATTGAATCAGCTTTAAATTTCGAGATTACTTCCTGAATTCAAATTAAGAGCAACTGATACACTAGCAATCAGAATGTTCTGATTAACACAAAATATGTTGGCTGATTGCTTCCATGGATTATTTTTCAAGGATTATCTTTCATAATTATAGTTTGGTTGTGACCTGAGCTACATCATTTTGTTGGAATTGGATCCTTCCTATTTAAACAAATGTTCCGGGAACAAACAGATGTACCCAAACAAGCTTAAAGAATTTCCATGAATTAATCTTGTTTTTAACTCTATGTATTCTGTCTTAAACGGAAAGGTAAAAAGGAATGTAATACATGTGAAAATGTTTCACATTATTTATTATAAATACATTATAGGCTCCTTCCACCCAGTTTGAAGGGATTTTGGGCATAATTCGACAGCCTCGTTGCGTCCACCATTGGGTCGAAGCCATTGAACCTTGTGAGAGGCCTCTCCCGAGATTTACGACACTCGAAACATCTCGCGAGATTCAACACAATCCCGCGAGATATTGTGATTTGGATCTCGTCCTCACTGGGCATGGTGCATTTTTAATGAGCTGTACTCAGGGTGCCATTTAGTATTGGTCCATGCAAACGTGGATCAGGCGTAACGGTACCTGGAGGGTCTCCTACGCCATTGGAGACCCCTGGGTGGTCGAGGAGAGGCAGGGTGGCACCCTGGCTCTGCCTCTGGCACCTGGGCACATTGGCTGATTTGTGCCAGTATTGTGCTTCTTTTGGTCAACCAAATAATTCAAACCAACAAACCATGGGATAAATTAAAATGCAGTTCCTTAAAGGGATACTGCATCAAAGTAAACAGAATCTCAAAGTATTGTATGTGTACAAGTGGGTGAGCACATATTTTTGAGCACATGCCGATGAGTGTATGTGGATGAATGTATGACCGTACATGTCCATGTGTATGTATGCAAGTATGTGAATCTGTATGTGTGCATATATGTGTGTGCCTGAGTGTATGTGTGTGTAGATTTGTGTATGCGAGTGTGTGCATAATGTGTATATATGCCTTTATGCATGGGTGTGTGTGTGTACAAGTTTGTGCGTGAGTGTATGTGCATGTATATGTATGAGTGCATTTATTTAGTTTAGGTTTGTGTCCCCAACCTCAAAAGAATACCTCCTTGACACTCGCCATCTGCCAACACCATAGAGGATGGGTAACTCTGTTATTGTTAAAATTCCTTTCTGATATCACATGGGGTTTATCACTGCGGGGACTCAGCAGTTGAAGACTATTTTGGTTCTCTACCTGAAGGCAGTTCCTGCCCACAGCGCCGCAGTCACCACCACAGGTGGGGCATGGCAGCAGATCCCATATGCACCCCAGCCAGAATGGGATCGAACCCGTTGCTGTTGGCACCAACCTGATCCACATTGACTGACCAGCCCCACAAGGAGTCCAGGTTGCTCTGGCAAGATACACTTTGTTGCTTGGAGCTCTGGGAAATGATGGTAGCAGTTCCAATTTTGTTTAGCACAGGGCTAAATCGCTGGCTTTGAAAGCAGCCCAAGGCAGGCCAGCAGCACGGTTCGATTTCCGTAACAGCCTCCCCGAACAGGCGCCGGAATGTGGCGACTAGGGGCGTTTCACAGTTACTTAATTTGAAGCCTACTTGTGACAATAAGCGATTTTCATTTCATTTCATTTCACATGGCATTCCAAGAAGCTGACCCCCACTCTGACCACCTGCCATCGGCATATGTTGAAAGGATTTACAAGTTGACAATGAAACGGTTTGGCCATGTTATGATTCCATTTCCTCTGGCCATCAAGTCCTGGGGTGAGATTTTTAAAAAATCTTTCATGGGATATTGGCATTGCAGGCAAGGCCAGCATTTGTTGCCATCCCTAATTACCCTTGAACTGAGTGAATTAAGGCTAGGCCATTTCAGAGGGCAGTTAAGAGTCAACCAGGTTGCAGAGTCAGCTTATTTCCCCTCCCTAAAGGGCACTAAATGGACACGATGAGTTTTTACAACAATCAATGATAGGTGACCATCACTGAGATTGCCGATTTTCTATTGAACAAATTTAGATTCCTCCACCTGCCACGACCATCACTGAGATTGCCGATTTTCTATTGAACAAATTTAGATTCCTCCACCTGCCATGGGGGGATTTGAATCCATGTACCCTCAGAGAATGAGCCTGGGTCTCTGGATTGCTAGACTTGTGATGTTACCACTCTGCCATCATGTCCCCCTGGGACATAGAGCTCCTGGCTCAGAGGCAGGGGAGCTACCTGCCTGCCGCAAGGCTTCCCCCACCATCTGAGGTAAATAAATATAACCTTATCAGCATTGTCCATAGTGCCAGTGCATTAGAAACAAAGTCATCCTCTTTTCAAAGACAAATATTTGTGTTTGTCCTGATTTATTGAATGAAGAGATGGATCTCGTAAATTCTTTAAGCAGGACAGAAATCCGACAGCAGATTCCAGGTGGTCTCTCTGAGCTTCAAGAGCTCACAGACAGGAGAATTCTTTATTGCTGAAGATAAGCGCTGCAGGCTGGTCTCGGAAGAAGAATTCATCCAGTAACAGTTCCTATTAGCTGAAAGAAACCTGTCAAAAGCTTTCTTCGCTGTTTTGCTTTCAGTTTAGAAGCCCTGCAGTCATTTTTTCAACCTAAATCATTGCTCTGTGGGCAAAACTTAAAAGTCGACCCAAAAGAAATCATCAGAAACAGCCCAGCAACACCACTATTAAAGCTAAGCAGGAATCAATAATCAGCTAAATCTGGTTTAGCACAGAGCTAAATCACTGGCTTTGAAAGCAGACCAGGACAAGCCAGCAGCACGGTTCAATTCCCGTACTAGCCTCCCTGAACAGGCGCCAGAATGTGGCGACTAGGGGCTTTTCACAGTAACTTCATTTGAAGCGTACTTGTGACAATAAGCGATTTTCATTTTCATTTCACTAAAGGCACTGAGCTTAATTAACTTGAAAAGAGCTGAAGGAAACTTGCGTAGCTGATAATAGCTCCAGGTAGCTTTAAAATCCTGCAAAAAGGTCCAAGATTACCACAGAATTTCCTGCCCTTAATTGGAAGGCAGCTGATACCCTATCTGAGTTTATGCTGTTCTGACAATGTATCAAGCTGCGTTTCATGGATCTCAATATTTCTGCAGTGGGAAACAAGCCATTAAAATTTAAAATTGCCACAGGCAACAAAGGCCTCCACAGACCAAACAAGCCAGGTCTGTCTGACTATCATCTGAATCAGATTCAATGGGCTGAATGGCCTCCTTCAGTGCTATGCTATCATTCTGGAGTCCATACTTTTTACTAACTTTGACAGCAATCCAAAATCCTTATTATGGCGAAGTGCAAGCTGTAGAATAGATGCTTTCTTGATTTGGTGAGTGGACCATATGCAACCTGTATTTTAGGAGAGAGGCCACTAGTGTATCAGCATGTCATTGAGAGGGGAGAGAGCATTCATTCTGCTCACGGGAACCCCAAAACGTAATCCTTCCTTTATCCAGCTCGTTCTGGTCTTGATGCTGTATTCAGAATATAACTTTCATGTCCTTTCCCCATAACCCTGCGATGTTTTCCCCTTCAAATGTTTACCCAATTTCCTTATGAAAGTTGTGACTCAATCTACGTTTGCTGGGTGGCGCGGCGGCGCAGTGATTAGCACTGCTGCCTCTGATGAATGTGATATAAAATAGTTACTTTAAAGATATTAGTTACTGTAATGTAGATATAGGCCGGTCTAATTCATGTTAGTTCACAGACAAAAGATTTCAGAGAGCATGGCAAAGGAGGGGGTGATGGGGTGTTTAGAGTATGAGGAGAAAAGGATGCTGGGTAATAAGAGGCCAGGGGAAGGGATGAGAAGTGAGCCAATTAGGATGCATGGCCCGGTCAGGAGGGGTATAGGATGACCTATGGGAATCGTGTACGTGAAATTGATGCCATTTGAATGTGTTGGTGGAGATTTCTTTGTTCTTGAGAATCACTCGATTCTGTAGACCTAAGAGGCAGCTTGTGTTCTTGGTTCTGAGAAACGAGTCAGACTTGCAAGTTGAATAAAAATAACTAATGTTATGCCTACAAATCCATCTCGAGTTTTATTGAGGCCAGACTGACGGGTAAAAAATTTATTAATTTCACTCCTCATGGTGCTGACGACCGGGTTCAATCCCGGCTCCGGGTCACTGTCAGTATGGAGTTTGCACACTCTCCCTGGGCGCGATTTGCCACACCCACGCCGGTTGGGAGAATCGCCTGGGCCGCCGAAATTTCCTGGGACGCCGGTCCGACGGCCTCCCGCGATTCTCCCAAGCGGCGGGAACGGGCCGGTCGAGTTTCGCGGGCCGCAGGCCGGAGAATCGCCGGAGATACCCAAAATGACGATTCTCCGGCACCCACACTATTCTGAGGCCCTGATGGGCTGAGCGGCCAGGCCAAAACGGCGGGTTCCCCCCAGCGCCGTCCACACCTAGTCGCTACAGTCGTGGGCGGTGCGTGAACGCTGGCGGGGGGCGGCCTGTGGGGGGTGAGGGGGGATCCTGCACCGGGCTTCACCTTGAATGTGGGGTGGCCCGTGATCGGTGCCCACCGATCGTCGGGCCGTCCTCTCTGAAGGAGGACCTCCTTCCTTCCGCAGCCCCGCAAGATCCATCCCCCATCTTCTTGCAGGGCGGATTTGGACAGGACGGCAACGCATGCGCGGATGATGTCCGTTATGCGGCGCCGGCCACGTCATCTATCGGCGCCGCTTTTACGCGGGCGACAAGGCCTGGCGTGGGTAAATGACGCGGCCCCGATACTGGCCCATTGTCAGGGCCTGAATCGGTCGGGACCGGGGCCGTTCCACGCCGTCGTGAACCTCGACGGCGTTCACGACGGCGCGGCCACTTCGGCGTGGGAGTGGAGAATCGCACCCCCTGTGTCCGTATGGGTCTCATCACCACAACCCAAAAGATGTGCAGGGTAGGTGGATTGGTCACATTAAATTGCCCGTTAATTGGAAAAAAAAGAATTGGGTACTTTCAATTTTTTTTAAAACCTAATTTTGCTGCACTTTCAAGCGTGCATTCCAGATTCTAACTCATTAAGCAAAAACTATTCTCCTCATCTTGCCACTGGTTCTTTTGCCAATGATCTTAAAAAGTGCAGATTTAGGCATAATCCCAATAAAATAAAACCAGGAAAGAGCATTAGTGAGTTGCTAACATAAAGATTAATATTATTCAGGAGGTTTAATAGACCCTTACACAATTTCCCAATGTCCATCCAGCCTAAGTTGCTGCCAAGGACGCTAAAAAGATCCACCCCCAAAGCTAAATAAGATTTGTAAAATGAAAAAGAAAAAAAATGGCAGGTGATAGAAACAAAAAGAGAAATGACTTAGAAGTCAGTTAATTTTGTTGAGAGAACAGACAAGTTAAATCTTCAGCCATGTAGTCTTAAACAGTGAGATTATTGTGAAATAGTCATTCACCTTTCCCAGAGGGAATACATTTTTTTTGGTGACCATACACTTGTCCTGAAAAATTATATAAAATACTGTTTTAGAGTCTCGGTTTCAGGGGCTAAATTTTTTGTATGCATGGTATTAAAAAGATTTGTGAGGAAAGGGTTCAGAGGTAATGGCCTGGCAAGTGGTTAGTGCCCAAGTTGCGACAACAGGATGTGACTGGCATGCTGCCTGTTGTCAATCTCACCATATCGGGCAGAACTTTGGGTGTGAAGAGGAAGAAAGCCAATTGGCAGGGATACTGGCACTGGGCCAGTGAATCCGGGACAGGGAGGAGATTGGGATGTGCCAGAGAATTCAAGAATGTGACTTTTTATTTGGCAACTTTTTTTGTGGCAGCCCTTCTTAGTTTGGTACTATGGTTAGGTCCAAACCAATATAAGCAAAGCCCTTGGGCAGGATACTCTGGTCTGCCAGTGGCATTTTCCTGGGTGGCGTGTCCTTGCCGGCAGTGGGATTTTCCATTCCCGCCATCTGCCAATGGGATTTCCCATTGTGGCCACCCCGCGCTGTTGGGGAACCCGTGGACGTGAGTGAGCTGCCGGCGCAACAGAGTATCCCGCTGGCAGAGAATCCAGCCCCTTGGATTTGCTTAATGCTGCTTTCAACTGTGTTCCTGGATGATGTTGCGGGGGTGCAGGGGCGGGGGGAGGGGGGGGGGGGAGCGGGGCGGGGGCGTTGTGGGGGGGCAAGATGGCATTTACTACCTTGGCACACATCATTTCCCCTAGTGGAGAATGAGTGCGTGCCGATTGGAATACTTCAGCTCCTGTTTTGACCCCCTGAGCTGGGCACAACACATTCTAATTTCTCGGCCCAAGATATTCAAGGAAACTTTGCACAAATATTGTAGAACAGTCAAGTTGTACGAGAGGATGATGAGAGAATTGTGAAGGTGATTAACAGAAGGAGACCAGTGATGAATGACATTTCAAAATGCATGAGCCAGTGATTGAAGATTGCTGAGCTGTATTTTGGAATATATTACTCAGTTTCTTATGTATTAGTTGAAAAGCATCAAAGCAAACAAGAACTGATTTGATATTTTGAAATGTGATAGGAATAATCCTATTACGGTTCAAAAAAATGGCTTCACATCCAACCTGCAGTATACTACTTTGCTGTGGCCTGTCAGAACAAAAATGATTCTACTCTTACACAGAGGAAATGCGATGAAATGTGAGAGAATGAATTCTAATTTGACATTATAAGATACTGTTGGGTGGCAACATGCATTTGTGCAGGTGTATAAAATAATGTTAACGGAGAAACTTTCCTGAAAATTTTGCTTTGGGACATTTGTGTCATTAGAAAACTGGAAAATCGCCAATGCTATTCCACACTGAACAAACAACGTGCGGGGAATGATAGATCTATTGCTTTTGCCTGCGGGAGGTACTTGGTACCTCTGCGTACTGCCACAAGCCTGTTTGTTTTATTGATTGCTGAAGTTGTTTTAATTTTTATTCAAAGTCCGTCATTTAATTTTGTGCAATGGTTGTTGCTGATAAATGTGGTGAACAAACAGTTCATTGACTACAACACAAATTGTTAATTAATCCTTTGTCAGCCCACCACCATCAGTAATCTGTACTGTTTCAAATTTCCAGTGTGCTTTCAATACTTTCTCAGATTCAACATTTCCAGTCATTCCCGTAAGTAGCTCCCATGTTGCTTGCAATGAGACCTTACCTTCACTGTCAATGATCTAGCCATAAAATAGCATGACTCAACAACAACCTGCATTTACATAGCGCCTTTAACATGGCAAAAATAAATACACTTCACAAAAGTGCAATCAGCTGTGGCATTTTCTGCTGCGGGTAGTACTTCAACCTGGAGTGAACATATGGATATAAGTCCATGATTGACACTTGTATCACTCCTTCCGACTCATTTGACATGTGTGTGTGCCACTGAAAGTCTCCACTGCAAAAATGTTGTTATCACCTCCAGCAGGCATAGGTCACTGCTTATAGACTGCACTCGCTGTAGTAATGAATAACCCTTGTGCATTTTTAATTTAGTTCTTTGGATGTGCCAGCAGATCCATTAGTTTGGTCACAAAAAATGGCAAGGTTCAGGGGAGTATATAATGAAGAAATTGGAACTCTTTGAATTGTTTGTTGTGTTTGCTTGGGAGAAGGTGCCTCTTTCTGGGTGGATTTTTACGTGACACAAGAATGTTGCCATGGCAACTAGTACAGCTAATGCTTTTAGCCAAGTTACATAAAGAGTCAATTTTGGCAGGATGAAAATTAATATGCTATTGTTTGCTTCATACACAGGGAAGTGAAATGTGGCCCCATAACCCACTTTTAGCTCACAAGCCAGAGAAATATTTGCTTTGGACAAAATTCCTGCTCAGGCCATTTCATGAGGGACTGGTTGGCAGAACTATTCTGTTGGCTGCTGAAAATTACGTGAACTAATAGGCAATTAAGGAAAGAAAGTTACTTTCTCAAGAGGTTTCCTTTGAGCATCTTGGAAGTTCCAGCCTATGTTCTAGTTCACTCCAGTTCTTAGGCTCCAGCGATAAATGTACATTTGAATAAAATGACCCTTGGGGAGGAAGAGACAGAATTTCTCTGTGCACTGTATCTAATGAACTGGTAAAATCACTTATATAAGAACAGATTTGTAATTGCATCACAGAGTGTAGAGACGAAATTGCACCCAGAGGAAAGGTAACAATTTGAAATTGTGCTACTCCTGTTGTTTTAGGGAACCAGTATCATTTCCGATCTGAGTGGGCTTCTGAGAATGGGGGGTGTTTGAGTGTGAACACAGAATGAGGAGAGATTTAGGCTCGAGCTTTGATGGCCTGAACGATTGACTATCCCTCTGACATTCACTGTTTAGGTTTTTAGGAAACTAACCTGCAATGGAATTCATTGGGAGCGAGAAGGAGGGGTGAAATCAGTCTGTGCAGTGGCTCTGAAGAGACTACTGCTTGCCCATATATCAGTGGTATATAGTTGATTATATGATTGTCCTGTTTGAACTTGGTTTCTACAAAATAGTTAAGCACGGGCTTAGGGTTGAAACGGTGAAGGTGATGGGCAGAAGGTAAGATTACAAATGATCATATCAGTGGGGATCTTTCTCGTTCATTGTCAAGGGTTCCTTGCTGAGTGTTTCTTCAAGAACGGATCTTAGATGCTTGTTATGTATCCATTGCCACATCTAGGTGGAAATTCATTCATTCTGGTGGGATTATGTCCAACATTTACCTTCAGCCACATGCTTGCTGAGGGGGTGACCGCGTTTCATCCCGATGGGGAAACATCTACTTACAGCTGGTGACCAAATATACAAGTCTGTTCTTTCCAATCGAATCCTGAAGAACTTTACTAAAGCCAGCCAGGTTGAGTTGGAAAACCTTGTGGACAGAAATTGTTTGTAGTCCTCCGCCATGAACAACAGTGATGTGCAGTGTTTCAAATTTCCAGCCTGCTCAAGATATTTTCTCAGATTCAGCATTTTCGGTCACTCCCGTAAGTGATTCCCATGTCACTTAAAAATTAGACTTTATCTTTACTGCTTAATTTCTAGTCATCAAACAGCACGAGCCATCAACAACAATTGCCCTTAAATAGCATCTTTAACGCAGACTTGACAGAAATTTGATACCGATCCACATAAAGGGATGAACTGAGGCAGGGCAGAGGTGGCCCAAGGGTTACACAGGACCATAAAAATTAAGTCTTTTGCGACCTCCTCAGTGTAACGGAGTCCCAGGCGCAACCCCGGATCCCCCCCAGCCCCAACTCACCATGAGGGGTCCTCGCAATCCCCCAACTCCCCTACCCGCACCCCGGCCCGATCGCCACTGTGTGAAAAATGCAAGCTTTGCAGTGCCAACCTGGTACCATGGCAGTGCCCCTGCCAGCTAGCAGTGCCACAAAGGGCAACTTGGCAATGCCAGACTGGCACCCAGGTGGCACTGCCAGTGTTCCTGGGTGGTACCAAACTTGCCAGGGTACAACACTGCCCAGAAGGTATGCACCTTGGGGCCTCCCATCCCCTGGGGGATACCCAGGAGTGCCGTTCTGTCTGGTCCCCGTTTGTAGAGACAAGTAATGAATGGCGCTCGCCTGATCCGTGATTATCATAGAATTTACAGTGCAGAAGGAGGCCATTCGGCCCATCGAGTCTGCACCAGCTCTTGGAAAGAGCACCTTACCCAAGGTCAACACCTCCACCCCATCCCCATAACCCAGTAACCCCACCCAACACTAAGGGCAATTTTGGACACTAAGGGGCAATTTATCACGGACAATCCACCCAGCCTGCACATCTTTGGACTGTGGGAGGAAACCGGAGCACCCGGAGGAAACCCACGCACACACGGGGAGGATGTGCAGACTCCGCACAGACAGTGACCCAAGCCGGAATCGAACCTGGGACCCTGGAGCTGTGAAGCAATTGTGCTATCCACAATGCTACCGTGCTGCCAAAGACCCCCTCCTGCAGCGCGTCATCCACAACCTCACCAATGGCTGGCAGAAAGCGCAGTGCCCACAATTTTACAATGTGAAGGATGACCTGACGGTGATTGATGGTATCCTCCTCAAGCTGGACAGGATCCGCTCGGTCTCCCGAGCTTGGTGCTGCGCCAGATTCATGAGGGACACCTGGGCATCGTGAAGTGCAGACGCAGAGCCCGGCAAGCTGTCAACTGGCCCAGCATCAGCCAGGGCATCACGAACATGATCCTGAACTGTGCTACCTGTCAGCGGTTCCAGACAGCGCAGAGCAAGGAGATGCTCCAACAGCATTACATAGTGACCTCTCCGTGGTCCAAGGTTGGCATCGACCTCTTTCAAGCGAATGGTCGCGACTATGTATTGATCATCGACTATTTGTCGAATTACCCTGAGGGGCTGAAGCTCCCGGACATCACCTCTTGGACCGTCATCAAAGCCTGTAAGGAGACGTTCTCAAGGCATTGCATCATAATCACCGTCATGAGCGACAATGGCCCGTGCTTTAAGAGTCGAGAATGGTCCACGTTTGCCAGGTCATACAATTTCGAGCATGCCACCTCCAGTCCGCACTATCCGCAGTCCAATGGAAAAGTCGAGAAAGGGGTGCACATTGTGAAACAGCTCATCTGCAAGGCCGCGGACTCTGCTTCCGCCATCCACCTTGCGCTGCTCGCATACAGGGTGACTCTATTGTCCACTGGCATGTCGCCGTCTCAAACTCCTGATGAACAGGGACCTGCGGACGACGCTTCCAGCCATACACCTGCCCAACCTGGATCACCTCCCGGTGCTGCAGAAGATGCAGCAGCTCAGAGACGGTCAAAAGCAGGGCTATGATGCCCATGCCACCGATCTGGCCGTGCTATCCCCGGCAGACACGGTCAGGATCCAGATACCGAATGGTGGGTGGTCTGCCCCGGCTGTCGTTGTTCGACAGGCCGCGCCCCGCTCTTATGTTGTACGTATGGCTGATGGCTCCATCGTGCGAAGGAATCGACGGGCACTGCGCAAAGTTGCCTGCCCGCAACCACTTTCTCCTCCATTTCCAAATGTTGAATTGCCACCTCCTGATACCTCGCACCACGAGGCCTCCAGTCAGGCTTCCATCCCGCCTGTCAAGGCGCCGTCATCCCCTCCACCACCTCTCCGGCGGTCGACCAGGATCAGACGCAAGTCTCAGAGACTGGACTTGTGAACGTTTGTTTTGTTTGCTCTGTTCTGTTGTCCTCCGTCAGTCACGTTAGACAGACTCATTCACATGTCAATACATTCACATACGCCAACAAAACATAAAAAAGGGGAGATGTCATGATATGCAAACATGCAGCTAATGAACACATAGAATAAGACACGGCCAATGAGCAATCAGGACACTCAGGGGTGGTATCTCACTATAAAAGGGATGAGGCACTCATACCCCGCCTCTTTCCACAGACCAACATTTACAGAGTGAGACAGGGTGTATCCCTAGCATCACATCCCAGCACGTGGCTTAGAGCAAGGCTGGCTCAGTTGGACTGAGTTACTACATTGAGTTTAGCAGAGAGTCGAACTCATTGAGAACTGTGCTAATAGTTCAATAAAACACATTGAACTCACTTCAAAGTCTGGAGCATCTTTTACTCAAAACTGCATCACGTGTCAGCTTGTGTTATTCCAAATTACATGACACAATAACAATCATCAAGCCCTTCAACTCTGATTGAACTCTTCTGCCTAGTGCCTCAATATTCAATCAGCTCAAAATGGCTGCTTTAATTACCATAACCATACTAAGCAGGGTCTGTCTTGGAAAATAATTAATCTCTTTCGCACAGAGTGGAGCGACATGGTATCCTGAAGCACGATTTATAAAATTTGATGATGTCAATTGAGATGAAAGGGTTGATTTTCTGACTTGGCACACCTGGTGGAGAGACATGATTACAGCAAGAGAGCACGTAACGAAAATGATTGTGAAGTAATAGGCACTACCTACCCAAAATTCTCGATACTTTTAGTAGGCTAGACTCCTTGCCAGCTGCAGTGGCAGAAAAGGTACCTCAAAGTTTGTACTTTAAAAGTACAACATTGGTACGCAGTTTGTGTAACAGTCTTTGAGCTGGATTCCTGTCCCTGGTTCCTCTGGGGAACTGGAAATGAAATTTTGCTTTTATAACCAAAATATCCCCAGTGAGATGACAATCTCTCTTCCGGCACCTCAAAATTACTTTCTCATGAAAACAAAGTCAAAGTCAATTAAAACCATCAGTTGCAAAGCGCAGACTAATCACGGGGGGACCTTGTTATAGGCAAAGCCTCCCATGTAATAAACAATTTCCTTAGTCTCTGATATAGACAGTGGGAAGATTTGAATTTCAATAAGCTGATTAAAAACTGCTTTACCAATCCCCAGAGCTCATAATAATCCTGTTTCAATGTGATAAAGCAAATGGTATAATACATTCCCGGTAGTTGATGTCACCTTGCCCCCATTTCAGACCTAGATAAATATATGTGGCAATACAGAGGGCTATATTGTCAGAGGTGCATGAGATGTTGAACCAATACCCCATCTACCTGTTTTGTTGACTAAGGTAGGAAGAAAGTCTCCATTCACTTGACTTCCCTTAATTGCACCACCAAAATTAAAACAGATGATTTGAGCATACGAACATAAGTAAGACAAAAAGAAGTAGCCACGTAGCCCCATGAGACTGCTCCATCACTAGGAAGATTTTGTTGGCCTTCTCTCTCAACTCCACTTTCCCACCTTGCCCCTGTCCCTTGATTCTTTTAGCATCTGTCATGATATTCAAACACACACATCATGATGGACACACTAACAGGCAAATCAGAGTACACAACACCACAACCAATCACAGACAAGAACACCAACCACATAAAAAGCACGAGCACGACACCTGGTGGTCAGTAGGTCTGGGGAGAAGGGAACAAGAAAGAGCTGTTAAAACATCACAAGCAGGGAACCCCCACGTGCAGAGTGCAAAGACCAAACTGTAAGTAGTAAGTTTAAATAAAATAGCGTTGTACCATATACAACCGTGTTGGCTCATCTGTGTGTCAGAACACCCAACACCACATGGTACAGGAGTGGATCGATACCTGCCTACTAACCTGCCATTCTGGACATGGACCACACCGACAAACCGCAGCCGATGCAAGTCGCGGGGAACCTAGGTACCAACTGGAAGCTCTACAGGCAGCGATTTGACCTGTACATCCGTGCCACCGAAAAACAGAATGCCTCGAATGACACGAAGATTGCAATGCTCCTCTTCTACGCAGGTCAGCACGCCACCAACGTCTTCAACTCACTGGTGTTCGAAGAAGGCGAAAACCAATCCAAATATGACACAGTCATCCTCAAACTGGACCAGCACTTTCAAGTTGAAGTAAATGAAAGTTTTGAAAGATACCTCTTTCAGCAACGCCTGCAAGGTAAGGAGGAGCTTTTTCAACCCTTCTTGACGCACCTCCGGATTCTAGCGCAGTCCTGCGGTTACGGCACCACCACAGAGTCCATGATCAGGGACCAGATTGTTTTTGGCGTTGCCTCTAGTGGCCTACGCCAGCAGCTTCTTAAAATGAAAAGCCTCACCTTAGCGTCTGCTGTGGAAGCCTGTGTCCTCCACGAAAATGCTACCTGCCGTTTTGCCCGATTTCAGGTGTCCGAGTTGGCACGGAGGGGGTCCCCAGCCGTCGAATCGGCAAGCCAGGCCGCCCACGACGTCGAACGCATCCAGGCCGTCGATTACTTCCCGACCCACGGCCTGGACGACAGCGGCCGCTTCCCGCGCTTTTCGCGGTCTCCCGCGCAGGTGCGCGCCAAAAATAACGGCCACAACGAGGGACGCACTGCGCAGGCGCGCCCACCGCAAGATCGCACTGCGCATGCGCAGTGGCGCAACGAACGCCGTGACGTCATGACGTGCGGCAATTGTGGAGCTCTACATTTAAAAGGGCAATGTCCTGCAAAAAACCGACAGTGCCTCAGATGTGGCAAGATGGGCCACTACGCAGCCCACTGTCGTTCGGCTCAACCCATGGATCCGGCGCATCCTCGACAATCTCGCAGACAAGTCAGGACCGTCCAGCCCACGCATCAAGACTTCCAGTTAAGTGATGCAGATGACCAGGATGCCTTCCGCGTTTCCGTCATTGATGTCAACAAGGTCAATGCCATCAATCCAGCCGATGAGTGGTGTGCCACCCTGATGGTCAACCGATCGCGCGTCGCCTTCCGTCTGGACACCGGCGCATCCGCCAACCTGATTGCTTACTCTGCAGTCCAGGCCATGAAGGTCAAACCACCCATCACGCCATCCCGGCTCAAGATGGTTGACTATAACGGGAACGTCATCCCGTCCATAGGATCTTGCCAGCTACAGGTGACTCACAAGATGTACACGGCCACACTCCCCTTCGAAGTTGTCGGCTCATCAAAGGACTCGTTACTGGGCGCACAGGCGTGTAAGGTCCTTCACCTGGTACAGCGCATTATGTCTCTCTCTCCAGATGAGATATCCGACTTCCCGGATGCTGAGTTCCACGCAAATCTCCATTCCCTCCTTGCTCACAACCAGGAGGTTTTTGAAGGCATGGGGACATTGCCATACACGTACAAGATTCGACTCAGACCGGACGCCATCCCTGTCGTTCACGCACCTCGCAGGGTTCCTGCGCCACTCAAAGACCGCCTCAAGGCACAACTGCAGATTCTTCAGGACCAAGGGGTCCTATCCAGGGTCACGGAGCCCACGCCATGGGTCAGCTCCATGGTCTGTGTAAAGAAGCCCTCTGGCGAGCTCCGTATATGTATAGATCCTAAAGATCTGAATAACAACATCATGCGGGAACACTATCCCATCCCGAAACGAGAAGACCTCACCAGCGAGATGGCGCGAGCCAAAATATTCACTAAATTGGATGCGTCCAAAGGATTCTGGCAGATCCAACTGGACCCGGCCAGCCGAAGACTATGCACATTCAACACCCCTTTTGGCAGATTCTGCTACAACCGGATGCCATTCGGCATCATTTCAGCATCTGAAGTTTTCCACCGCATTATGGAGCAGATGATGGAAGGCATCGAAGGGGTACGTGTATATGTGGACGATATCATCATTTGGTCCACCACTCCGCAGGAACACATGCATCGTCTACGACGTGTCTTTACCCGCATACGACAAAATGGCCTGCGTCTCAACCGTGCGAAGTGTGCCTTCGGCCAGACGGAGCTGAAATTCCTCGGGGACCACATCTCAAGGTCAGGGGTCTGTCCCGATGCAGACAAGGTTAGCGCCATCACAGCCATGCCACGACCGGCTGACAAGAAGGCTGTCTTAAGATTCCTGGGCATGGTCAACTTCCTTGGGAAGTTCATTCCCAACCTGGCTTCTCATACAACAAATATGCGCCATCTCGTAAAAAAATCGACAGAATTCAACTGGCACCAATCGCATCAGCGGGAATGGGAGGAGCTCAAGCACAAACTGGTCACGGCACCAGTGCTGGCCTTCTTTGACCCGACATCGCCCCATGTACATAGTTCTGTCATATGCACATGCTGCACACGACACACACACACTCTTAGATGCACTCACGACACGATCATATTTATTACCACGTAGGCACATATCTTTGTAAAAAGGGGGGATGTCATGATATTCAAACACACACATCATGATGGACACACTAACAGGCAAATCAGAGTACACAACACCACAACCAATCACAGACAAGAACACCAACCACATAAAAAGCACGAGCACGACACCTGGTGGTCAGTAGGTCTGGGGAGAAGGGAACAAGAAAGAGCTGTTAAAACATCACAAGCAGGGAACCCCCACGTGCAGAGTGCAAAGACCAAACTGTAAGTAGTAAGTTTAAATAAAATAGCGTTGTACCATATACAACCGTGTTGGCTCATCTGTGTGTCAGAACATCCAACACCACAGCATCCAAATACAAATATTCTTTGGCTATTCATCTTACGTTTGAGGCTGCCACTGAGCTCACTTTTCCTTACACTAAATTTTAAAGAGTCTGACATTGGAGCCTTTCCAGCGAATGATGGTAGGAGTGAAGGGGCAAGTCACCACCTTCTGGGTTCTACATTCAATCACACTTATAATAACAGCAGTGGTCTTCAACCGGTGTGCCGTGAGAACTGTCCAAGTGTGTGTGAAATTGTGCACAAAAGGTACAAAATCTCCACATTTTGAGATAGGCATAGTTTTGCTGGAGAGGGGGCGGGGGAATTGAGCAGCGGGGTGGGGGGGGCCTCATGGGCGGCCAGGGCAGCGCTCGGGTGGCTCGGATCCGCAGGCACGTGCCATCTCGCGGGGGCCTACATTATCGATGTCGGTTCACAGTCCAAGTCCGCCATGGCGCACGGCGTGGCCGCTGCAGGCTGCCATCGTGCGCATGCACAGACTCCCGACCGGAAGTGCGGGGGCCCGTATCCGCAACCAAAGCTGCGAGAAGCACACCGGAGCCCTGCTAGCACCCTGCAGGTATGTGAATCGCTCATGACATTTTTAAGGAAAGTCAAGAGTGAAACGCTAGCGTTTGTACGCCGGTGTGGGGACATAGCCCCACGTTTGGAGAATCCAGGCCCAAATGTGAAATTGCAAATGTATCCACGGGTCAGCCAATCAGTGATACCAGAGACACAGGACACATCTCTCTTCCATGACTGGTGGAACACCCGGCCAATAGCTGCTTAGGAAAGGGGATGACATCAGAATGCCCAGCCCCAATTTTAAAATGGGTTTTGTTGCAAACGAGAATTTGTGGCAATTTAACCCTGAGAGGCTGTCAGCTTGGAGTCTCCCCACTGCCCCAGTTACTGGGAGAGGCTGTGGGCTTGCCCCCGGTGCAGGGAGTTTACTTTACAACCATTTTGAAATGGATTATAGATTCAAATTCCTGAGGTGAAATTTCCCAATCTGGTTCTCAGTTAAAACTCAACCGGGCAAACCTGGATGCTTTTCTAAAATATTCATGTATGAATTGTTCGCATTATTACATTAATCTGTGTAAAATGCCTGCCTTAAATTAGCAAAGAACAGAATTTGCTACTTTTGAATAACCAACACCAATCATAATGTCTGTCCTACCTTGAGCAGCAACGCACAAAGCACCAGGACATGCCAGAGCTCAAAACCTCTGGGTTACTTTCACCAGCCTGGTGCTCTCGGTGCTCCCTCGTGATAAATCCTGTTGTGCCTTGGAAACTTTACAGTCAAGCGATAATTCTGAAACCCCATTTTCAATCCTATTAAACAACTAGTTAAGATCTTGGGATTCAGCCAACCTATCAATTTGATGGGATTCCATTCTCCTATATCCAACTTTTTCTTCATTGCATTTTTTTAAACAAAAACACTTGGGCCAACAGCCTTTGTTGAGGTCGTAATCAATTTTGCAACTGAAGAAGCTGCCATTTGACTCTTAACAATTACAATTCAGAAACAAAGACAACATACCAAAGTCAATCTGGTGCTGTGAAAACTGGTTTCAAACTAAAACTGCGAACCCACTGACGTTCTTGGTTGTTTCATGTTCTCGACAGTGAGATGACACAATGTGTGCTTCATTGGAGAATGTATCGATACCCGAAGCTAGGACTGGGCAGGACATGGGTTTCCTCTGGATGCTCTGTTTCCTCCCACAATCCAAAGATATGCATGTTAGGTGGATTGGCCATGATAAATTGCCAAAGGTCAGGTGAGGTTGAGGGAGTGGGCCTAGCTAGGTGGGGTGCTCTTTCGGACGGTTGGTGCAGACTCGATGTGCCGAATGATCGCCTTCAGCACTGTCGGGAGTCTAGATTCTATTACTGTGGTTATTGTCACCACCCACCTTGCCTACCTACCGCGGACCTAAATACGAATGAACAAGGGCGTAGCGGGAACCCAAGTTCAATGCTGAAGTAATCTCCACTCCATCACATGGTAATGGAAACTGAAGGATGATATTTGGAATTGCTGCTCACCGAGTGCTTTGTTTTCTTCGCCTAACAGGTAGAAAAATGTTGAGTTAATTTTTTTCCCCCCTAAAACTGTCGCCAGTGGAGAAATGATTCGTCATTTTAATTGCTTTTTGAGCCTGTCCACTAGAGTCTAAGTGAATGTGCCGAGGAGTTGTTTGTCTCATTGAAGTGCGCCATGTTGCTGAAAAAGTTGGGAACCACTGAGATAGAGAATGAGAGAGCAGTAAATGAGCCAATCTTTCCTCTCCTTAACTGTGGATATATTTCAGAAAGGTTTTTCGGAAAAGAAATTGTTTTTGTCATTTTCAGAGAACAAGACTGTATAAAATACTAGTGACACTTGTAGAGGAGCTAAAATACAGGTTTGAGGTGGATTTGTTGGGGTTAATTTGCATGAGTTTTATCTTTCTTTACAGATGGGATAGGATAGAAGGTTACCGTTGGGCTCGTGAACAGTACTTTGCAAATATAGTTCAAAGTACAGGTCAATCATCACTTTCCAGTATATGCCTCAGTGTGTAAGCTTTGCAGTTATAAATTTAGAATCATGCACACATTAGAAGATGTTAGTTTTCTTCTGGACCACGGAAAAAAAGTCCACTTCTGCAGATGGTGTACCGGCCTCGTACCGGCCTCCCCGAACAGGCGCCGGAATGTGGCGACTAGGGGCTTTTCACAGTAACTTCATTTGAAGCCTACTTGTGACAATAAGCGATTTTCATTCATTTTTCATTTCATGGTGCAGAGGGGACAAGAGAACAATCATCTCCTAAATTGCTTTCACTGTCTCACTGAATGATCTTTGGGAATGCCTGAGGTAGTTCTTCTTCTCGTCCGGAATTCTCCAGCCGTTGTGATTTACTTTTCCTGCCAACAGCGCAACCCCGCCCATGGGCTTCCAGGTGGCTCGGGGTGACTTCAATGGAAAATCCCATTGACAGGCGGTGGGAGTAGAGAATTCCACTGTTAGTGAACGGTGTGGATGAAAGACTATGCCCCAGAATTCCAGATGTTGCGTTACATTACCATTGTTTGTCCCAAGACTAGTTAAGCAACGTCTCGCTGGCATTGTTCACAATCACAGAATTGTTACAGTGCAGGAGGAGGCCATTTGGCCCATCATATTTGCGCAATCCACCCGAACGAGCATCATACTTAGTGCCATTTTCCTGCCTTTTCCCCACACACCTGCACATTGTTTCTATTCAAATAACCACCTAATGCGCTCTTGAATGCCTCAATTAAACCTGCCTCCACCACACTTCCAGGCAGCGCATTCCAGATACGAACCATTCGTTGCGCGAAAAGGTTTTTTGTCACATCACATCTGTTTCTTTTGCCAAATCACCAAATCTGTGCCCTCTCGTTACTGTTGTCATCAAAGTCGTACAGTAAGGAGTGTGTAAAGTAATCATGTCTTGTGTAGAATATTGTGAACTCTACTGTTTGTTGAATGAACTGTAGTTCTGAAACTTATGGGGTTTGTGGTAGGTGATGAAGAAATGTAGGACCAATCCTGGAGATGCCGAAGAGACGCGACATCCTCGCAATTGTATTGATTGTTTTACCCTGGACACTGCTTATTACAGTTTGGCACCAAAACACCATCTCACCTCTGCTGGCCCTGAGAAAGGGTAAGTGACAACCAGGCTTCGTGACTACCCAAAATGTTCATTATTTTTTAAATGATTTTTGAAAGAGATACGAGTAAAGATGTTCCATAATGTCCTCTGGATGTAGAAATCTCAGGGTCTGAAAGATATGAATTGAGCGCTGCAAAAATGAGAAGGCAAACAGTTAAAGTGTACACATGATACCCTTCTGCCCACAATGTTAAAGGAGGAATTAACCTGGTGTCTTAACCTGTCCATTAAAATAACACAAGGAGTAATGCCCTACAAATGTTAGAATTGCAATACCATATCGAGGTAATCGAGAAGTGTCCATAGCCATTACTTTATGTTTAGATTTGAACAGATGACGGAACACTTATAAACTGAAACCATTCCAGAAATATTGTTAAATTTTGTATGGCTATTTTTCTTTAAATAAGCCTTTTTCAACTGTTCAGAACGGCCCGGGGTTTATATTACAAAATTCAATGGGCAGATTTCCGTCTCTAATAGCCTGCCTGGTTGTTCAGGAAATATGGGCACATTCCACTCAAAGAATCCGCTGGATTTTCCTTCTGCTTAAGGAAGGTCAGACAGGGGAGGTAACAAGTGTGAGATATTCTCGGTTGGACTTTTCTCGCTGTGCTCCGTCCAAGATACAGGAAAGCTGAAAGTATCAGGCCATTGGCTGGTTAATAAAATGAGAGATCGAGGTGAATATGAACAAGGAAACAGTAACTGAATAGGGAACAAGGAAGTACTGTTAGAGAGTGAATGCAACAAAAAAACATTGGAACATAAATGACAGATCGTCAGTTGTGCGACAGAGTTAATTAGAAAATCAATCAGAATCAGTCAAGCGTTCGCAACTGAAGGAAAGAGGACAGCAGGGTGGCCAAAACGCTGGTAGATGAAAGAATATTTAAACCTACAAACAGATGAAAGCACATTATCCTGTCCTATGCTGTCATATAATGTAACTCCAGTTCAACATTACCCTCAGCCACCCCCCCCCCCCCCCCCCCCACACACACACACACCCCCCCCCAGGCTCTTCCAACGACCAGTGAATCTCCAGGCAGAAGCTAAATCTCAGAAATAAAGAATCTTAGGAGAACTTAGGGAGTTACGGCAGATGATTGAGAGTTTCCCTGTGAAAATCTAACCTCGGTGTTCTAGGTGATGCCAGACCGAGACAAGGAACAGAATCGTACTTCCTGGTATCTCTTCAATTATCTTGGACATGTTATCAAACATTCTACTTGCTTTTACAATACCTTCACAGTATTGGTCATGAATGGTCGAAAGCTTATGGATCCTGACCCACTGGGCACCTAACCTCAGTTAGTGTGAACATGCTTCACAATCTACCAAGTTTCTTTTACAACATTTATCTAAATTAAACACCTGCCAGAAATAGGCCCATTCACCGACTCATTTAGAAACGCCTGTGATCTATTTTCTTCATCTAAAGTCCTTACACCTGCACATAACTTTGCACATCTGCAGGTTTGTGATCTGTTCTCCTCATGCTGTCATCCAGAACACTGATATCAGGATGAGAATCAGTTCTAATAATAATCCCATTGGGAATTCATCAATAACCAATCTACACACATGAACACTACTGGTGATAGCTATTCTTTTGTCTCTGAGAATTCTAGCAGTTCTTTTCCAACCCAAAATCTGCCTGTTAATACCATAAGACTCCACTTTATTTAGTAGGCTGAAAGTAATGAAGACTATCCTGGTCCATGAATATAAGAGACCTCAGCATTGCTTACAATGAATTTACAGATGCATTTAAATCTTACCTTCACCCCCTGAGTGCAGTTCGTACAATATTGTGAGGTTCAAATATAGGCATAGGATTTTCGGCCATCTTTTGACTCTTCAGTCGTTGCTACTCAATAGTCTTGGTTGCTCCTGTTATGCCTGTTTAATACAGACGTTCATAGCCATTCAGGAGTGCTCTGCATAAAGGCAGGATTTTAGCTCATTGTCTGCTAATGATTCATCCTGAACTATTTTCCTGGCAGGTTTTTGTCAGCAGTGGTTAGATATTGCCCTCCAATATCAGGGGCCGGGTGAGGAGGCACGTCCCAAATCTACCTCAACCAAACCTGGGACTCAAACCTGTGCTATTGGTGCTATTCTGAACCGTATGCTTGCCACTTGCCAACTGGGCCAGCTTGTGCACCAGACATATGTCCGCATACCTAATAAATAAAGCATATTAAATTTTTCAGTAAATCTCATACTCCCTGCCCTTGAGTTGTATTAAGATTAGTTAATTGTCCGACACAAAAAACAGGCGGAATCTAGTCTCCACACTGCCATTGATGTTTCTGCCACATGACTGTCACCTATTTTACAATTTTCCTTGGGGATATTAATTAGGTCACAGATACAACCAGAGTATTTAAGTTTTAGTCAGCCTCTTGAGTGGAGATACGAATCAAATCTAATTTCTATTAATCTTTCTTCAAGTCTCTTCTCTAAATTAATGTATATCCAATATTCATAATTAAGTGTGAGGAATGAAGAATTTAAAATACTCATGAAGCGGTTTGCAGATGACACAAAATTGGCCATGCGGTTGATAGCCAGGAGGATTGCTGTTGACTGTAGGAAGATATAAATGGGCTAGTCAGTTGGGCAGCAAAGTGACAAATGGAATTCAACCAAGATTCTTATGGAGAGGTCAAAGAAGGCAAAGCATTACACAATAAATGGGAGGCTCCTGAGAGGTACAGAGTTGCCCAAAGGTCCATCAGAGGGCCCCCCTCCCTCCTCACAATGCAAATCCTGCCCAACCCACCCCACCAGATTTCCCACCCACCCCCATCAGCCCACCCCTCCAGAGACAACCTCGATAAGAGAGGCCACCACCAGTTACTCCCCATAAGAGAGACCCCCATAAGAGACACCCCGTACCAGAGACATCTGCAAAAGAGAGACACTCACCAGAGACCTTCCCATAAGAGAGACCGCCATCAGAACCCCTCGTCCCATTATAGAGACTACTGCCTGGAAGCATCCATACAGAGACCCCTGCCTAGGAGCTCCCCGTTACAGAGACCCCTGCCTAGATGGCCCCATTACAGAGACCCCTGCCTGGAAGTCCTCAGAAGACAGCCCACCACCAGAAACATCCCCCCCCCCCCAATACAGAGACCGCTGCCCAGAAGCCCTCCATTATAGAGACTCTTGCCTGAAAGCCCCCCATTGCAGAGACCCCTGTCTGGAAGCTGGAGAGAGGTCCAGACAGAGACAGTGAAAATAATCTCTAATTTAAAGCTCACTTGTGAAGTACACTTGCTGGCTCAGGCAGAGAAAACTGCACCTGCAAATTCCTGGAAAGGGAAAACCAGGTCAGCTGGGTTTAAAACCCCTCAGACCTTTGATCTGCAAGACTTTCATTCACATCAATATGAAAATGATTTTACTAGGCTGTGATTGACAGGTTACACACAGCTAACTGTCCAGATTGTTTAATCTTATTTCCCTTCACACTTGAACGGATCTGAAGTAGCGGCTGTGAAATTATCCACAATGTTTATATACATCTAGCTACGATTGACAGATCTTGAAGCACATCAAAGGCAGTTAAGTGCTTTCTGCAGAGAAAAAGAAGAAGTGAGAGCATATCGGGCAGGGATCTCTCCAATAGGGTGCACTATCAAGGGTCTCTGTAATGGGTAGGTTTCTATGGGATTTCTATTATGGAAGTTTCTGGTGGGGTTCTCTCTTTCTAGGGGGTCTCTCTTACAGGACGTCTCTTGTGGGGATCTCTGTAATGGGGGTTGGGTCATTCTGTAATGTGGTGGGGGTGACCCAGAAAACCTCGTGGTGGGGGGGGCGAATTGCAATGTGGGGTGGGGGGAATAGCTCCAGGCCTCGCTATTTGGCCGCTAAACATGTGGTCAATATGCTGGAGCTGATGGGGGAGGAGGTCGTTGACTGTCCCCTTGATCGAGGTGGATTGGGCGCACAGGGCCACTGAGGAGGAGGCCAAAGGCGGGGAGGGGAATCATGAGAGCGATAGTGGTAAGGCTGCATCGTTTTCTCAATAAGGAGGAAATCATGAGATGGTCGAGGCAGATGAAGAAGTGCATCTGGCGGGGAGGAAGCGAGATGAGAATATACCAGGACCTGGGTATGGAGTGGGCCAAGCAGCAGGCTGACTGCAACTGGATCAAGGCTACACTCTACAAGGACGTGGTGACGTTTGGGGTGCTGTATCTTGCTCATCTGTGAGTCATGTATCAGAATCGGGAGTTTTCTTTGATACGCCGTATTTTATGATAGACCATGGACTGGAAGGAGTGTGCAGACTCTGAACTGCGGACAGTAGAGATGTTAAATGTGGGGAATGTGGGTTCACAGGATGGGTGGATTGGTAAATTTAATGAGAATGGGAGCGGAAAGGGTGAGTGTTTGGGTTGTGGGTGGTGACGGGCAGATTTGGGGAAGGGGGGTAGATGGCGGCCCCAGGCGGGGGTCACCATACAAGCAAGTTGACTAGTTAATAGAAGTAAAGTGGGAGATTGACGGGAGAAGGAGCGGGGGTTTTGTTTGGTTATGAGGCGGGAGGGGAGTGGTGGGGTGGGTTGCTGACGTGGAAATGCTGGTATGGTGCTGTTGGTTAAGGAAGGATGGCGGTGGACATCTTAGTGAGGAGTTGTGGGGCAAGGACTGTGGTTAGCTGGAAGGGGTATGGTTGACCGGCAATGAAAGGGGGCGGGGAGCTCCCAACCCGGTTGATTATGTGGAATGTGCAGGGGCTGAACAGACCGGTTAAATTGTCGCATGTTTTTGAACACTTCAAGAGTTCGAAGGTGGTTGTGGTTTTCTTCAGGAGACACACCTGAAGCTGGGGGATCAAACGAGGCTGAGGAAGAGGTCGGTGGGCAGTTGTTCCACTCGGGGTTGGATATAAAGATGAGGGGGGCGGCGATGCTGGCTAACAGGAAGGTGGCCTTCGAGGTCGGCAGTATCGTAGCCGACCCAGGGGGCAGGTATGAGATGGTCAGCAGGATGTTGGAGGGGGCGCCTGTGGTGTTAGTGAATGTTTATGCCCCAAACTGGGATGACGTGGATTTTATGAGGTGGGTTTGAGGTAGATTCGGGACCTGGGCATGCATCAGTTGATTATGGAGGGAGATTTCAATGTGGTTCTGGTTCCTAGGTTAGACCGGTCATTCCCTAGGCCCCTGAAAGTTTTGGTTATGGTGAATGAGTTGATGGGGTTTATGGAACGTATGGGAGGGGTGGACCAATGGCGGTTTGGGATGTGCACCGAGTGTACTCCCAGATATATTTCTTTGTTGGTGCAGGTGTTGGTTTGGAGTATTCGGCAATCATGGTTTCTGACCACGCACTGCACTAGGTCGATCTGTGGGTGGTGCAGGGGGAGGCTCAATGGCCACAGTGGAAGCTGGATGTGGGATTGCTGGCGGACACCGTGTCTGTGAGAGGGTGAGGGTGGCCATTCAAAATTATGTGGAACTGAATAATACAGGGGAGGTCATGGCCTCCATGCTGTGGGAGGCATTGAAGGTGGTAGTAAGGGGGGAATTTATTTTGATTCGGGCACATAGGGAGAGGGTGGAACAGGACGAGCGGCTGAGGTTAGTTGAGGACATCCTGAGGGTGGACCGGACATATTCGGTGGCGCCGGAGGAGGCGTTACTAAACGAGAGACAGAGGCTCCAGGTGTAGTTTGGGCTGCTGTCCATGGGAAAGGCAGTAGTGCAGCTGCGGAGGGCCGAGGATCAGTTTATGATTATGGGGTTAAAGCGAGCAGGAATTTGGTGCATCAGTTGAGGAAGCAGGTGGTGGCGAGAGAGATTGGAAGGATGAGAGATGAGAGATGCACGGTGGTATTGGAGCCAGAGGGGGTGAATAGGGTCTTTGAGACCTTATATCGAAGGCTGTATTAATCAGAGCCTCCAACCAGAGATGAGGCAGTTCTTGGACAGGCTGGAGTTCCCAAGAGTGGAGAGGAGAAGGTGCAGGGATGGGGGCCCCAATTGGGCTGAGGGAGGTGATGGACTGTGTCATGTGAGAGTACCTGTAAGAAATGGATGTTTACGCAATGTACCTTTAAGAAATGGAGCTGATCATATTACTGAAGTGAGGTCAGAGGGTGGGGGGAGCTGAGCTTACTTCTGCTTTTGGTTTCAGTTTGAGAAGGCAGCTGGCAGTGTCTGTGTGTTTTGCTGAGAGCTGCAGGAAGAAACACAGAGCTGGTCTGTTGATGTCTGCAAATCCAAAGACTATTGAATGTAACCTCATGTATGTTTTGAAGGTTTGAAGTCTTTTGGATGTTTAAAGGAACAGTTTGAAGGATTATTTAGTGTTGTAGTCTTTTGGGGTTTTCTTTGAAGTAATGGGTGTTAAGGTATTCAATGTTTGTTTTTAAAAGGTTAACTTGAATTCATAGAATAAACATTGTTTTGTTTGAAAAACCATTTGTCCATAATTGCTGTATCACACCTGGAGAGTACGCCGTGTGCTTCCCACACCACAATCTATTAAAAGTTGTGGGTCGGTTGAACTCCATGAAACACTTTGGGGTTCTGTAAACCCGGACCCATAACTATTGTGTGGAGACGATCCAGGCGGGGAAGGCACCGGGTCCAGGTGGGTTTCCAGACTTGTTTTATAAGAAGGTTAGGTCAGAGCTGGGGCCTCTGCTTGTTGGGATGTATAATGAGTCAATGGCAAGGGGGAACTCCCCCCAGGTCGTCGCAGGCATCCATATTGCTGCTCTTAAAGAAGATTAAAGATCCGGAGCAGTGTGGGTCATACTGTGGTAAACCACGTTATTGCATTATATGTATTGTATTGTATTCTGCATGCCTGGGCTTGTCCAGGCTGGCTCCGCATGTGGCTGCCCCCTTCGGGCTTCTGTATAAAGGTGGCAAGTCTCCGCCTCCGACCCAGTTCGGGACCAGAGGCAGGAGGCTTGCTGTTTAGTGTATTAGAGCCTCAGTTACGTTTATCACTCGTCGTGTGTTATTGATGGTGTATCAATTTAATACACTAAACCCCTAAAGGTGAACCCATCACTCAAGCCTGATCGCTTGGAGCTGGACCCACAGGCAGCCGACGCTACAGAAACGTTTGAACACTGGCTAAGCTGCTTCGAGGCATACCTCGCATCCTTCAACGAAGACTTCACAGACCTCCAGAAGAAGCAGGTCCTCCAAGTATGGGTGAGCCCAAGGGTCTTTCTCCTCATCAGGGACGCCCCCTCGTACACGGAGGCAATAACGCTGCTAAAAGGACAAATCGTGAAATCCGTTAACCAAGTATATGCTAGGCACCTCCTCGCCACGAGACAGCAACTCGTAGAATTCCTGTGCACCTTGCGCATCCTCTGCCAGAACTGTGACTGCCGGGCGATATCGGCTACCCAGCACGCGGAGATGCTGATCAGGGACACTTATGTCGCGGGCATGAACTCTAATTATATCCGCCAACGGTTACTAGAAGGGGGACACTCGGCCTCCCAGAGACACTGCAACTCTTCAACTCACTAGAGCTGGTCTCCCAGAGCACGGGGGTCTGCACCTTCGACCCCGCGGCACCCTCGTGGGCCTCGTGGGTGCAGCTATCAACCGACCCGGGTACGATGCAAACCTGCGCCGCGCAGCGGCCCGCCACCGCCGGAGGCCCGAGGTGCTACTTCTGCGGCCAGGGTACTCACCCCAGACAATGCTGCACAGCACGGAACGCAACTTGTAATGGCTGTGGGAAGAAGGGCCACTTCGCAAAGGCCTGCCAGGCCTGATCCCCCCCAAATCTTCTAGGCCCAGCAGCGCTGCCTGCTGCCTGTCGGGGCCGCCCCCAGCTGCCGCGCCACCCGTCATGTGCGACCCGTGGGTGCCGCCATCTTTAATTTTGGTTGCCACGTGCGACCCACGGGGGCCACCATCTTGGACGCCATCGCCGCTGCCACCCGCCACGCGCGACCCATGGGGGCCGCCATCATAGATGCCATCGCCGATGCCACCCACCACACATGACTCATGGGGGCCACCATCTTGGGACCACTCCGCAGCCTCCCGGGAGCCCAGCTCACCCGACCGTACGCTGGCCGCCGCTACCTCCGACTGGCCTACTGACCGCTTTGCGATGCTCGTCTCCGTCACACTCGATCAGTCCCGTCGGCATCACCTCGCAAAGTCCATGATGACCGTCCAGATCAACGGGCACGAGACGGCCTGCCTTTTTGACTCCGGGAGCACAGACAGCTTCATACACCCAGATACTGTAAGGCGCTGCTCCCTCCCAATCCTATTCGCGACCCAGAAAATCTCCCTGGCTTCCGGATCCCATGCAGTAGAACTCCGGGGGTACTGTGTCGCGACCCTTACTGTACAAGGCGTAGAGTACACCAACTTTAAGCTCTACGTCCTCCCCCATCTCTGCGCTGCCCTATTACTGGGGCTCGCTTCCAGTGCCATCTCCAGAGCCTTACCTTAAAGTTCGGCAGACCCCTGCCCCCCCCCCCCCCCCCCTCACCGTCTGTAGCCTTGTGACCCTTAAGGTCGCCCCACCCTCCCTCTTCGCAAACCTCGCTCCGGACTGTAAGCCCGTTAATACCAGAAGCAGACGCTACAGTGCCCAGGACAGGGCCTTCATCAGGTCAGAGGTCCAGCGACTCTTGCGAGAGGCGATCATTGAGGCTAGTAATAGCCCCTGGAGAGCCCAAGTGGTGGTCATCAAGACTGGGGAGAAGCACCGGATGGTCATCGATTACAGCCAGACCATTAACCAATACACGCAGCTCGATGCGTAGCCCCTCTCCCGCATGTCTGCCATGGTCAATCAGATTGCACAATGTCGAGTCTTCTCCACTGTCGACTTGAAGTCCGCGTACCACCAGCTCCCTATCCGCCCGGAGGACCGCCAATACACTGCCTTCGAGGCAGATGGCCGCCTCTACCACTTCCTCAGGGGCCCTTCAGTGTTACCAACCAGGGTCTCGGTCTTCCAAAGAGAAATGGACCGAATGGTTGACCAGTACGGGCTGCGGGCCACGTTCCCATACCTAGACAATGTCGTCATGACCAGCAGGACCATGACGAGAACCTTCGGCGCTTCCTCCACACCGCGAAACTCCTGAATCTCACTTATAATAGAGAAATGCGTCTTTCGCACAACCAGCCTGGCCATCCTCGGCTACGTCATAGAACACGGAGTCCTAGGGCCCGACCCCGACCGCATGCGCCCCCTCCTGGAACTCCCCCTCCCCACTGCCCCAAGGCCCTGATGAGATGCCTGTGGTTCTTCTCGTACTATGCCCAGTGGGTCCCCAACTATGCGGACAAGGCAAGTCCACTGACCAAATCCATCATTTTTCCCGACGGCTGAGGTCCGCTTGGCCTTCAATCGCATCAAAGCAGATATTGCCAAAGCCGCGATGCACGCTGTGGACGAGTCCATTCCGTTCCAAGTAGAGAGCGATGCGCCAGACTTTGCTCTGGCCGCTACACTCAACCAGGCCGGCAGGCCCGTGGATTTCTTCTCCCGTACCCTCCATGCCTCCGAAATTTGACACTCCTCTGTCGAAAAGGAAGCCCAAGCCATCGTAGAAGCTATGAGACATTGGAGGCATTACTTGGCCGGCAGGCGATTCATTCTCCTCACTGACCAACGGTCATTTGCATTCATGTTCAATAACACACAGCGGGGCAAGATCAAGAATGACAAGATTCTGAGGTGGAGGATCGAGCTCTCCACCTACAGCTATGATATCTTGTATCGACCCGGGAAGCTCAATGAGCCCCCAGATGCCCTCTCCCGTGGTACATGTGCCAGCACACAGGTAGACCGACTCCGGGCCCTCTGTCACCCAGGGGTCACACGTTTTTCCCACTTTCAACCTGCCTTACTCCATCGAGGAGGTCAGGTCCGTGACCAGGGACTACCAGGTCTGCGTGGAGTGCAAACCGCACTTCTATCGGCCAGACAGAGCACACCTGGGAAAGGCCTCTCGCCCCTTTGAGCGCCTCAGCATCGACTTCAAAGGGCCCCTCCCCTCCACTAACCGTAATGTGTACTTCCTCAACATCGTTGACGAGTACTCAAGATTCCCCTTCACCACCCCCTGCTCTGACATGACCTCTGCCTCCATTATCAAGGCACTGCACAGTCTTTTCACCCTTTTCGGGTTCCCCGCCGACATCCACAGCGACCAGGGCATCTCCTTTATGAGCGACGAGTTGCGTCAGTTCCTGCTCAGCAAAGGCATCGCCTCCAGCAGGACGACCAGCTATAACCCCCGGGGAATCGGACAGGTGGAGAGGGAGAACGCGACGGTCTGGAAGGCTGTCCTTCTGGCCCTACAGTCTCCTGCTGGCAGGAGGTTGTCTCCGACGTGCTCCACTCCATCCGGTCACTCCTATGTACAGCCAACAACAAGACTCCTCATGAACGTATGTTTGCCTTCCTCTGGAAATCCACCTCTGGGGTCTCGCTTCCATCCTGGCTGACAGTCCCAGGGCCCGTCCTTCTCCGGAAGCATGCGAGGCGCCATAAAACCGACCCCCTTGTCAAGAAGGTTCTGCTCCTCCATGCAAACCCCCAATATGCCTACGTGGCACACCAGGACGGGCGGCAGGACACGGTCTCCCTTCGGGATTTGGCACCTGCAGGCTCCCCGACGACCATCACCATACCCTACACCGTCTTCCCCCACCCATGCCCATCTCCCTCACGAACTGACACCAGCAGACCCACCGGCGACAAGCACCACCACCACACCACAGCCGGGACTGAGGCGATCATGGCGGATGGTCAAGGCCCCCGACAGACTTGTACTTTAAGACCACGTCACCCCCGCCGAACTTTTTTTAAACAGGGGGTGAATGTGGTAAACCACGTTATTGCATTATTTGTATTGTATTGTATTGTGCATGCCTGGGCTTATCCAGGCTGGCTCTGCCTGTGGCTCCTCCCCTCGGGCTTCTGTATAAAGTTGGTAAGTCTCCGCCTCCGACCCAGTTCGGGTCTTGAGGCAGGAGGCTTGCTACTTAGTGTATTAAAGCCTCAGTTACGTTCATCACTCATCGTGTGTTATTGATGGTGTATCACATACCGTCCGATTTCACTGTTAAATGTGGATGCAAAGTTGTTGGCAAAGATGCTGGCGTCATGGATAGAGGATTGTGTGCTGGGTGTCATAGGGGAGAATCAGATGTGTTTTGTGAAGGGGCGACAACTGTCGACGAATGTATGCAGACTGCTCAACATTATTATGATGCCCTCAGAGTGGCAGGAAGTGGGAAGTGGAAAAGTGATGGTGGCAATGGACGCAGAGAAGGCATTTGACCGTGGTTGAGTGGCCATAGCTTTTGGAGGTGTTGGGACGGTTTGGGTTGGGGCTGGGGTTTGTGGATTGGTTTTGGCTGTTGTATAAGGCACTGAAGGCCTAGAGGGACCGAAGACTTGGCCTTTGCCTCCCTGATAGCCTGGAGATTTTGTTGAGTTGGCAGGACCCGGGGCCGCCAAAGGCGAGAGTATGGGTGAGTGACCTGGCAGAATCTTTGCAGCTGGAAAAAGTTACGTTCGCCATACTTGGACTGGAAGAGGGGTTTACCCTGAGGTACAAGCCTTTTATCAACTTCCTTAAAGTGAACTGAGGCATCAGCTGGGAAGCAGGTATTGTTAGGGGTGTTTTTTTGGGGGTGGCTATGAGAGGAAGCGAAAAAAATGGGAGGCGAGCTTGGGGTGACGGGGGTTGGAGGGCTGGAGACTGAAGGGCGGATGGTGAGGGTGGGTAGTTAGTTTTGTTACCTGTTGCCGAGGTTTGGCTTTTGCATTTGTGCACATATGAAAAATGCCTTCAAGAAAAATATTTCTATAAAAAAAGAAGGCATATGGAATCCTTTAATTTATTAGCTAAGGCATAGAAAATAGCAATAAGGGAGGATTAGCTGTAACTATATGAAACATTAGTTAGGCCACAGCAGGTCATGGTTACCTCATTACCAAAGGGTGTAATTGCATTAGAGATTGGTACCGTGATGATTGACAAGGATGTTCCAGATCTGGGAAATTGCAGCTATGAGGAAAGATTGGATAGGCTGGGGTTCCCGTCCTTGGAACAGAGTAGGCTGAGGGAAGATTTGATTGAGATGTACAAAATTGTGAGGGGCCTAGATAGAGTAGATGGGAAGGGCCTACTTACTTCAGCAGAGAGGTCAATGAGTAGGGGGCAAAGACTTAAAGTGATTGGCAGGAATATTGAAGGGGAGTTGAGGAAAATGTTTTTAACCCAGAGGGTTGTGGGGGGGGGCTCTGGAACGCACTGCCTGAAAGGATAGTAGACGCAGAAACTCTCAACTCATTTAAAGGGTGTCTGAATATGCACCTTCAAGGCTATGAACCACATGCTGGAAAGTGGGATTAGGCTGGGTGGCTCGTTTGTTGGCTAGCACAGACACAAGGGGCCAAATGGCCTCTTTCTGCGCCCTAAGCTTTCTATGATTCTCTGATCTTCATTTAAATTAGCCCTTCAACTGATATAAACATTACAACACCACGGCTAATATTGTATTTCTAGATAATATACCTGCCCTGGTTAGTAGCAGCCTTCCAGGTTGGAAAGACACTTTGCAGCAAGTCTCATTGCCAGATCACACATATGACATAAAATGGAGGAATTCGTACCTGCCTGGGACAGTGCAGCTCAGATATGAACCAATTGGAGCACCTGTGCATACAGTTTGCATGATTGTCACAGAGCAGTCGGTGCTTAAGTGCAGACAAGCAATGTTAGTGATAGAGGAGGTACAATGTGATTTTGTATAATCATTTGAGCATATAAATGTTTCTTGCAAGAAAACGTATTATTTAGACTCTGCAAATGGAATACTCCACATATTTACACAAATTAAACGTATCTGTGCTTTAACGAGCAACATATTTTTCAGCCCTCTTTTCAATACATCCAAACCATCCACAGCCCTTGATCAAGGAAGAGGAGAACTTGGTCCGTAAAGGCTTTTAATGATGTTCTGTAATTATAGGTTGTAGACACACAAAGCTTGTTTGACATGTTCTCATTGTTTTATCACCTATTTCATTTGACCTGGCACTCTATGTCCAGTCAATTCCTCCCCTTTGAAGTGAAAATGAAGTCAGAAAGTAGCTAGATGCAGAATAGTGATTGTGAATCCATGTCCCTGCTCTCTGAGGTGCACACATTTACCTTTTACACTTCTGAACTGGAAGTGTATTGGATACATCATTGTGTCTGCCAGCTTGCCTCACTGTGGTGTAGTGCAAACTGAGGGCCACACTGTCAGGGATGCCATCTGAAAGCCCAGTCTGAATAGTTGAGTAGATGTTAAAGATCCTATAGCGCTATTAAAATAAAAGTATGATCATCGAATCCCTACAGTGTAGAAGGAGGCCATTTGGCCCATCGAGTCTGCACCGACCCTCTGAAGGAGCACCCTTACCCATGTCCATTCCCCCGCCTATCCCCGTAAACCCACCTGACCTGCATACTCAGGGGCAATTTTTTAACATGGCCTATCCGCCTAATCTGCACATCATTGGACTGTGGGAGGAAACCGAAGCACCCGGAGGAAACAGAGGCAGACATGGGGAGAAAGTGCATACTCCACACAGACAGAATGCCAAGACAGTGGTTCCTGGCACTGTGAGGCAGCTGTGCTAACCGCTGTGCCACCGTGCCGCCTAATTCTGAATTCACCTGATGTACAGGTCAATATCACAAAAGAAAAGTGCTATTCACTTCATTTCAATCACCTCTTTGTGCAGAATAGCTACAGCTCTTCGTAGTTGCATTACAGAAGTAATTTGTTTTGACCAGATTCTATGCTTCATAAATGCAAGCGTAATCATTATATATTATACCATATTGGACAGAAACATGATATCGACTCAGGACACAATCGGTGGATGGAGCAATGTGGAGTGCCATCTAGTGATGGAGTCTGAGCTACCCTGACTGTTAGCAAAAGAAAAAAGGCAGTTACCAAGAAGAAATCAAGGCCAAGAATGTTCTCAGTCTTACAACACCAGGTTAAAGTCCAACAGGTTTGTTTCGATGTCACTAGCTTTCGGAGCGCTGCTCCTTCCTCAGGTGAATGAAGAGGTCTGTTCCAGAAACATGATGCTCCACTTCTCCAGCTTCCACCCTAAACACATTAAAGAAGCCATCCCCTATGGACAAGCGCTCCGTATACACAGGATCTGCTCAGACGAGGAGGAGCGTAACAGACATCTACAGACGTTGAAAGATGCCCTCGTACGAACGGGATATGGCACTCGACTCATCGATCGACAGTTCCAACGCGCCACAGCGAAAAACGGACCGACCTCCTCAGAAGACAAACATGGGACACAACCGACAGAATACCCTTCGTCGTCCAGTACTTCCCCGGAGCGGAGAAACTACGTCATCTTCTTCACAGCCTTCAACACGTCATTGATGACGATGAACACCTTGCCAAGGTCATCCCCACACCCCCACTACTTGCCTTCAAACAACCGCGCAACCTCAAACGAACCATTGTGTGCAGCAAATTACCCAGTCTTCAGAACAGTGACCACGACACCACACAACCCTGTCATGGCAATCTCTGCAAGACGTGCCAGATCATCAACATGGATACCACTATTACACGTGAGAACACCACCCACCAGGTACGCGGTACATACTCGTGCGACTCGGCCAACGTTGTCTACCTCATACGCTGCAGGAAAGGATGTCCCGAAGCGTGGTACATTGGCGAGACCATGCAGACGCTGCGACAACGAATGAACGGACATCGCGCAACAATCACCAGGCAGGAATGTTCCCTTCCAGTCGGGGAACACTTCAGCAGTCAAGGGCATTCAGCCTCTGATCTCCGGGTAAGCGTTCTCCAAGGCGGCCTTCAGGACCCGCGACAACGCAGAATCGCCGAGCAGAAACTTATAGCCAAGTTCCGCACACATGAGTGCGGCCTCAACCAGGACCTGGGATTCATGTCACATTACATTCATCCCCCACCATCTGGCCTGCGAAATCCTACCAACTGTCCTGGCTTGAGACAATTCACACCTCTTTAACCTGGGGTTACCCCATCTCTGGATCTGTAAAGATTTAATCACCTGCTAATGCTCGCATTCCTAGCATTGTTTGGCATCTTTGAATTTGTCTATATATGTGTTTCTGGAACAGACCTCTTCATTCACCTGAGGAAGGAGCAGCGCTCCGAAAGCTAGTGACATCGAAACAAACCTGTTGGACTTTAACCTGGTGTTGTAAGACTTCGTACTGTGCTCACCCCAGTCCAACGCCGGCATCTCCACATCAAGAATGTTCTCAGTCAGTCTTCACAAAGCTTTCAAAAAACAAACTAAATTTGTCTTTTTCTTTCAGATGACGGGAGTGAGAATGGCAACCGCCGGGATCTTGGTCAGTCATCAGGCTCCAAGGAATATTGTCCATCAGATAAGGATATCGTGGAGGTGATCAGGACAGAGTATGTTTATACACGGCCTCCTCCCTGGTCAGATATCCTCCCCACAATTCACGTCATTACTCCAACTTACAGCAGGCCTGTACAGAAGGCAGAACTGACGAGGGTTGCTAACACCCTACTTCACGTGCCCAACCTCCACTGGATAGTGGTGGAGGACGGACAGAGGAGAACAACACTGGTGACCCGACTCCTCAAAGAGACGGGACTTAACTACACACACCTGAATGTAGAAACACCACGCAGTTACAAGTTGAGGGGGGATATCCGGGATCCTCGCTTCCCACGTGGCACAATGCAAAGAAACCTGGCACTGAGGTGGCTTCGAGAAATGTTCAATTTAAACAACACACAGCAAGGGATCATATATTTTGCAGACGATGACAACACATACAGTTTGGAATTGTTTGAAGAGGTAAGGTCGATTTCGTAACAATGGATATTGGTGATAAAAGCACGCGGCAAGTTTGTTCCCTGAGCAATGGACTCGGATGATGGTTCAATCCATGGCAGAAATAATTTTATTTTAAATTATTATCTGACCTCTCAGGTTACAGACTTCAACACCATTCTGCTTGTTGCCTTGTGATAGTGGACCATGGAGATCTATATTAGAATAATCATAGAATCATAGAATTTACAGTGCAGAAGAGGGCCATTCAGTAGCACCCTACTGAAGCCCACGTATCTACCCTATCCCTGTAACCCAGTAACCTCCACTTAACATTTTTTGAACACTAAGGGCAATTTAGCATGGTCAATCCACCTAATCCGCACATCTTTGGACTGTGGAAGGAAATCAGAGCACCCAGAGGAAACCCACGCAGACACGGGCGGACTCCGCACAGCCAAATAATCAAATATGAGGGCGGCATGTGGCGCAGTGGTTAGCACTGGGACTGCGGAGCTGCGGACCCGGGTCCGATCCCGGCGCTGGGTCACTGTCCATGTGGAGTTTGCACGTTCTCCCACGTCTGTGTGGGTTTCACCCCCACAACCCAAAGATGTGCAGGTTAGGTGGATTGGCCACGCTAAATTGCCCCTTAAATGAAAAATACATTGGGTACTCTAAATTTCTTTTAAAAAAGAATAATCATATATGGGGAGGGGGGGTGGGGCGGGGGGGTGGGGGGGATCTCCGATCACCGACGGCGAAATCGCGTTTGGGCGGAGAATCCGTTTGCGCTGAAATCGGGGGCGGCACCGTTTTTGCGATGCCCTGCCTCCTTAAAAACGGCATTTGAGTACGCCGCATGCCGGCAGGACGGCCTCAGGATATCACCTGAGGCCCTACCCCGATACTCCGCCCCCAATGGGCCGAGCTCCCGACAGCGCGGAACACTTATGCCATTTTGTTTCATGGCCGCCACAGTCGGGGGGGAGCTGTGGCTCTGGCCGGGCGGGCTTCGGCGAGGGCTGGAGGGACTGGTGGGGGATGGCCAGGGGTAGCGAGGGGAGTCACTGGGGGTCATTATTTGGCAGGCCGGGTCCACGCGCTGCCGGCGCCATGTTGCACGGTGCGGCCACCACAGGCCGCCGTGGACATGCACGGCCACGGTCTCAACCATTCTCCAGCTGTTTTTGGCGTGGAAGCTGGGAGCTTTACCCAGCGCAGCTGCAAGCCCCCCAACGGTCCCGGAATCGGTGCAGCTGTTGCGCCGTTTTGTTGCCGTAAACCGCCATTGTTACCAAGCCAGCATCAGCACTTAGTCTGGAAATTGGAGAATCCAGTCAATGGAGTCTGGATAGATCGGATTCTTGAGCCGAATGGCCTCTGGATGTATGCCATTTTTGGTTTAGGAAAATGTTCATTCTTCTTATTAGATGTATGGAATGATGTATAACTCGGAGACACAAACTCAAAATGACTGGAATGGCAGACAGCTGGGAGCGAGTTGCAAACATCAAACTTAATTCCGCACCTAAGACATTACAATCCTTAAAGAATGACACATGTAATCGCTGTACAATTTTAGTCAGCCAGATCTTTCATGTCAACATTTCACTATATAAATAAGTATCTCACACCCTCACACTCTTGCTCTTCATCTGGCTAGGTAATGCATTCCACTGTGACCATTATGATCTCCTGGTGGTAGTAGCAGCAATGGAAGAAGGAGTCACATCTAAATTGAGTTTGGAGATAGAGGAAGGTGTGGTTATTTTATCTGATAACAAAGCATCGAGGTTAAGGAATCTTCCACATGCTCCACTGAGGACCAAAGAGAAAAGAATCTTAATAATAATCTTTATTGTCACAAGCAGGCTTACATTAGCACTGCAATGAAGTTACTGTGAAAAGGCCTTAGTTGCCACATACCTGCGCCTGTTTGGGTACACGGAGGGAGAATTCAAAATGTCCAAATTACCTAACGGTACGAATTTCGCGACTTGTGGGAGGAAACCGGAGCAAACCCACGCAGACACAGGGAGAACGTGCAAACTCCACACAGACAGTGACCCAAGCCGGGAATCGAACCTGAGACCCTGGAGCTGTGAAGCAACAGTGCTAACCACTGTGCTACTGTGCTACCCTTGCTATTCATCCTTCATATACAGCCTTATTCCGACCCCAGAACACCTCAGGAAGGATATATTGATTTTGGAGAGGGTTCAATATGTCATGTGAGAGTACCTTTAAGAACTGAGTGTTTATAAATGGGTGTGCATATAAATATCTGTAGTGAGAGTACCTTTAAGAAATGGGTGTTTACTACTGCAGTGATGTCAGAGAGTGGGTGGAGCTGGGCTGTCTGTCAGCTTTTTACTTACGTCTTTGAGCAGAATGCAGGGTGTGTTTTAGTTTTGTTTTCAGTGTTGGAGCTGAAGCCAGACCAAGCAGGTGTACTGCTGTTGGGCAGCCTGGTGGCGCAGTGGGTTAGCCCTGTTGCCTCATGGCGCCGAGGTCCCAGGTTTGATCCCGGCTCTGGGTCACTATCCGTGTGGAGTTTGCACATTCCCCCCGTGTTTGCGTGGGTTTCACCCCCACAACCCAAAGATGTGCAAGGTAGGTGGATTGAACACACTAAATTGCCCCTTAATTGGAAAACAAAATGAATTGGGTACTCTAAATTTAAAGAAAAAAGGTGTACAGCTGTTCTCTCTGCCATCAAAAGACTATCTCTTGATCATTTGGTGAATTCAGAATTATAAATGTTTTCAGTAGTGACTTTAACCTGATGTGCTTCTGATAAAGGTTTTGTTTATAAATCGTATGGATGTTAAAAAGGAAAGCTTAAAGGTTTACTTAGTGTTGTAGTCTTTGGGGGTTGTATTTGAATTAATGGTTGCTAAGATGTTTACTATATGTTTTAAAAAGGTTAACTTGAGTTCATAGAATAAACATAGTTTTGCTTTAAAAAATACTTTTCCATTTTTGGGGTACCACACCTGTAGAGTGAGCCGTGTGCTCCCCGTACCACAATCTATCAAAAGTTATGGGTCAGGTGAACTCCATGATACACTTTGGAGTTCTCTAAACCTTGGCCCACAACAAATTGGGGTTCAAGGGGGAATAAAAGTCTATCTATTGGATTGGCTTTGTGAACTTAAAGACAGTGAGGGGTGAATATATTGTGGATGCTTTTCAGGTGTGGTATTTTAGTTTAAGTAGGGAGTGTGTTGTGGACAATGGCTCTTTCAGAGGCTCTAAAGTTTTTGGGGCTGGAGACGGTCACATGCAGTACTTAAAGCAGACTGTTAGATTTGGCAAAAACATTGCAATTAACATTACCTGACAAAATGGGAAATGACAAGGTCATTATGGCGCTGGCTAAGCATTTAAAGTTACCTGAGATACAGTTTGACTCATTGGAAATAGCAAAAATTCAGTTGCAAATTAAACAAATGGAACATGAGAAAGAATTAAAGCAGCTTGAATACGAAAGAGAGAGAGGGAAAAGAAAGAGAAAGAGAGTGACAGGACAAAGAAAGGGAAAGAGACAGAGAGATAGAGGAAAAAGAAAGAAAAGAAAGAAAAACAGAAAGAATAGCCTTTGCAGAACAAAAAGAAAGAGAAAGGGAGATACAGGTCAGGGAAAAAGATAAAGAGAGAGAGTATGAACTTCAGAAAATGGCCATGAAACATGACAGTCAGTTAAAATTGGCAGGCGTTAAGGGAAACGTACAGTTGGATGATAGTGATGAGGATAGTGATAAAGAGTGTCATAGTCAAAGGCTTGGTGGAAATCCATTTAAATATGTCCAAGCTTTGCCAAGGTTTGACAAGAAGGAGGTAGAAGCATTTTTTATTTCATTTGAGAAGGTAGCTAAACAAATTAAATGGCCACAGGACATGTGGGTCCTACTGATTCAAACAAAGCTGGTAGGTAGGGCGAGTGAAGTGTTTGCATCACTACCGGAGGAGGTATCTGAGACGTATGAGGAGGTGAAAAAATCCATCTTAGGTGCTTATGAACTAGTGCCTAAAGCCTACAGACAAAGATTTAGAAATTTGAGGAAAGAATTTGGTCAAACATACATGGAGATTGAAAGGATCAAACAGAGTAATTTTGATAGGTGGATAAGGGCTTTGAAAATAGACCAAACATATGAAGCTCTCAGAGAAATTATACATTTGGAGGAGTTTAAAAATTCAATTCCTGATGTAGTGAGAATTCATATGGAAGAGCAGAGGGTTAAAACTGCGAGATTAGCAGCAGAAATGGCATATGATTATGAATTAGTTCATAAATCAAAGCTTAGTTTCCGACATCAGTTTCAGCCTGTGAGCGATAGAAACTGGGGACATGAGAAATACTCAAGTGGTAAAGGTAAAGGTGATCTGATGGGTGATAATGAGAGTGTACCTCAGATTAAAAAAGAAACCCAGGAGGGTGGGAGAGGCATGAAAAGTTTCAAATGTTTTCACTGTATTAAACTAGGCCATGTAAAGTCACAGTGTTGGTGGTTGAAGAAAAGCACTGGGAAGGCAGATGTGGTAAAACAGGGTAAGACAGTAGGGTTTGTTAAAGGGGTAAAGGAAAGCCCAAGTGAAGTGAAGGAGGTGTAAAAGATTGTACAGCCTGATCAAGAGGTGATTGATAAGAAGGTGCCAGATCTTTTTAAAGAATTTACTTGTGTGGGTAAAGTTTACTCATGTGTATCAGGAGTAGCAGGAAAAGAAGGCACAATTTTAAGAGATACGGGAGCTAGTCAATCTTTAATGGTAAGAGATGAGGAGTTATGTAATTTGGGAAGAATGTTGCCAGCAAATATGGTAATATGTGGAATTCAGGGTGAGAGGAATAGTGTTCCATTATATGCGATCAGGTTGGAAAGTCCACTGAAGAGTGTTGAAGTGGTAGTAGGAGTAATAGAGAAACTATCTTGTCCAGGAATACAGTTTATCTTGGGTAATAATATGGCTGGATTGCAGGTGGGAGTGATGCCTACTGTAGTAGATAAGCCAATGGAAAATCAGAACAACTGAAGTGTTGAAGGACGAATATCCTGGGATTTTTCCGGATTGTGTAGTAACAAGGTCGCAAAGCCACAGGTTAAGACAAGAGGAGAAATTAAAGAGTGAAGATGACGTTGAAGTGCAATTATCAGAAACGATTTTTGATCAGATAGTTGAAAAAGAACAAGATGAGGCAGATATTTTTAGTTCAGGAAAATTGGCGGAGTTACAACAAAAAGATTTAGAACTAAAACGGATGTATCAGAAAGCATACACGGAAGAGGGATCTGCGTGTGTACCGCAGTGTTATTACCCTAACACTAATGTCTTGATGAGAAAATGGAGACCTTTACATATGCAGGCGGATGATGAGTGGGCAGAAGTTCATCAAGTAGTATTGCCGGTACGGTATAGAAAGGAGGTGTTGCGAGTTGCACATGAGGTACCAGTGGGTGGTCATTTGGGAATAAGAAAAACTCAAGCTAAAATCCAGAAACATTTTTATTGGCCTGAACTGCATAAAGATGTACCTAAATTTTGTCAATCATGTCACACATGTCAAGTGATAGAGAAGCCTCAAGCAGTGATAAAACCAGCACCCTTAATACCCATTCCAGCAATTGAGGAACCTTTTACAAGGGTCCTAATTGATTGAGTAGGACTGCCTCCTAAAACAAAAAGTGGGAATCAATATCTTTTGACGATAATGGATGTGTCTACTAGGTTTCCAGAGGCCATTCCAGTACGTAATATTACAGCTAAAAAGATTGTGGAGGAGTTCCTTAAATTCTTTACCAGATATGGACTACCCACAGAAATACAATCGGATCAAGGGTCAAATTTTACCTCAAGGTTATTCATAGAAGTTATGGATAGCTTAGGAATAAAACAATTTAAATGAACTGCCATCCAGAATCGCAGTGAGCGTTAGAAAGGTGGCATCAGACATTAAAGACAATGTTGAGGGCTTATTGTCACGATTATCCAGAGGATTGGGATAAAGGAATTCCATTCGTACTGTTTGCAATTAGGGATGCTCCTAATGAATAAACCATATTTAGTCCTTTTGAACTCATTTTTGGTCATGAGGTAAGAGGACCACTTAAATTGATTAAGGAAAAATTGGTGACTGAGAAATCGGAACTTACATTATTGGATTACATGTCAAATTGCAGGGAACGATTAAATACAGCAGGTGAATTGGCTAGACAGCATTTAAAAGGTGCACAAAATGTGATGAAACAGGTAGCAGACAAGTAATCCAAAGTTCATAATTTTGCCAGTAGAGATAAAGTTTTAGTGTTGTTACCACTGGTAGGTGAACCTTGAAAAGCAAGGTTTTGTGGACCTTATCAGATTGAAAGGAAATTAAGTGAGGTGAATTATGTGGTAAAAACACCAGATGGAAGGAAGACACACCGAGTCTGTCATGTGAATATGCTTAAAAGGTACTTTGAAAGGGAAGGAGAGAAAAAGGAGGAGGTTTTAACGATTCTAACTCAAAGTGATGAACCAAATCCAGATGACTGTAAATTTGACATACCTCAAATTAAATTGGAAAATGAGGATGTTCTTAAAAATTAGGATAAATTGTTGAGTTACCTTCCAGAGGATCAACGAACTGACCTGAAAGAGTTATTGATATCACATGGGCAAGTTTGTAGAGATAAATTGGGAAGTACTAAAATGATGTAGATGTGGGAAATGCTGTTCCAATCAAACAACATCCATAAAGACTTAACCCTTTAAAATTGGCACAGGTTAACAAAGAGATTGAGAGTATGGCATAATTGAAGTGGGTTGCAGCCAATGGAGTTCACCCATAGTAATGGTACCAAAACCAGATGGTACCCAACGGTTGTGTGTGGACTATAGAAAGGTTAATGCAGTTACAAGAACAGACTCTTATCCTATCCCACGTTTGGAGGATTGCATTGAGAAAGTGGGACAATCAGCTTTTATTTCAAAACTGGATTTACTTAAAGGTGACTGGCAGGTACCTTTATCCAAAAGGGCGAAGGAGATTTGGGGTTTTGTGACTCCAGATGGTATATACTAATTCAAAGTTATGCCATTTGGCATGAAAAACGCCCCAGCCACATTTCAACGGTTAACTAACAAAGTTGTTTCAGGATTACCCAATTGTGCGGTATACATCAACGATCTGGTAATTTTCAGCCAGACATGGACAGAACATTTGAAACATCTGATGGAGTTATTCGATCGACTTCAGGAAGCGGGTTTGGTGATAAACCTAGCCAAAAGTGAATTTGGAAAAGCCCAAGTCACTTTCCTTGGCCATACAATTGGACAGGGTCGAATGGTCACACGGGATGTGAAACCAACAGTTATTGGGAGTTTTCAATACCCTCATGACGAAGGGAAATAATGTGATTTCTTGGCATGAGTGGATTTGATCGGACATTTGTGCAAACGTTTTATAGCGTGATTGCTCCACTGATGGACTTGCTGAAGAAACGTCAAAAATTCCAGCCGACAGCGGAGTTTCAACAGGCATTTGACTGCCTGAAAGCTGTGATAACCAATGCTCCTGTGTTGGAGAATTGCAAGGGACTCTGCGATAAGATTGAACTAAAGTATCTGACTTTAAAGAGAAATGCCGAGGTGTAGAGAAATGGGCGGATCGTGCAGAGACCTTCTTGTTCAAGGAGACTGTCAATCGAGAAGGATTTCAGTTGGAGGAAGAAAAACGAAAACAAAAATGGACTATATTATTATACCTGTTTGCATGTGAAGTTTTTTGAAACAAAAACGTATATTTACTGTGTGCATTTCTGAAAGGATAGTGAAAAGGTGAAAAATTAAACCATCTTGAAGTTGAAGGTTTTTTTTTTCTTGGGAGGAGGTGTCATGTGAGATTTCCTTTAAGAACTGATGTTTATAAATGGGTGTGTATATAAATATCTGTAGTGAGAGTACCTTTAAGAAATAGGTGTTTACTACTGCAGTGATGTCAGAGAGTGGGTGGATCTGGGCTGTCTGTCAGCTTTTTACTTTCATTTTTGAGTAGGCTGCAGGGTGTGTTTTAGTTTTGTTTTCAGTGTTGGAGCTGAAGCCAGACCAAGCAGGCGTACTGCTGTTCTCTATGCCATCAAAAGACTATCTCTTGATCATTTGGTGAATTCAGAATTATAAATGTTTTCAGTAGTGACTTTAACCTGAGGTGCTTCTAATAAAGGTTTTGTTTTTAAGTCGTATGGATGTTAAACAGGAAAGCTTAAAGATTTACTTAGTGCTGTAGTCTTTGGGGGTTCTATTTGAATTAATGGCTGCTAAGATGTTCACTTTATGTTTTAAAATGGTTAACTTGAGTTCATAGAATAAACATAGTTTTGCTTTAAAAAATACTTTTCCATTTCTGCTGTACCACACCTGTAGAGTGGGCCGTGTGCTCCCCATACCACAATCTATTAAAAGTTGTGGGTCAGGTGAACTCCATGATACACTTTGGGGTTCTCTAAACCCTGGCCCATAGCAATGCCAATTCTCCAGAATTACACAGGAAGTTCGAAGATTAAATTGTAATGGCAGGTTGCAGAAAGTTAGTTTGTATTCCATTGAGTCTGAAAGATTGATGGGTGAGGTGATTGAGGTGTTCAAGATGTTAAAGAATACGTTATGAAGCACTTTTCTTTACACAAAAGATAACAGAAAACTAAAATGCTACTCCCTCAATGTGGATCCTATGACAGGTGAAGCTTCCAAGACTGTGATCGATAAGATTTTATTAGGTCGAGGTATCAGGGAGATGGAACTAACAGAACAAAATGCTGTTTTTCCTTCACGGCAGTGTGCAGTCTACAGCTGATTATGTGTCTGCTGACTTGAATGCCCAAATCCTGATCTGTGCTCCCAGCACACAAAGCGACATAAAATCAATCTTCTGAGTCTATCCTAACATCTGTGAGTTACCTGTCCATTCAAATGTTAAAATCCCTTCAGTATATATTCTGAAAAAGTGGCTTTGCTTTGGCCCATTACAGATAGTTTTTACTTTATGATGACGCACAGAAATGTTTTACCCCAGAACGAACAGAACAAGTGAGTGACAATGCCGAAGGGCCAGTATTTGCAAAATTCGCCTACACTTTCACAAGTACATGGGTCATTATGCCTCAACTTGAGAAACAATGTTCAGCCCATTAGGATTGTAACAATATGTAATATAGTTTGCATAAATCACAATGCTTTGTAGCTCACAGTGCCAGTGTAATAACAAATATGGTAATGAGACAGTGACAAATGAAACATAATTCCCATCATTTGTTTTTCACTAATATTGCACTTAACTTTGCAACGTTGATGGCTATCGTGCTCTTTCAAGCATTATAAAGAGTCTGGTTATCAAAGCTGAACCTTTCGAGTCTTCTAATTTATCTCTTTTGACAATATGTGTTAACATGGCATATTTCATAATATAAGGAATCCTCCACAACAACAAAATGGAATCTCTTTGAGCCCAATTTTAACTCTGCAAATGTGAGTTACAATCTCACATTTTGTGCCTTACACTAAATAACTAGTGAAACTCCAATCCGTTGCAACAGGTTCTTGACGCAAAATATCTCACGGATGGTCAGAGTGAAAACTCTGGAAGGAAGCAGGAAATGCAGACGACGATTGAACTGCCTCATGGTGCCCGACTCAGAGATGCAAAGAGGCCATTAAATCTCGCAAGAGGCCTCTCGCGAGATTTGCAATGCTCAGGACGCCTTGCGAGATCCAACGCTCGCCGAGATCCAGATTAACATATTTAAGTGAGCCATTAGGCTCATTTAAATCTGTTGCCGTCTGATTCTTCCAAGGCCCAGGAATGAGCGCGCAGACCTGGGAGACCGCGCCATTGCTGCGTTTAGCACTGGTCCCAATGTGGACCAGGCTTAATGGCACCTAGCGAAGGAGTAGCATTTTAGTTTTCTGTTATCTTTTGTGTAAAGAAAAGTGCTTCATAACGTATTCTTTAACATCTTGAACACCTCAATCACCTCACCCATCAATCTTTCAGACTCAATGGAATACAAACCAACTTTCTGCAACCTGCCATTACAACCTCCCATGTGATGGGAGCCCCCTGGGTGGTTGGTTCTGAGTGGCACCCTGGCACTCCCGGTACCACCCAGACACCTTGGTACTGTCAGCCTGGCACCATAGCACTGCCACCTGGGCACCCTGCCAGTGCCACCGTGGCACTTCTAGGGTGTCAGGCTGGCAGACAAAAGGTGCCGTGATGCCCGAATCATTGTGCTCAGATTGTCTGTGCCAGGGATCGGGGCTGGGGGTGCCCTGCCTTTAAGAGCTTGGGTGATGGGGGGGGCTCGAGGACCCCCAAAGAGATGAGTTGGGGCATTGGAGGGGTTCGCCATCTGCGGTGGGTAGTCCGAGTGGGGTCGAGAGCTCGGGGGTAAAGTTAGTAAAGGTCCAGAGTATTCTGCCTGGACTGGATTGTGGGCTTTTAATGTTCTCAGTAACATAATAACCCTTTAGACTGAATGTGATGCAAGAAGGCTCCTGAAGGGTTATATGGGAGAGATGGAGATTTGGCCTGGCTTCGGACACAACTTGTGGCTTAGTGAAAAATACCTCCCAGGACATATCGGCAATGACTCTTGAGAATTTGGCAAGCTGTTGTGCAGGCACAGCATGGGGCAGCATGTAAAAATGGCGTCCCGATCTCTTCCTGCATTGACGATCTGAGCACTGATGTTGCAATGTGAATCCCACCCACAATGGGCTGGATCATCTTTTGGCAAATCTGCATATTAGAGTGAGGCAGTAAACTTTACTCTAATGTGCAGGTTCCTGAGGTACCTGAGGCTTTGGGATTCAACCCCTTCATAAGGGCTGTTCAGCACTGGTCTCCATGAACGGGGACTAGATGGAACAGAACTGATGGGGATCTCTCCGGGGATTGGTGGCCCCTAGTTGCATGTTCTTTGGGCAAGGTAGAACCCTGGCACTGCAGGTGCCACCTGGGTACTTGGCAGTGCTACCTGATCATGGCTGATCATCTAACTTAATAGCCTAATCCCGCTGTCCCCCATATCATTTGATCCACTTCGCCCTAAGTGCTATATCTAACTGCTTCTTGAAACCACACAATGTTTTGGACTGAACTACTTCCTGTGGCAACAAATTCCACAGACTCCCCACTCTCTGGGTGAAGAAATTTCTCCTAATCTCTGTCCTAAATGGTCTGCCCCGTATCCTCAGACTGTGACCCCTGGTTGGACTGTGACTGGTTCTGGACACACCCACCATCAAGTGTGTAGTTACAACCACGTTGGCATATCATTATTGGGCCCACCCGTGATGCTCCACCTTCGATGGAACTAGTTCCTGACGGCACGGGCCACATGTGGTCTCAACAGTCATGAGCCTAGTGTGGTGACTGCGGAGAGAGAGGGCGTACGGACAGTATCCAGCACCGCCATATTTCGCCGACAGTTGTACCGCTGGCTGGGGAGCTTCTGCTAGGGCTGGGATAAGTAGTGGGGGATGGCTGGGAGGTAGGCTGTGGGATTGGGGTGGATGGGTATTGAAGTTGTAATCAGGCAGAAATCTCCCCCAAACCGAAAAATGAGTCAAGAAATTCTAAGTGGTGAACAGGGAGTCCCTGACTCCTAGGCAGACTTAGGTGGGTGCTTTTCGGGTCAAACTAATGTTTCAAGTTAGTCACCGGTATAACCCATATCTTCCTAGAAGATTTTGTTTACTTACCACTTCATAGCTCTACTCATGGGTCAGGCTTTTATAAGTAGATCAAGTAAACTTTCTGATATCCACTCTTTCAGGTTATCAACTTAACTTAACTTTATTTTCAAATTGAAAGATTAAAACTACTTTTAAAAAAGGATATAAAAGATCTTTTCTTTGGATGCTTTGGGCCAGTTGTAAGACCTTCAGGTCTTCCTTGTCAATCATCATTCTTTTAATTTTGGGTCTTCTGATGTATTATCTGGGCTGCTTGGTTTTCAAAAGCGAGCCTCACAGCCTTTTCTTCTTCCCTCCTCCAACTCTTTATTTATTTATGACCTTGTTCTTTGTCACCGCCGGCTCCTTGTCCGCTTTGCAGAGCTGACCGCCCAGCCTCCTGGTCGCCGGCTGCCTTCCTCTCCGGCTGCCTTTCTCCAACTCACTTCTAACTGCTTTCCAACTGCCGTTTCTTTTAAAAATAACCTCCTGCCTCCTGCTCGCGCTCCCAACCGCCGCTTCTCGCTGAAAAGCAACGGCCCCCGCGAGTCCCAGCGCGCGCCTCCCGCTTGCCCAACATCGGTTCCCCAAACAAAATTCTCAAGTCCTCCCAGGACAACATTCATGGCCCAAATGCCACATTTTTCCATTTTTTCTACAGTATGCGGTCCGGCACAAGCGGCTTCATATTGTCAGGTGCGATCAGTGTGTGTGTGTGGGGGTGTAAGTGTACGCATGGCTACAGCTTGTCAGCCCTGCACGTGTCCAGCACCGACCTGCCGATTCTGCCACCATTTTTCATGTGTACCGCGGGTGTTTCACATGGCGCTGGTGCTAGCCCCTTACCAGTAGCGGAATGGGTGCAGGTGTGGCGCCAAATTTTCCTTTGTGGAACTCCACAGATCCTCCGTTGGTGACAGGTACTTAGCCGCAGGAATGGAGAATCCAGCCCACATGCTTAAATCCTGACTTTCCATAAGGTCGTTGTTATCTCAAATTGTTAGGCTAACATGCAAATGCCCAGTTTTTGAGGGTATCCGTTGCAAAGCATGTCAGTTCAGATATTTAAGATTTTTGTGAAGATATCATCAAATGTGCTTGGAACTCAAGGGGTAGATTTTGGTCTGGCCCCCTTTTTCAAGCCAAGAGGGCAGCACGGTAGCATTGTGGATAGCACAATTGCTTCACAGCTCCAGGGTCCCAGGTTCGATTCCGGCTTGGGTCACTGTCTGTGCGGAGTCTGCACATCCTCCCCGTGTGAGCGTGGGTTTTCTCCGGGTGTTCTGGTTTCCTCCCACAGTCCAAAGATGTGCAGGTTAGGTGGATTAGCCATGATAAATTGCCCTTAGTGTCCAAAATTGCCCTTAGTGTTGAGTGGGGTTACTGGGTTATGGGGATAGGGTGGAGGTGTTGACCTTGGTTAGGGTGCTCTTTCCAAGAGCCAGTGCAGACTCGATGGGCCGAATGGCCTCCTTCTGCACTGTAAATTCTATGATAATCTATGATAATCAATGGAAAACGTGCCCCGTCACTTAACATGGTTGGTGTGCGCTGCAGCACACAAAGACATCAATGTTGGGTCACCTATGACAACTTGGCATCATCAGTACTGTCGTACCTTTGATTTAGAAAGTGGGGTTACTTCAGTTTTGCCAGGAAATTGTCTACGCTTAATGGGGTCTTGAAATATATAAAACTTATCAACCAATTATTTTATTATATACACCTTTAAATAAGAAATGCAAACTATGTTCTGTTTTCATCATGAGTGATAGTACTTGCCTGTACTATAAAAGGAAAAGAAACACTTTCATTTATATAGCGCCTTTGACAACTTGTGGTTGCCTCAAGGTGTAATTTTCAGCTGTTCAACAGTGAACTGTAGCAATGCAGGAAACGCAGCAGCCAATGTGTGCACTGCAAGCTCCCACAAACAACAAAGTGACAATGACCACAGAATCTGTTTTTGGAATGTTTATTGAGGTAAAAATATGTCAGGATACCAAGGATAACCAACATCTTCTAAATACTGCCATGAGCTCTCATACATTCACCTGAGACAGCAGATGGGACCTTGTTTTAAAATCTCATCCAAAAAAGGCACTATTGAGAGTGTAGCACCCCCTCAGTATTGCAGTGGAATGTCAGCCTCGATTTATGAGCTCAAATCCAGGAGTAGCATTTGAACCCACAACCTTCTAAATGTATGGGTTTAGCTTTGATTTAATCCTAACACAAAATATGAAGAGATTCTGCTTATAGGCTTTTGAAATCATATTGAATATGAGGGTAGAGAGGAACATCCCACTTGTAAAAGCCATGCCCAGAATGATCCAGATGAACAACTGTGACTGATCCTTTAAAGGTGTACGTGATTCATTGGCCATTCTTCGGTCAACTTAACACTGCTTTTGATTCCTATAAAAGGCCTGTTCACCATTCTAAAAATAATTTGTGCAGCTCCCATTGTTGCCCCAGTCATGAACCATGCTTCATTCAATATATCTCTTCTGAAAAAATTATTTTTAAAAGATATATTAATTTTATGCATGTTTTATTTGCAACCTTGCAATAGATTCGAAAGCTATTATTGTGTGGTTCAGCACTTTGGGAAAAACACAAACTGTGATCTGTCTAAAGTCCCAAAACAACATTGCAGAAATCTGTTAGTCATTCTTCAATATGTCAGCCATGACAGGTTTATCATACCTCTTCATTCACCTGAGGAAGGAGCAGTGCTCCGAAAGCTAGTGACATCGAAACAAACCTGTTGGACTTTAACCTGGTGTTGTAAAACTTCTTACTGTGCTCACCCCAGTCCAACGCCGGCATCTCCACATCAGGTTTATGCTGAGCATGGTTCCTATTTATTCACCTGTGTAAAGTTAATCAAAATATCCATTAAGGCTTCTATATTTCTGTAAATGTTCCTGACATGGCCATGCTTAGCACTACGGCATCTTTAGGAGATGTTGTTGAAGAGTAAAGAATTGTTGAAGAATAAAGAATAAAGTTTTGTTGAAGTGCCTTGCATGCTTTGCTGGAGCTTCAGAAACTTCACACTGGATCTTTGACAAAGGGTCATCTGGACTCAAAAAGTTAGCTATTTTCTCTCCCTACAGATGCTGCTAGACCTGCTGAGATTTTCCAACATTTTCTCTCCAGTGTTTTTTTTATTTTAACATAAATTTAGAATGCCCAAATCATTTTTTCCAATTAAGTGGCAATTTAGCATGGCCAATCCACCAAACCTGCACATCTTTGGGTTGTGGGGGCGAAACCCACGCAAACACGGGGAGAATGTGCAAACGCCACACGGACAGTGACCCAGAGCCTGGATCGAACCTGGGACCTCGGCGCCGTGAGACAGCAATGCTAAACACTGCACCACCGTGCTGCCGGCTAATCAGTGTTTAAACCAAGAATTTCTTCCCGACTTCACCTTCTTCTGAAATGGGAATAGTTTCCACCAAAACTTAAGAGCGTGCCTCAATTGAAAGGGAAGTTAATTCCTCTGCATATTGTTGCCATTCAGCGAGTAGAACATTCCGGACTGGACGATTAATTGTTTACTGTGCAAGAGGATGATCCTTTTCCATAGCCGCAAAGTTATTTTAAAATATTCGCTCGTCACAAATTGGGAAGCCACACAGTTTTAAAGCTTTGTTAGCTGTTATTAGTCAGCAGGTCATTGCGACATCTGCATTGCTCAGCACATTGCAGGCGAGAGAACAATATTTAGTCAGTGAGGTTTCACTCTCCTGATTACTGTGTATCCGCTACTATGTGCAAACATGGGGGAATATCCAAGACACAGGAGTTTATTCACAAAACTCCCAGAGTCAAAAAGCTTGTTTCTACTTACGACCCCAGTCATCAAGATGGCCATTTAAATCATATAATCAGCACCTTTAATGTAATATCCCAACAAGGATCAACATCTTCAATGCCATACCCCAGCAAGGATCAGCACCTTCAGGGTAATAGCCCAGTAAGATTCAACATCTTTGGAGCAGATTGCTGAAGATGGAAATATCAAATATTGGAAATTGATTAAAATGTGTGTTCAGGTTGGGAATAATCAATTATGGTCACATTTTTACAGATCCCCAGATAAATTTAGGCAAAGGAAGTCTTTATTCTTTCATGGGATGTGGGTGTCAATGGCTGGGCCCGCATCTGTTGCCCATCCCTAATTGCCCTTGAACTGAGTGCCTTGCTCAGCCATTTCGGAGAGCAGTTAAGAGTCAACCATATTGCTGTGGGTCTGGAGTCACACGTAGGCCTGACCAGATAAGTATGGCAAATTTCCTTCTCTAAAGGACACGGATTTGTGGTGAACGTATTGCTGCTACAATTCACCACTGTATTGTATTGTATTATGTTGATGCCCTTGCGTGCTCCGCCCCTCAGGGGTGGTATCTTGATCTGCAGCCTGTAGGCAGCACTGAGTACAGAGCAGTCGCAGGCAGGCACAGATCTAACTTATTAAAACCACTGTTCAATTCTACTAATCGTCTCGCGTGAATTGATGGTCGCATAAGGATTTTTGAGATAATTGATGATAGTTTCATGGTCACCATTACTGAGACTAGTTTTACATTCCAGATTTTATTAATTGAATTTCAATTCCACAATCTGCCATGGTGGGGTTTGAACCCATGTTCCTTTGGACCTCTGAATACAAAATGATCAGGGGGTTGGATAGGGTGGACAGTGAGAGCCTTCTCCCGCGGATGGAAATGGCTGGCACGAGGGGACATAACTTTAAACTGAGGGGTAATAGATATAGGACAGAGGTCAGAGGTAGGTTCTTTACGCAAAGAGTAGTGAGGCCGTGGAATGCCCTACCTGCTACAGTAGTGAACTCGCCAACATTGAGGGCATTTAAAAGTTTATTGGATAAACATATGGATGATAATGGCATAGTGTAGGTTAGATGGCTTTTGTTTCGGTGCAACATCGTGGGCCGAAGGGCCTGTACTGCGCTGTATTGTTCTATGTTCTATGAATTGCTGGTGATTTAACTTTCCCCCTGTGATTTAACTTTTCAAGACTGAGGTGGAGAGCTAATGCTGTTGTTTCTAGGAAGATTGAAACTAAAAATAAATAGGATTCTACAAAATATCAAGTTGACTGCTTTGCATAGTAATACTTACCTTATGTATGTTCCACTGTTGTCAACGATGCCCAAGTGACCACTGACTATCACTTGAAGTAGTCCTTTAATTTTGTTCCCCATTTGGTTGAGGAAGTGCTCTGTTCAGATAAAATGGAGATGTTGGACGTCTAATGGACAGTAAAATTAAAAGTCTTTACTGATATTGTAAGTCTGGGATGCTGCCTCCAAACATTAGAATAGGCACAACATAACCACAGTGAGAATGTTCCAACGTCTGGTCCGCTTCTTCTATCCATACTGATTAAAGGGAGGTTTTAATCTGATCAATGTTTTTGATAGCATGTTGAATCCTGTTAAAACACACAAGGGACTAATCCTTTAAATGCATTTTTATGGTAATTCTGTTGACTTGATTTCAATGAACAGCAAATGCTGCCACTTTTTTTTTTGTTTCACTTTCCATTTAGATGCGTGCCACGAGGAAAGTCTCAGTCTGGCCTGTTGCCTTCGTGGGCGGACTCCGATATGAATCTCCAAAAGTGAATGCAGTGGGAAAAGTTTACGGATGGAAAACAGTGTTTGATCCGCACAGACCATTCGCCATAGATATGGCAGGGTTTGCAATAAACCTCCGGTTAATCCTGCAGAGACCTCAAGCTTACTTCAAGTTGCGTGGAGTAAAGGGTGGCTATCAAGAAAGTAGTCTTCTACGAGAGTTAGTTACACTAAATGACCTGGAACCTAAAGCAGCCAATTGCACTAAGGTAGATCATATATATGAATCCTACCTACTGTCAGAAGTTGGAAACAAAGTATTTACAATGAAAGAGCTTCATTTATATAACCCCTTGCTCTTGGGGCACCCCAAAACATTTTACAAACAATTAATTACTTATCCGAGTATGGTCGCTGCTGTTTTGTAGGCTCACACAGTGGCCGATTTGGACAAAGCAAAGTCTGACAAATGGCACTGTGATAATTGACCAGTTGGTTTGATTTTTGAAGTGTTACCTGAGTGATAAATGTTGGACAGGTGCACTGGCAGAACTCCTCTGCTATTCTTCAAATATTGCCATGAGTTTTTTATATCCAACTGAGAGAGGAGATTGATCCTTGGATTAACACCTCATCCATAACACTGCATGGTAGAGTTTCTGCTTCGGACAGAATTAGTGACCTGGGCCCAAATTGCGCCCAAAACTGTACTAGTTCTGAGATGCATTTTGTTTCTCGAGTTTCCTCTCAAACACATTTGTTTATTGACAAACTTAAAATTTGCCACAAAACAGCACAATCAGGTAGTTTATTAGAATGTATGTGTTTTTTCTAAAAAAAATAGAGCATGATATATAAGAGCAATAATTGTCCAGTTTGATTATTACAGTTGCAAATGCATCTTTCACAAAAAATAAGTTTATTTAATCCGAGTGCCCGGCTGACCAGCAATGAGTGATCTCAAACAACGGAAAATAACTTGAAAAGAGAAAAAAAAAATGATTTGCCAGTTATTGAGTTAGTAAGTTGAATAAAATGTTCAAACTTTTTCAAATGTACCCTTGTGCACAAAAGAATCAACTTAATTTTAAGAGCCCATTCAAAGGCCCAGATCTCGGTGATTGATTTGATCCCGATGGCATGTTGTGTTTGGGGGTGGTGGGGAGGAATACAAGTTCCACTGTAACGTTTTTTAAACTACTCTTTTGTGCTGGTATGTTGGCTGATTTTGGGTGAATTGTGCTGAAATATCTCGGGGAAAGTCCAGGCTAGCGCTTTGAATAATACGTTACTTTCTCGGTGCAATATGAGGTATCGGCCTAAATTATGGTGTGCAATTTGAATTTTTGATCATCTGGCTTTAAGGAAAGAGCACCACCACTGAGCCAAGGCAGAATCAACAATACGTTCTCCTTCATACTGAAAGCAGTGAGGTTCAGCCGTGGGTCTGGAACAGGGGACAGCTGGTATGTGGGAGTCTTTCAAAAGTGTGTTAACTAGGGTTCGGGGTGAGAACATTTCTCTTAGAGTGAAGGGTAAGGCTGGTAGAAGTAGGGAACGCTGGATAACTAGGGATATTGAGGCTATGGTCAAAAGGAAGAAGGAGGCATATAATATGCATAGGCAGCTGGGATCAAGTGGGTCCCTTGAAGAATACAGGGCTTGTCAGAGTAGAGTTAAGAGAGAAGTCAGGAGGGCAAAAAGGGGAGATGAGATTGTCTTGGCAAATAAGGCAAAGGAAAATCCAAAGAGCTTTTACAGAGACATAAAGGTCAAAAGAGTGATTAGGGAGAGGGTAGGGCCTCTTAAGGATAAACAGAGTCATCTATGTGCGGATCCACAAGCGATGGGAGAGGTCCTAAATGAATATTTCTCGTCAGTATTTACTGTTGAGAAAGGCACGAATGTTAGGGAAATTGGGCAAATAAAAAGTGATGTCTTGAGGAGTATACATATTACAGAAAAGGAGGTGCTGGAGGTATTAAAGCACTTCAAGATAGACAAATCCCCGGGATCTAATGAAATGTATCCCAGGACGTTGTGGGGGGCTAGGGAGGAAATTGCCGGCCCCCTAGCTGAGATATTTAAATCATTGACAGCCACAGGAGAGGTGCCTGAAGATTGGAGGAGAGCAAATGTTGTGCCCTTGTTTAAGAAGGGCTGTAGGGATAAGCCCGGAACTGCCGACCGGTGAGTCTTATTTCTGTATTGGTATGTTGTTAGAAGGTATTCTGAGGGACAGGATCTACAGGCATTTAGACAGGCAAGGGCTAATTAGGGAATGTCAACATAGCTTTGTAAGGGGAAAGTCATGTCTCACGAATTTGATTGAGCTTTTTGAACGAGTAACCAAGAAGGTAGATGAGGGCAGTGCGGTCGCCTTTCTCTATATAGGTTTAGCAAGGCTTTGACAAAGTACTGCATGGTAGGTTGTTGCAAAAGGTTCAATCTCATGGAATCCAGGGTGAGGTAGCCAATTGGATACAAAATTGGTTTGGCGACTAAAGCCAGATGGTGGTTGTGGAGGGTTGTTTTTCAAACTGGGGGCCTGTGACCAGCGGTGTGCCTCAGGGATCGATGCTAGGTTCACTGTTATTTGTGATATATATAAATGATTTGGATGAGACTGAAGGAGGCATGGTTAGTAACTTTGCAGATGACACCAAGATTGGTGGCATAGTGGATGGTGAAGAAGGTTATATAAGATTGCAACAGGATCTTGGCCAATTGGGCCAGTGGCCGATGAATGGCAGATGGAGTTTAATTTAGATAAATGTGAGGTGATGCATTTTGGTAGATCAAATCAGGGCAGGACCTATTCAGTTAATGATAGAGAGTTGGGGAGTGTTACAGAACAAAGAGTTCTAGGAATACAGGTTCATAGCATCTTGAAGGTGGAGTCGCAGGTGGACAGGGTGGTGAAGAAGGCATTCAGCATGCTAAGTTTTATTGGTCAGAATATTGAATACAGGAATTGGGATGCCTTGTTGAAATTGTACAAGACATTGGTAAGACCACACATGGAATACTGTGTTCAGTCCTCGTCACCCTATTATAGGGAGGATATTGTTAAACTAGAAAGAGTGCAGAAGAGATTTACGAGGATGCTACCAGAACTTGATGGCCTGAGTTATAAGGAGAGGCTGGATAGGCTGCGACTTTTTTCCCTGGAGCATAGGAGGTTTAGGGGTGAGCTTACAGAGGTCTATAAAATAATGAGGAGCATAGATAAGGTAGATAGTCGACATCTTTTCCCAAAGGTAGAGGAGTCTAGAACTAGAGGGCATAGGTTTAAGGTGAGAGGAGAGAGATACCAAAGAGACCAGAGGGGAAATCTCTTCACACAGAGGGTGGTGAGAATCTGGAATGGGCTGCCAGAGGCAGTGGTAGAGACGGGTACAATTTTGTCCTGTAAAAAGCAGTTCGACAGTTACATTGGCAGGGTGGGTATAGAGGGATATGGGCCAAATGCAGGCAGGTGGGACTAGCTTAGTGATAGAAACTGGGCGGCATGGACCAGCTGGCCCAATGGGCCTGTTTCCATGCTGTAAACATCTATGACTCTACGACTCTTGTGGGACGGATTATCTTGCCTCCTTGCAGTGTCTTTCTCAGATTTTCTGGTGAATGAAAGCTTTGCAGATCAAAGATCTGAGAGGGTTCAAACCCAGCTGATGTGGTTTTTACTCTCTAGGAATTTACAGATGCTGCTTCCTCTGCCTGAGCCAGCAGGTGTTGGGCACAGGTGAATTTTAAAGCTGTGATTTTTGTTCACTATCTCTGTCTGGCCTTCTCCTAGCTTCCAGACAGGGGTCTCTGTAATAAAGAGGGGGGGGGGGGGGGGGGGGGGGGGTAGGTGGTTTCTGGTGGTAGTCTCTGAATTGCGGGAGTTTCTGGTGGGTTCTCCGTAATAGGCGGGTGTCTTTTGTGGGTCTCTGTAATGGGGGTCTCTGGTGGGTGTCTATGATGGAGGGTCTTTAGTGGGGGTCTCTTGTGTGGGTTTCTGTTATAGGGTCTCTGATGGGTTTCTCTGTAATGTGGAGTCTCTGGTAAGGTCTCCCTTATGAAGGGGTCTCTGGTGGGGATCTCTGTAATGGGGATGTCTGGTGGGGGTTTCTGGTGGTGTCTATCTTATGGGGATGTCTCCGGTGGAGGACTCTCTTATGGGGTATCTCTTATGGAGGTGTCTGATGGGGTCTCTATTATGGGGGATATCTGATGGGGGTCTTTTTTATGGAGTGTCTCTGGTGGGGGGGGGGGGTCTCTGATATAGTTTTCTCTTATGGGGATCTCTGGTGAGGGGCTCTCTTACGGGGGAGGTCTCTGATGGGTTGTCTGGTGGGGTTCTGACTGGGGTGAGGTGGGCAGCAATTTGCATTTTGGGGAGGGTCGGGACCCTCCGATGGACTTTGGGGGCAACTCGTTACAAGAGTTACCCTCTTGGCCCAACGCAAAGTCCACTGCCCGAGGACCATGCTGGCAAATTCTCATCCATGTGAATGCTGGCCCAGAGGACCGGAGAATCAGATGGGCTTGGAGGATCCGGTGCCCAGCCCATTAACAGGATGTAAATGGGTTATTGTGACCCATTCGCATCCTGCCGCTGGCTCGGGGCGCAAACCTCAATAGCGCCATCAGCGGGGCACTGGAGCATCGGAACCGTGCCGACCCTATTTTTTTGATGATGCTGGATTCTCCGCCTCAGCAGGAACTCTGCTCCCGGCTGCAGGCTGTGGAGAATCCAGCTTTATGTTCGGAGTTGTGCAAGCACAGGGTAGTTGAGTACAGCTGGCAGTCTGAAAATTGTGAACATGCAAGGGATGAGCTGTTTGATAAGATCCTCCAGCCTTTAGGATGGACTGCCTATATACCAACATTGCACTGAGATTCATATACCACATTACTTATTTGTATGGTAGACAGAAAAACAATTTGGTTTGACGGCAACATCCTATTAGTTGAAAACACCACTCGTGTTGCTGCTGCATATGTGGAACGTGGAAAGCTAACTGCACTTGTTGCTCAAATTTCTCTGCTTTCCACACAAATGAATAATGTGGTATATGAACTTCAGTGCCGATGCAATGTCACATACGTAGGTACTGATCGCACTTAATCAACTCATTACTTGCAAAACTCAGAACACATGATTCTGCAATTAGTTAGCATTTGCTGACCAATCTCATGTGTGCCAATGAATTACATCGACAATCAATTTAAGATTATTAGTCAGGTCCACAATGTGGCGTTGGCAGCACAGTGGTGCAGTGGGTAGCACTGCTGCCTCACGGCACCGAGGGCCGGGTCCAATCCCGGCCCCGGGTCACTGCCCGTGTAGTGTTTGCACATTTCCCCAGTGCCTGCGTGGGTCTCGTCCCCACAACCGAAGAAGAGGTTCAGGGTAGGTAGATTGACCACCCTAAATTGCCCCTTGATTGGAAAAAAAGAATTGGGTACTCTAAATTTATATTATAAAAAGGTTTGCAATGTGGTTCACTTACGGGGCGTCATTCTCCGACCCCCCAGAGGGTCGGAGAATGGCCGTTGGCCGCCGTGAATCCCGCCCCCTCCGGTTGCCGAAGTCTCCGAAGGGAGAAAAGTCGGCGGGGCGTTAATGTCGCCGCTGCCGCGGAGAATGTCACGGGTCTGCGCAAGGCAGCCGATTTTCGGCCTGCCGATATTCTCCCTTCCGGATGGGCCGAAGTCCCGTCGACGTGATGACCGTTCACGTCGACGTAAATTAAACCTCCTTTTCATCGGCGTGACCCAGTGCTCCAGGCTCACGCCGACCAGCGTGGAGGTGAGTGACGGCCTGGGGGGTTGGCTCTGGGCAGGCAATGGCGTGGCCGCAGTCTGAATGCGTGAGGAGAGGTGTGTCTCGGGTTGTGTGTGTGTGTGTGCGGCGGGGGGGGGGGGGGTGGTTAGGGTAGGCTGGGCTCCGGGGGAGTGCCGGGAGGGCGTCCGTGCCGGGGAGGTGGATGGGGGGTCCATGTCGGGGTGGAAGTTTGGGGGGGGTCCGTGCCGGGGTGGAGGTTGGGGGGGGGGGGGTCCGTGCCGGGCTGGAGGTTGGGGGGGGGTCCGTGCCGGGGTGGAGGTTGGGGGGGGGGATCCGTGCCGGCGTGGAGGTTGGGGGGGGGTGGTCTGTGCTGGGGTGGAGGTTGGGGGAGGGGGTTCTGTGCCGGGGTGGAGGTTGGGGGGGGTACGTGCCGGGATGGAGGTTGGGGGGGGATCCGTGCCGGGGTGGAAGTTGGGGGGGGGGGTCCGTGCTGGGGTGGAGGTTGGGGGGGGGTTCTGTGCCGGGGTGGAGGTTGGGGGGGGGGGGGGTCCGTGCCGGGGTGGAGGTTGGGGGGGGTCCGTGCCGGGGTGGACGTTGGGGGGGGGTCCGTGCCGGGGTGGAGGTTGGGGGGGGTCCGTGCCGGGGTGGAGGTTGGGGGGGGGGTCCGTGCCGGGGTGGAGGTTGGGGGGGGGGTCCGTGCCGGGGTGGAGGTTGGGGGGGGGGGGGTCCGTGCCGGGGTGGAGGTTCGGGGGGGTCCGTGCCGGGGTGGAGGTTGGGGGTGGTCCGTGCCGGGGTGGAGGTTGGGGGGGGTCCGTGCCGGGGTGGAGTTTGGGGGGGGTGGTCCGTGCCGGGGTGGAGGTTGGGGGGGGAGTCCGTGCCGGGGTGGAGGTTGGGGGGGGTCCGTGCCGGGGTGGAGGTTGGGGGGGGGGTCCGTGCTGGGGTGGAGGTTGGGGGGGGCTCCGTGCCGGGGTGGAGGTTGGGGGGGGGTCCGTGCCGAGGAGGGGGATGGAAGGCAAGTGAGTTGGTCCACCTGGCCAGGTGCCAGCCTCCAACAGTTGGACCCATGCGGTCCATGCCACCTGGCTGGGGGGAGGAGAGGATATGGGCAATGATGACATGTCGTCGTTCCCCTCCCCCCCCACCAGGCTGTCATGTTTTCAGATCATCCAGCGATGTTGGCCGCCGTGGTGGCAGCCGCTCATGTCTATGTTGCCCTGGATGAGGAGGAGGAGGAGGAGGAGGAGCGTGCCAGAGAGGCAGGCGGCAGCCGCCCAGGCTGGAGAGACACCTGACCGACAGGACGAGGAGGGGGAGGAGGACGTCGCGGCCCCACGGCAACGGAGGCACCCGAGGGCACCCCGTGTGTACCGGCCCCGGCAGTCATACCAGGACCTCACGGACCGGGAATGCAGGAGGAGACTCCGGATGAGCCGGGAAACCGTGGCACACATCTGCCACCTGTTGGCACACCTGTCACCGCGTGGCACTGGCGGGGGACACCCTCTCCCCGTGTCCGTCAAGGTTACGGTGGCCCTGAACTTTTATGCAACGGGGTCATTCCAGGCACCGAGTGGGGACCTGTCCGGCATATCGCAGCCATCGGTGCACCGGTGCATCCGGGAAGTGACAGATGCCCTATATGCCATGGCGCACCGCTACATCCGCTTCCCCGTGGACCGGGCCAGCCAAGATGCCCGGGCCGTGGGCTTCTCTGCCGTGGCCGGGTTCCCCATGGTCCAGGGCGTGATCGATGGGATGCACGCCGCCGTGCGGCCACAGGGCCGTGTTCACTAATAGGAAGGGGACCTATTCGATGAACGTACAGGTGGTCTGCGACCACCGCATGATGATGCTGCACGTCTGCGCCCGTCACCCAGGCAGTGTACACGACTCATTCGTGTTGTTGCGGTCATCCATCCCCGGCATGTACGAGGGACGCCATCCCCGGCTGAGGGGCTGGTTGCTGGGCGACAGGGGCTACCCATTGCGATCGTGGCTGATGACGCCTATACGGAGGCCACGCAATGAGGCGGAGAACCGCTACAATGATGCCCATGTAGCGACAAGGGGAGTGATCGAGAGGTGCTTTGGCGTGCTGAAGATGCGTTTCAGGTGCCTGGACCTCTCTGGGGGCGCCCTCCAGTATCGGTCAGATAGGGTCGGCCGCATCATTGTGGTGTGCTGCGTCCTGCACAACATAGCCCAGCAGAGGGGCGATGTGCCGCAGGCAGAGGAGGGCGGAGTGGAGGAGCAGCAGGAAGAGGCCCAGTCCTCCCCAGATGAAGGGGATGGGGGCAATGGTCAGGGCAGACGGGGTAGACACAGGCGGGTGGCTGTCCACCGTTACCGGCTGGCCCAGCGGGCACGGGACAGACTGATAGACGCCCGCTTCCCTGACTAGATGGGCGTGGGAATCGGGTAGTATGGCCACAGACCGCACACCATGGCAACAGCCGACCACCCACACCCCCCACCCATCCACCCACCCAGCACCCTCACCCCCCTCACCAACCCCACCCACCCCACCCGCATGCACACCACCCCCCCCCCCCCCATTGCCGATCCACCTGCGGCACAACGGGCCGGGCTCACACAGTTGCGGGTGGACGCGTGTCTATCGCAGGCCATGGAGGATGATGACAACCCGCCCTGCGGTGAGCTCCTGGCTCTACATCGTTGGACTATGTCTGACCCATGGCCACAGTACCACCATCCACCCGGACCATCCCTGCATGCGGCTGTGACACTGCAGCGCACGGTCCCGTCCTCTGCCCGGGGGATGTTGATGGCGGCCCAGGGGGAAGGGGGCAGACTCACCTGGGGCTGAAGTAAGACCACCCCTCACACACACACTTGCGCTCAACGTACATGACACCCCCGCACACTTTGGACAGAGCACAAAGGCAGCTTCTGTAGGTGTAACATTGACTTTAATAACCAAAGGAGTTCATGCACGTACCCTAGCCCCTAAAACTCATCTGTGCCCTGCAACCGTGCCAACTTACTCGGTGTCTAATTGTTTGGCCTTACGGGCCCTTTGACTACGTCTACGTGGTTCCCCAGACGGTACAGCAGAACTGGAGGTGGACTCCTGTGATTCCTGCCCTCTGACACTGGATCCCTTTGGCGGCCGTTTCCTGGGACGCCCTGGCCTAGATGGGCCAGGCTGCGGCCCGGGCGACTGGGATGGCGAGCTGCCAGCCTGTCCTGCCCGTTGCCCACCCGATGCACCTGGGACGGAAGGGGGGGAGTCCGAGGTGTCGCGGTGTACCGGGACCTCCCCTACAGAGGGAGCCGGGACGGACCACACCACCTCCTCCTCCCTCGGGGTGCCCGATGGCCCCCAGGCCTCTACATGGGTGGGGGATGCGAACGGACTGGCCATCCGACGCCCCCCCGACATCTGGCGCTGCCAGTCCTGGAGGCCTGTGCTGGTATCGACAGGGGTCTGCAGGTTTGCAGCCATGGAGCCCAGGGGGTTGGCAAACCCTGTCTGTGACAGTGCGACGCCGGCTCGCACATGGCCACTGGCGCCGATGCCCTCAGCGATGGCCTGCAGAGACTGGGCAATGGCCTGCAGAGACTGGGCCATGGCCTGCTGAGACTGGGCTATGGTGTTGAGCGCCTCTGCCATCTGGCGCTGGCACTGGCTCATGGCATCCTGTGAGAGGGCAGCCATTTCCTGGGCCACAGACGCCGCCTGCACGGAAGGCCCCAGGCCTCGCAAACCGTTCCCCATGTCTGACACCGTCGCACCCATTGCCTCCACCGCGGACGCCACCCGTGCGGTGTCGGCCTGGGTGGCACGCATGACCGGCACCACTCCCAGCTCCTGGACGCGGGTGGACTCCTCCACCTGCGACCGCAGCCGCCGCAAGCCGCCCGTCACCCTCTTCGCTCGTCTCCGGGTCGGTGGTTGCATCGGATCTATGTGTGGATGTGGTAACTGCAGGATCCCGGGATCCATCTGGGCGGCAGATGTTCGCTTGGGCTGGGCTGCCCTCCGACCGCCCGGTCCCTCTGCTGCTCCTACCTCCACCTGCTGTACCGGGACGGCTGTGTTGTGCGCACCAGTGAGTGTACCAGACGCCTCATCACTAAAGTGCCCAACCGTGGTGAGTGTTTCTGCGATGGTGGAGGGTGTTGGTGACAGCAGTGGCGTTGTGTCGTGCTCTTCGTCCCACTCTGCGTCCATGGCACTTTGGGGTGGGGGTTCGTCTCCACCCATCCACTCTGAGTCACTGTCTGGTATTTCGTCTTCCTGGGTAGTGCTGTCCCGGGTAGGGGTGTCCTGGGTAGTGGTGTCCTGGGTAGTGGTGTCCTGGGTAGTGGTGTCCTGGGTAGTGGTGTCCTGGGTAGTGGTGTCCTGGCTCGGATGTGACGGGGGCCTGTGGCTGCCCCCCTCGTCGCTGGGTGGTCGCTCCCGCACGTGACGGGGGTGTCGTCTCCCTGTTGCTCCAGGTCTCTCCGTCTCCCGTGGTGTGCGAGGGGCATCCTGCGGGCATCGCATGCTGGAGGGTCCAGGTCTCTCCGTCTCCCGTGGTGTGCGAGGGGCATCCTGCGGGCGTCGCATGCTGGAGGGTGCGGGTCTCTCTGTCTCCTGTGGTCTCCGAGGGGCATCCTGCGGGCGGTCTGCATCTGCGGGGATGGGTGCCTGGACGTTTGGTCCTGCGATACACAATGAAGCATGCATGGTTAGACATCAGGCAGTGATCAGGTGATACGGGGGAGGGGGATATAGGGGAGGGGGGATATGGGGACGGGCTGTCGGTGGCTCACTTGCTAGTACGCCCCCGACCTCTGCATCAGCAACCTCCCGGTCCTCAGGTCCGCCAGCCAGTTCCAGGGCCCTTTCCTGGTGTTCGGTCAGTGGCCTCTCATCAGCGGGCCCTCCTCCAGTCCTCACATGCTCCCTATTGTTGTGTGCGCGCTTCTCCTGTGGGGGGGCGGGGGGCAGGGGTAAAAGGCAACAGTGTTAGGCAGGTATATGAATGCACGCCATCGGTTGCGCGTGCATTGCAGAGGTTAAGGTTAGGGCTGGATTCACTTGGGGATATGGGGGATATGGGTGAGGGGGGGATATGGGGGAGGGGGGATATGGGGGATATGGGGGAGGGGGGATATGGGGGAGGGGGGATATGGGGGATATGGGGAGGGGGGGATATGGGGGAGGGGGGCATATGGGGGAGGGGGGGATATGGGGGAGGGGGATATGGGGGAGGGGGGATATGGGGGAGGGGGGATATAGGGGAGGGGGGATATGGGGAGGGGGGATATGGGGGAGGCTCCCTGCCTGCTCTGACGAGGTTGTTCACCTTCTTGTGGCACTGGGTGCCTGTCCGTGGTGTCAGGGCCACAGCGGTGACGGCCTCTGCCACTTCCCTCCACAGACGCCGGCTGTGGCGTGGGGCAACTCTGCGGCCGTGCCCGGGATACAGGGCATCCCTCCTCTGCTCCACCGCGTCCAGGAGCGCCTCCACATCGCGTGACTCGAACCTCGGGGCTGAGCGACGGCCAGCCGTCCAGTCGGGTGTTCCGGTCGGGTGTTCCGGTCGGGTGGGGGGGAGCAGCCCGGCCTTTTGAGCCGTCACGCCGTGCAGCGCGTATGACGCTGCACGGCGTGAACCACTGCGCAAGCGTGGATCCCGTTACGTCGCTGCTAGCCCATTTCGGGCCGGAGACTATCGACCCATTTTTCCGACGTGACGCAAGTCGGATTTGCGCCGTTTTTTGCGCCGATCGGAGGACTTTCCGACGATAACGGAGAATTTCGCCCATGATTGCTGGAAGTTACATATATTCATATACAGAGGCCTGTGCTCTGTAGGCTAAAGAAACATGTCCAGGCTTTGCAACTTCTTTGAATCAACAAAATAGTGGGGGCAATAGTTCCCTGGTGCATCTGTCAAGGCAAAGGCTCAATCAATCGGAGTTGACGTGCCAACCAATCAGAACTCTTTTACATTTCTCATGCGTATAAATTGTTGCTCCCTTTGAAATCTGGCATTCTTGTCTCTGTCCTCATGAAGATGAAAAGCATTGACGGCATGTCGATTTTGTTCAACAATAACAGGATAATGTAATCTTCTAATGATGCAGACGTACTACAGCAGTTTGTGAGGTGAATGAAAGGGGCCTCACATCAATTTTGACATTATAGCCTCAAAGCACTTTGCAAGAGGCGACTTGTTGGGATAAAAGGGAAATGTTTTTATCAAAAAACACAATAGAAAAATTTGTGTTTTTAAATCAATCACTAGAAAACCTATCAATTGTTCCATCATTTTCCTGAAACGTAAAGAGATGATTGCAGCCAAACTCTGGGGTGCTTTAAAGTTCTGTAGTAAATTGAAAGGTTTATTCCCTTCACCATTCCATTGTATTTATTGAAAAACCCTTATTGCTGCCCTAAGTGGCTGCTGTCAAGTCAAACTAAAAGCTAATTAGATTTATTTTCCTGTAATGATTTTCTTATAGCTTACATCCTGCTCTGTCGAAGTGATTATTTTTCCTTTTACATGGCTTACTGAGATTGTCTTCAGAATGATATTTGTGTCTTACTAGACCACAATCTACCCTAAATGTTATTTGTATTTGTTTGTGTGCATGAGGAGCCCATTAAACCTGCAGTGGGTTGATGTTGGGCCAGAACAAACCGTCTAACAGGAAGGGCGACACCTAAGGCACTAAATAGTGGTGAAAAATGGCATCTGGCCCGACAGCTGAGACGATAGCTGAGACCTTGAAAGCAGAAAAGATTCAATTACTGATGTTATCCCACTCCTACGTCAGCCCAATAAGTAATGTTTCAAGCTTTCTGCTGGGCCAGTGTGGAAAGTTCCTCAGTATGAATAAATTCCAAGTGAATGGCCAAGGTCCATTGTGCAGAACAAGATGGGAAAGGACAGTATTTGTGTGATGTATATCACAACTGGGATCCATGTGAAACAAATGGTGGTACCCCAAAAACACAAGATCCACCGAGAGTGGCAACATTTTGTTTCATGTGGAAGTGTAGCATAACAAGCACATAAACTTCAGGATTTCCAACATCCAATTTGAAGGTTATCCTTCAGAATTCAAGCTGTTCCACTTCAGACACCTTGCTTCAGAGTTTTAATATATTATTGGAAGTTTGTCTACATATGCAGAACTATGCTCTGAAAGAGAAAAATCAGTCCATATTTGTGAGCATTCAAAGTGGCAGAATGTCATTCATGTGCAACCTAGGGCTGTGATATCAATGAGTTACCTCTGAAAATATTTGAAGCATTTTTTCTGATTAAGGCAACAAGTAACTGAGTATGCAGAGAAGGTTGGTCATATGCCAGCATTGTGTTAGCTGATCTCATCTGTAACTTTATTATTTATTTATTTCTAAATTTCCAATTAAAGGACAATTTAGCGTGGCCAATCCATCTACCCAGCACATCTTTGGGTTGTGGGGGTGAGACCCACACAGACACGGGGAGAACGTGCATATTCCACATGGACAGTGACCCGGGGCCTGGATAAAACCTGGGTTTTCGGCGCCATCGTGCGGCCCCCACCTGTAACTTTGTAATATCAACAATTGGTTTAGGAACAGGGAGGTTGGGTCATATTTCCATTTCTAATTGCTGACACAAATTGATGGAAGTGCACTTTCCACATTGGGTGAGATTTGCAGATGAAAAAAGGCATTTTGGGTGAAGGTGACCTGTTCGTAGAGTGATCCAGCACAAAATTAGTATCCTCAGAAAACTGATTGAAAAAGGATAGCAGAAAAAAGGAAATATTGTATCGTGATTCGATGATGCCCCATGCAGGAAAGCCTACATTCCACCATAGGATGAACATTCACTTTTATAGCTCCCTACATGGTCAATTCAGTCAGAAAACTGCCCTTCTCTGGTTGGCTTAATTCCAGCTCACCTCTCAATTCTCAATGATAAATAGAAAGCAAAATCACTGAGGATAGAAAAAATGAGATTATGGTGGCTTTGGAGAAAGATGAACTGCGAAAAATAAGTAATCTATTTTAAAGATCAATGCAAAACACTGTGAGGCAAAATTCAATTTTTTACAGTTCAGATCTATACTCTAATGTCTAACAAAACATTACAGTGATGCATGCTGCCACTTTAAAGTATTAAATACACAATATAAATCACAGCAACAAGGCCTCAGTATAATCAACAATCTCTTTCCTATCAAACATTACCTCTTCCATGCTCAATTTTCTACTGAAACAATTTCTTCAAATATTTGTGTCACTTTTCTTCCAATGCTAAGCTTAGCCCCTCAAAGCATCCAGATTCTGGATTCAGGAATCTGGGAGCATTCTTTTACCTCACACAACGATTTGTCAGAGCAGAAATGCTCAGATTCTGATGGCAGATGCACTACGAAGAAGAAAAGATTACTCTGTATGTCCCTAGCGGATACATAGCCATGTATCTTAGTCTGGAATGAAAGTTACCATAGTCCCAGATGACAGTAGGCTGCTCTCCCTTTGAAAGATAGAGCTAACTGGTGGTGATTTAACCTGAGAGTTACCACACCTCAGGTGAGGGACAAGGTTGAAGAGGTGGGATGTTCAGGGTAACCTCAGCAGGTACGGGAATTGAGCGCATGCTGTTGGCATCGCTCTGCATCATGAGCCAGCCATCCAACCAGCTGAGCTAACCAACCTCCTACTTAGACTATTGGCATTAGCACATTCTAAAATCAGCATTGTTTCTGTAATACTTGTCATGTATCTGGAAATACATTCTGGCTGGTTCTGTGTCACATGACGTGTAATGAAATCAGCAGTGTGTTTGCATGGGCTTTAAGCAGATTGCCATCTTGATTGCACTGAGGTGTTCAAAGATACACTAGACTCTGTGACTGGAGTTGAGCTACACCTAAAAATCAAACCAAACAGCACACCCAAATGTCCCAAAGCTAGAACTGTATCATAATCTATTAAGCCTAAAGTGGACGAAGAACTAGACAGATTAGTGAGGACAGGAGTCATCAAACCTGCTGCTACAAGCGACTGGGCGACACCAATCATTCCTGTATTAAAACAGTGAGAATTTGTAAAGATTTAAAAACTACTGTGAACCCAGTTTTGTGGGTAGGTCATCGCCCACTGCCGTTGATTGAAGACTTGTTTACTGGACTTTCTGGAGGACAGAAATTCTGTAAAATTGATCTTTCACAGGCATATCTGCAGATGAATGTGGCTGCCAAATCAGTCACTACTCACCATCGTGATGCACAAAGATTTGTTTCAGTACACAGGACTTCCTTTTGGAATAACATCTGCGGCTGCTCTTTTTCAAAGATCCATGGATCAAATTCTAAGTGGATTGAATGGAGTGCAATGTTACTTAGATGACATACTCGTCAGCGGTTCAAGTGAACAGGAATACTTGACGAATCCCCCCTGAAGTGGTTACAGAGCCACAACTTGAGCATTAAAAAAGAAACGTGTGACTTTTTCAAGTCATCCATAAGTTTCCTTGGTCATATTATTGACAAACATGGTTTAGAAATATGTCTTTATTGTCACAAGTAGGCTTACATTAACACTGCAATGAAGTTACTGTGAAAAGCCCCTAGTCGCCACATTCTGGCGCCTATTCGGGTACACAGAGGGAGAATTCAGAATGTCCAAATTACCTAACAGCACGTCTTTCGGGACAAAGCCAAAGAAAATGTCAGCAATCTTAGAAGCCCCACATCCTCAAATTGTGACACAATTAAGGTCGTTTTTAGGATTGATCAATTATTATGGTAAATTTGTGCCACAGTTAGCAACAGATTGAAGCCTTTAAACATGTTGCCATGTGTCAAACAGGCATGGAATTGGTCAGAAGAATGGGAAAATGCATGCAATGAAGTAAAAGACGTTTTGCAGAATTCAGAGCTGTTGGTTCATTATAATCCAAAAATGAATTTGCAATTAGCCTGCGATGCCTCACCCTATGGTGTTGGTACAGTTGTCTCACACATTAGGCCTTCAGGAGAGGAACAACCAATAACATTTGCTTCATGCACTCTTACTAGCTCAGAACTAAATTGTGCTCAGCTAGAAAATGCTTTAAGCATAATTTCCGGTTTTCGAAGGTTCCACCATTACCTTTATGGGCATCATTTTACCCTTTTGATGAACCATCAGCCCTTGATGACAATCTTTGGGCCGGATAAAGGTATATCTTTTTTGGAAGCTAGTAGATTGCAATGATGGTCATTGATATTGTCGGCACACACTTACAATATGCAGTATCACATGTCCGAGCAGCATGCCAATGATGATGCTTTATCACGATTGCGGTTACAAGCCAGGCATGACCCAGAAGAACATTTTGGCAATATTTTGTATTTCGCCTCGTGGATAGCGTACCTGTGACTTCCTCTCAAGTTCAAAGATATACAATAACTGATCCAGTAATGGAGAAAGTGATAGACATGGTCAAAAAAGGAACTCAGTCAGACATTCATGAGAAAAATCCAAACCTCAAGCCCTACATCACATGAAAACTTTAGCTGATAGTGCAGAATCGAGTTCTATTATGGGGAATCTGTGTAATTAATAGTAGAGTCCTTGACCAACTAACTGCACGAGGGACATCCTGGTGTGGTAAGGATGAAGGAATTACACCCAATTATTTTTACTGGCTGGGAATAGACGCTCAAATTGAAGAGAAAGTTGGGCAATGCCAATTTTGTGCAAAACTAAGGAAAGCTTCACGATTACAACAATTACATCCATGGGAATGGCTGACTCAGCCATGGTAGAGAATACCCATCGATTATGCTGGTTCCCTGGAGGGTCACATGTTCTTAGTGATTGAGTACGCACACTTGAAATGGCCAGAAGTCATGATAATGAAGTCAACAACGATTAAGCAGGACATTGAAAAACTAGATGAAATATTCGCAAGGTTTGGAACACCAGAGCAGATTGTCAGTGATAATGGTACACAGTTTACTTGAAAAGAGTTTGAGAACTACGTGAAAGTGAACAGTATACACCATATCAAACCAGCTCCATGTCATCCAGCAACAAATGGATTGGCCAAATGTTTTGTGCAATCTTTAAAGCATTCAGCAAAGCATCAAATGACCAGGGGACATTATCAAGAAGAGTAAACACATTTTTAATATCTTATCTATATTAAGAAAATGAATGAGACAAAAAGCAAGTAGCTGTAGGCCAGTTAGCTTAACTTCTGTCATTGGGAAAATGTTACAGTCCATTATAAAGATTGAAATAGCAGAGCATTTACAAATGCATAATATAACCAAGCAGAATCAGCATGGCTTCATGAAGGGAAAATCATGACTGACAAATTTATTAGAACTCTTTGAGGTGGTAACAAGCAGGATAGATGAAGGGGGGCCAATAGATGGAATGTACTTGGATTTCAAAAAGCGTTCGGTAAGGTACCACCCAAAGGGCTACTTAATAAGACAAGAGCCTATGGTGTTGGGATAGTATATTAGCATGGTAGAGGACTGGCTAACTGATAGCAGACAGAGGGTTGGGATAGGAGAAGCTTTTTCAGGATGGCAACTTGTAACGAGTGGAGTACCTCAGAAATCTGTGCTGGGGCCACATTTCTGGACAATATCTATTAATGACTTGGATGAGGGAAGTGAATACACTCTTGTCAAGATAGCGGATAACACAAAAATAGTTGGGAAGGCAAGTGGTGAGGATAACACAAAGAGTCTACAGAGGGATATGGACAGGTTAGGTTATAGAACATAGAAAAACATAGAAAAATACAGCACAGAACAAGCCCTTTGGCCCTCGATGTTGTGCCGAACATTTGTCCTTGATTAAGAACAAATTAATCTACACCCCATCATTCTACCATAATCCATGTACCTATCCAATAGCCGCTTGAAGGTGTAGCCACCTGGGTTGGCCACTTCCCGACTTTAAAATGGAGATCCGCTAAGAATGCAGGGAAATTCAGTCAAATGCAGGAAAAACAAGCAGGTGCAAAGTTTCCTGTATATCAGAACTTGCAGGAACCCAGACAGCACTGAAACTAACAACCATCTACATATTGATGAGCGATCCCCGGGAACATTTGGAAACAGTTAAGATAAACAAGGCCAAGCCAGACTCCTCGGAGCCAACAGGAGCCAAGACAAAGGAAGGCCAACGGACACTTGCCCAGCGATCAGGGAACAGCTCCAGTATTGGAGAAATCGATCCAAGTGATCAGAACTTAGTCCAATCACTTGGAACCAGGTACGGGGCCCGCCCAAAAGGGCGCGAAGCCCCTGGGGACTATAAAATAGAGTCCCCAAGTTCAATTTGTCCTTCTTGGCAGGGCCTCTCAGCAGCCGAAACAACCCTTGACCGTGACGTGCCTAGCAGCTGCACCAACCAAATAAGTCTCCAGTCAACGCACGCTACGAGATAGGTGCTCCTAGCTACCAGTCTATACCAGCTTTGAAGCCCACGGACTCAGAATCGAACGAAAGGCCATTTGTTCCCCTGACCTGGTGGGCCAGTTCCAAAGCTAAGTATAGGCCTCTTAGTGTTAGAAATAGTAAGCAGAGTTTTATGCATGAGTAGTGATTAACTGTGTATAATAAATGTGTTTTGATTTGAAACTTACTAACTGGTGTATTGAGTTATTGATCAGCACTTGAACTTGAACCTCGTGGTGGTATCATAAAGATACCTGGCGACTCTTGAGCAAAGGTTATAAAACAGAGCAAATTAAGTAAAGACACAACGAGCAACATTTACTGGCGACATCTGACGGGACTCGACTTAGAAGTGGCCTAACCACTCCGAGAGAACCCAAAATTTGAATTGAGAATCCAATTGGGAACAGAAACATTCACAAGTGTTCAAGCAGTTCTGATCAATCCTCATAATTTGGAAGCGTGTTAATGCATGCGTAACTAACAGGGCTATAAGGTAAAACTGATAGATTTTGTTGTGAAAAACTGTCGGGAGTTTGTATTCCGGAAAATAGCGAACGCCGTACCCGTGTTTACAGCACCGCCTTAGTACCCCTCGTTCCAAATTTTAAAAGAGAGCATTCAGATAGGAAAAATGGCAATGAAGGCAATGGAACGCCTCATGAACCCTCAGGAATTTGTGGTCGCAGCGACCAGCAGCAGAGTAGGTCAGTGTCCCGTTTGGGAAGTTGAGAGTAGAAGGTACCTCAAAGGGAAGGGAAGGCCCCTTTGGAGTGACTTTTGTTCAAATGAGGAAACAGGTCCCGGGAGTATAGGACATACTTGGTGGGAGAACCTGAGCGAAATCCATAAGAAGAGCTTAGGGAAAACTCGCAAGCCGATGGCAATCGTGTCCTGTCTGGCACTATTGCGAGGCACAGAGGAGGTAGTTTGGATGCTCCGCAAAGAGATAGAAGAGAGACATTGAATGAGCAAGGTCGATGTTAGTGAGATCGAGAGAGAGAATGTAGAATTGAGAAGGAAGTTGGCAGCAAAGGACGGAGAGGTGGATGATGCCAAGTGGTCACACCAGTCTTGTCTAGCGCATCTGAGCAGCTTCCAAACCCAATACGATAAGGCCTATCAGGACACACAACGTGCAGTCCTAGTAAGAGAAGAGACAGAAAAACAGGTAGAGGCATTGCAAAGGCAGTGCAGCGATCTAAAAGCAGCGTTAAGAGCACTCCATGCTGCCACCACAGAGCACAGACAAAGCTCAGTGGATCATGCAAAATGCCGGAAGCAGAATTCAGAACTGCAGTCTTTGCTTTCAGTGCAAAATGGGTTTCAGAGCACCTTTCGATCCCAATTAGATGAAGAAGATGGCCCTGATTGGCAAGAACTAAACGAAACAGTGCATAGATATGTACAGGGAACATGTGCGCAAGGAAAGCCCCAAAGGAGAAAAGCACCCCAACCCCCCACAGAGCAGATAGATCAGGCACCCATGAATCCAGTAACTACCCACCGCACAGTCACATCAGACGGAGACGCGGAATTCCTTTACACCACCCCCTTAACCATGGCCCAATTACGGGACGCATGCGAAAAGATCACACCATTCCTCCCACCTCAGACCCCCACCACTTCTTTGCTAGAGTGAAGCAGCAGGCGACCATGTACGGCCTGGATGAGCGTGAGCAAGTGAAGCTCACAGTTTTAAGCTTTGACCCTTCTGTTGTAGCAGCCCTTCCCGACCCACAGAATGTAGGAGGAGGCACCCTTGCAGAGATGCACACGGCGATCCTAGACGCGATTGGTTACAACAGAGGTGACCCAGTAGAAGGCCTGAATAAGTGCAGGCAGAAGAAAACAGAACACCCCACAACGTTTGCTGGACGCCTGTGGATCCATTTTACAGCCGTTTTCGGAAAGTTACACCGCGCCCATTTGTCCCCAGACAACATTGCCAAATGGACCCGCACCCTTATCTCCCATGCCACAGAGGCAGGACAAAAAGCTTGTACTAATTATGACCCCTTGGAAGAAACGCACAACGAAAAGTGGGTTTTAAAAAGGTTGTCCCGCAGCTGGGAGCAATCTGTCCACAACAAACACGCGATTAGAAAACCCGAAGAACAGCAGGCAGAGGCAGATATTCAAGCAGTTAAAGCGCACCAGAACCCCGCATGGGTGAACGAAGGCATGAACAGCCCCCCACAGAAACCACAGGAGTGTTACAACTGTGGACAATTAGGTCACTTTGCACGAGAGTGCAATGCCCCACGAAAGCCACAGAGTGCCCAGCAGGCAGGCACTCTGAATAGAAACAGGACAACGCCCATACATAGTGCAAGCACCCGTTCAGACCAGACAGACATGAACGGAACTGACTGATGGTGTTCGGGCTCCCCGACCTGGGTCTGCGACACCCTTTGGAATTGGTCCGGCCAACCAGTCGTTGCAGCAAAAATACGGGGACAGCCCATCGAATTTCTCTGGGACACAGGAGGGTCCCGCACCACAATGAATTCCTCCACCATGTTCCAAAAGGACACGTGGCCCACTACAGCCACAATCACCCTCAGCGGCTTCACAGGCCACTCACAACAGGGACACATCACAGCCCCTGTACCCATTCAAATTGGCAACATTACAACAAAACACCCCATAGTTTTGGTCGATCTGTCCCACACAGCAGAACACATTTTGGGCATCGATTTCATGAACTCCCACAACCTGTCATTTGATCAATAAATCAATGTGTCTGGAAAATGACAAAGTCAGCAAGAGCCCCCGCAACGCTCACAGTAGGTGAGTATGCTAATAAGATTAGCGCAGTCGGCGATTTTTGGTTTGACCCGACCACGATTAGCGCAGACAAACAGGTTAGGGCAGTTATCCAGAAAAACAGGACCGCATTTGCAAGTCATAAACATGACTGCGGCAGGATGGCTGGTTCAGTTTAAATAACAGGACCTGACCCTAGACCCCAGAAGCAATATGGATTTCCCCAAGAGGCAGAGGGAGAAATCTCAAAAGTTATTGATCGTTTATTAGAACAAGGCGTACTTAGATCAGTAGCCTCTACTAATAATGTCCTCATTTGGCCAGTGAGAAAGCCCGATGGATCATGGCGACTGACCATCGATTACCTGGAACTCAACAAAGTCACCCCCGCAGCAGCCCCCACGGTAGCCACAAGTCCCGAGACCATGCTCAAGCAGGGACTCAACTCACGATATTTTACGGTTTTGGACATCAATAACGGATTCTGGTCCATTCCATTGGCAAAAGCGTGCCAGTACAAATTTGCCTTCACTTTTAAAGGTCAGCAGTACACGTGGACACCCCTTCCAGAAGGATTCCACAACTCCCCCTCCATTTTCCACCGAAAGCTGGCCAATGGTTTATCAAAATTTTCTCGCCCCGAATGTCTGGTCCAGTATGTAGATGACCTATTACTGCAGACAGACACCAAGGCAGAGCACATTGCGTTTCTGTCCGAACTCCTGGAACTCCTGCAGCGAATTGGATGTAAAGTGAACCCCAAGAAGGCCCACATTTTGGAAAACAAAGTGGTATATTTGGGAACGATTATCTCGCATAGTAAACACGAGATCGAGCATAAAAGAATTGACTCGATTGTCAAATTGCCCCTTCCCCAGAATGTTTCCGCTCTCTGGTCGTTTTTAGGACTGGTTGGCTACTGCCAAAACCATATTGACGGTTTTGCCACCAAAGCAGCACCCCTCTCGGAACTCCTAAAGAAAGGAGCCCCTTGGGAATGGCTTCCGCGGCACACGGATGCTGTAGATGCTTTAAAGCGCGCACTCATTGCAGCCCCCGCACTACAGGTTCCAGACCCGCTTTCCCCCTATGCTATAGAGATAGCTAGCACAGATCGTACCCTTCGGCTGAACTCCTCCAGGAACGGTACGAACAGTTAAGACCCGTGGCTTACGCCTCCAGAGTTGTAAATCCTGTGGAGCAGGGATTTTCGGCCTGTGAAAGGCACCTGCTCGCAGTTTTCTGGGCAGTTCAATACTTCTCATATATCACCGGACTAAACCCCATCATAATCCTCACGGAACACACGCCCACCCAACTTTTACTAGACGGACGACTTAAGGGCGGTACAGTAAGCCAGATCAGAGCAGCCAGATGGACCCTTCTTTTGCAGGGACGGGACATCACTGTTAAAAGGACCAAGACCCACACTTTCCTAGCCGACAACCTTCAGTACCCAGGCACCCCCCACAAATGTGAAATCATCTCACCGCACCACAACACAGGCCCCTTTATCACGAAAACACCCCCAAAAAGATAGGTAGTTCACCCCAGAGCCCCCAGCACACAGACACGTGCGCACCCTTGAGAATATATGTGGATGGTTCTTCCACGATATTAAACGGGAAGCACATTACAGGATGCGGCATCTACGTTGAGGACGCGCAGGGACGCGCCGTAGAAGAAATCTCGTTAAAACTGCCAGAACACTTAGGCGCGCAGGCGGCAGAAGTAGCAGCCATTGCATACATTGTAGTTCACCCAGATTCCTTCCCCAGCCCAGCAGACATATATTCGGACAGCCTCTATGTCTGTAACAGACTCACGGAATTCCTACCCCTGTGGAAAGCAAGAGGATTTGTTTCCATGGACAGAAAACCCCTCCCTTCAGCCCCATTGCTCCAGCACATTTTGGACAAAGCACAGGACAGAATATTTGGTATTACTAAAGTACGAAGTCACCACCGTTCCTCCCCACCTGGAAATGTAAAAGCCGATGCACTGGCTAAAGCAGGTTCCTGACATGGATATTTTTGGAACCCCCCCCCCCCACCGAAAGCGCCCCAGTGAATGCAGTTCAGGTCTCACAGGCAAATATCGAAGATTTAGTGCAGGCCCAGAAGCAAGATAGTAATCTCAGGGAGATTTTAAAAGGAAAATTTCCAGCCCCATACGATAGGTTTAAAAAGGCACTGACCACACATGACGGTGTGGTCCTAAAAGACACCCTTTATGTGGTTCCTGAACAGGACAGGAATCAGCTTATTTGTTTGTTCCATGATAGTCATGGGTCTCAGGGAATTGACCCCACTACAGCCCACCTCAGGAAGCTCTGTTGGTGGCCGAATTTAAAGGAAGACGTCACGCACTATGTAGAAAATTGCCTTATCTGTGTCCAAAACAATCCGGACAGATATGCGAAGAAAGCTCAGCTTAGCCACACCCGCCCCGTTAATGGCCCCTGAACTAACCTCCAGATTGATTTTATAGGACAATTGCCCCCTTGCAGGAATGGTCACAAGTATGTGTTAGTTGTTATAGACACATTTACGAAATGGGTAGAAGCATTCCCATCTAGAACAAACACGGCAAAGACTACAGCTAAGATTTTAACCCACCACATCTTTATGAGATGGAGACTCCCCCGCAGCATTGAATCCGACCAAGGTTCCCATTTTACGGGACGTGTCATGAAGAACATCCTCACGATATTTGGCATTACCCAAAAATTCCACATCGCGTACCATCCCCAGTCAAGTGGTATCGTGGAGCGAATGAATCGGACCCTAAAAGCAACCCTCAGGAAAATGGTCCAACAAAGCAGCACCACTTGGGATTCAGTCCCCCCTTTTGCATAATGTTTTTGCGTAACACTGTTTCGACATCCACAGAATACACCCCACACACTCTCATGACCGGATGCCCCATGAAAGGCACAGAATTTTTATTAGGACTTGACTTGACCAGCCCTGAAGTGACGGCCCTCACACACGAGAACACAGTGAAACAATTAGTAGAGAATGTAAAAACGGCTCAGCTAGCAGCCGCAGTAAAATTAGGCACCAGGAAGAAACAGAGCAAGGCCTGCTTTGACAAGACAGTGCATGTGACTGAGTTTGATGTAGGACAGCAGGTCATGCTCTCCATTTACCACCCCAGCACGTTCCTGTCACCTAATCATTTGGGTCCATACTCCGTTGCGGACAAAGTAAGCCCCTCCGTTTATAAGATTCAGTACCCCAACGGGAAGACCGCGTGGTTTCATATTAACCAGCTCAAGGCATATGGCTCGCAGTCTAACCACGCTCACCACGTCATGCTCGACGCAGCAGACCACGCCCCGCCCACAGCCAACGTATCCCTACCCTCCCCCAACACGTCCACCCCATCAACAGACTCGACCTCGACTCCAACCCCGAACTCTAGACCCGGAACGCCCACAGACAGCAGCAGCAGTGACAGCGACTGTGACACAGACGATAGCCACAGCATGCCTCCCTACTATCCCCATGCAACAGGCCCCACACCCAGCGAATCTGAACACGATTTGAGTGATCCCTTCCTGATTACATTCCTTAACAAACCTCAACAAAGACCACCGCCCTACGATGACAACCCCGACTCCATCGCCTCAGAATTAGACACGACTATTTGGCACCGTGACAATTCGTACAGGCTCATCCGAAACGACGAGATGGACCCTAAGTCACATCATGCAGCTTTAGCAACCCTCATCCATTCAAGAGTATGGCATCCGGGAGAAGATGATGACATTGAGTCTGACTCCCAAAACGAGAACCCCTTTGCGACCCTGTTCGCAACTGATAACTGAGGTGTCCAGATGATGTTTCAAAAGGAACTGCTTGGGAGAAACGGTGTTCTTTCTGATGAAACCTGCACCATGTTTGTTTGTTAGTGTTGTCGTTAAGTGTTGTGTGTAAACTCGGAAAGTTTTTTCACGCCCCACGTCACCACTCCTTAAACGCCCCCCGGCTGTTAATGGAACAAGTTTTTCCCAGACAATAGTTCAGAGGAACTAGTTTGTCCCCAGAAACTTGTTAATGGAACAAGTTTGTCCCAGACAATAGTTCAGAGGAACTAGTTTGTCAACAGAAAATTGTTAAAGGTACAAGTTTGTCCCAGACAATAGTTCAGAGGAACTAGTCTGTCGACAGGACCCGACTCATAGTTGCTCTCCTAATTCGAGAGGCAGCCCCCCACGACGACCACATTCTTACCCGTTCTTGCCGGTTGCTCAGGCAGTGGAGAAACGGCATTGGTCCCCGCCCTGCCTGAGGACCCCCTCTGGTCAGCTACGCTCGGGTAGAGCACATACGGCATTGATCACCGTCCTACCCGGGTATTCCATCCAGATCTTACCCGCCGCAGCCCATAAGCACCCCATTTTGGCTTGTTGCGTTCAAAATTCTTTTGTTTGGTTTTGGCAACCCTTAGGTTGCCTCCCTATGCTATTTACATCCTCAAACACTGGGATGGTAAATCACACAGGCTGCGAGATGGCTCGCAGTACGGCAGTATTTTCTTAGATGTCTAGTCCAAATATTTGGTTAAAAAAAAAATGTTTTTTAAATGAGGAGGGTCACACATGGTGACCAATTATAAAGAGAAATTGGCACGAAAAGACAGACATGCTAACAGATATTAAACAAGATAGTAACAGAAACTATGCTTGATCCACAGAATTCCAGAAGCTCCAGGAAGAAAAGAGAAGAAGAGAACAATGAAGACAATCATACGTGTTTTTCGTTATCATTATAATTTGTATTCAGTTACGCGCGAACGCGAACCCCCTGACCCCAACCCCCCGGCCATCAATGATTCACTTCCCCATAGCCCCAAAGCCCAGTGACAAGTAACAACACACCATCATGGTGTGATAGGTTTATAACGTGGTACTCCCTTTCATATATAATTGAATCCCTTTTAGCATTGGCGATATTCTGCAGCATCATGCAGACTATCCGCATGAGAAAATGGCGAAGGAGAGCCTACCGCTCTCGCACCCTTGTATACAGGATAAAATCCCCTATTTTCGGTTTTCAACAGGCCCCCGAACTCCTTGAACTACAATAAAGGACATTCGTTTTGCGTCATTTGTGAATAAAGAAATATGTCTCCTTTGCAACTGAAAGATTGTACAACTCTGTGCTTGACCGCCAAGCCAGAGGAAAATGTGAATGCTGCTATTATTTTTGTATTGTTAGGAAGTTAATATGATTGGATGTTTAAGTGAGTGTAGTTTATGGAAGATAGGTAGAGGTACCGTTTTTTTCTTATATGTTGTACTGCATGTCCCTGTTGTGGCATAGCGCCACTTAGAATTGTCAGTTAAAATTTTCTTGCATAGTTATGGTCAGTGTAGAGGCCATGGAAGAGTGCTCGCTGGGGGAGTGAAGATGACGCAGTTATGTGATCCTTCACGCTTCGCATTAGGGATCACAAGGAGCGAGTGTAGCCATCTGGGTTGGCCACTTCCCGACTTTAAAATGGAGATCCGCTAAGAATGCAGGGAAATTCAGTCAAACGCAGGAAAAACAAGCAGGTGCAAAGTTTCCTGTATATCAGAACTTGCAGGAACCCAGACAGCACTGAAACTAACAACCATCTACATATTGATGAGCGATCCCCGGGAACATTTGGAAACAGTTAAGATAAACAAGACCAAGCCAGACTCCTCGGAGCCAACAGGAGCCAAGACAAAGGAAGGCCAACAGACACTTAGGAACCGCCCAGCGATCAGGGAACAGCTCCAGTATTGGAGAAATCGATCCAAGTGATCAGAACGTAGTCCAATCACTTGGAACCAGGTATGGGGTCCGCCCAAAAGGGCGCGAAGCCCCTGGGGACTAAAAAATGAAGTTCCCAAGTTCAATTTGTCCTTCTTGGCAGGATCTCTCAGCAGCTCGAAACAACCCTTGACCGTGACCTGCCTAGCAGCTGCACCAACCAAGTAAGTCTCCAGTCAACGCACGTTACGAGATAGGCGCTCCTAGCTACCAGTCTATGCCAGCTTTGAAGCCTGCGGACTCAGAATCGAACAAAAGGCCATTTGTTCCCCTGACCTGGTGGGCCAGTTCCAAAGCTAAGTATAGGCCTCTTAGTGTTAGAAATAGTCTAGTAAGTAGAGTTTTATACATGAGGAGTGATTGACTGTGTATAATAAATGTGTTTTGATTTGAAACTTACTAACTGGAGTATTGAGTTATTGATCAGCACTTGAACTTGAACCTCGTGGTGGTATCATAAAGATACCTGGCGACTCTAGAGCAAAGGTTATAAAACAGAGCAAATTAAGTAAAGACACAACGAGCAACAAAGGTCCCTAATGTTTCCGACTCAACTACTTCCACAGGCAGTGCATTCCACACCCCCACTGCTCTCTGGGTAAAGAACCTACCTCTGACATCCCCCTATATCTTCCACCATTCACCTTAAATTCATGTCCCCTTGTAATGGTTTGTTCCACCCGGGGAAAAAGTCTCTGACTGTCTACTCTACTTAGTGGGCAAAAACTTGGCAGGTGGAATATAATGTAGGAAAATGTGAAGTTAAGCACTTTGGTAGGAATAATAAAGGAGCTGAATATTACTGAAATGGAGAAAGGCTGCATAAAACTGTAGCATAAAGGGATTTGGGAGTCATGCATGAATCACAAAAAGCACAATAGATAATTGGGTAGGCAAATGGAATGTTGGCCTTCATTTCAAAGGGAATGGAGTATAAAAATCGGGAAGTCCTGCTAAAACTATACAAAGCTCTAGTTAGGCCACACCTTGATACTGTAAACAGTTTTTGTCCCCTTATCTAAGGAAACATATAATGGCATTGGAGGTTATCCAAACAAGATTCACGAGGTTCATCAATGGTATGGGGGGGATTTTCTTATGAGGGGAGGTTGAGTAGATTGGGCCTGTACTCATTGGACCTCAGAAGAATAAGAGGTGGCCTTATTGAGACATATAGGATTCTCAGGGGGCTTGATATGGTAAATGCTGAGAGGATGTTTCCTCTTGTGGGAGAGTCTAGGGTCAGAGGGCATAATCTCAGAGTAAGGGGTAATCCATTTAAGACAGCAATGAGGAGAAATATCTTCTCTCAGTGGGTAGTAAATCTGTGGAATTCCTTTCCGCAGAGAGCTGTAGCAGCTGGGTCATTAAGTATGTTCAAGGCTGATATTGACAGATTTTTAATCAGCAGGAAAATCAAGGTTATGGGGATAAGGCAGGAAAGTGGAGTTGAGGTATATCAGATCAGCCATGATCTCAACGAATGGTAGAGCAGACTCGAAGGGCTGAGTGGCTTACTTCTGCTCTTATGTCTTATGGTCCACTATACGTGCTACCACGCAAAGTTCACCGGCAAGCCGTTGTTCAAGAAGAAACTACGAACGCAGTTTGATTTGTTAACTCCAGCTGATACTTCAGAGATAGTCAAACAGCACCCTCAAAAACAAATTGCAAAGAGGGAGAAAATCACTAAAATATGAGTATTCAACCAGGGTGAGAGAGTGTTAGCTAGGAATTACACAACTAACGGAAATGGATACCACTTTCGATCCTAGTGAAGACAGGTCCAATATCATACACCATGCAGATGGGCAATGAAAGAGTTTAGCAATGTCATGCTGATCAGTTACTTAGTATGAAGTGAGTTTTCAGAAACCTCTAATAGGTTCTATCTTTAGAAGATGTGGAGAACTATACTATTGAACAGGGATCAGAGACAGTGACAAGTTCGGATTCTGTTTCTGAGGACCTTTCAGTGCCTATCGTGTTAGATACTGAAGTGGCTATTTAAGAGGTAACATCTACAGAATGGAATGAAGAATTTCAGAGGTCACAAGTAGCCAAGTTAAAGAATACCCAACTCTACCAAAAAGGAATAGGCACCCACCACATAGACTGTCTTGTTGAATTGTATATATGTAGACAAATAACACATCAGGAGATCTGTTGTATAAATGTTAATTGTTGTCGTTGCACTAATGAAGTAAAGCGGGAGGGATGTTATGTATCTGGGAATACATTCTTGCTGGTCTGTATCACGTGATGTGTAGTGACATCAGCAGTGTGTTTGTGCGGGCTTTGGGCAGATCTCCACTTTGATTGTACCGAGCAACACCCTAATGAACCTCTGATTGTGTTTTACAAGAATCCAGAGTGTGAGCACCTCCATACCTTTTCTCATTGTGGCAACAAGGAAATTTAACAATACCCTTTCTATAATATTACATTTCAGGTTTTCTTTTAATCTGTTGTGGTGCTTGACATTTAATTTATTTTCCTAATGAACTTCATTTTCAGTGACAGAAAAATATAAATATAATCACCTCAGGAAAGGGAAAGATAGCCTTTGGAGGGTCTCATTTACTCAAATTGTTCTGATGAAGCATTCCCAACAAATTGTCAACTTGCTTTTCTTCTTCCTCTTTGATCCATCATGTTTTCAGTTAACATTTCATAGAATCGTAGAATTTACAGAGCAGAAGGAGGCCATTCGGCCCATCGAGTCTGCATCGCCTCTTGGAAAGAGCACCCTACTTAACCCCACACCTCCACCCTATCTCTGTAACCCAGTAACCCCACCTCACCTTTTTGGACACGCAGGGCAATTTATCATGGCCAATCCACCTAACCTGCACATCTTTGGACTGTGGGAGGAAACCGGAGTACCCGGAGGAAACCCACGCAGACACAAGAGAATTTCTCATGAGATAAACAAAACAGTTATATCATTTCTCACTTTTCCTCTCTTTAAAAAGTCCACTTTGGTGATCTGGGTATTCGTCCCATTTGTTTTATTTAATATTAGGCCCTCTAGCCCTCACCCATTACAACCCTTCACTCCCACCTCATGCCTGCCCACACATGCCCCATCCATGCCAACCTATGCCTCTCTACCCACCCCCAATGTCTCCTCTTACCCTCCATGCCAATCTATCCCCATCCACCCTACCCCAAAGGCACCTAATACTCTCCATGCCAACCTATGGCACTCTGATGTCCATTCACCCTGTTTCAAAAGAATAATGGATGTCTGGACTCTCAGTCAAGTATGAGACTTGGTTGCAGGCCCAGATATTCACTATGTTGTTGAAACAGTTGGGCCCAAGGTGAAACATTGCTTTATTGACAGTTTCTTCTTCTTTGGCTTATTTTGTCAAATATTTAAACATACTGGGAAGTTCTGAGGAACAAAGGGACCTTGGAGTATGTGTCCATCGATCCCTGAAGGCAGAAGGGCAAGTTAATAGGGTGGTGAAAAGGCATATGGGACACTTGCCTTTATCAATCGCTGCACAGATTACAAAAGCAGGGAGGTCATGTTGGAGTTGTACAGAACCTTGGTGAGGCCACAGCTGTGTGCAATTCCGGTCGCCACATAATAGGAAGGATGTGATAGCACTGGAGTGGGTGCAGAGGTGATTCACCAGGATATTGCCTGGGATGGAACATTTAAGTTGTGATGAGAGGTTGGATAGGCGTGGGTTGTTTCTGCTGGAATAAAGAAAACTGAAGGACAATGTGATTGAGATGTACAGGATTATGAAGGACATGGATAGGGTGGATAGGGAGCAGCTGTTCCTCTTAGTTGAAGGGTCAGTTACAAGGGGTCATGAAGTTCAAGGTGAGGGGTAGGACGTTTAAGGAGGACTTGAGGAAAAACCTTTTTATCCAGAGGGTGGTGACGGTCTAGAATGCACTGGATGGGAAGGTGGTAGAGGCAGGTTGCCTCACATCCTTTAAAAATTACCTGGATGAGCACTTGGGTTGGCACATCATAACATTCAAGGCTATGGGCAAGTGCTGGCAAATGGGATTAGATAGGTAGGTCAGGTGTTTTTCATGCATCAGTGCAGACCCAATGGCCTCTTCTGCACTGTATTATTCTGTGATTCTGATAGAGGTGGCAAATGCTCATAGTTTCTGCTTCTGATATTCTAATTGTATAATGATTTACACTTTTATAGGGCTACAGCAAAAAGTTTTTTTTAAAGAAATTTATGAATGAGTGACTGTTTATAAGCTTTTCCACACATGCCACTGTTACTATAGGCTTTATTGGTTCTGCACAAAGTGTTTACCTTGAATGGGCATGGGAATGCCATAGGTTGGTATGGGGACATGAGGAACCATTATAGGTGGTGTAGGGTGGCATGGATGGTATGGGGGATATTGGAGGTGGGTGGAGGGGCACAGGTTGGCATGGAATGTATAAAGGGTAATTGTTTTGGGTGTAGGCAGATAGGTTGACATGGAGCGTATGATGAGCCATTGGGCTGAGTGGGAGGGCATAGCTTGGCGCGGGAGGTACTGGTGAGACATTCTAAACTTGCCTTTCAAAAGGTTCCTTCATCAAGACTACGGTTCATGATACCTTGGAGGAGCTGTGAACCCTGACACCCTAAAAATCTGTCCCTACTCCACTAAAATTGCTGGGGGCTAGGAGATGATGATCACAGAGTCAACCAAGTCCCGAGTTAAGGGTGAGGACTTACAACCCATTCCAGCCTGCACCTTATCCCAAACTGACGAAAAGTGCAGGTGCCTGGAATCAGGCTGGGGATCCCGGAATCAAGTGCCACCTATTGGCTGGGATTCTCCGTTCCTATTTTTGGCAGGCGGAAAAGCCGGTGAAAGCAGAGAGTCCAACGGGAGTCCCCAAACAGCTTTTACGCCAGGGGGACTTCCCACTCAGATTGTCCCTGCCAATGGCCTAATGGGGTTCCTGCCATGAACAGTTATCATAGATTTACATCTCATTGGCAGGCGACCCCGCTGTATTATTCTTCCATGTTAGGACATCCTGTTGGCAAGGCTTACAACAGGTCTGGACCGAAAGAGCCTGCCAAAGGCACACACGTAGGTACAGAGGGAGGGGGTCATGCATGGGCAGTAACTTGACACTGCGCCCGAGCAGTGGGACTCACCTCCAGGAGTTACTTTGACTAAGTGTCAAAAAATATGGCAATATTAACACTCAGACAAAATATGATCAAATTCCGCCCATTATCTCTAAAGGCCACAGAGTCTCCCAGACTCCATAAAAGTTCAGCCAATAGTCATTGTTGTAAAGTAGGAAGGTGGCAGGCAATTTGAGCACAGCAAATTCCAACAGTCAGCAAGTGACCATGGCCAGATAATCTGTTTTTGAGATATTGTATGATGGGTAAATATTGGCCAGGACAGCAGAGATAAAGCCCCTCCTTTTCTTCAAACTATTGTCGGGAGATCTTTTACATCCACTCAAGCAAGTAGATAAGGTCGCAGTTTAAAGTTTATTTCAAAAGACCGGATAGTTTTGTAATTCCAGATAATGAACCTTTGCTGCTTAAATGCTTCAAATGAACTGAGGAACATTGCAAGTTTCTATTCCATAATCACCCAGGGCAGCATTAAAGATCAAGACATGATGAAGCAACTGGGGACAGAAAACCACCAGAATAAGAATTGCCTCCACAAAAAAGAGCCTATACCGACAAAGTATAGGTGATCAGTTTAGATAACAATTTGATCCCTTTGTTAAAAACAGTTGATGTGCTGTGGTGACTACCACTTGTGGAGGCTTTCAAGGAAAGCTATGGATACAACAGGACTGTAATCTCCTGAATATGTATCTTGGACACAATTCTTTAACAATCAGTATCTGACAATTAATTTAATCAACTGTTTGAACCAGGGTATTGCAGACAGGAAACTGTAGAACCCATAGATTCTATGCATGCTTTTCATACAGCAGATGTTAAAGAGCTGCAGAATGTTCCTGCATGATGTTTCACAAATAAAGTTATTCCCTTTGTCACGGACTTAATGTATTTTCTCTCTGACTGCACATTTGCAGTATGTTTTGTATGGAAAGTAGTGTGTCTTTTCGTATCACTGGAGTGTGTATTCAAATTAAATAACTCAACAGCAAACTTTTGTAATTTTAAAATATACATAGCCTGAATTAGCGCAATGTTACATATTTTGCCACACACACACATACCAAATAGTGCACTTTCTCAAATTACAGTTCCTTCAGATGATTTAGTCTCTCATGTGGAAGGCCCGTTGTTGTTTGAATTAACTCAATGCTTTCAAGTTGAAATGAGGGTAAAGCGAAGGGTTCACAGCAGGTAGTGACGTTTTTTTTGTAGTTGAACATCTAGGATGCTGGTTCTCAGATGAATTTGAAACTGGAACAGAGTATAATATTTTGGCTGCTTGATGGCTTGCAGCGTGTTATAGAGCCAGACTCTCAGACTGGCTGATGACTAATAGTTCTGAAGTATCTGCTGGATATTGGGGTGTTAAGGGTATATAACCTGAAACCATTTTTGATCACATGGTGACTTAACACCTCTGAGGCCCACCTCACACCCTGCTGTGAACCTTTTGCTTTATCTTCTGATTTGGATGGGATAGGCCATTGCAATACAATGGGGCGTTGATAGTGGTCATTGAGTTTTGATCTTATTTTTCACCAGTGAAACATGGAGACAGACAGTCTGGAAAATCCGCTGTCTTTTGCCCATCCTTAAACAATGAGATGTGTGAATTGCACAGGTGGCTGAGGTACCCTTACCCATATTCATATTTAATTAGGTATTCACCGGAGACAGTGCAGCACGGTGGTGCAGTGGGTAGCACTGCTGCCTCACGGCGCCGACGTCCCAGGTTCGATCCCGGCTCTGGGTCACTGTCCGTGTGGAGTTTGCACATTGTTCCCGTGTTTGCGTGGGTTTCACCCCCACAACCCAAAGATGTGCCTGGTAGGTGGATTGGCCACGCTAAATTGCCCCTTAATTGGAAAAAAATGAATTGGGTACTCTAAAATGTATTCACCGGACACGTGATACACTCTGCATTCCAAATGTCAAAAGACACATGATTTGCAGCAGCCATCTTAATGATTCATTCGTATCCATTTTAAACAAATAAAAGACAGTTCCAGGAGTTTCCATATGAGCATAGTTCATACTTAAAGTAATAATGATGAAATGCCTTTGATGCGATCATCAATTCACACAAGATGATTAGCAGAAGTGAACAGTGGTTTTAATAAGCTAGATCTGTGCCTGCCTCCGACTGCTCTTTACTGAGTGCCGCCTACAGGCTGCAGGTTTATATACCATCCCCGAGGGGACAGAGCCACAGGTGGAGCCCACAGGGGCATCAACATAATACAGTACAATACAGTGGTGAATTGCAGTAGCAATACGTTCACCACATTCACCCCCTGTTAAAAATTGAAGTCCAGCGGGGGTGAAGTGGGTTCACATATCGAGTCTGTCTTAATCATTCTCTGTGATCGCTTCAGCTCCGGCTTCGGTTTGTAGGCCGTGTAGAGGCAGGGGCGGTGTTCAGGATCCCCAGGGGGGCAGCTAGTAGCCTGCCGTGAGGGATTCGGTTGGTGGTGATAGGCGGTGTAGAGGGTGGCGCATTGGTGATGGTCGCTGGGGAACCGGCGGGTGGCAGATCCTGGAGGGAGACTGTATCCTGTCGTTCGTCGCGGTGCGCCACGTAGGCATACTGAGGGTTGGCATGTAGGAGCTGGACCCTCTCGACCAGGGGGTCGGACTTATGGCTCTTCACGTGCTTCCGGAGGAGGACAGGCCCCTGTGTTGTCAGCCAGGATGGAAGCGAGACCCCGGAGATGGACTTCTTGGGGCAGACAAATAGACGGTTGTGAGGGGTCTCGTTCGTGGCTGTGCAGAGGAGCGACCGAATGGAGTGGAGCGCGTCGGGGAGGACATCCAGCCAGTGGAAAACCGGGAGACTTCTAGACCGTAGGGCCAGAAGGACGGCCTTCCATGCCGTCGCGTTCTCCCTCTCCACCTTTCCGTTTCCCTGGGGGTTGTAGCTGGTATTCCTGCTCGAGGCAAGGCCCTTACCGAGCAGGTACTGACGCAGCTCATCACTCATAAAAGAGGAGCCCTGGTCACTGTGGACGTAAGTGGGGAAACCGAACAGGATGAAGATGCTGCGCAGGGCCTTAATGACAGTGGCCGCGGTCACGTCGGGACATGGGACGGCAAAGGGGAAACGGGAGTACTCGTCAACGACAGTGAGAACGTACACGTTGCAGTCAGTGGGGGGAAGGGGCCCTTTGAAAGTGATGCTGAGGCGCTCAAGCGGGTGGGAGGCCTCCACCAGTGGGCCTTGTCTGGCCGATAGAAGTGCGGCTTGCACTCCGCGCAGACTTGGCAGTCCCTGGTCATGGACCTGACCTCCTCGGTGGAGTAGGGCATGTAGCGGGCCTTGATGAAATGGAGAAGCCGGGTGACTCCCGGGTGACAGAGGTCATTGTGGATGGCCCGAAGTCGGTCATGCTGCATGCTGGCGCATGTGCCACGGGACAGGGCATCTAGGGGCTCATTGAGCTTCCCAGGACGATACACGATATTGTAATTATAGAGTTCGATTCTCCACCTCAAGATCTTATCATTCTTGATTTTGCCCCGCTGTGTGTTGTTGAACATAAAGGCTACTGACCGTTGGTCGGTGACAAGGGTGAATCTCCTACCGGCCAGGTAGTGCCTCCAATGTCGCACACCTTCCACAATGGCTTGAGCTTCCTTTTCGACAGAGGAGTGTCGAATCTCGGATGCATTGAGGGTACGGGAAAAGAAGGCCACGGCCTGCCTGCCTGGTTAAGGGTAGCGGCCAGGGCGACATCTGATGCATCGCTCTCCACCTGGAAGGGTATGGACTTGTCCACCATGTGCATCGCGGCCTTGATAATGTCTGCCTTGATGCGGCTGAAGGCCAGGCGGGTCTCAGTCGTCAGGGGAAAGATGGTGGCTTTGATAAGTGGGCGGGCTTTGTTCGCATAGTTGGGGACCCACTGGGGACATAGCCAGGGATAGCTAGTCGGGTTGTGCGGAAAACGCATTTCTCCTTGTTGTAGGTGAGATTAAGGGATTGGGCGGTTTGGAGGAACTTCTGAAGGTTAGCGTTGTGGTCCTGCTGATCATGGCCGCAGATGGTGACATTATCCAAGTACGGGAACGTAGCCCGCAGCCCGTGCTGGTCAACCATTCGGTCCATCGTTCTTTGGAAGACCGAGACCCCATCGGTGACGCCGAAGGGGATCCTGAGGAAGTGGAAGAGGCGGCCATATGCCTCAAAGGCAGTGTAGTGGTGGTCTTCCGGGCGGATCGGAAGCTGGTGGTATGCGGACTTCAGATCTACCGTGGAGTAAATCCGGTAGTGTGCAATCTGATTAACCATATCCGCTATGCGGGGAAGTGGGTACGCATCGAGTTGCATGTACCTATTTATGTTCTGGCTGTAGTCTACAACCATCCGGTTCTTTTCCCTGGTCCTGACGACCACCACTTGGGCTCTCCAGGGGCTATTACTGGCCTCGATGATCCCCTCTCTCAAGAGCCGCTGCACTTCCGACTTGATAAAAGTCCTGTCCTGGGCACGGTACCGCCTGCTCCTGGTGGCGACGGGTTTACAGTCCGAGGTGAGGTTTGCGAAGTGCGAGAGAGGGGCGACCTTAAGGGTCGCGAGGCTACCTACGGTAAGAGGGGGTCCGCCGACCTTCAGGGTCAGGCTTCTGAGGTTGCACTGGAAATCCAGTCCTAACAAGAGAGGAGCACAGAGATGGGAAAGGACATAAGAGTTTAAAATTGGCGTACTCGGCGCCCTGTATCGCGAGGTTCGCGACACAGTACCCCAGATCTGCACTGAATGTGATCCGGAAGCAAGAGAGATTGTTTGGAACGCAGGGGAAATCTGGAGGGAGCAGTGCCTTAACGTGTCCGGATGGATGAAGCTCTCCATGCTCCCGGAGTCAAACAAACAGGGCGTTTCGTGCCCATTGACCCGGACGGTCATCATGGAGTTCTTGAGGTGCTTGGGTCGTGACTGGTCGAGAGTGGCCGCGCTGCAGGTAGCCGGCCTGGTCGATGGTAGCGAGGTGGTCCCAAGATGGCTGCCAAGATGGCGGCCCCCGTCGGTCGCATGAGTTGGGCGATGTTGAAGATGACGGCCAAGATGGCGGCCCCCATGAGTCGCACATGACGGGCTGGGTTGAAGATGGCGGCCAAGATGGCGGCCCCCATGAGTCACACGTGCCGGTCTGAGTTAAAGATGGCGGCCCTCACTGAGATCACGAGGTGGATGACGCGTCAGAAGGGGGCGGGACCGGCAGGCACGCAGCCACGCTGCGGGGTCTGCGGGCTTGTGAGTCGGGCCTGCGATTTTGGAACTTTGGGTTGGGCCAAGCAGACTTTGGCAAAATGTCCTTTCTTGCCGCAGTCGCTGCAGGTCACGTTCCGAGCTGGGCAACGCTGCCTGGGGTGCTGGTTCTGACCGCAGAAATAGCAAGACAGCCCCCCGGGTTGGGCGGGCAGCCACATGGCACAGGCCTGAGACACCCTCGGGTCGGGTGATGGCCGCACCTCCAGCGCCCACGAGGAAATCGCGTGGTCGGAGGGGAAAGCATTTAGGCTCTGGAAGGCTACCTCTAACGAGGTGGATAGTTTTACCGTCTCTTCTAGGTCAAGGGTGCCCTTTTCGAGCAGGTGCTGTCTGACATAGCTGGACCGGACTCCAGCCACATAGGTGTCCCGGATGGCGAGTTCCATGTGCTGCGAGGCCGTGACATCCTTGTAGTTACAGTTCCGAGCGAGTACCCTCAGGTCGCGTAGATATTCCTCCAGCGATTCCCCGGGGCATTGACGACGTGTGGTGAGGAGGTGCCGCGTGAACACTTCGTTCACCGGCTTCACGTAATGTCTTTTCAGGATCGCGACCGTGTCTGCGTACGTGGTCGCGTCCTCGATTAGTAAAAAGATTCTGTGGCTCACCCGGGCGTTGAGACTCAGCTTGTGTGCCTCGGTGACGGCGGGCAAGGAGGAGGCGGCGAGGTGGACCTCAAAGCAGCGGAGCCAATGTGAGAAGATTCCTTTGGCTTCAGCTGCCTGTGGGTCGAGTTCCAGTCGATCAGGTTTGAGAGCGGCTTCCGTTGCGATATCTTAGCTTATTAAATTGATGCGACCATCAATTGGCGACAATCACTAGAGCAAGGGTAGGTCCGATCAAGGACAGTAGCGGGAGATTGTGTATTGAGTCTGAAGAGATAGGAGAGGTCTTGAACGAGTACTTTTTTTCTGTATTTACAAATGAGAGGGGCGATATTGTTGGAGAGGACAGTGTGAAACAGATTGGTAAGCTCGAGGAAATACTTGTTAGGAAGGAAGATGTGTTGGGCATTTTGAAAAACTTGAGGATAGCCAAGTCCCCCGGCCTGACGGGATATATCCAAGGATTCTATGGGAAGCAAGAGATGAAATTGCAGAGCCGTTGGCAATGATCTTTTCGTCCTCACTGTCAACAGGGGTGGTAACAGGGGATTGGAGAGTGGCGAATGTCGTGCCCCTGTTCAAAAAAGGGACTAGGGACAACCCTGGGAATTACAGGCCAGTTAGTCTTACTTCGGTGGTAGGCAAAGTAATGGGAAGGGTACTGAAGGATAGGATTTCTGAGCATCTGGAAAGACACTGCTTGATTAGGGATAGTCAGCACAGATTTGTGAGGGGTAGGTCTTGCTTTACAAATCTTATTGAATTCTTTGAGGAGGTGACCAAGCATGTGGATGAAGGTAAAGCAGTGGATGTAGTGTACATGGATTTTAGTAAGGCATTTGATAAGGTTCCCCATGGTAGGCTTCTGCAGAAAGTAAGGAGGCATGGGATAGTGGGAAATTTGGCCAGTTGGATAACGAACTGGCTAACCGATAGAAGTCAGAGAGTGGTGGTGGATGGCAAATATTAAGCCTGGATCCCAGTTACCAGTGGCGTACCGCAGGGATCAGTTCTGGGTCCTCTGCTGTTTGTGATTTTCATTAATGACTTGGATGAGGGAGTTGAAGGGTGGGTCAGTAAATTTGCAGATGATACGAAGATTGGTGGCGTTGTGGATAGTAAGGAGGGCTGTTGACGGCTGCAAAGAGACATAGATAGGATGCAGAGCTGGGCTGAGAAGTGGCAGATGGCGTTTAACACTGAAAAGTGTGAGGTTGTCCATTTTGGAAGGACAAATATGAATGCGGAATATAGGGTTAACGGTAGAGTTCTTGGCAATGTGGAGGAGCAGAGAGATCTTGGGGTCTACGTTCATACATCTTTGAAAGTTGCCACTCAAGTGGATAGAGCTCTGAAGAAGGCCTATGGTGTGCTCGTGTTCATTAACAGAGGGATTGAATTTAAGAGCCGTGAGGTGATGATGCAGCTGTACAAAACTTTGGTAAGGCCACATTTGGAGTACTGTGTACAGTTCTGGTCACCTCATTTTAGGAAAGATGTGGAAGCTTTGGAAAAGGTGCAAAGAAGATTTACCAGGATGTTACCTGGAATGGAGAGTAGGTCTTACGAGGAAAGGTTGAGGGTGCTAGGCCTTTTCTCATTAGAACGGAGAAGGATGAGGGGCGACTTGATAGAGGTTTATAATATGATCAGGGGAATAAATAGAGTAGACAGTCAGAGACTTTTTCCCCGGGTGGAACAAACCATTACAAGGGGACATAAATTTAAGGTGAAAGGTGGAAGATATAGGAGGGATATCAGAGGTAGGTTCTTTACCCAGAGAGAAGTGGGGGCATGGAATGCACTGCCTGTAGAAGTAGTTGAGTCGGAAACATTAGGGACCTTCAAGCAGCTATTGGATAGGTACATGGATTACGGTAAAATGATATAGTGTAGATTTATTTGTTCTTAAGGGCAGCACGGTAGCATTGTGGATAGCACAATTGCTTCACAGCTCCAGGGTCCCAGGTTCGATTCCGGCTTGGGTCACTGTCTGTGCGGAGTCTGCACGTCCTCCCCGTGTCTGCGTGGGTTTCCTCCTGGTGCTCATGTTTCCTCCCACAGTCCAAAGATGTGCAGGGTAGGTGGATTGGCCATGATGAATTGCCCTTAGTGTCCAAAATTGCCCTTGGTGTTGGGTGGAGGTGTTGAGTTTGGGTGGGGTGCTCTTTCCAAGAGCCGATGCAGACTCAGGGGGCCGAATGGCCTCCTTCTGCACTGTAAATTCAATGATAATCTATGATTAATCTAGGACAAAGGTTCGGCACAACATCGTGGGCCGAAGGGCCTGTTCTGTGCTGTATTTTCTATGTTCTATGTTAATTCACACGAGACGATTAGCAGAAGTGAACAGTGGTTTTAATTAGCTAGATCTGTGCCTGCCTGCGACTGCTCTGTACTGAGTGCCGCCTACAGGACGCAGGTTTATATACCACCCCCGAGGGAGTGGAGCCACAGGCAGAGCCCACAGGGGCATCAACATAATACAGTACAATACAGTGGTGAATTGCAGTAGCAATACATTCACCACAGCCTTCATTAGACTTAATTGAATTAGAAAGATTGCTGAAATCTGTTCAAAACAAAAATTGATTTTTCTCAGCTGAGAGGAGAGGTTAATAATCTCATAGAGGCCTCTGTATGTGACCTTCTGATAACAATTGCTCGTAGATCATAAGGATTTCTTGGATTTGAATTTCTATCCCTGCAAGGATACAAGGGACCGAGCTGGTCAATATCATGATAACTCCTTTGATGGTCCAGTCATGTACATGAACCAAGAGCCTACCATTGTGTAGCATAACATTTTAGTGCAATGTACCAACCCGTTGATAACATTTTGGAAAGTAATTTACCTTATTTGATTTCACTTAGTAGTGTGCCGGTCCTAATGATGCCAGATTATTGCACAACTTACATGCTATTAAGACATCATAAGACTGGTAACAAGCAGACACAGACTTCAGATAATTGGGGGGAAATTCCAGTGGGGAAAAAAAAGGCAACAAATAAATTTTGCAGCAAATTGCTATGCTCTAGAAAGCATTGCCTGAAGGGGTTGTGGAAGCATCTTCAATAATAACTTCCAAAAGGGAATTAGGCATATACTTGAAAAGGAGAAATTGTCAGGGCAATGGAAAAAGAGTAGGGAAGTGAGACTAATTGGACAGCTCATTCAAAACAGCCGCCACAGAGACTATCAGAGTACAATTTATGACTCTACTCCCTTTGCTTTTTTTTCGAAAATACAAATGAAATTTCATTTTCCATGGATCCCTAATGCCCAGAAAAACTTGCACAATGTGTCAGAGAGAAATGCCTGTAATCTTGGCACACCTCAATGGTTCTTCATGGTTTAAGAATAGGAATAGGTATCAAACTGAGTGCTTTGAAGCTAGAATTTCTACGGGGTGTTATGTTATTCTGGTATTCTTACTTTCATCTTTTCTTTTCCACAGATACTAGTCTGGCACACACGGACTGAGAAACCTGTGCTGGTGAATGAAGGCAAAAATGGCTTCACAGATCCGAACCTGGAAATATAAACGCACAGGTAAATATGAAGAAAGTCGAAGGGACCTGGGGCTTGTGTGTACATTTACAAATCCTTGATGGATGTAGGGCAAGTTGGTATGGCAGATTTGAAAAAAAGTGGAGGATTTGTAAATGGGGATATTAACTGCAAAAACAAGGGAGCCATGCCAAACGTTTAAAATCACTGGCTAGCGCTCAGCTGATAAATTGTGCAAGTTCTCGGGTAACTCACTTTAGGAATAATTGCAAGGGGCGGAACAGGATACAGAGGAAGTTTACCAGGATGATACCAGGAACAATGGGATCCAGATACATTGAGAGATTGGAGAAGCTGGGATTTTTCTCCTTAAGACCAAGGACTAAAGGGATACTTAAAGAGATATTCACATTTCTGTGGAGTCTATTTCCTCATTTCCAAATTTCTGGATGATACAAAGATATGGATGTGGATAGGTTAAGCGAGTGGACAAAAATTTAGCAGATGGAGTATATTGTGGAAAAATGTGAAGTTGCCCACTTGGCAGGAAGAATAGTAAAATAGAATATTACTTAAATGGCGTGAGACTGCAGAACTTTGCGGTCCATGTGGGTCCGTGTACATGAATCATAAAACGTTAGGTGCAAGCAAGTAATTAGGAAGACAAATGAAATGTTAGTTTTTATTGCAAGGGATAGATTATTAAAATAGGGAGGTCGCACTACAATTGTACAATCGGTGCAACTGCAACTGGAGTACTGCATACACTTTGCATCTCCTGACTGAAAGAGGGACATATTTGCATTGGAGGCAGTTTTGAGACTGCCCACAAGGCTGATTCCTCAGATGAAGGGGCTGTCTATTGAGGAAAGCTTAGGATCACTTTTTGGCAAATCTACATATTAGAGCGAGGCTGTGGGTTTCAATGCCTTTGCCTCAGAGACTTTGGGTCAGCGCCATTCAGCACTCCCATAGTGCTTTTGAGCGGGGGCGGTGTCAAGGATCGTTGTGTGGGCCTCGGAGATCGGAACGGCATTTTCACTGGGGAGTCCCGGCGAGCAGAGCTCCCCACTGTGCAAAACGGGGCTATGTGCGGCCTTGGCTGTGCGTTCCCCATTCTGGCCCCTTATTCAATGTGCGTTGAATAGCCATATGTTTCTTGGCACTGTGAGCGCCGGGAAACCTGCGGCTAAACGAGCTCGTCAGGGGAATTTGTTCCATTTTGGGAGAATCGCGTCCAGGATCACAGAATTATTACACCACAGATGGAGGCCATTCTGCCTGACACTAAATGAATTTTTGTTGTCCTATTACAGCAACTCTCTTTTTGTGGTACATCTTTCAAAGTATCATGGAATTTACCATTTCTGTTCATTTGGATGTACACTTGTGATAGAAACATCACCATACTACACAGAAGAATTAAAGCAAGTTCACAAGCACTTACATTCAACCCATCCTACATTTCTTATCTTTCAGACAGACTGAACCTAAACCTGGCTACAAGCTGATTGCTCCGTTCTCCCACCACACGTACAATGGATAAAATGGTAGTGGTTTTATTTTTAGCAAAAGCAAAAATTTCAGATTGTGTATCCAAGGTGACAGGACCAAGAACAGGCCATTTTCGCCAGACAATTAAATGGACAAAGCACAGAAGAGATTCATGGGGAATGAACAATAATAATTGATGAAGAGTGTGCTCTCTGGCTTCATTTAGCAAGGCTCTGTGATGTATGATTGCAGAAGGTAGGTTCCCTTGTATGTGTGAGTAAGGTGGTTCCGCTGCAATGTATTCTGTTGCATGGGTAAAAGAGGATGCATGCACTCGGTGTGAATACCAAACCAGAAATAAATAATGACCTTAAAAAGCTTCCTGCAAGATACAGGGAAGCAGATCAGAAGATTGAGCCGTAATAAGTGAACATTTTCTACTAATGAAGACCCAAGGAATGGAATGTTCTGGTTTACATACCTCTTGAGCCTGCACCTATTTGTTTATTCTTTACATGTGCACATATTCTCTTATACCACATGGATACTGATTACCATGAAGTGTGTAACACACTGTTAACTTGTAGCTTTCATCCCCTTTTTACACGGACTCCTTTGAGACTTGGTAATTAATGAGTTGGCACACCCTAAGTGAACAAAGCTTTTTATCTCTTCAGCTTGGTTCTAGTAGCACATATTCATTCTTGGAATATCACTGCAGTTTGAGAAATACCTGTAGCAACCTTGCTAGTTTAGCTCACTGGGCCAGATTAGCAAAAGGGTGATTTATTTTTCAACGCAACTGAGTTATTAAGGAAGGCTATGTTCAAAAGGAATGCAAAGCTGCTATGTCTATAGATGAAAGCCATACTTATTGGATGTGATACAAATTAACAGGCAGAGCAGTGCTATATATTGATTAGACCAAACTAGTGTTAAATAACCACACGTTACTGCTAATTGTGAGCAGTCATTTCAATAAGAAAATCATGGAGCACATGGCTAATCTGTTTCTAGTCCTTTGTGGGTCTAGATGCACAAAGGCACGATTTCAGCAGATTCGGCATTAGTCAGTATCTCCTGAGTGTAGAGAGATGGGTGATATAGGAACTGCAAAGGTCACTGTTCCAGTACAATATGATCATGATCTGAGGTTACTGTATATTCACTGCACAGAAAGGGACACAAAACTATGATTTAAAAAATAATTTTCAAAAATGCTGGAAACAGAAAGGCAATCGGAAACAGGAAGAAAAGGTTACAGTTTGAAGTGTGATTCAGTTCTGGAACTGGTTCAGATCTAATGAACAGGCAGTGTTAACCCTTAATTTCTATTTCGGCATTCATCGACCTGTTGGATAATGCAGCAATTGCTGTTTTTATCTTCAGTTTCTATTATTCATAGCCTTTCCTTTTTTCTCAAATTTTTGAGTGGGGTGAAGATCCAGATGCTCCAACACTTGTTTCTCTCAATTTCTTGAGCACAAATTGCATCGACATTTTGTTGTGGTCATTTCAAAGTTGAGTCCCTTTCCTCCCCAGGACATCGAGTGGAGAACATCTTATTCAACTTACTTTCCAACTCATCTTACTTCAGGTCGCAATTCTATTACACCTGTTGACCTGTCCATCAGCAATGTTTCCTAGCTCAGCAGGACTTGGCCGAGCAAGACCTAGAGTATGTCAGAATTGTTAATGATGGTGGTGTACTGCAGCATCTTTGTGTGCTTTTGTTCGAACAATATTAGTTAATTTAACCATACAAAAGGTGCTCTGTAAGGAGGAGTGCAGCAAATGGCCAAGGTCAAAATTAATGCTAATTTGGTTGCAAATATTTCTGTGAGGCTCTGAACTTCAATCATGATTCAAGAGCATGGAAATCTGAAAAATGAATTCTGTATGAAATGAGGAATTGTGGTCACATGATGAGATAAGGTCCCTCAGATGTCTGGACACCATATTAGTAATAAACATGTTAATATTCTTGTATGAGATTTTACCATCCTATATTGTAGTGATAACTTGTTAGCAGTTACATCCAGTGAAATTTTAGTCCTGCATGTGGTTTGCTTATGTGGCCGTGGGCTGGATTCTCCGTACCCCGACGTGAAATCGCGGCTGGCGAGGGGGTGGAGAATCCATTTTCCCGCACGGAATCGGGACCGGCGCCGGACCCCCGATTTTGCAGACCCCGAAAAGAGACGTACTCGGGGAGTACGCCGCGCCGCCTATGACCTACCTGGGGCCATTGCCAGAGGCCTGCTCCACCATTCTCCACTCCCGACCGGCCGAAGTCCCAACGCCATGGAACTAATGTGGTCCAGCCGGTTGGGATACTCGTGTGGCGGCAGCAGACTCCGTCCACGGCCACCCTGGTCAGGGGCGAGCCGATCGGAGGGCAGGGGGGGGCCTTAAAAGCAGCTGGGGAATGTTTGTGCGGGCGGACAAGGTCAGGTGCGAGGCCCATTGGAGGGTTTATTTTTCGGGTCCAGCTTCGCGGTCCGAGTCCGCCATAGAGCACGGCGCGGCCTCCGACCCGGAAGTGCGGGGGGCCGTATCTGCAGCAAAAGCTGCTAGATCTATGCCGGGTCCCTGCTAGCCCCCTGCAGGCCTAGGAAGTTGTGTCCTTTCTGGCGTGAAACTCCACCGTTTTGACACCGGTGTGGGGACATAGTCCCACTAATGGAGAATCCAGCCCCATGAATTTGGCAGTTAATTCTGAAATTCACCCTGCCTCAGCAATACTGAAGCACTTGGTACGGAAAGTCCACATAAAAGCTAGATAAGAAAGGAAAGATTCCTCATTAAATACTTCTTCAAATGAATACAGCCACTTCTCTGCAACTAGCTGATATCCAAAGTAAACTATTCTCAGTACTCCATGTGCGACAGCTTGATTGAGCACAAATCCAACTAGCAGAGTGAATAAGTTTCGATCTAAACTGTTCCAACTCACATCTCCATGCGTTTGTAAATCCTTCCGGCATACAAAAGCTATAGACATCTTACAGCGTGAGCTTGATCAGTTGGCAGATAGGGCAGTTAACAAGTGCATTTAAGGGATAATTTCAACCTTGTGTGTTAGAAACTTGTGCATTGAAGCTCCATTCCTATATCAAAGCACTTAAATTAGACTGACACTACTGAAGGGGTGTTGCACAGTTGAAGGCACTGGTTTTTGAATGACATGTTAATCAAATACCCCTTCTTCCTGTTCAGGGTACCCACTGGGAGTTCAGAGTTGAAGAAGGATCCCTTACCCTGTCACTGTGAAACAGTTCCCTTTTTAATTATGTAAAATGTGTGCCTGTGTTTGTTCAGCATTCAGCTTTAGGGGGACATCCACTGGCCAGGTTTCAAATTAAGGTTGTACTTGACTTTGATCACAAATTATATATTAGTACTGGCTGTTCACCAGCATTAAAACGTTCATTTCTAATTCGCTGCCAGTTAGCAGAGCCTCATCCCTGAAGGACCTTCCTCCTAATAACACTGTTGTGTTAAGCAGAGCACTTTAAAATATACCTCCGGGCTATGCGTTTGTAATAAGGTATGCGTGAGGACAGCAGCACACAAAAATGTTTCATCATGACTATTCAGAAATATGGCTAATATAGCACATTTTAAAGTTCAAAGATTATTTTCTTGAACAACAAGGCACCACAGCCCATTCAGTCAACGTAATGAAACAATAAGGCAGAGTGGATCCTTGCACCTCAAGTTTTCTTTTACCTCAGTCTTGTAGGATTAGTTTCTCAAACATCTAATTGTATCCTTCCAGGGTCAACAACAGAAAAGCCTTTTCATTATATCATCACTTAGAGTTCCACAAGAAATAGTTCATATACATTAGGCAGATTTACATAATTAATACCCATTATACGAGACTGATTTGCATTGTACTTTAATGTCCTCCTGTTGAATGAAATAGGTCATATCAAGGTTCAGCAGAATATGTTCAGTCACTTATATTTAAGCAATAACAGATAACAGGAGAGGTATTTGCGCTGATACATTCCTTTATGGAATATTCTTTGTCATCAGTTTCAGAATTTCCTCACTCCCAGATTAAATGTCATCATACTGTGACTTTTTCATAAGCCTTTTACTACTTTGGGGAGGATAAACTCTTTCTCATACACAGAAAGCAAAAATAAGTTTCACCACCACAACAAAATATATTTTCAGGGAGATGGAAATTGGTCAAATTTGCTTCCCCTCCCCCATCCACCCACAGGTGAGTCAGTCGACAAATACATCATATGCCGTGGCTTTAAATTGTGTTGACCAGGAAAATTGAAGGGTTGATCCTTGGTACATTACCTGATCTTAGGCAGGTTAGCAATGGAAGCATTACAATTGACTCCAGGGCCACCTTCCAACAGAAAGGCAAATCCAGCCAGAATTCCTATGTCCTATCACTAGTCAGTGATCCGGTGGATATTGAGGGCAGGGCTGTTTTTGAGGGCCCATTGTTAAAATAACTGAGTTCTCATGCATAGGAACTGACATTTGGTCAAGGTAATAAAGGACTGCTAACTTTGAAACCTTGGAGATCATTCCTTTAAGGCAGGAGGGATAACAGAACAAAATATTAAAAGGGCAAAAGAAAATCTATGGAGATTCATGGAATAGAATTGTTAAAGGATATTGATTACAATAATTCCAGCGCTGGGAGAATGAGGAATTATGCCATGTCAAATTAGGAATGGTTCATCTTTCACAGGGAAGGAGATCTGCCATTCTCACCAAGTCTGGCCTGGATGTAGCACCGCAGTTTCTTAATAATGTGACTGATTCTTAATGGTCTTCTGAAGTAGTCTAGCAAGCGACTCAGTTGGTTCACCACCAGCTTCTCGTGGTAACTAGAAATGGGCAACAAATGTTGGCCTTGCCACAGCTCCCAATTTTCAAGTTTTTATTTTAATCCAGCACTGTTACTCCATTGTTAATCCCCACTGGGACAGTACATTATTCAGTTTTGGTGAATTTAATTTACCTCAAAAAGAAAAATTCTTGATAGGACACAACATCAAGAACAGACATGCCTAGCATAAATAAAGAAATAACTGACTGCAAATAAAGAGAAGACCCAAATGAGTACCTCATTTCCACTAGTCAAGTTGGTGTCATTCTTGGCCTGTGATTTATTATTTGTGCCAAATAGTCCCTAGCTGTGTACATCATTTTGAGAAATAATTATGTAGTAATGTGTAACATATTAACTGGCAGAGCATCATTACATCTATTACATTGACTGAAGGGGCTGTGGGCGATAGGAAATTAAATACTGCAAGATCTTGGAATTATGCAAATAATGAGGACAGGCAAACATCTTGGGTCCTATATGAAATCTGTATGTGGGTACAGTAGAGCCTCAGGATGACATTACAGTAACTGATGTTTACACACCTCATGGAGAGTTAGAGCAGCATTTGGGCAAACAGAACATGCTGCAGGCAATACTGTGGCGTCAAATTTGAAAATGTGAAGCACAATTTTACGAGACACAATCCTCAGCACTTGACAAATTGCAGCTTTCTCTTCTACCTTCTCGGCATAGGTGATGAATTCCTTCCCGTTTTATGTGCCCTTTTTAGAATTAACAAGTTATCTAACACAACTGCTGTTTGCTAACATCTGCTGTAATTTATTTCTATTTATAATTTAAGAAAATTGTTTGATGATATCCTTTTGTTTAAAAAAAGAGAACATCTCTTGATTAATACCATATTTTTGCTTGTGATTCAAACCTCCGCTTGAAAGTATATGCAGTCCCTGTGATGAGTGCAGAGTAATTAAGTTACTGTCCATGTTGTGCCATTGTATCGACAAATTCCAGAGAAAGTGCATCAAGTATAATTGAGACATGTCCCAAAGCCAACGGATAGCTACTCTTCTACATTATTTCAATACCCCTATCAAAAAACAGCACACAAGGAGACGTCACGAGACTACGACTTTCCAAACTAAAAGGTTCAACTTTTTAGGTTCAACCCAACAACCCTTCAATTTATCACCAAAATAATTGAAGAAATCAACAAGAAGAATGTACAGTGGTGTTATTGGCTCAAAAGGATTTTTATTTCCATTAAATTGGAAATGTATTTGTACTGAGGAAACCTGCTGAGTTTTCAATCCTTCTATTGTGATACATATTTAAAACAGCCTTCAAGTCGATGGTTGTTTTCTTGATAACAAGTTGATCTTCTTATCAAAAGCACCAAAATTGTTGCACTGCGTTTCTAATTGGATTTGACAGTCTGTCAAATAGCAAAAGGTGCCGTTCCCTTTTACCAGGAACAGAACTGACCCAGCAAAAGTGCATGTATTGGCACCAGTGAGAGTCCGGACACAGTAATGGTGCACATATTGGCACCAATGGCATTGAGATTTAGTTGCTCTTTGAATAATATTAATACTAGTTTGCCAATCACCCTTACCCAGCTGAGGTCCTTTTCCTGCTTAGTCCAGAGTGGCTCTAGATAATTATACAAGTGGCTTTGTAACTTCCCTTTCTCCTTTCACTATTGCAGTCAGACACTGTTATGATGTAAACAAAAGAAGATTAATAGAACAAGACAAAAAAGTGAAATCTTAATGATTAATACATAGTCAATTGCACCCCGTTGCAAAAGTGAAAGTTATGAGTGACTACTGGCCATTCAATGATTAATGCATAGCCAATAGTATCCCATTGCAAAAGTGAAAAGGATGAGTGACTATTGGACATTCATTGTCCATGCCAAGTTCATGTCACCTATGGGGCTAATTAAATTGGTTATAGCTTACAGAATGATTAGTTGAAAATAAATAATTTTAACTCTGTAGTGCATTAGCAAGGCTACACTTTGAATACTGTGTGCAGTTCTAGATACTCATCTTTGAATGGACATGGAGACATTGGCAAAAGTATTAAAAAAAGAATAAGTGTGCCGATTTCAGGAACATAGTGCTCTAACCTACAAGGAAAGGCTTGGGGAATTAGACTTAATACTGAGGTGAAAAAACACTGAGAGGAGATCCGATTAAAGTATTTCAAACTATGTTTAGTGTTAACTTAGACACTATCTGCTTGTGACTGCAGGATAGGGTAGGGGATTTTGGGGGGCATGGTAGCAAAGTGGTTAGCACAGTTGCTTCACAGTTCCAGGGTCCCAGGTTCCATTCCCAGCTTGGGTCACTGTCTGTGCGGAGTTTGCACTTTCTCCCCGTGTCTGCGTGGGATTCCTCCGGGTGCTCCGGTTTCTTCCCACAGTCCAAAGATGTGCAGGTTAGGTGGATTGCCCATGCTAAATTGCCCTGAGTATCCAAAAGGTTGGGAGGGGTTACTGGGTTACGGGGATAGGGTGAGGTGTGGGCTTAGCTAGGGTGCTTTTTCCAAGGGCCGGTGAAGACTCGATGGGCCGAATGGCCTCCTTCTGCACTGTAAGTTCTATGATTCTGGGAGGGGGAAGCACATAAAAAATAATGAAACTCCAAATAGGTCTAAACACTAGAAGAATATTTGTGAGCGATGGATGCCTGCAAGAGATACCCAGCTGAGTTAAGGACATAATAAAATGATAAGAAAGATTACTCCATTCCAGCCCATCCCTCTCCATTCTGTTGTTCACAACTCCTTGAAAGAAACTAAATTTCGATGGGCAAGAATCATTTAAATTATGCCACAGATGAAGGGTTTTTAAACATATCTCCCATAAGGCCAGTACTGCCTGCTTAACTAGAGTGATTTACTCTTACCCCTGCCTTTTTCCCCCATAGACCCAAGTACAGTTGGCACATGTTTAAACCAGGCATGGATCAACATGGAATACAACAGGGCAAAGTTCACATGTGGGTTGCGAGGCTGGATTAATATTCCCTGTAATTACTTCAAAAGGTCAATGAGTAATTTCAGAGTCTGAACCTTGTACTGGATTACCTGTAGTTCGTGTATCCCTGGGTGAGATTGTGAGGTTTGTTTAGAATTCTTGGCAGAACAAATGCTCGCTGGCAAGTGGAGATAATGGGTTTGAAAATGACTTTTCCTTTTCATTTCATTAAAACATAAAGAGGGTTGTGCACAGCTCAAGCCAGAGATCATTTTGTAGGTCACAATAGGCTTCATAATAACACCATGTCGCAACTTCTGTCACCAGTCTCACCCAGCATGTAACAAGACTCATATTTGATTTAAAAATAGAAAATGCTGCAAGTGTAGAACAGATGCATTTGGGGGGTTGGGTGAAGGAAATCCCACCCCTTATTTATTACCATTTGTATACGAGTAAAATTAAGGATGGCCCCTATATTCAAGATGAGACAGATTAAATGCTTACATGCAGCAGATGCCTGTTATAGTGATTATCCTTGTGATATTTCACAAGGGATCGTGATTAGCCAAGCACAGTATTCAATATGCAGCTAATTAACCTCAGCGTTCACAATACCCAAAGCTGTAGTTGGATGACAGAGGCGCTGATTCCTCATAGCACCATACCATTCTTCTTGCCATAAAACACACCATGGCTACATTTCTGTTTACACATTGCACAAGTGCAAGATTACCCTCAAATCCCTTTCGAGTAGCAGTTCAGGCATGCTGCATCAATGAAGTGGAGACTGATCTTGAGAAATTGTGCTAACTTACAACTGGTGGTTTAGAAACACGATTTATAGTTTGATGCTGCTAGACCGCAGATCTGGCACAAGAATGACTAGTATTTGCATGAATTACAATCAGAATAAGTTCCTGTTACCACCATCCTGAACACATGTAGTGCAAACCTATTCAAACGGTACTTTTTGTACTCAGCGCTGGACAAGAGTACAGGCGTGAGGAAGATTAGCTCCCTCAACCTACGACACAAAATTAATCTTCAGAACAGAAAAAGACTTTTAGAAAGATTTATAAACAGGTGTGCTTAATTGTGTTACCGATCTGAGATCCATTAAGTAGAGATTTATATGAGAGTTAAATTTACCTCTACCATGTCAGGGGAATACCTTTCGGCACTGCTGTCATAATCCTGGACAAGGTGCAAAGCTTTTAAACCCCAAGTTTGCTGTTGTCCAATCACAACTTGCTGTACCATGTGATTTACCGTTTCACCTTGACTCTCAACCAGTTTAACATAGTTATGTAGTAGCTCCTGTGAACTTTATATTCCACATTTGCTATGTGCACTGTAGATACTCAGTCTATACAAGACATACATCAACATCTGCCTTGCTGACACCATTAGAGTAAGGTGTGCAGCTGTAACGAAGCACATTCTTGGTAATGACAAATGCAAGATGTTTCTTTCCTCCCTAAACAACCTGCTTTAAATGTAGGATCAAGCCTGAGATCAAGTCTTCATCAGTTTGGACCTAGTATGTGTCCTTGGAATTGGTTTTTGGAGCAAGCAAGGAGATGGATTAGGGGCTTGCCCTGTCCGCTCTGCTTTGTAACTCTCAGAAAGGTTTTTTTTTTTTTAAATTCACCAGCATTCATTTATTTTCACATTTTTAAACCTTTAGGCTAACATTTGGAAAAAAAACTCCCACCTATTGTGAAACATATAAACCTAACATTTTGAAAAACTTTAAATTAACAAAAGTTTGTTTCAGTAAGAAATCTTTGGCCAAGAGATTTGATAGAGGTATTCAAAATCATGAGGGGTGTGCACAGGATAGGGAAAAAAAACTGTTCCCACTCATGAAAGGATCAAGAATGAGACGGCATGGATTTAAAGCAATTGGCAAAAGCAGCAAAATTGACAGGAGGAAAAACTTTTTCACAAAGCAAGTGGTTGGGGTTGGGAACGCACTTCCTAAGGGTCTGGCGGAGACGGGTTCAATCATTGCATTCAAAAAGGGAATTAGATTTCTATCTGAAAAGGAAGAATGTGCAGGCTTATGGCGAGAAGGTGGGGGGGGGGGGGGGGGAATGGCAAATTGCTCATTCGGACAACGGTGGTGTGATGGCCCGACTAGACTCTTTCTCCATCGTAACAATTCTTTAAAATGTGCATCTTTTTCTTAGTCTTTTTCTGCAGGATCATTCCCATGTTTGAATTTCATTTTTTAAAAATTTATAAACTTAGGAGTACCCAATTCTTTTTTTCCAATTAAGGGGCAATTTAGAGAGGCCAATTCACTTAGCCTGCACATCTTTTTGGGTTGTGGAGGGTGAGACCCACGCAGGCACAAGGAGAATGTGCAAACTCCACATGGACAGTGACCCAGGGCCGGGATCAAACCCGGATCCTTGGCGCCGTGAGACAGCAGTGTTTATCACTGCGTTACTGTGTTGCCCATTCCCATGTTTGAATTTCAGCGGTAGTTTTACTTTTTGTTTTAAGCCTGTATGGGAGGGGGGGGGGGGGGGGTCTTCAGTAATGTTACTAAGAACATAAGGAATAGGAGTGTAGGAATGGGAGTGGGCCAATTGGCCCTTCAAGTCTGTTTGAGCATTCAACAAGATCCTCTACCTCAACTGCATCATCCCACACTATCCTCACACCCCTTAATACCCCAAACTCTACCATCCACCTCTACCTTGAACATACTTAAATGACTGAGCATCAAAAGCTCACTGGGTAGAGAAATCCAAAGATTTGCAACCCCCGAACGAAGACATTTCTCATCTCAGTCCTAAAACGCCAGTTTTTTAAACTAGCACTGATCCCTTCTTCCAGATCCCCCTGCCAGGGGAAATATTTTCTCAGCATCTACTCCGTCAAGCCTCAAAAGAATGTTTTAATGAGTTCACCTACGCACACCTCTAGACTCTAGGGTAACTTGACCTAGTCTGTCTAATCAATTTTGTCTCCTGGAACAAGCCTATCGTCGCTGGACTCAGTCCAGTGAACCCCTGGGGAGTAATGTCCTTCCTTAGGGATGGAGATAACAACTGCATACAGTACTCCAGGTGTGGCTTTCCTTTTTAAATAGAAATTTAAACACCAAACAAACATTTATTTCCTGGTGGGACTGGTCAAAGCTTAATGCTGGTAATTCGTCCTAAAAGCTTTGCTGTCAAATCACTGGATACTTAATTTCATTCCCTCGCTTGAATTAGCTTAAAGTTATCACAAGACTGTAAAGGGAAACTTCAGCTCTATTAAACCACTAGGTGGCAGAGTAAGAATACAATTTAGAGAGACCGGACAAAAGACTTTGCACAAAATTAAAGACACAGGAATATAAAGCTACTGATCCGACCATAACCCAGTGGCCTAACCCAGGCTGACCTACCATAACCCAGTATAAGGATACAACTCGTCAACTGTCACTTTTCTTGAGTTCTACATTCAAATGCTTGAGTCACTCATTGATCGCTGTCTTCAGTGACGGCCCTGAGACTGCCCCCGATAAATTATTCACACATTCTTTTGACCCAGGCTCCCAAACCTTATTTTCCTAAGCAGTCTTAAATTCATAAACGACAACATTGAGAAGAGGCTGTCCCCAACATCAGAATGATATTTTTCACGCTGTATAATAAATGTATTTGATTTCTTTCTCCATAGATCGTAACATTTTCAGTCTCTGTGATGGTTGCACTTTTGTTTTTGCATGTTAACGTATTGTTGATTGCACACAATCCCTCAATGTCATTTTAGTAAGAGAGAATCCTAAATAAATTTGAAAAATGAAAGCATAGTTGTCTGGTGTGGTTGTTGGAAATGCTGATGTTGTGAATCGACTTGCTTTTTTTAAAAATAGAAAACATAAATGTCTGTGTCAAACACTGACAGCAGATTTTCACAGTATCCTACACACCAACATTAATTGCAGGTTTTTTATGAGATATTGAATGGTTTCATTACACATGTTGATTAATCCATTGTTGCAGCTCTTGCCATCGGCTTGAACTCTGCACCAGAAACTCACCGAGGCTGCGGAAGGTGAATTCCATTGGATGAGATATTAAACCCAAACTCCTATCTGCTGCTGCAAGTGACATTCAAGAGCCGAAGGGTCTCGAGCATGTGGATTGCTGAGTATGTCACTGTTTGATCCCAACTGTCCATCTTGAGAGTCACCCCAATTTCAAGAGAACTGACCTACTTTCGCCGACCCAAATTGAATATATTTAATAGTCAATCATTAGACAATTTATGGATATGGCTGTTTAGATACTGAAGCAGTCCATGTGCATATACAGCAAGACTGGGACATCTTGGGCTGATATGTGGCAAGTCATATTTGTGCCACACAAGTGTCAGGCAATGACCACCTCCAACAAGAGACCGCCTATCCATCTCCCCATGACATTCAATGGCATTACTAATTATGAATCATCCACTATAAGTATCCTGGGGTTAACATTGACCAGAAATTGGGGCAAGTCAGAGACTGGGAATTCAAAGTCAGTAACTCATCTCCTGACTCTTCAAAGCCTGCCCACAAATCAGGAGTGTGATGGAATACTTTTCACTTCCCTGGATGAGTGTAGCTCCAACAACACTCAAGAGCTCAATACCATCAGGACCAAGTGGACAGCTTGATCAAAACCCCATCCACCACCGTAAACATTTATTCCCTCCACCACCATGTAACAATGGCAGCAGTGTGCACCATCTACAAGATGTGCTATAGCAATTCACCAAGGCTCCTTCAACAGTACCTTCCACTCACCATGGCCTCTAGCATCTAGAAGAACAAGACCTCCACCAAGCTACATACCATCCTGACTTGGCACTACAATGCCATTCCTTTACTGGGGCCGGATCAAAATCTTGGAACTCCTTTTGTAAGAGAACTGTGGGAGCACCCACATCAGATAGGCAGTAGCTGTCTAAGAAGGCAGCTCACCACCATCTTTTCAAGGGCATCAAATGCTGACCCTGTCAACAATGTTCACACTCCATGAAAGAATAATAAAAAAAAGGTGGTGGCTTCGCCCACACCTTCTAATGGCTGGATACTGAAAGGCACAGGAACCCCAAGCGATAACAATTAACCCATCAAAGCCTGGCACTTATTGCTTAGTTTTCCCCACCTTAAGTTCATGGGGCTTCGAAAGTACTGTTCGTCAAGCTCTGCATCATTATTGGATAAGTTAGAAGTTGGAAGTTTTAGATTTGTTCACACCAGCTATCAAATTAATGTAAATTAATTGCAACAACAAAAAAAAGAATAAAATAAACACGCAGTGGCAACAAAGAGGTGAGTGAGCTTTATTTTTGTAACCCCCTACATTTTTCCAATTATACAAAGTTTACAACCTTCCAATTTCATGTCATTTTAAGGTCAAACGGAACTTGCAGATACAAAAGTGTTGGGACCTTACAAAGCTGTACATATTTGGGTAGCACCTAGGTTTAATAGGGTGGATTTAAAAGCTTGAGAATGGAATGTTTTATCAAAAGGAATTGAGACAGTGAACAATGCAAGTCAAGGGAGGTGCAGATAGTTGAAAAAGAGGATGATACAGAACTAGAAGGGAATGAATCGGGCACAAATCATTTCTGTGATGCTTAGCAAATGATGGCGCACATAATCACAATCTCAGGGGATGCCATGTGACTTTAATTAGGGATGCTTCAATGACACCTTTTTCGAGGGTGATCATTGCACACTTTCCCTCTATGTTCTCTATGCAGCCTTCGAACACACCATTCTCCTTCAATGTGCATATTCCATTGTTCAACTCAACGAGCTTCCATTCACATCTATCCAATCAGCTGATCCAATCAGCTTGTGAAGTCACTGCTCCAAATATCTTCCATTTTGATTTAAATTTCTGTCCGATTATTGGCCTACAAAAGTACGCTGAAACTTTTGTTAAATAAAAGCTATAGTTGTTGGATCCACGGGAAGTTGAAAGCACCTATTCACACAAGTGCTACCTCCTGGGCTAATCAAAAAAAATTAATAACCACTCTAAGTCACAGGCGGAGAAAATTGTGTCACTAAGACACAAGCAACCATCTCTTGGCGCAGAATCTAATGGCACTGTCCCCAAACAGTTTACTGCCCTGCCTTAGCAAGGAGAGGTAAAACACATGAGGAGACTGTTTCAGTGCTTCCCAAGAAAGTCAAAAGGGACTTCAACGACCCTAGTTTGATAGTTCACGCCATTTTAGAACACGGAAAGGCCAGCTAATGGAGAATTCATTCAAATGTCACATTATTAAAAATATAACCTCCAATGGGAAAATTGCGAAACGGAGTTTTATTAAATATTAAACAAAAATTAATTAATTCTGCACATTTCAGTCTTGAAAATGGTTAATAACACAGAAGCAATTTACATCATTGTTTGTAATTCTTCTGCCCGCTTATTCAGCGACCGTATCAGCACATTTATTTTAAACAAGTTAACCCCTTTCCTACAGCGGGGACAGAGATGTCAAACGGTGCATCAAGTATTTCCACACGCCTAATCAATATAAATTTAAGCACTTAAAAACTGCAGATAATTCTATAATTGATCAAACCAACTGAATCATAAGCTATTCTGGTACTTTTCAATGAAGGCGTAATTTGATACTTGAACGTAACGTTGATCAGACAGACATAGGTACAACTGAATGCTTTACTTCATCAAAAAGTCCATCAGGAATTGTCGAGAAATATTCTTTCTTTTCATCTTCATACATGTTGAGCTTGTCCCAAGTCAGGCTCGTCTAAAAACTCAACTGTTTTTCCCGCTTTGCTCTCTTCAAAAATTACAATCTAATTTAAAAGGGAAAAAAACGTAACAAATCAAGGAGGAAAGGGGCGGTTATTGGTGCAGGCTTGCTGCTCAATGTCTATGTGTAAAAAAATTTGAAAATGTGTTACTTCCTTGAAAAAAAGAACTTCAAATTTTTGTTCCAAAATTCTGCCAATTAGGTTTCCTTCCATCCAGAGAGCCGCAATGATGCCAGTGACAGGAAGGACGTCTGTCGGTACCCCAGAGCACCCCACTGATTTTAATACAAGTAACCCTGATAATGGACCAAGGGCCTAATTATTATGGAGGGTATTTGTAGATGCTCCTATCCCTTCACGTTTTCATTATGTTTTTGGTCATTTTCTGGGTTTGTATTCTGCAACACGCACACTCGGTGTCCATTCACATGTACACCATTTCCCATATCCTCAGATCATCCCAAAGTTTATGATGACCAATGAATAACAAAATGTAGTTATTTCTGTTTTGTGTGAAGATCTCTGAATGCTTTTGTTCGGATGTCTACCTGCTGAGGTGGACATGGCAGAGTCTTCATCGAAACACCTCAATGTCTTACCGCACGAGTGACAGCCTAAAGTACGAGTTTACATCTTAAATCCATGGACTTCTAACTCAAAGACAGCAGTGCTAACACTGAATCACCGCTTCACGTGCTGTGAAATCTAACCTTTTGCACTGTCGAGCCAATAATTGTAGATTAAAGTCCACATTAGGTTTGTTCAAGATTAAAACTGATTAATTATTATCCAATGGCACTAATCAAAGCCTTCTGCCTAAAAACATAGCTTATTTTTTCATATAAACACAATATTGCACCACAAAGGAATGTGAGAAAATGGAACAAGAGCTCAAGAACATTTCATTCAATTGGGTTATAGTGAATTTTGGATTTTCCTTCTAATTTGCTGTTGAAATTTTGCTTTATTGCTGAGAGAGTAAAGTGCCTATAACTTCAGTCAACCTAGCCATTAAATATTTCTCAGCTACACACTGTGTCTGCTCTTCCTGGTAACAGTATTGTGCCAGAACTGCTGCAATAAAGGACAAATTTGAATCAAGTAATCTTATTTGTGACATTCTCAATGATCACCTGTAAGGGGAAACTTAACAGTTGTGTGAACATGTGCTTACCTCATTATTGCCATGCTGTAGCCATGGGGCTGGTAAGTATAGTGTCTGTTGTGGCCCTATTTCCCAATAGCGACCCAAATTCATTCCATTCACAAAAACTACTCCTTTTGTCCAGCCCTGAAAGTTACAAGAAAACATAATAACCTAATTGTAAACGTTTCACAAGAAGACAAACTGCGAATGGGCTGGAGGGGGTCAAAAAGCTGAGGAGCTGGCTAGAAATTGGACTGCTGAGTCTAGATTGCATAGAATAGAATTATAGAATGGTTACAGCTCTGAAGGTGGTCATTTGGTCAGTCATGTTTGTGCCAGCTCTCTGCCTTTTCCTCCTAGCTCTTAATACGGGAAAAAATTGCAACTTCCTTTCAAAATCCAATTTCCTTTCAAAAGCCTTGATTGAATCTGCCTCCGCTGCACTCTCAGACAGCAAATTCTACATCCCAACCACTCGCTGAGAAAACCCTCATTTTGTCTTTGCTTCATGTGCATGATTTTGAACACGCGTATCAAACCTCCTCTCAAATTTCCCTTCTCCAAGGATAATAGTCCCAAGGATAATAGTCCCAGGTTTGCCAAACCACCGTCGTAACTGAGGTTCCTCATTCTTGGAACTATTCTTGCGAATCTTGTCCGCACCCACTCTAATGTGTTTCACATCCTTCCTAAAAAGTGTGGTGCCAGGAACGAGACACAAAACTCCAGCTGAGGATGAGTCAGTGCTTTATACAGATGTATTAAAACTTCCATGCTTTTCTATTCTGTGCCTCGATTTATACAGGCCAGAATCCAGTGTGCATTATTAACTTCTTTTTCAACCTGCCCTGCCGTCTTCAATGATTTCTGTAGATAGACTCCCCCAATGTTCCTCTGCTCCGGCACCTCCTTTAAAATTGTTTCATTTAGCTTATGTTGTGTTTCTTCATTTTTCCTACCAAAAATGTATCACTTCACACTTCTCAGCATTAAATTTAATCTGCCAGCCAGTTCACACCCTCTTGTAGTTTAGCACCATCCTCCTCCCAGTTCACAATACTTCCAGGTTTTGTGTCATCTGAGCTTGTAATAATGTTACCTTCCTTCGAAGAGGTTTTTCAATAACGGTTTGTTTATTTGGACAAGATTAAGAGGATTATAGCTTCAAGCAATGGGAGTATGAATGGCTGCGTTTGATTGGTAGATTTATGAGCACTTTAAAGACTTGCCAATGTTATTAGAGGGCTGATTGGTTCTGTACCTAGTGGATACTGGAAGAGTTCTTCAAAAGCGCAGCCCATGTCAGGATATGAAATCATGAAAAAAAACAAATGCAGGGTCTCCTGTCATGAGAATGTCGCTTTAAGAAATGGTTAGCTGCTCATGTTACTGCAGGGATGTCAGAGTGTGGGTGGAGCTGAGCTCTGGTTCTGCTTTTTAGTTTCACTTTGAGAAAAGCTTGGGTGTGTCTGTCTGTCTGGTTTCATTTTTCAGTGTGTTGCAGCTGAAGTCAGTCAACGCAGGTGTATTGTTGAGCTCTCTGCCATGAAGGACTATCTCTGAATCATTTGATGAATTCAGAATTATAAATGTTTTCAGTATTGAATGTGAACTCTGGTGTGCTTCTGTTTAAAGGTTTGTTAAGTATTTTGGGTGTAAAAGGACAGCATACAGGTTACTTAGTGTTGTATTCTTTGGGGGTTATCTTTGAATTAATGGTTGCTAAGATATTCACTGTTTGTTTTAAAAAGGTTAACTTGAGTTCATAGAATAAACATTGTTTTGCTTTAAAAAAGAACTTTTCCATTTCTGAAGTACCACGCTTGTAGAGTGGGCCGTGTGCTCCCCATACCACAATCTATTAAAAGTTGTGGGTCAGGTGAACTCCATGATACACTTTGGGGTTCTCTAAACCCTGACCCATAACACTCCGACACATTGATAACGCATAACTGTTACAGTACAGAATGAGGTCATTCGGCCCATTGTGTCTATACCAACTATCTGAAAGAACTATTAACTTTGTTCCCCCTGCAACCTTTTCGAATGCCTTGACTAGATTCTCCATTCTGTAGAACGCAGAAGAGCCCCTTCTCCACTGGAGAAAGTACTTCTAATGCACATGAATGCTTTCACAATGCTGTTCAATTTAATGCTCACTTACCCTTTTAATAACAAAGCCCCATCATCAATCACTGTATTAAAACATACTCATCTTGTATCATTTAAATATGAACTGAGATGTTGGCAAAACCTTTTAAACTTACCTGTCAAAAGGTTCCCAACTGTGCACATTCTCCCAGTGTTTGCGTGCAGGGTAGGTGGATTGGTCATGCTAAATTGCCCATTAATTGGAAAAAATGAATTGGGTACTCTAAATTTTTTTAAAAACATATTTCCGGCAAAATTGGCAGGACTATTGAGTGTGGGTTCACTCCCTGCACATCGATAATGGGCCACAAAAATCCCAGAATCATGACCTACCTGCAACTTTTAAATCCACCCAGTCTTTGTTCCGATATGAATGTGGGCATGAACCTCCAGCCCTGTTTATGCCCTCACAATTCGCTTTACCACTCATCTTAATATAATCAGAAAATGCGGCTCCCTCCACCACTGACACACAATGGCAGCAATATGTACCCATCTGTGAGACGCACTGGAGCAACTCGTCAAGGCTCCTTTGACAGTTTCTTCCAAAACCCACAACCAACTAGAAAGATAAGGGCAGCAGATGTATGGGAACACCATCACCTGCAAGCTCCCCTCCCCAAGTCACACACCATCCTGACTTAGGACTATGTCACCGTTTTTTTTTACTGTCACTCGGTCAAAATCCAGGAAACCCCTCCCGTACAACATTGTGGATATACCCACACCATGTGCTATGCAGTGGCTCAAAAGGCAGTCAACTGCCATCTTCTCAAGGGCAATTAATAATGTGCAGTAAAAATGTTGGCCGAACCAATTATGAATAAAGAAGAATGGAGACAGGCATCTGGATTCTCCGACTGACGCCGGGTCAGAGAATCCCCAGGGGGCGCCGCGAATCTGGCCCCGAAGCAGGCTGCCGTATTCTCCGGCGCCGGTTTTGGGCGGGGTGGGGTTCACGCCACGCCGGTTGGGGGCCGTTGGCAGCGCCCCCCCCCCGGCAATTCTCCGGGCCCCAATCGGCCGAGCGGCCATCCGTTTCTGGCCAGTCCCGGCGTGGATTAGACATGGTCCCACACGGTGGGACCTGGCAGGTAAGTCGGCTAGGGCAGTCCTCGGGGGGATTCTACCCCGGGAGGGGGGAAGGGGGGGGGGCCCATGGTGGCCTGGTCCGCGTTCGGTGCCCACCGATCTGCTGGCGGGCCTGTGCCGTGGGGGCATTCCTTCCTTCCGCACCGGCCCCTGTAGGGCTCTCCCACGGCCGGCACGGAGAAGACAATCCCCTGCGCATGCGCCAGAATACGCCGGCCAGTCGGCGCATTCGCTAACTCGCGCAGTCCCTTTGGCGCCGGCTGGCGCAGCGCCAACCCCTCCGGCGTCCACCTAGCCCCCGGATGTGCGGAGGATTCCGCACTTTCGGGGGCTGTTGACGCCGGAGTGGTTCGTGACGGTTTTCCCGCCGTGTGGACTTAGTCCCGCGAAAGGAGAATCCCGCCCAGGTTCACAAACTCTGAACATACCCAGAGTAGTGAATCCTTAAGTTAAAGCAGATTCCCATCTATAGCTACAATGTTTTAAAGCTCTGTGGAATACCCACACCTCCTTCAAAAAATATTGTTTGCAAATTTGTATCACATATTTTCCCACTATTGTTGAGATGAGTTTCAAGTTGAGCAGTTCTACAAATTGCTGTTTTGTTTATTTTTCGACTGTTTTATTTAGTAAGTTTCACATCTTAGGATACGAGCTATACATTTTGTTTTCAAATATCACAACCCGAAGCAGGAAGCTGTACTGATCAAAATAATTTCCCTCACCTTAAGCTTTACAAAGGTATCATAAGGCAGTGAATCCACATGAAGTATGCCATAGAAAAAGCCGGGAAAGGTAGGATTTTCCGGAATAGGATTCAACTGGATAGCTGAGAAACTTCAACCCAGGAGAGACAAACAAAAAAAGATGTTATACTCAATGAACAGTATCCAATTTGACAAATGTCATCATCCTTATTCCTTCAGCGTGGGTGTCACTGCACTGGCTGAATGAGTGTTGGACAAAAATGGGCGTGCACACACTCCACAATAATATTTTTTTGCAAGGCCACTGAAATTAGACTCAGTATCTATCCCTAGGTTAGAGACAGAAAACAGTACTCCTTATAGCTCTGCAGTGGCTCATTTGTGTCTGCACTTGGGTGAGTGTGGCATCAGTCTGTGTGGCGCATGCCTGTGTGTGTGGTATATGCATATGGTTACTGGGCAAGAATAACAGATGTTGCTCTAACTCACTCCACCGTCAATTAGCCGAGGCTCCCACACACGAATGGATGAGGTACCATAGAAAATCCAGGATCAAGCCAGGGAGTTATGATTTTAGTAAGCAAAAGGATTGGCAGCAACGTGAAGACATATGGCATAAACTCAATGGCCAAGAATCTCTCAATAAATCAGCAATAATTCTTTTGTGCGATCACCACACGTTAATTGGGCACTAATTCGTATCAGTCTGTGCTCAATCAAATGGTAACATGGTTAGAAGAAAACAAGAGGGGCACTAAAATGGTAAATCACCCAATGTAGTACGGATTATCAATACGAGAAGCAAGAGTGATTCTAATTATTTGCAACTTATTTGGAAAAATATTTTATATTTAAGATCATTTATCCCCTCGAAGAAGCCAATCACATGAATTGCAATGAGGACGATATAGATTGTATTATAAAGATACACAGAAAAAGAGGGCTGAAGAAAAGTGTGGGGGCGGGGTGCTAAAGAAAACAGTGTGACAACTAGAATCAGGCACACAGGACATTTGGATGTGGTCACCCAAAACAAATAATATTTGCAAGAATTGCTTTAAATATACAAATCAGAAATTGCACAACGTACCAAATCAGCTGAAAACATGTTGAATTCATATACTTTACCTCTCAATAAAACTTGTTTTCATCTCTAAAGGGTAGATGGTAAAGCCCTTCAAAGGTTCTTTATTCAGCAAGATATCTCCTATGAGACCTAAAGAACCAAAACAAACATTAGAGGTTTCTTTTTAATAAGTATCCTGATTCAATGAGATGGCACTTCATTGCATTTTGAACTGAGGTATAGCATTCAAAGCAATGGGAGAACACATAAGACAGTTGCCTCGTAAAAGGAATTCTGGACATAATAAAGTGATTTCACTTTGATCAAAGCATCTCTGAATAGTCACTGAGCGGGATTCTCCGAAATGGAGGCAGAGTGTCCACGCCGTCGCGTTTTACGACGGCGTGAACAGGCCGCTCCCACGTTGAATTCTGGCCCCTACAGGGGGCCAGCACGGCGCTGGAGTGGTTTGCGACACTCCAGCCGCAGATCCCGGCGTGAACTGGGCGCCATGGGATCCGCGCATGCGCAGTTGTGCCGGCGCCAACGATGACATGCGCAGAGGCACCGGTGCCAACCGACGCATGCGCAGTAACCTCGTGGAGCGCTCCGGCCCCTCACCAACATGGCGCCGGTCACGCGAGGAAGTAGGCCGGGGGGGGGGGGGGGGGGGGAAGAAGAGGCCGGCCCGCCGATCTGTGAGCCCCGATCACGGGCCAGACCCCATCGGAGGCCCCCCCCGGGAATGCAGCCCCCCTCCCCCCCCCGGGAATGCAGCCACCCCCCCCCCCCCTCCCCCAAGACAGGCCGCCCCCCAAGCCTTCGCGACGAGTCCCTGCCGGCAGCGACCAGGTGTGGACGGCGCCAGCGGGCCTAGGCCATTTACGCGCGGCTGCTCGGCACATTCGGGCCGGAGAATCGCCACTCGCCTTGTGTGGCGATTCTCCGAGCGGCCCGGCGCGATTCGTGCGGCGCTGGTTTCGGGGGGTGGGAGAATCACGTGCGGGGGTCGGAGCGGCGTGGCACGATTCGCGCGGCGCCCCAGCGATTCTCCCACCCGGTGGGGGGGGGGGGGGAATCCCGCCCACTGACTCCTAAAGAACGCAATATTTTCAGGTGACGATGGTTCAAACAATGTTTTTTTTTGAAAACCAAGCAAGTTGCATTAATAAAGCACCTTGAACAAAGAAAAATATCACAAGGCCTTTTCGGAAGTGTAGTCAAGCAAAAATTGGCGTCAAGTTTGTTGAAATATTAAGAGAGGTCACGAATAGCTTGGTCAAAAAAGGATAGGGAGAGTTTTAAATTGCAGACATTAGGTGGTCAGTAGTCAATAGTCTGGCACTTCGGCTGTGCCAGCCTAGCACCCAAACAGTGCCACTTGGGTGAGGCAGCACGATTTGGTACAAGGTAGATTTGATGCAGTGAATTGTGGGTGAGCGGTGATTAAAGGAGGGTGAAGTAAGGCAAGGAGAATATTTGAATAGTCGAGCTTGGACGCGAGAGATAAATCCTATAGGTTATGACAAAATACATATCTGATTGCCTGCAAATTCAGTTAAAATGTTGCATTAGTTTGAGCACATTAGCTGAAGGCTGAAGAGAGCAATTTCCCCATTAAAATAAAAGCAAAATACTGCGGTTGCTGGAATCTGAAACAAAAATAGAAAATCCTGGAAAAACTCAGCGGGTTTGGCAGCATCTGTGGAAAGAGAAAATAGAGTTAACATTTCAAGTCAATAAGACTCCTCTTCATTAAATTGTACACTGTAGCATTTTTCCTATCCAGGACTAATATTCACACCTAATGCGTACTTACCCTGGAGAAACTGAGGTTCCTTAAATGGTCAAGGGTTCTGGCTTCAGTTCTACATGCAGCTATCAGAACATACTTGTTAGCACAATGATATCTTTCCAATGGATGCAAACTAACCATAAGACACAGGAGCAGAATTAGGCCATTCGGCCCATCGGGTCTGCTCTGCCATTCAATCATGGCTGATATTTTTCTCATCCCCATTCTCCTGCCTTTTCCCCAGAACCCCTGATCTCCTTATTAATCAAGAACCTATCTATCTCTGTCATAAAGCCACTCATACACAGCCTTCTGCAGCAAAGAGTTCCGTAGATTCACGACCCTCTGGCTGAAGAAATTCCTCCTCATCTTTGTTTTAAAGGATCGTCCCTTTAGTCTGAGATTGTGTCCTCTGCTTCGTTTTTCCTACAAGTGGAAACATCCTCTCCACGTCCACTCCATCCAGGCCTTGCAGTAAGTTTCAATAAGACAGTTGCCTCGTAAAAGGAATTCTGGACATAATAAAGTGATTTCACTTTGATCAAAGCATCTCTGAATAGTCACTGAGCGGGATTCTCCGAAATGGAGGCAGAGTGTCCACGCCGTCGCGTTTTACGACGGCGTGAACAGGCCGCTCCCACGTTGAATCCTTCTAAACTGCAACGAGTACAGACCCAGAGTCCTCAACGGTTCCTCATACGACAAGCTCTTCATTCCAGGGATCATTCTTGTGAACCTTCTCTGGACCATTTCCAAGGCCAGCATATCCTTTCTTAGATACGGAGCCCAAAATTGCTCACAATACTCCGAATGGGGTCTGACCAGAGCCTTATATAGCCTCAGAAGTACATCCCTGGTCTTGTAATCTAGCACTCGCGACATGAATGCTAACATTGCATTTGCCTTCCTAACTGCCGATCAATCTTCTGCAGATTTGAAATTCTGGTAAATTTAATCCAGTTTTCTTGCTAGTCAAATTTTGCATATCAGAATTACTAATCTAACAGCACAGTTCAGATCTTGCAGTGGTTGGAAAAGTTACCTGATCACGTACTAAACAACACTGACTACATTGTTAATCACCATCTTACAAGTTCACCTTTTCGCTGGTCATCAAGTTTGTCACCGTAGTTGACTCTGCCACGATTTTCCACCAAGAGACTCAAATTCCGCTTCCCCTGCAAGAAAAATACATCAGTTTCAGCGCCGTGGAACATCACAGAGTTTCTTCATCACATCATTTTAAGCAGAGCGACCAGAGGAGTTCTTATATGATGATGGTCACCCTCCCCCTAGTGATACTTCAGATTAACGCTGCCATGGATTTATAAAGGAATTCAGCAATTTATTTGGGGACAACACAAAACACCACACAACAGCAGAATTAAACCAGAGCATGGAAATACTGCTTTTTAGCAAAAGAAAACCCACATTGTTCTTAGAATAAAATACTAACACGATTAAATAATCAGGGACATTTTACGATAAAACTAATCAGGGACATTTTACAAGGGCTCAACACACAGCAGGCAAGAATTGAACAAGGTGCCAGCAATTTTCCAAACATTGTAATCATTGGGTTTATCTGTTGTCCATTAACTGTGTACAAGGTCTGCAGGTTAGGTAGATCCTTGTTGTAATTTATCAGATAGTGATTCTTAACAATTATAAATTGATGCAGCCCACTCTGAAACATTTTGGAGCAATTGGAGTCGGTTAAATGCAACATGAAGCATTGTCTCTGTTCTCTGCTCTAATTGAAGTCTCATTGAAACACAGTTGAAGATACCTCTATGAACCATTTACCGCAATTACCAATCATTTGTTTGCAGAGATTCTATAACCCAGTTATATACGTCACCTCCTTGCTGGATGTACCAAAAACTCCTCAAGCTATGTTCTTGACTTTTTCCCAGCGCTGTTCTCATACAGACCCTTCTGGATTAGAAGAGTGTGGGTTCAAGCCTTCCCCTGCAGTAGAGAACATAATCCAAGCTAATACCGCAGTGCAGTACTGAGGGAGTACTCCATTGTTAAAGGAACCAAATTATGGATAGGATTTTACACCACGCTCAGGTGGATGTAGAAGCCCCCATGGCTTTTCAAAAGAGCAGCAAATTATCACAGTGTCCTATGATACTGATCCACACTGAACATCTCAAAAGACTGGTCATGCATCTCATTTGCTGTATATAAAGTGCTTGGTATCTTTGCCCAGAGTGCAACAAAGCCGATCACTGGCTGAGAAACAATTTTGGACATCCAGTTTTGGTTTCCTTCCTTATAGTTACCATTTTTGTGAAACGAACAGTGAAATAAAAGCCCCATTATCTACTGTCACCTCCAAAAGTAGCAGTACCGAGAACAAAGTAATTGCTTAATTAACCATAAACACATTTTGGAGACTTGATACTCAATAGCACCTACCGTAGCAACCGAGATTGCCAATTCCATATTTTTGTAATCCAGGAATCCAATTGACACACCATCAACAAACACCTGAAACATCAGAGAATACACTCACTAATGCAAACAGTAAGAGTTGCGTGTAAACGACAGGCTGTGGAGCAGATGTATAGCAGAATAGTGCAAGCCAAAGCAGGAAAAATGCTTCAGGTGCTGACTTGGTCAATACATTTTAATGTTGCAGCAGGCTATAGCTTCACATTCCTACCTCCTTCGTAGGATGCCTCATATGGTATATTTTCAGTTCTTTTCCACCAAGCATGGTTAGCATAAAGATGGTCAAGTCTTAGATTAGCGTGGAATTAAAGGATTTCAATAGGATATACGGCAAAGAATGGGCCATTTGGCCCGACAAGTTTCCTCTGATCGTGTTGGTGTAGGGGAAATACACTGACCCCCAGTGCTGTAAAGGCACTGCCCGGATGAATCTGGTCACTTTCACCCCCCTTAAGCCTCGGCCCTCTTGACTTCCTGAGCCCTGAGGAACCTGCCTTGTCTGCAGTACAAGTAGAACGCTGATCAAATGTAAGGCAAACCACAAAATAATAAAACATTTTACTAATAGATCTGTCTCTGGAAAACAACTTAGATGGCTACCTTCCAATCAATCTCTTAAATCTGGCTGTGGGTGCACTTGGAGGCAGGTTTCCCATGTTTGAATCTTTAAACCCCCCCCTTCAAGCCCATCCTGGGAGGTTAAAATGTCTGTTCAAGCTGGGGTTTTATTTGCCAATTAATGAGTACTAAAGTTGAGAATTGGGCAATCAATTTTACAGACGAGATTACCATTACAGTCCTGACTGTAGCAGCATCCACAGAGGTTTACAGCACAGATGGAGATCATTCAACTCATGATTTCTATGCCAGCTCCTTAGCAGAGCAATCTGCAACAAATCTCATTGACCTGCTCTCTCCCCAAAACTTTCAGAAAAAAAAAAACGACTGTCGCTGTCCAGGCGCATTAGAAATCTTGACCACTTGAGAAATGCAAATCAAAACCATAATAGAGTATCTGCCTGCAGGTGCAATGATGGAAATATTCAAAGCCTGATTGCAAAGAATGTTCGGTGAATGCATTACTCTCAAATTCTTCTCACAACGGGATTCAGCAATATGTGGCCCAGTTCTGAGGGGCAGAAAAGCTCAGTAACGGCCACTGTCCCTTCCAACAGGCATTTTAGATGGCTCAGAGCTTCTCAAAGTGCCTAATGTAAATCAGGGCTGGGCAGTCAACAGCAGTCACTGGTTTAATAACGGTATAAGATAGCTACACTCTCCAGGAATAAATTCCTAACTCGGCACCTTCAAAAACCTACAGTGAAATGCAAGAGAATAGAAAAATGACAACGCCAATTCAAAAATAGATTTGAGCACCATTCCCTGGACATGAGCCACTTCACACATTAAAATAAAACTGGATTCACAGTTTGTCTGGATTAAATCAGCAACTCCCCATAGTGAGAGCTCGTTATGGAAATAACATTACAATGGAATGCCCGATTCCTATTGTTTTCTTCACATTGGTGAAGACAAGTTGACCGAAATGCAGCTGCTGTAACTTCCTGAGTGGCAATTAGCATCGAATTGACACTTCCTACCCACTTACCTGTGTCAAATTTCTTGTCTATCTCGCCCGACCTTGCAACTCAGGACAGGCGTGGCCCCTGGGGGGGTCAGAGGTGCAGGGGTCGCCCATGCGGGGATTGGTCTGGGTATTTATTACGCTGAAATTAGAAGAGGTTTTATTTCTTCTTACCTTTTCGGAGTCACTATTAGTGCAACTCTGGTGGAACCATCCGAAGTTAGAGATTTAAATTGCTTCTTCGGATGGTTCAGAGCGCAGTGCAATTACCCAGGGCAAGTTAGCACGTTTGGGCCATTGCAGAGCAAGTGTTTACCTGGGAACTTTCAAGAGGGATTTTCCAGAGCATCTTTGGGGTACCCCCCCACCCGACCACACACAAATGTGACGCAAATATCTCCTTTACCAGAACTCAGCATTGACATCTCTCACCTTGGACGATTCACATTTATCAAAATCATGTAAGAACAGACTGTATTAAGTTACCTGTGCTCTGTCACGCACATTCTGCATTGAATCAAGTAATCCTCCACTATTTATTACTGTGTTATATAATGTGTATCCATAGGCTTGTCCACTGTCATGGTTGATTGGCAGGTTTTCCATATTAATCTGTCTTTCACTTTTAATTGGCTACAAAAGATCAAAATAAGACAATGAAACATGTTACTTTTGCAGCCTCAAACATTTCCACATAGTTCACCGACCAACAACTTGATCCCAGGAAATATCCCTTACCCCATACACAGCACTCTCGGGTTTAGCATTTGAGAACTAATAGATCAGAGCGTGAAGAAACTTTTGAGTTCAACCACCTGACAATTGCGTGTGTGTAGAGGAATGTATTCAAAGAGACCATAGCCTGTGAAGTAGCACAGGCTGCAAGTTCGAAACCCACCCGATACGATAATTATTTCAGCACCACCTCCTCGAGGGCAATTAGGGTGGTCAACAAATGCTGGTTTTGCCAGTGATGCTTACATGGAATAAAATACAAAACAGGTTGGATTTTAGGCCCCCCTCCTCCCTTCCCCCCCTCCTCCCCCCCTCCCTTCCCCCCCCTCCCTTCCCCCCCTCTTCCCTTCCCCCCCCTCCTCTCCTCCCTCCCCCCCTCCTCCCCCCCCTCCTCCTCCCTCCCCCCCCTCCTCCTCCCTCCCCCCCCCTCCTCCTCCCTCCCCCCCCTCCTCCTCCTCCTCCTCCCTCCCCCCCTCCTCCCTCCCCCCCCTCCTCCCTCCTCCCCCTCCCCCCCCTCCCTCCTCCTCCTCCCCCCCTCCCTCCTCCTCCTCCCCCCTCCCTCCTCCTCCTCCCCCCCTCCCTCCTCCTCCTCCCCCCCTCCCTCCTCCTCCTCCCCCCCTCCCTCCTCCTCCTCTTCCCCCCCTCCCCCCTCCTACGTCCCCCCCCCCTCCATCTCCTCTTCCCCCCCATCTCCTCTTCCCTACTGGGCATTTTCTCAGCAGGGGAAGTAAAACAATACAAGCAGTGATGAAATACAAGCCATCACTTTCCCACCCACCCCAAACCTGGTCCAAATAATACATTCGAGTGGGGAGCTGCCAAAACTGCCTGCTCCTTGCCATTTTTAAACAAATAATTAACTGGAAATTGAGCTTGGTGCCAAGCCAATTGATCTGTGTTTTCTGTTGCCTAAAAGATGGCATGCAGGCTGGAGCTGGCTTTGGAAAAAAAAAAGATTTCTAAAATTAGCAGTGCACTCTGTAGGGGATGACATCATAATCAATAAAACTTAAGCTTATTGTGTTCTGATGAATTTAAATCTCAAGTGTGGCACTTGAAAAGAACTATAAACAAACATCAGCCGGTTTGCCACAATATGATTGGTTTGGGTAAACCATCAATGCATGTTCAGTCCATTCAAATAATGTTGCACATTTTGAACCTTAAGGAATTAAAAATTGTGGCCAAGTAATGAAAATATAAACTAAAAAGGCAGGAAAAATTCAGCAGATCTGGTAACAACTGTGGAGAGAGAAACAAGAGTTAACGCTGAGCCGGTATCAGAGCACTGAAGAAGTTATACGGACTCAAAATGCTAACTCTGTTTCTCTCCCCACTGATGCTGACAGACCTGTTGCATTTTCTGGCATTTTCTGTTTTTAATTTTCCATTTCTGGCATCTGCAATGTTCTGCCTTTATTTTAGTGGTCAAATGACTATTGGCCAATGGGACAAATGCTCCACCACTGAACAGAAAAATCAGAGTCGATCCCACATTGGAGAATTCATCAGTTTTGGAAAAAATCTAAACATTTCAATGTTTTTGTTTTAAAGTTCATTTGTGGTTCTACTAATGATAGAAATCTCAGATATTCAGGCCTTGGAAAGTTGATCAGATTGTCTAGTTTCTGCAGCTGCACCCCCTTGTGAGCTTAGGGTTGGAGGCGGGATTCCCGCCATGCGGCAGGATTCCCGCCAAGCCGGTCGGGGGCCGTTGACAGCGGTCCCACCGGCGATTCTCCTGGCCCCCATGGGTCGAGAGGCTGTCCAGTTTTGCCCAGTCCCGCCGGCGTGAATTACTCATCTCACACACGGCGGGACCTGGCAGATAAGTGTGGCCTGGCCCACGATCGGGGCCTACCGGCCTGCGGGCAGGCTGGTTCCGTGGGAGCCTTCTTTCCTCCGCGCCGGACCCCTGTAGCGCTCCGCCATATTGCCCGGGGGCCGGCGCGGAGAAGGGAACACCCGTGCATGCGCAGAAATATGCCGGCCGGTCCGCGCATGTGTAAATGACTCCGGCGGCAACCTAGCCCCCTAGAAAGGTGTCGTGGGCGTTGACGCCGGAGTCGTTGGTGCCGGTTTTCCCGCTAGCGTGGGGACATAGCCCCATTTTTAGAGAATTCCATCCCAGGTGTGCACCAGGCTTCTCCCACCTATTGCACTGCCTTGGTAACAGCTCCTGGGAGAGGGGCGAGAATGGGCTGAGGTTACCTGCCTTCATATGGTTCAATAGACTCTTTAGAATGCCTCGTCTCTGCTTGACACAGCCTCCTGCAGAAATGACTGATACTAGGGGCTCACTTGGCAAGTTAACAAAGGTATTTATTTTAATTAAGTTAACGGGGGAGATTTTGAGCCCACGTCCGCAGTCAGTGAGAACGGAAGCGCGTGCAGAAAATTTAAACAACGCGATTCTCCCTGGTGAGATTGTGGTTTCCGATATTCCAGGCACCTCACCTGTAGTGCAATGAGAAATCCGCCGCGGAACGCCTTGAACCTCATTTTAATATATTATAATATCGTTGCCGTGCCCCGCCTCTGGGACTTCCCCACTCACTGAATATTCACTGGTCACTGGATTAACAACAGCTGTATAAAAACGAGAACCTGGCGACTTCACCTCTGAAGGGGATATCGGAGGTGAGCACTCAGGTTGCCATTACCATCCAGGGTGTCAGTTGCAGATGGAGGCAGAGGGGAGGATGCGGGGGACCCAGATAGGTTCAGCCCGGGAACAGGGCATTTCAGGGGGGGTGGGGTCACTCGTTGGCCTCAGCAGCCCCTCATGTCTGTGAGCCTCTAGGTTTTCAGGCAGTGCTTCCCGGATTCTGCTTGCTGGAATTGTGGCGATATAACCGCTGAGGGATTGCCCTTCCAGAGTGACAGCTATAAAGTGGGTGGTGTTGTGTTGGCCGCTCTGGATCCGTGGAACACATACAGGCCACCAACACTATTTAATTGAGTCATTAACTGTTTAACATACTCTCACTGTGGGTTAACACAATATTAGCTTTAACTAAAGACCTTTGCCTTGTCCTAAACAGTCAATGCACTCAGCATTGTCGATTTCATGCCAATGTGGTCTGTGATGTCCCCCCCCCTCCACCATTTTATTATTCCGCCTGTGGTCTCGATGCTGAATGCTTATAATCAAGAATCCTATGTACATACCAGTTATCATCCGAATCCACATTGTACCAGCTTCACTCACCTCGGGTGTATAATCTGCTTTGAAAGCTACAAAATAAATTGTAGTCACTAAAACATACCTTTTCTAATTGACTGAGTGCGTCCCACAAAGGAATGTATTCCTTTACATGAAGGGTGGCGTATTTTGATTTATACATTACAGCGGGTTGTTCAGGTAACTCTTGACCTATGACAAAGTGAAAAAAATTAGCCTGATTTTTTAAACACAGTAAATTAATATCAGTAAAACCATTTTTGGGGTGGGATGGAAAACGGGACAAGGAGAAAAGATCTTGTATGAAATCATAGACTTGTTCTTTAACAAGGTCATTTGGGCTATGAATCTATGCCAGCTCTCGAAAAACAAACAAATTTGCTTTTTGACTCTCTAAATTGCTGCTTGAGTTTGTCGTTTTAACAGGCAGTTATTTTGATATCACGTGATCACACACAAGTCTATAACTGCACATCACATTAAATTTGCATGAGACATTCCAGTGCGAGGATGATGTGATATTATCTCAAAGCTGTGAGATGGGCAGAATAAGAGAGGGCATAAGGTTGGGTTCATCAATCGTTCCAAAGGAAGCAAGGGCAGGGATTAATTGCAGAGTAAAGCTCCTTCCACCTTGTGCCGTAAACCCAAATTCTCCCTCCCAGTGCAACCTTTCTCACACTAGCCACCCAGGAAACCTGCCCAATCCGTAATCGTGGACCGTAGGATAAAGTATGGGAATTTGGTGCACTTGGTACCACAGTAGATATTTTTAGTCTCAACAATGCGACCAGCTCTTGACGGAAGTCTCCATGCTTTCTGAAAGCATGTTAATGAACTGGGTACATCTTCTGCCTGATCATTTTTATTATGTTCTGCTCACATAATGCAAAGAAAGAAATTTAAACAAGGATAGTATTGTGGAGCGGTAGGGTGTGTGTGTGTGTGTGTGTGTGTGTGTGTGTGCGCATGTGTGACTAAGTGGCTATCATCCCCTTTGAATTTTCAAGCCTACACAATTCGACAAAAATATCCATGGACTTTGTTTTCTCAACAAAAAGTGTACAAAATTCACAGAAGTCTATTTACCCAAGTACTTGCTGTAAAGTTCCCGAATTCCACTATATTTTTCGGTGTAGTCTCCTGCCTCAGACAAGGGTGCATCGTAATCTGGTATGCAGGAGGAAAGTTCAGCCAAATTAACACTTCAAACAAAAAACACAAGTGAAATCTGACTGCTTGTCAATTAGTTACTTCCAAATTAATAATAATCAAGGCTAAATAGTACAGCATGGAACTCAACAACAGAATTGTGAAAATTAACTATAAACCATCTCGTCTGACTTAAGGAAAATAGGCCGACAATTAAAACTTAGAAATGTCAGTGGGGCAGCACAGTGGTTAGCACTGCTGACTCACGGCACCGAGGTCCCAGGTTCGATCCCGGCCCCGGGCCACTGTCCGTATGGAGTTGCATACTCTCCCCGCGTTTGCGTGGGTTTCGCCCCCACAACACAAAGATATGCAGGGTAAGTGGATTGGCCACGTTAAATTGGGAAAAAATGAATTGCGTACTCTAAATTTATTTAAAAAAAAGAAATAAATGTCAGTTTAGGGGTAGATTACATTTTAGATGAAAAAGCACTCCCATAAACCTCAAAACAGACAACTTGCAAAAGATAATGTTATGTATTCCTGTCTGAATCTTGCGCATCTCTGATTTAGAGCATTCCACCATGGAATGGGCTTTAACTGTCTCGATCCAAAGCTCTGCAATTCCCTCACTCCTCCTTTAAGGCACTTCTTGAAACAGTCTCAGGATAAGGGGTAGATCATATAGGACTTAAGTGCTGTTTCGAATTAAAAATTCTTTTAGCGGTCAGGTAAAGTCACATGACATTGGTCCAGCAAATTATCACGCTAACTAATGATGATCAAATCGATTTCAAATCAGATTGTCAGAGAAGGTGATCAATTTCAACATTTTTTTAAAGCAAATGCTGTGTTTAATTTCCTTGATGTGCCCCTATGCTCATGTAAACTTCCTTTCTCATGATATAATTTAGATGAGCACTTGAAATGCCAAAGCATTCAAGGCTACACAGCAAGTGCTGGTGCTGGATGGCAGCACATGCACAATGGAAGGACCTCTTTCTGAGCTGTAAAACTCAATGAAAATCATAAATGATTGCATCAAGAGGGCGGCACGGTGGCTAGCACTGCTGCCTACGGTACTGAGGACCCGGGTTCGATCCCGGCCCCGGGTCACTGTCAGTGTGGAGTTTGCACATTCTCCCAGTGTCTGTGTGGGTTTCACCCCCAGAACCCAAAATGTGCAGGTCAGGTGGATTGGCCATGCTAAATTGCCCCTTAATTGGAACAAAATAATTGGGTACTCTAAATGTATTTTAAAAAATGAAACAATTGCATCAAAATAGCAGACAAAGGAAGATTACAAAAACTAATTCTAGTACTATCAGAGAATTAAATTCTCCCATTGTCCAACTTAATGGGCGAAATTCTCCGGTATCGGCGCGATGCCCGCCGACTGGCGACGAAAATGGCGCAAATCAGTCGGGCATCACGCCGCCCCAAAGGTGCGGAATGCTCCGCATCTTGGGGGGCCGAGCCCCAACCTTAAGGGGCTAGGCCCGTGCCGGACGAATTTCTGCCCCGCCAGCTGGCGGAAAAGGCCTTTGTGCCCCGCCAGCTGGCGCAGAAATGACATCGCCGGGCGGCGCATGCGCAGGAACGTTAGCGGCCGCTGACGGCATTCCCGCGCATGCGCAGTGGAGGGAGTCTCTTCCGCCTCCGCTATGGTGGAGACCGTGGCAAAGGCGGAAGGGAAAGAGTGCCCCCACGCACAGGCCCACCTGCGGATCGGTGGGCCCCGATCGCGGGCCAGGCCACCGTGGGAGCACCCCCCGGGGCCAGATCGCCCCGCGCCCCCCCGCCCCCCCAGGACCCTGGAGCCCGCCCACGCCGCCTTGTCCCGCCGGTAAGGTAGGTGGTTTAATCTACGCCGGCGGGACAGGCATTTTAGCGGCGGGACTTCGGCCCATCTGGGCCGGATAATCGCGGGGGGGGGGGGGGGTGCCACCAACCGATGCGGCTCGATTCCCGCCCCCGCCGAATATCCGGTGCCGGAGAATTCGACAACCGGCGGGGGCGGGATTCACGCCAGCCCCCGGCGATTCTCCGACCCGGCGGGGGGGTCGGAGAATCTCGCCCAATATTTCCACCGCTGTATTCAATGCCCAACGTTTCATTTCTTAGCACAGGCCTTGTTTGCTGGGGGAGTTAAAATACACTTCCCAAAGTGACCCTGAGCCCTACAAGTTGGGATCGGCCTCCGGTTTGACTGCACTAATTGTAGCAGTAAACTGATGCTTAAAAAGCACAGAGTAAATTTTGTTTTTGTTGCAGACACATCTACAAATGGTATCGGTTGACTGATTTCCCATCAAGCTGATTGAAAAAGTGGCTCTATTCTAATGAGGCTCATTATATTGAGGAATTTCAACTAATTTTGAGTACCTGCATTAGGCTCTGAAGCCGAAATGGCTGACTGGTCCAATTTGCTTGAAGAAGAATCTGTTGTGATCTTGACCTCCTAAAAGGAACAGTTACCAAACAATTGAGAAAATCTGGCAACATCGCAAGTGTACTCACCATAGCTGGTGACGTCAGCAATATAGGTGCCAAAGTCCTGAGCGCCATTCATAAAGCCAAAGTTAGTTCCTCCATGAAACATGTAGAGGTTGATGGAAATCCCTTTGTTTAAAAGTGCCGCAATGGTATTCAAGATACCTGCAGAGAAATTGACAGAGACATCTTCATGCAATGAGATAGAAACATATCCATCGAGACAAAAACACAACTTGTCCTGCAGGACATATTGTGATGATACACCTATAGAAAGTAAAGAAAAAACAGAAAAAACATAGACAGACCTACTGTTGTACAAGACTTACAACTGTATCGTAAAGTAATGCAGGCAGGTTAAAGACTGCTTGTATTATCGGTCGGAGTTCCAACTTTACCTCTTCCTGTTACAACTATATTCCCCTTCCTCCATTTTATCTAATTTACCAAGATTGCTGCTACTCTTAATTCGTTCCTCCTGAGCTATAAATAAATACACTATCCACTTAAGATTCATTGCATGTCTGACCCTCGATATCATTCTTTTCCAGGAGTTTAAACACGTACACTTGCTTCCCTTCATCCGTTTTCCATTTCTCCTACAATCTACAGCTTTCAAACACATAAATCTTGGCGTCCCCTAACCACTACTATTTGCAGATTGTTGACTGGATATTTGGCAAAAAACACACAGCTGTCATTTTCCTTACAGTAAATACTGCTGTTCCTTGAAAATATCTCTAAAATACAGTTCAAGACTCCAGTAATAAAGAAAGTGGGAGAAGGAAGTTAAGAGTTTGCTGGGAACCAGAAGGTATTAATCTTTTTATCATCCCGAGAAAAAAGGGAGAGCGAGGAAGAAGTTTTATTTTAATAAAACAGTTGCTCGGAAATGGATTCTCTGACCAGAAATAGTGTGTGTGAATTCAATTTAACAGATTTTCTTTTAAAAATAAAAAACATTTCCCCATTAATGAGGCAATGAGAGGCTCAACTCATACAGACCCAGGCTCGACCCTGGTTCTAACCGAAGCCCATTCCACAGACTTGAGCTGACACTTCAGGGCAGTATTGAAGTGCTGAAATGCCGTCTTTCGTGTGAGATGGATCTCATCTACTCTCTCAGGTGATCGCAAAAGATTCCTTGGCATTACTCTGAAGATGAGCATAGGGGTTTGTCCCAGTATCCTGGTTTATATTCAACCTGAATCACTGGCAGATTACCCAACCATTATGGCATTGCTATTTGTAGAAGCTTGCTGCGTGTAAACTGGCTGCCATGTTCCCTACATTACAACAGTCAATCGACTTGAAATATTTTATCCATTGGTTGTGACGTGATTTGGGATGCCCTGTAGCCATGAAAGGGGCTAGGAGAGTTCTTTTTGCTTCTCTGATCTTCAAGTCATTGGAAAGTCTGAAAGTGTTTCATGTTGGTTAACTACTGTGCAGGTGACGGGGCTGTTTTTGGATATTTTCTTGCACTCAACCGATCTCAGCTGGGAACAACTGAATTTTTCCTGTTGTTTAAGAATTCCAGTGGGATGTGCTAATTCATTAGTGCTGTAAAGCTTTGGTTAAAATGTCATTGTAATTTTGTTCTCCCGGAATTGATGGCAGACTGCGAAATAAAAAATATTCACAAGGGGGAGCCAATAGCCAATCTCAGACATTTTAATTTCCATCATTCGTTTGCAATCTGCCAGTAACATTATTGCCAGGGCAAATATTTGAATAGGCATTACTAATGTGACAAATTGGTTAGCACACAATGCATAAAAATAAAACCCTTGTTAAACTAACATTAAATTGCTCTCAGCACTCCTACCTTCACAATACTTATCACAGATAAGTGAAGCTGCAAAACAAATTACACTAAAATGAAACCAATGACAAGGAGGAAAAGGAACAAACACATTTACAAAAAATAAAAGTTCAAAAGCAATGAACACACCTTCCTGATAGATGTGATGATGACCTCCCCAGTGATCAAACCAGCCACTCCAGTACTCCATCACCATCTTGGGTTTGCCAGGCTACAAAGGGAAGGAAAAAGACTGGATGCAGTAGAGTAATACGTTGAAATATTTATGGCACAGGAAGAGATCATCCATAAATTGGAGCATGCAAAGCCAGAATCTGAGGAGGAAGCGGGGGGCAGGGGGCAGCAGGAGCATCAACAGCAGAGCTTAATTAGGAATTGCACAGACACTGTGATGTCCTGCTTCCCCAATTGTTAACATTCAACCTTCCTCCCTTTCGCTCCCTCTACATTTCCTGAAAGTACAAATTCCCCGGTGAGGTTTCTTTCCATAATGCTGGCTGTTCTGGCCTATTGTTTTTTTTTCACTTGACAGCTTTAACAGTGAATACTGGCACATTATTCGATACTGTGGGCGGGAGGTGGGGGGGGGTATCACAACCAGACCCAAACCTGTTCATAGTGGAAATCCACAGAGTTTCATGCATGCATACACCCGTCAGCATGCACTTTTTGCTGGTAAGCAATAGCAGATATTTCACTCTTCGTAGCCCAAGGCTTTGAGACTAATTATAGCATCCCTACCATTACCTGGCAGCGACCAATGCAAACCAAGAATCCAACTCTGACCCTCTAGATTTCTGAATGTGGTCACACTAATCGGCTCTAACCAGTTAAAATAACCAGTTTTAATTTGAACTAACAGTTTTACATTATAATGTAACAGCTGCACCCTGTTTATAGCACGATTAGTACAGATGTTGGATGACAGCTGCCACTTTGGACCTTCTGCTTCCACTTTTCCACCTCCTCTCGGCCCATCTCTGTTCCTTTACTTGTTCATTACTACCTCTTTTTACCTTTCACCATCATCCCTTTTGTTCTTTAATCTCTCCTGCCTTCTAACCGATCACAGGCTTCCCCTTTGTTCTTGACTCCACTCCCATCAGTCATCCTCCACCCTTCCCTTGTCTGGATTAAAAACAGTTACATCTCCAAATACTCCCAGTACTGGCCTGAAAAGCGAATTCCATCTCTCTCCACAGCTGCACTGAAACATTCCTCTCTGGTACTCGACCCTCCTAACAGCACTTCAATGGCTCCCTGAAAAGCACAGAACCGTAAAGGGACCAGTACCTGCAGCTTGGAGCTGAAATCTTATGACTCCGCGTACCTAAACTAAGCAACATCCACTCAGCTGCCTGACACAGTCTTGCTTTTTAAAACAATGGAAAGCAGAGGACCTGTCTAAGTTCGGAGTTAAAGATATTGCAGGACTTTGCTACATATAAATAATTATGCCGAGTGCTGAAAATATATAAAAAGAATCTTACTTCTAGATTTTTCATAAGCGTCATTCCAGAATCCAGCTTTTGAAAATTGATAGTAGCTAAAGCTGTAAATATATCACAATAGATTAGCCCAAAGTAGGAAGTGTACTTTTTCTCCTTTACAGACAATAACACTGTTTATTGGAAAAGTTTTCCATGTATGTAACATGTGCATATGTCCTGGTCTAGGTGATTTTCCTGAATCACAAACCAACTGTCCAGCCAACTGAGCTGAACCGGATACTGTCAATGTATGAAAGCAACAGTACATCATTCCACCGCACATAGGTGGGGAGAAATGCACATGATGCCAGCGCCAATATATTTTTTTAATGTTTATTGTCACAAGTAGGCTGACATTAACACTGCAATGAAGTTACTGTGAAAATCCCCTAGTCCCCACATTCCAGCGCCTGTTCGGGTACACAGAGGGAGTGTTCAGAATGTCCAAATTACCTATTTGTGTTGAAAAGTTATTATTTCAGACTTATCGGAACCACAAGACAAAACACAGCTCATCCACATCTTTTAATTCCCTCATGGTGACATCAAACGGCATTCTGAACATCACAACTTCCTCGCAGCCCATCATCACTTTTCAACATGAAAATAAGCATTTGTCTCAGTGTCTTTAACATGGTGGATGATGACCCACACATTCTATTAGCGTGGAATCGGATTAAAAAGTCACTGGGTGCCTGGGCAAGATTTAAACAAACCTTCTGAATACAGATGTTTATTATGTCATGACTTACAGTGCCATATTCTTTTTGCAATGCTGGTAGGCCACACCTGTAACGATATTTTCCTAGGTTTTGCACGGAGGCAAAACTAACTGAAGCTACTGCATATTTAATTGTGGGAGTACCATTTTTATTTCCACTTTTATGTCCTGCAAAAAATGTATTAACATTTTCATGAAATCATTCATTTTGCTAATCCCTTAGGATGGTACATACCTCCTGCGACTGATCCTTTACTCAGTCCATCTTTGTTATCGGAAGTCATAAACAATTCTGATGTCCCTCTGTGCAACAGGGCCTTTCAGGATTAAAACAGAAGTGACCGTGGGTCTGTTTATTCAAACTGCCAACAAGAATATCAAATATGCAACCTGCACAATGCATGCAGTATATTCACTCCAAATGCAATGTGGTCACTGCTTTGACTTTCGTGGTTTTAGGGGTGATCACACATATTGCTGGAGGCTCAGATTTGGTCCTTACAAACATACCAACCACACTTGGAGGTGAGTTACGCGTCATAATTCAAAACATGAAACGGATGTACAACTGGGTGAGCAAAGTCACACAAACCAAATTTAGGAAGGCCATGCAAGATCACTTCACATATTGCTGCAGTATGAACGGCACAAAGAAATATTTAAATCACATGTTCACACATTTAGCACCAGCAGGGAACCGATTATTCCATCGGTGATGGGTGACATTAGCGAGGTTTTGCAATATAGTGAGTGGAGTCCTGCACATGCAGACACGGAGTCATATTATTGGCCAGGAAGCTACAGTGAGTCAGCAGCGCCAGGCAAATTCACCAATCCTAGCAGGTTTGAGAATTCGCACGTGTGCTCCGGCTACACTTCCAGCTGGCGCTCCCTATGAGCATAGTTCTCCTGCTGGAGCTGCAATTCACAAACCCACTGATTGTAACCATAAACTTGCTAAACAGAAGCTATCTTATGTAACAGCAGCACATGAATGCTTATTATAGTAGCATTAGCATTTCAGCAGAAGCATTCATCTTCTCAATATGATGCACAGTAAATAATGAAGTGATTCTTCACTGTGGGCAAAATGTGTTCTGTTCTCATGGTATGAATATCATATAGGTGCCAAATATGAATTGTAGTAGTTGGTTAATGCATCAGAGATGTCGGAAACTGATTTGTGCTGTTTTCCGTAAAGCAAAATCCAGAATGCCTGGCAAATCTCCTGCCCCTAGTACAAACCACTCTTTCAGTCTGGAATGACAAACATAAGTGCAGATGAGAAAGATCATCTGACTCATGTAGCCCCATCATTCGACAGAAACCTATGATTTACTCTTCAGAGAACCAACTATCACTTCATTGAGTCCAGAGCTTTGTGCCTCCACTAAGCAACTCAGTGGTCGATTCCATGTGTTGATCACCCTTCATCTGAAGAAGTGCTTCCTGACCTCAGTCTTGAATGTAGTCTTTGGCCATTAAACCCAAAGAAAATGTATAGGGAAAGGCCACTGACCCCAGATTCCTCCCACAAGCAGGCAGCGAGAGTACAAAAGATCACAATCAGACCCTTTTACTCTTCCGAGAAACCTTTGGCAGAGTGGAATTAGTAGATGTTCAGGATCAGGTCATTCACATTCTTGAGTGCAAGGCTTAAAATTACATTACAGCAGATTATTTTCATTCAGAACTTAAGTAACAAATATCATTACCTCATACACAAAATTCATGTACTTCTGATCTTTGTCATAGCCACCATATTCATTTTCTACTTGCACAGCAATGATTGGGCCTCCTTCTTTGTACTGCAAGTCAAGAAAGCATATGGAGAAGCTCCTTTAATTAGTAAAGCTTATCATTCCACTCCCACTCTTTTATCTTTCTTCTTCCATCAATTTTCTCCATTCCTGAAGGTGTTGACATCTTACAGGGGTACACTGCCATGGCATCAGGCGCCTGCCACTACTTTACCCAAGTGGCCACTCTTCAACCTTAGATAGGGAGTACTGGCACTCTACAAATCTGCTGCCAAGTCTGATCCTGCTCGTGCCAACACACAGCTTATATTTGTTTATTTGTTACTAATTCTGTGGGCACTACTGCAGAGATTGGCATATATTTCCCATTCAAAGTTTCTCCAGGAAGTGTTGGTGGTGGACCCTCTTCCTGAACCATTAATAGTGGTTGGATATTACTGAATGGCTTGCTGTGCTGCCACAATGGCGTGGGACAAGAGTTAGATGCAGGCCAGACGAGGTGAGGGTGGTAGGTTTCCTTTAGGGGATGGGATGGATTTTTAATGAAGTAGACCAACCTCCAAAAGATTTCACACAATTAAAGACATGGATGCCAAGCCAAAGGAGGGGATATTAGGCAGGATGGCCAATAGCTTGGTCAGAGAAGAGTTTTTTGGGGGGAGGATCTTGTAGAAGAGAATGTGGGGAGGGGGAGGGATTTAGGAAAAAAATATCCTGACACATATTTGCAGCACGAGTTCCATATATTGACAAGGAATGGTCACTGGAGGTTGTAGAAAAATCCTAAAATCATAAATGATTGATACCGTCACAAGACTTAATATCGTGGCAGTATTAACTTTAAGAAATTAATCATCATCCTGAAAAAAGGCAGGGTGGGGAGAAGAGAGAAACCAACTAGATCAGTCATTTACATTGTCCGCATAAAAAGGGTGTTTTTTGCTAAAGACCAGAGGGTTGCAAATCACAAATATCTGAATCAGTCCAAACAATAGAGGCAACCTCAACAAAAATAGCATTTCTTAAGAGTCATGGCTATATAGTCATTAAATCCTTAGAACTAATGAACAGGTCAGACTCACCTGAAATGGGATAACTTTAGGAATCAGTTCATCAAAAAAATTATCAACCGCATCAGTAAACCCGGCATAAGTTGTGCGCAGTTTCATGTTCTCGTCTCTCAGCAACCAACTAAAGGAGTAAACACACTTCAATTTTATTGAAATTAATTAACCGTTATTTTCTTAAGCTTTCATATTTTTAATAATGGTGAAGTAACATGGGCGTCATTCTCCGCCGGCGGGAGTCTCCGTTTTGCCGGCGCCCGGGGGTTTCCCGACGGCGTGGGGCTGCCCCACAATGGGAAACCCCATTGACCGGCCGGTGTTACGGAGACTCCCGCCGGCCGGTCGGGGCAGAAATGTGGCGGGGTGGGTAGGAGAATTTCGCCCCATATTCCTCGTGTCAATCAATTGGAAAAGACTTGATATTACGGTCTTATAGTTAATATGATTCCAACATGGAGAGCTACCTGTCCATGTCCTGTAGAACAGTCCCACAGTGGAAAATACATTAATAGTTAACAAAGAACAATACAGCAGACGAACAGGTCCTTCAGCCCTCCAAGACTGTACCGGTCTTGATACCAACCTTTGCCAAAACCCTCAGCACTTCCTTGTGCCGTATCCCTCTGTACCCATCCTATCCATGCGTTTGTCAAGATTTCTTTTGAAGCCTTAAGAAAACACTTAAGGTGTAGATTTTTTTCTATTGTGAAATATTTTTATTTTTTTTAAGATTAAAATTTTAATAACTCGGGCTTGACACAAAGCTCTTTCAGTCATTTTTGAGAACGGTTTCAGTTAGTGGAACAGCACACTACAATGCAGCTAAATTAAGTAAATGTCAACTGATTCCTGTTTTTAACAAGTTCCATATTGTCCTTTTATCCCAAACTGGTTGGGCTAATTCAGGATGTGCCTGGTGTATGAGGACAGAACGTGCATAGACATTTGACCACAACTAGTCACAGGCAACATTCTCACTAAACTACAGGTGCACAACTACACAGTAACCTTGGCTACCATGTGTACAAAAAATTATTTGAAGGGATCTCTCACTGAAAAGAAAACTAACAGTGCACAATAACTACATTTTAAATGGGGTATAGGTCATGGGTATAAATTCTGCAAAACCTAGATACCAATGCACTTACTTGTAAACCATGTTGGGCTCGCCTCATACGGACAAATACTCTCAACATATTGCGAAAACCTCCAGACTACATAACTATGTGGAAATTAAAGATATCTATTTACATCATTGAATGGAGCAGCACGATACTCAGTGATATTCAACAGTGTTTTATTTACAATGGTTAAACACAGTTGTTCAAATTTTCTTCTGCATTAAACAAGCAGCAACTTAGTTAAAACTGTGAGCAGAAAATCTTCAAATTTTGGGGCAGCACGGTAGCACAGTGGCTAGCACTGTGGCTTCACAGCGCCAGGGTCCCAGGTTAGATTCCCCGCTGGGTCACCGTCTGTGCGTAGTCTGCACATTCTCTCAGTGTTTGCGTGGGTTTCCTCCCACAGTCCAAAGACGGGCAAGTTAGGTGGACTGGCCATGCTAAATTGCCCTTAGTGCCCAAAAAAAGTTAGGAGGGAAAGGTTAGGGTGGAAGTGAGGGCTTAAGTGGGTCGGTGCAGACTCGATGGCCGAATGGCCTCCTTCTGCACTGTATGTTCTAAAATGCAAACATTAACAATTATAATACAAATAATCCCTTCCACGTGTAACCTCAACAGGTGCAAAATTTTTGAGGATGTATTTAGCCTGGTTGAAAGTAAATTGATTGAAAATATCAGAATTGTACAGTGATTTAAAAGTTTACTGGAAAGATACGCTATATACGTGTTCTTTGTTTCTACCTTTTCCAACATAATGTGGGCATAATAACTTACAATGAAAGTACCTTTGTAAACAATTACACATAAATTACACATTCCCTGTTCCCAGTGAAGGCACTGCAGAGCCACCACTGACAAACGGGTGAAATTCAATTGAGACAAGTTTACAGAGTCACTTTCAATCATAAAGTCACTCACCACCCAGACTTGGCAGTATAATCGCCGTTCCTTCGCTGTTGCAGGGACAAAAATCCTGGAACTCCCGCCCTAACAGCACAGTGGGTGCACCTACACCAGAAGTACTGCAGCGGTTCAAGAATGAAACTCACCACCAACTTCTGAAGGGCAACTAGCGATTGGCAATAAATGCTGGCCTAACCAGCTACGCCCCCATTCCATAAATGAATTTTAAAAATATGGATATAGGAACTAACAGTGGAAATATAAAAATTAGTTGAATGTATGGGAAGTGAATTATTTCCACTCAACTTGGTTCAATTGTCCTCTGCCTTCTCACCTCATTTCACCTGAAGATTAAACAAGGGTTGCAACTTGCTGTGTGTAAAGCCCAGGGAAATCCAACAGTGGAACAGAAAATGGCCACTTTAGTGTCCAACTAATGATGCTGATAAAACTTGACACAAAGCATATTTAACCGGTACATTTGAAAAATCTGTGTTATTTAAACTTAACCAACAAGTGGAGTTCTTGAATAAGCAACTTTGGTTAAAACCCTTGTTTTTTTCCCCACCCGAACTGAACCATTTAATAGTTACACCATACATAAATACGTTGACAATTGATTTGGTGCATCACAGAAACATTTATAGAATATTTAACTTCTTGAAATGATCTTAGAACTTTTTCAACTTTGATGTCTTTTAATGTTTCTCGATCTAACTAAAAGCACAGAAAGAGTACAATTAATCGTGTACCTTACAAAATAGGAATTAAAAGAAGAAACCCATTTGATGCCAGCCATGTCATTGTGGTGAAAGCCAGGTCTGCTCAAACATGATTAATTCCTCTTCTGTGTCCAAAGGTTACACCACAGTGACACAGTGGTTCGCACCGGCTGCCTCACAGCGCCAGGGACTTGGGTTCGATTCCAATCTCAGGCAACTGTTGTGTGGAGTTTGCACATTCTCCCCATGTTTGCGTGGGTTTGCTCCAGGCGCTCTGGTTTCCTCCCATAGTCTAAAGATGTACAGGTTAGGTGGATAGGCCATGCTAAATTACCACTTAGTGTCAAAAAGGCTACGTGGGATTACTGGGATAGGGTGGGGGCAAGGGCCTAGGTAGATGGCTCTTTTGGAGGGTCAGAGCAGACTCAATGGGCCAAATGGTCTCCTTCTGCATGGGTTTCACTGCAATAGTCTTCACCATGGCTTCAACAACACTTTTTAAAAATGCAACATTTTTCAGTGAATACATGGAGGATCGGAGGATGGGACTTCCAGTGGTGGCCATAAAGCGAGTGGCCGCACATTTGGTGGCTCCCACTCAAGGTGGATTTTGTAGGTCCTTCCCCACCCGTATGGGTTTTTCTTGAGGGCAAGAGGTGTGTGAGTGCCCAGGGAAGGTAATACTCCTCCGGTGAGGCTGGTCTTTGGATCAGAAGATGGGAAGTGTCATGGGAAAGAGTGCAGCTGGAGCAGGAAGGTTATTGTGATGCGCCACAGGTGAAGATGACGGACAAGGAGAGTGTGGAGCGGGAGGAGAGGGCAAGGCTGGTACATGAGATTCTGAGGGTGGACCGGAGGTACTCCGTGGTGCCAGAGGAATGGTTGTTGAAGGAGCGGCAGAGCCTCCAGATGGAGTTTGGGTTTGTGTCTACTGGGAAGGCAGTGGGAGAGTTGCGGAGGTCCAAAGGGGCAGTGTACGAGTACGGGGAGAAGACGAGTAGGATGCTGGTCCAGCAGTGCAGGAAGTAACAGTGAGGGAGTGTGGTGGGGTGAGGGACGAGAGGGGTAAGGTGGTGGTGGAACCAGAGGGGGTGAATAAGGCATTTGAGGCCTTTTATCAAAGGCTTTCTGGGAGCCCCGATTGTGTTGAGGTGGTGGTGATGGATGGCATGGGTGCGATGCAGGCAGGGAAGATCCCAGGCCGGACGAGTTCCCAGTTGAGTTTCATAAAAGGTTTGGGGCGGAGCTGGGGCCACTGCTGGTGAGGAAGCAGAATGAGGGAGAATCTCTCCCCCCCCCCCCCCCCCCCCCCCCACCGCGCACACATTGTCGCAGGGTTCCATCTCCCTGATTTTAAAAAAGGATAATGACCTGGGGCAGTGTGGGTTGCCCCTCCCGATATAGCTAATTGAATGTTGATACCAAACTGTTGACGAAAGCGCTTGCATCGCAGATTGAGGATTGTGTGCCAGGGGTGATAAGGGAGGACCAGACGGGTTTTGTGAAGCAAACACAATTGTTGGCGGATGTGCGGAGGTTACTTAACTTAATTATGATACCCTCGGAAGGGGAGGAGATAGAAGTAGTGATGGCGATGGACACGGAGAAGGCTTTTGGTTGGTTGGAGTGGGTGCATTTGTTTGAGGTACTGAGGAGGTTTGGGTTCAGGCAGGGGTTTGTGGATTGGGTCTGGCTGCTGTACAAGGTGCTGCTGGCGAGTGCGCCGACGAACCGAGTGAGTTTGGAGTATTTTGGGTTACACCGTGGAACGAGACAGGGATGTCCGCTCTTCCCGTTGCCTTTTACTTTGGCAATAGAGCCGCTGTCAATGATGGCTTTGAGGGATTTTTTTTGGGAGGGGGGCGGGGGGGCTGCTGTCAAGCATAGGGTTTTGCTCTATGCGGATGATTTATTGTATATCTTGGACCCGATGGGCAGCTTTGGGGTGATTATAAAGGTTTGGGGGGAATTTGGACGGTTTTCGGGATATAAATTGAACATGGAAAAAGAGTGAGGTGCTCCCGATCAATGTTAGAGGGTAAGAAAGGAGATTAAGGGTGTTGCCGTTTAGGGTGATGGGGACGATCTTCACGTACATTGGAATGCAAGTGGTGCAAAGCTGGACCCAGCTTGATTGGTGGAGGGGATGAAGGCGGATATTTTAAGAGCTGGGACATTTTGCCGTTGTTGCTGGCTGTGCGACTGCAGACAGTGAAAACGACAGTGCTGCCTAGTTTCAGTTTGTGTTTCAGAACTTCCCTATCTTTGTCTCCATTTTGTTTTTAGGAAAGTCAGTAGGCTTATCTTGGGGTTTGTGTGGGCGGGCAAGGCCCTGCAATGCTGTGGACATTTTTGAACGGGGCGACAGGGTGCGCTGGTGTCACCGAATTTGATAAATTATTATTGGGCGGTGAATATTGCAACGGTGAGTAAGTGGGCTGTGGAGGACAGGTCGGTCTGGGGGCAGGTGGATGCAAAGTCGTGTAGGGGAACGAGTTTGAGGGCATTTTTGTTGTCGTCTTAGCCGTTCTCATCGACCAGGTATTCTGTAAGCCCGGTGATTTCGGCAGCATTTTGGGCTGGAGGGTATGTCGTTGTGGGCGCGATATGATACAATCATAGGTTTGTGCCGGTGGGGCGGAGTATATTAAGGCTGTTTAGCACAGGGCTAAATCGCTGGCTTTGAAAGCAGACCAAGGCAGGCCAGCAGCACGGTTCAATTCCCGTAATAGCCTCCCCGAACAGGCGCCGGAATGTGGCGACTAGGGGCTTTTCACAGTAACTTCATTTGAAGCCTACTGTGACAATAAGCGATTTTCATTTCATTTCATTTCAAGTGGGAGGAGGAGCTAGGTATGGAGGTACGGGCTGGGACATGGGCTGAGGCCTTGTGGAGGGTGAAGGCATCCTCGTCGTGTGCGAAGTTGAGCCTCATCCAGTTTAAAGTGGTACCAATAGCTCACGAGGGTGGTGAGGGCGAGCAGGTTCTTTGCGGGGGTGGAGGAGAGATGTGGGTGGTCTGTGGGGGGGACGGGGCGTGCCTATGAACCACGTCCATATGTTTGGGTGTGCCGAAGACAGAGGTGTTCCTGGCAGGGGTTCTCGGACGTGGGGGGCCTGTGAACCATGTCCATATGTTTGGGTGTGCCGAAGACAGAGGTGTTCCTGGCAGGGGTTCTCGGACGTGATGTTCTAGGTGTGGGGGTGGTTCCGAGCCCGGAGCTGGCAATATTTGGTGTGACGGAAGACCGGGGTGGGGGGGGAAAGAGAGAGTTAGAGATATAGCAATAGAGATAGAGAGGATTTTGTTGGGTTGGCGGGTCTCGGAGCCACCGAATGCAAGGGTGTGGGTGAGCGAACTACCAGAATTCTTGTAGGGGGCGGCAGAGGGATTCACCCGGAGGTGGAACCCATTCATCGATTACTTCAAGGAGAATTGAGGGGTCAGCAAGGGAGAGAGGGTTAAAATGGGAAAGGAAGGACGTGGCGGGATGTTGGTGTCAGGGGGGTTGGAGGGTGGTGGTGGTTTATTGGATTGATGTGTTGTTCTTCGCATGTTCTGATATATATATATATATATATATGTTAAGTGCCTTGAATAAAAATATTTTTTTAAAAGAGGATGGAAGGATAACTAACACAGCTGGATGAATACTATTATTTTCTCCCAGTCCATTAGACTTATTCACATCCACATTTTGTAAAGATCATCACACAGTCCCTACATTTCTATACAGGCGCATTCTGCAATATTTTCGACAATATTAACATGTCAGGGATAAATTTTAATTATAGCAACTTGAGCTTTGTTCTCTCAGTTTAGGAGGAGCTTTGAGCCCATCAATGTGTTCTTGTCCTGCAAAACACTATATCCTACTTTAAAATAAATATTTTAAGCAAAGACGGCATCCACATAGATTATTTTTTTTAAAATTCCAATTAAGGGGCAATTTAGCGTGGACAATCCATCTACCCTGCACATCTTTGGGGGTGTGACCCATGCAGGCACGGGGAGAATGTGCAAACTCCACATGGACAGTGACCCAGGATCGAATCCGGGTCCTCGGCGCCGTGAGGCAGCAATGCTAACCGCTGCAGCACCATGCACCCCTTCCACATTGATGACTAGAAACACGTGAGCAAAGGCTCCGCACGCATTGCTGTATTAAGTTTCTCCTGTAAACTGGATGATTTGAAACACATTGATTTTGTGTGGTTCTGTGACTGATTCCTGCTGCATTTACCTGGGTAAACCACCAAGGTCCCACTCCGAGCAGATGTATGGTCCGGGACGTAAAATTACCCATAAATCCAAATCATTGGCCAATCTGAGATACGCTCTGTGAGAGAAAAAAGTTGAAACTTTTGAACAAAGCGGTGAACTTGTGATATCTTTAGATATGAATGGCTTCTGCTCCCTGCATTTACCGGTGACTCATTATTCTACAGTGTTTAAATTCTCTCTAAATTAGCCAAGTGGGAAATGTCCACATTGGAAAAAGAGTTATGCACGTCATACTAGACAAATCAACATAACTGATATATTCCCTACGTGGCAACATTGCTAACATTTCACAATACTTGATTTTCTGTAATGTGCTTCAAGAAAGATGATAAAAATATTTACTTTTTTTTCCACCTTATGTGGATTTCTTAGTAGTTTTGATTTGGGGGTTGTTAACCATGGTGTTGAGTTTCACTGTGAGTCATAAACCTCATCAAAAATAATAGTGTTGTACAAAAATCTGATTTAGTATTATAAAAATAAAGTCAGCATTTGTGCGCTCGATAGAGATCGATTAAAATGCCAATTCTATATATATTACACGAAACAAATGAAATGCAGTGTCGCAAACAAATTGATACTATAAAAAGGATTTTAACAAGATTTTGCACTGTGTCCATTCATAAATCCAAAATAAGTGTTAAGCCAAACACTACTTCAGGACAGACATTAAAAATCATTTGATGAGAAGTATGTGTAGAAGATGGAATTCCTGATGGCTAGCTGCTTTAGGAATGATCTACAGAATTAAGTCAGTGCCAGGTTTGACTGACCTCACCAGAGATGGAGGTTGGGGAAAATTGAGCTCAACTACCTGGGTTACGAAAGAGTCCAAAAACAAAACAGGCCGAATTATCACCTGGGTGCCGGAAAACTTGACCCACCCGAACCAAATGTAGTATTTCACATGATAATTTTGTCTTTTTACAACATGATCAGCCTCGCCATACAGTTTTCAAGCCACGTTGTAGTGCGTGATGAATGTAGGTGAAGAAATGGGATGGTTCGAAGGCCCGCATTGGTTCACTAACATAGTACCGAGTCTCGCAACAGTGTTTAAAGGCTGCCTAAAGCTCACCCCTCACTCTCCCAACCCCACCCACTTCCCATGCCACTTGTATGCCAACCATTTGTCCTCCATAGCCACTCCTCAGTATGCACTATGTACGGTCCTCAAACTCCATGCAATATCTATGGAAAATATTTTACATTCCTTAGAAAAAATACACCTCTTACCATTTAATAAGAGCTTCCAGATCATTGATTTAAGAAAATGCATTTGGCCATGAAAACAAATCTTGTAGTACTTGTAATCCTATGAGCTTGTGTTAACAAACCAGACACCACAAAGGCATAACCTACTGTTTGTTACAGCTTCTGAAACTGTCATTATTTCTCAAATGATTGGAACACCGACTATGCTGAAACCCATTAGCATCTGAAAATCAGCCAAGCATTAAAATGAACACAACTGTCCAAACAATATACTAGTTTCAGGGAAGGGTAGAACAGAAGTTACTCATTTTAATTGAAAAGTAGAGTGTCTCCCAATCAATGCAACGGGGCAGGTGGCTAGATTTTTCTTCCCCAAGTGTAGATTTACTTCAACGGTCAAAACCAGATTTTTTTAAAAATCAGCCCGAGCCATTTAATCACAGTGGAAAAGATGCCAGCACAAGTTGACATGACATTTTGGAACCTTTTCCACCCCATTATGGTGCTTTCTCCATTGGAAAAGCACTGTAAGGCATGTGAAGAAATACACAAGACTGGTCAATGTAAGGATCAACTTAACTATGAAGCCTATGATTAATCAATACATTGATAACACACCTGCATTACAATACAGCACCAATTAATGACACTTGAATTTGTGAAAATACTTTAAAACCTTCACCATGTTCCAATTCTCAGCAAGCTTTCCATTTTCTTCACAAATTCTGAAACCCGGCATGCTTTTGATGGGTTTCCAAAACACACACCACCAGATGAAATAGGTATGTGGGAGAAAATCTGATTTTGTCCCCCATTTAAAATAGGAAACTGGACCTCAGCCAGGGCAGCTGTGCATTTTGCATAATGGCATTCCTGTCCCACAAAAAGGCCAGAGGAAAATGGCACGGGCTCGGGAATGCACAGTAAATTCTTTTATTTCCAACTAAACTTAAACTTTGCCATTAACAAACAGAAAACCGCCTGCACACCCAGATAAGAAAAACCCCACGAGCCCATTCAGCAATCCTTGCTGGAAATGCAAGCGGAGGTTGGATGAGGACAGGGACAGAATTGATATTTCCTGTGGTCAAATCACACGCAGACATTCACTACCAACATTTACATGCCCTACCAAAAGTGACCGAGTCCGAGAAAATAATCAATAATTTATAAGAGATGAAGAAAAATTAGAAAAAAGCAACTATCTACTTACTCAAGGTCGAGATTGTCCTTGAAATGAAATATTCCCTTCTGTGGTTCATGGAGATTCCATGGTACATACCTGAAACAAGAACGCAGAAACTGATATTGTGTATAAAGCAGCAAGAAAGGCCGGCTAAAATGTTCATGCAGTTAAACCACACATTTAACGCCTCCATTATCCCAAGCACAAAATATTCCCAAGCCAACAGTGGGCAAAAACTGCAGCTTGGGTGTTTTTGACCTGGCCTTTTAAGCTCATGTAAAAATTGCAGTTTTGCTTAAACATCTATCAATATCAAAAGATCAACAGAAAATACTGGCCGTGAAGCTTTACTCGGCTTTAGAAATTTCAAAGTAAATTCAGTGGGTGACAGAAAATTAGCAGAGAAATTTTTTTTTTTTTTTTTTTAAATCGACAAAGTGGCAAAGACAGAAAATTATATATATAATATAGATAGATAGATATTACACAGAGGATCATTACTCACGTTGTTAAAGTGTTCAAACCTAAAGCTTTCATCTTCAGCATGCGGTCAGTCCAGTAAGCCCGTGGAATTCGAAAGTAGTGCATTGAACCACCCAGGATGAGAAACTTATTTCCCTCCAACTGAAAATATTCTCGGTCAGCTTGCAACCCCAGCTTTCTGCTGTACATTCTTGTTGGAGTGAGTGGCAACCAGTGGAACCTACAAGATGAAAAACGCCTCAGTTCCAAGTATAATCGCAGCTGAGCAAGCCATTTATGGAGCAGACACATGGTCAATTTGCCCCCCACCACCAAAACCACAAATGCCAGAAAGCTTGAATAAGGAAGGTCAAAATACCTTCCTCTTCCATCTCCCCTGGGATTCTCTGCCGTTCAGTAGTTATGTGAACAGATGATTGGGGTCAGTGGCTTACAGAACAAAGACATTTATCCATTTTACTACCCACACAATCATCTTTCTAAAGGTGATTGTTGGAAAACTATTGCAGATGCCCTGCAATTTGTGCATAGCTCAGCACCAGCACACTTCAATCTAAATGTGTGCTGAGCGACACAGTTTTTCACCAGTGTAACAAAGGGCACACCATATTGTACTAAAAAAAACAAGTATTTATACATCTGGTGATTTCTACAACACTTGGTATTTCTAAAAGGCTTCAAAAGATTTTTCCATTACAGTATGCTACACTCAGTTGAAAGATATTGAGCAGCTATATTCGGAACATAAGTCTTTCTTTTAGATTCCCAACATGCTTCTTAGTCATTTAGCTTTGTATAAATTGAACTAGAGAACTGTCCCAAGCCTGTGATTTTTATAGTCAATCATAATCTTTGACATATTCCAGAAAAACAAACCTCCCTACCTACAGCAAAAGCAGAGAAAAAAAAAAAAAGAGGTTAGAACTCATGAGTCCAATGTTAAAGTGAGTTTGGAGCATCTTTACATTCTATTAAGGTGGAGTCTATTAGCATTTAAATTATCTCACGATACTTTCCAGAGGGGAAGAGAGAAAATAAATAAAGGAATAGAACATCTACCCAAAATAGATAGTTCGAAGAGACGATGCAAGCATGGTCAAAGAGATGAGACGGCATCACTCCTCAGGATACATTATGAGCACTTCTGCCTCATAGATTTGGTTGGCCATCGTCTGGCATAGCTCTCGAGTATTATTGACTGTTTGATTTTTTTTAATTTGCACTGAGAACTATATTTTGTTATCATGACATTCAGTGACACTCACGAGTCAACATTAAGCCTGTGATGGGTGTGTTTAAAGGAATATGCAAGCCACATGGGGTCAATAGGTCATGTCATGATGAGGTGAAAGCTGAAGGCATCAAGGCTAGTGTCTGCCTCACTGATGATAAGTGATTTAAAGCATTTTTAATACACCGTGATATGGAAGTCAAGGGTTAGGTTAGCTCAGTTGGTTAGATAGCTAGATTGTAGTGCAGAATAACATCAACAGCATGGGTTCAAGCCCTGCAACAGTTGATGTAGTCCTTGGGGCCTACCTCCTTGCTTTGTTCCATAGTGATATCATGACATGATTTTTAGATAAGGAGGGTGCAACTTGGAGAGGAAAAGACATGGAAGTCATAGCAAAATAACAGAGATGCTGAGTACTGTATATTCATGGAAAGGGCGCCAGGTTTCTTTTACCTTGCCTGGCTTAATAATCATGAAACTAAATTTATAGCTGCCACTGTCTGGACTTGTACAAAGTGGTTGGTTGGCAGTCACTGTCCCAGCCATTTACTTCCACTTCCCAGACAGTTCACCTCGGGATCTTGCAGACATCAAAGATGATCTCCATTCTCCACTCAAAACGCTTAGACTAGGACTTCTGTTAGATGCGGGCGCAATTAACCGGCCTTGACGCACGCGACTTGGTGACACGACAGGGAGGCCTCTCGTGAGATTTGCGAAGCTCGAAACGTTGCGTGAGATTTAACAGAACCTCGCGAAAAGTCGGCTTCTGGATTTCACCCTCACCTTTGAGATCCGAATTAGCATACTTAAGTGACCCTTTAGGCTTATTTAAATGTCTGCAGCAGATTCTCTCGGTGCCCGGGACCAAACGGCTACACCTGGGAGACCTCGCCAGGGCTCCCTTAAGCACTGGTCTCCCAGGCAATGAGAGACCCCGGGTGTTCAGACTCAGGGCAGAGTGATACCGCGGCACAGCCGCTGCCACCCGGGGACCTTGGCAATTCCACCCAGGATACTACCAGGGTGCCCGGGTAACAGTGCCAGGCTTCCAGGGACACTGTGCTAGGGTACCAGACTGACAGTCCCAAGGTGCCCGGTTGCCCATGCCAGGGGGGCCTATCCCTCAAGAGATGGCAGTTGAGGAACCCGTAAAAGGCATGTTGGGTGTAGTTGGTGGGTGGGTGGGTGGGGGGGGGGGGGAAGAGGGGGGGGGGGGGTCAAAAGATCGAGGCGGCCTTTAAAAATGGTGCCCCGTTCAGCGTGCTCTCTTCCTGCATTGGCGAACTGCTTAATCAGTGGAGGAAATTATGTAAGTGCGGCCTCAGCAGGGCATTCCCCACCGAGGCCAACAAAAAAGCAAAGCGTCGTTGTGTAGCAGGGTCTTTCTCGGTGCTGCAGGCGCCTACAAACACCTTGTTAAATGCACCCAAAACGGTGTCCTCTGTCCCGTTGAATTACGTCCTGCATGCAAACCCAGAAATTCTGTCTCCCTCCTGCACACCAGTCAGACATCTTTGCCCTCTTAATCTTTCTTGGATGCAGCAGATGGTCATGATGTCCAAGTTGCTGCAGACATTTAAATTTAGCAGCAGCTCAAAAACCTCAACCCCAAAGAGGGATTTCTAAAGCTTCACGCCTTATGCGGACTATAAGGCTGACTACAGATAGTATGCTGGATTAGCAACTCATAGCAGGCGATTTTCAGACCACGTTCTGTCTCATCTCCAACAGAGCTGGAAAAACCCAGACTGTGGGGCGTCATTCTCCGACCCCCCGCCGGGTCGGAGAATGGCCGTTGGCCGCCGTGAATCCCGCCCCCGCCCCCGCCGAAGTCTCCGAAGGGAGAAAAGTCGGCGGGGCGTTAATGGCGCCGCTGCCGCGGAGAATGTCACGGGCCTGCGCAAGGCAGCCGATTTTCGGCCTGCCGATATTCTCCCTACCGGATGGGCCGAAGTCCCGTCGACGTGATGACCGTTCACGTCGACGTCAATCAAACCTCCTTTTCATCGGCGTGACCCGGTGCTCCAGGCTCACGCCGACCAGCGAGGAGGTGAGTGACGGCCTGGGGGGTTGGCTCTGGGCAGGAAATGCGTGGCCGCAGACTGATTGCCTGAGGAGAGGTGTGTCTCGGCTTGTGTGTGTGTGCGGCGGGGGGGGGGGGGGGGGTGGTTAGAGTAGGCTGGGCTCCGGGGGAGTGCCGGGAGGGGGTCCGTGCCGGGGTGGAGGTTGGGGGTTGTGGAGGGGGTCCGTGCCGGGGTGGAGGTTGGGGAGGGGGTCCGTGCCGGGGTGGAGGTTGGGGAGGGGGTCCGTGCCGGGGTGGAGGTTGGGGGTTGGGGAGGGGGTCCGTGCCGGGGTGGAGGTTGGGGGTTGGGGAGGGGGTCCGTGCCGGGGTGGAGGTTGGGGAGGGGGTCCGTGCCGGGGTGGAGGTTGGGGGTTGGGGAGGGGGTCCGTGCCGGGGTGGAGGTTGGGGAGGGTCCGTGCCGGGGTGGAGGTTGGGGAGGGTCCGTGCTGGGGTGGAGGTTGGGGAGGGTCCGTGCTGGGGTGGAGGTTGGGGAGGGTCCGTGCCGGGGTGGAGGTTGGGGAGGGTCCGTGCCGGGGTGGAGGTTGGGGAGGGTCCGTGCCGGGGTGGAGGTTGGGGAGGGTCCGTGCCGGGGTGGAGGTTGGGGAGGGTCCGTGCCGGGGTGGAGGTTGGGGAGGGTCCGTGCCGGGGTGGAGGTTGGGGAGGGTCCGTGCCGGGGTGGAGGTTGGGGAGGGTCCGTGCTGGGGTGGAGGTTGGGGGTTGGGGAGGGGTTCCGTGCCGGGGTGGAGGTTGGGGGGGGGGGTCCGTGCTGGGGTGGAGGTTGGGGCGGGGGGGGGGGTCCGTGCCGGGGTGGGTGATGGGAGGGCAAATGAGTTGGTCCACCTGGCCAGGTGCCAGCCTCCAACAGTTGGACCCATGCGGTCCATGCCACCTGGCTGGGGGGAGGAGGGGATATGGGCAATGATGACATGTCGTCGTTCCCCTCCCCCCCACCAGGTTGTCATGTTTTCAGATCATCCAGCGATGTTGGCCGCCGTGGTGGCAGCCGCTCATGTCTATGTTGCCCTGGATGAGGAGGAGGAGGAGGAGGAGGAGGAGGAGGAGCGTGCCAGAGAGGCGGCGCAGGCTGCCGCAGAGGGGCAGGCGGCAGCCGCCCAGGCTGGAGGGACACCTGACCGACAGGACGAGGAGGGGGAGGAGGACGTCGCGGCCCCACGGCAACGGAGGCACCCGAGGGCGCCCCGTGTGTACCGGCCCCGGCAGTCATACCAGGACCTCACGGACCGGGAATGCAGGAGGAGACTCCGGATGAGCCGGGAAACCGTGGCACACATCTGCCACCTGCTGGCACACCTGTCACCGCGTGGCACTGGCGGGGGACACCCTCTCCCCGTGTCCGTCAAGGTTACGGTGGCCCTGAACTTTTATGCAACGGGGTCATTCCAGGCACCGAGTGGGGACCTGTCTGGCATATCGCAGACATCGGTGCATCGGTGCATCCGGGCAGTGACAGATGCCCTTTATGCCATGGCGCACCGCTACATCCGCTTCCCCGTGGACCGGGCCAGCCAAGATGCCCGGGCCGTGGGCTTCTCTGCCATTGCCGGGTTCCCCATGGTCCAGGGCGCGATCGATGGGATGCACGTCGCCGTGCGGCCACCTGCAGATAACAGGGCCGTGTTCACTAATAGGAAGGGGACCTATTCGATGAACGTACAGGTGGTCTGCGACCACCGCATGATGATCCTGCACGTCTGCGCCCGTTACCCAGGCAGTGTACACGACTCATTCGTGTTGTCGCGGTCATCCATCCCCGGCATGTACGAGGGACGCCATCCCCGGCTGAGGGGCTGGTTGCTGGGCGACAGGGGCTACCCATTGCGATCGTGGCTGATGACGCCTATACGGAGGCCACGCAATGAGGCGGAGAACCGCTACAATGATGCCCATGTAGCGACAAGGGGAGTGATCGAGAGGTGCTTTGGCGTGCTGAAGATGCGTTTCAGGTGCCTGGACCTCTCTGGGGGCGCCCTCCAGTATCGGTCAGATAGGGTCGGCCGCATCATTGTGGTGTGCTGCGTCCTGCACAACATAGCCCAGCAGAGGGGCGATGTGCCGCAGGCAGAGGAGGGCGGAGTGGAGGAGCAGCAGGAAGAGGCCCAGTCCTCCCCAGATGAGGGGGATGGGGGCAATGGTCAGGGCAGACGGGGTAGACACAGACGGGTGGCTGTCCACCGTTACCGGCTGGCCCAGCGGGCACGGGACAGACTGATAGACGCCCGCTTCACTGACTAGATGGGCGTGGGAATCGGGTAGTATGGCCACAGACCGCACACCATGACAACAGCCGACCACCCACACCCCCCACCCATCCATCCACCCAGCACCATCACCCCCCTCCCCAACCCCACACACCCCACCCGCATGCACACCACCCCCCCACTCCCAATTGCCGATCCACCGGCGGCACAACGGGCCGGGCTCACCCAGTTGCGGGTGGACGCGTGTCTATCGCAGGCCATGGAGAATGATGACAGCCCGCCTCCGATGAGCTCCTGGCTCTACATCGTTGGACTATGTCTGACCCATGGCCACAGTACCACCATCCACCCGGACCATCCCTGCATGCGGCTGTGACACTGCAGCGCACGGTCCCGTCCTCTGCCCGGGGGATGTTGATGGCGGCCCAGGGGGAAGGGGGCAGACTCACCTGGGGCTGAGGTAAGACCACCCCTCACACACACACTTGCGCTCAACGTACATGACACCCCCGCACACTTTGGACAGAGCACAAAGGCAGCTTCGGTAGGTGTAACATTGACTTTAATAACCAAAGGAGTTCATGCACGTGCCCTAGCGCCTAAAACTCATCTGTGCCCTGCACCCGTGCCAACTTACTCAGTGTCTAATTGTTTGGCCTTACGGGCCCTTTGACTACGTCTACGTGGTTCCCCAGACGGTACAGCAGAACTGGAGGTGGACTCCTGTGATTCCTGCCCTCTGACACTGGATCCCTTTGGCGGCCGTTTCCTGGGGCGTCCTGGCCTAGATGTGCCAGGCTGCGGCCCGGGCGACTGGGATGGCGAGCTGCCAGCCTGTCCTGCCCGTTGCCCACCCGATGCACCTGGGACGGAAGGGGGGGAGTCCGAGGTGTCGCGGTGTACCGGGACCTCCCCTACAGAGGGAGCCGGGACGGACCACACCACCTCCTCCTCCCTCGGGGTGCCCGATGGCCCCCAGGCCTCTACATGGGTGGGGGATGCGAACGGACTGGCCATCCGACGCGCCCCCGACATCTGGCGCTGCCAGTCCTGGAGGCCCGTGCTGGTATCGACAGGGGTCTGCAGGTTTGCAGCCATGGAGCCCAGGGGGTTGTCGAACCCTGTCTGCGACAGTGCGACGCCAGCTCGCACATGGCCACTGGCGCCGATGTCCTCAGCGATGGCCTGCTGAGACTGGGCCATGGCCTGCAGAGACTGGGCCATGGCCTGCAGAGACTGGGCTATGGCCTGCTGAGACTGGGCCATGGCCTGCTGAGACTGGGCTATGGCGTTGAGCGCCTCTGCCATCTGGCGCTGGCACTGGCTCATTGCCTCCTGTGAGAGGGCAGCCATTTCCTGGGCCACAGACGCCGCCTGCACGGAAGGCCCCAGGCCTCGCAAACCGTTCCCCATGTCTGACACCGTCGCACCCATTGCCTCCACCGCGGACGCCACCCGTGCGGTGTCAGCCTGGGTGGCACGCATGACCGGGACCACTCCCAGCTCCTGGACGCGGGTGGACTCCTCCACCTGCGACCGCAGCCGCCGCAAGCCACCCGTCACCCTATTCGCTCGTCTCCGTGTCGGTGGTTGCATCGGATCTATGTGTGGGTGTGGTAACTGCAGGAACCCGGGATCCATCTGGGCGGCAGATGTTCGCTTGGCCTGGGCTGCCCTCCGACCGCCCGGTCCCTCTGCTGCTCCTACCTCCACCTGCTGTACCGGGACGGCTGTGTTGTGCGCACCAGTGAGTGTACCAGACGCCTCATCACTAAAGTGCCCAACCGTGGTGAGTGTTTCTGCGATGGTGGAGGGTGTTGGTGACAGCAGTGGCGTTGTGTCGTGCTCTTCGTCCCACTCTGAGTCCATGGCACTTTGGGGTGGGGGTTCGTCTCCACCCATCCACTCTGAGTCACTGTCCGGTATTTCGTCTTCCCGGGTAGGGGTGTCCTGGGTAGTGCTGTCCCGGGTAGTGCTGTCCCGGGTAGGGGTGTCCTGGGTAGTGGTGTCCCGGGTAGGGGTGTCCTGGATAGTGGTGTCCTGGGTAGTGGTGTCCTGGCTCGGATGTGACGGGGGCCTGTGGCTGCCCCCCTCATCGCTGGGTGGTCGCTCCCGCACGTGACGGGGGTGTCGTCTCCCTGTTGCTCCGGGTCTCTCCGTCTCCCGTGGTCTCCGAGGGGCATCCTGCGGGCGTCGCATGCTGGAGGGTTCGGGTCTCTCCGTCTCCCGTGGTCTCCGAGGGGCATCCTGCGGGCGTCGCATGCTGGAGGGTTCGGGTCTCTCCGTCTCCCGTGGTCTCCGAGGGGCATCCTGCGGGCGTCGCATGCTGGAGGGTTCGGGTCTCTCCGTCTCCCGTGGTCTCCGAGGGGCATCCTGCGGGCGTCGCATGCTGGAGGGTTCGGGTCTCTCCGTCTCCCGTGGTCTCCGAGGGGCATCCTGCGGGCGTCGCATGCTGGAGGGTGCGGGTCCCTCCGTCTCCCGTGGTCTCGGAGGGGCATCCTGCGGGCGGTCTGCATCTGCGGGGATGGGTGCCTGGACGTTTGGTCCTGCGATACACAATGAAGCATGCATGGTTAGACATCAGGCAGTGATCAGGTGATACGGGAGAGGGGGATGTAGGGGAGGGGGGATATGGGGACGGGCTGTTGGTGGCTCACTTGCTCGTGGGGCCCCGACCTCTGCATCAGCAACCTCCCGGTCGTCAGGTCCGCCAGCCAGTTCCAGGGCCCTTTCCTCGTGTACGGTCAGTGGCCTCTCATCAGCGGGCCCTCCTCCAGTCCTCACATGCTCCCTATTGTTGTGTGCGCGCTTCTCCTGGGGGGGGGGGGGGGTGGCAGGGGTAAAAGGCAACAGTGTTAGGCAGGTATATGAATGCACGCCATCGGTTGCGCGTGCATTGCAGAGGTTAAGGTTAGGGCTGGATTCACTTGGGGATATGGGGGATATGGGGGAGGGGGGATATGGGGAGGGGGGATATGGGGGAGGGGGGGATATGGGGGAGGGGGGATATGGGGGATATGGGGGATATGGGGGAGGGGGGAATATGGGGGATATGGGGGATATGGGGGAGGGGGGGATATGGGGGAGGGGGTATATGGGGGATATGGGGGAGGGGGGATATGGGGGAGGGGGGATATGGGGGAGGGGGGGATATGGGGGAGGGGGGATATGGGGGATATGGGGGATATGGGGGAGGGGGGATATGGGGGAGGGGGGGGATATGGGGGAGGGGGGATATGGGGGATATGGGGGATATGGGGGAGGGGGGGATATGGGGGATATGGGGGATATGGGGGAGGGGGGGATATGGGGGAGGGGGGATATGGGGGAGGGGGGGATTTGGGGGAGAGGGGATATGGGGGATATGGGGGAGGGGGGATATGGGGGATATGGGGGAGGGGGGAATATGGGGGATATGGGGGATATGGGGGAGGGGGGGATATGGGGGAGGGGGGATATGGGGGAGGGGGGGATATGGGGGAGGGGGGATATGGGGGATATGGGGGAGGGGGGATATGGGGGAGGGGGGATATGGGGGAGGGGGGGATATGGGGGAGGGGGGGATATGGGGGAGGGGGGATATGGGGGATATGGGGGATATGGGGGAGGGGGGATATGGGGGAGGGGGGGATATGGGGGAGGGGGGGATTTGGGGGAGAGGGGATATGGGGGATATGGGGGAGGGGGGATATGGGGGATATGGGGGAGGGGGGAATATGGGGGATATGGGGGATATGGGGGAGGGGGGGATATGGGGGAGGGGGGGATATGGGGGAGGGGGGATATGGGGGAGGGGGGGATATGGGGGAGGGGGGATATGGGGGATATGGGGGAGGGGGGATATGGGGGAGGGGGGATATGGGGGAGGGGGGGATATGGGGGAGGGGGGATATGGGGGATATGGGGGATATGGGGGAGGGGGGGATATGGGGGAGGGGGGGATATGGGGGAGGGGGGGATTTGGGGGAGAGGGGATATGGGGGATATGGGGGAGGGGGGATATGGGGGATATGGGGGAGGGGGGAATATGGGGGATATGGGGGATATGGGGGAGGGGGGGATATGGGGGAGGGGGGATATGGGGGAGGGGGGGATATGGGGGAGGGGGGATATGGGGGATATGGGGGAGGGGGGATATGGGGGAGGGGGGATATGGGGGAGGGGGGGATATGGGGGAGGGGGGATATGGGGGATATGGGGGATATGGGGGAGGGGGGGATATGGGGGAGGGGGGGATATGGGGGAGGGGGGGATTTGGGGGAGAGGGGATATGGGGGATATGGGGGACGCTCACCCTGCCTGCTCTGACGAGGTCGTTCACCTTCTTGTGGCACTGGGTGCCTGTCCGTGGTGTCAGGGCCACAGCGGTGACGGCCTCTGCCACCTCCCTCCACAGACGCCGGCTGTGGCGTGGGGCAACTCTGCGGCCGTGCCCGGGATACAGGGCGTCCCTCCTCTGCTCCACCGCATCCAGGAGCGCCTCCACATCGCGTGACTCGAACCTCGGGGCTGAGCGACGGCCAGCCATCAAGTCGGGTGTTGCGGTCGGCTGTTCCGGTCGGGTGGGGGGGAGCTGCGCGGCCTTATGAGCCGTCACGCCGTGCAGCGCGTATGACGCTGCACGGCGTGAACCACTGCGCAAGCGCGGATCCCGTTACGTCGCTGCTAGCCCATTTCGGGCCGCAGACTATCGGCCCATTTTTATGACGTGACGCAAGTGGGATTTGCGCCGTTTTTTGCGCCGATCGGCGGACTTTCCGCCGATAACGGAGAATTTCGCCCGTGGTCTTTACACATCAACATCTCTTTTCAGTGAGGGTTTGTTTTTGCACTCATTATTTCCCGAAGGAGACAAAACCCAGATAGAATCTTAGTCAAGAACATACATCCAGTTAGGCACATCCAGTTAGGCACATCCGGTTAGTCAACGGTTCTATTTTCATGTCAAACAAGGGATCTCAATCAGCATGCAAGAGAAGCAAGCAAACTGACAATTTCAATTTTAGGTCTAAATAACTGGGCAATAGCTTTGTTTAAATGCAAGAATCAAATCCAATGAATTATGGATTTGGGCAGCACTATAGGTTTACCAGCTGAACTTCCCATCAAGGACAGACAATAATCCTGAAATAGTAACATTAAAGAAAAATCCTGTGGATGCTGGAGATCTGAATTCATAACAATGTCTGGAAAATTCAGTTCCGAAAGAGTCATACTGGACTTTAAATTGTTTCTCGCTCCACAAATGCTGTCAGACCTGCTGAGTTTTTTCAGCGTTTTTTGGCTATTGTTCTGAAATAGTAGTTTACTGGATAATAGTCATTGCAATCTTGGTATCTGTAACACATACTGACATTTTCAGTATTTTGTATCAGATCATTTAAATAGTTAATGCCAAAATGGGGCACCATTTAAAGAGGACAATTGACATGCTGCCTATGACTGAAATACAGTTGGTTCATCAAAAGTCAGATTAATGAAACTTAAAAATTGCATTCTGGTATTCCACCTAACTATCCCTGCAAGTACCTCAGATCATGGGTGATTGACAACAGTCTTCAAACCCCTGAGATCAGATAGAGCTGTTCTCCCAGTCTTTAGGTGTGATGTAAGGATTTTCGTAGGAATAGACTCCAAGGAGCAATTTCCTGGGAAGAAGACCGTGCTTCATTTTTTATGGACTGCGTCTAGTTGTTTTTTCCTGGTTTTCTGCTTTTCAATACCATGCTACTATTTATGCAATCTCTGCATCATTTCACCCATAAATAACCATGGGCAACTTTCAGCTTGCACACTCAGTCTGATGTTATTGTCCACTCTGCGATGGTGGCAGAACATGAGCATATTCTCTTGAACAATTAATTCTTGGATCGGAGATTAATTGTTAAACCAAGGCTGCAGAAAATCATGCAAAGATTTAACTTTGCTTTCTGAAACTGCTGTTTAGCAAAGGACATCAGCAGGGAATAAACCGATTAGTATTTGAAGTAAAGATCTTTTTACATGAAATAAGGGCCAACATCAGATAAGGATATTAAATTGTGTTCTTTTGGAAGTACAGGTACTGTGTATTCACCATGTGTGCTACTGCACCGATCTGAGTACTTTTTAGATATCTTATATGCTATTGTTAAACAACTAACATATGGGTACACACACCTTGACAACCGAGCTGAACCTTTACTTTCTACCAGATTTCTGGCACAGGGGTATAGGTAGTTTTGGGGGCAATTAGGAAGAGTTTCACTTTACTTTTAATCCAATACGAATACATTAGCCAAAGCAGTTAGTTTGATCTTATATCAGTTGCATTCCTATGCTAACTGATCCTAAACCTTTGATTGAGTTATGTATATTTTGATTATGTAACTTGATTGATGTAAAAGGGTAAAAGAATTCATTGTAACACTTTCAGTTGCAAGTTCCATATTGCATGTTTCGGGTCAAGAGGGGTTGCAAACTCTGGTAACCTCACACAGCATGGAACTTGAGAACCAAGTAAAACTAACTCAAACCAGTTCTCACCAGTTAAAAGAATAGGTTCTCCTCGAAGTCTCTTCTTACCACAAGGTCTCAATTATAATGGTCAAGACACTGATCAGTGTCTCAGTCAACCAGCAGGCTGGAGTGGCTTTGAACATGAGGTGGTCTGACGGTCAGAAGGGGTTAAAAGCCAGAGTTCATCGGGTCAACAGAAACAGTGCAGAATCCCAGAGATGCAAACCGGAGACATTGGAAACAAAGAAGCCCCAGCATGTGACATAGCAAAGGAAAGAAGCAATCAGAGCAAATTAACCTAGAGGAGAGTCGAGCATGTTGAACCACACCCAAAGCTCAGACAGAAAGTAAAAGCCAGACAAGTTGCTGCCTTGGTTTGTTAAGTATAACTCGTTCCTTAACAAATTGTCCTGAATTGCTGAATCAAAATATCTCCCGTTGTCTTATTGGCTTTAGTCTGGTCAAACTAAATCTTGAGTGAGCCGAAACATTCACAGGGGAGACAGTGCCCACTCAGCTACCTCCACCCAGATTCTGACGTTCGTTTTGATTAGAAGAGGGGCCACTCTTCTTTTGAACATCTTCCAATCTGCTTCAATGAATGCAAGGTTCCTGACCCATGTCCAACTCCAGCCAATCCAGGTCTTCCACAACAGGCCAGTTTTAAGGCTCCCCAGATGCCGTTTTCAAGTTGCCGGTATTGGATAATCCAACTCGTGACCCTGATGCCCTCCCAACCTGTTACATGTGGCCCAGAGACACTATAGATTTCTATTGGATGAGCTGACTCTACAACATAGAATCCAAAGTGCAACTGATCGCACAAAGCACTCTGCGGGCATGCATTAATGGTTCCTATATACTTCTGAGCACATAAAAAACCCCACAGATGTTATTTAATTGGTGTTTGCTAATGAAAATGTTCTCCACAATAACAGCACTGGTTCTCTTTGGCTGCCCAAATTGCCTTCCGAGTGTTATAACAGGTGTGGCCCAGTGGTAGAGAAGTGTGAGGTAATGCATTTTGGTAGGATGAACATGGAGAGGCAATATAAAATAAGGGGTAAAATTCTTAATGAGGTGCAGGAGCAGAGGAATCTGTATGTATATGTGCATAGAGAGGTGGAGAGAACAGTTAATAAAGCATAATGTATTTGGGGCTTTATTAACAGGGGCACAGGGTACAAGAGCAAGAAGGTAATGCTGAACTTATACATGTCACTAGTTAGACCTCAGCGAGAATATTGTGGACAGTTCTGGGCGCCACACTATAGGAAAGATGTGAACGCGTTAGAGAGCGTGCAGAAGAGGTTTAGAAGATGGTCCCAGGGGTGAGAAACTTCAGTTAGGAGGATAGATTGGAGAGGTTGGGGCTGTTCTCATGGAGAGAAGAAATCTGAGAGGAGATTTGATGGGAGATGTTCAAAATCATGAGTGGGCTGGACAGGGAGAAGCTGTCCCCGCACGTAAAAGAATCAAGAGAGAGAGGGTACAGATTTAGGGTGGATTTGCAAAAGAAGCAAATGTGATGCGAGAAAAAACTTTTACACACAACGAGTGATTCAAGTTTGGAATGCGCTGCCTTAAAGTGTGGTGGAGGCAGATTCAATGGAGGTATTTAAGAGGGCATTAGATGATTAGTTGAATAGAAGCAATGTGCAGCGGTACGGAGAAAAGGCAGGGGATTAGCACAAAGTCATGATGCTCGTTTGAAGAGCGAGTGCAGACACAATGTGCCAAATGGTTTCCTTCTGCACTGTGTGAGTTTGTGATACACAGATATTTGCAGAGAATTCCCAGGAAGTTTGTGAGGTCATTCACACAGCACGTTTTGAAAATGACTTCCCTCGGTGACAGTGGAACTACATTTCAAATAGTCTGAATCCAGACACCGAAATAGAGCAGGTTCTGAAATCACATTATCACGGATTCTTCTGAATTCATGGAAAGCCCAATATCCTTCATAAACACAACAAGTGTTTAGGGTTGTTTGTCCAGTCTTATGAGGGATGCCTATTCTTTTGAAGCTACAAGGTTCCAACAGCCGAGGGTTACCATTGAACAGAAGCCATTCAGCCCCCAATGAGTCTGCGCCGCCTACAGGAGTGTGATGGAATAATTGACAAATGCCTGGATGAGTGCAGCTACAACACCATTCAAGAAGCTTGACACTGTCCAGGACAAGCAGCCCACTTGATTGGCATCACTTCCACAAACATTCACTCCCACCACCAACGATGCACAGTGGGCAGCTCAGTGGCTAGCACTGCTACCTCACAACGTCAAGAGACTAGGGTTCAATTCCAGCCTTGGGTGACTGTGTGGAGTTTGCACGTTCTCCCCGTGTTGGCGTGAGTTTCCTCTGGGTGCTCCGGTTTCCTCCCACTTTCTAAACATGTGCGGATTTTGGTGGATTGGCCATGTTAAAATGTCCCCTTAGTGTCCAAAGATGAAATGAAATGAAAATCGCTTATTGTCACAAGTAGGCTTCAAATGAAGTTACTGTGAAAAGCCCCTAGTCGCCACATTCCGGCACCTGTTCGGGGAGGCTGGTACGGGAATTGAACAGTGCTGCTGGCTTGCCTTGGTCTGCTTTCAAAGCCAGCGATTTAGCCCTGTGCTAAACAACCACAGATGTCCAGGTTAGGTGGGGTTGCGGGGATAGGGCAGGGGAGGATGCTCTTTCAGAGGGTCGGTGCAGACACATTGAGCTGAATTGCCTCCTTCTGCACCATAGGGATTCTATGGAGTAGCAACAAGTGTGTACCATCTGTAGGATGCACTGCAGAAACTCACAGAGGCACCTTACAAACCCACCAAAGCAACCACCTAGAAGGACAAGGGGAGCAGGTCCATGGGAACACCACAACCTGTAAATTGCCTTCCAAGCCACACACCATATCAGCTTGGAATTTTAATCACAATTTCTTCACGGTCGCTGGGTCAGAATTCTGGAATTCCATTTCTAACAGCACTTCGACCAAATGGACTGCAATGGTTCCGGAAGGTGGCTCACTACCACCTTCTCAATGCAAATTATGGATGGGCAATAAATGCTGGGCCGAGCCAGCGACACCAACATACTGTGAAAGAATAAAAGGCTTCCTGAGATTGTAATTAAACTTGCCCAATACGTTAATGAATGGTTGGATTTGTTCTGGTGACATTCCTTTTCCGTAAAAGGAAATAGCTTACAGGCTTTTTTTTTTAAATTAAAAAAAAGGAAGGCTATCCTAGTTAATATTGATCCCTCAAACAACTTTGCAAAAACAGTTTATCTGGTCACTATTATATTCCAATTGATGTGGCCAACTGACTCCATGTTTCCCTACGTTGTGCTACTCAAAAAGATATAATTGCTGTGAAGTGTTTTGGAATGATGTCCTGAGTTTGGGAAAGGCACTACGGCAGGTTTTTCGGTCTTCCTCCGCAGCAGTATCAGCCAACTGATTTCCTTAGTATGGAGTCGGCAGCCCATGGCTCCAGAGCCACATGCATCTCCTTAACGTCTCCCTTGCAGCTCCCAACCTTTTCCGATTGGCTCTCATTAACATGAAAAATGCTTTCAAAACCTTAAGTCAAGAAAAGTAAAATCCATTTTGTTTTATTTTGGGAATAGAAGGCTAATCAATATGCTGCATGTTATAGTTTCAAACTATTATTTGAATGAAATAAAGCACCATTGTGTTCCAAATAAAACTGGTCAAGTGGTATAGCTACATCATGGTTATAGATAATTCGAAGAACAGGTTTTCTGGTTACGGCCATTGTTTCTGATACAGCGGAAACAATAATTAAAAATATTCCAATAGAAGCTTTTTTTAAAAAAATCAGGTGAAAACATGTTCTCCACTAAATTATGTTTTCCATTAAATTAATATAGTTCTGTGCCCGCTTTTTACTGATTATATGCAAATTATGTATCTGCATGAGAGACTTGACCATTTGCTCAAAAATGCCGAATTTTCCTCTTGCGGCTCCCAATAGTTTATATTTTAGACAATGTTTTTAAAAAGGCACTTAAGGTTGCTGGCTCTCTGTTAGGTTAAAAATAACAGAGGGAAGAGACATTTCAATCCTTGTGTCCAAAGTTCAAGGTTTATTTTTATCCAGACACGCATCCCAAATGATCAGGCTATTGCCATGGGGCCAATTTCAGAGCTTAAAGCAGGCTTCTTACTTATGGAAATCGTTGTATTGGTAAACAGCATAAGATATTAGATGCAGGGAAGGCTCCGTAACACTCAAAGCAAGTTCTCAAGATGCGGAGACAACATCAGCTACTATATAATGCGTCACTGAGCCTTGAGCAACGGCTACTGCAAATGCAGAAGCAACAACATTACACATCCCAGTAGCAATCACTGGGAATAATGTTCCAAGTATGCACTGGCATAAGGGAACCAAACTCCACCAGTGTCTGCTGCAAAACCACAAGCAGTGCCAGTGTACAGTGCAAAACCATCTGTAACCAAAGAAAGCCCCAGCTCACAGGATCAAACAATGCTCATCTTGCAGCAAGTTTCACATCGTCCCCAGGCAATCTTTTATTCATTTTTATAATTATCATCGCAAGAGTCAAATTCTCATGTGTATTGGTTTGCCAGACTTCGCAGCACATGTATGAAGCACCACAAACTAAAACCAGTAATTTCTTAGACGATTACCTGCCCCAATGTCTTTAAGAAGATTAAAAGCTTCACCTGGTTACAAAATTAAATCTGCCTGAACAATTTTTGGAATTGGACAATTTAATGATTAACTAAACATATTTTGAAGGCTAAAAATAACTGCGAAAACATAAATCTTAATTTTTCTTGCACATACAGAAATCAGTCAAGCCTGCTGCCGATGAAAGAATTAGATTATGAAAGAACGAGATTATGGTTCACATTAAGATCATGGGTCGAGAAAGGAGTGATGGAACAAAATATGCCCATTACATCCACACCTTTCATACTTACATGGATCATATGTCACTTAGTCACTCCCCCGAAATTCTTCCCATCCCCAGGGATAGCCAGACAATGCACTAGATTGTCTCTGCATCCCTAAATGTTCACGATTCAATCCAAACTGGATTGTTTTCCATCGGACCACTTTGATGCTGCAACTGTTTAAAAACCATGGGGTTTTACAAAATGTTCAGATATCTCTATCCATATATAGTTAACCCCAATGTATTCAGTCTTTTCCCAAGGGTGGAACAGATGCTGTTCCACTATATATTAGATTTTTTATTGTCTTCATGTGCAGTTTAGTGCTACAGTTCAAGTTGAACAGACATCAAATTGACATCTTTGAAAGCCGGATAATGTCCCCTCCTGATGCTGTTTGTTCTAATCTAAAATGATCATCTTCAGCCTAATGAATCTCTCTTAAATCATGACACTCGCAGATTTCTTCCAAATCCTCCCCAATACATAGCCATGGAGAAATTTCCGCTAATCAGGAAACGGTCACGGACCAGTGGAACAACATAGAACATAACAGCGCAGTACAGCGCAGTACAGGTCCTTCGGCCCTCGATGTGGCGCCGACCTGTGAAACCAATCTAAAGCCCATCTACACTATTCCCTTATCGTCTATGTCTATCCAATGACCATTTGAATGCCCTTGGTGTTGGCGAGTCCACTACTGTTGCAGGCAGGGCATTCCATGCCCTTATTACTCTTTGAGTAAAGAACCTACCTCTGACATCTGTCCTATATCTATCTCCCCTCAATTTAAAGCTATGTCCCCTCGTGCTAGACATCATCATCCGAGGAAAAAGGCACTCACTATCCACCCTATCTAATCCTCTGATCATCTTGTATGCCTCAATTAAGTCACCTCTTAACCTTCTTCTCTCTAACGAAAACAGCCTCAAGTCCCTCAGCCTTCCCTCATAAGATCTTCCCTCCATACCAGGCAACATTCTGGTAAATCTCCCCTGCACCCTTTTCAATGCTTCCACATCCTTCCTATAATGCGGCGACCAGAATTACACGCAATACTCCAAATGCGGCCGCACCAGAGTTTTGTACAGCTGCAACATGACCTCATGGCTCCGAAACTCAATCCCTCTACCAATAAATGCAAACACACCGTTCACCATCTTAACAACCCTCTCAACCTGGGTGGAAACTTTCAGGGATCTATGTACATGGAAACCGAGATCTCTCTGCTCATCCACACTACCAAGAATCTTACCATTAGCCCAGTATTCTGACTTCCTGTTATTCCTTCCAAAATGAATCACCTCACACTTTTCTGCATTAAACTCCATTTGCCACCTCTCAGCCCAGCACTGCAGCTTATCAATGTCCCTCTGTAACTTGTAACATCCTTCCGCACTGTCCACAACTCCACCGACTTTACGGTCATCTGCAAATTTACTCACCCATCCTTCTACGCCCTCCTCCAGGACATTTATAAAATAACAAACAGCAGTGGCCCCAAAACAAATCCTGTGGTACACCACTAGTAACTGGACTCCAGCCTGAACATTTCCCATCAACCACCACCCTTTGTCTTCTTCCAGCTAGCCATTTTCTGATCCAAACTGCTAAATCACCCCGAATCCCATGCCTCTGTATTGCCTGCAGTAGCCTACTGTGGGGAACCTTATCAAACGCTTTACTGAAATCCATTTACACCACATCAACTGCTTTACCCTCATCCACCTGTTTGGTCACCTTCTCAAAGAACTCAATAAGGTTTATGAGACACGACCTACCCTTCACAAAAGTGTGTTGACTATCTCTAATCAAATTATTCCTTTCCAGATGATTATACATCCTGTCTCTTATAAACCTTTCCAAGACTTTGCCCACAACAGACGTAAGGCTCACTGGTCTATAGTTACCGGGGTTGTCTCTGCTCCCCTTCTTGAACAAGGGGACAACATTTGCTATCCTCCAGTCTCCTGGCACTATTCCTGTAGACAAAGATGACTTAAAGATCAAAGCCAAACGCTCAGCAATCTCCTCCCTAGCTTCCCAGAGAATCCTAGGATAAATCCCATCCGGCCCAGGGGACTTATCTATTTTCACACTTTTCAGAATTGCTAACATCTCCTCCTTATGAACCTCAAGCCCTTGAAATGAAATGAAATGAAAATCACTTATTGTCACAAATAGGCTTCAATGAAGTTACTGTGAAAAGCCCCCAGTCGCCACATTCCAGCGCCTGTTCGGGGAGGCTGTTACGGGAATTGAACCGTGCTGCTGGCCTGCCTTGGTCTGTTTTCAAAGCCAGCGATTTAGCCCAGTGTGCGAAACAGCCCCCTTCTAGTCTAGTAGCCTGAATCTCAGTATTCTCCTCGACAACATTGTCTTTTTCCTGTGTGAATACTGACAAAAATTATTCATTTAGCACCTCTCCTATCACCTCGGACTCCACGCACAACTTCCCACTACTGTCCTTGACTGGCCTTACTCTTCCCCTAGTCATTCTTTTATTCCCGACATATCTATAGAAAGCTTTAGGGTTATCCTTGATCCTACCTGCCAAAGACTTGTCATGTCCCCTCCTGGCTCTTCTTGGCTCTCTCTTTAGGTCCTTCCTAACTAACTTGTAACTCTCGAGCGCCCGAACTGAACCTTCGTGTCTCATCTTTACATAAGCCTCCTTCTTCCTCTTGACAAGTGTTTCGACTGCTTTAATAAACCACGGTTCACTCGCTCGACCACTTCCTCCCTGCCTGACAGGTACATACTTATCAAGGGCATGCAGCAGCTGTTCCTTGAACAAGCTCCACATTTCCATTGTGCCCATCCCCTGAAGTTTTCCTCCCCATCCGATGCATCCTACATCTTGCCTCATCGCATCACAATTGCCTTTCCCCCAGATATAACTCTTGCCCTGCGGTATATACCTATCCCTTTCCATCACTAAAGTAAATGTAATCGAATTGTGGTCACCATCACCAAAGTGCTCACCTACCTCCAAATCTAACACCTGTCCTGGTTCATTACCCAGTACCAAATCCAATATGGCCTCAACTCTCGTTGGCCTATCTACATACTGTGTCAGGAAACCCTCCTGCATACATTGAACAAAAACAGACCCATCTAAAGTATTCCAACTATAGCGTTTCCAGTCAATATTTGGAAAGTTAAAGTCCCCCATAACAACTACCCTGTTGCTTTCGCTCCTATCCAGAATCATCTTTGCAATCCTTTCCTCTACATCTCCGGACCTTTTCGGAGGCCTATAGAAAACCCCTAACAGGGTGACCTCTCCTTTCCTGTTTCTAACCTCAGTCCATACTACCTCAGTAGACGAGTCCTCATTAAACGTCCTTTCTGCCACCGTAATACTGTCCTTGACTAACAATGCCACCCCTCCCCCTCTTTTACCACCTTCCCTGAGCTTACTGAAATATCTAAACCCCGGCACCTGCAACAACCATTCCTGCCCCTGCTCTATCCATGGTCTCCGAAATGGCCACAACATCGAAGTCCCGGGTACCAACCCATGCCGCATGTTCACCCACCTTATTCCAGATGCTCCTGGCATTGAAGACACACTTTAAACCACCTTCCTGCCTGCCGGTACATTCCTGCAACTTTGAAACCTTACTCATGACCTCACTACTCTCAACCTCCTGTATACTGGAGCTATAATTCATGTTCCCAATCCCCTGCTGAACTAGTTTAAACCCTCCCGAAGAGCATTAGCAAATTCCCCCCCCAGGATATTGGTACCCCTCTGGTCCAGGTGTAGACCATCCCGTTTGTAGAGGTCCCACTGACCCCAGAATGAGCCCCAATTATCCAGAAATCTGAAACCCTCCCTCCTGCACAATCCCTGTAGCCACGTGTTCTATCTATCTATCCCCCTAACTATGGAGTCTCCAATGATTAATGTTCTACTCCTCTCCCCCCTTCCCTTCTGAGCAACAGGGACAGACTCTGTGCCAGAGACCTGTACCCCATGGCTTACCCCTGCTAAGCCCCCCCCCCCCAACAGTATCTAAAGCGGTATACTTGTTACTAAGGGGAACGACCACAGGGGATTCCTGCACTGACTGCTTCCTCCCAGCCCCTCTCACCATCACCCATGTACCTTTATTCTTCGGAGTAACTACATCCCTGAAGCTTCTATCTATAACCACCTCTGCCTCCCGAATGACCAAACGCTCATCCAGCTCCAGCTCCCTAACGTGGTTTCTGAGGAGCTGGAGATGGGTGCACTTCCCACAGATGAAATCAGCAGGGACACTGACAGTGTCCCTCACCTCAAACATTCTGCAGGAGGAACATAGCACTGCCTTCCCTGCCATCCACTCTAGATAAAACCTGTTATTCACTCTACCCCTTAGGTTAAAGGAGATGGAAGGGTGGGGGACAACAGTTTGATGTGTGTGTGTGTGTGTGTGTGTGTGTGTGTGTGTGTGGTGTTGCTAACTTTTGCCTTAGTTTTAATTGCTCTGTTTTATCACCTTTGCTCTTGAGTCGCCAGGTATCTTTCTGATACCGCCACGTGGTTCAAGTCAGAGTAATGATCAATAATCCAATACACCGCTAAGTAAGATTTAAATCAAAGCACATTTATTATACACAGTAATCACTACTCATGCATAAATTCTACGTTTAAGTTACTTCTACGGCTAACAGGCCAATACTTAACTTGGAACTGGCCCACCAGGTCAGGGAAACGAATGGCCTTTCGTTCGGGTTCTGAGCCTACGGGATTCGAAGTTGGTACAGATTGGTAGCTAGGAGCGCCGATCTCGTAGCGAGCGTTGAAGTAAGACTTACTAGATATCAGCGATGGCTGGACCGGTCACTGTCAAGGGTTGGTTTGCGTTGCTGAGTGACCCGGTCAAGCAGAGAAGCAGAGGGCGATTTGAACTTGGGCTTGATTCTTATAGTCCCCAGGGACTTCCTGCCTTTCGGGGTGGACCCTGTACCTGGTTCCAAGTGATTGGACTTTGTCCCAAATCGATGGGCGGTCTTGAGGTGGTCGTTCACCTCCCATTGTGTAGGCTTCTGCTGGCGCCAAAGAGTCTGGTTTTGCTTTATGTTTCTAAATGTTGCTCATTGTTCCCGGGGATTGCGCATTATTATGCAGATGGCTGGTGTTTTGTTATGCTGATGGTTGCTGGTATCGATCTTGTCTGGCCTTTCCAGAGGTAAATACACACTCAACCTGCAGCTGCTCGTTTGTGTCCATCAGCCTTTGCCGTTCGCCATTTTAAATCGGGAGTTAGCCATTCTAAATCGGGAGGTAGCCATTTTAACTGGCTACATTGGGGGGGAAGAGAGAGAGAGAGAGAGAGAGAGAGAAAGAGAGAGAGTGTATCCATGTGCTCCATTAGCTCAATCAATAATAGCTTCATAATCTCAGGAAATGTATAGTGGATTGTGAGTTATTAAATCCAAATTTATTGCCCTTGGTTTAATTAGACTCACCATCTCTCCTGTTGCAACACGTATTTGTCCAAGTGAAAAGCCGGGTGACATTCTTTAATCTATCCACATAATCAGTTCAGCTTGAATACTTGCATCCTGACATTTATTTATAGCTTACCAACATTAGTAAATTTTGTAATGTCACGAGTATTATTCTCCCCTGCCTAACAGAACAAAAAGCTGCAAAACTCTCCTAGTCACAGACGCTAAGCCGAGCTTTTAACATCCATCACTGCTTCCCAGTTCCCTACTGCCTACGTTAATTACTTCAGTTTCCTAGGCTCCTTACAAGTTTAGTGTTGAGTCTTTACAAACTTCCTTAGAAAGTGGAATTTCTTATCCATGCTCTCCCAACATTAAAATCTGGAGCACCGTATGTGACAATATGGATATTGTATGGTAAATGAAGGGTTAACAATTCTATGTAAATACATCCAACCACCAAATGGTGATCAAGAGCAGTCAGATAGGTCACGTGACATCCTTCATTCTGGGAGGGAGAGTAGTCATGTGTTCAGGAGATCTGTAGATATAGTTATTTATATATTTTTAATTTAGATTTCATTGTATGATTTATATAAATATATATTATTTATACATATCAAGCAGGCTTGATAGGTTAGCTGGGGTTCCTGGGTTACGGGGATAGGGTGGAGGTGTGGGCTTAAGTAGGGTGCTCTTTCCAAGAGCAAGTGCAGACTCGATGGGCTGAATGGTCTCCTTCTGCACTGTAAATTCTAAACTATGGCTCTGAGACAGCTAATACGGAAAAATGTTGTTTTCACATGGTCTGAGGTACACAAGAGGGAGTGGCCTGACCTAAAGACAGCACTCACCACAGCACAAGTCCTGTCCTTCTTTGATCCCAAGAACAACACAAAGATATCTACAGATGCTAACAAAGATGACATAGGAGTTGTGCTACTACAGCAGACATGTGACGGACAATGGCAACTGATACTTAGCCTTGAGAGCAATGACACCAACTGAACAGCGCTATGCGCAAATAAAAAAAAGTGTGTTTGGGTCTCCTCATTGGCATGGATATGTTCCATAACTATGTGTATGGGTTACCCACCTTTACAGCGGAAACAGATCATTGTCCTCTCATCTCCATCATAAAGAAAAACTTGAATGACATGTCTCCGAGACTCCAACGTATGATAATGAAACTTCAGGTATGACGCTGAGGTAGTCTACACGCCGAGTAAAGAAATTGTTGTAGCGGATGCACTGTCGCATGCAACTGAACAGCCAGGGATGACTGACATTGTCCAGGTAATCGAAGCTCAGGCAGCCCTGATTCCAGACTGTCTTACTCTGATGAAAAAATGAAACTCATCAAGGAAGAAACGATCCAACTTGTGTTGCATTGCATGCGCAATGGTTGGCCCAAAGGAACTTGTTCCAAATACAGGAACATTCGAGCGGATCTGAACAGCGTAAATGGATTCCTGCTTAGACAAGATCGGATTGTAATTCTGTCTTCGTTGGGAAACATGATCCTCAGCAAGGTGCATGAAGGCCATCTGGGGATGGAAAAATGTAAACAAAGAGCTCATCAATCCGTCTATTGGCCGGGCATTAATGAGAATATCAATAACCTTGCCTAGTCAAAGGTCGGGATCGACCTGTTTGTCTTCCACGGAAATGATTATTTGTTAGTCATAGGCTACTTCGCGAATTACCCCGAGGTGATCAAATTACCCAATACCAGTTCGAAGGCGGTCATAAAGGCGACAAAAGAGATCTTTACAAGGCACAGAATGCCATTAAATGACATGAGTGACAACGGTCCATGTTTTGAAGGCTGTGACTGGACAGAGTTCTCACAACAATACGATTTTCAGCATGTCACTTCCAGCCCACGTCATCCCCAATCTAATCGGAAGGCTGAAAAAAGTGTGCATTTGGCCAAGCAACTACTCAAAAAAGCATTGGATTCAAGAAGTGATCCATACTTAGCTTTGTTAAGCTCTAGAGCGACACCACTAGCAACTAGATTCTCACCAGCACAACTGCTGATGAATCGACAGCTACGCACTACATTAATTACCATGTTTACCTACTGTAAATCCTACCAATGAAGATGCTGTACAGAAAATCAAGCAAAGCAAACAGAATCGGCAACGTTACTACGACAGGACAGCGAAGGATCTAGCAACACTAGAGCCGGGAGATCATATGCGGGTACAGCTTCCGACAGGAGGATGGTCTTGCATGGCACGTGTGATTCACCAGGCAGCTCCAAACTCGCACATCGTTCTCACGGACAATGGATCAATCCTATGAAGGAAATATAGAACGCTTCTCAAAGTGAAGACAGCTCAACCTGTATTTCCACACAGAGCTTGACACAGATCTACTTGAAATGAAAATTGCTTATTGTCACAAGTAGGCTTCAAATGAAGTTACTGTGAAAAGCCCCTAGTCGCCACATTCCAGCGCCTGTTCAGGGAGGCTGGTACGGGAATTGAACTGTGCTGGTGGCCTGCCTTGGTCTGCTTTAAAAGCCAGCGATCTAGCCCTGTGCTAAACCAGCGCCTGGTATTTGAGACAACTTCTACAGCACGACAGCGGGATGTTGTGACTGCAGCGAAGACAACAACATCTGTTGAACCACCACGATTGAGAAGATCCGCATGTGTAAAAAAGAAACTGAACAGACTCAATTTGTGGACTTTTTTTTTTAAAGTTGTTAACAAATGGACAGTAACCATTCAACCATGTATAGTACATTCAATGCTCATATCATGTAAATATATTTGTACAAGTCTCCAAACAAATTCAAAGGAAGAGGAATGTGACAATATGGATATTGTATGGTAAATGAAGGGTCAACAATTCTATGTAAATACATCTAACCACCAGATGATGATCAAGAGCAGTCACGTAAATCACGTGACATCCTTGATTCTGGGAGAAGGTGTTTAGGCGTGATAGAGTGTAGTCGTGTGTTCAGGAGATCTGTAGATATAGTTATAGCACAGTATATTTGGCAACATTTGTACTCAGGAAGACATTTGAATCTAGTTATACGTAGTGTTAATAACTTAGCATTGTTAATCAACATAGCTTGATGTTCTTTGTTGAACACTACACATCAAAATCATCCTTATCAAGAAAGCAGAGATCATACCGTACCGAATTCAAGAAGCCTCAGTCCCTCAGTATGGGCTACAAACCAACATCTGTTTAAACAAACCACACATTCTCACTGAAGGCCACATGCTAGTTTGGTAGCGCTAGTACAATAGTATAACACTAGCATAATAAAGACTACTTCAGGCTACAGTAGTACAAATGACGGTTCACTTTAGTCAGTACTACCATTAGCAATTAAAAAAGGATCATTGTATCTTATTTCTTTCTAAGCTTTTATTTTTAGTCCTCTTCATATTTTCCATGTTACTACTGGGAAACGTAGTCGGTCAAAAGAGGGAAAACTGCTCCTATTCCCCTGCTGAGCCCAACACAAGTAACTGCATTAAAGTTATCTGGCACAATGATTTTACCTTGGGCTGTTGAGGCTCAGTCATCGCATTCAAGATCAATTTGTTTTGTCATGGTACAGATTAACCAAAAAGGTTGGGCCTACAACAGAGATGGATTACGTCCCCCTGCGGGCACCTGGATGAAGAGGCGAGGGAACAGAGGAGAGGCAGTGCCTAAAGGGGAGTCACAGTCAAATCTAGATGCAAAGCTACATTGCATCATCCACAAGACATTGCTTACTGAAACGTGCAAAAAAATTAAACAGGTGTCCAAACTTGGAGGCCTTAAAAGCAACAGTAAACAGATCTCAACAGGTATCCACACAAGTCTTCCTCAGTGTCCCATTAAATCTCCATGCAAGCCGTACGTTTCTGAAAGCGGACACAAATTAACAAAGCAATTCTACCAACCCACAGAAACCCCAAAGCACTGAAAACAGAGGAAGGCCTCTTGCTACATCAGCTGCAACAGAATATTGCAGTCACAAATACAGCAATGTTACATAGATTATCTCTTGCAAAAAAAAATGATCTCTTGTAAAAATAAATCCATATTTTTGGTTGATTATTGTGGCTTGGGATCCTTTGGCAGAAAGAAAGAATATTGAAAAAGAATGTGATGCCTTATACACCAGGTATGTCATATCATCCTCTCATAATTTCTCCAGTACTTTCCACACTGCTGTTTTTTCTTCCCTTCCCACCTTCTTTCAGAGATTTATATGGCGCCAAGTCCCAAATATCAATTGTCTGTTCTCACTATGAATACTAACTGAGGAGGGACTGGTGGAGTGGCCACTGCAGGACGTGTTGGTCACAAAATAACCCAGCCACTGCTGCAGGCATGCCAGCACGTTTAGATGCCAGTATCCAGCCTGGATAAACAGGGAAGGTGGGCAGAAGGAAGGGCATCTATCTGCTTAAAAACCACCTGTCAAAACCAAAACTCATAACTGATATGACGGTGATCAACGTGCATTGTGCTCCACCCACCCACCCCACTCCACTTGAGAGGAGCTGAAAGAGGAACCAACCAACCAATATTTCCAATTTTTTGTTGCACTACACCAGATTTCTTTTTCCAATTAAGGGGTAATTTAGCATGACCAATCCACCTACTCTGCACATCTTTGGGTTGTGGGGGTGAGACCCAAGCCAACAGGGGGAGAATGTGCAAACACCACATGGACAGTGAACCGGGGGCCGGAATCAAACCCGTGGCCTCAGTGCTGTGATGCAGCCATACTAACCACTGCGCCACTCGTTGCCTAACATGCAGACACAGGGAGAATGTGCAAACTCTACACAGTCACCCGAGCTCAGAATCAACCTGTATGATCAAATGTTTTACCGGAGGTGAAGCCAGAGACAAATTTTTGCATGGCCAATAAAGCTTTATTTTAATGTTTATCAATACAAACATAAATCCTTATAATTATATCTTATTACCTGACACTATATTTGTGCTTTTGTTAACTTATTAGAAAGTCACTTCTGTTACAGCTCTAATAAATAATGACTGCTGCAGTAGTGGCCTGCTTTCCTTGAGGTAAGTGACATTTGGAGCAGGAAGACATCTGCAACAACATCTGTCGATCACTGCAGTGCGTTTTTGCCTGGCTATGTTGACATGCGTAAACTTTGCCACAAAAAGCACTACTTTAAGTGTAGTTCTGAAGAAGGGTCAATGGACCCAAAACTTTTAACTGTGTTTCTCTCTCCACAGATGCTGCCAGACCTGCTGATTTTATCCAGCATTTTCTGTTTTTATTTCAACGATTCCCAGCATCTGCAGTATCTTGCTTTTAAGGGGGAAGACCACCAACCTCTAGAAACATCCGTGTTGCTATGTGGTAGTGTTCCTGGCCCCAATTCCAAACCTCAAGGGTCAAGACTCAAAATATATGTGAGGGATAAAAACATCTCGGCAAATCTTCCAGTTGCAGGACACATTGCCAAGAGGTGGCAGCCGTAAACTGCAAAAGAAACCGTTGACACTGCTGGCAGAAGAGCGCAGGAGTTGTCCTGGCCAATTGACGCCCCTCAGGGGAACCCCATCTAAGAAGGATTAGATGGTCATTAACTTATTTCATTGCACTCCCCCCCGGCCCGGCCAGGCCAGTACCTGAGTCTGTACACAATCAGAGCCACCACAATCAGAAGCAGGAAGCCAATTCTCCGCACATGCTCCCTCCTCAGTGCGATAATCTGCATGGACTTCGATCCTTTCTCTGCGAGCAGCTTGAGCATTGCCGCTGGCAGCCAGCCGTCCGGTAGTTTCTCCTCCCGGTCCCTGTCGCTTTCCTCACTCGGTGTCTCTGTCTCTCTCCTCCGTCAGCCGAGATGCCCCCCGCGCACGCGCACGCGCACGCTCCCCATTGGCCGGCACGCGCCCCTTATCTTCCCTTCCCATTGGCTCCGTCCCCATTGGCTGGCCGCTCTCCAGTCCTACCATTGGGTTGCCCTCCCCTTGTACCGGCGTCCCATTGGCTGGCCGTTGCTTCGCATCTCCATTGGTTGGTCCTCCCTCAATGCCCTGTCGCCATTGCCTGGTGGATTGCTGCCCCCCCCCCCCGGAAAGATGCGCCGCCAACGCCATTGGTCCGCGCTGCCCCCTCCCCCAGGGGCTTCTGATTGGAGGTTCGAAAGGTCAATCAACAGCCGAGCGAGCTGTGATCGGTTATTACAGGCCATGACGTGCAGATGCGGGCGTTGGACTGCGTCTTACAACACCAGGTTAAAGTCCAACAGGTTTGTTTCAAATCACTAGCGTTCAGAGCGCTGCTCCTTCCTCATGCGAATGATATATATATATATTAGACAAAGTCAAAGATGCAAGACAATACTTTGAATGCAAGCATTTGTGCCGGTGGGGGGAGGTCTCGGCTGACGGTCTCACCTGCTTCATTCTGGATCACAAACGCCATATCCCGTTCGTATGAGGGCATCTTTCAGTGTCTGTAGATGTCTGTTACACGTCAGAGCAGATCCTGTGTATACGGAGGGCTTGTCCATAGGGGATGGCTTCTTTAATGTGTTTAGGGTGGAAGCTGGAGAAGTGGAGAATCGTGAGGTTATCCTTGGGCTTGCGGTAAAGCGAAGTGTTGATGGCGATGAGTGTGTCCAAGAATGCAACTGATTCTGGAGTGTAGTCCATGGTGAGTCTGATTGTGGGATGGAACCTATTGATGTCATTGTGTAGTCGTTTCAGTGATTCTCCGCCGTGGGTCCAAAGGAAAAATATGTCATCGATGTATCTGGTGTATAACGTCGGTTGAAGGTCCTGTGCGGTGCGGAGGTCTTGTTCAAACTTGTGCATGAAGATGTTGGCATATTGAGATGCGAATTTGGTCTCCGTGGCTGTGCCTGGATGAAGAACTCGTTGTCGAAGGTGAAGACATTGTGATCCAGAATGAAGCAGATGAGTTGCAGAATTGTGTCTGGAGATTGGCAGTTGTCGGTGTTGAGTACTGAGGATGTTGCAGCAATGCCGTCGTCATGGTAGATGCTGGTGTAGAGTGCTGAGATGTCCATTGTGACGAGGAATGTTCCTGGTTCAACTGGTCGATGGGTGCTGGGTTTCTGTAAGAAGTCTGTCGTATCGTGACAGAAGCTGGGCGTTCCTTGTACGATGGGTTTCAAGATGCCCTTGATGTAGCCAGAGAGGTTCTCACACAGGGTTCCATTGCCTGATACGATAGGCTGGCCTGGTGTGTTGGCCTTGTGTATTTTTGGGACGCAGTAGAGATCTCCAACACTGGGAGTACGTGGGATGAGAGCACACAGGGTGCTCTGAAGGTCTGGATCGAAGGTCTTGATCGGTCTGTTGAGTTGGCGGGTTATTACAGGGAGGGAGCTTTTTCAGAGAGCTCTCAGGATATTGAGGGGAGAAAGAAAGAGGTAGAGAGGAATGGGTGCAGGGAGGAGTGAGTATGAGGGAGAGGGTTCTAGAGTAGGAAAGTGTGAGGAATGAGTGAGTAAAGGAGAGGGTTACGGAGGAGGAATGTGAGAGCGAGGGAGTGTGAGGACAGAGTGAGTGGAGAGGGTTCCAGAGGAGGCATGTGGGAGTGAGGGGAGAGTGAATCGAGAGGGTTATAGAAGAGGAATGTGGGAGTGAGGGAATGTGAGGAAAGAGAAAGTATCAAGAGTGAGAATGTGGTGGGGCAGATGGCGCATTCATTGATTGATTGATTTATTGTCACATGTCCCGAAGTGCAATGAAAAGTATTTTTCTGCAGCCAAGGGAACGTACATAGTAGAAAAAAAGAATAATCGACAAATAATGATTGGTTACAGTGCGGAACAAGGGCCAAATAAAGCAAATACATGAGGAAGAGCAGCACAGGGCTTTGTGTATAGTGTTCTTACAGGGAACAAATTGGATTGGATTGGATTTGTTTATTGTAACATGTACCGAGGTACAGTGAAAAGTATTTTTCTGCGAGCAGCTCAATAGATCATTAAGTACATGAGAAGAAAAGGGAATAAAAGAAAATACATAATAGGGCAACACAATGTATACAATGTAACTACATAAGCACTGGCATTGGATGAAGCATACAGGGTGTAGTGTTAATGAGGTCAGTCCATAAGAGGGTAATTTATGAGTCTGGCGACAGTGGGGAAGAAGCTGTTTTTGAGTCTGTTCGTGCATGTTCTCAGACTTCTGTATCTCCTGCCCGATGGAAGAAGTTGGAAGAGTGAGTAAGCTGGGTGAGAGGGATCTTTGATTATGCTGCCCGCTTTCCCCAGGCAGCGGGAGGTGTAGATGGAGTCAATGGATGGGAGGCAGGTTTGTGTGATGGACTGGGCGGTGTACACGACTCTCTGAAGTTTCTTGCGGTCCTGGGCTGAGCAGTTGCCATACCAGGCTGTGATGCAGCCTGATAGGATGCTTTCTATGGTGCATCTGTAAAAGTTGGTAAGGGTTAATGTGGACATGCCAAATTTCCTTAGTTTCCTGAGGAAGTATAGGCGCTGTTGTGCTTTCTTGGTGGTAGCGTACCTCAGATCAGTCTGAGGGAGAGTCGTTGAGGAGGCGAGTAGCTGTGGGGAAGAAGCTGTTCTTGTGTCTGGATGTGCGGGTCTTCAGACTTCTGTACATCTGTAGATTCTGCCTGATGGAAGGGTCTGGAAGAAGTCAAAGCCTGGGTGGGAGGGGTCTCTGATAATCCTGTCTGCCTTCCTGAGGCAACGGGAGGTGTAGACAGAATCAATGTGAGGGTGGCAAGCTTGTGTGATGCGTTGGGCTGAGTTCACCACACTGCAGTTTCTTGCGATCTTGGGCCGAGCAGTTGCCATACCAGGCTGTGATGCAGCCGGATAGGATGCTCTCTATGGCACATCTGTAGAGGTTTGTGAGAGTCGATGCAGATAAACCAAATTTATTTTGCTTCGTAAGAATTAGAGATGTTGTTGGGCTTTCTTGACTGTTGCATCAACATAAGTGGACCAGGACAGACTGTTGCTGATGGTGACCCCCAGGAACGTAAAGCTATCGACCATCCCCACTTCAGAGCCATTGATCATTGATGTAGACCACGGGGGGGGTGGGGGGGGGGGGGGGTGCGGTCGTGGTCGTGCTACGCTTTCAGATGTCGATGATCAGTTCCTTGGTCTTGCTGACATTTAGAGAGAGGTTGTTTTCGACACACCATGCAACCAAGTCATCTATCTCCCTTCTGTAGTCTGATTCGTCATTGTTTGAGGTACGACTCACTACAGTCGTATCATCCACAAACTTATAGATCAAATTGGAGTTAAATCTTGCCACACAGTCGTGTGTGTATAGTGAGTATAGTAGAGGACTGAGCACACAACCTTGTGGGGCCCTGTGTGTTGAGGACTATTGTGGGAGAGGTGTTGTTACCTATCGTGACAGATTGCGGTCTGTTGGTGAGGAAGTCAAAGATCCAGCTGCACAGGGAGGGTCCAAGTCCAAGATTGCAGAGTTTGGTTATTAGCCTAGTCGGGATAATGATGTTGAAGGCGGAGCTGTAGTCTATGAACAGCAGTCTGACGTAGGTGTTCTTGTTATCGAGGCGTTCGAGTGTTGATTGTAGGGCCAGAGAGATAGCATCTGCTGTGGACCGGTTGAGGCGATAGGCGAACTGCAATGGATCGAGGCCATCTGGGAGGCTGATGTTGATCCCTCTCATGACTAGCTGCTCGGAGCACTTCATGATAACAGGCGTCAGGGCCACCGGTCGGTAGTCGTTGAGGCACTGTACCTTGTTCTTCTTTGGTGCTGGTATTATGGTGGTCTTCTTGAAGGAGGTGGAAACCTCGGAGCGGAGAAGTGAGATGTTGAAATATCTGTGAATACACTCGCCAGCTGGTCTGCGCAGGCTCTGAGTGCTCGCCCGGGGACTCGGTCGGGGCTCGCCGCTTTCCACGGGTTCACTTTCAAGAAGGCAGCTCCTACCATTGAGGCTGTAATAGTGGGTATGAGTGTGTCCAGGACTGTTGGGGCGGATGGCACTGATGTATTGGCTGACTGTTTAAAGCGAGCATAGAACTTGTTCCGAACATCGGGGAGGGATGCTCCAGCCCCAGATATTCCGCCTGGATGAAGGAGTGAGGAAGAGAGGGTGGATGTGGGGTGGTGAACCGATGGACTTTCTGGGACATACCCTCTTCTTGCCTATTCTTTCATTCTGTTAAAAGAGTCAATGAGGTGTCTCTGCCTGACCGGGTATGTGATGTGCCAGGATGCCACCAGTAGCCAGATGGTAATCCCCATTCAATATGCAGAGCTGCCCCTTTAAGAGAGCAATATGCACAAGCATAATTGCAGGTCATACCCCTTGTCACGCAAGACACCCCTGCTTTTTGTGGCAGCCATAAAAAGGCATGTTTTACAGGTAGTGTCCTGTATATTGTTTAGTAATTTGTCGCTGGCAGCAAAATGTACCAATTACATTTCTATCACTTTATATTGTATCACATTTCCATAGCAACTTAAATGTAATGAAAAAGTGGAGGAAAGCAGCCAAGTGAAAAGCATTGGAATTCTTCACACAGCCACAGATACTGAAGCATTCTCAAAATCCATTTATTTGGGCACTTTTTGGAATCTATAGATATGTCAGGAATAAACGAATGATCTATAGATATGTCAGGAATAAACAAATGACTAGGGTAAGAGTAGGGCCAGTCAAGGACAGTTGTGGGAAGTAGTGCGTGGAGTCCGAGGAGATAGGAGAGGTGCTAAATGAATATTTTCTGTCAGTATTCACACAGGAAAAAGACAATGTTGTCGAGGAGAATACTGAGATTCAGGCTACTAGACTAGAAGGGCTTGAGGTCCATAAGGAGGAGGTGTTAGCAATTCTGGAAAGTGTGAAAATAGATCAGTCCCCTGGGCCGGATGGGATTTATCCTAGGATTCTCTGGGAAGATAGGGAGGAGATTGCTGAGCCTTTGGCTTTGATCTTTAAGTCATCTTTGTCTACAGGAATAGTGCCAGAAGACTGGAGGATAGCAAATGTTGTCCCCTTGTTCAAGAAGAGGAGTAGAGACAACCCAGGTAACTATAGACCAGTGAGCCTTACGTCTGTTGTGGGCAAAGTCTTGGAAAGGTTTATAAGAGACAGGATGTATAATCATCTGGAAAGGATTAATTTGATTAGAGATAGTCAACACGGTTTTGTGAAGGGTAGGTCGTGCCTCACAAACCTTATTGAGTTCTTTGAGAAGGTGACCAAACAGGTGGATGAGGATAAAGCAGTTGATGTGGTGTATATGGATTTCAGTAAAGCATTTGATAAGGTTTCCCACGGTAGGCTACTGCAGAAAATATGGAGGCATGGGATTCAGGGTGATTTAGCAGTTTGGATCAGAAATTGGCTAGCTGGAAGAAGACAAAGGGTGGTGGTTGATGGGAAATGTTCAGACTGGAGTCCAGTTACTAGTGGTGTACCACAAGGTTCTGTTTTGGGGCCACTGCTGTTTGACATTTTTATAAATGACCTGGAGGAGGGCGTAGAAGGATGGGTGAGTAAATTTGCACATGACACTAAAGTCGGTGGAGTTGTGGACAGTGCGGAAGGAGCGCTGGGCTGAGAGGTGGCAAATGGAGTTTAATGCAGAAAAGTGTGAGGTGATTCATTTTGGAAGGAATAACAGGAAGTCAGAGTACTGGGCTAATGATAAGATTCTTGTCAGTGTGGATGAGCAGAGAGATCTCGGTGTTCATGTACAGAGATCCCTGAAAGTTGCCACCCAGATTGAGAGGGTTGATAAGAAGGCGTACGTTGTGTTAGCTTTTATTGGTAGAGGGATTAAGTTTCGGAGCTATAAAGTCATGTTGCAGCTGTACAAAACTCTGGTGCGGCCGCATTTGGGGCATTGCGTGCAATTCTGGTTGCCGTATTATAGGAAGGATGTGGAATTGTAAGGGGAATAGACAGGCGTTTCTGCGGACGCAAACGAGAATCCAGGTTGGTATGTTGCCTCCCTGGTGCAAGGGTCAAGGATGTCTCGGAGCGACTGCAGGGCATTCTGGAGAGGGAGGGTGAACAGCCAGCTGTCGTGGTGCATATAGGCACCAACGATATAGGTAAAAAACGGGATGAGGTCCTACAAGCTGAATTTAGGGAGTTAGGAGTTAAACTAGAAAGTAGGACCTCAAAGGTAGTAATCTCAGGATTGCTACCAGTGCCACGTGATAGTCAGAGTAGGAATGACAGGATAGCTAGGATGAATACGTGGCTTGAGAGATGGTGCAAGAGGGAGGGTTTCAAATTCCTGGGACATTGGGACCGATTCTGGGGGAGGTGGGACCTGTACAAATCGGACGGTCTGCATCTGGGTGGGACCGGAACCAATGTTCTCGGGGGGGTGTTTGCTAGTGCAGTTGGGGAGGGTTTAAACTAATGTGCCAGGGGGATGGGAACCGATGTAGGAAGTCAGTGGGGACAGAAACAAAAGGCAGGAAGGGAGAGTGTGTAAAGCATGACCAGAGAAAGCAGGGCAGAGAGCAAGGAAGGTCTACATTAAACTGCATTTATTTCAATGCAAGGGGCCTGACGGGCAAAGCGGATGAACTCAGGGCATGGACGGGCACATGGGACTGGGATATTATAGCTATGACTGAAACATGGCTAAGGGAGGGGCAGGACTGGCAGCTCAATGTTCCGGGGTACAGATGCTATAGAAAGGATAGAACAGGAGGTAAGAGAGGAGGGGGAGTGGCGTTTTTGATTAGGGAGAACATCACGGCAGTACTTAGAGGGGTTATATCCGAGGGTTCGCCCACTGAGTCTATATGGGTGGAACTGAAAAATAAGAAGGGAGAGATCACCTTGGTAGGACTGTACTACAGGCCCCCAAATAGTCAGTGGGAAATTGAGGAGCAAATATGTAAGGAGATTACAGATAGCTGCAAGAATAATAGGGTGGTAGTAGTAGGGGACTTTAACTTTCCCAACATTGACTGGGACAGCCATAGCATTAGGGGCTTGGATGGAGGGAAATTTGTTGAGTGTATTCAGGAGGAATTTCTCATTCAGTATGTGGATGGACCGACTAGAGAGGGGGCAAAACTTGACCTCGTCTTGGGAAATAAGGAAGGGCAAGTGACAGAAGTGCTAGTGAGGGATCACTTTGGGACAAGTGACCATAATTCCATTAGTTTTAAGATAGCTATGGAGAATGATAGGTCTGGCCCAAGAGTTAAAATTCTTAATTGGGGCAAGGCCAATTTTGATGGTATCAGACAGGAACTTGCAGAGGTAGATTGGGGGAGACTATTGGCAGGCAAAGGGACGGCTGGTAAATGGGAGGCTTTTAAAAATGTGTTAACCAAGGTGCAGGGTAAGCACATTCCCTTTAGAGTGAAGGGCAAGGCTGGTAGAAGTAGGGAACCCTGGATGACTCGAGATATTGAGACTCTGGTCAAAAAGAAGAAGGAGGCATATGACGTACATAAGCAACTGGGATCAAGTAGATCCCTTGAAGAGTATAGAGATTGTCGAAATAGAGTTAAGAGGGAAATCAGGAGGGCAAAAAGGGGACATGAAATTGCTTTGGCAAATAATGCAAGGGAGAATCCAAAGAGATTCTACAGATACATAAAGGGGAAAAGAGTAACTCGGGACAGAGTCGGGCCTCTTAAGGATCAACAAGGACATCTATGTGCAGAGCCACAAGAGTTGGGTGAGATCCTGAATGAATATTTCTCATCGGTATTCACGGTGGAGAAAGGCATGGATGTTAGGAAACTAAGGGAAATAAATAGTGATGTCTTGAGAAGTGTGCATATTACAGAGGAGGAGGTGCTGGAAGTCTTAAAGCGCATCAAGGTAGATAAATCCCCGGGACCTGATGAAATGTATCCCAGGATGTTGTGGGAGGCTAGGGAGGAAATTGCGGGTCCCCTAACCGAGATATTTGAATCATCGGCAGCCACAGGTGAGGTGCCTGAAGATTGGAGAGTGGCGAATGTTGTGCCCTTGTTTAAGAAGGGCAGCAGGGAAAAGCCTGGGAACTACAGACCGGTGAGCCTAACGTCTGTAGTAGGTAAGTTGCTAGAAGGTATTCTGAGAGACAGGATCTACAAGCATTTAGAGAGGCAAGGACTGATTCGGGGCAGTCAGCATGGCTTTGTGCGTGGAAAATCATGTCTCACAAATTTGATTGAGTTTTTTGAGGGAGTGACCAAGAATGTAGATGAGGGCAGTGCAGTATACGTTGTCTACATGGACTTTAGCAAAGCCTTTGACAAGGTACCGCATGGTAGGTTGTTGCAGAAGGTTAAAGCTCACGGAATCCAGGGTGAGGTTGCCAATTGGATTCAAAATTGGCTGGACGACAGAAGGCAGAGGGTGGTTGTAGAGGGTTGTTTTTCAAACTGGAGGCCTGTGACCAGTGGTGTGCCTCAGGGATCGGTGCTGGGTCCACTGTTATTTGTGATTTATATTAATGATTTGGATGAGAATTTAGGAGGCATGGTTAGTAAGTTTGCAGATGACACCAAGATTGGAGGCACAGTGGATGGTGAAGAAGGTTATCTAGGATTGCAACGGGATCTTGATCAATTAGGCCAGTGGGCCGACGAATGGCAAATGGAGTTTAATTTAGATAAATGTGAGGTGATGCATTTTGGCAGATCGAATCAGGCCAGGACCTACTCAGTTAATGGTATGGCGTTGGGGAGAGTTATAGAACAAAGAGATCTAGGAGTACAGGTTCATAGCTCCTTGAAGGTGGAGTCGCAGGTGGACAGGGTGGTGAAGAAGGCATTCGGCATGCTTGGTTTCATTGGTTAGAACATTGAATACAGGAGTTGGGACGTCTTGTTGACGTTGTACAAGACATTGGTACGGCCACACTTGGAATACTGTGTGCAGTTCTGGTCACCCTATTATAGAAAGGATATTATTAAACTAGAAAGAGTGCAGAAAAGATTTACTAGGATGTTGCCGGGACTTGATGGTTTGAGTTATAAGGAGAGGCTGGATAGACTGGGACTTTTTTCCCTGGAGCGTAGGAGGCTTAGGGGTGATCTTATGGAGGTCTATAAAATAATGAGGGGCATAGATAAGGTAGATAGTCAACATCTTTTCCCAAAGGTAGGGGAGTCTAAAACTAGAGGGCATAGGTTTAAGGTGAGAGGGGAGAGATTCAGAAGGGCCCAGAGGGGCAATTTCTTCACTCAGAGGGTAGTGAGTGTCTGGAATGGGCTGCCAGAGGTAGTAGTAGAGGCGGGTACAATTGTGTCTTTCAAAAAGCATTTAGATAGTTACATGGGTAAGATGGGTATAGAGGGTTATGGGCCAAGTGCGGGCAACTGGGACTAGCTTAATGGTAAAAACTGGGCGGCATGGACTGGTTGGGCCGAAGGGCCTGTTTCCATGCTGTAAACTTCTATGATTCTATGGAAGCATTGGAAAGGGTGCAGAGGAGATTTGCCAGAATGTTGCCTGGTATGGAGGGAAGATCTTATGAGGAACGGCTGAGGGACTTGAGGCTGTTTTCGTTAGAGAGAAGAAGGTTAAGAGGTGACTTAATTGAGGCATACAAGATGATCAGAGGATTGGATAGGGTGGACAGTGAGAGCCTTTTTCCTCGGATGGTGATGTCTAGCACGAGTGGACATAGCTTTAAATTGAGGGGAGATATATATAGGACAGATGTCAGAGGTAGATTCTTTACTCAGAGAGTAGTAAGGGCGTGGAATGCCCTGCCTGCAACAGTGGTGGACTCGCCAACACTAAGGGCATTCAAATGGTCATTGGATAGACATATGGACGATAAGGGAATAGTGTAGATGGGCTTTAGAGTGGTTTCACAGGTCGGCGCAACATCGAGGGTCGAAGGGCCTTTACTGCGCTGTAATGTTCTGTGTTCTACTCAGACAAATTTGTCTCACATTTGCCTAAATAACAGCGATTGCAAATGAAAAATAGACCTTTGGCTTTAAAGCTCTTTGGAATGTCATGAGGGTGTGATGGTATGTTTTGTAAATGCAAGCTCTTTCTTACTCTTTGACTATTTTATAATCTTTGGCAAAAGCAAGGATGTGAGTTAGCTTTTGTGGTTTCAGTGCACACTGCTGTCTTCCCAGTAATGTCACCACTTACACCAATGTGCAAAGGATATGAAACTCTTCTTCGTGAGTATAACAGAGGTAGTGGAAATGCCGCTAAAATTATTTCTTCCCAAATGATAACTTCTTGTTTCTTCCCAAGTTTGCAGAGTTTGGTTATTAGTCTAGTCGGGATAATGATGTTGAAGGCGGAGCAGTAGTCTATGGACAGCAGTCTGACGTAGATGTCCTTGTTGGTACGGGGGGAAACGTTAGAAAATGTGAGGCCTCTGTGAAGTCTCCTGGATCTTTTACACTGTTAAAACTGCTGTGTAAATGCAATTTATTACAGAACACAACTGAGAGTCTACTTTAGAATGGAGGTAGAACTTTTGAATACATTTGAATAATTAATTTGTGTAATTGTGCATCGAGCTTTGGGAGAGCAATGAAGAATCTGGCAGACTACAGTCCCAGTCTCTGGGTGGCACATGACTGAACCTGTTGTACTTTAATTTGTCCAATGAGCAAACCCGTACAACAGCAGTGACAGCCATTTTGGAGCACTGTTAGTTCTCATGCTGGTATTAATTGATGAGAAGAACGCTACAGACATCTCAACACCTGTGAATTGATTGCAAGACGTCTTCTGTCAGAGGAGTGAATGAGACAGGAAATGAAGCGGAGCTGGTAAAATACTGTTTGCAAGTAAGGGCTGCTTCTGATTGAAGGAAAAGCCAGGCAAGATGAAACTGGAGATTACACTCATCCTGTGAGACAGGGAAGCTAGCTTATATGATACAGAGGGTTGTACGTATATACAGGGTGATTGGTCCAACCAGTGCATGCCAGTGTTCAATCTCCATTCAAGCCTCTTCCTGTCTTTCCTCATCCAAATCTATCATTATAACTATATGTTCTCTGATATGCTTGTCTGGTTTCCCCTTGTCTGGTTTCCCCTTAACTGCTATTCACTTCAATCACTTCCTGTGGTTCCGAGTTCCCCACTCTCATCATTCTTTGGATAAAGACGTTTCTTGTGGATTTCCTATTGGATTTTTTGATGACAGTTTTATAGTGTTGGTTTTTATATGCTCTTTGATATGGGCCAGGGTTTAGAAAACCCCAAAGTGTATCACGGAGTTCACCTGACCCACAACTTTTAGTAGATTGGGGTATGGGGAGCACACGGCCCACTCTACAGGTGTGGTATGGCAGAAATGGAAAAGTATGTTTTTAAGCAAAACAATGTTTATTCTATGAATTCAAGTTAACCTTTTTAAAACAAACAGTGAACATCTTAGCAACCATTAATTCAAAGATAACCCCCAAAGAATACAACACTAAGTAATCCTTTAAGCTTTCCTTTTAACATCCATAAGACTAAAACACCTTTTACCAGAAGCACATCTGGTTCAAGTCACTACTGTTATTAGTTTTAAATCACCAGGATTTATTTACAATCTTTAGATTACAGAGAGAGACTCTAATACACCTTCTGGCTGTGACTGCAGCTATCCAGCTCTGAAAACGAAACTAAAACACATCCTGCATCAAACAGCCTAAAGCGAAAGTAAAAAGCTGACCGACAGCCCAGCTCCACCCACTCTCTGACATCACTGCAGTAATAAACACCCATTTCTTAAAGGTCCTCTCACTAAAAATATTTATATACATACCCATTTATAAACACCCATTTCTTAAGATACTCTCACATGACACCTCCCCCCAAGAAAGAACAAATAAACCATCAACTTCAAGATGGTTTCATTTTTCACCTTTTCGCCATCCGTTAAAAAATGCACGCAGTAAATATACTTTATCGTTTAAAAAAACAACAACACATGCAAACAGGTATAATAATATAGTCCATTTTTTTTTGTTCTTCCTCCAACTGAAATCCTTCTCGATTGACAGTCTCTTTGAACAAGAAGGTCTCTGCACGATCCGTCCATTTCTCTACGCCTCGGCATTTTACTTTAAAGTCAGATACTTTAGTTCCATCTGATCACACTCTTGTAATTCTCCAACACAGGAGCATTGGTTATCACAGCTTTCAGGCAGTCAAAAAAAGTCCACTGTCGATTGAAGTTTTCGACGTTTCTTCAGCAAGTTCATCAGTGGAGCAATCACGCAACAAAGCTTTTGCACAAATGTTCGATCAAATCCACTCATGCCAAGAAATCGCATTATTTCCCTTTGTCTCGAGGGTATTGAAAACTCCTTAATAACTGTTGGTTTCACATCCCGTGTGACCATTCGACCCTGTCCAATTGTATGGCCAAGGAAAGTGACTTGGGCTTTTCCAAATTCACTTTTGACTAGGTTTATCACCAACCCACCTCTTGAAGTCGATCAAATAACCCCATCAGATGTTTTAAATGTTCTTTCCATGTCTGGCTGAAAATTATCAGATCGGCGATATACACCGCACATTTGGGTAATCCTGAAACAACTTTGTTAGTTAACCGTTGACATGTGGCTGGGGCGTTTTCATGCCAAATGGCATAACTTTGAATTGGTATATACCATCTGGAGTCACAAAAGCCAAAATCTCCTTCGCCCTTTCGGATAAAGGTACCTGCCAGTAACCTTTATAATTCAGTTTGGAAATAAAAGCTGATTGTCCCACTTTCTCAATGCAATCCTCCAAACCTGGGATAGGATAAGAGTCCATTCTTGTAACTGCATTCTATAGTCCACACACAACCGTCTGGTTTGGGTACCAGGTGAGCTCCATTGGCTGCAACCCACTTCAATTATGCCTTTTTTAAGCATACTCTCAATCTCTTTGTTAACCTGAACCAATTTTAATGGGTTAAGTCTGTATGGATGTTGTTTGATTGGAACAGCATTTCCCACATCTACGGCATTTCCCACATCTACATCATGCATAGCCATTTTAGTACTTCCCAATTTATCTCTACAAACTTGCCCATGTGATATCAATAACTCTTTCAGGTCAGTTTGTTTTTCCTCTGGAAGGTAACTCAACAATTTATCCCAATTTTTAAGAACATCCTCGTTTTCCAATTTAATTTGAGGTATATCAAATTCACAGTCATCTGGATTTGGTTCGTCACTTTGAGATAGAATCATTAAAACCTCAGTTTTCTCTCCTTCCCTTTCAAAGTACCTTTTAAGCATATTCACATGACACACTCGGTGAGTCTTCCTTCTATCTGGTGTTTTAATCACATTTTGTGCAACTTTTAAATGTTGTCTGGCCAATTCTATTCAATCGTTCCCTAAAATTTGACACGTAATCCAATAATATAATTTCCGATTTTTCACTCACCAATTTTTCCTTAATCAATTTAAGTGGTCCTCTTACCTCATGACCAAAAATTAGTTCAAAAGGACTGAATTTGGTTGACCCATTAGGTGCATCCTTAATTGCAAACAGTACAAATGGGATTCCTTTGTCCCAATCCTCTGGATAATCTTGACAATAAGCCCTCAACATTGTCTTTAATGTCTGATGCCATCTTTCTAACGCTCCCTGTGATTCTGGGTGGTACGCAGTTGATTTAAATTGTTTTATTCCTAAGCTATCCATAACTTCTTTGAATAACCTTGAAGTAAAATTTGATCTAGGGGCTTTTCACAGTAACTTAATTTGAAGCCTACTTGTGACAATAAGCGTTTTTCGTTTTTCATTTCATGACTGGAATGGCCTCTGGAAACCTAGTAGACATATCCGTTATAGTCAAAAGATATTGATTCCCACTTTTCGTTTTAGGAAGCGGTCCTACGCAATCAATTAGGACCCTTGTAAAAGGTTCCTCAAATGCTGGAATGGGTATTAAGGGTGCTGGTTTTATCACTGCTTGCGGTTTCCCAATCACTTGACATGTGTGACATGATTGACACAATTGAACTACATCTTTATGTAGTCCAGGCCAAGAAAAATGTGTTTGGATTTTAGCTTGAGTTTTCCTTATTCCCAAATGACCTCTCATTGGTACCTCATGTGCAACTCGTAACACCTGCTTTCTATACCCGACCGGCAATACTACTTAATGAACTTCTGCCCACTTTTCATCTGCCTGCATATGTAAAGGTCTTAATTTTCTCATCAAGACATTACTTTTACGGTAATAACACTCTGGTATACACGCAGATTCCTCTTCCATGTATGCTTTCTGATACATCTGTTTTATTTCTGCATCTTTTTGTTGTTGTAACTCCGCCAATTTTCCTGAACACTAAATATCCGCTTCATCCTTCACCTGTTCTTGTTCTTTTTCAACCATCTGATCAAAAATCGTTTCTGATAATTGCACTTCAACTTCCTCTTCACTCTTTGATTTCTCCTCTTGTCTTAACCTGTGACTTTGCGACCTTGTTCCTACACAATCCAGAAAACCCCCAGGATATTCGACCTTCAACACTTCTGATTTTCCACTGTCTTATCAACCACAGTAGGCATCACTCCCACCTGCGATCCAGCTATATCATTACCCAAGATAAACTTTCTCTATTACTCCCACTACTACTTCACCATTCTTCACTGGACTTTCCAACCTTACCTTATATAATTGAACACTACTCCTCTCACCCTGAATTCCATATATTACCACCTTTTCTGGCAACATTCTTCCCAAACTACATAACTCCTCATTTCTTACCATTAAAGATTGACTAGCTCCCGTAGCTCTTAAAATTGTGACTTCTTTACCTGCTCCTCCTGATACACATGAGTAAACTTTATCCACCCAAGTAAATTCTTCAAAGAGATCTGGCACCTTCTTATCAATCTTGGTCAGGCTGTACAATCTTTGCACCTCCTTCGCTTCACTTGGGCTTTCCTTTACCACTTTAACAAACCCTACTGTCTTATCCTGTTTTACCACATCAGCCTTCCCACTGCTTTTCTTCACCCACCAACATTGTGACTTTGCATGGCCTAGTTTATTACAGTGAAAACATTTGAAATTTTTCATTGCTTTTCCAACCTCATGGATGTCTTTTTTAAGCTGAGGTACACTCTCCTTATTATCTCCCATCAGATCACCTTTACCTTTACAACTAGAGTATTTCTCATGTCCCCAGTTTCTATCCCTCACAGGCTGAAACTGATGTCGGTAACCAAGCTTTGATTTGTGAACTAATTCATAATCATCTGCCATTTCTGTTGCTAATCTCGCAGTTTTAACCCTCTGCTCTTCCACATGAATTCTCACTACATCAGGAATTGAATTTTTAAACTCCTCCAAAAGTATAATTTCTCTGAGAGCTTCATACGTTTGGTCTATTTTCAAAGCCCTTATCCACCTATCAAAATTACTCTGTTTGAGCCTTTCAAACTCCATGTATGTTTGACCAAATTCTTTCCTTAAATTTCTAAATCTTTGTCTGTCGGCTTCAGGCACTAGTTCATATGCACCTCAGATGGATTTTTTCACCTACTCATACGACCCAGATACCTCCTCCGGTAGTGATGCAAACACTTCACTCACCCCACCTATCAGCTTTGTTTGAATCAGTAATAGCCACATGTCCTGTGGCCATTTCATTTGTTTAGCTACCTTCTCAAATGAAATGAAAAAGGCTTCTACCGCCTTCTCGTCAAACCTTGGCAATGCTTGGACATATTTAAATAGATTCCCACCAAGCCTTCGACTTTGATGTTCTTTCTCACTATCCTCATCACTATCATCCAACTGTACAGTTCCCTTTATGTCTGCCAATTTTAACTGACTGTCATGATTCATGGCCATTTTCTGAAGTTCAGACTCTCGCTCTTTATCTTTTTCCCTGATCTGTATCTCCCTTTCTCTTTCTTTTTGTCCTGCTAGGGCTATTCTTTCTGTTTTCCTTTCTTCTCTCTCTTTTACCTCTCTCTCTCTCTCTCTTTCTTTTTCCTCTCTCTCTCTTTCGTATTCAAGCTGCTTTAATTCTTTCTCATGTTACATTTGTTTAATTTGTAACTGCATTTTTGCCATTTCCAATAAGTCAAACTGTATCTCGGCACCTTTAAATGCTTAGCCACCGCCATAATTACTTCATCTTTTCGCATTTTGTCAGGTAATGTTAACTGCAATGTTTTTGCCAAATCTAACAGTCTGCTTTTAGTCTCTGTCCGTAAGGTACTGCATGTGACCGTCTCCACCCCCAAAAAACTCAGGCTCTGAAAGAGCCATTGTTTACAACACACTCCCTACTTAAACTAAAATACCACACCTCACAAGCACCCACAATATGCTCACCCCTCACTGTCTTTAAGTTCACTAAGCCGATCCAATAGATAGACCTTTCTCCCGGGCGAGCCCCCAATTTGTTATGAGCCAGGGTTTAGAGAACCCCAAAGTGTATCATGGAGTTCACCTGACCCACAACTTTTAATAGATTGTGCTATGGGGAGCACACGACCCACTCTACAGGTGTGGTACGGCAGAAATGGAGAAGTATTTTTTTAAGCAAAACAATGTTTATTCTATGAATTCAAGTTAACCTTTTTAAAACAAACAGTGAATATCTTAGCAACCATTAATTCAAATACAACCCCAAAGAATACAACACTAAGTAATCCTTTAAGCTTTCCTTTTAACATCCATAAGACTAAAACACCTTTTACCAGAAGCACATCTGGTTAAAGTCACTACTGTTATTAGTTTTAAATCACCAGGATCGATTTACAATCTTTAGATTACAGAGAGAGACTCTAATACACCTTCTGGCTGTGACTGCAGCTATCCAGCTCTGAAAACGAAACTATAACACACCCTGCAGCAAACAGCCTAAAACGAAAGTGAAAGGTTGACCGACAGCCCAGTTCCACCCACTCTCTGACATCACTGCAGTAATAAACACCCATTTCTTAAAGGTACTCTCACTACAGATATTTATATACATACCCATTTATAAACACCCATTACTTAAAGGTACTCTCACATGACATCTCTACAAGTGGAAGCATTCTCTCTGTATCGACTCTATCAAAATCTTGCAGTGTCTGCCTTTGTTGATTCAACTGAAATTAAGAAGCTGCTTGGCTTATAAGTGGCAAGTTACATTCATGCCATAAGTGCAAGGCAGTGACCATCTCCAACAACAGAGAATTTAACTGCCGCCCCTTGACATTCAATGACCTTACCATTGCTGAATCCCGAATTATCAACATTCTGGGGGTTACATTCACCAGGAGCTTAACTGGTCTAGCCATATAAATACTGTGCCTAGAAGAACAGGTCAGAGGCTGAGAATCCTGTAACTCATCTCCCTGCTTCCCAAAGCCTGTCCACTATCTACAAGGCACAAGTCAGGAGTGTGATTGACTACCCCCCACTTGCCTTGATGTGTGCAGCTCTGACAACACTCAAGAAGCTCAACATCATCCAGGACAAAGCAGCCCACTTGATTGGCACTTCATCCACTTCTTTCACCACCAACACACAGTAGCAGCCGTGTGCACCATCTACAAGATGCACTGCAAGATTCACCAGGTCTCCTGAGACAACCCCTTCCAAACTAATGATTACTATCTTCTAGAACAGTGGTTCTCAAACAGTGTGCCCAGAAGACCCTCCCAAGTGTGCCATGAATAAAGATTCAAAATGCATGTCATCAAACTAAAACAAACCTTCATCTTCAGCTCTGTGGTTGGCATCTCCAAAGACCCGACGAATCTTGGGCCACCTGTGTGCATGCTGGCTCGGAAAGAACCACATGCCTAGAGTAGATTTTTTATATTTGTCAGGCCGATGCATACAACGAAAGAGACTTGGAATTTTTGATGAGGCTGATTTTAACATCGATTTGATTGATGAAGTCCCTCTCCAGACCCCCCCCCCCCCCCCTCTCCTCCCCATAGATCAATTCCATTCATTTTCAAGAGGCAACAAAGTGGTGTCCATTCACCCTGCGGCAGACACAAACAAATGTTCAAATAATTGTTTTCAGGAAGGAATTTGAATCTGCTGGTTGAAAACCAGATCAGAATCACAGGGACCAAGATCAGTCTTAGTAAAGTGAGAATACAGTGTGCTGAATAGGGGTTTTTGGTTTAATGGATTTTGTTTTTGAATTGGACCAGTTAAGGGGGAATTCATCAAGTGTTATACATAGATTGTTGTAGCTGGGTGTTGTCTTTACGTTTGCAATTGATTTAAAAAAAAAAAAAAAATATTGCTGTGTGTTTATCTATATATTTTAAGTAAGTTCTTAGAATAAAGCTTGTTTGATTAAGGTGTCTGGGATGTCTGATGAATCCCACTGAAGGAAAGACTCTTGTGCTCATCCTCGCCAAATTCAACATAAAGGTTGTAGGTCAGGTGGACTTCATAATATACTTTGGCATTTCTAAGCCCTGGCCCAGAACAACCTACAGATTTACCCTTTAAATTATTATTATTGCTGACCAGCAAGATAAAGTACCCAGCCCTGAGACATCATATGAAATGATATCGGAGTAGTGACATCATACGAAATGATATCGGAGTAGTGTATCAGGCCTGAAGAGATTTAAAGCCAAGCTCTAAATGCCGCAGAGCCTCATCAGCACTGTAACCACTGGAGTAAATCTTTATGCATGTGGATCATTCCAGTTGGGTACTGGCAACATGTGTATTTCAGTACCTTCATGAATAACATCAGCCAGTACCGGATTTGAACCCGCGCTGCTGGCCTTGCTTTGCATCACAAACCAGCTGACTAGCCAAATATGCAAAACCAGTTATTCAAGAAGGCCTACCTTCTCAAACTTGCCCCTCACCTGACGTGTGGTGATCCTCAGGTTAAATCACCACCCATCAGCTCTGTCCCTCATGGGGGAAAGAAGCCTATGGTCACGTGAGACTACAGCAACTTTACCTATTTCAGTAACAAACGCCTGAAAGACTTTTGAGGTGGATACAATTGGAGAAGGTTAATCTCTGCCGTTCAAGTAAAAGATTATAAAAGTAAATAATGTTTAATGTTTAACATTTTTTGATTTACTTTCATATGAAAAGGTTTTTTTTAAAACACTTTACAAAGGTTACTGCCAAAGTGTTATTTGAACATTAGAAACAGTGAATGCTTAAATATAGTAGAACTATTACTCAAATGAACAAAAAATCTGAAATGGAACAGTGCAAACTTAATTAATGGCATAAATATTCAGAAAACAAAACAATAAATATCAAGTTAAATGGAACATTATATCGTGTTCAGTCAATATAGTAGTAAAAATAAATACGAGACACAACACTAACCAATGAAAAAACAGAAAAATCACCTTCATGATGTCACGATAAGGAGATATTAGAAATATGGGTTCAGAAATGGGGTCCAAAAATGAAGCAGACCGTTTAATGGTTTAAACAGAATGGAAAACTGCAAGCAGCAGAGGCTGCTATACCTAGCTGAGTCACAGGCTCCCATTAAACTCATTAGGAAGTGCATAATATGATAATGTGATACAGCAAAGATCCATTGTTCTTCTGGAAATTCCTGCAGGACCAAACATCCTCCCATTAACAGAGTCCGAGGACCTAATGGTCTAGAAATGAAAATCTAATTACATATGAATGGCATAGCTCCAGCCTTTTGTGTAGCAGGGGAATGGACTATCAGCCAAATAATGAGATTAGATTCAGGTTTGACCACCTCAAGGGAGTAGCTTTGTTTGAAGGGCTGGGCAAGCTTCGAGTGAGAGAGAGATCCTTTTTGGGGACAAACAGAGAAGCAGGTGGGCAGCCAGTGAATGAGGTCATGACAAAGACCCACAGAAGGAAGTCATGAAAATGCTGTTGTAAAACAGTTACAGAGAAGCATGTAGAGGGCGACTAGTCTGGTCAGGAAACCTGCAAGCAAAAAGATACATGCAGCCATCGAACAGATCATTGGAAAAGCCAGACAGAGAAAGCTTTGACAAAGGATTCTGAAAGAGGTGTCCCCCACAGAAGGAAGATTGTTTCCCAAGTCAAAGAGCTGCCTTTGCCTGGATGTGTAAGTGGAATGAGAGCTGAGTTTAAGGCCATGTGTTGTTTAATGGGAATTTGTGTTAAAGTTAAACTGTATATAATCTGTTAGTGTTAGAACTGTGAAGTTTGACAGTTAAATATGGAGCTTTCTTTTCTTTTAATAAAGTTTTGTTTACAAAATAACAACGCCCAATTTCTTGTATTATCACTCCCGGAACAAATTTATCTTTTCTGCACAGTCTTAAAATTTAAAAATGTTACACGTCTCGTTCAATATCTTCATCTTCTGACCAGGCTTCCGAATCAAATTGGGGCACATCCGGAAGCTAATGAGGTAGAGGAGGAGGAAGAGAGATCTCCCCCATAACCTTGACATGACATTTCCTGTGCCAGAGGCATGCCCGGCAGCAGATAGCTCTGCACTGGGCTGCTGCTGGCCAGAAGTTGCAACGACTGCAATTTGAGCCAGGATCTGTCTCATTTAATTCTGGGTTTTATTTGTTCTTTGCTGATGCAGGTAAAGCACCTCATTACTGCTTTGAAGCAGATGCTGGCAAAGACCCTTCTTGATATTGTGCACACTTTGAAACAAATCAATTAAACTCTGCTGTAGCAGGTTCGCAACATCCAGGTGCCTCTCTCAATCTTCATCATGATATAACTGCTCAAGGAATGGCGGGTCATTTGCATCATCGGCATTTTGTAAACCATCAACATAGGCCAGATGTTGCCCACCTGCTCATTGTGATGCAGGCTTCTACTTCCAAAGCCACAGGTTCCTCAACTCCCGACAGCTTTGAGTGCCTTCCATCCACTGCAGCCATAACATCAAAGTCTTTCCCTTCCTCACAAACCATGAGGTTTAACCTTCAGACAGAGATCTCAGCACCACCATGACAAGCCTTAAACTCAGAGATCCCGCCGTCCTGTCCCATTGTTTGTCACTCCTGTTCCTTCTCCACCACCACTACCGTACCTCCTTATTGTGAAGCATTTAGAATACCTACAGTGCAAAGGAGGCCATTCGGCCCATTAAGCCTGCACAGATCCTCCAAAAGAGCACTCCACCTAGATCCACTCCCCACCCTATCCCCGTAACCCTTCCTAACATTTGGAAATTATGGGCCAATTTAGCATGACCGGCACATCTTTGGACTGTGAGAGGAAACCGGAGCACCCTGAGGAAACCCACACAGACACGTGGAGAATGTGTAAATTCCACACAGACAATCATCAAGGTCAGAATTGAACCCGGGTCTCTGGTGCTGTGAGGCAGCACCACCAATTACGGTACCACCATGCCTCCACATCACCCCGTTCAGGAATTTTGGATTCTACCCACAACACATCTCCACCACCATCCAATGTGTCCATGGACATCTGTGGATCTGCCAAGGTAAAACCTTCTCGATTGCATTTTGTCACATAAATTAACTCTTGATGGATAAAGCATTCAGCCGATGACGTTACCTTCACTTATCCCATTATTGAATCCATCATTGGTATATCGTGGAGTTGGAAATACCAAAATTCTGCCTCATTAACCCCTCGCATAAATGGCAAAGTCAGAACTGTAGAACCTGAATGGAAGAGACAACAGGAACGCATGGTGGGGTAGAAATGAACAAAAGGTTTATTATGGTATACACAAAATAATGAAACTGATCCCTTTCCCCAAAAGGCTACCCTCCTTGACAAAGAATCATAGAATTTACAGTGCAGAAGGAGGCCATTCGGCCCAACGAGTCTGCACCGGCCCTTGGAAAGAGCACCCCACTTCAAGCCCACACTTCCAACCCATCCCAATAACCCCACCTAACCTTTGTCTATTTTTGGACACTAAGGGCAATTTAACATGGCCAACCCACCTAACCTGCACATCGTTGGCCTGCGGGAGGAAACCGGAGCACCCGGAGGAAAACCACACAGACACCGGGAGAACGTGCAGACCCCGCACGGACAGTGACCCAAGCCGGGAATCGAACTTGGCACCCTGGAGCTGTGAAGTAACTGTGCTAACCATTGTACTACCGCGCACCCAGGTCAAGGTTTTATACTGAACAGTTTCCCCTTATTAGGGGAAACCTCACGCCAATTACTGGGGGAGTTCATACTCAGCTGTGTAAGTGGGGAATTGTATGGAGCACAGTTCTTGGCCGCCTAAGGGTTTGTAACAAGAACCATCTTCAAGGCAGTTGCATTTTTAAGGCCGCTCATAAAATTAATAAACAAAAAACAACATCTCATGACATTTCTGTGCACAAGTCTTGGTGAAGAGCTGAAGGAAATTAGTATTGGTAAATTCTTTGAGGAAATTAATGGGATTGAAGGCAGATAAATCTCCAGGCCTGATAATCTTCATCACAGGATACTTAAGGAAGTGGCCCTAGAAATAGTAGATCCATTGTTGGTCATTTTCCAAAATTCTTTGGACTCTAGAATGGTTCCTGCAGATTGGAGGGTAGCCAATGTAAACCCACTATTCAAAAAGGGAGGTAGCGAGAAAACAGAGAACTATAGACCTGTGAGCTTATTGTCAATAGTAGGTACGTTTCTAGAGTCCAGTATCAAGCATTTCATAGCACAGCATTTAGAAAGCAGTGGTATAATCTGGCAAAGTCAGCGTGGATTTACAAAAGGGAAATCATGCTTGACAAATCTACTGGAATTCTTTAAAGATGTAACTATTAGAGTTTACCAGGGAGAACCTGTGGATGTGCTTTATTTAGAGTTTCGGAAGGCTTTCGAAAAGCTCTCACATAGCAGATTATTATGTAAAGTTAAAGTGCATGGGATTGCGGATACTGTCTTGGATGAATAGGAAGCTGGTTAGGATGGCAGCACGATGGTGCAGTGGTTAGCACTGCTGTCTCATGGCGCTAAGGACACGGGTTTGATCCCGGCCCCAGGTCACTGCCTCGTGTCTTTGGGATCCTTAAGGGGGAGGGGGGAGAAGCCCCAAGTCATGGTCCACATAGGTACCAACGACATAGGTAGGAAAAGGGATAGGGATGTAAGGCAGGAATTCAGGGAGCTAGGGTGGAAACTTAGATCTAGGACAAACAGAGTTATTATCTCTGGGTTGTTACCCATGCCACGTGATAGCGAGACGAAGAATAGGGAGAGAGAGGAGTTGAACACGTGGCTACAGGGATGGTGCAGGAGGGAGGGTTTCAGATTTCTGGATAATTGGGGCTCATTCTGGGGTCGGTGGGACCTCTACAAACGGGATGGTCTACACCTGGACCAGAGGGGTACCAATATCCTGGTGGGGGAATTTGCTAATGCTCTTCGGGAGGGTTTAAACTAGTTCAGCAGTGGCTTGGGAACCCGAATTATAGCTCCAGTATACAGGAGGTTGAGAGTAGTGAGGTCATGAGTAAGGTTTCAAAGTTGCAGGAGTGTACCGGCAGGCAGGAAGGTGGTTTAAAGTGTGTCTTCTTCAATGCAGGAGCATCCGGAATAAGGTGGGTGAACTTGCAGCATGGGTTGGTACCTGGGACTTCGATGTTGTGGCCATTTCGGAGACATGGATAGAGCAGGGGCAGGAATGGTTGTTGCAGGTGCCGGGGTTTAGATATTTCAGTAAGCTCAGGGAAGGTGGTAAAAGAGGGGGAGGGGTGGCATTGTTAGTCAAGGACAGTATTACGGTGGCAGAAAGGACGTTTGATGAAGACTCGTCTATGACGTAGTATGGGCTGAGCTTAGAAACGGAAAAGGAGAGGTCACCCTGTTAGGGGTTTCTATAGGCCTCAAAAAAGTTCCAGAGATGTAGAGGAAAGGATTGCAAAGATGATTCTGGATAGGAGCGAAAGCAACAGGGTAGTTGTGATGGGGGACTAACTTTCCAAATATTGACTGGAAACGCTATAGTTCGAGTACTTTAGATGGGTCCGTTTTTGTCCAATGTGTGCAGGAGGGTTTCCTGACACAGTATGTAGATAGGCCAACGAGAGGTGAGGCCATATTGGATTTGGTACTGGGTAATGAACCAGGACAGGTGTTAGATTTGGAGGTAGGCAAGCACTTTGGTGATAGTGACCACAATTTGATTACATTTGCTTTAGTGATGGAAAGGGATAGATATATACTGCAGGGCAAGAGTTATATCTGGGGGAAAGGCAATTATGATGCGATGAGGCAAGATTTAGGATGCATCGGATGGAGAGGAAAACTGCAGGGGATGTGCACAATGGAAATGTGGAGCTTTTTCAAGGAACAGCTCCTGCGTGTCCTTGATAAGTATGTACCTGTCAGGCAGGGAGGAAGTGGCCGAGCAAGGGAACCGTGGTTTACTAAAGCAGTCGAAACACTTGTCAAGAGGAAGAAGGAGGCTTATGTAAAGATGAGACATGAAAGTTCAGTTAGGGCGCTCAAGAGTTACAAGTTAGCTAGGAAGGACGTAAAGAGAGAGCTAAGAAGAGCCAGGAGGGGACATGAGAAGTCTTTGGCAGGTAGGATCAAGGATAACCCTAAAGCTTTCTATAGATATGTCAGGAATAAAAGAATGACTAGGGGAAGAGTAGGGTCAGTCAACGACAGTAGTGGGAAGTTGTGCTTGGAGTCCGAGGAGATAGGAGAGGTGCTAAATGAATATTTTTCGTCAGTATTCACACAGGAAAAAGACAATGTTGTCGAGAATACTGAGATTCAGGCTACTGGACTAGAAGGGCTTGAGGTTCATAAGGAGGAGGTGTTAGCAATTCTGGAAAGTGTGAAAATAGATAAGTCCCCTGGGCCGGATGGGATTTATCCTAGGATTCTCTGGGAAGCTAGGGAGAAGATTGCTGAGCCTTTAGCTTTGATCTTAAAGACATATTTGTCTACAGGAATAGTGCCAGAAGACTGGAGGATAGCAAATGTTGTCCCCTTGTTCAAGAAGGGGAGTAGAGACAACCCAGGTAACTATAGACCAGTGAGCCTTACTTCTGTTGTGGGCAAAATCTTGGAAAGGTTTATAAGAGATCGGATGTATAATCATCTGGAAAGGAATAATTTGATTAGAAATAGTCAACACGGTTTTGTAAAGGGTAGGTCGTGCCTCACAAACCTTATTGAGTTCTTTGAGAAGGTGACCAAACAGATGGATGAGGGTAAAGCAGTTGATGTGTATATGGATTTCAGTAAAGCGTTTGATAAGGTTCCCCACAGTAGGCTACTACAGAAAATACAGAGGCATGCGATTCAGGGTGATTTAGCAGTTTAGATCAGAAATTGGCTAGCTGGAAGAAGACAAAGGGTGGTGGTTGATGGGAAATGTTCTGACTGGTGTCCAGTTACTAGTGGTGTACCCAAGGATCTGTTTTGTGGCCACTGCTGTTTGTCATTTTTATAAATGACCTGGAGGAGGGCGTAGAAGGATGGGTGAGTAAATTTGCACATGACAATAAAGTCGGTAGAGTTGTGGACAGTGCGGAAGGATGTTACAAGTTACAGAGGGACATAGATAAGTTGCAGCGCTGGGCTGAGAGGTGGCAAATGGAGTTTAATGCAGAAAAGTGTGAGGTGATTCATTTTGGAAGGAATAACAGGAAGACAGAATACTGGGCTAATGGTAAGATTCTTGGCAGTGTGGATGAGCAGAGAGATCTCGGTGTCCATGTACATAGATCCCTGAAGGTTGCCACCCAGGTTGAGAGGGTTGTTAAGAAGGCGTACGGTGTGTTAGCTTTTATTGGTAGAGGGATTGAGTTTCGGAGCCATGAGGTCATGTTGCAGCTGTACAAAACTCTGGTGCGGCCGCATTTGGAGTATTGCGTGCAATTCTGGTCGCCGCATTATAGGAACGATGTGGAAGCATTGGAAAGGGTGCAGAGGAGATTTGCTAGAATGTTGCCTGGTATGGAGGGAAGATCTTATGAGGAACGGCTGCGGGACTTGAGGCTGTTTTCGTTAGAGAGAAGAAGGTTAAGAGGTGACTTAATTGAGGCATACAAGATGATCAGAGGATTGGATAGGGTGGACAGTGAGTGCCTTTTTCCTCGGATGGTGATGTCTAGCACGAGGGGACATAGCTTTAAATTGAGGGGAGATAGATATAGGACAGATGTCAGAGGTAGGTTCTTTACTCAAAGAGTAATAAGGGCATGGAATGCCCTGCCTGCAACAGTAGTGGACTCGCCAATACGAAGGGCATTCAAATGGTCATTGGATAGACATATGGACGACAAGGGAATAGTGTAGATGGGCTTTAGAGTGGTTTCACAGGTCGGCGCAACATCGAGGGCCGAAGGGCCTGTACTGTGCTGTAATGTTGTATGTTCTTTGTTCTTTGTATGGAGTTTGCACATTCTCCCCGTCTCTGCAAGGGTTTCATCCTCACAACCCAAAAAGATGTGCAGAGTAGGTCAATTGGCCCCGCTAAATGCCCCTTAATTGGAAAAAAAAGAATTGGGTACTCTCAATTTCTTTTACAAAAAAGAAAGCTGGTTAGCAGACAGGAAGCAAAGAGTTGGAAAAAATGGGTCTTTTTCCGATTGGTAGGCAGTGAGTAGTGGGGTACCGCAGGGAACTGTGCTTGAACCCCAACTGTTCACATTCTATATTAATGATTTGGACGAGGGAACTAAATGTATTCTCTCCAGATTTGCAGATGGTACAAAGTTGGGTAGGAGAGTGAGCTGTGAGGAGGATGCAGAAATGCTTTAGCGTGATTTGGACAGGCTGAGTGAGTGGGCAAATGCATGGCAGATGCAGTAATGTGGATAAATGTGAGGTTATCCACATCAGTAGCAAAAGTAGGAAGGCAGATTCTTTTTGAATGGGTGTAAATTGAGAGTGGCTGATACTCAGCCAGACCTTGGTGTCCTCAGGCATCAGTCACGGAAAGTAAGCACGCAGATACAGCAGCCAGTCAAGAAGGCAAATGCTATGTTGGCTTTAAAGCGAGAGGATTTGAGTATAGGAATAGGGATGCTTTACTGCCATCGTATAGGGTGTTGATGAGGTCACACTTGGGAGTTGTGTGTGCAATTTTGATGTCCTTATATGAGGAAGCATGTTCTAGCTAAGGCTGTTTCTATGTATGTATTGTGAACTCAAGGACAGGCCGAGCCAGGAATTCTCCCAACTTCTGCTGCCACCTCTTGGATGAAAATCCAGACCAATGTGTTTAATTCTGGTCACTCTGCTTTAGAGAAGGTGCAATAAAGAACCATGAGAATGCTTCCAGGGATAGAGGTCTTCAGTCATGTGGATTGGAAGGTTGAAAGGAGGCGTGAAAGAATGACGGGTTTAGACAGTAGATAAGGATAAACTGTTCCTAGTTGTGTAAGGTTCAAGACACCGATTTAAGTCACTTGACAAAAGAATCATCGCCGGCTTGAGGAGTGATGAGGATTTGGAATGCATACCTGAGGGTGCGGTGGAGGGAGATTAAATTATGATTTTCAGAATGGAACCAGATAATTACCTTCAGAGAGAGCATTTGCAGGGTTATGGGGAAATGATGTGGGAGTGGGAATAATTGAAGCACTCCTGCAGAGAGGTAGCATGGACATGATGGGCCGAATGGCCACCTTCTATGTTGTAACCATTCTATGATTAACAATTAGGATTTAACATTTAATAAAATAACTTCTGTATACATAGCCTGGTGGAATGCATCGAATGGTTTATATTTCGCTGATATTGTTTCCATGGCATGCTGATATTTGCACTCACTGCCTATGCTACTTCCTTCCAGGCTAAGCCGATCACTTCCCATCACAGTTTCACTTTCCCATCCCCTAGAGTGTGTCATAGATGCTTACAGGAGAGAGAAAGAGAAAATGCTGGAAAATCTCAGCAGGTCTGGCAGCATCTGTAGGAAGAGAAAAGAGCTGATGTTTCGAGTCCGATGACTCTTTGTCAAAGCTAACAGACAGAGAAAGTGGGAAATATTTATACTGTGGAGTGAGAATGAAAGATGAGTCATAGCCACAGAAACCCAGGGAAACCAGGTGCTAATGGCCATAGAAACCAAAGGAAAGAGTGCTAATGGCAGTCCCCAGAGAGAACAAAAGATGTGAAAGGTCAAACAGCAGGGAGACTAACATCAGAGGATGAACTGTAGATGTGGGGAGGGGAAGGGGAAGCAAAGAGGAGAAAGGTGAAGGAAAGGTGGATAACATTGGGAGGGGGAGAATTAAATATATATTAAGAAAGGAAGAAATGGTAAAAGACAGTTAAAATGAAACGGGATGAAAACAAATGGGTCGAGGTGGGGGTGGAGCTGATCATCTGAAGTTGTTGAATTCGATCTTCAGGCCGGAAGGCTGTAGTGTGCCTAACCGGAAGATGAGATGTTGTTCCTCCAGTTTGTGTTGAGCTTCACTGGAACATTGCAGCAGGCCAAGAACAGACATGCTGAGCATCTTCGGTCTGTGCGCATTCAGGACCCTGACCTTCCTGTTGCTTGCCATTTTAACAAAATACCCTGCTTTCATGCCCACATGTGAAGCACAGTGCTAACCACTGTGCTACCATGCCACCAGTGTTGGCCACTGCCTCCCGTCATAGCAAATATTGAACATAGACAACTTGATAGTCCCTGCCACTAAGTCTTCACTTGCAGACACAATCAGTCAGGATTCAAGGAATGGGTGGTAAGAATGCTTTGCGTAGAAGAGCAAAGACTTAAACCCTGCATTGCAGGATGGGATGCACATAACATGAGTGCTGTCAAGTGACTGTCTTGTCTGGGAAGCATTGTACCTAATGCTAAACTAATGGGGCAATGTTTGACTATTACTGTAGAGAATACAGATAAGGCCATAAGAAATAGGAACAGGAGTTAGGTCCTTCAGCGCCTTGAGCCTGCTCCACCATTCAATAGAATCATGGCTGATCTGGCATCCCTCGCGTTCACTTTCCTGCCTTTTCCCCATAACCCTCGATATCCTGGCTAATTAAGAATCTTTCCATCTCAGCCTTAAATATACACAAGACCACTGCCCCCCTCAGCTCTTTCTGGCACAGAGTTCCAAAGACTCACAACCCTCTGAGAGAAGACATTCCTCCTCATGTCAGTCTTAAATGGGTACCCCTTTATTCTGAGACCATGCCCTCTGGTCCTAGACTCTCCCATGAGGGGAAACATCCACTTAGCAAACATCCACTTCACATTTACCCTGTCAACCCCCTTTTTGTAAGGGCCACGAAGAATCCAGCACGAGTTGAGAGGATACAAAGTAATAACATTTATTTACTATAACATATATACATAACAGTAGCAGTAACTTCCCTTGCTACATACTACTTCCTGCTGGTTCCTGAACTGGCCAGCTTTATTTATACTAGGAGTTTACTAGTGGTTTCTCCACCCCCCTCATTGGTGGAAGCTCATACTCCCACAGGATTGTGGGATAGTCGTTAGTCCCCAGCCAATGGTAAGTAGGCAGTTTATAACATCCCTCCCCCACAAAGTCCAAGGAATCCACCGAAGACCCTGGCGAACGAGGGCATCGGACTCGTTTGGCCGCAGGCTGGACACCATTTGCACGCGAAGCTGGATCAGGCGGCGTGTAACGAGATGGAGACCGGCGCTTCCGTGATGAACGGCGCAACGGTTGTACATCCACGGCCCGTGGACCCAAGGATTCCCCCTCTGATGCATCCTGTGTCTCCATCTCGGAGTCAGAGTCTGCTGTCTCCGTCATGTCAGCGTCTCTATCTCCATACGGTCCCATAACGACCTGCGCAGGCTTCGAGTGAGGCACCAGTGGTAGATTGTGAGGACTACCTTCCCTTGTCTCTGGTCTCTGCGGCTGTAGAAATGAGCTCCGGGGCGGGGAATCTTTTGAGGGGATAGTCTTCTGGACCGAACGTGGTATACATGTTTTCGCTGGAGACGACCCTGGGCTTGCACTTGGTAAGATATAGGGCCCGTTTGGCGAAAGATTACACCAGGAACCCATTGGGCACCACCAGCAAAATTCCGAACGAACACTGGGTCACCGGGCGCAAACTGCCGAATCGGCCGATGCCGAGAAAATCCCTGTCCCTGCCGTTCTTGTGTGCAGCGTACGTTTGCGCCAATGTCCGGGAAAACCATACTAAGGCGGGTGCGAAGTCTCCGGCCCATTAGGAGTTCTGCGGGAGCTACCCCAGTCACTGCATGGGGGGTGGTCCTGTACGTAAACAAAAAGCGAGCCAGTCTCGTGTCCATTGATCCGGAAGACTGCTTCTTTAGGCCTCTTTTGAATGTCTGCACTGCGCGCTCTGCCAACCCATTTGAAGCCGGGTGGTAAGGGGCAGTGCGGATATGGCGGATGCCGTTCATCTTCGTGAACCTCGCAAACTCCTCACTCGTGAATGGAGTGCCGTTATCCGTGACCAGCACCTCGGGGAGGCCATGCGTACTAAACGATAAACGCATCTTTTCAATTGTTGCGCAGGACGGTGTCCCCTGCATCTTATGCACCTCTAGCCATTTGGACTGGGCGTCAATTAGTAGAAGGAACATGGATCCTTGAAAAGGGCCTGCGAAATCTGCATGCAAGCGTGCCCAAGGCCGCCCTGGCCATTCCCAGTGATGTAGGGGCGTGGCCGGCGGAAGCTTCTGATGCTCCTGGCAAATGGAGCAGTTTTGGGCCACCTTCTCAATGTCGGTGTCGAGGCCTGGCCACCAGACATAACTCCGGGCCAACATTTTCATTTTGGTCACGCCTGGATGCCCATTGTGCAAGTCTGTTAATATCAGCTCCTGGCCTTTTTCCGGGACAATCACACGCGTCCCCCACAAGAGGATGCCGTCTTTCACGCTGAATTCTGACCGCTTGGAGGAAAATGCCCGCAACTCACCTGGGAGCTGTCTATGCTGCCCACCATACAGGACTATGTGCCGAACCTTTGACAGGACTGGCTCCGTCTGGGTCCACTCACGGATCTGTGATGCCGTGACAGGCAAGGTGTCCATAAAATTTAGGGTTGCAACCACCTCACCGGTCGTGGGGGTCGACATGGGGCCGGTCGATAAAGGCAATCGGCTCAGTGCGTCGGCATTTGCTATCTGCGTACCTGGTTTGTGCTCCAGAGAATACTCGTATGCAGCAAGCAACAAAGCCCAGCGCTGGATCCGTGCGGAAGCAATGGGCGGTATTGGCTTATCCTCTCTGAAAAGTCCCAGCAGGGGCTTATGATCAGTCACGACAGTGAAATGGTGGCCGTACACGTACTGGTGGAAGCGTTTCACCGCAAAAACCACAGCCAGGCCCTCCTCCTCGATCTGCGCATACTTTTTCTCCGCTGCAGTCAATGTGCGGGAGGCGAAAGCTATCGGCCGCTCGGCCCCGTTCTCCATCTTGTGGGACAGGACGGCCCCAATACCATACGGGGATGCATCACATGTGACGAGCAAAGGCTTTCCAGGATCATAGTGGGTTAGTAACCCAGACGACGACAATTGTTGCTTTACCCGCCGGAAAGCGGTTTCTTGCGGCTAACCCCAAACCCAGGTGTGATTTTTCTTTAGCAGAAGGTGCAAGGGGGCCAGCGTAGTTGCCAGATTGGGGAGGAATTTCCCGTAATAGTTTACGAGACCGAGAAAAGAACGAAGATGCGAAGTGTCAGTCGGGGCGGGGGCATGTTGAATTGCACGCACCTTCTCTGCGACGGGGTGCAGACCTTCACGGTCCACCCGATAACCTAGGTAGACTACTTCCTTTGCCTGAAATACGCACTTTGTGCGACGTAAACGGACTCCAGCCTCCGAAAGGCATCTAAGGACAGCCTCCAGATTTTCCAAATGTTCCTGCTCCGACGTCCCTGTAATCAAAACATCATCTAGGTAGACAGCCACACGTGGTAAACCTCTCAAAATGCCCTCCATAACACGTTGAAAAATTGCACAGGCAGAGGATACTCCAAAGGGCAACCGTGTATAGAACATAGAACATAGAACAATACAGCGCAGTACAGGCCCTTCGGCCCACGATGTTGCACCGAAACAAAAGCCATCTAACCTACACTATGCCATTATCATCCATATGTTTATCCAATAAACTTTTAAATGCCCTCAATGTTGACGAGTTCACTACTGTAGCAGGTAGGGCATTCCACGGCCTCACTACTCTTTGCGTAAAGAACCTACCTCTGACCTCTGTCCTATATCTATTACCCCTCAGTTTAAAGTTATGTTCCCTCGTGCCAGCCATATCCATCCGCGGGAGAAGGCTCTCACTGTCCACCCTATCCAACCCCCTGATCATTTTGTATGCCTCTATTAAGTCTCCCCTTAACCTTCTTCTCTCCAACGAAAACTACCTCAAGTCCATCAGCCTTTCCTCATAAGATTTTCCCTCCATACCAGGCAACATCCTGGTAAATCTCCTCTGCACCCGCTCCAAAGCCTCCACGTCCTTCCTATAATGCGGTGACCAGAACTGTACGCAATACTCCAAATGCGGCCGTACCAGAGTTCTGTACAGCTGCAAAATGACCTCCCGACACCGGAACTCAATCCCTCTACCAATAAAGGCCAACACTCCATAGGCCTTCTTCACAACCCTATCAACCTGGGTGGCAACTTTCAGGGATCTATGTACATGGACACCTAGATCCCTCTGCTCATCCACACTTTCAAGAACTTTACCATTAGCCAAATATTCCGCATTCCTGTTATTCCTTCCAAAGTGAATCACCTCACACTTCTCTACATTAAACTCCATTTGCCACCTCTCAGCCCAGCTCTGCATCTTATCTATATCCCTCTGTAACCTGCTACATCCCTCCACACTATCGACAACACTACCGACTTTAGTATCGTCTGCAAATTTACTCACCCACCCTTCTGCGCCTTCCTCTAGGTCATCGATAAAAATGACAAACAGCAACGGCCCCAGAACAGATCCTTGTGGTACTCCACCGAAACATTAATCATTCTATCGTAGAAAAGAAATTCTGAAAATGCAGGGATTGAAAATGGGTCTGAGTCAATTAGGAGGTATCTACAAATTCATGTGAGCTTTCTTTGTTCTCAGTTCTTCTCGGGTTTTTTTTTAAGTAGTGATTCCATTTGTCAGATCAGTCTTTCATGGAGTCTGATATTTTACAGTGCTGAGGGAAGCCAGATCAATGCTCGAGTCAAGTCTTCAACTGGACCTGCTCTAATCCCATTTTACGTGCTAATCCCTATATTATTTTAGTCTTAATTTTCAAATCCTTACCCAATTTCTGTTTAAATAGTGCCCTCGACTGTTCCTAAACACGTATTTATCCATCTAATGCTCTGGTAATTCTCCTTAGAACGGGTACAGCACAGAAGGAGACCATTTGGCTTGTCGACTCCAATGCATAGGTAAATCAGTGTTAACGCATGCTGTGTTGTACGGCACAATGGAAATAAAGGGCGAGATTCTCACATGCCGCGCCGTATGGGAGAATCGCCTTTCGCGCCATATTTTCCCACGGTGCCGGACCGACGCCGTTCCGCCATTCTCCCAAACGGCGAGAACGGCTTCATTGAGGTCGGTGCTGCGCCTGCTGGAGAATCGCCCGAGGTACTAAGTACGGCGATTGTCCGGGTCCCCCGCTATTCAGACGCCCGGATGGGCCGAAGTCCCGGGGGGGGGAGGAGCAGGGGCTGGAGGAAGGAGTGGGGAAAGGAGGAGGGGGTGGGGAAAGGAGGAGGGGGTGGGGAAAGGAGGAGGGGGTGGGGAAAGGAGGAGGGGGTGGGGAAAGGAGGAGGGGGTGGGGAAAGGAGGAGGGGGTGGGGAAAGGAGGAGGGGTGGGGAAAGGAGGAGGGGGTGGGGCGAGGGGGAGGAGGGGGGTGGGGCGAGGGGGAGGAGGGGGGTGGGGCGAGGGGGAGGAGGGGGGTGGGGCGAGGAGGAGGAGGGGGTGGGGCGAGGAGGAGGAGGGGGGTGAGGCGAGGAGGAGGGGGGTGGGGCGAGGAGGAGGAGGGGGGTGGGGCGAGGAGGAGGGGGTGGGGCGAGGAGGAGGGGGTGGGGCGAGGAGGAGGGGGTGGGGCGAGGAGGTGGAGGGGGTGGGGCGAGGAGGAGGAGGGGGTGGGGCGAGGAGGAGGAGGGGGTGGGGCGAGGAGGAGGAGGGGGTGGGGCGAGGAGGAGGAGGGGGTGGGGCGAGGAGGAGGAGGGGGTGGGGCGAGGAGGAGGAGGGGGTGGGGCGAGGAGGAGGAGGGGGTGGGGCGAGGAGGAGGAGGGGGTGGGGCGAGGAGGAGGAGGGGGTGGGGCGAGGAGGAGGAGGGGGTGGGGCGAGGAGGAGGAGGGGGTGGGGCGAGGAGGAGGAGGGGGTGGGGCGAGGAGGAGGAGGGGGTGGGGCGAGGAGGAGGAGGGGGTGGGACGAGGAGGAGGAGGGGGGTGGGGCGAGGAGGAGAGGGTGGGGCGAGGAGGAGGGGGGTGGGGCGAGGAGGAGGGGGGTGGGGCGAGGAGGAGGAGGGGGGTGGGGCGAGGAGGAGAGGGTGGGGCGAGGAGGAGGGGGGTGGGGCGAGGAGGAGGGGGGTGGGGCGAGGAGGAGGAGGGGGGTGGGGCGAGGAGGAGGAGGGGGGTGGGGCGAGGAGGAGGGGGGGGTGGGGCGAGGAGGAGGGGGGGGCGAGGAGGAGGGGGTGGGACGAGGAGGAGGAGGGGGGTGGGGCGAGGAGGAGAGGGTGGGGCGAGGAGGAGGGGGGTGGGGCGAGGAGGAGGGGGGTGGGGCGAGGAGGAGGAGGGGGGTGGGGCGAGGAGGAGGAGGGGGGTGGGGCGAGGAGGAGGGGGGGGTGGGGCGAGGAGGAGGGGGGGGCGAGGAGGAGGGGGGTGGGGCGAGGAGGAGGGGGGTGGGGCGAGGAGGAGGGGGGTGGGGCGAGGAGGAGGGGGGGGGGGCGAGGAGGAGGGGGGTGGGGCGAGGAGGAGGGGGGGGGGCGAGGAGGAGGAGGGGGGTGGGGCGAGGAGGAGGGGGGGTGGGGCGAGGAGGAGGGGGGGGGCGAGGAGGAGGAGGGGGGTGGGGCGAGGAGGAGGAGGGGGGTGGGGCGAGGAGGAGGAGGGGGGTGGGGCGAGGAGGAGGAGGGGGGTGGGGCGAGGAGGAGGAGGGGGGTGGGGCGAGGAGGAGGAGGGGGGTGGGGCGAGGAGGAGGAGGGGGGTGGGGCGAGGAGGAGGAGGGGGGTGGGGCGAGGAGGGGGGTGGGGCGAGGAGGAGGAGGGGGGTGGGGCGAGGAGGAGGAGGGGGGTGGGGCGAGGAGGAGGAGGGGGGTGGGGCGAGGAGGAGGAGGGGGGTGGGGCGAGGAGGAGGAGAGGGGTGGGGCGAGGAGGAGGAGGGGGGTGGGGCGAGGAGGAGGAGGGGGGTGGGGCGAGGAGGAGGAGGGGGGTGGGGCGAGGAGGAGGAGGGGGGTGGGGCGAGGAGGAGGAGGGGGGTGGGGCGAGGAGGAGGAGGGGGGTGGGGCGAGGAGGAGGAGGGGGGTGGGGCGAGGAGGAGGAGGGGGGTGGGGCGAGGAGGAGGAGGGGGTGGGGCGAGGAGGAGGAGGGGGGTGGGGCGAGGAGGAGGAGGGGGGTGGGGCGAGGAGGAGGAGGGGGGTGGGGCGAGGAGGGGGGTGGGGCGAGGAGGAGGAGGGGGGTGGGGCGAGGAGGAGGAGGGGGGTGGGGCGAGGAGGAGGAGGGGGGTGGGGCGAGGAGGAGGAGGGGGGTGGGGCGAGGAGGAGGAGGGGGGTGGGGCGAGGAGGAGGAGGGGGGTGGGGCGAGGAGGAGGAGGGGGGTGGGGCGAGGAGGAGGAGGGGGGTGGGGCGAGGAGGAGGAGGGGGGTGGGGCGAGGAGGAGGAGGGGGGTGGGGCGAGGAGGAGGAGGGGGGTGGGGCGAGGAGGAGGAGGGGGGTGGGGCGAGGAGGAGGAGGGGGGTGGGGCGAGGAGGAGGAGGGGGGTGGGGCGAGGAGGAGGAGGGGGGTGGGGCGAGGAGGAGGAGGGGGGTGGGGCGAGGAGGAGGAGGGGGGTGGGGCGAGGAGGAGGAGGGGGGTGGGGCGAGGAGGAGGAGGGGGGTGGGGCGAGGAGGAGGAGGGGGGTGGGGCGAGGAGGAGGAGGGGGTGGGGCGAGGAGGAGGAGGGGGTGGGGCGAGGAGGGGGGTGGGGCGAGGAGGAGGAGGAGGGGGGTGGGGCGAGGAGGAGGAGGGGGGTGGGGCGAGGAGGAGGAGGGGGGTGGGGCGAGGAGGAGGTGGAGGGGGGTGGGGCGAGGAGGAGGAGGAGGGGGGTGGGGCGAGGAGGAGGAGGGGGGTGGGGCGAGGAGGAGGAGGGGGGTGGGGCGAGGAGGAGGAGGAGGGGGGTGGGGCGAGGAGGAGGAGGAGGAGGGGGGTGGGGCGAGGAGGAGGAGGAGGGAGGTGGGGCGAGGAGGAGGAGGAGGGGGGTGGGGCGAGGAGGAGGAGGAGGGGGGTGGGGCGAGGAGGAGGAGGAGGGGGGTGGGGCGAGGAGGAGGAGGAGGGGGGTGGGGCGAGGAGGAGGAGGAGGGGGGTGGGGCGAGGAGGAGGAGGAGGGGGGTGGGGCGAGGAGGAGGAGGAGGGGGGTGGGGCGAGGAGGAGGAGGAGGGGGGTGGGGCGAGGAGGAGGGGGGTGGGGCGAGGAGGAGGGGGGTGGGGCGAGGAGGAGGGGGGTGGGGCGAGGAGGAGGGGGGTGGGGCGAGGAGGAGGGGGGTGGGGCGAGGAGGAGGTGAGGCGAGGTGGAGGAGGAGGGGGGTGAGGCGAGGAGGAGGTGAGGCGAGGTGGAGGAGGGGGCTGTGGCGAGGAGGAGGAGGGGAGTGAGGCGAGGAGGAGGAGGGGGGTGAGGCGAGGAGGAGGAGGGGGGTGAGGCGAGGAGGAGGGGGGTGAGGCGAGGAGGGGGGTGAGGCGAGGAGGAGGAGGGGGTGAGGCGAGGAGGAGGAGGGGGGTGAGGCGAGGAGGAGGAGGGGGGTGAGGCGAGGAGGAGGAGGAAGGGGGTGAGGCGAGGAGGAGGAGGAGGGGGGTGAGGCGAGGAGGAGGAGGAGGGGGGTGAGGTGAGGAGGAGGAGGAGGGGGGTGAGGCGAGTAGGAGGAGGAGGGGGGTGAGGCGAGGAGGAGGAGGAGGGGGGTGAGGCGAGGAGGAGGAGGAGGGGGGTGAGGCGAGGAGGAGGAGGAGGAGGGGGGTGAGGCGAGTAGGAGGAGGAGGGGGGTGAGGCGAGGAGGGGGTGAGGCGAGGTGGAGGAGGGGGGTGAGGCGAGGAGGAGGAGGGGGGGAATGCGAGGAGGAGGAGGGGGGTGAGGCGAGGAGGAGGAGGGGGTGAGGCGAGGAGGGGGTGAGGCGAGGAGGAGGAGGGGGGCGAGGCGAGGAGGAGGAGGGGGGTGAGGCGAGGAGGAGGAGGGGGGTGAGGCACGATCAATTGAACAAAGACTAAAGGATCAATTGAACAAAGACTAAAGTTGGATACAACTGAGGCTTTATTGCTCTAAGAAGGGACTACCGGCGAACCTGTAGTACAGGTCCTACTTTACATCACCTAATACAGGTGCAACATTGGGTTGGAGGAGGGGGTGGGGAAAGGAGGAGGAGGGGGTGGGGAAAGGAGGAGGAGGGGTGGGGAAAGGAGGAGGAGGGGGTGGGGAAAGGAGGAGGAGGGGGTGGGGAAAGGAGGAGGAGGGGGTGGGGAAAGGAGGAGGAGGGGGTGGGGAAAGGAGGAGGAGGGGGTGGGGAAAGGAGGAGGAGGGGGTGGGGAAAGGAGGAGGAGGGGGTGGGGAAAGGAGGAGGAGGGGGTGGGGAAAGGAGGAGGAGGGGGTGGGGAAAGGAGGAGGAGGGGGTGGGGAAAGGAGGAGGAGGGGGTGGGGAAAGGAGGAGGAGGAGGGGGTGGGGAAAGGAGGAGGAGGAGGGGTGGGGTAAGGAGGAGGAGGAGGGGTGGGGGAAGGAGGAGGAGGAAGGGTGGGAGAAGGAGGAGGAGGAGGGGTGGGGGAAGGAGGAGGAGGGTTGGGGGAAGGAGGAGGAGGAGGGGTGGGGGAAGGAGGAGGGGTGGGTGAAGGAGGAGGAGGAGAGGTGGCGGAAGGAGGAGGAAGAGGGGTGGGGAAGGAGTAGGGGGAGGGGTGGGGGAAGGATGAGGAGGAGAGGGTGGGGGAAGGAGGAGGGGGAGGGGTGGGGGAAGGATGAGGAGGAGGAGGGGTGGGGGAAGGATGAGTGAGGTGGAGGAAGGAGTAGGAGGAGTGGGGAAAGAGGAGGAGGAGGTGGGGTGGTGGGAGGAGGAGGAGGAGGGGGTGGGGTGGAGGAGGGGTGGGGGAAGGAGGAGGGGTGGGGGAAGGAGGAGGAGGGATGGGGGAAGGTGGAGGAGAGGAGGGGTGGGGCAAGGCGGAGGAGGAGAGGGTGGGGCAAGGAGGAGGGGGGTGGGGGGAGGAGGAGAGGAGGGGGAAGGAGGAGGAGGGGTGGGGCAAGGCTGAGGAGGAGAGGGTGGGGCAAGGAGGAGGGGGTGGGGCAAGGAGGAGGCGAGGAGGGGTGGGGCAAGGCGGAGGAGGAGAGGGTGGGGCAAGGAGGAGGGTGGTGGGGCAAGGAGGAGGGTGGTGGGACAAGGAGGAGGGGGTGGGGCAAGGAGGAGGGGAGAGTGGCAAGGAGGAGGGGGAGTGGGGGGAGGAGGAGGGGGAGTGGGGGGAGGAGGAGGGGGAGGAGGGGGTGGGGGAGGAGGGGGTGGGGGAGGAGGGGGTGGGGGGAGGAGGGGGTGGACGTAGGAGGGGGTGGGGGTAGGAGGTGGAGGGGGGAGGAGGAGGGGGAGGAGGGGGTGGGGGAGGAGGGGGTGGGGGGAGGAGGGGGTGGGGGGAGGAGGGGGTGGACGTAGGAGGGGGTGGGGGTAGGAGGTGGAGGGGGGAGGAGGGGGTGGGGAGGAGGAGGAAGGGGTGGAGGAGGGAGTGGAGGAAGGAGGTGGCGGTGGAGGAAGGAGGAGGGCGTGCTGGAAATGGTGCCGCCATGCTGTGCGGGTGGGGTGGGGGAGGGTGGGCAAGGTTTCCCGCTGGAGCGACATGCCAGGCGGCCTGCCATGGCTGCACAGTGGCGAAGACACGCTTCCAAGTGCAGGTCATGATGATGGGCTGAGGCAAGTGGCGCTGCACTGAGGAGGGACGGGGTGAAGTGGGCGGTGGACGGATACTGGGCAGGGCGAAGGTTGCATGTGTGTCTGCAGTGGAACAAGGCAGCCGGGGCACCCATGGACCCTGACTGTCTTGTTGTCAAAGCGCCATCGTTAAACATGTTGATGTCCCTCCTCCTCCTCCCCCCCCCCCCTCTTCGTGTAGTTTGTCAGGTTTGCGCACCAGCCAGCCATGTTTGCCGCCGTGGAAGGAGCAGCAGGTAGCCATTTGACGCCGCCGACGAAGGCGGCTCAGAGCAGCTGCTGGAGCGGCGGCTGCAGCTGAGGGACTGGCTGCAGAGGGCCTAGTGCCAGCCGCTCATGCTGCAGGCCCTCCCGCCCGACAGGTGCATGAGGAGGCGGAGGGTGACAATGACCACCACATTGTCGGGCATGCGGAGGACGAGGATTCGGATCCTGAAGGGGCGCAGGTGGATGAGCAGGAGCAGGTGGTGGTGCCAATGCGCCAGTGTACCGGGACCGCATGTCGTTCCAGGACCTTCTGGATACGGCATGCAGGAGGAGACTCCGATTGAGTCGGGAGACCGTGGCACATATATGCCACCTCGTGGCGCACCTGGCACCATGTGGAACGGGGGGAGGACATGCTATCCCGGTGACCGTCAAGGTCACGGTTGCCCTCAATTTCTTCGCCATGGGTCCTTCCTGGCGCCGAGCAGGGACCTGTCTGGAATCTCACAGGCATCGGTGCACTGGTGCATCCGGGCCGTCACCGATGCCCTGTATGACATCGCCGACAGGTACATAAATTTTCCGGAGGATCGCGCACACCAGGCTGACCAGGCAGCGGGCTTCGCCTCCGTGGCTGGGATGCCGATGATCCAGGGGGTGATTGATGGGGTGCACGTCGGCATGCGTCCGCCCTCGGATAACAGGGACGTTTTCCTGAACAGGAAGGAGAACTACTCGATGAACATTCACGTGGTCTGCGACCATCCCATGAAGATCCCCCCGGCTGAGGTTGCTGGGTGACAGGGGTTACCCGTTGCGGTTGTGGCTGATGACACCTATACGGAGGCCACAGAACAACGTGGAGACCTGCTATAATGAGGCCCATGCAGCGACCAGGGGTATTGTGGAGAGGTGCTTTGGCCTCCTGCCCTCACAACCCTACCGCCCACACCACCACTTTCACAGCACCTTACACCTGTGGCACACGTGAATGTTTTAACAGTTGCTTGTGTCAGCGGGTGTGATCAATGCCATGTTGAATGATGACAACCCGCTCTGCGATTGAGCTGTGATCTCCGGATCGCTAGACAATGTCTGACTCGTGGCCATTTCTGAACCCTCCGCCTCGGTGGTCCCTGTATGCGTCACGGACAATCCACCACATGACCATGTGGGGCAGCTCCGTTGGTGTGCTGACGGTGATGGGGTGTTGGGGACGGGGCGAGGGGGGGGGGGGGGGGGAGAAACACCCAACACCCCCCCCGGCCTCACCGTTGGACAGAACTTCGACCTCCAGCGTCACTCGCTCCCCCTCACGACCCCTCAGGCACCGGACATAGCACAGAGGCATCTAGGTTTGGTGTAACAGTGCCCTAGCCCCTACAAATAAGCTGTGCCCTGCACCCGTGCCAACTTACTACATGTCTAACTTGGCCTTATGGGCCCACTACGTCTTGGTGTTTCCCCAGACGGTACAGCAGGAGTGGAGGCGGACTGCTGAGACTCCTGCCCTGTGACGTTGGTCCCCATCAGCGCGCGTTTCCTGGGGCGACCCGGCTTGGATGGACCAGGCTGCTCGGCGGGTGTGCTGGATGGCGTGGTGCCACCATGCTCTGCCCGCTGCCCACCAGATGCACCAGGGACGGAATGGGGGAGTCCAAGTGTTCCAGGACCTCCTTTGCTGGAGTAACCGGGATGGGCACCAGTACCTCCTCCTCCCTCGGGGAGCAAACTCGAGCTCCTCATCTGTCCCCAGGTCTGGGGTCTCCTGTGACGATCCTTGGACCGACGTAACTAGTCCGTGGCCCACGTTAGGTGCCATGTCCGGTGTGTCCGTCGACTGTCTGGTCGTCCTCTGTACGTCACTGATCCAGAGTCCCCGTCCTCTCTCCGTCACTGTCCTGGCTCGCAGCCCTCTACTCGTCTGACTCACAGTCATCAGTGTCCTGACTGTCCATCCTGTGTTCGTCCGTGTCGTGTCTGTCCGTCCTCTGTGCGTCCCCCTCCAGTTCCCCAGCCTCAGAGAAGGGCCCTCCTGTCAGTCTTCCTTCCCCCCTCTGCCGTGCATCCGTGGGGGCGGATGAGCTTGCAGCTGGACGGCGGGGGCTTGCCCGCGATGTCCCTGGCCGATCGGCTCCTGGCCCTGGGGAAGACAATGAGGCATGTATCGTTAGACAGGCGGAGTCGGGGTTGGTGGGGGCAGTGTGAGGGGGTGGAGTGTTAGGTGGTGGTTAAGGGGTGTAGGGATATGTGTCATGGGGTGGGTTCAAAGGGGGGGGGCTTGGGGGTAGTGGTAGGGGGTGTGGGGGAGGTGACGGGCTGAGGGGGTGTAGCCAGGCAGGGGAGTCTCACTTGGTCCTGCACCTCCAACCTGGCCTGGCGCTACCTCCCACGTGGGGGCTCCCCCAGCGTGGTTGGCGGTCAGCATCAAGTCGCACAGATGTTGTCAACATTATGACTGGGTGGAGCACGCTGGGCACCACGCCATGGCAGCTCTCAAGGGCGGTGTGTTGCCCATGTGGGTTGGGTACAACGTGGTGTCCCCAGACCCCACCACTCCTGCGTGGGCAGGGGGGGGAAGGAAGGGTGGGGTGTGGCCCGGGGGAACCCTCGGGGTACTTACCCTGGCAGCCCTCGTGAGGTCGTGGAGCTTCTTTCGGCACTGGTCTCCAGATCGGGGGGTGGGGTGCCCCACAGCGCTAACCGCGGTGCCCACCTCACGCCAGCCGCGCCTCACAGTGCTGGATGGTTGCCGGTGCCCACGTCTTGGGGACAAGATGGCTCTGCAGCATCTTCTACAGCATCCAGCAGCGTCTCGAGATCACTGCCCTGGGACCTGGGAGCAACACGGCGGGACTCAGCCACCTCGATCGTTCGGGTCCTGTGCGCGGATCGCGCACTTTAAATGACGCGGCACGGTGTCAGCTGCTCTGGCGCCATGCCCACCGCGTTTTCCGCGGCCCTGCTGCTGGCCCCTTTTCGGGGCCTGAATTGATCGTGCCCGCGGCCGTTTCGCGCTGTCGTGAAACGCGACGGCGTTCACATGGAGCGGACACTCTGCCTCATTATCGGAGAATCCCGCCCAAAAACGTTTGACATTTTTAATAGTGTTGATAAGTAAATCAGTTTGGGGGAACAGCCATTACCAGGTCAAATCATAATAATGGCTGTGCCCTCGTTTTCTAAATATATTACATCAACACTTTCAAAGATTCAATAGATAAGGAGTAGCCGCTATCTTAAATTGTGACAACCTTAGTTTTCGGGAGTGCAACTGCTCTGCACATGGCACCGAAATGAACATCAAGCATCAGTTTCTTAGTTATTGCATTGTGTTGGGTACAAAGAATGCTGTTGTTGATGTTGGCCAGGTCATTGTGACCCTTGCATTCGAAAAGTGAGAAATGACTCTTTTCTCAAAGCTGGCAGGCCCGTAATTTCTCCTACAATGCAGATAGACAGCAAGAATTTTATCCTGCTGTTGCATTCCCCCGACTGCTGAGCGTGGCAAATTTATTATTTTATTTTATTATTTTTTTCATAAATTTAGAGTACCCAATTGTTTTTTTCCCAATAAGGGCAATTTAGCGGGGCCAATCCACCAAACCTGCATATCCTCCTTGGGTTGTGGGGGTGAAACCCATGCAGTCACGGGGAAAATGTCCAAACTCCACACGGACAGTGACCCAGGGCTGGGTTCGAACCCTGATCCTCAGCGTCGTAGGCAGCAGTGTTAACCACTGTGCCACTGTGCTGCCCACAAATCTGTTATTTTAAGTTTTTCATCCTTTGAGGGTTTTTTTTCTTAAAGCCTTCTATTAACATTTAATTTTTGATATTGTGAACTCGCATGATTCAATAAAACTTGGTGTTTTTGTTCCCTGTTTTTCTCTTGAGGTAGAATTCATCCTGTCTCAATGCAAAATCCACCAGCCAGTGTGAATACAGGAATCAGCGATGCTGCAAACGGCATGGCCTGCATTATGAAAATGGTGTTGAAGACAGGTACACACTGCAGGATGATGCACTTTTCAAAAAGGTTGCAAGATTTCTAAATAGGTCTTACCCAAAAGTACAGGAAAAGACAAGCAATTCATTTCAGTTATCAGAAATAAACTATAAAGTTCTTCAAAAATACTCCACACATTTTGGAATATTTAGAATATGTTACATTGCTGAATCACTGCTGCATGTATAATAGAGCTGCTCCTTTAGATTCTGTCCATTGATTTTATTGGCTATTGGCATCAATACAATACAATTACATTTCATTTCTGGAGACCGTGAAGCAAGATCACGATTTCAATATATAAAACCTGTTGACCTGAATGAAATGGATTCTTGTTTATGGATGGCTATTTTGAACCAGGAGCTGATTCCCCAGGTAATCAATAAATAACATTACAAGATATTATTCTGAGTACTTATTAATGATGTAACTTACATCCTCATCAACAGCTCTAGTTACTACACAGATCCTTTGTTACAATGGCTACCACTTAATTTCTGTTACCTTTCTAGATTGACCCAGATTTAATTTCTGCCGTGGGAAACTGGAGGAGTAGTAAGCTTTCTGAACAAGAAAATTATAGAATAAAACGGACTTCCTTTCAAATGTGTTCACGTTAGGAACGGTAACTCGCCCCACAACCGAAGGACGTGCAGGGTAGGTGGATTGGCCACACTAAATTGCCCTTTAATTGAAAAAAAAAGTATAATTAAAAGCCCAATTCATCAATCTGCAGCTTTGTTTCTTTTCCAGAGCGAAATGTATCGAAATTAGGCAGAACTTTGAACTAAACCTCGGTGAGCTGTGGTTCACTCTTATGTAGTTTTGTATTTTCCATTTTTGTCCCTTCAATGCAGCAGAGAGGACACAGAGGAACAAGCAAACAAAAGACCTTCTGCCACTTAGAAGTTGTCATAGCTTCACTTTACATTCCCACTGACCTGACATTTAAGTCACTGCAATCTTTCACTGGAACTCTGTCAAAATCCAGACACATTGTTTGTTTTTAGTTCAAGAGCTTGAATTGCTTTATAAATGCCACCTACTGGAGGAAAAGAAAGCAACTCCAATGAAGACCCAGCACTTCTAATAGAAAACTGTGGGGGCCAATTACTTCAGTTGGCTAGCTGATGAGTATGTGGGTTTGATTCCTGCTCCAGCTGAGGTGGACCTGGTACTGGCAACGTTGTCCTGCTCCTGGGAGTGGAAGTCAATGGCAAACTCAATGCTGACAAACAGAACAGCTGTCAATAAAATGACTCAGGATGAAGCATCAGCAGACAATGAGCCAAGGACCTGCAGTCGGGCACAGCACAAATGAATGAACCTCAAGGTTTTTCCAGACGGAATAGAATAATGTTCAGAAAGAGACCACTTGGCCAGTTACTGCCTGCAGTGTCTCATTAAAGAGTTGTCCAATTTAGTTCCACTTCCCAGCATTTTCCCACATAAAACTGCAACAATAATTTCATTGCAGTGTTAATGTAAGTCTACTTGTGACAATAATAAAGATTATTATTATCAATTTCAAGTATCTCATTGCCTTTTGAAAATTCAATGAATATGGGGCGTCATTCTCCGACCCCCCGCAGGGTTGGAGAATCACTGGGGGCTGCCGTGAATCCCGCCCCCGCCGGTTGCCGAAGTCTCCGGTACCGGATATTCGGCGGGGGCGGGAATCGGGCCTCGCCGGTTGGCGGGCCCCCCCGCTGGATTCTCCGGCCCAGATGGGCCGAAGTCCCGCCGATAAATTACCTGTCCCGCTGGCGTGGATTAAACCACCTTTTGAACGGCGGGACAAGGCGGCGTGGGCGGGCTCCGGGGTCCTGGGGGGGCGCGGGGTGATCTGACCCCGGGGGGTGCCCCCACGGTGGCCTGGCCCGCGATCGGGGCCCACCGATCCGCGGGCGGGACTGTGCCGTGGGGGCACTCTTTGTCTTCCGCCTCCGCCACGTCTCCACCATGGCGGAGGCGGAAGAGACTCCCTCCACTGCGCATGCGCGGGAAACTGTCAGCGGCCGCTGACGCTCCCGCGCATGCGCCGCCCCGATATGTCATTTCCGCATCAGCTGGCGGGGCAACAAAGGCCGTTTCCGCCAACTGGCGAGGCGGAAATTCCTCCGGCGTCGGCCTAGCCCCTCAATGTTGGGGCTCGGCCCCCAAAGATGCGGACCATTCCGCACCTTTGGGGCGGCGCGATGCCCGTCTGATTGGCGCCGTTTTGGGCGCCAGTCGGCGGACATCGCGCCGTTTGGGGAGAATTTCACCCACAATTCCACTACCCTTTCAGGTAGTGCGCGTTCTTAACCATTCTCTGTGCGAAAAAGTTTATCATTTCCCTTATTGTTATTTTGTCAATTATCTTAAATCAATGACTGCACGTATACTGAATAGGTTCTTTCTTTTTGATCTACCAAAGCACTACGGGCGGGATTCTCCATTTTCACAGTAACTTCATTTGAAGCCTACTTGTGACAATAAGCGATTTTCATTTCATTTGAGAGACTAAGTGCTGACGCAGGGACTGAATCGCGGGTGTTCTAGGGTCACGATGGGGTGCCAGTCCCGGAGCGATTTTGGACATGCTAATGGGCCCGCACCAGCGCCACGTGGAACTAGTGCGATTCCAATGCAAGCCGGCCTGTGACTTGCTGGGGTCGGATTGACACACGAGAGCCTGACAAGCTGCAGGCGCATGTAAGCACTCCACTCCTCACACACTCTGCTTCCAGCCACGAAGATGCAACCCTGAAGAGCGGCACTGATGTTCGCTGATGCAGAGCTGGAGGCACCCACCAAAGACAACCGGGCCTGGGCGCAGGTGACAGAGGCTGTGAGTGCTATGGGCCCCACTGCCAGAGCCAGGCAACAGTGCAGGAAGAAGTTTCATGATCTCTTCAGGCTGGCCAGGGTGAGTCACTGGCTCTGTGCCCCTGGCACCATCCATGCCCCACACTTCCCACACCCATCATCACCGCTGCCCCGCCATCCCCCCCCCCGTCCAATCCGGCTCCCAAAGGTGGACCAGTGGGCAGTGCTGGGTGAGATTGGCATCCCCAGGCGAGCCAGGGTGAGGCATCACCACGACTGTGCCCCTGGCACCAACACCCGTCCCATACATAACCGCGCCGCAACCCCCCTCTCCTCGAGGGCAATCGAACCCCACCCCGTCAACAGGCTGAACATAGCCCACCCTGAACCACATGCCAACACTCATACCAACAACCATGGCCAGGTGCCCTGCACACAGGCCACTGGCTGCAGACCCCCTGTACTGCTCGCACCAGAGTATCTCACACTGTGCATTAGTTGTCCCCCAAGGAGAAGGCGGCCCACAACCGCAGGGAGAGAGAAAAGACCAGAAGGGGCCCGGCAGACCTGCGGCCCATCACTGTCACAGACCACAGGGCGATGGACCTGGTCAGTGAGGTCAGATAGTAGTCAGTCGCCGAGACAGCGATCCAAGTGAGCCCCCAATGCATTGTGATGGCCCTATGGCATGTATGTCACCTCCCCCCACGCCTACACGTGATCTAACCACGCGTCTTGTCTTTTATGTTGCAGGATCACCTGGTGACGAGGCGAGACATTTTGTGGTCCCTTGTCCCCAGCTGCAACATCGCAACATGCCTGGCAACGAGACAGGATATGTTTGTGAGTCAATACCTTGGAGCTCCAGCCCGGGATGACACCGATTCTCGTCACTGTTGTCATCGGCATCCTCCACGATCCCAGAGACACTCACCTCGGCTGGGCATTGTAGTGAAGATGCTCCTGGAACTATCTGGTGCGCACCACACTCATGCAATGGTACATCAGGTGGAGGTAGGAACCCTCAGGGGCAGACGGTCGGAGGGCATCCTGACCCCAGGGGCTAGGTGGGGAGAGGAGTGGCAGTTGGACGCTGGTGTTAGCCATGGGTGTTGAAGAAAGACATGAGCCATGGCCCCAGGGCAGTGGGGGGTGGCAGAGGACAGGGCCAGATATGTGGGGGTGCCGTGTGACAGGGCCTGCCAGGTGAGTGACCCACCACTGCACACCACCCCGATACCCAACCCCCAATGCTGGGGGTTCGATGGGACTGTGAGATGGTATTGTCAGCACTCATGCAGGGATCACCCGGGCGGATGGTGGCACGTGTTACCGAGGGCGGGAGTCAGACTTTGTCAAACAATAATAGTAATAATAATCTTTATTGTCACAAGCAGTAAGCTTACATTAACAATGCAATGAAGTTACTGCGAAAATCCCCCAGTCGCCACACTCCAGCACCTGTTCGGGTACACTGAGGGAGAATTCAGAATGTCCAATTCACCTAACATGTCTTTCGCGACTTGTGGGAGGAAACCGGTGTGGTAGTATGCATTAGGGGTCATGTGGGACTGTGAAGCCATGATGTCAGTGGCTGACAGATCCCAGGTCCTGGTTGGACGTTGACCTCTAGCCCCGCCCTGAAGGCGGAGTATAAGTACCTGGAGTCCTCCCCCGCAGGCAGTCTACTACTGAACTGCGGGGGAACAGTCACGCTTAATAAAGCCTCATCGACTTCACTCTATTCGTCTCTCGGAGTCTTTGTGTGCTACAACCAGAGCACCTGGAGGAAACCCACAGAGACACGGGGGGAACGTGCAGACTCCACGCAGACAGTGACCCAAGTCAGGAATTGAACCTGGGACCCTGGTGCTGTGAAGCAACAGTGCTAACCACTGTACTACTGTGCCGTCCATGCGGAGCACCAGAGCTCATCACTGTTGTTATCGGCACCCTCCACCATCACAGAGACACTCACCTTGGCATCATCCTCCATCCCAAGGACCAGACCTGGTGACACTGCCAACCCAGGGCCAGCACCCTGTAGTGAAGATGGGCGAAGCATGGAGGGAGGTGTAGGCACCCGAACCAAATCTTTAGCATGCCGATGCACCACTCGATGTCGATCCTGGTCACTGCATGGGCGTCATTACAGCACTTCTGAGGCTTCCGGATAGGCATCATCAGCCACGACCGCAGCAGAAAACCCCTATCACCCAGGAGCCAACCCTCACCCGGGGGAACACTCGAAGGTGTCGGGCACCCCTTATATTTTTGGACCCCCCCAGGCCCTTCTGGTCTTGCAACACCTCAAAATAATACTGCTTTGTTATGCTTCATATGTCCACACTCTGGATTCTTGTAAAACTCCATGAGAGGTTTATTAAGGATGTTGCTCAATACAATCAAAATGATGATCTGCTCCAAGCCTGCAGAAACACTCTGCTGACATCACTACGCATCACGTGATGCAGAGCCATCAAGAATGTATTCCCAGATACATAAATATTTAGATTATACTGTCTCCCCATGGTGTTCCTCCAAAATTGGGTTATGCACTCTAATGGTTCCCAACCAGTGCGCCGCGGCACACTTGTGTGCCGTGAATACCCCCACCCCCAAGAATTGTTCCTCCTCACTTTAGACTAAACTGCAAAATTTGTTATAATTCACCATTGACAAATCTAATGCCATCCTTTTTGACTCCCATCTGTCTCCGTTCCTTTAACTCCATTCCTCGTGGAACCTATTCCCTTTGCTACTGTTAATATTGTGGTAGGAAAGCAATATGGTTGTGATCTGGAAGGCTCTGAACCTCTACAATGTTGAGAGCGATGTCAGGGCTTTGAAGCTCTAATGTTAGAAGCATACAATTGTAGATGCAGGTATGCCAGTGGCATTTAATTTCCTGTGACAATGGCAGCAAAAGTGTCAACATTCACCAATATTACTCCACCAAAACTGACAGCAACTTTGGGTGACCGGACATGCACAAAATAACACAAGACATTCAGAAGTGAGTCTATGGTCTCCAAAAGGTGTACAGTTGAGGTTCGCACAGACTATAATCAACATTGCAATCACGAATTAACAAACTTTCACTCCTACTTTTAGTTTCATCATAAAAACCTTGAAAAAAATCATATCTCGATGAATGAGGTGTAACTGGTTTTTAATCATGTATTGATTTCATAACTATTACGAAAAGTCTCCCTGGCCCTGAGAAGCTGATTTTATGTTTTTGGAAAGTCAAATTTCTCCACAATGTTAAAAATTCCACGTGTGGGCGGCATGGTGGTGCAGTGGTGAGCACTGCTGTCTCAAAACGCTGAGGACCCAGGTTTGATCCCAGCCCCGGGTCACTGTCCGTATGGAGTTTGCACATTCTTCCCGTGTGTGCGTGGGTTTCACCCCCACAACCCAAACATGTGCTGGTTAGGTGGATTGGCCACACTAAATTGCCCCTTAATTGGAAAAAAATAATTGGGCACTCTAAATTTATTTAAAAAAAACTAAATACGCCTATAAAAACATATTTTTAATAAAACAGAACAATCCCAAAACATTTAGAGCATGGAGCCTGAAATACTATGGGTTGAAATAGTACGGGAGGATTGAGTATCAGATGCTGTGTATGACCAATGGGACTTAGAACTGAAGACAAAACGCCTGCAGCAAAAAGCGAAAACTTAAAAAGGGCTCAAAAACCCAGAGAGAAGCGAGAGACGGGGAGAGGTAACAAAAAAAATACAGGAAAGGGGACAGGAAGAAGTAAAAAAAAAAAAGTAAGTTCCCAGTCAGGGAAGAAGACAGAAAAAATAGGAGATGTGCCTCCTGTTATAGTACAGTGGTGTGCCATGACATAGAAGAGGTTGGGAACCATTGCTCCACATGCAACAGGTAGCTCCTGCGCACGTGACTTGCGGCTGTTGCATTTTTGAGCCGACCAAGCCAGCACGCACAGAGCGTTGCAGCGCGATGACGTTCTCGGCGTCGTTGCCGTGGCGACGACGTTGTGTACCGCCTGGGCCATCTGCCGGCTACTGTCATGGCGACGTGATCGTCCTGGTGAGTATGAGCGATCAGCAAACCCGCACCAACTGGCGATTTAGCGCCTGATCAATGAGCAACCCGGCAAATTGGTCAATGGCGGACGTCCCCGCGGGTTGCGAGATGCGGAAATATAATTAAAAACGCGGCTGCCGAGATCAAATTTTCCGCAACCTCCCGGCAGCCGGACTGATCCCCCCAACTGACTCCCCCACTGCGCCTGCGCCGAGCTCTGGTCTGGCTTAGGGCGAGGGACAATTAAAGGGGCAATTGCTATAGGGCGGGAAATGTCAGCAAACCTCCCAGATATGTCAAGTGCTTTGAGAAAGTTCCCTGGCGTTTCCAAGTCACTCCCAACATTTCCTGTACAGTTGGGTGAAACGAGAGGAAGCTTTGGAACTCAAATCGGAGCCCCAAAGGGCGAACTGTATCTTAGAAATTATCTGGTGCGTCTATTCGTTGTTTTTGATACTTGTGGGCAAACATCGACTTTCACTTCCAAACCCGTGACAAATTGTTCTTCCTGACTTCAGAAGATGAGTCAACTTTAGTGTTTAAAAAAAGAGTTGCACTTATATAGTGCCTTTCACACGACAAAACTTTCCAAAGTGCTCTACAGCCGAATGCATTCTTCTGAAGTGTAGTCGCTTCTCTAATGTAGGAAATGCAGCAGCCAATTTCTATACAGCCAGTTCCCACAGTTATGTGATAATAGTCAGATATTTGTGGCGGAATTTTCTGCGCAACCCACTGCGTGTTCTTTGGATTCGGCCCGCCAGCGTGTTGTCAACGAGATTTCCCGTGGAATCCACCCCTCGTAACGGAAAGCTGAGGGACCAGAATATCCTGTCGGCATGCACAGGCGGTAAATTCCGCTGTTTGTTTTTGTGTTGTTGATTAAAGAATAAATGTTGACCAAGACATCACTGCTCTTGTTCAAAGAGTGAGAATGGATCTTTCACATCTTGTTAAAATCAAACAGTTTTTGGTTAGCACTTCGTTTAAATTATGGTATCTCTATCAATGCAGCACTCCCTGAGTACTGCCTTCCCTGGAGTGGTAAACAATATTTGTACTCCAGTGCCTGAGATAGGAATTGAACCCATGCATGCAACTGCCATGGCTGCCACTGTGTTTTGCTTTACTTCAGTTTTGCTCCCAATGAATGTTGGTCAGAAGTCTCTTATAGTCGTTAATGTGTAATGACAAAAGGAAAATACTGGATGCTGTAAATCTGAAATAAAAACATAAAGTGCTTGAAATACTCAGTTTGTCTGGTAACATTTGTAGAGCGAGAAACTGAGTTAACATTTTAAGTCGAATATGACTTCAGAACTGGAAATTGATGTCCTGAGTGAAGACTAGTGATCATGATGTGAACACAACAAGTTTAATAAGCTGTAGGTATTCAAGAACAGATATGTCAGTTCTTTGAATTTAACCATCCTCTAATGCCCTTACTTCCCAAATGAGTAAATGGCACAGTGGCACAGTGGTTATTATTGTTGCCTCACAGCTCCAGGGACCTGAGTTCGATTCCAGCCTTGAGTGACTGTGTGGAATTTCCACCTTCTCCCCATGTCTGAGAAGGTTTCATCCTGGTGCTCCGGTTTCCTTCCATAGTCCAAAGATGTGCAGGTTGTGTGCGGTTACTTGGAAAGGGCGGGGGAGTGGGCCTAGGCAGAGTGCTCTTTCGGAGGTTAGGTGTAGACACAATGGGCCGAATGGTCTCCTGCACTGTAGAGATTCTCTGGATCTCACTTTTAGGGTCCTCAATCAACTTTGCACCAATGCCTTTTTGGGAAGGCATAGTCCACATTCTCACAATCATTGGATGAAGGATTTTTCCTCTGATTCACATTTGATTCATAGTAAAGGTAGTAAAATAGTGACAGAAACAAAAGGCAGTAAGGGGGAAAGTGTAAGGCAGAGGAGCCACAGTCAAAAATCAAAAAGGGTGACAGTACAAGGTACAGTGACTGAGGGGAGCTCAGTGAATAGGCCCAGTAATACTAAAAGGAATAAAACGGGAAGTAAAAACATAAATGGTAAGCGACGCGGCAGGTTGTTACATGAAGATATGAGTTCAACGACAAGGAAAATTAGGAGAAAAGTTAAGAGGAAATATAACTGAGGAGAGGTTACTGATTGAGGTGTTAAGATTCAAAACAGAGGTATAAAAGCCAACATAAGTGTACTTTACCTGAATGCTCGTAGTATTCAGAATAAGGTAAATGAGTTGATGGTGCAAATCATCGTGAATGACTATGATTTAGTGGCCATTACTGAAACATGGTTAAAGGATGGTCACGACTGGGAGTTAAATATCCAAGGGTATAAAACTATTCGGAAGGACAGACTGGATGGTAAGATCATAGATCATAGAATTTACATTGCAGAAGGAGGACATTCGGCCCATCGAGTCTGCACCGGCTCTTGGAAAGAGCACCCTACCCAAGGTCAACACCTCCACCCTATCCCCATAACCCAGTAACCCCACCCAACACTAAGGGCAATTTTGGATACTAAGGGTATTTTATCATGGCCAATCCACCTAACCTGCACATCTTTGGACTGTGGGAGGAAACCGGAGCACCCGGAGGAAACCCACGCACACACGGGGAGGATGTGCAGACTCCGCACAGACAGTGACCCAAGCCGGAATCGAACCTGGGACCCTGGAGCTGTGAAGCAATTCTGCTATCCACAATGCTACCGTGCTGCCCCAAGGTGGTGTAGTTCTGTTATTTAAGGATGACATCCGGGCAATAGTAAGGGATGACATTGGTGCTATGGAGGATAAGGTTGAATCCATTTGGGTGGAAATCAGGAATAGTAAGGCGTAAAAGTCACTGATAGGAGTAGTCTATAGGCCACCAAATAGTAACATTATGGTGGGGCAGGCAATAAACAAAGAAATAACTGATGCATGTAGAAATGGTACAGCAGTATCATGGGGGATTTTAATCTACATGTCGATTGGTTTAACCAGGTCGGTCAAGGCACCCTTGAGGAGGAGTTTATAGAATGTATCCGCGATAGTTTCCTGGAACAGTATGTAATGAAACCTACGAGGGAACAAGCGGTCCTAGATCTGGTCCTGTATAATGAGCCAAGATTGATTAATGATCTCATAGTTAAGGATCCTCTCTGAAGGAGCGATCACAATATGGTGGAATTTAAAATACAGATGGAGGGTGAGAATGGTAAAATCAAACACGAGTGTTTTGTGCTTAAACAAAGGAGATTACAATGGGATGAGGGAAGAGCTAGCTAAGGTAGATTGGGAGCAAAGACTTTATGGTGAAATAGTTGAGGAACAGTGGAGAACCTTCCAAGCGATTTTTCACAGTGCTCAGCAAAGGTTTATACCAACAAAAAGAAAGGACGGTAGAAAGAGGGAAAATCAACCGTGGGTATCTAAGGAAATAAGGGAGAGTATCAAATTGAAGGAAAAAGCATACAAAGTGGCAAAGGTTAGTGGGACTAGAGGACTGGGAAATCTTTAGGGGGCAACAGAAAGCTACTTAAAAAGCTATAAAGAAGAGTAAGATAGATTGAGGGTAAACTTGCTCAGAATATAAAAACAGATAGTAAATGTTTCTACAAATATATATTTTTTAAAAGTGGCTAAGGTAAATATTGGTCCTTTAGAGGATGAGAAGGGAGATTTAATAATGGGAGATGAGGAAACGGCTGAGGAACTGAACAGGTTTTTTGGGTCGGTCTTCACAGTGGAAGACACAAATAACATGCCAGTGACTGATAGAAATGAGGCTATGACAGGTGAAGATCTTGAGATGATTGTTACCACTAAGGAGGTTGTGATGGGCAAGCTAATGGGGCTAAAGGTAGACCAGTCTCCTGGCCCTGATGGAATGCATCCCAGAGTGCTAAAAGAGATGGCTAGGGAAATTGCAAATGCACTTGTGATAATTTACCAAAATTCACTGGACTCTGGGGTGGTCCCGGCGGATTGGAAATTAGCAAACATGACACCATTGTTTAAAAAAGGAAGTAGGCAGAAAGCGGGTAATTATAGGCCAGTGAGCTTAACTCCGGTAGTAGGGAAGATGCTGGAATCTATCATTAAGGAAGAAATAGTGAGGCATCTGGATGGAAATTGTCCCATTGGGCAGACGCAGCACGGGTTCATAAAGGGCAGGTCGTGCCTAACTAATTTAGTGGAATTTTTTGAGGACATTACCAGAGCGGTAATTAACGGGGAGCCAATGGATGTGGTATATCTGGATTTCCAGAAAGCCTTTGACAAGGTGCCACACAAAAGGTTGCTGCATAAGATAAAGATGCATGGCATTAAGGGTAAAGTAGTTGCATGGATAGGTTAATTAATAGAAAGCAAAGAGTGGGGATTAATGGGTGTTTCTCTGGTTGGCAATCAGTAGCTAGTGGTGTCCCTCAGGGATCAGTGTTGGGCCCATAATTGATCACAATTTACATAGATGATTTGGAGTTGGAGACCAAGGGCAATGTGTCCCAGTTTGCAGATGACACTAAGATGAATGGTAAAGCAAAAGTGCAGAGGATACCGGAAGTCTGCAGAGGGATTTGGATAGGTTAAGTGAATGGGCGAGAGTCTGGCAGATGGAATACAATGTTGACAAATGTGAGGTTATCCATTTTGGTAGGAATAACAGCAAAAGGGATTATTATTTAAATGATAAAATATTAAAACATGCTGCTGTGCGGAGAGACCTGGGTGTGCTCGTGCATGAGTCGCAAAAAGTTGGTTTACAGGTGCAACGGGTGATTAAGAAGGCAAATGGAATTTTGTCCTTCATTGCGAGAGGGATGGAGTTTAAGACTAGGGAGGTTATGCTGCAATTGTGTAAGGTATTAGTGAGGCCACACCTGGAGTATTGTGTTCAGTTTTGGTCTCCTTACTTGAGAAAGGACATACTGGCGCTGGAGGGTGTACAGAGGAGATTCACTAGGTTAATCCCAGAGTTGAAGGGGTTGGATTACGAGGAGAGGTTGAGTAGACTGGGACTGTACTCGTTGGAATTTAGAAGGATGAGGGGTGATCTTATAGAAACATATAAAATTATGAAGGGAATAGATAGGATAGATGCGGGCAGGTTGTTTCCACTGGCGGGTGAAAGCAGAACTAGGGGGCATAGCCTCAAAATAAAGGGAAGTAGATTTAGGACTGAGTTTCGGAGGAACTTCTTCACCCAAAGGGTTGTGAATCTATGGAATTCCTTGCCCAGTGAAGCAGTTGAGGCTCCTTCATGAAGTGTTTTTAAGATAAAGATAGATAGTTTTTTGAAGAATAAAGGGATTAAGGGTTATGGCGTTCGGGCCGGAAAGTGGAGCTGAGTCCACAAAAGATCAGCCCTGATCTCATTGAATGGCGGAGCAGGCTCGAGGGGCAGATGGCCTACTCCTGCTCCGAGTTCTTATGTTCTTATGATTAGTCGCCTCAATTTGGTCGCTTGTCAAAATCCTGGAACCTTCTAACAGCACTGTGGATGTACCTATACCACATGGACTACAGCAGTTCAAGGGAAATTAGGGATTGGTAATAAATGCTGGCCTAGCCATAAAAAAAAATCAGCTCAGCTCAGATTGTAAACCGTGATATAAAATCAGAAAATGCTGGAAATATTTCATAAGTCAGTTCTTATCCACGGAGAGAACAGACAAGTTAACATTTCAGTATAATCTACAGCAGAACTGATCGATATTGGAGCCTATGATTGAAAATGTCATGTCACGTGTTTTATGCCGGTTACTGTTATTCTTTTATATATTATGAAAAAAAGCTTTGTCTGCCGAATACTTCTGTCCAAACTGGAGAAACTCTGAAATGTAAAGTTCTCTATTCTGCTGAAGTCAAATTTGACAAAATATGTCACCATATTAAATAGATACACAGCCTTTATTTTAATTTTCTAATACACTAATGGTTTATTATTTTCCCTTTTAGCTGTTGAGTAAATATGATACAAGCACAATTAAACCATATGGTTGTCAAGTTCTGCAGAACATGAATTTCCTATACATCTGAATTTCCTATTTATACAAGACAGCATACCTCGTTCTTTCATGCAAACTAGTACCGTATCTGCACAATGAACACTTAAACCATTTTTAACATCTCGCATATTTTAACAATGGAGATAAATAGGAATCGCATGCAGAGGAGAAAGTTGCTTAACCCAGGAGCTGGCATCCAACTGAAAGAGGTGCCAGAAGGGCCATTTCCACTGGAGGAAGGAGAGGATTTTCACTTAAGTTTATATGACTCATTGGAGTGTGATTCTGACAGCTTAATTCAAGAGAGGCAATACCAACTGGAACTGCAGCATCACATTCAGGATAATGAAGAGATTGTAACTTTAGAAGACAGTGAATTTGGTGCAGAGAATGGGCAGGAGGAAGGATGGAATGTCTATGACAGTCTGGAGGAAACGGAAGCTGAAGATGAGCAGGATAGAGGCAAGACCGAAGCTGAACACAAAAACAATGACATTACAAGGTAATTGTTAACTTTGAAAATGTATTTGAACAATTTTTTATCTTCCAAGCCACCTCTCCCAAATTTCTCTCCTGTGCTCCTGCATTATTGGTTGGGTCTCAGCTGAACAATTCATAGAAACATAGAAATTAGGAGTAGGAGTAGGCCATTTGGCCCTTCGAGCCTCCTCCAACATTCATTATGATGATGCTGATTATCCATTTCAGTAACCTGTACCCGGCTTCTCTCCATATCCATTGATTCCTTTAGCCCACGAGGACGGCACAGTGGTTAGCACTTCTGCCTCACAGCTCCAAGGTCCCGGGTTCAATTCCGGCCTCGGGTGACTGTGCAGAGTTTGCACTTCCTCCCCGTCTCTACGTGGGTTTCCTCCGGGTGATCCGGTTTCCTCCCACAGTCTGAAGATGTGCAGGTTAGTGGATTGGCTGTGCTAAATTGCCCCTCAGTGTCCAAAAGGTTATGTGGGGTTACTGGGTTATGGGGATAGGGTGGAGGCGTGTGCTTAAGTAGGGTGCTCTTTCCAAGGGCCGGTGCAGACTCGATTGGCCGAATGGTCTCCTTTGCACTGTAAATTCAACGATTCTATGATAATTCTATGATTCTATACCTAACTCCTTCTTGAAAACATATAATGTTTTGGCCTCAGCTGTTTTCTGTGATAGCAAATTCTACAGGCTTACCATTCTCCAGTTGAAGAAATCTCTCCTCATCTCAGTCCTAAATGGTTTACCCCATATCCTTGGTCAGTAACCCTTAGTTCTTCACTCCCCCGCCATGGGGAACAACTTTCCTGCATCTAAGCTCTCTAGTTCTTTGGATTTTATAGGTTTATGGGATTCCCCCCTCATTCTTCCTATCTCCAGCAAATATAATCCTAACCGACTCAATCTCTCCTCATTCATCAGTCTCGCCATCTCAGGAATTAGTCTGGTAAACCTTTGCTGCACTCCCACGACAGCAGTAAAATCCTTCCTCAGATAAGAAGACCAAAACTGTACACAATATTCCAGGTGTGGTCTCACCAAGGCCCTGTATAATTGCAGCAAGACACCCCTGCTCCTGTACTCGAATCCTCTCGCTATGAAGGCCAATATAACATTTGCCTTTACCACCTGCTGCACCTGCATGCTTACTTTCAATGACTGGTGTACAAGGATATCCAAGTCTCATTGAGCATTCCCTCCTCTCAATTTATAGCAATTCAGATAATAATCTGCCTTCCTGTTTTTGATACCAAAATGGATAACCTCACATTTATCTACATTATACTGCAGCTGCCATGTATTGTCCCACTCACGCAACTTGTCCAAATCACACTGAAGCATCTCTGCATCCTCCTCACAGCTCACCCTGCCACAAAGCACAATTAAACCATATGGTTGTCAAGTTCTGCAGAACATGAATTTCCTATACATCTGAATTTCCTATTTATACAGGACAGCATACCTAGTTCTTTCATGCAAACTAGTACCGTATCTGCACAATGAACACTTAAACCTTTTTTAACATCTTGCATATTTTAACAATGGAGATAAATAGGAATCGCATGCAGAGGAGAAAGTTGCTTAACCCAGGAGCTGGTACCCAACTTATCATCTGCAAATTTGTAGATATTGCATTTAATTCCATCATCTAAATCATTAATGTACAGTGTGAATAGTTGGGGTCCTAGCACTGATCCCTGTAATACCCCTCTAGACACCGCCTGCCATTTGGAAAAAGACCGGTTTATTCCGACACTTTGTTTCCTGCCTGCCAACCGTTTTTCTATCCATCTCAATAAACTACCCCCAAACCCATGTGCTTTAATTTTACATGCTTCCTTATGCGGGACTTTGTCGAAAACCTTCTGAAAGTCCAAATAAACCACATCCCCTCATAACTCTACTAGTTACATCTTCAAAGAATCCAGTAGATTTGTCAAGCAATATTCCGCTTTCTGAAATCCATGCTGACTGTGTCTGATCCTGCCACTGTTTTCCAAATGCTCTGCTATTAAATCTTTTGTAATGAACTCTAGCATTTTCCCCTCTACTGACATCAGGCTGACTGGTATGTGAGTCCCTGTTTTCTCTTTACTCCTTTTTTTAAATAGTGAAGTTATACTGGCTACCCTCCAATCTGCAGGAACAGTTCCAGAGTCTTTAATATCTTGGAAGATGACCACCACTGTATCCACTATTTCTAGGGCCTCTTCCTTAAGTACCCTGGGTTGTAGATTATAAGGCCCTGGGGATTTATCAGCCATCAACCACATCAATTTCCCCAATACCATTCCCTTACTAATACTGATTTCCTTCAGTTTCTCCCTCTTACTGAACAGTGTTCCCCAACATTTCTGGGATGTTATGTGTGTCCTCCTTTGTGAAGACAGAACCAAAGTGTATATTTAGTCATTTATTTGTTCCCCATTATAAATTTCTCTGTTTCTAACTGTGAGGGGCCTACATCTGTCTTTACCAATCTTTCTCCCTTCATATATGTATAGAAGCTTTATAATCAGTGTTTATGTTCCCTGCAAACTTACTCTCGTACTCTGGAATCTCCCAGGAATCTGAAATCCTCCCCTCACACCGTCTCATCAGCCACGTATTCAGCTGATATACCCTGCTATTTCTGCTCTGACCAGCACGTGTCACTGGTAGTAATTCTGAGATCACTACCTTTGAGGTCCTACATTTAAATTTACTTCCTAACTCCATACATTCTTCTTTTAGGACCTCATACCTTTTTTTACCTATGTTATTTGTATAAATGTGTACTATGACCACCGACTGTTCACTCTCCACCTGCAGAATGTCCTGTAGCCGCGCTGAGACATCCTTGACCCAAGCACCAGGGAGGCAACATATCATCCTGGAGTCTTGGTTGCAGCCACAGAAATGTGTATCTATTCCTTTTACAATTGAATCCCTTATAACTATTACATTGTCACACTTCTTACCCCTCCCCTGTGCAGCTGATCCAACCGTGATGCATTGAATTTAACTGTTGTTGTTTTCCCCTGAGAAGCCATTCCCTTCAATAGTATCCCAAAGCAGTATGTCTGTTGCAGGAGAATGGCCACTGTTGATTCCTACATTGCCTGTCTAGTCATCTTGCTCTACTTGGTGGTTAGCCATTCCCTTCCTACCTGCAGAGTCATATCATTGAATTTATAGTACAGAAGGAGGCCAATTGGCCCATCAAATCTGCATTGGCCCTTGAAAAGAGTGCCCTACTTAAGTCCACACCTCCACCGTTTCCCCGTAACCCAGTAACCCCACCGAACTAAGGAGCAATTTAGCATGGCCAATCCACCTAAACTGCACACCTTTGGACTGTGGGAGGAAACCAGAGCACCCGGAGGAAATTCACGCAGCCACGGGGAGAAAGTGGAAACTCCACACAGACAATCACCCAAGGCCGGAATTGAACCCTGGACCCTGGAGCTGTGAGGCAGCAGTGCTAACCACCCTGCCACCATGCCGCCACTTAGCCTGCGGTGTGACAAACTCTCTATACGTCCTAGCCACGATACTCTCCACCTTGCAGATGCTCCACAGTATCCCCATTCGCCACTCCAGCTTCAAAGCCCGTGCTTCCAGAAGCTGCAGCTGGCGACAGACCCCGGGAACTGGGAATGTTCCCAGCTTCCCACAGAGAGCAGTAGAAACACAACATAGCTTTGAGCTCCCCTGCCATGACTTACCCCTTTACATTAAACCTTTTGGAAGTTACTTAAAATCAAATAATATCAATTTCTCCAGGACCTTCTTCCTTGGTTCTTATTACTGCAGAATACATCCCTTACAACCTGTAAAAGTAGTAAATAATTACCTGACAGTGCTCACCAAATCAGCTGCTTCCACGTTCCCCATGTCACTTTTGAATCTTGATGTCGCCTCAGGAGCTTTCAAACTCCAAACAGACTCTGCTCGCAGTCTCCCTCTTTCTTGTGCTCTTTTATCCTCCTGGCTTCTCTCTCAGTCTCGCTTTTTCTCGTGGCTTTATCCTCCCGGCTCCATTCTTATTCTCACTCTTTCACCCGTTCTTTTATCATTTTGGCTCCACTCTCAGTCTAGTTCTTTCTCAAGCTCTTTTATCTTCCAGCTCCACTCTCAGTCTCGCTCTTTCTTGCGCTCTTTTATCTCTCCGGTTCCGCTGATTTTCCTGTGATGGCACTTTTCTTGGTGCTACATTTCCAGAGTACCAGACTCCTAATTGGTCCTCTTATGGACTGACCTCATTAACACTACACCACTGTATGCTTCACCCGATGCCGGTTTTTATGTAGTTACATTGTGTACCTTGTGTTGCCCTATTATGTATTTTCTTTTATTTCCTTTTCTTTTCATGTACTTAATGATCTGTTGAGCTGCTCGCAGAAAAATACTTTTCACTGTACCTTGGTACACGTGACAATAAACAAAATCCAAATCCAAAGGCAGAATTTACGAAGGGGTCTTCAATAATAAGCTGAGGTTGAAAAGTTATGACTTTTCCTTAGACATTGAAGGACATATTAATGGAGGTTTTCAAAGTGATAAGTTTTGATAAATGTAGACAGGGTAAAACTATTCCCTCTGATGGATGGGCCAATAACTGTAGAACATAAATTTGAAATGATTGGATAAAAGATATAGAGAAAAGATTAGATGAAATGTTTTCAGTTGTTGGGATCTGAAATGATCTACTGGAAAAGGAAATGGGAGTTGACCCCATTGACATTTTTAAAAGGGAGTTGGACAGGCACTTGAGGATAAGGAACTTAAGAGTTATGGACAAAAAGCAGGGATGTGCATGATTTCAGAGCCAGCATAGCACGATGGGACTCCTTGTGAGCTGTTAAGTTTCTATAATTCTAGGTATTGACTCTTTCATTGGCACCAGTAGGTCTTGCTGTTACCTCATTCAAGTTGCCATTCACCTTAATGTCACACGATTCAGGCACAGCCAACTTAATCCAACTCCCCTGCTGCAAACTACCCTTTATCAAACCTTGGCCTGTACTTTACATCCGTACTTCTCATTATTTTAGGTCAGTCACCTTATCCTCCAGGCTTGCACCCAGCATTTAACACTTCTGCTCACAACTTCTGAGCTGCCTCTTGGTTCTAACACTTTGCATTCTTTATAATGTTTGGATATTGGGCTCACACATTTCTTCATATCCCATGACCCATCTATCCTCCTCCAGATTGGTTTCCACAGTTTATCAAAATACTTTGCCGAAAGCAATCGATCTTTCACTTCTCTCATGCTCTCCTTTGCTGGATGTATACCTTCCTAAGCATGGAAACAGTTCTACAGCTATTACACCATATTCGCCAATGTCTATTTTGTTCAGTCTTTGCCTACAATTCTTGTCTTTTTCTATGAGTATAATCTTGTTGTTTGGGGAGCTGTTTTTCTTCAGCCTTTTGCTCCTCTAGACAACTTTATCTAAATTACTACCATCTGAGAATGCTGACCAATTCACCCTGTGGCATTATACAGTGTTTCAATTTCTCAATCAGGGGGTTATATTGTTTAGATAGTGTGGGAGGCTATTCGATTGTGATAGGCACATAGCTGAGCTCTATCCTATCCTCATCCATTGTCGACAAACATCAACATTTCACCATGGATCACTGGTTTGCAGTTAGAAATGTGGCTGATTTTCTTTTTCAATCTTTATGCTGTCAGAAGATTTTCCGACTGTGGAGAGAATATAGATTGATGATTTATTCAGGAGGAGCAATATATCGTAATGACCCAAGAACAGCAGCGCAACAAAGCTGCCCAGTGCCACTGGGATGATTGATAGAATCTACAGGATTCTCTTCCACTATACAATGCTGGACACAAATACAATGATGTTCCACTTCATCCATATTCCTTTTGGCTTCTCATATATTTGAGGTACTAGCTTTCTCAATTCCATGGCTGGCATTTCACTATTTGTCTTGGCCTACAAAAACAACAGAGGTAGGAAATCAAAATGTAATTCAAAGAGGTTGCTTAGCAGTCCAATCACTGATTGTGTGTGACGTTCCTGAAACTAATAGATATCTACTTTTCTGTGAGTGAATTGGGCAACATATATGTGAAGACCACGATAGCAGTGGACCTGAGTTCAGAGGAGCTTTCTGATTTCATTGTCATGCTCCTCAATGCACAGCTTGGTACCCTGACCAAGGCTTTTAGCTACCTTCAGTTCTGCTCTTTTGTTTTCTATTGTGAGTCATCTTGACCTGTAAACAGATAAAGTCTTGTGATTTTTCAAGTTTAAATAGCACTTTGATGTGGTTATATCCTTCAGATAATTTTCTCTGACAGTAAGTAAGAGTGCAAAATTCAGCTAAGTTGGCTTGTGAAGAATCCCACAGAATTGTAAAGTTGCTTGTTGCATTTGGGAATGACACAATACTTGGAAGGATTGTAAACTGAAGAGGACAATGTAGAACTTAAAAATAATATCGACAAGTTGGTGGAGTGAGCAGATAGGTGGCAGATGAAGTTCAATGCAAAGATATATGAGGTGATGCATTTTGGTAGGAAGAACATGGAGAGACAATAAAAACTAAGAGGTAAAATTCTTAAAGGGCTGGGTGTATATGTACAAAGATCATTGAAGGTGGTAGGACAGGTAGAGAGAGCAGTTAATAAAGCATATAATATTCTGGGCTTTGTTAATAGAGACATAGAATACAAGAGCAAGGATGTTATGCTGAACTTATAGAAGACGCTGGTTAGACTTCAACTGGGGTATTGTTTACACTTCTGGGCACAACACTAGGGGAGGATGTGAACGCATTGGAGAGAATTGTTCTGTGGGTGAGAAACTTCAGTTGAGAAGATAGATTGGAGAGTTTGGGACTGTTCTTGCAGAAGCGAAGGCTAACTGGAGATTTGATAGAAATGTTCAAAATTACGGGGGAGCTGGACATCGTAGATATGGAGACACTATTCCCACTCATAAAAGGATCATTAATGAGAGGACACTGATTTAAAATAAATTTCAAAAGAAGCAAATCTGTTGTGAGAAAAAACATTTACACACAGCGAGTGGTTCAGGCCTGGAATGCACTGCCTGGAAATGTGGTGGAGGCATTCAAGAGGATATTAGATGATTACTTGAATAGACGTAATGTGCACGGGTATGGAGAAAAGACAGGGGAATGGCACTAAGTCGTGATGCTCGTTTGGAGAGCCAGTGCAGACACAATTGGCCAAATGGCCTCCTTCTGAGCCGCACAAATTCTGTGAATAATTCCTTGTTGCAATATGATTGTTTTATAAGCCTTCAGGACATGTGTCCCTCCTGGCAGCATTGCACATTATGAGCATTTATTAATGGTAGAGCAGCAAGTGATTTACACATTGTGAGGATTTGCCTGAGGGAAGTACATGACAGCAACTTTAATTTGATTTTACCTTAACTAATTTCCTGAAGTGAGCCACAATTTTATTCACATCTCTCCAACCTTTGGGTGGCATAGTGGTTAGCACCACTGCCTCACAGTGCTAGGGACCTGGTTCAATTCCGGCCTTGGGTCACTGTCTGTGTGGAGTTTCCTCTGGGTGCTCCGGTTTCCTCCCACAGTCCAAAGATGTACAGGGTAGGTGGATTGGCCATGGTGAATTGCTACTTCGAGTCCAGGGATATTCAGGTTAGGTTATGGAGTTGCTGGGATAGGGCAGGGTGGACATGGGTGGAGCGCACATTTGAAGGGTCGGTGCAGATTCGATGGGCCGAATTGCCTTCTTCTGAACTGTAGGGATTCTATGATTCTATGATTCAACTGAGGTCATGAGACTATATTCCCATGTGTCCTTTGTTCCCATCTCCTGGTATCCTGTACCTCAGTGGAGAATGATCTTCTGATCATTATTGTCCTCCCGTCCCTCACAGTCTCAGTACCTCCAGGAAAATATTTCTTATGAGCTCTAGAAATCTGGGGCGGAATTCTCCGACCCCCCGCTGGGTCGGCGTGGTGCCGGTTGGGGTATGCGCCGACTCTCCGGCCTGGTCCAGCATGGGCCGGCGCGCCGATTCTCCGGGCCAGATGGGCTGAGTGGCCGTCAACAAAAAACCGGCGCCATTCTAACATCCTCTGAGCCGGCGGACCTTCAGCGTTGAAGAGTCTGGGTGCGGCCTGTGGGGGGGGGGGGAGTGGGGGTCTGACCCTGGGGGGCCTCTGTAGTGGCCTGGCCCGCGATCGGGGCCCACCGATCGTCAGGCCGGCCTCTCTGCCCCCCGGCAGAATGAGGTCCCGGAACGGACGCCGATGCCGGAGTAAGACACTCCCATTTTTACTCCGGCATCGGCACTTAGCCGCCCGTTGGGAGAATCCCGCCCATAGGTCCTTAATGAAATCAACTGCTGCTCAAGCTTGCTTTTGCTTGTGCCAGACCATTGTTCAGCCTGCTGTGAGGGTTTTTTGGGACACAGTTGTTCCGATGACAGAAGCCAGCAATATTGGTGATTAACAAACGTACACTTTTATTTGCTAGAAACGTTAAGTAATTCACAATTAAGTGCTGAATAGCACAACCATCATTTTCTGGGTCTAAAAGTTTCAACAAAGTCTGCACTACAGAAGGCACTACAGAAGGCATAATGCGGAAAAGCATTACTGCTGAAAATCTTAAATAAAAGCAGCAACATTGAGGCAATCTGCAACACATAGTCAACATTTGAATGAGAAAAAAAATGAGTAACTGTTTGGATGAGTCCTTTTAAGAACACTTTGAGGAAGTTTTATGAAGTTATATGCCACTTCTCTTTCAGTAAATAACTTGATTATTGTCCATCAGAATTCTAATAGCCCCATCTGACTCATTAACCTGGCTCTCTTTTAAATATTAATGAGTCTGTTACCTGGTTTAAAAGATGCAGTCCATCAAAAATCTTATGCCTTCCCTTTTCTGTAGAACTCTGGTGTTATATCATTAAGGTTCTCAGTTGTATAAAAAAGAAACTTGTTAAAATGGAGATCATCTATGTAAACTGAAGAGCTTGACACATCAGCTGAACTAATTATCCAATAACAGTAAATGTAAATGATGCAAGCCTATATAACACTGCAATTTGTAGTTTATGGGTTTGAAACCCTTTTCATAAAGACAGCTAGGTGTCAGAATGGATCATTTCAAATGATCCTAATTATTTTAGCTGTCTGAATATGAATCTCAAGAGATGCATTGTGCTGCATCATATTCAAATGAGTCGCATTGTTCACTGTGACCCAAGTTGCTGTGTGGAAACACGAGTGTGAAGTACTCCTTCATAGTCTATCATGAAATAAATGTAAATCTTTTTGTTCTGAGACGAATAGAAGGTTATGCAAACAATAGATACACAACACTTTTGTTTCTAAGTATACAACAGATGCTGGGCAAGTGATTCAAATTCCTGAGTGACTAATGGGGTTCAAATCCGTACGCAATAACATTTCGGTAGGTTAATGGACTACATTAGTGGTGCTCATCATGATCACATCAAATAAAACAAAATATCCATTTAGTAGATAACAGCTTGACAACACTGCTGAAGGGGTTGAATTGGAACAGTTTCTGATAATTACAGCCTATGCACTTAGGTTAACATTTTCAATAATTGGGACTCATTGCACTTTGAATATGCGAATGAAACATGTTATTAAACATTTGGCTCCCAGTTACAATTATTGCTCATTTGTTTTAAATTTGTTTGTTTGCAGCCACACATTTTGTTGTGATTTAACGCTCATTTAATCTTACTTAGCCAAATGTACCTAGTTTTTAATTAGATTTATTAGCCCACAAACTAGTTTGAAATTAAATCCTTTAAAAGTAACACACCAATTTAAATATTAAATACTTAATCAACTATTTAATAAGTGTGTTACTGTTTGTCATTTTGTTAATTAACATCAGAGGCGCGATTCTCCGACCCCCCCATCCGGGTCGGAGAATCGTCAGGGGCTGGCGTGAATCCCGCCCCGCCGTGTCACGAATTCTCCGCCACCAGAGATTCGGCGGGGGCGGGAATCGTGCCGTGCCAGTCGGCGGGAATCGCGCCGGTCAGCGGGCCCACCCCCGGCGATTCTCTGGCCTGCGAAGTCCCGCCGCTGTCAACCCTCTCCAGCCGGCGTTGATTAAACCACCTTGTGAACGTCGGGACAAGGCAGTGCGGGCGGGCACTGGGGTCTTGGGGGGCGCGCGAGGTGATCTGGCCCCGGAGGGTGCCCCCACGGTGGCCTGGCCCGCAATCGGGGCCCACCGATCGGCGGGCGGGCCTGTGCCGTGGGGGCACTCTTTTTCTTCCGCCTTCACCATGGTCTTCACTATGGCGGAGGCGGAAGAGACCCCCTCCCCTGCGCATGGCGGGGATGACGTCAGCAGCTGCTGATGCTCTCGCGCATGCGTCGCCCGGCAAAGTTCTTTCGGCGCCGGCTGGCGTGGCGCCAAAGGCCTTTCCCGCCAGCCGGCGGAGCGGAAACCACTCCGGCGCGGGCCTAGCCCCCCGGAGACTTCCACACCTTTGGGGCGGCCCGACGCCAGAGTGATCCACGCCATTTTTGGCGCTGGGTAGCGGACATCGCGCCAGTTTGCGGAGTATCCCGCCCTATATGTTTGAAAAAAATAACTCAAAAGTCTTGAATTGCATGTGAATATTACCATTTAAACTTAGCAAAGACATTCCAGATAGATTTGCTCTTTTAAGGGATGCTGACCCATCTGCATTAAATGTTTTAACATCTCTGAAAATGGGGGACACGTGAATGTTATTTGAACTCAGAGCATTTGCTTGATCAGTTTCTCAAAGCATTTTTTTTTTCCCCTCTCCAATTAAGAGGCAATTTAATGTGGCCAATCCACCTACCCTGCACATCTTTGGGTTGTGGGGGTGAGATCCACGCAGACACAGGGAATAAGTGTGACTCCACAAGGATAGTGACCCGGGGCCGAGATCGAACACAGGTCTTCGGCACCGTGAGACAGCAGTACTAACCACTGCTCCACCATGCAGCCCTTAAAGCAGAATTTTAAGGTCTTGGTGTTTGCTGTTCACAATAGAAATTTCAGAGCTTACACAGTCATGCGACACAGATAAATCCAAACTTCAGACCCTAATGATGAAGACTTTTCAAATTGAAAACATATATTCAACCCTACACTGTGTGTGTCTGGGACTGGTACGGACGCCTGCCTCAAAGCTTATCTCCTTTCATCTTTAAATTGCACCTCTGACACTGTGATGCACTAAAATATGATGCAGAACCCCTAATACTAGCCATTAACAGTGAAAGTGAGGGCACTGTGAAGAAGTGATCATTTATCACATTGGTTTTGCATGAGCAGTATTTGCACCACATAACTTGCTCCTGAAATGTTAACCAATGCCTTGACAACGTCAGGATCAATTTCTCAAATATCCTCCACATCAACACCCAACATAGAGTTGAGTAAATCCAGAACGTTGCAGCCTGCCTCCTCTCCTGCACAAAGTCCCACACTGCCATCATGCTCACTTCTCCTAGCTCCATCCGCATATTGCTCTGAATTGCTGTTAAATTGCTCTCCCAAGTACAATATAATGGTAAACTATGTTATAATTTTGAGAGAACATTTTTACCCAAGACTTTCTTAAATTGTATCAAATGTGATCGGCTATGCCTGATCAAAATCAGTTTCATATGTCCCAGCCTGAACACTCCACTCGTCTGTATCTCAATTGCTAGGAAGACAGGAGTAGGGGGAAGCCCATTCAGCCCCAAGCCTATCGTTTCACTTAGATCTACATACATGCCTTGGTTAGGTAACTCTCAATACCCTTCCCTAAAGGCTATCAATCTCAATTTTGAGATATTTAAATATTGCTGGAAAAAAAAATGACTATCATTTTTGTCTTGCCATCATCAGGACAATTCACAAAAAAGATCAAATGTATAGGGAACAACAATTTATACTGTATGAGAAGAGAGTGCTGATCAATTCGCAAGTGGACTCTGACTTGTCGAGGCATCGCCAAAGGGAATTCACCAATTGATGGTGTCTGACAGTTAATCTGCCAAGCATTGTTTGAAATTGAAACCAGGTAACGTGACCTGATTGGTATTGTCCTGAGGAACGAACCAGTGAGTGACTGTCATTTATTTTGTTTAGCTGAAACAAGCACAATGTGTGTTTATGTTCTTTCTGTCTGCAAAGAACTGTCCCTGTGTATCAATATATGTAGCTTCCAGTACATGCAAATGCACCACATTGCAAGCCCATCTGATGATCTTAAATTGGTTGTCTGCATATTACTTCATCCACTGAGGATTGTTCAGCAGAAGTTGTCCAATCTGGATTTGGATTTGGATTTGTTTATTGTCACGTGTACCGAGGTACAGTGTGAGAAGCTCAACAGATCATTAAGTACATGGGAAGAAAATGGAATAAAAGAGGCTTAAAATTAAATTTTAAAAGATTAGAACGAGTATAAGTTAAGTAAAAAGTGGATCTGTTGGAAAGAGTCGCCTTGCTCCGGCACCATCTTCTGTACAGAATCTGTACATCTCTGAATCACATCTAATGTTGGACGCAGTGTTTTGAGTTTAGCGAACATGGGCTGGTTGGATAGGGTCTATATCTTGCATGTTGTGAATAGTGGAAGGGACATGCTATTTGATACGATCCGCCAATCTTTGTGACTTATGCCTTACATAACTGGTATCACACTGACACTGAAATCAATATATTACATAACTCATTTGTGTGATAAGCAGAATGTCTTTTTGGCTTGGTGGTGGCATCCTGTTGTGGTGAATTCCACTCATATTGCTACTGCATAGTAGCAGCATGAAACAGCCAGTAGCAGCATGAAGCAGCCAGCAACAGCATGAAAAAGCTAGCTTCATCTGTTGCTAAAAGTTTTGAGATAACTTGCCCTTCCAGGGTAATGTGAGGCAGATAAGGTACTTTATAGGGTGAAAGGTGACCACCGCAGGCCCGTCCATGAGCTTGCAGGAAATACAGCATGAAATGATCTGATCAGGGTAGCCAGGATGCCTTTGATCCGACCTATTTTAGCATGAAGCTTGCATGGTGAGCAAATGGCTTGGGTCCTATTTACGAGATTGCAGAAAAGGCTGATTTTAATAGTTCGTGGAACTAAGAATCCCAACAAATATATATATATTTTTTCACTAAAAAAAAAAAATTATTCTCCTTTTTCACATTTTCTCCCACATTTACATCCATCAACAATAAACAATAATCAGCAAGCTATGTCAGTCCCCATAATAACTCCTTCCCCCCAACTTTCCACCCCGGCTAGACCACTCGGACCCTGTTCTGCCAGGCTCTGATGGCCGCAGCCCCTCCCCCACCTCACTCCCGTTCACTGGCCGGCTTAAACCGGCCAGCGTGGAGGCCCCTGCCCGGGTCCCTTTCCCACTTGCCCGGCCCTAGGAAAGCCCAAAGATCCCCTTTTAGCACACAAACCCCGCATATCCACCTACACCCCAAAGAACCCTCATTTCGAGTGAATGTCCCGTCCCTTCCCTTGTCCAAAAATATACCACATTGGCTCCTTTAGTCTCTACACCCGCACACAGTGATACAAAAAAGAAGAAAATACAGTCATGAGGTTACATCGGCACATGGCCATTCCTCAATTTGTCAGTTCTGCCACAGTCCTTCTGCTTTCGCAAACTCCTCCGCTGCTTCCGCCGTTCCAAAATAAAAGTCCCTGAGCTTGTAAGTCACCCTCAGCTTCGCTGGATATACAATGCCGCACCGCACCTTGCTAATGTACAGTGCCCTCTTCACCCGGTTGAAGGCAGCCCGCCTCCTTGCCAGATCCACCGTAAAGTCCTGGTATACACGTATACCAGCTCCAGCCCACTGCACCACCCGCTTCTGCTTGGCCCAGCTCAGGACCTTCTCCTTCACACTGTACCTACGGAAGCACAGAGTCACTGCCCTTGGCGACTCACTCGCCTTTGGTACAGGCCTCCACGACCGATGAGCCCGATCCAGTTCATATCGGGAGGGATCCTCCCCCTCCCCCAATAGTTTTGCCAACATCGCGGCAAAATACTCAGTCGGCTTCGGTCCTTCAACTCCTTCGGGCAGCCCCACAATCCTCAAATTCTGTCGCCTGGATCTGTTTTCCAGGTCTTCCATTTTTCCTCGCAGATCCTTGTTAGTATCCATCACCTTCCGCATCTCTTTCCCCATCGAGGCAAGTTGATCACCGTGCTGCAATAACGTCTCCTCCACTTCCTTCAGCGCCTCCCCTTGCTCTCGCACCTCGGCCACTGCGCTCGCCACCTCCGTCCTCACCGGGGAAACCACCTCCTCCACCAGCACACTCAAAACCTCCCTCATCTCCTTCCTCACCGTCTCCATGCATTTCGCAATCTGCGCCAACTGCTTTTCAAATTCAGCAGCCATCACCTTAGTTATTTCTTCAGCCGTAAGCAGTGCGGCCTTCCCTGGTGCTCCAGCCTCCATTTTCCTTAGTGACCCCGCGGTGACCTTTCCACTCCCCGACGGACCTTCAGCTGTTTTTTTCTTGGCCGTTTTCTTGCTCACCCTCGACATTTTTCTTTGTTCTTTTTTTCCTCCTGTGTCTTCACTGTGCCTCCTCCGTGCCTTCTCCCTGCTTCTGCCGCCTCCGTGGACCCTGGGACCGGGCTTAAAGCCCCGGAAATGCCGTTGCCGAACGGGAGCCCTCCATTGTGCGGCCACCTCCCGCCCGCCGTCCCCAACAAATATATTGACCATTGAAGGTAGAACATGCAAATTTCACGACTAGTACATTAAGGAATCAGAGTTCATTTGGCTGCTCTATTTCAAAGGTGAATTTGAGCACAGGATGGAATCCATTAAGATATGTAAGGAAATTATTACTTGCAGCTGCAGATTTAAATACAGTAAATGCATCACCCACATATCAGAGACATGTAAGGATTAGGTGTCATTCCATCAAATACACATTTCTCATGGAAATCGAAAAGAAGTTATTTCCTGCTTATCTCACAAATGAGTAATGGGGTATATGAATTTCAGTGGCAGTTTAATGCTAGGCACATAGGCTCGTTTCAAACAACACGTCCCAAACACTTTTCACAACAGGTGAAAGTACAGATCTTACCTAAGTAGCCCATGCTTGTAAAATCCAAAACAGTGTCCAATATTAGATGTGATGCCGTGATTCAAGAACATTTGCTGAATAATCTTCAGTGTGCTTAGAATTACGATGGCAACCAATTTAAGATTGTTAGTCGGGCTCGTAGTCTGGTGCACTTATGTGTACTGGAAGCTACATATATTAATACACAGTTCTTTGTGAACAGAAAGAACATATATATACATTGCTCCTGTTTCAGCTAGATAAAATAAGTTACAGCCATTTTCTGGTTCATTCCTCGGCGAAATGCCCTGGCCGTCAGAGTCAAGTTGCCTGGTTTAAATTTCAAACACTTCTTGGCAGTTAACTGTCAGTCAACATCAACTGGTGCGTTCTCCATGGCAATGCCTCTACCAATAAGAATCCACTTGCTAACCAATCAGCATTCACTTCTCACACTGTATCAATTATTGTTCCCTTTATATTTCATAGTCTTGCAAATTATACTAATGAGTACAAGACAAAAAACTTTGACAAAACTGTCTTTTTGTTCAGCAAAATAAAGTTCTGTACTACCAAATTACTATTTAAGATATTTCCATTCCCCTCATAACAAATGTTTTTCAGTGAAGAGGTTTCCAGATTTCCATGACATTTTCTGTGATGTTCTTTCTGACATCACCTTTGAAAGGTCTAACTGTAATTAAGGGTTTCAAATTTAAATTTTGAACTCTTTTGTTCTTAACCAGCTTACACCAGAGAAAATTGTTAACTTATCTACTCTGTCAAATTTGTTTATCATGTTAACATTTCAGCTAGATTCCGCCTGATCGTCTACATTCAAGTGAATACAAGCCAAGTATGTGCATCCTATCCCTAATTTAATTCTCTAGCCCTGCTGTTATTCCGGTGACTCTGTGTTGTACACATTCTGTGGCCAACATATGCTTCCTGAAGTGCAGTGCCCGCAACTGAATGCCGTACTCCAGACAGGATTGAACCAGAACTCTGTGCAACTGTAACATAACTTCTACTCCGTTTGTATTCCAGCCCTCTTAAGATAAAGATCGACATTCCATTAGCCTTTCAAATTATTATTTATACCTGTCTGCCAGCATTTAGTGATTTCTATGATTTGGTCTCCTGAGTCACTCTGCTGATCCACAGTTTTAATTTAGAAAATACCCTGATCTATATGCCTTAGGTCCAAGTGGATGATCTCACAATTTCCTGCAATAAACTATGTTTCACAATTTTTTCTCCACTCACTTAAGCTATTTGTACACTTTTGTAACTTCCTGCCCCTGTTTACAGTATTTATGGCACCGCCTAACTGCCATCAGAAAACTTAGATAGACAGCTCTCTGTATCTTCATCCAAATAATTTCTAAATAGAGTGACAAGCTGTGTTCCCAATCAGATTCAGGTCCCTTGGGGACACTGCACAACACTTCCTGCCAATTTGAAGACATTTGTATTATCCCTACACTCTTTCTCCTCCCAATTAACCATTTTCCTATCCAAACCAATAGGTTGCCTCTAATTCCATGCCCTTGGTCTCTGCCCCCTTAATCCATCATCAAATGCAGATTGTTGATGCTTTGTTCTCTGGAATTCTTTTCCAAAACCACTTTATCTTGCTACCATTTCTCCCCATTTTCAAAAGTCTATTTTTAAAAATCTTTCTGCTTATTCATAAATTTCCTCACTTTGTGGTCAGTGTTCAATTTTTCTTGTTGTGAAATAATATCTTACAGCATTTCACATGATGAGAGTTTTTATAAATTAGCGGTGGAACAGTGATTAGCTCTGCTGCCTAACAGCACCAGAGACACAGGTTCGATTCCGCTCTTGGGTGACTGTCTATGTGGGGTTTGTATGTTCTCCCTGTGTCTGTGTGAGTATCCTCCTGCAGTCCAAAGATGTACAAGTTAGGTGGATTGGCCATGCTAAGCTGCCCTTTGGTGTCCAAAGGTTAGGTGGGATTACAGAGATAGGGTGGGGGAGTGGGCCTAGTTAGGGTGCTCTTTCAGAGAGTCATTGCAGACTCGATGGATCAAATGGCCTCCTTCTGCACTGTAGGGATTCTATGATTCTGTTATTCTATGAAATGTGAGCTGTTGTATAAATTGGCCCAGTGCAAAATCTGTCTTTAATTAACAGTATTTAAAATCATAAGTAAGGGTGTTCTCCAGCGCCTCCATCCTATTACTACAAATGAGGAGATCTAGGTTCAATGCATGAATTTAAGGATACATGATAGCCCTAATCTACAGTGATGCAATGGGACAATAGTTTCCCACTCAATCCTTTGTTCCACATTTGGTGTTACACTGCTCTGTGGAAGACGCATTGGTCCTAAACTGAGGTAGACTAACCAATAGGATGTTTTCTTTATTTTTTGGCTACTTGGTCAACATTGTTTTATGCTACAATTGAACTTTTAAAAAAATTCTTGCAGACAACAGTGCAGTGGCAGTGACAGATACGTCAACCTGCGATATAATCCCGATTGGAGAAATACCAGAACAGGAGCAGAGATCCTTATGCCTAAACAGAAACACAACTTACATATTAATGATTCGCTGGAAAACTTGCTCCAAGAGTCAAATGAGCTGTTGGAGAAAACTGTTGGAAGACACCATGATTATGAACATCAAGACATAGCGGAACAAAAAATGAAAACAAGTAAAGATCATGGAGTTATATTTAGTTTGAGAGAAAGTGATAATAATGTGGGTAAACAACCTAAGAGAAAAAGACCACCTTCGCCGTATAGTAAGTGTGAAACTAGTACACAAGAGGAACAGGATTCACATGATTCTCCTGGATTTTATAATGAAACCATTATGAGCGATTTGCAAAACCACAGGACAACCAGAACAGATAAAATCACAGGAGTACCCCAGCATAACCATGGGGGGAATACATGTCACACTGATGATGACTGTGAAAAGTTTGATACTTTTGAATGTGAACATCTCGACCTATTGAAACAGAAAAGGCAAACAGATAAACCTCAAGATGTTAAATTTAGTTTGAGAGAAAGTGATAATATCGAAAAACAATCTGAAAGGAAAAGACTTCCTTCTTATTGCAAGAGTGAAGGTAGCACTCAAGATTGTGAATCAGTTGATTCTCCTAGATTTTACGCTGATACCATTCAAAGTGATCTGCAAAATGATAGGAAAACCAGAACGGACAAAATCACAGAAAAAGTACCCAAGGATAACCAAGAGAAAAATAAAGATCCCAACGAAGACGATGACTATGAAAATTTGAATGATCAATATCAGAAAGAATATCAGCAGTTCTTGGAGCGTGAGTCAGCCTGTAGCGATATAAGCACACATAGTATGAAACACTTCAAGAACCCTATGATCCCTTGTGACAGAAAATTGCAACCAAAAGGAAGATTGCAAGACAATATTGTGGAACGTAATAAACAGACTTTGGGCAGACACAAAATAACCTCATACCAACTATTATACAGTGAAAAGGAGGAGGTTAAAGTTACGCAACAGGTAGGTGTGGCGGGAAAATATTCTCTTTTTCTTAGGAATTTCCTCAGGATCGAAGATGACTTGCTTCCACTCTGACCCGATGGTTTCCGAGATGTCTGATAAGTCCAATGTGTGATTTGCACACTGTGCCACTCACCGAGTAAGGGGGTACTAGGCAGGTCGGGGAGATGAGATTTTGGGAGGTTTGTGTGCTCTCTCTGATGCCTTAACTTCACTTCTGCATGTTCCTGACAATGTCTCTCGATGTGTTCAGTGCCTTCCAGAATTAACCTACTCCATTTTGGTTGGCCAATGGATTCCCATGAGTTGACGGGAATTTCGACTTCTCGCAACAGATGGTAAAATATTGTCTTTGATCCCAGTAAATGTGCTGTATGAGGAAGAGGTTATCATGGTTTTCAGTGCTGAAATGCTTATCAAACAGTTGCAATACTAAAGTTAAGAGTGAATAAACCACTCCAGCCTTATTTTCCAATGTACATCTTGACAGAGCTTTGTCACAAACTTTGGCAACTAGAAAGATTTCATTTTCCTCTATTGAAATTCATATTTGTTCTGTGTTTTAGTTACTGAACTAAATTTGTTAACACTTTCTTATCCCCATTCTGGACTGACAACACTAGCAGTAGCATCTGCTCAGTGGTAGACCCTCTTCTATTGAATCTAGATTCAAAGGGGCTGTGATCATGACTTCTTATATTGCTGACTGGAAGGTTATTTTAAAACTTTATTAATCCGAATAACCTGATATCAAAGGCAGAAATATCAGTGGAAAAACTGCATCTTCATATGGAAAGCAAATTATTGCTATGTTTTTCATTTACTGGAAATCCACAGAAAACCTTTGATGTCTGCTCCAAAAACTAGGCGATTGGAACTCAACCTGCAACTGCAGTCAGTTGAACAGCTACTTTCTGATATTCAGAGGCAAAGTTCTTTGTCTTCAGTTGCTGAGGGTAGGCAGGTAATTGTAAGCTTTCTTCTAATTGTTCAATTACATCTAGGGGCTTGTTTCGCCTGAGTCCCCCCACCATGTGTTTCTCAACGGCGCTCCATTCGCTGGCGGCAGGATTCGTTACTCCTGCACTTGTCAATGGGATTTCCCATTGAAGCCATCCCACACTGCCAGCAAAACCGTGGACTGGGGTGCGCTGTCGCGGGAACAGGGAATCCCAACCCCAGAGAATTCAGGCCCCAGTAACTAAGCAATAGCTTCACAGTGACAATATTTACTTTTACAATAATACTTTTAAAAATATGCAGAGATTGTTGACCCATTTCTAATGCTCAGAGCTATATTTTTACATTTCTTCCACTGTCTTTTTTATTCTTTCCCCCTCCCATTCATTTTTCGTGCCTTTCCATTTCCTCTCTTTTAGTTTATCTACAGTATTGGATTGTGCCTTTACAACTGTTCTCTCCACCTTTGTTTTGTTAAAAATGTCTCTTCTCTGTTCCAGTGACATTGCAAGATTTTCTCAATGCTAAAATAAGTTGTTCTTCATATCTACAGTTTCTTCCACAACAAATAGTATTTTCTCTGAAATGTTGGGCAGGTAACCCACAACCAAATTTTGAGAAATGCCTCTCGAACTGGCAGGAGCAATATTTTTCAGAAGCCATCTTTAATGGATTGCTTTTCTTCCCCAAGCATTGCATTGCTAAAATAATCAGCACCAATATGCTGAAACTGAACATAGCGTAAGTTTTCTGTAGTGAGAAATAATCCAGCATTGAAAAATTAAGCATCTGAAACTACTCATCACAGGACTCTGAGGCTTTCTCCAAACCTCTTTAGGTTTAATGTAGCATTTAAACACTTGGAGACTATACAACAGGCCATTTCTGAGAGATGCCAGCCCAGTGGGATTGTACTTTAAACAGAACATTATGCCAAGGTCTTATATCTGCACCTTTCTCAGGAAACCTTCCAGCATTCACTGAAATACCTAAAAGTAACTCTCAGCCAAATCTGCAACACCTGAAACCAGATTTGGAGATCAGTTTGTGTACAGGAACAGCTGTGAAACTTTGAAATTTTATGCGGTAGACTTCCTACAAGCAGGTGTGTAGATGATTAGTTACAATTGTGGACTGATAATCAGGAGATCCATCAAGTTGTTATCGTGTTTGGTTTTATTCATTTACAGGATGTTGGCTTCGCTAGCTAGGCCAACATATTTTGCCCATCCCGAGCTGTCCTTGGTGGTTGAGGGTTCCGGAAAGCAGCCAGCAAAGGGAAGAGCCTTCGACTTCTGTCATGGCACAAGTGCATACTGTCATTTACTCCACATTGCCATGGATGTTTTCAGTCCAAGCTTCGTGCCACTCATTAGATAGAAAGAGCAACCTATTTTTCTTTGGTTTCACATTGTTACCAATGATTTATATCTTCTGCTCATCTGTTGCAAGTCTTCAGATAGGATTGTAGTCCAAGATACTGTCTGTTGCAAAAGGACATTGTAGGTGGTAATTTGCTGTTGCAGGGGTGACAGCCTTGGCCGGGATTCTCCCCTACCCGGCGGGGCGGGGGGTCCCGGTGGGATGGAGTGGCGGTAACCACTCCGGCGTCGGGCCGCCCCAAAGGTGCGGATTACTCTGCACCTTTAGGTGCCAAGCCCTCACCTTGAGGGGCTAGGCCCGCGCCGGAGTGGTTGGCGGCCGCCGGCTGGCGGGAAAGGCCTTTGGCGCCACGCCAGCCGGGGCCGAAGGGATTCCGCCGGCCGGTGGAAGTCCGCGCATTTATGGGAGCGTCAGCGGCTGCTGACGTCATCCCTGCGCATGCGCAGGGGTGGTCACTTCTGCATCCGCGATGGCCGAGGCGGAAGGAAAAGAGTGCCCCCACGGCACAGGCCCGCCCGCAGATGGGTGGGCCCCGATAGCGGGCCAGGCCACCGTGGGGGCACCCCCCGGGGTCAGATCGCCCTGCGCCCCCCCCAGGACCGCCCGCCGGTAAGGTAGGTGGTTTGATTCACGCCGGCGGGACTGACATAACAGCAGCGGGACTTCGGCCCATCGCGGGCCGGAGAATCGCCGGTGAGGGCCCCGACGACTGGCACGATTCCCTCCCCGCCGAACTTTTGGTGCGGGAGAATTCAGCGGCCGGCGGGGACGGGATTCACGCCGCCCTCTGGCGATTCTCCGACCCGGTGGGGGGTCGGAGAATCCCGCCCCTTATTTTCCATTTTGTGTTGGTTCTTTTCTGTGGCAATCATAAGACTCGATTCTCCAAATTTCCATGCTGCGGTGTGGAGACTTCAGCATCAAGTGCTATGCCCATGTGTAGATTGGCTTCAAAAGCTGGGAATGATCTGGCATGAAATTATATCTCATTTGTATTTTGGTTTTGGCTGCCCAACTTGTTAGGTCCAATAATTGTTTCTGGTGAAAGAATGAGTGTAAAGTTAATCTTTTAGCTTAGGCAGGTTTATTCTTAAGACAACTCAGAGTGACAGACTCTTGTCAGTACCTCCCACACTCCACTGTTCCAGCTGTGTCCTATTATTTTGATGGAAAACAATTAAATTAAATTGACTAAACTGAAGGACTAAATAAAAGGGGCAGTCCTTATAACGGATATTGCCTTAAACAAAAACAAATTGCAAATGAAACTAGAACTTCAAACCAAAATGTGATTAAAAGGGTCGATAAAGCACTGCAGACCCTGCGGTGCCAACCAAACACGGAAGGGCCTGATGCCTGTGGACACCGCATGTTCCTTCTCCAGGGGTAGACGGTCAGGTCAGGAAATCCCCTACAGCTCTCTCCATTTATACTCTTTTGAGCGAATCAGTAAAACTGAATTAACAAATCGTGTGTCTATTTATAGGTGGGCCAATGCTTATCCCCTGTCTTTAACAATGCAATTGACTCAACAATGCAATTGACTAACAGTGCAATTGACTAACAGTGCAATTGCTGATACTACTGGCACCATCAAGCTCTCCATACAATGCATCTTTTGATAGATGACCATCATCGATTCTAAGAACGTGGCCTAGCCATCGTGGTCGAGGTCATTTGATCATCGTCATGATATCTTGGAGTATTTCTATGTTGGGGACTCTTTGCTGCCAATGGATTCCACAGATCTTTTTCAAGCAATGAATTTGAAATAAATTCAATGTGCATTCCTGCTTCTGATATGTAACCCATGTTTCAGCACCTTATAACAGTCCACCTAACACACAGACATTGCCCATCATTCCATCATTACAATTCTATTTGCTTTCCCTGTCTGTACTACCTGCTCTAGAATCTGACCATTAAATGGATCCATTCTGCCCTCATTCATGATTTTGATGAAATCTGAGGTGCAATATTAAGTCTAGTATTGTTGAACTCGTTGCATTCCACAAAGTGAGAAGACATACAGTGGGAGTGCTATAAATGTACAGTAATGATCTGACCTTGTGTAATTGGACAATGTCAGCTCACTGGGACACAAGCACACAGAACACCTTAGAAGCAGAGCTCAGCAGGTCAACATCATTTGTCCTTTTTCCACCTCCCTTATTATATTGTTCCACATATTTTTTTAAAAGTCTGAAGAATTATAAAATTAAGTAACCTATAACACTGAATTTCGACGGGAGTTTGTTCTGAAGCTGTTAAATATAGGTTGCTCTGTTGCTGGTATATATGTGTCTATTGCAAAAGTGGAAGTTATGGGGTACAATGACATCCTTCTGACACTAGGGAGCACTGCAGTACATGAGATAGCGCAAGAAACTTGCAAAAGCTTACAAATGGGAAGAGGATGAAAATTATTTTTTCTTCAAAGTAGCAGTGAGCCTTGGGCAGCAGGGTAGCACAGCGCCAGGGTCCCAGGTTTGATTCCCCGCTGGGTCACTGTGCAGAGTCTGCACGTTCTCCCTGTGATGCGTGGGTTTCCTCCAGGTGTTCCGGTTTCCTCCCACAGTCCAAAGATGTGCAGGTTAGGTGCATTGGTCATGATAAATTGTCCTTAGTGACCAAAAAGGTTAGGAGGGGTTATTGGGATATGGGGATGGGGTGGAAGTGAGGGCTTAAGTGGGTCGGTGCAGACTCGATGGGCCGAATGGCCTCCTTCTGCACTGTATATCCTATGTTCTATGTTCTATTAATTGTTGGAGACGTTTAAAAAATGTAAATATATATTTTTTAAATTTCTAACTTTTTTTCTCTCTTATTTCATCTTTTTTTCTCTTGTTACCTTTCTGTGCCTGATTTGGCATGAAATTCACTATTCTCACTTACACTTCCAAGTTCAGCTTCTGCACTGCCTACTACTGATTTTTCTGACTATCTATATCTCTGCTACCAGACCATACTCAGCCTGTTCTTCCAAGCCCCAGGAGTCCTGTAGATCTCCCACTCACAGTCACCTGTCTTGTAAAACCTCATGGAAAATAAACAAGCAAGTCAGCGAATGGCGGGAGCCGTTATTATTGGCCAGTTGCTGTAAATTCTGGCCCATTGAAGAAGCAATATTGCTACCACTGAGCCAAACTGACTTTCCAGTAAAATCAAACAAGATGCCAGAATAAAAAAGAAATTTCAAGGTAACAAAATTGAACAACAATTGGTCATTGACTTCAGGAAGCAAAGTACTGTATACACCGCTGTCAGCATCAACGGGGCCGAGGGGGAGATGGTTAGCAGTTTCAAATCCCTAGGAGTGCACATCTCCAAAAATCTGTCCTGATCCACCCAAGTCAACGCTACCACCAAGAAAGCACAACAGCGCCTATACTTCCTCAGGAAATTAAGGAAATTCGGCATGTCCACATTAACCCTTCCAACTTTTACAAAAGCACCACAGGGAGCATCCTATCTGGCTGCATCACAGCCTGGTATGGCAACTGCTCGGCCCAGGACCGCAAGAAACTTCAGAGAGTCGTGAACACCGCCCAGTCCATCACACAAAACTGCCTCCCATCCATTTACACCTCCCTCTGCCTGGGGAAAGCGGGCAGCATAATCAAAGACCCCGCCCACCCGGCTTACTCACTCTTCCAACTTCTTCCATCAGGCTGGAGATACAAAAGTCTGAGAACACTCACGAACAGACTCAAAAACAGCTTCTTCCCCGCTGTTACCAGACTCCTAAATGACCCTCTTTTGAACTGACCTCATTAACACTACCCCCTCTATGCTTCATCCAATGCCAGTGCTTATGTAGTTACATTGTACACCTTGTCTTGCCCTATTATGTATTTTCTTTTATTCCCTTTTCTTCCCATGTACTTAATGATCTGTTGAGCTGCTCGCAGAAAAATACTTTTCACTGTATCTCGGTACATGTGACAATAAACAAATCCAACGCAATCCAAACAACACCAGGAAAAAACATATTTTGTATTTACTGTATGAAGTGGTAATGATTAAACCAAAACATGTAAAGTGATTTTGAATATTTTACAGGTAATCAAAAGTACAGGTAGAATTAAAGTCACCATCGTCCCAGATGACCATAGATTGCTTTCCTCTTTGAGGGGGAGAGCTGAATGGTGGTGATTTAACCAGAGGATCACCACACCTCAGGCGAGGGGCAAGGTTCAGCAGGGGGGGCCGTCATGAATAACCTCAGCCGGTATGGGAATTGAACCTGCACTGCTGGCCTCTCGCTCTGCAGCACAAACTACCTGTCTAACCAACTGAGCATTATTCATTCAAGGGATGTGGGCTTCACTAGCTAGGCCAGCTTTCGAGAAGGTGATGGTGAGCTGCTTTCTTGAACCGCTGCAATCTATGTGGTGTAGGTATACATGTAGGGAGTTCTGGGATTTTGACCGAGCCACAGTAGAGGAAACTGCGATGTGACTAGACTAACATCACCACTATGCTACCTTCTTTTGCCTTCTTATTCATTTACTGCTGGATTTTTTTTACAGTGACAAAGCATGTCATGTCAGTAAGTTGGGGCTGTACCTCTGTATAATATTCTATATGATAAGTAATCCATTGTACAGTAGAAATATACCAGGTGTATCCTGATGCTATACATTTAGCCTTTCATTGTGTTACTTTATATTTTTGTTCTTTCTCATATGATACTTTAAGTTTTTAATTTTACAGTTATTTAGTTCAGCTCAGTGAGATTGCCAACAATACAGCTATTTTCTTTAGTTTGTTAAGCTTGTGTTTTATGTATCTTTTTGTAAATCTACATATATAGATTTATATTCTACATCATTACACATCATTGCTAGATTTTGGACAGCATAGCATTAAGAAGAGTTTGAAATAATTTGCATCTATTTAAAATGTTTAATTCCCCACTCCCTGCTTATTACCCAAGGTTGAGATTAGGCATGGCAGCTGAAGTCAGAGGGTTGGAGTTCTGAGGTCTCTGTAGAGAAAATCATATTTAAATAATTTGCTTGAGTTTTTGATAAGGTAATAGAGAGAGTGTTGGTGAGAGTAAATCCAATGGTGTGATGCCACATAACAGACTTGTGAACAAAGTTAGAACTGAATGAAGGGGACAGCAGCAATATGGATTCAAAAAAAGTAGGGTGAGTAACAAAAAGCAGAGCGAAGTGACCAATGGTTGGACTGGAAGAAGGTTTGTAGTGGAATTCCCCTGAGATTGATGTTAGGATTTGTGCTCAACTTGCTACATGTCAGTGGCCCAGACCCTCGATGTGCATGATGCAATTTAAACATTTACAGATAGAATGAAACTTGGAACCGTTGTGAACCATGAGGAGGATTGTGTAGAACGTCAAAATGGCATAGGTTGGTGGAATATGTGGGCAAGTGACAGATGAAATTAAATGTAGAGAATTATGAAGTAATTCATTTTGATTGGAGTAACGCAGAGAGACAATCAAAAAGAAAGGGTGCAACTCTAAAGGGGATGCAGGACCAGCGGGATCTAGATGTAAATGTCAATAAATCATTGAAGATGGTAAGAATGCGATTAATAAAGCATATGGCATCTTGGGCTTTATTAATAGAGTACAAAAGCTAGGAAATTCTGTAAACCAGTATAAAACTCTGGTTTGGGCTCGACTGGAGTATTGCGTTCTGTTCTGGACACCACACTTTAAGATTCCTGAGAATAGTTCCAGGGATGAAAAACTTTAGTTACATCGAAAATTGGAGAAGTTGCACCTATTCTCCTTGGAAAAGCAAAGACTGAGTGGTGATTTGATAGAGAATTCAAAATCATGGGACTCTGAACAGAGTAGATAGGGGGAAATGGTTCCCACTTGTTAAAGGATCAAGAAGGAGAAGGCACGGATTGACAGTAATTGACAAAGAAGCAATGGCGACCTGAGGAATAACCTTTTTTACGTAGTGAGTGGTTAGGATCTGGACTACACTGAGCACGTGGTGGAAGAAGGGTCACCTAAGGCTTTTAAAGAGAATTCGATGCAGGGCCAATTGTCTTAAAAATAAAAAAATTGCAGGACTATGCGGGAAAATGGGAGTTGCACTAGGTGAATTGCTCTTCCAGAGGGCCGACACAGACATAATGGGCAGAATGGCCTCCTCAATGTTGTCACCATTCTATGATTTAATGATTTGATAGCAACATTGATCTGCTTTGAACAGTTTAACACCTCTGTTAAAATTAATTTGTTATGAATATGTAGGTGTTGCAGTTCAATTTGTAACCCTATTATAATGAAAGGAAATGCATGGAAAATGTATATTTCACTTTTAGGTATCAGTTATCTACTCTGAACTTACAGTACTTTAGAATATTATAAAAGTAGGACTCTCTTTGTAACCTAGAAAGATTTACCTTGAATTATATGGAAGCAGTTCAGTTGTAAATCTGTTTTTTAACATTAAGCTAATATAAGTGTAATTTAGGAGTTTGGGACGGTTAACACCTGCTGGTCATGTTGTCATGGGTAAAACAGATAATAACAGCATACAAAAATGTTGGCCACTAAATATCACAAAAGGAGGGATAAAAAAAGTAACACACGTTGATCCTTATTAACTTTTATATATAAAATGAGGAAAACTGACTTGTTTGGCTTTTAAGATGTAATTAGGTTAGTAAGGTACATTATATGTTAATTTCAACCTACTAAACTTCTCTATTCAACTAGGAGGAGTGTACTGTCCTTTTTTAAAATAAATTTAGAGTACCCAATTCATTTTTTCCAATTAAGGGGCAAATTTTAGCATGGCCAATCCACCTAGCCTGCACATCTTTGGGTTGTGGGGGCGAAACCCACGCAAACACGGGGAGAATGTGCAAACTCTACATGGACAGTGACCCAGAGCCGGGACCGAACCTGGAACCTCGGCGCCGTGAGGCAACAGGGCTAGCCCATCAGGCCACCATGCCGCCCAAGGAGTGTACTGTTCTAATAAGTGTTGCATTTCTCGAAATCTGAAAATATCGATTTTTGTCTTATTTTTTAAAAATTCTCTCTTCAGGAATATCTCATTAGAAAATCTCTTGTTTCCTTTCTTTATAGATCTCTGTGGGACAGTGTGATATGAGCACGTTACTAATCCACAAGTTTATTTTACAGAGTCTATAAAATGCCTACATAATACAATCAAGTATAAAACACTTGGTGGTAGTAATAAAAAGAAAAGAAAAGGTAAACCTGAAAAAACTGGTAAATACTGTAATTTCAGAGTAGGTGAATCGGTATCTAAAGGATAAAAACACAATTTTCCATGCATTTCTTTTCATTGGGATGGTGTTGAAAAAGTACCCTTACCAGAAGAATATTTTCTTTCTAATTGTTATCAGGACACTGTGCATTTTTAGCAATTTCTTTCACCTTCTTAAATTATCAGCTAAAGAATAAGGATTAATTTTCACCTTTGGTGGTAAAGGGGTGGATCACATATCATCTGTCATTATGGAATCTGTCCAATTTGAATTTACATTGATTCCCTCAAAAATCTGTTCTAAGGCTGACTTTTTATTTTAATACAGAACTGTGTCACTGGGGGCTACTCCTCTGGATCTTTTTTTTCTTCATTATTGGTGTTCTAATCAATATAGGAAGATGAAGGAATATGAGAATTTCTACAGTTTTTGTGTTTTTCTAAAGAGCGAAGGTTATTGTTTCTGGCCTCCATCTGTTCCCAGCTGTGCGATTATGTTCTCTCTCACCAATATTTGCATATTCAAGTGCCAATTATGGCTAATGTTGTAGGAAAACATTGCAGTGTGACTGTGGTTCTGCACATATTAATTGATGTGCATTACTTAATTTCCACCAAAACTACCACCGTTCAGACTATTTAGCAAGGATTTGTAGTATCTAAACTGCAATATTTGCAGCGATGAAAGCTTTCACAGTGTCATAGATGAATCATTTTGTTGGCTAATTGTCTTTCTAGGTTGCAATAATTAATTGCGAGCACAATGCGTTGTACCGAAAAGAAATGCATAGCATTGATTCCAACTGATTTTATATATGCTACTGTTTGGGATCCTCATAATAGGATGTACATATATAGATTTATATTCTCCTAGATTGGCCAACTCAGATTTACTCAATAAACTACTTTTCATCTTGTCATTCATTCATGCAGATCTACTCTGTACAATAGGGCATTTTGTTACTGCTACTTTGCATCCAGTTTAGCAAAATGTTTCTAAAAACTCCATTTTACGTTTCATGATCTTGGAACCAAATTTTGTCATTGAACAAAATCACATATCTGATTACTGATTAATTTGTAATTGGAATTGATTGCAAAAGTAGAAAATTTTAGGAGTACAGGCATAGGCATACAATGTGTAAATCAGCATGTTTTGTTCTGACTTTGTAAGACAACACAGGACTGCTAAGAATTATAAACCTTAATCACATTAGTGTCGCCTTTCAAAATTAATTTGGTATAAGGCCAAATCAACTCAAAATAAATGCACACTACCTTAATTGTCCATTCATACATAAACAATTGCCTTTTAATGAGTATAGAAGTAAACCTTTCTTAAGAAGATGCATTATGTGCTTTCTTTTATACTTTACTCTGCTTCTTTATAACACTATAGTCTTGCAAATTATATTTTTAAACAGCTGATGCAATACTGCTGGTTAAAGTGTGTCAGAAAATTAACCCACAATTTCCCCGCTTCATCTTTTATACCCCCCCTTAAAACTTCTTCAGTACAATAAAAGTGTAAAATGTTTTCTTTCCTTGATTAAACCCAGTAATTTTAACTGTACAGCTATCAACTATATGTCTTCTCAAAATGATTGATTTTTAAACAGGAGCATAACATCATGATGAGGGCTTGACCAGGGAGGATATAGAGAGGGATCACAAGTCAAAATCAGGTCGGCCACCAATTACAGTTGCCTTACTGAATTCTAATTGAACCGCACTTCAAACTACTTTGTGGGGGGGAAGTAGGATGATGGCATGGTAATCAGACATTTTCACCCAGTTTTTTTCCATCTTCACAGTAATTGTTAAGAACCTAGTGCTTCAGTACACTAACGTTAAGTTCATCTCGTACTGAAAACTACTGCTTTTATTCTTGTACTTTTATTCATAAAGGCTGGGTCTCTTCAAAAATTCTGTATCTGATGCATTCCCAGATCCTCCTTCAGGTGCTATGCCCTAAGAGGGCAATGGTGACCATGGACTTCCATTGGATTGGTCAATGATTATATTTGGCAAAGTACAGCAGTGGTTCCATTGGCTTCTGCAGTATGGCTGATCAGGAAATTCTCCTGCTTTTACCGTCAGGCATATGGAAAGGATTAACATGCTGATAATTAATTGGTCTGACCAAGTTATGAGAGCACCTTCCTTGGTCATCAAGTCCTGAAGTGGGATGAACCCAGAGCTTGTGGTGCAGAGGTAGCTATCACTTTGCCACAAGACCTTCACTCCAGACAGTTCCTCATTTGTGATGGAGGGAAGGTCTTTGATGAAGCAGCTGAGGATTATTGGGTCTAAGACACTATCCTGATGAATTCCTGCACTGATATCCCAGGACTGAGATGATTTACTTCCAACAACCAAAATCATCTTTCTTTGTGGTATGACTCCAATCAGTGGAGAGTTTTCCCCTTGATTCCGATTGACTTGATTTTTGCTAGGACTACTTGATGCAATACTCGGTCAAATGATGCCTTGATATCAAGGGTATTTGCTTTCACCTCACACATGGAATTCAGTTCTTTTGTAAATGTTTGGGCCAAGGCGGTAATGATCATCGATGATCATAGATCACAGAATTTACAGTGCAGAAGGAGGCCATTTGGCCCATTAAGTCTGCACCGCCCCTTCCAAAGAGCACCCTACTTGAGCCCACATATCTACCCTATGCCCGTAACCCAGTAACCCCCACTTAACTTTTCTGGGCACTAAGGGCAATTTAGCATGGCCAATCCACCTAAGCCGCACATCTTTGGACTGTGGGAGGAAACAGGAGCACCCAGAGGAAACCCCCGCAGACACGGGGAGAACGTGCAGACTCTGCACAGACAGTGACCCAGCCAGCAATCGAACCTGGGACCCTGGAGTTGCAAAGCAACTGTGCTAACCACTATGCGACCGTTCTGCCCCTATGAGGTCAGGAGATGAGTGGCCCTGGCAGAATCCAAGCTGAGCACATTGAGCAGGTTATTGCTGAGTAAGTGCTGCTTGATAGGACTGTCGACAACACCTTGCATCACTTTGATGATTGAGAGTAGACCGATGGAGCGCTAGGTGGCTGGATTAGATTTGTCCTGCTTTTTGTGGACGTTGGTACAGCAAAACCTGGGTCAATGTGGTCTGTTCTTATGAATTGCAACATCTAGTTCACCTTGAGAAAGGGTGGTTTCTTTGTTTTCCAGGTACTGCGTAATGTGCCATCTGTCAAATTGCAAGTTCCTTCATGTCACTTCCATTCTCGAAGTGAGGATAAGATTTTCCCAGCTTTATAGTCCATGGGCGGGATATATCGACTGTTCACGGCAGCAGGAAATTACAGTCCCACATCGGCGCACGGATTTCCCGTAGACGAGTGCTGCTGTCAACGGGAAATTCCATTGACAACGACAGGACCGGTAGATCCTGCTGGTGGGCCGCCTCCTCTGCCAAAAAACACCCGGTGGGCTGGTCAGTAAATCCCGCCCATTGTCACTATTCATTCTTCTAGTGAGCTTGAATGTAGTTGATGGCAGCACTGGCCACTGCCAGCAGCCTGACCGAGTGGGCAGGAGTTCAATGAAGAAAAAAGCTGGATGACCTCTTACGATCAGCAAAGATAAGTGCCTCCTGTCTCCCCGTGGAAATTGATCCTTTCATCAACCTCCGGTATATCACCTTGAACTTGCATGCTGGCACCTCGCAGGTTCTTCTCACCACCCAGCCTCCCAACATCATCCTCAAACCACTACCTCACCCACCCTCCCAGGATTCTTCATCAGAACACCTCCCTGCTTAAGGGAAGTGCCCACACGTGCCAGCTGTCCTCAACCTCTGACACCAGGCATTTGGCTAACAATATCTCCTTTTGTGTCCCTGCAGGAGATTATAGAACATTACTGGAGAGAGAGAACTCAGGTGGAGGAATGCCCAAACTAAAGAGCTGACTCAGTTTGAAGAAAGGGTCTTGGAGCTCGCAGGGGAGGAGCAAGAGCAGGCCTGCACAGACACCCAGGTTGGTCTGCAACAGAAAAATGAGGAGCCACTGACCAGCTTCAAGTGATGTATTTGTTGTCCAAACTCTTGACCAGGCCATTAAAACCATGTCCCTTGTCTTGCAGATACATCCGTCGAAGAGCCTGACCCGTCAACAAGCAGTGGCATTCCCCCAGCGATCCTTGATAGCACCTCGGAAGAGATCTCCGAGGAGGACATGGATGATGCAATCACTGCATTCACCATCGCAGAGACAAGTACCTCGGTGGGCAACCTTAAAAGACGGCTTGTGGGTCACTTTCTGCTGAGCACCACACTGCAACTGATGCACATCAGGTGGAGACAGGAGCATCCCAGGGAAAGTCAGTGTTCTACTGGATCCCAGGACACTGTTGTGCCCTAGCCAGGTGCCGGACCTCTGCATCTGCCGTAGCTGAGGGATGAACATATCCAAAGTACCAGAATACCAGGAGGGATTGTCAGTGACATTCCTGCAACTGCAAGGCTGAATTGCCACACTACCAGAAGGATGTGGAGGCTTTAGAGAGGGTGCAGAAGAGATTTACCAGAATGTTGCCTGGTATGGAGGGCATTAGCTATGAGGAGCGGTTGAATAAACTCGGTTTGTTCCCACTGGAACGAAGGAGGTTGAGGGGAGACCTAATAGAGGTATACAAAATTATGAGGGTCATAGACAGAGTGGATAGTCAGAGGCTTTTCCCCAGGGTAGAGGAGTCAATTACGAGGGGGCATAGGTTTAAGGTGAGAGGGGCAAGGTTTAGAGTAGATGTACGAGGCAAGTTTTTTACGCAGAGGGTAGTGGGTGCCTGGAACTCGCTACCGGAGGAGGTGGTGGAAGCAGGGACGATAGTGACATTTAAGGGGCATCTTGACAAATACATGAATAGGATGGGAATAGAGGGATACGGACCCAGGAAGTGTAGAAGATTGTAGTTTAGTCGGGCAGCATGGTCGGCACGAGCTTGGAGGGCCGAAGGGCCTGTTCCTGTGCTGTACATTTCTTTGTTCTTTGTTCTTTGAATGAAGGAATCCCAAAGCCTTCAGTTGCAGGAGATGTTGCCTGCGTTGCGTGGCACCAAGGTCAACATTGCAAGGGTGGCGGCCGCAGGGGAAAACCTGGGACAAGATGTCAGAGCCATGACAGGCAAATTCCAAAGCATGGCTCAGGCCCTGAAGACCACGGCTGAGGGCTTCGAGACCATGGTGCAGACACAGAGGACCATTGCTGAGGGGTTCAACCCATGGTGCAGGCACTGGTGGGCCTCCAGGACTGGCAGCGCAGATGACATTGAGGCTTCTGGAGAAAGCTCCAGTTGCCCTTTGTCCCATGGAGTAACCTTGGTGCCCACAAGCACCGGAGGGAAAAGAATGCACTGGATTACATCCCGGGACCTTTCATCCAGAAGACCCAGGGAGTGACCAGGGTCTGAATCCTCCCTTCCTGATGCCAGCACTTCTCAGGGGCAGTAGGCAGAACAGGGTGACGTGACAACATCAGTGCCACCCAAAACTCAGCCAAGGCCCTATAGGTCCAGGCCCTCCAGAATATGTCTGCCAAGGCATTTCACGCAACAGGGCATGGAAAACAACACTTCTGATGTGTATTCTGGGAATATACCGAAACGTACTGTGAGCCCTGTAACAAGCCAATGGCAAATAAGTTGAGGGCTACCGTGACGTTCATGGCAATAGGGTGTGGATGCCTTCCACCTCCTTGTGGCGCCAGGTTGAAAGTATGTGGCACAGGTGCCGCACTGTCTCACTTGTGAGGTGGAGTTTGTCAGTGACACATATTCATGGAGGACACCTGGATCCTGTAAATATTTGGTCCCCTTCGCTTTCATCTTTGAGTCCCCTGTTTGGCCTGCACTGTGGCTGGCCTTTGAGCCTGACCTGTGACACCCCAACCCGGCCTCCTGCCGCTGGTTTCTCCCTGGACGTAGCCTCTCAGAGCTGATGTCAGTGCAGTTCTGAGCAAAATTGCCAGCTTCACTGGCCCCATCCTGAGATCTCTCAGAACTCTGCGAGGGATGCGGGAGAGAGAGACAGTCAGGTTTGTGTTCCAACCAGTTGTCTTGAGACCCTCCCAGCCCCCCTTGTACTCACAAACCTGGAAGCTGTCACTCCTTCACCTTCTCCATCAGCTACCACTCACTGTCTTTTCTATTGGCCTTCCAATCTCATCGCTTTACCAACCCCGGTCAATGCCCTCGCTCATTCAGAGTCGCCTGTAGCCCTCCCTCTGGTTGCTCACTCCCTCAGTATCTACATCACAGGGGGTTCAAATAACCTGTTTCAATGGTCGACCATCCCCCATTGGCAGGGTCAACTGGATGCCTAGGTATACATTGAGAGCTTTCGTTTCCTCTATGGCTGACGCAGGGTTCTGGCTATTATGTACACAAGTTCCCTCTTGATCCCCTGCATTCACTCTTTAATTCTTGATACATAAGTTTGCATCTCTCTTCATGACTTTAACAATGTCATTTTTAAGACTCAATTGATGATGGGCAATTAGCTTGATGAGCACAACTCTCAGAAATGTTAGCGGGCGCAATTACTCTCTGTAGCCGAGATAGACAACACTAATAGGCACCATTTTTTAAATTAAAATTAAAAAAAAAAAAAATTTAGAGTACCCAATTCATTTTTTCCAATTAAGGGGCAATTTAGCATGGCCAATCCACCTACCCTGCACATCTTTGGGTTGTGGGGGCGAAACCCACCCAAACACGGGGAGAATGTGCAAACTCCACACGGACAGTGACCCAGAGCCAGGATTCGAACCTGGGACCTCGGCGCCGTGAGGCAACAGGGCTAACCCACTGCGCCACCGTGCTGCCATAGGCACCATTTATAATCAGGCTGTGTCATCCCAAGATATCTTTGCTGTCATGCCTTTGGACTTAAGACTCCTGGGCCCTCACTGCATTATAACTAAGTGTTTGCCCAGAATAATTCAGGGCTGTGAACACTTTCTAAAATAGACAGGCCGAAGGCTTCAGAAAAGCACACAGCAGCCGTGACCTCCATCCCAGAGGAGGACCCCGCCCCTCTTTCTCTCGTCCCCAAAGCACCCCTCCCCCAAAACACCTTTGAATCTGCCACCCTCTACAACAGACCAGTGAATATAGTCTCCTTGTACACCCTGAAACAAGGTGGAGAGGGGTTTTCAACTCCATCCCCCCTCTCAGAGGTCATGGCACTTGGCTCCCATTTTTAAAATGCAGTAGTGATTCTCGCCTGTGTGACATCACACTGGTGGGTGGAAAGATTCAATGAGGCCTGAAGATTTGACTATAAGCTCGCTAATGATATTGAAATGAATTCAAATTCATTCAAGTCAGGTTCTCGACCTTTCTGGGCATGATCCTGATCATGTCATCGGAGAAGGCCTGAGAACATTGCGTTCCAAGAACTTACCAGTGCAAATCCCGTTTTGACCTCTCGTTTTTGTGGCCATTACGGGAGTTGGGCCCGTGGCTAACGGACCCGCAGAATCATGCCCGCTGTGTTTGCACAGATTGCAGTTATAAATTCTGAATTTCGTCCATAAATGGTTGAGAACATCTGGAATAATTCTTTTGATCCAGGTTCTTTTGGGGTTATACCTTCCTCAGAGTTCAACATTCTACTTTCCTGTCTTTTTATAAATTTAGAGTACCCAGTTAATTATTTATTTTTTCCAATTAAGAGGCAATTTAGCATGGCCAATCCACCTAAGCTGCACATTTTTGGGTTGTGGGGGTGAACATAGACCATAACATAGACATACAGTGCACAAGGAGGCCATTCGGCCCATCGAGTCTGCACCGACCCACTTAAGCCCTCACTTCCACCCTATCCCCGTAACCCAATAACCCCTCCTAACCTTTTTTTGGTCACTAAGGGCAATGTATCATGGCCAATCCACCTAACCTGCACGTGGGAGGAAACTGGAGTACCTGGAGGAAACCACGCAGACTCGGGGAAAACGTGCTGACTCTGCACAGACAGTGACCCAGCGGGGAATCGAACCTGGGGCCCTGGTGCTGTGAAGCTACCGTGATATCCACTTGCACTAAATCCACGCAGACACGGGGAGAATGTGCAAACTCCGCAGACAGTGACCCAGAGCCAGCATTCGAACCCGGGTCTCAGCGCCGCAGTCTCAGTGTTAACCACTACGCAACATGCCGCCCCTACTTTCCAGTCTTGGTGTGTGGCTGTACGTTTCTTGGCCCTTCACTTTGCTATTTCAATATTTTTTCTAAATAAATACGTGATCTACACAATCAGCACAACTATGAATCATTGGGCGGGCGTAGGGGAGATATAGTATTATTATGGGCCAGGGTTTAGAGAACACCAAAATATATCATGGAGTTCATCTGACCCAACAGAGATCTAAAGTATTTTTAAACAAAACAATATTTATTCTAAGAATCCAGTTAACATTTTATAAACAGACAGTAAACATCTTATCAACTACAAACACAAAAATACAGTACTCTATAGGTAACCCTTAGTAACTTTCCTAACAACATCCAGAAGCCCGATCGCGGGCCAGGCCACCGTGGGGGCACCCCTGAGGCCAGATCGCCACGCGCCCCCCCCAGGAACCCGGAGCCCGCCCGCGCCGCCTTGTCCCACCGGTAAGATAGGTGGTTTAATCCACGCCGGCGGGACAGGCATCCTAGCAGCGGGACTTCAGCCCATCCAGGCCGGAGAATCGAGGGGGGGGGGCCCGCCAACCGGCACGGCGCGATTCCCACCCCCGCCGAATCTCCGGTGCCGGAGAATTCGGCAACTGTCGGGGGCGGGATTCACGCCAGCCCCCGGCGATTCTCCGACCCGGCGGGGGGTCGGAGAATCTCGCCCCAGGTATTACTTTGAAATCATCAAATGATCTGGAGACATTCTTTCGCATGCAGAGAGAGAGACCAAAATACACCTCCTTGGTTTCAATGCAGCTCACCAACTGAAAACGAAACTAAAACTCAGAGCCAAAAACAGTTTGCAGCTCAAAACGAAAATAAAAAGCAGAACCAGAGCCCAGCTCCACCCACACACTGACATCACTGCAGCACTTGAGAAGACAAACATTTCTTAAAGTGACATTCCCATGACACCACCCCCCAAGAAAATAAAACATCAACTTTAAGATCGTTTCATTTTTCACCTTTTCACTTTCTTTTAAGTAAACTTGACAATAACTATAGCTTTTTGTAGCCAAAACGAAACATGCAAACATTTATAATAACATAGTCCATTTTACTTCTTCCTGCAACTGGAATCCCTCTTGATTGACAGTCTCTTTGGACAAGAAGGTCTCTGCACGATCCATCCATTTCTCTGCCTCGGCATTTCTCTTTAAGGTGAGATACTTTAGTTCAATCCGATTACAGAGCCCCTTGTAATTCTCCAACAGAGGAGCATTGGTTAACACAGGCTTCAGGCCATCAAATTCCTGTTGAAACTCCGCTGTCCTCTGAAATTTGCTACGCTTCTTTAGCAAGTCCGTCAGAGCGACCACACTGCTAAAATTTGGGACAAATTTCCGGTAAAATCCGCTCACGCCAAGAAATCGCACCATTTTCCTTAGTATTGAGGGTATTGGAAACTCCCCAGTAACTTTTATTTTCACATCCCTTGGGACCATTCGACCTTGTCCTATTGTATGGCTAAGGAAAGTGACTTGGGCTTTTCCAAATTCACTTTTGGCTAGGGTTACCACCAAATCCGCCTCCTGAAGTCGATCAAATAACTCAATCAGATGCTTCAAATGTTCTTTCCATGTCTGACTAAAAATTACCAGATCGTCTATGTATACTGCACAATTGGGTAATCCTGAAACAACTTTGTTAGTTAACTGTTGAAAGGTGGCTGGAGCATTTTTATGCCAAATGACATAAGTTTGAATTGGTATATATTGGTACAAATGCTGAAATCTCCTTCGCTCTTTCGGATAAAGGTACCTGCCAGTAACCTTTAAGTAAATCCAGTTTGGAAATAAAAGCTGATTGTTCCACCTTCTCAATGCAATCCTCCAAACATGGGTTAGGATAAGAGTCCATTCTTGCAACTGCATTAACCTTTCTCTAGTTCACACACAACCATTGGGTACCGTCTGGTTTCGGTACCATCACTATGGGTGAGCTCCGTTGGCTGCAACCCAATTATGCCATCTTTTTAGCATACTTTCAATTTCCTTGTTAACCTGTGCCAATTTTAAAGGGGTAAGTCTATATGGATGTTGTTTAATTGGAACAGCATTTCCCACATCTACATCATATATAGCCATTTCAGTACTTCCCAACTTATCTTCACAAACTTGCCTGTGTGATATCAATAACTCTTTCAGGTCAGGCTGTTTTTCCTCTGGAAGGCAACTCAACAATTTATCTCAATTTTTAAGAAAATCCTCGTATTCCAATTTAATTTGAGGGATGTCAAATTCAAAGTCATCTGGATTTGGTTCTTCACTTTATCTTCACTTTCTTCACTTTTCACTTAGAATCATTAAAACATTCTCCTTTTGCTCTCCGTCTCTTTCAAAGTACCTTTTAAGCATATTCAAATGACACTATCTGGTGTTCTTACCACATAATTCACCTCACTTAATTTCCTTTCAATCTGATGAGGTCCACAAAACTTTGCTTTTAAAAGTTCACCTACCACTGGTAACAATACTATCTCCACTGGCAAAACTACAAACTTTTGCTTTCTTGTCCACTACCCGTTTCATCAAATGTTGTGCAACTTTTAAATGTTGTCTAGCCAATTCACCTACTCTATTGAATCGTTCCCTAAAATTTGACACATAATCCAATAATGTAAGTTCGACTGCTCGCTCATCAATTTTTCCTCAATCAATTTAAGTGGTCCTCTTACTTCATGACCAAAAAGTAGTTCAAAAGGACTGAATTCAGTTGACTCATGAAATGAAATGAAATAATAGTCGCTTAATGTCACAAGTAGGCTTCAAATGAAGTTGCTGTGAAAAGCCTAGTCGCCACACTCCGCCACACTCCGGTGGCTGTTCGGGGAGGCTAGGCGAATCTCTAATTGCAAACAGTATGAATGGAATTCCTTTATCACAATCCTCTGGGTAATTTTGACAATAAGCCCTCAATGTTGTCTTTAATGTCTGATGCCACCTTTCTAATGCTCCCTGCTACCAAATCATCACTCTTCATTGGACTTTCCAACCTTACCTTATATAATGGAACACTACTCTTCTCACCCTGAATTCCACATGTTACCACCTTTTCTGGCAATATTCCTCCCAAACTACATAACTCCTCATCTCTTACCGAAAGGTTGACTAGCATTTAGATTCTGGATGGTATGCGGTTGATTTAAATTGTTTTATTCCTAAACTATATGGAACTTCTTTGAATAACCTTGAGGTAAAATTTGATCCTTGCCACGATTATATTTGTGTGGATAGTCCATATCTAGTAAAGAATTCAAGTAACTCCTCCACAATCTTTCCAGCTGTAAGATTGCGTACTGGAATGGCCTCTGAAAACCTAGTCGACACATCCATTATAGTCAAAAGATATTGATTCCCACTTTTCGTTTTGGGAAGCAGTCCTATACAATCAATTAAGACCCTTGTAAAAGGTTCCTCAAATGCTGGCATTGGTGTTAAGGGCACTGGTTTTATTACTGCATGAGGTTTCCCTATCACTTGACATGTGTGACATGATCAACAACATTTAACTACATCTTTATAATAAATACTGGCCCAGCCAGCTACACACACATCCCACGAACGAATGACAAAAAAATCTAATTATATGAGTAAGGTCATTAACAAACATTTGATGTGCATTCTAATTTGCTGTCAAAAGCTGATGAACTGTTTGTCCATGGGCCACAGAAACATTTTCCTGGTGTTAACTGTATAATGAGCCCTGCCATTGCTTCTACCACCTTTGGAGGCTATATTCAATCATGAGCATTCAGTGCATTGTGTACTGTATAATTATTTGGGTCATTGAGACCCAATGCCAGATGCAGTTCCAGTCTACTGCTTGAACCTACTGATCCTCTTCCCCTGTGTGCCCTACGTCTCCCACCAGTGAACTGACCCTGCCAATTGGTAACCCTACCAAAGTGTGAATGACTGTATAGGATACAAACTAGCAAAGTGTATATATCTGTGAGTACTCTGTAAACTACAAAGCAGCATTTAGTTTGTTATTTTTAACAGGGTGTGAGGAAATGTCTGCATTTTTATCCAACTCAGTGATCACAAAAGTAGTTATTTGAAGGAAGAATCAACTGTAAATAACTATTCTATCATTCCATTGAATGACACTGTGTAACCTCAAACAAGAATCCAAGTGACACTTTTATTGAAAGGTATACAGAGAACGGTTCTGTTGCAGATGTTTGTGAATCAGTTTTAGGAATACATTTTCCCATGCCCAAGAATTATTTTTGAACTGAATATTTAATTAACCATTGTTTATTTGTTAATGAACTATAGCAGACAGTCAAAGTAGTTTTCCTTTCCCATCCACGGCGGGCATCGTTGTGGGCAGGATGGAAATATTTGGAGAGCTGTAACGGCTGTAAAATCATGGCTAGTGTCTCCGAACCCCTAACTGAAACTACAACAGTCACCCCAGTACTGCAGCATTATTTCTTCAGCAAAATCCAGTGAGTGAAAGATGGTTGCATAATTCAAGCACTGTGCATAAAGTCAGTTCCAGTCATTTATAACAGTGTGGTTTCCAAACATGATGGGAAAATTGTCTGATGACATTCTTTCGAACTGGGATTTGTGATGTCACTGTTTGCAACCATTATTTTAAGCTGGTTTTAAGGAGCTGTTTGCACAGAATAAAATTACAGTAATAATTAAGTAGCACATTATTACTATTAAACATCTTTTTCTTGTCTGCCGATTTTTCTTTGGCGTTATATGTATTGGTCAAACACAATTTTGCTCTGTAGTTGCTAGTATTGCTTTGGTTTACTTTGACCTTTTAAGTTACATTCAAACAACATAACTATGGTTATAACATCAATTTATTAGCATGATATGCAATTTATAAAAATGAATTTGGTGTTTGACAAAGCAGCAACTCTTGCCAGACATGTTAGTCTGGGAGAACCTGTTGATTTCTTCTGATAACAGAAGTAGCTGTACAGCTACCTCAGTTGCACTTAAACTAGCTCTTTCCTTTCCCAATAACCGTCACTTCAAAGTGGGAGGACATAATGTACAATTTATTAATGGCTCATTGGCTCTAGACCAAAGGGCTCGGGCTCTCTGTGCAGCATGCTTCTCCTCAGTATGAACATCTAATCAGGATTGTCCAAGCCCCTACAATAGCAGCCAAATGCAATTCAACAACCGTGAGCCTTTGAAGTCCTATTGCAGATTTCTGTACCCGAGCCTGGGATAATAACTTGCCATGATTGCTAGCTTTGTTGTATATTCTCTGTGGAGAAGTAATTATGGACTCGATTTAACAGAAAGAACATAACGCAGCTTATGATGCTCGAAATGTAACTTCATTTGATCATTTTCTCAATTTGATTGGTATTATTAGAATAGCTCATAAAAAATGTTGTAAGAAGCATGGGCAGAGGTTGAGGCCTGCGTCCCAGTGAAAGAGATAATGAGGATGTGTTGTGATTGTGTTTGAGCAATCAACACCTACAATGGATGCCGTCTCTGCAGTGCTTTCCAGCAGTGTACTTTTCTCAGTGTTATGACTGCATTTTGAACTGCTGAACAAAGTGTAGGTCTCATCCCGTGGAGTGGGTTGAACAGTTGTAATATTCCAGTACTTTTTATAAAAAGAAATTTACTGAGTCCAAAAATGACTTTCAACATTGAAAACTTATATTAGGTAATTAAAAATATTACTTGTATGTCATGATCGTGTTCACCAATTCAGTGCAGCATCGAACATATACGAACTTGAATTGAATTACCTCAGTTCCAGCTGCAAAATCTCCTTTCTGAATTCAACCAACCAAAGCTGCTCCATTATATGGGATTTTAAAATTAAAATTAGCATTACCAGTGCAAACAAAATAAGGAGCAGAAAATAACACCAGGGTTGCTCCGCTGATTGAGTTTAATTTGAGATGTGGATCAGAAATTGGCTAGCTGAAAGAAGACAGAGGGTGGTGGTTGATGGGAAATGTTCAGAATGGAGTACAGTCACAAGTGGAGTACCACAAGGATCTGTTCTGGGGCCGTTGCTGTTTGTCATTTTTATCAATGACCTAGAGGAAGGCGCAGAAGGGTGGGTGAGTAAATTTGCAGACGATACTAAAGTTGGTGGTGTTGTCGATAGTGTGGAAGGATGTAGCAGGTTACAGAGGGATATAGATAAGCTGCAGAGCTGGGCTGAGAGGTGGCAAATGGAGTTTAATGTAGAGAAGTGTGAGGTGATTCACTTTGGAAGGAATAACAGGAATGCGGAATATTTGGCTAATGGTAAAGTTCTTGAAAGTGTGGATGAGCAGAGGGATCTAGGTGTCCATGTACATAGATCCCTGAAAGTTGCCACCCAGGTTGATAGGGTTGTGAAGAAGGCCTATGGAGTGTTGGCCTTTATTGGTAGAGGGATTGAGTTCCGGAGTCGGGAGGTCATGTTGCAGCTGTACAGAACTCTGGTACGGCCGCATTTGGAGTATTGCGTACAGTTCTGGTCACCGCATTATAGGAAGGACGTGGAGGCTTTGGAGCGGGTGCAGAGGAGATTTACCAGGATGTTGCCTGGTATGGAGGGAAAATCTTATGAGGAAAGGCTGATGGACTTGAGGTTGTTTTCGTTGGAGAGAAGAAGGTTAAGAGGAGACTTAATAGAGGCATACAAAATGATCAGGGGGTTGGATAGGGTGGACAGTGAGAGCCTTCTCCCGCGGATGGATATGGCTGGCACGAGGGGACATAACTTTAAACTGAGGGGTAATAGATATAGGACAGAGGTCAGAGGCAGGTTCTTTACGCAAAGAGTAGTGAGGCCGTGGAATGCCCTACCTGCTACAGTAGTGAACTCGCCAACATTGAGGGCATTTAAAAGTTTATTGGATAAACATATGGATGATAATGGCATAGTGTAGGTTAGATGGCTTTTGTTTCGGTGCAACATCGTGGGCCGAAGGGCCTGTACTGCGCTGTATTGTTCTATGTTCTATGTTCTATGTTCTAAGTGTGTGTGAGGCGTGTCTTTCTCAACCTTAAGTAACTGATCATCTGAGGAGTAGACCTGATCCTGACTAGTCCCAAAAAAGTACTAGGATTGTAATCCACAACAAAGATGCAATTTAAACAACTTTATAAAATCATTTTCTTATAGGGCCAGGAGTGCTTCTCTGAGCTTACAAGGAAAGTCATTCCGAGGTCCCAGTCCCTTCTGCATGACTCTTCCAAAACACGCTCCCGGTGACTTACACCCTTCCAGACGAGCCTTCCCTTAGTGCCAGTCAGCAGCTTCCCACCACCTGAACTTTTGTTCTCACATGACAGCTAGTTTCTGCTGCTCACCCATTTAGGGGGACAGCTGACTGGCATATAGATGAGGTGCAAAATTGCCCATACCACGCTGCTGAAGTTGGGCACATTTGGAGCATATGTCTTCACTCCCCCACCCCAATCCAATTCCCAATCAGAGTTAAAATGTCTCTTTCTGGTAATAGAACATAGAACGATACAGTGCAGTACAGGCCCTTCGGCCCACGATGTTGCACCAAAACAAAAGCCATCTAACCTACACTATGCCTATCCAATAAACTTTTAAATGCCCTCAATGTTGGCGAGTTCACTACTGTTGCAGGTAGGGCATTCCACGGCCTCACCACTCTTTGCGTAAAGAACCTACCTCTGACCTCTGTCCTATATCTATTACCCCTCAGTTTAAAGCTATGTCCCCTCGTGCCAGCCATTTCCATCCGCGGGAGAAGGCTCTCACTGTCCACCCTATCCAACCCCCTGATCATTTTGTATGCCTCTATTAAGTCTCCTCTTAACCTTCTTCTCTCCAACGAAAACAACCTCAAGTCCATCAGCCTTTCCTCATAAGATTTTCCCTCCATACCAGGCAACATCCTGGTAAATCTCCTCTGCACCCGCTCCAAAGCCTCCACGTCCTTCCTATAATGCGGTGACCAGAACTGTACGCAATACTCCAAATGCGGCCGTACCAAAGTTTTGTACAGCTGCAACATGACCTCATGACTCCGGAACTCAATCCCTCTACCAATAAAGGCCAACACTCCATAGGCCTTCTTCACAACCCTATCAACCTGGGTGGCAACTTTCAGGGATCTATGTACATGGACACCTAGATCCCTCTGCTCATCCACACTTCCAAGAACTTTACCATTAGCCAAATATTCCGCATTCCTGTTATTCCTTCCAAAGTGAATCACCTCACACTTCTCTACATTAAACTCCATTGCCACCTCTCAGCCCAGCTCTGCAGCTTATCTATGTCTCTCTGTAACCTGCTACATCCTTCCACACTGTCGACAACACCACCGACTTTAGTGTCGTCTGCAAATTTACTCACCCACCCTTCTGCGCCTTCCTCTAGGTCATTGATAAAAATGACAAACAGCAACGGCCCCAGAATAGATCCTTGTGGTACGCCACTTGTAACTGAACTCCATTCTGAACATTTCCCATCAACCACCACCCTCTGTCTTCTTTCAGCTAGCCAATTTCTGATCCACATCTCTAAATCACCCTCAATCCCCAGCCTCCGTATTTTCTGCAATAGCCTACCATGGGGAACCTTATCAAACGCTTTACTGAAATCCATATACACCACATCAACTGCTCTACCCTCGTCTACCTGTTCAGTCACCTTCTCAAAGAACTCAATAAGGTTTGTGAGGCATGACCTACCCTTCACAAAGCCATGCTGACTATCCCTGATCATATTATTCCTATCTAGATGATTATAAATCTTGTCTCTTATAATCCCCTCCAAGATTTTACCCACTACAGACGTGAGGCTCACCGGTCTATAGTTGCCGGGGTTGTCTCTGCTCCCCTTTTTGAACAAAGGGACCACATTTGCTATCCTCCAGTCCTCTGGCACTATTCCTGTAGCCAATGTAAGAACTGCAGGGCTTTTGGTATCTATCTGAGATGATTGCAGTGGGAAGTGGAGGTAGGACGATGAGGTGGTAATGACATATCTTTTGTCAATTTTCTTTTTCTAAAGTTTATGTGCTGCACACTTCATATCATAGGTCCAATGGGTGTAACAGCTGCAACTTCCAGAGATTGAAGTGAGTAGTCGGATCATCATTGTAAAGCTGTATTCTGTTTCAATTATACAGCATTGTGATGTGCATCGTTCATCTCGGCAAATGTGAATCATTGAGGGCTGATTAAAAATACATCACTATTGGTTCATTCCTGAATTGCCTTATTTAAATACTCTCTTTATCCTTTAAATTGAATGTCCCTGTGACCTTTCACATAATTAATTTGCTTTTGTTGATTGTTATCTTGTGAACATGTCTTGTATGTAATACAGTGGTATTATTTTCAGGTCTTTATACTGTATTCAATGATGATATAGTTGTGTTACAATGGGCTGGATTTTGCTATGAAAATAATGGTGAAACTAACAGTTTATCTCTATATAAATCAGGCAGTAATTTCCAGAAAACACTTGTGCATCGTTAAACATGAAATTTCAGAAGTTGCTGTCCAAGATGCACTGTTCTTCTGTAAGCTATGCAAAAATAGTCTCTCGGTATCTAATAATAATAATCTTTATTGTCATAAGTAGGCTTACATTAACACTGCAATGAAGTCACTATGAAAAGCCCCTCGTCACCACGTTCCGGCACCTGTTCGGGTACGTAGAGGGAGAATTCAGAATGTCCAAATTACCTAACAGCATGTCTTTCAGGACTTGTGGGACGAAACCGGAGAACCCGGAGGAAACCAATGCAGACACAGGGAGAACATGCAGACTCCACACAGACAGTGACCCATGCGGGAATCGAACCTGGGACCCTGGAGCTGTGAATCAACAGTGCGAACCACTGTGCTACCATGCCACCCACTGGCTCTCTATTCAAATGTATTGACTAAAGTAAAGGTCCTATTTTAAAACAGAGATACTGATTAAACTAACCATTTAAATTTGACATTTGTCCATTCCAGTCTACATACCTTTTTAACAGCATAGTAAATCTGAATTCTTGCCAAACAACTTATCTTGCACAGAAAATTAACTTTTACAAGTATGGAGTCTCATTCCTTCAGCTTTTAATAATTGATGGAGATTCCAATGTCCACTCCCCCCCCCCTCCACCCCACCCCGCTCCCCCCCGCCCCCCAAGCCCCATCCTCACCACAGAACTTTGATAATGAAAATGTAAGGGTTGATCAAAGCAGGGTGAAGTAGGGTGGGACTCCTTATGTTCTGCGCCGCTTCGGTTATGTTACGGCTTATTAAGAATTCTAGAAATGCTCATCAGACAGGGTGCTGCCAAACAAGTCCTCAGTGGCAGAACATACGGAGAAATATGTACCATATAACATATCTCAGTGGCTGTTACGGAGGGCAAAGGCTGCAGCAGAAGAAAGCCTCCAATCTTCTTGGTTTTTTTGCCATTGCACCAGGGTTTTGTTCTTTCAAACTTCATGAGAAAGCTGGTGCGCAATGGTTTTTCCACGCTGAAAGATGTCACACACAGGTGTCTTTCTTTCCGAGTACATATTCAAAGCCCTTCGGTGACCAGAAAATGGTGACGGGAGCAGGATTGTGTTGCCTGGAAGCTTCTAGTTATGATTTGGCATTCAGGCAGCATTTACAGGATGGTCCTCTAGCACTCGGATGAGGCAGAGCTGCCTTTTGGCAGCTATAGTTGTGACTGAATAGCCTTCTTTAGGATCCATAAAGCTCGCCCTTCATTGGGAAGAGGGCTAGAAAAGGTACCCTAAACATAGTTCACGACTGGTTAACTACATCAAGAGGGAGGTAGAGACACACAAAAGACAAAACTGGTAAAGTTTGGGACCTGAAACATCAGGACCCTCATGGATCTCACACTCATGAGTGAATACTTAAGAGTGTCACACTACATATATCACCTGAAAACTTCATTGGTGTGACGTTACCATCGGCATTCTGAGTGAGACCCGGCGAGCTGGAACTCTGAGGCAGCAATATCTTCTTCTGGAAAGGTAAATCAGAAGACGAACGCAGAGTTCATGGAGTTGGATTTTCCATCAAGAATGAACTTGTGAACCAACTTCATGAGTTCCATCTTGGAACAAATAAGCGCCATACGACTCTTTGTCTCAAACTGGCAGCCACTCACCATAATGGTCAGTCCACCTGGTCTAACTCTGGATGCCGACAACAAAGCCGAGGAAGATTTCTATGCCAAACTTAACCAAGGGTGGCATGGTAACACAGTGGTTAGCATTGTTGTTTCACAGCGACAAATACCCAGGTTTGATTCCCGGCTTGGGTCACTGTCTGTGCAGAGTCTGCACATTCTCCTCGTGTCAGCAAGGGTTGCCTCCGGGTGCTCCGGTTTCCTCCCACAAGTCCTGAAAACGTGCTTGTTAGGTGAATTGGACATTCTGCATTCTCCCTCAGTCTATCCGACAAGGCACTGTAGTGTGGCGACTAGGGGATTTTCACAGTAAATTCATTGCAGTGTTAATGTAAGCCTACTTGTGACACTAATAAAGATTATTATTATTAAGTTCTCTTTGGGGGTCCATGGGAGGACAGACTTATTCTTCTTGGAAACTTCAATTTCAGACTTGGATGAGATGCCAATCCCTGGAATAGAACTACTGGCAGGGAAAGAACTGGAAATGTCAACTCCAATGGCATCCTTCTCCTTACCAAATATGCAGAACAAGGGCTCATTGTCACCAATACTCTGTACTGCCACATGAACAAGTACAAAATGTCATGGCAACACCAATGGACCCAGCACTGGCATCTGATTGATAACATTGAGAGAGCAAGAGGCATAACTAAACTAAGGCCAAGGTCAAAGAGTATGTAGGGTGCAAGGAGAAACTGGAGAGAGAATGTCGAGCAGAGAAGGCAGATGCAGAGATGATGGCAAAGATTTCTGACTTCCCCTGACCTATATTTTCTCTGTTTCTCTCTCTTTTGGATCATTTTTATCCTTGTCTTTTTTTTGTATTTCTAACAGTTACAAATCATTTTCCACATTTTTTGTTTTTTGCTTATTTGTCTTACAAATAAGCAACCCCCCCCCCTCCACTTCCCAATTTGGTCAATAAAGTTGAAGAGCAAAAAATAAACTTTCAATGAATTGCAGGGATCGGGGTTCTGACGATTACCTAACTGAAGACCGATTATTCACTGAAAAAAAATGATAGAATTGCTTGAGGGCCACACATCACCAGGGACCAATACCAGGTGGAAGGGCTGCATACCAGTCAATGGGAAAGGGCATTGCCAGGCCGGGCTGAACAGGGCGGCACAGTGACACAGTGGTTAGCACTGCTGCCTCACAGCTCCAGGAACCCAGGTTCCATTCCATCTTCAGGTCACTGTCTGTGTTGAGATTGCACTTCCTCCCAATGTCTGCGTGTGTTTCCTCCGGGTTCTCCGGTTTCTCCCCACAGCCCAAAGATTTGCAGGTTAGGCGGATTGGCCATGCTAAATTGCCCCTTTGTGTCCAAAAGACTAGGTGGGGGTACTAGGGTGGAGGCGCGTGGGCTTAAGTGGACTCTTTCTGAGGGCTGATGCAGACTGCACTGCAAATTCTATAATTCTATGAATGAGGCCTGACCGAATACCTAAGCAGTGCTTAATAGAACAAAAATATGGAATCAGAAGGATAAGAAAATCCAATCAGGTTTTTGAAGGAACAAAGAACATCTTTTTTTAAAAATGAGTCATGTCTGACTGGCTAAAACCACATGCAATCACAAGATTTCCTAATTTTTCTGGCATCACAGACAGTGTCGATCCAAAATCTTATGAGAAACATGTCAGGGCAGCCATCAGATTTAGCATATGTCTGGACACAATTAATGTGAAGTATTCAAATGAAGCACTTACAATTGATAAAATATTTCACAGCTTCTCAGATAATGGGGGGAGATTGTGGCCAGTGGTAATATTACTGAGCCAGTAATCCAGATGCCCAGGCCAATGCCCTAGAATCATAGGTTCAAATCTCACCATGACATCTGGTGGATTTTAAATTCTAAGTTATATAAATCTGGAATTATAAAGCTGGCCTCAGTAATGATGACAATGATAACTATTATCCATTATTGTAAAAACCCAGCTGGTTAACTAAAGTCCCTTCGGAGAGAGAATCTGCCATCCTTACCTGATCTTGGCCTTCAAGCCCACAGCCATGTGTTTGACTCTTAAATGCTTTCTGAAAAGACTTAACAAGCCAGTTCAAGGGAAATGATATGGGCATATAATGACGTAGAGAAGGCTGAAGGTAAAGGTAGCACAGGTTTATTTACAAGTAATTATAATGGTCTGCATAAACCAGCATCTCACTCCCAGTGTAATCCTCACTGGGAGGAATTATCTCACCAGGCCCTATCTGGGCCTGCTTTTAACCTTTGCTCATAACGAGCCCCAGGTGGGAGGCCTCCGCCCCTTACCTGGGGAGCTCATTCTCCATGAGTCCTATGGGAGATCAATGATGGTTTCCCTGTGGGCCACGTGGTGGTTATGACACATCTCCCCACCAAAGTATGAAAAGTTCTTCCTCAGTTGCCATTGGAGGGGGCCTTCTGCGCCGCTTCATCCGTTGCTGCATCTCCGCCTGTAGCGACTCCAGGTTGGGAGGAGTGGATTGAGTAGTCAAACGCGCTTCCTGGTTGACTGCTTAAGTGCTACAACTGGGACCTCAGTACTGGACACGCTGACGCCCGCCAGTGTGGACACATCATTTCCATGTCAAAAACCGAGTCATCTGGGACCTCAATGCTGGACCGAACGCAGCATCCCAGGCGGCCAGGCCCATAACTCGAGGGGTGGCTCCGAACGCGGAGAGGGCAGAACCATCGTCAGTTGGGCATCCTGATTGGCAGGCTCATGCCTGTTTAAGTGGTCCAAATGTTTCTTAAAGTGCCCTGAACCCAAGGGTGGCACAGTGGCGCAGTGGTTAGCACTGCTGCATCACAGAACCGAGGACCCGGGTTCAATACCGGCCCCAGGTCACTGTCCAAGTGGAATTTGTACATTCTTCCCATGTCTGCGTGGGTCTCACCCCCACAACCCAAAGATGTGCAGGGTAGGTGAATTGGGTACGCTAAATTGTCCCTTAATTGAAAAAAAAAAGAATTGGGCACTATAAGTTAAAAAAAACACAAAAATAGTCCTATGAAGCCGGACCTTATTGGAAACCAGGCCAGTCCTTTCCACTCCTTAGGGCAGCACGGTAGCATTGTGGATAGCACAATTGCTTCACAGCTCCAGGGTCCCAGGTTCGATTCCCGGCTTGGGTCACTGTCTGTGCGGAGTCTGCACATCCTCCCCGTGTGTGCGTGGGTTTCCTCCGGGTGCTCCGGTTTCCTCCCACAGTCCAAAGATGTGCGGGTTAGGTGGATTGGCCATGCTAAATTGCCCTTAGTGTCCAAAATTGCCCTTAGTGTTGGATGGGGTTACTGGGTTATAGGGATAGGGTGGAGGTGTGGACCTTGGAGAGGTGCTCTTTCCAAGGGCCGGTGCAGACTCGATGGGCTGAATGGCCTCCTTCTGCACGGCAAATTCTATGATCTATGAATACTAATACCGCAAGCCACAAAGCTCCATCACCAACGTTTTGAGCGTATATGACGCCCCGACACGAAACGTCCGTTCCAGTGCCCTCAAACCATGGTGTTGCTTCTGCAACTCTTGTTGCTGCTCAACCTTGGTACCGAGGTGTGGAAAAGCCAGATTCCGCCGAGTCTTGAGCCATCGATCCATCAAAGGTTCCTCAGGTGCGATCACAGTCATTACATGCGGCATCATACAATTAACGAACAGGAAATGTGCCAGTCACTTGTCCATGGACTTGGCCGACTGTTTCTTCAATCTCCGTTTGAAAGTCTGGACTGCGCTCTCTGCTAGTCCATTAGAGAAAGAATGATATGGTGTATGCCGAATACCATTCCAGCGCATTCCTCGCTCATGGAGGGAGTGCCATTGTCCATCACCAGGATTTCCAGGATTCTTTGGGCGTTGAAAATCCCCCACAGCTTTTCAATCATGGCCTTGGACGTCGTAGAAGGCAGCCTGCACACGTCCAGTCACGGCCCCGAACAGGCGCCGGAATGTGGCGACTAGGGTCTTTTCACAGTAACTTCATTTGAAGCCTGCTTGTGACAATAAGCAATTTTCGTTTTCATTTTGTATGGGTGTCCACGAGCACCAGAAACGTGGACCCCATGAACTGTCCTGCAAAGTTCACATGGAGGCGAACTCACGGATGACCCAGCCATTCCCACGGTGGGGGTTTTTGCAGCTCCTGGCATGCCAGGCAGATTTTCACAACTCTCTCGATGTCCCCATCAATACCCGGCCACGAAACATAGCTCCGCGCCAACGTTTTCATTTTCAAAGTTCCCGGATGACCACTATCTAAATCCTGCAGCAGGGCCTCCCGATCCCACGGGATGCTACTGGCATCCTCCAAACTTAGTCGGAGAAATTCTGAGCGAAAGGCCGAAGTGTCGTAGGAAGGGCCTCCTTTCTACCGCCGCTCAGCAGCATGAGCCGAAGCTACGCCGACTCCAGTTCTCGCTGTGTCTGTGCACACACCTGAGCAGCCTCACTGACAAGGTGTCCATTAAATTTAGCGTCACCATCATCTCATCCGCCACAGGTGGGTACTGGGGCCACACTGCCAATAGGAGAGGGCATTGGCATGGGTAATCTTGGTACCAGGGCGGTGCTGAAAAGAGTGTTTGTACACGCAAGGTGGAACACACAACAGTGGATCTGGCCGATGCGATTGGCGCAATGCCCTTATCCTTCTTGAAGAGGCCGAGCAACGGTTTGTGGTCCATTACGATAAAAAAATGTCATATACGTACTGATGGACCTTTTTAATGCCGCAAATCACAACCAAACCTTCCTTCCAAATCTGCACATAATGGTGCTCAGATTCCGCCAAGATCTATGAGGCAAACGCAATGGGGCGTTCTGTTCCGTCAGCACATTCATGGGCCAGGAGCTCCCCGATGCCATAAGGGGATGCATTGCATGTTAAAATGAGAGGCCTAGTCGGATCATAGTACCTAAGAAGTTGTTTCGAAGAGAGATACTGCTTAATGGCAATGAGTGCTTTGTCCTCAGAAGTGCTCCAGCACTACCCCTAGTCCTTCCTCAACAGTTCATGGAGTGTGGCTAGCAGACTGGCCAGGTTGGCGATAAACTTCTCGTAATAATTGACTTGGCCTGAAAAGGACCGGAGCTCAGTGGCGTTCCTCAGGGTCTGGGCCCCTGTTCTGGCACAGACATTATCCTCTACCGGGTGCAGAATGGCACTCCAGCGGTAACCCTGATAGGTCATTGCTTTAGCATGGAAAACGCACTTACTGAACTTCAGTGTGGTACCCACATGGGCAAAACATCCTAGCGATTCGCCATATGCTCCTACTCTGTGGACCCATTGATCAGTTCATCGTCCAAATAGATGGCCACTTTTGTGAAGCCTTAGAAGATGTTTTCCATCTCTTGCGGAAAAATTGCGGGGGACAATGAAACCATGAATAGAAGGCGGGCGTAGTCAAACAATCCGGATGTGTATTGATAGTGGCATACTTTCTGGACTCCTGGTCAAGCTCACCTGCAAATATGCATGGTTCATGTCCAGCCTCATGAAGGAGCATTCTCCAGCCAATCTGGTGTATAAATCTTCGACCCGGGTCATTGAGTAGGTCCCGACACAAGGCTCTGTTGACGATAAGCTTAAAATTCCCATTAGGCCGATTGGTTTGTAGGGCTTCATCACCGGCAACATAGGCGAGGCCCATTCTGAAAACTGAATAGGGCAGATAATCCCTGTATCCTGCAAGCATCACAGCTCCACCTCGATCTTCAGTAGCAGCAAGTAAGGGACAGGCCTTGTCCCAAAGTACCAGGGTGGAACAGCCCGGTAAAAATGGGCTCTGGCGCCCTTTATCCTGCCCAGACCCTCCTGGAATACCTCGGGATATTTACTCAACACGTTTTAGAGACTCCGGCACTCTTTATCAGTCAAACTTGAGGACTCTCAGCAAGTCTCTAGCGAACAAGTTGGAACCTGCTCCTCGCACCGCCACAAAAGGAAAGCGGACTGACTGCTGTCCGACCGTCACCCGAGTCACAGTGGTCCCCACGATTTTCAATGTCTCCCATGCATAGGTTGCAAACCTGGCCTCTGGTAGCCAACAACCGCAGAACCATGGACTGGATTCTCCAAAATGGAGGCAGAGTGTCCGCGCTGTCGTGAACGCCGTCGCGTTTCACGATGGCGTGAAACGGGCACAGGCACTACCGATTCTGACCCCCACAGGGGGCCAGCACGGCGCTGGAGCGGTTCATGCCTCCCTTCCCAGCGCCAACTGGGTGCTGCGCCAACCCGCACATGCGCAGTGGCGCCCTGCCAACCCGCGCATGCGCGAGGGACTTCCTCAACGCGCAGACCCCGACGCAACATGACGTAGGGGTTCAGGGGCCGGGCCATGGAACAAAATAGGGCCGGGGCTGGAGAGGCCGACCCGCCGATCAGTGGGCCCCGATCGCAGGCCAGACCTCATCAGAGCCCCCCCCCCCCCCCCCCCCCCGGTGAAGGAGCCCCCATATGCCCCCCCCCCCACAGACCTCCCCCGACCATACGCGCAAAGTTCCCGCCGGCTGCAAGCAGATGTGGCCAGCGCCGGCGGGACTCTGCCGTCTCCGCTCGGCCCATCAAGGCCGGAAAATTGGCGGCCCGGCTGCGGACAGCGGCCCGCGACCGGCACCACGCCAAACACCCCAGCGCAAATGGTGACGATTCTCCGCTCCTCGGAGAATCGCATGCCAGTATTGGGGCGGTGTGGCGCGGTTGCGGCGATTCTCCGGCTCGGCGCAGGGCTCGGAGAATCCCGCCCCCTGTTCCTCGAGCGAAATCGCCAAGATCTACAATGGAGTCAATGGCTCCAGTGTCTATTTTCACCAGGTGTCCATTTACCTACAATGTGATCCACATTGGAGCGTCTCTGAGAGCCGAAACACATTCCTCAATTGCATCAAACAGTCTTCCTCCTCCACGGCATCCACATGTGAGGGCCTGGTCTGGGGCAACCTCAGCGGTTGTCGCAGATTGCCCCACACGGGCAAGCCTGACCCTCACAAGCTCTTTGACCACAAGGTGGCAAGGCGGCTGGCTCCCTCCCTTCGTCCTTAGGCGAAGTATCCAATCGGGCAGTGGCAGCATCCGAGTCCTGAGTGCTGCCACATACCTGCTTCGGGGTCACTCTGTGGGAGAAAACTTGGCTGGTCCTGCACCATCCCCTGACCAACAGTGCGAAAGGAGGGCAGTCAAACTGTGGACACCAAAGTCCATGGAGCCCTGCAGCTCCTGCACACTTTTCTCCGTGTGTTCAGGAGAGAGGACAAGCTCAATGGCCCGCCTCAAATCTAATGTATTTTCCGCTAACATCTTCTTCTGCCTGGCTGTACGGTTAATACCACAGACAAGCTGGTCCCTCAAGATCTCTGAGGGAGACTGCCTGAACTCGCAGTGCTCGTCCAGGTGCCGCAAAAGGGTCAAAAAGTCTGTGACTGATTCACCAGGAGAGCGCACCACCGTGTTAAATCGATGCCTTTGCATAATTATGGAAGGCTTCATCAAAATACCTAGAGTCTGCTGCAGCCAGGTACACCAAAATATTTATGATCCCAAATGTCTGGACCCCGCAGATGGTCAAGAGGTGAACTTTCTGTCGGGATTCCCCAATATTCCATCTTCCTTGACGAAGAATCGCATTCATTCCGCAAATCGATTCCAATCCTCCAGATCTGCATCAATTGCCTCCTGCTTCCTGAATAATGGCATTTTATTGATACAACGTTACGTTCCACACAGTGAACTTCCGGTGGCTAGGTGATCCGGTGGGAAAGTCCGGAGTATCCGTTAATCCTTGTTGCCAGTACAGTAAGGCAGAGAAGGCTGGCGGTAAACGTCAGATAGATATATTTACAGGTATTTACAATGGTCTGCATAATGCAGCATCCGACTCCCAGTGCAATCCTTGGTAGGTGGACCTATCTCACCAGGCCCTGATCTGGGCTCTGCTTTTAACCTTTGTTCAGGTGGTTGAATGAGCGCCCTACCTGGGGAGCTCATTCTCCAAGCGTCCCACGGGGAGATCAATGGTTTCCCTGTGGTCCTCGTCATGGTTATGACAGGGCAACAATTGCTGACCTTGCCATAAAATTATTTTTATCATAGATTTTATCATAGAATTTACAGTGCAGAAGGAGGCCATTCAGCCCATCGAGTCTGCACCGGCTCTTGGAAAGAGTACCCTACCCAAGGTCAACACCTCCACCCTATCCCCATAACCCAGTAACCTCACCCAACACTAAGGGCAATTTTGGACACTAAGGGCAATTTGTCATGGCCAATCCACCTAACCTGCACATCTTTGGACTGTGGGAGGAAACCGGAGCACCCGGAGGAAACCCACGCACACATGGGGAGGATGTGCAGACTCCGCACAGAGAGTGACCCAAGCCGGAATCGAACCTGGGACCCTGGAGCCGTGAAGCAATTGTGCTAACCACTATGCTACCGTGCTGCCCTTTTTAAAGTGAAACAGTCTGTGCCCATATGCAGGAAAACTGAGACAAAGTTGAGAAATTGATTAGGAAGTGGCAAGAACCAAATCACAGAAGTGACAGGCAATGACTATCTTCTTGAATCTCCCCTTCACATTCAATCGCATTTCCTTTGTCAAACCCCACCTCCCTCACCATCAACACCCTGGAGATCACCATTGATCAAGAACTTAATTGGACCAGTCACTGAAGCATTGGTCACAAGAGTAGGTCAGAGATTTGGAATTCTGTGTTGAGTAACTCGGTCTCCTGACTCCCCAAAGCATTTCTACCAGTTACAAGGCACAAGTCAGGAGTGTGATGGCATACTCTGTACTTGCCTGGATGTGTGCTGCTCCATCAACTCTGTAAAGGCTCGCTCTCATCCAGGACAAAGCAGCCCACTTGACTGCCATCCCATTCACCATCTTAGATATTCACTGCCTCCACCACTGATGCACCAAGTCGGCTGTATTTATCATCTACAAGCTGCACTGCAACAACTTACCAGGCTTCTTCGATTACACCTTCTAAGCTCACAGCTTCTACTGCCAAGATGAACAAGTCATGCACAAAGCTGATCTGGAAACATAGCATTGCCCCTTCATCATTACTGGGTCAAAATCCTGTACTCCCTCCCTTACTGGACTATGGCAACACCTTCATTGCGTGGACTGCAGTAATTCGAGAAGGTGGCTCACCTCCCCCTTCACAAGATCAACAAGAGATAGGCAATAAATGCTGTTCTTACCAGGGGTGTCTATTTTCTATGAATTAATTAAAATATATGGAACTTATATATTTCAATAGTGCACCTTCAGCATCTATTCTCAGCTTTCAAACTTATTCACTGACACTTATTTACTTTCTCAGCTACCTTCCGTGAAAAGTTCCAAATCCATTAATACAGAAGAGCCTATCCAAAATACTGTACATGGTCAGGTGAATTGTGGTATTGAAACAAAATGGAAGCAAAAGGCACGGAAGTTACAGGTTAGATTATTACATGTAATATGCCGTAAATATGCCAAATGTCCTTCATAATAAGAAAGGTAAAACTTTTGATAAAACTGTCATTAACATCCAAAATTTATCTTTTTTCTAACTGCAATGTGATATTTTGAATGTGCTACACCACATTCAACAAGATTGCCTGTCCTCAAGAACAACATATGTGGCACTGCAGTCCCTTGTACTGTAAAATTTCTATTATCCTACACTCTATGAACCGCAATTCTCCATTAACAGGAGTTCTGAGGTTGGGTCTGTTTTATGATTGACTGTCAAACTCACCGGCATAGCTATCAGCGAGCTGGCGTGTTCTGGCTTCAGCCTCCCACTGCTGCTTTGCAGCACATCCCCCACAGAATCCATAGAATCCCTACAGTGCAGAAGGGGGCCATCCCTCAGCATCACTCACTCGATTCCCATGTTCCCACACCTCTCGCGAGACCTCAGTACCTGCATGATCATCCTGGAGCTTTCTCATAGGATGAAAACACAGATGTCACCTTACATCTCAGTTCAGTGGCATATTTGATGAACCAATACCTCCCATTCCCAGAGCATGCCAGATAACAGAGATTTACCTGTCATTAGAAAGCTGACTAAGTGCATTTTACACAATGTCAAAGCAACAATGTCTCAGGGCCTTTTGCTGACTATGGCTTAAATTTTTGCGTAGGCAGACAGGCTCTCTGCACTTGCAAAAATGGCTCCAGCGGCCCGAAATTAGAAGTTCCACCCCGGACCCCGGCTCTCACGATTCTTACAGAGATGGGAAGGGGAGTGGGTTGAACTTTGCACAACCGAAGTTCACAGAGGCATCTGCTTTCAGTCTGATCTGATGTTCAGAAAGAGTGTGTGGGAAATACGATATCTGCATATTAGACCTGGTAAAAGAGGTTGACTGGAGCTGGCACTAAATTAGCATAAGGGTTATAAAGGGATAAGGGAGTGGATAGAGAGGAATAGGTTGGTGTGGGGGTATGAGGGCCATCGGCAGTGGTTAAAGGGACTCTAAGTTTGCATCTTAGGTCTATAAAGAGCAATGGGGAATGGGTAAAGGGACAAACGTTGGCATGGAAAGTATGAGGCGTGGGTGGGACAGTGTGGTGATATTGATTAGCATGGATCGGACAAGGGAAAGTGTAGTGGTGTAGTGCTGAGGGCTGGAGGGCTGTTTTTGGTTTTATATTTTCACAGTGACGGAGCACATCATCAGGCCTTTTCGCCCAGCCCGCCTGTGTACCTGGTAGCCCCTGCGCTGCATTCAAACAGTTTCTGGGGCAGCAGGAATTAGTTCAATTAGTTCTTTCCTCTCCCTGTTTTTTGTTCTCCAACAAAAAACAATGCAGGTGTGCTAATTAGATATTGGATTGTCACAACTTCCATTAGATAATCAAAATTGCTTATTATTATTTTCACTTCTTGTGGGAAGTTGCCAGTCCTCTCTCAATCATTGACTGCAACGACATGATTGAAATCAGAAGCTCACTAGATGCGGGACCACAGTTGTAGATTCACATGCCGTCACTCTGTTTATTGCAAAATAACAGGAATCACAACACAAAAGTGAGCCATTCAGCCCTTTGCGCCTTTGTTGGTTCAACATTCCTCAGATTGAATTTTCAACAAGTTATTGGATGAACCATAATTTAGTGAACTGCATTGTATTAAAGGGACAATACAAATTCCTAACGGCATATCCTCGAAGGCTGTAATGTCCTCTTGAATTAATTAATTATATAATTAAACTCACGGCAAGATATTTATTTTCACATACACTGGGGTTGATTTTCAAGTAGGTGACTGCCTGGTTGTTAGTGGGGAGGTGGGGGCTAGCAAATCCCAGGAAGTGGTTTCAAATGGTTTGGTAGTGTACCAGAGTGTTTTGGAGGTCCCAGGGAATGTGCTTGGTGCTATTCCTGGCCCACCAAAATAGAAAACTTCTTGGGTCATTTATTGTGTGACCTTTAATCACTACTGGTTTGGCTGCTGAACACCAGGTATAACTGGGCAGAGTGTGAGCACACTGCCAACTCTTTCATTATAAAAATTGCAATCAGCATCATAGAGCCAGCATAGAACACAGGCTTACATATTTACATAGGCTCTTGGCCATTTCAAATGGGTGTGCTGGCTCTCCATTTAAAATTCTCTTGAAAGTTGTATAAGGTAGACCTTGGGCATCAGTCGGGTTGCCAAGGAAACCCCACCTCCTCCGACTATCAATTACATATCACTCATTTTTCACACTCAAAATGGACAGTCACCAGTTGAAAAACACATGCAATATTTAGTATTAACATTCTGCATAATTATGTTGCTTTTTTCAGAATCAGAAAGCAAAACAACTGGCCATGAGGAAAAAAGGATTAACAAATGTGAGAGAAAGACCCCCAAGACCACCAATTAAGCCTTGCACTAAACAGCAAATACAGAATTTGCAACTTTGTGAGGAGCAAACACAACGTTTTGAAAATGAGGTTCATCAGAATAAAAATGCATCTGAGTTGCTAACAGTTCAGAAAGATGACCACAGTGTCTTGTTGACTCCGAGCAGTGACCGAACATTTACCTCTTCTATCAATCAAATTGGTCCTACCTTCAATCCCAATTCCCATCCAACAGTGAATCTGAACATTAACGTAAATACTTTGTCATCTGACAGCAATACACAGACAACTGTTAAGCTGGCCCCATCACTTCATCCTGTGAGTCAAGCTGCTTCAGTGTATAGAGACCACAATGTTTATAGTACATCACAGCCTCAAAATCCTGTTTCACATTATCAGGTGTATCAAAAGTATTCTGAACCAAGGAATTCGTGCTATCCATACAAGTTGAACACTGACCCATCCCACTTTTCAACAACTTTGTATGTACCAGAAAATGCCCTGCATCAACCTCTGTGTGATATACAGGCCCCGTCCTATACACAGTTTGGACAAACCCAGCATGGCCCAATTCTCAATCCTAACTATCAGCAATCTGCTTACTCTAGAACATTAGCACCAGCTCTTTGCAATTACTCTCATCTCCCAGGGTCAGATACTAGTGCTGGAAATTCACTATTTTATTCTATGAACCAGGAGAAAATGGAAGACAATCACAACCAGATTGGAAAGGAATATGGGAATGCAAGGTAAGCAACGAGCAATAACTATCTAGCAATGCCATGGTCATTTTTTTCTGTATTATTTAGCTTTGTCTAAAATCTGCTTAAAAGGTTGTTATGGTAAGAGGTCCTCATTAAAAATATATTGCAGTTACCCAAGGGCACTTTGATTTGTGGGATAACATTTATTCATATTTCCACTCACACCTTTGATGTCAAGGAAACATGATCAGGATTTTGCGTTTTGGGTTAGGACACTGATGTTGGAGTCAAATGAAAGCCCAGATCCCATGCTGTGTTGGGAGCAATCACCCAACTTCGATTTTGCTAGAACCAGCCAATTCAAGGCCAGAGGTTGTGCTTGCCATCCAATTAAGTATAGCAAGTAGGCGCTAAGCTTTTTGTATTCATTCTTTAGATGTGGGTGTTACTGGCAAGGCCAGCATTGGCTGCCAATCTCTTAATATCATTGACAAGATGATGCTGAGCAACCTACTTGAACTGCTGCTATCCATGTGAATAGGTACATCCATTGTACTATTAGGGAGTGAGTGCCACAGAATTTTCAACCTGTTGATGCACTCTTGTACCCGCTGTATTTCAGTTAAATTTCTGATAAGTAGTATCCTCCAGGATGCCAATGGCAGGGGGATTTGGTGATAGTTATGCCTTTGAACATCAAGAGGAGATGGATAGATACTCATGTTGGAGATGGCCACTGCCTAATACTTGTGTGCTGTGAATGTTACTTGCCACTCATTACCCCAAGCCTCAACATTATGCAACCAAGAAAGCACAACAGCACCTATACGTCCTCAGAAAACTAAGTAAGAAGTCTTACAACACGAGGTTAAAGTCCAACCGGTTTGTTTCAATGTCACTAGCTTTCGGAGAGCTGCTCCTTCCTCAGGTGAATGAAGAGGTATGTTCCAGAAACATATATATAGACAGATTCAAAGATTCCAGAAAATGCTTGGAATACGAGCATTAGCAGGTGATTAAATCTTTACCGATCCAGAGATGGGGTAACCCCAGGTTAAAGAGGTGTGAATTGTGTCAAGCCAGGACAGTATTAGGATTTCGCAGGCCAGATGGTGAGGGATGAATGTAATGCGACATGAATCCCAGGTCCCGGTTGAGGCCGCACTCATTTGTGCGGAACTTGCCTATAAGTTTCTGCTCGGCGATTCTGCGTTGTTGCGCGTCCTGAAGGCCACCTTAGAGAACGCTCACCCGTAGATCAGCGGCTGAATGCCCTTGACTGCTGAAGTGTTTCCCGACTGGAAGGGAACATTCCTGCCTGGTGATTGTCGCGCTCTGTCCGTTCATTCGTTGTCGCAGAGTCTGCATGGTCTCGCCAATGTACCACGCTTCGGGGCATCCTTTCCTGCAGCGTATGAGGTAGACAACGTTGGCCGAGTCGCACGAGTATGTACCGCATACCTGGTGGGTGGTGTTCTCACGTGTAATGGCGGTATCCATGTCGATGATCTGGCACGTCTTGCAGAGATTTCCATGGCAGGGTTGTGTGGTGCCGTGGTCACTGTTCTGAAGGCTGGGTAGTTTGCTGCAAACAATGGTTTGTTTGAGGTTGCACGGTTGTTTGAAGGCAAGTAGTGGGGGTGTGGGGATGACTTTGGCAAGATGTTCATCTTCATCGATGACGTGTTGAAGGCTGTGAAGAAGATGTTGTAGTTTCTCCGCTCCGGGAAAGTACTGGACGACGAAGGGTATTCTGTCGGTTGTGTCCCATGTTTGTCTTCTGAGGTGCGTTTTTTTGCTGGGGCGTGTTGGATGTGTCGATCAATGAGTCGAGCGCCATATCCCGTTCGTACGAGGGCATCTTTCAACGTCTAGATGTCTGTTATGCTCCTCCTCGTCTGAGCAGATCCTGTGTATACGGAGAGCTTGTCCATAGGGGATGGCTTCTTTAATTTGTTTAGGGTGGAAGCTGGAGAAGTGGAGCATCGTGAGGTTATCCGTAGGTTTGCGGTAAAGCCGTCCTTGATGGAGACGAGTGTGTCCAAGAATACAACTGATTTTGGAGAGTAGTCCATGGTGAGTCTGATGGTGGGATGGAACTTATTGATGTCATCGTGTAGTCGTTTCAGTGATTCTTCGCCGTGGGTTCAAAGGAAAAAAATGTCATCGATGTATCTGGTGTATAACGTCGGTTGAAGGTCCTGTGCGGTGAGTAGGTCTTGTTCAAACTTGTGCATGAAGATGTTGGCGTATTGGGGTGCGAATGTGGTCCTCATGGCTGTTCCGTGCGCCTGGATGAAGAACTTTTTGTCGAAGGTGAAGACGTTGTGATCCAGAATGAAGCGGATGAGTTGCAGAATTGCGTCTGGAGATTGGCAGTTGTCAGTGTTGAGTACTGAGGCTGTTGCAGCAATGCCGTCGTCATGGGGGATGCTGGTGTAGAGTGCCGAGACGTCCATTGTGACGAGGAATGTTCCTGGTTCAACTGGTCCATGGGTGCTGAGTTTCTGTAGGAAGTCCGCCGTGTCCCGACAGAAGCTGGGCGTACCTTGTACTATGGGTTTCAAGATGCCCTCGATGTAGCCAAAGAGGTCCTCACACAGGGTCCCATTGCCTGAAACGATAGGACGGCCTGGTGTGTTGGCCTTGTGTATTTGACTTGGTTGCTGCTGGTGGTGATGCCGAGTTTTTCAAGCTTCCTGTTCTTGGTGTGCATATAGGTGGCATAGTATTGTTGTCTCATCTGTTTGGCGGTGTTCTGCAGCTGATCTGCTGCATCCTGAGCGCAAGTTAAGAATATGGCCTCTCTCTTGGTTTCCATGTTGCGTTGTCTGCTGTAGAGCTGGCGTACGAGGTGGTTGAGGAGTGTGAGAGAGGTGCGACGGCAGAGTCTCTCAGCGTAGTCTGTGTTGTAGGTCGACTTGAGTGGGTTTGTGACCTGTAGACCTTTCGGGATCTTGTCTGCTTTCTTGCATCTTTGTAGAAACTTAATGTCAGTGTCTATATGCGCGATCTTCCTGGAGATCCTCTCCACTTTGAGCCGGCAGTTTGCGGTGTCGATGGTAGCCATGATGTGGAGATGCCGGCATTGGACTGGGGTGAGCACAGTAAGAAGTCTTACAACACCAGGTTAAAGTCCAACCGGTTTGTTTCGATGTCACTAGCTTTCGGTGCGCTGCTCCTTCCTCAGGTGAATGAAGAGGTATGTTCCAGAAACATATATATAGACAGATTCAAAGATTCCAGGCAATGCTTGGAATACCAGCATTAGCAGGTGATTAAATCTTTACAGATCCAGAGATGCCAGGTGGGACCATATGTGATCCACTCCAGCGGAACTCGGCGGGCAACCGGCCTGTCGAACGCGGTGAATCACCCCTTTCAACAGCCCCCGACCGGCGCCGCGTCAACCACGCACGCGCAACTGGGGGGTCCGCGGAGAATCTCGGATTTCCGGCGTGAGCGGCTATTCTCCGCCCCTGCGCCGGGTGCGATTCCAGCACGGAGGGTCGGAGAATCCTGCCCAGCTTCTTCCCCACAGTTACCAGACTTCTAAACGACCCTCTCATGGACTGATGAACTTATGGATTGATCTGATCTCTTCACACATCTTCTCTGCTGAGTAATACGCCACTCCTGTATGCTTCACCCGATGCCTGTGTCTATGTATTTACATTGTGTATTTTATGTTTGCCCTATTGTGTATTTTTGTTTCACGTATGGAATGATCTGTTTGAGCTGCATCCAGAACAATACTTTTCACTGTACCTTGGTAAACGGGACAATAAACCAATCCAATTATCCAGGTCTTACTGCATGTGTTCATGCATAACTTTGTTACCTGAGAAGTTGTGAATGGGCTAATTGCTATGCAATCATCAGCAAACATTCCAATTCTGAACATATGTTGGCAAGAATGAAGCAGGCAAAGATGGCTGGGCCCAAGACGCTATCTTGATGAACTTCTGCAGCAATGCCCTGGGGCTGAGAAGATTGGCTTGTAACAACCATAACTATTTTCTCTTTTACTAGTTATGACTCCAAACAGTGAAGAGTTTTTTCCCGATTCTTATTGACTTAATTTTTCTAGGAAACCTTGATGCCACGCTTGGTCAAATGCTGCTTCATTGTCAGAGGCAGTCAGTCCCACCTCAGCGCTGGAATTCAGTTCTTCTATATTTGTTTGGACCCATGCTGTAATGAGGTTCAGAGCCGAGTAGCCTTGGCAGAATCAAAACTTAGCGTCGGTAAGCAGTTTCTTGCTGAGTAAGTGCTGCTTCATGACACCCTCCACCACTTTGCTGATGATTGAGTCTCCTGATGAGACTGTCATTCGCCGGATTGGATGTGTCCTGTTTTTTGTGGATGTGACACACGTAGGTAAGTTTCCACATTGCCAGGTAAATGCCAGTGTTATAGCTGTACTGGAATAATTTGATGAAGGATATGGCTTCAAAGCATCACGCCCTTTTCCCCAGGCATTATCTGGTTGTCTGTTATGTCCTTTGAGAACTGCAGACCTTCAAGGAAGCATTTGATTTTTTTGCTACCTCCTGGTTATCCTAGCTTCTAGTGCAAAGTGAGCATCATCAAAGATGATATGAAGATGATCAATGTGCAGCCTGAGAAGCCAGCTGTTGCTATTTCCAACTCGATCACTTGGATTGTGTTAGATGTCTGCTGAAGGGATTTTTGAGACATTTATAACAGCTAATGACCAGGTGATCAGCAACAAGGTCTGACCATATCACAAGATGTGGTGATATTGAAGATGACAGTCTTGTGATCAATTCACCAACAACCAATGTACCAATAGTCCACACTGACACAAATTTATCCTTCTTACAATGTAATTCATGACCATTGGCTCTCCTTGATGTGCAACATGTCCCAGAAAAAGTAAATGAAAAATGGCAGTAGAATCTTGCATCAGATTTGGGGTTTTGATGTATCTCTGTTTGTTGCTTGGTTCTTTGGTTATAACAAACCTGTCTGGAGTCTTGCTCAGCAAGAGAGCTTATTGCACTATTTGTGTCCTATGTTAAGACGGTTGTTTTACTAAAAAGGGAGGGAGACAGAAAGCTGGAAACTATAGGCTAGTTAGCCTAGCATCTGTCATAGGGAAAATGTTATAAGCCGTTATTAAAGATGATATAGCAGGCCACTTAGAAAAATTCAAAACAATCAGGCAAAATCAGCATGTAAAAGGGAAATCATGTTTAGCAACTTATTGGATTGGATTTGATTTATTGTCACGTATACCGAGGTGTAGTGAAAAGTGTTGTTCTGTGTGCAGTCCAGACAGATAATTCCATACATGAAAAAACATAGGACATACATAAATACACAATGTAATTACATAGACTTTGGCATCGGGTAAAGCATACGGAATGTCGTAGTGTTCATTAGAGAAGATGTGTGAAGAGATCTGTTCAGTCCATAAGAGGGTCATTCAGGAGTCTGGTAGCAGCGGGGAAGAAGCTGTTTTTGAACCTGTTAGTGTGTGTTCTCAGACTTTTGTATCTCCTGCCCGATGGAAGAGGTTGGAAGAGAGAATAACCCAGGTGGGAGGGGACTTTAATTATGCTGCCTACTTTCCCAAGGCAGCGGGAGGTGTAGACAGAGTCAATGGATGGGAGGCGGTTTCTCATGATAGACTGGGTTGTGTTCACGACTCTCTATAGTTTCTTACAGTCTTAGGCCGAGCAGTTGTCGTACCAGCTGTGATGCAGCCAGATAGAATGTTTTCTGTGGTGCATCTGTAAAATTGGTAAGAGTCAATGTGGAAATGTTGAATTTCCTTAGTTTCCTGAGGAAGAAAGGCATTGTAGTGCTTTCTTTGTCGTAGCTTCGACGTGGGTGGACCAGGACAGATTGTTGGTGATGTGCACACCCAGTAATTTGAAGCTGTCAACCATCTCCACCTCGGCACCATTGATGCAGAATGGGCGGTGTATGATACTTCGCTTCCTGAAGTCAATGACCAGCTCCTCAGTTTTGCTGACGTTGAAGGAGAGATTGTTGCCATTACACCATACCACTAGGTTCTCTATCTCCCTTCTGTACTCTGACTCATCGTTGTTCGTGATATGACCAACTACAGTTGTGTCATCAGCAAACTAGTAGATGGAGTTGGAGCCAAATTTTGCCATACAGTTGTGTGTGTACAGGGAGTATAGTAGGGGCTAAGTACACAGCCTTGTGGGGCCCCGGTATTGAGAACTATCATGGAGGAGGTGTTGTTAACATCCTTACTGATTGTGGTTTATGGGTCAGGAAGTCAAGGATCCAGTTGCAGAGGGAGGAGCCAAGTCTAGGTTTTGGAGTTTTGATCTGAGCTTGATATTGATATAGGAGTTATATGCTGTGGATAAAAGGAGATCCGTGGATGTACTGTACTTAGATTTCCAGAAGGCATGATAAGATGCCCCATCAAAGATCATTGCAAAAATAAAACTAATAGTGTAACTCAGGAGGTAACATATTGCCATGGAGTGAAGTGTGGTGAGCTAACAAGAAAATGGGTCTTTTTCTGGTTGGCAGGATGTGATGAGTGGTGTTCAACAGGGATTAGTGCTGGTGCCTCAACTTTACATTTATATAAATGACTTGGATGAAGAACTGCAGGTTTGGCTGCTAAATTTGCTTCACAAAGGAATGTTGTGAAGAGGACGCAAGGAGGCTACAAAGGGACATAGGTAGGTTAGGTAAATGGGCAAAGATCTGGCAAATGGAGTATAATGTGGGAAAATATGAAATTATCTATTTTGACTGGAAGAATAAAAAACCTTATTACTCAAATGGTGAGAGATTGCAGAACTCTGAGGTGCAGAGGGATCTGGGTGACCGAATCTAGTGTACGAATCACAAAAGGCTAGTATACAGCAAGTATTTAGGAAAGCTAATTACTGTGAGAGAAATTGATTGCAAAAGTAAAGAGGTTTTGCTTAGTTGTACAGCGCATTGTGCAGACCACATCTGGGGTAGAGTGTACAGTATTGATCTCCTTATTTAAGATATAGATAAGCTTCGCGAGGTTAGGTTTATATCCACTGGAGTTTGGAAAAGAGGTGACTTGATCGAAACCTTCAAGATCCTGACAGATATTGACAGTGTGGATGTGAAGAGGATGTTTCCTCTTGTCGGAGCATGTAGAACTAGAGGTCACTGTTTAAAAATAAGGGATCACTCATTTAAGACGGAGATTCAGACAAATGTTTCCATAGAAACTCCTGAGTCTCTGGAACTCCCTTCCTCAAAAGACATTGGAAGCAGAATCTTTGATTTTTTAAGGCAGTGCTAGAGGATTCTTGATTAATAAGGATGAAAGGTTATCGTGGGAAGGCAGGAATGTGGGGTTGAGGTTACAACCAGATCAACCATGACCTTTTTGAATGGCAGAGCTGGTATCAGGAGCCAAGTATCCTACCCCTGCTCCTGATTCGTATGTTTATACTTTATGTTCGTATGTCATTTAAGTTCCATTTATTTTTAATATTTAATATACCTAATCGTACGGGTTAAATAAATTATATTTATTCAAGCTGCACAATCTAATTTTTACAAGTTTTTGTATTATTTTCCAAGTATTAAGTAGAATGGTTACTATGATATTTTGTAGAAGTTGACTTAAAACCTAATGTAACAAAATATAAAATACAATCACGATAGCAACTGATTTCCCACTGAATCCCCCCCATGCCGCCGGAAAATCCACGGTGTGGGTGCATCGTCAGCAGGACCAGAAGATCCCACCGGTGTGAATAACCGGAAGATCTCACCATAGTATTGGATTCTGGTTGAGAGCTTTGAACCTCTTGGGAATTAATTGTCAGCATCTATCTTGAACATTCTCTGCCAATTATTTCAAAGTGAAATTGTGAGATCTTAATGTAATTTTAAAATGTATGACTATGCATGTGGAGAACTAGATTAGACACACTACATATGAGCAGAAAACACCTTCTATCTGAGATAATTTAGTAAATAATTACACGCCTCCACCAAACAATTTAAATGATTCACTTTGAACTTTGGATCAAAAGACCACAGGCGGGATTCTCTGATCCTGAGGCTAAGTGTTGACGCAGTCGTAAACGCCATCGCGTTTCCCGACGGCGTCAACATGGCCTCAGGATCAGGGGCCAGCACGGCACTGGAGGGAACCACGGCGCTCTAACTGCCGATCCCGGCGTCAGATGGGCGCCACGGGGTCCGCGCATGCGCAGTGGCACCGGCGCCAACGCGAACATGCACAATTTCCGCACATGCGCAGTGTCTCCCTTCTCCGCTCCGGCCCCGGCGCAACATGGCGTAGGGCTACAGGGCCGGTGTGGAACAAAGGAGGCCCCCAGCCCGAGAGGCCGGCCTGCCGATCGGTGGGCACCGATTGCAGGCCAGGCTGCAGCGGAGGCCCCCCCGGGGTCGGACTCCCCCCCCCCCCGCCCCCCCACAGGCTGTCCACGCCGAGCTCCCACCGGGTAAGGCCAGGCTAGAACGGCGCAGGCGGGACTTGTTTTTTTTTGGTAGGGCCGCTTGGCCCATCTTTGGAGAATCGCGTCCCAGCGGCATGGTGCGGTTTGCGCCGGTCGCAGCGATTCTCCAGGCCGGCCCCGGGGTGAGAGAATCCCGCCCCGTGGGTGGGATTCCCCATTTAAGAAACTGTTGAATACGGGACTGATTCGGAGGACTTCTACTACAGCTAAATTGGTGCCAGTCCTGGAGCAATTCATGATCCGTTAATGGGCTAGCATCGGCGCCACGTGGAACTCGATCAATTCGGATGAAATACGGTGTCCAATTTGCCAGGGCCAGGATTGCCACTCGAGAGGCTGACAAACTGCAGCCGCATAGTAACACTCCACTCCCCACACACTCACGTGAGCCAACAAGATGGCAGCATGGAGAGCGGCAGTCCAGTTAGCGGACGCTGGGCTTGAGACGCTGCTGGACACTGTGGAGGAGAGACGGGCCATCCTCTTCCCCATGGTGGGAAGGAGGCTGCAAGCTACCTCCGTACACTGGGCCTGGGTGCAGGTGGCAGAGGCCGTAAGGGCCTTGGGCCCCACCACCAGAACTGGACAGCAGTGTAGAAAGAAACTGCACGACCACCTCAGGTTGACCTGGCTGAGTAGGCAACACTGTGCCCCTGGCACCAACCCCAAACACCAATAACCCGTAACCTCCCCCACAACGGGTTATGGCTGAGGGCATCGCAGCATTGCCCGGACACTTGGTGAGCTAAGCCAGTCCTGGAGTGAAGTGGCACAGTCACTGAGTAATGTGGCAAAGTCCCAGAGGGAGGTGGCTCAGTCCTTGTGCTCCATGGCCACGAGCATGGAGACCTTGGTCGAGATGAGAGGGGGCTCCAGGACTGGCAGTGCCAGGTGGCGGGGGTGCCCCAGGGGTTCAATCTGGTCACACCTCTGTCCAACGGAGTGATCACCGAGCCATCAGACACTCCGAGAGAAGAGGAGGTGATGGGGCCCGTGCCGGTGACTCTTGCAGGACTGAAACCCCACCCTGCACCACCTGCCAGCACCCGTACTGACCGCCATGACCGAGTGTCCTGCTTACAAAGGTCACGAGCTACCCACCCGCTGTGCTGCCCATGTCCAACAGCCTAACACTGTGAGCTTTCTGTCTCCCTGATGCGACCATCAATTCACTCGAGACATGAGTAGAAATAAACTGTGGCTTTAATCAACTAGAACAGTGCCTGCCTGCGACTGATCTAACACTGGGAACCGCCTACAGGTCGACTGCTCTTTTCCCTCCCTTCAAGGGGAGGAGCCATGGATCGCATGTGACCGGCCGTGTGGGGGAGGATGTCCAAGATGGCGGCCCCCGTGAGTCGCACGTGCTGTGTGGGCTGGAAAATGGCTGCCCCTACGGATAGCACGAGGCTGATGACGTGCCTACAGGGGGCTTAGTCGGCAGACTCGCTGCCACACTGCGGGGTCTGCGGGCCTGTGAGTCTGAGGGTCGGGCCTGCGGTTTAGAGTTCTTGGACCTGGTCAGGCAAACTTTGGCGAAAAGTCCTTTTCTTCCGCAGCTGCTGCAGTTTGCGTTACGGGCCAGGCAGTGCTGCCGGGGGTGTTGGGACTGGCCGCAGAAATAGCAGGGTAGCCCCCATGGTGGGCGGGCAGCCACGCGGCACAGGCCTGGGGTAGTCTTTCGTCGGGGGTCCACGAGGGGGTCGCGTGGTCAGACGGGAACACGTTAAGGCTTTGGAATGCTACTTCCAGAGAGGAGGCTAATTTTACTGTCTGATCAGGTCTTGGGCCCCTTTTTCGAGTCGGCGCTGTCTCACGTAGTTGGACAGGACTCCCGCCACGTAGACGTCTCGGACGGCGAGGTCCATATGTTGAGTGGCCGTAATGGCCTGGTCGTTGCAGCTGCATGTGAGGACTTTGAGGTCGCGTAGGTAATCGTCTAGCGATTCCCCGGGACGCTGGCAGCGAGTGGTGAGGATGTGTCATGCGTATACCTCGTTCACGGGCCTTACATAGATGCGTTCGAGCATCGTGAGGGCATCTGCGTAGGAGGAGGCCTCCGCGAGTTGAACAGATTTGATGGCTCACCCGTGCGTGGAGGAGGCTCAGCTTCTGTTCATCGGTAACGGAAGGCACAGAGGAGGCGGCGAGATAGGCCTTGAAACAGCGGAGCCAGTGCGAAAAAATTTCTTCCGCCTCCGCGGCCTGCGGACCAAGCTCCAGTCGGTCAGGTTTGAGGGCCGATTCCATTGTTACGTTGTAGTTGATTAAATTGATGCGACCATCAATTCACTCGAGACAAGAGTAGAAATAAACTGTGGCCTTTATCAACTAGAACAGTGCTTGCCTGCAACTGATCTAACACTGAGAACCGCCTACAGGTCGACTGCTCTTTGTACCTCCCTTCAAGGGGAGGAGCCATGGGCGGAGCCCATACAGGCCCTAACATGTTCCCTTGTGGATAATGCCATACAATGGCCCATAGGTGGAGCCGACAAGAGCAACAGCATAGCACAGATACAAATACAAGGGCAACAGCATAGCACAGATACAATGGTGGATTATTGGTATAATACATTCACCACACTCTCCGCCCCCCCCCCCCATCCCATCCCCCAGGACAAGGTGGAGTGAAAGAGAGACCGAAGATGGACCGCTGGACCTACCGCCCCACACCGTTGCGGAACAGCGGTACTGCACCTGGTCGATGGGTCCGGAGAGAGGCGGAGATCGGCATCGGGCGGCCAAGTGAGACCCCGCTACGTTGCGGTTTCCCGTGGGATGCATGGCACGACCCCTACCCCACCCACCCAACACCACCCACACACTAGCCCCTCACCACCCCCACATCACCTTCACAGCACTCCCTCACCATCCGACACCCACACCACCCCAACTTGCGATCCAATCTTGCGTCCTGTCTGGCACCTTGCAGGGTCACCTGGCGACGGGGCGGGTCCTTCTGGTTACCCTGCACCTGACCCCAACCCCAAGCAGATTCCAGCGATGACGAGGCAACGGATAATGACCCAGCCCCCAAACGCCAGCCCAAGACACACCGGAGCACCCGTCCGGGGATAACACTGAATTCCCGTCACAATTGTCACCAACACACTTCACCATCCCTGAGATACTCACCTTGGTTGAGCATGTTAGTGAAGAGGCTCCTGGAGCATTATCTGGTGCGCAACACACACGTGCTACAGTACAGTTGATGAAGGTAGGAACCCCCGAGGGGGCGGACGGTCGGAAGGCAGCCCAACCCCAGGGACTAGCTGCCGTCAAGGCAGGTCTCAGGCTTTTGGAAAGGGGGGTCTCATTGATAATGGAGATGCAGACTCAGAGCCAGGTCGACACGAGAGGCTGTCAGCAAGCATCCAGCGTCTCCAGGTGCAGTTGGAGTCCAATCGCCTCCAGGGGCAGGAAGCAGTTGCCGACAATGCATGCACCCAGGCTAACACCGCACGGGTGGCATCCACAGTGGAGGCCTTGGGGGTGAAGGTATTGGCCACGGGTTAGGATGTTCAAGGCCTGGGGCACTTTGTAGGGCAGTGGCTGAGGCACAGGACAGGGCTGCCCTGTCACAGGCAGCTATGTACCAGGGCCACCTGGACATTGCAGCGTTGCTCCAGAGCTTGGCCCAGTCACATTGGGTTATGGCTGAGGGCATCACGGCATTGCCCAGACACTTGGTGAGCTAAGCCAGACCCGGAGGGAAGTGGCACAGTCACTGAGTAATGTGGCAAAGTCCCAGTGAGAGGTGGCCCAATCCTTGTGCCCATGGCCACGAGCATGGAGACATTGGTCGAGATGAGAGGGGGCTCCAGGACTGGCTGTGCCAGGTGGCGGGGGTGCCCCAGGAGTTCAATCCGGTCACACCTCCGTCCAACGGAGTGGCCAGGGAGCCATCAGACACTCCGAGAGAGGAGGAGGTGATGGGGCCCGTGCCGGTGACTCTTGCAGGAGAGGCACCGGAACATCACAGCGACTCGGATTTCCATCCTCCTGACCTTGGCGCATCCGATGGCAGTGGGAAGAACAGGGTGGCACCACGTCCATTGAGACACCCAAGCAACTGCCAGGCCCACCTAAGCTCGGTCGCTCCAGAGGATGGCTGCCTAAGGGGACCCCTGTCACAGGGCAGGATTCTCTGCAGGCCATTTCCACCAGGGGCTGGTTTAGCTCACTGGGCTAAATCGCTGGCTTTTAAAGCAGACCAAGGCAGGCCAGCAGCATGGTTCAATTCCCGTACCAGCCTCCCCGAACAGGCGCCGGAATGTGGCGACTAGGGGCTTTTCACAGTAACTTAATTGAAGCCTACTCGTGACAATAAGCGATTTTCATTTTCATCATTTCATAATGTACCACCTGGGGATCCACTTGGACGTAGCCTTAGAGTAAGGCCAGAAAGATAGAGCTAAGTTGGCACTGGTGCAGCACATTAGTGCGTTAGGGGCTAGGGCACAAACCTTTCTGGTGATGTTCACATGTTATTTGCGAAATAAACACATGTGCACAAAAATTACAACCTGTCTCATTCAGAAGGGTGTGAGGGATGGGATGGTATGGGCTGGGCTGGCTGCAGAGGAGGAACTTGGGTGGGGTGAGATGGGCAGATGTTGGAGGCGGTCATGGGCCACTGCCTCCAGGTCAGACCCCACACATCGCCCGGTATTTCGCCTCTCCACCATCCTCTCGCCCAACCCCTCCCCCTGCAAACCATACCACCTCCGCCAGCCCAAAGGACCATGTGAGGGAATGGCCAGCACACATACAGGGATCACCCAGGTGGAGGGTGGAAAGAGCTACCATGGGCATGAGTCAGCCGTTGCCAAACGATGCGGAACCCCAGAGCTCATCACAGAGCGGGTTGTTATCATCCTCCATCACATGGACCAGACCTGCTGTTACTGTCAACCCAGGGCTCGCACCCTGTAGTGAAGCAGGTAGGAATCGCGGGGGGGGGGGGGGGAGTGATGTAGGACGGGTGGCCATGGGAGGGGTGGTCAACCGGGGGGGTGGGGGGGTGGGGGGTGCCGTCTGCCAGGCCCCAAGTCTGTGAACCTGGAGGCAATTAGAGAGAACCGTGCACGCTGGTCCTGACGCATATGTTGTGTGGCCTCCTGTGCCTGCGTATCCTGGCCCCCCCTCCGCATCCTCCTCGTTGGGCGAGGTCTGTTGTTCATCATCCTCTTGCAGCACATCGCCCTCTGCTGCGTGATGTTGTGGAGAATGCAGCAGGCCCCTACAGTGTGGTAGACTCCCCCGGCGAACCCTGCTGCACAGGCATTCTGGTGAGCTCGGTCCACATTAAAGCTGATATATTGTGCCAGCCGGACATATAGGTCCAGATTTACCTGTACACGGAGGTCTGCGAGATCACGGATAGGTCCCCACTCAGCGCCTGGAAGGACCCCGTGGTGTAAACGTTCAGGGCGACCTTGATGGCCACCGGGAGCGGGTGTCCTCCTCCATAACACCGTGATTCCCATCCATACCCCCGTGGTTCCGGGTGCTCCATGATTCTCCTCCACAATAGTCCTCAACACCGGCGCCCCGCAAGGCTGCTTACTTAGCCCCCTACTCTACTCCCTGTACACACACGACTGCGTGGCAAAACTTGGTTCCAACTCCATCTACAAGTTTGCTGACGATACGACCATAGTGGGCCGGATCTCAAATAACGATGAGTCCGAATACAGGAGGGAGATAGAGAACCTATTGGAGTGGTGTAGCGACAACAATCTCTCCCTCAATGCCAGCAAAACTAAAGAGCTGGTAATTGACTTCAGGAAGCAAAGTACTGTACACACCCCTGTCAGCATCAACGGGGCCGAGGTGGAGATGGTTAGCAGTTTCAAATTTCTAGGGGTGCACATCTCCAAAAGTCAGTCCTGGTCCACCCACGTCGACGCTACCACCAAGAAAGCACAACAGCGCCTATACTTCCTCAGGAAACTAAGGAAATTCGGCATGTCCGCATTGACTCTTACCAACTTTTACAGATGCACCATAGAAAGCATCCTATCAGGCTGCATCACAGCCTGGTATGGCAACTGCTCGGCCCAGGACCGCAAGAAACTTCAGAGAGTCGTGAACACCACCCAGTCCATCACACGAACCTGCCTCCCATCCATTGACTCCATCTACACCTCCCGCTGCCTGGGGAAAGTGGGCAGTATAATCAAAGATCCCTCCCACCCGGCTTACTTACTCTTCCAACTTCTTCCATCAGGCAGGAGATACAGAAGTCTGAGAACACGCACGAACAGACTCAAAAACAGCTTCTTCCCCACTGTTACCAGACTCCTAAATGACCCTCTTATGGACTGATCTCATTAACACTGCACCCTGTATGCTTCATCCGATGCCAGTGCTTATGTAGTTACATTGTATATGTTGTGTTGCCCTATTACGTATTTTCTTTTATTCCCTTTTCTTCTCATGTACTTAATGATCTGTTGAGCTGCTCGCAGAAAAATACTTTTCACTGTACCTCGGTACACGTGACAATAAACAAATCCAATCCAATCCAATCCAATCCGCAAATATGTTGCACTGTCAGTCTGGCAGGTCACCGAGTGAAGGGTGCTGCTGATACACATAAGGCCTGATGCGGTGCCTCTTTCCCACCTCCTCCTCAGCCTGTTGGGCGGTTGCTTTCCATCCTCACCGGTTGCGTCCTGTTCCATTGGGGCAGGCTCTGCCGCTGCAGATCCTCCCCGACCAGCTCCTACACGTACAGCCTCAGTGCATCCCCGAGGGCTGCGGTGGCTAGTATGAAGGCCACCATTCCTGGTGATTTCCAAAGTCCATTGTCTGCAGGGGGTCAAAGATAGAGATATTAGCATGGTGCGTACCTCCTTGCCCAACCAGGCCCAACGGGCTACACAGTGGTCCCAGCCTGCACTGCAGCCCGTGCCCCCTATGTCGCCCCTCCCCCCCCCTCCTCAGCGGCAGGTCCGGCAGCCCACCGTCGCGTCTCTGGGAACATGTCCTACCTCCTCTTTCCCTCAGCAGCCATGGCGCCTGTTTCCCGACTTTTAAACCCACAAGTGAAGCATGTCGTTGGTAATTCCTCGAGGCGAAGGTGGAGCATCGCGGAGGCCCCGGAGAATACCGATCAGGCCTGTTAATGATATTCCAACGGTCTTTACTGCATGTGCGAAGTAGACTGCATTGACGGAGTATGGAATTCCATCGGACGCTTGACGCCGGCCACGATTTTCACCTCACGCGTGATTTCCCTTCACTGGGCTGAGAATCCCGCCCAGTATCTTTTCCCGAGTTTAAAATTAAAACAATCAATTAAAATAAAAATTCAACAAAAGCAATGATGCTTAACTCGTTATCAAGGTTACATCTAATTGGCTTCAAGTATTTGCGCCTCCTCCATCTTTTTTCATCTAAATCTACTATCACAAACATTAATTCCCTGCTTTTTCATAGATTAAAAATCAGCAAAAATCAACGTTTAACAAATGTGTCAGCATCTATGTCATTGTGTGATTTGTGTTCATATTACTTTGTATAGAAATACATTTTATGTGTTCTGTGATAATTGTTCTGAGTTATTGAAACACAAAAATGTTTAATTTACTGCTGGCAATAACTATTTTGATACTTCCCAGTGGGGTGCTGTAAAAGTTGCATTTTTTAACTTTTGTCTGCCATTCATGTTGTTAACGTTGTATTTTTACAATCTCTCACTCCAGATCCTTTTCCTTTCTACATGGAATAAACTGATCAAAGTTCTACCAAATAGAATCCCAGTGGCTCTATTAACCTTGAATCAATAAAAAGAAATGACTAGTACATTGTCTGAATATCTGAATATTGTCAGCACCAGGAACCCGGGTTCAATTCCCGGCTTCGGTCACTGTCTGTGCAGAGTCTGCACGTTCTCCCTGTGTCTGCGTGGATTTCCTCCAGGTTTTCTGGTTTCCTCCCACAAGTCCCGAAAGACATGCTTGTTAGGTGAATTGGACATTCTGGATTCCCTCTCAGTGTACCCGAACATCCGCCGGAGTGTGGCGACTAGGGTATTTTCACAGTAACTTAATAATAAGACATAGGAGCAGAATTAGGCTACTCGGCCCATCGAGTCTGCTCCGCCATTCAATCATGGCTGATATTTTTTTCATCCCCATTCTCCTGCCTTCTCCCCATAACCCCTAATCCCCTTATTAATCAAGATCCTATCTATCTCTGTCTTAAAGACACTCATTAACACTGCAATGAATGTAAGCCGACTTGTGACACTAATAAAGATTATTATTGTTATTATTACTAGTAAATTATTATCACTAACTATCAAAGACTAACTGCAAAGCAAGGAATAATGTGGCATCAACATGAATTGGTTATTTGTAGCGCCCTTTTTTGCCACTCCCTGACCCATTCCCATTCTCCTGTTGTAATGTCCTTTTGTGATCCGTTGTGTGGCAAAGTGCTCGGAGACATGTCTCTGCGCATAAGAGCACCGTTGAAAGTATGTTGTCAGGTTCGGAATCCAGAAGATATTTCGTTTTCAAACAATTTTGAAGATGTTTTATTCACTTTCTCCAATGTTGATATCGTAGTGGTGAAAAAGATCATCCCTCTGACTATAAATTCATATTGATGCCCATAAGTTGTCATTTTAAACATGGTTGATTGTGAGAAATCTCATTTTGCTTCAATGTCTGACCAATAAACCATTGTGAACCAAATATATGCATTTTGACTTTAAAATTAGTGTTAGTCAGTATTAATAAATGCCATCTCCAAGTTAATATCGCAGTAATTAGCTCCTGCTGCAGACACGACCCCACAACATCTACCGGGGCTCAGCTTCATTTAGTGTGATTGAAAATTGGTGATTTCAAAAAGATTTTAAAAGTGAGTCTGCATATGCACTTGCAATTCTTACCCATAGGTATTATGTTGCCATGTATAATTTTGAAGTTGTGTTTTTCAACCTCATTGATTGCAGCTAGAACCATATCCACTGATCTAATCATAGAATCCTACAGTGCAGAAGGAGGCCATTCAGCCCATCAAGTCTGAACCTACCCTCTGAAAGAGCACCCCACCCAGGCCCATGCCCCCACCCTATCTCCATAACCTTACCAACCTTTTTGGACACTAAGGGGAAATTTTGCATAGCCAATCCACCTAACATGCATGTCTTTAGACTGGGAGGAAACCCACGCAGACAGGGGGAGAACATGCAAACTCCTTAGAGACAGTCACCCAAGGCCAGAATCGAACCCAGGTCCCTGGCGCTGTGAGTCAGCAGTGCTAACCACTGTGCCACCCTTTTAATCCTTACATTTGGCCCACCAAGTCTGCACCGATCCACCCTGCCGTATCTCTGCAACCCTGTAACCTAACCGGCATATACCTGGACACTAAGTGGCAATTTATCATGACCAACCCATCTAACCTGCTCATCTTTGGACTGTGGAAGGAAACTGGAGCACCCGGAGGAAAATCACGCAGACATGGGGAGAATACTTAGGGTGAAGGGGATCAAAGGATATGGTGGAAAGTAGGATTAAGCTATTGAGTCGGATGATCAGCCATGATCATAATGAATGGCGGAGTGGGCTTGAAGGGCCGAGTGGCCTCCTCCTGTTCCTATTTTTTCTATCTTTCTTAATCAGAGTGATTAGAATGTATTTCTGCTTAAAAATGATATTACAGGAAAATAATTGTCAATGCAACAAAAGTAATTTAAGCACCTTTCTTTTTCATCTAGGTTCTCCACTCTCCCTTTTCTGCCCTCTTATCAGCAGTATTTGATTCAGTCTCCTAGCACACGCCTCATTCAGCAAATGGAGCACATTTATGAGGGCACACCGCGTCTGGCTTACACACACCCTAGCTCCCACTTGGTGCTGCCACCTATTGGCCTCATGGCAGAGAGCGACTCTGAACTGGACCAAACTCAGCCAAATGAAAAGAGAGCACTGACAATAACACGATGCAATTCAGATGGTTACCTGGCACAAATGGAGAAGATTAATAAGCTCAAGGAAAAGAATACCTACAAGGTACACACATGACAAAATGGCTGACAGTCTCTGGCATTTTACATGATAGTTATGTAGTTTGCACTGAGTGCTGAATTTGGTGCTTTTTGAGTGCGATAGTGAGAGTTTGGTGACCGAGGGAGTGCTGAATTTGGTGCTTTTTGAGTGCGATAGTGAGAGTTTGGTGACCGAGGGAGTGCTGAATTTGGTGCTTTTTGAGTGCGATAGTGAGAGTTTGGTGACCGAGGGAGTTAGGTGAGGAGGGAGTAAGGTGCTCCTTTCATTTTGTTTCCGACATTTCCGCAAAGAGAGCCAGGAGTTTACAGGAAGTGTAGCTGACTGGGAGCAGAGTCGGAGGGCGGAGATCTAGTTAGTCCACACAGCAGCTATATTCTGTAAGGTAAGAGGGGATGGAGGCTAGGCCAGTTACATGCTCCTCCTGTAGGATGTGGGTGGTGAGGGATACCACCGGTGTCCCCACTGACTATACCTGCGGGAAGTGCACCCAACTTCAGCTCCTCAAAGACCGTGTTAGGGAACTGGAGCTGAAGCTGGATGAACTTCGGATCATCCGGGAGGCAGAGGGGGTGATTGAGAAGAGTTACAGGGAGGTAACCACACCCAAGGTACAGGACAAGAATAGCTGGGTTACAGTCAGGGGGAAAAAAACAAACAGGCAGACAGTGCAGGGATCCCTCGTGGCCGTTCCCCTTCAAAACAAGTATACCGTTTTGGATGCTGTTGGGGGGGATGACCTACCGGGGGAAGGCCCTAGCGGCCAGGTCTCTGGCACTGAGTCTGGCTCTGGGGCTCAGAAGGGAAGGGGGGAGAATAGAAAAGCAATAGTTGTAGGAGATTCAATGGTTAGGGGAATAGATAGGAGATTCTGTGGTCGCGAGCGAGACTCCCGGAAGGTATGTTGCCTCCCGGGTGCCAGGGCCAGGGATGTCTCGGATCGTGTCTTCAGGATCCTTAAGGGGGAGGGGGAGCAGCCAGAAGTCGTGGTGCACATTGGTACCAACGACATAGGTAGGAAAAGGGTGTGGAGGTAATAAACAAGTTTAGGGAGTTAGGCTGGAAGTTGAAAGCCAGGACAGACAGAGTTGTCATCTCTGGTTTGTTGCCGGTGCCACATGATAGCGAGGCTAGGAATAGGGAGAGAGTGCAGTTGAACACGTGGCTGCAGGAATGGTGTAGGAGGGAGGGCTTCAGGTATTTGGATAATTGGAGCGCATTCTGGGGAAGGTGGGACCTGTACAAGCAGGATGGGTTGCACCTGAACCAGAGGGGCACCAATATCCTGGGAGGGAGGTTTGCTAGTACTCTTCGGGAGGGTTTAATCTAATTTGGCAGGGGAATGGGAACCGGATTTGTAGTCCAGCAACTAAGGTAGCCGATATTCGGGACGCCAAAGCTTGTAATGAGGCAGTGGGGAAGGGAACACTGACAAAGGAGAGTATTTGCAGGCACGGAGATGGGTTGAAGTGTGTATACTTCAACGCAAGAAGCATCAGGAATAAGGTGGGTGAACTTAAGGCATGGATCGGTACTTGGGACTACGATGTGGTGGCCATCACGGAAACTTGGATAGAAGAGGGGCAGAAATGGTTGTTGGAGGTCCCTGGTTATAGATGTTTCAATAAGATTAGGGAGGGTGGTAAAAGAGGTGGGGGGGTGGCATTATTAATTAGAGATAGTATAACAGCTGCAGAAAGGCAGTTTGAGGAGTATCACCCTATTGAGGTAGTATGGGTTGAAGTCAGAAATAGGAAAGGAGCAGTCACCTTGTTAGGAGTTTTCTGTAGGCCCCCCAATAGTAGCAGAGATGTGGAGGAACAGATTGGGAAACAGATTTTGGAAAGGTGCAGAAGTCATAGGGTAGTAGTCATGGGCGACTTTAACTTCCCAAATATTGAGTGGAAACTCTTTAGATCAAATAGTTTGGATGGGGTGGTGTTTGTGCAGTGTGTCCAGGAAGCTTTTCTAACACAGTATGTAGATTGTCCAACCAGAGGAGGGGCAATATTGGATTTAGTACTGGGTAATGAACCAGGGCAAGTGATAGATTTGTTAGTGGGGGAGCATTTTGGAGATAGTGACCACAATTCTGTGACTTACACTTTAGTAATGGAGAGGGATAGGTACGTGCAACAGGGCAAGGTTTACAATTGGGGGAAGGGTAAATACGATGTTGTCAGACAAGAATTGAAGTGCATAAGTTGGGAACATAGGCTGGCAGGGAAGGACACAAGTGAAATGTGGAACTTGTTCAAGGAACAGGTGCTACGTGTCCTTGATATGTATGTCCCTGTCAGGCAGGGACGAGATGGTCGAGTGAGGGAACCATGGTTGACAAGAGAGGTTGAATGTCTTGTTAAGAGGAAAAAGGTGACTTATGTAAGGCTGAGGAAACAAGGTTCAGACAGGGCATTGGAGGGATACAAGATAGCCAGGAGGGAACTGAAGAAAGGGATTAGGAGAGCTAAGAGAGGGCATGAACAATCTTTGGCGGGTAGGATCAAGGAAAACCCCAAGGCCTTTTACACATATGTGAGAAATATGAGAATGACTAGAGCGAGGGTAGGTCCGATCAAGGACGGTAGCGGGAGATTGTGTATTGAGTCTGAAGAGATAGGAGAGGTCTTGAATGAGTACTTTTCTTCTGTATTTACAAATGAGAGGGGCGATATTGTTGGAGAGGACAGTGTGGAACAGATTGGTAAGCTCGAGGAAATACTTGTTAGGAAGGAAGATGTGTTGGGCATTTTGAAAAACTTGAGGATAGACAAGTCCCCCGGGCCTGACGGGATATATCCAAGGATTCTATGGGAAGCAAGAGATGAAATTGCAGAGCCGTTGGCAATGATCTTTTTGTCCTCACTGTCAACAGGGGTGGTACCAGGGGATTGGAGAGTGGCGAATGTCGTGCCCCTGTTCAAAAAAGGAACTAGGGATAACCCTGGGAATTACAGGCCAGTTAGTCTTACTTCGGTGGTAGGCAAAGTAATGGAAAGGGTACTGAAGGATAGGATTTCTGAGCATCTGGAAAGACACTGCTTGATTAGGGATAGTCAGCACGGATTTGTGAGGGGTAGGTCTTGCCTTACAAATCTTATTGAATTCTTTGAGGAGGTGACCAAGCATGTGGATGAAGGTAAAGCAGTGGATGTAGTGTACATGGATTTTAGTAAGGCATTTGATAAAGTTCCTCATGGTAGGCATCTGCACAAAGTAAGGAGGCATGGGATAGTGGGAAATTTGGCCAGTTGGATAACGAACTGGCTAACCGATAGAAGTCAGAGAGTGGTGGTGGATGGCAAATATTCAGCCTGGATCCCAGTTACCAGTGGTGTACCGCAGGGATCAGTTCTGGGTCCTCTGCTGTTTGTGATTTTCATTAATGACTTGGATGAGGGAGTTGAAGGGTGGGTCAGTAAATTTGCAGACGATACGAAGATTGGTGGAGTTGTGGATAGTAAGGAGGGCTGTTGTCGGCTGCAAAGAGACATAGATAGGATGCAGAGCTGGGCTGAGAAGTGGCAGATGGAGTTTAACCCTGAAAAGTGTGAGGTTGTCCATTTTGGAAGGACAAATATGAATGCGGAATACAGGGTTAACGGTAGAGTTCTTGGCATTGTGGAGGAGCAGAGAGACCTTGGGGTCTATGTTCATACATCTTTGAAAGTTGCCACTCAAGTGGATAGAGCTGTGAAGAAGGCCTATGGTGTGCTCGCGTTCATTAACAGAGGGATTGAATTTAAGAGCCATGAGGTAATGATGCAGCTGTACAAAACCTTGGTAAGGCCACATTTGGAGTACTGTGTACAGTTCTGGTCACCTCATTTTAGGAAGGATGTGGAAGCTCTGGAAAAGGTGCAAAGAAGATTTACCAGGATGTTGCCTGGAATGGAGAGTAGGTCTTACGAGGAAAGGTTGAGGGTGCTAGGCCTTTTCTCATTAGAGCGGAGAAGGATGAGGGGCGACTTGATAGAGGTTTATAAGATGATCAGGGGAATAGATAGAGTAGACAGTCAGAGACTTTTTCCCCAGGTGGAACACACCATTACAAGGGGACATAAATTTAAGGTGAAAGGTGGAAGATATAGGAGGGATATCAGAGGTAGGTTCTTTACCCAGAGAGTAGTGGGGGCATGGAATGCACTGCCTGTGGAAGTAGTTGAGTCGGAAACATTAGGGACCTTCAAGCAGCTGTTGGATAGGTACATGGATTACGGGAAAATGATATAGTGGAGATTTATTTGTTCTTAAGGGCAGCACGGTAGCATTGTGGATAGCACAATTGCTTCACAGATCCATGGTCCCAGGTTCGATTCCAGCTTGGGTCATTGTCTGTGCGGAGTCTGCACGTCCTCCCCGTGTCTGCGTGGGTTTCCTCCGGGTGCTCCGGTTTCCTCCCACAGTCCAAAGATGTGCGGGTTAGGTGAATTGGCCAATGATAAATTGCCCTTAATGTCCAAATTGCCCTTGGTGTTGGGTGGAGGTGTTGAGTTTGGGTAGGGTGCTCTTTCCAAGAGCTGGTGCAGACTCAAAGGGCCGAATGGCCTCCTTCTGCACTGTAAATTCAATGATAATCTATGATTAATCTAGGACAAAGGTTCGGCACAACATCGTGGGCCGAAGGGCCTGTTCTGTGCTGTATTTTCTATGTTCTATGTTCTATGTTCTTATGAAAATGGTATGTTCATGAAAGAATTCTCATATTTTATGGAAATAACTTAATTACATAGTTAATCCTAGAACTTGCATCACCCAATGCCCCCTCACCCACCCCACTTCCAAAAAAGAAGTTATGGACGCAATTTACCAGCCACGCTGCGCCAAAAAGAAACGAGCCACGATGCACCTTGGCCGGTAAATGATGGGAGTCCCCGCTCCCGGGATCTACCCAGCTTGCCACGCCTCGCGAGATCTCACGGAATTTCGCAAGACATCATGACTTGAAGCCCAGCGATTGTAGGCAGCATCACCTTTTTGCAAATTTACATATTAGAGCGGGACAGCTAGTCTCACTCTAATAATAATAACCTTTTATTGTCACAAGTATGAAGTTACTGTGAAAAGCCCCTAGTCGCCACATTTCAGTGCCTGTTCGGGTACACAGAGGGAGGATTCAGAATTCTCAGCTGGTATGGGAATTGAACCCGCGCTGCTGGCCTTATTCTGCATCACAAACCAGCTGTCTAGCCCACTGAGCGAAACCAGCTCTAATATGTAGTCCCCTGACATACCAAGGCATTGGGACCTATCCCCTTCGTCTTGGAGACCTTGCCCAAACGCTGTTCAGTACTGGTCTCTGCAAAAGGGGACCAGATGGAATGGCACTCGTGCGGGTCTCCCAGGGGATTGGAGGCCCTCAAGTGCATGCTCTCTTGAAATGGTGGTACCCTGATGCTACTGGTGCCACCTGGGTACTTTGGCACTGCCAGCCTAGCACCCTGGCAGTGTCACCTGGGTAGCTTGGCAATGCCAGGTGCCAGGCTGACACTGCCAAGGTGGCAAGTTGGCATTTAATGCACAGCGGTGATCGGGCAGGGGAGTGCCCTTTGCGGCAGGGTTGGTGGGGACCACCTTACAGTGAGTTGGGGCTTTAAGGGGGTCCGGGGATCATGTCGAGTGCTCTCCTTGCACTGAGGAGTTTCGACGAGCGGGGCTCCTCAGTGCAGGAAATGGGACTAAGTGAGGCCTCTTCCGCGCCTTCCCCGCTGTAACCTGAGTTGTGTCAGATAACGCTGTGTTTCTCAGTGCTGCAAGAAACACATGACTATACAACGCCACTCACATTAAATAAGAGGCCTCAGTGGGGAACGCACTGCCTCACATAGCCCCATTTTCTACACTGAGGAGCCCTGCTCGCCGGAACATCTCAGTATAGCGAGAGATCGGGACACCATTTTAAAATGGGTCCCCAGCGCGTTCCCTGAACCCCCCATGCCTCAACACACTGGGGCAGGGTCCTCAGCTCCCCCGCAACTCCGCAACAGCCGCACATGGCACCCCTGGCCCAGCACACAAAAAATGCCAGCTTGGCACCATGGCAGTGTCAATATGTCACCCGCACCTCCCCACCTCCATAACCCCCCTCACCCACCCTTCCTTCATAACCCTCCCTTTCGTGGGCATGTCCTACCTCAGGCCCTGACCCTTGATAGTGCCAACCTGGTACCTGGGCACATCGGCACTACCATGCTGGGATTTGGGTAGTGCACCTGACATTTTGGCAGTGTCAACTGCCAAGGTGCCTGGGTGCCAGGCGAGCATTTACCTGCCCCGAACACCCTGGTGGACTCCAGTGTCCTTCAAGGCGCCCGGACTGGCCATCACGCCTGGTCTCTGCTTCTGGAGACCAGTACTAATCAGCGTCCGGGTGAGGCCTCATCGGTGCGACCAGTGACTCCTGGACAGGTTGCGCATATTTATTAGGCTAATTTAAATATAATCAGCTGCATCATGGCCAGTGAGGGTTTTGTGCCCGGCGCATAGCCCATTTTGGACCTCTCCCATGATGCTCCCGGCACAATGGGTCAGGCGCAACGTGGTGGGGAAATTGCGCCCATAGGATTCTCAGGGGGTTTGACAGGATAGATGTTGAGAGATAGCTTTTCCTTGTAGGAGAATGTAAGAGAGTCTAGGAACAAAGGGCATAACCTCAGAGTAAGGGGTCGGCCATTTAAGATAACGATGCGAAAGAATATCTTCTCTCAGAGGGTAGTTAATCTGTACAATTCTTTACTGCAGAGAGCTGTAGAGGCTGGGTTGTTAGGTACGTTTAAACCTGAGATAGACTGATTTTTAATCAATATGGGAATCAAAGGTTATGGGAATAAGGCGGGAAAGTAGAGTTGAGGAATGTCATATTAGATCAGTCATGATCTCATTAAATGGCGGAGCAGTCTCCATAGGCCGAATGACCTATTTCTGCTCAGATGTCTTATTGTCTTGCTTTTGTTTCAGTAAGCAATGGAAATTTGTGTAGTGCAGCTAGATCAATGAGTGATAGAGGATTTTGGTGAACCAGGGTAAGAAAATCTAGGAAATTTGGGTGTAACCTTTTAATTAACACGCAGGCGCATTTACTAGATTTGTTCAGTTTTTTAGGCCTTCAGTTTTTATATTTTCTTTTCTTTTAGTCTCATCAATGGGCGTCATTCTCCGACCCCCCGCCGGGTCAGAGAATGGCCGTTGGCCGCCGTGAATCCCGCCCCCGCCCCTGCCGAAGTCTCCGGTACCGGAGATTGGGCGGGGGCGGGAATCGGGCCGCGCCGGTTGGCGGGACCCCCCGCTCAATTCTCCGGCCCGGATGGGCCGAAGTCCCGCCCAGAAATTGCCTGTCCCGCCGGCGTAAATCAAAGCTGGTATTTACCGGCAGGACCAGGCGGCGTGGGCAGGCTCCGGGGTCCTGGGGGAGGCGCGGGGCGATCTGACCCCGGGGGGTGCCCCCATGGTGGCCTGGCCCGCGATCGGGGCCCACCGATCCGCGGGCGGGCCTGTGCCGTGGGGGCACTCTTTCCCTTCCGCCTCCGCCACGGCCTCCACCATGGCGGAGGCGGAAGAGACACTCCCCACTGCGCATGCGCGGGAAACTGTCGGCGGCCGCTGACGCTCCCGCGCATGCACACCATTTCCGCCAGCTGGCGGGGCAACAAACGCCATTTCCGCCAGCTGGCGGGGCGGAAATCCCTCCGGCGTCGGCCTAGCCCCTCAATGTTGGGGCTCGGCCCCCATAGATGCGGAGCATTCCGCACCTTTGGGCCGGCGCGATGCCCGTCTGATTGGCGCTGTTTTTGGCGCCAGTCGGCGGACATCGCGCCGTTGGGGGAGAATTTCGCCCAATATTACTGACTTGCTTCGCCAGAACCTTTCCTAAAGTTCTAACTAGCATTTAGGTCTCAACCATCACGAAAAACAGTTTTAACATTTTCAGTCCACCAAAACATTATCACTTTTTCTCTTTCCAACCTGCTGCTGCCAGACATGCTGAGTTTTTCTAGCACTTTCTGTTTTTATTTCAGATCTCCAGAATTTGCAGTATTTTTCTTTTATTTTGATAAAATGGATTACTTGTTAATCTAACTGATAGTTTGTGGGACCTTGTGGCAAATTAGCTGCCTCGTTACTCTATTTTACAGCAGTGAGTATGATTCATTGGCTGCAAAGTGCTTTGGGATGGGTTGAAATTGTGACAAGTGCTATATAGATTTCCATTCTTTTAATTGCATTCCAGCCATATTTGTACTTTGCATGCACAATGGGATAGTTTTAATATAGGTAATGGGGATCACATCCACTGGTTGGGGAACTGGTGGGAGACCCGTGCCAGGGGGAAGGGGACATTTAACAAAATTAAGTGCCTGTCCTGGCCATCGTTGGACATTCCTGCTGTTTTTGGACCCTAGAGGTGGAAACCTGAACCCCCACCCCCCAAGAGCTGTTAACCTCAGACTGACTGACAATCCTCTATTGCCTGTGAAGTTACTGGGAGAAGTGGGTCTTGCTGGTAGTGCTGTAAGAACTCCACCCAGGGTCATAGTTGGATCTGTGAATACAGCTGAGTGAGGGTGGGATGAGGGTCATGGGGAAGGGGTAGCGGGAGAGAGAGGTTTCAAGGTGGTTGGAGGCAAGGATCGGGATTGGTTTCCAATTGCCCTACCCACCCACAAATTTCCAATGGCAGGTCCCTCAATTTCGCACACAGTGCCCTGACAATGCATGCTCATCCCCTCCCAGTAGACTTCTGAAATACACAAACCCTGGACAACCTGCGGAAGAGCCATGCAACACCCATTTAATCCCTGAGCCCCACTACATTCTGGTGGGTGCAGGCATAATTGGGATCAAGTAGCTCGTTAATGAGCCTAATTGACATCTCACCATGAACGGGTGAGTTGCCCACAGCGGCCCCTTACCCAACTCTGACTTAATCGTGGGACACTTTCCTGCTATCGGCAAACTGATGTATGTCCTCTCCTGTGATTTGGTAGGCCTGATCATTATGTTTCCCATCGCGACAAGCTGGGTATTAAATTCAATTCATTATCACTGTGGTGAGGAATGGAATTTACACCTCTATGATGGGCTTTAAACCCACCAGAAATTCTACAGTTAACATAAGTAAATCTACCTTTGGCTTTTCTGGCCACAAATTTAACCAACTGAGCTTTTCCAACCTCAATGATATGGTCATCCTCATTTAAAATCCATCAGTGATCAACCTAAATAATGTCTGTACAGGCCACACTCCTCTTCCACCACACTGTGCCCCATTCCCTGTGCTCCACTATTAACAGTCGCTCCTTCAGTCACTGCAGCTCCATCTTTTACAACTGCTTTCCCCACTGCTTTCAACACCCTCCTAAAGATTGCTCACTTTGACCTTGCTTTTGACCTTATCACTCCGTCTTCTTTTCCACCTTTCTTCCTGCTCAGTGTCTGTAAGTAGCTCTGAAATAATTCTGAGCACATGAGGAATGCTATAGCAATAATAGTTGTGGTAGTCTTTTTTTTTGCAGGGGTCTTTCCCTTGAAGCACTGCTACTGCAAATATTGAAATGTTAGTCAAAATAGTTTTTGTTTGCATTTGAGAGCACAGTATGAATATTGTTGTTTGCATATTCAGAAAGGCAAGTTATTCACTTGGAGTTGCTTCAGCAGCTGTGAACAGGTCTCAGCATTATATGGACTTATTTTTAGAATCTGCAGAAAATGTTCCAGACTTTGTTTTTTTGAAAATCTTTTTATTGGCTGTTCTCATATTTATAAACAGTTGTTACTTATATACATTACATTTTTCTTGCCCGTGCTAATTTGCTTTATTTTACAGGGAGGTTTGTTTTGTCCTTCATTTGACTAACTGTAGGTACAGTTTGCTGCCCTCTGGATCGGTCTATGATATCCCCCCGTTCCTCCTCCCCGCCCCCCCCCCCCTCCATTGGTTTCAGCACCCTTCCTCTTCTCTTGTGGTTTCCCCATTTTTCTCTCCCCCCCAGCCTCCCCCCCCCCCGCCCCACCCCGGGTTGCGCAGTCCTTTGGTTCTTCTTTTTTATTTTCACTGGCTTACTTCTCATTGCTGGTCTTGAACAGGTTTTGGAACAGGCCGACGGATGGCGTACTTAATCTTCTCCAGGTGGAGAAATGCCGAGAGGTCAGCGAACCAGTCTGCAGCTTTGGGTGGTGCTGCCAATCACCAGCCGAGCAGGATTCTCCGGCGTGCGAGTAGGGAAGCAAAAGCAAGGGCGTTGGCCCCCTTCCCCATGTGTAGCTCTGGCTGCTCTGATACCCCGAAGATTGCCTCTATTGGGCATGGCTTCACCCTCACCCCCACAACTTTGGACATTGCCTCGGAGAAGGCTGTCCAGAACCCAGCAAGCTTGGGGCAGGCCCAGAACATGTGGGTGTGGTTGGCCGGGCCCCTCTGGCACCATTCACATTTGTCCTCCACCTCCAGGAAGAACCTGCTCATTCGGGTTCAGGTCAGGTATGCTATGTGCACCACTTTGAGCTGCATTAGGTGTAGCCTTGCGCAGGAGGAGGTGGAGCTCACCCTGCTCAGTGCTTCGCTCCAGAGTCCCCATCCTACCTCTGTCCCCAGTTCGTCCTCCCATTTTTGTCGTGTCCCGTCCAGTGGTGTTCGAGCTCTGTCCAGTAGCTGTCCGTATATTTTCCCACATAGCCCCCCCTTCTCGCTGCTTGTGCCTATCCGGTCCTCTAGTAGTGTGCTTTCTAGGGCCCCGGGGTACCCTACTGTCTCTTTGTGGAGGAAGTGCTTTATTTGGAAGTGTCTCAATTCCTGTCCTCTTGCTAGTTTCCACTTCCTCGTCAGTTCGTCCAGTGTCACCAGTCTGCGCCCTACGTAGAAGTCCCCGACCGTCAGTGTGCCCCCGTCCCACCTCCATCTTTTGAAGGTGGTACCTAGCATGGCTCTGGGGAATCTGTGATTGCCGCAGATGGGGGCCTTAAGGGATATGTTGGTTATCCCGAAGTGCTGTCTCAACTGGGTCCACGTTCTCAGCTGGGCTCGTGTACCTTGTTGAGGAGGATGGGAGTGCTGCTGTGGCTAGGGCCCGGAGAGTTGTTCCTTTACAGGATGCCTCCTCCATTTGTACCCAATCTGTGTCGGGTTCTTGTACCCATCCCCTTACTTTTTCTGCTGTTGCTGCCCAGTGGTAGTATTGCAGGTTCGGTAGAGCCTGGCCCCCTCTGACTTTCCCTCTTTGCAGTGTCGGTTTGGGAATTCTCGGGTTCTTGCACCCCCCCACACAAACACCATGATTAGCCTGTCTATGTTTTGGAAAAAGGCGTTGGGGATGAAAATCGGGATGGATCTAAACAGGAAGAGGAACCTTGGCAGTACGTTCATCTTGATCGTCTGCACTCTTCCCGCCAGGGAGAGTGGAAGTGAGCTCCACCATTGATGGTCTTTTCTTACTACTCCACCAGGCTGGTCATAGATTATCATAGAATTTACAGTGCAGAAGGAGGCCATTCGGCCCATCGAGTCTGCACCGGCTCTTGGAAAGAGCATCCTACCCAAGGTCAACACCTCCACCCTATCACCATAACCCAGTAACCCCACCCAACACTAAGGGCAATTTTGGACACTAAGGGCAATTTATCATATCCAATCCACCTAACCTGCACATCTTTGGACTGTGGGAGGAAACCGGAGCACTGGGAGGAAACCCACGCACACACGGGGGGGATGTGCAGACTCCGCACAGACAGTGACCCAAGCCGGAATCGAACCTGGGACCCTGGAGCTGTGAAGCAATTGTGCTATCCACAATGCTACCGTGCTGCCCACGATCAGGTTCCACTTGTGGATCTATGTCCAGTCTCTGGCTATCTGGATCCCCAGGTAGCGGAATCTGTTCTGGGCCATTTTGAATGGGAGCCCCTTTAGCTCCGTCCCTCCCCCTTTTGGGTTCACTGGGAATGTCTCACTTTTGCCCAGGTTAAGTTAGTAACCCGAGAAGGTTCCAAACTCTTTCAGTATTTGCAGAATTGCATTCAGTTCCTCCTGTGGCTTCGAGACATAGAGGAGCAGGTCATCTGCATTGAGTGAGACCCTGTGCCCTCTGTCTCCTCTCCCTCGTGGCTGCCTGCTTTCTCAGCTAGGGAGCCAATAGGCGGCCCGCCTTGTCTCCGTGTTCGGAGAAAGTCCCCCGTGTCTGGCGGAGTTGGTACACTGCTTTCCTAGTGGATAGCAGGTTAACGTCCATTTGCAGCTTTTTCCTCTCCGCCAGCAGTTCTACGGTTGGGGCCTCGGAGTACTTTCTATCGACTTCCAGAATGGAGTCCACTAGCTGTTGCCTGGCCACTCTCTCTTCCCTATCTCTACCTGCCTTGTCGGCTATGATCTCTCCTCTGATCACGGCCTTAAGTGGAGGGTGAGACCTCCCCGTTTTGGTTGTTACTAACGTAATCGCCTATGGCCTGCGATATTTTTTGGCAGAAAGCCTTGACGGCCAGGAGGTCCGTGTCCAGCCTCCATGTGGGCGCTGGGCCAGGCCTATCTCCAACCTCACATCCATATAATGTTGAGCATGGTCGGAGATAACGATCGCGGTGTAGTCTGTTCCCGTGATCCCAGGACGCACCGATTTCCCCGCTGCAAAGAAGTCGATATGGGTGTATACCTTGTGCACCTGTGAAAAGAACGAGAACTCCTTTTCTCCCGGGTGCAGGAACCTCCATGGGTCCACCGCCCCCATCTGTTCCATGAAGGCTCCTAGCTCCCTAGCCATGCCAGACGCTTTCCCCGTTCTGGGGTTTGATCGGTCAGTCAGTGGGTCCAGCATGCAGTTAAAGTCGCCCCCATAATCAGTCGGTGTGTGTCAAGGTCGGGGATTTCCGCCATGGCCTTCTTTATGAATTCTGAGACATCCCAGTTGGGAGCGTATAGATTTACCAGTGCGACAGGTGCCCCTTCCAGGACACTGCTGACCATGACGTACCTTCCCCCTGGGTCCGTAACTGTCTTGGTTCCCATAAACCTCGGCCTTTTGCTAATTAATATTACTACCCCCCCCGAGCCCTTGTCCCGTAGCATAAGTGGTACATCTGTCCCACCCAGCCCTTCCTTACCAGCAGTCGGTCCTTCTCCTTCAGGTGCGTCTCTTGTAGGTAGATTATGTCTGCTTTTATGCTTCTTAGGTGGGCGAACAGTCTGGATCTTTTCACTAGGCCGTTGAGTCCCCTTACATTCCAGGTAACAATCCTGTGGGGGGTTTCTGAGCCCCTGGTCCTGTGGGATCACCTATACGTACCTAGTGGACGCGCCCCTGCACTCCGGGGTTTCCCTTTGCTAGGGGGCCGTCCAAAATTGCCAGGGTCATCACTCTCACCATGGGGTCGGGCCCCAGAGCTCAGGGGCTTCCCTTTGCCCAGGGGGTACCCAATGTGGCCACCAGCTGTGTGTACACCACACGGGTGCACCCCTGCGCTCCGGGTCTCCCTCCGCCCTGATGCCCTCTCGAGTGGCTGTTTGAGGCGCCCTCTTGGTTCCTTGCCCTGCTCCATGCCCGCCGAGGCCTATGTCTGTACTGCTTCACTATCACACCCTTCTCTTTGCTTCTTTTTTGTTCTGCGTTCTCCCCCAGACTGCTCTCCTCCCCCTAGTCCCTGTCCCTTTGTCCCCCTCCTGCGTTCTCTCCCCCCCTTCTGCCCCCCCTCCCCTCCTTGTGCCAGGCGCTCCACCTCCCTTGAGAGGGGCGCCGCGGCCCTCCTTCCTTCCTGCCCTCCCGTGCTAGCCCCCCTCGCTAGTACGGTGTTCCTCCTCCCAGTATTCGCCCAGTTCTGGCCCTGTTTAACCTTTCTCCTACTGGCCCTTGTCTCGCCCTCCTGTTTGCTTTCCTCACCCTCATTTCCCTCGCTCCACTCCCCCCCCCATTGCATTGAGAGAGGAGACAAGCTCTGAAACGAGACAGCACAGTCTCGCGCAAAGCATAACACACATGTGCACAGTTCATGAGTCCATTGTCCTTATTTGCGGTCTGTCCTCCGCTATTTGATCTGGTTTTCTCTTCCTTTTCCATCTCCATGTCTTTCATTGCGGTTGCGTGTGCTCCTCCCCCAGCTTGTTCGCTCTAACGAACTCATCAGCCGCCGCTGGGGTGTTAAAATACAGCTCTTTTCCCCTCAAATGTTACCCAGAGTTTCGCCAGGAATAACATCCCAAATTTTACCTTGCTTTTGTGCAGTGCTGATTTCGCCTTGTTGAATGCAGCCCTTTTTGTGGCCAGGTCCGCCCCAATGTCCTGATACACCCTTATGGTCTTCCCTTCCCACATGCTCTGTTTTGTTTGCCGGCCCCACTTTAGGATTCTCTCCCTGTCTTGGAACCGGTGCAGCTTCGCAATAATTGCTCTGGGCTGGTCCCGGTTTTGGGCTTGGGTCAGAGCGACCTGTGCGCCCTGTCTATTTCTGGTGGGTTTGGGAATACCTCCTTTCCCACTAGCTTGCCCATCATTTAGGTGATGTAGCCTGTTGGGTCTCTGCCCTCTATCCCCTCTGGCAGGGATTTTAATGTTCTGCCGTCTGGACCTATTTTCCTGGTCCTCCACTTTCCCTCTTAGGCTCTCCTGGGTCGTTACCAACCTTTTGGCCTCGGCTTCTAGGGTTATCACCCTATTGCTCTGGACGGAGGCGGCCCTCTCCAACTCCAGAATTGTTTTTTCTGCGTCTTCACTTCCCTTTCCAGGCCTTCGATGGTCTGCTGCATTTTGTGCGTTGTTTCCTTTGTCGTTGCTTGGAGGTCCGACCAGAGCGCCTCCTTTATGCTGGTCGCTGCGCCCTGCTCAAGCTCTGCTGCTTGCTCCGCCATCGTGTTCCCTTTCAGGCTCGCCTGGACCTCCGTCTCGTCTTGTGGGGCCACCTGCCTGCCCATCCAGTGCTCATGAGCCTTACCCTCGCTACTGCTGCTGCTTGCGTCTCGCTGTCCCTTCGCTTTGGTGTTTTTCTTTCCTCCAGCCATCTGTCTGTCTCTCTTTCCCTGCTGCTGTTCCTTACCCTGGGGTTGCTCTCACTTCCCCCGCTCTTCTGCTCTCGCTGGGTCTGTGTCGGGCTTCGGGTTTCCCTTTTTTTTTGTTGGTGGGTGGGGGGGGGGGGGGTTGTGGTTGGCTATCTTCCTCCCTTCCTTTCTTTCTCTCTCTCCTTGTCTCTTTATTTATTTATTTATTTACTTTTATTTTTTCCCCCCTTCTCTCTTTGTTCCCCCTTCCTTCTCACTGGGTCAGGAGGGTTTGGGAGAGACGTTTCCTGGTCCCTCTTTGTCTCGCCGCTCACCACATGGTCGCTGCCGACCCGTTGCAGGGGGAGGGGGGCCCCTCATTCTCGCTCCTGCGCGTTGGCCCCATTGGCTCCGCTCCCGAGCGCTTGAGTCTCTGGTTTTGTGGTCCGGCCCGCCGCTCCTCGTTCTGCTGGGGGGGGGGGGGGGGCTTGGTTGGGCAGGCTCGCGCTCATAGGCACTAGTTATGTTCGGGAACCCGACTCTCCTCGGCCGCTCCTGAGCCTCCGGCTCTGGTTCCTCCCGCACCTTTTAAAAAATATTCTCCGGCTCCTCTCGGACACTTATTTCTCCCATGGGCGTCAGCTTACCGTTGGTCTGGTCCCTTGCGGCTTTTTCCCTCCTGTTCGTACCTTCGGGGGAGCACTGCGTAGGTTTTTTCTTTTTTTTTACATAACAAAACAAGAATAAAAATACCCCCGGGACTAAACAAACAAAACAACAAAAAAAAACCCTGAAAGTTTAGTCCTTTAGCGGGAGCTGCCCCGTGCATGTCTTACCCCTACAGAGCTCTACCGGAAGTCCCAACTTTTTAATTTGCTGTGGCAAGTTTTGCAACTGTTATGGGGTCGGTGTTCTCAGAACCCCAAAATGTATCATGGAGTTCAACCAACCTCCCCCTTTAATGGATTGTTACTTTTAAAGCACGCGGCTTGTTCCCCAGGTGTGATATTACAATTATGGACATGTGGTTTTTAACACAACAATGTTTATTCTATGAACTCAACTTAACCTTTTAAATAAACATTGGATCCCTTAACACCCCTTACTTCAAAGATAACCCTGAAAATATTACAACATTAAATAATCCTTCAGTTATCCCTTTCAACATCCATGAGACTTAACACCTTTAATCAGAAACGCATCAGGTTAAAGAATATATATATTTTCTGTTTGATGGCAGAGATATATCAGCTTGGTTGACTTCAGCTCCAGCACCTTGCTTTTCTTCCTGCAGCTCTCTGGAAACACACAGAACACACAAGCTGCTTTTTCAAACTGGCTTTCTCCTTTTAAGCAGCTCACAGCAAAACAGCCAGGCACTTTTAAACTGCTCTCAGCAAAACCAGCCAGGCACTTTTCAGCTGCTCTCAGCAAAACTGAAACCTCAAAATGGCTGAACTGAGCTTGGCTTCACCCACTCTCTGACATCACTGTTTTCATAAAGGTACATTGCTTAAACATCCATTTCTTAAAGGTACTCTCACATGACACCTCCCCCCAGAAAAAAAAAACATCAACTTCAAGATGGTTTCATTTTTCATTTTTGCACCATCCACTAAGAAATGTACACAGTAAATATACCTTTACGATTTTAAAAAAAAACAACACATGCAAACAGGTATAATAATATAGTCCATTTCTTTTTGTTATTCTTCCTCCAACCAAAATCCTTCTCGATTGACAGTCTCTTTGAACAAAGTCTCTGCACGATCCATCCATTCCTCTACTCCTTGGCATTTCTCTTTAGAATCAGACAATTTAGTTCAATCTGACCACAGAGTCCCTTGCAATTCTCCAATACAGGAACATTGGTTACCATAGCTTTCAGGCAGTCAAATGCCTCTTGAAAGTCCGCTGTCCATTGAAATTTTTGACGTTTCTTTAGCATGTCCATCAGTGGAGTAATCATGCTACAAATCTTGTGCACAAAGGTTCGATCAAATTCATTCATGCTAAGAAATCGCATTATTTCCCTTCGTCTTGAGGGTATCGGAAACTCCGCAAGGAAAGTGATTTGGGCTTCTCCAAATTCACTTTCGGCTCGGTTCATCACCGAACCCGCCTCATGAATTTGATCAAAGAACTCCATACGATGTTTTAAATGTTCTTTCCATGTCTGGAAGTTGCAAATAAAAGCAGATTGTCCCACTTTCGCAATGCAATCCTTTAAACGTGGGATAGGATAAGAGTCCGTTCTTGTAACTGCATTCACCTTTCTATAGTCCACACACAACCGTTGGGTACCGTCTGGTTTAGGTACCATCATTATGGGTGAGCTCCATTGGCTGCAACCCACTTCAATTATGCCATTTGTAAGCATACTCTCAATCTCTTTGTTAACCTGTGCCAATTTTAAAGGAATAAGTCTCTACAAACTTGCCCATGTGATATCAATAACTTTCAGGTCAGTTCGTTTTTCCTCTGGAAGGTAACTTAACAATTCATCCCAATTTTTAAGGACATCCTCATTTTCCAATTTAATTTGTGGTATGTCAAATTCACAGTCATCTGGATTTGATTCGTCACTTTGAGTTATAATCATTAAAACCTCCTTTTTCTTTCCTTCCCTTTCAAAGTACCTTTTAAGCATATTCACATGACACACTCGGTGAGTTTTTCTTCTATCTGGTGTTTTTACCACATAATTCACCTCACTTAATTTCCTTTCAATCTGATACGGTCCACAAAACCTAGCTTTTAAAGGTTCACCTACCACTGGTAACAACACTAAAACTTTATCCCCACTGGCAAAACTACGAACTTTGGATTTCTTGTCCACTACCCGTTTCATCACATTTTGTGCACCTTTCAAATGTTGTCTAGCAAATTCACCTACTCTATTTAATTGTTCCCTAAAAGTTGACACGTTATCCAATAGTGTAATTTCCGATTTCTCACCCACCAATTTTTCCTTAATCAATTTAAGTGGTCCTCTTACCACATGACCAAAAATTAGTTCAAAAGGACTAAATTTGGTAGACTCATTAGGTGCATCCCTAATTGCAAACAATATGAATGGGATTCCTTTATCCCAATCCTCTGGATAATCTTGACAATACGCCCTTAACATTGTCTTTCATGTCTGATGCCCCTTTCTAATGCTCCCTGCGATTCTGGATGGTATGCAGTTGATTTAAATTTTTTATTCCTAAGCTATCCATAACTTCTTTGAATAACTTTGAAGTAAAATTTGATCCTTGATCCGATTGAATTTCTGTGGGTAGTCCATATCTAGTAAAGAATTAAAGTAACCCCTCCACAATCCTTTTAGCTGTAATATTATGTACTGGAATGGGCCTCTGGAAACCTAGTAGACACATCCATTATAGTCAAAAGATATTGATTCCCACTTTTTGTTTTAGGAAGCGGTCCTGCACAATCAATTAGGACCCTCGTAAAAGGTTTCTCAAATGCTGGAATGGGTATTAAGGGCGCTGGTTTTATCACTGCTTGAGGTTTCCCTATCACTTGACAAGTGTGACATGATTGACAAAATTTAATTATATCTTTATGTAGTCCAGGCCAATAAAAATGTTTCTGGATTTTAGCTTGAGTTTTCCTTATTCACAAATGACCTCCCACTGGTACCGCATGTGCAACTCGCAACACCTCCTTTCCATACCCTACCGGCAATACTACTTGATGAACTTCTGCCCACTTTTCATCCGCCTGCATATGTACAGGTCTCCATTTTCTCATCAAGACATCATTTTTACGGTAATAACACTCTGGTATACTCTCAGATTCCTCTGCCGTCTATGCTTACTGATATATCCGTTTTATTTCTACATCTTTCTGTTGTAACTCCGCCAATTTTCCTGAACTAAAAATATCCGCCTCATCCTCCAACTGTTCCTGTTCTTTTTCAACCATCTGATCAAAAATCGTTTCTGATAATGGCACTCCAACTTCATCTTCACTCTTTGATTTCTCCTCTTGTCTTAACCTGTGACTTTGCGACCTTGTTACTACACAATCCAGAAAAATCCCAGGATATTCGTCTTTCAACACTTCAGTTGTCTGATTTTCCACTGGCTTATCAACCACAGTAGGCATCACTCCCACCTGCGATCCAGCTATATCATGACCCAAGATAAACTGTATTCCTGGACAAGATAGTTTATCTATTACTCCTACTACCACTTCACCACTCTTCACTGGACTTTCCAACCTTACCTTATATAATGGAACGCTACTCCTCTCACCCTGAATTCCACATATCACCACCTTTTCTGGCAATATTCTTCCCAAACTACCTAATTCCTCATCTCTTACCATTAAAGATTGACTAGCCCCTGTATCTCTTAAAATTGTGATTTCTTTACCTGCTCTTCCTGATACACATGAGTAAACTTTACCCACACAAGTAAATTCTTGAAAGACATCTGGCATCTTATTAACAATTACTTCTTGAATAGGCTGTACAATCATTTGCACCTCCTTCGCTTCCCTTGGGCTTTCCTTTACCACTCTAACAAATCCCACTGTCTTATCCTGTTTTACCACATCAGCCTTTCCAGTGCTTTTCTTCAACCACCAACACTGTGACTTTACATGACCTAGTTTATTACAGTGAAAACATTTGAAACTTTTCATCTCTTTTCCACCCTCCTGGATTTCTTTTTTAATCTGAGGTACACTCTCTTTATTGTCTCCCATCAGATCACCTTTACCTTTACCACTTGATTATTTCTCATGTCCCCAGTTTCTATCCCTCATCGGCTGAAACTGATGTCGGAAACCAATCTTTGATTTATGAACTAATTCATAATCATCTGCCATTTCTGCTGCTAATCTCGCAGTTTTAACCCTCTGTTCTTCCACATGAGTTCTCACTACATCAGGAATTGAATTTTTAAACTCCTCCACAAGTATAATTTCTCTGAGAGCTTCATACGTTTGGTCTATTTTCAAAGCCCTTATCCACCGATCAAAATTACTCTGTTTGAGCCTTTCATACTCCATGTATGTTTGACCAAATTCTTTCCTTAAATTTCTAAACCTTTGTCTGTAAGCTTCAGGCACTAGCTGATATGCACTTCAGATGGATCTCTTCACCTACTCATACGACCCAGATACCTCGTCCGGTAGTGATGCAAACTCTTCACTCGCCCTACCTATCAGCTTTGTTTGAATCAGTAATAGCCACATGTCCTGCGGCCATTTCATTTGTTTAGCTATCTTCTCAAATGAAATGAAAAAAGGCTTCTACCTCCTTCTCGTTAAACCTTGGCAATGCTTGGACATATTTAAATAGATCCCCACCACGTCTTCGACTATGACGCTCTGTCTCATTATCCTCATCCATCTCCAACTGAACATGTCCCTTTGCGTCTGCCAATTTTAACTGATTTTCATGTTTCAGAGTTTTTTCCGAAGTTCAAACTCTCTCTCTTTTTCCCTTTCCTCTCTACCTCATTCTTTGTTTCTTTCTTCTCTCTCCTTTTCTTTTTCCTCTCTATCTCTATCTCTTTCTTTTTCTACCATTGCATATTCAAGCCACTTTAATTCTTTTTCATGTTCAAGTTGCTTTAATTCTTTTTCATGTGCAAATTGCTTAATCTGCAATTGGAGCTTTGCCATATCTAATGAGTCAGAATGTATCACAGGCAAACGTAAATGCGCAGATACCGTGTTAAGTACCTCATCTTTTCGTATTTTCTTAGGCAGTGTTAACTGCAATGCTTTTGCCAAACCTAACAGTCTGTCTTTAGTCTCTGTCCGTAAGGTATCACGTGTTGCCGCGTCCAACCCCAAAAACTTCTGAGCCTCTGAAAGAGCCATTGTTCACAACACTCTCCCCACTTAAACTAAAATACCACACCGGAAAATAAACAATCCTTCACTGTCTTTAAGTTCACAAAAGCCAATCCAATAGATAGACTTTTATCCCGGACGAGCCCCCAATTGTTATGGGGCGGTGTTTTCAGAACCCCAAAATGTATCATGGAGTTCAACCAACCTCCCCCTTTAATGGATTGTTGCTTTTAAAGCACGCGGCTTGTTCCCCAGGTGTGATATTACAATTATGAACATGTGGTTTTTAACACAACACACTGTTTATTCTATGAACTCAACTTAACCTTTGAAATAAACATTGGATCCCTTAACACCCCTTACTTCAAAGATAACCCTGAAAATATTACAACACTCAATAATCCTTCAGTTATCCCTTTCAACATCCATGAAACTTAACACCTTTAAACAGAAACACATCAGGTTAAAGAATATGTATATTTTCTGTTTGATGGCAGAGATATATCAGCTTGGTTGACTTCAGCTCCAGCACCTTGCTTTTCTTTCTGCAGCTCTCTGGAAACACACAGACACACACAAGCTGCTTTTTCAAACTGGCTTTCTCCCTTCAAGCAACTCACAGCAAACCAGAACTTCTCAAGCTGCTGTCTCAAACTGGCTTTCTCCTTTTAAGCAGCTCACAGCAAAACAGCCAGGCACTTTTAAACTGCTCTCAGCAACACCAGCCAGGTATTTTTCAGCTGCTCTCAGCAAAACTGAAACCTCAAAATGGCTGAACTGAGCTCAGCACCTACCACTCTCTGACATCACTGTTTTCTTAAAGGTACATTGCTTAAACATCCATTTCTTAAAGGTACTCTCCCATGAAACAACACTGAAAAATCCAACACTTTCAAAAACCATTCTTTACGGTTATATTTTCTGCAGCGGAAATGGGCTGAATGAGTCACACTGAAAACTGGTGTCACTTAACCAACATAACCTTTTTATTGTCACAAGTAGGCTTCCATCACCTCTGTGATGAGGTTACTGTGAAAATCCCCTCGTCGCCACACTCCAGCGCCTGTTCGGGTACACTGAGGGAGAATTCAGAATGTCCAACTCACCGAACAAGCACGTCTTTCGGGACTTGTGGGAGGAAACCAGAGCACCCGGAGGAAACCCACGCAGAGACGGGGAGAATGTGCAGATTCCGCACAGACAGTGATCCAAGCGGGAATCAAACCCAGGACTCTGGCGCTGTGAAGCAATAGTACTGACCACTGTGCTACCCCAATGGGGAGATTAAAGTCTTTTTGGATGGGTGAACTGAGATGGGTGGATCAATCAGCTTCCATATTTATGATTAGCTTGTGATCTTGTAAATTAGCTACCTTTTTAGCATTGACAGGATTTTGAGGCAGGTGAACTGGAAGATGGAGGTCTTGCGGCTCAGTGGGTGGGGTCCATGCCTCTGAACCAGAAACTCCGGGTTCAAGTCTCACTTGATGGCCAAGGAAGGTGCGTTCATAACGCGTCCACCTTTAAATTCTTTTCATACCCGCCAACGGCAGGCAGTAAGAGAGGGGTAGGTTCCTAGTCAGCCTTGTGACGGAAGGAAAATTGGAATGTCTGCCATCATTGTTTATAGCTTCAGACTACAACACGGATGTAAATGTGCATGTTGCCACAGCAACAAAACTTCCATTTGAAAGGGCCGGTAATCCAACGAGCCAGCCACCGCAGTTTACAGCTCGTAAAGAGGACATGCAGTTTTCAGTGGTGGTGAATGGGCAATATGTTACTGAAGCAGCAGACAGAGCGATGGTGGCAAATTTTCAGATGCTACCATTCTGCTTCCTGTGGATCAACTGAAGAACAGGAAGGATGACCTCATTTCTTCAGGGGGATGATGGGTGCCTGGACAACATAGCAATAGGGAGGTAACTGTTCCTATGACGTAACTACAGCACAGAAGGAAATTTAATAGACTTCCCAACATTGGAAATAAGTAAGAATCTAATTCCCATCCATCTTACATTGTTCTGCGACATAAGACTTTAGCTCGAGCACAAGCAATCCTTCTGCCCTTGCTTCACAGTCCCGTCCTCCAATCATGGTAGGATACTTCACGACATCTCCTTCTACTCTCATGCACAAGCTGAGCATCTGCTAAATTTGCTAATGCCCTCACAGTGACATAGCCCCTTGCTCACTTCTGCTGCTGCTTCCTCTCATCTGCACACTGTACTGCCTCACACATCTTCACAACTCTGCAACAGGTCTTACTAACTCACTTCTGCGAGGAAAAACTGGCATATAATTGGAGGAAGACTCAGTCTGATTCAACCTGTGACTCCAGTAGTGGTCGCCACTATCAACATTGTTGGCGGGAGGATGCATTGAGGATGGTGAGGCTGAAGATCACCGGTGGAAAGATTTTTGGGTATTTTCTTTTTCCACTTAAATCTGTAGCTCACTTACAGACAACATGACAATGTCTGTCTGTATTGTGCTGCTACTTATTTGCTATAACTTTCCCTTCCCATTACATACTAACACTCATCCCTCAGCTGTTTGTATAGATCCTTCAGACAGCTCAGGCCCTGCAGCTGCGCAGACACCGATGCCTCATCACTTGCACCCATTATTCCAAGCACCAGTAGAGAAATCGGTATTCCAGATGCCATAGCTAGTAAATTAGAGATGTATATCCAGAGTGATTCACACTGCACAAAGGCGTAGGTGCACATTGTTACCAGTCACCCCAGATGGGGTTCCCCAAAGTTGTTGATCCGGGCAAGACCCCTCAACTTATCACTGGCTGGCTGGGATACCCCTAAATTGTTATGTCCAAGATGAGGAGGGATGAACTGGCTCCCTGCCGTCATTCATTCAACGCATTCTGATGGTCGCACAAAAGTTAACCTAAAAGGATACCTATTCCCCAGACTCAACAGTTATGTTTTAGAAGGAACCAATTTAACTAAGCTTTCTTGAATTAAAGATAGAGCGAGTTTATTAATTACTAAAGGCAATAAAACACACGCATATACATTTATACAAATGAGAAGGGAGAATTGAGTTCAATAATGTATTCGGTTCAGTCCTTGACTCGTGAGGAGTAGATCAACGGTGGTTCCAGTCGAGTTGACTTCAGTAGGCGAATAGTCGGTTTTGCAATTCCAGTGCGATTCTGTAATTTGGCAGAGATGCTTCCCAGTTCCCTTTTCAGCTGTAATCTTTGCTGATTTGGCTGACTTCCACAGTCAGTCAGAGAGGGATATTCCTGCAAAAATGGTTATTTGCAGGTGTACTGTGAGTGTGTTTGCTGGATTTTAATTCTGTGTCAAAAACTCCAGCGCTTGCTCTCACAGAGCACACACAGACAAACTACTGGGGTCGTTTTTCAGCTGACCTTTAACCCATTCTTTGTATTTTCCAAGTGAAAAGGCGAATTCACAAAAATCCATCTGGGCAACACACAGGAATGAGATGGCCATTATGTTCTATTGTCTTTACTGGAGATGATAATTAGTTTTCTGGATGTTTTTAGAAGTTCTTGTCTGATAACAGGGTGGGATTCCATTGTCCCTTAGAACCAGCCTGCAGTAATTCAGCAAGTGGTTTATGTGCCCATTTTGTAAACATCGCAGCTCTTACTTAAAGTCCAATATTTTTGGATCTAATTAGGTGTTCATTATTATGACAACATAGAAAGGACAGCATAGGAAATGGCTCGCCTGAGAGCAAGCGCAGGTCTGAGTCATGCTGAAGATTTTGGGGACCTAACCTTTAAAACAAAAATACATGTATTCAATGATCTGCCATGAAGCTACTGTAACATAGTGAACATGGAAATTAGGATTAGTAAAAGTCAAAAAATGCTGGTGGAAGTAGTTTAACAGCCCCCTCACAGCAGTTATACGATTGAACAAAAACATTCGACAAACTCATCTTCTAGACCATCCTTGCCAATTTGATTGTCCCAGACTATTGCATTTCCTTTGTTGCTCCAATAATTCCTTGCTTACTCAGTAAGCTCTGTCCAAATAGTATAACTGCTGTTAGGGGGCTGTAAAAGCTGGCTTGGATCTAGTATTGTGTAATGAATGGGTTAATTAGTAATGTGATAGTAGCAGATTCATTGGAAAATCTTGATACCATTGAATTCCATGTTAAATTTGAAAGCAACATTCTCCAGTCACATTGTTACATCAGTTGACAGCCTTGGGAAATGGGAAGGGACAACAGGCATACTCCAATGACAAGCAAGAATCTTTTTTAAAATCTTTTTTTTAATTTAGAGTACCCAATTCTTTTTTTCCAATTAAGGGACAATTTAGCATGGCCAATTCACCTACCCTGCACATCTTCGGGTTGTGGGGGTGAGACCCACACAGACACGGAGAGAATGGGCGAACTCCACACAGACAGTGACCCAAAGCCGCGATCGAACCCGGGTCCTCGGCGCCACGAGGCAGCAGTGCTAAGCACTGCGCCACCGTGCTGCCCAACAAGAATCTTAAGCAATGGGACTTACGTTGGCATGAAGCAAGAGCTCCTCTCAAACAGATTGCATATTTGCACCCCCCTCAACCTATGGCTGTTCTGGCGCTAATAAGCCAATTGAGCCAGAGTGAGTTACCAATCACAGAGGTACTGCATTGAGGCTAAGCTCCTCGACGTTGTTGTCTATGAGCATAATAATCCCTCATTCAAGCCACGGAGATCTTTTGCCTGCCATGCAGAAGACATTGAGGAAGCACTTTAGAGGAGGAGTAGGGCAAGTAAAAAACACACTGTGATCATTCTTGGGTGATAATTAATTTATAGGTATTTGACTAAGCCAGTATCGCTACAAATACTTTCGAAATTGTTGTGTGCGGAGTGTTTCTGCGGTTGACTTGACAATGTCAGCTGATATGAATATCAATTTTGATCTTTGATAGAATGTAACTTATTGGAAGGCAGCAGGACTGGTACAGATGTTGGACACGACTGTTAATGCAGTGAGATTGGGATTCTTCAGCTGAAGCGCTGTTTAATGTCAAAAAGTTTGTAGCTGTGAGCAAGCGTTTACAGCATTCTCCTTTTTTGACATCCTCAATGCCATGCCTGTCTAAAGGTTCTTGGTGCAGTTTCTCATTCAAGAGTGACTTTGTCTATCTGTTGTACAGCAACATTTTGCGGCATGCAGCTTCTCCAGCAACAAAATACAAAAGCATCACTCCAGGAAATGGTGTGCTGATGATCAGCTGGCACCAAGAGAATTCAGCAAAGTTGTTGCTTGATGACCCCAATTTTCACTGAGGGTTCAAAAAATCTACTTGTGGATCTGATTTTACATAATTCGACTGCCAAATGTGGAATACTAAAGGGAATGATAAGCTACTTTTGTAGAGAGTAGTTCTGATCTCCAAGCATTATAAGTTGTTGATGATCACACGTCAGTTTTGGCATCAGTGCAGCAGAAACTGTTGCAATTCATGAAAACAAGGCGCCTTGACTAAATATCCCAGAGGGTGATGTGGTTTCTGTCAATGAACTCCTGGATTTAGGCAAGCCTTGACCTGTTATTGCAATTGTTCATTGAAAAATCTGATGAAAGTATTTGCTTTAGTAGCATGTCATCAGTCACATGCTTAATACATGCATTAACTTTAGATCGATGACGCTGATATGTTTTGCAACCTGAAAGAAACCCGAGGTAAAGAAGCTTACCAGAGTAGTGACCAGATCTGCAAGCAGAATTCAGAATCAGTGGGTTGTAGGTCTTATTGCTGGAATTGAGAAACTTCTTGGGAAGCATTGATACTTGTGCATTGCTCAGCGAGATGTAACTGTGCTATCCTCGGCCTACTCTTTGGGCGGGTTCAATCATTGATCTCCTTGCAGGTGGCACTCCAATATACTCCTTCCACCTTTCCTTGCTAACTTTGTCTTAGGCCAGACTGGAATTGATAGAAGGCTGCACATTTTGAGTATGCATTGCCATGGCAATATCCCTTTACGAGTACAGAAGGTAGTATAACCACCATAAATACTTTAAAATTAAGTAACATCCTAAAACATGCCAACTTGTCAGCACAACATACCCCAAATTGTTGCAGCATATTAAATGAGAGCAAGTGAAAGTCCTTTTCAATACTACGGAAATGGTCAGCTCCCAAATTGTATTGCCTATGATTTGCAGGTGGGTTGAGGAAATACTGTATTACAGGCTTAACTGTGTCATCTCAGATTTTGATAATGCAGTAAGTTTGCTTTAGTCAAAAAAGTTGTCTTTCCACTACTGTTTACAAGCAAAATCAGGAAGGTAAACAAAAATCACACCGACTGTGTTATATATGATACCAGCTGTGTCACCCCACAAAAGTCCCGACTAAATTTTCTTTCAAAGCCTTAAATGAATTCTACTGATATAAATGAGTTGTACTATGACACAATTCACTGTAGAAGATAAAACTACAAGCCTATTTAATTAATTAATTAACTTGTAGCGATCTTATTGAATTAGAATCATAGTTGATATTTTAATAGTTTTAGCAACACGGTTGTAACATTTTATATTTACTTCTCAGTCCAAATTTTGCACGTGAGTGCACAATCTCTGCAGCATTGCTGTCCTGAGATGATAGATGTAGACAGGCACAAGTCATTTGTGGATATTCTGAGTTCACGTGGCAGTTATAAACATTCAAGCTTCACTTTTCCAGTTTAATGGATTTTCTGAATTCCTCAGTGAAATTATTGCTTTGTGACTGTTTCAATCAGTGATTTGAATGCACTGCCAGGTTCTGGCAGTGGCAGTGGCATAAACATGCACTTATTTTGTGAATAAATGCAGTCGACGGATTCTTGATTCCTTCTTTATTTAAACAAGTTAAGTGTACAGGTAAAACATCTTATCAATAATCTGCTTATATGAAGAAGAATTAAAAATCTACTCATTGTATAGTTTGAGGGGATACATCATCACTGAGGCTCAGAGCTACTCAGGTGATGTTCTCTATGACCTGAGTGGATCAACATCCTTTTGGTCTGGGATGGCAATTCAGCATTCAGTATTTTCTGTTCATTCTGTGAGGAAAGAAATTCATGATGTAGGCTCAGCATTAGAAAGTGTCAGTGAAGGAGCTGGCAAAGGGTTAAAGTGATTAGCAGAACCATGACCAAACACACACTTAAAAGGTAACTCAAAGCTCCAACACCGACAGAAGTAATGGTTTTTGCAGGCTTCGAGCTATGTATTTTGTGTATTGCCGGCTGACTGCCCGGCAGACTGGCTTTGAGGATTAGTCGCTGACCACAGCACAAATCTGTCTGATTCATCCATTCCTCTCAGTGCTGCAATAATGTTTCCCTTTGTGTTCACTAATTTTGTCAGTCCTGTGCATCTGAGGTATTCCGTCACCAAACAGAATGTGATAATCTTGTTATTAAATGGTATAAATATGAACAGAAGAGGCTTTGACACCGAATGTCGCAGAAGCTGAAATTTGCAGCATCTTCGCTATGTTCAGCCTTTACACTGGAAGCAAAAATGGTATCCTTCCCCGTCAAGCTGACATTGAAAATTTACTCAGATGGGAATAATTTTTAAAATGTCCTCCTAAATCTCAATCCCTTCTCTCCAAATGTGTGCCCTTTTTGACTCTTTAGGTCCCGTCATACCCGCCATTCACCCCCCCCCCCTTCCATGCCCCATCATCCCCCTTTCATAGGCATGGCCCTTCAAGCCCCGACCTTGGCTGTGCCACCCTGGCACACAGGCAGTGTGGCACAAGGCACCCAGTCTGACAGGGCCATCTGGGCTCCTTGGCAGTGTCAGCCTGGAATTGCCACCTGGGCACCTCACCAGCCTTGCAGTGCCACCCAGGCACCATGGCAATGCCAACCTAGCCATGTTAAGGTGCTAGCCTTGAAGTGCCAAGCTGCGCGGGTGCATTTGTGTGGACCAGTGCTAAATGGAGCCATGGCGGGGTCTCCCAGATGCGGCTTTAGATCCCAGGCTCTCGGACAATCCAGCGCAGACATATTTAAATGAGCTGAATGAGCCACTTTGTGGACATAAAACCAGCCATATAAATATTGTGGCTACAAGGGCTGGTCAGTAGCTAGGATGATTCTGTGGTGGGTAACACACCTTCTGATTCCCAAGAAGCCTATCTAACATCTACAAGGCACAAGTCAGGAGTGAGATGGAATACTCTCCACCTGCTTGGATGAGTGCAACTTTATCAATACTCAAGAAGCTTAACACCATCCAGGACAAATCAGCCCACTTGATTGACACCCCTTACATAAACATTCACTTCCTCCACCACCAACGCACAGTAGCAGCAGTATATACCATCTAAATGATGCACTACAGGAACTCACCAAGGCTCCTGAGACAGCACCTTCCAAACCATCAATCACTACCATCTACAAGGACAAGGACAGCAGTCACATGGCAACACTACCACCTGGACATTCCCCTCCAAGCTACCCACCATCCTAACTTGGAAAAATATCATTATTCCTTCACCGTCGTTGGGTCAAAATCCTGGACTGCCCTGCCTGACAGCACTGTGGATGTACCTACACCAGATGGATTGCAGCGGCTCTGGAAAGCAGCTCGCCACCATCTTCTCAAGGACAGTTGGGGATGGGCAATAAATGCTGGCCTAGCCAATGATGCCCACATCCCAAGAAATATTTTTTTTAAATGGTATATTGTGTTTTATTGCCCAGTGACAGGACCGTCCTTTCCCCAGTTCTTGTGAAAGTAAATGGTTTCTCATAGGTGCTCTTTGTGTCTGACAGTAATCTGTGTATTTTAACTTTAGCACATTTGTAATGTAAGCAAGACCTTTGTATTTAACTCAAAAATGTTTGCAAGGTTAGTTAACTTCTTGTTTCAATTATGAATAAAATGTTTAGAAAATCCCAATTTGTGACTGTCTTCAAATCCCCCCACAGCCTTTCAACACCACAGTTTAACTTGCAAGCTCCTCCTGCTTTACAGGCTTTCCAATATTGATTTCTAACTCGGATCTTTTAAGTAATTCGCCTTCTCTTCATTCCACCACTGGTAACACAGGATTCAGCTGCTCCAACCATCTTCCCACCCAAATCTCTGTGCTTCTCTCCTCACCTTCAGAATCTCCAAATTTCCATTATTTGACAAAGATGCTGCCTCTTTTCCTCATGTTTTCTCTCTACTCTGTAAAGCACCTTGGGGCTAATTTATGTGTCCTAAGGTACTATATAAATGCAATTTAGCTTTATCGGAACTGGTCAATAAGGTAACTCCGTTAAGTACTAGAATCAGGGCCATTATTTATTCGCCAGTCCAAAACCACAGATAGATTAATCTGCGGTTAAACTAATCTTTTCATGGTGTTACCACATTTTGGGTCAACTTTTATCACTTCCCTGTTATAGTCTTGGTGTGGCTTACGATGGAAAACTGTTTCAGACAGCTGTGCCCCAACTACAACCAACTCTGAAGGCATAAGATCTTAGCAATATTTCAATTCTATATGCAGTTTATAGAAAATATGAAACAATGGAAAAGGTCAAATCATTCTCTGCTCACTCACCATTGGTTCTTCAAGCTCAATAAGCTTCAAGTGCAATCTTTATAGCATTCATTTTTATTTCTAATTGTAATTACTGTAATATAAAATAAGATTACTAGTTGATATTTATGTCATTTGCTTCCTGTTCAGCCTTATACACTGAGAGATTACAAAAGTCTAAAACAGGATGTGAAACTCGGAGGTTTGGGACCGGACTATAATTCTGCTCAGGAAAAGGCAAGTTTTTTCAGGTTTTGTGCACCTATCAACATAAGCGAGGGGGACATTTAAAATGGAGCAGGGCATATTCACTACTTTCCCAACATAATCTTGACAATTCTAATCGTAAAGTACTCTATTAACTATGCCAGTGAGTAGAGGCCCCAACCTTCCACTGCAACCTGTGGCCTGAGAAGGAGACCAGTGGGGCCTTTCCTACCAAACCAAATGTACTGGGAATAACAGCCAGGACCAGAGGAAGTCGAGTGATCTTTACACATTTTTTAAGTCTTGAAAGAATGTTTCTACAGGCTCCACAAGGAAACGTTGGGCCACCCTGGCTTCCTCTCATCCTCTCTGGAGCTTTTTACTGGCAAGTCTTTCTGCTGAACAACATTGTTGGCTTCCCACTGCTCAAATTCTAGCTCATGTCCAGGCTGCGATTTCTGTTCGGGTCAGATGGGAGTCCCATCTTGCATACCTTAGTTACACATCTAATCCTCTGCATGATGCAATTTATAGTGGCACAGTGTCTGGTTTCCCCAGGGATGCTGGGTACATGGTATAAAAGAGACAATGTTAGGGAACAACTACAGGACATTGGGAATTGGAAAGTCACAATCCACTGTTTTTTTATTTCTTCAGATCTAGGCAAACTTTATTCTTTCATTCCATTTCTGTAGCTGACATTTGTTTTTATGCATTTGTCTGTTAAGGTAGAGAAAATGAAACGACAAATGGATTATGCAAAACAAGTTAAAGATCAGAACTTGAAAGTTGATTCCAAATCATCCACCTCGCTGCCTAAAACATCTGCTAGCATTGAAAATAAAGCTGCAACTTCAAGGCGGAAATTGGTGCGTAAAAAAAATTAACAATGTTGTATCACCATCTTTTGTGAGGGCCACGAAGAATCCAGCACAAGTTTGAGGAATCAAACAGAAAGTAACTTTATTTACAACAATATGTACACAGCAGCAGCAGCTCTCCACTGCTTCCTTCTTTAGCCGGTACCACACTGGCCAGCTCTATTTATGCAGCTGCAACTACTAGCGATTGCCCTGCTCCCCTTGTTGGGAGGTTGTGACATCATCAGAACAATTTTATAGTAAAATGTAATGAAAGTAATATTTTGACATCAGCTAGCAACAGAGGAAATCATATAAACATATGAAGCATTAAAGTACTGTTATTTTAGATTAGCAGAATGTCAAAATACATGCTGAGCTTTTGCATTTGAGTTTACGTTTTGAGAATTTCTTTTGAACGAAAGGTATCGGGGGCGATTCTCTGGTTGTGTTTCACCCGGCACAAATCACGCTATGTAGGAAGAATTGCAGGAGAGCCCCGGAACAGGATTTGCGGCAGACGCAAATTCTCCCAGCCCGTTCCAGCTGGCGTGATCGGGATCTCACCCAGAAAGGGTGAGAACCTGATCATAACTCATTTGTGTTCATTTTGATTTCATTAGTGAAGTTAAAGTTAAATTCAGTGCCTCCAGGCATTCACCCGCCTCGCCTCAGTGGATGTCACCCGGGTGCAAATCACTACTGATCTCTAAAAGTGGGGAACCCAGGGAGAGCAAGGGGATGAGTACCTTTTCTACACTTTCTTCCAGGGCGCCAAGGAGAGACATGGTGAGTTTCAAACCCAGGTCACCAGAGCATTTCCCTGGGTCTCTGAATTACTAGTAGTGATAATACCGCTATTCATTTAATTAGCAAATGCACCGTCCTTAAGCCAAGCAGCTTCTTCTGGTCCTGCTGTGTTGAGTGCAGATAGGCCCCTGCTGAGTCTGTGGTTTGGGCATTCTTCTATAATGTGGTGCATAGGTTTCTCTCTCCCACATGCACATAGGGGACTGGCATTAATGCCCCATCTGTGGAGGTTAGCCAAGCAGGGGTCGTGGGCGGTCCTGAACCTGTGAAGGATGGATCACTCTTTTCTTGGAAGGTTGAAACCAGACTGATGTTAGGTTGTGTTTGAGACCAGATACTTGTTTGGCATGTCCAATGACTCCCGTTTATTTGTCCATGTGGAATTTGCACTGAAAGGTTTTTCCAGATCGACCTTCCTGATGGGAGTCATACCTTGGGTGGGCTGAATAGATTAGCATGAAATGGCAGGTGGGCTGCATTGTGAACAACACCACTAAACCACTTGAGGTCTACAGAGGGTAGAGCATTGGGGGCCAACCAGATGTGTATGTCTGAATGGTAAGCTTGAGGTAATTTAAAGACATGGCTGAGGTTTCAGCAGCAGGTTATTGCCGAGGCACAGTTGGGCAATGATGTGGTTGAAATGGACACTCTTATTGATGGCACAAATATGTGATAAGAAGCTCATACCAGGATCAAATATCCAAAGTTGTGAACAGTTTGGTTCAGCCTCAAGACAATTGCCAGGCTAGACAGTAGAGTTGTGGCAAGGACTGAAGAAAATGGCTTTGGTCTTTCCATTGTATACTTGGAGGAAATTTCTGCTCATTCAACAAATGTTCTGACAATTTAGAGACAGTGGAGGGATCAAGAGAGGTTATAGTGAGGATTTTCAGACTATTGTTTAAGGTAAAGGATAAATTCTAACTAAGAAGGTAACTTGAAATGATGTCCGTGTTTTAATAATGTTATGTCCATATTCTGGAATTGTATTTTACAGTAGCTTGGTAGTACTGAACTTGAGTATTGCTGAAAAGACACATGATGTTGAAGCTTTTTATCTTGCACTCATCAAGACTAATGCAAGAGTACTAAATTTCAACAACATACACTGAATGAGAAAAGGGTGTTGGCTGGTTGGAAAATCAACTCTGATTGGTCGAGGTGTTGCCATGGGGAATGCACCAGCTACCCCCATTTAATTACAAAAGGTGCAATGCCTGGACATGTTCCTTCTGATTACAGATGACAAGGCCCTGAGTATGAATATATGTAGCTTCTAGCAAGCGTAGGTGAGCATTGTAAACCCAACTAATCATTCTAAATTGGTTGTCAATGTAATTCTTAGCACATTATTAAGTGCTGTCCAATTATGAAAACATATCTAATGTTGGAGACTATGTTCTGAGTTTTATAAGCATGGACTGGTTTAGTATGTTCAGTACTCTGCCTGTTGTGAATAGCCAAAGAGATGTGCTGTTTGATATCATCCACCAGTTATTGAGACGTACATCCCACATGCCTGGTATTGTACCCGTGCTGAAATTCGTATACCACATTACTCATTTGTGCAGGAAGCAGAATATCTTTTTGGCTAGATGGCAGCCTCCTGTTTGTGGAGAATACCACTCATATTGTACTGCATAATAGAAAATTGAAACAGCTAGCTTCACCTATCCAGCATCATTAGAGGTGGACTGGACGCTTTTCAGGACTAAAAGTAACAGCCTTTGGTCTACTCATGAGTTTGTACAATATACAGCAAACAGTTATCTGATTGAGGTAGCCATTATCCCACAGAATAGCTTTGAGCCCATATTTTGATATCAAGCTTGCATGGTGAGCAAATGGCTCAGGTCCTATTTACAAGGTTGCCTATGAGCCAAATATTACAGTTTATGAAGCTATAGGAATTCCAATGTATATTGACCAGTGAAGGTAGGCTTTCGGTCAACAGTAATAGAGAAACCATTAGCAGATTTCTCAACTAGTACTAGTTCCATTTTAAAGGTGAATTTAGGTGCCCATTAAAGTGTGCATGGAAATTCTTACACGTAGCTGCAGATTCAAACATAGCACATCTATCATCTGTATATTGGAAATATGCAATGGATAGGAAATTAGGAATAATTCCTTCTAAAGCGCATTTCTCCTGAAAAACTAATGGAAAATTAGCAAGACTTGAGCCAAGAGAGGATCCCATGACAATACCATCTATTTGAGCCTACATGGTGTCGTTAAAGCTTAACTCAACTGAGTGGCTAAGCCCATGCGTTCAATGAATACAGATTCAGACATTGCTGCGTGGCTAGGTTGCAATGTTATAGCAATGTGGCATAAATATCTGAAAACATTTGAACGGCGGTTTCATGCTGCTATTATGTAGTAGCAGCACAAGTGGTATTTCACCACTAACAGGATGCCGCCTTGTAGCAAAAAATATGTTCTACCAACAACATAAATGAGAATGTGGTATACGATTGTCAGTGCCGGAATGATGCTAGGTATGTAGGCTATACATCCCAAAAGCTGATGGATTGTATCATCAGCACGTCCCTTTAGCTGTTCACAGCAGGCAGAGTGCTGACCATGCTCAACCACCCATGCTTGAAAAATTTAGAACATAGAGTTCAACATTAGATTTGATTCCATGATTGGACATCACTTACTGAACAATCTGGAGTATGCTGAAAATTATACTAACAGCCAATTAAGATTATCAGTCAGGCTGACTTACTTTTGTTAGAAGCCACAAAACCTCCTACACAGGGCCCTGTCTTCTGTATACCAAATGAACATGTCCAGACAATGCACTTTTTTCAATTAAGCAAAACCATAGGGTCCAACTGTTCCCTGGTTCATTCCCCATGGCAACGCCTCAACCAATCGGAGTCCATTTGCCAACCAATCATGCAGTATAAATTGTTGTTCCCTTTGAAATTTGATATTCTTGCGTATATCCTGATGGGGGCAAGACAAAAATTATATTTTAATTAAATTATTTTAATTAAATTATTTTACCATGTATTGTCTTGCATACCTATTTTATCCTCAAAAACCAAGCGACCGATTACTGTCAGACCTTTAGATAGAAGATAGGTTAGCCTCATTGTTTACCAAATGAATGCATTTTTCCTGCACATCATCCAGAATCATAGAATCTTACAACATGGAAAGAGGCCATTCAGCCCATCATGCCTGTGGTGGTTCTTTGAAAGATCCAGTTAAAAATGGACAATTCTGGAAATAATCAACGGAGTTCTGACAAAGGGTTTTTGGCCTGAAACAGTAACTCTGTTTCTCTCTCCGCCGATGTGACCTTACCTGATGAGTATTTCCAGCGAGTTCTATTATTATTTCAGATGTATTAGTTTTTGTATTAGTTATTACAATCCCAGACCAGACGCCAACAGTGGCTAGGATACTAGACAGAACCCCCAATATTTTATTTTAATTTCGTAAGACTGTGTGGAAAGTATACCTCGCTCCAGGAGTAATTCAGGCAAAATAGGAATAAGGTATATTAAAACAACTTCATTGCAGATACTAACACAGTATTAAAGTATCTTTAACATCGCACAAGAAAGGGGCAGCACGGTGGCGCAGTGGATATCACTGCTGCCTCATGGCGCTGAGGTCCCAGGTTCTATCCCGGCTCTGGGTCACTGTCCGTGTGAAGTTTGCACATTCTCCCCGTGTTTGCGTGGGTTTCACCCCCACAATCCAAAAGATGTGCAGGGTAGGTGGATTGGCCACACTAAATTGCCCTTAATTGGAAAAAATGAATTGGATACTCTAAAAAATGTATTTAAAAAAACATTGCACAAGAAAATAGCTTACAATTACCCCTTAAACAATGCTAATCATTAGAGTGACACAATAACCCTTATCCTTAATTGCTATCTTTTTTTCTACTGAAACAAGAAACCCATATCAGATTCCAATCCGTTTTTAAATACATTTAGCTTTCAGGAATATTTGCTGTAAAGAGATATCTTGAATACTTCACGTTGAGAGCGATCTTTTGAGACTGTTTAAAGAAAGAGACCTGATACCTTCTCAGAATAATGCGGAAGCTCTGGCTTTATTTCTTCAGAAACCTTCTCAGCTCACCTTCCAGCCAATAACTAAATCTCTATTAACCCAAACTTTTACGATGCTTCAATTGCACCTCAAACTCCAAACATCCGAGCTATCTTGCAAACTAGGATTTTAAAAACACTACTGCAGCAGTCATACACACACTAACCCAGGCTTTTAACCCTTACTGCACCAAATACATATAATACAATATATTTGAAATTCCTACATTCATCACATAGTGCCTCTCTCCCCTACTCTTTTCCTATGGACCGGAAATGTTTCTCTTTCCAGTATCCATCCTATTCTCTTTTGGAATTTACTATGGAGTCTACTTCCACCATACAAACACACATACACACACAAAGACATATTATGTACGTAAAAAGGCAGCATGGTGGCACAGTGGTTAGCACTGCTACCTACAGCACAGAGGACCCGGGTTCGAATCCTAGCCCTGGGTCACTGTCTATGTGGAGTTTGGACATTCTTCCCGTGACTGCGTGGGTTTCATCCCCACAACCCAAAAGATGTGCAGGTAGGTGGATTGACCATGCTAAATTGTCCCTTAATTGAAAAAAAAAAGATTGGGTCCTCTAAATTTATTTAAAAATAAATAAATTATGTACATTAATGTTCAAACTATTAGATATTGTGACTTTAATCCCTTTCAGTGCTTCTGTAGTAGCTTTAGAAATTCGAGCTGCAAATCTATTGGCCATTTGGTCCATTATGTCTGGTCTGGTTCTTTGAAAGAGGTATCCAATTAATTCCTCAAGGTATCCAGTTCGGTCTGCATAATGAAATGTTCTTGTGGAGTGAACCCGCTGTATTTCCATTTTGCTACCAGATAATGAAAGCTTTCTATGAAAAATAACCAAATATATTTCAGAAATGAATTGATCTCTGCAGCTGTTGTGACAGGAGACTCTAACTGTAATCAATGTGATATCGATATCATAAGGGCACTACTCTATGCACCATTCAAGGAAATTTCTTCATGGTTTCTGTCATCAGTGTTGTTTGAAATTTTGATGAACATGAATGATGGTTCCATGGATATAAGAATTTTCTTTCTCCTGCCGGTCAGACAATACCATTGTCTCAGAAATCAATTTTAAAACAAACTAACCATGTTTGAAAGTTGATCATAACAGTAAATGATGACTACTTCTGCCTATTGTAAAGCTCTATTTTACCAGAGTACAATGAATTATACTGAACACTTTAATTGAATTTTCTCTGTTTCTCATTCCACAATCCTAGGCACTGGAATATGCTCGAAATATCCCTAAACTTAAACCACTAGCAACGAAGCCTAGAAATGCTAATGAGAAATCGGAAACTGGTGAGTTTCCTGAACATGGTCAATATGCACAACTGGACCCATCCCACAATATACTTCTTGCGATGATGCAGCAACGACATGATAAGGAAAAGCAAATTGTGGCAGGTTTCAAAGCAATGCATGTGAGCTGATGAGAAGTAATTTTGGTATTGCAAGAACAGCATCAGATATTGGATGGATCACACAGGAATAATTTATGATGCATTACATATTTTATAGAGCAATTGCATTTGTCATGACATACAATGATAATTCCACTGTTGAAAAATAGTAAATTATGGGCTCACCTTGCGTTCTGTAAAAAGACTGTGACTGAGATTCTTTCTAAAATATTTTCAGTCGGTCTTTTCAGGATTTCAGACTGTTTGGAGGTGGAATTATGACTGACCATCATTATTGGTGATGGGTTGAATGGGCTTAGAGAGCCATTTAAATTTGACTGTAAAATTGTTTTTGGATTTTTAAAAAATTTCCTTTCTCACCAGAACTAAACTGAAGTTTGCAAACTGCGATCTTGTCGGTCCTTACAAGTAAAATGTCTGTTTGAGAGACAAATTCTGTACATACAAAGGAAGTATGGCATTTGGAAAAACTGTAAAACCCCCAAAGTCCATTCGATGTTGCAAAAACTTTGGGAATTCTCAATATTGAGGGTTAGTCCATTTCTTTGTGAATGAAATTTGTAAGTATTCTAAAACCCATGTAGCTTTACAAATTATTTTGTATTTTTAATAATGGTATCGCATTTCTTTGAGAGACTAAGAGCTTTTGCATCCCTATTCAAAGGGACCTTTAAAATCCAACATTAAGTATTCAAAGCCACAGGTTATCATGGCCTTACTTTATCACCAGCATTCAAGGTCTGTTTTCACTGAAAAAGTGCAGGAGAATTATTAAAGACATCGCACATTATCTCTGATCCCACATTGTGTTTAACAGTCTGTAAAACGGCAATAGTCCTATCTGCAATCGCAGTATGCATGAGATATGTCTATTTATATTTATTCATTACTAATAAGAGATTTACTGGGATATGGGAGAAGCGCAAGGGAGTAGAACTAATTGGATATCTCTTTCAAAGAACCAGACCAGACATGATGGTCCAAATGACAAATCCCAAATGTCTTTACCCGTCAGTCTGGCCTCACTAAAAGTCGAGATGGATTTGCAGGTACAGCATTAGTTATTTTATTTGACTTGCAAGTCTTTCTCAATTCACAGCAAGTACAAAGCACATCTTGCTTCGTACACCTCTGGAATCAAGTGAGTCTGTAGGACAAAGAGATCTCTACTATTAACACAAATGGCATCAAGTTTCACATACACGATTCCCATAAGTCATCCCATACCCCTCCTGACCTAGCCATACACTCTAATTGGCTCACTTCCAATCCCTTCCTCTGGCCCCTATTACCCAGCATCCTTTTCCCCTCCGTAGCTGGACACACCTCTTCCTTTGCTTTGCCATGCAGTCTGAAATCCTTTGTCTGTGAACTCACCAGGATGAGACTGGCCTATCTCTACATTACAGTAACTAATATCTCTAAAGTAACTATTTTATATCACATTCGTCACAAATGGCCTGCATCTGTCCTGTACGATTCTATAATGTACAATGGAAACAACGCCTAAAATAGAAAGAAGCTTCTATATCGAGTAAATGATCTCAGATGATTATTAGAAACACTTTATTGTCATTTTAATTTAGGTAAGTGGCCTGCATAAGAATAATCTTCTTTGTGATTGATCTTAGTATTGATAGAGACAAAGCCTGCCAAGGAGTGCACAGACAAATAATGATGGAGGCACAGGAATATACTAGCTGCAACTGAGCTCAAGTAATACCAAATGATATATCAGAATACATGTTGAGTCCTGCAATCTCTCTGTCTGTTCTCAAAATAGAATCTACTGCACAACTGAAAGTTCATTTGATTATATTTTGAAAATGGTAGGTTAACTTTAAATGTATTCTTTATAACTTCAGGCTCACACAGGTGTCTATTTCTTCTGATTGCTAATTTTAGTGGAAAAGTGCATTTGAATATAAAACAGTGTTCCTTGTCGTCCACTCATATATTTCTACATAAAAATAGTGAAAAAAAATAAACATAGGTGTCTGAACTAACTCACTGCAACCAACTGATTTTAATGTTACCAGATTTCTGCTAGAGAGTTTTCTAACACTAATTATTTCATTAATTTATTTCAAGAAGAATCTTTCATGTAATATGGAAAGAATCGAAGGCAACTGATTTAACTTTTCACATGTTCACCACTTCCCAGTGAATAGTTCCAAGTATATCCATTTCTTGCAGAAATCTTTGGGTTGAAAATTACGCCTAGCGCCCTCGCAGCCGGTCAGAAATCCAGCAGCACACTTGTGTCCAATGTAATCACAGAAAGGTACAAAACAGATGAGACTATACATTAAAATCCCGATGAATCAAGTTCCATGGAATCCCCCTCAGAATTGTGTTGAACAGAGCTTTGTGATGGCGAGGTGGTCCTAATCTCACATGAATGCATCTCTGTGTAACTCGCTATCCTTAAAATGTGGTCTATGCCAAAAACAACAGATTCAAATGTCAACTGAAAACAGGAAAGCAGTAAATGTGTGATCACATCTTTACCATAACCTGACTTTGTAGCTGGATGGGAGTTACTTCTGGAAATAGTTTGTTATTCTTTTCTGATAACATGCTATTTTTGGACATGCGTGATACAGTTCAGCACATTTTTAATGTTGCCAAACATGTTTTTGGTATTTTCATGCTGGAGTATCTCTGTGGCCTTTGCAGTGTCAGCTAGGTAAATAGGCAGGCAAGCGGGCAGGCATTCATCAGATTCTTCAGGGTCATAAGCTTCCTTGGGCTCCTTGGTTGGAAAACATTTTTGCATCAATGGTGCCATCATCTGTCAGTTCCATGATGTGTGGTATGTCATCCACTTCTGCATAAATCTCCTTGGTTGTCTCTGCTGCATTTTCAATGCCAGCCTCCCGCAGGCGAGCGGAATGTGCCTCATCATCAGATTAGTTGGCCTCACCCAGCTCCTTCTCTTTCTTGACATCTTACACAGTCGTAACCTGTTTGAACCCAATGTGTTGGAAACAGCTGGCAATTGTGGCTTCCGTCGTCATCTTCCATACCTTTTTTCTCATGAACATGGTCTCTAGTGCAGTTGGATTGCATCCCTGCTTCTTATTGATGGCCTCGATAACCTGAGAGATCAAGCTGTTGGCGATAGTGGATTTTCAGGTTCCTCATCAAACCCTGATCCATTGGCTGGAGCTTGGTTGTGGTGTTGGGTGGCAAGAGCAACGGTTTTGTGCTCTTCAGGTCAGCGACGTCAACATTACCGGAATTGAGTGTCATCCGTGTTTGACTTGTCGCGATTTCATTGTATCACCAAAAAAACTATTGATAATAAAATATGAATACGCACTTACAGAAATATTACTTCCCCATTATGTATGCACACAGTGTATAAAGTTTATTCTGCATATAAATGTATGAAATAGCATGTGGATGCATTATTTTTTTTAAAGTTTTTGTTTATTTAATCCTAATTTCATAAAGAATATATACACTTGATCAGCAAATTGATATCAGTTTTTAATCTTTACAAATGCCAACGATTGATTTAATCCAGGCAGCCTAATAATTTTGAAAACCTATTTTATTTTGATGGATGCCTTTCTGTTGAAGTATTTTCTTCTCTTGTTTGGATTTTCATGCACCTTTTATAGCTGTGCACAGGAGGCCATTCTTCGGCTGTTACTGTGAAAGTGAGCACTGAGACAATCAGCAATGCAGCCCTCTGATACTTTTTTTCCCCTTTTCCCCTTCCAACCTTTAGGTAAGCACCAACTTTCTTCTCCATGACAGCACAGCTGAGATTCGGAACTCACCACTTAAAAAGTCATGGGCATAAACTGAGTTTTGCAGTACCCTGTACTTTCACTTTTCAAATGTGTCTTCGTAATGGGAACAATACGACGTCATTGATTCAAACCAATGGCTTTGTAGAAACAAAATAAGACCACATATTCCAGAGGAGTAAAACGCCACCATTGTGTTGTGACCTACTGATGCTCATTTGTATTCCACGCTATACAATGAGTGAAAGTAACAGATTCTGAGGCAAAATGAATGAATCATTACCCACTTTTAACTGGTGTTGTCAAATTTTATTGAAATACCTTTGAAAGCAATCTTGCATTTATGGTTTGCTCGTCATTCACTGGCTGTAATTTCAGTGTGTCTGGCCTTCTTTCCAGCAAGTATGATCCGTAAAGTACCAGCTTAATTCAATTTTAATTTTGCAAGGAACGTGTTTATTTCCTGCTCACTGCTGAATAAATCTGGATTATGATGGGAGGAATTAATTTTTGGAGAAAATATTTTTTATGGGTTATTCATAATTGTATATGCTGATATATATATATTCATTTTACACTTTGTATTACACTTCGTGCCTGCTACTTGTAAATAATGAAAGTATGATCAAAATATGTATCCTCTTATAGTGGAAAATTTGTATGATTAATCCACACAAGATTTCTATTAAAATGAAATGCACCCAACTTTCAAAGCTGATTCTTAGTATAATTATTATTAATCTAGTGTATCATTTAGACTGTTACAAATGGCATTGATATTGATTAAATTAAAACAGGATTTGTAATGTAATTTAAAAGATATTTCCTTGCTGTTTCCATTCAGCAATTGTAATTGTGGAGAATTAGGTTTTAAATCTCCATAACATGGATGGGATTCTCCGAGCCTCCGCGGCAAAATCACGATCGGCACGGGGGCGGAGAATGAGCGTTGACCCCGAAATCCGGTGCGACGCCGCTCCCGCAATTCTACAGTCCCTGGAGAATCGCCGCAGATCGCGTGGTCGGAATCCACGCGGCGCGGGTAGGGGGACCATTGACAGAGGCCCCCGCAGCGATTCTCCGAGGACAACTGGCCGAGTTCCCGACGGCATGGTTCTAACCACTTTTTGCCTGTCGGGAACGGCCGGTGGTGGCTGCAGACTCAGTCCGCAGCCGCCCTGGTGGGGGGCGGGGGGATCCTTCACTGGGATGGACTCACAGACGGCCAGGCAAGCGGTCGGGCGGCACTGATCCGCAGCCGTGTGCGATCTTGGGGGGAACTCCATTCCTGGTGCCGTTCCACGGGCTGAGTCCGCCATGTCGCACTGGGTGGCCGTCGCAGACGCGGAAGCCCGACCAGAAGTGCACTGCCCCGTATTCGCAGCCAGAGCTGCGAGAAGCACTCTGGGGCCCTGCTAGCCCCTGCAAATTGGAGAATCACTCTGGACTTTCTTAAGGAAAGTTCATCACAACAAAGGGTTTAAGCTTCTTATTCACAAGTACATGGGGCGAGATTCTCCACTCCCGCGCCGGTTGGGAGAATCGCCTGGGCCGCCAAAAGTTCCCGGGACGCCGGTCCGACGCCCTCCCGCGATTCTCCCAAGCGGCGGGAACGGCCCGGTCAGGTTCCGCGTGCCGCAGGCCGGAGAATCGCCGGAGACACCCAAAATGACGATTCTCCTGCACCCCCGCTATTCTCAGGCCCGGATATGCCGAGCGGCCAGGCCAAAACGGCAGGTTCCCCCCCGGCACCGTCCACACCTCGTTGCTGCCATCGGGAACAGCACGCGAACGCTGGGGGGGGGCGGCCTGCGGGGGGGCGAGGGGGGATCCTGCACCGGGGGTACCTCAAATGTGGGGTGGCCCGCGATCGGTGCCCATCGATCGTCGGGCCGTCCTCTCTGAAGGAGGACCTCCTTCCTTCCATGGCCCCGCAAGATCCATCCACCATCTTCTTGAAGGGCAGACTTAGAGAGGACGGCAACCACGCATGTGCGGTTTGGCGCCGGCCAACCCGCGCTTGCGCAGATGACGCCAGTTATGCGGCGCCGGCCGCGTCATCTATGTGGCACCGCCTTTACGTGGGCGACAAGGCCTGGTGCGTGTAGATGACGCAGCCCCAATCCTAGCCCATTGTCAGGGCCTGAATCGGTCGGGATCGGGGCCGTTTCGCGCCGTCGTGAACTTCGACGGCGTTCACGATGGCGCGGCCACTTCGGCGCGGGAGTGGAGAATCCCGCCCATGACTTTTCCCAATTCAGAATGTATTACCTGTTTATGCAGTGAGCAATAAGAGGCAAAACAAATTCTCTCAAGTTAAAGAAAGAGAAAATGTATTAATCACTAAACTTGAGAGAAAAAAATAAAACGTGACATCTCACACACACACAGATATCGGAAATAAAGAAAGTTGAGTCCAATAAAAAAAAGTTGCAAGAATATATGGTTAAGCGTCCTTTGATGGTCCTTAAAGCATTGATTGTTAAACATTTCAGCATGGGCAGCACGGTAGCATTGTGGATAGCACAATTGCTTCACAGCTCCAGGGTCCCAGGTTCGATTCCAGCTTGGGCCACTGTCTGTGTGGAGTCTGCACATCCTCCCCGTGTGTGCGTGGGTTTCCTCCGGGTGCTCCGGTTTCCTCCCACAGTCCAAAGATATGCAGGTTAGGTGGATTGGCCATGATAAATTACCCTTAGTGTCCAAAATTGCCCTTAGTGTCGGGTGGGGTTACTGGGTTATTGGGATAGGGTGGAGGTGTTGACCTTGGGTAGGGAGCTCTTTCCAAGAGCCGGTGCAGACTCGATGGGCCGAATGGCCTTCTTCTGCACTGTAAATTCTATGAATTTCGACCAATTTGGATTTACTGATTTTGTAGATGTGGCCAGATGTAGAAGATGTTGCAATTATTAAAAAATTTGGATTTTCTGATAGATTTCTAGTTAAGCTGTATTCCGAACAAGGGCCGGAATTCTCCGGACATTAGGATTATCTTTTCCCGCTGAAAGCGCACCACCACCCACGGGTTTCCCGACAGTGTGGGGTGGCTTCAATGGGAAATCCCATTGACAAGCGACTGGAAGAGAGAATCACATCACCGGCGAATGGCGCACCAACCGGGAAACACATGGCTGGGGGACCAGAGAATCCAGCCCTAGTTAATACATTTGTTACTGAAGAGGGAGGGAAAGTGAAAACTTTCAGCCTGTCACTTGTGTTGTTGCATTTTTTGCAATCTCTCTGCAGCCCGTCCTGCTATACTTCATCCATTGTGTATTTCCAAGGGGTTTTGGGTGGGTCAGTTCAATTTCTCTTTCTCAGACAGTGATGAGTTCTGATAGATCTTAGGAGAGGTCTCTGTCTTCCCATTCCCCAAAGGGTGTCTTGTTTGTTCCTCACCTTCACCTTGGAAGATGGTCTTGCATTTTTAAGTGTCCTCACATCAAATTGCAAAATTTCCAGTCAGTTGTAAGTTGCAAAATCATTTCTTCAAGATTAAAGGGGCAGAGCCTCACGAGAGTAAAGCAAGGTTTCTGGTTTATAATGATGATAAAATCATATTCTATTTTTATTACATGGGAATCTATGATTAAAAAATCCTAATTTTGCAATCTTCTCCATTTTTGCTGTGAAGACTAAAAACTTATGGCTTTGATTGCAGTGTTCAAATGCTTTTGTTTGCAAAAATTGAAGTAACTAATTTTCTTATCTTACTTATAATTGTTCTTTTGAGAAAATTTACTGTGGCTAGTTTTAACTGAGTATTGCAAAGGTAAAGAAAAATTGTCCACTGAATCCTTTCATCTCAACCCTCCTGGACTCAAAGCAAATACTTGTTATCTTTGTCATGCGTCGATTTGTAGTTGAATGATGGAGAAACGTGCCATCGCCATCAGAAGCCGTCCGGGTGAACTGTAAACTGGTTCGCGCCATGTTTGAATCTTGATTTTGGCCTTTCCCGCTATTTACCCAGCACGCCCAGATCCACATCAGGCACAAAGCGGGGGTTAAATCATGCCCCAAATCGCTATTTGTGCGTGGAATCACTCCTGTAGAAAAGTTTCCTCACAGACTTGCAAATTAAATAAAATATTGGGGTTTCTATCCGGTATCCGAGCAACAGTTGGGGGTCTGGTCTGGATTCATAATACTGGAGTTTTGAAAAGTTTGATCTGAGAGCAGAATAGTAATTATGACACTGGGGCTGGACTTTAATTGGGGAAAAGGTTACCAAGAAAGGAAAGTGAGTCAGATCCTTAAAATGTTGAAAACCGTGATTGATGTAGATCTGAACAGTCTGATTTGATTTGTGAGTGTAGAATCAGAGGATGCAGTTTTAAAATGTATATGCTTCAAGTTTTTATCTTTAATAGCAGATATGTGAAATAGAAAATCAGAGCTCATCTAATCTTGAAGTTGCAAAGATGACCAAGAATAGCTGCTAAAGATGCAGAATTTCTCAATAAAGCTCATTCCTTGGCCAGAATTTTCCGGCCGTTCTCGTTTGCAAGATCTTCCTGTCCCACCGATGACAAACCCCTACCACGGGTTTCCCGATGGGGGGGTCTGTTTCGAACGAAAAACCTTGTTGACAGCAGCAGGATCATAATCCCGCCCCTTATGTCATTGCATAAGATGAAAGATCATTAACTTGACAAGTTAACTCTGTTCTCTCTCCGGCTGTGGTGTTTGGTCCATTATATTTTATGGAATAGATGCTTGCTTCAGATGTATTCAATATTTATGTTCTCTATAAATAGAATATATATATATGTGTGTGTTATATACATGTGTGGAATATATGTTTGCTCTTGTTCTTCAACTTATTACAGAAAAAACACTACATTCAGTTACTGACCAGTGACTGGCACATCACAACACAAACAATCTTATGCATCAGTATTGCCTTATAAATATATCAATGATCAAAGAGGATGCTAGTTGTGAACGAGATGGTCTCCATTAACTATTGTTTTATTACTGAACTGACATATTTGCAATACAAATCTGGATGCTTTCAATTTCCAATGCAATGTAGTCAAGCTGTCTGATAGCAGACGCACCCTCACTGGTCAGTAGAATTCCTTTCTTCCCGCAGATAAATATTAAGGTTGGTTGGCAGGCAGGCCAAGCAAATTCACAATTAGCAGCTTGAACACAATTCATGAACGACCTTAAATGTTCAGGAGCTCATCAGACCACACCATTCAGAACCTCGTATAAACGGAGCACAGCTGGAACAGATGTTGCAGCAGTAAGTTGGTAACATGGTAAGAGCTCACAAGGCAAATCAGATCGAGGCAGAAGGTTCAACATTGCAAAAGGAGCATTTTCTTTGCTCGCCTGCAAGTTCAACCAAAGCAGTTGCAACAATTCAAATTACCGAAAGCTTAATGGATACATACTGATAAAGTTATTGAATATACTCTGACCACTCTTCCTACTCCTGTATTACTTTCCCCCCTCTTTATCCGTCTAATTTCTCTCCCTCGATGTCTCCAGTTTGTGCACCTGCTGCTATATTGAGCCAGAATTAAATGGCCTTTCACAACCCAAGTATCAACATATTTACTCATTCATGGCTGGTTCTGCAAATGGGTCACAAAATGATGACACTTTGAAGCGGTTCTGATTAGGCGCAAACTTGTTGTCTATACTTAAAAGTGATAATCCCCCCATAATACAAATCTGAAGCACCTATTTCTTTAATGGAACCTTTAGATGAATATCAAAGAGCTATTTACTCATATGTAATATTTTAATTAGATTGCATTCCCTATTTAACCCATCACGGACCCTTTGATGCTCTGTGTGTATTTAGTGTTTAGCCTCAGATGCGAGAGGTAATGAATGCCGGACCTTTTGATTTAATGAGAAATCTGCCTTTCCAGTTCGACTCTGTTTGCATCCCTTTATTCCCTGACCATAGAATTCAGTTAATTGAAGGAGTCTCTTACTACCACACATTAAGGAGGCCAAATTAGCATCTCTTTTCTGATTACATAGCACAGGCAGACGTTGGCTCTTTGAAGTGGAGTCTGAACTGAAGTAGACAGCACTGCTCTGAAAATGAGCTGATGGCCTTGTTATTGGGATGAAATGCAGATGCACCCCATGTGCTACAAAATGCTTAATCTCTTAATTGATCACCTTCCGTACTATCCATATACCACTGCTTTTCTTTTAAATTGTCAGCATATCAAAGTCACATTTTGGAAAATGAACTGCTTTGGCTTACCAGAGCTGCCAATGCGGCCCTTTCAATCTTTTTGTTTCGCATAGAATGTCCAATTTAAATATCCTGCTCCCCCCATTGCGCCATTTTAAATGAGGGCAAGATTATTTGTGAAATTTCACAATCAGTGAAATTTCAAAAGGTGCTGTTGTACTTGCTATAACTGTATGCTCTGGGTGAAAGGGAATCTTTTGATCTTTATGCCGATAAATGATAATGCAAATGCTGTTCATGACTGAATAGCTGCAATTTGCACAAAAAGAACTGCAGAAGGAAATGACTAACATGCATCTGTGAAAGGAAAGAGCTAATTTCATAAATAAAGAAAACAGGCAGTCTTGGGGAGGGGCGAGGGAAGCTAAGCCTTTTCTGAACCCTTTTCTTAGGCAAGGCTGAAATTGGCAATGCTTACGCAGACAACCTGAAAAAAATCAGGCAAATTAGAATTAATTCCACAGGAAGTAGGTTAAGTGAACCTGCACTGTTATAGCTCTTTTCTGATCTGTTGGTGTTGCTCATGTGGTAATCCTGAGGTACACGCCCAAATAAATCAGTTAGAAATTATGAGGCAGACAAGAAACCTCCTGACAGATCTGATGAGACATTAGACTATGGAGCAGAGCATAGGGCATTTCTAAAGAGAGGAGAAAGCAATGCACAGGTAATTTAAAAATGAGAAGAAGCGAGACTTTTTTATGTTTTAATAAAACTTAAATAGAAATTCTGGTTTACTCATATAAAATAAACAGAAGTACTAATTGGTTGGAAGGTCATAAACCTTTCAAACTGGCAGCATGAAAAATACTAATGGTTCACGTGGCTATTGTATTTCTACAATAAGAGGTGGAATGAGGAATGTTGGGTGCAGGGGGGCGGGATGGAGGCCGGGGTGGGTGGCTGTGTGGGGTCAAAAGATCGGGGCGGCATTTAAAAATGGCGCCATGACCTGTGAATACTCTTCTGGGAAATGATGTAAGTGCGGCCTCAGCAGGGTGTTCCTCACCGAGTCCAAAGAAATTGGCAAAGTGCCGTTAAATAGCGGTGTCATTCTTGGTGCTGCAGGCGCTGAGAAATACCCCGCTAAATGGGCCCAAATTGCGGCTCTTTCTGTCCTATTAAATCAGGCCCACTACATCATGCAAAATCCATAGATACTCCAAATCCTTTTCAAGCCTGAGTCTGGCACCCTGGCAGTGCCACCTGGGTGCCAGCCTGGCAAGGCCAAGGTGCCCAGGTAGCTCTGCCAGCGGGCAGGGGCACTGCCAAGGTATCAGGTTGGCACTGCCAAGGTGCCAGGCTGTCATTTTGTGCCCATTCGCGATTGGACTGGTGTTGCTCGGCATGGGTATTGGGGATGCGGGGGTTGTGCGGTGTGCTGGGGGATCCTCCCATATTGCATTCGGGCTGGGGGGTGGGGGAGGTCGGGGATTCTTTTTGGGGCCTTGGAGATCAGGATGGCATTTTAAATGGCGTCCCGATCTCTCGCTATTCCCATTGTAAAAAACGGGGCTATGTGCGGCCTCGGTCATGCATTCTCCATTAAGGCCCCTTATTCAACACAGGTCGCATTGAATAGCCGTGTGAGTGCGTAGAAACCGGCGGCTAAACACTTGCACCGGGACTTTGTTCCCTTTTGAGACGATTGCGCCGTTAATCTTTCATGTGTGACAGGTGTGAACTAAATTCGGCACAGAAAAATGCCAGCATGGCACCTGCCCAATTGCATGTGTGCAAAAATGCCAGCATGGCACCTTGGCAGTGCCAACCTGGCACCTTGGCAGTGCCCCTGTCTACTGGCAGTGCTAGCTGGGCACCTCAGAAGTGCCAGGCTGGCACCTAGGTGGCACTGCCAGGGTACCCAGGTAGCACCAGCAGTACCAGGGCACCACCCTGCCCAAAGGTCAAGCAGCTGGTGGCCTCCGATCCCCTTGGAGATCCCCATGAGTGCCATTCGATCTGGGCCCCATTTGTGGACTCTCCTGAAGTCCCCAAGGCAAAAGGAATGAATCTAAAACCCTTAGGTAGCTCAGGAATTTGTACATTAGAGTAAGGCTTACTGCCTTGCTCTAATATGCATATTTGCCGAAAGGTAATCCTGCCCATTGTGGCAGGATCTTCATTCCCGCCTTTATTCTGTTCTGTGATTGCGTTGAATCTTGCGAGGCGTTGCGCGCCAGGTAGATCCCAGGAGCAGGGTCACCCGGGCTTTCAACGGCCATGCTGAGCCACAGTGAGCTGCTTTTTCGGTGCAGCACGGCCAGAGGATCGTCCCCTTAGTCTTTTAGTTTAAATCTAATAACCTCTCTGGTACTGTTGCAAATTTGGAACCACATTCTCTCAGCTATTAATTGTTCCAGGAGATTTTAAAATGCACAATTTTCCTTTCTTACATTTTAAAAAACTTTTGTGCATTTGTTTTCCTTGTAAGAATCCTGTTCACCCCTGACTGTCCCTTGTTTTTCCCTTTTAATTTCTGTTATTTTGTTATTTCAGTTTATGTACCTGGACAATGAATGTGCCTATGCATTTAAGATGGACTTCACCTTTAATTCGAGTCACAGTAAACTCAGGATTGACTTCTGACCTTAGGCATGGCAGGTTGCAAAGAGATGCTTATATTTTGGATCATTAGATTCAAGAGAGATCATGACACATTTTGATGGACTTGGCTGGCGGCCAATGAGCTGGCTGAAATTTCCAGGCCTTTGCTGATACTGCATATTGATTGGTGCTGACCACTCTGCAATGTTCAGCAGAGCCAGGAAGGATTCATCTTGCTTTCAGTTTCATTTCTGGGCAGAGCATCTTATTTCTCTCTCCTCTAATGGATTCTTCCTGACGATTCAAAGTAAAGACCTTTCTCTGTCAACAGCCAAAGTGAACTGCAAGGAGACCAAAGCCCAGCCACTAGCTGAAGACAGGGCTAGTTGTTTAAAACCCTTCTAAAATTCCGTGGGGATCTCTGCTCTTATCTCAAATAAGGTGTTAGACAGTCTGGTTGAGTTGGAAACAAGTAAAAATTAAGCAGGCCTAAGGCTATTTCTTCGAGTGCAGGCTGAGGTAGATAAAAGTTTGGCTTCGATCTTTAAGTGTTCTGGGAGGACAGCCTGCTGCAACGTCGTCAACCTTGGAAGCAAGGACACTCTCTTTTTATCTTAATCCCTCGTAGTTTTACCCCACCCCTCCCTCTGTGTCTTTCTGCCTTGTGCGTATTTTGGCAGCAGATGGGATAGGAGAAGGGATGGGGTAGTAGATTAGCTGGCCGTTATTCAGTTTTAATTATTGCATAGTTCAACTTTGTTCCTGTTGTAAATAAGCAGTTATTATGTTCAACTTACAAACCTGGGGCGAAATTCTCCCCCAACGGCGGGATGTCCGCCGACTGGCGCCAAAGCCGGCGCCAATCAGACGGGCATCGCGCCGGCCCAAAGGTGCGGAAGGCTCCGCATCTTTGGCGGCCTAGCCCCAACATTGAGGGGCTAGGCCGACGCCGGAGGGATTTCCGCCCCGCCAGCTGGCGGAAATGGCGTTTGTTTCCCTGCCAGCTGGCGCGGAAATGCGGCGCATGCGCGGGAGCGTCAGCGGCCGCTGTCAGTTTCCCAGCGCATGCGCGGGAGCGTCAGCGGCCGCTGTCAGTTTCCCGCACATGCGCAGTGGGGCGAGTCCCTTCCGCCTCCGCCATGGTGGAGGCCGTAGCGGAGGCGGAAGGGAAAGAGTGCCCCCACGGCACAGGCCCGCCCGCGGATCGGTGGGCCCCAATCGCGGGCCAGGCCACCGTGGGGGCACCCCCCGGGGTCAGATCGCCCCGCGCCCCCCCCCCCCCCGGAGCCCGCCCACGCCGCCTGGTCCCGCCGGTAAATACCAGGTTTGATTTACGTCGGCGGGACAGGCAATTCCTGGGCGGGACTTCAGCCCATCCGGGCCGGAGAATCCAGCGGGGGGTCCCGCCAACCGGCGCGGCCCGATTCCCGCCCCCGCCCAATCTCCGGGAGCGGGGACTTCGGCGGGGGCGGGGGCAGGATTCACGGCGGCCAACGGCCATTCTCCGACCCGGCGGGGGGTCGGAGAATGACGCCCCTGGTAGCTATAACTTATTGAGGAGTCAAGGGAGCCAAATATTTTGCAAACGTTATATGAATTATTGGTTAATTCATTTGTGTTGGGGCTGGAATTGACCGGGCACTGGCCCAGGGCGTCACAACACTCTCTTAATCCAATCTCGAGTGGCACGGTAGCACAGTGGGTAGCACTGTTGCTCCACAGCGCCAGAGCTCCAGGTTCGATTCCCGGCTTGGGTCACTGTCTGTGTGGAGTCTGCACGTTCTCCCTGTGTCTGCGTGGGTTTCCTCCGGGTCCTCCGGTTTCCTCCCACAAGTCCCGAAAGACGTGCTGTTAGGTGAATTGGTCATTCTGAATTCTCCCTCCGTGTACCCGAACAAGCACTGGAATGTGGCGACTAGGGGCTTTTCACAGTAACTTCATTACAGTGTTAATGTAAGCCTAGGTGTGACAATAAAGATTATTATTATTCTTTCCCTCACTATTTCTCTTCCTGAATCTTTTTTGATGTTGAATTCACCTTGGCCTAATGTCCACTCCAGTCTCAGTCCTTGCACAGTTCCTTTCACAACATTTCTAACTGCAAGAGTAATATACAGTTGCTTGCCCTGTCTCAATGTGTCCCTGCTTCACTCACCGTGCCTTTGTAAGCTTCAACTTTCAGCAAATTAACTCCCAAAAATAACAAAAACTTAAACCTTTCAAGAGCAAGGCTCACAGACAGCAAATGAAAGAAGCAAATCTGAATCAATTAATTTATTTATTGTTGGAGGTGAGGGTAGACGAGACGTTTAGTGAGATGGTTGGTAGTGGGACAAGAAGCTAGGGGTTCTCTTTTCTTTCCAAGACTATTTTGGAGTAGAAGATAGTGTGGCGCATGAACATGATATGGTCCTGACAGATCTCATGATGGATGGCCACTCCAGTTGAATTCACATGAGTGCTTTTGGAGCTGGGTGAAAACAGGAAGTTCAAGGGGTAAGTTGTATGGGGTAAGTAGTAATTAAACTTAATTTCAGCTAAATTAGTTCATTAAACTAATAACTGTGATGAATGTCAGGATTTCAGATACATGGTACTATATGTATTTGGTGCAGTAAGCGTTAAAAGCCTGGGTTAGTGTGTGTGAGACTGCTACAGTCAGGTGTTTTAAAAAAGAATCCAGGTTTGCAAGACAGCTAGGCATTTTGGGAGCCAGAGGAACAATTAAAGCATCGTAAAAGTTGGGAGATTTTTGTTCAGATTCAGACGGTTCCCTGTGGAATAGTTCATTGGAGACGTTCGGCGTGATTTACCTACCTCATTAAAACACCAAGTCGAGAGGCCTCTTGTGTAGTTCGCAACGCTAAAGACGTTTCACAAGATTCAACTGAATCTAACGATCTGGATCTCACCCGCAGTGGACAAGATCCAAATCAGCATGTTTAAGTAAGCCATCAGGCTCATTTAAATATGCATTTGCTGGAACTAACCGCCTCTCCAGCAAGGCCACAACCGTTTAGTACTGGTCCACACAAATGTCCACCAGATATAATGGCACATGGGGGGTCTCCCAGGCCATTGGAGGCCCTTGGGTGGTCAGCGACAGGGCAGAGTGGCACCCTATCTCTCCCTCTGGCACCTCGACACGTTGTGCCTAGGAGGCACTGCCATGGTGGCAGGGCTACTGCCATGGTGCTATTGTAGCAGTGCTGAGGTGCCCAGGTGCCAGTGTGACACTGCCAAGGGTCAGGGCCTAAGGGATACAATGCCCATGAAAGGGAGGATGAGGGGATTATGAAGGGTGGGGTGGGTAGGTATGAAGGGGCCTTATAAAGATTGGGGGGTGGTCCTGAGAGGGGGAAGGGACTAAAAACGGGGGTTGGGAAGGCCTGAAAAAGGGGGTCTCCACGAACTCATAGTGGGGTGTTCTCATTTAGGGGGTGGGGTAGGGTAATGCCTTTGTGTGCTGGGGGTTACATTGTCTGTGGGTGGGGGATGTGGGGAACTCTGAAGCTCACTTAGAGATCAGGGCACCCTTTCAAAATGATGGCTCGTTCTCTCCGGACTGGTCCTGTTGGCATTTTCAGCTCCCCATTGCTAAAATAATTTAGAAGTGTGGGCTGGACTGAGGAGAAAGTCCACAAAGCCCCCAAAAGATGGCTAAGTCTGGTTGAATACTGGTGATGATCTCACCCAAAAAACTGACAGGAAACACCCCACCAAACTTGTCCAAAATGACACTTGGGGCTGGATTCTTCCATCCCACCCACTGCAAGATCGTCACGAGCGCGACACAGACCACTTAGAGATCCATTGACCTCGGGTGGGAATTCCTGCCCTTAGAAATGTTTTGGTTGAATTCCACCCATCGTGTTTCAGCTCGGTCAGATGCTGAAATTAATGGGAGAAGCTGGACCACCATGTATTTTGCAAAAAAGCAGTTTAGTTGAGTTTTAGATTGGGATGGAAGCAGAAGTCAAGCATTTGCTCTCACTGCATATCAGTTAAAAATTTGAGTGGGCACAGTCCAGAAGCCGTTTTGCCTGTGAACAGAACAGGCAGTTTCAGCAGTGAGTTGAGACAGGAGTTTGCAGTTGGCTCTGGAAGTCAAACTATGATGACAGTTTCTGGAGACTTCAGCTGGAGATCATGCATTGTTCCAACGGGATTCAGGTCTACCTCTTAAAACATTCTCCAAAGGACATCTCTGAAGCATGTATGCCTGTGTCTGCTAACAGTATTTAAAAGTGGATTGAGATCTGAGATGGTTCTGCTGTTTGAGTAGAAGTAAAGAAATAATTTGAGGATTATTGTGTCACCGTATTGATAAGCATTGTTTAAGTGTGATGTCAAAGCTATTTTAATACTGTGTTAGTAATAAAGTTTGTTTCAATATACCATATCCATCTTTTCATAAAATCAGCCCTGGAGTGAAGTATCCTTACAGGGTTACAAAGTTAAAATAAAATATTGGGTCTAGTATCCTAGCCACTGTTGGGCCTGGTCCAGGATCATCATATGATTAAAAGCTACTCTTTTGATTGGGTGTAGTTTTGTTGTATTTCTGAAACAGAAGTCAGCTGAGTCACTCTCAGCTGAAGTTGGTTAACTGGACAGCTGGTTTAATCCAATTTCAAAAGCCTTGTTTTTGGCCCTCATAAAAAGAAGGCAGCCTCAGTAGGTGCTGCTTGGCTAAACAAGAGTGCTTTTGGATTTGGTTGAAAACGGGAAATGCAAAGGGAGAGATGTGATTGTTGGCCATCAACAGAGACCGCGTCCAATGTACGGCACAGATAAAAGTCTGATGAACGTCACACAAACTATAACATTCTGCAGCACCTAGTGGGCAGCACGGTAGCATTGTGGATAGCACAATTGCTTCACAGCTCCAGGGTCCCAGGTTCGATTCCGGCTTGGGTCACTGTCTGTGCGGAGTCTGCACATCCTCCCCGTGTGTGTGTGGGTTTCCTCCGGGTGCTCCGGTTTCCTCCCACAGTCCAAAGATGTGCAGCTTAGGTGGATTGGCCATGATAAATTGCCCTTAGTGTTGGGTTTGGTTACTGGGTTGTGGGGATGGGGTGGAGGTGTTGACCTTGGGTAGGGTGCTCTTTCCGAGAGCCGGTGCAGACTCGATGGGCCGAATGGCCTCCTTCTGCACTGTAAATTCTATGATAGACCCTGAGCATCACAAGCCAGCTACAGGACAGGACAGCAAGTGTGACTTTGTGGCAGGTTAAAAAGTAAAATGGCCTCCCTGGTCAGAGTTGAACACTTTCCACTATGAACCAAGAATCACACAGATGACCATATTCCCAAACTTTTAAGCTTACCTTCAAGGACAGTAACCTACAATTTGATTTACACTCAGGTACTATCCTTTAAATTTGCATTAGATAATTTCCAGTCATTTTCTTCCCTCACTGATGCTTATGATAGAAATGGTTCTGAACCAGCCCTTAATTGACATAAGCTTTTTAGGGTTTAATAGCTGTCTTTGTGTATTGGCAGAAAACAGCACTGGCAGCTCCCAGCCTGTGTTTATTAATGGGACGATGGGAAGACACCAATTTACATTTAGGTGTTCGGCGCTAAAATAAATCTTTCTCTGGTGACTAAGTGAACTCATTATTGGAAAAGAGGCTGAACTTATTGCAAGTGAACTCCAAAGAAGTCTTCAAAATAATTTACTCCGATTTGTATTCCGAGGAACCAAACATCTTTGGTACTGGTGATTCTGTTAAGTTTTGCAAAATAGTAGCAGAACAACAGGATAGCTCAATATTTATGCGGTAAGAAGTGGGAATGTCGGTCAGCAGACAATAAGCTTGTAAATGCAGGGAAGACAGGGATCCTGCTGAATTTACCAACAAGACACCATTTGAATATTTCTACCTGGACCTGCTGCCATGAAGGTAACTGAGTAAGAGGTTGGCTGGCTGCTGGACAGGAGAGCCTGTACACGGCTTCCACCAGATGTTGACAGTGGGGAGGGAGAGGTGGAAGTAAGCCAGAAGAGATGGCGGAGAGGTCTGAAATCACGAGGCATGGAGACATTGTCCTGGGGGACATACCGGGTAACCGGGAGGCATCTGGAAATTGTGCGGAAGGATTTTGATGATGGAAAAGAGGATGTCTATTTAACTTGGGGTGGGGAATGTGTATCTCTTGTCTCACAAACAGTCCTGAAATACTACTTACCTTTCGGATTTGCCAGTTCTCGACTCCCTTTAGCTGCTGGAGTATCCCCCCACCTCCAGGAAGCCAGACCTGCAATAATTAAAATGAAACAGCTGCTCAATATGCTGGACACAGCCTCATTTAAATATGATAATCAATGTCCTGCCTCGCTCAAGGAGATAACCTTCATGGTCCCCCAACACACCCAAGTTATTGTGGAACACTGTACTCAAAATGAATGGCTATGCGTTTTAGGTTTGTCATTTTTTGGTCGGTGTTTAGTTTGTATGTTTGCTTGGCACGTATGCAACTAAGTAAATAGGGCAGGCAGTCACCTCACTTTTTCATGTAAGAACAGAAAACCTCAGCAGGTCTGGCAGCATCTGTGGCGAGAGAAGCAGAGTTAATGTTTCAAGTCTGTACAGCTTCTTCAGAGCTTTTTTTAAAAAAAAAAGTTCAAAACTAAAATCTTTACCTTAGTTTTTCTAAACGTGCAAGAAAAGAGTTTATGATACCTTTTAGAGCAGACATAAGCAGAACAACAAACCCTCTTTGTATGTGCATTTAAATAGAAATAGGCATAGTTTTCATAGTTTCAAACTTCTATCATTAGGCTTCCTAACTGGAGATTCTTAATAATCCATTCAGACAAACATTTAAAATCTATAGAAAGCCGAATACTGTGCATGCTGGGAATGTTCAGCAGGTTAGGACAGCATCTGTGGAGAGAAACAGAGTTAGGCTTCATCTGAACTGGGAAAAGGTGGAGATGTAATAGGTTTGGTGCAAAGAGGTGGGTGGGACAAAAGGAAGGTCTTTGAAAGAGTGAAAGTCAGGAGAGATTGAATCACAGAAGAGTTAGTCTTCCAGAGTTAAGGAGAATGGTGATGGGGTAAGACAAGAAATAAAGAAACAAAAGACGAGTCCTTTTTTTCTTGAACAACCTGAAACATCAATTGTTTCTCTCCACAGATGCTGCTATAACTTGCTGAGTATTTTCAGAATTTTCTGTTTTAATTTTAAGTGTTTGCTCTCTTTCCTAGATTAATTATCTAGTATTCTGAAATACATCAAATGTTTATTGACCTAAATGATCAGCTGCTTTATAAAGTATTTTTTGAATCAGTCAGACAAGTTATATGCTTAAAAAACAAAAGGGAGAGAAAAGTATGAAAATGTTAAAAATTTGGTTGCACTTGATCCTCACTCAATATTCGATCAACTAGAGGTGCACTATTGGTTTCCTTTCAACGTGTTGAATGGACTTTATCACGACTCAGAGATCAAGACTTGCATTTGTAATGTGCCTTTTTCAAATACAGGATTCCCACCAACAATTCACAACCAATGAAATACTTTTGAAGTGGAGTCACTGTTCTAATGTTGGAAATGTGTCATTTAAATTATGCTCAACATGTTCCCACAAACAGTAATGTGTCAATCGCCAGATAATCTGATTTTTGTAATGCTGACCAAAGGATATATATTGGCCTGGACACAAGATATAACTCTCCTGCTCAGTTTTGAAATAGTGTCATGGGATCTTATACATCCATCTGAGAGGCCAGGTATTGCCTTGTTTTCACAACTCAACAATAATTCATCCACATGACATTGCTCCTAACAGTGCAGGACTCCCTCAGTACTGCAGTGGCATTACAGTCTGGATTTTCATGCTGAAGTCCTGAAGTGGGATTTGAACCCAAAACACCCCAGCTCAGAGGCAAGAATATTATCACCTGAGTAACGGCTCACAATGACAAAGCTACTACATCACTTAGTAGTGTTACGTTTTGTAAGCTGTTGCCCAACTTGTCTTACTTCATCCTGGTTCTCAGTGAATAATCCACCAGGAATGGGCAATAAATGCTGGCCCAGCCAGCGACGTCCAAAGCCCATAAATTAATTTTTAAAAACTCTCTCCTGTGTATTGTCACGTGTTCTTTTGAGCACATCTGTCCTTTAATTTTGAAATTAGTCTTAGCGGCACGGTGGCGCAGTGGTTAGCACTGCTGCCTCACAGCTCCAGGGTCCGGGGTTTAATTCCGGCCTCGGGTGACTGGCTGTGTGGAGTTTCGTGTGGAGCACATTCTCCCCGTGTCTTTCATCCAGGTGCTCCAGTTTCCTCCCACAGTCTAAAGATGTGCAGGTTAGGTAGATTGGCTATGCTAACTTGCCCCTTAGCGTCCAAAAAAAAGTTAGTTGGGGTTACTGGGTTACAGGGATGGGGTGGAGGCATGTGTTAAGTAGGGTGCTCTTTCCAAGGGCCAGTGCAGATGTGATGGACTGAATGGCCTCCTTCTGCACTGTAAATTCTAAGATTCTATGATGACAACCTATGGTCGAAGGCGGGTTTAGCTCTGGTGACTGGACAGCTGGTTTGTGATGCAGAGCGAGGCCAACAGTGCACTCAATGCCTGTACCAACTGAGGTTGTTCATGAAGGCCCCGCCTTCTCAACCTTGCCCCTTGCTTTAGGTGTGGTGATCCTGAGGTTAACCACCACCAATCAACTCTCCCCCATAAGGGGAAAGCAGCCTATGTTTATCTGGGACTATAACAACTTTACTTACTATGGCTGTGAGTAGGCTCTTTCTCTCTCTGAATTGATATAATTTTTTTAATTGTTTTTTAATGAAGTTTTTCATTTATGACAGGCAAATCTATTCAACATATAATTCAATTACAGAATTGCATCAGTCATAACAAAAGTTATAAATAAATTACATAATTGTACTAGCCATACCCAAAATGTGATCAAAATATATACTTGTGCTAAAACATACTAAAAATGTGATCTATTTACATCATTGTAGCCAGCATAGTAAAGATATAATCAAAGATACCCCATTGTAATCTGAGGCAGCAAATATTCACTGAGTACAGCACCCCAGGAAGAAGCAAAAAAGATGAGATCTAGCACGGAAATGTTGCCCTTTATATTTTTTTAAAATTCATTTACAAGACGTGGGCATTGCAGATTTGACCAGAATTTATTATTTATCCCTAGTTGCTCTTCAGAAGGTGTTGGTGAGTTGCTTTCTTGAATTGCTGTAGTCCCTGAGTTGTAGGTACACCCACTATGCTGTTAGGGAGGGAGGTCCAGGATTTTCTCCTGGCTACTGTGAAGGAATGGCAATATATTTCCAAGTCAGGGTTGTGAGTGACTTGGACGGAAACCTTCAGGTGGTGGGGTTTCCAGGTATCTGCTGCCCTGGTCCTTCTAGTGGTAGCGGCCTTAGGTTTGGAAGGTGGTGTCGAAGGAACTTTGGCGAATTACTGCAGTGCATCTTGTGGATGGTACACACGGTTGCCACTGTTCGTCGATGGTGGAGGGTTTGAATGTTTGTGGAAGGGGGAGCAATCAAATGGGCTGCTTTGTCCTGGATAGTGTTTAGCTTCTTGAATGTTGTTGGAGCTTCACTCATCCACGTAAGTGGAGAGTATTCCATTACACTCCTGACTTATGCCTTGTAGATGGTGGACAGGCTTTGGGAGGGTCAGGAGGTAGGTTACCCACTGTAGGATTCCTAGCCTTTGATCTGCCCTGGTCGCCACAAAATAAATTTAGAGTACCCAAATTTTTCCAATTAAGGGGCAATTTATAATGGCCAATCCACCTACCCTTCATCTTTGGGTTGTGGGGGCGAAACCCACGCAAACACAGGGAGAATGTGCAAACTCCACATGAACAGTTTCCCAGAGCCGGGATTGAACCTGGGACAACAAAGAACAAAGAACAAAGAACAAAGAAATGTATAGCACAGGAACAGGCCCGTCGGCCCTCCAAGCCCGCGCAGACCATGCTGCCCGACTAAACTACAATCTTCTACACTTCCTGGGTCCGTATCCCTCTATTCCCATCCTATTCATGCATTTGTCAAGATGCCCCTTAAATGTCACTATCGTCCCTGCTTCCACCACCTCCTCCGGTAGCGAGTTCCAGGCACCCACTACCCTCTGCGTAAAAAACTTGCCTCGTACATCTACTCTAAACCTTGCCCCTCTCACCTTAAACCTATGCCCCCTAGTAATTGACCCCTCTACCCTGGGGAAAAGCCTCTGACTATCCACTCTGTCTATGCCCCTCATAATTTTGTAGACCTCTATCAGGTCTCCCCTCAACCTCCTTCGTTCTAGTGAGAACAAACCGAGTTTATTCAACCGCTCCTCATAGCTAATGCCCTCCATACCAGGCAACATTCTGGTAAATCTCTTCTGCACCCTCTCTAAAGCCTCCACATCCTTCTGGTAGTGTGGCGACCAGAATTGAACACTATACTCCAAGTGTGGCCTAACTAAGGTTCTATACAGCTGCAACATGACTTGCCAATTCTTATACTCAATGCCCCGGCCAATGAAGGCAAGCATGCCGTATACCTTCTTGACTACCTTCTCCACCTGTGTTGCCCCTTTCACTGACCTGTGGACATGTACTCCTCGATCTCTTTGACTTTCAATACTCTTGAGGGTTCTACCATTCACTGTATATTTCCTACCTGCATTAGACCTTCCAAAATGCATTACCTCACATTTGTCCGGATTAAACTCCATCTGCCATCTCTCCGCCCAAGTCTCCAAACAATCTAAATCCTGCTGTATCCTCTGACAGTCCTCATCGCTATCCGCAATTCCACCAACCTTTGTGTCGTCTGCAAACTTACTAATCAGACCAGTTACATTTTCCTCCAAATCATTTATATATACTACAAAGAGCAACGGTCCCAGCACTGATCCCTGTGGAACACCACTGGTCACAGCCCTCCAATTAGAAAAGCATCTTTCCATTGCTACTCTCTGCCTTCTATGACCTAGCCAGTTCTGTATCCACCTTGCCAGCTCCCCCCTGATCCCATGTGACTTCACCTTTTGTACTAGTCTACCATGAGGGACCTTGTCAAAGGCCTTACTGAAGTCCATATAGACAACATCCACTGCCCTACCTGCATCCATCATCTTAGTGACTTCCTCGAAAAACTCTATCAAGTTAGTGAGACACGACCTCCCCTTCACAAAACCATGCTGCCTCTCACTAATACGTCCATTTGCTTCCAAATGGGAGTAGATCCTGTCTCGAAGAATTCTCTCCAGTAATTTCCCTACCACTGAAGTAAGGCTCACCGGCCTGTAGTTCCCTGGATTATCCTTGCTACCCTTCTTAAACAGAGGAACAACATTGGCTATTCTCCAGTCCTCCAGGACATCCCCTGAAGACAGTGAGGATCCAAAGATTTCTGTCAAGGCCTCAGCAATTTCCTCTCCAGCCTCCTTCAGTATTCTGGGGTAGATCCCATCAGGCCCTGGGGACTTATCTACCTTAATATTTTTTAAGACACCCAACACCTCGTCTTTTTGGATCTCAATGTGACCCAGGCTATCTACACACCCTTCTCCAGACTCAACATCTACCAATTTCTTCTCTTTGGTGAATACTGATGCAAAGTATTCATTTAGTACCTCGCCCATTTCCTCTGGCTCCACACATAGATTCCCTTGCCTATCCTTCAGTGGGCCAACCCTTTCCCTGGCTACCCTCTTGCTTTTTATGTACGTGTAAAAAGCCTTGGGATTTTCCTTAACCCTATTTGCCAATGACTTTTCGTGACCCCTTCTAGCCCTCCTGACTCCTTGCTTAAGTTCCTTCCTACTTTCCTTATATTCCACGCAGGCTTCGCCTGTTCCCAGCCTTTTAGCCCTGACAAATGCCTCCTTTTTCTTTTTGACGAGGCCTACAATATCTCTCGTTATCCAAGGTTCCCGAAAATTGCCGTATTTATCCTTCTTCCTCACAGGAACATGCCGGTCCTGAATTCCTTTCAACTGCCACTTGAAAGCCTCCCACATGTCATATGTTGATTTGCCCTCAAACATCCGCCCCCAATCTATGTTCTTCAGTTCCCGCTTAATATTGTTATAATTAGCCTTCCCCCAATTTAGCACATTCATCCTAGGACCACTCTTATCCTTGTCCACCAGTACTTTAAAACTTACTGAATTGTGGTCACTGTTACCGAAATGCTCCCCTACTGAAACATCTACCACCTGGCCGGGCTCATTCCCCAATACCAGGTCCAGTACCGCCCCTTCCCTAGTTGGACTGTCTACATATTGTTTTAAGAAGCCCTCCTGGATGCTCCTTACAAACTCCGCCCCGTCTAAGCCCCGGCACTAAGTGAGTCCCAGTCAATATTGGGGAAGTTGAAGTCTCCCATCACCACAACCCTGTTGTTTTTACTCTTTTCCAAAATCTGTCTACCTATCTGCTCCTCTATCTCCCGCTGGCTGTTGGGAGGCCTGTAGTAAACCCCCAACATTGTGACTGCACCCTTCTTATTCCTGATCTCTACCCATATAGCCTCACTGCCCTCTGAGGTGTCCTCCCGCAGTACAGCTGTGATATTCTCCCGAACCTGTAGCGCAACTCCGCCTCCCCTTTTACATCCCCCTCTATCCCTCCTGAAACATCTAAACCCTGGTACGTTTAGCTGCCAATCCTGCCCTTCCCTCAACCAGGTCTCTGTAATGGCAACAACATCATAATTCCAAGTACTAATCCAAGCTCTAAGTTCATCTGCCTTACCCGTAATACTTCTTGCATTAAAACATATGCACTTCAGGCCACCAGACCCGCTGTGTCCAGCAAATTCTCCCTGTCTGCTCTGCCTCAGAGCCCCACTGTCCCTATTCCCTAGTTCTCCCTCAATGCTCTCACCTTCTGACCTATTGCTCCCGTGCCCACCCCCCTGCCATACTAATTTAAACCCTCCCATGTGACACTAGCAAACCTCGCGGCCAGGATATTTATGCCTCTCCGGTTTAGATGCAACCCGTCCTTATATAGGTCACACCTGCCCCGGAAGAGCTCCCAGTGGTACAGATAACGGAAATCCTCCCTCCTTGTGTTGCTCTATTTATCTCGGTGAACCACAAGCCTTTCCCTTATATTGATCAAATGGGCACACAATCAGTTAGTTAATTCAAAAGATGGTTTATTTACATACACAAGAGCTATCTCAACATGCAAACACAATATCTACTACGAGTTAAACTACACCTATCATCTACAATAACCGATACTTAACTTCAGGGCGACCGGCACTGTGCAAATGGATAAAGGCCTTTATCTGGATTTCACTTGGCTGGTTCGAAGAAAGTGGCTCTGTCTCTGCTGGGCTCAAACGTCAGGTAGCGTTCGTTGGTCTTGAACTTAGCTGGCTGTTCCTGCTGCAATTGGGTTAGGCACAGGCCAGGTCCAAGAGAGACAGAACACATGGCTGCGCTCTCTTTTATCCCCATGGGATTTCATGCTCTTTGGGGCGGTCCTTAATCTTGGACCCAATAGTTGGACAGGGTTCTGATCACTCTTGTCGATTTCGGCCAAAAAAGGAGCGGGTGCCTTGGTAGTTGGGCGGGTCCTTAGCAGTCATTGACCTTGGCAGTTGTGCTTTCTGAGCAAGGGGAGTGGCGCAGATCAGTCTGTGGCTGTACCAGTTTCTATTGTCCTGGGAAAATGGGCCATCAAAATGTAAACGAGCAGGGGTTTCGGTCAGGTCTAGTTACCTGAGATTTAGATACACATAGGCTGTGTATCTGTCTGAGTCCTGGGTTGGCCATAATTCCCATGGTCCTTTGCAGGTGGCCATCTTAGATGGCTACACTTGGCACCGTGAAGCAGCAGTGCTAACCACTGCACCACCATGCTTCCCTCGTAGCCACAGCATTAATATATCGAGTCCAGTTCAGTTTCTGATCAATGGTAACCCCCAGGATGTTGATTTTACGAGATGGTAATGCCATTGAATGTCAAAGGGCGATGGTTAGATCCTCTCTTGTAGGAGTTGGCCATTGCGTAGTACTTGTATGGCGCGAATGTAACTTGCCACTTGTCAGCCCAAGCCTGGATATTGTCTAGGTCTTGCTGAATTTGGACATGCACTGCTTCATTATCTGAGGAGTCACGAATGGTGCTGAACATTGTGCAGTCATTCTCAAACATCCCCACTTCTGACCTTACGATGGAAGGGAGGTCATTGATGAAGCAGCTGAAGATGGTTGTGCCTAGGACTCTACTCTGAGGAACTCCTGCAGTGATATCCTGGAGCTGTGATGATTGACCTCCAACAGCCACAAACATCTTCCTTTGTGCCAGTCATGACTCCAACCAGCGGTGAGTTTCTCCCCTAATTCCCTGACTCCTTCATGCCTTACTTGGTCAAATGTTGCCTTGATGTCAAGGGCAGTCACTCTCATCTCACCTCTGGCATTCAGCTCTTTTGTCCATGTTTGAACCAAGGCTGAAATGAGGTCAGGAGCTGGATGACCCTGGCGGAACCCAAACTGAGCATCCATGAGCAGGTTATTGTTGAGTAAATACCGCTTGATAGCACAATTGATGACTCCTTCCATCCCTTTGCTGATGATGGGAAGTAGACTGATAGGGCGGTGATTGTCTGGATGGATTTGTTCTGTTGTGTACAGTGTTGTAGCTGTACTGGAACAGCTTGTCAAGGGGTGTGGCAGGTTCTGGAGCACAAGCCTTCATTACTATTTCCGGAATATCGTCAGGGCCAATAGTCTTTACAGTATCCAGTGCCTTCAGCCATTTCTTGGTATCACGTGGAGTGAATCATATTGGCTGAACACTGACAGCTGTGATGCTGGAGACGTCTGGAGGAGGCCGAGATGAATCATTGACTCGGCACTTCTGGCTGAAGATTGTTGTGAATGCCTCAATGTGGCAGCATTGCTGTGTTTCCTGTTTATGTACCCCCAGTATATTGTGAAGATTTCACTTCCTCCTCACTGTGATGTGGGTACTCCCTCCTCCTACCCCTCCCCCACATCCCTCCTGCCCCTCCACCCCACCCCAGTCCCTCTTTCCCCACCTCCCCCTCTGGCTATTCCTCCCCTCCACCTCCCCGCTGACCTCCCCCCAGTTGCTGGTCATGAACAAGTCTTCGAAGATACCGGTGAATTGCTTCCACATATGGTGGAACCCTAATGGCAAATTGTATGTTTTTCAAGTTTTTGGAACTCCGCTAGGTCGGATAGCCAGTCTGAGGCCCTGGGTGATGCTGCCAACCGAGCAGGTGCCTCTGCCGGGCAATCACGGAGGCAAAGGCCAAGGCATCAACCCCTCTCCCCATAAAGAGCTCTGGGTGCTCTGACACTCCAAAGACTGCCACTAAATGGCATGGCTCCATCCTCACCCCCACAACCTTGGACATGGCCTCGAAAAAACGGAGATGTGATAATGAGCATATCAGTTGCACCAGGCACATTTTTTTTGATCCAACATCTCATTTGATATTTTTTAAAGGCATTTTATCTTCATGAAGGCAAGTGATGCTAGAGCTCGATAAAACATTTCTATTTTTTGTTTCTGTATATATTGAGTATTTACCAAGTAATGTGTACATTAGTTGGCTGATTTTATGAATGTGTACTCCATCAGGGTGCCTTACTTTCTGGGAGCATATATTATAGATTGTAGGTATACTCCCCATGATTCTCCATCCGTTAAACTGAGTAGAGCAAGGTTCTGAACCAAAAGCCCACGTTGTTAAAACCAGCCTTTGCAAATAGAAGCAGAGTGACGTTCATTCCCCAGTGATATATCCTAGCACTGCCTGCTGCAATAGAAGGTGTAGGTTTCTCAATTGTCACATGATTCATCTGATTGAAATTGCCTCCGTGATTGCCTGGAAGAGGCACCTGCTCGGTTGGCAGCATCACCCAGGGCCTCAGACTGGCTATCCGACCGAGCGGAGTTCCTAAAACTTGAAAAACATCAAATTTGCCAATAGGGGTCACAGGAAGGGTTCCACCATATGTGGAAGCAATTCACGGGTGATTTGTTATGTTGTAGGTGTAACATAAGCGGCTTCCTTGTGGTGCACTTGACAAAGGAAGGTTCAGACGTGGAGATAACGTCAACATGTTTATTAAACTATTTACACTTCTATTACTCGGGTTTGACACTGCTGCTAATCCTACTATAGCTACCCAGACTGACTAACCAGTTGCTGCAATCCACGTGGTGGGTGTAATATTGAATCAACCCTGTGTCTGTACTCACTGACTGTCTCCACTGGAAAGGGGCAGATCATGTGTGTGGTGTCCTTTATATATGGGTTGGCGTAATGCCCCCCTGTGGTCGTGTCACCTCCGTGTGTATCGTGAATGTCCACTGGTCGTGTCCTATCTAACTGATCTATTGGTTGAGTGTGTGTGTGTGATGTCACTGGTGCTCCCTCTAGTGTTTAGCTAGCCTACATGTATTTACATTGATGCACATCACCACACGCCCCCTTTTTTATATGTTCATATTTTCTGTACACTTTAAGAAAATTTAACAAAGAACAGGTAGATAAGGTAAGGTATATACAAGTCATGGGAACAGTGATTAAACAATAAGTCCAAATCATTCGTGTGAGTCCAAAAACCATCAATCATCATGGTCAAATGTCTCTCTTGGTGGGGTGGTGAGTTTGATGGTGGCATGTCCTTGCGAACGCCATCGGTGTCCCTGTGTATCAGGAACCAAGAAGTGGTCAAATCACTTCGCTGTCTGATTTGGAGTCTTTTTTTTTCGATGTTTGTGATGGTGCTGTCGGATGGCATCTTGTAGCTGATAAGGTGTTGACGTTGAAGAGGTACCATCAAGAGTATCATTCGAGGTCATGGATGTGCCATATGTTGAAGTTGGATAAGACTGTACATACTGGTTCTGGCCACGTGCTATGCTGGAAGGGTGATCCTGCTGAGAACAGTTGAAGCTTGTCGAATTGGAAACAGAATTGCTGCTCGCATAAATACCTGGTGATGGTGTGAAACTAAAACCTTGCATCTGATAGCAATATGCCATCTGGCCAGGCTGGGGTGCAGCAAACCCCGGGCTGTAACTAAGGTATCCAGTCTGTAGTGCAGATTGCGCTTGCGGTAGTCCTCCATCGGTCTTGATTCCATTAGTGGGCAATCCGTAGTGCTGGCCTGTTTGAGAATCTGCTGCATAGACTGCTGGCTGCTGCATGCCTGAATACTGGGTTTGTCCAGCATGAGCTGTCATTGGCTGCACTGCTGGTGTGGAAAAAATGTGCGGATATAGCTGTGGTGAATATTGGTGTATTCCTCTTGGACTGTAGCCGCTGCTTGCTATTACTGACCCAGTGTAGTTGTTTTTGTTTTGTTTTTCCAGCACGCGCCCCCCCCCCCCACCCACCCAGCGTGCGCGACCCCCGCCCAGCGTGCGCGCCGATCCAGTGTAATTGTTAAGTGATCCACCTCCTGTCATTGTGGCATCTGCTGTCACCCTGAGCATGCCATCACTGAGGTTGCGGCACTCCCTGTCTGGAGTAAAGTCCGGCTTACGTGAATCAGAGTCGGCCTTTGGTTGCTCCCCATCTGGAGTCTGGTCTGTTTTAACTGAGTCAGTGTTGGTTTGTTGATGCTCCCCGTCCGGAATCTTAGCAGGTTCACTGGAGTCAGCTGAGATTTCTTGAAGCTGCACGTCTGGAGCTGGAACATGCAGGAATGCATTGACTTGTGGAGAGGTTTGAGCGAATGAGGGTGGAAGTATCGTGGTGTCACTGGAGTCACCAGTGGTCTCACAGTGATCGTTGAGTGCCTCTATACACACTAGCTGAGGTCTGTCACTTTGCACATCTTGCATGGGAAGTGTGATGCTGTCGTCACTCGTCTCACATACCGTGGGTAGATCCTCAGTAGTTGCTTGTTGTTCACTTGGGTTGGGTAAATTGTCAGAGTCTTCATCTGGTGGTGCAAACTATGTGGTTGGACTGTCATTGTCTTGCTGTTGTCCTGCATTTGGGCTTGGACTGTCATCGTCTCTTTGTTCTTCACTGTAGCATGATAGACCGTCATGGTCATCCTGCTGTGCACTGGGGCGTGGTAGACTGTCATAGTCTTCTTGCTGTTTACTTGAGCATGGCAGACTTGCATTGTCTGCCGCTAGTTGGTCAGAGGAGGTTGCTAGACCCTCATGGTCTTGTTCCTGCAAGGACTGCACGTCGGAGTCTTGCGTTGCTTCTATCGTGGAGGCTGTCCACGAGCTCGCTGTGCAGGCTTGTGACACTGGAGTCATGTCTTGTGTGTGCAAGGACTGCGCTCTGAAGTCTTCTGTGTCTCCTTTTGTAGAGTCGGGAACCCTGGGCGGTGCGTGGACCATGCTCTGTGTGGCAGCTGGCCGCTCTCTGTGGGCTTGTACCGCTCTCTGTCTCTTGGTTTCAGGCTGCAGCATCATCCTGCACTCACGAGTTGGGATGTCATATCTGCTGGGCTGGAGATCCACAAATCCGAAGAATTCGTCGTCGGGGTCGTCAATGTGCAACACGTCTAGTTGCGGTTCGGATTTGGTACTGGGGTAGCCTCCCAAGGTGAATGGTTTGTCCGAGTCGTAGTCTTCTAGGACCATATCATCACTGTTTGCGTTGGAGCTGGCATTGGGCTTGCGAGGTCCAGAGAAAATGTAAAGGTCGGTATTGAAATATTCATGATCGGAATCATCGGTTTGGGCATAGGTAACTGCTTGTTGCAGGGTTCTTCGGAGGTTAATTTCATTTCCTGGTTCAATTTGAGGCATTATGCTGTCATTCCAGGTGAAGGAAGGTTGTTTTACGGCTTTAAAAGATTCTTTCTTTGATTTGGGATGTTTCCCCTTTAAATGGGCGTGGTCTGGGGGCCACTGACATCATGACGCATGTGACGTAGCGCTTAGGAAGTGATTGCGCATGCGCAGATCGCTGTTCCTTTACCTTGGGCCTTGTTCTCATTTGCGCATGCGCAGCGTCTCACAACTGCGCAAGTGCAGTCCCTTTAGAAAGATGGCCGCCAATAAAAACTATTCTTTGCTCCGGGATCTCGGCCTCGTGGTGAGTACTGGCGCTTCTCTTACCTTTTCTTGCTGGTTGGAGTGTGTTTTCCTCACAGTATTTGCCGAATTTGTCCAGGACTGCCTGGACGCCGCTCCTGTTTTGCCCCTTGGAGAACTTGAATTTTTAAAAGATTTCTTCTGCTCTGGCACCGGCGATGGTGAGCAGAAGTACTGTCTTTTCAGCATTGGCCAGGTCTTCTAGTTCGGCTGCTACCAGGAAGAATTCAAACATTTGCCGGAATACCCGCCAGTTTTCGCGGATATCGCCGTGGCACTGGAGCTGCTGCAGAACCCGGATCTTGAATATCTTGCCTGGGTCTCGTTGCTGGTTGTCACTGTACACTGAGGTATGGCTATATGGATTGAAACAGTTCAGTCCTGGTACCATGATTTGTTATGTTGTAGGTGTAACAAAAGCGGCTTCCTTGTGGTGCACTTGACAAAGGAAGGTTCAGACGTGGAGATAACTTCAACACGTTTATTAAACTATTTACACTTCTATTATTCCGGTCCGACACTACTGCTGATCCTACTATAGCTACCCAGACTGACTAACCAGTTGCTGCAATCCACGTGGTGGGTGTAATATTGAATCAACCCTGTGTCTGTACTCACTGACTGTCTCCACTGGAAAGAGGCAGATCATGTGTGTGGTGTCCTTTATAGATGTGTTGGTGTAATGCCCCCTGTGGTCGTGTCACCTCCGTGTGTATTGTGAATGTCCATTGGTCGTGTCCTATCTAACTGATCTATTGGTTGAGTGTGTGTGATGTCACTGGTGCTCCCTCTAGTGGTCTAGCTAGCCTACATGTATTTACATTGATGCACATCACCACAACCGGTAGCTTCGAAGACCGGTTCCTGACCAGCAACTTTGAGGGTGGTCAGCGGGGAGGTGGAGGGGAGGAATAGCCAGAGGGGGGGGGGGGGGGGTAAGGAGGGACTGGGGTGAGGGGGACAGGAGGGATGTGGGGGAGGGAGAGGAGGAGGGAGTACCCACATCACAGTGAGGAGGAAGTGAAATCTTCACAATATACGGGGGGCACAGGTGCCCATAAACAGGAACACAGCAATGCTGCCACATTGAGGCATTCACAACAATCTTCAGCCAGAAGTGCTGAGTCAATGATTCAACTCGGTCTCCTCCAGACGTCCCCAGCACCACAGATGTCAGTGTTCAGCCAATATGATTCACTCCACGTGATACCAAGAAATGGCTGAAGGCACTGGATACTGTAAAGACTACCGGCCCTGACGATATTCCGGAAATAGTAATGAAGGCTTGTGCTCCAGAACCTACCACACCCCTAGACAAGCTAAGATCATGGGAAGTTTAGTGCATTGGATATATACACATGAAAAACTAGAATAAAATTGCCAAATCAACTTAAGTTGCATATACCTCTTGGCTACAAGGGCCTTAAGTTGATTTGGGAATGGATTTGAACCCATACCTTTGACAGGGTATCAGGACCATATTATGTTATGCATTTCAAAAAAAGGAATTACTTTTTAAAAATGGAACTGATAAAGGTGTGGAAAATTGTTAATTTTACTTCAGGGCTATGAATTTAGTGAAAGTTATGCAGCTTAAATAATTTAAGCAAATCTATTATTTTCCAAAATGCATTGTATTGTGTGCATCACGCATCTCTCAAAGATACCATAACACATTTCAACGTAATGAATTTCACCCTAGTTAATGACTTGACCAAATACTTTTCAATGATAGTGCCTTTTCAATGTTTTTATAAAAACTTGGTTATTAAAAATTACTTACTATGTGAAACCGTTTAATTTAGTCTCAGCTGAATTGGCATTGAAAACCATTAGTGAAACTGAAGCATTATTAAATAACTACCTGGACAGTCCAATATGTTCCTAATTATGAGGTTAAGCTGCATTACAGAGTGTGATGTCTACTTCTAATGTATTTCATCATGTGGAATGTTGAAAAGTGTATATTTTAATGTGCTGTAATGTGCCAGGGAAATGACATTATCAATTCATACCTTTAACCAAGCAAAAGAACATAACAACCTTGGAGGGTGGAGGAGGGCATTTACCCCTCAAGCATGCTCTATTATGCAGATAAATAATTGCTGATCTGCAGCTCCATTTACTTGCCTGAACTCCGTCTTACTTGGTATGCCTATCAAACAAAAATCTATCAATCTCAGCCTTGAATGCTCCAGTTGTACCATACCTACCCACACAGCCTTTAGGGAGGTAGAGAGATGGCTAGATTCCTCCGAGCCATTGTGTGGAAAATGTGCTTCCCGATTACCCCCTTGCATGCCTTGACTCTTAACTCTTTAAGATTATATGCCTTCATTCTCCACCCCACCGAAGGAAATTGTTTCTCCGTAGCTGCCCTATGCAACTCTTCCACCGTTTTAAATTATGAGGGAAGAAATGTAAGCATCTGTATGCATGTGGGGAGAGAGAGACAGAGGCAGAAGGTGCTTGATTAGTGGGCCACTTGTGAAGGTGATGTACACATTCTAGTTTCAACAGATGAGCTATATGTAACTCCTGGTGTTGAACCCATGGCTGTTGAAACAGATACTTGGTCAGATGACATTTATTTTTCACAGCAAAACGAAACGAAATGGCATCAATGTAAAATAACTGATTATTAAATGTGATTTGCTATTGTGTGAAGAATTAACGATTTCTCTTCCTGGTTGTGTTTTATTCCTCTGTCATATTCTTACCAATTGTATAGTCCACATCAAAAAGTCGGTAGATTATTTTGCAGATTGAGTAAACTCTAGGATGTGTTCTTTAGACAGCACATGTGCAAGGTTGTGAAGGCTGTTTCATATTCTATGAATTGGTTACCTGGAATCCTTCTTAAATTTGCATCACCTTCGTTTTAATTCCAATAGAAGCTGGATAAAGCCATACACCATTCTAATAGAGAATTCCGATGCATACTCCAATTCGCTGCCATTATGTCAGTCTTGATTAAAGTATAATTGTCACACAACTGTATATTTTCTTTAGAAACTATGCTGCCTTTCTGAGTTTAGTTTGACTGACGATCACTTGAGTGTAAAAGGGTGAATTGGTCACTTGGGGCTGAATTTGAGTTCCTGGGTGCCCCACAACTATTTCGATGAAGTGCCGGGCAGGAATTGGGAAATGCCTGTCGAAGGGGCCCCCCACCCCCACTCCGTCCCCGAAGGAAGGGCTTGGAGGGAGCGGCCAATTAAAAGGTCTTCACTTGAGCTCTGGCCAATTAATGGCTCCCGACTCTGGAGAGCCAATAGGAGCATCAAGGTTGTGGGCGAGGGGGTGGGGCGGCTACAATCGCCGCAAATGGGCGTCCTGCAGAATCCGGGGAGGCGAAAACATGTCATAGAGCCGTCTTGACAAGATTTCTCCCGGTCTCCAAACCCGCTTCTTCCACCAACCCGTGAAGATTCGACCCTAGGTGTTTCTGTTAGTTATATATTCAACATTACCTTCGCAAGGATGCATAACCCCCTCTCAAAATAGCCCCCTGTGTCTAAAGGTGCCTGACAGTTCATACTGAAATTGAAGTGTGGTCCTCATAAACAAATCAAGCTGAATCTGCAGACATTTTGCAAGTTGGATCTGCCTCAATTGATGTCTTATTCCAATCCAAGCTCGGTGCACACACTTAAAGAAAACAAATGATAAAATTGTATTTAAATGACAGCTTTCCTCTCCCAAAGTGCTTTCCATTCGGTGAAGTGCAATTGAGTATGCTCTCCAAAGAGTGACACGAAAACCCAGTAATGTCGTTCCATTAAGATTTATGTTGACGCTAATCAACCGTTGAAACATGAAGATTTTTTAAAGAAAAGACTTTGTACAATATTTCTGTCCTTAAATTACACCCGTGACTGTTTTCTTGCTTCAAGAAATCGTGCGTGTTGGATTTACTTACAGTTTGAATATTGCGTTCAGAGTAACTATCTGGTAAAAATGCAGGGCGGCACTCTAGCCAGAAGAATAGAAACATTGTTGATGAATGTTCATACTGGGTTTCTGGACATGACATAAACATTAAGGCAAAGCCCTGTGTCCTTCAATGGATTATTGGCGGCTAACACATCGTGTATATGGTATATAGAGTACAGCACATTGTATATGTTATGTCGAGAATGTTTCATACAGTATATATTATTCATAGGATAACACATACAGTATATTAGAATAGCGTAGAATTGTATATACCATGCATTATATAGGAAACACCATATACAGTATATATTATATAGAGAATAACACAAACCAGATTTTCTCCTGATTTTAAATTCTTGTTGGATTATTCAGTTACACAACCGTATGCCTAAAATGCAGGCTGCAACTGGCAGTGGGTGTAAAAATAGAAAGATTTAGCGAAATTATTAAATGCGCGCTGCGCATGTACAAAATCAACACCGATAGAATCTAAAAAAAATCCTTATCACCTCGTTGGAGTTTGTTTTCCAATTCTATTGGCAAAAACAGTTTGCATTGGAGGAGAATTCGGTTGAGAATTTCTAAGAGAAATGCTGATCAAGAAAGGACAGTTTAAAAAAAAAGAACTTTAAATCCGAATAGGGCAAACCCCCCAATGTTGCCGCTGGAGTTAATAGTGACATTTGAATTTCTTGCAAATTGACATTTTATTGACATGAATATAATTTTAAATCAGTACAAGATTCAGACAGTCTACACGTGCTATAAAACTTTTTTTTTAAAAAGCCTTAACAATTGTTAATATAGTACAGATAACGTCAGGCATCATTTCAACCGAATTTATTTGCAATAATAAACTTGAAATAAATATTAGATTTGCGTAAATTATCTATGTACAGGAAAGAACATGAGCTTTGCAGACTATTGGGAGGATATGCTTCAGGAATTTTGTCCCACCAGGTCGGAGCTGCGACATTAATAATCCTCACAAACCCAACAGTTTTCAAACACCTTTCCTAGGCGGGCAATAGTCCTTTTGTCCGGTGGTGTCTATTCCGTGACCTTATCCGTTTCATTCCGATTTTTACACCATGTGGTCAGCAGAACAAATGTCATCGTCTTCAATTATGTCCACATCATCTTCGTGGTCCTCCAAGAGGAAAGCGTTCTGGCTGCCTAAGGGTTTGACCTCCGAAGAGGCTTTCTGACTCAGCTCCGCCTCGCCGACGCCAGATCCCAGGCTCTGGTCGTCGGGGCCTGGGTTTTTCTGGCCGTGGTCATCGCGGCTCTTTCTCAACTGCTTCTTGTGCTTCATCCGCCGATTCTGAAACCACGTCTTGACCTGGAAGTGCCACCAAGAAGAAGCTCAGGGGAGGATATCACAGGAAGAGACAGCGCTCACCCAGTGAGTTGGGAAATATAACTTGCTACCTCAAGAGAGAAGTGTGTGTGGGTGGGTGGGGGAGGATACTGTGAGGGTTGATTGGGCTGAAGGATGAAGTGACTGATCCAGATAGAGTGGGGCGCAAGTCAAAACACTTTTGGCAATCTTTTAAATCGAATTGCTTCTTCCTTCCAAACTGATTTACTTTCCGCACAGCCATATCCAGGATTATGCTTCCCTCTGGATGCGTGTGGAAATATTTGTCACGACTTATTCCTCTTTAAAGCATGTGCATATGAGCATGTAATTACATTAACTGCTTTGCGTTAAACATGCAATCCACACGTGTCATAGCATCATGTGGGCACCGACTGATAACTTGACCTGAAATAGACGCTGCAGGTTAAGTGCATTTATTTTTTAGACTTTCTTTCCGATTGGTTTCAGTGTGGATTTCGGGGTGGTTGGGGCAAGGGGTGGGGAGGAGGCTGTCACTACACATGCATTGTCAGAATGAGCACACACGTGCAATTCAACATGTGAAGCGCAATCTCAAAACTGGACCCTGGAACTCCCGGCGCCAGGTGTTACTGGGAGGATAGGAACGCACATTCGGGTCGCGTTTCATTTCACAAGTGGCAGAGTTCATGCTCAATTGTACTGTCATTGAAATATGTGCAAGTGAGCGAACCGATGGGGTTGAACATGTCCAAAATATTTCGATCGGCATGGTCTCAGTAAAACAACAGTTGTCAGCCCATATTTACCGCATGTGTTTTTATTCAAGTCACATTTGCTTTCTGGATTTCTGTGTTCATTATTTTCACAACGTTAGCCGCTTCAAGAATCGGCTGATTACCTTCAATTCTGAGATTTGGGTTTAGTTTCTTGTTGGGACATGTTATCGGTTAATTAAAAGTATGGCTCTTACATTATCAATATATGCGTGCCTCTATCCGTGTGTGTCTGTATATGTGTGTATCATTGTGTCTCTGTATCTGTATTTGTGTGTCTCTGTGTCAGTACCTGTTTGTGTGTCTGTGGGCATGTGTGCATATGTTTGTATATGTGTCTCTGGTTATGTGTGTCTCTGTGTCTGTATCGGTATGTGGCTGTGGGCGTGTGTGCATTTCTACGTATGTGTGTCTGTAACTGTCTGTCTGTATGTGTGGCTGAGTTGTGTACGTGTGTCTCTGTGTCTGTAATTCTGTAAGTGTGTGTGTGTTTCTGTGTGTCTGTCTATATATGTGGATCTCTGTGTCTGCATATATGTGTCTCTGTGTATGTATGCCTCTGTGTTTGTGGGTGTGTTTGTGTATGTGCGTCTGTAACTGTGTGTGTGTCTGTCTGCCTGAATATGTGTATCTGCATGTTTGTGTGGGTTTTACTAATTAGATTTCTTTGCAGATAAGTGTGGGAGTTTGTACTGTGCAGCTAAATATAATCGAATGGAGAAGTTTCTCTTTTTGCCTTCTGGCCTCCGGAGGGAAACTAGTTGGATGTTTCTGCATAAAATTCCGGCGCCTCTCTGTTTTTTTTACAACAGACCTGCCAGTTTAGCAGCGCCGTGTGACTGACAAGAACAGGCGGTTCTGTCTAATTGAAAAAAGCCTGATATTGAATCGATAAACTGCTGCTCACCTGTGTCACACCTGATTGCAGAAAGATCAAATTATTTTTTAACAAATCTGATATAATTTGTCCCTACTGGTTGATTAGTGTTTGGAAATCTGTATGTCCAACTTCTCGAAATACGCGAGTGGAATTGGTGTGTGTGTGTGTGTGTGGGGGGGGGGGGGGGGGGGGGGTCTGCATGTCATGTGTGTTATTGTGTGTGTGTATTGTTTGTGTCCGTGTCTGTATATGTGCTGCGTGGATTGATGTACCTTTCTGAATATGCGTGTGGGTGTCTTTCTGTACGCGTGTGTGTTTACCTCTGCGTGTGTCTTTGTGCGTGTGTCTGTATATGTGTGTTGATGTATCTGTGTGTCTGTGGGTGGGTGTGTCTGTATATCCGTGTCTCTGTCTTTATCTGTGTGGTGTGTCAATGTCTGTGCATCTGACTGTGTATGTGTGTCTGTACCTGTGTGTGTGTCTATGTGTGTATCTCTGTATTTGTGTATCTGTCTGTGTTTCTGTGTGTATCTGTATGTGTGTGTCTCTGTGTATGTCTATATATGTATATGTGTCTCCTTCTCAATCTGTCTGTGGGCGTGTCTGTCCGCATATCTGTGTGTCTGTCTGTATCTGTGTGCGTACCTGTATGTGTGTCTATGTGCGTATCTGTGTCTGTATCTGTGTGAGTGTTTGCATATGTGTGTCTCGGTCTGTATCTGTGTGCATCTATATGTATGTATGTGGGTCCCTGTGTCTGCATCTGCGTGTGTGTCTTTGTGTGTGTGTATATATTTGAGTCTCTGTCTGTGTCTCTGTATGTATCTGTATGTGTGCGTCTGTGTGTTTCTGTATATGTATACGTCTGTCTCTATATCTGTGCGTCTGTCTGTGTCATGTGTCTGTGTTTATGCGGGTGTGTGGGTCTGGTTCTGTGTGTCTGTGTGTTGTGAGATTTTTTGGAAGTATTCTCTAACGATGTATCTTGGAGAGGGAAATTATGTTCTTTGAAGAGTTACCCGAGTTCCTTGTATTTCTTTTTGCGCATCTTCTCCCTCCCTCCCTCCCTCCCAGCGGCTGCTTCTCCGGTTGTACCTGTGTCTCCGAGAGGCTAAGTGCCGACGCCAATTCCACCCTCTCTGGGGTTGACAGGTAGCGCTGAATCTCGAAGCGTTTCTCCAACCCCGAGAGCTGCGAGTCCGAGAAGACGGTCCTGGCTTTCCGCCGCCGGCAGTGTTTGCCTGGAAGCTCAGGGGGGTGTTGGAAGAGAGCGGGCATATGCATCCCTACTGATAACAGAGAGACAATACTCCGAGATAAACATCATTCCCAAGTCAGCTTTCAACACAGTTAAAAATAATTATTGTGCAACTCGAACTCTGGCTCAAATGGCTCACTGACATGACGGGCCCTGACCATTCCAGATTGGACAATCAAAGGCAGTTCTGAAACTGCCCACTCTCTTTGAAATGTTTTGCTGTACAGATTTTATATTATTCTTTAGAGGTAAGCAATAAAATCAACGAATAATAAATTCGTTTTTAAAATTAAATAAAAGTAGAAAAAAACGAGACGTTGATAAATGGAACAACATTTGACCCTTTACTTGTCTAACTATAATTCCGGTTTTAATCACATGTCAATAATAGATTAATTAATAAAGCATCATGTTCGAAGTATTCCATTTATGTGATTTCCATTTTTTTTGACAAGGTGTTCCTTTAGAGACACCCTCATTACTTTGTGTTTTGGAGAATTGCCGAAACTTTGCCTGTAAAATCTTCCGGGTTCCATTTCCAAATGTAACTATTTATCGAACAAATTAACCCGCGTCCATATCAGTGCAATAACATGTGTGTTTTCCCCCGCTGTCGCTTTCTAAATTTAGAATCGTTTATATGGTTTTATCGAAGACTGGTTTTGTCACAGTGCAGTAATAGCCGATCAGTTAAATTATAAATGGACAAAAACAAATTAAGGGCTGCATTTCGATCACTTGCTGCTCGCGCCTGTGTCTCTCTTCAAATCATATTTACCCCTTTGTTTTGTATTATGGCACATTATGACGGCTGTCATTGCTTAAAGGAGCCTTTCCGCTTTACCGATCTCAGTGTTAAAACAAAATACAAATTAGAGCCGATTGTACTTGCAATAGATTATAGAATTCACAAAACTCTATGTCACTTTGAAAGATTGGAAGTCAATATTTGATAGCGGGCGCGAGTGAGGTTGTCAGTCACACGCTCCCTCCAATACTCGTTCACACTAGGTAGAGTGCGTGCGTTATTGGTGATTACTAACTCCCTGAATATACTGAAATAGTCTAACATTTATTGCACTTAACCCACTTCAAGATATAAACACCAATGTTTACCACAGGACAAGCTTACTGTCACCGGCTGAGGAATATTATTCTATCGTTCCCTCGATATTTATTGCAAAGTGTTTACATGATCCATTGTGTGCTTGGTGTCCCGTATCAAGTATAATTTGTATCAATTAAATAAGCATTGGCGATGAATGTGATATTTAAAATATAATGCTAATAATCACGATTTAGATGTATATTTTTAATGCAGATTATAAATGTGATTGTTTTTCTCTTTTAAATAGTATTTTAAATTTGATATCGTTCCGTTGTGATTTTTTGGTAGTTTCGATGTATTTCTCAAACATTTTACACAGAGCTTTTGCTTCAGGACGAGGTTTTGGAAATATATTTTTATATTGTATCTTGGCCAAAGGATATATATAATTCACCCAACATCCATGTTCCTGTTACCCGAGTGCAACACAGTCCAAGTACCGGAAACTTTGAGAGCTGAATGTGGGGCTCAGGAGCAGCTGGGTTCTCCCTAACCTTAAAGGAATGCGTCAAATTTGCAAATGTATCAAGGAAATGGTCCCTTATTGAAATCCCAAGTAATGATCGAGGTAACAGAAAAATCTGAGAAGCTTTATAAACAACTGCAAGCATATCAATGATTACCTTAAATCATTGCAGAAGCGAATGCATTCAGATTTCGTTACAAAGCAAAAGATGTTAAAATCCTTTAAAAAATAAACTTGTGTATTTTAAACCTCGCCTCTGTGTAGCATGGCTTCCATTATTAAAATTAAATTGTTCAAATCGTTCTCAATTGTATTTGTGCATAACAAGGGTATTAAATGTGTCTGCAATCTGATTACCTTCAAACGAGAGCAGACATTCCACCTTGAAACAGGCACCCCTTTGAAACACAGTCATTCTTTCACATAGTTCAAGTTATGTGTGTTAGTTCAAAATTCAAGTTGTGTATATTAATTCAAAATCCAAGTTGTGTGAGTTAGTTTCAAAATTAAAGTTGTGTATATTAACACAAATTCAAGTTTGGTGAGTTAGTTCAAAAATTAAGTTGTGTATATTAATTCAAAATTCACGTTGCGTGTGCAAGTTCAAAATTCAAGTTGCGTGTATTCGTACACAATTCAAGTTGTGTTTTATCGACAAGATTCCTATTTCATGCCTTATTTCTGTATACAGTGTCCCTGAAAGGAAGCACGGCCACTTTGAAATGAATGCAACATTGGGTCAACCCCTGGTTACAGTGTCTGGTTTCCGAACGTTGAATAAACGCATTTTCTTTTTCTTGTTACAGGAAGCCTGGCGTTGCCTTCAAAGCTTTTCCGAAATTGCATTGTTACCCGATTACATAGATATCACCGCCCCCACCCCCCAACACACACACACCGACTGCGCAGCTGTGAGGCGCCTTCTTCCATTTCTGTGAAATCGGGATCTTGCACCAGGCCTTTCAACGAAACCCTCCCAGAACATTTCGGAGTTTGTGAAACATCGAAAAGTACTAGTGCTCCCGGTCAATTATGTGGCCGCCTTCGCAATATCCTGCGCACACCCGCAGCCATGCTGCGATGCACACGCTGAGGAATGCCCTGCCAAGTTTAAAACAAAAAATCCCTCTTTGCTTTCCCAGAAAAGTCCCTGAAGTATTTCCCTTCACCGTTTACCTATCAAGTTTTTAGTTTTGTTTTTCGAGCAAGCAGACTTACCAGGCGACGCGAGGAAGTAAGGGTGATGATGCTCCGGTTTGTGGAGTGGGTGGTGAGGGTGTGGTGCCAGGATGGTCGGGGTTGGCATGAGAGGGTATCCATACTCTAGCAGTGGGACTCGGGACGCCAAGGAGCTGGCGAAGGAAACTGGAGGAGCTTCCCTCAAAGGCTTGGGTTTATGCAGTAAGATATCTTCGATGAAGAAAGAAGTTGGGCGCTGGGCAGAAACCTGTTGTATCGGGGAGGTGAAATTCAGGTTCATCTCTCCACTTCTGCTGGCTGCCCTCAGTCCAAAGGAGATGTTCTTTCCTGTCGGGTTTGGGTTTTTTTGTTGTTGCTGTTGCAGAAAATCCTGTTTGAGAGAAAAAAAAATGAAAAAGCCCCCGCGACCAAGCCTTTTATTACTGAGACTCTGCGAAATGTGTCGAGGCAACAGGTTCGTGGGAGGTTTGGGAGACTATTTTACTGAAGTAAGATCTGCACTTGAGCATGAAATAGGAGAGATCAGCCAATGACGAAGCTGCAGGGCGGGAGGATTGGAATCAAGTCATCAAAGCTGGCTGGCTGGCTGGGGATATTGGCACAGTTTGTGGGGAGCTGACCAAGGTGCTGAAAGGAGCATTTTTCACTCAAACTGTGTCACCTTTTAGCACTGCATTTAAAGGCTTTTATTCATACACTTGCTTCCCCCCGAACTAAGTGCGCCTGTTTTTAATTTATAAAATTACCCCTGCTCACCAAGACACACGAAAAAAAATATCCTGCCCACTGTTAGTTTTTAAGTCTCCCACACACCCCTTCCCGTGCCCTGCTGCAGTGACCAGTGTCAGGGTTAACATTAGAACTAAGTAGTGTAGTCTTTCTCATCAGCTCGCCCCCCCCCCCCCCCCCTCCCCACTCCCATTCAATCCGACCGTAGCTGATCTGAACGTGGCCCTCAGTTCCACATTTCTTTTCATCCTCGATTCCTTTACAGATCCAAATGGGAAAATAAATCTATGCGCCCCAGTCTTGAATATGTTCAACCCCAGGAGTACCCTCCAGGCGAGAGAATGCCAAAGATCCCCACTGCTCTGAGGGAATAGATTTCTCCCCATACCGCTCCGAAATAATGATCGAGCCCTTATCCTGAAGCGGCGGCCCCGTGTTCAAGATGCCCCAGACAGTGAGATAACAAACTCCTGGAGACACTGGACCGGTCAGTCAGCATCTGCGGAAAGGGTGCAGAGCTGAACCGTTAACTGGTCCACTCTGTTCACAGAGACCGTCCTGTTCTGCGGGTTCTAGTCCTGATTCATATTTCCAGCAGTTCAGATTGGAGAGATATTTATGTTTTTAAAAAATTGCCAGATAACTAAAAATAATTGCGACCCTTCCTCACATTTGTGTACATTGCATTATATGGTGCCTGGTTATAACAGGTGATGATCTCCGACTGCACATCGGAATGTGACAACAATCATACATCGTAATTCGTTCGGATTACGTTTAAATGCGTTAATATTTAGTACTGACAAAGGGGTAACGTTAGTATTTGCAGGAATAATGGTCACAAAGTTATTTAAGGCAGCACTACTTGTTGACTGACACTCACTAAACGTGGTTCAACAATTTTGCATTTGCTAACATTATCCACCTGTTAAAGACTATGGTATGGGAAATCTAGTGGTAAAGAGTGGTCAGGCACATATTATTGTGACCTGCGGCTTGGGGAATGTATGTGAGGGAAGGTGAAATGATGTTCGAATTCAGGAAGTGATTATTTTCAGAAGTTATCATATTATCTGTACAGGTCAAAACTTAGCCAGAAGACCTCCGGTTGCGAGTACCCCCCTAATGGATACGCGCGCTTATGTTCAGCTTTCTTCCTGGGTTATGCTTTTGTTATGTTAGAAGAAGAGGTGGACTCATCCTCAATGCCATCAGAACCCAATATATTGTCTATGGCCACTCATAACTTGACCTTTATAGAAGACTACAGTTATTCCGTGCCAATGTAAATACCGTCTAAGGGTGCTTTCACAGCTTCTGTGTATTTTTGTTTCCGTATATGTTTTCATAGACGTGTTGGACGTTGTGGTTTTGGGATCGGAAGTTTATTTAAGATCATTGATTGGTATCGGTTCCTAAGAGGGGGAGGGGAGCGAGCAGTGATATTTTTTCCAGAATTTGATTTCTTCATTGGTCCAGTCACCCCCTCCCTCCCTGCAGATGGTGTTGGTGGTGGTCGTGGGAAGCGGGGCGAGGTGAGGGGGTGGGTGGGGTCAGTGTGACAAGTACTTCGTGATGATGCTCCAGACGCCACGGGTTTCAGGCAGGTTTGATAGACCAGATAAAGTTGATCGCTGCATAACTTTCTCATGCTTCTATGAAGGTTGGCCCAGGGCAGGCAAGACCCAATGATCTCAACCCCTCACAGCGGAAGACACCAGTGGCAAACCAGAACTTCAAGACAGTCAAGGGGCAGAGGTGAGTGTAGTGGCCAAAACTACGGAGAATGTTCTGGGGAAACTAAAAGGTCTGAATGTGTATAAATCACCCAGACCAGATGGACTACACCCCAAGTTCTGAAGGAGATATCTGAGGAGATTGTTCGGGCATTGGTGGTGATCTTTCTGGAAGCATTGGAGACAGGGAGGATCCCAGAGGACTGGAAAATGGCTAATGTAACACCCGTGTTTAAGAAGGGAGGGTGGCAGAAGACAAGAAAGTATAGGCCTTCAGTTATTGGTAAGATTTTAGAGTCTATTATTAAGGATGAGTTTGCAGTGTACTTAGATGTGCATGGTAAAATAGGACTGAGCATCGATTTGTCAAGGGGAGGTCATGCCTGACAAATCAGTTAGAATTCTTTGAGGATTTAACGAGGTAGTTAGACAAAGGAGAACGAGTGGACATGATCTATTTGGGTTTGCAGAAGGCCTTTACCAAGGCGCTGTACAGGAGGCTGCTGAATAAGATAAGAGCCCATGGAGTTAGGGGCAAGGTACTGCAAGGATAGAGGATTGGCTGACTGGCAGAAGGCAGAGAGTGGGGATGAAGGGGTCGTTTTCAGGTTGGCAGCTGTTGGCTAGTGGTGTACCACAGGAGTCAATGTTGGGACCACAACTATTCACAATATACATTAATGGTCTGGAAGAAGGAACTGAGGACATTGTTGCTATGTCTGTAGATGATGCAATGGGTCAGGTTGTGTTGAGGAAGCGGGGGGGGAGGGGGGTGGGGGGGGGGGGTTGTTGGGGGATCTCAAAAGGACCTGGGCAGGCTAGGAGAGTGGACAAAAAAGGGAAAGATGGAATACAATGTAGTAAAGTGTGAGGTTATGTACTTTCATAGGAGGAATAGAGGGATAGATTATTTTATAAATGGAAAAGTGTTCAGAAATCAGACGCCCAAATGGACTTATGAGTCCTAGTGCAGGATTCTCTTAGGGTTAACATGCAGGTTCAGTTGGCAGTTAGGAAGGCAAATACAGTGATAACATTCATGTTGAGAGAGCTAGAATACAAGAGCAGGGATGTACTGTTGAGGCTGGATAAGGCTCTGGTCCATTTGGAATATTGTGAGCAGTTTTGGACCCCATATCTAAGGAAAAATGTGCTGGCCTTGGCGAGGGTGCAGAGAAGGATCACAAGAATAATCCTTGGAATGAAGGACTTGTCAAATGAGAAGCAGTTGAGGACTCTGGGTCTGTATTCAATGGAGTTTATAGAACGATGGGGGGGGGGGGGGGGGGGGGGGGCGGGGAGGAATCTCATTGAAACTTACAAAATACTGAGAGCCCTAGATAGAATGAATGTGGAGAGAATGTTTCCACTAGTAGTAGAAACCAGGTCCCAAGGGCACAGCCTCAGACTGAGGGGAAGTCTGGAGATGGGGAGGAATTTCTTCAGCCAGAGGGTCGTGAATCTGTGGAACTAATTCCGGCAGAAGGCTGTGGAGAACAAATCACCGAGTGTCTTAAAGACAGAGATGGATAGGTTCTTGATTAATAAGGGGGTCAGGGATTATGGGGGAGAAGGCAGGAGAATGTGGATGAGGAACATATCAGCCATGATTGAATGGCGGAGCAGACTGATTGGGCTGAATGGTCTAATTCTGCTCCTATGGTCTTATACATTTTCTTTTGAACCTTCCGTAAAGTCCACCAATTTAGAAGCAATAGTATAAATTGAGAGTCAGCTACGTCATCCCATTCTGATAACACGGGATGCAAATGATACAAAGCCCATCTAGCAGTTAGCTTCACACCACGTAGGCTTCGCGCAGGGTGCAGTGTAACGTTAGCCTATTGCTACGATAAGCCCAAGTCTGCCTGGATGGTGAATTGTACCACATGCATACTTTAAAGTTACACTTCAATTAATTTTGTGCGGGGAGCGGTCTCGCAGCAGTTTGGAATTTCCAACAGCATTTAGAAAAGACACAAGGAGTGGACGGGAGCGGAAATCCTTCGTCACGTAGCTCAACGCTGTGTAGTGTGTAGGCATGGGGTTACAGGCTTGCAAATATACTGTTTTGGGTGAGAGGTGTGTGTTTAGGAGGAGTTGGGGAGGGTGGCATTAGTTTAGCCATGACTTGTTCATTTATGTCGTTGCTTTGTTCTCGATGAGTCTCCGAAACGGTTTGAAAGCAGCACAAAAGTGGCGGTGAAGGATATGGCTGAATATATTATCTTGTCTGGGAATTTAAAATTAACGACTCGATAGGTACCGTCACATTTAATATCAACATTATTAGACCTGGGTTAATGATCCACTATCCAAATGATAGCCCGGCTTGAAACAAGGATAATTAGTATTTAGAATCCCAGAATGTGAGACAAAACAAAGTAAAATATCGCAGATTTTAAACACTACTTTCACTTATTAAAACGTTTTACCTATGCTCTGAGCTATGTTGAATCAAACATATTTAGCTTTCCGGAAATTCGTTTTAATGTATACATTTATCACATGGATCATAGATGTATTATTTGATATTCGGGGAAAATATTCTGTTGCTATGTTAATTGGAATCGCTCGCAGCCTTCTATCGGGATGGTTATACACATTAGACCATGCATCAGATTCCTAGCAGCTCTACAACATACTTTGTAATGTCTGCACATTTAACCCGAGCAGTTTTATCCATTCCTTTTGTTCTTTGTATCCTATTCATTAGACATTTAATTTCCCCCAATATTGTGCTTCTACCCCTCAACCCTATGTCGTTTAATAAATATTTAGATAGACATTATCAACCGTAATTATGCACGATTTCCCTCGAAGCGACGAGAAAATTATGAATTGATATTTTCATCAAAAACTTAACCCTTAACCTCGCCAATTTATTCCCCCTCTCTCTGTCATCCCTCCCCTTTGCTGAGTTCATCTTTCCTTCCCCTGCACTACAGCACTAAACAGAGCGCCGGATAATTTCAGCTCATTTCCCATCAAATTGGTGTAATTATTGACATTAAACTCGGGAAAATTACAAGAAGGTACTTCTGCTCCATCTCCCAGTGCCCGCGCTAATTCGTTGAAATCGAGTTGCCATCACAGTTTCAATCATTTTTGATTAATGCGGGAAGTGGTTGGACAGAGGCAGAATTCTCGCAGCCCATGTTATTAGATAATTAGGGAAGATGTTAGAGAGGGAAGTGCTAATCCTTGGGCACGGGGACAGCCTTTCCATCCGATCAGACAGGTAGAAGAAATTAATTTCTGGAATCAATTAGCCTTTAAAGAACATTACTTCGCCAAGTGGGAGTCGCGCCTTCCATATGCATGAGGGGGAAATGATGAAGGTCTAAGAGACCGCAGCGCTGGTAAACAAGAATATTTTAATAAATACACGCTTAGTCGCTAGCGAGTGCTGCAAAGGCAAGTTTGGGATATTGTCTTGGGTGAGAAGGTAGGATTAGATACTTACTCTGAACATCACGTGAAGTAGAATAAAGGCATTATTGTTCTGGTCACATCACAGCGCTGTGAACCACATGCACACATGCAGAATCATTGAATCCCTACAGTGCAGACTGAGACCATTCGGTCCATCGAGTCTGCACCGACCCTCTAGAAAGAGCACCCTAGCTAGCCCCCCCCCCCCCCCCCCCCACGCACCCCCCAAACCCAATCCCTGTAACCCTACCTCACCTTATGGACACTGAGGGGCAATTTAGCATGTCCAATCCACCTAACCTGCACATCTTTGTACCGTGGGAAGAAACTGGAGCGCCCAGAGGAAACCCATGCAGACATGAGCACAAGGTGCAAACTCCACACAAGACAATCACCCGAGGCTAGAATCGAACCCGGCGCCGTGCGGCCACTGTGCCACCGTGCAGGGACACGTGTATATCTGCAAATGTGTGTTTCACATTCTATCTGGTCATTCCTTGTTCCGGTCCGGCATCATGTTGCCATTATGCAAACAGCAAAGCAGAGCCTGAGTGCATAACGGAGAGGCTGATTAAAAAAAAACACACAACAAGGTAACAAGTTGCTGTTAGGGACAAATGGGAGTGTGAAATGGATTAATGGTGATGAAATTGCCCTAATGTGCAGCTTCTCAATGCCGTCAGAGCAGAGAATAAGAGGTAAGCTGCTTTATTGTCCATTTCATCAAGAGGGAAGCCTGTTGTTGAGCTTTCAGGGCAGGGCAGCACCCCCCCCCCCCCCCCCCCACACTCTCTCTCTCTGAAGCGACACATGCTGCTAAAGCAGCTTCTGGGATTAGTGACAACTTCATCTATTGGAAAACTGCACTGAAACAGTGCAACAGGCAGCCAGAACCAGAAGTGACTCCACCATCACTGTCACCCTATAATTTCCTACACGATTAAATGGGACCGGGACAGTTTTGACATACTTACAGCCTCAGTTTCTATTGTGAAACAAACACAACACGAGATTTTCCCACTGTACCTGGAACTCAATTTGGACGGCAGTGTTGCTATATGTAATTGTGATAAAGTTGCGCTGGTCCAATTACTGTACCGCAGATGAAATAATCAGATCTAAAAAAAAAACACCCCTTTCAATTGTTCAATGAATCTAATTTGTGAATGCCCCGTCAGCAGCATGGCAGTGAAGTAAATGTATAATTTCCAATCTTGGCTATGCCATTTATCAATTACTCCTGAATAAAATAAAGGGAGCCTTGCTTTTCGAAGTCAGATGGTGTTTATTTTCTCCCCCTCCACAAGACATCTGGAAATAATATAGTCCTAACATTTGTCACAGTTTAGGAGGCTCTTCAAGACTCGCAGTTGCCCACTTGATACATCGATACCAATTTAACCCCAAATAGCTGTGAAAGGTGAATTCTCCACTTGAGGGGGGAGGGGATTAAAATGGACTCTGTCATTATTTAAGGGGCCAGGATTAAACTCGGGCTAGAATGTTGACGGTCCAACAACTAATAACGTTCATGCTGAATAATATTTCAGGAGACAGGAAAGGATAGTGCTACATGTCAGCGTCAAGCCAAGGGCCAGCCAGAGACTGGCGCACTTCAAACGTTTGCTAAGGGCTGTACACAGAAACCGCAGCTGATTTCACTCTTATCCGCAATGTTACATTTGGAGGATGAAATAAATGTCACATTTCCCCCCAAAAATCACCGTGAGTTCGATATGTTTATGGACACGTGCATTATGGAATGTTTTATTAGCAATAAGAATTCAACGAATGAGCGGCTCTGGTGGGTACATTATAGAATAATCATGCTTTTGTTATTCAAACCCCAATCTGTTACACAATTGAACGCAATCATTCATTTCTTTTACCCGATTACAGACTTGTCTTCCCAACTTCTTAGAATCTAAAAGCCCTTAACTTTCCAGCAATTGATCTCTTCAGTTTTGGAAGTGAATTGTGGAATAAAGGAGGGATGGGTAAATAAATAAACGGGGTGGAGAGAAACTAAGCTGGGTTGATGTTTCCAAAGCATTGCTGTATCTCAGGGGGCGGGTGCATAGCCGGTCCAGGGCGCGGTGCAGGAAAGCGCGCTGGATGTAAGAATCACCAACCCACACCTGGATTGTGCTCGGGGTGTATCACTGACGGAGCACTTACAACTCGGGGGGGAAAGCAGTTTTCTGCACAGATAAAGAGCCCGAGGAATGAACCAAGCTCCAGCGGGATTTCCAATCGATCACTAGACATCTGCAGGGAGAACACAAGGCGAGGCGCCGACACAATAAGAAAAAGTTGAAGTAGAACAATTGCTGGCTGAGTAATGTGAGCTAACATTATTGGTCAGCACGGAATCAATGCGAATGTGCAGAAACAAGCCCAATGCTCGGGCGCATTTCTCATTTGGTGAAAGATTTAAATTGTTTCTGAATCAGAATTCAATGTATCAGAATTTCACGTCAATTAGCTTGTGAACAGAAGCACATCGAAGGCAACCAAAATTGTGTTCGCTCGTTTGATACGGACGAGTAACAGAGGGTGTGTGTATGTGTATTACATTTATATGTGTGTTTTTGTGCGTGTTTTTGTGTGGGCGAACACTGTGTGCATGTTTGCATGTGTGTGTATGTATTTGTGTTTGTGTGTTTGGTGAGTGCATATATGTTTGCATGTGTGTGTTTGTGTGCATGTGTTTGTGTGTGTGTTTGTGCATATGTGTTTGTGTGTATGTGTTTCGGGTGTGTGCATATGTGTTTGAGTGTGTATGTGTTTCGGTGTGTGTGTTTGTGTGTATGTGTTTGCGTGTATATGTGTTCGGATGTGTATGTATTTGGGTATGTGTGTGTTTGGGTGTGCATGTGTATATGATTGTGTGTTTGGAGAATGTGTTTGGGTGTGTGCATGTGTGTTTGCATGTGTGTGTTTGTGTGTATGCATTTGTGTTCGGGTGTTTGGGTGTGTATGTGTGTGTTCTGGGTATGTGTTTGTGTATGTATGTGGGTGCATGTGTTTGGCAGGTTGTGTGTATGTTTGCATGTATGTGTGTTTGTGTGTATGTGTTTGTGTGTGTTTGAGTGTTCATGTGTATTTGGGTGTGCATGTGTTTGTGAGTGCATGTGTTTTGGTGTGTATGTGTGTGTGTTTGTGCATGTATGTATTTGGGTGTGTATGTGTTTGGGTTCGTTTATGTGTTTGGGTATGCATGTGAGTGTGCTTGGCTGTGTGTGTGTTCTTGCGTGTGTATGTGTTTGGATGTGTTTGGGGGTGTACATGTTGGCTGTGCATGTGTTTTGGTATGTCTGCATGTTTGGGTGTGTTTGTGAGTGCTTGGGTGTATGTGTTTGGGTATGTATGTGTTTGGATATGTCTGTGTGTTTGGATGTATTTGTGTTTGGGCGGGTATGTGTTTGGGTGTGTGTGATTGGGTGTGTATGTTTTGGGGTATGTATTGCATTTGGATCTGCATGTGTTTGGATGTGCCTGTGTTTGTGTATGTGTTTACATGTGTGTGTGTGTTTGGGTGTTTATGTGTTTGTGTGTGTGAGTTTGGATATGTAGGTCTTTGGGTGTGTATGTCTTTGCATGTGTGTGTTTAGGTGTGTATGTGTTTGAGAATGTATGTGTGCGCATTTGGGTATGTATGTGTTTAGTTGTATGTGTTTGGGTGTGTATGTGTTTGGGTGTGTATGGGTGCATATGTGTTTGAGTGTATGTGTGTTTGGCTGTGTTCTTGGGTTGTATGAGTTTGGGTGTGTATATGTGTTTGGGTGTGTGAGTTTGGCTATGCGTGTGTTTGTATGTGTGTTTGTGTATGTTTGCATGTGGGTATGGATGTGTTTATGTTTAATTGTGTATGTGTTTGTGTGTATGTTTGCATGTGTATGTGTGTGTGTGTGTGTGTGTTTGGGTGTGTGCGTGTTTGGGTGTGCATATGGTTGGGTGTATGTATTTGGGTGTGTACGTGTTTCGTGTGTATGTTTGCAAGTGTGTGTGTTTAGGAGTGTATGTGTTTGGGTGGGTGTGTTTGGGTGTGTTTGTGTTTGCCTGGACGTGTACGTGTGTGTATGTGTGCGCACACCCTGGGGTGTATGTGAAACACAAAGCACAGCTACATTGTACAAAGATGGTTCAAGCTGATCAATTAAACAACCAATAATATGCATTTTGTTTTCAAAATTGTTGCACTTCAAGCATATGTCGCCTTTCCCTAATCTACTTTAAAAGTCCAGCCAGGCAAGGTGACGATTTGTATCATAGTTATTGATAGTCACATCACCAGTGTGGACGGCCCTATCAAAATTATATCTTCCTGTATTATTCAATTCTTGTCACAGCAAGAGTTGCAAAGAAACCCAGAAACGAATGAGTGGTGCTGACATGAATCTTCGTTTTCCTAATGTTAGTGAATTAATACTTAAGCATCGCTTTGGTCATTTGTTTCAACACTTCATCAACGATTAAACTCTCATAATTATTTTAAATGTTCTCTTAAGAGGAATATAGTCTGAACTGGTAATTTATCAAAATTAAAGATATAAGCAATCCAATTTACCTTACTGGAGCTCCACTTTAACCGTCGAATTCTATTGAATGTTAAATACTTTCAATTTAAACCGTATTAAAATATGCGATTCTATTGTGGTTATCAACAAACTCAACTTAAAATTGAATTAATTGAACATTTAATCGGTCACATTATTTTAAATCAGAATCGCCTCCACATCAGGGCATGATTGTATGACTAGCCCCCTTACGACAATGAGTACCCGGTAAAAATGACCAATACTGAGTTTTGTTATTCTGCAGCATAAGAACAATTTTATTCCCCACATATTCGGCGGTCTTCTCCCTTGCGAAGATGCTCAGGAATACTCACTCCCACAGTCCAGCTACAGGGAAACCAAAAGAGACACTGATACTTCTCGTGGTTTCAAAAGGTTGCAAAAAGAAAATGTTTTTGCGAAGGGAGATTGGACAACACATTTTAAACTATTCAGATTGGCAGTGTGTTTTTAGTTGCTCGGATTACTCCCGTAAAAAAAGGCTGAAAGTTGGGAGCAATTAAGTAAATTGAATAATTATAGCGACCTCTCTGGAGCGGGATATACAAGCGTTATAAGGTGAACAACATGAACATGTCGCTTTTGACTTTCCCAGGAACAGAGGGTGTGGAGACAGAGGGCTTTAACGGCAGGAAGTGAGTGAAGACATATGCAGTGAATATGGGATTTGTTAGATTTTGTAAATTCCAAGTATGACTGCCAACACCCCCCCCCCCCACCCCCCGCCCCTCTTTTTTTGTTGTTGCTATTTTTAGAAAATTTGGATTATATTTATCATTCAATATAAAACAATCCTTATCTTCAAAAATTCCAATATCGATCAATTCATTAGTGGAATTTTGGCTGGCTAAATATTACAGTCACACTTGCCACCGAGAATGTCGCCCTCCGCTCCCTCGTTGCAATTTGTTTGATGGAGAAGTCGTTTGGATTTCCCTCTTAAACCTTCAGCAAAATTATCCAACAAAAGATATGTATTTCCAGTATAATAAATGAATGTCTGCTGGTTGGCGACTCAAGCAGAGTCTCCAACTGGTTATTGTTTTAGACTTAGCAAAGAGGGGGCGAGGAGTGTCAGGCAAATAACAAAATGAGGAAGCACACCTTATCCACCATGTAGTTCAAGTCAAGAAATCGTGCGATAGAACTGTGCGATTCCATTTTCGAAAAAAAGGCTGCAGTAAAAAGGCAAGGGCTGGATGCACATCGGTACAAATGTGGTAGAGAAGTCTGTCAAAAAAAAGAAACTCACACACATACCATGGAACAAAACAGGAGCTAAAGTGCCTTAAGGGTATAATGCCTAAAATCCGTGTCAGTGTGAAGTACTATAGTCCCTCTGTAGTTCAGACACAGATGGCTCCACCGTTAAATTCAATGGGTAACTGAGCCAATTTGAGTTCCACTTCCTAGTCAGGCTCACAATGCAGTAGATAGTATTTGTACTGCATCTACCAACCTGAGATCAATAATTCCGAGTGATTTTCCACCCAGATACCAACCAATGGTTCGCCCCTGCTTCCTAGTTAGGAGATAGCTCGGATAATTCCTTTATGAAATGGAGAGAGGTGACTGTTTCGCATGTGGCGAGGGCAGCATTCTTGCGCTCGAAATATTTAAATTAAAGTCAAGTAGAGCCAAACACATAGCCAGGATGACCCTTTAGCGTAGCACTGAGAGTGGAGCACTAGAGATGAAATGTTGAATAATCTGCCCTCTCAGCTGGAGATAATAGATCCTGTGGCACCTCTGGAAGAAGAGGTATCTCGTGGCCAATATGTAGATCATTAGACAATCAGGTGAAGTCCTCGAGGGATCGGATGCATCTTTCTCTGTTAGAGACAACTAGTGTGTGCATGTGTGATTGGATGTGTGTGTGCATGGTGGAGCAGGCTCGAGGAGCCAAATGGCTGACTTCTTCTAATTTATATGTTCATATGTTGAGACTATCAAGCAGTTCAGGTCTTTTGTCTAAGGAATTCTCTTCCAGTCAATGCCTTCTCCTGGAACTCACACTGAACTATAATACTTCAAATGTTGGATTAAGGAAAAACTTACATGAATGGTGAACCTTTCAATAATTCATATCCTCAAGATATAGTAATGCAAAGTCAACTGTCTGCAGAATGGTTATACAAGCCATTTTTGCAAACATATATAATCTTTATAAACATTTTAGTGGTTACTATTGGGGGATCATTGTGATGGATTAAAATTGCACCGTGATAGTTTTCAAACATTGGGCAGGACACAGTTTAACATCTCACCTGTAAATGATACAGGGATGTCAGTCAAAATTAAGGTCTGAAGCTCTGGAGGGGGGTTTGAATCTCTGATCTACTATCACTGAGTCAAACTAATATCCCAGCAGTAGCCATTATTTGACAAATCTGCATTATTGACCCAATCCAGAAATATATTTCAACTGGGTATAGACATTCTTTTCACAAGTATAACATTTCTATAACTCTTTCCCACAACAGCTCGCCATGTGGCCATTGGTGCAACATTACTTTCAGTTTGATACACTGATCCATAGCCATTTTGGGGTATAGGTGGGACCACAGGACATATGTATGTTAAGAAAATCAGAAAAAAATGAGATGACTTGACCCAATCCAGTTTATTCCCTTGGTGTTCCAATTCTTTAAACTTAATATTAATCTCGACACCTGGGCACATTTGACTCATTAACTATACCTATGAGAGTAAGGGACATTAAAAAATATATATATTTATTCACATTTTTCAACAAATTTTCAACAACCCCCCCCCCCCCCCCCAACAAAAAGAAAGAAACAAGAACACAACAATCAGAAATCAGAAATTATACATTGGATTTCCCCCATATACAATAACCCCCCCATATAACATTTAAAAACACAAATGGGGAAAAAAAACCACCTTCACCCAAATGCCACCCCAAGAGAACCCCCCCCCCCTCCCCCCCCATCCTTGGGCTGCTGCTGCTGCTGACCTCCTCCTGATGCTCCACGAGATAGTCCAGGAACGGCTGCCTGAGGAACCCTTGCACAGACCCTCGCAAGGCAAACTTTATCCTCTCCAGCTTGAAGAACCCTGCCATGTCATTAATCCAAGCTTCCACACTAGGGGGCTTCGCATCTTTCCATAGTAGCAAAATCCTCCGCCGGGCTACCAGGGATGCAAAGGCCAGAATTCACCTTTTGCACTCCCTGCTCGTCCGATACCCCAAATAATGCCAATCCCCAGCTCGGCTTGACCCGGGAGTTCACTGCCTTGCACATAGACCTCGCAAAACCCGTCCAAAACACATTCAGCACCGGGCACGACCAGAACATATGGACGTGATTTGCCGGGCTCCCCGAGCACCTCCCACATCTGTCCTCCACCCCAAAGAACCCACTCAACCTCGCCCCTGTCATATGCGCTCTGTGAGTAACTTTGAACTGTATTAGGCTGAGCCTGGCGCAAGAGGAGGAAGAATTAACCCTACTCAGGTCATCAGCCCACAGACCCTCATCTATCTCCTCCCCAAGCTCCTCCTCCCACTTGCCCTTTAACTCCTCCACTGAGGCCTCCCACTCTTCCTGCAGCTCCTGGTAAATCGCCGAAACCTTGCCTTCTCCAACCCATACACCCGAAATCACCCTGTCCTGAATCCCACATGCCGGAAGCAGCGGGAATTCCCTCACCTGCCGCCTCACAAACGCCCTCACTTGCATGTACCTGAAAGCGTTTCCCGGGGGTAGCCCAAACTTCTCCTCCAGCGCCCCTAGGCTCGCAAATGTCCCATCGATGAACAGGTCCCCCATTCTTCTAATCCCTGCCCGATGCCAGCTCCGAAATCCTCCATCCATCCTTCCCGGGACGAACCGATGATTCTCCTGAATCGGTGACCAAACCGAGGCTCCCACCTCGCCCCTGTGTCGCCTCCACTGCCCCCAGATCTTCAGCGTTGCTGCCTCCACCGGACTCGTGGTGTACCTTGTCGGCGCGAGCGGTAACGGTGCCGTCACCAGCGCCCTCAGATTCGTGCCCACACAGGACGCCATCTCTAGCCTCTTCCACGCCACCCCCTCTCCCTCCATTACCCACTTACGGATCATCGCCACATTGGCTGCCCAATAATAAAAGCCACACAAATTCGACATCGCCAGCCCCCTCCTGTCCCTGCTATGCTCCAGAAACACTCTCTTCACCCTCGGGGTCTTATTCACCCACACAAATCCCATGATGCTCCTGCTTACCCACTTGAAAAAGGCCTTGGGGATCATAATGGGAAGGCACTGGGACACAAAGAGAAACCTCGGGAGGACCGTCATTTTGACCGACTGCACCCTACCCACTAGTGAGAGTGGCAGCATATCCCATCTTTTAAAATCCTCCTCCATCTGCTCCACCAACTGCGTCAAATTGAGCTTGTGCAGGGCCCCCCAACTCCTAGCTACTTGGATCCCTAGGTACTGAAAGCTCCTTTCTGCCCTCTTCAGCGGTAACTCGTCTATCCCCCTTCCCTGGTCCCCTGAGTGCACCAGAAAGAGCTCACTCTTCCATATGTTGAGTTTATACCCCGAAAAGTCCCCAAACTCCCTAAGGATCCGCATGACCTCCGCCATCCACTCCACTGGATCCGCCACATACAACAGCAGGCCGTCGGCATACAACGACTCCCGGTGTTCCTCTCCCCCCCGGACCAGTCCCCTCCATTTCCTGGACTCCCTCAGTGCCATGGCCAACGGCTCAATTGCCAGTGCAAACAACAAGGGGGATAAGGGGCACCCCTGCCTCGTCCCCCGGTACAGCCGAAAGTACTCCGACCTCCGCTGGTTCGTAGCCACACTCGCCACTCGGGCTCTATATAGCAGCCTGACCCAACTGATGAACCCCTCCCCGAACCCAAACCTCCGCAACACTTCCCAAAGATACTCCCACTCCACCCGATCAAAGGCCTTCTCCGCATCCATAGCTGCCTCTACCTCCGCTTCCCCCTCAACCGAGGGCATCATAATCACATGGAGGAGCTTCCGCACATTTGTGTTTAGCTGCCTACCCTTCACAAATCCCGTCTGGTCCTCATGAATCACCCCCAGGACACAGTCCTCAATTCTCGTAGCCTGCACCTTCGCCAGCAACTTAGCGTCAACATTGAGGAGCGAGATCGGTCTATACGACCCACATTGCAATGGACCCTTGTCCCGCTTCAAGATCAAAGAAATCAGCGCCCTGGACATTGTCGGGGGCAAGGTCCCCCCCTCCCTCACCTTATTAAAAGTCCTCACTAGCAACGGGCCCAGCAGGTCCACGTATTTCCTGTAGAATTCAACCGGGAACCCATCCGGCCCCGGGGCCTTCACCGCCTGCATGCTCCCCAATCCTTTAACCAGCTCCTCCAGCCCAATCGGCACCCCCAAACCAGCCACCTCCTCTTCCTCTACCCTCGGGAACCTCAGCTGATCTAGGAATCGTCGCATCCCCTCCTACCCCACTGGGGGCTCAGGCCTTTACAGATCCCCATGGAAGTCCCTAAATACCTCGTTTATTCTCACCGCACTCCGCACCGTATTCCCCCCTCTATCCTTAACTCCACCAATCTCACTCGCTGCCACCCTCTTACGAAGCTGATGTGCCAGCATCCGACTCGCCTTCTCCCCATACTCATACGTCGCCCCCTCCACTGTGCCTCTGCTTTCCCTGTGGTCAACAGGTCGAATTCCGTCTGGAGGTTCCGTCGCTCCCTAAGTAGCCCCTCCTCGGGGGCCTCTGCATACCTCCTTACCCTTAGAATCTCCCCCACCAACCTCTCCCTCTCACTCCCCTCTCCCTCCCCTCTCTCTTCACCCTGTGGGCCCTAATGGAGATTAGCTCTCCCCTGACCACCTCCTTCAACGCCTCCCAGACTACCCCCACCTGCACCTCCCCATTGTCGTTGGCCTCCAAATATCTTTCAATACACCCCCTCACCCGCCCGCACACCCCCTCATTCGCCAACAGTCCCACACCGGAAGTTCGACCTCTGGCAAGTCCCCCCCCCCCCCCCAACCAATAAATTCTGGTGGAGAGGAAACCCGAGACACTACACGTGTAGTGTCTCCCACCCGCCCTCCTCCTCTAACCTAATAATAAGACCCATTGGTGTAAGGTAAGTGCCATATTATATTATTATATTATTAGCATTGTGCAGGTCAAGGTTCGGAGGTGGAGGAGCAGTCTCTGTCAGCGAGAGAACCTGAGAACATCTCAGACACTCAGAAGGTAAGTAAGTGATTTTTACTTTTATACCTTTTTTCAAATTGTGTGTCGGGGGAAACTGAAGTGACATCACAGAAAAGCTGTGACCTGAGTGGCTGGTTGGGATTCTAACCTAAATTAAAAAAAAAAATTTGAGTATTTGGGAACTAATTAAACATAATAACTTAATTATAATTTAGAGGATATCTAAGCCAGAGATCGGAGAGTATTATAGTTAGCTATCGCATTTCTATTAGAAATCTAGTGCTAGGAAACAGATAGTTGACAGTAACTTTGCAATTAAAAAAAAAAAAAAGTATTTAAAAAAAAAGACAAATTTTAATTTTAATTAATTGACGCAATGTCAGTTAGAGGGGTGCTGTGCTCTGACTGTGAGATGTGGCAGGTCCGGGAGGCTTCCAGCGTCCCGGATGGCTTCATCTGCAGAAAGTGTACCCAACTGCAGCTCCTCACAGACCGCATGGTTCAGTTGGAGCAGCAATTGGATGCACTTAGGAGCATGCAGGTGGCGGAAAGCGTCATAGATCGCAGTTATGTAAATGTGGTCACACCCAAGGTGCAGGCAGAGAAATGGGTGACCACCAGAAAGGGCAGGCAGTCAGTGCAGGAATCCCCTGTGGTTGTCCCCCTCTCGAACAGATATACCCCTTTGGATACTGTCGGGGGGGATAGCCTATCAGGGGAAAACAGCAGCAGCCAGAGCAGTGGCACCACGGCTGGCTCTGATGTTCAGAAGGGAGGGTCAAAGCGCAGAAGAGTAATAGTAATAGGGGACTCTATAGTCAGGGGCACAGATAGGCGCTTCTGTGGACGTGAAAGAGACTCCAGGATGGTATGTTGCCTCCCTGGTGCCAGGGTCCAGGATGTCTCCGAACGGGTAGAGGGAATCCTGAAGGGGGAGGGCAAACAGGCAGAGGTCGTTGTACATATTGGTACTAACGACATAGGCAGGAAGGGGCATGAGGTCCTGCAGCAGGAGTTCAGGGAGCTAGGCAGAAAGTTAAAAGCCAGGACCGCGAGGGTTGTAATCTCGGGATTACTCCCTGTGCCACGTGCCAGTGAGGCTAGAAATAGGAAGATAGAGCAGACAAACACGTGGCTAAACAGCTGGTGTAGGAGGGAGGGTTTCCGTTATCTGGACCACTGGGAGCTCTTCCGGGGCAGGTGTGACCTGTATAAGATGGACGGGTTGCATCTAAACCGGAGAGGCATAAATATCCTGGCCGCGAGGTTTGCTAGTGTCACACGGGAGGGTTTAAACTAGTATGGCAGGGGGGTGGGCACGGGAGCAATAGGTCAGAAGGTGAGAGCATTGAGGGAGAACTAGGGAATAGGGACAGTGTGGCTCTGAGGCAGAGCAGACGGGGAGAAGTTGCTGAACACAGCGGGTCTGGTGGCCTGAAGTGCATATGTTTTAATGCAAGGAGCATTACGGGTAAGGCAGATGAACTTAGAGCTTGGATTACTACTTGGAACTATGATGTTGTTGCCATTTCAGAGACCTGGTTGAGGGAAGGGCAGGATTGGCAGCTAAACGTTCCAGGATTTAGATGTTTCAGGAGGGATAGAGGGGGATGTAAAAGGGGAGGCGGAGTTGCGCTACTTGTTCGGGAGAATATCACAGCTATACTGTGAGAGGACACCTCAGAGGGCAGTGAGGCTATATGGGTAGAGATCAGGAATAAGAAGGGTGCAGTCACAATGTTGGGGGTATACTACAGGCCTCCCAACAGCCAGCGGGAGATAGAGGAGCAGATAGGTAGACAGATTTTGGAAAAGAGTAAAAACAACAGGGTTGTGGTGATGGGAGACTTCAACTTCCCCAATATTGACTGGGACTCACTTAGTGCCAGGGGCTTAGACGGGGCGGAGTTTGTAAGGAGCATCCAGGAGGGCTTCTTAAAACAATATGTAAACAGTCCAACTAGGGAAGGGGCGGTACTGGACCTGGTATTGGGGAATGAGCCCGGCCAGGTGGTAGATGTTTCAGTAGGGGAGCATTTTGGTAACAGTGACCACAATTCAGTAAGTTTTAAAGTACTGGTGGACAAGGATAAGAGTGGTCCGAGGATGAATGTGCTAAATTGGGGGAAGGCTGATTATAACAATATTAGGCGAGAACTGAAGAACATAGATTGTGGGCGGATGTTTGAGGGCAAATCAACATCTGACATGTGGGAGGCTTTCAAGTGTCAGTTGAAAGGAATACAGGACAGGCATGTTCCTGTGAGGAAGAAAGATAAATACGGCAATTTTCGGGAACCTTGGATGACGAGTGATATTGTAGGCCTCGTCAAAAAGAAAAAGGAGGCATTTGTCAGGGCTAAAAGGCTGGGAACAGACGAAGCCTGTGTGGCATATAAGGAAAGTAGGAAGGAACTTAAGCAAGGAGTCAGGAGGGCTAGAAGGGGTCATGAAAAGTCATTGGCAAATAGGGTTAAGGAAAATCCCAAGGCTTTTTACACGTACATAAAAAGCAAGAGGGTAGCCAGGGAAAGGGTTGGCCCACTGAAGGATAGGCAAGGGAATCTATGTGCGGAGCCAGAGGAAATGGGCGAGGTACTAAATGAATACTTTGCATCAGTATTCACCAAAGAGAAGAAATTGGTAGATGTTGAGTCTGGAGAAGGGGGTGTAGATAGCCTGGGTCACATTGTGATCCAAAAAGACGAGGTGTTGGGTGTCTTAAAAAATATTAAGGTAGATAAGTCCCCAGGGCCTGATGGGATCTACCCCAGAATACTGAAGGAGGCTGGAGAGGAAATTGCTGAGGCCTTGATAGAAATCTTTGGATCCTCGCTGTCTTCAGGGGATGTCCCGGAGGACTGGAGAATAGCCAATGTTGTTCCTCTGTTTAAGAAGGGTAGCAAGGATAATCCCGGGAACTACAGGCCGGTGAGCCTTACTTCAGTGGTAGGGAAATTACTGGAGAGAATTCTTCGAGACAGGATCTACTCCCATTTGGAAGCAAATGGACGTATTAGTGAGAGGCAGCACGGTTTTGTGAAGGGGAGGTCGTGTCTCACTAACTTGATAGAGTTTTTCGAGGAGGTCACTAAGATGATTGATGCAGGTAGGGCAGTAGATGTTGTCTATATGGACTTCAGTAAGGCCTTTGACAAGGTCCCTCATGGTAGACTAGTACAAAAGGTGAAGTCACACGGGATCAGGGGTGAACTGGCAAGGTGGATACAGAACTGGCTAGGCCATAGAAGGCAGAGGGTAGCAATGGAGGGATGCTTTTCTAATTGGAGGGCTGTGACCAGTGGTGTTCCACAGGGATCAGTGTTGGGACCTTTGCTGTTTGTAGTATATATAAATGATTTGGAGGAAAATGTAACTGGTCTGATTAGTAAGTTTGCAGACGACACAAAGGTTGGTGGAATTGCGGATAGCGATGAGGACTGTCTGAGGATACAGCAGGATTTAGATTGTCTGGAGACTTGGGCGGAGAGATGGCAGATGGAGTTTAATCCGGACAAATGTGAGGTAATGCATTTTGGAAGGGCTAATGCAGGTAGGGAATATACAGTGAATGGTAGAACCCTCAAGAGTATTGAAAGTCAAAGAGATCTAGGAGTACAGGTCCACAGGTCATTGAAAGGGGCAACACAGGTGGAGAAGGTAGTCAAGAAGGCATACGGCATGCTTGCCTTCATTGGCCGGGGCATTGAGTATAAGAATTGGCAAGTCATGTTGCAGCTGTATAGAACCTTAGTTAGGCCACACTTGGAGTATAGTGTTCAATTCTGGTCGCCACACTACCAGAAGGATGTGGAGGCTTTAGAGAGGGTGCAGAAGAGATTTACCAGAATGTTGCCTGGTATGGAGGGCATAAGCTATGAGGAGCGATTGAATAAACTCGGTTTGTTCTCACTGGAACGAAGGAGGTTGAGGGGCGACCTGATAGAGGTATACAAAATTATGAGGGGCATAGACAGAGTGGATAGTCAGAGGCTTTTCCCCAGGGTAGAGGGGTCAATTACTAGGGGGCATAGGTTTAAGGTGAGAGGGGCAAGGTTTAGAGTAGATGTACGAGGCAAGTTTTTTACGCAGAGGGTAGTGGGTGCCTGGGACTCGCTACCGGAGGAGGTAGTGGAAGCAGGGACGATAGGGACATTTAAGGGGCATCTTGACAAATATATGAATAAGATGGGAATAGAAGGATACGGACCCAGGAAGTGTAGAAGATTGTAGTTTAGTCGGGCAGTATGGTCGGCACGGGCTTGGAGGGCCGAAGGGCCTGTTCCTGTGCTGTACATTTCTTTGTTCTTTGTTCTTTGTTCTATCGAGGCACCACAGCGGGCACTGGTCCCTCTCCTCCCCAACTCCAGCTCCAACCAATGCGGGGTGTGGTCCGAGATGGCTATGGCCGAATATTCCGTTCCCTCCATTTTCGGGATTAGCGCCCTACACAAAATGAAGATATATATCCGGGAGTAGGCTCTATGGATGTGGCAAAAGAAGGAAAATTCCCTGGCCAGCGGCCTGGCAAACCTCCATGGATCCACTCCCCCCATCTGGTCCATAAACCCCGTGAGCACCTTGGCCGCAGCCGGCCTCTTACCCGTCCTGGATCTAGAACGGTCCAGTGCTGGTTCCAGCACCGTGTTGAAGTCCCCACCCATTATCAAGCTTCCTACCTCCAGATCCGGAATCTGACCCAGCATGCGTTTCATAAATCCGGCATCATCCCAATTCGGGGGAATATACGTTCACCAGTACCACCCACCCCCCTGCAACCTACCACTCACCATCACATATCGACCTCCATTATCCACTACAATATTCATTGCCTCGAACGACACCTGCTTCCCCACCAGTATTGCAACCCCTCTGTTCTTCGCATCCAGCCCTGAATGAAAGACCTGCCCTACCCATCCCTTTCTCAGCCTAACCTGCTCTGCCACCTTCAGATGTGTCTCCTGGAGCATAACTACGTCTGCCTTCAGTCCCTTTAAGTGCGCGAACACCCGGGCCCTCTTGACCGGCCCATTCAGGCCCCTCACATTGCAAGTTATCAGCCGGATCGGGGGGCTACTCATTCCCCCCCCCCTACCAACTAGCCATCTCCTTTTCTAGGCCAGCCACGTGCCCGCGCCTCCCGCACCCTCCAGTCCCCCAGGCGGCGGACCCCCGCCCCGACTACCTCACCTACTTCCAGCTCCCTTTTGACCGATGCAGCAGCAACCCAGTTCCCCCCCTCCCCCTCCCCCTCCCCCCCCACCCCCCGCTAGATCCTCATCTAGCCATTTTGCTCCCCCATGACACTCCCGTAAGTCAGCTGACTCCTGCTGACCCCGGCCTGTCCCGCCACTCCATCGACCCCCCAGTGTGAGAATCCCCCCACCCCTTGGCAGTCAGTGTGCACTCCTCTCTAGCACCACCCTTCCCCCCCGGCCCCGCCCCGATCCTTCCCTAACGCGGGAAAAAGCCTGCGCTTTCCTGAGCCGCCCCCGCCCCCTCTGGAGCAGCTCCTTTTTGCGGCCTTACCCCAACTCCCCATCCCCGGGCCTCCACCCCCCTCTTCCTCCATGGGGCCCTGCCCCTCCAACACCGATGCCCACACTCTCCCACAGCCCCCACATCAAGTCCATTCTCCCATCGCCACCCAGCACTCAAACAAAAAGAACATTCCCCAAACGCAGTAAACACAGTAAACATCCCCCCAACGACAAACCCTCAATTTGAGTCCAACTTTTCAGTCTGTATAAAGTTCCATGCCTCATCAGGTGTTTCAAAATAGTGGTGCCGATCTTGGAACGTGACCCACAATCGCGCTGGCTGTAGCATTCCGAACTTCACCCCCTTCCGATGGAGCATCGCCTTAGCCCGTTTGAAACCAGCCCTCTTAGCCACCTCCGCACTCCAGTCCTGATAAATTCGGATCTCTGTGTTCTCCCACCTGCTGCTCCACTCTTTTTTGGCCCATCTCAGGACACACTCTCTGTCCATAAGGCGGTGGAACCTCACCGCTACAGCCCTTGGCGGCTCGTTGGCTTTCGGTCTCCTTGCCAGGACCAGATGAGCCCCATCCAGCTCCAGCGCCCATCAGCGAATTGAGCATCGTGCTCATATATGCCCTGGCATCGGACCCCTCCACTCCCTGAGGGAGACCCAGAATCCGAAAATTCTTCCTCCTCGACCCATTCTCCAGGTCCTCGAATTTTTCCACCCACCCCTTATGCAACGCCTCGTGCGCCTCCACCTTCACCGCCAGGCCCCAAATCTGGCCCTCGTTCTCCGAAGCTTTTTGCCGCACTTCCCGGATCACCGTCCCTTGGGTCTTCTGGGTCTCCACAAGCTTCTCAATCGCCGCCTTCATTGGCGGCAGCATTTCTGTCTTCAGCTCCTCAAAGCAGCGTTTAAGAAACTTCTGCTGCTCCTGCAACCACTGCGCCCACGCTGCTTGGTCTCCACCCGCCGCCATCTTGCTTTTCCTCCCTCGCACTTTTCGCTGCACCAGGATCACTTTTTTAGCCGTTCCACTCCTGGTCCAATCCATATAATGTCGGGGGGACGTTGCTGTCACCTTCCCACACTGGAAGCCGTCGAACAATTGTCGTTGGGGCCCCTCTGAAGAGCCCAAAAGTCCGTTCCCGGCAGGAGCTGCCAAACGTGCGACCTACCTAGGCATAGCCGCAACCGGAAGTCAGTAAGGGACATTTTTAAAAGACTTGTTTTACATCACTCCTCCCCTATTCCTTCCCTGAAGAAAATAATTATTTCAGGCACTTGGTCCACTGCATTCCTTCCTCTCTTGATCCCTCCAAAGCAGTAATCCATGCTCCTACGACTCTTTCTCTGAAGTCCAAACCCACCCCATGCAGTACTGGAATAGCACAATGATTGTGCTAGAGGGCGCTGCATTCCACTTGGAGCAGTCGATCTGTAAAGTTGAACTGTACTGTAATCGAATACTGAACATGCATGAATTAACCATGAAATCTTATGTTGGAATGTGACCTAACTATATTTTGTGCAATTATTTTAACGCATATTTCACATCAGTACTTCGATATGTGCTAGGAATGAACAGAGCGCATTGTCCTTAACGTTTTATATGATATATTATTGTTATATTTTCTGATTTCTCTGCCACTAACAGTGAATGATTAGCTTGTAAAAGAATAATCCGTCCAAAGCAAATCCCAGATGATGACCATTTAGTATGAAGGAAAAACAAGTTGACAATCCAAATATGTGACCTATGTGAGCTCCACTTTTTGACAACGTATGTAAAAATGGATTGGGATTTATACTTGTGCATGGGGCTTCATAAATGATGGATACTTGGCTTCCTTTCAAATGTCGTACATAGACTAATCCGATTAATTCTGATGAAGCCTTGTTACGTTAGGAACATAACTCTCACGTAAGACAATGGTAAAGTTCAGAACAATTCGAGTGTGCCAGCAGTATAAAGAATTGAGTTGGACACAGAGATATTTTATTAACAACTACGTGTTGTGCTTATATTTATTCCAACACAGTTGACACCATCACATGTTTGGGTATTAGAGTGAAGGTGCTAAAAATCGACAGGATCTAAATCATTGTAAGCACGGTAGCATATTTAATGGTCAACAGCGTAATATGTTAGCATGAATGGGTTTCACCCAATCTCAGGAGTCTGTTCAATGTTCAAAATGGCGGTATGCTTAAAAAAAATACTTTGCAGACTTTATTATAGCACCAATAGGCATCCAGTGTTAAGACGGCATAGAAGCATATAACATTTCTCCTCTGGTAGCTCTGGCACGCATCTGTGGCGAGCTGTTCTGCTTCCCCCGATTAATCCTTATTGATCCCAATGTGCTTGCGGTCTCACGCCTCAGTCAGACTGCACCAATATTGGGTGCCTTTCTGACATCATTGCGAACAAGCAGCCAGTACAATGGAAGCAAATCTAGGAAACAGTCTGATACAATCTCTTTGCAATTTAAAACAAAATCACAGCTCAACCATCCGTTTAGCCATTCAACAGAAACAAAGGTAATAGAAAATGCTTGACACAAACACATGGGTCACATGTAGAAAACAGTGAGGCAGTTAATTTAATTGCTGAGCATTGACATTTAGATCATCAGGGAACATTTTATTCTTAAATAAAGATTCTGTACCTAAATGAATTGGAATTTCTATTTAAGGAGAGTGAGGGAGAATGGTTCTGTCCATTGGAATGCTGTCCAGTAGGAGTGGTAAACAGGAGCTTTGGTCTCTAAGGATATCAATATAATGGGGATGGATTGGAAGCAGTTGGGCTCTTTGAAACTGAATTACATGTGGATTACAGAAACTAATATAAAATCATTTTGGACGCGTTTTTCTAAATTAACATGGCATGAACATGCTGTCAAAGCTTTTCATCGTGCACCCATCAGGATAGACACAAGAATGCCAAATTTCAAAAGGTGCAACAATTTGTACTGTGTGAGAAGAGTAGTGCTGTTGGTTGAACTGTTGTTGTGGTGAATGGACCAAGGAACTATTGTCACCCATGTTTTTGTTTATTCAAAAATTATGTAGTAGCCAAACATATGCCTTTTGCCAGCAGAGGACAATAGTTCTCTGGTGTATTCACCATGATGACATCTCACCTAATCAGATTTGACCTGCCAACCAATTTTTACTCCTTTTCTCATGCAACATAACTTACTTTGAAATTTGGTATTCTTGCATCTGTTCTGATAAGTGCAGGATAAAAAACTTTGACAGCTTGTCTCTTTTCTCAGCAATATTCTGTTCAAGCAACTATATAACTTGTATTAAATCCTGCAACGTATGACATAAAATGGAGTCATCTTCATTATTCCGTCACTTGTAAGAGAAAACAAGTGAACACTGAAGAACACAGGGCTTTGGCACTTTGTATATCAGAAGTCTGGAAATCCAGAGGGCAGTGAGCACACTTCCCACAAAGTCGTTAGATCATTTGGATTCACTAGTGAAAAATCTGGAATTAAGCTAAACAAAAGGCTGGTGGTATCAATGAAAATGCTTTTGAAGCTGGGTTGCCATTTAAATTCATTTAGTCAACTAATGTGCTTTTGGGAATTATATCTACTATTTTACTAAATTTAGGTTGTATATGACCCCAGCCGCGCAATACTATGATCGACTTCTGAAGTGGCTTGGCATGCCACTCAGTTATGTCAAATCCCTACAAAACCTCTGGAGGGCAAGTGGGAATGGGCATTAAATGCAGGTCTTACAGTATGCCTGCACCCTTAGAATGATTATATATATTTTTAAAACCTTCACAAAAACGATTTAACAACATTACTGTCGAAGTTTACGTTTGCTTAATATTAGTAGATGTTCAAGGAACCTTTATCAAGTGAAACAAAGTGAGAGCAATAAATTTGATTTAGTTTCAGATTTTTTTGCCATTTCCAATACATTAAAATAAGTTAGTAAATAGATATCTTTCTTGTTCACAACATTGGAAACTGGGTTATTTTTCTCTCCATTATTTTATTACTTTGTGGAGAAATTCACACAACATTCTTGAAAATTCGAGAGAGCCGTACCTTCATGCCTTGTTAAAACATTATTTCTCAAAAGCTGTAATAAGAAAATCTACAGAAAAGCCCTGAAAACAAAGCTACAATTTATTTTAATTTATGTCTATGTTTTACTGGCTAGCTTTCTAAGGAGAATGAAAAAAAGAACACTTCATAATATGGGACTCCTCGCATCATAATGGTCCATTTTAAAATTCCATTTCCTTTGTTGTAATCTTGAGTATTAGCGAGAATTTGAGCTTTGTGGACTCTCATGCATGCGATAGGCACACATGTAGAAGATACCTAGGAAAGAAGTGAAGTAATACATGTGTGTTCTGCCATCAAATCAGCACCGCGGAGAGTGTAATTATGAAATGACGTAACAGTAACCCCAAAACATGCACATTTGGGCAGAGCGGCAAAATGGTTATGGTGCAAAACCCCAGTTCAGGGGTCATGAGTTCAGCAGGTCAACTTGTGAAGTTGAATTTTATGGGCTGTATTTTCCTGGCCCCTTGGTGGTGGGTTGGCCAGGTGTGAGGAGGCATTTGGAGGGCAGCTCAACACCTTGCCCTGCTGTGCCAGCATGCCAGTGACAGGGGATGTGGTACGTCAGCCACCCACTCAGTGGCCGATTGCGTAATCATTGAGTGGCCATTTAAGTGTCCAAATCAGGGCCACTGTCCTCATCCACAGGCACTTTTTCTGCATTAGGAGGTGCCACTGCCATATGAGGGGACTGCCAGGTAAACCCTGAAGGCCTCCAAGTAGGCTCTGGAGGCCCTCCTCGATAGCCCATGGAGGGCCACCCTGTGGAAATGATTACCCACCCGACAACACAACCTGGTGCTCCACGACCTACCACCCCCAACTGCTACTTCCCTCATTCCCCAAAGAAACATATCACCTACCGCCTGTCTGAGGGTGCCTCGCCATTGAGGCGTCCTCTACTTGGAGCTGCAGACTCTGCAATGGTCACCACTAGCAGTGGCATTGCTGAGGATGCTGAGCTGCTAAATCTTTGATGGGTTAATAGGTCTTGTGGGGAGTGGGGGATAGAGGTGGTATGGGCTGCCATTGACAATATGCCCCCGGGGTCCACCTAAGTGGGGCTGCACTTGTTTTCCGCCCTGGTGGTGGGACGTCCAGGTAAGTGAAAAAATCAATGTGAAGGTGATCAAAAAATTACGGTGGAAACAACTGCAGTTGTTATTAAAAAAACATGGGTTTACTAATGCCTGCCAGAGGAATCTCTGGCTTATAATATGCAAAGAAGATGCTTGATTCAAACAAGCATTGGCGTTCTGGAGAGAGCCACATAAGGTGAAAAGAAATCAAAGTATTTTGCAAAGGAACCTCCGATGATAGAAAGTAAGGACATTGTAGATCATCACCCAGTTGAGATCACTCCATTCTCTTTTCTGGCTCGTCCCAGTTCTCTTTTAATCATAATTGAGTAAAATGTATCAAAACTTTCATATCTGACCATCCTTTGCACAGATTCTCTGCACCATTGAGAAATTAATTTATTTCAGTTTTTCTAAAGAAGTAAAGCAGAGCTGAATGTGCATGGATTTAACATATTCATACAATTCTTCCTGTTGGTAGCCAATCAGGTTCTCAACGATTCTCACTGCTTTACTGTACTCATCATTTCCTATCGTTTAACAAGGGATATGTTTTAAAGTAGCAGAAGAGGAGAGAAGACTTATGTTAGAATGATGTCTTTGTGTTGGTTCTTAATAGAGATCTGATACTGAGAATTCTTTGTCCAAAATATTCGCTGTTGAAGTTCCGAATGACTCCAATGTGTGCCCGTAATCCCACTTGCCAGTACTTGGCCCATAGCCTTGAATGTTATGGTGTGCCAAGTACTCATCCAGGTACTTTTTAAAGGTTATGAGGCATCCCACCTCTACCACCCTCTCAGGCAGTGCATTCCAGACCATCACCACTCTCTGGGTAAAAAGGTTTTTCCTCAAATCCGCCTTAAACCTCCCACCTCTCACTGTGAACTTGTGTCCCCTCGTAACTGACCCTTCAACTAAGGGGAGCAGCTGTTCCCTATCCACCGTGATAATGCCCCTCATAATCTTGTACACCTCAATTAGGTCACCCCTCAGTCCTCTCTGCTCCAGAGAAAACAACTCAAGCCTATACAGCTTCTCTTTATAACTTAAATGTTCCATCCCAGGCAACATTCTGGTGAATCGTCTCTACACCCCCTCCAGTGCAATTACATCCTTCCTATAATGTGGCGACCAGAATTGTACACAGTACTCCAGCTGTGGCCTCACCAAAGATCTATGCAGCTCCAACATGACCTCCCTGTTTTTGAAATCTATGCCTCAATTGATAAAAGCGGGTGTTCCATATGCCTTTTTCACCACCCTATTATCCTGCCCTTCTGCCTTCAGAGACTTATGGACAAACACGCCAAGGTCTCTTTGTTCTTCGGAACTTACCAGTGTCAGACCTCTCATAGTATACTTCCTTGACAAATTTCTCCCTCCACTTTTCAGGATTAAATTCCATCTGCCCCTTATCCGCCCATTAACCATCCCGTCGATCTCTTCCTGTAAACCAAGACACAGAACTGAGCCCTATACTTCAGGGAGCATCCAAATTTTAATCATTGGCCTTTATCAAGTTAACTGATCTCAGCTGGCTTGACATAGTTGACCTGTCCCTGGGTTGGGAGAGAGGAACCAGCCAAGGCTCCTGCCTCTGATATTTGTCTAGTAATATATTTGGCTGCATAGAAAGTTTGAAGGAGATTAGACTGGGCTATGATATCTGCTCCCGGGTAAAATAATATGCTAAAACTCACATTGTAGCTCACACATGCAAAGAAGTAGCAATAGCATGCATTTGTAATGTGGACCTATAACCCAACATCTGCAAGAGGGTAAATTTGCTTCTGATAATCTATTGTGTTGTGAATTGTACAGAGAAAGAGTGAAACAAAATCTTCTGCTCTAATTCTTGATAAACAGAAGACTGCAATGGGGTTCTTTACTTCTATAAGATAATGCCTTACCTGCAAAGAAGTTGAGCACCACAGCCACCCATCCAATGATATAGGACCAGGAGAAGCGCCAATGGCCATACCGCTTCCCATAATAGTTTACTGTGACAGCTGTATAAATGGCCATGGCTAGCAACACAAACAAACCTGCCAAATGAGAAGAGGCATAGCAAGAATCAAAGGTAAGACGCACTGGAAAAAGTGAATGGTATCGTGGCCCTGCGATGATGCTTGAAATCATTTACATTACTTACATGAAATAAAGTACAAAATGCCTGCAGCGAAGGTTTTATCAAATTTGTTGAAGGAAGAGTACTGCATAAATGCCATAATGCCAATGATGATGCCGATGATGCCTGCCAGTAGGGACAGGATCATGAATGCTCGTGTGGCATCCCAGTATGCTGGATAAGTCAGGAAAGACAAAGGATAGGGTTAGTTATTAATTATTATGAATCAGATCAAAGTGAATTTAAATTCTATCGTAACTAGTGGCAAAAGATATCAGAAAAATAAGAAATGAACAAAGCAATTTATTGTCACTTTGAGCTACAACAGTTTGTTTATGAGCCTATTAAATATGTTTGCCTTTTCTTCCCTCACCCGAGCCTCAAATGAATTGATGACTGTTGTTGGCAATGTTAGAAATATTACCATATTGATACTACTGTGTGTCACTCGCAGGAGAGACAATGCAAATAAGACAGACCTGATAAAACCATTGCTTTAACTTGCTGCATTTATTTTGATAGAAAATTAAAAGTCTTTGATTGCAGCATACAGCATTCTGGAGAAATTGATTGTTTAAACTGCGTTGGAAACATTGGAAGAGTCATCGACTTGAGGGGTTGGCCGGAATTCTCCAGTCATTGGGATTCACTTTTCCCGTGGGCAGCGCACATCCTGCCAGCCCGTTTCCCAGCAGCAGGGTGATTACAATTGGAAATCCCACTGACACGTGATGGGAAGATAGAATCCCACCACCAGCGAATGGAGCGCCGCTGATAAACACATGGCTGGAACCAGAGAATCCCTCCCGATATCTTTGTTTCTCTCCACAGATGCTGCCTGACCTGCGGAGTATTTTCAACATTTTCTGTATCATCAGGAATGTCACGAATGTGGGTAAATAGCAATGTACTCTGATTCATTCATAGAGAATTCCACTTATTTAATATATAAAATACGTTATAAATAAAGTAAACTGTCTATTATCTGCTGGACAAATATTCATCAACTAAGCAGTGAATTTAATGCAAAATCTTTCCCAATATTTTCTGTTAAAGTTGTGTCAATCCACAGTAGAATTATTTCATTCTGTTGAACGAAAGGCACATGTCAACCCAATACTGAGACAGTTCTCAAGTTTTCAACACACACCTTTTCATTCAAAGGACTGCTCAAATTCAAAAGCTAAACTGAGAATGTGAATGGTCAGGAGTGTCAGGTAGGTTGAGAGGGAAAGAAAGGAAAGAATGAAAATCAAGAAATGATGGGAAAGGTGGAGTGCGTTGGTCAGTATTTGAACAGGGAAGACAGGGGATACTTTTTTGAGAGGAACCCATTTTGATGTAGGGTCACACCCAAAATATTCCTCAATATGTTCCCACCAAGATTTGATTTGGTTTCTGTGCAGGTATTGTGCTGGAGTCATGAACAAACCACTGATCGAATTTTTGCTGCTGATGTTTGTGTCTCCAAAATGGGCGTTTGACCATTGGGATATCTCGGAAAAAGGATGCTATGCATTTATAGATATTAACATTCATTACATAAATCAATCTCTTGTGATGTTGTTTATACAATCTTTATATTGTCTCTCTTCATGTCTTGTTCTCCGCTTTTGAAATTGTTCTGCCTCCCCTGCCCGCCTTCTTCCTTGACTTGCACCCTTTTGACTTCCCCTCTCTCTCTCCCTCTCACACACTTTTTATTTTCCCTCTATATCTTTTTGCTTGTCCTCAACCATCTTTTCCGCATGGTTTGCATCTCTCTGTATACCTAATGAGTACAATCTCTTTAAGGTGGCACCATGCCTGATGCAGTGGGCTTTATGGACCAGGGGGAATTTCCTCGTCTTCTTTGTATGCCCAGATAATGTTCTGTTGTACATCTGTGAGCTTTCTATCTCTTTTTTTAAGTACACCTCCTATTCTGCGGCTGTTTTTGAAACAATTTAAAAACAAAATAACCCCAATTACTGCCTCATCTGTGATCAGCTGAACTTGGAGGCCACTTGGGGCCTTTATCAACGAGACCATCAGGGAAGGCATAATTATGTTATCTTAAACCACAAGAACAATCACCTGCTACAAAAAATCTTGTCCTGTTTGAGGGGGATAAGATACTCCAGTATCTCAACTTTATATATAAACAAAATCTCTAATATCTGCTGGTGACGTTTGATGATGTTCTACTGATGCTCAAATTCTTTACAAATCTAAGAATTGCATTTATTACATGACTATTTCATCGTGTTCATTCGCTATACTATGAACTCCACTCATGTCTGCTTCTGATCTCCTTACCAACGCTGTCAGTGTGTAGATAGCATTTTGCCGGCAGACAATATCTCCAGAGTCCCTGGTGCATAAAACTGCCAGAATGACGGTATTGCATCCAGTAATCTGTTGCTGTCGAAACAATTAGTAGGATATTGCCCACACCAGCACAGAACAAGCCTCCTCCCATGAAACTGTACATCTTGTTGTTGGAGATACAACCTATAAGAGGAAATATATAAGGAAGGTACAGGTTATTACTCCTTTTAGATACTTTTAGTTAATTCAATTTCAAAAGTCATCAACAAACCAAAAAGTGAATATAAGGCACATTCTTTTTGGGTGCCCAGTTACTTTGTTGTGATAAAGGATTATGCTTCTGAAGTTTCACAGAATATTATCCATCTGTTCAGACTGTTGGAGTCTTGAACATAACAAAGCCTAACCTTACCTATCCTGATTGCCTTCTGCAACTTTCAAAGTACATATTGAAATTATTAGAGCCTGCTCCGCTTGCACCAATGCAATGGAGCAGAGTTGGTGCCTGTCCTCAAATGGTCAGTGGCAGGCCTTCCTTGTGAGCAAGGATACTGGGTGAAGAAGTCCCAGCCCCTGAGAGCTGCTGGACATGCTGCAACTGTGCATTGCATGCAGTGTCACCGGGGGAGTGGTGGTAGCTGCCAGTAATCCACGAATCTAAGCTACACATGTGTGAAGGTGAGATGGGATTCAGAGGCGAGATGAGAGGGAGTCAGCAACAAGGGCAAGTGGTGGCTCTCAATGGCTCCTTCCACCCTTCCTGATGCCAGGTTCCTCAATCAGGCATTGAGCCCCTTCTGGGAGCCTGCAAGCAATCCCAAAGGGTTTGCTTCTCAGGCTACCAGCATGGTGACTTTCCGCTTCAGGGCCTCAATTGGCGGCAGGGTGAGTGTAGCCTGTACAGAAGCCCCCCCACACAATAATTAATTGGAACAGAGCTGGGATGACAGTTGCCACCCAACCACTATCTACCAACCCAATTAAATGCCCAAACTCACTTCGAGGGATGGCATTAAATTCTGACAATGATGTCCCTAAGCACATTGCAGAAACCTCCTCCACGAACCATCAGCCAGATGGTTGGGACAGCCCAATGCTCCAATAATAGAGTGGAGGCCTTGGAATGAATTGATCTAACTCTTCTTCAGAATCTTTTTCTCCCAATGTACTGGTGCAACTATCGATGAATGTAACTTCCTAAAGTAAGGGTTTGGATTTTCTTCATTGCTTTCTTTCAGTGGGAATCATCAAGAATTCTGCCAAGACCTTCTCAGGAAATAAAGGGTGTAATTACTGGGGTAGCATCATTGACGTGGCAGGTGGAGAATTCCTTCATTGTACCCTGCCAAGTTGAATATAAAGAGCCACTGAAGGCAGGGTGGAATTCAATTTGGGTAGGGTTTTTTGCCAGATTCCTGATTCCTCACATATTAATCAACCACTCTGTATTTTTAGAACTTTTTTATTTCCACTCTTGGAGATGTTGCTTTATACTCAGCATGGTGTTTCAAGCACCAAAAACATTTGAAACTTAATTGGTTATTATTTACGTGAGCACTTGGCAAATGAGCATTAGGTGTCTATTGAAGGATGGTGGGCACCATGAGGAAGAGTACTTCTATATACCCATCGCTAACAGGATACACATTCTTACAACCAAAGAAAGAGGGTGGGGTGATGATTTGATATGATGATGTTAAATTAAACATACATAACAATATATGGCTTACATCCATTTAATATCTAATATTTTGCATTTATCAGCAACATTGGATGTTTGTGAAAAGTAGGCAGCCAGAGGAAATTAATATGTTTGCAGTATATCAATTACTAGTGGAGGTAATGGAGACATAACAATGGTGGTCATGCTGGTGTGGAGGTTGAACTGTGGAAATAATTATCGCAATGATGTCATTCATGGTGGAGATGTACATGTGACATTGGAAGTGATGGTGGCGATGCTGATAGAGATGGTGGAGATATGGGTGCAGTGATGGAGGTGGTGAAAGCAATGTGCATATTTTCAATGATAGTGATAGTGGAGGTGATGGTAATGTCTTTCTCTAGACCTTTCCTCCCTCACGTAATCTTGACCCGGCGCCAGTGTGATGTCACTCCGGCATCAATTACACCACGTCTGGCCAGGTGTGAGGTAGGGGGACATGCCTGGGCAGTGCCCTGACACTGCACCTGGCAGAGGTTGGCATTGTCAGTTTGGCAATCTGTTCCACCAGTGATGACTGCCCGGGGGAGGGGGGAACTGCTGACAAAAATGTTGTGGGAGGTTGGGGGTGGGGGGACGGCAAAGGGATCTGCTGGTGATGACTGTCGGGGTGAGGTAGGGGGGATCTGCCGGTGATTGCTGTTAGGGGGGGGGGGGGGGGAGCCCCGCAATGAAGGCAGCATGGTGGCACAGTGCTTAGCACTGCTGCCTCACAGCACCAGGTACTTGGGTTTGAATGTGGCCTCAGGTGACTGGGTGGTGTTCGCACGTTTGGGTGCTCCAGTTTCCTCCCACTGTCTGAAGATGAGCAGGTTAGGCCATGCTAAATTACTCCTTAGTGTCCAAAGTTTAGATGGGGTTATGGGGTTACGGGGATAGGGTGTGGTAGTGGTTCTCTTTCAAAGGGTTGCATCCTCGATGGGCCTAATGGCCTCCTTCTTCACTGCAGGGATCCAATGACCCCCGGGATGTGGCCTAGGTGCCGTTCGGTTGCAGCGCAGGTCGGGCACCCTTTTAAGATGGTGTCCTGATCTGTTTGAAGCCGGTTCCCAGCTCTAGGAGGCCCAATCTCGCCAGAGTGACAGCTTTAGTGACACCCACTCACTATTTTTTCCTAAGAGGCTCAAAATTCCATGAGAAATGTCAACGGGACTCACTCCATTTTTCTCGCTGTGAGTGACACAGCATGACTTTCTGCCAGGCAGATAAAGGCTGAGAAAGTTCATTCATAAAAATTTGAAGGCAGTCAAGGCCCTGGAACGTACACATAAAACATATTCCCAGGGATATTTTCTGTAGCGTGTGGAAAAGATCCAACATGAAATGATAAATAAATGATCCAAAAAATAGAAATATCCTGACACTCCCATTATGTCAACAGGATGATTCCACCTGAATTTGATGGCGACCATTCCATTTTCAAAATGTCTAATTTACACATAGTTTTTAAAATTATCCTTTAAATAATCTTTTTATGGAACATTAGCACAAACAATATTTCTGAGAGATTCCCTCTGCATGTAAAGTCTGATGGTAAAGATATTGTTCATTGTATACCTTTATAGGTGATATAGTGACTACGGAGTTAAGCAGATTGACTAAAGTGATGCAATCAAAGTGACTTTCATTGAACTAGTATTGTTCTTTTTACACAGCTTTAATCTCTTTGGTACAGAGCTCTTTTGTTAGGTATAAACACACTTGGAAATTAATTTATCAGGAAATTAATTTATCAGGAGTATAATGTGAAGACTGGGAGTTTGAAAATGTGTTGCAATATCTTGAAAAATGCTGCACAGAAAATGTTTCAATAATAGGGAAATCTAAGATTGAAACCTGACGAATACATGGTTTGCAAAGGCTAATGCAGAGATGAACAATTAACAGTCCGGTCTTTAAAAAGCTGATTGTGGTGTTGCATTTCCACCTTTCGTATATTGAATAGAACAAATTCCAAATAAGACATGATATGGTGCAAATATGAGTAAGTGGCTTTTCGGACAATTATTTGTGGAGTTAATGACGTGCTTCATACAATTACTGTTGATATTATGCCCCAAATTGCAATTTACGCTATTCCCGCAGCACGGTTACTCTGTATTATTCGTACCTTGCCTTAGTGTCACATTTGAGTTTTCACAGTGTTGAATGTACCAGACAAAATAAATACTCCCTCCTATTCTCTTTAAAAATCACACTTAAAAAAGGCCTTTTTGCTTTGCCTGTAATGATTGATTTTTAATGTAATTGGAAAATCGTAGAACTCTAGTTTTACTAAAACATTTCAGAATATTCTTATCCACCAATTTGAACAGAAAATGTATGAAATAACTCCTACCTTTCAAACTGCAGTTTGTGTCGATCCCGTCTCTGATACAACTCTACAACAGCCCAGTCACATCCCACACACTCAGAGGAGACAGATTTGCAGAGTAACTTTTCAGCTGTGTTTTGTCAGTGGAGCTGAAAAAAAAGGCAGAAATACATCACATGAAACCATTGTGTTTCTTACAATAAGTGACCATAAAAACAGGCGATTAGCGAGATGTGGATTTGTGAAGGCAGGAATTTGCTGAACATACACAGACATTGAGAATTTGGACCATCTGCGTTAAATAAGCTGATGATGGGGACGGTTTCCATTCAGACTGGATCATTGTCTAATTGCAGATAAAATCGGGTGTACACTTTGGAAACAATGCCCTTAGTGCCATTTTTTAAAACCATGTGAAAATGTTCTCATCAACAAATTTTGTTTATTTACTGTGCAAATGATAGGTTATATTTGCCAGCACAAATAATAATAATAATCTTTATTATTGTTACAAGTAGGCTTACATTAACACTGCAATGAAGTTACTGTGAAAAGCCCCAAGTCGCCATACTCCGGTGCCTGTTCGGGTACACTGAGGGAGAATTCAGAGGGCTGGATTCTCCGCCGGCGGGATGCTCCGTTTTGCTGGCAGCCCAGGGGTTTCCCGACGGCGTGGGGCTGCCCCACAATGGGAAACCCCATTGACCAGCCGGTGTAAAGGAGCATCCCGCCGGCAGGGCGAAATAGAAATGTGGCGCGGTGGTGTGGACAATCCAGCCCTGAATGTCCAAATTACTTAAAAGCTCATCTTTTCGGGACTTGTGGGAGGAAACCGGAGAACCCAGGGAAACCCACGCAGACACGGGCAGAACGTACAGACTCCGCATAGACAGTGACCTAAACCGGTATTTGAATCTGTGACCTGGCGCTGTGAAGCAACTGTGCTAGCCACTGTGCTGCCGTACCGCCTAGTTGAGAACATGGTGAACATAATCCCCATTGACTTCTCACAGGGCTGAATTCATGGCATTTTCCAGCACCATCCCCCATGAATGGATGGTGATCGCCTGGTCCATTGTGAACTCGCCTGCTGACCCCCCAAAGTCTGTCCACCATCTTCAAGACACAAGTTAGGAGTGTAATGGAATACTCTCTAGTTGCTTTGATGAGTGCAGCTCCAACAGCACACAAAAAGTTTGACGCCATCCAATCAATGCAGCCAGCTTGATTGGCATCCCATCCTTAAACATTCACCTCCTCCACCACCCCACACAGTGGTAGCCATGTGTACCATCTACAAGATAGACAGCACCTTCCACACCTAGGACCACTACTATCTAGAAATGGTGCACTGTAAGAAGGCTGTCAAGATTACACCACCCAGCTACATACTGGGTCGATGGTTCAAGTCTGCATGCCATAAGCTGCTATATCAATCTTTTTATATTACTGCTCACTCATTCCAGCCGCACAACTCTAGAACTCTTTCACTTTTAATAATGCATTGAAAGAAGGAAAGATTTGGTATAGAACCTTTCACAACACCAGATGTTCACAGCCAAATAAGGACTTTTGAGATGTTTCCTGTTGTAATATCAGGAAACACAGCCGTCAAGTTGTGCACAGCAAGCTTGCACAAACGGGGACAATGTCCACATAATCTGTTTTAGAGATTTTTGTTGAGGGACAACTATTGGCCAGGACACTGGGGAGAAACCCCTCCTCCTATGTTTCATCAAAATAGTTCCATGGAATCTTTTATGTCCACCTGAAGCGGGCCTTGGTTTATGGTCTTATCAGAATGCATACCTGTACTTCAGAAAGGCACGCATAGATCTGGTCACTACTGGACAAGACAAGGGAAAATGGGAGGAAGAACTAGGCAAGAAGACAGGGGGAGGACTCTGGATTGAAGCACTGCATAGGGTGAACGTCGCCTCCTTCTGCGTAGGGCTGAGCCTGATGCAGCTAAAGATAGTGCACAGGGCGCACTTGACCAGAACACCCATGAGTGGGTTCTTTCTGGAGGTGGCAGACAAATGTGAACGGTGCCAGGGAGGCCCGACCAACCACGTCCAGATGTTCTGGTCATGTCCCAGACTTTTGGGGTACTGCACCGCCTTTTTCAAGGCCATGTCCAAGGTTATTCGGGTGAGGGTGGAGCCACGCGCACTAGTGGCAGTCTTCGGGGAATTGGAACAGCCAGAACTCTTTATGGGAAGAGGGGAAGGTGTCCTAGTCTTTGCCTTCTTGATCGCCCACCAGAGATTCCAGCTCGGCTGGAGATCAGCAGCGCCAACAAAGGCCACAGAGTGGCTGTCCAACTTAGTGGAATTTTTCAAATAAGAAACAATAAAATTCAACATCAGAGGATCGGAGGAAGGACTTCCACAATACATGGAAGCAATTTATCAACCTGTTTGACGACCTGTTCGTGAGCAAAAATCAATAAGGGAGGGGGGAGTGGGGGGTGGGGGGGAATCGAAACAGACAAAAGGTGAAGAGAAGGGAGAGGAGGGAGGGTGGGGGAGGGACCAGAGATGTGAGGGGGTAAGATGCCAACCAAAGCACAGGGGAAGCAGGGCAGAGGGAGCAAAGGGCGCCGAAGGAGGGAGAACCCAGGGGGGTGACCACAGCAACAACAAGAGGGAATACCTGGATAACCTCAAACAAGCCCCTGGTATGTTTTAATACCATGGGACCGCATGTAAATAGTGAAACAGCACGGTTGGCATAACCGATTACTGAAGGCCGAATTCCGAATTCCATTTTTTCATCAATGGTAACCTCCAGATTATTGACCGTGGGGGATTCAGTGACGTTAATGCCATATAATGTCAAGGAGAGATAGCTGGTTTCTCTGGGCGGGATTCTCCAATAATGGGGCGATGTCTCTACGCCCGCGAAAAAACACGCACAAATCACTCTGGAAATACCTGGAGAAAGTCCAGGGTGGTTCTCCAATTTACAGGGGGCTAGCAGTGCCCCGGAGTGCTCCTCGCAGCTCCGGCTGCCAATACAGGACCCTGCACTTCCGGACGGGGGTCCGCGCATGCGCATGGTGGTGGCCTGCGTCGGCTGCGCCGCGTGACATGGCCGACCCACACCGTGGACCGGCATCGAAAACATAGGCTCCCCCCCCTATGAATGATCCCCCCGCCCCCCACCAAGGCGGGCGCGGACTGAATCCACAGCCGCCATGCGGATTTCCCGACGGGTGTAACCATGAGAGAACCACGCCATCGGGAAATCGGCCCGCTGCACTCGGTGAATCGCCACGGGGGCCTCTTTCAATGGCCCCCGACCGGCGCCGCGTTGACCGTGCGCGCGCGATTGATGGCGATTCTCCAGCCCCGATCTTGGGTTTTACGCCCATTCTCCGCCCCTGCACCGATCGTGATTTTGGCGTGGTGGCGTGGAGAATCCCACCCTCTGTTGTTGGAGATGGTCATTGCCTGCCATTTTGTGTGGCATGAACGTTACTCACAATTTATTAGCCCTGAATGTTATCCAGAACTTTTTGCATTTGGATACGGGCTGCTGTTCCAATGACAAGCTGTATGATAAATGGACTCTTCATTCATGGTCGCCCCTTTTCTCAGATCTGCTGATGTCTCCAAAGTGTTTCAATTAAAGTGACTTTCCAGTCAATCAGTGGACAATATTCAATGAATTTGGTTTCCAAATGAACATCACATGCTGTTTGAATAAGAACTGAACCAGTATCTCATATGATTGTTCTTTTGTCGTGGATAATGAATCTGTCACCCCCCAGTGGCTCACATCTTCCAGTCTCCAATTGTCAGAGACTGGATCTATGATCGAAGATGCACGTCAGGACTCTATGAAAGTCCTGACGCATAGATCTATGTGGGAATTGCCTGGGAAGTTTAAACTTCCATTGGGAAATTCCCCTGATTTCCAGGGATCTGCACAAATCCGAACTAGAGTCGGAGACTTGAGAAAGACCTAGGGTACTTGCCCAGGAAATATTAGACAGGTTAAAACCTGGTGTAACATCATGGTAACTGCACAAGTGATGCACTCCCCCCCCAATCACCATACCTCACCTGACCATCTGACTACATGTCCGACGCAACTACCCACTCCACAACCACCCAATTTATCCTCCAAGCATGCAGCATTCCTCCTCCCCCACCACTGTCCGATTTCCTCCGGCTATCCAATTAGCCTCCTAAACCAATCTGATGTCCCCCAACCCGGTCACTCTCCAACCACCGGTGTATCCCCAGACATGAGACATCTAACCCCCAAAACGCCTAATACTCACACTCGCCCCCACCACCCTCCCCCAGCCCGAATGGACCTAACTACCCCTCTCTGACATAACCGGATGGCCATTGACCATCTGAATACCTGACTAAAACCCTAGTACCCTCCTAACATGACCCAGCTAACCCTCTGAACCACCCAACTGCCCTCTTAACCTAACCATCACCAGACACAACTCAACTGCCGGCAACTAGCCCGCTACTCCCCAGACTGCCTTCCAACCTAACTACCCTCTGACCATCAGCAGATCCCAGCCTACCCTGCTTTCCCCAACCACTTATCTAACCCCCAACCCGACCCAACTACCTACGCTCCCGACTACCAGTCGACTATCCTCAGGCATGACTAGCCAGACAACTGACTATCCACTCATCCACCCATCCAGATACTCATCTACTCATTCACCCATTCATCCACCTAACCACTAACCTACCTGCCCACCTCCCCCACTCAGCTACCCATCCATTCACTCATTCACTGACCCACATCACTTTGTCTCAGAAACGGAGAATCCCGTCCCTTGTCTTTCTTCACACATAAAGTCCCAACTTTACTTCATTACTTTCAACCTGGCCTGGGAAATGGAGAGCGAGAGAGAGAGAGAGAGTAGATCAATGAGGAGAGGAAGAGGGCAAAGAAAATAGCGAGTGAGTCAGGTAAGCGGGGAGAATGAAAGAGGGAAGAGAGAACTTAGATTTATTTCCAGGATAAGAGACCTCAGTTCGGAGGATTGCTTGGAGAGGTTAGGACTATTCTCCTTGGAGAGAAGAAGGCGGAGAGGAGATTTGATTGACATGTTCAAAATCATGAAGGGTTGGACAGAGTAGATAGCGAGATACTGAAAGTATGTTGGAGGCAGTTTCATTCAAGGCATTCAAGAGGGCATTAGATGATTTGTATAGAAACTGTCATGACCCCCAGGGGCAGTGCACGATCAATTCCAGCCCCACTTGACCTGGAGTCGCAACTCAAATGAAATTAAATGTTATTTTTAAAATACCGCAGGACCTTGTTTGAGCTAAATAAACTGCATTCACCAGGTTTGTAAATATAAACACAAATAACCTTTTGCAATTTAACAGTAACACGGTAGAGTAGCACAGTGGTTAGCACTGTTGTTTCACAGCACCAGGGTCCAAGGTTCGATTCCGGCTTGGGTTGCTGTCTGTGCAGAGTCTGCACATCCTCCCCATGTCTGCGTGTGTTTCCTCCGGGTGCTCCGGCTTTGTCCCACAAGTCCCAAAGAACGTGCTTGTTAGGTGAATTGGATATTCTTTTTTCTTTCTAAATTTAGAATACCCAATTCATATTTTCCAATTAAGGGGCAATTTAGCGTGGCCAATCCACTTAGCCTGCACATCTTTGGGGTGTGGGGGCGAAACCCACGCAGACACAGGGAGAATGCGCAAACTCCACACGGACAGTGACCCAGAGCCGGGATCGAACCTGGGACCTCGGCGCCGTGAGGCAGCAGGGCTAACCCACTGCGCCACCGTGCTGCCCTGTGAATTGGATATTCTGAATTTCCCCTCTGAACAGGCGCTGGAGTGTGGAGTCTAGGGGATTTTCACAGTAACTTCATTGCAGTGTTAATGTAAGCCTACTTGTGACAATAATAAATATCATTGATTATTATTAACTAAACTGACAAATATGTAACTGACTACCTAACACCCCTTTCCCAATGCTCCCCTCCTTGCCAACTTGCCCCACTCTATAAACACACACACACACACACACATAGAGGGAAAGGGTTGTGGGGAGGGAAGAATAATGATGATAACGTAAAAAGGATAAAGGATCTCCGATGCACTATGATGGGGCTGGATTCTCATTTCTGAGACTAAGTGTTGACGTTGTCGTGAAAACTGTGGAGTTTCACAACGGCAAAAACGGTGCCACAGGTAAAGGTATTCAGACACACCAAAAGGGCTGGCACGGTGGACACGCGAAATTGCCGCACAGCTGCAGCCGCACTTAAGGGATGCTTCGCTTCCCACACACAAACATTGCAGCTAACACGCCTGGAAAGAGAGCAGCGCCGCATTTGCGAGATGCAGAACGGGAGACTCTCCTTGACTCCCTGGAGGAGAGGCGGCTGGTGCTGTACTCCGGCCCAGGAGGGAGGTCCTCAGGCACCACCGTTCGCTGTGCCTGGGTGCAGATGGGAGCCGCTGTCAACGCCGCCAGCGAAGTCGCTCGGACGGCACCCAGGGCAGAAAAAACCGCACAACCACCTCAGGGCGGCCAGGGTAAGTAGTCAGTAAGTAGTATGCCCCTGGCACTAACCTACCCCCCACACACATGTGACTCGGACCCCCCCCCCGGGGGGCAGCTGGACCCCACCCTGCCCCACATGCCAGCACCCATGCCAGCTGCAATGGCCATGTGCCTTGGCCACTGATGCCATCAGCTGCTCAACCCCTGGGCTGCATGTGCAGGTCTGTCTAACCCTATCATTGTTTGTGTTTTTCCCCCCCCAGGACAAGGCCGCACACAGCCGCTGGGAGTGGGAGAAGACCAGAGGGGGACCCATCACCGTGCCCGAGCGGTGGGCACTGGATGTGATCGGCGGCCTTGAAGAAAGGGAGGTCGCCAACGCGGGACTAGACCCCCTGCCTAGTTGGGGATCCTCATGACACATGTGTGCTTCCCCCAGCACCCCTCACCCCAACCTCCCTCACTCCACCCCGAACTCCCTCCACACCCCAAACCCCCTCCCTACCCCAACCCCCCTCACTCCACTCCAACCCCCCTCCCCACCCCAAACCCCCAAACCCCCTCCCCTCCCCAACCCCGTTCACCCCACCCCAAACCTGCTCCCCACCCCCTAATCCCCCTCACGCCACACCTCACCTCAGCAGTCACCACATCATGACTCACCCCCGTCCGGCTGTCTAACCATACATACCGTCTTGTATCTCACAGGACCTGCCGGAGATGGGCACCCCGGACTGCTGAGTACCGATGGGGAGAGCAGCCAGAACTCCAGCCCACTGCCCGAGAAGGCTGCTATCCCCAGCTCAGGAGAACCCGGAGGTCAGCTCAGAGGAGGACACTGACTTTCCGTCACTGCTGTCTCCAACACCCTCCATCATCTCAGAAATTATCACCTCGGTTGGGCAAACTAGTGAAGAGGCTCCTGGGATTCAATCTGGTGCGCACCACACAGTCAGTCCGGTACAGCAGGCGGAGGTAGGAGCAGCCAAGGGACCAGACGATCGGAGGGCAGCTCAGGCCCAGGAACCAGTTGCCACCCAGACAGGTCCTGGGTTCCTGGAACATCCATTCCCACCCACAGTGCAGGTGTAGTCAGAAACCCAGGGACTAGAGGAGGGCATGATGGCCGGCTTCCAGCACCTGCAGGGGCAGGTGGAGGAGTCCATTTGCGTGCAGGAGCAGGGGTGGTGCTGGCCATGCGTGCCACCCAGGCTGAAACCGCAGAGGTGGCGTCCGCGGTGGAGGCAATGGGGGCGACGGTGTCTGATATGGATCAGCGTGTGCAAGGCCCGGGGCATTCTGTCCAGGCGGGGGCCAAGGCCCAGGGCAGGACTACCCTCTCACAGGTAACCATGTGCCAGAGCCAGCTGGAGATTGCAGCGGCACTCGTCAGTGTGGCCCAGTCACAGCAGGCCATTGCTGAGAGCGTCGGCGGCAATGCCCAGGTGCAGGCTGGCGTGGCGCAGACAGAGAGGGAAGTGATCCAATCACAGAGGGATGTGGCCCACTCACTGGCTGAGTGGCACAGACCCAGAGGGGCATGGCCCACACCAAGAGTGACGCGGCCTACTCACTGGCTGAGTGGCACAGACCCAGAGGGACGCGGCCCACTAATTGGCTGATGTGGGACAGACCCTCAGAGTGGTGGCACAGTCGCAGAGTGATGTGCTGCAGTGCCAGATGGAGATGGTCCATTCCCTGTGCTCCATGGCCGCTCACGTTCAGACCCTCATCGATACCAGAGCGGGCCTCCAGGACTGGCAGCGCCAGGTGGCTGGGAAGCTATGGGGGATGGCGCTGCTCGCACCCCCGTCCCATGGCAAGCCCGCGGGCCATCGGGCACCCCGAGGGAGGAGGAGGTGCTCGGGCCCGTGAGGAGGTGCTCGGGCCCGTGCCGGTGTCTCCCGCAGGGGAGGTGCCTGTACAACACAGCACCTCGGACTCCCCCCCCCGTCCTGTCCCTGGTGAATCTGGTGGGTAGCGAGCAGAACAGGGCAATACCACGCCACCCGGGATGCCTGAGGAGCAGCTGAGCCCAGCCAGGCTGGGCCACCCCAGGAAATGTGCGCCAACAGGGACCCTCATCGCAGGGCAGCAGTCACAGCGCTCTGCCTCGACTCCTGCTGTACTGCCTGGGGGACCATAAAGGTTAGTGGTAGGGCCCCTAAGGCCAGAAAGTTGGACACCAGTTACGTTGGCACGGGAGCAGGTCACAGTTTAGGTATAGGGACTAGGGCACAGCCTGCATATATTTGTTTACAAGAATCACTCACGTGGGCATGAGTCAGACATTGTCAAACGATGTGGAGCACAGACTTCATCGCAGAGTGTGCTATCATCATCCTCCACCCCATGGGCCAGACCCACTGTCACTGCCAACCCAGTGCCCCCAGCTCGTAGGGCCACAGGTATATATAACAATAGGGGTGTGAATGCGGGCGGTTTGGTGGTGTGGGAGGTGAGGGTGTTCGGTGGTGTGGGAGTGAGGGTGTGTGGTATGGTGGTATCCGTGCCCCTGGCCAGCGATCCCCCTCCCCCTTAGTCTGTGAAACGTGTTTTGATGAGCTGGCCCTGGCGATAGCACCTTGCGGCCTCCCGTGCCTGGCCAGGCCCCATGTCCCGCTCATTGTCCCCCTCCCTGTCATCCTCCTTGACTGACGAGGCCTGTACTTCTTCCTCCTACTCCTCCAGCACATTGTCCCTCTGCTGGGCTATATTCTGGAGGACGCAGCAGGCCAACATGATGCGGGCGACCTTCCTGGTCTCGTAATGGAGAGCCTCTTCAGAGCGGTCCAGGCACCTGAGTCGCGTATTCAGGACCCCGAAGCAGCTCTCGACAACACCCCTGGTTGCACAATGGCATCATTGTAGCATGCCTCCGCCTCGGTCTGTGGCCTACGTATAGGCATCATCAGCCACGACCACAACCGGTAACCCCTTTTGCCCAGCAACCAGCCCCGCAGCCGGGGGGGAGGGGGGAGGGACATGTCGGAGATCACCGAGTGCTCCAAGATGAAAGAGTCATGTGCACTACCCAGGAATCAGACGCAGATGTGCAGGATCTGCATCTGATGGTCACAGACCACCTGAATGTTCCTGGAGTGGTACCCCTTGCTGTTGGTGAACAGCGCTCTGTTATCGGCCAGTGGCCGTAGGGCGACATGCAACCCATCGATGACCTCCTGGACCCGGGTCACCCGGCGATGGCAGTGAACCCGCTGCCCGGGCATCCTGGTGGGCGCAGTCCACAGGTTACTGGAGGTACTGATCCGCCTGGGCATACAGGGTGCCAGTGACTACACGGATGCACCTGTGCACCGATGCCTGTGAGATGTCGGACAGGTCCCCACTCAGCGACTGGAACGACCCCATTGCATAAAAATCCAGCGCCACAGTCACCTTGATGGCCACCGGGCGCGGGTGTCCTCCCCATACCTATGCGGTGCCAGGTGTGCCATCATGTAGCAGATGTGTCGCACTGTCTCCCTGCTAATCTGCAGTCTCCCTCTGCATGTTCGGTCAGGAAGGTCCTCAAAGGATATGCGGTCGCGGTAATCACGTGGCCTAATCCGGCACCTCCATGGCACCTCCTCCTCCTCGTCCTGTTGGGCAGCTGGCCCACCAGACTGAGCGGCTGCCACCTGCCTCTCTGCAGCACTATGCTGGAGCCTCCGCCTCCTCTCTGAGCTGCCCCTGCTCATGCTGTCACAGGGCTGCATGCAGGGCAGCGGCCATGGCCAAGGCAGCCAACATCGCATGTTGATGCCCAAAGTCGAAATTCTCTGCAGGGGGTGAAAGGCAAACATGTAATCATGGCGCATACACCCGTGCCCAACCAGGTGCCATGGGCTACACGGCCTCAGTTGTCACTGCGCACCCCAAACACGCATGCCCCTCACTCCCGCACACCAGCCCCGCTGGTGCCTTCGGTCCTGGCGCCTGTCCCTGCTGCCAGGGGCACCAATGGATGGCACTGCCGTCACTGGGGGATGTCATCGACGTGGCCCTGGGTGGTCCCCTGGCGAGTGCTGCCGGTTGGGTGAGGTGGTTGGGGGCGGCACCCATACACCCGTTGTCACTGTGTGCACCCAGGGACTGGGCCATCAAGATGGCCACCCTAATGGCAGTCCATGCCTGGGCAATGCCCCTGTCCTCTTTGGGGCTCCCCAGCTGCTTGACCTATCCCCCTCCCTTCCCCTCCCCTCGCCCGGCCCTGGCAGGGCTGCCCCACCCCCCACGGAACGCATGCCCGGTGTTCGAGCCAGGAGCCCGCAATCCCCCCCCACCACCTCCTACCTTCTCTCTCTTTTTTCAGAAAATATTTTATTGAAGCATTTGTAATTTTCACAATTTAATATATTGACATTTCTAAAACAGCCACGCGGGTCGACGCACAAAATACCCCCTAAAATAACAACAAACAATAAACCACATACCCCACTTCTCCCGCCCTATCCCCAATTACCTGTAAACTAAATTCCCTGTCCTTATTTAACATTACCATGCCTCCTATTTTCCTTCACCCTCCCTTTTTCCCTTTCCCCCCTTACTTTACTGCTGACGTTCAGTTTTTATTAAAGAAATCGATGAACAGCTGCCAACTCCGGGCGAATCCCTGTATTGATCCTCTTAGAGCGAACTTGATTTTCTCCAGGCTGAGAAACCCTACCATATCGCTGACCCACACACCTAATTTTGGGGGCTCCGAGTTCCTCCATCTCAGCAAGATCCGTCTCCGGGTCACCAGGGAGGAGAAGGCCAGGATATCGGCCTCCCTCCTCCCCTTTGCCCCCAGATCTTCTGACACCCCAAATATTGCTAATTCTGGACTCGGAGTTCCCCTACCTTCCAGGACTTCCGACATAACATCTGCAAATCCCTGCCAGAATTCGCTCAGTTTCGGACATGCCCAAAACATATGAACATGGTTGGCCGGGCTACCCCCACACCGCCCACATCTGTCCTCCACCTCCACGAAGAACCTACTCATCCGAGCTACCATCATGTGGGCCCTGTGGACTACCTTGAACTGAATTAAGCTGAGTCTAGCACAGGACGAGGATGCATTTACCCTTTTCAAGGCTTTTTCCCACAGTTCAATTTCCAGATCCCCTCCTAGCTCCTCTTCCCACTTCCTCGTCATCTCTCTGATAGGGGCCCCTTCCCACTCTAACAATTCCCTGTATATGTCCAAAACCTTCCCACCTCCAACCCCTGTTTTTGACAGCACTTTATCCTGTAGTCCCCTCAGGGGGAGGCGAGGAAAGCTTGGGACCTGTCTCCGTACAAAGTCCCGCACTTGAAGGTACCGAAACCCATTCCCACCTGGCAAATCAAACTCCTCCTCTAATGTCTCCAAGGTCGGGAAGCCCTCCTGGATGAATAGATCCCCAAACCACTCAATCCCTGCCCGCTGCCATGCCTTAAAGCCCCCATCCAGCCCCCGCGGGACAAACTGGTGATTGTCACAGATCGATGACCACACTGACGCCCCCTCCAATCTCATATGCTGCCTCCATTCCCCCCACACCCTCAGGACTGCCACCACCACAGGACCTGTAGAGTACCGAGCCAGCGAGAACGGCAGGGGCGCCGTCAGCAAAGCCTCCAGACTCGTACCTTTGTAGGATGCTGCCTCCATCTGCTCCCAGACTGACCTCTCCCCCACTAACCACTTCCTGACCATCTTTATGTTGGCAGCCCAGTAACAGTTAATAAAGCTCGGGGGAGCCAATCCCCCTTCCCCGCGGGCCCGTTCCAGGAGTGTCCTCTTTACTCTCAGGGTTTTACCCACCCATATAAACCTCGATATCGCCACATTCATACTTCTTAAAAAGCCTTTGGGACAAAAATCGGGAGATACTGAAAAAAGAAAAGCACTCTCGGAAGGACAGTCATCTTCACCGTCTGAACCCTCCCCGCCAGCGGCAGTGGGAGCATGTCCCATCTACAAAAATCCCTTCTCATTTGATCCACTGCTTTGCCCAAATTTAACTTGTGAAGCGACCCCCAATCCTTGGCCACTTGAATCCCCAGATACCTAAAACTCTTCCCAACCACTTTAAAAGGTAGCTCCTTCAGGCTCCTTTCCTGCCCCCGTGCTTGAATCACAAACATCTCGCTTTTTCCCGTGTTTAACTTATAGCCTGAAAATCGCCCAAATTCTCCCAGTACCTCCATGATTTTGGTCACCACCCCCACCGGGTCCGTGATATAAAGCAACAAATCTGTTGTGTTATGTAATTTGGAATAACACAAGCTGCCACTTGATGCAGTTTTGAGTAAAAGATGCTCCAGATGTTGGTGTGTGGAAAGAGGCGGGGTGTGAGTGCCTCTTCCCTTTTATAGTGAGATACCACCCCTCAGTGTCCTGACTGCTCATTGGTCGTGTCCTTTTCTATGTGTTCATTAGCTGCATGTTTGCATATCATGGCATCTCCCCTTTTTAAAAATGTTTTGTTGGCGTATGTGAATGTATTTACATGTGAATGAGTCTGTCTAACGTGATTGATGCAGGACAACAGTACAGAGCAAACAAAACAAATGTTCAAAAGTCCAGTCTCTGAGTCTTGCGTCTGATCCTGGTCGACCGCTGGAGAGATGGCGGAGGGGATGACGGCGCCTGGACAGGCGGGATGGAAGCCTGACTGGTGGCCTCGTGGTGTGAGGTATCAGAAGGTGGCAATTCAACATATGGAAATGGAGGAGAAAGTGGTCGCGGGCAGGCAACTTTGTGCAGTGCCCGTCCATTCCTTTGCACGATGGAGCCATCAGCCATACGTACAATATAAGAGCGGGGCGCGGCCTGTCGAACAAAGACAGCCAGGGCAGACCACCAACCATCCAATATCTTGATCCTGACAGTGTCTGCCGGGGATAGCAGGGCCAGATTGGTGGCATGGGCATCATAGCCCTGCTTTTGATGATCTCTGAGCTGCTGCATCTTCTGCAGCACCGGGAGGTGATCCAGGTCAGGCAAGTGTATGGCTGGAAGAGTCGTCCGCAGGTCCCTGTTCATCAGGAGTTGAGCCGGCGACATGCCAGTGGACAATGGAGTTGCCCTGTACACGAGCAGTGCAAAGTGTATGTCGGAAGCAGAGTCCGCGGCCATGCAGATGAGCTGTTTCACAATGTGCACCCCTTTCTCGACTTTTCCATTGGACTGTGGATAGCGCGGACTGGAGGTGACATGCTGGAAATTGTATGACCTGGCAAACGTGAACCATTCTCGACTGCTAAAGCACGGGCCATTGTCAGTCATGACGGTGATTGGGATGCCATGCCTTGAGACCGTCTCCTTACAGGCTTTGATGACGGTCCGAGAGGTAAGGTCCGGGAGCCTCAGCACCTCAGGGTAATTCAAGAAATAGTCGATGATCAATACGTAGTCATGACCATTCACATGAAAGAGGTCGATGCCAACCTTGGACCAAGGAGAGGTCACTATGTCATGCTGTTGGAGCGTCTCCTTGCTCTGCGCTGGCTGGAACCTGTGACAGGTAGCACAGTTCAGGACCATGTTTGTGATGACCTGGATGATGCCGGGTCAGTAGACAGCTTGCCGGGCTCTGCGTCTGCACTTCTCGACGGCCAGGTGTCCCTCATGAATCTGGCAGGGCACCAAGCTCTGGAGACTGAGCAGAATGACAATCCTGTCCAGCTTGAGGAGGACACCATCAATCACCGTCAGGTCATCCTTCACATTGTAAAATTGTGGGCACTGCCCTTTCTGCCAGCCATTGGTGAGGTTGTGGATGACGCGCTGCACGAGGGGGTCTTTGGCTGACTCATCACGGATGAGAACTATCTTCTCATCTGTCGCCGGGAGAGTGCTAGAACACAGCTACACCTGCGATTCGATGTGCTGGATGATCTCCAACGGTTCACTGGGCGAGGTGACGGAGCGGGACAATGTATCAGCGATGATGAGCTCCTTGCCAGGTGAAATCATACCTCAAAAGTTTAAGCAGGATTCTCTGCAACCTAGGCGTCATGTCATTAAGGACCTTTTGGATGATGTGGACCAGAGGCCTATGATCTGTCTCGACAGTGAATGTCGGCAGGCCGTAGACATAATTGTGAAATTTGAGGATGCCGGTGAGAAGATCCAAGCACTCCTTCTCAATCTGTGCATATCTGGTTTCAGTGGGCCTCATCGCCCTTGATGCGGAGGCTACTGGTGCCCAGGATGATGTGTCATCTTGTTGAAGCAACACCGCACCAATGCCATCCTGAGTCGCATCTGTGGATATCTTTGTCTCCCGGTCCAGGTCGAAGAATGCCAAGACTTGTGCAGTGGTGAGCTTGGCTTTCAGCTCCAGCCACTCTGTCTGATGTTCCGCCTTCCACTCAAAGGAAGTTGACTTTTTCACCAGGTTGCGTAGGGCTGTGGTGTGTGTGGCCATGTTTGGAATGAACTTGCCCAGAAAATTGATCATACCAAAGAAGCGCAGCACCGCCTTTTTGTCCTCAGGGACCTTCATCGCCTCGATGGCCTTGATTTTGTCTGTGTCCGGACGCATACCATGCTGTGAGAGCTGGTCGCCTAGGAACTTGAGCGTCGATGTGCCAAAACAACATTTGGACCTGTTTAACTTTAGGCCGTTGGCATTTACATGGCGGAATACCTTTTGGAGACGGGACACATATTCTTCAGGTGTTGTGGACCATACGATGATGTCATCCACTTACACACGAACCCCTTCAATGCCTTCCATCATCTGCTCCATGATGCGATGGAATATCTCCGGTGCCGAGATGATGCCAAATGACATGTGATTGTAGCAGTATCTGACAAAAGGCGTGTTGAAGTTGCAGAGCCTTCTGCTGGACTCTTCCAGCTGGATTAGCCCAAATCCCTGTGATGCATCCAATTTTGTGAAGAAGCGTGCGTGTGCTATCTCACTGGTGAGTTCCTCCCGTTTCGGAATGGGGTAGTGTTCCCGCATGATATTCTTATTGAGATCCTTGGGATCAATGCAGATGTGCAGGTCCCCCGAACGCTTCTTTACGCACACGATCGAGCTGACCCAATCAGTCGGTTCTGTGACCTTGGATATGATGCCTTTTTGCTGAAGATCCTTGAGCTGTGCCTTCAGGCGCTCTCTCAGTGGAGCAGGGACTCATCGTGGTGCGTGGACCACTGGCTTGGCATCAGGTAGTAGCAGAATCTTGTATCGATACGGCAGCGTGCCCATCCCGTTGAACACATCGGGATACTGGGCGAGGATGTCGTCGATGCCGGCCTGAAGATCCACATGGGAGGTGTAAACCCTTTGAATGAGGTTCAGCTGCTTGCAGGCATGCGCACCTAGTAGGGATGCCCTGTCCGGTTTAACAATTTCAAAGCGTAACCGTGCTTGTGTGTGTCGGTTGGATACATGCAGACGGCAGGACCCCAGTGCTGTGATGGCATTCCTGTTGTAATCCAGGAGCATGCAGGCAGCTGGAAGGACCGTGGGGGGCTTATTAATCCGTCTGAAGTATGCCTGTGAGAGGAGGTTGGCAGAGGCACCTGAGTCCAGCTTGAACTGGATGGGGCAGTGGTTCACCTTCATCATTGCTCGCCATTCGTCCTCGGAATCCACAGCTAGGATTGAGTGGACTTGCGATGAGTCTGGTGTGGCATATTCACACGTTGTAATAATGCCCACACGGTAGGCGTTGTCCAGGCATTCAGCATCTGGATCCGTTGCGCTGCAGGGATCAGAATCCTGTAGGCATTGTTGCACACTCTGGATGCGCCGTCTTCGGAATTGGGGTGCTGGCTCCTGACTGGCGGTGCAGATCTGCACAGGTCTGCATAGTGGCCTGGCTTCCCGCAGTTTAAACAGCGTCTGCCTCTTGCAGGGCAGTGTTTCGTTAAATGGGTGGTGCCACAGTTCGAACACGTCATGACGTCGGCATCCTAATGCTCCGCGCATCGTTGCACATGCGCATTGCGGTTCTCAGACATCTACACCTGCGCAGTGCGGGTTTCGGCCGCTTCATTATCCCGTTCGCATCACGCGTGCATTAGGCCCCGGGAAGAGCACATGGAATGGCCGCTTTGGCCAATGTTGAGGCGCTGCATCCGGGAGATGACCTGCACATTCTCCGCCTCGTGGAAGGCTAGTCTATCATTTTCTGCCGTTTTGTACTGGGAATAGTGATTTTTAGCGTGCTCATGCACTGTGCATGTTTCAATCGCGACTGGCACGGTCATATGCTTGATCTTCAGTAACTGCTTTCTCAGAGGATCAGAGTGATCTCCAAAAACGAAGTTGCAGGATTGCGCTAACTGTCCAAGGTTAGTTAAATGTGAGGTGAAGGATTTGCCTTTACCTTGCAATTGCTGCCTGAATATGTAGCGCTAGAAGATTTCATTGGTGTCCACCTCACAGTGGCTGTCAAACTTGTCTAGGATGGTCTGAAACTTTGTCTTGTACTGGTCTTCGGTGAAGTGAAAGGAGTTGAATATTTCCAAGGCGTGATCACCCGCTGTGGTGAGGAAAAGAGTACCATTGAGGCCTGATGCTTTGACGTAAAGCTGAAATTTCTGCTTGAATGTGCGCCAGTTGGCACTGAGATTGCTGGAGGTCCTGAGCTGGTGAGGAGCCTGAATCTTCTCCATGGTGCCGGTATACATTCGCTGGTAGTCACGGATCTTGCTGAGTTGAACTAACTAGATTGAACAGTCTCCTGGTATCATGTTGTGTTATGTAATTTGGAATAACACAAGCTGCCACTTGATGCATATTTGAGTAAAATGTTCCAGACTTTGAAGTGAGTTCACTGTGTTTTATTGAACTATTAGCATTCTCAATGAGTTTGACTCTGCTAATCTAAATGTAGTAACTCAGTCTAACTGAACCAGCCTTGCTCTAAGCCACGTGCTGGGGTGTAATGCTGAGGATACACCCTGTCTCACTCTGTAGATGTTGGGCTGTGAAAAGAGGCGGGGTGTGAGTGCTTCATCCCTTTTATAGTGAGATACCACGCCTGACTGCTCATTGGTCGTATCCTATTCTATGTGTTCATTAGCTGCATGTTTGCATATCATGACAAAATTGTCTGCATAGAGAGAGACCCTGTGCTCCACCCCCTCTCTCACTATACCCCTCCAGATATTCGCTTCTCTCAGAGCCATTGCTAAGGGTTCTATGGCCATGGCAAACAGTAATGGGGAGAGCGGGCATCCCGGCCTTGACCCCTGACAAAGACTAAAGTATTCTCCAGTTGGTCGAAAGCCTTCTCCGTGTCCATGGCAACTACCACCTCAGCCTCGCGCCCCTCCGCTGGCATCATAATTACATTAAGAAGCTGTCTAATGTTGGATGTCAGGTGCCTGCCCTTTACAAATCCCGTCTGATCCTCCCCAATTATCTCCGGGACACAATCCTCTATTCGAGTGGCCAGGATCTTTGCCAATAATTTGGCATCTACATTCCAGAGGGAGATTGGCCTGTATGATCCACAGTTCTCCGGATCCTTGTCACGCTTCAGGATGAGAGAAATTGCTGCCTGTGATAACGTTGGGGGGAGTACTCCCAGCTCCTTGGACTCGTTGAAAGCCTTAACCAGGAGCGGCCCCAGTAACCCAGAGAACTTCTTATAAAATTCCACTGGGAACCCGTCAGGTCCCGGGGCTTTACCCGATTGCATCGCCCCCAGTCCCTCTCTCACCTCCCCAAACCCAATCGGGCCCCCCAGGGCTTCCACCAGCTCCTCATTTACCTTCGGGAACTCTAGCCTCCCCAGGAATTGACTCATGCCCTCCTCTCCAACCGGGGATTCTGACTCGTAGAGCTGGCTATAAAATTCCCGGAACACTTCATTCACCGCCCCCGGGTCCGTCACCGTCTTCTCCTTCAAATTCTTTATTTTCCCTATTTCTCTCACTGCCTCCTGTTTCCTCAGTTGAAGTGCCTGCATCTTTCTAGTTTTCTCCCCATGTTCATATGTTGCCTCTTTTACCCTCCTCAACTGACCCTCCGCTTTCCTGTGGAAAGGAGACCAAATTTCATTTGAAGTCTCTGACGCTCCTTCAACAACTCCTCATTTGGAGACTCCGAATATCTCCTGTCTACCTGTAAGATTTCTCCTACTAACCTGTCCAGCTCCGATCGCTCAGTTTTATCCCTGTGGGTTCAAATCGAAATACATTCCCCTCTAATGACTGCTTCCAGTGCTTCCCAGACCACCCCAGCTGCAGCCTCTCCCATGTCATTGATCTTTATGTACCCCTGAATGGCCTCTCTTACTCGCTCACAGATCTCCTCATCCACTAACAGCCCTGTATCTGGTCTCCACTGTGGGCGCGGGGACATTCCTGTGTCTGCCCGTAGGTCTATCCAGTGTGGTGCATGACCTGAGACCACAATTTAGGGCAGCACGGTAGCACAGTGGTTAGCACTGTGGCTTCACAGCACCAGGGTCCCAGGTTCCCCGCTGGGTCACTGTCTGTGCAGAGTCTGCACGTTCTCCCCGTGTCTGCGTGGGTTTCCTCCGGGTGCTCCGGTTTCCTCCCACAGTCCAAAGACATGCAGGTTAGGTGGATTGGCCATGATAAATTGCCCTTAGTGACCAAAAAGGTTAGGAGGGGTTATTGGGTTACGGGGATAGAGTGGAAGTGAGGGCTTAAGGGGATCAGTGCAGACTCGATGGGCCGAATGGCCTCCTTCTGCACTGTATGTTCTGTGTTCAGTTGCTGAGTACTGTGTCCTCAAGCCCCGCTAACAGTGTTTTATCTAGCACAAAGAAATCTATCCTGGAGTACGCCTTCTGTACATGGGAGTAGAGTGAATATTCCCTGCTCCTTGGTCTCTCAAATCTCCACTGATCCACCTTTCCCATGCGCTCCATGAACCCCCGCAGTTCCTTTGCCATTGCTGATAGCTTCCCCGACCTAGCACTCGACCGGTCCAACCTTGGGTCCAGGACCGTATTAAAGTCACCCCCCATGATCAGCCGGTGCGAATCAAGGTCTGGGATCTTCCCCAGCACCTTCCTGATAAACGCAACATAATCCCAGTTTGGGGCATATATATTCACCAGCACCACTGCTATTCCCTCTAGCTTCCCACTAACCATAATAAATCTGCCTCCCGGGTCTACCTCTATCCTCACCACCTCGAATGTCACCCTTTTATTAATCAGGATAGCCACCCCCCTTGTTTTAAAGTCCAGTCCTGAATGAAACACTTGCCCGACCCATCCCTTCTTTAATCTAATTTGGTCTCCCAGCTTCAAGTGTGTCTCTTGTAACATAGCCACGTCCGCTTTTAACTGTCTCAGGTGTGCGAACACACAAGCTCTCTTAACCGGCCCGTTCAGTCCACGAACATTCCAAACCAGTCTGGTCGGGGCGGGGGGGGGGGGGGCTTTTGCCCCCTTCCCCTGTTGGTCAACCATGACCTCTCCTGGGCCAGCTCCTAGCCCGTGTTCCACACCTCACTTGATCTGCCCCTCGGCGGCGACCGCCATCTGATCTCCATCTCCAGTCTCCTAACTGTCCATTGCCTGTCAGCAGTACGCCCCCTCCCCCCGCTTGTCTTTCCTCAGTTCTCCCCCCACTTTGCTCCCGTGAACCAGCTATCCAGCTAGCTCAGCATCTCCCACTCTCTGGCGTCAAAAAGCCTGCCGACTGCCAGATTCTATCACACCTAGCAAAAACACAAGCACTCAACACAGTAACAATAGTCCCAAAAAGCAAACAAACCACCCCCCAACGCGCAGGCAATGAGGCAAACCCCTCCCCCTTTAACTGATACTTATTAGTCCCATCACCTTCAAACAGAATCCAACACAAAAGAAGAAGCTTCAAGCAGCTTAAGCAAAATTATGTATGCAAGAGTCAACCATCCTTCTTGCAGAAACTAAAACATTGCATCGCATCTTAAAAGTTCTTCCCTCTGTGATCCAGTACATAAAGCAATAAATCAAAATCAAATTACACAAGAATAGAGGAAAGAAAAAAAATAAAACACCAAACCCCTTTTCTTCCCGAACATCGCAACTTAACTCACAGAATTAAAAGACCGAATTTTTAAACAAGTCAAAGCAAAACACAGAACCATTTTTCTCACCTCCCCGCCATCCTGTCCCTTCCCCCAAACTCAGACCACCACAGTTTGAGTTTAAAAGTCGTTCAACCAGATTTCCAGATTCTACCCCTCCCCCTTTGACCGATTCTTATCTGTCACATCACTCTCAAAGAGAATCAAACACAATAGAAGAAGCTTCAAACAGCTTAATCAAAATTATGCATCCAAGAATCAACCACCTTTGTTACAGAAAATAAATCAAAATCAAATTACACAAGCCGAGAGAAAAGAAAAGAGAGAAAAACACTTTAAAAAAAAATAAAACACCCAAACCCTTTTCTTCCCGAACATCGCAACTTAACTCACAGAATTAAAAGACTGAAATTTTAAACAAGACAAAGAACACAGAACCATTTTTCTCTGCTCCCCGCCACTCCATCCCTTCCCTCAAACTCAGCCCACCACAGTTAGAATTTAAGAGTCCTTAAGCCAGATTATTGTCTTTCATGAAAGTAACCACCTCTTCCGGAGAATTAAAGTACAGCTCCCGGTTCTCGTAGGTCACCCAAAGACGAGTCTGGTGAGAGTTTGGCTCAAGATAGAATAGAGCTCGATGGGAAAATGGAATGTCAAATAGAGCTTTATATAAACTGGAATGTCAAGGCTTTGTAATCACTTCTGCTTTTGCACTAGACAGTTTGCAGTAACAAGATACAGCCTTGGGAATGGTTCCTAATTTTAAAGATAACTATAACTAAGCTGAGAGCAACAGAATGCCGTAATTTAGGCCTCCTCTAAGGGGGCCGTCCTCATAAAAGAAACAGTGTCATATATTGTATATCAGCTACTGTCGGATGTATTAACTTTGGCTTGCTGCTGCACCTCTCCGAAATACGGTGGTGCAGCCCCGGCCGTGAATAAACGTATGTTAAAATGACTTGGTGTTCGATTGATCATTTCATCCGGACTGAAGGGAAACAAATTCTCATTGGTACTACAGTCCAAATTTAATGTCTTTCTCAAAAAGGGCTGCCGTAACTTTGTTGAAACTTGCTCTCCTCTTTGCGAGTTCTGGTCCCCAGTCTTGGTACATCCGGATCTCTGATTCTTCCCACATGTACCGTTTCGTCCACCTGGCCCACTTCATGATACGCTCCTTGTCGAGGAATCGACGTAGCCTCACCACCAAGGCCCTCAGGGGCTCACGACCCTGGGGCTTACGTGCAAACACCCTGTGTGCCGGGTCCACCTCCAGCGACTTGACAAACACATGGGCCCAGACCATCTCCTGCAACATCTTCCCCACATACTCTCCCGCATCTGATCCCTCCTTCCCCTCTGGCAGCCCGACGGTTTGGATATTTTGCCTGCGAGACCGGTTCTCCAAATCTTCCACTTTATCTAGCAGTCGTTTCTGGCTGTTGTGTAGTATGCTAATTTTCAAAGCCATTGCAGTGGATTCCTCCTCTCGTTCAGTCGCCAGCTCCTGCAACTTTAGAATCTCCTGTCCCTGCATCATCATTTTCTCCTCCACCCGGTCAACCATCTCCTTAATCGGGACTGTCATCTGGGTTACATCTTCTGTACACTCCTTGAGATGCCGGGCGAACTTCTCATCCAGGTACTCGACCCATTGCTCCATCGACCAGTGAGCTGGCTGGACACCACCGGAAGTCCTCCTACCTCCTCGCTCAGCTGCCTCAGCCAGCACGCCAGGTCCACGATTTGTTATAGCATATTAGAAACACTGCGTCAGGAATTTGGCCCATCCGAGGTGCTGAATCACAGAGGCCCTGGAGAATTGGTCGCCAGGACCGCTAATGAGATGCATACTGTACTTTCAATTCGAGCGGCAGGGGCCGCAATTTCATCGATTTTGGGGGGACCCAAAAATGCCGAATTGGCGTGAAATCGGCGTCAGGATCGACTTCGGCGTCGGAGCCGATTCTCTGGTCGATCGCGTTTCGCGCTTTTGCCGTCATCGAACGGAGAATCCAGCCCATGGTGTCCAGTCAAAGTCTTTCAGGAGTTTACGCTTTCGCTTCGATGCTTCTTCTTTCTAAACCTGAGAGGTTTTTCTGTGGCAAGGCTGTCTACTTTCTTAGTAGTTTCAGGATCATTTCAAATATATTGTAAATATGTGCCAGGCACTCACTGGTTTCAGAACAATAAAGCAGTCCTTTACTTCAGCAGAGAGAGAAAGAGAGAGAGCTCCTTCTTTGTTCTAAATCTAATCACTTCTGTCCAGCTCTCTCAGAAAGATCCCGCAGGAACCAATCACTGACTGTTGTCATCCAGACCACTGTCCCTGGCCTAGCCGCAGGTTGCCAGCCAACCAATTGAACCAACTTCCTCCAAAGATGGTTCTGAAGATTCACCCTGCGCTGACCAGTCTCTATTCTCCTTTACAAAAATAAATCCTGGAACAAACAGTCCTGACTAGCAGACTGCCTCAGCTAGCACAGGGCTAAAGAGTTGGCTTTTAGAGCAGACCAAGGCAGGCCAGCAGCATGGTTCAATTCCTGTACCAGCCTCCCCGAACAGGTGCCGGAATGTGGCGACTAGGGGCTTTTCACAGTAACTTCATTTAAGCCTACTTGTGACAATAAGTGATTTTCATTTCATTTTTTTCATTTCTTAAGTCCACTGCTTAAAGACACATTCCAATTATGAGCCAAATTTACAAATTCTTCAATCACACCATAGGACATCTTAAATTCAGCTCAGTCTAATCTTTCAGTTGAAAGATGGGAAAGGGACTGTGCACATAAAATGCCGAGAGGCATTCTGTTGGGCTGCAAGATAAAAAAATAGAGATCCTACTGTTATGGGCCAGGGTTTAGAGAACCCCAAAGTGTATCATGGAGTTCACCTGACCCATAACTTTTAATGGATTGTAGTATGGGGAGCACACGGCCCACTCCACAGGTGTGGTACAGCAGATATGGAAAAGTATTTTTTAAAGCAAAACAATGTTTATTCTATGAACTCAAGTTAACCTTTTTGAAACATACAGTGATCATCTTAGCAACCATTAATTCAAATACAACCCCCAAAGAATACAACATTTAGTAAACCTTTAAGCTTTCCTTTTTTAACATCCATATGACTTAAAAACAACTTTATCAGAAGCACATCAGGTTAAAGTCACGACTGAAAACATTTATAATTCTGAATTCACCAAATGATCAAGAGATAGTCTTTTGATGGCAGAGAGAACAGCAGTACACCTGCTTGGCCTGGCTTCAGCTCCAACTCTGAAAATGAAACTAAAACACACCCTGCAGCAAACAGCCTAAAACAAAAGCAAGAAGCTGACAGACAGCCCAGCTCCACCCACCCTCTGACATCACTGATAAACACCCATTTCTTAAAGGTACATTTCTTAATCACCCATTTCTTAAAGGTACTTTCACACATGACACTTACTTGCATAGGCGAAGGAAAGAAGGAAAATAGTTCTGGAGTTGAATAACATTTCTTACGTATGGTTATTTGCACCTGCAACAGAGATGTCATTTAGATAAATCATAGTCACAATAGCAGCATTTCTCGTGACACTCCCGCTGCTTATGTAAGCACTCTGGAGTTGAAATTCTAGGCTGCAATCATGGTTGACTTTTCCTTGTCTGGGGAAATGTGTACAGACAATCACAAAGGAAAGATTCTGAGATCTCAGTGGGTATCATGAGGAGCAGCACAATGATAGCCAGGTATTATTGCTTCTGCACTGATCTTTGTGCATCAAGCCTTGCATATATGCAGCACATTTTACAACCTCAGGAAGCAAAAAGCGTTTTACAGCAATTACTTTTGAAATAATGTCAGTGTTATGTTGCAGCAATTTGTGCATAGCCACCTTCCAGAAGCGGCAATGTGATTATGACCAGGTAATCTTCTTTCGTGATGTAAGCCGGAGGATCAATATTGGCCTGTACACTAAAGGTGGTGGGGGATGAGAATCTCCCTGTCTTTTTCCAGATAGTGCCGTGGAAACTTTTCTGCCGACCGAAAGGGCGGACAGTGTTCTGTTTCTTGCTATAAAGGGAGTGTAGCAAAGGTTTACCAGACTGATTCCTGGGCTGGCGGAACTGACACGTGAGGAGAGCTTGGAGTTGATTAGGATTATATTCACTGGAGTTCAAAAGAATGAGGGGTATCTCATAGAAACCTATAGATGCAGCAGTACTATTGACATTGAGAAAAATTGAGGAGTGTGATTAAAGATTTGAATGAGTGAGATATTGGAAACCTATTTAAATAAATCAAACTGTCTTTATTTTTAGAGTGAGATTTGTAGAAATATATTAGAACATTAAATGATGAAGCACAGTCGTGTACACTGGACGTTAAAAATCACAGGATTGATTGAATGGTAACATTTTGCTCTTTAAATAGTCTCTCTTTGAGTGGAGTTCGTACTTTGATCACTGCTGATTCTTTGTATCTTGTCGTTGTCAGGTGCACTCTGAACAATAACCACCCACTTGAAGTACCTAGTGCAAGTTTAATGTATTAATTTGACAAAATGCAGGAAGTAAAATATTGACATTGAATTTAATTGCACAGAGATTACACAGTTTAGGTAATTACTTTGGGAACGTTTTGGTAAAGGTTTGTTAAGGCGTTTGCACAATGCAGTTTCATGGGTAAATTTAGTTGCGTAGATATAAAGGCCATCAAGATACATATTAGTACAGAGATAAGCAGCAAATTGGGAAAATTATTTGCACTTTGGCATGTTTGGATAACATCATCAGTAATTGGGCACAGATGTCCTTGTTTCATGTTTGAGTAAAGAGACAAATGGACAGTAATTGTTCGCTGAATAGGTATGCAGATGAGACAGGAACAAGAGAGGCTGCATATATCAGAATCTGCACAAAAAGGTTATTTAGTGAATACGGTTGATTCCTGCTAAGGCTGCAGTCCCCTCAAAAAGAGCCGGTATTTGATACTACAAAATATTAATTACCATGGGACAAAGGCAAAAAGGTTTTGTAAACATCATATAAAACCAAAGTAGACAATCTGCAACACTGCGCTATGCAATTCAATTTGACTTGTGTCTGGGAATTACCTATTCAGAGTTAAAGGAAAGGAATATTCCCCTAATTGTGAGAGATGTATTTTCTACCTCTAGTTTTAATCAAGGTGCTGGGTAGCAGACAACAGTAGCTGGAGCGATTCCGACAACAATAACACCAAAAAATTGCATTTATATAGCACCTTACAATAGTAAAACACCCTAAGGTGCTTTACAGGAGCACGACCATACAAATTCTGACAGCAAAATCATACGGAGGTATTAGGGCCAATGACATGTGTGTTGGCTCTGCTTCCTTCTGGGAAACTACCTGAAACCTGGAACTCGCTGCCGGAGGAGGTGGTGGAAGCAGGTACAATAGTGATGGTAAAGGTGCGTCTTGACAAATACATGAGTAGGATGGGAATAGAGGGATACCGACCCCAGAAGTGTAGAAGGTTTTAGGTTGGATGGGCAGCATGGCCGGCACAGGCTGTGAGGGCTGAAGGGCCTGTCCCTGTGCCGTATGTTTCTTTGTTCTTTTGTCCTTTGGTGTCTTCTTTACTAAGTCAGGATTGGGCGAAGCTTTAGTTTTGATCTTGGAAGGTACACACGTGGTCGAATGTGTGATACTGCTGTTCAATTTTAGGGACAGTCCACTTTGGCACTTGTCATAACAGGTCAGCCAAACGTTTAAAATGTTTATGTTGCAGTTATACTGTACTGGGGTATCAGGAGTTGCACCATGAATTATAATTGAAACATTGATACAATATTTATGTAGAATAATGGATATAACTCACCTGTCAGTAAATAGTACAGCAAATACCAGGGTGTTTATTCTATTTATGTTGCACTGTAAGAGCAAATGATTGTAGATGTTAAGTTATATAACTACAATGGGAAACCAATCTTCCCATTGATGCTGGACTGCATTTCAATTATGGCGCATTAATTCTTATTCTGTGTGGAATTCTAGAAACAGCACTCATGGGGAGGACTGTGGCCGGCATCAGTGATTGGCCTCATTATGTTTCTGTTCTTCACATTTTAAAGCCATTATCAGCGCTCTCATTCCCCGTAACCTAAAAACTGGCACTGCAAACCAATTACCAAAGTGAAAAGTAAAGCACTAGGTGGTGTGGTGCTAAGTACATTGGCCTGTTGTCAATTTTCAATAACGAACCCCACAGTTTGAGCTCTGGAAGTCAAAAGACAAATTTGCTAGTTCCGCAATCAATATTATGTTCAGTCCCCCCACTCATTAAAAATGACCACATTGTATTGCATCTCCAATGTAGCAACAATGTACAGAAAGCTTTCATTGAGTTCATGCTGTCTTTGTAGCATAGATGGGTTGAGTTGATTAGACCGAAGCACGTGATGCCGACTTGCTTTCAGCTGTTGAAGTCAGAACACCAGCTTTGAATATCACTGGCCTCGTGTCAAGAGTTAATCCATCAACCGCACTGTGGACTTGTGAATAGGATCTTTTTCTTTGTTTGAGAGCTGCCCCAAATTGTCTCTATTTCAGTAAACTGACATTTAATGGCCCACATCTACCGATCAGGGTTGGAAGCCTTATTTTCAACCTTGACCATTCAAAAAAGTGACACATACCTTCTCCAATCCTGCAGAACTCAGTAGGTGCAGGACACCTCAGAGATCCCAGTGAAGGGAATCCACGCAGAAATCTCGCCCCCTTTTTACAGTATTAGCTGTCATATTCTGGCAAACATTCATTAACACACTGGGGTCATGGGGGATTCAGGGGTTTCGGGTGGTGGCGGTCAATCCGGTCAGGGGAAGTCAGGTGTTTAGGGGAAAGGTCAGGGAGGAGTTGGGTGGTGGGGGTACACAGGTCGGGTTAAGGCACAATTGTTTGCTCAGAGAGTTAGCGAGGGGATTGAAGGGGTGTCGGAGGGGAAGTCAGTTTTGTAGTTCCTCAGGAGCTGGACAAAGATTTTTCTGCCCAACATTTCCTGCGTAGCTATTCAGGTAAATAAGTTCGGCATTGTCTGATATCTTTGGCTCTAACTCAGATTTGGAAGGTGCGATTCAATGGAAACATGTTAAAGTCCGGTTTTGAACGTGCTTGATGGGGTATTTCTCGATGGCCAGGTTGCCAAGATTGCAGCCCACATGCAATGGCACTCAGTGGCAAAATTGATCCCCCACGAGCTTCTCAACATTACTGGTTGTCTCGCAGTTTAATTTGCCAGATTGCCGCCTCAGCGTCTCGCCGCTAACAAGGGGGAGCTGCTTTTAAACGTTCCATCACCACTCACTCCCAGTCAACACAAGCATGGCAGCGCGTAGTCCTGCTTCTCCCTTTGGGCAAGGCGACCTGGACAGGCTTCTCAACACTGGGTATGAAAAGTGGCTAACCCTGTTGCCCCAAGGGGGTCAGAGGACCAGCAGCAGGGCCAGCAATGCCCCCGGGAGGCAGAGTCAGCAATGCCCCCAGGAGGCAGTGGCAGCTGCAGTGATTGCAGGCAGCATGACACGGAGGACCAGCATCTAATGTAGGAAGAAGACAAATGACCTCGAACGAGCTGCAAGGGTAAGTTATCTCCTATCTCCTGGTTTCGCCTGCCACCCCTCAAATTCCCAAGCACCAACTCCCCCAATTCACTGGCTGACACCTCATACCCTCCCCACATCCGATCTTCATGCTTGTTCCTCAGAACCCCCTGACACTCAACAGCAGAATCCTTTCATATCCAGATGCGGTGCCCACACATGCTACCTGCTATAGACCAGCAAGTTGGACGTTCCCCACCCCTCCCCCCCACCAGCTCCAGGCTCTCCAGAGGATGTCCACCAAGGGCATCAAAGGCCACAGGGTGCAGAAGGAGCAGGCTGCCTCCACCTCTGATGTGACTCCTGGGGACACACCTAGACACAGCACTAGACCATGAAAGATTAAGAAGAGTGAAGAGTACTGAGTGGGAACTGGTGAGGTCAATATCTGTAGCTAGGGAGCACGGAAATCTGTCACAGTAAAATGTTCATTATTGAAATATATCACACCTCATACAAGTGAAGCCTCTATCACATGAATCTTCTGACCGCACTCCCACCCCCTGCTCTTCCGCCCACTCCCTCGCCGCCCCCCCCGGCAAAGTGGTCCAAGATCTCAAGCACCTGTGCGGACCCTGTTCAGAGGATGGTTGTGAGTGTGCTGTCAGCAGAAAAAGAGGAGTTAGAATTTTGCAGAAACTGAGGCGCACCAGAGCTTTCCTCACAGCGAGTTGTCATCACTCTCCTGCCTTGTATATTGAACCGCTGACATTGCCAACACAGGCCCATCACCCTTGAGTAACGTTACACAGACCCTTGAAGGAGGAAACTGGGTGGTCGGGCAGTGAGTGGTGTGATGGGGGGGGGGGGCTTACTGGGGGGGAGGGGAATTGGGTGGAGGGCGGGGAATGGTGGGGCACAGCAAACCACCACAAAACGGGAGACCCTCTTGGGGGGTGTACTGCAGGGCACGACCAGAGTGATCCAAGCATCGGAACAGCATTTTCAGCAGGCCGATGTACTGCCCAATGACAGCACGGATGGCAACGTGAGCCTCATTATAACGGGGTCTCTATATTGGTCTCAGGCCTCATCGCTGGTGTCATCAGCCATGACCCGTGTCCCTCATGAGCCAACCTGTCATCCTGGGGTTGTCCTCAAAGACATCTGGGATATCCGTGTGCCCTAGGATGTAGCTATCATGCATGCTCCCCGGGTAGCGGGCCCACATGTGTATGATTCGGAGGCAATGGTTGCACATGATCTGAGCATTCAGGGAGTGGAACCCCTTCCTGTTAATATAGGGCATATCCTGATGCCCTGGTGCATGCTGGCCGGGCATCTTGGTGGGCGTGATCCAGCTTGAATGTGATATAGTTGGATTCCTAGGCTTACAGAGCATCCGCAACCCCCCGGATGCACCTAAGGGTGGCAGATTGTGTTATGCCACACAGGTCCCCGCTCTAGCCTGGAATGACCCAGTGGCATAAAGGTTCAGGGCTGCAGTGAGCTTCATGGCTATGGGGAGCAGGTCTCCTCCTCCTCCATGGGGTGCCATGTCTGCGAGGATGTGGCACAGGTGCTACACACTCTCCGTGCTGAGCAGCAATCTTCTGTGGCACATGGTATCCATCAGTTCAGTGAATGACCAACGATGCCTATACACCTTCGGCCGTCGCTGATCTACCCTTCTGGGTCCCCCCACAGCTTGATGGGCGGTCAGGTCTTCAAAGTGTGCGGAGGCACCTGAAGTGCCACCTCCAGCCTGTGTTGGAGTTGCTGCCCTCCAACTGCCCACCTCGGCTGCCACAAGCAACTCAAGGGCAACCTCCGCGGGATCTACACCAGTAAACATCATTTTCTCTGGAAGGAATTGCAGAAGGTGAGAGGCCAGGGCTTCCACCCGGGAACTGCTGCTTCCTATTTGCCCCATCCAAACCACTCATAATTCTATACACCTCAATCATATCCCCCCTCAGCCTTCTCTGCTCTAAAGAAAACTATCCAAGCCTATCCAGTCTCTCCTTATAGCTCAGATGTTGCATCCCAGGCAACATCCTGGTGAGCTGACCAGAACTGCACAATTCTCCAGCTGTGGCCTAATCAACGTTCTGTACAGCTCCAACATAACCTCCTTGCTCTGATATTCTATGCCACGACTGATAAAGGCAATTATTCCATGTGCCTTCTTAACCACCATATTCACTTGCTCTGCCACCTTCAGGAATCTGTGAATAAGTCCCCCGAGGTCCACAAGCGGGATTCTCCCGAATCCCCGCGATGGCCCGACGCCGACGTAAAAAGCGTCGCGAACCACTCCTGCGTCGGGCCAACCGGAAGTTCCGGGGGCTAGGCGTGCGCAGAGGGGTTGGCACCACCCCAACCGGTGGCAAAGGGCCGGCGCGAGTTCGCGCATGCGCAGAACCGCCGGTGTGGTTCCGGCCGGCGTATTCGAGTGCATGTGCAGTGGGGGTGTCTTCTCCGCGCCATCCATGGCGGAGCCCTTCAGTGGCCGGTGCAGAAGGAGGGAGTGCCCCCACGGCACAGGCCCGCCTGCAGATCGGTGGGCCCCGACCGAGGGCCAGGTCACCGTGGGGCCTCCCCGGGGTCGGATCCCCCCACGCTCCCCGAGGACCGCACCAGCCAGGCCCCGCCGTGTGGGACCATGTCTAACCCACGCCGGCGGGACTGGCCAAAAACCGACAGCCGCTCGGCCAATCGGGGCCCGGAGAATTGCCGGGGGGGGGGGCCGCATGGCGTGATCCCCGCCCCCACCCAAAAACCGGCGCCGGAGAATACGGCAGCAGACGTTGTAGCAGTGGGGCGGGATTCACGCTACCCCCCTTGGGATTCTCTGGCCTGGGTGTTCCTCTGCGCTTCCTAGTGTCCAGCCAATCATTACATACACCTTTGCTCTGTTTCTTCTTCCAAAGTGCATACGTTGCACTTATCAGCATTAAATACCATCTGTCATTGTTCTGCCCATCTGACCAACCCACCTTTTTCTTCCTGCAACCTACAAATCTTTTCTTCACTGGTAACCACCCTACTAATCTTGGTGTCATCTGTAAACTTAATTATCATTCCCCACATTCTCATCTGTATCATTTATATATACAATGAACAATGAGGAACCCAGCAAGGATCCCTGTGGTACGCCACTGGATACTGGCCTCCAGTTAGTCAAACAGCCTTTTACCACCACGCTTTGTGTCCTATTACTAAGCCAGTTTCGGATCCATCTCACCACGTTTCCTTTCATTCCATGTGCTTCAACTTTCTCAATCAATCTCCCATGTGGGACCTTGTCAAAGGCTTTGCTAAAGTCCAGAAAAATACATCAACTGCACTTCTTTCATCTACACACTCGGTCACATTATCAAAAAATCTATCAAATTTGTTTGGCATGACCTCCCTCTGACTAGCCCTAATCAACCTATGCCTTTCCAAGTGGAAATTAATACCTCCTCAATTCCCATGTCAAACTGCTTAAGGTCCTCACAGTCCCATTTCCTGAATTTTGTACCTAAGTCCTCCTTCTCCTGAGTGAAGACCGATGAGAAGTATTCATTTACCACCCTAGCAATTTCCTGCGGCTTCACACACTGATTGACCCTTGGTCTCTAATGGGCCCTAATCTTTCCCTGGTTAGCCTTTTACCTTTAATGTATTTATAGAATATCTAAAGGCTTGCCCTAATCTTATTCGCAAGTCCTTTTTCATGCCTCCCTTTTGTTCTTCTAACCGTTTTTAAGTTCCCTTTTACACTTCCTATCTTCCTCGAAGGTTGCAGTTGAATTTCTCGCTTTGGACCCTTTAAAAGCCTTTCGCATCTTCCTTATTTAGTCCTGGGTTGTCCGACACAGCCAGAGTTCCCTGAAGTTGTTGCACCTCCATTTCCCCCTTGTTAAGGGCCAGGGTTTAGAGAGCCCTAAATTGTAGCATGGAGTTCACCTGACACACAACTTTTAATAGATTGTGGTACAGCATAAATGGAAAAATATTTTTTAAAGCAAAACAATGTTTATTCTATGAACTCAAGTCAGCCATTTTAAAACATACAGTGAACATCTTAGCAACCATTAATTCAAATACAACCCCCAAAGAATACAACACTAAGTAATGCTTAATAACTTCCCAAACACCATCCAGAAGACAGAAGAAACACATTTTAACAGAAGCACATTAGGTTTACATTCACTACTGAGAACATTTATTATTCTGAATTCACCAAATGATCAAGAGATAGTCTTTTCATGGCAGGGAGATCAACAGTACACCTGCTCTGTCTGGCTTCAGCTCCATCACTGAAAATGAAACTAAAATACACCCTGCAGCAAACAGCCTAAAATGAAAGCAAAAAGCTGACAGACAGCCCAGCTCCACCCACACTCTGACATAACTGCAGTAATATGAGCAGCCAAACATGTCTTAAAGCAACATTCTCATGCCACCCTATAGGGAACATGTTGGACTACTCTCCCCATTTCCTTTTTAAAAGCCCTCCACTGCTCCCCCTGTAGATTTTCCCGCAAGAAGTTTTTCCCAGTCAACTTTGACCAGTTTCTGCCTTATTTTAGTTAAATCTGCCTTGCCCCAATCCAAAACTGTCTTTTACAGGTCATAATTTTCCTTGACCATGGTAAACTTGAACCATACCGTGTTGTGGTCGCTATCACTAAAATGCTCCCCATTGCTACATCGAACACTTGGCTGGCTTTGATCACCGGAACCAGATCCAGCACTACCTCATCTCCTGAGCTGCATGCCGGAAAATGGAGATAGCTACTCACCTCCTCACTTCCCCTCATTAGCCATTGCACCAGGTTCCCGTTTTTGAAAAGGAATACTAAATGACACCCGCGTGACTTCCCGCTGGGGAGTTGGCTAACTCCCGGGAGGCGGCTGCATTCAACTTCAATCTTGTTAATGAAATTGAAATGACTGCAAATTATATGTTAATGTTAATGATATGCTTGCTAGTTTTGGGCGTGATCCAAATTTGCCATCGGGAGCAGGCCGTGTGATTCGCAAAATAGTTCACGCCCAGCGCAAATCTCGATTTTGTCTTCTCCCGCTATTTATCTGGTGCGCCTGGATCTGCGCGGTTGGCGGATCGTGCCCGGAGACTTTTTCAAGGAGTCCTGGGGAGTAGGAGAATTGCTCATCAGTAGTTCAAACTTCCTGGCAATTCCCACAGTGTCCTTTTGTTGGGACGTCTGAGGGATATTTTCGTGCATCTTGACTGATCGTCTGGTCTTGAACGGATTGGAAGAGCTGGGCCAACATTTAAGAACACCTGTGTTAAAATTCCATATTTTTTAAAGTTTAAAGCATCTCACTCAGTTTTCAGTTACGTTTTCACGTTATGGAACTGAAAGAAAAACTTTTTGTCTCTGGCATTTTCACTGTTCTGTTGATTGTATTACCTCATTGTGAACCTCTTCATTTAATTTTCTTCGTATTTAGCCATCACCAGCCCCAGTCTATTATTGTTCGAAAATCATGAATAAAAAAATAACTTTAATTTTGAGATTAGAGCAAAGTCAGCCACCTCTATCGCAATAATTATTTAACTGTGCCTTTAACTGTTTCCATCTCTTTCTATACCCAGGCTACTACCCAGCCACACTGATCAATTTTACCAAGATTTTAGTTCAGCAAATGTTGGGATGTATGTCACCAGTTCACAAAGACGTAACATGTCTCTTGTGATGATTCTTGTGGTGAATGGGACACTTGATTGTCATTCCAAGTGACATACATTGTATTATTTTGTTCATGTGTCAACTGAACACAAAGGTCACAAGCTTAAATTGTTTTTTTTAAAAAGCCACATCCTGAGGACAATTCCAGGTTAATTGCTTTTGGTGAGGGAAGTTTGGGAATTGCCAGATGCTTATAAATTTCTAGCACCAGGTCAGAAGCAGCCAACAGGGAATGTTGCTGCCTTTTCCCATTCTTTGCATGTTTGACACTTCAGGATTTGAATATATTAGAGTGGAAGCTAACAATTCCCCAAAGGCATTGTTCACGGTGGGCCTTGTGCACAGCAAATGTTTTGTGACCTACTTTATTTTTAGATAAGTCCCATGTCTTTATAAGGGTTTTATTATTATTTATATGTTCATCTCGTTCAACATTTGGTTCAACAAATTTAGTTTACTGTGTCACTATATGAATTTGCAGCATTACATTTTCCCCCTACTCTGATCTGTATAGATTGCTGATACATATCTATCTATCTCATAGTCGAATGACCCTTCAAACCTGGCACCAGTGCCAGTGCTCCTAATTGCTCGACATTATTCCATTCTCCTTTCTGGAGCTTTCTAATCCCATGTTTCATTCCTCGTGCTCGTACCCTTTGGTAAGTTGTACCACTTGGCCAGATCATAGAATCCCTACAATGCAGAAGGAGATCATTTGGCCTGTTGAGTTGACGCCGACCCTTCAAAATAGCACTCTACCTAGGCCCACATTTCTGCCCTATCTCCGCAACCCCGTAAGGGGTAATTCAGCATGGTCAATCGACGTGACCTGCACATCTTTAGACTGTGGGAAGAACTCGGAGCACCAAAAGGAAACATTTGCAGACACATGGAGAATGTGCAAACTCCACACAGTCACTCAAGGTCAGAATCGAACCGAGGTTTCTGGTGCTGTGAGGCACTCGATGTGTACTGTGTAAATAGTTTGCTTTGGAACAAAATAAATCTCTTTACGCCTCTCGTTTTGGATTCCTCTATGGACTCCTACTAAAATTATATTGAGGTCTTTGAATTATTCTCAGGCATTCCAGAGTTTCCTAAGATGGTGCCTGATCTAAGATTGTGGACAGTGTTATGGGGTTTAAAAGGTTAAATTATGGGAATAGATGACATAAACGTGGCATGTGTTATCTGGAGTTTATAGGCTTGGGGAATGATCTAATCGAGGTGTTCAAAATGATGAAGGGGTTTCTTTGGATACATCCCTCCTGTGAGGGAATCCAGAACACAAAGACATAACCTTAGAATTAGATCGAGGCCATTTAGGGATAAAAGTAAGATCTTTTTCTTTACAGAAGTCTGTACTCCCCTCGCAAAAGGCATTGAGTTGGTCAGTTGAGAATTTTGAGATTGTGTTCAATAGATTTTTCTTGGGTCAGGATATCAAAGGATTTGGAGCAGAGGTGGGCAAATGGAATTACAGTGTCAATCAACCATAATCTATCTAAAAGACAAGAACAAGCTTAGGAGGCTGAATTGTCGACGCCTGTTCCTGTGGCCGTTGGGTGCCCGTTACACCTCAGGTGAGGTGTAGTCCAATTTCCAAGCCTGGATATTCACAGGAAGTGATGTTAAACCTGTCTGAAAAACTGGTTTGGCCTCACCTGGAGTGCTGCGTCAAGTTCTGAGCACCACACTTCAGAAAGGATGTGAAGGCAGAAGAGAGGGTGCAGAAAAGATTAATGAGAATGGTTCAAGGAATGAGGAACTTCAGTTACATAGGTAGATCAGAGAAATTGGGATTGTTTTACTTGGAGAAGAGAAAGTGGAAAGTGTTCAAAATCATGAGGAGTCTGGACAGAGTCGATAGGGAGAAACCGTTCACATTGGTGGAAGGTTCGCGAACCTTTGAACACACATTAAATAGAAGCAATGGTGTCATGAGGCAAAATGTTTTTACGCAGTGCGTGGTTAGGATCTGGAATGCAGTGCATGAGTGTATGGTGAAGGCAGATTCAATTGAGGCAATCAAGGAGGTTTTGAATTACTATCTGAAAAGGAAGAATATGCAGGGCTACAGGGAAAAGGCAGGGGAATGGCACTAGATCAGACTTGTCCAACCCGTGGACCCGGCCCACAAAGCTCTTCCAATATGGCCGCCGGAGCTATTGTTGAAAATGCCAGTAAGGCGGCTCCGTAAGTTTGAAGATTTCTTCAGGGGAATGCTCCGCCTCATCTTGGCCCATTTTCCTCCGAGATTTTCTGCCCATAGGCTCACAATTGAGCCTATGAGCCGTAAATATGGGACAGAAATAGGCCGTGATTGGAGGAACAGCGAACACTGGCAACTACATGTATTTGAAGATAGAGATTCTCTGGGCTGCACAAGACCTCCACTCAACGTTCCTTCCCATAGCTCCGGCTGCTTTCCCTTGTCTGTGATTGCATTCCACCCATCCCCGCCACCGCCCCCCCCCCCCTCCCCAGCTCTCCCGGTACTCCCCCCATCCCATTGGTTCACCCTGGTCCCCACAGCAACCCCACGGTTCCCCCCAGCTCTCCACACATTCCCCCAGCTCTCGGCCCTTCCCTCGGCAGGCACCTGGATTTGTGTGACCTTTGGCCTCAGGCCTTACTCCAGGCCTCTCTTCTGCTCTCATTGCACCTACCCCCATCAAGACAACTTTGTGAGTGAGGATGAGTGAGTGAGTGTGAGGGTGGATGAGTGATTGTGAGGGTTGGTGAGTGAATGTGAGGGTGGGTGAGGGAGTGTGAGCATGGGTGGTTGAGTGAGTGTGAGAGTGGGTAGGTGAATGTGTGAGGATGGATGAGTGGTGTGAGGGTGGGTGAATGAGTGACTACGAGTGTGGGTGGGTGAGTGAATGTGATGAGTGAGTACAAGTGTGGGTGAGAGAGTGAGGGTGGATGATTGAGAGAGGGTGGGTGAGTGAATGAGTATGATGGTGGGTTGGTGAGTGAGTGCAAGGATGGAAGAGTGAGTGTGAGGGTGGGTGAGTGAGTGTAAGGGTAGGTGAGTGAGTGTCTGGGTAGGTGAGTGAGAGCATGGGTGAGTGAATATGAGGGTGGGTGAGTGAGGGTGGGTAGGTGAGGATGGATGAGTGAGGGTGGGAGAGGGGAGCTGGTTCATGTATTTGTGTGAGGGAGAAATTTTGAGCAGGAGGGACAAGTGTTTTTCTGGCTCGTTCCCTGTCTCAGGGGTCTAATTAATTTTCACCCCATCATACTAACAGGCATTCTTACAGTGGATGAGGGTGAGTGAGTGAGTTGCCCGAGACTGGGAGACAGCTGGACATACTCTCTCACTGTTTCCGACTCAATGTTTCACATTTTGTAATTACCAATTTATTGTTGTGATTTCTTCTGCTTAGCAAGTTGTTTCTTTCCATGCACCAGTTTTTGTTTTTGAAATTAGTGTTTAGCGCTGTGCTAAAACTTACCTTATTGAAATGCGTGTTTGCTGCCCCCACAGTCCCCCTCATTCCCCCCCCCCTGCCACCCCTCTGAGTGTGAATAGTTTGGACAAGCCTCCACTAGATGATTTGCTTCCTCAGAGAGTTTTCACAGATGAGACAGGCCGAATGGTCTCCTTCTGTGCTGTAACCATTCTGCGATCCTGTTATTTGTTTGTAGAAAGTATTACAACTAAGTTTTATCTGTCTCATCAGTGTTCACATATAAGGAATTGCAGTACAAATCCCTGCATTATCAGAGAAGGAATAAGAGCAAGAGACTCAATCCTGGGATACTGCGGCCAATTATATCCTCCGAATCGCAGCATCATCAAACTCAGCTATGCCAAGGAGTTGAACCTTGAACTTTCTTATGTTGAACTTTCAATATTGAACAAGGTATTGGCATTGGCATTCATTGATTTATCTTGCAGTTAACTTGGGTCAGTTTTGGAACTTATATCAGATAATTTGTTACTTGAGGGTAGGCAAGATATTCTAGAGATAAGAGTCCTGGTATTAATGTTCTAGTATGGTTATACGTAAACTCATATAAAGACAATGATTGCTATTTGTAATCATTGTCTACTACCTGCATGCCCGTACTACCTGCAGTTGTATGGAAATGTTGCATAATGTGAAACAGTTATTGTAGAAAAGGTATGAACTGTATATACAACTGCTGGGAAAGTCTTTGATGCTTGACAAATAATGTTGAAATGCTGTCCCCCTGATGCCATAACCGTAGTTGTTTTTTTTTTGCACAAATGCTGCATATTTCAAGTCCTTGCTCATGGCCAAGTGTCATGGATAATGGTACATTTAAGCCTATATTTTGCGTATAAACGTAAAGACTGCAGAAAACTTACTCTCAAGAGTAACTCATTTTATATTCATTTTTACTGAATGATATGCTTCCTTCTGGTTTCAACTCTAATGAAATCTAGCATGTTTTCAAAATGATGAATACAGGGCTTTGTCTGGAAATCTAGCTTATTTCTGCATCAAAGGCTGACAAGAGCCCTTGTCATCTCTCTCTCTCTCTCTCTTTCTATAGCATCTTGGGCTCCAGGAGGCACCAGGCCAACATAATGCACTGCATCACTTATTAGCCATCCCATGTTGCATTATGTTATTGAACTAATTAGTGCCAACTTCTCCAGCCTTCAAAGGTGTATCGATGGGAGATGTTTGAAAATAAAAGTAAATATAAAGCCTTTAATGCCACTAATTGCATTTGTAAATCGAGTTGTGTAAATTACATGCTTTTCAAGCATTGTTTCAAAGAGGAAAACAAAAAAATACAACTTAAGTGACAAATTAATCTCAAATGTTATGTATTTTATTCATGTTGCCAAAATATTAAAAGTATAATTATTCATTATTCCTGCTTATTTGCTTTCATGAACCAATCAAGATGCCACATTCAAGTAAACATGGGACACGATCATTGCACAGTGTGGAATCATTAAAACCTCTTACGCCAGATAAAACACCCCAAGAAAGGTATCCAGGGCTAAATAAACCAGCCATTGATTAAACAGATGATAATGAACACCTGCAAGGGGTCCCATTACAAGTGATGTCATTAATGGAGGTGGGATTGGGATGATTAAATGGTTGTGTTGACTGACATGGCCACTATGATCGGGTAAAATGGAACAACTCCATTTCCTGCAATTTCCCATTTCACTGATAGGAAATACCGCAGATGCTGGCGATCTGAATTAAAAGCAGAAAATGCTGGAAATACTCAGCAGGTCAGGCAGCAACTGTGTTGAGAGAGGCAAAGTTAACGAGCAGGGTTTGGGGACAGGAAATTCCCATTCAAAGTAGTTGGACCTTTCACTGGTCTGTCAAATTTTTTGTCTCGGCCAATCGGAAACATTTTGGACAATGTTTCATGTCAAGGACCTTTCTTCTAATAAAGAGTTTCTCTCTCCACAGATCCTGCCTGACCTGCCTTGTCTTTCCAGCATTTCCTCTTTTTATTGTGATTTTACTGACACTGGTTTTGGCAACAGATGGAAAATCAAATTCCCAAGAAGTGACCCTGAATTTATACCTGTTTTCACCACAACTCACCAGATAAAACTTTAAGGAAGTTAAGCCCAGTAAGTTCAAATAAAACAACTCTTAGTACAGCCTTGAGGTGAAGGAGTGCTCCTTGATTACATTAGGGAAGGTTTGGGTCACTGTTTCCCCAGGCTCCATGGCCAATGACAACATCTCAGACCTACTTTACTGTCAGTGGATTTCTTTCAATGCCAGAAGGTGGCCTCTGAGCTGTTTAATTTTCATATTGCTCTGCTGTCCATGTCAATTTGATTATTCAGTGTTTGATTGAGAGTCCATTGACTGCTCACTGTGCTGAGTGCTGGAGGCAAGCCTGAGGGTGTGGCTAGAGAGGAATAGAAACTAGATAGTGTGCTTAAGCAAGAAGACGTTTTAAAAGCAAAGTTCCTGTCGACACTTACAACCTGGTGTGGTCATCCCTGCACACCTCTGTGGTAGAGAGCACAATATCAGGTAATGAAGATGGAGAATCATTTAATGTTACTGGCTTCAGCACTTCTCCTTCCTCTGCCAGGCGATTGATCCATGTCATGGGGTCAAGGGCAGAAAGGCATTGAGTATTTGATCACCTCACAGAAGACATGTTTATGTTTGATATGATAGTAAGTGCTCTCGAAAAATACCTCAGGCCAAAAGAACGTGTGGTGATCTAATGATATACATTCCACCAGAGACACCAGGGAAATGGTGAACCCATAAAACAATACGTGACAGCAATTGACTTCCACATGTAAATTTGGGTCACTAAACAATGAACTAATTTGTGACCAATTTATTGAAAATACTTTGATTCCACAAATTAGGGAAAACTTCTCATGGAGAATTTGATTTAATCTTGGAAAAAGCCTCAACCAGTTTTAAACTTGGTTGGATTCTGATAATGCTCAAAGGGAGGAATAGGATCCTACAATGCTTGAGGGTCTGTAACTGGAAGCACGGGGTAGTTTGTCTGTGGCAGTAAGGAGAGGATTGCTGTTTTACATCTCTGGGAGCTGGTAACGTTTAGGAAACGACTGGGGGTTTAGCAGGACTCTGAGTCTGGCAACTGATAATATTCTCAAGAGCTTTGGTTTGGTCCTCTAAGGAATTGAGATAGAGCATTTGGAGATTGGGTTCGCCAACACTCGAGAAAGCTTGGAGTGAATAAACCCTCAGAGGAAGAGATGGGTTCTGACAGCATTCATTCTTGGAGCTGGTTTGGTGGTCGGGCATTACTTACAAATTATATTCGCTGGAGGCTGATAGTGTTCACTCGCATCTGACAGCAAGTGGAGGGGGAGCAGTGATTTTGCAGCACTCACTCCAAGGCAAGAGAAGCTGGAGTTCAGTAACAACTTTGTGAACCCTGTGGACTGACCACACCAGCGAGTTGTGACCTTGTGTAGTCTGCTGACAGGCATGATGGGGTTAAAAACTCACCTGTGCTGCTATCCAATAAACCAGATCATCAGGTTATATTGATCACAGGAGAAATACATCTTTGGGAATTATACACTGACTCCACATCTGAGGAAAGGCAGAAGATCAACCATCATTGTATTGAATGGCGAGCAGGCTAGGGTGGCAGTATTGTCTGCTCCTGGCCCTTTTTATGTTCTTCTTACTGGCAGACCTTGGCAATCCACATCGAATTTGCCTTGCTTGATTCGAAGAGGTTTCACAGAAATTCACCCTCAGACTCAGGAATGCAGGCCCAACCAGCTGAAGTGCAGGTAATGCAGACAAGGAGATCTCCGCAATCTCATCAACACATCTCCCACCTCGGTCAGGGTTCCTCCAAAATGCCTCCAAACATTGGAAGCCCGATAGATTCACACCACCATGTCCACTCAAGGAAGAAAATGGAACTCTTGCTTACAGATGAATCACTTTGCAAAGATGTGCAGGTCGTCAAAGAAAAATACTTCATCAGTTCGACAGATGAAGGATTTCATTCCCAAGAGTGAAATAAAGCATGTGATTGTCATTGCAGATGGTAAAGCACCAGTTCATTTTAAGGATTGCTCAGTTGTCATTGTGGGCACTTCATTTTTACTCCAAATAGACATTTTTACACAAATGCAAGCAGCCCTGGCAAGCAATGTTTTTTTGTTTGTTTGCCACGATTTACATTGCAAATGGTCTGAAATCATTACAACAAATTCCATAACCACTCTGGTCATTGACATTTTAGACAGGCTGTTAACAAAATGGGGTTTGCCGCAGACAAACATGAAAGCTTTGAACCATGACTTATTCCCAGTTGTCATGGATTTGCCTAATAACAGCAATAATACAAATTTAACAAGACGTATTAAGACGTGACCTGACCAGCAACAGGTAGAAATCTGCCTTGCAACAGCAGTAGCCAGTAATCGAAAGGCCAGATGAGATGCATCTCTCCCAGTAACAAGATTAGAAAAGCACTTAGATAGAATCAGATGTGAATAGCTTATCAATAGAAACAGCTTACCTAGACAATTGGAAGATCAATGAGGTATCCACATGTTAATGCCTAGAGTCAAGGAATATGATGGGGCAGACAGCAAATGCACAGAAGGCAGAATCAAAGTGGTACAAAGATAATACTTCCTGGCCCTGAAAAACAAGGGAGGCCAGTTGACTCAGCAACCAACAAGCCAGTTACCAGCCATCAGCCTTGATAGATGACAGATATATTGATTCATTGATTGCTTCATTGATTTATTTGGGTTCTTTAAGAATTGATGCAGCATAATTTTTAAATTCAGTACTGCGACAGAAAATGGAATATCCACAAAGCCAAAGTCATGGGGCAGGATTCTCCGCGAACCGGCGGGGAGGGCCACTCCGGCGGCGAGGAGTGGCGTGAACCACTCCGGCGTCGGGCCACCCCGAAGATGCGGAATCCTCCACACCTTCAAGGGCTAGGCCGGCACCAGAGTGGATTGTGCCAAGCCGGCCGGCGCGGAAGTGGCTTGGTGTCACGTCAACCAGCGGCGAAGGGCCTCCGCCGGCCGGCGCGAGTTGGCGCATGCGCTGGAACGCCAGCGTGGGCTGGCGTAATCCCAGCGCATGCGCAGGGGGGGTTCATCTCTGCGCCGGCTATCGCGGACTGTTACAGCGGCTGGCGCGGAGGATTAGAGTGCCCCCACGGCACAGGCCCGCCCGCGGATCGGTGGGCCCCGATCGCAGGCCACCATGGGGGCACCCGGGGCCAGATCACCCCGCGTTCCGCCGAGGACCCCAGAGGCAGCCCTCAGAGCCAGGTCCCGCCGGTAAGTACATGTCGTAACATACGGCGGCGGGACCGGCCGAAAACGGGCGGCCACTCGGCCCATCGCAGGCCGGAGAATTGCCGCCGATCAGCGGAAGCGCGATTCCCACCCCCGCCAAATCCCCGGTGCCGGAGAATTCAGCAACCGGCGGGGGCGGGATTCACGCCGCCCCCCCCGGCGATTCTCTGACCCGGCGGGGAGTCGGAGAATCCCGCCCATGGTTTCAGATAAAATATGAGAATCGCTATTGCTGTACAAAGCTAATATTGTTTCAAAAAACATTTTCGTAAGGCCTTCGCAATGAAGAGACCATTGTTGCACAATACATTTAGTAATAAAAATGTATCAAAATCAAGGTTGGTGCAAAGACCTTGGGCTGGATTCTCCGAGCCACCGCGCCAAAATCGCGTTCGGCGTGGGGGCGGAGAATGGGCATTCGCATGGAAATTGTGCCCGGTGCCGTAAAAGCGATTCTACGGTCTCCGGAGAATCGCTCGGAAACGCGTGTGTGCGATGTGCGCAGCGCGGATAGGCGCCATTGACAGAGACCTCCCCCACGATTCTCCGCTCGCAACTGGCTGAGGTCCCGACGGTGTGGATCTAACCAGGTATTGTCCGTCGGGAACCTCGGCTGGTGGCTGCGGAGCCGGTCCGCGGCCGCCCTGGTGGGGGGGCAGGGGGATCAAGTACCGGAGGGGCCTTATGGGCGGCCGGGGGGGGTGATCGGGCGGGTAATATGGAGCGGCATGGGGACGATCATTGGGACCTTCTTTCCAGTTCCAGGTCCTCCGGCTGAGTCCGCTATGTCGCACAGGGCAGCCGCCGCAGGAAGTGCGGGGCCCCGTATCCGCAACCAGAGCTGCGAGAAACACTCCGGGGCCCTGCTAGCCCCCTGCAGATGGGAGAATGTTCTGAAGGAAAGTGCTGGCGTGGGACATAGCCCCATCTTTGGAGAATCCAGCCCCTTTTCTTTGTAGAAATGGCATACATGGCAGATGCATGTAGACATTTAATTAAATTGATGGACGTCAGTGAATTTTAAGTAATGACCAATGCCTGGACAACAAATTATGTTCTAAGTGACAGGCAGCTATTTGAATAAAACAGAAAGCCTCAGCTGAGAATTAGGGCCAATGAAAGTAAATATGGGGCTGAACCATAGATAAAGATTCCCTTAAGAATGTAATCCATATAACTGATTAAGGAGAGGAATTTTAGCTTTCCGAGATTCTTGAAGCTTGCGTGAAAATTACTTTTAAAAAAGCCTTTTGCTGAAATGGCTTTTATTTTGTAAATTTGGAGTTACTTTTATCTTGAAGAATTTTGCTTTCACTCTTCAGTATCTCAAAGATTTTCAATGTACTTTCAAAAGTTTTTCGATTTAATTTTGTGCAAATGTACCAAGTGAATTAATGAAAACAAAGAGTGCTTTGTATGCCTCTTCAACTGGACTGAGTACCTTATCCTGAGTGAGAGATAAGAGGATCTTTCAAGCATAGAGGCTTTACATTGGACAGCCTCTAAGTCTTAGAGCCAAGGCAGTGCAGAAAACCTTCATAAAGACAGGTTATATATTTTTAATGGACCAGGACAAGACATTTCTCAGACTTGATTATCCTCTCTGTATTGTGTGGTAGCTATAATCTGGTTTTAATTTGCAGATTTATTTAATTTAGATGTTGTTTAGGGAAATGGGGAAGTCTGAAGGAGTTCAGGGATTTTAGGAATATTTTGCAACAAGGGTTATGTTCTCCATAAACTGTGTGTGTGTTTCGTCATTCACATACTTAATTATCTTGGCATAGTATTGTCATTTGTGTGCATCAACGTGAGTGGTCCAGAACAGACTGTTGGTGACCCCCAGGAACTTAACGCTATCGACCATCTCCACTGCGGAGCCGTTGATGTAGACAGACGTGTGTGTCGTGCTATATTTCCTGAAGTTGATGATCAATTCCTTGGCCTTTCCAACATTTAGAGAGAGGTTGTTTTTGGTACACTATGCACCCAAGTGATCTATCAACATTCTGTAGTCTGATTAGTTATTGTTTGAGATACAACCCATCACAGTCATATCATCCGCACATGTATAGATCAAATTGGAGTTAAATCTGGCCACACAGTCATCTGTGCACAGGGAATACAGTAGAAGACTGAGCACACATACTTGCGGGGCCCCAGTGTTGAGGATGATTGTGGAGGAGGTGCTGTTACCTATCCTGACAGATTGCAGTCTGTTGGTGAGGAAGTCAAGGATCCAGCTGCACAGGGAGGGGTCAAGTCCAAGATTGCAGAATTTGGTTGTTAGTCTTCTCAGGACAATAGTATTAAGGGCAGAGCTGTAGTCTATGAACATCAGTTTGACGTAGGTGTCCCTGTTGTCGAGGTGTTCGAGTGTTGATTGTAGAGCCAGGGAGAGAGCATCTGCTGGACCGGTTGCGGTGATAAGCAAACTGCAGTGGATCGAGTCTGGGAGGTTGGCAGTGATCCGTCTCATGACTAGCCGCTCAAAGCATTTCATGATAACAGACGTCAGCACCACATGTTGGTAGTCGTTGAGACAGGCTACCTTGTTCTTCTTTGGTACTGATATTATGGTGGTCTTCTTGAAGGAGATGGGGACTTCAGAGTGGAGGAGTGAGTTGTTGAAGATATCTGCGAATACACTCACCAGCTGGTCTGCGCAGGCTCTGGGTGCTCACCCAGCGACTCCGTCGAGGCCCGTTGCTTTCAAATGTTGGTGTTGAACGATTGAATAGGGTGATCAAGGACAGTCTGAGAGCCAGCGCGTTGGAGGGGGAAAAAAATCATATCCTGCTTCCACATGTTGACCCATCCATCCCACACTCTCTGAACAGAAAGACACCAGCTGAACCTCTGGCCGTTTGATTGCTGCTGACCATTCTTATACACTCATTGCTCTTCAACGGAAGTGTCAGAGTGAAAACAGAAGAAATTGCTCAGTGACACGGTAAAGTTAAGTGAACACGTGCAAGGGCAAGTTGGAGTTTGAGTTCAGCGACCACAAACTGGCATCATCCTTCTCAAGACCTAAGCAGATCGAGTGGTTGCTCGGTATCAAAACTTGTCTGCTAGGTGACAACACAAAGTGGAACACAAGATGCTTGACAGCGAGCAGACCAGGATATTTTGAGGACAGTGAGTATAATGATACATCAGCAGCAGCAACCTTCATATGTCAAAAATTATTTCTGTACTTGGAGAAAATAGACACTCTAAACTTGAAGAAATGGCTTGATGAACACATGTTTGCTGTTTAGAATGGTTCAATTTAACATCGGGGGCGGGATTTTCTCAGCCCGGGGACGGGCCGGAGAATCCCCGCGACCGGCGCGAATTGGGATGGGCAGAACGGCTATCGTAAAAACGCTAAGTCCCGCCGGCGCCACCACACCTGCTCTCAGCCAGTGGGTACTCGGCGTGGAAGGGTCAGGGGGTGGCCTGTGGGGGAGGAGGGGGCGTCCGACCCCGGGGGTGGGGCCTCCGATGTGGACTGGCCCGCGATCGGGGCCCACCGATCGGCAGGCCGGCCTCTCTGGCAGCCTCCTTTCTTCCGCGCCGGCCTCTGTAGTCCTGCGGCGTGTTGCGGCGGGGCTGGCGCATTGAAGGAAGCCACCGCGCATGCGCGCGTCGGCGCCGGTGCCACTGCGCATGTGCCCATTGGCGCCTGTGTCACAGCGCATGCGTGGATCCCGCGGCGCCCAGTTCGCACCGGGATCAACAGCTGGAGCGGCGTGAACCGCTCCAGTGCCGTGATCCTGAGGCCGTCGAGAAACGCGACGGCATTTCCGACGCAGTCAACACTTAGCCTCAGCATCACAGAATCCCGCCCAAGGTCCTTTCATTCTACCAGTGGGAAAAGATGTGTGCAATTGTTTGGTGTTTGACGGTGTTTGTTGACTGCTTACTGTGCTGTGTCATGTTAGTCAAACCTGTTGAGACACAGAAACTAAACAGTAAGTTTGAGAAAACATTTTACTAGCATTTTAATAAAGCCCCTTTCACACATAGAACGTGGTGTGTGTCATCTATGTGTCATCTCTGCATATCTTGGGGGTGTAAAGTGCAATATCCCTTTTGCTGCTTTTCACTGAAAATGCTGAACAACTGGCCGGTGGGATCTAAATGAGGACCAGTTGATAAAATCTGCCAGGTTTCCAAACCACACTCCATGGGGAGGTTGCTTTCTGCTCCCACTGGATCCCTGGTACAACAAAAATGGGGTTAACATTTCATTTAAAAAAAAAAATTTTAGAGTACCCAATTGGTTTTTTCCAATCAAAGGGCAATTTAGCGTGGCCAATCCCCTACCCTGCTCATCTTGGGTTGTGGGTGCGAAACCCATGCAAACACGGGGAGAATGTTCAAACTCCACACGGACAGTGACCCAGAGCCGGGATCGAACCTGGGACCTCGATGCCGTGAGGCAACAGTGCTACTCACTGCGCCACCGTGCTGCCCGGGTTAACATTTCATAACCCATAATTAGCACAGAGCTGCAGCTGGATTTACTCTAATTTTTGCTGTTTTGCTAATAATGAATTCCACTAGAGACATTGGGAATCATATCACAAGATTAGTCTCTGGCAACAAGCACTGACAATACATCTGGGATTCTGACAATTTTGTTCTGACCAAAAGTGCAGGACATCCTAGTCCATCAGCATAACATCGACAGATTTTACCCAACTGTATTAAGAAAGTTGGGGAACAATCTTTACCTAACCTATTGGAGAAGAACCACAAGGTTCGAGTTAGATGCCCATGTTACGACCTGCCCAATTTTACCTTCCATTGATGTGAGTGGAGAGATGTATGGAGGTCAACTGATTCCTTTCTGTCCCACTGGGTGGGTTAGGTGGAAATTGAGTCCTCAGTTATGACTATCACTGTTTTAACAATCTTGTTCTTCAGCTGTCAATGTTCAGAATCGTTTTCTCAGTGAGAATTAGGGAACCTAACTGGAGTAGGAATATTGTACCAGATATATGAGGTACTTAATTCACTTTTAGATATCTTCCATTCTTTGCTGAACAGATAAAATATTTGAAGAACAATTCAATGTTTTCTGAGGCTTCAATTTTAAAGAGTCGATGTGATTGGAGCCCATAAAATAATAATAATCTTTATTATTGTCACAAGTAGGCTTACATTTACACTGCAATGAAGTTACTGTGAAAATTCCCTAGTCACCACATTCCAGCTCCTGTTCAGGTACACTGAGGGAGAATTCAGAATGTCCAATTCAACTAACAAGCATGTCTTTCGGGACAAAACCGGAGAATCCGGAGGAAACCCACGCAGACACAAGGAGAACGTGCAGACTCCGCGCAGACAGTGACCCAAGCTGTGAATTGAACCTGGGACCCTGGTGCTGTGAAGCAACAGTGCTACCACTGTGCTACCATGCCATAATGTGTTTTTGCTGCATTCCAGATAAGAATCTAAGAGAAAGTTGGGCAGAATCAATTGAAAATTTTAGCCTTGAATATGATGAAATATCATCCACTTGAAATGTTAACTGGGTTTGTCCCTCCACAGATGCTGCCTGACTTGTTGACTATTTCCAGCATCTTCTGATTTCAGATTTTCAGCAGTGGCAGTATTTTGCTTTCGTGTGTGATGAACCTTCACCTTGCATATTATTTATTTACTTGCACACAATATAGAAATTGAGTAATGCTTCAGTAAATGGGAGTGGGAAATGGGGCAGGGATCATTCATGCTTGGGTGGGATGCTCTGTCCACTCGTGTCAGCGGGATACTCCGCTCCCACTTTAGTGAATGGGACTTTTGGTCAGCGCATTGGGATTGGAGAATCCTGGTTTAGAGATTTTTAGCAATTTTTATTTCGCTTGTCCAATTTCCGAGCGTGTTTTTAGGCTGGTTTCCAAAATCCCCCCGATGAAATGGGCTGGTATATTCAAATAAAATGCCTAAAACACAAAGATGGCAAAGCCACTCAGCTTTGCTAAAAGAAAACACTACTATCAGGATTTCTGTAAAAGAAATCCAGAACAGTCATGATTAGTTATCTTAATTCATTCAAGTTAGATAGCCCCGTGGGAGACTGTGGTGAAGTCTTAATTTTATATAGTTTGGTGAAGATAATTATTGAATGAAATTACTCTGATCATGTTTACTTTTCTGTGAATTCCTGTCAAGCTTAGCCTCACCAAATGTTCATTCATTCTGCCTCGGATTGAAGATCACAAGGGGATATTATTGCTTAACCCATGGTTAAGAGATCAAGCACATAAACATTGACTAGCCTGAGTCAACTTCCATAAAATTAAGACACAGAAGCCCCTCACAGGAGTGACTGACACCTGAAAAGAAGTTGAATGTGAAAAGAAATCTCAGGCAGCCTTGAATTTGTAGCAGGATGTTGTACTCTGATCATCTGATGCTGACACTTGGGGAACTGGAGGTTTAGCTCAGCCGTCACTTAACAGCTCAAAAATCACTCACCTGTCCACATTGTCCTTCATTCACACACAGACCACAATCACACACAGATCACAACTTTATTGAGGCCGACTTCATTCACATTCTCACTTTGACTGAAACTTGACTCATGGATGGCAATTGTACTTTGCACCTTTTTTAAGCCTCCCCATCTGTCCCTGTTACACAACTTCTCCCACACAAACTGCTATCATGGCAATTTGACCCTTATCATCAAATAAACATGACTCCGCCAATATTTTCTCCACTGTTCGAGCAACTCGCCTTGGTCCAGTCCTCTCACTTTTCTTCAAAATTCTTGTCTAATTCAACCCTTAATCCCTGCTTTAGGTTTCTCATTGAGATATCCTTCTGTATCTTCTACTGTAGAGAGAAGGAGGCATTGAGCATATCCGCATCTTCTGTGATTTTAAAAACCATCTCTATGCCCTCTGTGGTGAATGTATTCACCATAGTATAAACTGTTTAGTACTGTGGCCTGTGGCCAGGAAATGGTAATACAATCTACCCTGTCTGTATAGTACTATGGCCTATGACCAGGAAATAGTAATATGATCTACCACCATGCATTGTACAGGAGCCCCGGTGGGCTCCGCCTCTGGCTCCGCCTCCCCAAGGCTGTATATAGGCCTGGCCACCTGTGGGCGGCACTTATTGTTACTGAACTCACAGGCAGGCAAGTTCTCGGTTAATAAAGCCTCTGTTCACTCGTTCTCATCGTCTTGCTGTGAATTAATGGTACAACACCCTCTCTCCTCGAGATCCACTACACTCCTGTCCTCTCTCAACCTCTCCCTCTTTTACTGATATCAAAAGGTATTCTGCTCAACCTCATCTACTTACCATCTCACTCAGTCATCTACCAACCACCTCCGCCACTCACGCACCTACCCTCCTCAACAACCGACCCATCTATGCACATATCCACTCACCCATTTTCCCACCTCACTCGCCGTACCCAACTATCCCCATACCCACTTAACCACTCACCCACCTTCCCACCTCATCCATCTTGCCAACTGTTCACATCATGCACCTTATCCAACTACCCACCTACCCACCCCATGCACCTACCGATCTCACCTGCCTAACCACCCTACTCACCTACCCATGTCACCACCTCACCCATCTTACCAGGTGCCCAGATCACCTAACTACCCATTTCACCGGCTTACCTACCTCAGTATATGTGATTAAAAGCCAACAGATTACAGAATCACATTCTGACCTACCTACCTAATCCCATTAACCAGCAATTGGCCCAGAGCTTTGAATGTTATGGTGTGCCAAGTGCTCATTAAGGCCTTTTTTAAAGGATTTGAGGCAATCCGCCTCGACCACCCTGCTGGGTAGTGCGTTCCAGACCATTGTCACCATCTGAGTAAAAAGGTCCCCCCTCACATTCCCCCTAAACCTTCTGCCCCTCACCTTGAACTTGTGTCCCCTCGTGACTGACCCTTCAACTAAGGGGAATAGTTTCTCTCTATCCACCCTGTCCATCCCCCTCATAATCGTTTATACCTCGATCAGATCACCCTTCAGTCTGCTCTGCTCCAACAAAAACAACCCAAGCCTATCCAACCTCTCTTCATAACTTAAATGTTCCTTCCCAGGCACCATCCTGATGAGTCCCCTCAGCCTGATGATCTACAGCCTAAGATTTGTGAAAAGCTGCTTATGGAGACAGTGAATGCATTGGTTTTGAGTTTCCAGAATTCCATGAGTTTCCTGTGAACGTCTCTCTGGATTGAAAGGAAAAAATTATAACCTTGTCAGTAAAGAATGAAAGCATGGAACTATAAGTCAGTTAGCATATACATAATCGTGAAAATGCTCGAATCTGTTATTAAGGATGTTGTAACAGTGCATGTGGAGAATCACCATATGATTGGACAACACCAAAATAGTTTGCTGAAAAGCAAATCACATTTTTTGAGGGTGGCATTAGCTTGGTAGATATGGGTAACCAATAGATAGAGTGTATTTGGATTTTAAGAAGACATTTGTTCAGGTGCTACATGAGAGACAGTTGTGCAAGATTAGGGTTCATGAGATTGGGGGTGGCATGGGAACAGTAAGCACAATAGTTATAGAATTGGACTCGTAATCCAAAAATCTGGATGAATGATCTGGAGGCATGAGTTAAAATCCCACTACAACAGCTGGAGAACTTGAATTCAGTTCATTAATTAAACACAAAATAAAAAAAGTTAGTACCAGTAAAACGGTGGACAAACTAAAAAATTGTCATAACAATCCATCAGCTTCACTCGTGCCCTTTCGGGGAGATAATCTGCTGTTCTTATCTGGTATGGCCTATGAGTAACTCCAAAACCCACAATAATATGCTAAACTCAAGCGTCAATTCAAATGGCCTATTAAGCCATTCAGTTGTCAAGATGGTGGCTCATTATCATTTCCTCAAGAGCAATTAGGGATGGGGAATAAATACTGGTACTGCCAGTGTTCTTCGACTGGTATCCTCTACCTTTGCCACTCCCAACTCCAACAAGTGTGAGAAGCTGGTGGACAATTTTGCCATGAAGAATCAGACTATCCATTCAACTGCCTTTGTTGCTTCCCTTTTTACCATTCTAATGAGGCAAAACTAAGCCCCAAGCTCTGTCTTGAATACCCTTGAACCTGTATCTCTATCACATCCCTTTATAACCTCTCTGAACCCATCTTATCCAGATGGTCCACCACCAGTTTCCTTTGATTTCCATTCCCACTTAATTGCTGATTCCTTAGTTTCTCTGCCTGACCTCCATGCTCGTTGATATTATAAATAATTCCCTTCACTGGGTTACTGTGACCGCTCTTCCATCAACAGTGACCACATCTTTGACTTTATGAATGATTACTCTTCTTCAATCTCCCTTTATCATTGAATCATAGAATTATAGAATCCCTACAGTTCAGAAGGAGGCCATTCGGCCCATCGGGTCTGCATGACCCTCTGAAAGAGCACCCTACCTAGGCCCACTCTCCAGCTCTATCCCGTAACCCCACCTAACTTTTGGAAACTAAGGGGAAATTTAGCCTGGCCAATCGACCTAACCTTCAGATCTTTGGATGGTGGGAGCAAACCGGAGCACCTGGAGACATGGGGAGATTGGACAAACTCCACACAGACACCCAAGGTCAGAATTGAACCAGGGTCCATGGCGCTGTGAGGCAGCAGTGCAAACCACTGTGCCACTGTGCCGTCTGAAGTCCTTGAATCATTTTTGCATCGAAGATCAATGCCCACTTTTTCTCTCCAATCTGCTATTTCTGCCTGCCACACCACTGAAATGGTCCTAAATTACCTCACAAATGTTATGCCTGTGACACGAGTGAATTATTCCTGCTCAAAACTCTTAACCCATCTACAATATTTATTGCTTTCCCCTAATTGCTCTTTAGGAGGAGAGACTGAACAACTTTCTTGATAACTGAGTGACATTGTAGGTCATTTCAAATGACAGTTACAAGTCAAGCATATTACTTTGGTTTTGGAGCAGTCTAGGTCATAAAACCATAAAGATAGGAGCAGAATGAGGCCTCTCGGTCCATTGATTCTGCTCTGCCATTCAATCATGGCTGATATTTTTCTTATCCCCATTCTCCTGCCTTCTATCCATAACCCTTGATCCCCTTATTAATCAAGAATCTATCTCTGTCTTAAAGACACTTGGTGATTTGGCCTCCACAGCCTTCTACAGATAAGGGTGGCATATTTTCTTCCTTGATGAATATTTCTGAATTGGATGGTTTTGATGGCAATTTGATTATTTCACAGATAATCACATTATACTTCTCCAATACCATGCCTCTGTTTGTGCAACTCAGTGAGACTGTCCTCATCTGGCTCCATTCTTGCCTGTCCAATCATAGGCAGCTATGAGATGTTCACAGTCTCAGTGTTGTCAATTATGTGCCCTCTCCATTACCAAAACCAACTACTTTCAACTCTGCAACATCATCCATATGCAATTTGTTTCAGAATATCTGCCTCATCCATGCCTTTGACTCCTTCAGGCTTGAATATCCCAAGGCTCCCCATGTTGACTTCCAATTTCCATCCTACATAAACTTCAGTTTATCCAAACTCTGCTGCCAATTTTCGATCTTCCATTGTCCTTCACCTATCACCTTTGTCCTCGCTCGCATACTTTGTCACCCTTCATGGCTTTGCCATCTCTATCTCCTTCAGCACTGTAATCTTCCAAAACACTCCGTTTCTCTTCCTCTGGTGTCTTGTACATCCCTCCCACACCCTTTACTCAATGATTGATTGTGATGCTTTTGGCATTTTAGGTCCTGTGCTTAAGAATTCCCATCCTGAGTTCCTCTGTTGTTCTTACTCCCCTTGTTCTGCAACAACTGCAACACTTTGGTCACCTGACTTGACATTATTTGTTTGTTTAAAATCATTTAAAAATAATCACACATCAGTGAAGTGTCCTTCTCTGCTACATTATGGATGCAAAAGTAACAGGGTTGTTGTGATAGGGGATTATAATTTCCCCAATATTGACTGGGACTCACTTTGTGCTAGTGGATGGTGGGGCAGAGTTTGTAATGTGTATCCAGGAAGGTTTCTTGATGCAATATGTAGATAGTCCAAGTCGGGAAGGGGCAGTACTGGATCTGGTATTGGGGAATGAGCCTGGTTGAGGTTTCAGTAGGGGAACATTTTGGGAGTAGTGACCACAATTCTGTAAGTTTAAGGGTACTTTTGGATAGGGATGAAGGTAACCCTCACGTTAAGGTGCTCAACTGGGGAAAGACAAATTATGCTAACATTAGACAGGAATTGAAGAATTTGGATTGGGTGCAGCTGTTGGAGGGTAAATCAACATCAGAAATGTGGGACTCTTTCAAGCGACACTTGATTAGGATTCAGGAAAGTAACGTTCCTGAGAGAATGAAGGATAAGTATGGGAAGTTTTGGGAGCCTTGGATAACGAGGGATATTGTGAACCTCGTCAAAAAGAAAAAGGAGACTTTTGCATGTTTGAAAAGGGTAGGGACAGTCAAAACCCTTGAGGAGTATAAAGAAAGTAGGAAGGTACTTAAGCGGGAAATTAGGAGGACTAGGAGAGGTAATGAAAAGTTCTTGGCAAGTAGGATTAAGGTGTATCTCAAAGCTTTTAATTCATATGTAAAAAGCACGAGGGTGGCTAGGGAAAGGATTGGACCACTTAAGGACAGTGGGGGAAATCTATGTGTTGAGCCAGAGGAAATGGGCGAGGTACTAAAGAAGTACTTTGCATCACCAAAGAAAATAAATTTGTGGAAGATGATTCTTGGGTAGGGTGTGTGGACAGACTGGGTTATGTTGACATCAAAAAGGGGGCAGCACGGTGACACAGTGGTTAGCACTGCTGCCTCACGGTGCCGAAGTTCCAGGTTCGATCCCGGCTCTGGGTCACTGTCCGTGTGGAGTTCGCACATTCTCCCCGTGTTTGCGTGGGTTTCGCCCCTACAACCCAAAGATGTGGCGGGTAGGTGGATTGGCCACGCTAAATTACCCCTTAATTGGAAACAATGAATTGGGTACTCCAAGGTTTAATTAAAAATATATATTTTTTTAAATGTTGAGATCGAAAGGAGGAGGTATTGGGTCTTTTAAAAGATATTAAAGTAGATAAGTCTCCTGGGCTGGATGGGATTTACCCCAGAATACTGAGGGAAGCAAGGAAGGAAATTACTGGGGCCCTGACTGACATCTTTGTATCCTCATTGGCTACAGGTGAGATCCAAGAGGACTGGAGAATAGCTAATGTGGTACCTTAAGGAAGGTAGCAGGGATAATCCTGGAAACTATAGGCCAGTGAGCCTCACGTCGGTAGTAGGTAAATTATTGGAGAGAATTCTCAGGGACAGCATTTATACCCACTTAAAAAAAAAATGGACTCATTAGCGATAGACTGCATGGTTTTGTGAAGGAGAGGACGTGCCTCACTAACTTGATCGGGTTTTTTGAGGAGGTGACAAAGGTGATTGATGAGGGGAGGGTGGTGGATGTTGCTTACATGGAGTTCAGTAAAGCCTTTGACAAGTTGCCTCATGGCAGACTGGTACAAAAGATGAAGTCGCACAGGATCAGAGGTGATGTGGTAGGATGGATACAGAACTGGCTCGGTCACAGAAGGCAAAGGGTAGCAGTATAAGGGTGTTTTTCTGAATAGAAGGTTGTGACCAGTGGTATTCCACAGGGATCTGTGCTGGGGCCTCTGTTGTTTGTAGTATACATAAACAATTTGGAGGAAAATGTAGCTGGTCTGATTAGTAAGTTCGCGGATGACACCAAGGTTGGTGGAGTGGCAGATAATGTTGAGGATTGTCAGAGGATACAGCAGGACATAGATAGGTTGGAGACTTGGGCAGAGAAATGGCAAATGGAGTTGAATCCAGACAAATGTGAGGTAATGCATTTTGGTAGCTCTGACATAGAGGGGAAATATACCGTAAATGGCAAAACTCTTAGAAATATAGAAATTCATAGAGATTTGGGCGTGCAGGTCCTCAGATCTTTGAAAGTGGCAACACAAGTGGATAAGGTAGTCTAGAAAGCATACGGAATGCTTGCCTTCATTGGACGGGACGAGTATAAAAACTGTCAAGCCATGCCACAGTTGTATAAAATCTTGGTGAGGCAGCACTTGGAATATTGTGCACAATTCTGGTCGCTACACTACCAGAAGGAAGTGGAGGCTTTGGAGAGGGTGCAGGGGAGGTTAACCAGGATGCTTCCTGGTCTGGAGGGTGTTAGCTATGCGGAGAGGCTGAATAGACTCAGACTTTTTTATTTAGGGGCTGCTTTAGCACAGTGGGCTAAACAGCCGGCTTGTAATGCAGAACAATGCCAGCAGCACGGGTTCAATTCCCGTACCAACCTGCCCGAACAGGCGCCGGAATGTGGCGACTAGGGGCTTTCCACAGTAACTTCATTGAAGCTTACTTGTGACAATAAGCGATTATTATTATTATTAGAAAGGGGGAGGTTGAGGGTTGAACTGATCGAGGTCTACAAGATTATGAGAGGCATGGATAGAGTTGTTGGGCAGGCACTCTTTCCCAGGGTGGAGGGGTCAATCACCAGGGGGCATAGGTTTAAGGTCCATGGGGCAAAGTTTAGAGGAGATGTGCAAGGCAGGTTTTTTATTCAGAGGATGGTGAGTGCCTGGAACGCGTTGCCAGGGGAGGTTGTTGAACAGATACATTAATGGCGTTCAAAAGGCATCTAGACAAATACATGGATAGGATGGGTATAGAAGATACGGACAAGGAAGTGCTGAGGGCTTTGGTCAAGGTTGGTATCATGGCCGGTACAGGCTTGGAGGGCCGAAGGGCCTGTTCCTGTGCTGTATTGTTTATTGTTCTTTGTTTGTTCTTTGGATGTGATATAATTGCTAGTTGTGTATGTGCGGAGCCCTGAATGGATTTAAAAACAAAATGTGTGAGATTTTTCGGCGAGGTAATTATCTACCTGGCTGAAACCAGCACACTGAATATCTGATAATCCGTAATACAATGGTGAATTTGAGCTATCCCTAATCTCAGCCAAACTCATACTCAGAGATGAACAAATTCCAAACGGTGTCAGCAAAAACAAGAAACAATGCAGAATTTGCTTCCAGATCTAGGCCAGCAAACACAACGTTAGGAGATAATTGTAAAATGGTTCCAGGCATTAATTCATTGGCAGAACTGATTACACATTCGTTACAACCAGGATAGGAAGGGTGAACATACTCCTCGCTTTGTAACAGAGTTTGATTTTTAAAAAGATGTGATGTTGCCAATTCAATATATATGTAACTGTGTATAGCTCGGTGGTAGAAATAATTCAGCATCCTTAAATTAACAATAAAGAGTTGGCTTTTTGCAAAAGTTCACTCAGGGAAAGGCACAGAAATTACGAAAAATAGATTTGAAATTTGCAAATATGTCCAACTACATGTTAATGAAAAGACAGCACACATACAAACACACACCCTCTTCCTTGCCAGGCATGCAAAAAAAGAAATAAAACTTTGCAGAGTATCATATCTTAAAATGTGCCCAAGTAAAACGTAAAGTCAGAAAAAACAAAATCACAGATTATCCAAATGCTTGTTTACAGCTGAGGGGTCACTTTCCACAGTAGCTGCTCGCACTTGGATTTCTTCCTGGATCAGTCATTCTGCAAACATGGTCAGTTGATTGTTTTTCTCTTGGAGCTGTGACGTTGATTCAGAATCCTCATTTAAGCACTCTTGGCAAGCAGCAATGAGGTCTTCTGCTGGGTTTTCAAATCATCAACTGCTCCATCTTAATTAGAGAGGCTTCAGACAAAGAGAGATGGGGTAAGAATGCCCCTGTGGCATTCTCTTTGACTTTTGTTTCAAACCCAGTATCTTATTACATCCAAAAGCTGGGTTGTGTGACTTCTCTGTGGTTTCAATCTGGGCTTAATTTCGCCACTGTCTCTGAGAGCACTGTAGACTCCTTGTCTTCATAAAACAGCTTGCACCCTTCACAAGTGCAACATAGTATCTGCTGTCGGCCAGTGTCCTGTGCTCAGAAAAAGTGTTCTTTCAAAAAGTTCAGCATATATGTGTATGTGTGTATATATAGTAAAAATATATATATATATATGCCCAGCTGATTACATGAATGAAATAAATTTTCTCTATAACAGACCTTCTTGACACATTTGCTGCGATTTTCTGGCTGCGTTGGCTGCGTTGCGCTCAAGCGGGGGAATGGAGGGTCCCGGGTGCGAGCTACCATTGTTTGTCAGTCTTACAGATATTGAACGCTATGACAGGGATGTTGAACACAAAGATTGCCCTAGTGGTGCCGGTGCTACGCGATGTGGCCAGACGACGGAGAAGGCGGAGGTGGCAGCGTCTCAGATGCTCGAGGCGGCGGATCATGAGCCAGATCTCGTCCAACAACCTGAGGACCCCACTGCCCATCAGGGTAGGGAGGGACCCAGAGGCGGAGTCTTGCGATGGCCCAGGGTGTACAGGCACCGTTGGTCATTCGAACCGATGACGGACAGCACGTGTCGCAGAAGACCCTGCCTCAAGAAGGAGATGGTGTGACACCTGTGCCATGTTCTCGCGGACTTGGCACCACGTGGAGGAAGAGGACACCCGCTCATGGTGGCCGTCAAGGTTACTGCAGCCCTGAACATTCACGCCATGGGATCATTCCAGGGCTCAAGCAAGGATCTCTGTGGTATCTCATAGGCCACAGCCCACAAGTGCATCCGGCAGGTCATGAATGCCCTGTATGCCTGGGCAGAAGATTATATTGTCTTTGACATGAACCAAGCTCAGCAAGATGTCCGGCAGCAGGTTTCTATGCTATCGCTGGGATGCCCCAGGTCCGGGGGGTAATAGATGCCACGCATGTCACCCTGTGCTCACTGGGCCATCTAGGGGTGCCGTATGTTGACTCACTTAACATCCAGCTCGTGTGCGACCACCAGATGAAGATCATGCACGTGTGTGCACGCTTCCTGATGAGTGTGCATGACAGCTACATCCTGGGGCAGTCGGTCATCCCTGCCCTAGTCGAGAATCACCCAGGATGGGTGGCCGGCTCTTGGGGGATGAGGGGTTTCCACTGAGGACCTGGCAAATGCCGGCAGTACGGAGGCTGGAGATTGAAGCGGAGACCCGATATAACAACGCCCATGCATCCACCAAGGTTGTTATTGAGCGGTGCATCAAACTCCTGAAGATGCAATTCCAATGCCTCGAACCCTCCGGAGGTACACCACCGGAGGGCCGTCTGCTTTATTGTTGTCTGCTGTGTCCTCCACAATCTCGCACAGCCACGGAACGACGAGCTGGAGGTTGGTGACGAGGAATGTGTTCCCACCAAGGAGGAGGAGGGAGACGAGGACAAGGATGATGATGCGGTGCCGGAGCAGCAGGGGCTGAAGGATGAGGCTGGTGAGGAACCCGAGGCCCAGCCGGAGGCTGCAGAACAGGCGGCGGCGGTGAGGGTCCGGAAAGCCCGGGAGGCCCTCAGACTCGCCCGATTCACTTAGGAAGTGGCCTGGTCCATCATCGCAAACGTACCCACCCTCCCAGAGTATGTGTCACATCACTCCAGAGTCCTGGGACTATGCCAGCACTGTCAGCGGGTCACTGTCAAGGGCAGGGGGGTGATGATAACCCGCAGGGAGCTGAGCGCTAGTGCTCCTCAATCTATGCCATAGTCTGGCCTCTGCCTAGTCTGGCTGAGTGCTCACACACACCCATCTCCTGCACACGGAAGAAAGTGACAAAGGCATCATACTGGTTGTGCACTGGTTGTGTTTATTGTTCAATACAAGTCCCCACTCTCCCGATGGTGCCCGCCCCCCCCTCCCCACCCCACCCTCCACACTCCCACCCCATCCACTACCTACCCCGTCCCCCCCTCTCCCAGTGCGCGCAGTGATCCTCAATATGCTTTGCCTTCCTATCTCTACCACTATGTCTAGGTGTCTCCCCAGGGTGCACATCTGAGGTGGAGGCAGCCAGCTGCTTACCTCATCCTGCGGTCTTTGATGCCCCTGGCAGGCATCTCTGGGGGCTCTGGGATCGCAGGGCCCTAGCTCACATGTCGACATGCACAGCTGTGCTGCCATGTCCCGTGTGCCAAACCCAAGACTCAGCCTCGTGAGAGGGTTGGAACTCGGGGGGGCTGGTGGCCACGTTTGCCGCCCCATGGGACGGCTCCGGGTAGGCACTGAGCACCCCTTCCTCCCGGTCGGTGCCCATAGGGACCTGGGGTCTACCTTGGGATGAAGGGGCAGCTGGTTCAAACCCTGGCTGCCCCTGCATCATCTGACTCTGCCAGCCCTGGCGGCTCCCCAAATATCTGGACCAAGGTGCGACGCCCCTGGCGATGCTCCTCAGTGACTGCGCCATGCTCTGCAGTGCCTCGGCAATGCCCAGCTGCGACTGGACAAGCTTCACAGTACCTTGGCCATGCCATCGAAGAATGCAACATATCCCACAGAACCTCATCAAGGTCAACCTGATAGTGGGTGACATCTCCCAGTGCGGCAGACATTCTGCCGACACCCTCAGCCATGGCCGTCACCGACTGAGCAACGCTTTGGATACCTTCACTCATGGTGCCAACATCGTGCACCAGGCTCTCCACTGCGATCGCCACCCTAGCAGTGTTTTCCTCGGTGCCACTCATTGCCAATGCCATCCCCTGCACCCGTAGCCTCTGGGACTCCTCCAATCGGCTATGGGTTCTGCTGGAGTGACGCTGACATCTCTCTCTGAATGCTCTGCTGCTCCTTATTATCACCATCAGCTCCATCAGGCTGGGATGCAGCTGGGTCCTGGGATCCAGAAGCCCTCTGACTGCTGTCTGACCTGTGGGTTCCTCCACCAGATGTGCTTCATCAGCAGTGTGGTGCTCACCAGATTGTGCCCCAGAAACCTGACCACTAATATGTCCCACCGAGGTGTGTGTATCTGTGCTGTTGGAGGGTGGGGATGGCAGCTGTTACATGACTGTAATGGTTGCGTCCTTGGAGCTCTCCTCTGAGATGTTCTCCTCGGGGTGAGGAGCGAGTGCCACCTGATTTGGACCAGCACCTTCAAGCGGAGGAGCTGCAGGAGAATGGACGTGTGGTCAGTGGGAGGGAAGAGTCAGTCAGTCAGTAAGGCAATCAGTACTTACATTTGACAGGTCCTCTGTGTGGAGCGCGGGGATTCCTCATCTCTGTGGCATCCTCCAGCCTCCACATGGGTGATCGCCCTGTCCTCAGCCACCTGGTCACCTCCAAGACCCGCTCCATAAAGGACATGAGGATTCTCAAGTCTGGCACCCCATCGCCAGTCTGGGCCCTCTCCCGCCGATTATGGGAGAGTTTTTCCTGAGGAGACAGAGCAAGGGCATCGTTAGCCACACGCGTGGTTCACAGTTGTGGGGGGGGGGTTTGTGAAGGGAGGGTTGGGGGGAGGGAGGGTTGAAGGGGGAGTGGGATGGAGGGAGAGTTGGAGGTGGTCTGGGGGTTGAGGGGAGGGGGCATAGGTGTCTACTCACCCATGCTGCCCGATGTAGGTTGTTGACCTTCTTCCGGCACTGGAGGCCAGTCCTCCTGGTTACACTGCCCGAGCTGGCTGGTGCCGCCACTTCATCCCAGGCAGCACTGACTGCCTTGTGGCTCACCCGGGGGAACAGGACATCCCTCCTGGCCTCCACCGCATCCAGGATCCTCCCCAGGTCAGTGTCCCCGAATCTTGGAGGTGGTTTCCTCGGTGCCATTGTTGCGAGCTGGCTGGGGTTAGGTGAGCAAGTGCATCTTAAGTTCTGCTTGACCTTATCAGTGGGGGGGGCTGGTGAAGGCGGTCCAGGTGAATCAGCTGCCGAGCCATAACTTGCGGTGAGAAGCCCGCGAGGCCTCATTAAGTGGACCAAGTAACGTTGAATTGCATTGTTGGCCTCGCTGGGCGTCGCACCTAGAAGATTGCGGCAATTCCCGCTCACTACCACACTTAGAAATGTTTCCGGAGGATCACGCCCTAAGTGTGGGCTAAGCTGGTGCCATTGAATAGCGGTGGGGAACCCTCCGGCAGAGTCGACGGGAAACTCCCACAAATGAACTTGGAAATGTTTTGGGAGAATTGCGCCCATTAATATGCATGGTGGACTATATTTTTTGTGCATCGTACTAGTTTACGGAGATTTGGAATTGTTCCATTCCTGATCTGTTTGCAGAAAGGAATCACTTTCTCCACTCTTTGCAGCACTGAAGCTTCTATTTCAAACACTGAAATATAAGAGCAAGTGGACGTAACTTGTTACTTGTGGCATAGATAAAGGACAACCAGTGGATGTAGTGTATTTGGAATTTCAGAAGGCTTTTGATAAGGTCCCACTTAGGTGATTAGTAAACAAAATTAGAGCTCATGGGATTGGGGGTAAAATATGGATTGATAGTAGTTAATTGATATTAGTCAACAGGCAAAAAACATGGAGCAGGAAAAAATGGGTCATTCTCAGGATTGCAAGCTGTTAATAGTGGAGTACCACAAAGATCAGTGCTGGCGGGGCCATCGCTGTTCACAATCTATATAAATGATTTGGATGTGGGGACCAAATGCAATATTTTCAAATTTGCTGTGATGCAAAACTAGGTGGGAATATAATTTGTGAGGAGGATGTAAGGAGGCTTCAAGAATACTTGGATATGCTAAGTGAATGTGCAAGATCATGGCAAGTGTATATAGTGTGAATAAGTGTGAAGTTATCCACTTTGGTGGAATAAACAGAAAGGCAGACTATTTCTTAAATGGTGAGAGGTTGAGAAGTGTCAATGTCCAAGATGATCTAGGTGTCCTTGTTCATGAGCCACTAAATCTAGAAAGTAATCAGTAAGACAATTGGTATTGTAATAACCCCCACGAGGCCCATGGCGATACTCTGATTGATCTCCCGATGGGACTCATGGCATTTGAGCTTCCGTGATAGTGGGCGGAAGTCTGTCCAGCTGGGGCTCGTAAGAATTCATATAAAGGCCGGCCCAGACAGGGACCGGCATGTTGGTTGTCCCAATGGGACCATACTCTAAACATATATTTGCTGCCTTTGGCAGACTTTCTGTGACCGTAATAAAACAACGTTCACCTTACCGCTTGGCCTCCTGGGCCTTAAAAGCCACGTTGGCCTTCATCGCAAGGTATTTGATTGTAGAAGTCCAGATATCTCTGTATAGAGATTTGTTGGGACTGCACCTGTACTATTATGTCCAGTCTTTGTCTCCTGATCCAAAGTTTACATTTTCCACAAGGAAATGCAACGGAGGTTCACCAGACTAATCCCTGTGATGGCAGGATTCTCCTCTGTGGAGAGATTGAGAAAATAGAGTTTCGATGAGTAAGAGGTGATCTCATTGAAACTCACAAAATTCTGACACGATGTGACAGAATAGCTGTAGGTAGAATGTTTCCCCTGGCTGGTGAGTCGAGAACTCGGGGATACAATCTCAGGATAAGAGGTCGGCCATTTAAGACTGAGATGAGGATGAAATTTCTTCATTCAGAAGTGAGTGATTATTTGGAATTCTCTAACCTCATGTGCAAGACAAAAATCGATAGATTTCTGGATACTAATGACGGGATAGTGAGGCAAAGTGGAGTTGAGGTAGATTATCAGCCATGAGGTAACTAAATGGCGGAGCAGGTTCGACAGGCCAGGTGGCCTATTCCTGTTCCTATGTTCCCATAATGCGTTGTCATTTTTGGCACAGTATATTGTGATTTATTATTGAATGAAATTGTCACTATAAAGGGGGACTGAGTGGTAAATTAGATTAACAAATTGCCCTTTCATCTCATTAAAATGAAGCACAAGCTGAGGGTTGAAAGTCTCCTTTCTCATTTGGCTACAAGAGCTTGAGGTAAAGTGAGAGCTAGAAAACACTACTGGTTATAAATAGTGGCCGGAATTCTCTGGTCATTGCGACACAATTTTCCTGCCGGCAGCGCAGCCCCGCCAGCGGGTTTCACGGGAGCGTGGGGTGATTACAATGGGAAATCCCATTGACAATCGGCGGGAAGATCGAATTCCGCTGCCAGAGAATGGGGAGCAGCCAAGAAACACGCAGCTGGTGGACGAGAGAATCCCTCCCGGTGAGTACATGCTAGATATGTTCAAATCATGTCAGTCTCTTTACTGTTTCTAATAGTTGACTTCATTTATTTAAAATACATGAAGTATTCCTGTACTGTAGTCCAGAGTCAATTCTAGCCTGAATTCCGTATCATTTGTTCTGGACATGGAGACATGCAACCACAGTTATGTAGAATTATGAGCAACTCTGCAACAGTCCCAAGAATCCAATCTTATCATTGCCAACTCAATTGGCGTTAAGGATGGTAAGAAACGCTGTCATTTGAACGATACAGGTTATAAGCTTTATTGATATCTTGGAGTTTTTGCTGATTGCTGTCGAGAGAATCAGGGTGATACTGTTGGCTGCTCTTTCATCAAATTGTCTCAAATGTTTTAGAATGTTAAGAAGGTTTCAGGACAATGTCCATTTACACTGGGCGCGATTGTCTGAAATGGAGACTGTGGGCACGATTCTCTGAAATGGAGACAGAGTGTTCGCGCCGTTGTGAACGCTGTCGAGGTTCACGACGGCGCAAAACGGCCGCTATCCCAACCGATTCAGGGTACGAAAATGGGCTAGGAGCGGTGCCGCGCCATTTACGCGTGCCAGGCCTTGGCGTCGCATAAAGGCACCACCGCATACATGACGCGGCCGGCGCCGCATAACTGGCGCCACCCGCGCATGCGTGGTTGCCGTCCTCCCCGAGTCCGCCCCGCAAGAAGATGTCCGACGGATCTTGCGGGGCTGTGGGAGAAAGGAGGTCCTCCTTCAGAGAGGCTGGCCTGACGATCGGTGGGCACCGATCACGGGCCAGACCCCACCCCCCCGGTGCAGGATCCCCTCTCCGCCCCCCCGCAGGCTGCCCCTCCAGCGTTCCCGCACTGTTCCCGCCGGCAGCGACCAGGTGTGGACGGCGCCGGGGGGGAACCCGCCGTTTTGGGCAGGCCGCTCGGCCCATCTGGCACTGAGAATCGCGGGGGTACCGGTGAATCGCCATTTTGGCTGTCTCAGGCGATTCACTGGACCGCGCCGCGCAAAACGCGATTGTGCCGATCTGACTGCTTCCATGAATCGCGGGAGGGCGTCGGACTGGCGTCGCGGGAAAATTTGACGACCCAGGCGATTCTCTGAAACGGCGCGGGAGCAGAGAATCACGCCCACTGTGTAGCCATCTAAGATGACCACCTGCAAAGGACCATGGGAATTATGGCCAACACAGGACTCAGACAGATACAGAGCCTATGTATATTTGAAACACAGGTAACCAGACCTGATCGAAACCCACTGCTCATTTGCATTTTATTGGCCCATTTTCCCAGGACAATAGAACACCAATCAAGAAACCGGTACAGCCACAGACTGATCGGCACCACTCCCCTTACCCAGAAACTGCCAAGGTCAATGACCGCTAAGAACCCGCCCAGCCACCAAGGCACCCGCCCCTTTATTGGCCAAAATCGAAGACAGTGATCAGAGCCCTGTCGAACTATTGGGTCCAAGGTTAAGGACCGCCCCAAAGAGCGCAAAATCCCAGAGGGATAAAAGAGAGCACAGCCATGTGTTCTGTCTCTTTTGGATCCGGCCTGTGTGTTATGGGCGAGGATTTAGAGAACCCCAAAGTGTATCATGGAGTTCACCTGACCAACAACTTTTAATAGATTGTGGTATGGGGAGCACACGGGCCACTCTACAGGTGTGGTACAGCAGAAATGGAAAAGTATTTTTTAAAAGCAAAACAATGTTTATTCTATGAACTCAAGTTAACCTTTTTAAAACAGACAGTGAACATCTTAGCAACCATCAATTCAAATACAACCCCCAAAGAATACAACACTAAGTAATGCTTAATAACTTCCCAAACAACATCCAGAAGACCAAAGAAACACATTTTAACGGAAGCACATTAGGTTTACATTCACTACTGAGAACATTTATAATTCTGCGTTCACCAAATGATCAAGAGATAGTCTTTTCATGGCAGAGAGATCAACAGTACACCTGCTCTGTCTGGCTTCAGCTCCAACTCTGAAAACGAAACTAAAACACACCCTGCAGCAAACAACCTAAAATGAAAGTAGAAAGCTGATAGACAGCCCGGCTCCAGCCACACTCTGACATCACTGATAAACACCCATTTCTTAAAGGTACATTTCTTAAACACCCATTTCTTAAAGGTACTCTCACATGACATGTGCCAAAACAATTATAGCAGGAACAGCCAGCCAAGTTCAAGACCAGCGATCGCTACCTGACAGTTGAGCCCAGCAGAGACAGAGCCGCTTTCTTCGAACCGGCAAGTGAAATCCAGATAAAGGCCTCCATTTGCACAGTGCCAGTCACCCTGAAGTTAAGTATAGGTTATTGTTGCTAATAGGTGTAGTTAAACTCGTAGTAGATATTGTGTTTGCATGTCGAGGTAACCCTTGTGTATGTAAATATACCATCTTTTGAACTAACTAACTGGTTGTGTGGTCATTTGATCAATATAAGGGGAGGTTTGTGGTTCACCAACATTATCATTAATATTAGCAACAGTATTGGCCACGCTGTTGGGATTGAAAACGAGCAACATCTGTTGGGAGTTTCAGCTATTTCTGCTGATTTTATTTCCCAAACGATGCAAATGCTTCTGTTTAATTGTGGCTTCCTTGCATACTGGCCAACTTTAATACCTGACACAGGATGTATCTACTGTAGACACTGTTAGGGTCAGATTGCTTTTTTTTACATTATTCCTGCATGGGCTATTTTCATAGCGTTATTGACCCATCCAAATTACACAGGTTAACAAATCCATTAAACTAAGTCCAGAGATATAGCACAGGAATTTTATAAATACCACCGAGAGTATTCCCACCCCACAAAGACACACATAAAGTCGGATCAATTGAGCATCACATATCTGCTTCATTGCCTGTTCATTGTATGATGACCAAATCACAGATCAAGTGGTGGCTGCAGACACTTGGGTATAGTTGCCTCTTATTTTGAACTGGAAACTAAGTGGGCAATGAGCTTTCTTACCCACACACCGAGTACAAGTGATGCACAAATCGAATGTAAGCAGGCAATGGGAAAACTAGACAATCCAAAAATATCTTCACAAGTATTCCTCTGTATATCTACGCAGAGAAATGTTATATATTGAAAATGCAACCTTGTGTTTTGTGCTATCTCTTATGTGTTTAAGCTATCGGAGCTGTCACACTGCCTGATTGCGACACCTCTGACCTTTCAGAACAATGGCCTGAATCTCCCGAGCGGTGGTATTGCTGAGCACATTGCCACCGGGAGCGAAGATTCTTCTGACCTTACACTGCTCCGCAGTTCTTGCGGGATCTTCCGATTCATTACGCAGTGCAGCCTCTGCCAGAGGATTCCATCGGAGAGAAGATGAGCCGGGGGGAAGACAGGACATGCGTCCCTTTTACAACATGAGCTGCTATATTCTGCCTGGTACAGATAAAGGTCCAGCCTTTAAGTGTGGGTGAGTGAATGAGTGGGTGAGTGAGTAGTTCTGTGAGTGGGTAGGTGGGTGAGGTGGCTAGGTGGGTGAAGTGGCTAGGTCAGCGAGTAGGTGAGTGGGTAGGTGGGCGAGGTAGGTAGGTCAGTAGTTTGGTCAGGTCTGGGTTAGTTGGTTCAGACCATGGGGGTAGTTGGGTTGGGTTGGGAAGGGTTGTCAAGCCTGGGCGGTAGTTGGGTTTGGTTGGGCTAGTCGGATCTTTGAGGGGGGGTGGTGCTGGGTGGGGGGGGGGGGGGAGTCAGGTCTGGTTGGTGAGGGGGGTAGTCAGGTGGTTGGGGTAGTTGGGTTATACGTGTGAGGTAGTCAGGTGGTCAGGGTGCAGCCAGGACCAGTTGGGCAGGGTTAGTCAGGGGGTCGGGGGTGAATGGGTTGTGCCAGGATAAAAGGTGGGGCTGGTTGGAGAGGGTGGGAGTGTTGTAGTTGTGTGAATGGAGAGTTGTCAGGTTGGTGGTGAAGTTGCGTAGCTGAGGGGGGAGATGAGTAGTCAACTGACCACCCCAACACTCTGGAATACCCTGGAACTCCCAAATTACTTGCCCGACCAAGTGGCCACCCCCCCCCCCCACCCCCCCCGCCCCCCCCCGCCCCCCCCCCCCCCCCGACTACCCAACTCGAGCCCTCTGACTACTGAAATAACTCCTTACCCAACCTGTTACCCCCCAACCTGATCACACCAAAATCAGAACCCTAGCTCCAACCCAATCTGACTAGCCTCCAGATGACCTGGCTAGCCCCCAAACCTCCTGATTACCCATTCATTCCCCCATCTCACACACCTCACTATCCAGGCTACTCACCTACCTCACCCATCTATCCATTAACTCATCCATACACTCATCTGTTCACAATTCCACACTCATTCATTAAAAAACTGGACCTTTAAATACTGACCAAGGCGTGGCAACTAGTGCCATACAGAGGCCGTATGTTTTCGCTGCTGATCCTCTTCACAGCTCTCTGCACAGTTCCTGCGCTGAGGCAGTTCTTCTGCATTGTGGATCAGAAGTCTGTTTTTTTAAAACATAATCAGGGAAGTGCGTAGTTTTCTGACTGATTCCAATGCTGATTGAAAGATTTGGACCAAACTGTCTCGCATTTCCTGAGTTGCTACCCAGGTTTGTTGTGCGGATATATCCAAAGTCTCTGACTCTAGCTCAGGTCCCAGGAAGCAGGGAAATTTCCCACTGGAAATTGAAATTTCCCAGGCAATTGCCATAGTCGGTTAATCAGGGCTTCCACAAAGTCCTGATGCACATCGTCCATTGTATGTCCGGTCTCCAATGATCCAGCGATTAGAAGATTGGGGCCAATATTTTCCATGTCAATTTACTTCAACAGTGATTAAAATTAGGACAGATGCAGTGCATGATTCAGTGGGCTTGAGTTAAAGTCTGCCGAATGGCACGTTCTCCATTTCAGCAGCAGGAAATCCTTCCCGCAGATCGGGACGCCATTTTTATAGGCAACCCAATCTTTCGACCCCCCCTCCCCGAACGTCACCCAACTTATCTCTTCTGGGGTCCTCACTCCACCTCTTATGGGAAAGGCACCCCCTAGGCCCAACCCCTGGCATGGGCAACCCTGCACCTAGGCACCATGGCACTGCCAGCATGGCACCCTAGCAGTGCCAAGAGGGAGTGCCTGGGTGCCACTCTGCTCTATCCCCGACCACCCGGGGTCTCCAATTCCCTGGGAGAAACCCCCCCCCGCAAGGTGTCCCCACGACTAGTCCACATTTGTGTGAACCAGTACTAAACGCCGCCCTGATGAGGTCTCCCAGCGAGGGCGAGATCCAGAGCATGCTGGGTGGAGCGAGTCGAGTGACCCGCGATTGGCCCGGCCCCTGGCACATTTTGCGATTAGGCGCGATTCATCCATTGTGCCCTGATTCACGCTAGGCGCAACGGGGTCACTGATACATGCCCATAACGCGGGCTGCTGACTCACTATCACTCATTTTACATTGTCGCAGAAAGCCAAGATCTACCTCAATCTTACTGAACAACAAGAAGTCATCAGCATATTGAGTAGATGACACTAGACCATCAGTTTACAGACTGCATTGAACAATTGAGAAAATCTTAGCAACTGAAAGAACAAACTTTTGACCCTTCAGGTTCAACAAGATTTGAACTGAGCTTCCAGAGGTTAGAAAGAGGACATCCAATGCACTGCACCACACAATCCCCAGAAGGAATTGCTCGTATTATTCAAATTGTAAAAATGCCATGCTGCTTAGTGGAAAGTGTACAACTCCAATGAAAGAGAAATTAACATCAAAACAGCTAATCTGAGAGTTTTCAAATTAAAAGCTGGAATGAGCCAGATGGTGCAACATGAGGCCTGCCATGATTCCGGTCATTATCAAGTGGGCAGAATCCTATATGTTTGTGTAATCCAGAAAGAGAAATGAAAAATGTTGCTTTGTTAAATAATTAAGAAGGCCCTTCTCTCTTTCATGCCTCTGTGGTTGGGCCTCTTGTTTATCAGATGGACATTATTTTTTTTCACAGTAACCATTCTGCAGATCAAAGTGAAGTAGCAGATCCATTACATGCATTAGGCAAAGATATGGAAACAAACAGAAGCCTGGGAAAAAGGGAACAAAAAGAAAATGTGACATCATCAGTGGATGCACTCAACTCAAAGCATTTTATGTTCTATTGCTTTTCTCTTTATTTTATTTTCAGCTTAGTTTATTCCTCCAGATACTAAGTCCGGCAGTTTGCAATTGAACCACACTTTGATTATCCTGCATCTTCCAAATGCAGCTTCAAATAAAGTCTTTGAATGCAAAATTACACTTAAAATCAGAAAAAATACCAACTTGGTATTCACTACTTTTATGGCTATAATATTCAGAAAAAAAGCCTTATTTTGAGCCAGCATTTTAGATTGTGTTATTAATGTGCTTTCCTGAACTGAACATGTTTTCAGACGGAGTATCGACTGTTTTAATGTGGAATCAATTGAGCTTACCAAGTCTTAGCTTTCAACTTTGTGAATGTCAAATGGCGAAACACGGATAAGCATTTGAATCATTTCAATGTAAAATTCACTATTCTTTCCCAATCTGCACATTACTTTAATGCTTTGATATATCTGCTCTCAGCTTTGCCAGTGTAAAAATTGTATAAAGGGTGTATATTCACTTAAAAATGTCTCAATTTTTCTCTACAATAGGTGTTAAGTAAAAGATTGTCTGCCCTTTCATCATGTTCTGAATTTATATTTGCCTTTGCCATTAACCTCAAGAATGATGGCTGACAGTGCTGCTGACAGTTAAAATGCTCCATGTGCCCTGACAGGGGAATAGTGGACAAAGAACAAGAGGAAAGTTGGGGAAATGGTCAAAGGCATGATTAAAGAGATTAATATTTGAAGGTGGAGAAAGAGATAGCAGGGTGAGATTGTCGCGGGAGAAACTTCTAGAGTGTGTGGCCTGGAGAGCTGAAGACAAAGCCAGCGAAGGCATTGGAGCAGTTTCACAACCGGCTGCATGTGGTAAAATAGAGGATGGACATTGGTATCTACGACTGGGATTTGTAAGTGAAGGTGAAGATTTTGAATATATTTTGGGTGATGAGGAGTCAATAGAGGGCAGCGTAAATGGAGGTAAAAAGAAAGAAAATGAAGAGTGAAGAGCACACAGGTGACCTAGTTTTGGAAACGATTTGGTCAATGATGATGAGCTCAGGCTGAAGGAGAAAGTTGGATAAAGGCGAGGGTGACCATGCTGGACAGAATTCTCTGATAATGGGGCTAAGTTCCTGGAGAACGTCCAAAGTGATTCTTCGTTTTGCAGGGGGGTAGCAGGGGCCCGGAGTGCTCCTCGCAGCTGCGGATACGGGGCCCTGCCCTTCCGGCCACGGGTCCGCGCATGCACGCGACAGTGGTCCCGCGCAACATGATGGACCCACGTCACCAGCCAGCCCCGACAATATAGGCCCCCCTGAGATCGTGTGTGCCCACCGATCGCTGGTCCCCGATCGCGAACCTGGCTGTCCTGGAGGTCCCACTAGTGACGGCTCCCCCCGCCCCTCACCAGGGCGACCGCGGATTGATTTTGCAGCCGCCACTCCGAGCTCCCGCTGGGTGGAACCATGAGTAAAGCACGCCGGCCGGAACTTGGCCAGTTGTCGGCGGAGAATCGCCGCGGGGGCCTTTCAATGGCCCCCGACCGGTGCCGCGTCGACTGCGCACACGCGATTGGCACCGATTCTCCAGTCCCCGGAGAATCGCATAAGCAGCGTTGGACCCAATCACGGGTCTGACGCCCATTCTCCGCCCCCGCGCCGAGCGCGATTGCGGCGCGGAGGCTCGCAGAATCCCGGGCCTGGTGTCCCAACAGTTTCCTCCAATATATACAAGTACCTGGTTTTTAGTTCAGCTGAGGCCCCTCCCCTTTTCCCTCTTTCTCATTTCCACTTACTTTCAGGTGGTTCACCTTTCAGTGACTTGGGATTGGCTATTCTATCAGAATGCTTTGATTGGTTGAATCAGGAGTTCCGTGAAGGAAGTCAGTGTGAAAGAGTGGGATGCTTGCAGGGGAGTGCAGATGGCAATTATGGGTGAGCAGGAGGACATTGTGGGAGAGCACGCAATCAGTGTGACAATGGGAGGCTAGTGTGAGAGTGTGTGTGTGTGTGTGTGTGGGGGGGGAGGTGGAGCAGTGTGGGAGAGTGGGAGGAAAGCATGGAAGAGTGAGAGGCTAGTGGGGCAGAGCAGGAGGCCAGTGAGGGAGAGTGAGAGGTCAGTGAGAAAGAATGGGAGGCCGGTGAGGGAGAGCGAGAGGTCAGTGAGAAAGAGTGGGAGGCCAGCGGGAGGAGAACAGGAGGAAAGTGTGGGAGAATGAAAGGCCAGTGATGGGGAGTGGGGGGCCACTAAAGGAGACTGGGTGGCTAGCGTGAGGCAATGGGAGACCAGTGTGGGAGAACCATAGAATCATAGAATCCCTACAGTGCAGAAAGAGGCCATTTAGCCCATCGAGTCTGCGCCAACACTTTGAAAGACCATCGTACCTAGGCCCTATCTCCCGCCCTGTAACCCCACCTTAAGGGGCAATTTAGCATGGCCAATCCACCTAACCGGCACATCTTTTGGGCTGTGGGAGGAAACTGGAGCACCCGGAGGATACCCACGCAAACACGGGAGAATGTGCAAACCCCACGCAGAACAGGTACCCGAGATTGGAATCAAACCCGGTCCCTGGTGCTGTGAGGCAGCAGCTGCTGTGAGGCAGCAGTGCTAGCCACTGTGCAAACGTGCCACCACCGTGCTGCCACTGAGGGAGAGCAGAAGGCCAGTGTGGGATAGATGAGCAGATCATAAAATAGCCCAAATGTTGGTGCTAATTTGCAAAATTTCTCACAGGAACAAAAGAATGGCTCTTTGGCAAGTGAAAAACTTCACACTGATGTAGCAGAGGTGTTCTTTATAGCCTAAAATATACTGATGGATCAAATTAGAGGATTTCACTTAATGCTTGCTGCATCCAACCTTTGCCTACAGTCTCTCAATGTTTCCGTTTTTCTCTCCAACAGGAGTTAAGTAACAGATTGTCTGCCCTTTCATCATGTTCTGAATTTGCATCTGCTTTAGTAATTAACCTTAAGAATGTTGCCGTGTATTTTTACAGTCTCACTCACAGAATCCATCCAAAATAATTTGTTCGGTGAAACACTTTTGGAGAGAATTTGACAAAATACAAGTTTATATAAAGGCAAATATTTTTTTCAATCTGGGACAGAAAAAAGACACACTTTATCGTGTGCAATGGAGCTTGAAGCACAGGAGGAGGCAAGGGTCAGGGTGGCAGGGTGGCAGTGTATTACAAATTCATCTTCTTTAATGTTCCTTTGCCTGATGATAAATCCAGGATATGTCTTTAAATCACCAAAGTTAAGGTTAAATTGGGAGAGCTGCTGGGGAAAATCCCAGTGTAGATATTTTGGTTGTGCCTCAATAAGTAAAATGCCTTTTTCATTTTGAGAGCCTGCATTTTTATCTTATCTCGTGGATTAAACAAGTTGAGGCAGCTGCTAGCCAGCATACTTGGCTTTCATGTTCTGCTTGTGACCCACTTATGAGTCGAACATTTTCTGTTCCAACAATTGAATGGAGCAACCTGGTGATGGGATATGCCAAAGTCCATGATGAGTGTACTTTTACAGTACATGAGCATCGTAGAGACTTGTGTTGCAAAGTAACTCTGCTTCACCCTGAATGGTCTTTGCTCACAGAGGCCAATGTGGATAGGGGGGGTGGGGGGTGGGGGGGGGGGGGGGCCTAGGGGGAGAGTAGATGGGCAATTTATAGAAATTCAAGGGGATAATTTATAGACGGCCATGGATTTATCCCAATGACCTATAAATTTGCCCATGTCTACCAGGGAGCCAGGGGGAATCAGCCACTGGGTGGAGACATGATTTGACAGCTGTTACGATGCTCTAGGCTAGTACGTGGTGAATTCCAACCCTGCTTGACCCAGAGTCGCAACACGATTTAATTAACCAATGATTCTTCGAAAAATACCCCAAATCTTTGGCCCTTGGCAGCCCAATAGTTACAGTCACCAGGTATGTAAATGTAAACACAATTACTTTTTATAACAGTGAAATACGCAGCAAATACAACAGGTTAACTACTATCTAATTCCTAAAGCACCCACTTTAACTTACACCCCACCTTCTACACAGATGATACAGACAGACAAACACAGAGGGGAGGAGAGGGGTGAAAATCATAAGTAAAAGGAAAAAGAGTCTTTGTTTCAGATGGTTGTCTTTAACCAGACCTTTCGGCAAAGTAAGCTTTCAGATCCAGGTCTCTGTTTGTAGCCTATAATGGTTTCCCTGTAGATTCATTAATTCAAGTTCTTTGTAGGTTCAGAAATACAACTCACAGGCTTTCTGGAGAGAGATGAAAGAGAGAGAGAGTAGGTCCTTCCCCTGAGTGTCCAGGATTCAAACTGAGCTCCTTAAGTCTCTGAAAATCATTCCACTCGAGTAGGACACAATCACCACAATTTGCCGGGCAGAATATGGTCTTTTGGCCAATTCATTGGCCACCAGCCAACCAATTCGAACCAAGTCCCACCCCATCTCTCTGGTGCTGAAAAGTCTGAGTTTTTCTGTCCAAAGCTAGCAGAGTGTTCTCTGTGCAACTTTTGAATTGCTCATTCCCTCAGCTGCTTGACTTACATGTATATGTCCATTAAACACCCATGGATCAAAATGATAACAGCAAAAATAAAGAAATTGTAAATTAGGGAATCATCAGGAAGGAGCCTTACACAGTGGTGTCCACCAACAATACACCACAATTGAAGTAGGTACTTGAATGAATTTCATTGATAAAACACCAATCAGTGCTGAGGAAGGTAGCAGGCAAGTTCAGTTGAGCATGCCACGTTCAGCCAAACTTCTCTTTGAAAGACCGCGTGCTTTCCGGCCTGCAGATCTGGTGCAGTCAAAATCTCTCAAACTTGAGGTATGTTTTCCCATTTAAAAGCCACATTCCAGCCACAAATATCTGTTGTTCGAAACCAGGCCTGAAGTTTACCCTCTGGGTGCAGCTGAAGTCAAAGCAGATAAAAGTGGATGTAAAACACGCTCCCAGCCGAAATCGCATTGTTAATTTGATATTACACTGGGTGGTTAATTAAGGTCCATTGCCTCCTCAGCCCACCTCACATGCATAGTGAGGATGCTGATTGAATTTACTGATCTCTTTCCTTCGTTCCACAGATGCACCATTTGCAGGAGCAGCCAGCGATCCAGAGGATCCCCCCACCCTTTAGCGCACAAAGAGACATCGCTCCTGCAACAGTGTCACAACCTCTCTTGCACCCAGTCGCCAGCACAGACAATCGCACGTCGATGGACGTTAGGCCATCGGCTTTGCAAATAGTGCAAAGTGGTGAGGGCACATCGCACTCATGTGAGGAGGTGACAGAGGCAGCGAGGTCCCAGGGCGCAACAGTGGGAGCACTGCTGCAGACTAGGACAATACTGAGTCAGAGGCAGATGACCAGCCTCTGGAAATATCCAGCAAGCGGCGGATGCTGAATGCCCAGAGGAATGCACAGGGCAATCTGGCAGAAATGCATGACGGTGTGCATGCAATGGCCACTGTCATTGAGGAGCCCATGTGGAACCTGTGGATCATGAGCACTGGGTTGACCCAGAGCAACGAGGACATGTCCTCCTCCATTGAGACATTGGTGACTCTCATGGAGATGCTGCTTCAGGACTCCCTCAGGAATGCCAGTGATTGCGCTCCATCCTGCAAGTCAGTACATTGGCTGTGACCTCTGGCGCTCACTGCTTGCGTGAGAGATGGATGAGGCAGCTCGTTTCTCTGCCATCAGCCAAATATTGCGGATGCCGGGATCTGAAATGAACGAAGGATGCTGGGAAAACTCAACAGGTCTGGCAGCATCTGTGAGGAGAGGAAACAGAGACCCTCCACCCCGTCCAAATCTATGTGATCTCCCAAGAGAGGCACCAAACCCCAGGCCAATATTTGGAGGAAATATATAGGAAATTCATTTCTGACCCATATACGTGATCGAAACAAGTGCAGGAGATCACTCTGAACCTGAATCCCTGAAGTACCCAGCCAATCGAACTGAACAGAAAACAAGGAAATCTGTGGTAAAGCATGAAGAAGTGCAGGAGGTTGACGCAACTTTGGCCCAGATTGTCCCATCAGGATTGGAACCCCTATTTCTGACCCTGAAAGACAAAAAAATACACACTTGCCTTCCTCCACTTTTTCTGGGCAATCTTCTGATGGAGGGTTCTTCCAAATTGGCTCAGTTCAGGAAACCTTGGAGACTGAGGGGAATCTGTGCAGATGTGCCCTCTGTTTATGGTACTTCGCTACTATAATCTGGTAAGCAAAGAGTTTAAATGTCCCAAAGCTCTTTGAAAGGCTATGGAGAGAAGGTAAATGTGTAAGGGGACTGGGTGGGTGAGGTACTTAGGTAAGGGGGTATGATGTCAGGATGGCAGCTGGGTATTGTTGGTGGGTAGGAGGCAGGGTGGCAGGTGGGTGAGATGGTAGGTGGGTCGGGTGGCGGGTGGATGAGATGGTAGGTGTCATAATATACACCAGTATATCATGGTGCAGATACACACACACTGATGGACACACAGCAAGACCAATCAACACACACAACACCGCAGCCAATCACCAGTTAGAGCACACTCACTATAAAGACAGGGGGCATCAGAGTTCCAGCTCATTCGGGATGCAGCCTCCTACAAGGACAGAGCTTACAGCTTACAGCACAGATCCTCACCATGTGCTGAGTGCATAGACTGGTTAGGACAGGCATAGGTCTTTAGTTTAATCTAACATCGTGTTAACCCACAGTGAAGGTATGTTCAACAGTTTCTAACTTAATAAAATAGTGTTGCACTTTTTAAGCGTTGATGGCCTGTATGTGTTCCACGGATCCAGAGCACCCAACACATCAATAGGTGGGTAGGATAGCGGGTGGGTATGTAGGATGGGTGGGATGGAAGGTGGGTAAGTGGGTAGGTGAATTGGGGGGGTAGTTGGGTGAGGTTGGGCCGGGAGGTGTTGGCAGTTTGTAGGCTGGTCAGGCCGGGTCACCGAGGAGTCGGGTAGTGGGGGTTAGTCAGATCAGATCAAGTCAGGGATGGGGATGGGTGTCAATGAGGGAGATGGGGCTCAGGAGGCAGTTGGGGGTCAGAGTAGTAGCTGAGGGGCCACGGGGAGTCATCAGAGGGTCAGAGGTGACTGTGGGTCAGTTGTATAGTTACCCAGAGGTTAGGCTAGGATTTTTCTGTTTAACATTTCGTGGATAACTCTTTAGGGGAGTAAGTCAGAGTGGTCCAAAGTCTCCAAATCCAATTCAGAACGGGAGATGTTTTTTGAGAATCCCAGGGAGCAGGGGAATTTCCTGAAGTTCAAACTTCCTGGGCAATATTCCCACTGGGGCCTTGCATTTGGACATCCGAAAGATTCCATAGCACATCCTCCGGGTATGTGTGGCCTCTGACTATCAGGGATTGGGATATCTGGATCTAAATGGCTTCTTGTACAATCTCTTACAATCACTCCACCATTGGTGGCCATACCTTCAGTTGTCCAGGCTAAATGGCAGTTATCTAGGCCTAATGGTCTGAAATTCTCTCCCTACACCTCGCCACCTTACTTTTCTCCTTTAAAACATAAAGCCTACGGGTGGGATTCTCCATCCCACGAGCTCCATTTTCCAGCATGGAGTGCACCCGCCGCCAGCGGGATTCTCTGATCCCTCAGCTGTCCAATGGGGTTTCCCATTGTGGGCCACCCCACGCAGTCGGAAGACGTGCTGGCGTGGATGCGCTGCCGGTGGGGCGGAGGATCCCACTGACGGAGAATCCTGTCGTACCTCTTTTACCAAGCCTTTGGTCTTCTGACTTAATATCTCCTTATCTGACACGGTGTCATATTTTGTTTTACAATAATCCCATAAGATGCCTTTGTCTGTTTTAATATTAAAGGTGCTCTATAAATATAATTAATGCAATTATCACAATGCCCAGGGAGTAATTGATTGATACTGAATTTGAGTTGAAACACCAGTTTTATTTTGAACACCGTTCCCTTACTAGCTGCTTTTTTGATTATGCTATATCATGCCATTTAACAAAGGACTTCTTAAGTTGGTTTCAACTCGAGGGACCGCAATTGGACTGAATTCTCTTGCCTACTCCTTTACCTCAGCATCTGGTTAGCCTCAATTAATAGAATCCAATCATCAACTGCTCGCCAGAATTGCTGATTTCTGCATAGAGCCCACGTTATTGCAGTACTCATTGAATCAAATGGCTTAGCCACCAGATCAATACTCAAATTAAAAACATGCAGCTGCTACTCCATGTTCTTCTGCTTTCGGAGAATTGCGGAAGAGTATTTGAGTATTTAACCATTCAAATTTGTTCTGTCACACCACTAAAATGAGCAAAGTCCTATTTAAGGTCGATGCATCAATAAACCCAATGCCACTACCAGGGGCCAGTGTCGGCTGGCATATAGCGATTTGTTGATTGTGTTTTTCGAGAAGACCTCTGGAGGGACACTGCTGGGGGTTCGACTCAGAAAAGACATCATCTGAGAGGGTGGACGCTTCGGCGTCTATCTCCGAGCCATCATCATGATAGTCGGGCCTTGGACCATGGCGGGTTGCACTCCTTGGCTATAGAGTGGTCCATGAGTGGATAGACTGCACAGTGGTTAGCACTGCTGCTTCACAGCGCCAGAGACCCGGGTTCAATTCTGGCCTTGTGTTACTCTAAGTGTGGAGTTTGCACGTTCTCCCTATGTCTGCGTGGGTTTCCTCCGGGTGCTCCGGTTACCTCCCACAGTCCAAAAATGTGCAGGTTAGGTGGATTGGTCATGCTAAATTGCCCCTTAGCGTCTAAAAAGATGTGTAGGTTAGATTAAGGGGTCAATGGGATAGGGAGGGGGAGTGAGCTTATATTGATGCGGACTTGATAGGCTGAATGGACTCCTTCTGCACTGTGGGGATTCTATGATTCTATGAGGCGGTGGAGGTACCGAGTTCCCTGGCACGGAATCCTCTGAGACGGGGTCTTGTCTTTGAAGGTGGTCGATGTGCTCATGCAAGGCCTTGTCCGTGTATGATATGGGCCATGTTTTCTCCAACACAATCCCCGGGAGACAAAAGGGAGCCGTCTCCAAAATTCCAGACATGAACAGTGTCCCCCGGTTGAAAACCTCTCCCTAGTACCCTGTGGTCATGGCACTTCCTTTGCATATCTTGTAGTCGTTCGGTTTATCCTCCCAAACCTGGGAAATCAGACTTAAGAGAGTTCAGAGGCGCTGCACGTCAGCAGCTCTGCCAGTGCTTCCTCTGTCGTGACATGCGGCATGGCCCTGCAATGAAAAAGGAAGATTGGCTGTCGCGTGTCCAGGGAGCACGTGGTGCCTCACAGCTACAGGGAAACGGGTTCAAGTCCAGCCTTGGGATACTGTCTGTGTGGAGTTTGCACATCCTACCCATGTCTGCGTGGGTTTCCTCTGGGTGCTCCGGTTTCCTCCCACAGTCCAAAAATGTGCAGGTTAGGCGGATTGGACATGCTAAATTGCCCCTTGAATGTTTGCACCACCTGCTCTGCCAAGCAGTTTCAGGACGGGAAGTACAGGGTGGTCTACATGTGTCTTATCTGTTTGTGTGTACAAATGTGGAGAACTCCTTGCTCATGAACGTGGTCCCGTTATCTGTAACCAGCACCTCTTGTATTGTGTGGGTACTAAACGAGCGCCTCAACTTTTCAGCAGTGGTTCCAGATGTAGTGGAGGTCATCCTGATTACATCTAGCCACTTAGCATTGCAAAGTCTGTGGGTCATATCCCCTGGCCCCTAAAACATTTTTAAGTGTGGCTGGATAGTGCTTTGGATCGTGCTGATCCATCCAGCAGGAATCGCATCTCGTTTCCTGCAGGAGACCACACTGAGAAATGTTTTTGGGAGAATCGTTGAAGTTGCTGAAACCAGTGTTCAAATTAGAGGGTGGCCAAATGTCAAGGAGGGAAGGGGAGATGAGGCCTGTGAAGCCAGCATTAAGTATGTTTCAATAGTGTCCTTCACAAGGGTGAAAAAGTCAGAGTGGGATTGGAAGGTTTCAAATCATAGAAACATAAAATTTACAGTGTAGAAAGAGGCCACTCTGCCCATCAAGTCTGCACTGGCCCCTGGAAAGAGACCCTGCTTAAGCCCATCCCTCCACCCTATCCCCGTAATCCCACCCAACCTTTTTGGACTCTAAGGGCAATTTAGCATAGCCAATCCACATAACAGCACATCGTTGGACTGTGGGAGGAAACCGGAGCACCCGGAGGAAACCCACGCAGAGACAAGGAGAACATGCAGATTCCGCACAGACAGGGATTCCCAAGCCGGGAATCGAACCTGGGACCCTGGAGCTGTGAAGCAACTGTGCTAACCACTGTGCTACCCAAGTGATTTGGTGAGCCTCATGGATGTCAGAGCTGAAATACAGCGGTTTAGCAAAGAGGTCTCTCCAATCCACATTTGACTTCCCTACTGTTGGGGACACTGCACCACAAGCATCAAATACATTCCACTCGACTGGAACAAATATGTGTAAATCACTGCCTGATTGCAGGAGGCGCAAGGCCCATTTTACTGGTCAAGTCCTTAAACTTTGTCTGAGAGAGACAACTATTTATTGTTAACAAGACCTTAATCAACCCTATGTAAATACGTTTTTAGCAATTTTCTTTCATTTTATGGTGAGGACATGACTCAGAATCATAACAGCCGAAAAAATTGTTAGGTTATTTCAGGTCTTGCTCATAGCTCAACCACTTTCTGTTTAAATTAACAAAGGAAAATGTATTTGCAATCACGTCTGTGCTGTGTCTAAAATTCAACTCTTGGATTTCTACAAAAAAAATCATTTAGTGCTGATGTAGAAAAAGGCAACAATTTCAATCTCTTCTCTGTAGAACTAATGGAAATGGCGGGCAGACAAGATTTCCTGCCTTGTCGTTCTACTACATTAGCAATAAAACCTTCCACTTAAACACTTAAATGAATATATCAAGAAACTAATCCACCATTTGTGATCCCACAATATAAGTAGAAGCCTCTTTAATTTTCTCCATAGTTTGCTTCATTTCCAATTTGAGCACCCATTAGATTGCTCTGTGAAACAGCGGACCGAAATTGCAACACTTAAGTCCTTTCATTTCCCTGGTAATTAAATAATTGAAATTCTTGTCAGTGCCCGCACTTTAAAGCTGTAGGAACACTGCGCCTGATGATAAAAAATTGCCCTTTTTATTTTTTTTTGAGAGAAGACACGATTCTTCCTGTCAGAAATGGATCAACACTTTACTCATCTGATTCAAAAGATTTCCTGCAGTCATTAACTGGAGAAATGATGAGAGGCATCTTTTGCTGCTCTTCTCGTGTGATTGCTTTGCCTAATGTTTTGCAGAAATAGGACAAATACTTGTGTTCCATTTTCCTACAGCATGGTGCAGTCCATTAACACTGCAGCTTTCAAATTTTCCATTATCCATCTCGAAAAGACTCACCTTATACCATTTTTATTTTCTCTTTTCTTTAGCGCCACTGTAGCTTAACCTGATTGAATTTAGCTTTATATATATGATGCTTGTTGCCATAACAATGTGAAAACCGTTTGTGGAAGCTGATTTCCATTTTCACTAAGGTGAGTAAATCATTTATTGGTAATCTGTAAAGATATGAAATGAAAAAGATATCTGAGACTCACTCCAACCCTGCAGAAAAAAAAAAGTGAAGGGGGACAAGTGGTTTGTTGTGACTTGTTCGAAATTGAAGCCATTCTGATGAAACTTGAAGACAAAATCCTTCAGTCTGCCTAACATGGTGGCAAAATATTGTGTCCGCAACCATTATTTCCCTTTGATGTACATTAATATAGATCGACCTGCAAGTTAGCTTGTCTTCTATAGCATCATTCACAACCACTGGATGTCTCGACAGCACTTTCTGGCCAATGGCGTGCCATTTGGATTGTAGTTAATGTTGTGATGGAGAAAGTTTGATAGCTAATCTGTACGTAGAATGACCACAGAATGACCAGATAATTTTTGTGTTGTAATATTGATTGTGGGATAAATATTAACCGGGGCATCAAGGGATAGCTTCCCTGCTCTTCTTCAAGATAGGATCTTTACGCTTACCTGGGAGGATAGACAGATCTTTGGTTTAATGTCTTAACTGAAATAAGGCAACATCAACAGTGCAGCACTCCTTTAGTACTGCACTGGATCGAGTGTCAGCCTAGATTTTTGTACTCAAGCTGTGGAGTGGAACATGAACCCAGAATTCTCTGCCTTACAGTTGAGAGTGCCACCAACTGAACCACGGTTGACACGCAAGGATGTATAAAGCGAGCGATCTCTAAAAAACCCTGAAACATTGGGTGGAATTTTCTGAAAAAATGGTCAAGTGTCATTTGCGGCATGGAAGATTTGGAGCACAATTTTCATGGACTTAGAAGAAGAAAACTGGTCACCGCTTCAAAACCGCTGTGCCTGAGGCGCAGAACCTCTGATGCAGCCCATCCTGGGGACCATCTGAGAACTTTAGTCAAGCTGCATTTAAACAGCTCCAGAGCATGTGCTCTAATTCAAACCAGGAGGATGGCAGCGAGGAAACCTGCTCCTCAATTCACAGAGGGGGCCCTGACCCATATGCTGGATGCCGTGGAGGAGAGACAGACAACAATATACCGTTGTGCTGGTCAGTGCCAGCAGCCTGCACAGGAGAATGTGGGTGCAATGCTACAAGAAGGTGAATGACCTACTCCATTCTGCGAGGGTAAGTGCTCCCTGTACTTCACCTTGGCATGTCACCTCAAGCCCACATGTGGCTACCTCGCAGAACCCAGCATCTCAGGCAACAGGGCATGGAAGGCCGCAGGCCGCCTCCAGCTTTGACGCGCATCCTAGGATGTAGTGGAGGGGTTCGCAAGTGTAAGGAATTATCGGGGCACAGCGTGGGTACAGTTGAATTTAGGCACTTGTAATTGGGGGAACATCACTTGTGACATTTGGAGATGTCACTGAATTAAATATTATTGTTGCTGACCACCTTAATGCCTCTGAATATTTAACCCTCCTCCCAGTGGCTTGGCGCTTCTCCCAATTGGGACACAGTTGTTCTCACTGGCCCTCCATGCCTGCTAAATGGTTAGACCCTCTCAGAGCGAATGTTTCATTCACAGTCATAGGGCTGAGACATGATTCAGTGAACCCTACACCCTTGCCCCTAATCCCCCTCTGGAGCAAAGAGACAAAATGTATGAAGCACGGAACCACACTCATACATGAACCGGGGAGCCAGTGTGCTGGCAGCAGACAGACGGGTGTCAGACATAAGCATTTGTTCTGAGACGTACCACAGACCATTTCTCACTGTGAATCGTCATGACCCTCCTGCATTGACTGGGCAGCAGGTACTCAAGGACTCCCGAGCCCCAGCCCCCTGATGAATTGATATCTTGGCGACCTTCATCTTCTGGCCACAGAGGAGTCACAACGTCCAGGGCTGCTCACGCTGTCGGACAGCAAGCTAGTCCTCCTCCATGAAGTGGGAAGCGATGAGGGCGGCTCTAGCCGCCTCCCCATGTGCACCCTTGTCCTCGCCTGTCTTCGATCCTCTGGATCCTCAACGACCTCTACATTGATGCCATCTGCACGTCCTCCTCGTCCGAGGACACATGACGCTCATTGAGCTAATCCTCAGGAAGCTCCTCACCCGGTGCAAAGCCAGGTTTTGGAGGGAACAGCAGACCATGATAATGCGGGAGGCCCTCTGGAGGTGTTATTGTAGGGCCCCCTGGACCTGTCGAGGCAGCGGAACCATGGCCGGGATTCTCCGAGCCTCCAGACCGCAATAGCGCTCGGCGCGGGGGCGGAGAATGGTGCATCAAACCCATTGTCCGTCGCCTTCCCGCGATTCTCCAGGGACCAGAGAATCGCCGCCAATCGTGCGCGCGTGGTCGGCGCAGCGCCGGTCGGGGGCCAATGAAACAGGCCAACGCGGTGATTCTCGGCCGACAACTGCCTGAGTTCCCGCTGACGTGGTCCACTCATGGTTCCACCCGGCGGGCACTCGGAGTGGCGGCTGCGGACACAGTCCGCGGCTGCCCCGGTGGGGGTGGGGGGACCCGTCACCGGGTGGGGGCCTCCAGGACAGCCAGGCTCGCGATCAGGGGCCACCAATTGGCGGGCATGCGCGATCTGGTGGGGGGCCTATCATTGAGGGGGCCAGCCTTCTGTGTGGGTCCGCCATGTTGCGCATGCGCAGACCCGTGGCCGGATGTTCAGGGTCCATATAGGCAGCCGGAGCTACATGGAATACTCTGGGGCTCTGCTAGCCCCCTTCAAAATGGAGAATCACTCTGGACTTTCTAGAAAAAAAAACAGAGTGATTCGCGCCCGTTTTCTCGAGGGCGTGGGGACATAACCCCATTGTCAGAGAATTCCGTCCCACATCTTCAACAAACCGATGCATAGCTCGATAGTAGCTCATGTCGCACTGTGTGCCTCATTGTGCCTGGCCTCTGCTGTGGTCTCCATCCTCTGCACTGGCATCATCAGCCATGACGTGAGAGAATATCCCTCACTCCCAATGAGCCATCCCTATAGCCTGGTGTGGTCCTTGAAAATTCAAGGGAACTGCGGCTGCCTGAGGATGTAGTGGGGATCCACACTCCCTGAAAATGGGCACACACATGCATGAAGCACATCTGGTGGTCACACACCAGTAGCAGTTGTGGGCTGCCTTGATGGCCATTGGGAGCAGGCGTCTTTCACCGCCACGTGGGGCCAAGTCTGCAAGGTGCTGCACAGGTTTCCTTGTGAGGTGGATTCTTTGACGGCACAAGTTGTTCGATAGCTCCATGAAGAACACACAAATCTAGTAGATCCTGGGTTTGTTTCGGTGCCTTGATGCCTTCTGCATGGCTGGTGCGGCCTCCAGCCCCTGAACGTTCCCTCTGACTCCCTGGTCTCATTCTGCAGCATCTTCCCTGGGTGCCGCTGCACGTTGCTGCTGGAGTCTGTGCTCCATGAGCACAGTGATTAGTAGGATGGCCTCCAGGACCCGTTCTCCTCCGCAACCACGTGCGGCTCCACAAGGCAGACCCGTAGTTGAGAGGGTACAGCTACTCCATGCAAACCCGCAGTATGCCTACGTAGCGTACCCCAACGGCCACCAAGACACCATGATGTCACCTCCCTCAGGGACCTGGCGCCAGCTGGGTCCCTGATGCACTATCAGTTACGACGAGACGAGAGTAGAGGGTAATCGAGGCAGAGATGTGTTGCCTCCTCCAGCTGCTGCCGAAATGGCTGCAGCTCAGAGAGCCCACACATTTATACTCCGCCTACTGGGCGGAGCCAGCAGGCAGGGATCTACCCCCGTACCTGTAGTACAGGGGCCTTACCGTAATACCCTCGTATGCAGTATATACAATACAACAGTGGTGACTACCATAATCTTTCTGGGTCTCATCCATCCAACACCTTAGGCCCAGCTCCTTGACTCTCATCACACCCAGTCCCCCACCCCAAGTACACTGCAGCCACCCTCACTCTAGACTCCCATGCCACAGATAGCAGATTTCCACAGCATTAAAAGCTTACTCGCACAAAACCGAAAGCAGACTCCAGGACCACCAACACCAACCGTGACCCCTGACCCCACCCCACCCCAAGAGTATAGCTGCCCTCCTCTTTCTCTCACACTCCCTGATACTCCCTCCAACCCCCTCACACTCCCTGGATACCCCAGACACCCACCCCCTTTAGGAGCTGCCCAGTGGCCTCTGTACCATTGGAATCCCTGGTGCTCTGTGGAGACAGTAGTGTTCACCTCATTCTTTCCTCTCTCTCAGAGGTCATAGCGCCTGGTTCCCATTGTTAAAAAGCAGTGGCATGATGTCACGCCAAGTGGGTCGGAAGGTTCAATGAAGGCTGAAGATGGGACGCTAACCATGTTCAATGGATGCGAATGGATTCAAATTCATGTTAATAGGGTCCGTGCCCTTGCTGGATGTGAACCTGACGGTGCCATCATGTAAAACCCGCTTACACAAACGCGTCTTCCTCAGTAATTGCTCCAACACATTCTACATGGATTTAAACTGAATTTCCTGCCTTCTTATTTCAGATCAACCTATCTCTAAGACATTTAATGTTTCTTGATCTGCTTTGCTTACTGAGTCCTTAGGCCCATGTTCAGTGCTATTCATCACCACATGGGGCAGCACGGTAGCCTTGTGGATAGCACAATTGCTTCACAGCTCCAGGGTCCCAGGTTCGATTCCCGGCTTGGGTCACTGTCTGTGTGGAGTCTGCACATCCTCCCGGTGTGTGCGTGGGTTTACTCCGGGTGCTCCGGTTTCCTCCCACAGTCCAAAGATGTGCAGGTTAGGTGGATTGGCCATGATAAATTGCCCTTAGTGTCCAAAATTGCCCTTAGTGTTGGGTGGGGTTACTGGGTTATGGGGATAGGGTGGAGGTGTTGACCTTGGGTAGGGTGCTCTTTCCAAGAGCCGGTACAGACTCGATGTGCCGCATGGTCTCCTTCTGCACTGTAAATTCTATGTTCTATGATCAATATTCTTCACCTCTCTCTTCAGGGAAAAACACACATAAAGCTGTCTTATGCGTAACATCAAGAGGAACTTTGCAAATCCTCGCACGGTCTCTCCTTTGCTACCTCTGTCATGTTACGATCAGGTGGAGGGAAGGTCAAATGGCTCCACTCTTCCCCCACTCCTAGTTTGACTGGAACACATTTTTAAAAAAAAGGATGTGCTTGTCAATTGGATTAGTGTTAACCGTTTAAGTTTGTAAAAGAAACACAGACAGATTTTCTTAAGTTTTTCTTCAAAGAAAAGAGGATAGTAATTAGTGTAATAAACCAGCCTTTGTACAAATATTAAGAATGCCCCAACCATCCTGCGCACACACATTCAGTTTCAGATACATTAAAAAAAGATTACAAAGAGGCAAGATTGATTAAGTGATAATTTAAAGTTCAATAAAGTGATATGGTTCTCGTAGGTTGATGACTTGGGTGGGATACAGGCTGAGCTTGGTGGTCCTTCTGTTTTCAGTTTTATAAAAAAGAAAATTATTTTTTAAATTTTAGTGTACCCAATTATTTTTTTTCCAATTAAGGGGCAATTTAGCGTGGCCAATCCACCTAGCCTGCACATCTTTGGGTTGTGGGGGCGAAACCCACGCAAACACGGGGAGAATGTGCAAACTCCACACGGCCACTATAGGCCACTGCCCTGGCCCCTGAATCAGTGGTTTAACCCAGTTACAATCGCACTCTAGGCTTCGATTGGTAACATCATTTTTCTCATTCAGCAGGTGCTACAACCACACATGATACTTTCAGTCCCATGTCAGCAGCTCTGACTGGCTTCTGCACATCACCCCCCCCCCCTCCCCCTGCGCCCCCCCCACCCCCCCCCCCCACAAACTGACAGAACAATAAAACATTCTGACAGGGTGGGTGCAGTGGAGTGAAGCCATTGGGTTTCTGTGTATGTGCAGCCCAGTGTGTGTATGCAGATGTGTATGGGTGGCCATCTTGTTTTTGACAGGAGACAGAGTGATAAAGAAATTTGAAAAGTCACCTGACTCGTGGCTGTCATCTTAACAGCTTTTTGTTTTAGTCCTTTTAAAATATAACCAATGATTTATGAACACACAAATTTCTTTTTGTAAAGCATGACTTTGTATCAATTATCTCCTTCGGTTCCATCTAATTGTTCTTCTAATTCTGGCTTCATGAGAATCCCTGATTCTAATCTCTGCACCATTGGTGGTCGTGTCTTCAGCTCTCTCTGCCCTGAGCTATGGAATTCCTTCCCCATGTCTCTCTGCATATCTACTTTGCTTTCCCCTTTAAGTTACTTTTTAAAACATAACCCTTTACAAAGCTTTTGGTCACCTGACTTAATATATCTTTCCGTGGCTTGGTTTCGTATTTTATTTCGTAAGGCCCCTCTGAAGTGCCTTGGGATGTTTCATCATATTAAAGGTGCTGCTAAAATGGAAGTTCTTGGTGTTGCTGGTGTTGTGGAAGTATAGGACTTCAGTCTCAACTGGCTAGGCTATTGTATGAGAAATAAAAGAGAAAGAGGTTTGACCACTACAAGCAAATTGTGACTAGCCACTGATGTTTGGACCATCCTTCAGTCTTGACCCTTTCCTTACAAGTGTAAACAACTGGTTTCAAAACCAAATAGAAAAATAAGAGACATTGGAATAAAGACAATTCCAACTTGAAATGCACAAATAGGACCATATTTTTTCTAAGTTACACTATTTTAATATTGGGATCCAATTAAGTATTAAACAATAATGAATAGCCTATTTTCGAGCAGTCAGCTTGCTGCTACACTTTAATTCATCAGTTAACTCTATTTAACTTATATGCCTGAAGACAGCCAGCAACAATTAGCACATAATTTATTCCAGATTCAGAATAAGTGTCTACAATTTGAGTTCTGATTAGATTTTAAATTGTTCATTTATTTGGCATATCCTTGAGAGATTATAGTTCACAAATTTCCCTAGTACAGGAATCGTTAAGTGTTCCTCCAGTTGGCCCTCTAAAATAAATCATAAACATGTTTATTTCTTGATACTTATGCATTCATAGAACAACAAGGGATATTCATACAAAAACAGAAAATGCTGGACAATCTCAGCAGATCTGACAGCATCTGTGGAGAGAAGAATGGGGTCAACTCTTCGAGTCTGGATGACTCTTTGTCAAGGCTGTTTGACAAAGAGTCATCCAGACTCGAAACATTAGCTCCCTTCTCTCAACAGATGCTGTCAGACCTGCTAAGATTGTCCAGCATTTTCTGTTTTTGTATTAAGATTCCAGCACATGCAGTAATTAGCTTTTATCTTAAGGAATCTTAATAAGTGCATTGACAATTCTAGTTTTGCTATCATAGGGGATGAGAAGGAATGCCAGTCCATCACGCGAACCCACCTCCCATCCATTGACTCTCTATACCTCCAGCTGCCTTGGGAAAGCAGGAAGAATAATCAAAGACCCCTCCCACCCGGGTGATTCTCTCTTCCAACTTCTTCCATTGGGCAGGAGATACAAAAGTCTGAGAACACGCACTAACAGGATCAAAAACAGCTTCTTTCCTGCTGTTACCAGACTCCTGAATGACCCTCTTCTGGACTGAACTGATCTTTTCACACATCTTCTCTAATGAGTAGTACTGTACTCTGTATGCTCACTGATGCCTGCCCTATGTATTTACATCGTGTACTTATGCATATCCTATGTTTTCCATGTACGGAATGATCTGACTAGACTGTACACAGAACAATACTTTTCACTGTACACGTGACAATAAATCAAATTAAAATTAAAACATGTCCTCACACCAGGCCACATTCAGTTTACACAACGCTTAACTGGGTTCTCACTGGTAATTTTCTACTTGTAAATGAGCAAGAAAAATAACAGCTTAGAGCCTCATCTGCTTGGGCAGTGAGGAGGAAAATGTTCCCAGAGCAGAAAGTGAGCAGTATAATCCAGGGGGAGATGTGTGGGCTACTGTTCTACAAGATTATGTATTGTAAGGCTCAGCAGTATATGGCCTCTGCTGTCCCAACATGGTTAATCAGTCCATTGCTTATTTTGAAAAACAACCGCTACATTAGATTAGGTTTTTGCTTGATAATAGGATTATGTTATGTGAGTGTGAATTAATCGTGCTTAGTTTTACAAAATTACAATCTTATTTCATTTTTCTTCTCTTTGGGTCTATTTTGATGTGTTATAATAATCTTTATTAATGTCACAAGTTGGCTTACATTAACACTGCAATGAAGTTACTGTGAAAATCCCCTAATCGCCACACTCCAGCGCTTGTTTGGTTACATAGAGTGAGAATTCAGAATGTCCAATTTACCTAACAAGCACGTCTTTCGGTATTGACATGCTGAAGTGAAAAGGGTAATTTTAACTCAACCCAACCCAACATTCAGGAAATAGACAATATTGGTTTTACAATAATGAAATCAATGTACTCGTCCGAATGTAAAGCCAGCATTCCAATCAATCCCAGTTGATTCGCACCCAGCAAGTTAAGTTAGAATTACCCCCAAGACTCTATATAGTTGGCTTTCTGAGCCATTGTCTATCACCTCATGTTATGAACATACGAACAAGGAGCAGGAATAGGCCATTCAGCCCCTCCAGTCTGCTCCATCATTTAATAAGATCATGGCTCATCTCAGATGATCTGAGAAGGTGGTGGAGAGCTGCTTTCATGAATATGTTCTGAACTAGGAGGAGTAACATGACTTCTGAACCTTTGAAATGAAACTATGAGATGCTAGCAAATCAACCTAAATTAATCTCTTCCCTGTTTTAGTGGAGACATTAATCTCTTCAAACAAGCGGGTTAACATCGCTGTTAAAATAGCAGAGAGGAACTTCAGGTGAATGTGTGTTTCTGCACCAGAATCCAGTCACAAAACCTGTAGCTGAATTCCAGAGGTAAGATGAGAGCCCTTGACATCATGACAACATTTGATCGACGGTGACATCAAGAAGTCCAATAAAACTGTAGTCAATGGGAGTCAGGGGGTAAGCTCTTTACTGGTTGGAGTCATACAAATAAAGATGTTTGTGGTTGTTGGAAGTCAATGAGATCAGCCCCAGAACATAATTCCTCAGGGTTGTATCCTAGTCTCAACAATCTTCAGCTCATTCATCAATGACTTTCCCTTTAACACAAGGTCAGAAATAAGGGATATTTGCTAATGCTAGCACAGAGTCAGTAATATTCACAACTCCTCAGATACTGAAGCAGTCTGTGTCCATATGCTGCAAAACATGGACAATATTCAGGCTGAAGCTGATAAGCGGCAAGTGACATTCATGTCATAAAATACCAGGCAATGACCATTCCCAACAAGTGAGAACCTAACTATCTATCCCTTATCATTCAATCACATTACCATTGCTTAAACCCCTGTCATTTACTTCCAGTGTGGGGATTGGGGGGTTAATGCGGGGAGGTGGAGTTACCACTGACCAAAACCTGAGCTGGAGCAGATATATAAATACAATGGTTTATGAGAGCAGATTCAATAATTCACATTCTTTAAAAAAAATATTTTTGTTGGTATTTTCACTTTATACACAGTAACACTTTACGTTTAATATTTACAGCATGTGTGGTTCTTATATGCATATTGATCTTGTCAGTTTTGGTGTGTCCTCCCTCCATTTACTCCCTCCTCCACCCACGGCACACCTTGGCAGCAATGTGCACCATCTACAAGATGCACAAAAGCAACTCGCCAAGTCTCACCTAGCCAGTGATACTTACATCCCATGAACAACTTTTAAAAATCCTATGTTTCCCTTCCCCTTTGCTCTCAGTTTCAAGCATTAAGAAAATATTTACCCCACGAGCAGACTCCAACACCACAGAGATGAGGCATGTGAGTTCCACAGACTGGGTGGTAAGAAAAAAGTAAGGGATCAGCAATCATGAAGCTATGAGGCATGAATCCTATAAGTACCAACCGATTGGACAGAAGAACACTGATTGTGACATTTGATTGGAAGATGGATAGCATCATATGATAGATATCATGATGTTAGGTGCATGAGTTTCCTGTTATAAGCCCTTCTGTATCTCTGTATATGTTATTTAGGGTGGGTGTATCCAAATGGTCTAATAAATTGAAAGCGAGTACCTTTCAAACTTGAGCATAAATGTCTTGACTGGTTTTGCTTTAAACTCAAATTATACAATTATATGGCACCCAACCGCAAGACCACAGGAAATGCAGGATACAAAGCTATGTGAAGTTACTAAAGTCCATATATAGATGCCCCTTGAGTATAATAGAATAGATTGCAATGACTTTCACAGTAAAATATCTGGATATTGTCAACATACCTTTTTTTTCCTAGCTTTTATTTTTCAGAAACAGACCTTTATGAGGCCTCCCAGAGACAGAATAATACAGATTTAAATGTATATTAAAGTTCACACTACTTAAACTGAAACCAGTGAAAGAAATCAATTGAAATACTGACATGACATTGTTGCGTTTCTTTGTACAAATGAATTAAAGGAGTATTATCTTTTCCAATCCACTGCATCATTTCCTTCATCGGTATATAGGTACAAAAAGGCAGCTGGTGGGGTTCCTATTGATTCAATCACACTATCACTGTAGTTGAACAGAAGGGGAGTTTCTGGGTCAGTAATGATGTAGTGAATGGCATGATGATCTTACAGAACTAACACAGACACAGCTTAGAGGAAACGCTGCGAGCCAGCTATGCCTAAATATTTTCCCGACATGTATATTCAAGTAGAGGGTCTCTGAAGAACAAAGCTTCCTGCTGTGGGGATCAAACCCTAGTGATGGGAAAGCCTTATGGAAGTCAAACGTCCAGCGTTCCCCCTCGCTCTCCCGCTACCCCTTTCTTCGTTACTAATTCTCCAGACAACACATGACAGGATTTGAACAAGAAGACTGTGATGGAGCTATCTGAAATTAAAATATCAAGTATGAGACAGAATCCCAAGAGCTGAGAGTGCATTTTTTAAAATCTTTATTGAAAAGCATAGTGTTCATTAGAAGGAAAGATTATACTGTGTAGATATAAAATTTTAAATAAAGTTCTCTAATTTCTTAACCAGACTAGGTTCTTAAACCTAAGAACCTCAAATAGTCATAAATTGCATATTTGAAAATATGTAACTGATATTAAGTGTAGGTTATGTGAAGCTAATATTTTCCCTTTGCTTGGTTTGAATTTTACTTCTGCAAAAAAAACATATTGACTGAATGATGATCGAACAGAATTAGGGTTCAGGCTAAAAATGTTAAATTGTTACTTTGACAAATGCTAATGTATTAATTGCGATCACCTGACGAGAAAAGATTATCATTTGTCCTAGAGATTCTAATAATCACTTCCCCACCACCACTACCAAAAGAGGAAAGATGTGACTCACAAACTCAGACAGTGCCACAGTTCTACGATAACCTGCTTATCTCACAATCCCAGTTTGACTGCGTAAAGAAAATTATGAAACAATGAAGGAAAGAGCGGTGGGCTTAATGCTTCTGATACTTTGTCGGCCCAATGGCCAATTTTCCAGATATCCCCAACGCGATTACCAATGCTGTTAGGCGAGACAGTTTGAAAACTGTGCGCTTCTGTGTCATTGGGAGGAAGGTTATTTCACTTTCCCACCTGCTCGCAAATGGGCCTCAGACTAAACATCCGGAAAACAAACCAGCCCCCTCCTGCCACACAAAACTGCCCCCCAACCATCAAGATCCACGGTGAGCCCTTGGACAATGTGGATCATTGATGCACTATCAATTAGGATGAAACGAGAGTAGGATGTAATCGAGGCTTTATTACACAGAGATGTGTGGCCTCCGACAGCATTTTACGAAATGGCTGCTGTTCGGAGAGCACACACATTTATACTCCGCCTACTGGGCGGAGCCAGCAGGCAGGGATCTACCCCCGTACCTGTAGTACAGGGGCCTTACCATAATACCCATATATACAATATAATACAACAGTGGTGACTACCACAATCATTTCCCATAATTCAAGAGCCTCCTCTCGGTGCCAGCAGATATTGACGATGAAATCTAACATCGACTCTAATGCGTCAGTGCAGTCTTCAAACGTCTGAGGAACAGAGTATTCAACACTGAGACCTCAAACCCAGCACCAAGTTCATGCCAAACCCGTGGATCCAAGGTCAGCTTATTCAGCCAACACAGAACCCACCTCCCCGAAGTGGGAGCAAGTCATCCTCCCCACCTACCCTCAAAGTGTATTTTCTTATATATTTGCAAATTTCTGTTTTGCACATTCAAAATATTGTAATGAATTTCAATTAACCTCCTCACTTCTGATAACCTTCTGTTAGCTTGTTAATGTAAAGCTCCTCCAGCATAATCCCTCCCTATCTACAATGCATGCGATCCAACGCAAATCTCTTTGATTCAGCTTTCAGTATTGCTGGAGCTAATTCAGAATCGCAGAATTGCAGAAGGAGGTGATTTAATCCATTGGGCGCGATCTTCCCAAAAGGCAACAAAGTCCCCGAGCTAGCGTGTTTAGCGTGTTTCCAGGAACTCGCAGTGCTGAGAAACATATGGCTATTTAACAATACTCGCTTTGAATAAGGGACCTGAATGAGGAACATGCAGCCGAGGCCACACGTAGCCCCGTTTTTTACAATACGGAACTCCGCTAGTCAAAACTCGCCTTTGTAGCGAGAGATCAGGACGCCATGTTTAAATGCCGTCCCGATCTCCGAGGACCTAAAAAAAATCCCCGACCTCCCACCAGCCCGAACGCAATATGGGAGAGTCTCCTGGTCACCACCCCCCCCCCCCCCCCCCCCCTCCCATCACCCATGCCGAGCAGCACGGTGGCACAGTTGCTTCACAGCGCCAGTGTCCCAGGTACGATTCCCGTTTGGGTCACTGACAGTGTGGAGTCTGCACATTCTCCCGGTGTGTGCATGGGTTTCCTCCAGGTGCTTCGCTTTCCTCCCACAGTCCAAAGATGTGCAGGCTAGATCGATGGACAATGCCAAATTGCCCTTAGTGTCCAAAAAAGTTGGGTGGGATTACTGGGTTATGGAGATAGGGTGGAGGTGTGGGTTTAGGTAGGGTGCTCTGTCCAAGGCCAGTGCAGACTAGATGGGCCTCCCTCTGGGCTGTAAATTCTATGATTCTATGAACCCTGGCCCGATTGTGCACACAAAATGCCAGCTTGGCACGTTGGCAGTTCCAACCTCGCAGTGCCCCTGCCAGTTGGCCCCTTGGCAGCCTCAATATGACACCCAGGTGGCACTGCCATGGTTTCAGGCTGGCATTGCCTGAGTGCCAGGCTGGCACTGCCCAGGCAGTACCAGCAGTGGCAGGGAACCACCCTGCCCAAAGAGTATGCAGTTGGGGGCCTTTGATCCCCATGGAGATCCCCACGAGTGCCGTTCCGTCTGGTCCCCATTTGTGGGGACCAGCCCCAAACAGCGCTCGTCCGAGGTTTCTGAGGCGAAGGGGTTGAATCCCAAAGCCTCAGGTACCTCAGGAATCTGCACATCAGTGTAAGGCTTACTGCCTCGCTCTAATATGCAGATTTGCCAAAAAGTGATCCCTCCCATTGTTGGCAGGATTCACCTCGCAACATCTCACGAGATCGCGTTGAATCTCGCGGGTTGTTGCGAGCTGTGTGGATCGCGGGAGTGGGGTCTCCTGGCTTTATACGGCCACACTTCACCAGGGGCGAGATGCTGTTTCGGTGCAGCGTGGCCGGACGATTGCGCCCGATTTCTGCACTGGCTCTCCAAATGAACACCACGACTTAGTGCCATTCCCTGCCTTTTCCCCATACCCTTACACATTGGGCTGGATTCTCCACTGGCAGGATGCTCCATTTCGCCGGCAGCCTGGGAGTTTCCCGACAGCGTGGGGCTGCCCCACAATGGGAAACCCCATTGACTAGCCGGCGGAACGGAGCATCCCGCCGACGGGGTGAAGCAGAAATGTGGCGTGGCGGGGCGGAAATTGGTTCTATTAAAACAATCATCTAACACCCTCTTGACTGCTTCAATTGAACCTGCCTCCAACACCCTTCCAGACAGTGCATTCCAGACCTGAACAACTCAATATGTGAAACAGATTTTTCTCACATCACATTTGCTTCTTTGGCAAATCACTTTAAAACAGTGCCCTTTCATTCTTGATCCTTTTAAGAGTGGGAACAGTTTCTCTCCATCTACTGTGTCCAGTCCCCTTATGATTTTGAATGTTTATAGCAAATCTCCTCTTAGCCTTCTTCTCTCCAAAGAGAGTAGCCCAAATCTCTCCAATATATCCTCGTAACTGAAGTTTCCCATCCCTGGAACAATCCTTGTAAACCTCTTCTGCAATCTCAACCAATACAAGCACAGCATTCCTATATCGTGGTGCCCAAAACTGTAAATAGCATTCCAACTGAGGTCTAACTAGTTGTCTTGTACAAATTCAGCATAACCTCCTTACTCTAGTTCTCTATGCCCCTGTAAATAAAGCGCAGAATACTCTATGCTCCGTCCACCTACCATGTTCAACACTGAACATTGAGTTCAACACTGTCAAAGAAGAACAAAGAAAAGTACAACACAGAAACAGGTCCTTTGGCCCTCCAAATCTGTGCCGATCATGATTCCCTAACTAAAAACAAAACCTTCTGCCCTTATTCTATCCGTATCCCTCTATTTCCTCCCTATTCATGTATCTATTTAGATGCCTCTTAAATGTTGTTAATGTGCCTGCTTCCACCACATCTTCTGGCAGCATATTCCAATCACCCACCACTCTGTCTGTGAAAAACCCACCCCGCACATCTCCCTTAAACTTTCCCCCTTTCACCTTGAACCTGTGCCCCCTTGTAATTGACACTTCCACCCTTGGAAAAAACCTCTGACTATCCACCCGGTCTATGCCTCTCATAATTTTGTCAACCTCTGTCTGGTCTCCCCTCAGCCTCTGTCTTTTTAGTGAAACCAATCCTAACTTAATCAACCTCTCCTCATAGCCAACACCCTCGAGACCAGGCAACATCCTGGTGAACCTTCTTTTCACTCTCTCCAAAGCTTCCACGTCCTTCTGATACCTTGGTGACCAGAAGTGCACACATTACCCCAAATGTGGCCGAACCAAGGTTTTATACAGCTGCGACATGATTTCCCAACTCTTGTACTCAATGCCCCAGCTGATGAAGTCAAGCATGCCATATGCCTTCAGAATCACCTTGGCCATCTGTGATGCCACTTTTAGGGAACTGTGGACCTGAACGCCCAGATCCCTCTGTATGCTACTGATCCTAAGGGTTCTGCCATTTACAGGATAATTCACACCTAGATTTGATTCTCCAAAATATATCACCTCGCATTTGTCTGGATTGAACTCCATCTGCCATTTCTGTGTCCAAGTCTCCAACCTATCTATATCTGGTTGTATCCTTTGACAATCCATGGCACTATCAACAACTCCACCAATCTTCCCTCATGTCCTTCTCTCTGGTGAATACCGATACAAAGTACTCATTAAGGATTTCACCCATAACTTCCCTCCATTGTTCTTGAGTGGGCCTACTCTTTCAGTTGCTACCCTCTTGTTCCTAATATATGCATAAAAAGCCTTGGGATTCTCCTTGACCATATTTGCTAATGACATTTCTTGGCTCCTTTTAGCCCTCCTAATTCCACGCTTAAGTTCCTTTCTACTTTCCCTGTACTCCTCAGGGGCTTCGTAAGATTTTAGATGCCTGGACCTATTGTTTGCTTCCTTTTGACTAAGCTTACAATTTCCCTCGTCATCCTTGGTTCTCTAATCCTGCCATTTCTATCTTTCAGTTTTGCAGGAAATGTCTGCCCTGCACTTCAATCAACTGGCCTTTAAAAGCTTCCCACATGTCAGTCGTGAATTGCCCTCAAATAGCCGCTCCCAATCCACCTTCCCCAGTTCCTGTCTAATTTGGGTATAATTGGCCCTTGCTCAATTAAGCACCCTTACCTGCGGGCCACTCTTGTCCTTAACACTTGGACTTAGCCCGGCCCTGCTCTACAGCAGACCCAGTTGTGGTGCCACAGGTTTGGCTCTTGCTGGTATCTTCCCCTGAGAGGCAATCCCCCCAAACAAAATCCAAAACGGTACACCTGTTTGAGAGGGGAATAGCCACAGGAGGCTCCTGCCTTACCTGCCTGCCTGTCCTGGTGGTCACCCATCTATCTGTCTGAACATGTGGTGTGACCAACTCCCTGAAGCTGGTGTCTATCACACTCTCTGCCCCCTCTATGTCCGCAATGAGTACAGCTGCTGCTTCAACTGAACTGCGCGGTGTGTGAGGAGATGTAGCTGGTCACACTTCCCACAGGCATAGTCGTCAGGGACGCTCGAAAACTCTGATTTCCAACATCTGGCAGGAAGGGCATATCACTATCCTAACTACAATTTCTGCCCTTGTACACTTCAGAAATATATAAGAATAAGAATCTTACCTTGCTTGCCATCCTCACAGTGCCTTTTTATTTGGTTAGAGGAGGAGGGAGGGAGGGAAACACTAATGTAGTATTTCAGGCTTCACCATTCCTTGGCACCAGTTCTTCGGCTACCCACAGTACAGTCGAGGTGACTTCTCGACTTCTCCAAGAATCCTCTTCTGTCCCTCTATTGGATGATGATGTCCTCATCACAGTTTACAATACTTCCACGTTTTGTATCATCCGCAAACTTGGAAATTGTCCCCTGCACACCAAGATTTAGATCATTAATATACATCAGGAAAAATAAAGGGACCTATATACCTTGGGGGAATGCCACTACAAACCTTCCTCCAGCCCAAAATGTATCTATTGAGCATTAATTTGCTTCCTATTATTCAGCCGATTTTGTGTCCCTCCCTATTATTCATCCAGGTCAATATTCTTAAATTTATAATGTTAATTTATGGAATGGCAGCTGCCAGAATCTTGGCTGGTGCTTCTGGCTTTTAGGGGTGATTTAGGGGTCTGTCTTTATCATAAAGTGTCACGGTGGGAATTATTCCTGAATCACTTATTGAAAGGGTAGCATAAGAATCTGGAACATAAAGGGTTAAAGTGACATTGAGTGCAGTTCCGTCCACACAATGATGTTAGGTGAGCACAAGACCACACCGAGAATTCAGTGTAGAAGCAAGCATGGAGACAGCTCTAGCTTGCACCTTTACTCTACCTATGTGTATGCTTCCTCGTAGTTATTATTGAACCACCTCAGACTAAAAATATCTTGATAAGACTGACTGAACTGTGCCTAACACTTTACAACACTAGGCACCCCAGAACAGCCAACACAAATGACAAGCTCACACTTATAGAACCTGTCGGATTCCCTTCACTGTATTCAGTGAAATGAAGGATGATTGGGTTCTGTTACCAGCAGATTTGCCTCGGTAATGTACAGGATCGTCACAGCAGCTGGTCCAGGTTGTTCTGTGAAGAAATGAAAGGGTGCATTGGAAGTACATATCAAAACCTTCATAATTATCTCAGCCAAGAATATAGGTTTATGATAATAAATGATATGTATTTATATACCTAGGTGGACGTTTACAGCCCGTGCCAACAAGGTCAATGGAGTTTGGAATGCCCCACTGCCTATTACAGACCGGCCCCTGATGTGACAGGACCGGAAACCTCTGTTCCATCTTACAAATCCCTGGGATATCACAAAATGCTTCACAGAGAATGAAGTCCTTTTGAAGTATCATCACTGTTATAACTTTGTGTATGGAAAGCAGCCAACTTTCACACATGCAGGAGATAAATGAACAGCTAGTCTGTTTAAGTGATACTGGTTGAAGAATACCCTTGTTCAATCCTGGTATGAGTTATTTCATATTAACCCCAGAGGGATAGAGGGTCCCTTAGTTCAATGCATCATCCTAAAACAGTACCTCTGAGAGGAACACTTGCTCAGTACTGCACTGACTCATCAGCCTAGATTATGTGCTCAACTCTTTGGATTGAAGTTTAAATTTTCTGACTCAGTGCATAATGTTTGGGCCAAGGCATAATGCGGGGTAATTTAAGTATCTATCAAATTTCTCTGACTGTACTGGGAGAAAACAAGTTGATTGGATAATTAGAGGATTTGGTGCTAATGGACATGATTTTCCAATCCAGGGTCAGGAAGCCAAAGGTGGATAATTTCTACATCACGAACACACACCTCACTTATGTGATGCAAAATTCTCAAATGTAAATGCCCTAATTGGGCCAGCATTAGCCACCTTACACCTCCCCCACCCCCCCCCCCCCCCCCTCCCCAATTTATGAATTTCTTCCTGGCCCTCCACAGCCCAGTCACAAGCCCCTCAAGGACTTTGATAATATGCCATTGATTGGAGGTGAGAGTGTGCCTGACTAAACCACCCTGCCCACGCGTTAAAATCTTCATCATGTCCTGGAGGAGTTGGGACACAGGCACATGATCTCGGAGGAATTGACACAGACATACCATCTTGGAGGAGTTGGGGCCCAGGCACATTGTTCTGGAGCAGTTGGGTCACAGATGCACTATCTTGGAGGATTTGGGTCACAGATGCACCATCCTGGAGCAGTTGGGACACAGATTCACATCCTGGAGGAGTTGGAGAATACACACATTGTTCTGGAGCAGTTGGGACACTGACACACCATCCCAGAAGAGTTGGGATACAGGCACAAAATTCTGGAGGAGTTGGGACACAGAATCACGAACCCAGAGGAGGTGGGACACAGACACACCATTCTGGGGGGGGAGGGGGGGTTTAGAACAAAGTCACTCCATCCTGGGAGGGGTTTAGGATAAAGCTACCCCATCCTGGGGTCGCGGGGTTTGGGACAGACACACTACCCTGGGTTTTTTGGGGGAACACGGACACACCATCCGGGGGGGGGGGGGTTTGGGAACAGACACACCGTCCTGGTGGGGTTTAGGAAAATATCACACCTTCCTGGGGGGGGGGAGGGGGAGGCATTTGGGTCACAAACACACCATCCTGGGGTTGGAGGGGTGGGGGGTTTTGGGACAGACACACCATCCTTGGGGTGTAGCCATCTAAAATGGCCGCCAGAGAAGGACCATGGGAATTGTGGTCAGTTTGGACACAGACAGGTACACAGCCTCTGTGTATTGTGTAAAGAAGCCAGACCTGACTGAAACTTGTCTCCATTAAGACTCAATCACCATTTCCCCCAGGACAATAGAGTTTGAATCAAAGAGTTACAACAGTAGCAGACTAACCGGCGCCACTTCCCCTTATTTGGAAAGGCCTACATGCCTCGGACAATGGTAGCTAGGACCTGCCCAGCCACCGAGGTATCTGCACTCTAATTGGCCAGGGTCAATGAGGGTGATCGAAAACCTATCAATCTATTGGATCTGGAGAAATGACCACCCAAAGGGCGCGAAAGAGAAGAAGGATAAGTGGACCTGCACACTAGGGATCAGCCTCTTTTGGACCAGCCTGTGTGCGACCAACTGCAGCATATCAACCAGCCAAGTTCAAGGACCTGCGATCGTTACCTGAAGGACAAGCCGAGCCGTGACGAACCTGAAGACTTCCAACCGACCCACGTGGACACAGATAAAGGCCTTGTCTCCCGCACAGAGCCGGTCACCCCGAAGTTAAGTAAAGGTCATCTTAGTTATTAGGTCTAATTTAGTGCATAGTCGCGTGTATTATTGCATATAGAAATAAGTCTAGTGTTAATAATAAACTGTCTTGGAACTAACACACTAGTTGTGTGGTCATTCGGTCAATATAAGAAACAGCTTGTGGTTCTTCACATCAAAATATATAAGTCAACAGGGGGGCTTGGGGCCTAGGCACACTACCCCGGGGTTCGGGGTGGTTGCGATGCAGGCACGCCATTCTGGGGGGTGGGAAGGGTTGGGATACAGACACAACATCCTGTGGGGGGGGGGTGTTTGGGACACAGGCACACCATCCTGGGGGTGTTTGGGACGCAGGCACACCATCCTGGGGGGGTTTGGGACACAGACACACTATCCTGTAATGTGGGGGGGGGGGTGTTGGGACACAGATAGGCCATCCTGGGGGGAGGGGGTTGGGACACAGGCAGACCATCCTGGGGGGGGGGGGGGTGTTGGGACGCAGATACACCATCCTGGGGGGGTTTGGGACACAGACTCACCATCCTGGGGGGGGGGGGGGCTGGGACACAGACGCACTATCCTGGGGGGGTTTGGGACACAGACACACTACCCTGGGGGGGTTTGGGACAGACACGCCATTCTGGGGGGGGGGGGGTTTGGGCACAGACACACTATCCTTGGAGGGTTTGGGACACTGACACACTATTCTGGAGGGAGATTGGGACACAGACACACCGTCCTGGCGGGGTTTAGGAAAACATCACACTTTCCTGGCGGGGGGGGGGGGGGGGGGGCGGGGGTGCATTTGGGTCACAGACACACCATCCTGGGGGTGGAGGGGTGGGGGGGTTTGGGACAGACACACCATCCTTGGGGTGTAGCCATCTAAAATGGCCACCTGCAAAGGACCATGGGAATTGTGGTCAGCTTGGACACAGACAGGTACACAGCCTCTGTGTATTGTGCAAAGAGAACAAACAAAGAGAACAAACAAAGAAAATTACAGCACAGGAACAGGCCCTTCGGACCTCCCAGCCTGCACTGATCCAGATCCTTTATCTAAACCTGTCTTCTATTTTCCAAGGACCTACTTCCCTCTGTTCCCTGCCCATTCATATATCTGTCTAGATGCATCTTAAATGATGCTATCGTGCCCGCCTCTACCACCTCTGCTGGCAAAGCTTTCCAGGCACCCACCACCCTCTGTGTAAAAAACTTTCCACGCACATCTCCCTTAAACTTTCCCCCTCTCACCTTGAAATCGTGACCCGTTGTAATTGACACCCCCACTCTTGGATAAAGCTTGTTGCTATCCACCCTGTCCATACCTCTCATAATTTTGTAGACCTCAATCAGGTCCCCCCTCAACCACCGTCTTTCCAATGAAAACAATCCTAATCTACTCAACTTTTCTTCATAGCTAACACCCTCCATACCAGGCAACATCCTGGTGAACCTCCTCTGCACCATCTCTAAAGCATCCACATCCTTCTGGTAATGTGGCGGCCAGAACTGCACACAGTATTCCAAATGTGGCCAAACCAAAATCCTATACAACTGTAACATGACCTGCCGACTCTTGTACTCAATACCCCGTCCGATGAAGGCAAGCATGCTGTATGCCTTCTTGACCACTCTATCGACCTGTGTTGCCACCTTCAGGGTACGATGGACCTGAACTCCCAGATCTCTCTGTACATCAATTTTCCCCAGGACTCTTCCATTGACCGTATAGTCCGTTCTTGAATTAGATCTTCAAAAATGCATCACCTCGCATTTGCCTGGATTGAACTCCATCTGCCATTTCTCTGTCCAACTCTCCAATCTATCTATATTTTGCTGTATTCTCTGACAGTCCTCCTCGCTATCTGCAACTCCACCAATCTTAGTATCAACTGTAAACTTGCTAATCAGACCACCTATACCTTCGTCCAGATCATTTATGTATATCACAAACAACAGTGGTCCGAGCACGGATCCCTGTGGAACACCACTAGTCACCTTTCTCCATTTTGAGACTCTCCCTTCCAGCACTACTCTCTGTCTCCTGTTGCCCAGCCAGTTCTTTATCCATCTAGCTAGTACACCCTGAAATCCATACGACTTCACTTTTTCCATCAACCTGCCATGGGAAACTTTATCAAACGCCTTACTGAAGTCCATGTATATGACATGTACAGCCCTTCCCTCATCAATTAACTTTGTCACTTTCTCAAAGAATTCTATTAGGTTTGTAAGACATGACCTTCCCTGCACAAAACCATGCTGTCTATCACTGATAAGTCTATTTTCTTCCAAATGTGAATAGATCCTATCCCTCAGTATCTTCTCCAACAGTTTGCCTACCACTGACGTCAAGCTCACAGGTCTATAATTCCCTGGGTTATCCCTGCTACCCTTCTTAAACAAAGGGACAACATTAGCAATTCTCCAGCCCTCCGGGACCTCACCCATGCTCAAGGATGCTGCAAAGATATCTGTTAAGGCCCCAGCAATTTCGTCCCTCGCTTCCCTCAGTAACCTGGGATAGATCCCATCCGGACCTGGGGACTTGTCCACCTTAATGCCTTTTAGAATACCCCAAACTTCCCCCTTCCTTATGCCGACTTGACCTAGAGTATTTAAACATCCATCCTTAGCCTCAACATCGGTCATGTCCCTCTCCTTGGTGAATACCGATGCAAAGTACTCATTAAGAATCTCACCCATTTCCTCTGACCCCACGCATAAATTCCCTCTTTTGTCTTTGAGTGGTCCAATCCTTTCTCTAGTTACCCTCTTGCTCCTTGTATACGAATAAAAGCTTTGGGATTTTCCTTCACCCTGTCAGTCAAAGATATTTCATGACCCTTTTTAGCCCTCTTTATTGCGGGTTTGAGATTTGTCCTACTTTCCCGATATTCCTCCAAAGCTTCATCCGTTTTAAGTCACCTAGATCTTATGTATGCTTCCTTTTTCATCTTAGCTAGTCTCACAATTCCACCTGTCATCCATGGTTGAAGCCAGACCTGACTGAGACTTGTATCCATTAAGAGTGAATCACCATTTCCCCCAGGACAATAGAGTTTGAATCAAGGAGTTACAATAGTAGCAGACTAACCGGCGCCACTTCCCCTTATTTGGAAAGGCCTAGATGCCTTGGACAATGGTAGCTAGGACCCGCTCAGCCACCGAGGTATCCGCCCTCTAATTGGCCAGGATCGATGAAGGTGATCGAAACCCTATCGATCTATTGGATCTGGAGAAATGACCGCCCAATAGGGCGCGAAAGAGAAGAAGGATAAGAAGTCCAGCACAGGGAAGAGGGATCGGCCTCTTTTGGACCGGCCTGTGTGCGGCCAACTGCAGCATATCAAGCAGCCAAGTTAAAGGACCCGCAATCGCTACCTGAAGGACGAGCCCAGCCGAGACGAACCCAAAGACTTCCAACCGACCCACGTGGACACAGATAAAGGCCTTATCCCCGCACAGAACCAGTCACCCCGAAGTTAAGTAAAGGTCATCTTAGTTATTAGGTCTAATTTAGTGCATAGTCGTGTGTATTATTGCATATAGAAATAAGTCTAGTGTTAATAATAAACTGTCTTGGAACTAATACACTAGTTGTGTGGTCATTCGGTCAATATAAGAAACAGCTTGTGGTTCTTCACATCAAAATATATAAGTCAACAGGGGGGCTTGGGGCCTAGGCACACTACCCCGGGGTTCGGGGTGGTTGCGATGCAGGCACGCCATTCTGGGGGGGGGGTTGAGACACAGACACAACGTCCTGTGGGGGGGGGAGGGGGTTGGGACACATACACACCACCCTGGGGGGGGGGGGGGGAGTTTGGGACACAGACACAACATCCTGTGGGGGGGGGGGCACACAGACACATCATCCTGGTGGGGTTTGGGACACAGACACACTATTCTGGGGGGGGGGGGGGGTTGGGACACAGACACACTATTCTGGGGGGGGGGTTGGGACAGACACACCATTCTAGGGGGAGGGGGGTTGGGACACAGACATACCGTCCTGGGGGGTTTTGGGACACAGACACACTATTCTGGGAGGGGGAGGAGTTGGGATAGACACACCATCCTGGGGGGGGGGTGGTTTGGGACACAGACACACCATCCTGGGTGGGGGGGGGGGGCGGACACAGACACACCATCCTGGAGGGTTTGGGAGGACATGCCATTCTGGGGGAGGGGGGTTGTAACACAGACACACCACCCTGGGGGGAGAGGGGGGGGGTTTGGGACACAGACACAATATCCTGTGGGGGGGGGGGTGGGGGGGTGGGACACAGACACACCATCCTGGTGGGGTTTGGGACACAGACACACTATTCTGGGGGGGGGGGGGGGGGTTGGGACACAGACACACTATTCTGGGGGGGGGGGGGTTGGGACAGACACACCATTCTGGGGGGAGGGGGGTTGGGACACAGACATACCATCCTGGGGGGTTTTGGGACACAGACACACTATTCTGGGAGGGGGAGGAGTTGGGATAGACACACCATCCTGGGGGGGGATTTCGGACACAGACACACCATCCTGGGTGGGAGGGGGGGGGGGGGCGGACACAGACAGACCATCCTGGAGGGTTTGGGAGGACACGCCATTCTGAGGGGAGGGGGGTTGTAACACCGACACACCACCCTGGGAGGGGGGGGGGGTTTGGGACACAGACACAACATCCTGTGGGGGGGGGGGGGGGGTTGGGACACAGACACATCATCCTGGGGGGGGGGGGGGTTGGGACACAGACACTCTATTCTGGGGGGGAGGGGGATTGGGACACAGACACACTATTCTGGGGGGGGGGGAGGGGGGTTGAGACACAGACACAGTATTCTGGGGGGGGGGGTTGGGACACAGACACACTATTCTGGGGGGGGAGGGGGGTTGAGACACAGACACAGTATTCTGGGGGGGGGAGGGGGGTTGGGACACAGACACACTATACTGGGGGGGGTGGTTGGGACAGACACACCATTCTGGGGGGAGGGGGGTTGGGACACAGGCACACCATCCTGCGGGGGTTTGGGACACAGACACACTATTCTGGGGGGGGGGGGTTGGGATAGACACACCATCCTGGGGGGGGTTTGGGACACAGACACACCATCCTGGGTGGGAGGGGGGGACAGGGACACAGACACACCATCCTGGGGGGTTTGGGACAGACACGCCATTCTGGGGGGAGGGGGGTTGTAACACAGACACACCATCCTCGGGGGGGTTTGGGACACAGACATGCCATGCTGGAGCCAACGTGCATCCGCTTCCACTCTCTCTCCCAACACTTTTCAAATCTACCAATCACACTGAGCTAAATCGCTGGCTTTTAAAGCAGACCAAGGCAGGCCAGCAGCACGGTTCGATTCCCATACCAGCCTCCCCGAACAGGCGCCGGAATGTGGCGACTAGGGGCTTTTCACAGTAACTTCATTTGAAGCCTATTGTGACAATAAGCGAGGTTCATTTTCATATTTCATGAATCAAAGTAATCAGTAGTCTTGTTTCCTGCTTGGTAAGGGATTGAATGATGACTATTGCTACTTTTTGTTAATTGGATCATTTAGCTTATCACCAACAACAAATCAGAGCCCTGACGGGTTGCGAGACGGGGGGTGGAGAAGGGGTTGAAGCCGTGATGTGTGATTGACTGCAAAATAGTGTATGTTATGCTGTCTAATATGTCTCATAACGCAATTGTCCAAAGATAGAGAATTCTGTTTCGGCGATGTACAAAAATCTCATTTATCAATGGATTAAATCCTGCTGTTCCCTGCCACACAGAACACTGTTTCAACAAGGAACAAGCCAACAGCATGCTGCATTGATATTTCAAAGCATAGTGAGACTTTGATTTATGTCAGCGACTGATTGGGTGAATTGTCAATCCCATTGGCCTTTCAAAGAGTTATTAAGTAATCCTCGTCAATTCAGCAATAGACAGACTGTGCTGCTCCTCAGTTGTAGAAGTTAGAATGTTAGCCACATAAATGGAGCATCCATTATTCTGTTGGAAACCTACGTTGTTTGTTGTTTCCCCCAAGTCTTTCTCTGGGTTGTCAACAAGTAGTCTGGCTAATTTTCTGAAAATTCTGCACTTACTTCAATTGTCTCTCTCTGCTGTAGTGTAAGCTACCACCACTTCCCGATTCATGGCTGTGGATCGGATTGAAGCAAATGGGAGCAGGGTGTTTGAATAATTCTTTACCAGGGCATATGTCATGAAGTAAGGGAAAATTTCTATGAAAAATATCACAGAACAACTTGTATTTCAGCTGCATTTTTGGTGTACCTTTTTTAAACAGTTTTGGAGTAAATAATTTTAGACGCGCTTGATTTCTGCGTGATCTTCTTTAAAATGGGGAAGCCAGTGCTTTATTTTGCACTGAACACAATTCAATAGATGTTGGCTGAAAAGAGATTTATCTGACTCTTTTGAGGCCAAAAGAATCCTGCCCAGGATCCCTAAACAATGGCACATCCAATTAAAACTAACAGCGAGAAGGAAGCCTGAGTAAGCAGGTGCAGGCTGCCTTGCGATGTACTTACTTCTCGGTGCCATTTTGTAAAAGCAAATACCTAACCATTACTGGCCTGAAGCAGCTGATGAAATTCTCCAGAGGGCCAGCTTTCCATTAATTGCTTCAGAAACCAACCAACTCTTTTATTTGCCGGCTAATGTCTCCAGGTGAGTTATTCCATCAGGAACGGCATAAAGAACAGGCTGCCATTGAACGGAGCCTGAAGTGTTTTATCGATCACGTGTGTGGCTGCCATATTTTTGCATTAAGAGAATTTGTCAGCAAATTGCAGGTCGGATTTGCTTTTCCTGATCCATTTCAGCGATGCAATGAAAGAGCAGCAAACGTAAAACAACATCTAGGCAATAGTTAAAAATTGAGAATATTAGCAATCTGAACTAAAGACAGTCAACCCTACAACCCACAACGGGTCAATCAAAATTCAATCATTTTATCATAATTTTAAGCTGTATCTTACATCAGTACTCTGATTAAAGCTTAGAGCTCAAGTCAAATATAAATAAACCATTTGTGCTTTTCCAATATTTCTGTATTGTTGTTTACCAGCAAATATTTTAAATGGGCGCGATCTTCCGACCACACAGCGCCAGAAAAGCAGCTCGCCACGGCACAGCATGGCCTTCAAAAGCCGGGAGACCCTACTCCCGGGATCTACCTAGCTCGCAAAGTTTCAACACAATCTCACGAGACGTTGCAAGGTGAATCCCACGCACACTGGGCAGGATCACGTTTTGGCAAATCTGCATATTACAGCGAGGCAGTAAGCCTCAATCTAATGTGCAGATTCTCGAGGTACTTGAGGCTTTGGGATTCAATCCCTTTGCCTCAGACACCTTGGGCGGGTGGTGTTCTGCAGTGGTCCCCACAAACAGGGACCAAATGCAACGGTGCTTGTGGCGGTATCCAAGGGGATCTGAGGCCCCCAGCTGTATGCCCTTTGGCAGGGTGGTGCCCTGGCACTGCTGGTTCCACTTGGGCATCCTGCCAGTGCTACCTAGGCACCTTGGCAGTGCCTCCTGGGTGCCAGTCTGGTACTGCAATGCCACCGCCCACACACATGAGCACTGTCCCACACTCCCCAAGTGAGGACTCCCAACTATGGTGTCACTGATGCACGATCAATTACACAAAGACGAGAGTAGGATGTAATCGAGGCTTTATTACACTGAGATGTGTGGCCTCCTACAGCAGCTGACGAAATGGCTGCTGTACTGGGAGCACACATTCATACTCCATCTACTGGGTGGAACCAGCAGGCAGCGATCTACCCCCGTACCTGTAGTACAGGGGCCTTACCGTAAAGCACCCATATCAACATCTTGTATATACAATATATACATCAGTGGTGACGACCACATTCACTCCCGGTTTAAAAAAATGAGTCCGGCGGGGGTGGTGGAGAACTATATACAGAAAGTTGTGTTTTAAAATTACAGATAATATTACAAATTCAGGCAGTCTGGTGCCTTGATCTGGCGTTGAGAGCGCCGCAGCGCTGGTGGCGACTCCGGCGGCGGCGTGGTCTTTAGTGACTCTGGAAGCATGTCAAAATCCTCTTCATCCCCGGGTGGGAGCAAGGGGAGGACAGATTTTCCCGGAGCGGGGGCTGTGGTGGGGTGCGGCGGGGGAGGGGAGGGTGGCACCGGGGCAGGATGCGTGTGTGTGTGTGCGAAACCAGCTGGTGCCAGGTCCCTGAGGGAGACTGTGTCTTGGCAGCCGTCGGGGTACGCTACGTAGGCGTACTGCGGGTTGGCGTGAAGTAGCTGTACCCTCTCAACCAACGGGTCCGCCTTGTGGAGTCGAACGTGTCTACGGAGGAGAATGGGTCCTGGAGCTGCCAGTCATGTCAGGAGTGAAACCCCGGATGTGGCCTTCCAAGGGAAGGCAAAGAGAGTTTGATGGGGGGTTTCATTAGTTGCGGTGCACAGGAGCGACCGAATGGAGTGAAGTGCATCGGGGAGGACCTCCTGCCAGCGGGAGGCCAGGAGATTTCTGGACCGTAGGGCCAGCTGGGCGGCCCTCCAGACCGTCCCATTCTCCCTCTCCACCTGCCCGTTTCCCCTGGGGTTGTAGCTGGTTGTCCTGCTCGAGGAAATGCTCCTGTTGAGCAGGTACTGGCGCAGCTCATCACTCATGAATGAGGATCCCCGGTCGCTGTGGACGTAGGCAGGGAAGCCAAACATAGCGAAGATGGTGTTGAGGGCTTTGATGACGGTGGCAGACGTCATGTCAGGGCATGGGACGGCAAAGGGGAATTGGGAATATTCATCGACAACACTGAGAAAGCACGTGTTGCGGTCGGTGGAGGGGAGGGGCCCTTTGAAGTCCACGCTGAGGCGTTCAAAGGGGTGGAAAGCCTTCACCAGTTGCGCACAGTCTGGCTGGTAGAAGTGCGGTTTACATTCTGCGCAGACCTGGCAGTCTCTGGTGATCGCCCTGGCTTCCTCGATGGAGAAAGGCAGGTTGCGGGCCTTGATGACCCCTGGGTGGCAGAGGTTGTCCTGCAGGGTCCGGAGTCGGTCCACTTGTGCGCTGGCACATATACCTCGGGACAGGGCATCGGGGGGCTCATTGAACTTACCGGGGCGATACAAAATCTCGTAATTGTAGGTGGAGAGCTCGATCTTCCACCTCAAGATTTTATCATTTTTGATCTTGCCCCGCTGTGTGTTGTTAAACATGAAGGCAACCGACCATTGGTCAGTGATTAGAGTGAATCTCCTGCCGGCCAGGTAATTCCTCCAATGCCGCACAGCTTCAACAATGGCTTGGGCCTCTTTTTCGACGGAGGAGTGCCGAATTTCGGAGGCATGGAGGGTGCGGGAAAAGAAAGGTCTGCCTGCCTGGTTGAGGGTGGCGGCCAGAGTGACGTCTGATGCATCGCTCTCAACTTGGAAGGGGGAGCGTCTCGTCGACCGCGTGCATCACTGACCCAAGGCCTTGGCGATGTCAGCCTTGATATGGTTAAAGGCCTGGTGAGCCCCGGCCGTCAGAGGAAAAACAGGTGGATTGAATGAGTGTGCGGGCCTTGTCCGCATAGTTTGGGACCCACTGGGCATAATACGAAAAGAACCCCTGGCAACGTTTGAGGGCCTTGCGTCAGTGGGGGAGGGAGAGTTCCATGAGGGGCGTATGCGATCGGGGTCGGGCCCCAGAACTCCATTCTGGACCATAAAGCTGAGGATGGCTAACCGGTTCGTGCTGAACACGCACTTCTCCTTGTTATACGTGAGGTTGAGGAGAGTGGCGGTGTGGAGAAATTTGGCAAGGTTGGCGTCATGGTCGTGGCACCTATATCAACATCCTATATATACAATGTATACATCAGTGGTGACTACCACAGTCCCCACTTTTCAGGCCCCCCAAAGCCCCTTACAGCACCCCCTCCCTTCCTTGATGCTCGATAGAATTCTGCCTTGATGTCAAGGGCAGTCACTCCCACCTCACCTCTTGAGTATAACTCTTTTGTTCATGTTTTTACCAAGGTTATAATAAGCTCAGGAACTGCGCAGAACTGCCACTGAGGGTGGAGCTTATGGCCCACAGACCAGATGGGATCTTTCAGTTCCGCTACAGTCAATGGGCTTCTGAATAGCTGGCCGCATTTTCTGGCTCCACCTCCACTGAGACGGAGCGATAAAGCTCCCCCTGAGTGTCATTGAGCAGGTTGTTGCTGAGTAAATAGCACTGTCGATGACACCTTCCATCACTTTGCTGATGAAGGAGAGTAGAATAAATGGATGGTAATTGGTCAGGTTGGATTTGGTTTGATTTTAGTGGTCAGGAGATACCTGGGCAATTTTCTACATTGCTGGGTTGATGCTAGTGGTGGTAAACTGTACGGGAACAGCTTGCCCAGTAATTGTCCATGTCAGGGCCTCAATTGGTGGCAAAGTGGGAAGGTTGTCCATGAGCCTTCCTGCCACAGGCTTCGTCAGGGTAGAGGTCGGGGGTTGGCCCACCTCAGGGAAGGGCATTTAATTCCAGCCACTTAATCCACCGCCTACTAATTATATTTGGATACATTAATCAATTTCTTCAGAAATTAAAACAAAAATACCATTTAAGAGCTTTGGGAACATATTTCGTGTGCGCTGGCAGCCGGAAGAACCAGCCTCCCTGAAGGCCTGCAAACAAACACAATTAGCGGAAACCCTGGAAGTGAGGCAATTTTGTGGGTGAGTTCCGCTTCTGGGGTGTCTTCTTATAAAACAAGTGCAAAAGATTATGGAAATGCAAGTTTTCTGATTGGGCGGCATGGTAGTACTGTTGTTAGCACTGTTGCTTCAGAGCCCCAATGTCCCAGTTTTGACTCCTGCTTGGTTCACTGCCTGTGCGGAGTCTGCACGTTCTCCCTGTGTCTGGATGGGTTTCCTCCGGGTGCTCCGGTTTCCTACCACAGTCCAAAGATGTGCAGGTTAGGTGGATTGGCCATGCTAAATTGCCCTTAGTGCCCCAAAATGTTAGGTGGGGTTACTGGGTTACAGGGAGAGGATGGAGGTGCGGGCCTAGGTAGGGTGCCCTTTCCAAGGGTCGGTGCAGACTCGATAGGCCGAATGGCCTCCTTCCCCACTGTTAAAGCTATGAATCTATGATTCTATGAATTCACTGATTGCGAATTGACCTTAAAGTTTGATGCATTTTTACACCAATTGTGCCTATTTCAATTGAATTATGCTGAAAAGACAAATGCAAATGAATGGAAACTCCAGGCACATATTTATATCAAAATAGTGGATCATTATCCGATTCATTTAGATACATTTTTGACAGTCTGACTGCACAGAGGTGGGTTTGGTGGTTTTAAACGGAGTTGTAGGGATTTAGAGCAGTGCATGGCCAGCATATGTCTGGAAGCTGACTCTATGCCTGTCAAAGGTATTACAGAGGAGGAGCAAATAAATAAGAAAGAGTGTCCCAAGTATAGACCCTCGTAGCGGGGAGAGGAATCAATGCTGGAAGTATGCTGACTGAAATATCCATTCAATGTCACAAAGAGTTCAAACAAGGCATTGAGTTGTTATCCCTCTGGTTTCATTCAGAAAGGATGCCATTTATGACTTTGGCTAGGACATCCATGTGCTTTGAGCAGGGTGTGGGTGAAGGCATCCAGCAGTATCTTTTGGGGCGATAATTACGGAGTTCAGAAGTTGATGACGTGTTCAATGACCTTGGAGAAGAAATGGAATATGAGATTAGGTGTTCGTTGGAAAGGAGAGATGCGCAAAAGAATACCTGCTGGAGGAAGAGTACCACTAACATTTTTGAAGGGAAGAGAGTTGGTCCCTGAACAAAAGGAACCATCACTGAGGAAGTTAGGAAAAACTGCTGCTCACAAACTGCTGCTTTCGTGATATTGAGGTCCATGTACCAGTTTATGGCAAGTCCCCTTTTGTTTACGGCTAGGAGTTGGGTGTTGAAGGAGCCTTAGGTGAAGATGGAAGGAGGGAGCTTAGAGAGCATAGAGAGAAATGTGCGAGCCGTGCTACAAACTGACAGCAGGCTAATGAATAGGGTGAGCAGGGGTTTGCAGTCTACCAGGAGCAGGGAGGTGAGAGAAAGGGGAAGTTGTGGTAGAGGCAGCTGTAACCTGAACTTCTGGGAATGAAACCGAAAGGAGCTCTTTAACTTGGTGGTGGAAGTGAGGGTAGGAGGAAATGTATTCAGTCGGAAAGTGATCACCAAGAGAACAATGCGCTATGGTTTGTCCTTGATCTTCAAGATAGGCAAAAACATTTGGTTAAGTGAAGCAAGGCATTGTAGATCTTAAAACAATAGAGGCATTTTGGGTGATGATGTGTGATGCCGGCGTTGGACTGGGGTGAGCACAGTAAGAAGTCTTACAACACCTGGTTAAAGTCCAACAGGTTTGTTTCTGGAGTATTGTGTTCAGTTTTGGTCTCCTTACCTGAGAAAGGACATATTGGCACTGGAGGGAGTGCAGAGGAGATTCACTAGGTTGATCCCAGAGTTGAGGGGATTAGATTATGATGAGAGGTTGAGGAGACTGGGACTGTACTCATTGGAGTTTAGAAGGATGCAGGGGGATCTTATTGAGACATATAAAATTATGAAGGGAATAGATAGGATAGATGCGGGCAGGTTGTTTCCACTGGTCGGGGAAAGCAGAACTAGGGGGCATAGCCTCAAAATAAGGGGAGGTAGATTTAGGACGGAGTGTAGGAGGAACTTCTTCACCCAAAGGGTTGTGAATCTCTGGAATTCCTTGCCCAGTGAAGCAGTTGAGGCTCCTTCTTTAAACGCTTTTAAGAAAAAGATAGATGCCTTTCTAAAGAATAAAGGGATTCGGGGATATGGTGTACGGGCCGGAGAGTGGAGCTGAGTCCACAAAGATCAGCCATGATCTCATTAAATGGCGGAGCAGGCTCAAGGGGCCAGATGGCCTACTCCTGTTCCTAGTTCTTATGTTCTTATGTTTCAAACACTAGCTTTTGGAGCACGGCTCCATCAGGAAGCTCCTCCGAAAGCTAGTGTTTGAAACAAACCTGTTGGACTTTAACCTGGTGTTGTAAGACTTCTTACTATTTTGGGTGATGAATGACCTTGACAGTCACATGCCAGATGCACTTGCGTTTGCAGCTTAAGCTAGTAAAGATCTGGTTTGCCAATATTTTCCTATATGCAAGCTGTAGGTTGGGTTAAATGAAATAAAAGGACTAGGTTCTTCATTGCTGCTGTGTACTTGGAAGATGTAGCTTCTGCTGTGAAGCTTTGAACATTACTTCAGCAAAAATGTTATCCTGAGCGAAAGCAAAGTAGGAATGCTGTCACAATTCCAATTTGTATCAGCATTGGATGGACACTGATTTTGTACGGCAAATCAAATATGGTCATTTGACACAAACAAGCTTTAAAGCATTTCTATCTATTAATTCAAATAGAGGCAACAGCTGGAGTAAACTGTTCCAGATATATTCTAATTATCTCTCTTTTTAACCAATGCTGCTGTTCCCAAATATTCGCTTCTACATCTGTCGTGTTATTGAATGTGAATGAGTTCTCCCCTGCTTTGTTTCTGCGCACTGATTTTGAATGTGTTACGCTGGATTACAGCCCGGGGCTTTGAGTGGCAAATTGATGTCTATTCCCCTCCCTTGACTGTAATTTGGCTTCGAGTTTTAGTGCCCTTTGGTAGCTCGTTTAATTTCTTCTGAATAGTGTGTATATAATACTTCACAATTAGGTGCACATTAACCGTAATTTCCTCCCTGTTTGTCACTGTAACCTGCTGTTAATTTATAATTGCCTTGATATTTGCCTTTATTCCAAACTCAACTCTCCATCATAACTGCAGTTGTCTGGGAAAAGCATAAATCTCCCACTTCAGTGGTAATCAGGGGGCCAGCAGCCAGTAATTATTGCATTTATGTGTCAGGCTTTTCAATTAGGCCCTATAGAACCCCATGCACATTACCTGGACTTCATTATTACATGCTTGCTGAATCTGAATTGTTATGTTACTGCAGCTCCTAATTGACGCTGCATTCATAGTTAATGCATATTTATATTTCAATCCTTGAAGTGATCATTTTTTTCCTCAGGTAAATAAGGCCTAATTTGCTCTAAACCCATTGATCCTCATTAACCTTGGTTAAAAGCTCACAGGTAGCATCGAAGTTTTCACTCTGAAAGGCCGACACTCGTTCGTTGATGTAAGCAATAATTGCCACGACTTCGCTAGAGTACCGAGTGTTGTTTTATGTGGTGAATAAATACTGTAAATTAAATATAAATCCAAATGAATTAAAAGTGAGTCATTGGAACTAGTTATCCTCAAAGACATATATCTGTTAGCTTTTCTCCATTTCCGTAATCATTTGCTTCATTTGCATCGAGCTGGACTTGCTCTCTTCACACTGACTTAAAATAGTAGGGGGATGTTGAAAGAAATCTTGATAAAGGAACTCAGCCTTGTACATGCTGAGTGCTCTGCTATCCTTGCATTCAGCTTTTTATGTTCGTTGCTGCACTATCAATGCTACATTTTCCACTTTGCTTCTTTACTCCCTGTTATTTTTGTCATCTTAAAATGATTAGTTTGTCAGGGTCACTTTTCTTAACACAAGGCATCCAATGGAATAAATTACAACGTTAGAATTGCTGGGGCATAAATTGAACTCTTTTTGCTTCCTTTCGGGAAGGCAACAACAAGTTATATTTAAAAATAGCACCTTTAATGTAGTAAAATGCCCCAATGCACTTCACAGGGGCATTATCAAAGAGAATGTGACATTAAATCACAAAGGTAGATATTATTGAATATGAATTAGATACAGTCCTTGGGGCTAAAGGGATCAAGGGATATGGGGCGGAAAGGCAGGGGTCAGGGTATTGAACTTGATGATCAATAATGAATGATCATAATGAATGGCACAGCAGGCTCGAAGGGCCAAATTCCTGATTCTGTTCTCTGTGTGTGTTTACATGTATTAAGTAAATAGTTAGATTTTAAGGAGCATCTTAAAGGAGCTAAGAGAAGTAATGAGGCAACCAACACTTAGGGAGAGAATTCCAAAGATTAGGACATCCAGGCACAGCCACCAAAAGTGTAGTGATGAAAATGCAAGGATGAATTAAATCATATGTGAGTCCCAAGGGCACCAGAAATAATTTCCAATGCCATGTCCAATGGCTCAAGCAGCATTTAGTTATTCCTTGGATGCCACCTTAAACAGGCCCTAGGCTTCTTGCATGTGGCATAAAAAGGTCAATGCCTGTTTACAAACCCCACTCTTAATTTGTTAAGACTAGGTGGGACTTACACTTTGATTCGATTTTCAGGATGTACAGCAGAGACAGGGTGAGTAAATCTATTTTCAGTTAACTGAATGTGAATCCCAGAGAAACAGGTCATCTTAATTCCACAGTAATACTACAAGCTATTGTTAGCCTGTACTCAATTCTGACCCCCTCCCCCCACCTTCCCTTTCTTCCCCCTTCACCTTCCCTTTCCTCCCCTACCCTGTTCCCCTACCCTCACCCTCCTCCCCTCCCCTTCGCATAGCCCCTCCCCATCTCCACTTACCCTCCTTCCCTTCGCTCATCCTCAACCCCTCCCCTCACTCCATCCCCCCTCCTCTCAACTCCCTCCTCTCACTCCTGTCTCCACCCCTCCCCTCCTTCCCTCCACCCCCTCCACTAACCTCACCCATCCAGGATCTATTCAAGGACAGTTGTCAACACTCTGACCTTGAACTGGACTCGGGCAGTGAGTTGTACTAGGACACATGATCGGAGCTCACAAACTGCTGCTTTCGTGATATTGAGGTCCATGTACCAGTTTATGGCAAGTCCCTTTTTGTTTACGGTCACATCTGTCTGTTGAATGCAGCCAGTCAGTCGATCAAGCTGCGGCTTCTGTCCTCTATTTTGTTCTTCTCCCTGTGGTGATATACATCACTGTAAGTACACAAAGGGTTAATGGACATACACTACACCTAGCTAGACACTAGAAGGAACACCAGCGACATAACACACAGACAGTCAACCAATAAGTCAGTAAGGTAGGACACGACCAATGGGCAGTCACGATACACACAGAGGTGACACTACCACAGGAGGGCATTACACCAACCCATATAAAAGGACACATCACACATGCTCAGTCTCTTTCCAGTGGAGACTCTCAGTGAGTACAGACACAGGGTTGATTGAACATCACACCCACCACATGGATTGTAGCAGACTGGTTCGTCAGTCTGAGTAGCTTTAGCAGGGTTAACAGTAGCGGCGAATCCAAGTTGGAGAATTGTTAATAGTTTAATAAATGTGTTAAAGCTGTCTCCAAGTCTGAACCTTCCTTTGTCAGAGTGCACATCAAGGAAGCAGCGTATGCTACGTCAAGAGCAGAACAAAACACTCCCTGTCAACTGTATGAGCTAGCAACAATCATTGCAGGGTTCATACCTTCAGTGGGACAGGTTACAATGTTCCTTTAAAGTGAGACAGTTGCGAGTTAGCCCAAAACACATCATCCATCTGCTTTGAAACACTGCCCACTCAGATGATATTCTTTGTGATTTCCATCCTCCACAATCTTACCAGCATAGGTGCCCCTCACGTATCGACCATGTTATACACGACAGACACAACAACTTTGCTTCGCAATAGTTTCAACTTGCGGGCAAACACATTGTGCTGATCACCAGGTGGATTGTCTTCTCATCTCCACAGAAAACATGCTGATTGCCACAGAATATCTTCGCATCTGATACCAGGGCCTCTTTACAAGGCATATTGGATCCTTTTGGCCACATAATGACTGACTTTGATGGGTCAGGTAGAACCCGCAAACCTTGGCCAACCTAATTTGAATGCGGCAGAATTTCTACAAGCGAGCACATACTGCATCTGCTGCAATACTATTCAAGTAAGAGGGCCGAATATTGAGCTACTTGCTGACGGAAACCAGATGGCAAGGCTGTTCAAGTTCCGAGGAGCCTTACTTAGCATCTTAAGTGTGACCCTGCATTTATGTGTAATTGTTATTCTCATTCCTATTCTCTTTCCACACCTAGTGGTGCACTAAGGAAGACATTTGTCTTCTTTCATAACAAGTGATTCCACTTGAATGACTTGAATGACGCCACTCCACATCAAATGTTGCTAACCAGGAATCCCGCCCACTCTTACCGCCAGCCAGTGGCATGTCAGAAGGATTTGCAGATTGACACACTCAACCTGTTCGACTGCATTATTGACACACCTTCCTTGGTCATCAAGTCCTGGATTGGGACTCGAACCCGGAACTTCTGGCTCAGAGGTAGGGATGCTGCGTCTGTGCCACAAGACCTCTGGAATTGTTATTAGTAATGATTACCATTGTATATATATATATACATGTCATTGTAGATAATAATAATAATTACCATTTATGATTTGTAAATTGGTTTGGCCATACAGAATCTGAATATTGCTGAAAAAAGAGGTGTGCTGATAATACTTTGTGTCTTGCATACATCAGGACAGATTCACAAGAATACCAATTGTAACGAGAATAAAAATTTATACTGCATGAGAAGAGAGTGCTAATTGTTTGACAAATTGACTACAGTAGAGACATTTCTATGGAGAAGGCACAAGGGAACAGTTAACTGCTGAGCTTTATTTAAATTCAAGCCAGACAGGTTGACTCTGATTGGTCAAGGCATGGCCATGAGGAATGCCTGCCCCCCCATCCATTTGTTTAGCTGACAAAGGTGCAATGCGTGGGCATGTTCCTATCTACAACAGGACCTTGTGATTACCTGAATGCTTTGCTAATGGGATAGGAGATGGGCCCCATTTATCTTTCAAGGCTCCCGGTGCAGCTTTGCAGACATTTAGCATCCATTTCAAAATTTTTGGAATGTAGATGGTACAGTGATGCAACATGTAGCCATCTTTGGCTGTGATCCCAGGTCACTGGATATTGAAGTCATGTGACAAGCCAACCCTTTGTGTGTTTTAAGCCCTCCAACAATCTACTAGGACATTGCCAGAGATTATCCAATGGTATCCCCACTTGGCAGCTGTAGTGTTCAACGGTTTAATTATTCTGTGCTTGGTGATGTTAACTGGTGGCTGATCTACGCTCACTGCACTTTATTGATTAAGCCTGGGTTTTTGACTCGGAGCTAAATTAAACAGACACTATAGAAATACCTAGAGGCTAGAGTGGGGATAGGAATGGGTGAAGACAGAGTAATTGCAGAGATGTTTTAACGCATTGTAAAAAAAACCTGTTGAACACTTAGAAGCAAGTGTCATTGTTATAAGATTTTTTTATTCACTCACGGGATTTGGACTTTGTTGCCCAGGTGGTGATGAGCTGCCTTCTTGAACTGCTGCAGTCCACGTGGTGTAGGTACACCCACGGTACTGTTAGGGAGGGAGTTCCAGGAATTGACCCAGCGACAGTCAAAGAACAGTTCTATATTTCCAAGTCAGAATGGTGAGTGGCTTCGAGGAGAACTTCCAGGTGGTGGTGTTCCCGTGTATCTGCTGCCCTTGTCCTTCTAGATGGTAATGGTTGTCAAAGAACAAAGAACAAAGAAAAGTACAGCACAGGAACAGGCCCTTCAGTCCTCCAAGCCTGGGCCGACCATGCTGCCCATCTAAACTAAAATCTTCTATACTTCCAGGGTCCGTATCCCTCTATTCCCATCCTATTCATGTATTTGTCAAGATGCCCCTTAAACGTCACTATCGTCCCTGCTTCCACCACCTCCTCCGGTAGCGAGTTCCAGGCATCCACTACCCTCTGTGTTAAAAACTTGCCTCGTACATCTCCTCTAAACATTGCCCCTCGCACCTTAAACTTATGCCCCCTAGTAATTGACCCCTCTACCCTGGGAAAAAGTCTCTGACTATCCACTCTCTCTATGCCCCTCATAATTTTGTAGACCTCTATCAGGTCGCACCTCAACCTCTGTCGTTCCAGTGAGAACAAACCGAGTTTATTCAACCTCTTCCCATAGCTGATGCCCTCCATACCAGGCAATACCTGGTAAATCTCTTCTGCACCCTCTCTAAAGCCTCCACATCCTTCTGGTAGTGTGGCGACCAGAATTGAACACTATACTCCAAGTGTGGCCTAACTAAGGTTCTATACAGCTGCAACATGACTTGCCAATTTTTACACTCGAACTTGGAAGCTGCCGTTTAAGAAGCTTTAATTGTGTTACAGTGCTACACAACAGACTTGTGAGAATAGTTTCAGCTCACTGAATAAAAGGGACAGTAGCAACGTGGCTGAAAAATAGATTCATGGGTATTTTTCAGGCTGGAGAAAAGTTGAAGTGGTATTGTCCAGGCGCCAGTATTGGGACGCTTGTTTTTCCTGATATATATTAATAATCTACATTTTGGGGTGCAGGGGACAATTTCAAAGCTGCAGATTATACCAAACTTGTTAGTAATGGAAACTGTAAGGTGGACAGTGTGGAATTCCAAAAGGACATAGGCAAGCTGGTGGAGTGAGCAGACAGGTGGCAGATGAAATTCAATGCAGAGAAGTGTGAGGCGATGCATTTTGGTAGGAAGAACATGGCGAGACAATACAAAATAAGGGGTAAAATTCATAAAGGGGTGCAAGAGCAGAGAGACCGGGTTGTATATGTGCATAGATCATTGAAGGTGGCAGGACAGATGGGGAGAGCAGTTAATAAAGCATATAGTATTTTGGACTTTATTAAGAGGGTCAGAGAGTACAAGAACAAGGAAGTTAAGCAGAACTACACAAAACACTAGTTAGGCTTCAGCTGGAATATTGTGTACCGTTCTGGGCGCCACACTATAGGAAGGATATCAATGCATTGGAGAGAGTGCAGAAGAGACTGACAAGAATGTTTCCAGGGATGAGAAACCTGATTTATGAGGATAGATTGGAGGGGCTGTCACTCTTATCCTCGGAGAGAGGAAGGCTAAGGGGAGATTTGATAGAGACGTTCAAAATCATGAGGGAGGTTGTTGCCAAATTAACTAGATATGGCAGTTATGAATGATGATATTGCTTTTCAGAGTCGCCAGGTATCAAATGATACCACCACAAGGCTTTACCGGATATCGACCAAAGACCAAACAACCAGTTCGTCAGTTCAAGTTCAAAGATAGTTTATTTACACACAAGGATTACTTCGACATGCAACATAAAACACTACAAGTTAAATTACACCTAACAACTACAATAACCTATACTTAACTTCAGGGCAACCGGTTCTTTGCAAATGAACAAGGCCTTTGTTCGGACCTTGCGTGGCTGGATAGAAGAAGTGGCTTCGTTTCTGCTGGGCTCATCCGTCTAGTAGCGATCGTTGGTCTTGAACCTGTCTGTCTGGTCGTAATGCTACACTTGGTTTTAGGCGTAGGCCGGGGCCAAGAGAGACCGAACACATGGCTGTGTCTCATTTTATCCCTCTGGGATTTCGCGCTCTTTGGGGCCGTCCTTAGCTTTGGACCCAATAATTCGACAGGGCTCTGATCACTGTCTTCGATTTTGACCAATAAAGGGGTGGGTGCCTTGATGGCTGGGCATGTCCTGAGCTGTCATTGACCTTGGCAGTTTGGGCTTTCTTAGCAAAGGGAGTGGCGCCGGTTAGTCTGCATCTGTATCGGTTACCTGAATATAGTCCTTTTGTTCTGGGGAAATGGGCCATTAGAATGCCAACGAGCGGGGGTTTCAATCGGGTCTAGCTATCTGGGTTGCAAACACACACACAAGCTCTGAGTGTGTCTGAGCCCTGGGTTGGCCATAATTCCCATGGTCCTTTACAGGTGGCCATCTGAGATGGCTACAAGGTGGACAGAATAGGAAGGCAGAAACTGTTCCCACTTAGAAAAGGATCAAGAATGAAAGGGTGCATATTTAAAGTGGCTTGCAAAAGAAGCAAATGTGATTTGAGAAATGAGCACTGCTGCCTCACAGCACCAGGGACCCGGGTTCAATTCCGGTCTTGGGTGACTGTCTATGTGAAGTTTGAACATTCTCCCCATGTCTGTGTGGATTTCCTCCAGGTGCTCCGGTTTCCTCCCACAATCCAAAGATGTGAAAACTGGCCATCCTAAATGTCCCCTTAGTGTCTACAGATTAGGTCGGGTTACACGGATAGGGTGGGGATTGGGCCTAGGTCGGATCTCTTTCAGAGGGTCGGCACAGACATGATGGGCTGAACGGCCACCTTCTGCACTCTAGGAATTCCAGAATTCTATGAGTCTGGAATGCACTGACTGGAAGTATTGTGGAGACAGGTTCAATTGAAACACTCAAGAGGGCATTAGATGAGTATTTGAGCAGAAAGAATGTGTAGGGGTACAGGGGAAAAGGCAGCGGAATGACGCTGTGTCAAAATGCTCATTTGGGCAGCCAATCCGGCCACATGGGTCGAATGCTGCTGTAACAATTCTATGAAGTTCCTGCAGTGCATCTTCAAGATTGTACGCACTGCTGCTATTGTGTGTCAGTGATGGATGGTATGAATGTTTGCGGCTGGGGTGCCTATCAAATGGATTGCTTTGTTCTGGATAGTGTTGGGCTTCCTGAATGTTCTCGGAATAGCAACCATCCAGGCAAGTGGGGGAGCATTCCATCACACTCCTAGTTTGTGCCTTGTAGGTGGTGGACAGGCTTTGGGAGTTGAGAGGTGAGTTACGTGCTGCTGAATTCCCAACCTCTGACCCGCTTTTGTAGCCACAGTATTTATATGGCTAGTCCAGTTCATTCTCTGGTCAATGGTAACGCCCAGGATGTTGATATTGTGAGATTCAATGATGGTAATGCCATTGAATGTCAAGAGGTAATGGTAGGATTCTCTCTTGTTGAAGTTGTTCATTTCCTGGGACTTGTGTAGCATGAATGTTATTTACCATTTACCAGTTCAAGCCTGGACATTGTTCGGGTCTTGCTGCACATGAATACAGACTGCTTCAGTATCTGAAGAATCGCAAATGGTGCTGAACATTGTGCAAGCATCATCCAACCTTCCCACTTCTGACATTATGATGTAATGAAGGTCATTGATGAAGATGGGCCTAGAACACAACCCTGAGGAAAGCCTTCAGTGATGTTCTGGAGCTAAGGTGATTGACCTCCAACAACCAGAACAATCTTCCTTTGTGCAAGATATGACTCTAACCAGTGGAGAGATTTCCCACAATTCGCATTGACTCCAGTTTTGACAGGGCTTCCTGATGCGACAATTGGTCAAAGACAACCTTAATGTCAAGGGCGGTCACTGGCACCTCTGTAATATTCTTGTCAGATGGCCTGATTTATATTACAAGAACACTTGTAGCTAAAGCTATAAATGATTTATTACCATTAACTGTGGGTCAAATATATACAAAACAACAGATGGATAACAGTATTAACATGCACAAGCAAACTCTCTCAGCTTCCTAGTCAGTCTGAGGTCACCTGACTCTAACATTCACTTATCTTCTAATGAGATTCCCAGTGGTCAGTCGGTGAATTACAACACAACCATGATATCACTACATCCCCTTTCCTTTGAAGGAATAAATTAATACATTATCAGTGGATTGGATTGGATTTGTTTATTGTCACGTGTACTGAGGTACAGTGAAAAGTATTTTTCTGCGAGCAGCTCAAACCGATCACTCAGTACATGAAAACAAAATAAAATACATAATAAGGCAATACAAGGTACACAATATAAATACCTAAACACCAGCATCGGGTGGAGCATACAGGAGTGTAGTATTAATCAGGTCAGTCCATAAGAGGGTCATTTAATAATAATAATAATCACTTCAATGAAGTACGGTGAAAAGCCCCTAGTCTCCACATTCCAGCACCTGTTCGGGGAGGCCGGTACAGGAATTGAACCCACGCTGCTGGCCTTGTTCTGCATTACAAGCCAGCCGTTTAGCCCAGTGTGCTAAATCAGCCCCTCAGAATCTGGTAACAGTGGGGAAGAAGCTGTTTTTGAAACTGTTCATGCATGTTCTCAGACTTTTCTATTTCCTGCCCGATGGAAGAAGTTGAAAGAATGAGTAAGCCGGGTGGAAGGGGTCTTTGATTATGCTGCCTGCTTTCCCAAGGCAGCGGGAGGTGCAGATAGAGTCAATGGATGGGAGGTGGATTCGGATGATGGACTGGGCAGTGTTCACGACTCTCTGACGATTCTTGCAGTCTTGGGCCGAGCAGCGCCATACCAGGCTTTGATGTAACCAGAAAGGATGCTTTCTATCAACATATTTACATGTGATATCATTAGCCTGTGACTCTAACAGTATCAATTTCCCTCTTTAAAATTTTAAAAACTGATTTAACAAATATATATCCAAGAACAGCAAGCATAGTATGCCCAAATAGTCCAGTTGATCAGGTTTTCTTCTAACTGGTTAATCTTCTTAAAGTTTGACCTTGCTGTTCCGAACAGATTCGATGTTCTCCATGATATTCTCATGCTCTGGAACTGCTGAACTATCTGACACTGCAGCTGACGTTGATTCTGACATAGATTCATCACCCATCACGTTGTTGTGAAAGTCTTCACTGATTTTCAAGAGTGCGCGATGATTTCTTCTTAAAACCAACCCTTCCTCTGTCTGTACATTGTAGGAACGAGGTGCTACTTCTTTAAGTACAATGGCTTTTCTCGACCAATTGTCGACAGGCATTAGATCATGTCCAAATTACTTAACAGCATGTCTTTCGGGACTGTGGGAGGAAACTGGAGCACACGGAGGAAACCCACGCACACACGGGGAGAATGTGCAGACTCCGCACAGACAGTGACCCAAGCCGGGAATCGAACCTGTGACCCTGATGCTGTGAAGCAACAGTGCTAACCGCTGTGCTACCAGGGCACACTTATATATTAATTAGACTCCTAGTGGTCAGTCGGTGAATTACAACACACCATGATATCACTGCAACCTCACCTCAGGGGTTCAGCTTTTTTGTCCATGTTTGACCCAAATCTGTAATGAGGTCAGGGAATGAGCTGCCCTGGCGGAACCTAAACTGAGTGTCAGTGAGCAGGTTATTGCTAAGCAAGTGCCTCTTAATAGCTCTGCTATCACTTTACTGGTCAAGAGCAGATTGATGGGGCAATGAGTGGCCAGGTTGGATTTGTCCTGCTTTTTATGTACCAAGAGAGACCTGGTCAATTTTCCACATTGCCGGGTAGATATCAGTGTTGCATCTGTACTCGAACAGCTTGGCTCAGGGAATATCAAGTTCTGGAGCACAAATGTTCAGTACTATTGCCGGAATATTGTCAGGGCCCATAGCCTTTCCAGTATCCAGTGCCTTCATCAAGTTCTTGATATCATGTGGAGTGAATCAAATTGGTTGAAGACTGGCATCTGTGATGCTGGGTGTGGTGTTGGGTGCTCTGGTGCACAGATGAGCCAACACAGTTGTATGTGGTACAACTCTATTTTATTTTAACTCTTATAATACAATTCGTTCTGGATACTCTGCACGTGCTGTCTCCCTGAGTGTGTCTGGTAGCAGGTCTGTCCTGGTCTTCCTCTCCAGCTAATACTGACCACCGGGGGTCGTGTCTGTGCTTTTATATCTTTCTGTCATTGGTTGTGGTGTTGTGTGTTCTGATTTGTCTGTTGGTGTGTCTATCATGATGTGTGTGTTTGAATATCATGACATCCCCCCTTTTTACAAAGATATGTGCCTACGTGGTTATAAATATAATCGTGTCGTGAGTGCATCTAAGAGTGTGTGCGTGTGTTGTGTACAGCGTGTGTATATGACGTAACTATTTACATGGGGCGATGTCGGGTGCGTCACACTAACAAGGTTGTACCATAACGAAACATGGATGCGAGAGAAAAAAAAAACTTGAACAGTGGTCCGGTCAGACGATATCTGGAACAATAAACAACAACAGGTTATAATACAGAAGTGTTTGACTTTTTGAACGTATGAACAGCGTTATAAGTCCAGTCTAATGGGTGACCGCCTCAAGAATGGGCTGGTCCTCAAGCCGGTTCAGCTGTGGAGATTTGGGGTCACACTGGTTCACCTTGGACTGTTGGAGGTGATGCTGTTGCCGAAGTCTCTACTTTACCATTTGTTGTACTTCGTGCAGTGCTTGGTTTTTCATTCGTGCAAATATGACATTCAACATCTTTGTTAGTGTTGCCTTGGCTGTGGTTTGGTTCTGGTGGCGATGGAAGGGGCATGATCCGTGGCATCTCCACGAAGTCATCCTTGGGAACCAGTGGAGGATCCGGCGTGTGCGTACGGTTCAGTTGCGAGCGTGGAAGGCGGCGCAAAGCTCGCTGATTGCGCCTACGCACCAATCCATCCGCCCTGCATGCCAGGAACAAGGTGGAGTCTTTTTTCTTTTTATGTTTGTGGTGGACGGCATCTTGTAGCCGATGGGTCGTTGCCATTGAAGTAGCACCATCACTAATATCATGCAAGGCGATGACTGTGCCAGATGTGGAAGTTGGCCGAGACCGTGCGCTGGTTCCGGCCACCTGCTGTACCGGAAGGGCGACTCCGCAGAGAAACGTCGAAGCATGTCGCCTTGGAGAGAGAATTGTTGCTCGCATCAACGTCTGGCGATGGCGCGAATTGGTGTGTCCATCTTGGACCGCCGGTGCTGGTTGCCACTGCCGACCCAGTGGGACTGCCACGCGATCCATTCCCTGTCGCCGTGGCATCCGCCGTCACCCTGAGCGTGCCATCACCGAGGCCGCGACACCGCCCGTCCGGAGCAAGGTCTGGCGTGCACGAATCAGAGTCGGCGCTTGGCTGCTCCCAATCTGGAGTCCGGTCTGCCTTCCGTCGATGCCCCCCATCCGGAGTCCCAACAGGTTCACTGGAGGCAGCCGAGATTCCCTGAAGCTGCACTTCTGGAGTCGGAACATGCAGGAATGCACCAACCAGTGGAGAGGCTCGAGCCATCGAGGGTGGAAGCGGTGCGCCGCCACCGCAGTCGTCAGTGGTCCCACCGTGATCGTCGAGTGCCTCGGTACGCACTAGGCGAGATCTGTCACCTTGCACCTTTTGCATGGGAAGTGGGATGCTGTCGTCACTCGTCTCACATCCCGTGGATAGATCCTCATTAGCAGCTTGCTGTTCACTAGGGTTGGGTAAATTGTCAGAGTTTTCATCTGGTGGTGCACACCATGTCGGTGGACTGTCATTGTCTTGCCGTTGTCCTTCATTTGGGCTTTTCTTCTTTGGAATTTTATATCTTCCCCCCGACATTGCAGTACCTTGTTTATTACCCCCAAATTCTCCCATATGTATGGTCTTGAATATAGGATCCAATGTTTCTATCGACATTGTACTATTTTCCAAAGAACATTCCGTTTCACTTTTCTTCTCAGGTACCTCATATGTATCTTTGTCTAATGTACATGCCTTCATGGTCTCTGGGTCTGATTTTGCTGGGACTGGCATGGTCACAGTCTCTCTTTTACTGTTCTCAATTGCCCACATTATACTCCCCATACATAACTGCTTAATCACTGGGGTTAGTGTGGTACAATGGATAATCGGGTCGACCTTATCTGCATCTTCACCATTAGTGGAAAGCACACTTGGTTCACTTGAAACTGCTGTGGGTTTTAAATTCGTTATCTGGCTACTCGATGTTGGTGTCCTCAGGATTCTTGCTCTAATGTTCTGCTCATTTATCAGTGGAGTGTGTATAGGTTCAATGCAATTAATGTTCCCCTCAAGGTTTGAAGAGTCATTACTGACTAACTGCTGGTCTCCGAAGTTGGGACTTTGCGGCGTTGTGTTGAAGGGAGACATTTGTCCCTGCTGTAGATATGATTCAGGTTTTGTTATTTCCATTACCTGAGGATCAATGTCTTGTCCACTTTTTCGATCCGTACTAAAACACTGGCAATTCTCAGTCTGCTCCTTGCAAGTTAAACATTCAATTAATTTCTTTAGCAAATCCTCAGCATCCTTCTGTGGCCGTGCAGCATTATTAATCTCTGTTCGGCTATAATGATCCTGAAGGTCAGCGCATAAACCTTTTTTCTTCGGGCTTGGACGAGGCGATTCCTTTGGCTTGTCTTCAGTTGGGCTTGAACAGTCTTCAGCGCTGTGCCCTTCATTGTAGCATGAGAGACCGTCATGGTCATGCTGCTGTGTAGTGGAGCATGGTAGGCTGTTATAGCCTTCTTGCTGTTCACGTGAGCATGGCAGACTTGCATCGTCTGCCGCTGGTTGGTCAGGAGAGGTTGCTAGACCCTCATGGTCTTGTTCCTGCAAGGACTGCACATTGGAGTCTTGCGTTGCTTCTATCGTGGAGGCTGTCCACGAGCTCTCTGTGGAGGCTTGTGACACTGGAGTCACTTCTTGTTCGTGCAAGGACTGCGCTCTGGAGTCTTGCGTTGCTTCTATCGTGGAGGCTGTCCACGAGCTCCCTGTGGAGGCTTGTGACTCTGGAGTCACTTCTTGTTCATGCAAGGACTGCGCTCTGGAGTCTTGCGTTGCTTCTATCGTGGAGGCTGTCCACGAGCTCTCTGTGGAGGCTTGTGACACTGGAGTCACTTCTTGTTTGTGCAAGGACTGCGCTCTGGAGTCTTGAGTTTCTGCAATTGTGGAGTCTGTCCACGAGCTTGCTGTGGAGGCTTGTGACACTGGAGTCACTTCTGGTTCATGCGAGGACTGCGCTCTGGAGTCTTGCATGTCTTCTTTCACAGAGTCGGGAACGTTGAGCGAGACGTGGACCACGCTCTGTGTGGCAGCAGGGCGCTCTCCGTGTGCTTGCAGCGCTCCCTGTCTGTTAATGTCAGGCTGCAGCATCATCCGGTACTGATAAGTTGGGACGTCATATCTGCTGGATTGAAGATCCTCAAATCCGAAAAATGAATCCGCATCTGCGTCGGATTCAATGTGGGGGCCGCCAATGTGCAACACGAAAGGTTCGTCCGAGTCATAGTCGTATAGGACCACGGAGCTATCATTGGGCTCGCGAGGTCCGGAAACACTGTAAAGATCGTCATCGAAGTATTCGAGGTCGGAATCATCGGCTTGTGCGTAGGTAACTGGCTTGTCGGAGGGTTCTTCGGAGGTCAAATTCATCTCCTGGGTCAATTTGCGGCAATGTGCTGTCATTCCAGGTGAGGGAAGGTTGTTTTACAGCTTTAACAGATTTTTGTTTTTTCGATTTGGGACGTTTCCCTTTTAAATTGGATTTGGGACGTTTCCCTTTTAAATTGGATTTGGGACGTTTCCCCTTTAAATTGGTGCAGTCTGGGGCCTCTGACATCCTGACGCTCGGTATGTAGCACGTAGGAAGCGACTGCGCATGCTCAGATCTCTGTTCCTTTACCGATGGCCGTTTTCTTGACTGCGCATGCGCAGCATCTCGCGCATGCGCAAACGCAACTGTGCTAGCGCGATACCTTTAGCAAGATGGCCGCCGACCTCGACCCAGCCCTCTCTCAGGCCCGGGATTTCGGCCTCTGGGAATTCGGGCTCCGGGATCCCAGCCACGAGGTGAGTACTGCCGCTTTTCTTACCTTTACTTGCCGATTGGATTGCGTTTTCTTCACAGTACTTGGAGAATTTGTCCAGGACTGCCTGGTAATCGTACCTTTGCTGCCTCCTGAAGAACCTGAACCTTGTGAATATTTCTCTTGCCCTTGCACCGGCGATGGTGAGGAGAAATTCAATTTTTTCGCTATCATCCAGGTCTTGGAGTTCAGCTGCCACCAGGAACAATTCGAACACTTGCCGGAATCGCCGCCAGTTTTCGCGGAGATCGCCGTAGCACTGGAGCGGCTGCGGAACCGGGAGCTCTATCATTTTGCCTGGGCACTGCTGGTTGTCTGTGTACACTGAGGTATGCCGGCAGGTATCGATCCATTCCTGTACCATGTGGTGTTGGGTGCTCTGGTGCACAGATGAGCCAACACAGTTGTATGTGGTACAACTCTATTTTATTTTAACTCTTATAATACAGTTCGTTCTGGATACTCTGCACGTGCTGTCTCCCTGAGTGTGTCTGGTAGCAGGTCTGTCCTGGTCTTCCTCTCCAGCTAATACTGACCACCGGGGGTCGTGTCTGTGCTTTTATATCTTTCTGTCATTGGTTGTGGTGTTGTGTGTTCTGATTTGTCTGTTGGTGTGTCTATCATGATGTGTGTGTTTGAATATCATGACACTGGGGACCTCCGGAAGAGGTCAAGATGGGTCATCGACTTGGCACTTCTGACTGAAGATTGTAACAAATTCTTCAGTCTTACCTTTTGCATGAATTTACTGGTCTCCCCCATCATTGAGGATGGGGATATTTGAGGAGCCTCCTGCTCCTCCGGTGAGTTGTTCTTTTAAAAATATTTTTATTGAGAGAGTTTCATTTATCACAAACAGAAGACAAAGTATTGACAAGGAAGACTTATGCTACAGAGTGGCTTTAAAAAAAGGGGGGAAAAGCGAAAAAGAGGGAAAAAAAGACCACTGTGAGCGCACTCTAGTCTCACCACTGTGGTCGTTTCCACATATGCCCTCACTCTCTGTCCTTTTTGGTTCTCTTTCTCCGCTTCCCCCTGTGTTTCCGTCTCCCCTACTCCCCCCCCCCCCCCCCCCAACCCTGAACAGGTCTTGGAACTGGCTGGTGAATGACTTCCACATGTGTGGAAGTCTTCCTCTGAACCCCGGATGCTGTATTTTTTTTCCTCTACTTTGAGGAGCTCTGCCAGGTCGGACAGCAAGTCTGTGGCCTTGATGGTGCTGCCAATCGCCAGCCGAGCAGGAGTCTCCTGGGGCGATCAGGGAGGCAAAGGCTAGGGCGCCTGCTCCTCTCCCCATAAAGAGTTCTGGCTGTTCCGACACCCGAAGAACGCCACTAATGGGCATGGCTCCACCCTCACCCCTACAATACTGGACATGGCCTCAAAGAAGGTCATCCAGAACCCAACAAGCCTGGGCCAGAGAGTTGTCTTCATTGTCCAGCACCATTCATGGCTGGATGTGATAAGACTGCAGATCTTAGACCTGACCCTTTGGTTATGGAATCTCTTAGCTCTATCAATCACTTGCTGCTTATGCTGTTTGGCGCGCAAGTAATCCTGTGTTGTAGCTTCACAAGGCTGACACCTCAAAGCAAATGTATAAAATATAAAACAAACTGCCGAATAAACAACAGTGACACTGATCCCAGCGCTGGTAAAATGCCAGTGTGAGCGGTAACTAATTGCCTCAATTGGCAGCCATGCCACTCAAGTTCCTGTAACTGGTAAAATGCCGTTTGCTGCCATTTTATCAACTCTATCACCTCCCAGCCTGTCTCAGAAGGGCTGGTAAAATCCAACTTATTGTGTCCAATTGGTACGCTACACTTTAGGGAGGGTATAAAGGCTTAAGAGAGGGGGAAGAAAAGATGCATGGGAATGGTTTCAGAGATGAAGGACTTCAGTTCAGCCAAGAGATTGGGGAAGCTGGAGTTGTTTTCCTTCGAGAAGAGTGGAGATTTCGTCAAAGTTTTCAAAACCATGAGGGATTGAGACTGAGTAGACAGAGGAAAACTGTTCCCTTGGCAGAAAGGCTGAGAACGAGAGGACACCTATTTAAGGTTAATGGTCAAACGAGCCAACATGAGGAAAATGCAGTGAGTGTATAGGATCAGGAATGCATTGCCTGACAGTGTGGTGGATGCAGACACAAATTTGGTCTCTAAGGGAATCAAGGGTTGTGGGGATAAGGTGGATAAAAGACAGAGAAGTGGAGTTGGGGATTATTTTATCAGATCAGTAATTATCTCATTGAATGGCGGAACAGGCTGGATGGGCCGAATGGCCCAGTTCTCTGCCCCTCGGTCTTATGATGTTATGGTACAATTGTGGCTTTCAAAAGGAAATTGGATAAGTGCCTGGAAAAAATAATTCAGGGGAGTAGGGCTAGCTGAGTTACTCTTGCAGGGAAGTGGCACAGACATTACGGGTCAAGTGGCTTCCTTCTGTGCTTTTAGCCATTCGATGATTCTACCCTTCTAAACTAAAACATTCACAAAGGAACAGTTGGTGATATTGCAGACCAAACAGCGCCATTCGCAGATTATTGGAGGTACTGCAAGCAAAATGATTTTGAGGCTGACACACTTGTTGATCGGTATTCTGTTTTATTGCGGAGTGGGTTGAAGATGGCGCCGCTCGTGTTGATCAAACAACTGGGCTAAATATTTTCAAAGAAATGCTTTTTTTACTATCAACCAAATTTTCTGAACATCCCCAAATCAGGTAACAGATCGCGGATCAATTCAATATCAACATTGTGGACAGCTCAGAAGAAATTAAAATTCGGATAATGGTGGTGATGTAATATCAGCAACATCAGTTGATGATGAATTATGCCCCAGATACTTGCCACTTGTTGCACATTAATGGCCAACAGCTATGAAGGGTGATTTTGATTTTGGACAACAGCGTAACATCCCTGCTACCAGCTCGGCCGCTCATTTAATAACTCCCCTCATTGCCGTTTCCATGGGAACAAAAATTGGAGAGCTGTTTAACAAATGGTTGAAGTTAATTGCCTTCTTTATTACATCATCGTCCTCTGGCTTCATTCCAGTGTGGTTACTACCTCTTCTCGAATGGTTTCCGTTCTCGCTTGGCCACAATAATTGGGCCTTGGTCACCTTTTATAAATTATTTATATGCTGCTCTGAGAGACGGCAGATGTACGTTTGCTGTTGGCACCTATCTCTACCTTTTCACTACTACCATTGACTATTGGGCTGCAGTCGCATTGCCCATGACTGTCTGGCACCAAATAAGCTGTGCGTTTTCTTTTAGATCATAAAACCGAAGCTACTCTTTTTGATTCCTGTCAGTGATTATGTATTTCTGGCTGGAGCTACATCAGCGTCACTGGGCTGAGCCTAGCGAGGGGCACAAGTTCACGGTGTTGTTTGATCCTGAGGTAACTTTCACCCCATATTCAGTCAGTGGATTTTCCCAACCTGTACAACACAATCATTTATTCCCTCTGAAATTCACTGCCCACTTCCACTCACTCTGGAATCCCATATGTTCACTGCTCCAGTGAATTCCCTCCACTCAATTGTCAGATGTTGTTCTTTCAGTCACTCGCCTTTGACATTCCGGTCTTAAACTACCTCTCTCCCTTGTTGAGAAAATCTTCTGAAAAATCTAATGGTTAGCACTGCTGCCTCATGGTGCTGAGGTCCCGGGTTCGATCCCGGCCCCAGGTCACTGTCCGTTTGGAGGTTGCACATTCTCCCCGTGTTTGCGTGGGTCTCACCCCCCACAATCCAAAAGATGTACAGGTTAGGTGGATTGGCCACGCTAAATTGCCCCTTAATTTGGAAAAACAAATAATTGTGTACTCCAAATTTTTGTTTTAGAATTAAAAAAAAGAAAACAGTGCCTTTGTCTCCCCTCCAATGTCTCATACTCAGTGCCAACTTGTAAAATTTGCGTCGCTATTCTGTCATGTGCAGCTCAAGTCTTAATAAATTGTTAAGCTACTTTACTGATCTGAAGCTTGTTCTTAATGATCAACATGTTAGGTCAGGAGGCATTCAATGAAAGGATTCAGATATTTGGCTGGATGCAATTTAGACCTCAGGTTTTTCTTGAACTGTTTCGGGCAGTTGTTGAAAACACAATGGAGCAGTGTGGGCCATTGTGAGTGAAGTGAAAGCCATCTCTTAACTCAAGACTCCTTGCTGTTCAGTCAGAAAATCCAGTGTCAATTAACGTATTTGAACTGTTCCAAAATAAAGATTAGAAGAAAGACCAAACCCAGCGATAAAACAAATTCGGAACAAAGTAGAGAATGCCGCAGCATGGCATCAATTAAGAAATTATAGAAAACTAGAAACTGGAGTTCAAATCGAGCCTGACTCAGCAGGCCTGAATCAGTTTGTAGGTTTGCTAGAGGGGCTAATTGACTTGTACCATTAAAAAGAGTCGATTTTTATCTGGCTGCTAAAGAATGGAACAATTTAAATGAACAGGTGATTTCCAAATACGGATCTATATGAAACTGGTAAAAGTGTGCAAGCTGACAGAAAAATCAATAAAACTAATATTGGCCTTGGAGTAGAGCTAAATCTAATTCAGTAAAACTGCAGGTAGTTAGCTGAAATTGACTGGTTTGGCAGCCTATTCTCCTGATCTCGTGACCAGATCTGCACTTTATAGCACCAGTTTTACGACTAACCCACCTATTGATTTCAATGGGGTAAAACAGGTGTAGACCCATTGGTACATGACCTCGGCATGCCAGGTAAGTTAAGTAAAAATCTGGGCACATGCTCCTGCTTCATGATTTGTAACCTTCAATGAGACCTCATGTTAACAGTGCCTGTCACAAAGCAGCGAGTGGTCACAGGATGAGGTTAAGTTCACTTCAGCGAAGGAATTGCGGGAAGCCTTAAATTAAGAGCTTCTGATGGCTCAGTCTGCAAATGCGTAGAACAAACTTCACTTTGGCACTGTCAACTCAAAGGCAATCTGTGACAGCCCACAATGACCTGGATATGTGAGAAGGCCTGAGCGATTGTAATGGTGGATGATTCATCATAAAGACCCCATATTAAAAACCACGGTAGCACAGTGGTTAGCACAATTGCTTCACAGCTCCAAGGTCCCAGGTTCAATTCCCAGCTTGGGTCACTGTCTGTGCGGAGTCTGCACGTTCTCCCTGTGTGTGCGTGGGTTTCCTCCGGGTGCTCTGGTTTGCTCCCACAGTCCAAAGATGTGCAGGTTAGGTGGATTGGCCATGATAAATTGTCCTTAGTGGTCAAAATTGCCCTTAGTGTTGGGTGGGGTTACTGGGTTATGGGGATAGGGTGGAGGTGTTGACCTTGGGTAGGGTGCTCTTTCCAAGAGCTGGTGCAGACTCGATGGGCCAAATGGCCTCCTTCTGCACTGTAAATTCTATGATCTCAGAAAACATAGGCTGGATTCTCCGCTGTTGGGATGCTCTGTTTTGCTGGCAGCCGGGGGGATTTCCCGACGGCGTGGGACTGCCCCACAATGGGAGACCCCATTGACCAGGTGGCGAAACGGAGCATCCTGCCGGTGTGCTGAACCAGAAACCTGGCGCGGCGGGAAGGATAATCCAGCTCCCTGTCTTTACTTGAAAGGTAACAAACCTATTTAATAAGCTGAAGAGTAAGAGAAGAAGCAGGATGCAACTTATTTATAAAACCATTTATTCTATGTTTCGGAACATGCTAAAGCACTACTGTTACTGCTACACGAGGAGGTGCAAAAATATTGACTTCCCGGTCTTACTGTATTGAAGACTGACCGTAAGAGGTTTCTTGATGGATTTAGAAAGATGAAGAAATTTGCTCAATGGCCGAGTTTAACCATTAACACAGTGTTTTTCAAACATTTGTACCAACCAGCCAACCTTTGGGACCCATGCTGCTCGACCTTCGCGACCCACCATTTTCACTTCCCTTTAATGTGACAGGTGAGCCTGCTTGGTCCTCACGATCTCACTCGCCTTGTTATTCAAAGTTGCATTTCTGATAATGACTTCAGCTGATGATTTAAGATCTCACCGCATCCGTTGAAAAAAATAAAGTTCTTTGTCCTCGACCTCTCCATGCTTGGCCTTCAAATGTCTTCAAAGGCTTGAGGGTTTTAAACTTTAATTTGTCAGTGCTTCCCTGCATATAACAGACATGACCTTTGAATCCTGATTTGCAGGGGAACAATTAATAACCCATACCTCAAGTAATCATCTTTATGCTGCTCTGTTCCTGTTTTCAGTTTCTTCTTCATGGGTTGTTCACCAGAGGCCCTGGAGTTCACACCAGCATTGCTGGTAGCTGCAAGGTAGAGGAATCGCTCTCTGGCCCAGAACACGTGACATCAGTGTAGGGGGCATGACATCTGCTCGCTATCGCTGCTCCAGGCAGGGAAACTCCAGTGATTAAAACAAAATATATGCTCCTGGGTCAGCGCGCTGACGTCAGGAGGAGGCATTCTACCCGTTGGGCTCCAGGTCCGCGCACTGCTGAGGGAGAACGCATGCGCGGAATGGCCGGCATTCTGAAAGCCGATCGTGGCCAGCATTTGCTAAAACTGGTCACGCCATTGAGCACTTCTTCCTGCAATCGGGAACACTGCAACCCTCCCGACACCCACCCGTGACCTACACACGGGTCACGACCCTGGGTTTGAAAATGACTGCATTAACATAATGTTTGCAAAGTAACGAGTCTAAAAGTCTTTCTTGAGGTTTAAAACAAAAATAGGTTACTTTTATTCAATCAGCGATTTACTCCATGAAAAGGAATCACAAAACTATTTAAAAGAGTGTAAAATAACTGTTTTGTTATGCTCTTGTCGTAGCATAAGCTGCTTCCTTGATGTGCACTCTGACAAAGGAAGGTTCAGACTTGGAGATAGCTTTAACACGTTTATTAAACTATTAACAATTCTCCTACTTGGATTCAACACTGCTGTTAATCCTGCTGTAGCTACTCAGACTGACTAACCAGTCTGCTACAATCCACGTGGTGGGAGTGATGTTCAATCAACCCTGTGTCTGTACTCACTGAGCGTCTTCACTGGAAAGAGACTGAGCATGTGTGATGTGTCCTTTTATATGCGTTGGTGTAATGCCCCCCTGTGGTAGTGTCACCTGTGTGTGTATCGTGACTGCCCATTGGTCGTGTCCTATCTTACTGATCTATTGGTTGACTGTCTGTGTGTCATGTCTCTGGTGTTCCCTCTAGTGTCTAGCTAGGTGTAGTGTATGTACATTAACCCTTTGTGCACTTACAGTGATGTATAGCACCATAACTAAAATGAAAACATTTAAAACCCATGCATCTTGAACTTTCGTAGCCCACATTCACATGTACATGGGCATGTAGGTTTTTGAAGTTATACTGTAGCTGGCTACATTTTTAGCCAAGTTAAAGTTAATTGCTGAAAGGTAAAGAAACAAACAGTTCATTGTTTATGAGTCCTTGGTTATGGCAGATTTTTCACGGTGACCTTGAAATTCCCGGAATGGGGACAAAGCCCATGTAAAACATTAATTGCTGGAAACAATTTATTTTTTAAAAACACAAACAGTCTTTTCCAGAAATTAATGAGCTTTGCACCTGATGTTTCTTTCGGTGGAGAATTCACTATCTCTGTGCTGGACTTTTAAAAATGTAAGAGATAGGGGTTGGATTCTCTGATTTCCCCCAGCCATGAGTGCCTCGGTCAAGCGCCACTCGCTGGCGGCGGGATTCTTTACCCCTGCTCCTTGTCATTGGGATTTCCCATTGATTTCACCCCATGCTGCCGGTTGGAACAGAGAGTGCTTCATTGGCGCCTTTTCCAGATTACTCTCTGCTTCTGTCTTTAGAAACTTGTATTCAAGAGGTTTAAAAATGATTACTTCAGTCACATGACCTCTCTCTCTCTCTCAATAATGTGTTCAGAAGGGGTTTGTTTATTTGATGTCTGAACTGACAGTTGCTCTTATTTCATGAGTGGGGTTTGAATAGATCCTGCAATTTCCCAGCCATTAACACCCCTGAATGATTCATTATCTCCATATAACCATTGTTCTGGCAGCCTCTGTTGGAGGGGTAGTCTTTCAGAAACGTAAATGCTATGCCCTGGGCATTTCAGTAGTTCAGAAATGGTTCTTCACTTCTCAGGTGTGAAATTTGAGAGAAGGCTGTCATGGAAATCTGAACTGTATTCCACACCAGAACTTTCCAGGAGTTGGTCACTGGCAATACCCAATGTCAGATGACTTGTGGCAGTCACCTTTAGTCAGTGTCTTTTTTTGTCTTTAATAAATGCTTTTGAAACAGTCCAATATATGATTGGTGAAATTACAGTCATATCATTCATTACAAGTCACATCATAGTGACACTATGCATAGAATGAATTAGTGTCCTGACACAGGTAAAAATGGCTGCCATTTTGTACACAAATAGCAATGGAACGAATAAGTACAAAGAACAAAAGAACAAAGAAAAATACAGCACAGGAACAGGCCCATCAGCCCTCTAAGCCTGTGCTGGTCATGATTACTTTGTCAAAACACGAAAGAACAAAGAAAAATACAGCAACAAATAGTTGCTCTTTCTTTGATGCTTTTAGCTGATGGAGGATTGCTGCTTAGGACACTGTGCTGCTGTTGTTTGGATGGTATCTGGAGATTTTTAAAATCCACTTGAACCAGTAAAACTCATCCAACTGAAATTTGAACACCTCGAACATCTCATCAAAAGGAATCTTATACTCTGCAGAGTGAGGGGGCACTAGAAGGACAGGTTGCAGGGTCAAATACTTTTGGTTGTCATAGACGTCTACAGGACTGAAAAGGTCCTTTGCCCATCATGCCTGCACCAGTCAAAAACAACCACTTAAATATTCTAATCCAATTTTGCAGCACTTGGCCCATAGCCTTGTATGCCTAGGCACCGCAAGTGTACATCAAAATACTTCTTAAATACTATGAGCATCTCTGCCTCCACCACCTTTTCAAGCACTGGGCTCCAGACTCCCACTGCCCTTTAGGTGAAAAAGCTTTTCCTCCCATACCCTCTAATCCCCCCTATCCCTTACTTTAAATCTATGCCCCAGTCATTGACCCCTCCACCAAGGGGAAAAGTTTCTTCCTGTCTACTCTATTTATGTTCCTCAGAATTTTATACATCTCAATCCTGTCACCCCCTCAGTCTTCTCTGCTCCAAGGAAAACTATCCCAATCTATCCAATCTCTCTTCATAACTAAAACTCTCCAGCGCAGGCAACATCCTGGTAAATCTCTTTCCAGTGCGATCACATCCCTCCTATAATGTGGATTCCACAACTGCACACAATACTCTAGTTGTGGCCGAACCAATATTTTATACAGTTCCAGCATAACCTTTCTGTTCTTAAAACCTATTCCTCGGCTAATATGCCTACTCAACCACATTATCCACCTGTCCTGCTACCTTAGGGACCAGTGTACATTCATACCAAGGTCCCTCTGATCCTTGGTCCTTCTCAGGGTCCTTCCGTTCATCATGTATTTCCTTGCCTTGTTTGTCCAAATGCATCACCTCACAGTTATTTGGATTGAATTCCATTTGCAACTGATCAGCCTGTCTATATCTCCCTGTAATCTAAGGCTATCGTCATTTATGTAATACCCCACAACCCAAAGATGTGCAGGGTAAGTGAATTGGCCACACTAAATTGCCCCTTAATTGGAAAAAAATAATTTGGTACTCTAAATTTATTTTAAAAATTCATTCATATAAACCACAAACAGCAAGGGCCCCAACACTGTCAGAAAAACACCACCCTCTGTCTCCTGCCACTCAGCTAATTCTGGATCCAATTTGTCAGATTTCCCTGGATCCCATGGCTCTTACCTTCACTATCAGTATCCCATGTGGGATCTTCTAAAAAGCCTTGCTGAAGTCCAAGTAGACTACGTCAAATGCATTTCCCTTATTTACACACCTGGTCTCCTCTTCGAAAAATTCAATCAAGTTGGTCAGACATGACCTCCCCTTAAGAAAACCATGCTGACTGTTCTTGATTAATCTCTGCCTCTTCAAATGTAGATTAATTCTGTCTCTCAGAATTACTTCCAATAGTTTCCCCACCACTGAGTTTAGACTGACAAGCCTGTATTTTCCTGATTTACCTCTTCCTTCCTTCTTGAATAATGGTACCACATTGGCTATCCTCCAGCCCTCCGGCACCTCTCTTGTGGTGAGAGAGGAATTGAAAATGATTGCCAACATCCCTGCTATTTCCTCCCTTGCCTCACTCAACAACCTGGCATACATTTCATCCCTGGAGGTTTATCTAGTTTGAAGCCTGCCAGACCATCCAGAACGTCCTCTCCAACTACGTTAATTTATTAAATTTCATCACAGTCCTCCTCCCTGATTTCTATACCCATATCGTCCCTCTCACTCGTGAACATTGACACAGAGTATTGGAATCCTACCTACCCACTCCAGCTCCACACACAAACTACCACTGTGGTCCTTAATGGGCCTTACTCTTTCCCTATTTATCCTTTTACACTTAATGTACTTGTAAAACAACTTAGGATTTTCCTTTATTTTACCTTTAATGTCCCCTTTTTTCCCTCCTAATTTCCTTTTTAAGTTCTTTCTTGCACAATCTATACTCCTCTAGGTCTTCTGTGTTATACGTTTTAGTTACCGTTGTATGAAGAGTCAGAAGTCCTGTTCCTTTTCACCAAACACCATTTATTTCACTTCCACAGCCTCTGCACAAAGCTCCAACAACACACCACCTGACAGAGGACACCTGAAGCCCCTTTGCATATCAGTGTCAATTAATGGATACTCAACATAAATGAGACAACTAATTGTAATGTCTCTTAACCCATTACTTAACAGTCTCCCCTTCCTTGGAGAAAAAAAAAATTAGGTGGAAACAAAATTTCAAGAAACTCAAAAACACACACACACAGGGGGCGGGATTCTCCACTCCCGTGCCGAAATGGCCGTGCCGTTGTGAACGCCGTCGAGGTTCACGATGGTGCGAAACGGCCCCGATCCCGACCGATTCAGGCCCTGACAATGGGCTAGGATCGGGGCCGCATCATCTACACGCGCTAGGCCTTGTCGCCGGCGTAAAGGCGGTGCCGCATAGATGACGCGTCCGGTGCCGCATAACTGGCATCATACGCGCATGCACGGGTTGGCCGGTGCCAACCCGCGCATGTGTGTTTGCCGTCCTCTCCAAGTCCGCCCGCAAGAAGATGGCGGACGGATCTTGCGGGGCCGCGGAAGGAAGGAGGTCCTCCTTCAGAGAGGACGGCCCGACGATTGGTGGGCACCGATCGCGGGCCATGCCACATTTAAGGTACCCCCCGGTGCAGGATCCCCCCTCCCCCCTCCGCAGGCCGCCCCCCCCAGTGTTCACACACCGTTCACGACGGCAGCGACCAGGTGTGGACGGCACCGGGGGGAACCCGCCGTTTTGGCCTGGCCGCTCGGCCCATCTGGGCCTGAGAATCGCGGGGGTGCCGGAGAATCGCCATTTTGTGTGTTTCCGGTGATTCTCTGGCCTGCGGCCCGTGGAACTCGACGGGGCCGTTCCCGCCGCTTGGGAGAATCGCGGGAGGGCGTTGGACCGGCGTCCCTGGAAATTTTGGCGGCCCAGGCGATTCTCCCAACCTGCGCGGGAGTGGAGAATCTCGCCCATGATTTCCCCCCCTTTTTTTGGGGACGAGAAAGAAAAAAAAAACAGTCACAGAAACAAGCGCCCTTCATTAACAATATCCAAAAGTTTCTGTGAACTCGCCCCTCTTTTCGTAAAACAGTCTGACAGTTGATAGCTCCTGTCGACCCATTTAATTTTTGTTATTCCCCCTCTGTCCAACATCTGCTTCAAACTTGCGATGTCTATCCGTAACCTCTTTTCATTGACACTTTTTGTAGAGTGCACATTTTCCCACAGGGATTGATTGTCAATGTGACAGTCAATAGGTATATTACCCAAATCCCCTAATCCCAAAATTTCTGGCAATATCATACTTATATAAAAGGCCATATCCACCTCCTCTACAAGGCTTAACGTCTCAGCAGCCAAAGTGCTTTTTAGCACTCTCCTTATTTTCTTTGTTTCCCACACAAGCGGGCAACATTTACCATTGTTCCCCAAAAGGAAAATTATAAAACCTCCTGTGCTTGAAACCCCATCACATAAATTTGCGTAGGACGCACCACTATAAACTATGAGTTTCAAGTGCCTAAGGTCACCTAAAACCGGGAACTTCAAAACACAATCCTGCATTTTTAGTTTGGCCAACGCTTTATTTGCTCTTATTATGTCTTCCACTTTGGGATCATTCATTTTTGTACTCAACTCTAAGACGTCAAAACTCACGTCCGGTCTAGTCTGTCTACCTACCCGGTTCAGTTGCCCAATTAAACTTCGCAGTTGCTCTTTTTCTATCTTTGAAACCATTGCGTCTTTTTGTGAAACCCGGCCACGACTAATTGCTATTGGGCTGATGCTTTCCAAATAAGATTGCTGACATAAAGTTGCCCCGAACCTAGTCTGTCCAATTTCCAGTCCAATATATTTAAATGCACCGGAAGCCTGACTTCCAACGCTGAATTCTTTCCTCAAACCAGATATTACAATAGCTTCAAAATCACTAGTCCCACCCCACAAAAATCATCGACATGCATCATAAAAATGCCAGAAAGATTTCCTTTATAGTGCCAGTAAAACATTGCAGGATCTGTTTTCAACTGGCAACAGCCTAATTTTAACAAAACTGACCTTACCGAAAAATACCATACTCTAGATGCATCATTTAATCCATATACACATTTGTTAAACTTCCAGAGTACCCCTTCTGTGTTAGCTGCTTCTTTAGGAGGATGGAGAAAAATGTCTCTCTGGAGCTGATGCCCCTGCAAAAAGGCAGCTTTTATATCTATAGATTTGCATTCCCATGCCTTTGTGGCTAATAGAGCCAAGAAGACCTTGAAAAAAACCTTTCCTGCTGTAGGTGAATCTACCCTTAAATCCTGATCTTCTAAGTTTTCTTCAAATCCCCTTGCCACAAGCCTGGCCTTTGCCTTATACGTTCCATCCGGAAGAACCTTTTCCATGCAAATCCATCTGTGGGATAGAGCTCTTTGTCCCCTATCCGGCACTTTCGTGTATACCCCAAATTCACTCCAACTATGCAATTCTTGCTGTTTAGCTTCTTTGATAACTTTTTCATCTAATTTATTTGAAGCCACCAAAATCTCACGTGCATGTGGACTTCTACTCCTATTAGTATTCGTAGTCTTACTCATGTTCCGAGATCTTGATAAACTACGTCCCCCTCTCCCGCCTGGTATCTCGTTCTGTACTGCTGCTGCTTGATCTTTCTCTTCTGCTGTGGGATGTCCTTTCAATAGTTCTCGATCTTTTCCTGTGGCCCTGTTCACTATCTGATGTACTATCTGAACTGGCACTGCGTTTCTATGCCCTCCATTTTTGAACTTTGTTTTCCCAATCCATTGTCTTGACTCCTTCCCCTGAATGCTGTACATTCAACCAATGTTTATACTTTCCAGTGGCCTTCCCTGCTCTAATAAGAGTTGCATCCTTCCATTGACGAGGCCCTTCAGGCAAGTATGTCACCTTTGTACCAACTTTTGGTCGTTGTCCTTTCGGAAAAATGGCCTTATCCCAGATCTTAAGGTCCACAGCCACAATGTCATTAAAATCCCTGGCCAAAGGTAGGGTTACTATCGGTCGTGCTGGTGTCCTTCTGTACTTCCTACAAACTTCACAGCAATCACTAACCTGTTCTATCAGTTTAGTATAGTCTTTATCCCTTACCCCTGCACCCTCTAATGAATTTTTCAACCTCCGAGGAGACGGATGTGCAAATTGCCTATGCAGTTTTAATACAACAAGCTTTTTATCAGCGAAAGTCCCATTTTCAACTGCCATTAACACAACCTTAACCACTCTACTTTAAATATTATTTGTCAGTAATGGAATACAATAGTGTCCCGACTGTGTAAATTGTAAGTCCACCGTCTCTCCAAAAACTGTTGCCTTATCCTGTTCTATATCCAGTTTCATGTGTGCTTTCTTCATCAACGGTCTGCTCAGAAGCAAAGGTATCTCACTTGTTACAACACCCGTGCTAATGAAATGATCCGCTCCGGCAATATTGCAAGGGATCACCACTCTTTTCAGCGACTTCAGAGTATTATCATCCCCAAACCTGAAACTTGTGGAACTTTCAAATTCCTTAATCTTGTTACGACTTTCAGCATTCAACGAGTCCAGGTAACATTTTAACCAGTCAATTCCACACACAGTAGATGTGCAGCCACTGTCCAATACAGCACAATTGAAGGATTCTGCAATCAACACCCTCATTACCGGCTTAAAACTGCTTGTTAATAGGACAATGTCTTATCTCTGAACACTATCTTTTTCCTCTTCTGACTCTTCCGTGTCATGTGTCGCTTCAAACACTCTATCATAACGTTTTGGACAGTTGAAGACATAATGGTATTGAGAGTCACATCGAAAACACCAATTTATCATGCACCGTGCATTTCTGGGGTTCATCTTCCTATTGTAAGTTCTAACTGGGTTTCTGTCTTCATAATTTCCTTGTCTCGATCTCCTTCTATAGTCTTTGGCCCTGTTCGTAGCTGTACAATTTAGCCATCCTATTAGTCTTCCATATTCTGCTTTATAGCAAGCTGACCTATTTGAGTCATCAGAGCCATCGGAATCGAATGTTTCCCCAGAAATTTCTTTAAAGCTTTTGTCATCTGATCGAATAAGGTATCCTCATCCGTAAACTGAACTCCTGTCAAAACCAGGAGCCTGTCCATGTTGCTCATTCTAGCACAGTCAAGTAATTTAAAGACCAACATAGACTGTGGACATTCCAGGTTGTGTTTCTGCAGCCTTTTATGTAGTCTGCCAAATTCCATTATATAATCTTCCATGGAGAATTCCTCTATTTTCCGGAACTTATCAAATTCCGACCATGCTTCATACGCACTTAACAAGTCAACTTTCTTGTAAATCTTATCCATATATTGTATTAGAGTCCCCAGACCTTCTTCTGAGTCTAACTCTTCCAATTCCAGCTCAGAAAGCACTTTGTTTCAGATTTTACTGTCATAAGGTAGAGAAAGAGCCAATGCCATACCTTGTTTTCTCTTTCCCAAGGCAGTTACCTTAGTCCACATAACTACTGCACTTCTCCATTGGTCGTATGATTCCCTTTCAGAAAATAAGGGGGGATAGTCATATCCAGCCATCTTTATCCTGGGTTCAGCAATGTATCTTTTTTTTTTCCTTCTCACTCACTCCTTGGTTTGATCAGGAAAAGTTGTATCTTTCAAACCTTCACATTTGCACAGCAACCATCCTCTGCTACCATTGTTATACATTTTAGTTACCGTTGTATGAAGAGTCAGAAGTCCTGTTCCTTTTCACCAAACACCATTTATTTCACTTCCTCAGCCTCTGCACAAAACTCCAACAACACACCACCTGACAGAGGCCACCTGGAGCCCCTTTGCATTTCAGTGTCAATTAATGGATACTTAACATAAATGAAACAACTAATTGCAATGTCTCTTAACCCATTACTTAACGTTCTGCTGTCCTCAATATCTGCCACAAGCCTCCCTTTTTCTTTTTATCCAGTGCTATATATCCCTCAATATCCAGGGTTCACTGGATGTGTTGGTCCCACCTTTGTTTTAAATTGGAACATGTTGGCCCTGTACTCTCCCTATTTCCTTCTTGAATGCTTCCCACTGTTATGCAGAAACATACATAAAAAATAGAAGCAGGAGGAGGCCATTCAGCCCTTTGAGCCTGCTCCACCATTCATTATGATCATGGCTGATCATCAAGTACAATATTCTGATCCCACCTTCTTCCCATATCTCTTGATTTCCTAAGCCCCAAGAGCTATATCTAACTCCTTGAAATTACACAACGTTTTGGCCTCAACTACTTTCAGTGGTAGTGAATTCCACAGATTCACCACTCTCTGGGTGAAGAAATTTCTCCTCACTTCAGTACTAAAAGGGTTACTCCTTATCCTCAAACTATAACCCTAGTTCTTGACACCCCCACCATCGGGAACATTCTTTCTGAATCTACCTTGCCTAATCCTGTTAGAATTTTATAAGTCTCTATGAGATCCCCTCTTATTCTTCTAAAGTCCAACGAATATAATCCTAACCGATTTAGTCTCTCCTCATATGACAGTCCCGTCATCCCAGAAATCAGCCTGGTAAACCTTGACTGCATTTTCTCCACAGCAAGAACATCTTTCCTCAGATAAGGAAATCAAAATCTACATACAATACTCCAGGTGTTGCCTCACCTATGCCTTTTACAATTGCTGTAAAACATCCCTGTTCGTATACTCAGATCCTCTCGCTATGAAGACCAAGACAGATTTACCGAAAAGTGCCTGTTCCCAGTGCACTCTGGCCAAATCATATCTGATCATATTAAAATTGGCATTTCTCCAGTTTAGAACTTTGATTTCAGTCTATCCTTGTCCTTTTCCATAACAATCTTGAATCTAATGAAGTTATGATCACTGTCTACTAAATGCTCCCCCATTGATACTTCGATCACTTGCCCAGCTTTGTTACCTAAAATTATGTCCAAGATCTTCACTTCTCTTGTAGGACCTTCCACGTACTGGCTTAAAAAGTTCTCCTGGATGCACTAATACTACTGTTAATGTCGGGAAAGTTGAAACCCCCCACTATCCAATTACTTCTGCACTTCTCTGAAATTTGCCTACATATCTGCTCTTCTATTTCTCCTGGACTGCTGGGGGGCCTATGCAACACCCAATGCAATGTAATTGCTCCTTTTTGGTTTTTAGATTCTACCCATAAGGCTTCATTTGAAGGGTCTTCTGAGATCTTGTCCATCCTACTGCTGTAATTGATTCCCTGACCAAAATTGCAACACCCATTCCTCTTTTACTTCTTTTACCCCCCCCCCCCCCCCGCCCCCCCCCCCCCCCCCCCCCCCAGCCAAGTTAGTTTAAACCCTCCCCAACAGCAGTAGCAAACCTCCCTGCAAGGACCCTGGTCCCATTTCTTTTCAGTTGCAACACATCCGCCTTGTACAAGCCCCATCATCCCCCAAAATGATCCCAATATCCCAGAAATCTAAAGTCCTCTCTCCTGCATTATCCCTCTAGCCACCCATTCATCTGGACTAGCCGTCTATTTCTATACTCACTTGCACTGGAAGTAATCCAGAGATTGCTACCTTCTGGGTCCTGTTTTTTAATCTACTTCCTAACTCCCTAAATTCTGCTTCCAGGACCTCATCCCTTTTTCTACCTATATATTTGTTGCCAATGTATACCACAATATCTGTCTGTTTGCGCTCCTCCTTCAGCATTCCCTACAGCCGTTCAGTGACATCCCTGCCCCGGCACTAGGGAGGAAACATACCAGCCTGGTGTCTCTTTTGTGGCCGAAGAAATGCCTGTCTGTTCCTCTTCCCCCTATCACTATAGCTCTGTCATTCTTCCTCCTCCCCTCTTGTACAGCAGACCACCCATGGTGCCATGAACTTGGCTGCCACTGCTTTCTCTTACTCAGTCATATCCCCTAACAGTGTCCAAAATGGTACATCTGTTAGTTAGGGATACTGGAGACTCCTGCCTTAAGCCCCTTATTTACTCCCTTTTTCAACAAAAAACTATGCTGTTATAAGAATACTATTAACTTATCTCCCTTACGCTAACTTTACTTCCGTTATCCTACTTTGCTTTCTTATATTACTTAATTATAGTAATCCTAACTTTCACTTATTTGTGCTATTTCTCAGTTAATCCCTTCTTCCAGAAAAATGTTTTTTAAAAAAACACGACTCCTTCACTGCAACGCTAACTGCGAGGATACCATTCCCAGGCTGCTTCACTGCGATGCTGACTGCTAGGACAATGATCCCAGACTGCGTCACTGTGGCGCTGACTGCGAGACCACCATTCCCAGACTGCTTCACTATGGGGCAGCACAGTAGCATTGTCGATAGCACAATTGCTTCACAGCTCCAGGGTCCCAGGTTCGATTCCGGCTTGGTTCACTGTCTGTGCGGAGTCTGCACGTTCTCCCCGTGTCTGCGTGCGTTTCCTCCGGGTGCTCCGGTTTCCTCCCACAGTCTAAAGATGTGCAGGTTGGGTGGGTTGGCCATGATAAATTGCCCTTAGTGTCCAAAATTGCCCTTAGTGTTGGGTGGGGTTACTGGGTTATGAGGATAGGGTGGAGGTGTGGACTTGGGTAGGGTGCTCTTTCCAAGAGCCGGTGCAGACCCGATGGGCCGAATGGCCTCCTTCTGCACTGTAAATTGTATGTATGTATGACGCTGACTGCAAGGACAATGTTCTCAGACTGCTTCACTGTGACGCTGACTGTGAGGACACCGTTGCCAGACTGCTTCACTATGGCACTGACTGTGAGGACAATGTTCCCAGACTGCTTCACTGTGATGCTGACCGCAAGGGCACCATTCCCAGACTGCCTCACTGTGACGCTGACTGCGAGGCCACCGTTCCCAGACTGCTTCACTATGACGCTGACTGTGAGGCCACCGTTCCCAGACTGCTTCACTGTGACACTGACTGCGAGGTCACCATTCCCAGACTGCTTCAATGTGACGCTGACTGCGAGAACACCATTCCCAGACTGCTTCACTGTGACGCTAACTGCAAGGACACCGTTCCCAGACTGCTTCACTGTGACGCTCACTGCGAGGACACCGTTGCCAGACTGCTTCACTATGACGCTGACTGCGAGGACACCATTCCCAGACTGCTTCACTATGACGCTGACTGCGAGGACAATGTTCCCAGACTGCTTCACTATGATGCTGACCGCGAGGACAGTGTTCCCAGACTGCTTCACTGTGACGCTCACTGCGAGGACACCGTTGCCAGACTGCTTCACTGTGACACTGGCTGCGAGGACAATGTTCCCAGACTGCTTCACTGTGATGCTGACTGCGAGGACACCATTCCCAGACTGCTTCACTATGACGCTGACTGCGAGGACAATGTTCCCAGACTGCTTCACTATGATGCTGACCGCGAGGACAGTGTTCCCAGACTGCTTCACTGTGACGCTCACTGCGAGGACACCGTTGCCAGACTGCTTCACTGTGACACTGGCTGCGAGGACAATGTTCCCAGACTGCTTCACTGTGATGCTGACTGTGAGGCCACCGTTCCCAGACTGCTTCACTGTGACACTGACTGCGAGGACAATGTTCCCAGACTGCTTCACTGTGATGCTGACTGTGAGGCCACCGTTCCCAGACTGCTTCACTATGGCACTGACTGCGAGAACACCGTTCCCAGACTGCTTCACTGTGATGCTGACTGCGAGAACACCATCCCCAGACTGCTTCTCTATGACGCTGACTGCGAGGACACCATCCCCAGACTGCTTTACTATGATGTTGACTGCGAGAACACAATTCCCAGACTGCTTCACTGTGATGCTGACTGCGAGAACACCATTCCCAGACTGCTTCACTATGACGCTGACTGCGAGAACACCATTCCCAGACTGCTTCACTATGACGCTGACTGCGAGAACACCATCCCCAGACTGCTTCACTGTGATGCTGACTGCGAGAACACCATTCCCAGACTGCTTCACTGTGATGCTGACTGCGAGAACACCATTCCCAGACTGCTTCACTGTGATGCTGACTGCGAGAACACCATTCCCAGACTGCTTCACTGTGATGCTGACTGCGAGGAAACCAACCCAGACTGCTTCACTCTGATGCTGACTGCGAGAACACCATTCCCAGACTGCTTCACTGTGATGCTGACTGCGAGAACACCATTCCCAGACTGCTTCACTGTGATGCTGACTGCGAGAACACCATTCCCAGACTGCTTCACTGTGATGCTGACTGCGAGAACACCATTCCCAGACTGCTTCACTGTGATGCTGACTGCGAGAACACCATTCCCAGACTGCTTCACTGTGATGCTGACTGCGAGAACACCATTCCCAGACTGCTTCACTGTGATGCTGACTGCGAGGAAACCAACCCAGACTGCTTCACTCTGATGCTGACTGCGAGAACACCATTCCCAGACTGCTTCACTGTGATCCTGACTGCGAGGACAATGTTCCCAGACTGCTTCACTGTGATGCTGACTGCGAGTACACCATTCCCAGACTGCTTCACTGTGATGCTGACTGCGAAGACTCAGTTCCCAGGCTGCTTCACTATGATGCTAACTGTGAGGACACTGTTCCCAGATTGCTTCTCTATGACACTGACTGCGAAGACACAGTTCCCATGCTACTTTACTGTGACGCTGACTGCGAGGTCGCTGTTCCCAGACTACTTCACTATGACGCTGACTGTGAGGACATCATTCTGGGGCTCTCGCCCTTTCCTTATGATTTCCCTGGGTTTGGGTGCAGCAGTACCCTCTGTAAGTTAAAAATTGCACTACAGATTGATCAGTATTTTCCAGTAAAAAGCTTAATTTCATGTACTGTCACCTATGGGATTGAACCTCTGTGGGTTTTCTCCTGCTCATCCACCATTGCTCAATTTACCCAAAGTTTTAGTAGCGCTTCTGGCAGTTATATTGGATGAACAAACAGAAGGAAATCTGCCCCTTCTCAGTTTTACCTGGGCCAATTTGAACATTTTTAGTACCTTTTAAGTAATACATTGGTTTAGTAAATATAAATGAAATGCTAAACAAATAGTAACTTGCAGAAATATCAGACCAGTTCTTGCACCTCAGCCACAATTCAGCTCAGTGCCCCCTCTGAACATAAACTGATTATTATTTAGATACACTGCATTTTGAGGTAGACGTTGACAATGAGGTTGGACGCCATGCAGTGCAGAATATTTGTGAGTGACACAACATTCATTTGTAACCTTGTTATAGGTTAATGGCGAGGAAAAGGAAGTATAGCACATTGCAAAAACAAGGCACATATTCATGTAATATTGTTGTCTCTGTACAAAGCCACTCAAATAGTTAGTCCTGATGTATTGAACATAATGGAAATGCCACTGTCTCTCAACCAACTGCGAGTTGGAGTGCCAGGCTTGTAAATGAAGCAATGATTTAGCATTTTAGTGAGTGTGTTAGCGCTAATAAGGGACAGGGGCACTATCTGCCTGAAATATTTGTCAAATCATAAGTAGACAGACTGCAGCAGGAGAGAGTAATAAAACTAATTTCGACCACATCTCTGCCATTTTCTGGAGGAAGATGGGGGTCAGCATAGGTTGAGGCAACATAAAATGAGCAGCTGTCCTTTTGCTACTGGGAATACAGAAGCAGGGCTTTGGGAGGGCGAAGTGATTTCCCCTGTAGTACAAATGCTAATGTTTGTTTTTAAATTGGTAGTATATATGTATATATAAATATACCGTGTCGTCTTTATTTAATTTTTCCATTTCACAAATCCGCCACCAATATCTTTCCCCCATATTGAATCGGGTGTAAAGTAATTTACTTTTGATCTTAGTTACACTCAATTTCAATATTCTGGCTACAATTTAAATAAGAATCGACACAAAGTGGGAATATTGATTATTATTTGAATAAATATTTAAGAGCGGCGTTCTAAGTGGCGGTGAACCACTGTAAATGCCCATGGTGCATGGCTTTGGTGGCTGAAGAAAATATCAATTGCTCAGTTCATCAGAGTTTTATTAAACTACATAAAAGTTATGCTGAATCCTTCTGAGTAATACAGGGCTGGTCTCTTTTTCCCAGCCTAATTGCCACTACTCATTACGAGTGTGAAAACGCCATGCTGTAGTGTTACAACAACAACCTGTGTTTATATTGCAGAGAAATCAGAGCAAACCGTTCCTCAGACGAGGAAGCAGACATAAAGCCTGGGTTTAAATCTGTGCTCGCACTCTTTTATGGTCTCACTTAGCTGTGGGGGGGGGGCTTCTTTTTGCTGTGAAGATAACAAGATTATGGAAAGCAACAATGGAACGATGAATGGAATGGAATGAGCCTCAGATGGTGTCAGCCCACTTTCTGTGCTCATCTACTGCTACTTCAGCCCCACCAGGCACAGGATGACCAGAGAGATCATGGCCAAGATGTTACAGCCATACCCGCCATAATATTAATGTCCCCCCAAAGTAAACAGCAATTTGAATGGCCTGCGGTATCTGTCAGGGTGGGAGGCATGGTGAGGTGGGGACCTAAAATTTGTCCCCATAACTCATCCTATCCTGTTTTCATAGGATGGCATTTAATTGCCATGTCACCCACCCTCTGCAAAGGTTTGAAATCAGCCCGGCCAATTCTCAATGCAGAACACCTCCAGAAGATACAGGAGGATGTAGAATAAACATTGGGTCAGATTTTGCAAAATAGGGCACCTCATGTTATGCCTCATTAGTTAAATTTGTTTGTGCACGTTTAGGGGGGATGACTAATTTTCCGGGATCGGGGGGGCTACCTGCTTTGTGAGGGTGAAGGGGGGTGCCTGTTTTGCGGGGATGATGGGGGTGGGGGCAGATGCCTGCAGTGTTGGGAGGGAGGGGGGTTCTAATTGCCCAATGCCAGTGATGATGGGGCGGGGGGGGGTCTGAAACATAAATTTGACATTGGAGCGCACTTTAAAAAGGGCACCCTGATCTTCGTGGAACTGGTCTTGCCGGTGTCATTACCACCCCACAGGAATGATGATGCAAAACACACCCCTGCTTTTTTCTGAGGAGATGTTAAAAGGTCTGAAGAGAAATCTTGCCTGTTTCTCTGGGGAGAAACACGCCATTTTCCAATCAGAACCTGATACTTTGGGCACTATCCAATGAAAGTCAGCTCACCGTGGCTGATAAAAGCTAATTTCACTCAAATCTGCAGATTTCCGAGGTACCTGAGGCTTTGGGATGCATTCCCTTTGCCTTGGAGACTTCAGGCAAGTGCTGTTCAACACTGGTCCCCACAAACAGGGAGCAGATGGAAGTGTCCTTGTGGAGGTCTCGCAGAGGATCAGAGGTGCCCATCTGCATGCCCTTTAGAAGGGTGGTATTCTGGCACTGCTGGTTCCACCAGAGCACCTTGACAGTGCTGATGCCAGCTGGCAGTGCCACCCTGGTAGTGCCAGGCTGGCACCCAGGTGGCACTTGCAGGGTGCAAGAGTGGCATTTTTTGCATATGTGATTAGGCCAGGGGTGTCCTGTGTGGGTGTCTGGGGGGGGGGGGGGGGGGGGAGACCCTCCCATAGTGTGTTCAGGCTGGGGGGAGGAAGGTGGGGGGGGGGGGTTGGGTGTTGCTTTGGGGGCCTGGGAGATCGGGATGTCATTTCAAGCAGAGCTCCCCAGTGCACAAAACCGGGATATGCGCAGCCTCACGTTCCCCGTTGAGGCCCCGTATACAATGCAAATCACATTGTATCGTCAGATGTATCTTGGCGCTCCGAGCGCTGGGAAACAAGTGGCTAAACACACTCGCGATGCGACTTTGTTCCTAATTGGTTGAATCGAGCTCTATGCCATTTTTAAAGAAAATTACATCCTTAAATTAAAAGAAATCTTTGCCCACAAATTGTGAGCTGAGATCAGTGCAGTGAAGGCAACAGATCATCTGATTGTGAGGATAGCCCCAGCAATTACTGACCCATCAATTTAGCATCAATATTGGACAAGCTTTCAGAAACAATTATTCCGGATAGAATTAGGAGTCAAATGGAAAAATGTGGTTAGGAAAAGCCAGCTTGGATTTTTAAAGGGGAAATCGTGTTTAGCTAATTCGCTGGAATTATTTGAGGAGGTAATAGAAAGGGTTGATGAGGGTAATGTTGATGTGGTGTGTATGGACTTTCAAAAAGTATTTGACACAGTGCCACACAACAAACTTGTGAGAAAGGTTATAGCTCATGGAATAAAAGGGACAGTAACAACATGGATCAAATAATAGGAAGCAGAGAGTAATGGCCAATGGATATTTTTCAGGTTGGAGGTAGGTTTATAGTGGTGTTCCCCAGGGTAATAGGGCCGTTGCTTTTCCTGATCTTTATTAATGATCTATATCTTTGTGTACTGGGGACAATTTCAAAGGTAGAGAAACTTGCAAGTATTGTAAACCGTGAGGAGGACAGTGTACAACTTCAAAAGGACATAGACAAGTTGGTGGAGTGGGAAGATAGGTGGCTGATGAAGTTCAAAATGGAGATGTTTGAGATGTTGCATTTTGGTAGGAAGAACATGGAGAGATAATATAAAATAAAGGGTAAAATTCTTAAAGGGGTGCATGAGCAGAGGGACCCAAGTCTATATGTGCGTAGATCATTGAAGGTGACAGGACCGGTGGAGAGAGATGTTAATAAAACTTTTAGTATCCTGGATTTTTTAAGAGGGGCATGGAATACTGAACTAGTTAGACCTCAGCTGGAATATTGTGTACAGTTCTGGGTACCACACAGGAAGGCTGTGAGTGCATTGGCGACAGTGCAGACGAGGTTGACGAGGATGGTTCCAGGGATGAGAAACTTCAGTTATGAGGATGAATTGGAGAGGCTGAGACTATTCTCCTTGGAGTGAAGAGGTCTAAGAGGGGATTTGATAGAGATGTTCAAAATCATGAGGGGGCTGGACAGAGTAGATGGGGAGAAACTGTTCCCGCTTATAAAAGTATCAAGAACGAGAGGGCCATTTAGGGTGATTTGCGAAAGAAGCAAATGTGATGTGAGTACAATCTGTTTCACACAACGAGTGGTTCGAGTCTGGAATGTATTGCCTGGAAGTGTGATGGAGGCAGGTTCAATCGAAGCATCAAGAGGGTGTTAGATGATTATTTGAATTGAAACACTGTGCAGGGGTATGGGGAAGAGGCAGGGGAATGGAGCTAATTCATGACGCTTTAAATGGCAGAACAGCAAGAACAGTAAGTTGTGCAATTCGTAACCTCCTCAGGAAAAGTTTCTGCCTGCGCTGGGCTGGGATAACAGACACTTACTTTTTAAGCAAAGTCTAGTTCATTATGTTTTGTGCTGAACACAATCTTGAAATATCAATGAAAGAATGAAAAAATGGAATTTCAATTTGAGGGCTTAAAGTTTATTCCTGATAATTCAATGCCATTTCTTGGCTAAAAGCTTCTATAACTTGAATTCTAAAATATAAATAACATGGCAGTGTGCTTTTAAAAAAAGATTCACCAGATCATTTCAGTTAAGCAACTTCTCATTCGGATAAAAATCTGCAGAGGAATAAATAGAAAATTACATAAACGCTCAGCAGGTCAAGCATCATCAGTGGAGAGAGAAACAGAGGGCACAATCTGGCAGCTGCATTGTGCCTAAATGGCAGCATGGCCGAAAGGTGCCAGGAGATCCCTCTTCCTGGATCAGTCCGGCTCGGCACACCTTGCGAGATCTCACGCAATGTCGCGAGACGTCACTAACTGGCGGGATCACTATCTGGCAAATCCACATATTAGAGCAAGGCAGCTTGTCTCACTCTAATATGTGCTTGGCTAAATACCAAAGGCCCTGGGACCTAACTTCCTTCTCTTCGAAGACGACGGGCGAGAGCGTTTCAGTGCTGGTCTGCACAAATGGGTACCAGATGGAATGGCACTTGGGGGTGCCTCCCAGGGGATCGGAGTCCCCAAGGTGATTGACCTCTGGGTAGGGTGGCACCCTGGCACTGCTGATGCAACCCAGGCACCATGGCAATGCCAGCCTGGCACAGGAGTGCCGTTGAATAGCAGGGTCTTAGTACCGATAAACACTCTGCTAAATGCACCCAAAACTGGATCTAGATTGTTTTTGGTGGAATCTCACGCGTAAATGTCAAAAGGGATGATGGTGAAAGGCAAAAGAATTTGGTAATGGGATAAGGAACAAAAGATTAGGATAGAGGAGATTTGAATGGGAAATACAGAATAATAATCAACAGCTGACATCTGAATTAAAAAAAGGGGTAAATGTTGTGGTCAAAAATTGTTGAACTCCCTGTTGAGTGTAGAGTGTCAAATGGAAAGATAAGGTGCTTTTTATTTGTATGGCTGGAAAAACCGTTACAATGTTCATGAGCTATTCATTAGATTTAGCTGATGTGTTGTGAATGATTGCGATGCTAGAATGAATCTCTCAGGGCTGCAGTTCAGTATATGGCCGATAGTTTGCCTTGGGTTGCCACAGTCACAAGTTGAGCTTTTCCTCATGTTCCACTTGTGGAGAAAGTGACCACATCTTCCCTGGCCCACTGTCAAGTGCTTGAGGTTTATCCAAATTTTCAATGGAAGTTCTAAATTTGAGACTTTGCCACTCTGGTCAGTGGCCAGGGTGCGGCTGATGATGTTTGCGGCCAACCAGCAGGTAACACTCAGTTTGCGAGTGTGGAGTTTGTTACAGTAGAGGGCTATGGGATTTTGGATGAGGTGCCGTGTCAATGGGAGTACTTTGATAACTATCAGCTGGTGGTTTTCCTTATCCCTGCAGACGTTAGGAGGTTCAATACGCAGGAGGCCACTGCGCTGTTTTCAATTCCCCCACTAATAATCCTCATGAGTCCCCAGGGGTGGATATCTACCATTTTTATGTGCCACCTTCTGAGCTAGGTTGAGCAGCAGTACTCTGCTGTGGGTAGAACAGGGTGAATGAGGCAATGCATCGTGCGTAGGCTCGACTGTCCTCGATGGTACCCACCAGCTTCCCTATGAGATTCACTCTTGTCTTAACCATGGCACCAGTGTTCTGGAGTTGTTATTCCTCAGACTTAAACCATTGGCTGTGTTTTTACTTTTATAGACCGTAGAGGAATTTTCTGCCTGTATCAACTTGGGCGCGATTCCACGACCCCATTGTGCCCGGCAAAGATTGGGCAACGAGCCCTAAATCGGGCTCTGCGCCGGGCGCAAAACCACGTGCTAGTCACTTGACTGCCTCCATCCTGTGCGATCTGGAGCTCACCCTCACTGGGCAAGATCCAAATTTGAATATTTAAATGAGCCTTAAGGGTGCCCGGGACACACCGGCTGTGCCTGGGTGACCTCGCCAGGACACCGTTTCGTACTGGTCCACACAAACGTTGACCAGTCGGGATGGTATCTGGTGGAGGTCTCCCAAGCTGTTGGAGACCCCCGGGTGGTCGGGGACAAGGCAGGATGGTGCCCTGGCACTTCCCTTGGCACCTTGGCACTGTCAGCTGGGCACCCTGGCAGTGCCATGGTGGCACTGCCAGGGTGCTAGGCAGGCAATGCCGGGATGCCCAGGTGCCAGGATGACAGTACCATGGGTTGGACCCGTGGGGGGGGGGGGGGTGCATTGTCAGGATAGTGTGGTGAGGGAGGGTCCCAGGGTCTTCTCGAAGGCTGGGGCATTGAGGGGGGAGTCAAAAGAGCATGGGGGCCATGAAATCTAAGGGGGCAAGATTGGAGTAGCATTCCAGAATGGCGCCGCGATCTGTGAGGAGATTTTCCAGCTGACGAACTGACGTGCACCAACACGAAATCACTCCAAGTGCGGCCTTGGTGGGGAGAAACTGTCTGAGGCCAAAAAAAACAGCAAAGTGCCATTGGATAGCGGGGTGTATCTCAGAAGTGCAATTTTCTTAAAATATTACAGGCAAGAATGCGATTTGAAGTTGCTATACCTCGACAGGACAAGTGGAGAATATGCCCCGTGATCATTTTGGGGGTCTATATGGACAGCCTTAACTTCTGGAAAAAACAAGTAGAAGCCACTCCAAAAATGTACCTTCAGAGTATTGGCAGTCAAGCAAGTACTGCAGATTTGCACACACATTTGCTCCTCTATTTTTATTAAATATAGTATTATATTTCTGATAGTGTTGTTACTTAATCTACTTACACTAAATGTGATTGTTTTGTAATGTCTGGTGTTAATCATTTAAAAAATGTGAGGACCTATTTAGTGTGAGTGAACCAAAGCTTTAATGGTTGCATAATATGACGAGTGCCATTTTATCCGCCAACATAATTGCAGATGAAATTTTACTCTACAGTTCATCAAATGAGAAGCAACATTTGTCAAGAGGGCAACGGCCTTTTACTAACAAAAAAAATCAGAACTGAAAAAAATGAGCAGACATCCAACAAGCAGTATGGCGAGAAGGCAACACAGCTGGAAGAAATCAAATGTCAAATGTCTTTTTTTTACAATTTTTCTGTTCCCAATATATTCACCTGAAACCTCTCCCCAGCCATTCATAACCACCTTATTGACATTGATTAAGTGATTCAAATTGTGGTAAAATGGACAGCGGCCTATATTTTAGGCTCGATAAATTCAGACACTTTAAATTAAGAATAGGACATTTTAAATCAAATCACAGTCAAAACCACAAGCAGGCCTGATGGTTATTCGAACTGGTCAAGTGCTTCCTCACAGCTCCAGGGACCCGGGTTCAATTCTTGCCTTGGGTGTCTGTGTGGAGTTTGCACTTTCTCCTCGTGTCTGCATGGGTTTCCTCCCACAGTCCAAAGAAGTGCAATTTGGTGGATTGGCCATGCTAAACTGCCCCTTTGTGTCCAAAAGGTTAGGTGGGGTTACTGAGTTACTGGGATAGGGTGGGGGCGTGGGTTAAAGTAGGGTGCTCTGTCCAAGGGTTGGTGCAGACTCGATGGGCCGAATGGCCTCCTTCTGCACTGTAGGCATTCTATGATTCTATTCTATTCAATGATTCTAAGTCAAAAATGGCACTGGGTGAGTTATATTTGTGTAAAATCACAGGGTAAGTTTCTTATCTAAAGCGAAAAGGGAATTTATCAAAAATATTAGTTATTCAAGATAGTTGTATACTTTATTAAGAGTGAACATCGCACACAGAATGATTTCTCCCAAGGCGTGATGCAAAGAAGTATCAGAGAGGTCAAAACTACCTTATGACTACTTCTCCTGAAAATAATCACTTTGTAATGTAGAAGGATGTAAATCATGTATTACAACGACTTGGTACATGATTTATGCTCACACACGAGTGTTAGAAAAATGTCTCGGCGTTCAAGCACTGCCTCAGCACAATGCGCAAAGCAGCAGGAAGAAGAGAGATGCAAATGCAATTGACACTGAAGTTGCATTAAACCTCCCCATCAAGGGCAATAATGGATTAAAGGCCGCTACGGTGCTCCAGTTTTCCAGTCAATATTCTTTATTTCCTGCATAACCTCTATTTCATCTTCTTCACACACCATTAGGAGGAGTCGATTTGCTGTCAATTGCCATCTCAGGCAGATGCATTAATGCAGGCTCACAAAAAGACGACGCACTGCATTATCACTTCACTCCCTTTCAAATTAGAGCATAATGCTGGCTCCTCACAGCTTGTGACATGTTAACACTATCAGCTATTTGTTGTGATTGGGCTTAATGCATTGTGTGTAAAGATTTCATCAGACATTTGATGACAGAAATAAACCACTGCCCACTGGGAAATTGGCCTGATTAATAGAATTAGACATTGTGTGGAATCAATAAGGAAGAGGTGGCCATGTGAGCCCCTAAGAGACTCGGCGCTTCAAGGAGACTTTTGTCAACGTTCGAGAGCTGGCAGCCTCGCTTAGTAACCTGGAATTCTGTGTGTGTTCCACTAATGGAACCTTCATTCCTCATCTGTAGAAGTTGGGATTAGGCCTCCGAGACAAAATTACATGTACGCTCCGCAGCATTTGCTCAGCTGCATTGTCATGATTCAGAATAATGATAATTTGCCATTAGTGCTGAAATATTGTTTTAAATTGCATTTTTTTCAAAGATGTGGAATTTTTTTTAGACAGAGTCTCTGAGGTTATCCAACCGGAGCTGACATGTTGTGCATCCCAATCGTTTTGTTTCAATGTCTGTAACTTTGTTTTTCCATCTGCCTCGCAAAGAAAAATCAAAATACATTATTCAGCTGGAAAGTAGATGAGATGTAGAGTGTTACACAAAGTTTGGATTGGTTTCATGGGGTGATTTGAGGCAGAAACAGAATTGTTAAATGTTACCGGAAATATGACGTGAAGCATCACACTGAAAACAGAAAACTATATTTGCATAGCAGTTGATCACATTCTCAGGGCCTTTCAATGTCCTTCACAACTGAAGATTATTTTTGAAGTGCAGTTACGGTTGTTAAATGCAGCGAAAGCAAGGTGCGATTTTCCAACCGCGTCACTCCTGGCGAGGTGCTATGGTGAATCGCGGGAGAGCCCCAAATCAGGCTCTGTGTCGGGCACAAAACCTTGCACGAGCCACCCGACTCGTAGCGACCGACATGATCTGGATCATGCCCTCCCTGGGCGTGCTCCGGATAATGATATTTAAATAAGCCATTCGGCTCATTTAAATATCCAGACGCCATATTTACCCGGCACCGGTAGTCGCCGGGCCTGTGAGGCATCAGCTGGGCACCATTTATCACTGGTTTCCACAATCGTAGACCAGGCATGGTGGCACCTTGGGTGGGGTGGGGGGGTGGGGGTGGGTGGGAGGGGTGGGGAGGCGGGGTGGGGGGGGGAGCAGGGGGCCCACAGACCATTAGAACCCATCTCGTGGTCGGGAACAGGGCAAGATAGTACATCAGCACTTCTCTGGCACCTACTGGCAGTACAATCTGGGCACCTAACAGTGCCAACCTGACACTGCCAATGTTCCAGGGGGTCATCCAGGTTGGCCGACTGACAGTGCCACAGTGCCTGGGTTCTAGGTTTGCACTGCCAAGGGTCAGGGTCTGGGAGCGTGTACATAAAGGATTGGTGAGGACGGGGGCTTGAGGGGGCCGAGGAAAGGTTGGTTGGTGGATGAAGTGGGGGAGTCCTGAAAGTGGGTCTTGAAAGGGGGGAGGGTGTAGAGATCAGGGCAACCTTTCTAAATGGCGCCCTGATCTGTGAGGAGCCGATCCGGCTGGCGAGCTCGGCTCTCCAGTGAAAGAAAACCTCCCAGGTGTGGCCTCAATGGGAGAAACTCCCCAATACCAAACAAAACGGTGAAGTTCCATTGAATTGCGATGTCAATGTCGGTACTGCAGCCGTCGAGAAATGCCCTGCCAAGCGTACTCGAAACCGGGCTTAGAAATCTTTCTGGTGAACTGCGCCCTAAATTTGTAAAAGGTGGGGGGCAGCCCAAACATGACATAAATGACCGGTTATTGTTCTAATCCAAAAGGTCAGTTGGTGAAGGATAACGCAAGAGGAAATATTTACGCAGTCTTACATTTATTTAAAGAATTTACGAGTATTCACTTCCTAACCGAATTTCCTATGAGTCTGAAAAACAGCACAAGATCACAAGATAACCACGTATGAAAATGACCAAATTATTTCATTCATCCAGTTAGATTTCAACATCCCCCACATTCACCATTGTAGTGTCCAATTGTGTTTTCAATTATTTCAGAATTTATGCCTCCAAAATTCCATCTTGAAATTTATTCCATTTATTTATTACTCTTTGTTTGAATATTACGGGTGCAATTCTCCCCCAAAATGACTAAGAGGGAACAAAGGGCCTGAGTGAGCGCATTTAGCCGTGTATTTCTTGGCACACCCACTGCCAAGAAACACATGGCTATTCAATGTGAGTTGCTTTGAATAAGGGCCCATTTTACAACGGGGAGCTCTGCTCACCGGAACTCCCCGTTGTAGTGAGAGATCGGGATGCCATTTTTAAATGGCGTTCTGATCTCTGAGACCCACATAAAAAATCCTCAACATTCCCCCTAGCCTGAATGCAAAGTGGGAGGGAGTGTCCCCCACCTCCCAACACTCCCCAACACATGGCAGGCAACCCCAGCCCAATCACACGTGTGCAAATAATGGCAGCTTGTAACCAGTGCCAACCTGGCTCCTTGGCAATGCCCCTGCCAGTCCCACCTGATCACCTTCACAGTGCCAGGCTGACACCCAGCTGGCACTGCCAGGGTACCCAGGTGGCACCAGCAGTGCCAGGGCACCACCCTGCCGAAAGGGCATGCAGCTGAAGGCCTCCGATCTCCTTGGAGACTCCCACAAGTGCCATTCCAAAATGGGGACCAGTTTTGTTTTTTCAAAAAATATACTTTATTCATAAAATCTATCATAAACATTACAGAACATTTTGAATTGTCTTGACTGTACATTTCCATCAGAGTTACACATTCCCTTGACTTTCTTCCATTCAATTTTGATAACATTACACACATAATTGCTCTTTACGTTACAATTTCTTCTTAAATATTTACATTGTCATGTTTCTTTTATACATCGGAGTGTTAATGGCCCAGACCGAGGGGGGTTTACACTGTTACCCGCCCCTCGGTGTACATTTGCTGGAAAGACCTTACACAGTGGTCTTTCCCCATTGCACCTTGGCGGCAGCTGCGCCAAGCTTGATTGCGTCCCTCAGCACGTAGTCCTGGACCTTGGAATGTGCCAGTCTGCAACACTCGGTCGAGGACAGCTCTTTGCACTGGAAGATCAGCAAGTTTCGGGTAGACCAAAGAGCGGGGACCAGTACCAAACGGCGCTCGCCCGAGGACCCCGAGGCGAAGGGTTTGAATCCAAAAGCCTCAGGTACCTCTGGAATCTGCACATTAGAGTAAGACTTACTGCCTCATTCTAATATTCAGATTTGCCAAAAACTGATCCCGCTCATTGTTGACGGGATTCCCCTTGCAACGCCTCGCGAGATTGCATTGATTCTCGCGAGGCGTTGCAAGCAGTGTAGATTCCGGGAATGTGGTCTACCGGCTTTCACTGGCCATGCTGCGCCATGGCGAGTTGCTTTTCCGGCGCAGCGTGGCCAGAAGACCGCGCCCTAAATGTCATTTTGGGTGGGTTTTGCAGGGTGATTCCCACCGGGTGTTTGGGTGCGGTCCAGATCTGTATTCATCCACACTTAGTCATTTTGTTTGGAGCTTGGAGAATTTCTCACTGAAAAATCCCACACTTACAATTTTGTTTCTGCAGTGGGGCTTTAAAGACTTTGGCAGGACCGGCTCCTCAGAGATCGGGTCGCCATTTCTGAAGGATGCCTAGATCTCAAGTTATGTTTAGGGTCGCAATAGCCCCCATCCACAGACATCGCAACCTTCTGCAGACATGGCAACATCCCCAGACTTCGACCCCAAAGAGGCAACCTCTTCCTCCAGCACTAAAAGGCCAGATGATCTCCCCCACTCCACACTGCCATGAGGGTGATTGGCTCCGCACTCATCCATCCCCTTCGGCTTCAGGGCATTGCCCACCCCCCAAGTGAGCATACCTGCTATGGGGTAGTCATGCAACCCCTCACCTTTAAACTCCTCCCCCCCCCCCCCCCCACCCATTAGCCTCCCTTTACACCCACACCCTTCACAACTCCCTTTACCCCTGCCTTTCATGGGCAGTTCCAACTTGTTACTTAGGCACTGCGCCTGGCAATTCCAAACGAGCACTGCACATGTGCCAGGTTGGCACTGCCTGGGTGCCAGGTTGGCACTGCCTTGGTGCTAGGGTACAGCCAGGACATTGCCCTGGCCCCAACCACCCGGGGGCTCCAATAGCCTCCAAGTCCCCTGACGTGGCCATCATGTCTGATTTCCGTTTCTGGAGACCAGTACTAATTAGCACCAGTGTGAGGTCTCGTCGGTACGGCTAGTGAATACCAGAACCTGGGAGGCAGCAGCCTCGAATCGCTGTGCATATTTAGATGAGCCGAATGACTCAGTTAAATATGCCAATCTGGACCACGCCCAGTGAGGGTGTGATCCAGATCGTATCGGGCATAGCAGGTCTGGAGCATTGTGCGCGTCTAGGTGCGCGGTGCGAAACAAGATTTTGTCCTCTCCTGCTAAAATGATCGAGGGAGGGCACAAAGCAGTGGGGAAAATTGCGCCCAATATTTTTGACTTAAGTCTTAAATTTACCGTTTACTAGTTTGAACCCATAATCTACCTTTACAGTTTAATTTGAAGTAATGCTCCAGGTTACTGTTCCTATACTACCAATGCCATCTACATGATCACCTGTCACATATTTTCTTCCTGGATTAAAAATCCCAAGGTTAATCTCCTTTCATCAAATGGTCCCTGACAATGGTGTTTCGTCTGGTAACTCTTACAATTCAGTGTTTGAATGTGGCCATTAATTCTTGGTGACCAATATGGATGCACCAATCATTCAAGCTATGGACCGGTGCACCATCAAAAATGATGGATACCTTCTTTGATTTAATTTTTACTTAATTCATAGAAAGAGGGTGTCTTTGGCATTTAATGCCCATCCTTAATTGCATGTGAGAAGGTGGTGATGAGCCGCCTTCTTAAATTGCTGCAGTCCATCTGACCATAAGACCATAATACATAGGAGCAAAATTAGGCCACTCGGCCCATCGAGTCTGCTCTGCCATTCAATCATGGTGAATATTTTTCTCATCCCCATTCTCCTGCCTTACCCCCATAACCCCTGATCCCCTTATTGATCAAAAATCTATCTATCTCTGTCTTAAAGGTACACCTGACATAGGAACATCTACAGTGCTGTTAGGAAACTAGTTCCAGGACATTGACCCAGTGACAGCGAATGAATAGTAATATAATCCCAATCAGGATGGTGTGTTACTTGGAGAGGAACTTACAGGTGGTGCTGTTCCCATGCATATTCTGCGCTTGTCTTTCTAGGTAGCAGAGTTACAGGTTTTGGAGGTACTATTGAAGAAGCCTTGATAAGATGCTGCAGTGCATCTTGTAGATGGTACCTACTGCCGATGTGGAGTACCAGCGGTGTAGAGAGCGCTTGTCCGAGGTGATGGATGGGATGCCTCTCAAGCTGTCTTGAATGGTGTTGAGATTCTTAAGTGTTGCTGGAGATGCAATCATCCAGGCAAGTGGAGAGTATTCCACCACACTTTTAACTCATGCCTTATAGATGATGGAGAGGCTTTGGGGAGTCAGGAGGTGAATCACTCACCACACTATTCCCAACCTTTGACTTTCCCTTGTAGCCACAATATTTCTGTGTCTGGTCCACTAAAGTTTCTGCTCAATGTTGATCTCCCAGGATATAAATGGTAGACAGGGGTTCAGTAATGACAATGCCATTGAATGTCGGGGGGGGGGGTAATTAGATTGTCTTGTTTCAGATGGCCGTTGCCTGGCATTTGTTTGGCATGAATGTTAATTGCCAATTATCAATGCGAGGCTGAAAGTTGTACAAGTCTCGCTGCATGTGAGCATGGACAGCTTCAACCTCTGAGGAGTTGTGAACGGAACTTATGTTCTACTGTTTAGGCAATGTATCTAAACATCACACCCGGGATTCTCCGACCCCCCCCGCCGGGCCAGAGAATCGCCGGGGGGGGCGACATGAATCCCGCCCCGCCGCCCCGCCGGCGGCTGCCGAATTTTCTGGCGCCGGGTTTTCGGCGGGGGCGGGAATCGCGTCGCGCCGGTTGGGGGCCGTTGGTAATGGCACCCCCCCCGGCGATTCTCCGCTCTGCCGCCCGTTTTCGGCCAGTCCCACCAGCGTAAATCAAACAAGGTCCTTAGCGGCAGGACCTGGCTCTGCGGGCAGCTTGCGCCGTATTCGGGGGGGGGGGCGTTGGTGGATCTGGCCCCGAAAGACGCCCCCACGGTGGCTTGGCCCGCGATCGGGACCCACCGATCTGCGTGCGGGCCTATGCCGTGGGGGCACTCTTTCCCTCCGTGCTGGCCGCTGTAACGGTCCGCATGGCCGGCGTGGAGACGAACCCCCCTGCGCATGCGCTGGGATCACGCCAGAACACGCTGGCGCTCCCGCGCCAACTCGCGCCGGCCGGCGGAGGCCCTTCAGCACCGGTTGGCATGGCGCTATTCCCGCCGGCGCCGGCCTAGTCCCTGAAGGTGCGGAGGATTCCGCACCTTCCGGGCGGCCCGACACCGGAGTGGTGCACACCACTCTTTGGCGCCGGTACAGCCCGTCCGCCAGAGTCCGGAGAATCCCACCCAATGTATCAAAACATCACAGACGGGGTTCTCCAACCCCCCGCCGGGTCGGAGAATCCCCGGGGGGAGACGCGAAACCCGCACCGCTGCCCCGATGCCGGCTGCCGTATCCTCCAGTGCCGTTTTCGAGCGGCGGCAGGATTCCTGCCACACCGGTCGGGGGCCATTGACACCGGCCCACCCGGCGATTCTCCGGGCCCCGATGGGCTGAGTGGCCGTCCATTTTTGGCCAGTCCCGCCAGCGTGAATTACTCACCTCACGCACGGCGGGACCTGGCAGTTGAGAATGTGAGGGCAGTCCTTGGGGGTCACGGGGGGATCCCTGTCAGGCTCCACCATATTGCCCGGGGGCTTGTGTGGAGAAGAGAACCCCCTGCGCATGTGCGAAAATACGCCGGCCGGTCTGCGCATGCGCGGAATCACAGCAGCAGTTCACGCATGTGCAAACTCGCATCGGCCCTTCGGCGCCGGCTGGAGCAACAGCAACCCCTCCACCATCCACCTAGCCCCCGAAAAGGCTCAAACCGGCCAGCGTATTCTGGTGCATGCGCAGGGGGGTGTCTTCTTTGCGCCGGCCATGACAGAGCCCTACAGGGGCCGGTGCAGAAGGAAGAAGTGCCCCCACAGCATAGGCCTGCCCGCAGATCGGTGGGCCCCGATCACGGGCCAGGCCACCGTGGGCCCCTCCCCCCGCCCCCCCCGGGGTCGGATCCCTCCACGCCCCCCCTAGGACTGCACCAGCCAACTTACTTGCCAAGTCCCACCGTGTGGGACCATGTCCAATCCACGCCGGCGGGACTGGTCAAAAACGGGCGGCCGCCCGGCCCTTTGGGGCCCGGAGAATTGCCGGGTGAGCCGCTGCCAACGTCCCCCGACCCGCCCGAAAGCCGGCGCCGGAGAATACGGCAGCCAGCGTTGGGGCGGCGGGGCAGGAATCGCACCTCCCCCCGGGGATTCTCTGACCAGGCAGGGGGGTGGGAGAATCCCGCCCATGGTGTTACTTGTTTTCAATTTGGGATTTCCATTGATTTAAACAAAGTGGAATCATCTGGTTTCATAAAATGCAGACGCCGATCAGAAAAGATTCAATATCAATGGGAGAGGTTGGCTGAAATGATTGAGTTAACAAGAGTGCACACAGTAGATGTAGAGAGAAAGTGATTTCCCTTTGCTTAATCAAGAAATTACCTCAATCGGATCCACATTTCAATAGATCCATCTGCATAGCATTTCTACAGTCATTACAACTGGTCAGGTTTTACTTTCCAGTTCAGCGCACTCTCATGCAGTGAACTATTCAGTATCTGTAGTAGCCTAGTGGCCTCCAGAGTTCTCATTGTGTTATTGCATGTGCTGTAATTGTACAACACAATGTACAGTTATCCAGCACAGGAGGACATTGTAAAGCTGAAGAATTGTTACGTCTTCTTTTGGCTTAGATTTAAGGGGTAGGATCCTTCGACACCCCGCTGGGCCGGAGAATCGGCGGTGGGCGGCGTGAATCCCGCCCCCGCCGGCTGCCGAATTCTCTGGCACTGGGGTTTTTGCGGGGGCGGGAATCGCGCCGCGCTGGTCGACGCCGCTAGCAGCGGCCCCCCCCCCGGCGATTCTCCGGCCCGCGATGGGCCGAGTGGCCGCCCGTTTTAGGCCAGTCCCGCCAGCGTAAATTAGATCTGGTGCTTACCGGTGGGACCTGGCTCTGCAGGCAGCCTGCGGGGTCGTCGGGGGGGGGGGCGTGGGGGGATCTGGCCCCAAGGGGTGCACCCACGGTGGCCTGGCCCACGATCGGGGCCCACCGATTCGCGGGCGGGCCTGTGCCATGGGGGCACTCTTTCCCTCCGCACCAGCTGCTGTGGACCTCCGCCATGGTCGGTGCGGAGACGAACCCCCCCCGCGCATGTGCTGGGATGATGTCAGCAGACGCTGGCGCTCCCGCACATGTGCCAACTCGCGACGGCCGGCAGAGGCCCTTCGGCGCCATTTGCCGAGGCGCCATGCCCCTTCCACGCTTTGGCGCCGGAGTGGTTCACGCCACTCCTCGGGGCCGGGACCGCCCACCCCGCCAGGTAGGGGAGAATCCAAGCCAATATTCTTGTAAATTTACAGTCAAAGTATGACAACCCTAATCCTCCCACACCCACGCACCTCTTCCCAACAATCCACCCCCCCAACACCCCCAGAAGCCCCCCCTCGCCAAAACCATGATATGTGAACAGCTGACTTCAATTAAATTAGTTTTAGCTTTGTCTCAGTGCTAGCCTTCTTGTGTCTGGATCAGAGGTCCAGCATTTGGTGTCCATCTCTAATGCTCCTGACAAGGTCCGGGTATCCTAAGCCTGTTCAGTTGTTTATTTTCTCTCAGAACAGAAAATATTTCTCGAAGATGGAGGGCACTTTGCTGAGTCGGGCCAATATTGTTGGTAACTGTTTTTTATTATTAGTTCTCAGGTTGTGGGCAATGGTAACAAAGACATTTTTACTAGCCCTTCAGCTTCCCTTAAGCAGTTTGGTGGGCTAGTTCAGAGGTCATGACAATTCAGCCATGACTTGGCATGATGACAAAGGCTCAAAATCTCGTGAGAGGCCAAAAACGATTTGCTCGCTGATGAGATCTTGCGACGTGTCGCCCCGCCATTGACGTAATGCAGTTCATGCCTCGGAAGGTCAGGAACTTTAAATACATTTCCATATAATTAGCTGGCTTCCCTGGTATTGTTCCCCCACATTCGGATTTACAACACGTCTGGGACAACGTGAACCAGGAGAAGAGAACACACCGGGGGTGCAAAAGTAAGTACAACCCCCAGGGGGAAGAGTGACATGCCCGGGCAGTGCCATGGGGCAGTGTTAGAGGGCTGTTCCAATGGAGGAGAGTGTGGCTTCCTCTGTGGAGGTCCATTTGTAGGGGAAAATGAACACCAAATTCTGACAAATAGTTCAGATTCTAGATACACGATTGTTTTTATATTTGTTCGATGGGGGTGCCCTTTATAAAGGGTGCCCCGATCTCTGGAAGGTCGTTGTTGCTGACGGCGCAGGCTCTCCAGCGTGACTGCGTGGGACCCGCTTACAGCACTTTTTTTCCTCCAAGTGCTGGAAAATATGGTGGGGAAAGCTGGAGGGCTGCACACTGCTTTTGTCACCTGAGCCCCCACTTTGAAAACAAAAACAGAAAATTCTGCCCATTATGTGAAGCTGGAATAACACGTGGCCTAGAACAGGTTGATTGCATTACTGAAGGGCATTAATGTGTTAATTAGCTTTCTCAATAATCGTGCAGCTTTCATGTTTGCCATCCTCATGGCGGCTTACAATCAGGTTTAGTTTTGCGATTTGGCTTAGAGGTGGGATTTGGACAAAAACATCTCACTACCGTATGTTCCCGTCAGTAGTTAAAGCAATCGTGCGATATGGTGCAGGATGGCACAGGTCATTACAGTGACCTTCTGTAGAATATAACTAGTGTGGGACTAAGATAGAATGAGGATCAAATAAATTGGTGGCTGAAAGTAACTAGCGCTCAATCAGTTAATGTTGCGTTTAATAGTATGAAAATGCAAATGAATTAGTGTTAACTGTCAGAAATTGCCAGGGTCAAGCACTGCAATTGCATTAACATGGAGCATCTGGCAGCTTGATATCAGTTTGGAAAGATATTGTGGTGCTCAGTAAGATGGTCCGCAAGAGACTTGGCAAAAAAATTCAAGTGGATGGCACGTGAGGAAATCGAGCAGCGTGGGTAGAAATTTGGATGATTGACAAGAAACGTTGAATGTGTGTTGCTTAGATTGGCACTGTTTTGGCAGTGGTGTATCCCAGGATTCAGTGCGAGGGCTATTTTCAGAGGTGGTTTGAACTTGAGTCGATGCACCTGACGTCTCCTGATCATTAAGAATACCTTCAGATGTCGGTTCTTGCCCAGGGGAAGGTTGGTGGAGGATTTTGATCTTGCTGGTGTTGAGTGAGAGGGTCTTCTGTATGTGCAGTTGAAGAGTTTTAGGGTGACCTAAACGTCACTTGCAGCATGGCCGTCAACTGCAGTCACGTATATACAGAATCTGACCACTTTGTCAGAGTTTTTAGCCATGAAAGAGCAAGCAAGAGAAGTTGACATCCTTTGATTTAAAGCTTTTGAACTTTCAAGTAAATATAATTGCCAATGAACAGGTTGTTTAATTTATAATCAAAAAGCCCTGATTTGTGCTTTTCCGAGTTGCTTTTCTGTGGCGGATTCTGCCTAATGAATAAACTGACCCCTCCCCCACTGCTACACATCTCCAAACGACAACTAATCCCTGTTCTCTTTTTCTCTGTGCCAATTCATGGAAGGATGAGAAGGATCTCAGTGCTTTATCTGACTCCAGCTTCAATTAGCTCCAGTTGTACAGTTTGGAGAGATTTAGCAGAACATTGAAAGCAGAGCTTTTGCTAATCACGGAGTCTGGCATCAGCTTGCATCTAAAACCTTCAGCTTATTTGTTTCAGTACGGATAAAGAAGGTTTGAAACTAAAACTCTTTTGTTTTGTTGGGGGGGTGGGGGGGGGGGGGGACGTTGAAGCAGTGTACACTTCTGCCTCCACCACAGCTATCTTTTCCTCTATTTGTTAATTTTAGTAACAACACAGATGTGAGTGAATTGTGGTGAAATGCATTGAGAATATGGAACAAACATGTATGTTGAATTAACATCTGCTAAAGCCAAATTATGTTGGGATGTTGTGCTAAGTATTCAAATGAGTTGATCCTGAAAACATAAGCACAATCAGCTGTTGGCCAAGTGCTTTGGGATGGCTTGTGCAGAAATTGCAAAATCGGGACATTTGACGCCATGACACATACCCGTTTGAATCCATATGTTTCATTACAAATGCACATACTATGGCTTATACACAGCCCTTCAAGCTGCATAGTCACCATGGCTTCTGGAGTGTACCTCTTGAATAACCTAACAGTTGCTACCTTGTATAAAATGAATTATTTATTGTCATTGAGACTTGCCGCTTGCTCCATGCTCCACCATATTATCATTTTGAGTTTTTTGCCTTGAGGTTCATAGACATAGACAGACATAGAAATTACAGTGCAGCAGGAGATAATTAGGCCCATCGAGTCTGCACCGGCCATTGGAAAGAGCACCCTACTTGAGCCTACTTAAGGTATAATAGTGCCAGGCGAGGCATCCTCCCCTCAATGCCATTTCCTGCTTGGCTCCTCCTGGCTGACTATTGGCTGACTCCCAGTTCCTAACCTCCATTGCTAATTCAATTGATTGAACGCTGTTGAATTCTTGGGACTGGAATTCTTATTGGTTTAAATATAATACAGCAGCATTCCTTCCTCTGCAGAAGGCTGAAAGTAAGACTGGAGAGGAGGAGGCAAAAGATTGCCATCTTGAAATGTAAGGGAAAAAAGTGCCTTTACCTGAGTAGAATAGAATAGAACCCTACAATGCAGAAGGAAGCCATTTGGCCCATTGAGTCTGCACCGCCACTTGGAAAGAGTGCCCTACGTAGGCCCACACCCCTACCCCTGTAACCTTGTAACCCCACCTAACCTTTTTGGACACTAAGGGCAATTTAACATGTCCAATCCATCTAACCTGCACATCTTTGGACTGTGGGAGGCAACCGGAGGAAACCCAGACACGGGGAGAAAGTGCAAACTCCACACAGGCAGTCACCCGAGGCTGGAATTGGCGTTGTGAGGTAGCAGTGCTAACCACTGTGCCACCGTGCCACCCTTATTGTGAAATCTGTCTAAAACAATTCAATACAATTTAACGATCAGCCTAGTGCTAGGATATTTTCAAACTAGCCCAAAATGTTTCTGTGAAAAATTATAAGAAATCTTTGTAATTTGACTGCAATTTGTCTTGCTATAGTAGTGATGAGTTGCATCGTCGATGTTGATAGTTCTGTAAACCACTGTCTTGTCAGTATTATTATATTTTTCCAGGTCCATAATCAAGGTCAGTGAGCTTTTCTGAGATTATGCAATTGCTTTTCAGAAACAGTTGGTCAGCTTCCATATTGGCTTGTGAATGGACAGTCTTTTGACAGTCTACATTATGCTGTTAGCTGAGATCCCTGATCTATGACCTATTTTTAAAGTGTGACAAGTATGATATATCATGAAGGTAAATTGTACAATTTTTTTAAAATGAGTGCCACATCGAGCAAGGTGATCCAGACTCACTTGCTGGCTGATTTTTAATAAAGCTCTTTTAACATTGTCATCGTAGCGGACATGTACAGATATTGTCATCGTAGCGGACATGTACAGATATTAACAGTCACTACAGCGGGTAAGTAAACTTCCAGGTTTGATGTAACTTTTGGCCCCACCGCTCTTTCTACTTCGCAATTGAATTTTCCAGACGATTTTAAGAAGAGGCTCCAGTGTCCACTTGCCTGATTATAACCGCGACTCTAAATCTGGAATTAATGGTCACAGATCCAAGCAGAACAGGAGATCACATTGTGTAGATTCCTGGCAGATGCTTGAAAATTGCTAGAGGGAAGAAAAGGGGCTATGACTTAATTGCTAAAGGTTTGTTCCTCGCTGGCTTCCATTCTTTGTATGAAGATCAGCATCACACGGTCTGCTGGTTTCAATGAGAGGAGCTAACTAAAGTATATATGGCTAATAACTTCAAGCAAGAAAAGGAATTAGTGAGTCTTATGATAATGGCTATGGATCAAAACATTGGTTCTGCTATTAGTAAGAACTAAGGATGTACTAAAGAGGGAAATTGTCAATTTTTGTGATTAAGTATTCTGATCATTAATAGTCATTATTTTATTAATAGCTATTATTTTGTGAAAACAGAAAAATGTTGGAAGGGCACAAATGGCCTGTCAGCATCTGTGGAGAGAGAAACAATGTTAATGTTTCAGGTCAATAACACTTCATCAGAACTGGGAGTACTTTTGAGATGCAGGGTACAGAAAACACCACGCTATCGATTGGCCATGCGGGTAGATCGGGGGCCTCTGCGGGGAACGGGCGGTCAAGGCTTCGCTTAGTCCCGTTTTTTGCACTGAGGAGCTCCACTCACTGGAGCCAGAACAGTGGTCAGCACTGCTGCCTCACCGCGCCAGAGACCTGAGTTCAATTCCGATCTCGGGTGGCTGTCTTGCGGGGGAGTTTGCACATTCTTCCGTGTCGACGTGGGTTTCTTCCGGTGCTCCGGTTTTGTCCCACAGTTCAGAAATGTGCAGGTTAGGCGGATTGGCCGTGCTAAATTGCCCCTTGGTGGGGTTACAGGGATAGAGATTGGAGCTGAGCATAGGTCGGGTGCTCTTTCAGAGGGTCGGTGCAGGCTTGATGGGCCAAATGGCCTCCTTCTGCAACTGTAGGCATTCTATGATTCTAAACATCTTGGCAGTGCCAAGCTAGCAGTGGCAGTGCTGGAGTACCCAGGGGCAACAGCAGTGTCAAGGTGCCACCCTGCCCAGAGAGAAAGCACCTGGGGGCCTCCGATCCCCTGGGAGATCCGCACGAGTGCGTTCTATCTGGTCTCAGTTTGTGGAGTCTATGGGGGCGATTCTCCGATATTGAGGCCAAGTGTTTGCACCGTCGTGAACACTGTCGCGTTTCACGACGGCGCAAACAGGGCCCGGACACGATCTATTCTGGCCCTCATAGGGGGCCAGCACGGCGCTGGAGCGGTTCACGTCGCTCTAGCGTCCTTACGTGGCGCCAAATGGGCACCGCACCAACCCGTGCATGCGCAGTTGGGGCAACCCAATCCTGCGCGTGCGCATTTGGGCCGCGCCATCCTGCGCCTGCGTGGGAAACGTCTTGCGCACGCCGGCCCCTCACCAACATGGAGCCGGTGTTCTGGGGCCGCGCGCAGAATGGGGTAGGCCCGGGGGAGGAGAGGCCGGCCTGCCGATCGGTGGGCTCCGATCGCGGGCCAGACCCCATCAGAGGCCACCCCGGTGAAGGAGCCCCCCTCCCCCCCCCACACAGGCCGATTTTAAGAAGAACCCAGTGTTCCCGCAGAGTTCCCGCCATCAGCGACCAGGGGTGGACGGCGCCGGCGGGAACCTGTTGTGTCGTAGCGGCCGCTCGGCCTATCTGGGCTGGAGAATTGCCGCTCGCCGGGTCTCCGAGCGGCCCGGTGCGAATCGCGCACCACTGGTTTCCGGGGGGTGGGAGAATCGCATGCAGGGGTCGGGGCGGCGTGTCGCGATTCGTGCGGCGCCCTGGCGATTCTCCCACCCGAGGTGGGGGGGAGGAGAGAATAGCGCCCCATCTTTTTTTTTTTACAACAAATATATTTTATTCATAAAATCTCTAATAAACATTACAGAACATTTGGAATTGTCTTGACTGTACATTTCCATCAAAGTTACATATTCACTTGACTTTCTTCCATTCAATTGGGATGACATTACACACCTATCCCTCTTTACGTTACAATTCTTTCTTTAATATTTACTTTGTCATGTTTCTTTTATACATTGGAGTGTTAGTGACCCAGACCGAGGGGGGTTTACACTGTTACCCTCCCCTCGGTGTACATTTGCTGGTAAGACCTTACACCGTGGTCTTTCCCCATTGCGCCTTGGCGGCAGCTGCCCCAAGCTTGATTGCGTCCCTCAGCACATAGTCCTGGACCTTGGAATTTGCCAGTCTGCAACACTCGGTCGAGGACAGCTCTTTGCACTGGAAGATCAGCAAGTTTCAGGCAGACCAAAGAGCATCTTTCACCGAGTTGATGACCTTCCAGCAGCAGTTGGTGTTTGTCTCGGTGTGTGTCCCTGGAAACAGTCTGTAGAGCAGAATCCTGTGTCACAGAGCTGCTCGGGATGAACGTTGACAAATATCACTGCATCTCTCTCCAGAGCTTCTTTGCAAAGGCACATTCCACAAGGAGGTGGGTGACCATCTAATTTCCCCCACAGCCACTCCGAGGGCAGCGTGCGACGGTGCTGAGCCTTCGGGTGTACATGAAGAATCTGACAGGGAGGGTCCTTCTCATCACCAGCCAAGCTAGGTCTTGGTGCTTGTTTGAAAGTTCTGGTGATGAGGCGTTCTGCCAGATGACCCTGACAGTCCGTTCAGGGAACCATCCAACGTCCTCCACAGCCTCCTTTTCCCTGAGGGCCTCAAGGACATTACGTGCTGACCACTGCTTCATTGCCTTGTGGTCAAAGGTGTTTTTCATCAAAACATTTTCCACAAGGGACAGGTGGTACGGCACAGGCCAACTACTTGGAGCGTTCCGTGGCAATGAGGCCAGGCCCATCCTTCATAACACCGGGGACAGGTAGAACCTCAGTATGTAGTGACACTTGGTGTTTGCATACCGGGGGTCCACGCACAGCTTGATGCAGCTGCACACAAAGGAGGCCATCAGGATGAGGGAGACGTTGGGTACGTTTCTCCCTCCCTTATCCAGAGGTTTGTATATGGTGTCCCTTCGGACACGGTCCATCTTGGATCTCCAGATGAATTTGAAGATGGCCCGGGTGACTGCTGTGGCGTAGGGTCGGGTAATGGGCCAGACCTGCGCTACGTACAGTAACACCGAGAGTACCTCACACCTGATGACCAGGGTTTTGCCCGCAATGGAGAGGGAGCGTTGCTCCCACATGCCCAGTTTCTGTCTTACCTTGGTGATGCGCTCCTCCCAGTTTTGGTGCACTCCCCAACCGCTCTGAACCATATCCCCAGCACCTTCAGGTAATCTGACTGACAGTGAAGGGGACATAGGACCAATCAGACCAGTTCCCAAAGAACATGGCCTCGCTCTTGTCGCGGTTTACCTTGGCTCCCGAGGCCAGTTCAAACTGATCGCAGGCGTTTAAGACCCTGCGTACAAATGCGGGATCCGAGCAGAAGATGGCGACGTCATCCATGTACAGGGAGGCCTTGACTTGCATGCCTCCGCTGCCTGGGATCATCACTTCTCTTATACCCGGATCCTTCCTGATGGACTCGGCAAAAGGTTCTATGCAGCACACAAACGGGGCCGAGGAGAGAGGGCAGCCCTGCCTGACTCCAGATTTGATCTGGAACTTTTCTAATTCCCACCCATTGATTGAGACTGCGCTATAGATATTTGTGTGGAGCAGTTTGATCCAATTGCGAATTCCCTCCCCAAACCCCATTTTGGAGAGCACATCCATCATGTAGGTGTGCGATATTCTGTCAAAAGCCTTCTCCTGGTCAAGTCTGATGAGGCAGGTGTCCACCCTCCTGTCCTGCACGTAGGCGATCATATCCCTGAGTAGCGCAAGGCTATCAGAGGTCTTCCTGCCGGGTACAGCACCGGTCTGGTCAGAGTGGACCACCGACTCCAGGGCAGACTTGACCTGATTGGCGATGACCTTGGCTAGAATTTTATAATCCACGTTCTATAGTGAAATGGGTCGCCAATTTCGAATTTCTTCCCTTTCCCCCTTCTGCTTGTAGATGAGGGTGATGATGCCTTTCCTCATGGATTCTGACATGCAGCCGTCCAGAAGCATACTCTCGTACACTTCCAGCAGGTCTGGGCCAATCCAGTCCCACAGAGCAGAAAACAACTTAGCTGGTAAGTCGTCGCTTCCAGGAGTTTTATTCGTCTCAAAGGACTTGACGGCCTTTGTCAGCTCATCCAGAGTTAGCGGTTTGTCCAGGTTTTCCCGCTCACTGTCGCCTAAGACCTCCGTGATAGACGACAGGACCGTCTGGGAAATAGTGCTGTCTGTTGGCTTCAGATCATACAGTCTGGCATAAAAGGATTTGCTGATCCTCAGGATGTCAGACTGCGATGACTTTACAGAGCCAACTTCTTCCTTCAGGCTGCTGATCACAGAGGTCTCTCTGTGCACCTTTTGGAAGAAGAAGCGTGAGCACTTTTCATCCTGCTCCACGGAGCAGACTCTGGAACGGAAGATAACCCTGGAGGCTGCCGAGGTGTAGAGCGAGGCTTGCTGGCTCTTCACCCCTTGGAGATCATCCTTGACATCAACCCCCATCGACTGCAGCTGGAGCAAATTCTGCATACTTTTCTGGAGCCTGGACATGACCCCTCGTCTCTCTCTCACCTTTTGAGGATGAAAAACCTTTGATGTTCCCCTTGATTGCTTCCCACCAGAGCTGTGGAGACTCAAAGAGGCGTTTCACGGTTCTCCAACCTTTGTAATCCCTTTTAAGTTCCTTGAGGTTCTCAGGAGTCAGCAATTTTACATTCAGCTTCCATGACCCCCTGCCCGCCCCCTGGTTTTCCTGCAGGTGGCAGTCGGCCAGGAGGAGGCAGTGGTCAGAGAAGAACACCGGTTTAACATCGGTGGACCTGCCCATGAAAGCACGGGACACAAAGAAGAAGTCTATCCTGGAGCGGAGGGACCCGTCTGAATGGTGCTCCCCTGAGGTCTCCACGGAGAGGGGGTTAGATCCTGTGCCATGGTTAGATCTCGGGAATGCATATTAGAGTGAGACTAGCTGTCTCGCTCTGATATACAGATTTGCCAGAATGCGATCCTGCCCAGAATAGGCACGATTCACATCGCGACGTTTCGTGAGACGTTCCGTGAGGCATCGACCGGCCATGCTGCTTTTCGGGCGCAACACGGCGGGTAGATCTCACCCGTCATAGTTTTTAAACAAGGCAGGGAAAGTAAGGGAGGGCGAAGAGAATGACATGGGAAAGCCTCATGATTAGATGAAAGGCAAGTAAGATTACATGATAAAAGTGATCACAGCGCAAGGCAAACAGAGATATGAAGGGGCCAAGTAAAGAAGTAAAAGATGGATTGAATGTTGGTGTAATTGGGAATACCAGAATTATTACCAACAGCTGCAGTTCAGAGGCAAGATAAAATGGGTACGGGGTTATGATCTAAATTGTTACAGTCAGCGCTCAGTCTTGAAGGCTGTAATGTATCTAAACAAAGTTGTAGTTCCTCAAGGTTAATTGAATTGTGTAGGAGTGTGAGTGGGAGGTCTTGTGGTGCAATGGGTAACATCCCTGTCATTGAGCTCAAAGCTTCAGGTTTGTGTCCCACCTTAGGGCGTGATGACAATAGAAGATGCATTCACAACACAGCGAAACAGGTTGAGTGTCAACCTGCAAATCTTTCCAAAACCAATGGAGGCGGTAAGAGCAGGAGAGACTCCTGTTCAACCATGTGATAGGGAGAAAGCTGGAGCCTCTACCATTGCTATGCACAGCTCCAGCATGTTGTCATTTGCTATTTTGGATCATGGAAAATCTAGATGTGTATTACACTTGAGAAAAATAAAGAGACTGTTATCCAGAAAATGACTTTCACGGTGAATCATTATGTTGGAAGGAGAGAAGTCCAGAAATAGCTGATTTCTAATCACATGAAAAATACATTTTTGCAATGTAATATTGCGAGTTCCATCATTATTTAGTTATTTTGTTTGATTATTTACTAAACTACTGCTAAAGTTCATTAAACAATGAAAAAATAGTCCATCATTTTGCTCATGACCCTGTGACCAAGTGGTGCATGTGCGATGAAGCAGTCAGGGTGGAGACAGAAGAAAAACCTTCTCCAATGTAATTGGATTTACGTTGATGTTTTTCCAATAGTCCCAGACCAACTATGCATGAGCTAAATCTTCTCGACACAATAGCTCGTATTGTTCTCAGCAATCTTACTAGACGTCATATTGCCTAATTTTAACATTGTATTACACTATGAGAATTACTTAATTAGAGCAAAATCTTCGCCCGGCAATTATTGTTGGTGATATTGAATGAGCAAACTTCCACTCAGCTTCTTTCACATCTTCAAGATATCCCAACGGATTTCAACAATTAAGGCAGGGTTTTTCAGAGTCAGGGTCACGACCCATGGTGTTATAACCTGCCTGCTTACCATTGGCTGGGGACTAATGACAATCCCACAGTCCTGTGGGAGAATGAGCTTCCCCAATGAGGGGGGGCCGAGAAATCATTAGCAGACTCTCTGGATAAATAAAGCTGGCCAGTTTGGAACCAGCAGGAAGGAGTGAGCAGCGAGCGAAGTTGATGCTGCTGTTGTATATATATGTTATTGTAAATAAATGTTATTTCTTTGTATCCTTAAAACTTGTGCTGGATTCTTCGTGGCCGTCACAAAACTGGCGACGAGGGTTAAAGTGAATAGTTGTCGACTCTGCTGAAGCCACCTCCCTGGATTTTTGTTGGATACAGGCTGGAAGTTGTTTTCTATTACACCATGCCTCTGTACGGACGTTTGGATGTTTTTGATGCTGCGCTGGAAAGCTGGAACCAGTACGCACAATAGATGCGTTACTATTTCCGGGCAAACAATATCACCGAAAACGAGCGCCAGGTGGTCATATTGCTCACCGCCTGCAGCCCGCATATGTTTGGGGTGATTAGGAGCCTTACGTACCCAGCTACGCCGGACACCAAAACTTTTGATGAACTTGTGAATTTAGTGGGGCAACATTTTCACCCAACCCCGTCCACGATAGTCGAACGTTACCAGTTTAATACCGCTGAGAGGACCCCAGGAGAATCCTTTGTTGAATTTCTATCCAGGCTACGCAGGATTGCGGAGTACTGTGGCTATGGTGAGATCTTGTCAGAAATGTTACGCAACCGTTTGGTTTGTGGTATTAACAACGCGGCCACCCAGAGAAAGTTGTTAGCTGAGCCAACATTGACATTTCAACAGGCCATTCAAATAGTATTGTCCCGAGAGAGCGCAAAACAAGGAGTGCAGGAGCTACAGAGAATGGAGGTGCATGCCTTGGGGCGCAACCCCTTCCGTTTGAAAACGTCCCCCTGCACTCCTGCGATACCTTGGGCGAGGCGACGTCCGGACTGACGCCAGTGGCCATCGGACATTGCTCCCGGAAGGGAGCCGTCTCCAGAACCAATGGATGAGGAGCCATGTCCGTGTCAGACTTGTAGGCGCCGACCCCATCGCGGATGCCGGTCCTGGGGGCGCCAGAGGCGCATCGTTCCGACCGAAACTGGGACCAGCCCAGGGGCCGTACCTTCAATGCGGATGAACCTGCGGCGACTACTCCTGAGGATGTGGAGACGGAGGATGACTGCCTGCAGCCGCATTGTGTGGCAGCTCCCCGTGTGGCCCCCATTAAGGTGACAGTACGGATCAATTGTCACCCGCTTGAGATGGAGTTGGACTCTGGCGCAGCAGTCTCCGTGATCGCCCAGAGGACATTCGACCGCATCAAGCAGGGTATACAGACCCTTACATTAACCGACACACAGGCCAGGTTGGCCACCTACACGGGAGAACCATTGGACATTGCAGGAACTACAATGACCCCTGTTGTTTATGGATGCCAGGAGGGGCGTTTCCCACTTATCGTGGTGCGTGGCCATGGGCCTAGCCTGTTGGGTCGGGACTGGTTGCGCCATTTGCAGTTGCAGTGGCAGCACATCTTCCAAACAGTTTCTGGAGGGTTGACTGAGGTGCTAGGACGATACTCAGATGTATTCCAGTCCGGTTTGGGGAAAATAAAAGGGGCTGTAGCCCGTATCCAAGTCGAACCAGGAGCCACGCCGCGCTATTTCCGGGCGCGCCCAGTGCCTTACGCCTTGCTCGAGAAATTAGAAGGGGAGCTCACTCGTTTGGAGACTTTGGGTATTATCAGGCCCGTCCGTTTCGCTGACTAGGCAGCATCAATTGTACCTGTAATGAAGCCAGATGCCACAGTTCGCTTGTGCAGCGACTATAAACTTACAGTGAAGACGGCTTCCCAACTCGACCGATATCCAATGCCTCGCATAGAGGATCTCTACGCGAAGCTTGCAGGCGGACTCTCTTTCACAAAATTAGATATGAGTCACGCCTACCTACAGTTGGAGCTGGACCCTGCCTCCCGACCACATGTAATGATTAATACACACCGGGGCCTGTTTGAATATACATGTTTGCCCTTTGGAGTATCCTCTGCCTGCGCTATTTTTCAACGCGTTGTGGAGGACATTTTGAGAGGTTTACCGCGTGTCACTGTCTACTTAGATGACGTTTTGATCACAGGGACTTCGGAGCAGGAACATTTGGAAAATCTGGAGGCTGTCCTTAGACGCTTTTCGGAGGCTGGAGTCAGTTTACGTCGCAGAAAGTGCGTCTTTCAGGCGAAGGAAGTAGTCTACCTGGGTTATCGGGTGGACCGCAAAGGTTGGCATCCCGTCGCAGAGAAGGTGCGCGCGATTCAACAGGCCCCCGCCCTGACTGACACTTCGCATCTTCGTTCTTTTCTCGGCCTCGTAAACTATTACGGGAAGTTCCTCCCCAATCTGGCAACTACACTGGCCCTGTTGCACCTTCTGCTAAAGAAAAATCACACCTGGGTTTGGGGTCAGCCGCAAGAAACCACTTTCCAGCGGGTAAAACAACAATTGTTGTTGTCTGGGTTACTAACCCACTATGATCCTGGAAAGCCTTTGCTTGTCACATGTGATGCATCCCCGTATGATATTGGGGTCGTCCTGTCCCACAAGATGGAGAACGGGGCCGAGCGGCCGATAGCTTTCGCCTCCCGCACATTGACTGCAGTGGAAAAAAAGTACGTGCAGATCGAGAAGGAGGGCCTGGCAGTGGTCTTTGCGGTGAAACATTTCTACCAGTACGTGTATGGCTGCCACTTCACTATCTTGACTGATCATAAGCCTCTGCTGGGACTTTTCAGAGAGGATAAGCCAACACCGCCCATTGCTTCCGCACGGATCCAGCGCTGGGCTTTGTTGCTCTCTGCATACAAGTATCCTCCGGAGCACAAACCAGGAATGCAGATAGCGAATGCCGACGCACTGAGCTGATTGCCTTTATCGACCGGCCCCATGTCGACCCCCACGACCGGTGAGGTGGTTGCAACCCTAAATTTTATGGACACCTTGCCTGTCACGGCATCACAGATCCGTGAGTGGACCCAGACGCAGCCAGTCCTGTCAAAGGTTCGGCACATAGTCCTGTATGGTGGGCAGCATAGACAGCTCCCAGGCGAGTTGCGGGCATTTTCCTCCAAGCTGTCAGAATTCAGCGTGGAAGACGGCATCCTCTTGTGGGAGACGCGTGTGATTGTCCCGGAAAAAGGACAGGAGCTGATACTAAGAGACTTGCACAATGGGCATCCAGGTGTGACCAAAATGAAAATGTTGGCCTGGAGTTATGTCTGGAGGCCAGGCCTCGACACCGATATTGAGAAGGTGGCCCAAAACTGCTCCATTTGCCAGGAGCATCAGAAGCTTCCGCTGGCCGTGCCCCTACATCACTGGGAATGGCCAGGGCGGCCTTGGGTGCCCTTGCATGCGGATTTCGCCAGCACTTTTCAAGGATCCATGCTCCTTTTATTAATCGACGCCCAGTCTAAATGGCTAGAGGTGCATAAGATGCTAGGCACAACGTCCTGCGCAACAATTGAGAAGATGTGTTTGTCTTTTAGTACGCATCGGCCGATTCGGCAGTTTACGCCCAGTGACCCAGTGTTCGTTCGGAATTTTGCTAGTGGTGCCCAGTAGGTCCCTGGCGTAATCTTTCGCCAAACGGGCCCGATATCTTACCCGGTGCAAGCCCAGGGTCGTCTCCAGCGCAAACATGTAGACCACGTTCAGTCCAGAAGACTATCCCTTCCAAAGATTCCCCGCCCCCGGAGCTCATTTCTACAGCCACAGAGACCAGAGACAATGGAAAGTAGTCCTCACAATCTTCCTCTGGTGCCTCACTCAAAGCCTGCGCAGTTCGTTACAGAACCGCGTGGAGATAGAGACGCCGAGATGACGGAGGCAACAGACTCTGACTCCGAGATGGAGACACAGGACGCATCAGAGGGTATCCTCGGGCCCACGGGCTGTGGATGTACAACTGTTACGCCGTTCATCACGGAAGCGCCGGTCTCCGTCTCATTACACGCCACCTGATACAGCGCCTCGTGCAAATGGTGTCCGGCATGCGGCAAAACGAGTCCGACGCCCTCCTTCGCCAGGGTCTTTGGTGGATTCCTTGGACTTTGCGGGGGGAGGGATGTTATAACCTGCCTGCTTACCATTGGCTGGGGACTAATGACAATCCCACAATCCTGTGGGAGTATGAGATTCCCCAATGAGGGGGGCGGATAAATCATTAGCAGACTCCCTGTATAAATAAAGCTGGCCAGTTTGGAACCAGCAGGAAGGAGTGAGCAGCAAGCGAAGTTGCTGCTGCTGTTGTGTATATATATGTTATTGTAAATAAATGTTAGTTCTTTGTATCTTTAAAACTCGTGCTGGATTCTTCGTGGCCCTCACAAAACATGGGTGGGTCGCGGGCGGGTGTCGGGTGGGTCACAGAACGATCGGGCGTGCTGGTCCTGCGATGGTCCCGATCGCGGGAGGAGCACCGGTCTTTTACTTTGAGAATGGCGGCCAAGTTTGAAAATGCCCACGGCTCAGGTGGAGAGCACGAGTCAGCAATGAGCGGTGGTCAGCAGGGTGGAGAGAGAAACTTAGATGTCCGCGGCTCGGGGCTCACCCCCGGTTTGTGTGGAGACATCGAAGTATCAGCTGCTGGCTGGGAGGTTGTGTGCCAGGCGCTCGGGGTGAGTGAGACCCGGCGATTGAGGGGAGGTGAGGCAACTCCATCTTCACGGTCAGGAGGAAAATCACCCCCTTGAGTATTTTGATCTGATTCCCGGTGCACCTGCACCCAAGGCTCGCTGTGCTGCTCCCGACTCCCCCCCCCCCCCCCCCCCCCCCCTCCCCTGGCGCAGCTTCTTTCGGTGATTTATCTGGGGAAATAAGGCTTGTGCGGGCCCGAGACTTCATTTGCTGAAACAGGCCCTGGTGGTTGAGCTCCCCCTCCCTCCCGCCCCTGTTCGGGGTGAGACCTAGCCCCGGGTTTGTGATTTGGGCACCAGAGTTTTATTTTGTGGGGGGCTGTATTTGGTAAAGTCTTGGACTGCACTGCGTGTCGGGCTCGGAAATGACAGTCAAAGTGGTTATTCTCAGGAGTTGTGTCCATGGTTTGTAACCTTTTATTTTAGTATCTGAGGTTGCATCTTGAAAATAAGTCCCTGTGACTACAAAGAACAAGAACAAAGAAAAGTACCGCACAGGAACAGGCCCTTCGGCCCTTCAAGCCGGCGCCAATCATGCTGCCCGTCTGAACTAAAATCGCCCATCTAAGCTACTGAGAAGCATACCCCTCTTGTGATATAAACCGTGAATATAGCTTTGTGCTGCGGCGGCGGGGGTGGGGGGGGGAAAGAGTCCGGAGCAGCACAGCGAGCCTTGGGTGCAGGTGCACCGGGAATCAGAACAAAATACTCACAAGGGGATGATTTTCATCCTGACTGTGAAGATGGAGTTGCCTCACCTCCCCTCAATCGCCGGGTCTCACTCACCCCGAGGGCCCAGCACAAAACCTCCCGGACACCAGCTGATACTTAGCTTATTTTGATATTCGTGCAGGAGAGCATAATATTTGGAGAATGCAGACTTCAGTGCTGTACCTTCGTGAGCATTAAACTTCTGTGTCACGACTCGAAATTGCTATCTCAGGGCAGTACGGTGGCACAGTGGTGAACATTTCTGCCTCGTGGCACCGAGGTCCCAGGTTCGATCCCGGCTCTGGGTCACTGTCTGTGTAGATTTTGCACATTCTCCCCGTGTTTGCGTGGGTTTCGCCCCCACAACCCAAAGATGTGCAGGGTAGGTGGATTGACCATGTTAAATTGCCCCTTAATTGGAAAAACTGAATTGGGTACTCTAAATTTATTTTTAAAAAATAAATTGATATCTCAAAGAAATTTAACATTTTTACATTGACACGAATTATAATGAAATGCATTGTGGAAAAATCATGGACTTTTTAAACTTAGATCGTGATATCAGCAGAAATAATGCTCTTTACTATTGGTTATGTTGTGACCTCTGCTGCCTACCTGCCCAAAATAAAATACTTATCGCAAAGAAGAAGCAAGAGAATGGCCGGCCACTGCCGCCTTTTAAATGAAAATAAATTAAGCTGTGTGAAGTTTTCCGGCAAGGAATGGCAGCAGAGAGCAGGTCACGCACTCTGCACGCACACCTGACATTAAGTGTCCTCCAGGTGTGTGCTTTTGGCGCCAACTCACAAAGCAGTGTTGCTTCCATTTTCCAGTTTCTGGCAAGCAAGGCAAATGAACTGTGAAGGTGAATGGTTTTCTTCAAATTAAGAGATGGCCAGAGACTCAAATAGGCAGTTTACCTATTGGACAGCATCTCACAACAGAATAGGCTCGACAGAGCTGCACAGGAGAATTCAGGGCAGGACAGAGCAGTGCGAGTGTTTGCTCTGCACCAGCTCCAGAGTCTCTGGTCAACAGCCTACAAAGCAGAAACTTAACTCGGGAACAAAGCAGTTTCAAGATGATTTCTTGAAGGATGGTTTTGTCCTTCATGAAGCCCTACATGTGCGAGGTTGGATTTTTTGTTTTTGTAAAGATGAAGACGGCACAAAGGGACTGGCTGAAGTCCTCACCTGATAAGCGCATTGTCCTCTCCTCCTTTGCATCTGATTCAAGTGGGATCATGATTAAGCAGGCTCTCCTTTTGCATTAAAGGTAAGCAAACATGGCATTTGTTGCAAAGGTCATCCGCCGTGGGTTGCGAAGGTCAGCAAGTCTGGGTCCCTGTAATAAGTTCACGGAGGCAGAAATCCCTTCACCAGAATTCCTTTTATTTACAAAACCAATAGCCGAACAACCAGTTGCATTCAGCTTATATACAGAGAAAGGGGTTCCCTGATTGGGCCACTAATCAGGGAACTCATGTTCTAATTCGCCAATCTCAAAGGCCTGGCATAAATCATTACATCCCTCCCCCCAAAGTCCGAGGAGCCCCCGTGGTCCTCGTGACTCACGGGTCTCCTGCTTTGTTTCTGCGCCGGGTCCGGATCCTCCACTTCGGCTTCCGACATAGGGGGGGGGTATAACGGCTAGGCGCCGGTCTTTTCCGATGTGAGTGCCTGAGGGGCGGTTCACCCCTTTCCCCCAGTGGCAGGGGGACAGCTGCGGATTTTATTAAATACCGTTTCCCCTATCACTAATACGGCTGCTCCCGTGTCAACTTCCATTAGTGTGGGCCGTCCACTCAACCTTATGGATAATTTAATGGGTTTTGATTTAACCATCGTTACACAATTTTGTTGTTCCTCGGTTGAGGTAGGTGAGGCTTCCAGGGTGTGCATTTTCCTGTACCCTGGCCGACGTGTACTTCTCCAAGATGGTGGTTTTGGGCTTCTATTTCTCCTCTCTGGCTCCGATCTTTGGAAACAACTACAATATTCTGCTGGGCGAAAAGCTGCAGGGGCTGCCGTCTGTCTGGACCTAATTTTCCCTTGCTTTGGAGGGCTTCTGCGAGTGGGCCTGGTTAACTTAGTATCCGTGTCATTCCGGAGGGTGGCTATGCAGTTGCCTATCCCACAGCAGTATTCCCTTTTCTCAGTTTCACTGGTATGAGTGTTTATTTCAATCGGAGTACCCTGTAACTCATGTGCTCCACTTGCCCCTATACCTAAGGACAAAGCCAGCTGCAATGCTTGTTTGCAATCCAGCTCGGCCTCTGCTAACAGACGTTACTGTATTGCTAAATTGTTTATTATGCACACCAACCGGTCTCGGAGCATCTAATTTAGTGTCAGGCCAAATTCTCAAGCCTCTGCTAATCGCCTTAATCTTGTTAAAAAGTTTGTAACTGACTCCCCAGTGTCTCGGAATGCGGAGTAAAACCGGTACCTTCGCAGGATCAGAGGTGACTTAGGGTCATGGTACTCTTTTACTAAGTCCGTCAATTCCTGGAACGTTTTCGTGTCCAGTGCCTCTGGAAAAGTGAGATTGCGCATAATGGCAAAGGCTGCTGGCCCACACGCGGTCTGCAGAATGACCCATTGCTTTTCATCCGGAATTATATCGTTTGCTCTAAAAACGTACTTCATCCACTCTCCATATTGGGCCCAGTCTTCCACTGCAGGGTCAAAAGAGTCCAAATTCCCAAATAAAGGCATTTTGCCTGTCAGTGGCTTACCCTCAATATGCAGCGGCTGCTAATAAGCAGGTTCCTTCAGGTCATTCCATTTTCCTCGTCGCCACTGCAAGAAGTTCACGGAGGCAGAAGTCCATTCACCAGAATTCCCTTTATTTACAAAACCAACAGCCAAACAACCAAGTGCATTCAGCTTGCTATCTACACTGGGAGTGCAGAGGATCTGACACCTGCTGTTATATACAGAGAAAGGGGTTCCCTGATTGGGCCACTAATCAGGGAACTCATATTCTAATTGGCCAATCTCAAAGGCCTGGTTTAAGTCATTACAGTCCCAAAGGTCGGCCGGTTGCTATAAGCGGGTCCTGGGAAATAAAGTTTGAAAAATACTGAGTTAAGGAATGACTTCAGCCAGAACATATGGCTACCAAACTATACACAGCAATGCCCCCTAAAATTAGAATGAAATAATGATAATTTAATCTGTTTTGTTAGTGATGGTTGTGGCGGGGGGTCGGGTGGGGTGGGGGTGTGGGGGTGGGGGGGCGGGGGGGGGGCGGGGTGTGGAATATTGACCATTACACCAAGAGAATTCCCCTGTTTTTTTTCAACTTGTGACAGGCAAGTTTACATCCACCTGAACAGCCAGAGAGAGACTGGCTCAAACCATCTTCCAAAAGAAAGCACTTCCAACAATGCAGTATTCCCTCTTCAATGCCTGGAAATGTTACCAGAAATGATATGCTGAAGTAGGCCTTGAATCTACAGCCTCCTGACATAGAAGCAACAGTACTACCACTGAGTCTCTCTGACACAAATGTTAAAATTATTAATGTCACATCTCTATGACCACAAGTAGAGACATAAACTCATTGGAATAAACAGGCTATCATCTACGGTAAAGCAATGCAACATCATATGAAATCTATTTGTCGCATTAATATCACCAACATGATTTTTATGCCGTGTAACCAATTTGTGAGAGATATTTTAAAAAGCTAACAAACAAAATTGATAATTATAGAATAAAATTCTGTTCATAATGAATTGAAAAGAACCTCCTAAAATCTACCCTATTTTAAATCTTTTTGTCATGAAACCCTATTTGAACTATATTAGCATGTCTTTTCAAAGAATTCATGTACATCACAGCCAGTTCTGGGGTTAAAGGCCCCAGTCAAACAGTGGGCCATCTGTGTAAAACAAGCAAGTTCTTATTCTTCTAAATGAAGCTCTTGTGCATGTCTTGTGTCTTAGAGTAAAACATTTCCAACAACAGGCTGCATTGAGTTACAATGAAATCCATGTGATTTATTGATTTGGTCTCCAGGGAGCAGTTTTGACTGCTTTGAGGACTGCCTGATAATTTTTGCACCAAAATTTGCAGTAGAAAAAAAGGTCTGGAATTCATCAGCTTATTCCAAGAACTGTATAAGGATATGTTCCATACATTCATTTACTTCTACTCTATAACATGCCTAGTGTATTTACAGCAAGTTATTTTTGTCGTGTGCCTTAATTAAAAGCATGAAAGGGTTAATTGTGTGCAGAGGTTAAGGATGAGAACAGGGCACCGTGAAGAAGCAACATTATAGCAAAGACCCATCATTCTGGTCATGCCTGCGGTTCATTCAACAAGTGTACATTAGTTCCTTAAAAATGAAAAACAAATTGGAATTGAGTGGGAAGGCTTTCTGAATTCAAGGCAGCTTACAGCACCATGGCTGGTAAGGAGACACATTTCTTAAATACGTCTGTGAAACATCAGTAAGATGTCATTTAGCCTCGCAACTAATCTTGTCTGCATTCAGTGGAGTTTTGTGGAGGCAATCACCCTGAATAATAATTGCAAAATTGGTTATCCTATGTGGCAGGATTACATTTTGTAGATTTTTGTGACTAAAGGTTGACTACAAACATAAGCCACTTCTCTTTGAAAAGAAGAATAGTCGTACCTGTTCATTGTTGGAGCAAATCAATCTATAACCTGATATAATATTAGATTACATACTTGTAACTTTATTTCATTATTTGTAAAAGTCTGGGCTGAGTAAATCTGATAGTCGCTCCCATGTCACTTTGTGTGGTAAAGAAATTGGATTATCCAATAATTTGAAGTAAACAATGTGAATGACACAGCAAAGTGGAGAGTTTGGGTTAAAAATGAATCAATGATTAATTTGATTTAAGAGGCGTAGACTGTAGTGAAGGCTCATGGATTTATTGATAAACAAAAAGATTGAACTCTTTGCTTAAAGAATTTCTTTCAAATGAAGTAATGAGTTAAACTATCTATCTTATTTTATTCATATCTACACTTCAATTCTAATCTACGTAGAAAACATGGATGCTATAATTAGATGCCACATCAAAAGTTGAGGCTAGAGTTAACATCAAACAAAATAATCAACATCCTTTCTCATAAACTGGTATATGGCAATATACAAATTTTAAGATTATGAGGTGGATGCGAATGAAGGAAAGCATTAGGTCAATCCCACCTCTTAATTCCCTGTAAGACTTAACAATTTCTTTCCACAGCATCCAACTGTTTGCTACATGTTACCAGGTTTTTATCTTCACCGTCCTGCCCAACTGCTCATTCCACAATGTTGATCAATCTTTCTATGACACTGCAACAAATTGCCAAAGTTCCTTCGGCAACACCCTTCAAGCTCTCAATCTCTGCTGCCCAGAAGGAGGAGAGTAGCAAATGCTGCCACCACCCACAGGTTGATCTCCAAGTCACACCCCATCCTGATTTGAAGCTGTTTTGCTTTTCCTTCACTGTCGCTGGGTTAATCCTAGAACTCCCTCCCTACCAGCACTGTGGGTGAACCTACATCACATGGACGGCAGGAGTTCAAAAAGGTGACTCACCATCACTTTCTTGAGAACAATTAGGGGTGGGCAACCAAAGCTGGCCTTGCTAACAATGCTCACATCCCATGAACAAATCATCAAAAGATTTAAATCATGAAACAACAAGGATGGCACGGTGGCATAGTGGTTATCACTGCTGGCTCACAGCAACTGGGTCCTGGGTTCAATTCCAGCCTTGGGTGGCTGTCTGTGTGGAGGTTGCACGTTCTCCCTGTGTCTGCATGGGCACCTTCCGGGTGCTCCGGTTTCCTCCCACAGTCCAAAGATGTGCAGGATAGGTGGGGTAATGGGGATAGGGTCAGGGAGTGTGCCTGGGTAGGATGTTCTTTCAGAGGGTTTGTGCAGACTTGATGGGCAAATGGCCTCCTTCTGCAATGTAGGGATTCTAGAATTCTATGAATAACTGTTCTGGTGTGAGTCCTTAACTGATCTTTTATTTGTTATTCCCTCGTGTAAGATGGTTTAATTTGAAATAATGGGCATGTTTCTCGGCCGCAGGGGGCACTCCGCTGTTGGTCTCGCGCTGGTGTCAATGGGATTTCCCATTGAATCCACCCCACATTGTCGGGAAACCCCTGGCAGGCGTGCGCCATCGGTTGGACTGGTAGGTCCAGCTGGCGTGAATATCTGGAAAATCTCTCTTCTGGGTTTAGCTTTTCGGTATCATTTCTTGTTTTCCATATTTCTCTGCGATCTCTTAGTCATCCCCTTTCAAAGTTGAAATGAAATGAAATGAAAATCGCTTATTGTCACAAGTAGGATTCAAATGAAGTTACTGTGAAAAGCCCCTAGTCGCCACATTCCGGTGCCTGTTCGGGGAGGCTGTTACGGGAATTGAACCGTGCTGCTGGCCTGCCTTGGTCTGCTTTCAAAGCCAGCGATTTAGCCCTGTGCTAAACAGCCTTTCCTCGTGATTCAATTTTCTGGCAAACTGCTGGATTTTTATGCATAACTTTAAGATTTGAATGACCTACCTTTTATTTCAGTGACCAGAACACATCACAGTAATCAAGTTGAACACATTCAAGTAACAGAGCTGAAATATTGTTTTAGTCTGAATACACGTCAATAACTTTTTCCATATCACTTGCTTTTTTTAAAATTTAGAGTACCCAATTCATTTTTTCCAATTGAGGGGCAATTTAGTGTGGCCAATCCACCTAACCTGCACATCTTTGGGTTGTGGGGACGAAACCCACGCAAACACAGGGAGAATGTGCAAACTCCACACGGATAGTGACCCAGAGCCGGGATCGAACCTGGGACCTCGGCGTACTGAGACAGCACTGCGCCACCGTGCTGCCCTCCATACCACTTCTAATGCCTTACCGTCGATTGGTGTATGGCCAATCATGCATTGCATCACACTTGACATCAAAATTACAGGTAGAAATGTAACATTACTCAGCTCTGTCATTCTTATTCAGGACGTTTAAATACCAAAACAATTGTGAATCAAGAATGACATTATTACAAATATGGTGCAGAATAAATCTGTGAAGTTAAAACCTTAAAATTAGAAAGTGTCTCTTGAGTAATCATGTCATTATTTCTTCATTATTTTTGAATAGAGATATAGGGGGCGAATTTGAGTCCGCTCTAGCTGTGCATGGGATTGACAACGCAGGCGCAAAATGCAGAGAGAATCGGGAAATGCGATTCTCTCCTTGGAGATGGCATTTCAAAATTTTATCCACCCCTTGTCGGTGACGCCACAAAGGACAGGAACATCATTTAAATAGATTGCAATGATTGTAAATATTATTAACGTGCACCCCACCCCCGCCAGACAATGCCGCCTCTCACTAAATATTCATAACTCGCCAATGTGATGTCACATCGGCGTGGTTTACAACTCATTTAGCCAAAAAGAATCAGTGGAGGGGTTCCCATTGGGAGCGCAAAGGTAAGTATAGCCTCGGAGGGGGGGGGGGGGGAGAGCTACTTGACCAGGTAGCCCCCTGGCACTGCCTTCTGGCACAGGTTAGCACTGTGGAAACCTGGCACTGCTAGTGTGTGCCAGGTGACAGAGCCGGGAGTGGGCCCCAGTGCAAGCCCCTTGTTGGGAGTGGGGGTCATTTCTGTGTGACGGGAGGGAGAGAATGGGCACTGGGGGAGAGAGGGGGAATGCCGGCGGTGATTGCAGGGTGGGAATGTTGGTGATGATTGTTGTGGAGGGGTGGAGAATGCCAGTCATGATTTCTGGGGCACGGGGAAATACTGACTATGATTGCTGGGTGGGGTGGGGGGGCGGGGGAATGTCACTGATGATTGTCATCGCAAGGGGGTGGGGAAATGGCAGTGATTTCTTGGGGCGGGGGAGGGAATGCCAGTGATGATTGTCGGGTGGGGGGGTAATGCTGACGATAATTCTCAGTGGGGGGGGGGAATGTTATCTTGATTGTCGGGGGTAGGGGCGGTGGTGGGGGATTCCGGCAATGATTGTCTGGCGGCAGGGGGGAATGCTGCCAATGATCAGTGGGGGAGGGATCCTAATGCCTGCCTGGTGGGGGCCTACGGGTCGTTACCTTTCAATGCTGATCAGGGCACCCTTTACAGATGGCACCCTGATCTCTGTAGAGCTGCGGGCCTGCTCTGCCAAACCTGCCCATCAGAGTAAACCACGCCCAGTTTTTCTTTTTTCTTTAAAGAGGCTCAAAATCTGGAGAGAAAACTGCTCCCTGCGGCCATTTTCAGTCTGAGCCTGACAATTTGCCAAATTCTGGTAAGATTCCGCCCATAGATTGTAAATTTACAAAGCACGTTATAATAAATATACTTTTTCTTCCACCCTCAGGATTTGCTAACCGTAGATCGATATGTGGGGATATTTCAGGACTGGACAGGTAGGGGAAGAACATCAAATCTTTTCTTAAATCTTCTATTTTTATTTGCTGTCACCAGGTATTGATGTTCAAATATTTCCTGTCAGCTTTTCAGTGAAGATTTGAGAAGTGACCGGAATTCTCTGGCTGTTCTCCGGATTCTATGTTCTCGCCCGTAGTGCACCCCCGCTCGTGGGTTTCCCCAAGACATGGGGTGGGTTCAATGGGAAATCCCATTGACAAGCGGGGGGAGTAGAGAATCTCGCCACCAGCGAATGGCACGGCCGAGAAACATGCGGCTGGAGAATTGAAGAATCCAGCTCCACATGTTGAAATTAGACGGTTCTCAGAAATGAATGTAAACCTAATGTGCTTCTGTTGAAAGGTGTTTCTTCTGTCTTCTGGATGTTGTTTGGGAAGTTATTAAGGATTACTAAGGGGCAGCGTGGTAGCACAAGTGAATGAAATGTAGATCATAATAATAATCTTGATTTTTGTCACAAGTAGGCTTACATTAACACTGCAATGAAGTTACTGTAGAGCTCCTTCTGCTGGTTAATGCCGATTTTCTGTTTGTAGAGGTTCCAACAGGATTATATTAGGGTTTGTTTCGCTGGTTTGCCCTTGGAGTGAAAATAGTTTGGAAAGGTTTGCTTAGTGGAATAGTTTCTGTGTTTCTGTCATCTGTTGAAATACAAAATTGCACCCAATGCCAAAAAGGTCAAACCTTGATGGTGTCATGTGAGAGTACCTTTACGAAATGGGTGTTTAAGAAATGTACCTTTAAGAAATGGGCGTTTATCAGTGATGTCAGAGTGTGGGTGGAGCTGGGCTGTCTGTTAGCTTTTTACTTTTGTTTTCGGCTGTTTGCTGCAGGGTGTGTTTTAGTTTCGTTTTCAGTAGGGAGCTGAAACCAGATAGAGCAGCTGTACTGTTGATCTCTCTGCCATGAAAAGACTATCTCTTGATCATTTGGTGAATTCAGAATTATAAATGTTCTCAGTAATGAATGTAAACCTAATGTGCTTCTCTTGAAAGGTGTTTCTTCTGTCTTCTGGATGTTGTTTGGGAAGTTATTAAGGATTACTAAGGGGCAGCATGGTAGCACAAGTGGATAGCACTGTGGCTTCACAGTGTCAGGGTCCCAGGTTCGATTCCCCTCTGGGTCACTGTCTGTGCGGAGTCTGCATGTTCTCCCCGTGTCTGCGTGGGATTCCAAAGACCGGTTTTCTCCCACCGTCCAACGATGTTCAGGTTAGGTGCATTGGCCACGATAAATTGCCCTTAGTGACGAAAAAGGTTAGGAGGAGTTATTGGGTTACGGGGATAGGGTGGAAGTGAGGGCTTAAGTGGGTCGGTGCTGACTCAATGGGCCGAACACTGTATGTTCTATGTTCTATGTTCTGTGTACTTAGTGTTGTAGTCTTTGGGGGTTGTATTTGAATTGATGGTTGCCAAGATGTTCACTGTATGTTTCAAAAAGGTTACCTTGAGTTCATAGAATAAACATTGTTTTGCTTTAAAAATTACTTTTCCATTTCTGCTGTACCACACCTGTAGAATGGGCCGTGTGTCCCCATACCACAATCTATTAAAAGTTGTGGGTCAGGTGAACTCCATGATACACTTTGGGGTTCTCTAAACGCTGGCCCATAACAATAGTGAATTATTTTTTAGAGGAAATGTCATGATTGAGGGTTGTCGGTAATAAATTTGGAAACGTCTTACTCGAGTTGCGTTTTTCATTCATAATTATTTTAAATAGGAGCAGGAGGATCATCTCCTGAGCACTGGGAGACCTGTTAGTTTGTGTACGTATATGAACAGGGGGTGCAGACTGCAATTGGTTTGATTGTAATTCTTTCCATGCTCAAACGACCAACCAGCATCAATTATCTAGAGTCACACATTTGAAATGGTCACTTGGGTGAGATTTGGGGAGGGCAGACTACGCCATGCTCCAGAAAGTATTCGAGGGCAAAAGGAAAATTCCACTCTGAGCACTTTAAACACTAACTATGATTCTTTTACAGGAGAAGGTACCTGACAGTTCGGTCCTACATTAGACTGATAGAAACTGCATGTCCCACTTGGTTGCCTCTCAACATAGATTCCAAAGACCAAATGGGTGACCTCCCTGGGTTCGGACTTTATGCCATTGGATACAACACACGCTGGAACCCTAGGATCCGCTATTATTTGACCAAGCTGAGCGGCAGGGGGTCAAAGCTGGTGGAATCGTTCTTTACTCCAGGTGGCAAGGGTCACAAGGTCATTGCGATGAAAGTTGAGGCTAAAAAATGGAGAAATGTGTTTTACAAGTATGTGGATATGACAGTAAGTGAGATGGAATGCCTACAGCTTCTCCAACGGGTGATATGGATGCCATTGCGCAGATGCACTTCTGAAGATGTCCTTTCTCGCATCACAGAGGAAAGTGGTCTTTTGGCATTAGGTTACAGCGGACTTAACACAGAGGTCAGTGTTTACTACATGTTGAAAATGAGATAATGAGACTGATAAAGTATGGGTGCTATTTAATGGAACAAAAAACAGAGTCCCGTTTTGGGCATGTGGGGTGTTTCTCAACACCTGCAGCTCCGAGAATGACCCCTATCTAACGGGACTCTGTTTTTTTTTACCTCAGCAAGAAATGCCCCGGCGAGGTCGCACTTACCTAATTTCCAGGACGGGTTCTCGCTGGCGGGCCGCCATTTTAAAATGCCGCCCCGATCTTTCGACCCCGCTCGGACGCCCAGGACGCCCTGCTTAGGGGGTCCTCGAGTTCACTGCTCAACGTGGTGCCATTATTTCCCCGGCCCTGGGGTAACCCGGCCTAGACATATTTCAATGAATCCAATGACTTATTTGAATATGTTAATATGGATCTCACCCACTGACGTCTCTCAAGATCCTGTCAGATCTCGCTAGGCGTTCAGGATGTCGAGAATCTCACGAGAGGCCTCTCGTTTTGGGCATGCATAGCGGGGCGTTTCATGGCACCTGCAGCACCGAGAATGACCCTCCTATCTAACGGGCCACTCGCGAGAGTAAACGTCCTTGTCACATCACTAAAACGGGCATGTTGGGGCCATTAAATCACGTCCTGTGTGTCATATTTTCAGAATGATTTATTTTGTCTAGTTGTTTTTCTCTCCTACTCTTGAAGGCCTTAATTTTCCTCTTGACTTTAGGAGTTACATGGTGCCTGAGCCATGTCTGAATTTGAATGGGCTGATCACCTCATTGGCACTCTAGCCCTGTGCTTAGAACAGGTCTGAAATCAAAGACCTTAGCTTGTGCTTTAAGGTGCATGCTGCTTGAGACTGGCCACTGGCCTCAAGATCTTTGCATTATGTTAGTCAAGAAAATACACAGAGATTCTGGAAGGAAAAGCTGGGGCCTGCGATTTTACAGACCTGCCTCGTTTCCCTCAGATCATCAGATATGAGGAGGATCACTCACAAGACACGTAGGCTGCTTCCATGGCTGCCCCTGTGTTTGGGTGTCCTTCCAGGAAACTTTGAGGAAAACTCGATGGGATAGCTGGGAATGCTATAAATGCGCATGCTTTATCGGGGCCTCCAAGCAAGCAATCTTCGGCCCACCTTTGGGAGAATCTTCCGAAATCCCATTGCAACATAATGGAGATGGAGTCCTCAGTAACACTCGCTTCTGTGGCATTTCCAGCAAATTGAGTTTGACTCCTGCTTTTGTTTTTGTTTTCACTGTTCATTATTTAGGGTCAGATGGTAGGCAAGCAAACAAACCACCTGACGTCACTTTGCTAATGCATTTTCAGGAAGCAAACTGATGCCTAAGTTTCATCAATAAACTAATTTAAACATAAGTACCAGGGAACACATTCGATTGGCGCAATGCTTTATCTCCCCTGAAAAAATGAGATAGTATCTAGCCCAGATGGTTGGGAAGAACACTCTTCTACCAACTTCCCAATTAATCCTATTGGAGATAGATTTGGGAATCTCATCCCTCTTTATATTGCAACATTGCAGTTGATGGCCGCCCAACTTCAATGATCTGCCAAATTACCCAGGTGTCGTCTGATTGTCTAGGTGTGCAGGTAGCAGCAAATATTAATGGATGTAAGTGATGGGACCGGGCACCAATTGTTCTGGGCAAATTGGCCACTCACAGACCGATCTTTGAGAAGGTACATTGCTCAAAATTGAAAGTGTTTGTGAATTTTAAGTAGCCGTGCATGTGCAATCTGACTGACCGACCTTGCAATGTAAATATCCCACTTGAGGCACGGGAAATCAACAACCTGCTTAGCCGTTTCACTGAGAAGCCACTCTACAATATTAGGGACATTACTGAGTGATAGGGAATGCCAAAGCACAATCAAAATGTAGACAGATGCAGCTTTTGCGGAGCAGACCCAATGGGCCGAATGGCCTAATTCCGCTCCTATATCTTATCTTATGAATTTGTGTAAATTGATTACAAGCTGAAGAGATCTCTTAGTGGAAGGACACAACCCAATAATAGGATAATGGTCAGGGAGCTAAATAGGCCTTAGTCACCATTCTCACTCATACTTAACAGAATATAGACTTTGGTTTATAAAAGAAAAGTCATTTAATATTACCTGGTTAATTCATATTAGTTAGGTGGATTGGCCACGCTAAATATTTCCCCTTAGTGTGCAGGTTAGGTGGGGCTATGGGGATAGGACAAGGGAGTAGATCTTGGTGAGGAGCTCTTTTAGAGGATTAGTGCTGACTCTTTGGGCCGAATGGCCTCCTTCTGCACTGTAACGATTCTATGGATGTAGAATATTGCACATTATTAACAAACTGCTCCTCAAGTTGTCTTAGAAACACATAGAATCCCATAGAATCAACAGTGGGGTTATTTTATAGAAACCAAGAGTCCCGCGCTTCCCTAATTGCTTTACCAATCAAGATTTGTTCTCATGTTTCTCAATGCAGGTAAGGTCAGACGTGTCAAGCCTGGATGCCACTGACAACTGGGCTGATGAATCGGGTGAAGACCAGGCCGCCTCCCCAGAGTCAGATACCGAGCGAGACAGTGAGTTCAGTGGAGTAAATCAGGTCAGATACTGCTACATAGAAGCTGTGACAACAAATATCCGGGAGCAGCTCATGAAACTGCTCCAATGTCCAGTGAATATAATCGATGATAAACATGCCTGTGCAGATATCCATCATTTCATCTGGCATCCGTCTTCAATGGACCAGAGTAAACTCTATTGTAAGTGGTATCCAGTGAAACCTGAGGTCCTCAAACAAGGCTGCATCCAGGAATGCCTGGAGTCAGCGTTGGGCTATCAACTCAAGTACAAGAAACCTGGAACCTGCAGAACAAGATACGCTAAATGACAAATGTTGTAAACTAAATTGCCAAATATTTAGTTCATTGGTGATGATCTTAGTCTCATTTTCTGTGATATCCTAGTAAGAAATGGTACAATGTGTACATTTTAAATATGAACAGATATTATCGCAAGTATAAATATTTTCGCAGGGAACTTTGATATGCTTATTCATTCTTTGTATTATACTCGCTTTACCCACATACTGCAAAGTCGCACAGCTTCTCTTAACAAATGTATACATAAATAAAATTATTCAAAAGTTCCTGTAATGATTTAGGCCCGGCCTTTGAGATTGGCCAATTAGAATATGAGTTCCCTGATTCGTGGCCCAATCAGGGAACCCCTTTCTCTCTATTTAACAAGGAGTGTCATATCCTGTGCACTCCCAGTGTGGACAGCAAGCTGAATGCACCTGGTTGTTCGGCTGTTGGTTTTGTAAATAAAAGGAATTCTGGTGAAGGGACTTCTGCCTGCGTGGACTTATTACAGTTCCTTTTTCATCAACTAATCAAAAGTATTTCAGAACTTTTGTCTGAATCGCTTCCTCTTTACTAACCACAGAAAACACTTAACATTTTTGAAGTGGTCAGCAGCTGTCAATCTTAACAAGAATGTTTATAATCTTTAGGATCAATGGAGAGTACTTCTGATTCATATAAGTGTGAGGGGAAAGATAAATAAACAAACCTCCTGGTAGCTGTGCCAAACCATAAAGCTGTCAGTCAAAAGCTAGGGAAAGGTATTGCATTGTGAAATTGAAAGCTTAGCATTTCAAAGGATCTCAGGAGTTTTCAAGATTTTTCAAGTGTTGTGGGCTTTCCAGAAAGGCTCAGACACTTCAAGAAGCAGCAGTTTCAAAAGGATAGGGCTGAGGGAGCAGATGTGAAGAAAGAGAATGTTTTCCTGGCTTGATTCTTCACTGAACTGTCTGGTCTGCTCATCAGCTGTCAGGGAGAGCATTTCAGAATGAGAAGACCACTTCAGAGTTTAAAAAAGAGAGACTAGGATGATGACCATGAACAAAGGGCTGCCTGAGATCACCATGCCAAGAGTGACATTCGGGTTGCCCAGGCTGGAAGGTGCAGTCCATACATGGACATCCCCCCCCCCGCCCCGACCCTCCAATCCCGGTGGAGTGCCCGGGTCATCCTCATATCACAGAACAAGTCCACCCAACCACCGGAACCCTAAGGAGACCCTCCCTCTGCAGTCTGGCAGTGGCAGAAAGACACATGAGAATTTGAAAAAAAACCTTGACTCCATTCAGGTTCCATCACACCAGGCTAGGGTGTCACTGCCAGGGTGTCCGTACCATGGTGCCAGGGAACAATGCACCATTGGCAATGCCAGAGGGCAGGCACTGAAGGGGGGTACTGAAAAGATGGACTGGAGGTGGGAGGGGGGGGGGGGGTGGAATGGTCGAAGGGGAGGCAGTGGCTGAAGAGCGGTGGTTGGGGGCTCTTTTAGAGGATTAGTGCTGACTCTCTGAAGTGGGGGCTGGAGGAACTGAGGGAGTTGGGTAGGGACTTCAGGTCACCCATATGTATGCGTGATGTGGAGGGGTAACCTGCTATTCCTATGTGGGGTAAAGGATGCTCCTCCTTGTTAAGGGGTTGGGCAAGCTCCACTTGTCAGTGGAGGGTGAACATTTGCATAATGGAGGTGGGGGGGGGGGGACTGGGGCCTGTCGCTGGAAGCTGGGATCGGGACACTGATTCAAAGTGGCTTGCCACAGAGGGAGTGCAATGGAGGTTCACCAGATGAATTCTCGGGATGGAGGGATTATCCCGTGAAGAACAAGTAAATAGACTGGGCCTTTATTCATGGGAGTTTAGAAAAATGAGAGGTGACCTCATTCAGAAAAACAAAACTCTTACAGGACTCAACAGGGTTGATGCAGGCAGGACAATTCTCCTGGTTGAAGAGGCTTCCAGAACCGAGGGATGCAGTGTCAGAATAAGGGGCAGATCATTTAGGACTGAGATGAGGAGGGTTGTCTTCACTCAGAGGGTGGTGAATATTTGGAATTTTCTGTCCCAGAAGACAGTGGTTGCTCGGCCTTTGAGTAAGTTCAAAACTGAGATTGATGCATATTAAATGCAACAAGGGATATAGGGACAATGCTGGAAAATGATGATGAGGTAGTTTGGCCCAGATCTTTTTGAATGGCAGAGAAGGTTGAAAGGCCTACTCCTTTCCTATTTCTTGTGTTTTTATGTTCTTAATTGTCCCGGAGACGGTGATAGTGAAGTCCATTTTTCATATGCTAACCCACAGCACAATTAGGTAGGGAGTTTCAGGAATTTGATCCAGCAATAGTGAAGGAATAGTAATATAGTTAGGATGATGCGTGGTTTGGAGGGTAAGTTCTAGGTGGTGGGTGGTGGTGTTCCCATGCATCGGTATTCCTTGCCCTTCTAGGTGGTAGAAGCCGCGAGTTTGGAAGGGACTGTCGAATGAGGCTTGTTGCTGCAGTGCTTCTCATAAATGGTTAACATAGCTGTGATTGTATGATGATGGTGGAGGGATTGAATATTTAAGGTGGTGGATGGGGAGCTGATCAAGTGGGCTACTTCGCCCTTGAATGCATCAAGATTCCTAAGTGTTGTTGGAGATGCACTCATCCAGGAAAGTTCGGTGCATTTCATCACATTCTTGACTTGTACCTTGGACGTGGTGAATGGGAGTTAGGAGTTGAGTCACGCTCCGGAGAATTTCCAGCCTCTCACCGTCTCCCATAGCAACTGTATTTATATGGCTGGTTCAGTTCAGTTTCTGGTCAATGGTAACCCCTCCTCCTTCTGTATGTTAAAGGTGGTGGTTCAGTGATGACAATGCCATTTAATAATAATAATCTTCATTAGTGTCACAAGTAGGCTTACATTAACACTGCAATGAGGTTACTGTGAAAATCCCTGGGATATGGTTCTATTCTTTCTTTTTGGAGCTGGTCATTGCCTGGTACTTGTGTTGTACAAATGTTACTTGTTGTGGTATTCCTGTAAGCAATAATGTAGATAGCTGGTGGGGTGACCTCCAGCCAACAGGTGGTAATACAGATCCATCATAAGGTCTCTAGACAGTGGTCATGCGACCAGGCACTCAGATATAAGTGCGGGCACATCCAGTCATCCCAGATGGTCATAAGACGTACATGAGGACAGTCGTGCACAGGGATCGTTCCAGAGAGTATAAAGAAACTCCATGATAACTTGCTCTGTAACAGATCTTTGATCTTACCACGTGTGATTTCATAAAGATCCTGGTTTGGACAAGTCCCCAGTCATTTGGTAGATTCCTTACTAGACATCAAACGCCAAACACAACATTACTTGCTACCTATCAGCCCAAGCCTGGATGTTGTTGTCCAGGTCCTGTTCCATGTTGGCAACGACTGCTTTAGTATTTGAGGAGTTGCGAATGGTGCTGAACACAGTGCAGCCATCAGCGAATGTCCCCACTTCTGACCTTACGATTGAAGGAAGGTCATTGATAAAGTTGCTGAAGATGGTCGAGCACAGGACATGACCTTGAGGAACTCATGTCCCAGGGTTGAGATGATTGGCCACAAAACTCCAACCAGTAGAGTGTTTTCCCCCTGATTCCTATTGACCCCAGTTTTGCTCCTTGATGCCACATTCGGTCAAATGGTGCCTTGATATCATTGGCTGTCACTTACCCGTACCTCTTCAGTTCAGCTCACCTGTCCATGATTGGACCAAGGCTGTAATCTGGATCAGGATCCGAGTGCTGCCTGGGTTGCTGGTACCAGAAGTCATAACATTGTTTCTTCAGTCATTCTCTCTTTGTATACTCAACGGAATTTTATTTTTCTTCTAGCTGTTACGGAATACTCACTTCCTGCTGAGAAATGTAGGCTGTTGAATATACATACTCCACTTATTTTACAGGTGACATTTTTGACTTCTGCATGGATCTAAATCAGACATTCCTTTCCTAAAATATCTGAACATTACTTTCTTAAATGTTCTCTTAAATTGTGCCTTTTCTCAACTAATAAAGCGTCCTAATCTCTTCTAGAAAATTCCGTCAAGTTTTATAATTTAGGTGAACAAAGTGGAAAATGTTGGCATGTAAATAGGACAAAAACGTGACAACTGGAAGGACACTTTCATATACAGGGTGTGCATGCGGATTAATATTTCTTCAGGTGTTACAGATTCTTATGTGCATAGAAATTATAATTGGTGCTATTTTTATGAAAACGATTAACTTGTAATGCATATTCCAATCTGCACTATTTTAAAACAGGCTGTTTATGGATTATTTCCCTTTTTTAAAACGACACAGAGAAGATTTGGGCTAATGAGTCCTTTTGCAAGAACGGCTTTGATTACAATTTCTATCCTAATGTTAGCAAGCACCTTGATGCAATGGAGAGCCATCTACTGGACTAAAGATATAAAGAATACGTACTCGTATTTGATCGTATTCGACATAAAATTGTATGGGAAAGAAAGAATTTATAATAATCCATCCATTTCATTATACTCTGCATAAACAATTTGAATGCATCAAAGCTGGATGGTAACTTATATAAAGGATTGAAAATGTTCTTCACTTAAAGTAATTTCAGATGTGCGGTAACTGCAGATGGTGCAATAGCCTATATGATTCTAGTCCATGATTGTTGAGTCTTCTGAAATAAAGTGAGCAAAAAAAACACAGGGTAATTGCAGGAGATAACAAGGACCGCACCACAGCATAAGCAAAATAACAAGGAGCAAAGTACGATCTGTAATCTGGTTGTTACTGTGAGTTGCTAATTATTTGACATTTGTGCTTTTTGTTCTCCTTTCAGACAAACAAAAAAGCATTCTGGTACTCTTAAGCAAAGAGCATAGCAATCTCCTGAAATGACTGTTGAAATGGTGCATTCGGATTGACTAGCCAGAATTGGTCATCTCTGTCCCTCGCATTTTACAACATCTTACTGCTCCACTCCCTTGTCAACAGAGCCGATTGAAGAGGCTCTTATTTTCTGAGCCTTTGAAGGTCACCCGAAGGAAAAATTAGGAACAGGTGCCTTATTTTATTGTTTTTAAATTATAAATTTAGAGTCCCCAATTTTGTTTATCCAAATAACGGGCAATTTAACGTGGTCAATTCACCTACTCTGCTCATCTTTTTGGGTTGTGGGGGTGAGACCCACGCAGACACTGGGAAAATGTGCAAACTCCACATGGACAGTGACCCGGGACCTGGATTGAAATGGGTCCTCGGTGCACTGAGGCAGCTGTGCTAACCACTGCGCCACCGTGCCACCCCTAGATGCCTCATTTTAGAATAATTCATCTCCTGTATGTTATGGTGTGCTGCTGGTGAAGGGAAAAACATGCATCAGGGAATTATCTCGCCTCAGCCTTCTCTATTTTGATGCAGGCCTGACGCGACCATCAATTCACACGAGACAGAGAGTTGAAGTGAACAGTGGTTTTAATCAGCTAGAACTGTGCCTGCCTGCGACTGCTCTGCACTGAGTGCCGCCTACAGGCTGCAGATCTATATACCTCCCCCAAGGGGGCAGAGCCATAGGCCGAGCCCACAAGGGCACCAACATAATACAATGTAATGTAGTGTAATACAATGGTGGGCCATAGGTGGAGCCCACAAGGGCATCAACATAATACAATGAAACCTAATGTAATACAATGGTGAATGGTAGCGATAATACATTCACCACAAGGCCTATAAGAAGTGCTGAAAGTACAGGGTCAATCCTTGTAAAACAAAGTGGGACAATTTCAACCTAATTTGCCTGGTGGGAAATTAACATATCTGGATTAGTCGCCTGTTTTGGACCTGGTCCAATTTTTCTTTCCGGACAGAAAAGTACAGAATCGGAAAAGGTAAGACAAACCCCATTAGATTTCTGCTGGGTGGATCGGGCTGGTTGGGTTACAATTTTCAGTTGAAAGCGTTCAGGTTTATCAAATCAATTGCATCTTATGTCCGCTCAACCTCACAAAGCTACGAACCAAGTGCTGGAAAATGGATTAGGCTAGGGGCTTGATGGCCAGTGCAGACACGGTGGGCCATAGGGCCTCTTTCTTTGCTGTAAAACTCTATTATTCTGACTCTAGGATCTGCCTATCTGAAGAAACAAGGTAGGTTAATGAGGCACACTTGTAGAAATCCTAGAAATATACAGCGTGGAAGGGATCATTTGTCCCACTGCCTCTGCCTGGCTGACAAGAAGTTATCCATTCAAATCCCACTTTCCAGCTCTTGTACTGTAGATAATGGCACTCAAGTGCACATCCAAATAATTTATGAGGGTTTCTGCCTCTACTTCTCTTTATGCAGTGAGTTCCAGATTGAAAAATATTCCCTTTGAATCCCCCTAAACTTCCTATCTCTTAACATAAATCTATGCGGCGTGATTATGCAATGGTGCCTTTGCTATCCCCTTTACTTAGGCCCCTCATAAGATTACCCGTTTTGATCAAGTTTCCTCTCAGCTTCCTCTGTTCCAAAGAACACAATCCAAACTTATCCCATCTTGCCTCCTAACTGAACCTAACATAACAAAAATCTCCACACAACATCCCCATAATTCTCTGTGCCCTCTATAGTGCAATGATATCTTCCTTGTTGTGTGGTGACCAGAACTGCATCCCACATTAATTATTCCTTGAAAAGGCTTGAAGAGCTATTGTTAGTACTATCATGACCTCTGCTCAATCAGGTGAAGGAAGAATTAAATAATTGAAGTATGGTTTTTGTAAAAGTAATGATAAAGTGACAGTTTTAATTTCATCGATGTGTGTTCAGTTGAATGGGCGTTTATGAAAGTGGTCCACCTGATTCAGTTGTGTTCGAATGCCCGATACAATTCAATTAAAGAGATATGGGGCCAAAACTTCTGGGCTCTGTTTTGTTGGAGGCTGGATGTGTGACCCAAGATGCGTACCAGGAACCCTGTGGAAATCCTGGTGGCCAGACCTTGGTGGAAATTTCCTGGGACGTTTCAGCTTCTGATGGGCAATTCCCCGGGTTCCCTGGGACTCACTGTGATTGTCTCTGACTTTGAGTTTGAGTCAGGGATTTCAGATGGGTCTGCAGTATGTACCTGGATATTTGCTCACAAAACGTCCCAACTACGCCTCCAACTTGCCCCTGACCCGGCTACCCGCTTCCCACTGACACAATTACCCCACCAAACCGCACCACCCTGTCATCCCACTGAATGACTCCATTAACCCTGAACGCCCAACTTTCCTTTTTATCTAACAATCCACCTCCGGCCCTACAGTCTCCCTGACTAACCACCCCACCACCTGACTACACACCCGATGAGAGTAACCCCCTGACTGGATCTGTCTACCAACTCACCTACCTACCCAACTCAGCCACTCTACCCAATTAACCATCTTACCCACCTGCCGATACAGCACTTCACCCACATACCCAAATCCCCACCTATCCATTCATCCGTTCACCTATTCATCTACTCACCCATTCACTAACATTCACACTGGACATTTAAACTTACCATATGACAACTATTTCCTTAAGAAGGGGGCATGTCCTGTTTACCCTCTACTCTATCCTGCTGCAATGGAGGTCCCTGATGAACGCTGTGCTGCATATTTCTGTGGAGGCTGTGTTCAGAAGCTCCCTATAAAAATGCGTAGCAGTGCCAAGTCGGGGTGAGTTTTCGAGTAAAGCGACAATCAAATGATGATTTCCGTTGCTCAGAAGATGATGGGCATTAATTAGAGACTGGAGTAACAACTTAAAACAAGAGTAGACCATTGGTTCATCTAACCTACTAACCCTACCTCCTGCATATTAATAATAATAATAATCTATACTGTCACAAGTAGGCTTGCACTGCAATGAAGTTCCTGTGAAAAGCCCCTAGTCGCCACATTCCGGCACATGTTCGGGTACACAGAGAGAGAATTCAGAATCTCCGAATTACCAAATAGCACATCTTTCAGGACTCGTGGGAGGAAACCGGAGCACCCAGAGGAAACCCACACAGACACGGGGAGAACGTGCAGACTCCACACAGACAGTGACCCAGCCGGGAATTGAACCTGGGACCCTGGAGCTGTGAAGCCACAGTGCTGTGAAGCCACAGTGCTCCTGCGCTGCCCTACGATTCACTCTAAATTTTGAATCTTATTTGCCAAAGAGAAAAATTGGTCTAGTCACTCTTCAAAACGTGGAATCATAGCATGGTTCCAGCGCCATTCAGCCTGCAGTGTACCCTCTGTGAGAATAGATCAGCTGGTCCACTCGCTTGCCTTTTCCTGCATCCCACCAATTTTTAAAAATTCTTTCGACAACTATTCATTTCTCTTTTGAAAACCACAATTGAACCTGTCTCCACCACATCACCAGAGTGTCAGGCCCACTGATCATAAAATCATAGAATTTACAGTGCAGAAAGAGGCCATTCGGCCCATCGAATCTGCACCAGCCCTTAGAAAGAGCATCCTTCTTTAGTCAATTTACCTTGGCCAATCCACCTAACCTGCATATCTTTGGACTGTGGGTGTAAACCGGAGCACCCGGAGGAAACCCACGCCGACACGGGGAGAAAGTGCAAACGCCACCCATTATCCTTGTTTCTTGTTCCAGCACAATTGCTGGGTTGCCTGTCCCACATGTTGGATGAGATTTTAACTCACTCAAAACCTGTTCACTTACAGAGTTAAATTCAGGTACATTATCTCCCTTTTTAACTTTAATTCTACCAGCAGAGGGCTCCCCATGGTGTATTATTATATTAGGCTACCACATAACATTGGGATGGATATTATTTTAGGGCTAATTTTGTACGGAAACTTGCTGCGTTACAGAATTCCGGTCGGGGCCATAGGTGCGGGCGTTTTGAGGCCACGTCGAGGGAGGCCGCAAGGGCCCGTGCCTCTGTGAGTCCTAACGAGTCTTTCTCTAACAGTCTTTGGCGAATTTGCGAGGAAGTCATACCTGCCACAAATGCATCTCTGATTAGTAGCTCCGTGTGCTCGACTGCGCTCACCGACGAGCAGTTGCAATTCCTCCCCAAAATCAAGAGTGCGCTGCAGAATTCGTTGAGTGATTCTCCGGTGATTTGCCGTCTCGTCGCGAGTTGGTGCCGTGCGTAGACCTGGTTTATGGGCCGAATGTAGACTCCTTTCAGCATGGCGAGTGCCGTCGGGAAATCCTCCGCGCTTCGATGAGCGAATAGATCTCCGGGCTCACCCTGGAATGCAGGACCTGCATTTTCTGATCTTCCGTGGTCCGGCCGGGGGCCATTCGAAGGTAACCTTCGAAGCATGCGAGCCAGTGTTTAAACACTGCTGCCTAGTTTGCTGCATGGGGGCTGATTAGCAGACACTCGGGGCGATCCGGAGCTCCATAGTCTTTTAAGCTTGCTTAATAAATTGTAGCGCAACAATTACTCACTCAAGTCGAGAAGAGATTAAATCAATCGAGGCTTTATTAAGCAAGACTTGTTCCCAAGCAGCTCAGTTACAGAATGCGGCTGCTGGGAGAACACGAGCTCTTATGCTCCGCCTTCAGGGCGGAGCCAGCAGGCGGCAGATCCAACCAGGACCCGGGACCTGTCAGTCAATAGCCTCTCGGCTTCACAGGTACCGTATTACCCCTAATACATACCACCATAATCACCTTCCGTGGCTCTGTGTCATTCTTTGTTTTATTTTTAGAATGTTCCAATGCAGTTCCTGGGCTGTTTTATTAGATTAAAGGTGGTTTATAATCACGGACATAGGATTCTCCGTTCTTGGGACTAAGTGTTGACGCCTGGGCAGGATTCGTGAACTTCCACAACAGCGAAGCTGGCACCGCATCTGGACCAATCCTACAAATTTTAAGGGACTAGCACCGGCGTCACGTGGAACACAACCGATTCCAATGAGTAATGGTGCCGGATTCGACATCGACAGGTTCATGATTGATATTCAGGAGGCTGATAAGCTGCAGCCGCACATACAGACTTCACTCCCCACACACACCATCCCAGCCAACAAGAACGCTGCAAGGAGAGCAGCCCCGAGATTTACGGATGCCGAGCTCAAGACCCTCCTAGACACTGTGGAGGAGAGATGAGCCTCCCTGTACTATTGCCCTGCCCGGGTGCAGGTGGTAGAGGCGGTCGGCATCACCAGCAACACTGTCTGGACCGGCCTGCAGTGCCAGATATAACTGCACAACCTCCTCAGGACGGCCAGGGTGAGTCGGCACCACTGTGCCTCGGCACTAACCCCTATCCTACACACCAGTAAACCCTCCCCACCAGGAGGGCGGCAGAACCTCCACCCTGCACCATATGCCAGCACCCCTACTGACCGCCATGCCGGGTGCCCTGGCCACTGAGATGACCAGCTACCGATCCCCTCGACTGTATGCGTCGGACTGTCTAACATTTGCGTTATTTTATCCCCCCCACCCAGGAGAAGGCCATAATCGCCAGGAGCTGGAGAAAACAGGAGGGGGTCCGCCGGAACTGCAGCCCCTCACCATGGCAGAGCAGCAGGCCTTGGACCTGGTTGGCGGGCCGGAGGAAAGGGAAGTCGCCGGGGTGGAGATCAGCTTCTGGCGAGAAAGGGAGACTCCGCTTAGATGTGGTTCCCCGTAACACATGTGTCAACCCCCCCCCACACCATCCTCGTCCCACACTGCTCTCACCCCGACACCACCATCACCCCCACACCCTCACCCCCAAACCCACCACCCCAACCAATCCCCCCCCCCCTCCCCCAACTACCCGGCCCTGGCAGGGCACCACCTCCCCCAGCCTAGCCAGTCTGGCTAGTGTCAGGACCGGCAGCCCACGGTCGCGCCTCTGTGTCCTACCTCCTCTCCCTCCCTCATCAGCCATGGCAGCAGTATTATGCCTTTTAAAAGCACAAGTGAGCCTCGCCATCGTGAATTGGCCCCAGTGGAGGCAGAGGATCGCGGAGGCTCCGGAGAGTACCGTCTTCGGCCTGCTAATGATATGCCAAGAGTGTTTACTGTACGTGCGTTCTGGAACGCATTGATGCCGCTATCGAGGCACCAGAGAATTGCGCTTTGGCGTGAAACCAGCACCCGCCACGCTTTTGGCGTCAAAACTGATTCTCCGCCCAATTGCCTTTCCCGATTCCAGCATCAGCCGACAGAGAATCCCACCCGTCGTTCTTGACCTCGAATGTGTATACACCACTGTAAATGTTTAACTTTGCCCTATTCATCCTAGCCTCTTCTCCGAGATCCGTTAGACTCAGTCTAATCTATTTTGTCTTGAATCTTACTTTAGTTTGCATTGTGGTTAACCATAAACCTTTACAGCTGCCTGGAATGCTGCTTTCTCTCTTATCTCAACAAGTTTAAACTGCTACCGATGTCTCTTCCTGTGTCAGCAGAAATACATGCTGAGTACAGAAAGTATTGATTTAGGCTTACACCATCAGCGCATGATTCCAATATTTGCCATTCTCTACTATTGTCCCTAGAACCTACCAATTTGAGAATCCAAAAAGGAACTGACAGAAGTCATTCACTTACTTGAGATATTCTAGTCACACCTTGAAGAAAGAAATACCAGGAATTTCACAGTAATTAATTTGCCTGGAACCCCTTCACTAACAGCGCAGTGGGTGTACCTACACCACATGAACTGCAGCAATTCAAAAAGGCAGCTCACCACCACCTTCTCAAGGGCAATTAGGAACAGGCAATAAATGCTGGCCTAGCCAACGACAGCCAAATCCCATGAATGAATAAAAAAAGGTCCCAGGCAAACATATATGTGACATGGACACAAATGACAAGCTTTGAGAAAGAGTCATCCAGTTTCGAGATGTTAGCTCCCTTCTCTCTCCACAGATGCTGTCAGACTTGCTGAGATTGTCCAGTATTTATTGTTTTTGTTGCAGATTCCATCATCCACAGTAATTTGCTTTTAGCCAGAAAAGAATGTGCATTAGGCGCGATTTACCGGCCGCATCCCGGCAGAATCAGGACAAGACACGGGCGGTAAATGCTGTGAGAGGCCTCTTCCGGATTCCCCACGGCCGTGATGGCCTGTACGATCGAACGAGATCTCGTGGGGTGTCATGATCTGAATCCCGCTCACAATGGGCAGGGTCCAAACTTGCATAGTTAAGTGAGCTTCAGTGCGCTGACAGGGTGCCTGGGTGACATGGTCATGGGTCAGGGCTTGAGGGGGGTCATTCCGATGAATGGGGGGAATGGGGGGGGGGTTATGAAGGATGCAGGAGGGAAAAGCAGATTTGAAGGAGCTTGCAAAAGATTGGGGAGGGTGAAGGGTGGAGGTCCTGAAAGGAGAGGGGGCCCTAAAGGGGGCGTGTAATGGTCTGAAAAGGATGGGCCCTCTACGACCGCAGAGCGGGGTGTCCTCACTTGGGACAGAGCGGGGTACTGCCCAGGTGTGTGGGGGTGACATTGCCCATGAGTGAGGGGTGCAGGGGGCGCTCAAGCTCATTTAGAGATTGGGGCACCCTTTCAAAATGGCAGCCCGATCTCTGAGGAGTCAGTTTGGTCGGCGTCTTCGGCTCCCTGTCATAATATACACCAGTATATTATAGTGCAGACACACACACATACACACTGATGGAAATGCTGTGGGACCAATCAGCATACACAACACCGCAGCCAATCACCAGTGAGAGCACACGCACTATAAAGACAGGGGACAGGAGAGTTCCCACTCATTTTAGTAGCAGCCAGCTCGGAGCACAGAGCTCACAGCCTGCAACACAGACATTCACCATGTGCTGAGTGTATCACCTGGTTAGGACTAGGCAAGGGTCAACAGTTAAAGCTGGTATTGCATTTACCCACAGTTCAAGTATGTTAATATAGTTAACCTTATAATAAAATAGAGTTGCACCACTTCCAGTGTTGGTGACCTGTTTGTGATCCAGAACATCCAACACATCACTCCCCAGTGATGAAAACATTTCAACGTGTGGGTTAGATCAGGGAGAAACTTTCCAAGACCCACCAAGGGTGCGATCTACCAACCACGCTGTGTCCCCGTTCCAGGATCTACACAGCTCGCCAAGCTTTGCAAGATCTAATGGAATCTCGCAAGTTGTCGCGATCTGGATCCCATTGTGGGCGGGATCTGTATTTGGCAAATCTGTACATTAGAAAGAGCAGCTATTCTCACTCTAATATTTATCTTGCCTGATCTAACCCCTTCATTCGGAGGTCTTAGGCGAGTGCAGTTCAGTACTGGTCTCCACAAATGGGCACCTAGGTGGCACTGCCAGGCTGACAGGATTCGGGCCCAGGTGTTCCCTGCTCGTGTGAGGTTGGATGCAGCGGGATGGGCCCCAAGGACCCACTTATAGGTGAGTGGGGATTCTGGGTGGTTCAGCGATCACGTCAGGGAGGTCGAGAGATCGGGGCGCCATTTAAAAATGAGCGGAGCTCAGTGCAGGAAACGGGACTAAGTGCGGCCTCGGCGTTCTGCGCTGAGGCCACGGATTGCAACGAAGTCCTGTTCGATAGCATGATCTTTCTCTGCATTGCGAGTGGCAGGAAACAAATGGCTAAAGCATTCGGCGCCGGACTCTGTTGCAATTCAGTTAGATTGCGCCCTTAGTGTGGTTAAATAGCAGTACGGATCTCACCGACAAAGCGGGCAGGAAACACCCAGCCAAACCCGCCCAAAATCACACTGAGGCGCGTTCTACTGGCCATTGTGCATCCGAAAGGCAGTGCAACATGACCGGTAGAAGCGGGAGATCCCTCTTCCAGGGTCTACCCAGTTCGCCACACCTTGCGAGATCTAGCACGATCTCGCAAGACGTCGCGATGTGGGCAGATCACTATTTAGCAAATCTGCATATTAGGGTGAGATAGCTAGCCGCATTCTATTATGCATTCCCCCGCTCTACCGAGGTGTGGGATCTAACCCCTTTGTCTTTGAGACCATGGGCGAGCACTGTTCAGTACTGGTCTCCAAAAACAAGACTAGACGTAACGGAACTAGTGGGGGTCTAATAGAGGCATCCAGATGTTTGCCCTCTGGGTAGGGTGGCACCCTGAAATTGCCAACCTGACACCATGGCACCCTGGCAATACCTCCTAGGTGCCAGTCTGGTACTGCCAAAATTCACAGGTGGCACTGACAGCTGGCAGGGTCACTGCTAGCATACTAGTCTGGCGGTAGCAGGCTGGCATTTTTCCTGTGCTGGGGATCGGGCCCAGGGTTGCCCGGCGTGGGTGTGGTGGGAGGCCTGAAGACACCTTATGTGTGAATGGAGACTTTGAGGGGTTCAGGGGTTTTGCCAGGGGGGGTTGAATGATCGGGTTGGTATTTAAAAATGGCCACCCGATCGCTCCCTGCCCTGAAGTGTTCAGGCGAGCGGAGTTCCTCAGAGCAGGAAATTAGACTACGTTTCATCGGGGAGTTCCCTGCTGAGGCCCGTATTGAACCAGAGTCCCAAAAGATAGCGCGGTGTTTGTTGGTGTTGTGAGTGCCGGGAATCACCTGGATAAGCAAGCTCATCCCGGGAATCTGTTACAATTCGGTTAGATTGCACACTTAGAAACCTTTCCGTCAAATCGTGTCCATTGTAAAATATCCTGCTATGTCTGGAACTACAATCATTCTTTTACAGAATCTTCCCACTTCACAGCCATCAACATTTTATACCAATAATTGCTTGCCTGGGATTAACTGTTCCTTCTAAGACTGTTGAAATCCATTGTTTAATAACAGAAAATTCAAAATTTGTCGATGATGCAGAATACAAAAGTATTGTGAACTGTGAGGAGGATAATGATAGACTTCCAAAGGACACAGACAAGTGGCGGATGAAATTTAATGCAGAGAAATGTGAATGATTCATTTTGATCGGAAGAACGAGATGACACACAACTGAATTAATGTTGCAATTCTACAGGGGGTACAGACATAGAGAGACCTGGGGGTGTCTGTGCACAGATCATTGAAGGTTAAAGGCAGGTTGAGACTGTTATTCTTAGAGAAGGGAAGGTTGAAAGGAGATTTGAGGCAGCAATTTGAGATGATTGACAATAAAAGCAACAGGTCATGAGGAATTTGTTTTTAGGCAGCAAGGGATTAGAATCTATAATACACTGCCTGAGCGTGGCCTGGAGGCAAAATCAATGCGAGCTTTCAAAGCAGAATTGGATAAGCACAATGTGGTGAACGTATTCACCTGAATGTGAACTATCTGTATAGTACTGTGACCTATGACCAGGAAAGGATAATACGATCTACTTCCACGTATTGTACTGGAACCCCGGAGGGCTCCACTTCTGGCTCCGCCCTCCCCGGGGCGATATATAGACCAGCCACCTGTGGGCGGCACTCAGTTGTACAGCAGACACTGGCAGGCAAGTTCCTGGATAATAAAGCCTTATGTTCCCTCGTTCTCACAGTCTCGCAGTAAATTGATGGTATATCAGTCCTGCAGGTAAGCACCTGAACAAAAGGATTTTCAGGGGCTATGGAAAAGGTTTGGAAGTGCAAATGGCTGACCTGCTCTCGCAGAGGATCAGCTTCTGTGGCAACCATGTTCCGATTCTCTGGGCTGGATTTTACATTTGCCTGTGAGACGGTTTTGTAGTGTTAAGGTCTGGCACACATCGGGTTCTACCTCTCTTATGAGTCCAGGGTGGTCATTCAGAAGCGTGGTCTGGATTTGCAACACAAAAATAAAGCAGGTGACCAGCCCGCTGCCTCCTCACTCTCTCTCAACCTGTCCCTGATTATAGGGGGCAGGCAAGGAATCAGGCAGCCAACTAAGGGCCTCATTCGATCTCTGCCGCAACTTTCTGACCTATAGGAAAAGGCAGAAGGAAGATGGCCATCCCAGCAGCTTTGACAGTGAACAGCAGTCAGAAAGGAAGGGGAGGCGGGGGTTACCTACTTTTGGGAAGGGGTCCGCTCTGTCCATTGGGGGCATTCCCCCATGTTTTTTGCATTGCAACACCCACCTGTCCCTGATTATAGGGGGCAAGCAAGCAATTAGGCAGTCAATTAAGGTCAGGTGCGTGTGTTTGGGCCTAATGGTTCGGATTATCAACATTAAACATTCCGAACCTCACATGAGATCCCAGCTTCTTTGGGAATTGGAGATACCGACCACAGAGTGCTCTGCCAGCGGGAGAAGAGAATCCCAACAACCAGAGAATTCCGGCCATTGCAATGAATTTGCACACAGGAAAATCCCACCAACAGCAATAAGATAATGAATTAATTATCAGTGTTAGTGATGGGTTAGTGATGTTGGCTGAAGAATAATAAGTACAGGCCAAAACACTGGGAGAACTCATCAGCTCTTCTCCGTCGGTGCCATGGGATGTTTTATGTCCATCTGAGAGATGGTTAAAGATTTCAACCTAAAGACGGCAACACCACCAAGGCAGCACTGCACCAGAGCCGACTGACTCAAAGGTGAGAAAGCTACTGCAACACAACTATTGAGTTAAAAGTCCCAATAATTAGTGAATAAATGAATAATGTTCAGTGGAAGCAATTAAGGCTTACAATGTAGTTAAAAAGATAATTACAATGGAATGGAGAAGCCCTGGGCCGGGATTCTCCCTTCTGGGAACTAAGTCCCCACGCCGGCGGGAGAACCGGCGCCAACGACTCCGGCGTCAATGGGCCGCCAAGGTGAGGAATTCTCACCTGTCTCAGGGGCTATGTGGACGCCAGAGCTGTTGGCGCCGCTCCAGCCGGCGGCAAAGGGACTACGCAAGTCCGCGCATGCGCGGAATCACCAGCGTGAGTCTGTGCATGCGCCGACCGGCCGCGGTATTTTGCCACATGCACAGGGGGTTCTCTTCTCCGCGCCGGCCATGGCAGAGCCCTACAGGGGCCGGCGCGGAAGGGAGAAGTGCCCCAACGGAACAGGCCCGCCCGCAGATCGGTGGGCCCCGATCACGGGCCAGGCCACCTTGGGGGCCCACCCCCAGGGTCGAATTCCCCCGCGCCTCCCCGAGGACCGACTTACCTGCCAGGCCCCGCCTTGTGGGACCATGCGTAACCCATGCCTGCGGGACTGGCCAAAAACGGACGGCCGCTCGGCCCTTTGGGGCCCGAAGAATCGCCGGGGGCACCGCTGCCAACGGCCCCTGACCGACGTGGCGTGAGTCCCGCCCCCGCCCAAACAACGGAGCCAGAGAATATGGCAGCTGGCGGCGGGGTGGCAGGGCGGGATTAGCGCTACCCCCCGGGGATTCTCCGACCCGGCGGGGGGGGGGGGGGGGGGGGGGGGGTCGGGGAATCCCGCCCAATAACCTTTTCCAACTAGTTGAGATCCTGGGCTAAACTCTCCGCCTCGAGATGATGCAAACGTGAACTGCAATCAAGTGGAGACTCGTGCGTCCATCCAAAACTGAGGTCCATGCCTGGCGCCATATTGAGCGCCTTGCTCCATTCCCTCCCTGTTGACAAAAACGAGGGCATACAAAACCAGCATTTACATTAATTCGCATGTATTTAGTGCATTTGGCCCAGTATGCTCTGGGCCACTACGATACTCTTCCCCTCTCCGGCAGAAGTCACATGGCGTGATTTACTACAGGTATTTACAAATGGGAACTGGGTGCCTGGTGGCTGAGGGGAGAGAGGATGGAAACAAAGTTTGAAAAACGGTTAAACATTGTAGCACTTACAGGGAGATGGCTACCGGGGGTAGTAGCGGCGAGTGACTTGGTGATAGCTCTGTGGATTTGGGGTATCCCCCCCCTCGGGATATGGGTGGGCTGGCTCAGGTTGCCATTGCTGCAGTATTTCTTTAAAACGTACCCATTTGGTACAGGTTACAGTCTCCTGGCTGCTCACTCTGCTGACTGCTCACTGTGTCTTGTAAATGTTCAGACAGCCTCTGGTCATTTGGGAGCCCGCCCAGGCCACCCCTCTGGAAATCTCAAACCCCAGCTGACCCATCAACGGGATGGGCATGGCCAAGCTCAATCAGTGGCCCACCAGGTGCTGCCACTCCTCAGTACGCTCATCAGAAGATGGGATAGAAGGGGAGTAGCAGAGCTCACCCCAAACAAAGGACACCTGCACCGTGGCATCGTGCACCCTCCCTGGCACACTGCCCCTCTTAGGGCAGAGGCCTCAACAGTGACACTATCAGCTAGCCCACTCTGCAGCACCACCAGCTGTCTCCAACCCCTCCGGTCCATGGCGTCCCTGCTCCCATCCATCCTATCCCGGACAGGTTGTCACAACCTGTGTGTCACACCAGGGGCCCACATCACACTGCAGCTATGCTCCCAGCAGATGCACACATCTCTTCTGTAGGACCTGCCCACACACAAGCCTCTACACGTGGAGGAGATTAGTGGCACACGGTGACCATTTCTGACCCTTAACCAGGTGCCACCCTTCTGGTGAGATAACACATGATCCACCCAAAGAGGACACCACAACAGTAGACCCCACTGGAGGAATCGGAACAGTGGCTGCAAAGCCGATTGTTGACATGGGTTGCGGTAGCCATCGGTACCCCTGTTGACATGGATGGTTGACAAGGCATCTCAGGCCTTGTGTCACTCACTAATGGGGACAGGGGTGTAGTGTGGAAGGCAACATATTGGGGGGGAACGACTGACGGGTGGTGGGTGGATTTGTGGAGGGTGGAGCTGAATTGCACCTCAGGGTCACCATGTAGTTTGTTGGATTTGGATGGGCAAGGGAATACTCATCTTGCTAACATGTCTTCTCTTTTTTTCGCCTCGAGAGAATGAATTTCGGAGTTCAATCAGCAAGGTTCACTATCTACCTCGTTGCAGATGCACGGAGGCTGGAGGCACAGGGCCTGCTCGGGAGGACCCTGCACAAGAGGAGCACGCCCCAGAAGAGCAGGGGCCGATGGTGAGGGTCAAGTGCCGGCCGTCCAGCAGGCCAAGGAGGAGGTGCGAAGGAGGTGCCGCATCAGGCCACGTGTGTACCGTCAGAGCCTGTCCTTCGAGGATATGCCAGACCGCCTGTGATGGCAAAGAATTTGGCTAACCAGGGACATGGTGTGCCACCTGTGCCAGATAGTGGCGTACCTGGCATCGCAGTGGTATGGAGGAGGATACCCGTCCCTGTGTCCGTCAATGTGACAGTCACCCTGAACCTTTATGCCTCTGAGTCTTTCCAGGGGCTGAGCGGGGACCTTTCTTGGGTCTCTCAAACATCCGCACACATGTGTATCCGTGCTGTGATGGATTCCCTGTGCAGTGCTCACCAGATTGTGCCTCCGAAGCCTGTCCACTACTGTCACCCACCGAGGTGTGTGTCTCTGCGCTGGTGGAAGGTGGAGGTGATAGCTGTGACACCTTGATGGTGGCATCCTCAGAGGTCTCCTCTGAAGTGTTCTCCTAGAAGACAGGGGGGGTTGTGGTTGGACCCAGATGGCCGTCACAATTCGATGGAGATCCTGCGAAAGAATGGGCTTGCGGTTAGTGCGAGGGAAGGATCATTTTGTCTGACATGAACAACTCATTTGAGACAGGCTATCTGGGTGAAGGGGCAGTGGATTCTCACCTCTGTGGTGCAGGACAACCTGTCAGTGACCGCTCTATCCTTGGTCATCGCTGTTATCTCCAGGGCCGGTTTCTCATAGGGGCTGAGGACTCTGATGTCTGGACCCTTTCCTGCCTGTTATGTACCAACGTCTCCTGTGGGGACAAAAGAGGGCAGTGTTAACCGGTCACTTGATACATCAGGAGTGGGGGTGGGGGGTTGGGGGTGGTCTATGGTTGCTGACCTGTGTGAGCACAGCTGCTGGGCATGGGTGGGTTGTGCTGGTGGGTGCCAGGGTGTACTGGGGCACAGGCATGGTATCATGCTGAGAGGGGGTTTGGGGGTGTGGTGTGAGGTGTCAGCTTGTTGAGGGGAGGGGCAGGGAGGTTTGGGGGATTGCAGAAGGGGGGGAGAGGGAGGGGACAGGTCAGGGGGGTGGCAGGTGAGACCGATGCCATGGAAGATGTCAACTCCCCCTTACGGCCGGGTGGAGGTCGTTGGTCTTCTTCCTCCATTGGACTGCAGTCTTCCCGGTCACGCTGACCGAACTGACGGCCACTGCCACAGCCTCCCAGGCAGCACTCAATTCCCTGTGGCTGATCCTCCGACCCCCTTGGGGGAAATAGGTGTCCTGTCTCAGCTTTAGCCAGCTCGGCATCACCGAAACATGGAGCAAGTCTTCGTGGTGCCATGGCGGTGGGCTGGCTGGAGTGTGTTCGGATGGAGCCGTTTATGTGCTGGTCCCCCTTGTTAACGGGGAGCTGCCAGGCATGGTCCTGATGAATCAGCTGGCGGGCCAACTATTTCCACTGTGAAGCCCTTGGGGAATCATTTCCGGCCCTAATTGACATTCGATTCCGGTCGCCGGCGCGCTGGGGATCACCCAGCAAATCGTGCTCACTTCCGCACTTAGTGCTTCTCCCGTTAGATTAGCGTTCAGAATCTTCTCAAGTACTCCTTATCAGTTATTTTGTCTACAAAGAATTTACAAACTGTGGAAAAGCAGGTTGCAAAATCAGGTTCTGCTGCTTGTGCCAAATTATTCATAATAGGGACAACAAAAAGTAGGAGGGTTTACAAGCCATAAATCTGAAGATAGTCACTGAGGTCTCCCTCACTGCCAGTGCCTTTCCGAAGCATTTCGTACTTCCCTGTAACTGTTTTATTTTTCAGAAGGAACACTTCAGAATTTGACACTGATACTCTGCAGGTATGGTTTGAGCGAACAAGATTTCTCTCATCTATTTCTTCGTAACTACATTTAAAACAAAAATGCCAACAACTAGGACTTTTAGCAGAGAAAATAGCAAATTAATTATTTTTTAAAGAGGGAATATCTCTGCATTGGTTGTGGCATTTGTTTGGCTGATGTGAGAATGCTGATCAATCAGAAACTTGAAAAGGCGATTGTTTTTGGGACTGTCTGTGAGATAAATGAATGCAATTGTTGTGCTGTTGTTGTTCTCAGGCTAAAATCATCAATCGGTGTCAGAATTCATTTCATGGGGAAATATCAACTTGCGGGGAATAAGGCGTGGCAAAATGAAGCATCAAATTGTATCATGCTGTCAGAGGGTATTTTTCATTATGGGAGGGGAACAGCTAATCTCATGAGTTACATTTCAAGGCTTTTTAAAATCTAATCGAAGGTCTGCCAATGATCTAGAAAGAACAGAATAGTGGAGGATAGTTTTCCAAATGCGTTATTTGTTTCCTCACGTTGCTTCATTCGGAGCTCATTTTGCAAGTATGCAGCAGAAATTGGGCCGCTTGATAGCTGGAGAATTAATTTGGAAATGTTATTTGTTATTCAAAATGCTGTTCCAGAAATCTCACCAGTGTAGGACCAGATTCTGGGCAAAAAAGCGTTTGCCGTGTTATTCACCCTGGGGTAACACGGACTGCAATAGGATGCAGACGAACGGTAAAGCATACACCAAACGTAGGCGTTGGTTCAATACTATTTATTGAACTTCTGTGACAACGCACACAGCTGGCTGTGAGTTGACACTCTACTACTCTAAGTGTTCTAACTCTAACGTACTAGACGAGACTAGCTCTGATCCACGTGTAGAAAGTGCTGACTGATATATGCACCCTGACTGTCACTACAGTTGTCACCAGTGGAAAGAGGCGGAGTGCTGATGCCTCGTCTGTTTTATAGTTGGAAGCCCCCCTCTGGTGTTCTGTCTGGTGATTGGTTGTGTTCTGTCCTGTATGAGATTGGCTAACCTGGGTGTCTGTCACTGCCTGTTTTTACCTCATGATGTGCATGGGTGCATATTATAACATCCCCCCTTTTTAAAAAAAAAATGTGTCGATTGCTTAGAGTTACCAGTTACCAGTGGCGTACCGTAGGGATCAGTTCTGGGTCCTCTGCTGTTTGTGATTTTCATTAATGACTTGGATGAGGGAGTTGAAGGGTGGGTCAGTAAATTTGCAGATGATACGAAGATTGGTGGAGTTGTGGATAGTAAGGAGGGCTGTTGTCGGCTGCAAAGAGACATAGATAGGATGCAGAGCTGGCTGAGAAGTGGCAGATGGAGTTTAACCCTGAAAAGTGTGAGGTTGTCCATTTTGGAAGGACAAATATGAATGCGGAATACAGGGTTAACGGTAGAGTTCTTGGCAATTTGGAGGAGCAGAGAGATCTTGGGGTCTATGTTCATACATCTTTGAAAGTTGCCACTCAAGTGGAAAGAGCTGTGAAGAAGGCCTATGGTGTGCTAGCGTTCATTAACAGAGGGATTGAATTTAAGAGACTTGAGGTGATGATGCAGCTGTACAAAACTTTGGTAAGGCCACATTTGGAGTGCTGTGTACAGTTCTGGTCACCTCATTTTAGGAAGGATGTGGAAGCTTTGGAAAAGGTGCAAAGGAGATTTACCAGGATGTTGCCTGGAATGGAGAGTAGGTCTTACGAGGAAAGGTTGAGGGTGCTAGGCCTTTTCTCATTAGAACGGAGAAGGATGAGGGGTGACTTGATAGAGGTTTATAAGATGATCAGGGGAATAGATAGAGTAGACAGTCAGAGACTTTTTCCCCGGGTGGAACAAACCATTACAAGGGGACATAAATTTAAGGTGAATGGTGGAAGATATAGGGGGGATGTCAGAGGTAGGTTCTTTATCCAGAGAGTAGTGGGGGCATGGATTGCACTGCCTGTGGAAGTAGTTGAGTCGGAAACATTAGGGACCTTCAAGCAGCTATTGGATAGGTACATGGATTATGGTAAAATGATATAGTGTAGATTTATTTGTTCTTAAGGGCAGCATGGTAGCATTGTGGATAGCACAATTGCCTCACAGCTCCAGGGTCCCAGGTTCGATTCCGGCTTGGGTCACTGTCTGTGCGGAGACTGCACATCCTCCCCGTGTCTGCGTGGGTTTCCTCCGGGTGCTCCGGTTTCCTCCCACAGTCCAAAGATGTGCAGGCTAGGTGGATTGGCCATGATAAATTGCCTTTAGTGTCCAAAATGGCCTTCGTGTTGGGTGGAGGTGTTGACTTTGGGTAGGGTGCTCTTTCCAAGAGCCGGTGCAGACTCAATGGGCCGATTGGCCTCCTTCTGCACTGTAAATTCAATGATAATCTATAATTAATCTAGGACAAAGGTTCGGCACAACATCGTGGGCCGAAGGGCCTGTTCTGTGCTGTATTTTTCTATGATCTATGTTCTATGTTCTTAGAGCATATACGACATATTTACAGATATAACAATTTACAGCAAATGGCAAGTTAATGCATATGTACATGTAAGGTGTCTAGCGTGCAGATACAGAACAATATGTACAAAGGAAATATTTATAAGTCCAATCTCTGGGGCTGGCGTTGGATCCTTGTTGATCGCCTGAGAAGTGGAGGTGGGGACGACGGCGCCTTGACAGGCGGGATTGTAGCCAGATTGGTGGCCTTGTGGAGCGAGGTGTCCGGAAAAGGCATAACGGGAAAGGAACGTGAGATCCGGTGGTGGGCAGGCAAGTTTGCACAGTGCCCTTCTGTTGCGCCTGACAATGGATCCATCAGCCATGCGAACCACAAACGACCTGGGAGCAGCCTGTTGAACAACAACAACTGGAGCTGACCAGCCGCCACCAGGCAACATGATGCGAACAGCATCTTCCAGAGTGAGCACAGGCAAATCAGCAGCATGAGCTTTGTACGTCAGCTTTTGCCGGTTTCTGAGTTGCTGCACCTTTTGCAGCACTGGGAGGCGATCCAGGTCAGGTAAATGAATGGCCGGAACAGTCGTCCGCAGGTCACGATTCATAAGGAGTTGTGCCGGAGACATACCGGTGGACAGAGGGGTTGCCCTGTATGCCAGGAGCGCAAGGTTAAAGTCAGAAGCTGAGTCCACAGCCTTGCAGAGCAGTTGCTTCACGATATGGACCCCCTTCTCGACCTTCCCGTTAGATTGCGGGTTACGCGGGCTTGAGGTAATGTGCTTGAACTGGTATAGCTTCGCGAAGTTGGACCACTCTTGACTGCAGAAGCAGGGACCGTTGTCGCTCATGACCGTGAGCGGAATACGATGCCTGGCAAATGTCTCCTTGCAGGCCTTGATGACAGTTTTTGATGTGGGGTCGGACAGTTTCACCACTTCGGGGTAACGCGAGAAGTAGTCAATTATAAGCATGTAGTCACGCCCATTGGCGTGAAAAAAGTCGATTCCCACCTTAGACCACGGAGAGGTCACAATCTCGTGTTGCTGGAGTGTTTCTTTGGGCTGAGCAGGCTGGAAACGCTGGCAGGTCGCACAATTGAGGACCGTGTTGGATATGTCCTCGTTGATGCCAGGCCAATAGACAGCCTGCGGGGCCCTGCGCCGGCATTTCTCGATACCGAGGTGTCCCTCGTGGATCTGTTTTAGCACTAAGCTCTGGAGGCTGCGAGGAATAACGATACGATCCCTCGACAACTGTTAGGTCATCCTTGACATTAAAGAACTGGGGGCATTGCCCTTTCTGCCAATCATTTGAAAGGTGATGTATGACCCGCTGCAGAAGAGGGTCCTTGGCAGTCTCTTCTCGAATGTTGACGACTCGTTCGTCTGAGGCCGGGAGGTTGCTGGCACACAGTTGCACCTGTGCCTCAATTTGGCGGATGAAGTCGACCTGTTCACAGGGCGAGGTGATGGCGTGAGACAGGGCATCCGCAATGACTAGCTCCTTGCCTGGTGTGTAAACCAATTCGAAATCATACCTGCGGAGTCGAAGGAGAATGCGCTAAAGCCTGGGCGTCATGTCATTCATGTCCTTGTGAATGATATGGACTAGGGATCTGTTGTCAGTTTCTACTGTGAAGGTTGGTAGACCGTAGATGTAATCATGGAACTTTACAATACCGGTGAGGAGGCCCAGGCACTCTTTCTCTATCTGATCATACCTCTGCTCAGTGGGAGTCATGGCCCTTACGCATCGGCCACTGGATACCAGGACGAGGAGTCATCCTTCTGGAGGAGCACCGCACCAATGCCGTCCAGCCTCCCAGCCGCATATTTCCCGGATTGACGGAGACCCGGCATCTAGCGGCCTTGCCGAAGAGACCCCAGCCAGGCATCGTTCAGTACTGGTCCCCACATACGGGAACCAGGTGGAACTGTACCTGGAGGGCAGGGTCTCCTGGGCGATCACGGTAGCAGAGTGGTCAGCATTGTCACTTCACAGCTCCAGGGTCCCAGGTTCAATTCCCAGGTTGGGTCACTGTCTGTGCGGAGTTTGCACTTTCTCCCAGTGTGTGCGTGGGTTTCCTCCAGATGCTCCGGTGTCCTTCCACAGTCCAAAGATGTGCAGGTTTGGTGGATTGGCCGTGCTAAATTGCCCTTATTGTTCAAAAAGGATAGGTGAGATTACTGGGTTATGGGGATAGGGTGGAGGTGTGGGCTTGGGTAGGGTGCTCTTTCCAAGGGCCGGTGCAGACTCAATGGGCCAAATGGCCACATTCTGCGCTGTAAATTCTATAATTCTATGATCCTACGATCGGAGACACCTGAGTGGTCGGCCTCCGGGCAGGATGGCATCCTGGCACTGCCCAGGTGGCACTGCCAAACTAGCAGGCGAGTTGGTTTGTTAGGTATCCGTAGGGGGGGTCGTGAGATCGGGGCGCCATTTAAAAATGGCATCCTGATCCCTTCCTGAACTGAGGAGCTCAGCACATCCCTTCCTGTACTGAGAGAGCAGGTAGGACACTGAGAGGCACGACCGTGGACTGCGGGCCATTAACTGGCCGGGCTGGCGGGGGTGGGGGGTGGCACTGCCAGGGCCGGGTGGGGTAGGTGATGGGGGAATGGGCAGTGTGGTCAGGGTGACCCCCCACCCCCCCCCCCCCATGGGACTAGGACAGTGTCCAGGCATGGACCGCCATTGCCGTGGCCTGCAAGTCATCCATCTTGCTGCGCACCCCACTGACCAGCCACCTTGGTCCCTGGTTTTGCAGAGTGACGTTGGCCATATGGGTGCCCCCAGCCCCGCACACCAGCAACCATCCCCCGCACCCCAGGCTCCATCTCGACACCCCGCACCCAAGCCCCCACACCCAAACCCTAGCCCCCACCCTACCACCCCTGCACCCCACCCTCCGGCATACCCCCCAACCGGCCACCACCTGCTAGTAGTGAATCTTGTGGCAATGCCCACTGTAGCCCATATGGGGGTGCAGGACAGGTGCTGTGGAGCATACCATTGGCAATGGCAGTGCCAGCCGACTGTACCCGGGCAGCATGGACAGGTGCCAGGGCCAGGAACCACCATGGTTACGGTCACCAAAAGAGCCGTGGTGCGGAGAGGAGGGGGTTGGGAACATGTCGGGGCAGAGCCCACAATCACAACCGGGGCACCGTGTAGCCCATTGAATCTCGTTGGGCATGGGAGTACGCACTATGCTAACCCCTGTGCCAGCCTTTCAACCCCTGCAGACAATGAATATTGGAATACAGGCAGCAATACAGGCCTTCCTCCTATTCACCGCAGCCCTGGGGGATGAACTGTGGCTCTACGAGCCGGAGCTGCTTGAGGAGGAGGAAGCTGCAGCAGCGGAATAGGCGGCAGCCTCTCAGGATGGAGACCCGTCCGCCCAACAGTCCATCGAGGAGGAGGAGGAGCAGGAGGTGGTGTGTAGGAGGCGCCGCATGAGGCCTCGTGTGTATCGGCAGAGCCTGTCATTCGAGGATCTCCCGGACCGGGCATGCCATCGAAGACTCTGTCTGAACCGTGGGACGGTGCGACACACCGGCCAGATCATGGCACACCTGGCACTGTGGAGGAATGAGGCAGGACACCCAATCCCGATTGCCATCAGGGTGACAGTCGCCCTGAACGTTTACGCCATGGAGTCCTTCCAGGCACCAAGTAAGAACCTGGCCGGGATCTCACAGAGCTCAGTGCACAGGTGTACCCGCGCCATCAAGGAGGCCCTATATGCCCGGTCGTAACAATACATCCATTTCAATGTGGACCGAGCCCACCAGGATGCCCGGGCAGTGGGGTTCACCACCATCACCAACATGCCCCGGTTCAAAGGTGTGATGAACGAGATTCATATCACCCTACGAGCAAATGCAGATGACAGGTCGCTCTACACAAGCCGAAAGGGGTCCCAATCGATGAACGTGCAGCTGATATGTGACCATCAGATGCGCATCATGCACGTCTGGTACCCGGACAGTGAACACAATACCTTCATCCTGGCACACTCGATGATTCCCGGCCTCTTCGAGGCGCTGCCCTGGCTGGGGGACAGGGGTTATCCACTGCAGTCGTGGCTGATGACCCCTATATGAATGCCACAGACAAATGCGGAGACCCACTACAATGACAGCTATGCAGCGACCTGGGCGTGATCGAGTGGTGCTTCGACATCCTGAAGATGCAGTACGGGTGCCTGGACCGCTCTGGAGGGGTCCTCCAGTATGGCGCTAGGAAGGTCGCCCACAGCGTGGCGGCCTGCTGCGTCCTCCACAACATCGCGCAGCAGAGGGGCGACATGCTGGAGGAGGAGAATGAATGCCAGGCCTTGTCCAATGAGGAGCATACAGGGAAGGGTGAGAATGGGTGACAGGGGGCTCAGGCAGGCATGGCAGTCCTCACAACGTGTGCATCCAGGCCAATGAGCACAGGACGCACTGACCACCTCCAGGTATACCGACAGGAGGTGGGGGGGGGGGGGGGGAACTGGCCAGGGGTTCAGATGCCGCGTCCCACTGCCACACCCACACCCCCTCCCTCCTGGCCATCCCCCTCTCTGCAGCCTCTTCCATGATACATACCTGCCGCACTGTGGGGGTCTGGGCCCTGGATTGGCCATAACAGTGGGTCTGGTCCATGGAATGTACGATGATGACAACCTGCTCTGCAATGAGCTCTGGTGCTCCACATCGTTCATCAAATCTGATTCCTGCCAGCAGCACTTCCCACTGTCCACCTGGGTGATCCCTGCAGGTGAGCTGGCTATTCCAATACATGATCCCATCAGATCCCTGGGGTGGCGGGGGTGGGTTGTTGGGCGGGGATAGCGCAGCCCACCCACAATGTCTGCTCATTCGGCGTGCCCCCTTCGCCCGCCGCCCCCGCACCCGCTCTCTGGCCAGCCCTGACCAGCCCACTGCTCACACCCTTCGAACAGAGCCCCGAGGCAAATTGTAACAGCGTGTTTATCATAGAATCATAGAATTTACAGTGCAGAAGGAGGCCATTCGGCCCATCGAGTCTGCACCGGCTCTTAGAAAGATCACCCTACCCAAGGTCAACACCTCCACCCTATCCCCATAACCCAGTAACCCCACCCAACACTAAGGGCAATTTTTGGACACTATGGGCAATTTATCATGGCCAATCCACCTAACCTGCACATCTTTGGACTGTAGGAGGAAACCGGAGTACTCGCAGGAAACCCACGCACACACGGGGAGGATGTGCAGACTCCGCACAGACAGTGACCCAAGCCGGAATTGAACCTGGGACCCTGGAGCTGTGAAGCATTTGTGCTATCCACAATGCTACCGTGCCGTCATTTTCATGTGAACAAATATCTAACGAGTCATGCCCGAGCTGCTATCACTATACTGTGCCCTGCACAGATTGCCCCAGGACTTGGACATGCTGATCCATAGTCAAAACCCATGCCCCTCCCAAGGCCACCACCGCAGGCGCCACTCATACAGTTTTGGCCTGGGTGGCACGCATGGTTGGCACCACCCCCCGCTCCTGCACACGATTGGATTCCACAACTTGTGCCTGCAAATGCTGAATGCTCGCCAATAACCCTTCGTGTAATCCCTGGCTCTGCGACAGCATCGCCACATGGATGGAACTGTCCGTTCCAGAAGCCCAAAATCCATCTGGACGGCAACTAGTTCCTGGGATCGGCCTGCCCTCCGACTGTCGGCCCCGTTGGGAGTGCCTACCTACACCTGATTAACCAGAGCATCTGTATGGTGAACACCAGAGACTGTCCCAGGAGCCTCTTCACTAAAGTGCCCAACTGAGGTGAGTGCCTCTGGGATGCTGGAGAGTGTTGGAGACAGCTGTGACGGAAAGTCAGGGTCATCCTCGCCAGGGTTTCCTGGATCTCAGGCACATGGGTCCCCTCCGTGTCTGTGTTGTCATCGCTGCTCGGCACACGGGGGGGGGGGGGGGTTCGGGCTGTGGCACTGGCTGTGGCTGGGGTCGGAGGACACCAAACGGACCCACCCCATCACCAGAAACTCCTGCAAGGCACAAGACAAGACTCATGGGAGTGTGGTGGGGGTGGTGTGGTGGTGATGGTGGTGTGGGGGGGGGTGGTTAGGTTGACACATGTGGCACAAGGAACTCTAGCTCAGCAGGGTCTCATTTCCTCGCCCCCAGCTGATCTCCACCCCGACGACTTCCCTTTCCTCCGGACTGCCGCCAAATCCAGAGATGCTCTACCATGGTGAGGGGTCGCAGGTCGGCGGCCCTCCCCTCCAGTATTGTCCCGCTCCCTGCAGTTATGGGAGGCCTTCTCCTGGAGAGGGCTGGGGTGGCAGGAAACAGATAACGCATAGTGTTAGATTGTCCGGCGCATGCAGCCCAGGGGGGTGCGTAGCTGGTGGCTTCAATGGCCAGCACACCCAGCCATAGCGGCCGGTATGGGTGCTGGCATGTGGTGCAGGGTGGGGGGTCAGTCACCCTCCCGGTGGGAAGGGTGGTGGGGTAATGGGTGTATGGGCTAAGGGTTGGTGCCAGGACACAGTGCCGCCTATTCACCCTGGCCGCCCTGAGGAGGTCGTGCAGTTTCTTCCGGCACTGCTGGCTGGTCCAGATGGTGTTTGTGGTGGTGCTGACCACCTCTGCCACATGCCCCCAGGCATGGCATAGAGTGGTGGTTTGTAGCGTTCTTCCTGGGCCAGGGTAGTGGGTGCCCGCCTCTCCTCCACAGCGTCCAGGAGGATATCTGGTGCGGCGTCCGTAAATCTCAGAGCCGCTCTCCTCGCTGCCAGCATGTTGGCTGGGATGGTGTGTGTGAGGAGTGACGTGTCTATATGCAGCTGCAGCTTCTTAACCTCCTGAGTGCCAATCGCAAACCCATGAATCCTACGCCATTTCTCATTGGAATCGATTGTGTTCCACGTGGCGCCCGTGCTATTGCCTTAACACTTGCTGAATCAGTCCAGGTGCCAGTTTTGTTCTTGTGGAAGTCCATGAATCCTGCCCTGGCGTCAACACATTGGGCAGGATTCTCCGTTGCCCGACGCCGATATCGTAATCGGCGATGGGGTGGAGAATCCCTTTCGATGCCCAAATTGGGGGCGGCGATGTGCTTTGACGCCGGTTTCCGAGTCCCCATCCCCTCCAAAATGGCGTCATCACGTCACGCCGCGCATGCCATTGGAATGGCGGTGGCACATCATCGGAAGTCCCTCCCCCGATGCTCCGCCCCCGATGGGCCGAGTTCCCAACCGCGCGGCTGACGTGTGGCCTGAGCGGTCGGGATCCCGGCGTGGCGGCCGCGGACTGCGTCCATCACCACCGCAGTCAGCCGGATGCTTCCCGGAGGGCTGGGAGGACTGGTGGGGAGTGCCAGGAGATGGCCAGGGGGTGACCTGTGGGGTCATATTTGGCAGGTCGGGTCCACCCACAGCCGGCACCATGTTTTATGGCGCGTACACATTTGTGGCCACAGACCCGGCCATTCTCTGGCCGTTTTTGATGCGGGAGCCAGGAGTTTTACTCAAAGCCACTGCCGGCCCCTCACCGATCCCAGAATCAGGGAGGGTTCGGCGCTGATTGTGGCATCGTAAAAAGCCCAGGAATTCTCCGTTTCAGCCGGCACTTAGCTGCTGTCATGTGAGAATACCTTTAAGACATGGATGTTTAAGCAATGTACCTTTAAGAAAACAGTGATGTCAGAGAGTGGGTGGAACTGAAGTCAGGTCAGCCATTTTAAAGTTTAGTTTTGCAGTTTAAAAAGAGCTTGGGAGTGTCTGTGTTTGCAGTGAGCTGGACCTCTGCCATGAAAGACTATCTCTGGATCATTTGGGTGATTTAAACTCATAATAGTAAAGCCTTTAACCTGATGTGATTCTGTTTATAGGTGTTAAGTCTCTTGGAAGTTTGAAGGAACATTTTGAGGAATTATTTATTGTTGCAATATTTTCAGAGTTATCTTTGAAGTAAGGGGTGTTAAGAGATCCAATGTTTATTTGAGATGTTAAGTTGAGTTCAGGGAATAAACATTGTTTTGTTTTTAAAAACCCACGTGTTCATAATTGTAATCCCACACCTAGGGAACAAGCCGTGTGCTAGGAAAAGCAACAAATACATTAAAGGGTGATGTTGGTTGAACTCCATGATACATTTTGGGGTTCTGAAAACGCCTCGCCCATAAAACCACTGAAACGGAGAATCCAGCCCTCAGTCACAGGAATGGTGAATCCCGCCGCAGGTTTCTGTTGCTGACACTATCCTCCATAACAGGATTCACCCCAGCCTGCTCACTTACAGACAATGTTTAATACCCAGTCAGTGGGGATTATAATCTATCCCACACTTCCCAGCAATTAGATTATAGAATACAGATCAAGAGTGGGATCACTGACTGAGTTTTATCCTTCTTAAATAGAACATCAATAGATACAAACAGACTTAGCAGCTAACTCTCTCGTCTCTGGAAGTAGAACTGGGGACTATTCTGCATGTCAATTTCCGAGTTTGCATCATTGAACTGTACACTGGACAGAACCATTGAAGCATAAAAAGTACTCAGGAAAACATCCCAATTTTTTTTCCTACAATTGACAGGATGAGCTCCGAACAGAGCACTGAAATGGAAGAATTCCAAATGCAGACAAAGCAGTGGAGGATGCCAGACCTCCCATCGCGCTGCACCTGGAGTCTGGGGACGCCACCATCCAAATCTCCACACGGCCAAGACAAGTTGTGAGTAAAACATACGGTTTGGAAAAGTAGCATCAGAACAAGAAGACACATGTCATTTAAAGCTGTATAAAGAGAGGCATTTCTTTCCAAGGGTCTGAAAAAGTCAACTACTTTATTAACTCATTTTTGAGGAATCTTATTCAGTTACTCTACTTATTTTTGTGTGCAAGAATTGGAGATTAACAAGATGATTCTATTTGAATAATTAAAGTCCAAACACATTCAACGTATTCAGATCAATACGCAAATGAAGGACACAGCATTCACTGTTCTGGTGTATTTCTCTGCTTATTCAATTAATTCTTTTGATTACGTGTGTAATCTATTGTCTGTAACTGCTCAGCAAGGTGAATTATCGCCAGAGCCCACAGAGTAAATATTGAATTGATTACAATTGATTGTAATCTAATCAAAGGGCCGGTAAACATAAACTAGAAGAGTCTAGACTGGGTGGCTTGTATTCATCAACAGATGGGCTGGATTTAATGCATCCTCCAATGAGGTGGAAAGTTGGGGTTCTCGTTTAATCCAGTGCTTGAAAAGAATGTCCATTTAAAGGCTTAATCCCATGACCACCAATATTTAATTGGCAGCAGGAGGAATCAAGCACCCAGGCTGGCTGGTTTCCCTGGGCCCATCAGAGGACTGCTCAATTTTAACCACTCGTCCTCACCCAGCAGTTTGCCCTTCCTCATCATGAGCATTCAAAGCCCAGGCCCCAAAGACCCTGCAACCCTCACCAGAGCCTGCCAGCTCGGTCTGAGTGAGACACTTGAACATGTGTCCAAAACCTGAACCAAGTGCTCACATTTCTGACCCTGGAGCCAAGGCAAGCTGCTGGTGACTGACTGACCTGTAACTCTTTGAGGCTGGACTTCTTAATCCAGAAGGATAAAAATCCTGCCTCCAGACAGTTAATGGGAAATAAGGCTTTGCATTGTTACAGGGCATTCTTGGCGAGATTCCTCCCCCTCAACCTTTTCGCAGTGGGTCACAGGGTATCTAACACCCCACATAATTCCTCCCAATGCTACAGTATCACAACATAGCACATAGAACATAGAGTGCAGAAGGAGGCCATTCAGCCCATCGGGTCTGCACTGACGCAGTTAAAGCCATCACTTCCACCCTATCCCCGTAACCCAGTAACCCCCTGCTAACCTTTTTGGACACCAAGGGCAATTTAGCATGTACAATCCACCTAACCTGCACGTCTCTGGACTGTAGGAGGAAACCGGAGAACCCGGAGGAAACCCACGCAGTCACGGGGAGAACGTGCAGACTCCGCACAGAATCGAACCTGGGACCCTGGCGCTGTGAAGCCACAGTGCTAACCAGTGTGCTACAATGCTGCCTGCAACCAATGATTCATTGTCTTTCTCATTTACTTTGAAAACTTAAAGCAGTTTTCATTTGTAGAATTGCCCTGGTGTGCGTGGGAGGTATTTAATTTTCGTTTATTAATTTGTTCACAAGATGTGTGAATCGCTGGCAAGGCAAACATTTATCACTCAGCCCTGGATTCCCATCAGAAAGTGTTGGTGAACAGTTGCCTTAATCTGCGCGGTGAAGGTCTAATTTGTGTGGTGAAGGTCCACACACAGTGCTCCTGGGTAGGAAATTCAAATATTTTGATCGGGATTCGAAATGAATGACCTGAGTGCAACTGCTGGTGTTGTTTGCTCACTTAAGATTCAATTAGATTGACCTTTCCACTGGGTTGTTGAGTCAGGTTGACTTGAGCTGACTGCTGATTGCTGAAGCCGGGAATCACATGGGCGGGATTTACTCCTTGGATTTCCCAGCATGGCCCTGATGTGTTGGACTTCATGTGGGCCAAGGGGGTAACCTCTTAAGAGTGTTGCCCCCAAAGTCCATCCGGGTGCCACCCTCTCTCCCCACAATCCCAGAATCTGCCTCCAAGACCACTGCAGCAACCCTCCCTAAGACCCCCTAAATAAAGATACCCTCGCAGAGACCCACTAAATAGGGGGACCCCAATGAGCCTCTGAATAGGGCACCCCCACAGAGACTCCCTAAATGGGGGAATCCCCCACAGAGACCCCCTAAAAATAGGGACCTGCACAGAGGCCCCTAAATAGAGGGCTCCCACAGAGACCCCGAAAGAAAGTGACCCCCAGAGATCCCCTAAATAAAGGGAATCCCCCAGGGAGCCCCCAGAAAAGCAAAACATGTCTGGAAGCTAGAGAGCAGTCCAGATGGAGGCAGTGAAAAAACCACTGTGGTAGCCTTCACCTGGTCAACACACCCGCTGGCTCAGGCAGAGGAAACACCACTTATCAATTCCTGGAAAGAGAAAATTGTGACCTATGCTTAAATCCCTCAGATCCTTGAGCTGCAAGCCATTCATTCATTTCCCTTAGTGGTCGGTGATTGACAGCTTCCACACAAAATGCTGTGCACCTTACTTCACTCATCTTCTTTAATGGTTCAGTAACTCTGAAGTGCTCTGACCACAATGTTTACAAACATCAACCACTTCAAAAAGAGTTAAATGCTGTTAATTTCCACCTGAGCACTTCACAATCACTCGAGCGTGAAGAGGTGATTGGAACGCACTTAACCCTCTTTGAAGTGGTTGAAGTTTGCAAACATTAGGATCAATCTGCCTCCGGCTGGACTGCTCTCTAGCTTCCAGAAAGTTTTCTATTTTCTGGGGGGGCTTCCTGACAGAGGTCTCATTTCTGGGAGGCTTCCTGTCAGGTGTTTCATTTCTGGTGGCTTCTTGACAGGTTTCTCTTTTCTAGGAGGCATCCTGACAGTGGTCTCATTTCTGGGGGGCTTCCTGAATCTTAAAGAGCTAACCACTTGGTCCACCATGTCAGGGCCACGTTTGTCCAGACCTACATTCATTTTCACCCATGTGATTCCCGGCGCAGAGGTCCGGAGAATCATGTAGGACTGGAGAATATGGGCCGGGATTCTCCGATCCGTGCTGGGTTGGAGAATCGCTGGGAGGTCGCGGGAATATAGCACCACGCCGCTCCGACGCCACCCCACAGCTTCTCCGGTGCCTATTCTCGGGTGCCCGTGGGATCGCCACCGCGCCGATCGGGGGCCATTGAAAGCCCCCCCCGGCGATTCTCTGCACCTCGACGGGCCGAGTGCCCGCCGAGTTCGGCCAAGTCCCACCGGCATGGGTTATGTATGGTCTCACCCAGCGGGATCTCAGAGTTCTGGCTGTGGGGACTGTCCAGGTGGAGGGGCGGGGGGATCCGACTCTGGGGGGGCCTCCACGGTGGCCTGGCCTGCGATGAGGGTCTACCGATCGGCGGGCGGGCCAATTCCGCGCCGGGCCCCTGTTGGGCTCCATCGTATTGCCTGGGGCCTGGCGCGGAGATGGGAACCCACATGCATGCGCAAACTCGTGCTGGCCGTGGCGTGCCTGCGTGGACTTGCGTGGCTGTGGTGCGCATGCGCAGCTTTTGAGTGCCGATGCAGCGGACACCACTCTGGCGCCGTACCAGCCCCCTAGGAAGGGGTGAGGACCTGGGCCTGGATGCCCGTTGACGCCGGAATCGCACGCGCCGCTTTTGACACCGACGTCATAGCTTGGCCGCGGGATCGGAGAGTTCTGGCCATGGTATCTGCCCCGTTGATGATGCCCGATTTGCGTCCTCCTGTTGGCGTGAGGCATGAACTCGGTCCTGACACTAACCGGGGACTGGAGCTTTAGAACAGGATTAGCGCCCAACACTGGATTCTCCGCCGCATCGCAAACTTCGCTACCCGCAGCGGGCAGCAGAGAATCCAGCCCTCTGTTGCTGCTCATAAATCTAACCCCATCAATGGCTCAGCCTCTACTGTACTCCGGGGAAGAGAATTCCAAAGACTTAGGGCTGGATTCTCCGAAGCGAGCTTGCCCCACTCCTACCAAGGATGGGCCATGCTGTTCGCTGGCGGCAGTGTTCTCTACTCCCGTCGTTTGTCAACGGGAATTCCCATTGAAGCCACCCCACGCTGCCGGAGAACGCATGGGCAGGAGTGCGCTGCCAGCAGGGCCAGGGAATTCCGCCGCCAGTGAACGGTTGAAGAATTCCGGTCTAATTCACCTGATCTCAGTTTTAAATGGGAAACCCCACTTTAAACTGTGTCCCTTAGTTCTAGCCTGTACAGGTAATACCTTTAAAGGCAGTTCAGATTCTTTAAGACTCTATTATAACATAATGTTAAAATGTATACGATGTTCATTTGCAGAAAGGATTCACCCGAGATCTTGCCTAATGTCCTTTATAAAATTGGTAACACTCCCCTCATCCGAATCAATAATATTGCAAGGGAATATGGACTCAAATGTGAGCTGTGTAAGTAACCACGTTTTTGCCTCCCATGAATCATCACAATCTTTCATAGACTTGTAACTTTCAAATATTTTGTTTTGTGGTGTTGCAGCATATAAATGTGGCAGAGTCTGGAGACACGTCTCTGTGAGACATTGAGCTTGGAGCCGTAGTTTAGCTCTTAAAGTCATGCTATAATCATCTGTTCCAGTATTTTATGCATCTGGTACTGGTCAAGTCACTGTATATAAAAGTTCTATTGGTTGCAGTCAGATTTGCTGGATTACCGTTCAACAAAACAATTTTCAACTTGTTTATAAATTTCACAGGGAAATTCATTATTCTCATTGATATTTTATAAATTGAATGGTTATGTAAGAATATTTTATTCACAATTAATAACTGATACTTAAAGTGTCACTCACCTTGCGGAAGGATCTCTCAAGTTGCTATTTTTAGGAAAGTTGCAAGCAAGGTATAAAAAAAATGTAAATTAATTCTTGGAATGCGGGCATCACAGGCATTATTTGCCCATCCCTTATTGCCCTTGAGAAGGTGGTGGTGGTCCACCATCTTCAACCATGGCAGTAGTGGAGTGGGTCCATCCACAGTGCTGTTAGGGAGGGAGGTCCAGAGTTTTGATTCAGTGACAATGAAGGAATGTCAATATAGTTCTTATTGAGCAGGGTGAGTAACGCGGAGGGGACCTCGCGGGTGGTGGCATGCCCATGCATCTGCTTGTTCTTGTCCTTCTAGATGGTAAAGAGTGCGGGTTTCGAAGGTGCTGCTGAAGGTGCTCCCTGGCGAGTTGCTGCAGTGCCAATTGTAGATGGCACATCCTGCTGCCAATGTGCACTGGTATGAAGGGAGCGAGATTTAAGGTGGTGATGGGGTGCTGATCAAACAGACTTCTTTATTCTGGATGGTGTCTTCTTACTTGTTGCTGGGACTGTATCCGGCCAGGCACGTGAAGAGCATTCCATCACATTCTTGACATGTGCCTTGTACATGGTGAACAGGGATTTGCGAGAGAAGACTTCCCCAGTATATTCACGGTATCACTAATATAGATATAGCAATTAGAGATCTTCCCATTATTAGTTGGCTTATAACAGTCGAGAGTATCTCATGAAAGGGCGAGATGTGATTTTGATCGGCTCAGCCTGGCAGAAACTGGGCTACCTTGGGTTATTTAATATGCAAAAATGTTTTGCAAAAGACTATTTTTAAAAATAAAATTTTTCCTACCAGCTTCCATTATTTACAAACTCAATACTTTGTGCTACTTTTTATTTGCATTTCGATCATTTTTGTTCATTGTACTAGATAATTAATAAAATGTTGGAACAGAAATAGCTAGAAACTCAACTTCCCTAAGGCGACTTTTCAACCATCTGTTCTAGTGGCAAAATGTGAGTTCTTCAGTGCCAGTGGGAGCATTAAAGACCGCATTGCTTTACGGATGATTGAAGATGCTGAGAAGCAAGGGATTCTGAAACCAGGAGACGTCATCATTGAACCATCCTCGGGTAACACAGGTAAGACATCGGAAGAAACGTCAAATTCTAAGGGTGTCATATGGCTACAACAAAGTAGAAGAAAACAATACACCTTAAGACATTCCACTGAAATCCTTCCTCAGTGGTGTGTCCAGGTTTTGTCCTATTCTCCAGGTCTTCTACTGGATTTGCAAGACTGCACCAGAAGGACTCTGTGGGCGGGATTCTCCGTCCCGCCAGTCCCGTTTTCTGGCACGGCATGGCCCTGCCGGCAGCGGGATTCTCTGTTCCCACAACCGGCCAGTGGGGTTTCCCATTGTGGCTCCCCCACGCCATCGGGAAACCCGCAGGTGCGGGCGTACTGCCGGAGAAGCGGAGGATGCCACCGACGGAGAATCCCGCAGAGCTGGTGCCCATTTCCCGGGAGCAGAATGTTTGCAAAGCATACCAATTTGAAAGTGCTATGGCCTTCCCCAATCTATGATAAACTCGGGACCATTTTGTAGATCCTGAGTGGCAAATCAATGCAGCACTGAATGCATTCTGGGTGCATTTTGCCATGACCGAAAAAACACCATGGGCTGAATTCTCCATTTCAGCGGTCTTTTAAGACCAGAAAATCTGTTGAAACCCTCACCGATTCCGGGACTGGTGCAGGGCTAGCACCAGCGCTGGTTGAAAGTCCCGCCATTCGTGCCGAAAACACCAGAGAATAGCTGGGCCCGGGCCTTACATGCGCAAGGCTGACAATCTGCAGCGTTTGCACCGTACAACGTGGCGCCGGCTGTACGCGGACCCAACCCACCATCTGCAACCCCAAAGTCCACCCCCTGGCCACCCCACAACAGTCCCCCCCAGCCTTTGCAGCAGCCCCCCCACCCCCCACCCACCCCCCCCTCGGCCAGCGGCATGGATCGCAGCTGGGTGAGGCGGCGCTGGGCACAGTCCGCAGCCGCCACGTCGGGTTCCCCCACGCCTGAGACCACATGTGTCCCGCGCCATCGGGAACTCGGCCCACAGTTGCAAAGGTGCATGACACGCGATGTAATGACACCAGTTTGGAGGGGGCTGAGCATGGATGACCGGCATCAAACCGGTGCCGGCACCAAATTTGGTGTCAGAATCCATTCTCCGCCCGATCACCGAACACGATTTTGACGTCGGGCAATGGAGAATCCCGCCCCATATCAATGAGCTTTAAAACACAACAGTCAAAGTAACCTGTTATATTTCATTGCTGTGGGGAATCAGTCAAAAGATCCCAAAACAAATTGCCTAAAGACTCAATACACGCTTATCCCTGTCGTTAAATATTTGTCCAGCTTCTGGAAAGTGATGGGAAATTGAGGATATAATGAAGCTGATACTAAAACTGGAGGAACAAGGGGTTATGTTACTACATGTGTAATCTTCCAGCATGACCATTGGTCTCTGGCCTTGGGTACGTAATTCCACAGCCAACATCAGAATTCAATGTTGCTGGCATGGAATGGCTCCACTACTATTTTTCCCTGACATTTAAAGACTAGAATACATGTCCCTGCAACACAAATATTGCCTGCAGCAAAATAGCTAGGATTTGAATCACATCACTCTACCTTTAGTGTATTATGCACTCCAATTGCTATCTATGATATAACGAACAGAACCAACTGGTCTGGTGAGATTCAGTGATGGAAAATCAAAAACCAGAACCAATATTATTCCAGGAGGTAAGTCATCAGATTCGAGTGATTAATAATTTTTGATTTTTAGTACTGCATTTGACCACTCCGAAGTGATTACAGATTTTGTTCATCAACTCATATTTTCGCAGGCATTAGCCTGGGATTGGTGGCTGCTGTGAAAGGATATCACTGTATAATCGTCATGCCGGAGAAAATGAGCTTAGAGAAGGTAAAAGAAGCACTACAAAATCCTGAATCTGAATCAAAGAATGGTCCCTATTTGGAAATACCCCACAGTGGGGGCAAAATTTATTTCAGGTGTAACAAAGTTTCTCCTGGCAAATTAATCCAGAGTTGGATTTACAGTTCATCGGGCACTACTGTCATGGGAGTGTCCCTTAAAGAAATGTTTTGTCTTATAACATGGCTTTAGTGATGTCATTGTGTGGATGGAGCTGGGCTGTGGCTCTGAGTTTTACTTTCGCTTTGGTTTGGGGCCGTTTTGTGGCTCTGAGTTTTTGCTTTCGTTTTCACATTTCGATGCTGGATTCAGACAGAGAAGTCTTGTCCTGCCTCTCTCTCTCTCCATTTTAAAAGCTGTTTCCAGATTACTTGATAACTTGAAAAGAAATAATTGTTTTCTGGAAGAAATTCAAACCTGCTGTTTTGGAAAGGACATGTTATGAGTCCGAGTATACAGAACCACAAAGTGTTTCATGGAGTTCAACCGATCCACAACTTTTATTAGATTGTGGTGTGGGAAGCACACGGCGTATTCTCCAGGTGTGATACAGCAGAAATGGACGCGTGGTTTTTAAAACAAAACAATGTTTATTCTATCAAGTTAACCCTTTAAAACAAACATTGAATATCTTAGCACCCATTACGTCAAAGATAACCCCAAAAGACTACAACACTAAATAATCCTTCAAACTGTTCCTTTAAACATCCAAAAGACTTCAAACCTTAAAAAATAGGAGCACATTAGGTTACCATCAATATATTTATAGTCTTTGGATTGCAGAAATCAACAGACCAGCTCTGTGTTTCTTCCTGCAGCTCACAGCAAAACACACAGAGACTCCCAGCTGCATTCTCAAACTGAAACTCAAAAAGCAGAAGTGAGCTCAGCTCCCCCCACCCTCTGACATCACTTCAGTAATATGATCAGCTCCATTTCTTAAAGGTACATTGCTTAAACATGCATTTCTTAAAGGTACTCTCACATGACAGACACAAGAGCATCTAAACCAAGTCTCGAGTGTAGTGTGCTCGGCCACACCTTTGAAAAGGGTTTTCTGGTTAATGGGATCTTGTTATTAAATTGGAACAGTTTAAGGGGGAAATTTATTAAGGGTTATATATAGAGTACTGTAGCTGTGTGTGGTATTTATTTTTGTAGTTTATAAAAATGTTAACTAAATTCGTACAAGGAACTTTGTTTTTGATCAAAAGTGCTTAAGGCCTCTGTTGAATAACACCTGAAAAGTAGGCCCTTGTGCTCCTCATAACCAAAATTAATAAACAGTTGTAGGTCAGGTGAGCTCCATGATATATTTTGGAATTGTCTAATCCCTGGCCCCTAACACTGTGCTCAGAATTCGCTTTCACGGCCGACCCTACTCGAGGATCAGAAGTTTGATTTCTACCCCTCGTGCACACTCTCTCTTCCTCCCCACTCCTCCCCCCCTCACACACATTTCCGTTTCCTCTCCACCCCCTTGCACATACTCTATTTCCCCCACCCCTCACACACACTCTTTCCTCCCCTCATCCGAAAAGGTACGTTTCCGGTGGATGTCACAGAATGGATTGGTTCACTCCCTCACACACACAGATATCCCGACTGGGGGATGGGAGGTGAAGGAGTGGGGGGTTGGGGGTCATTGGTGTGGTGAAGAAGGGGAGGGATAAGGGGTGAAAGAGTGGGGATGGGGCATCCTGAGGGCAGTTAAGAGGTAAAAGAGGGGGATTGGTGAAGGAGAGTGGGCGAGGCTTATGCAAGTGATGGTGGGGTGAATGAGGGGGGATAGCGTGAAGGAAGAGGGATGGGAGTTATGAGGGATGGGCTTGAACGAAGAGGGATGGAGGTTCTGGAGCTGAGATGGGGTGAAGGAGGGGGCATGGGGTTTATGGAGGGAGGATAAGGGGGTGAAGGAGGGGGATGGGGTAAAAGAGAGTGAATCGGGTTATGGAGGGGGGGTGAAGGAGGGGGAACGGGGATTATGTAGGGGCAGGTGGGGGTGATGTAGGCGGATGGGGTGAAGCAGAGTGGATTGGGGTTACGGAATGGGAAATAGTGGTGAAGGAGAGTTGATGGAGCTTATGAAGAGGAGTTGGGATGAAGGAGGGAGAATGGGGCTTGAGGAAGAAGGATGGAGTAGAGAAGATTAAATGCCTGCGATCCTAGTTCCTGGGACTGGAACTTACAGGTGTGCATCTCACATTCAAGCCCTGATGTGCCTCACTATGCAGATGCTCAATTGTATGCAGCATGGACAATGCAGTTCTTAGCGACTAAATACCACCACATGACCTGAGAGCTGCAGTGGTTCAGGTAAAATGCACCCTCACATCTGTGATTGGTTGAAACTTTTGAATTGTGACCAGGTTTACAGAGTCTCTACCTGAATCGCTGTGAAAGACATCAATCAGACACCCTGCAATTTGGGGGCACCTGCCTTTGGGGGCCCTGTGCTAGAACATGGGCCGGGATTCTCCCGCAATCAGCAGGATGGCCCCATGCCGGTGCCAAGAGCGGCACGAACCTCTCCGGCGACGGGCCAACCGGAACGTCAGGAAACCTCCGACCCAGATGGGGCTAGCAGCGGCGTGATGCCAATTGCAACAGTGTCACCCGTCACAAACGCGCGCGCCATCATTAATGCCACACGGCGTCGCAGTACAAAAGACGCCACCGCCGGAGACACGGCAAAATGGCCACCCGCCGCGCAGTGCCGAGGTTCCAGGAGCGGGACATCGAGGCGCTCCTGGACGCAGTTTGGCAGAGGAGGGAGGCCTTGTATCCCGGACACGGCCACAGGGTCGCACCACACCTCAGCCGGTGCCTGTGGAGGGAGGTGGCAGAGGCCGTCAGCACTGTGGCCGTAACAGCCAGGACAGGCATCCAGTGCCACAAGAAGGTCAATGACCTAGTCAGGGCAGCCAGGGTGAGTAGCCCCTCCCCCCTCATTACCCCCCGCCCCCCCCCCCCCCCCCATCCCCCAGGATGGGCGGCACAGCCCTAGCTGAAACCGACATGGCTGCACCCACCCATGCAGGCTGCATTGGCAGGGTGGGGTGAGAACCTATGCCAACACACACACAACCGCTGGTCTGCAAGTATATGTCCGCCTAACACTGTTGCCCTTTATCTCTGTCACCCTCCCCCCAACCCCACAGGAGAAGTGCGCTCACAACAACAGGGAGCGTGAGAATACCGGAGGGCGTCCACCTGAATTGCGCCCCCTCACCATTCATGAAAAGAGGGCCCTGGACCTTGCAGGCGGACCCGAGAACTGGGAGGTTGCGGATGCAGAGGTCGGGGGTGCAGCAACAAGTGAGACCCCCATTGCCTGCCCCCCTTCCCCCTTCCCCCTATCACACCTTCCCCCATCCCCGTCTGCGTGTCTAACCATGCATGCTGTATTTTGTATTGCAGGACCAAAAATCGACCTACCCATCCCTGCAGATGCCGACTGCCCCCAGGACGTGCCAGGGTGCCCACAACTCAGGGAAAGACCCCGGCCGTCAGGCATATGACGCCCCCACCAGGTGCCAGGGCGCCCACGAGCCAGGGATAGACCCAGACCGTCAGACGTACGCCGCCCCCATCTAGTGCCAGTGCGGCGACGCTGGAAGGCCACACCCAGCGACGGGGAGGGCAGCCACACCAACAGGCCACCGTGCCAGTCGACCTAGGACACTGACACACAGAACATAACCACCCAGGACACCCACATACAGGACACACCTACCCAGGACATTGACACACAGGACACTGACACACAGGACACTGACACACAGGACACGATCACCCAGGACACTGACACACAGGACATAACCACCCAGGACACCCACATACAGGACACACCTACCCAGGACATTGACACACACAGGACACTGACACACAGGACACGATCACCCAGGACACTGACACACAGGACATAACCACCCAGGACACCCACATACAGGACACACCCACCCAGGACACTGACACACAGGACACCCGCACACAGGACACGATCACCCAGGACCCCCACACACAGGACACAACCACCCAGGATGCCCACTGGTGCGCACAACACAGCCGACCCGGTACAGCAGGTGGAGGTAGGAGCAGCTGGGGGGCTGGACGGTCGGAGGGCAGCCCGGCCCCAGCAAACAGCTGCCTCCCAGGCGGGTCCCGAGTTCCTGGAGTTGCCACACCCACCCATAGACCCAATGCAGTCACGGACCCAGGGATGATCGAATGGGGTGACGGCCGGCTTGCAGCAGCTACAGACGTAGGTGGAGGAGTCCACCCGTGTGCAGGAACAGGGAGTGGTGTCGGTCATGCGTGCCGACCAAGGGCAAAACTGCAAGGGTGGCGTCTGCAGTGGAGGCAATGGGTGCGACGGTGTCAGACATGGGGAGCAGTGTGCAAGGCCTGGGGCCAAGGATATGGCTGCCCTCTCACAGGCATCATGAGCCAGAGCCAGCTACAGATCGCAAAGGTGCTCAATGCCGTGGTCCAGTCTCAGCAGGCCATGGCCCAGTCTCAGCAGCCATCGCTGAGGGCATCGGCGCCATTGCCCAGGTGCTGGCTGGCGTAGCCCAGACACAGACAGGGTTGGCCAACTCCCTGAGCTCCATGGCTGCAAACTTGCAGACCCTTGTTGAGACCAGGGCGGGCCTCCAGGACTGGCAGCGCCAGGTGCCAGGGGTGCGTTGGGTGCTGGATCCGTTCGCATCCCCGGCCCATGGAGAGGCCCGGGGGTCATCGGGCACTCCGAGGGATGAGGAGGTGCTGGGGCTTGTTCCGGGTACCCCTGCAGGGGAGGTCCTGGAACCCCGCGACATCTCGGACTTTCCCCCTTCCGTCCCAGGTGCATCTGGTGGGCAACGGTCAGGACAGGCTGGCAGCTCACCATGCCAGTTGCCCGAGCTGCAGCCTGGCCCCTCCAGGCCGGACCGCCCCAGGAAACAGCCGCCAAAGGGGTCCCTAGTCACAGGGCAGGAATCACAGGAGTCCGCCTCCAGTTCAGCTGTACCATGTGGGTAACCACCTAAGCATAGTCAAAGGACCCGTATCACCAACAAATTAGACACTGAGTTAGTTGGCATGGGTGCAGGGCACACATTAGTTCTGGGGCTAGGGCATGTTTATGAACTGTTTGTCATTAAAATCACTTTCACACCTACAGAAGCTGCCTCTGTGCTCTCTCCGATGCGTACAGGGTGGGGTGTGAGATGAGCGCCAGTGTGTGTGTGAGGGGTGATATGATGTTGAGCTCAGGTGAGTGTGCGCCCACCCCCCTCCCCGGGTCGCCCTCGCCATCCCCCCGGGCAGTGCCAAGGCCACATGCAGGGACGGTCCAGGTGGAGGATGTTTCTGCGGTCCTGAGTCAGACATTGTCCAATGATGTAGAGCTCGGAGCTCATCGCAGAGCGGGTTGTCTTCATCCTCCATGGCATGCAATGGACCCATGTCCACTGGCGACCGTGTGAGCCCTGCCCCTTGTGCCACAAGTGGATGTGCACTGGAGGGGTGGCGTGCATGCGGGTGATGCAGTGGTGGGCATGGTGAAGGTGGTTGGTGATAGGTGGGGTGAGGGTGGTTGCTGGTGGGTGGGGTGAGGGTGGTTGGTGGTGGTTGGGGTGAGGGTGGTAGGCTGGTGCCGTACTGTGCTGTCCGTGCCCATACTCGGCGATTCCCACCCCCCTAGTCTGTGAACCATGCGGCTATCAACCCATCCCGTGCCCGCTGGCCCAGCCGGTAATGGTGGGCAGCCTCCTGTCCATGTCCAGCCCGTATGTCCTATGCATTGCCCCCATCCTCCTCATCTGGGGAGGCCTGTCCTTCATCATGTTGCTGCTTCCCCTCCCCCTCCTCTGCCTCCAGCACATCGCCCTTCTGCTGGGCTATATTGTGCAGGACGCAGCAGACCACAACGATGCAGCCGACCCTATCTGACGGATACTGGAGGGCCCATCCAGAGCAGTCCAGGCACCTGAAGTGCATCTTCAGCAGCCCATAGCACCTCTAGACCACACCCCTGGTCGCTGCATGGGCATCGTTGTAGCGGTTCTCCGCGTCGGTCTGTGGCCTCCCTATAGGCGTCATCAGCCACGACTGCAACGGGTAACCCTTGTCGCCCAGCAACCAGCCGCTCAGCCGGGGGGGGAGTTCCCTCAAACATGGCAGGGGTGAACGATTGTGCCAATATGAAAGAGTCATGCACACTGCCCGGGTACTGGGCGCAGATGTGCATGATCCTCATGCGGTGGTCACAGACCATCTGAATGTTCATGGAGTAGGTCCCCTTCCTGTTCATGAACACAGCCTTGTTATCTGCTGGTGGCCGCATGGTGACATGCATCCCATCGATGGCCTCCTGTACCATGGGCATCCTTGGCATGGCAGCAAAGCCCACTCCCTGGGCATCCCAGTGGGCGCGGTCCACAGGGAACTGGATGTACTGGTCCGCGATGTCGTACAGGGCATCAGTCACCGCACGGATGCACCGGTACACCGATGCCTGCGAGATGCTGGACAGGTCCCCTCTCGGCGACTGGAATGACCCCGTGGCGTAGACGTTCAGGGCCACCGTAACCTTGACGGCCACCGGGAGAGGGTGTCCTCCCCCAGTCCCACGCGGTGCCAGGTGTGCGATCAGGTGGCAGATATGGGCGACGGTTTCCCGGCTCATCCTGCATCTCCTCCTGCATGCCCGGTCCATGAGCTCCTGATCCGACGAGCGGCGCCGGTACACACAGGGCCTCCGTCTCTGTGGCACCACCACTTCCTCCTCCTCCTCCTCCCTCTCCTCCTCCTCTTCCTCCTCACCCTGTTGAGTGGGCGGCGCTCCAGCCTGGGCGGCTGGTACCTGCCTCGCTGCGGCGCGCTCCTCTGCGGCAGCCTCCGCCATCTCCCCGACCGAGCTCCCACAGGGAAGTATGTAGAAGTGTGGCTCCCGCCACGGCGGCCAACATCGCTGGGTGATGCCCAAACATAACGGTCTGCAGGGGTGAGGGATGGGGATAGATGACATGTTGTTGCCTTTTTTACCTGCTATAAATATGGCAACCAATAAGGTTGCCCTTCTTTCTTTTGATATTGATATTATATTGCTCAGAGTTGCCAGGTATCAAATGATACCACCACAAGGTTCAACCGGATACCGATCAAAGTGCCAAACACCAGTTAGTTAATTCAAGATCAAGGGTACTTTATTTACACACAAGACTAATCATGCAACATAAACACTATAGTTAAACTACACCTAACAACTGTGACAACCTGTACTTAACTTCAGGCATCTGGCTTAGGTCAGAGGAACAGTGGTCTTTGTTCGAAGCTGGATCTACTGTGTCTGGAGAAGTAACTGCTGCTCAGCTGGGCTCATCCGTCTGGTAGCGGGCGTTGAGCTTGAACTTGCTTCTGTAGGTGCTGCAATTGGAGGTGGACGTTGCCGGAGCGCCAGGTTCAAAAGAGAGATTGAACACATGGCGGTGTCTCTCTTTATCCTTGGGGAGTTTTGCGCACTTTTGGGCGGTCTTTCGGTCTGGACCCCATTAAGTGGGTAGTTCTTGATCACTGTATTTGAATTGAGTCAATAAAGGGGCGGGTGCCTTAATGGCTGGGCGTGTCCTAAGCGGTCATTGACCCTGTTGTTCAGGCTTCCTGAGTAAAGGGAGTGGCGCCGAAATGTCTGGGTTTGTATCGGTTACTCAAGTATCAGTCCTTTGTCTTGCGGAGGTGGGTCATCAAAATACTAATCGGTTGAGGGTTTCGATGCTGTCTGGATTCTTTGCTCACAAATATACATTCAGGCTCTGAGCCTGCCTGAATCTTACATTGTCCACATTTCCCTTAGGCTTTGCGACCGCCCATGTTTGTTGTTGTAAGTCGCCATCCCAGGTGGCTACAGTCCGTCCTCTTGATCCTAAACGCGAAGCGTGAAGGATCACACTACTGTAACTTCCCCTGTTCTCTGGTATGCCGGGTACCCTCAGTCAAGGACAGGTTCTTCCCTACTCTGTCCTACGGGTCGAAACATTTACCTAAGTTTTCCCCAATACAACACTTATCTATAAAATTCGAAGGGGGCACTATAACATTCAATCATACATTTCAATTTCTTCACACAAAAAGGGGAACCTCAAACTGTCCTTAACTAAACTACACTCATGCTACTATCTAATAACCCAGGGAACTTATATTACAGGACAAAATAAACAATAGCGGCATCACATTCCTACTTAACACTTATGTCAATTTACTGAGAAAGTAATTTTATTTTTAAAAACCATGTAATTTATCAGGGAGAAAATGTTTCAAAAAGAGTGTGGGGTCTGCTGAAGTCCAAGAAAGGGGGCTTTGAGTGTGTATACTGGAGGGCGGTAGGCTCTCCTTCGCCATTTCCGAAGTCTGAGTGTCTGGATGACACTGCAAAGTATCGCTATAATCAATAGGGCTTCTACCGTGTACGAAAGAGAATACCACTTTATGATATTGTCACACCATGTGGGGGTATCAGTGGTTGTGTCTATGTGTGGTGTCGTGTCCGGGCTAGGGGTGTCGTGTTGGGTGGTCATGTTTAGGGCCTGTGTGGTGAGGGGTGTAGAGGCAGATAACACGCGCAACTGTATTGATCTAACGACGATCATGATGCAGATCATCAGGTCCATCTTCATCTTGTCTGTGTCTTCCTCTGCCTCCTGGTATATTCATATCTTCCTGGGGGTACAAGCATAATATCTATTATTATTTTGTTGTTTAATATCTCGTTTGTCTGCCTGTTTCTCCTTAACGTCAATTTCCCATTTAGAATCGTCACCATATGTGACTCCCTCATTTTTTTTTAAACCAACCATTTGGGAGACAAGACATCTGAAAAAGCAATTCTGACACAGTGCGAGCACTCTCACAGCCTGTGTTTGACGGGTGAGTGGGCGGACAATTTCTCCGTCCAGTGCAAATTTGTTTCAACCAAGTTTTTAACATGTAAATAGCAGGTGGGGGTTAGCAACCAAGGGTCGCAGGAAAGGAAACAAAAGTTGTGGCAAAGTGCATTCTTTAAACCACATTTTTAAAAGAACAGCAAAAGAATTTTGAAAAGAACTTTCGTAAGAGCCGCGGCAGGGCAAGAATGGGTGGAATCCCTAGGTAGGGCGGTGACCAGTGCCGTTACTCCACTACCCGAGCTTGGCTGATCAAATACATAGGGGGTCCTCAGGCAGGGTGGGGATCAGTGCCGTTCCTCCACTGCCTGGGTGACCTGACAAGAACGGTAAGAATTTGAATATTTATGGACTGTCAACAAACCTGTCCCTTTAACTACCATGTGGCGTCAAAAGAGTAGTCATAATTGTATCAAGAAATTTGCCTGAGATCGACACACAAAGTCGTACAAGAGAGAAACATTCAATATTAAAAAAACAAACTGAAGAAGAAAACGGGCAGATTCCATCAGGGGATAGGACACCGTAAATCTCAAGCGGTTCCTTTCTCTCATCATCTGGCACCTCAGGGTTCCATTCCGAAAAGGGTCTCAAAGGGGTTAGCATGGTGGGAATCAGACTCGGAGTCATCACCATCTCACCGTTTCCAAACTCGTGACTGGAGTTTCTGTGCCAAAGTGGCGTGGGCCGATGTGGGATCCATCCCGTTGTTTCTTATCAGGCGATAGGAATTGTTGCGGTGCCATTGTTTCTTATCCTCTAGGGTGGTAGGGGTAAGGGGGGTGTCGCTATCGTCGGGCGGTGGGTCAGGTTCTGGTGATGGCAGATAAATTGTCTCTGAGGGGCCGAACATATCGTGGTCGGTGTCACTGGGGCTGTAGTGACTGGGGCCTGGTCTGTTTTTCCATCGGTCGGGAATATCAAGGGCGTTCGTCGTACTTTCACTGTCGCTATCGCTGTCGCTATTGCTAGCGGCCGAATCCAGTGTAAGGCTGAAATTCGTCTCTGGGGTCGGAGTCAAGGTCGTGTCTGTGGATGTGCTGTCTTGGCTGGGGGAGGGCTGGATTGGGTTGCCAGTGGGCGGGTCTTCGTTGTTTACCATTGCCAGTGAGATGTGGTGTGAGTGGCTGCACTGCATTCCATAAACCTTAAGCTGGTTTATATGGAACCATCCTGACTTTCCATTTGGATATGTAATCTTGTAAACTGAGGGGCTTATTTTATCGGAAATTGAGTAGAGTCCTGCAAATTTGGGGGAGAGGAATGAACTAGGATTGTACAGGGAGATCATGACTTGCTGTCCGACTGTATACTCTATCGGGTGTACTGTTTTATCAAAGCAGGCCTTACTCTGCTTTCTCCAAGCACCTAGTCGAACAACTGCAGCGAGCTGTGCTGCTTTAATATTCTACATTATGTTTTGGACCGCTTTTTCTTGGGTAAGGGCGGTGACTGTGGGGCTGGCCAAATCAAGTCCAAATAAATACTCGGTACCCTTCATGGGTCGTCCGGTCATGAGGGTGTGGGGGTGTATCCTGTCGAACTCGACACCGTGTTTCTAATAAACAGCAGTGCGAATGGGAGCACTGTGTCCCATGTCGTATTGTGATGCTGTACCATCTTCCTAAGTGTTGCCTTTAGGGTTCGATTCATGTGTTCCACAATGCCGCTGGACTGTGGGTGAGAGGCAATGTGAAACTTCTGTTTTATTCCGAAAATCGTCAGGCTCAGTACTACTGGGGAGTCCCCATCTCGTAAAAATGTGATTGGTTATAATTTTTGCTGTTGCTTTGGCCGTGTTCGTTCCGGAAGGAAATGCTTCCACCCATTTTGTGAAGGCGTCGATGACGACCAACACATATTTGAATCCATTTCTGCAGGGGGGGAGGGGACCAATTCAATCTAACTGCAAGTTCATCCATGGGCCATTAACAGGGCGGGTGTGTCTTAGCTGACCTTTCTTTGCATACCTGTCTGAGTTGTTCTGGGTGCAAATCAAACAATTCTCAATGTAGTGGGTTCCATCAGATTTTAAATCGGGCCACCAACAGAGAGGTCTGCGGTGGGCAAGGGTGGATTCTAACCCTTGGTGTCCCTATCCGTCATGGAATTGGCAAATAATCTGGTTCCTGTCCTGGGTGGGGACCACATAAATACCATCCTTTAATATGATTCCCTCGTGTATCGTTAAAGTGTCTTTAAAACTATCATAGGGAGCTGGGAAGTCTCAGTTTAAAATTTCCTTAAGCGTGTCGTCTTTTTGTGCCTGTGCCAAGTCTTGAATATTGGTCTGTGAGACCGGTGCCGCGAGTACTGGGGCATTCTCGGGGGGGTTGCCAAAAGTGACCATGTCGTGAGCCTGCTTTCGCTAGGGCGTCTGCTTTCACGTTACCAGGTGGGGAGGAACGATGGTGGCTTCTAACTTTTATGATTCCATATCTTCGACCTTTAGCTTCCTTAAGAATGTGTTTTAGTAATGGCGCTGAGGGTAGAGATTTTCCGTCGGCAGATATAAATCCTCTAGATTCCCACAGGGGCAGGAATTCTCTCAAGCCGTTGCAAACATACAAACTGCCTGAATATACGTCTGCTGGGGTCGGGAATGAATCTGGGTGCTGCACAATGTAAGCAATGGCTGCTAACTCGGCTGCCTGCGAACCTAAATGTCCAGGCAACTTTAACAAGATTTCCTCTAGTGCGTGTCCCTGCGCTTCCTCTACATAAATGCCGCATCCTGTAATCCTTTTTCCATTCAGAATGGTGGAGGAGCCATCTACATAAATTTTTAGAGTTTTTTCTGTGGGCTGGAATGTCTGTGGTCGGATGCCTGTCTTTTTAGGCACCGATTTTGGAACAAAGGGACCTGTGTTGTGCTTGGCTGCAATGATCTCACACTCATGTGGGGTTCCTGCATATTGTAAGTTGTCGGCCAGAAACGTGTGCGTCTTTGTCCTCTTTACTGTAATGTCACGTCCTTGGAGGAGTAGGGTCCAGCGCGCTGCTCGAATTTGGCTTATTGTGCCGTCTTTTAGCCTACCGTCTAATAGTAGCTGTGTCAGGGTGTGCTCGGTCAAAATGGTTACGGGGTTGAGTCCTGTTATGCACGAGAAGTATTGTACAGCCCAAAAAACTGCGAGCAAGTGCGTTTCGCAGGTTGCAAATCCCTGCTCTACGGGATCTAAAACTCGTGAGGCATAGGCTACGGGTCCTAAACGATCGTGCCTTTCCTGTAGAAGTACGGCCGAGAGGGTTCGGTCGGTGGTCGCTATCTCTATTGTGTATGGGGAGTGTGGATCTGGTGCCTGTAAAGCAGGGGCTGTGCTTAGGGCGTGATTCAATGCATCTACGGCATCCATGTGCTGTGGAAGCCATTTCCATGGGGCCTGTTTCTTAAGGAGCTCGGAAAGTAGGGCTGCAGTTATGGCGATACCGTCTATGTCGTTCCTGCAGTAACCGACCAGTCTTAAAAATGTAACATTTTGGGGCAAGGGCAATTTTACAATTTAATCTACCCATTCCTGTTCTACCTCATGCTTACTATGCGTTATGACCGTACCTTTTCTTGGAGAATTTGGGCTTCTTTGGGGTTGATTTTACATCCAATTTCTTTTGGGAGTCCTAATAGTTCCGAAAGAAGCGAAATGTGCTCTTCCTTAGTGTCAGTCTGTAGGATCAAGTCGTCCACATACTGAACGAGGCATTCGGGTCGGGAACATTTTGCTAATCCGTTCGCCAATTGTCTGTGATAAACAGAGGAGAAGCCATGTGGAAGGCATGTCCACGTGTACTGCTGTCCCTGAACGCAAATTTGTACGGGGACCTTTTGTCCAATGGAATGGACCAAAAGCCATTGCTAATGTCCAGAACCATGAAAAATCTTGACTGAAGTCCCTGTTTTAACATGGTCTCGGTACTCGTGGCAACGGTGGGGGCTGCTAACGGAGTTACTTTGTTTAACTCTCTATAATCGATGGTCAGTCGCCATGAACCATCTGGTTTTCTTACGGGCCAAATTAGGGCATTGGTCGTTGAGGCTACGGGCCGAATTACACCTTGGTTCAATAAACTCGGGATTACTTTGGCTATCTCTCCCTCAGCATGCTGTGGAAAACCGTATTGTTTATGGGGCTTAGGATCGGGACCTGTAATGTTGGCCATTCCTGGAAATTTACCACAATCGTGCTTGTGCTGGGCAAAAGATGCTTTGTGTTTCTTCAAGACTTCCCTAACTGTTTTGTCCGTGGTAATGGTTTGTGGATCAAACCAGTACTCTCCCACTGAGCTAATCCTGTGTGCGTAGTCTCCTACTGTGAGTGTGGTGTGGGCTCGTGCTGCTCTAGCCATTTTGCACACACATTTATTTACAGGGTCGAAAGAAAGGTTGTGTGAGCTCATAAAATCTATTACCAAGGTGTGTTCTGCTGTCTGGGGTAAATCTACTAAAATGACTGAGTGCTTAGTTTTAATGTTACCAATCTGGATATCCACAGGGGCTGTAATGTGTCCCTGCTGGAGGTGTCCTGTAAAGCCACTAAGAGTGATGGTGTCTGTAGTGTGCCATATATCTTGTTGGTACATCATGGAAGAGTTTAACGTGGTTCGGGACCCTCCTGTGTCCCAAAGGAACTCTACTGGGTGTCCCCGGATTGTGCCTGTGATTACTGGTCTTCCAGACTTGTCCCAAAGTATGTCGCAGACCCATGTTGGGGAGTCCGAACACCGTCAATCGGTGCCATTTAGGCCAAATTATCTGCACGGGTGCTAATGCTGTGGATAGGTTTGGCGTTGTTCCTAGGTGGGGCATTTGTGGGCTGATTCCGTTGCTATTTCGGGGAGGCATTGCATTCTCGGGCATAATGTCCCTCGTGTCCACAATTGTAGCATCCCTGCGCTTTTGGATGCTGCGTGTTATTTCTGCCTTCATTTACCCATGCGGGTCTTGGTGTGTCCTTATGGGGTTCATGTTCGCGTCTACTTTCTCCTGCTCTGTCTTTTTCTGTAGGGATTGTTCCCAAGCTCTAGATAGTTACTTCAGTACCCACACTTCATTGTGGCCGGGTCTGAGGGGTCGTAATTCGCCCATGTCTTTTGTCCTGCCTCCGTGGCGTGGGAGACTAAAATACGGGTCCATTTGGCCGTATTGTCTGCAGATAAATGGGCGCTGTTAAATCACCAAATACTGCAGTGAAGTGGATCCAGAGACGTTCAGCAAATGCTGTTGGATGCTCTCCCTTTTCTGTCTACACCAGTTGAGTCCTTCTACTGGATCTCCTCTATTATAGCCAATTGCATCCAAGGTGGCTGTCTTCATATCTTGGAGGCTACCTCCTCTTACATTTTGTGGGTCGGGAAAGGCTGAACCAACAGACGGGTCAGGCTCATCACTATGAGTTTTACTTCTTCCTGCTCCTCCAGACCATGCATGATGGTCTGTTGCCTAATTCGTTCAAAAAAGTGGTGTGGGTCTGACGTGGGGTAAAAGGTTTCTATTTTATCGCGGGCATCCCTCAGCTGGGTGATGGTTAGTGGGGTGGCGTACACAAAATCGGGTTGGTCTTCTGTTGGGACTCTACGCTCCGTGGTGACTGGATTCATAGAGTTGGGTGCTGCCTGTGCAGTCGGTGTGTGGGTGCTTTCCTTTTCGGGGCCTGGGGGGCTCTATTCTGACTTTCTGGCTCGTTCACGTACCGTTGGGCCGTTTCACTAAGTTCCTGCCAATCGGGGCCATCTTCCTGATCTAACTGTGGGCCAAAGGTATCTCTGAACCCGTTCTGAACTGAGAGCAGTGATTGCAATCTTGCAATTTGCTGCCTGCACTTGGCATGGTCTACCGAATGCTGCCTCTGTTCCGTGGTGGAACTGTGGAATGCTCGTAGGGCTGCCTTTAAGTCCTCGCATTGTTTTTCCAAGTGTTCTGCTTGGTGTTCTGTTTCCTCTCTTACCAGAACCGCACGTTGCGTGTCTTGGTAGGCCTTATCATATTGGATCTGAAAGCTACTTAGGTGAGCGAGCCAAGATTGGTGTGCCAGTTTGACATCAGCCATCTCCTTGTCCTTCGCCGCTAGCTGCTCTCGGTGTTGCTCATTTACTCTCTCACACTTGCTAACATTTCCCTCGCTACTCCTCTCCTTCTCCTCAAGCTGTCTACAGAGCGTCCTCACGACCTCCTCTGTGCCTCGCAATTGTGCCAAGCAGGACACGATTGCCATCGGCTTACGAACTCTACTCAGATTCTTCTTGTGGATCTCGGTCAGGTTATCCCACCAAGTTTGTCCTATACTACCAGGACCTGTTTCCTCATTCGCACAAAACTCAGACCATAGGGGCCATCCTTTCCCCTTTAGGTATTTCCTAATCTCCTCTTTCCATACGGGACACTGTTCTGCTCTGTTGGTCGCTGCGACCTAAGGATTCTTGTGGGTGCATAAGGTGTTCCATTGCCTTCATGGCCATCCCTACAATTATATCTGTTACTTTCCCGGGAATTTGGGACATGGAGAATAAAGCGGTGGTGCAAACAGCAGGTACCGCTTCAGCTATTTTCCGGTTTACACAACTCCCGAAAGTTTCATGCAACAAAATCTATCGAGGTTACCTTATATCCTTTGTTAGTACGCATGCAAATTACACACTTCCGAATCTTGGGGGTTTGATCGATACTGGTCTTACTCTTGTGGTTTCTTTTACTTTTCCAATTTGGATTTTTGATTCAAACGTTTTGTGGGTTCTCTCGGAGTGACACAGTCACTTCTGGGTCAAGTCCCGTCAGATGATGCCAATAACTGTTGCCTTTTTTACCTGCTCTCAATATGGCAATCAATATGGTTGCCCTTCTTTCTTTAGATATCGATATTATATTGCTCAGAGTCGCCAGGTATCAAATGATACCACCACAAGGTTCAACCGGATATCGATCAAAGAGCCAAACACCAGTTAGTTAGTTCAAGACCAATGGTACTTTATTTACACACAAGACTAATCATGCAACATAAACACTATAGTTAAACTACACCTAACAACTGTGACAACCTGTACTTAACTTCAGGCATCCGGCTTAGGTCAGAGGAACAGTGGCCTTTGTTCGAAGCTGGATCTACTGGGTCTGGAGAAGTAACTGCTGCTCAGCTGGGCTCATCCGTCTGGTAGCGGGCGTTGAGCTTGAACTTGCTTCTGTAGGTGCTGCAATTGGAGGTGGACGTTGCCGGAGCGCCAGGTCCAAAAGAGAGGCCGAACACATGGCAGTGTCTCTCTTTATCCTTGAGGAATTTTGCACTCTTTTGGGCGGTCCTTCGGTTTGGACCCCATTAATTGGGTAGTTCTTGATCACTGTATTTGAATTGAGCTAATAAAGGGTGCCTTGATGGTTGGGCGTGTCCTAAGCGGCCATTGACCCTGTTGTTTAGACTTCCTGAGTAAAGGGAGTGGCGCCGAAATGTCTGGGATTGCATTGGTTACTCAAGTATCAGTCCTTTGTCTTACGGAGATGGTGTCAAAGTCAATATTTTCCCGCTTCTGTAGTAGAAAGATACAACACACTCGTTAAGACAGAATAACAAGCTTTATTTTTGAAAACAACTGCATGCATTAATGACTGAAACTTGAAGTCAGAGAGCAGTCAACAAAACAGCTGAGACTTTCACAAGTTCCGAGCTTTCGTGGAGAATTAGCTCAATATTTATACATTATCTTTATCAAGATTAAGTGACAACAGTTGGGTCAGGAGTTTGATCGGAAATACAAACGGAAGCAAAGACCAGACCATGTTTGGTCATATCACTCATACCATTATTTAGTCCTCGGAGGGAACATTGAAAGGTCGGAATAGACTTGTTTCCTCCTGAACTCATCTTGTTTTAAATTCCTACGGGCCTTGATTATGACGAGTTAGTTTTATCAGGAGTTGCGGAGGTCCGGTGTTTTGGAATGGCTCGACCTTCGCTGATCTTTTCAGACTTCAAGTTATGCAGAGTTGGCCTACGGCCATACTAGTCTGAAAATGGTTAGGGCAGCATTCTTTACATGGGCCTGGTGAGCTGGAATGAATAATTTCAGCCTTACTTATATTGTATCAAACCTTTTGACCAGTCTTCCCATTGACCAGTTTTCCCATCACGCTATTACTTAATTCATACCATACCACAATGGGCCATCAAAATGCTAATCGGTTGGGGGTTTTGATGCTGTCTGGATTCTCTGCTCAAAAATATACATTCAGGATCTGTGCCTGCCTGAATCTTACATTGTCCACATTTCTCTTTAGGCTTTGCGAACATCCATGTTTCTTGTCGTAAGTGGCCATCCCAGATGGCTACAATGTCATCATTACACATAATCCCCTCTGCTGCCATGTACCATGGGCTGCATGGTCATGACTGTTGCCAGCTGGCACCTGGCCAGGCAAACTCCCCCCCCCCCCCTCCCAAATGCCTGGCAGCCCCCCTCCCCAGCACCCCCCTCCCCAGCACTCCCATCCTCAGCACCCGCCCTCCCCGGCAACCCCCCTCCCCGGCACCCCCCTCCCCGACACTCCCATCCCCGGCACCCACCCTCCCCAGCACTCCCATTCCCGGCACTCCCCTCCCAGGCACTCCCGTCCCTGGCAGCCCCCCCCCTCCCCACTCCCATCCCCGGCACCCCCCTCATCAGCACCCCCTCCCCGGCATCCCCCTTCCCTGGTATTCCCATCCCCGGCACCCCCGCCTCCCCCTCGGCACTCCCATCATGGCACCCCCCATCCCTGGCACTCCCATCCCCGGCACCCCTCCTCCCTTGCACTCCCCCTCTCCGGCACTCCCCCTCTCCGGCAGCCCCATCCCCGGCAACCCCCCTCCCCTTGCACTCCACCTCCCAGCACTCCCATCCCCGGCACCCCCCTCATCAGCACCCCCTCCCCGGCATCCCCCTTCCCTGGTATTCCCATCCCCGGCACCCCTGCCTCCCCCTCGGCACTCCCATCATGGCACCCCCCATCCCTGGCACTCCCATCCCCGGCACTCCTCCTCCCTTGCACTCCCCCTCTCCGGCACTCCCCCTCTCCGGCAGCCCCATCCCCGGCAACCCCCCTCCCCTTGCACTCCACCTCCCCGCACTCCCATCAACCGGCACTGCCCCTCCCCGGCACACCCATCCCCAGCACTCCAATCCCCGGCACTCCGATCCCTGGCACACCTGAGTCATGGCATCCCCCATCCTCTCACCACCCCAACCCCAGCACACCCCCAACCCCCGACACTGACCCCGATCACCGGCACGCACCCTCGGCCCTGGGGAGCACCCTCCACCGGCACCCACGACCTCCCCCCCCCACCCCCCCCCCACCCACCGACAGCCATGCCATCTCCTCTCCGGCAGCTTCCCCGTGCTGATCCCTACCTCCGCGCTCGCCGGCGTCAGCCAGCACGACTGGTTGACGCCATTAAAAAGCTTTCTTAATTTACCTGCTGTCACACTGGCGGGACTTCGGCCCAACCGTGCCAGAGATTTGGAGCCAACCCCGGGCCCCATTGCGTTGTGTCGATTCTCGCGTTTTGGCGAGGCGCGCGACGAGTTTCCCGTCGGCATGATTTCTCACCAGCCGAAGAATACGGCGGTCAACGTCAGAGTGGCAGGACGGGATTCACACTGCCCCCCGGGGTTCTCCGACGCCCACCCGTGGTGTGTTTCATTGTAAATTCGCCCCTGAACTAATCCGATGAATTATTGCCCTGAAAAACCCTTGTCCCATTTTACAGATATATCCCATGGCAATTTAAAATGATGTCATTGAAAGTGAAGTGTGGTCATAGCCATGGAGAGAGTGAGGCTAGGGAACTATGGCTATCGGTTATCACATAATAGATGAAAGAACTCTTCCATCGCTTCTGCGGTGAAGAGCACTCTTTCTATACACATCCCGTCACTAAGGTTCTTATATGACCTGTGTTGTCTGTATATTTTGGGGCAGTGGAGTAGGCAGGGCAGGACATAATACCTGACATCAGCCTTCTTAAAATGCTGTCTGAATTTTCCCTTACACTATCCTGCCTCCTTGCTTCTACTCCTCCCTGATCATGGTTTGTAACAGAGCATCATATCTGCCCTGGAGAGTCCCTCACATTGAGGGAAGAGCGAAGGGATTAAAATCTCTCAGTGGTCTTCCTCTGTTGGAAGGATTGAATATCATGCTTAAATTTGTGTGGGTAGGGTCGGCATGATGGCGCAGTGGTTAGCACTGCTGTCGCACGGCGCCGAGGACCCGAGTTCGATCCCGGCCCCGAGTCACTGCCCATGTGGAGTTTGCACATTCTCCCCATGTCTGCGTGGGTCTCATCCCCTCAACCCCAAAGATGTGCATCTCAGGTGGATTGGCTACGCTAAATTCGCCTCTTAATTGGAAAAATGGAAAAAAAAATCTGCGTAGGTAAAATGGGAAATGTTTGAAAGAGCATCTTTGCCAACTGCAAAGGCTAGCACTGGAGTTCTTTACCTTCTTCAGAGCCCTTCTGCTTGTTTCAGCTGATCCTAGCAAATGTTGCACATTGTATAGGCAAGCCCTAAAATCTAGGATGACGCTCTAGTCTGGTGCAATATTTGAGGAAGTGCTGTGCAGTTGGAGGACTAGAACTGTTCCCCAGTAGCTTCGGTACAGAATGAGGGCTGCTGGGGCGGCACCGGTTCTTATACCCCGCCTGTCAGGGCGGAGCTACATACCAAACAGCCAATGGTAAACTCCTCGGTTTAACCAATGGTCTTCAGCTTCTCGGGTACTGCAATACCTAATAATACCACAAACCGTTAATGAGAGTCATTGTCTGTTCCCACGGCACTCTTTCAAAGACTAACAGGGCAGTTACGCACCACGCCCTGGCCAATAGTTATCCATCAATCACTAAGAGCGGCTCATCATTTTCACATTGCTGTTTTAGGGAGTCTTCTCTGCAAAGATTAGTTGCTGCATTGTATGAAGAAGGGCAAGAAAACAGATTTCAGATAGAATATCATGCACAACCTTATTGAATGTCAGAGCTGACCCGAGGGCCCAAATGGTCTCTCCTATTCCCATTTCTTATTACAACTAGTGGTTACATTTCAAGTTTATCTCAATGGCTGAAAAGTGCTCGAAGCCCTTCTTCATGCAGCAACTAATCCTGAAATCATGAAAGGCACTATTTAAGTGCAAGTATATTTTTTCCTTGTTTTTTGTCACACGTCATCATGATAATACATTTCAATGACCTCACCGTGGACTTGCAGGCCAAAAAAACAAACAAAGGAAATTCAAGGATTTGAACTTGGGGTGGAAAACTGGGATAAAAATATTCCCACCTCATATTTTGACCAAAAATGGACACCAGCAAAATTGGCAGGGTTTTTCTAGTTCATGAATATGTTTTTGGTGTCAGCATGTTTTTTATTGTTGGAGATTTGAGCAGTTATTTTTTTAACCTTTACACTGATGAGTAACAATTTCACAAAACATCTCCCTTTCTGCAGGTCGATGTGTTAAAAGCTTTGGGGGTTGAAGTGGTGAGGACACCAAACGCTGCAAACCTCAATAGCCCAGACTCTCACATTGGAATGGCGTGGGAGCTGCAGAGCAAGATCCCAAACTCGCATGTGTTTGATCAGGTGAAAACTCACCTTTTAGCCGAACCACTGTAAACCTGCATCACTCTTCATGTTACAACAGTATGTTGAGTGATGTACATTTCAAAAAGTGCACCTAGAAGAACATGGATACCCTCATGGGGACAGAGCGGGGGCCGCATGGTTGGGAGTCAAGCCATTCAAGTTCAAATAAAGTATAGTAAAACTTTCAGACAGCTTTAACTCAACCTTTGAAATCGTGCCCTCCAATGCCCCTGGAGGTTCCACAGAATCCCGACAGTGCAGATCGAGCCATTCGGCCCATCGAGTCTTCACCTACCCTCTGAGCACCCTAGTTAGACCCACTTCCCTCCCTATTCCTTTAACCCCACCTAACCTGCACATCGTTTGGACCATGGGAGGAAACCGAAGCACCCGGAGGAAACCCACACAGACAATGGGAGAACGTATAAACTCCACACAGACAGTCACCCAAAGCCGGAACCGAACCCGGGTCCCTGGCGCTGTGAGGCATCAATGCTAACCACTGTACCACCATGCCCTCCAAGGTTGTAAGACTTGTCTCTAAATCTGTTGCATTAATTTAAATGGAAAAGCTAACATCAATATTTATTTCATCCCCAGTATCAAAATGCTGGCAATCCATTGGCGCATTATGATATTATGGCTGAGGAAATTCTGGAACAGTGTGGTGGTAAGTACAATTGATAGTGATTCTTAACTTGCCGCCAAAAAAACACACAAAGAAGCTTGTGCTTTCTTGGTATTGCAGGCTATAATAATGACTGAGCAATAAGCTTCATGTTATTCATAATATCGAACATAGAACATAGAAAAATACAGCACAGAAAAGGCCCTTCGGCGCACGATGTTGTGCCGAACCTTTGTCCTAGATTAATCATAGATTATCATAGAATTTACAGTGCAGAAGGAGGCCATTCCGCCCATCGAGTCTGCACCGGCTCTTGGAAAGAGCACTCTACCCAAGGTCAACACCTCCACCCTATCCCCATAATCCAGTAACCCCACCCAACACGAAGGGCAATTTTGTACACTAAGGGCAATTTATCATGGCCAATCCACCTAACCTGCACATCTTTGGACTTTGGGAGGAAACCGGAGCACCCGGAGGAAACCCACCCACACACGGGTAGGATGTGCAGACGCCACATAGACAGTGACCCAAGCCGGAATCGAACCTGGGACCCTGGAGCTGTGAAGCAATTGTGCTATCCACAATGCTACCATGCTGCCCTTAAGAACAAATTAATCTACACTATATCATTCTACCGTAATCCATGTACCAATCCAATAGCTGCTTGAAGGTCCCTAATGTTTCCGACTCAACTACTTCCACAGGCAGTGCATTTCATGCCCCCACTACTCTCTGGGTAAAGAACCTACCTCTGACATCCCCCCAATATCTTCCACCATTCACCTTAGATTTAAGCCCCCTTGCAATGGTTTGTTCCACCCGGGGAAAAGTCTCTGACTGTCTACTCTATCTATTCCCCTGATCATCTTATTAACCTCTATCAAGTCACCCCTCATCCTTCTCCGTTCTAATGAGGAAAGGCCTAGCACCCTCAACCTTTCCTCGTAAGACCTACTCTCCATTCCAGGCAACATCCTGGTAAATCTCCTTTACACCTTTTCCAAAGCTTCCACATCCTTCCTAAAATGAGGCGACCAGAACTGTACACAGTACTCCAAATGTGACCTTACCAAAGTTTTGTACAGCTGCATCATCACCTCACGGCTCTTAAATTCAATCCCACTGTTAATGAACGAGAACACACCATAGGCCTTCTTCACAGCTCTATCCACTTGAGTGGCAACTTTCAAAGATGTATGAATGTAGACTCCAAGATCTCTCTGCTCCTCCACACTGCCAAGAACTCTACCGTTATCCCTGTATTCCGCATTCATATTTGTTCTTCCAAAATGAACAACCGTACAATTTTCAGGGTTAAACTCCATCTGCCATTTCTCAGCCCAGCTCTGCATCCTATCTATGTCTCTTTGCAGCCGACAACAGCCCTCCTCACTATCCACAACTCCACCAATCTTCGTATCGTCTGCAAATTTACTGACCCACCCTTCAACTCTCTCATCCAAGTCATTAATAAAAATCACAAACAGCAGAGGACCCAGAACTGATCCCTGCGGTACACCACTGGTAACTGGAATCCAGGCTGAATATTTGCCATCCATCACCACTCCCTGACTTTTATCGGTTAGCCAGTTCGTTATCCAACTGGCCAAATTTCCCACTATCCCATGCCTCCTTACTTTCTGCATAAGCCTACTATGGGGAACCTTATCAAATGCCTTCCTAAAATCCATGTACACTACATCCACTGCTTTACCTTCATCCACATGCTTGGTCACCTCCTCAAAGAATTCAATAAGACTTGTAAGGCAAGAACTGCCCCTCACAAATCCGTGCTGACTATTCCTAATCAAGCAGTGTCTTTCCAGATGCTCAGAAATCCTATCCTTCAGTACCCTTTCCATTACATTACCTACCACCGAAGTAAGACTAACTGGCCTGTAATTCCCAGGGTTATCCCGAGTCCTTTTTTTGAACAGGGGCACGGCATTCTCCACTCTCCAATCCCCTGGTACCACCCCTGTTGACAGTGAGGACGAAAAGATCATTGCCAACGGCTCTGCAATTTCATCTCATGCTTCCCTTAGAATCCTTGGATATATCCCGCCAGGCCCGGGGGATTGTTTATCCTCAAGTTTTTCAAAATGCCCAACACATCTTCCGTCCTAACAAGTATTTCCTCAAGCTTACCAGTCTGTTTCACACTGTCCTCTCCAACAATATGGCCCCTCTCATTTGTAAATACAGAAGAAAAGTACTTGTTCAAGACCTCTCCTGTCTCTTCAGACTCAATACACAATCTCCCGCTACTGTCCTTGATCGGACCTACCCTCGCTCTAGTCATTCTCATATTTCTCACATATGTGTAAAAAGCCTTGGGGTTTTGCTTGATCCTACCCACCAAAAATTGTTCATGCCCTCTCTTAGCTCTCCTAATCCCATTCTTCAGTTCCCTCCTGGCTATCTTGTATCCCTCCAGCGCCCTGTCTGAACCTTGTTTCCTCAGCCTTACATAAGTCTCCTTCTTCCTCCTGAACAAGACATTCAACCTCTCTTGCCAACCATGGTTCCCTCAATTGACCATCTCTTCCCTGCCTGACAGGGACATGCATATCAAGGACATGTAGTACCTGTTCCTTGAACAAGTTCCACATTTCACTTGTGTCCTTCCCTGACAGCCTATGTTCCCAACTTGTGCACTTCAATTCTCGCCTGACAACATCGTATTTGCCCTTCCCCCAATTGTAGACCTTGCCCTGTTGCACGCACCTATCCCTCTCCATTACTAAAGTGAAAGTCACAGAATTGTGGTCACTATCTCCAAAATGCTCCCCCACTAACAAATCTATCACTTGCCCTGCTTCATTACCAAGTACCAAATCCAATATGGCCTCCCCTCTGGTCGGACAAGCTATATACTGTGTTAGAAAAGCTTCCTGGACACACTGCAAAAACACCACCCTATCCAAACTATTTGATCCAAAGAGTTTCCACTCAATGTTTGGGAAGTTGGAGTCACCCATGACTACTATCCTTTGACTTCTGCACCTTTCCAAAATCTGTTTCCCAATCTGTTCCTCCACATCTCTGCTACTATTGGGGGGCCTATAGAAAACTCCCAACAAGGTGACTGCTCCTTTCCTATTTCTGACTTCAACCCATACTACTTCAGAAGGCAGATACTCCTCAAACTGCCTTTCTGTAGCTGTTATACTATCTCTAATTAACAATGCCACCCACCCACCTCTTTTACCACCTTCCCTAATCTTCTTGAAACATCTATAACCAGGGACCTCCAACAACCATTTCTACCCCTCTTCTATCCAAGTTTCCGTGATGGCCACCACATCGTAGTCCCAAGTACCGATCCATGTCTTAAATTCACCCACCTTATTCCTGATGCTTCTTGCGTTGAAGTATACACACTTCAACCCATCTCCGTGCCTGCAAGTACTCTCCTTTGTCAGTGTTCCCTTCCCCACTGCCTCACTACATGCTTTGGCATCCTGAATATCGGCTTCCTTAGATGCTGGACTATAAATCCGGTTCCCATTCCCCAGCCAAATTAGTTTAAACCCTCCCGAAAAGTACTAGAAAACCTCCCTCCCAGGATATTGGTGCACCTCTGGTTCAGATGCAACCCATCCTGCTTGTACAGGTCCCACCTTCCCCAGAATGCGCTCCAATTATCCAAATACCTGAAGCCCTCCCTCCTACACCATTCCTGCAGCCACGTGTTCAACTGCACTCTCTCCCCATTCCTCGCCTCGCTAACACGTGGCACCGGCAACAAACCAGAGATGACAACTCTGTCTGTCCTGGCTTTTAACTTCCAGCCGAACTCCCTAAACTCGTTTATTACCTCCACACCCCTTTTCCTACCTCCGTTGTTGGTACCAATGTGCACCACTACTTCTGGCTGCTCCCCCTCCCCCTTAAGGATCCTGAAGACACGATCCGAGACATCCCTGGCCCTGGCACCCGGGAGGCAACATACCTTCCGGGAGTCTTGCTCGCGACCACAGAATCTCCTATCTATTCCCCTAACCATTGAATCTACTACTACTATTGCTTTTCTATTCTCCCCCTTCCCTTATGAGCCCCAGAGCCAGACTCAGTGCTAGAAACCTGGCCACTAGGGTCTTCCCTCGGTAGGTCATCCCCCCCAACAGCATCCAAAATGGTATACTTGTTTTGAAGGGGAACGGCCACGAGGGATCTCTGCACTGTCTGCCTATTTGTTTTATTTCCCCTGACTGTAACCCAGCTACTCTTGTCCTGTACCTTGGGTGTGGCTACCTCCCTGTAACTCTTCTCTGTCACCCCCTCTGCCTCCCGGTTGAGCCGAAGTTCATCCAGCTCCAGCTCCAATTCCCTAACACGGTTTTTGAGGAGCTGGAGTTGGGTGCACTTTCCGCAGGTATAGTCAGCGGGGACACCGGTGGTATCCCTCACCACCCACATCCTACAGGAGGAGCATGCAACTGGCCTATCCTCCATCCCCTCTTACCTTACAGAATATAGCTGCCTTGGGGACCAACTGGACCTCCGCCCTCCGACTCTGCTCCCAGTCAGCTGCACTCTCTGTAAACTCCTGGCTCCCTTCTCGCTCTTTGCGGAAATGTAGGAAACAAAATGAAAGGAGCACCTTACTCCCTCCTCACCTAACTCCCTCAGTCACCAAACTCTCACTATAGCACTCAAATGCACCAAATTCAGCACTCAGTGCAAACATGTTTACATGCTCGCTTTCAATGAAAAACAAAGCAAGTCACAATGTAGTTGCCAAGAGGATATTGTTGTTTTATGTTATTGCTAGTAACATAAGCTGCCACTTGATGTAGGCTCTGCTGAAAGATGCTCCAGACTTGGAGATAAGTTTCCCGTGTTTATTTAACGACTAACAATGCTCTTAAATGAGTTCGACAATCTACTAATCTGCCTCTAGTAACTCAGTCTACTCTGCTAACTATACAAGCTTGTTCTCAACCATGTGCTAGGGTGTGATGTTGCTGATAATCAACCCTGACCTGCTCTCTTGGTTTCTGCTGGTGGAAGAGGCAGAGCCTATGTGCCTTGACCTTTTTATATGGGTCGTGTAGTGTCCCCTTGTGGTAATGTCACCTCTGGATGTCCTGATTACCCATTGGTTGTGTCCTGTTCTAATGACCCATTGATTGCGTGTCTGCATGTCATGACACCTCTGGTGCTCCCTCTAGTGGTTACTTAGCAGTAGTGTATTTACATTAAACTCTTGTGTATATACAGTGATGCATATCACTATATTCCCCCCTTTTTTCGTGTGACATATTTTATGTACTTTGTTGAAGAAATTTGTACAAAACAGGTAGATGAATGGTGACATGTACAAGTTGTGATGATATTGATGATTATATAATACCAATTAATATCTATGAGTCCAATCTTATGAATTTGTACGGTTGAGTTGCTTTCTTCTTCTGTTGTTGAAGTGGTGATATTGATGTTGTCATTTCTTTGTGAACGTCGTCAGTGTTCTTGTGTTTAAGTAACCAAGAAGTCATCAGGAGGTTTTCGAATGGTCGAATCACTTCGTTGTCTGATTTAGACTTTTTTTTATCATGCTTGTGGTAGCGATTCTGTATATCATCTTTCTTGAAAGCTGGTTTGCTTGTTTGTAGTGGAGCAAACGTGAATTGGTGAGATTCGTTGTCATGCCATGGTATGTTTGTACTCTTGCCATTGTTCTGAGCTGTGCTTTTACATTGTCCTTCATGTGCAGAATTGTACCATGTCGTACAAGTTGTTGTTTTATTGTTGTTTTTGTTGTTTATGTCGTGCTTGTCGCGCTCAATGACTGTTCCGTATGATAATTCGAATCATTCTAAACAGCAGGGGCTGTTTAGCACAGGGCTAAATCGCTGGCTTTGAAAGCAGACCAAGGCAGGCCAGCAGCACGGTTCAATTCCCGTAACAGCCTCCCCGAACAGGCGCCGGAATGTGGCGACTAGGGGCTTTTCACAGTAACTTCATTAAAGCCTACAATAAGTGATTTTCATTTCATTTAATTCTCAAAGTTACTTGTGTCAGTGTCCTTTGTGGTATCTCATGCTTCATTGAGCGTTTCTTCTCAAGGATTGAGAGAATGACCAGATGTTGCATTGATCTTGGTGACATCACTCCTGTGTGGTTGATGTGATTCCTCTTTGATTCCTTGGTGCTCCTCTTCTGGAGTCATTTCTGGTTCACTTGAATCATCATTGGTTTCTTGATGTTCCTCTTCTGGAGTCAAAACCTTCAAGATTTCATTTTCTTGTGGATAGGCTCGAGTGGATGAGGTTTTGATTGACATGGTCTCACTGGACTCAAGAGCAGTTTCACTTTGATTGTTGAGTGCCTCTGTACATACGAGCTGAGATCTGTCAGTCTCACTGTGATCTTGCACATCTTGTATGGGAATTGTGATTTCTTCGTCGCTTGTCTCACATACAGTGGGTAGACATTCAGTGTCTTCTTCTTGGTTAAATGAGTTGTGTAGACTTTCATAGTCTGCTGCTGGTTGCTCAGATAAGGTGGATAGACCTTCATGGTCTTGTTCATGCATGGACTTCGCTATGGAGTCTTGAGTTGCTTCCATTGTGGAGTCTGTCAATGAGCTCTCTGTGGAGGCTTGTGTCGCTCTCGCTGTGGAGTCATCCATCGCTCTCTGTGTGGAGTCGGGGACTCTTCGTGGTGTGTGGACCACTGGGTTGGCGTCAGGCCACAGTCAAATCCTGTACTCGTACGGAAGTGTGCCCATCCCGCTGAAGACAGCTGGGTACTGGGTCAGGATGTCGTCGATGCTGGCCTCAGGATCCGGATGAGACGGCGTCATGGTGTAGACCCGTCGGATGAGGTTCAGTTGCTTGCAGGCATGCGCACCTAGCAGGGATGCCCTGTTTGGTTGAACAATGTCGAAGCGTAGGCTTGTCTGTATGTGTCGGTTGGACACTGTCAGGTGGCAGGACCCCAGTGCCTTTACGTTGCCAGTGTAGTCCTGGAGTTTGCAGGCAGCCGGAAGGAACTTGGGAGCCTTCTTGATTCTCGTGAGGTCCGACTGCGAGATCAGTTTGGCGGAGGCACCTGTGTGCAGTTTGAATTGGATGGGGCACTGGTTGACATCCATCACTGTATTCCATTCGTCCTCGAAATCCGCGGCAAGGATTGACAGGACTTGCAATGTGCCCGGTGTGGCGATTTCGCACTTCGTGATGATGCCTACTCGGTATTCTTTATCCAGGTAGTCATCGTCTGGATCTGTTGCACTACTTTGATCAGAGTCATGCGTTTGGTGTCGCACACTCCTGATGCCAATGGAGTCGTTCAGTACTCGCTGTGTGGCATCGTTTTCTTCTTGTTCAATGGACAAATCATCTTCTTTGGTTTTGGATTTGTCATTGTGCTCTTCACTTCGGGTGGTGCAAACTGCTTGTTCCAGGGTGCTGCGGAGGTTATTTTCAACGGCTGGGAGAAGTTCAGGCATTGTTCTGTCTTTTGAGATGAAAGAATTGTGTTTTGTGTCTTTAAAACACTTCTTTTTAATTTTCGGACATTTTCCCCTTTAAGTGGGCGTGGTCCGGGGCCTCTGGCGCATGATGCTCATGACATCATGTGTAGTACTCAATTGCACATGCGCACGCCAAGGTTCCTTTACTGTGCGCTCCTTTCGCAACTGCGCATGCGCGGCTTCTCGCGCATGCGCAAAACAACGGTTTGCATCTTTTATGAAAGTGCGCATGTGCGGACTGGTCAGACTGCACACTCGAAAGATGGCTGCCATTCAAAACTGCCGTCTTCTTCTGTTTCAACCCTATCTCTGCCTCGTGGTGAGTATTCACTCCATTTTTACCAATTTTGTTCGTGTCCACTTCGCAGTGGCTGTCGAATTTGTCCAGGATGGTCTGGTATTTCATTTTGTCCTGCCCTTCTGAGTATTGAAATGAGTTGACGATCTCTATCGCATGTTCACCCACAATGGTGAGTAGAAGAACTATCTTCCAAGCATCGGTCGTGCCATTCAGGTCGGATGCTTCCATGTATAGTTGGAATTTTTGTTTGAACGAACGCCAGCTAGCACTAAGATTACCGATAGTCCTGAGTTAATGAGGAGCCTGAATCTTGTCCATTGTGTCTGGATTCGATTGCTGGTTGTCTCTAACCTTGCTGAGTTGAACGAAGGAAATTGAGCAGTCACTCCTGTACCATATTGTGTTATATTATTGTTACTAACATAAACTGCCACTTGATGTAGGCTCTGCTGAAAGATGCTCCAGACTCAGAGATAAGTTTAACGTATTTATTGAACGATTAACAATGCTCTTAAATGAGTTCGACACTTTACTAATCTGAATCTAGTAACTCAGTATATTCTGCTAACTATACAAGCTTGCTCTCGACCATGTGCTAGGGTGTGATGTTGCTGATAATCAACCCTGACCTGCTCTCTTGGTTTCTGCCGGTGGAAGAGGCAGAGGTGTGCCTTGTCCTTTTTATATGGGTCGAGTAGTGCCCCCTTGTGGTAATGCCACCTCTGGGTGTCCTGATTACCCATTGGTTGGATCCTGTTCTAATGAACAATTGGTTGCATGTCTGCATGTCATGACATCTCTGGTGCTCCCTCTAGTGGTTACTTGGTTGTCGTGTATTTACATTAACCCCTTGTGTATATACAGTGATGCATATCACTACAGATAGATGTCATTATACCCCTTGTCCTACGAAGCATGAGTCATAATGCAAACTACGATGAAGAACCAGTATTCTTCATGTTGGTGGATGCATCAGCCAGTCATTGTTGCAATCAATTGGTTCAGTTGGGCACAAGTTTCTTATTTCCTAACTTTTTATGCAGCTAGAATTTTCATTTAAACTGGAAAATTTAATGCTGGAACTTACTTTATTACTTTGACTTTGATAGAAAGTCAATCCACCCTCCATGCCTCTGTGCCTGTGAACTTCATTCTCTTGTAGCCCAGAGTGATTCCAAGATTCTTCCTATTCATTACCTACATACTACTGCCTCATAAAAAGCACTGGGGTCAGCTTCTATTTGTACATTGATGACACCAAAGTGAAATTCTCTACCAGCACCGTTATCTTTTGGGCAATTGTAGAAAAAGACTGCCTATCTATATTCAAGGATTGGTTGACTCCACAGTATCAGCAAAACCAAAATCACCCTACATGCTCCTACCTCGCACACATTGACTCTTGTGACAAATGCAGGATTTTGGGTATATTAAATTATAAACATTTGGCAATTTAAGGGTTAAAAGCCTGGGTTAGAGTGTGTTTTACTGCAGAATTCATGTTTTTAAAAAAATCTTGTTTAGCAAGCTTTGAGGAGCCAGCTTGACAAAGCTTTGAGGAGCCAGAGGCGAAATTGACCATCGGAAAAGCCTGGGCCTAATGCACTGTTGTTTGACTAGGGGGTATCCCTGGGGAATTAATTTGTTTTCAGTTAGGGGAGATGATGTCATTGCTGGGTGGAGCCTAGGCATTCAGACATTTTGAGAAAGCATTTTTGAGTTGAGTTCCGATCTGGCTCACACTGAGTCCACAACTAAGGCAGTTTTCTCTCACAGTATGATTGTTAAAAAAGATTAATAGTATTTACAGCAGTGCAGACTTGTCTGAGGACAAGGGGAAGCTGAAACAAACCAGTTGAAACAGTTTTTTGAAGACATCCAACCAGAGTCTGCAGGGGACCTAACAGGAGCCAAATCTGTTCTGAAAATCAAGTATTACTCTGTGCCTTTGAGATGTTGGATGGATGGAGAGCTGTATGTTTTTTCTTTCTTGTTGTTTAATTGGGAATAATAATAATAATCTTTAATAATAATCTTTATCGTCACAAGTAGGCTTGCATTAACACTGCAATGAAGTTACTGCGAATCGAGAAAGTAATTAAGGGTATTGTATTTATAGTATTTAGTATTATTGTTTAAGGGGGTCATTGTAAGATCTTTTGGGGTGTGATGTTAAAGAGTTTAATACTGCATTAATAATAAAGTTTTGTTTTAGAATATCAAATCTCTTCTTTTTTTTTCGGGCAATCACTCCTGGAGCGAAGTATCCTTTCTGCACAGTCTTAGAAAAATAAAATAAAATGTTTGGATTTTGGTCCAGTATCCTAAGCACTGTTGGGGTCTGGTTGGGGGCCGTAATACTCTATAAACATTACCTGACTGATTGTTCCAGCAATCCCCCCACCCCCCCATATCACAATATTCTCTTCAACCCAGAAGGCAGCTTTGTGTGCCATATTTGATCCACTGCAAACTCTGGAATATTTTCCAGCACACCCCTATGCTTTTCAAACTTTTTCCCCCTGGAATCACTTTTACCAACCGGCTGACCTTCAAGGCCCATGCTGGCCTCCCTTCGTGACCCATGCCGGCCGACATTTGCGACACACCATTTTCACTTATCTTTAATGCGACAGGTGAGCATGCTTTGTCCTCATGATCTCACTTGCTTTGGCATTCAATGTTATATTTCTGCTGAGGACTTCAGCTGATGATTTAAGTTCTCGCTGCATCCTTTGAAAGAAATCAAGAGGCTTGTCCTCAAACCCGTCATGCTTAGTCTTCAAATGCCTTTAAAGTTTTGAGGGTTTTAAATTCTCGTTTGCCATACTTCCCTGCATATAACACACATGGACTTTGCATCCTAATTTGCATTGGCACAATTAACAAAGCCACACCTCAAGAAATCATCTTTATCATGTTTTCTTCTTGATTTCAGTTTTTTATTTTGGCTGTTCACCAGAGGCCTTGAAGTTCTGTACAGAGCTAACACTAGTACTGTTTTGTCCTGCTGTGGACTCTCTTGAGCAGTTCTCTCCAGCAGATTCAGTTGTGAGTTCCTGGCCAGGAGGTATACTGCTCGTTTGTGTCTCTGGACCTCTCTTTCTTTTTACAAAACAATCCATCTTCAGTTCTTCACAGTTCTTTGCCTTGCTTGCTCACAGCTATAAAATGGAGGAATCTCTCCTCCGTGAGTTCGCGCCAAAAGCACGATGTACAGGGTGGGTGTCGTCAGTGTATGTGCCAGGTGTGTGATCTGCTCTCTGGTGTCACTTCTGGCCGGAAGACTGCATTTAAAAAACAGTCGCTACTGGCATTCTCAATTTAAAAGCCGGTTGCGACCATTGGGCACCATCAGGAACACTGCGGGAATGCCACAACCGATCGTTCCGTGACCCTCCCGACACCTGCCCAAAACATGAACTGCACTTTCAAAAACCCTGCTATAGTATGTGTCCACAACTGCATGGCGCAGAGCATTAATTTCTCCAATGTCTTGCTTAAACTTTGCCACCTCACACCTTTCACAACTTAAAGCTAATCCAAAACAACACAGCCTGAGACTTTATCCATTCAAGATTCTGATCATTTATTACCTGTTCTTTGCTGCACTCTTTGTTCCCCAAAGCAGACTTCAAGATCTTTGTCCTCACTTTGAAGTCCCTCTTGCTCCATCCTATCTTCTCTAGCCATATGTTCCAATCCAAACTCCGGATGATCCTTTGTCCTTTTTGATCCACCAAGGAATGGTAACCTTTCCAGCCCCTATGACCCAGCTTCTGAAACTCTTCTGAAGTCATTTTTCTTTTCTGCCCTCTTCTTTCCAAATAACCTCCCATCAATCGATCTTCTTGTCCATTCATTTCCCTCGCCCTTACCTTCTCTCTCTCTTTCTTCAAGTGTTATGCCTGAAGAGGGTATTGGCAATCATGGACCACAGCGTTAATCTTGCTCTGGAGGAGTAGGTCATCTTTGCTGGTACATTAATCCAATTGATGAGACTCTTTAGAACGATTGTTCTTTATCTACCTCGATCTCTTTTACTATCGACCTTTCCCATTCGCTTTAGATTTTCTGAATCATGATTTCTTATCACGTGCCCAGGAAGTTCCAACTGTCACTTCCTGATCTTGGTCAGCTGATTTATTCTGGTCTCAGATTTTACTAATCTCATTGGTAGCTCCAAGTTATCTTCATGATTCGCTCCAATTCTTCTTGTATTTCTTCACTGATCATCCAACACTCACGTCCATCTATCAAAATTGGTGTGGTGTCTCAAATCACCCTTACTTCCTGATAATGCATTTCTAACCTGGCAGATTTTTACAGAGGGTCGATTATTTGTGGTAGCGCAGGCAGACTTTTCAGACAGCATGCATCAAAGGAGTGTCAGTGTGTACTCACGGCTCTTTGTAAAGGACAAGTTGTTCTGTAACCTTAGTGAAACCTAATCCTGTCAGGATGACGCTTTGCTGATGGCTAGAGCATAACTAATCTCATAAGACTGACCTATATTCAGACTGCAACACAATACTAAAAATAATCCTGAAAGTGTTTTCCCAATGAAATCAATGGCACATTCCCCAATTCCATGATTTGACAGATTTGCCATCCTGAGATTGATTTTCTATTTGGTTTGATCTTCACAGGACAAGTCGACGTTTTGGTAGCAGGTGCTGGAACTGGTGGTACCCTAACTGGAATAGCAAGGAAATTCAAGGAGAAATGTCCTGGTTGTCAGGTATTTCATGTTATGGGGAACAAATGAATACCAATGGATTAAAATGTAAAGTGGCCATAGTCCCAGATGAACATCAGGGCAGCATGGTAGCACAAGTGGATAGCACTGTGGCTTCACAACGCCAGGGTCCCAGGTTCAATTCCCCCTGGGGCACTGTCTGTGCGGAGTCTGCACGTTCTCCCCGTGTCGGCATGGGTTTCCCCCGGGTATTCCGGTTTCCTCCCACAATCCAAAGATGTGCAGGTTAGGTGGATTGGCCATGATAAATTGCCCTTAGTGACCAAAAAAGTTAGGAGGGGTTATTGGGTTACGGGGATAGGGTGGAAGTGAGGGCTTAAGTGGATCGGTGCAGACACAATGGGCCGAATGACCTCCTTCTGCACTGTATGTTCTATGTCTATATCTATGTCTAAATATAAACATAGGCTGCTTTCCCTTTGAGGGGAAGAGCTGACTGATTGTGATTTCACCTGAGGATCACCACACCTCTGGTTAGAGGCAAGGTTGAGAAGGCTGGCCTACATTAATAACCTCAGCCTGCACGGGAATTGAACTCACGCTGTTGGCCTCGCTCTGCATCACAAACCAGCTGTACAGCCTGAGTTAACCTGGCCCCCACATTACGTAAAGCCGATGAGAATTTATAAAATTTACAGCAATGCAACAAGCCAATCAGTCCAACTACTCAAAGCCAGTGCTTATGTTGTAAAAAAGCCTCCTACAACTTTACTTCATCTCATCCCATCAACATAATTCGCTACCATTGAATTGACCACTGCCCTTCAAAACGGAAGAGATATTAGAAAGACAGTGGGCTATGATTTTCCGTCCCGCCGCACCTGTTTTCTTGTGCGGCGCGCTCCCATCCGTCAGCGGGATCCTCAGTCCTGCCAGCTGGCCAATCGGGTTTCCCATTGTGCGTGCCCCCACGCCGTTGGGAAATCCGCGGGCCTGAGTGCACTGTCAGTGAAGGGGAGGATCACGCCGGCAGAGAATCCAGCCCAGGGTTCCTATTGTCTTTACAGCATAAAGAGTAAGAGTATCAACGAGTAAGTAATTTGTATTTATTGAGGTACTGCAGATATCTATCTGATTGTGTATGCATGAATCAAAGATAGCGTACTTTAATTTTGAGAGTTCGGGTATCTTGAATTTTATGCTCATCAACAGAAAGAATATTAGGCCAAGAAAATGAAACCCCATGGCCCGAATTTTTACAAAGGCGCGGCATGACTCTCATCATCTGGGGTGTCAGCGGAGAATACATTTCCACCAACTCCAAGAGCGCCGCTGCCAATTCACACTCCAATGACTTTCTCCCCGACCAGCTGAGCAGCTCTTTCCTCAAATGGAGTGAGGCATCGGAGCTCTCATATCACTCCGGGTGGCTGTAGCCACTCATGCCTGTTGTGCTCAAGTTTGCCCTGTGGAGTCAGAGAGGAGATTGTAGGTGGGAATCCTGCCAGTTCAGATGGTTGAGGAGTTGCATGTGTGGGAGTGAAGTGGGAGTAGGGATGTGAGGAGCAGAGTAGAGACTGGGGGGGGGTTCCATGGGGATTGAGGGGGAGGTGATGAAGCGGGCCCCGTGACAGATGGGAAGCCCACAAGGTGGCTGGATGAGTTTCCATCTGGACGTGGGTGAGGGGGTGCAGCAAGAGAATGGAGGTGACAGAAGGTAATTCATTGTTTTGTGGCATTGCTGCCCCGTCCTCTTCTGTACGGATCTGGCACTAACGAAAGCAGTCACAACCTACCAGGCCGGGGTAGTCACCTTGCTGGAGGAATGCCTTCTAGAACGCAGGTACAGGAGGTCCCACCTCTGCTGGACTCCATCCAGAGGTCTGATGGGGCTCCCTCCGAGAATCTTGGAGCAGGCTTTCTGGATGCCTGCACATCGGTTGGATCTCGAGCAAGTGCTGAGGAGGTGAAAAAATGGAGCTCCCTGGTGATCGCAGTCATTATGTTTCATAAGCATATCAGCGGGAACCCACCAAGAACACAGCATGATTCATGTGAAGAAAAACTTTTGCTTACGAAGCTCGATATTCCGTGAGAATTCCCACCACCGCTGGCTGGATGTGCACCATTTTTCTCATTAGAACTGACACTTTGCCATTTGTTTTTGGAAAAATTCCACCCTCAATCCTGGGAAGTGGAGGCCCAGATAACTGGCCAGGGGTCCCAGGTTGTGAGGTACAGTAAGAGGTGGTGGGACGTGATCGGGATCTTGGGAGATAGGCTTGGGAGGGGGAGAGGGTGGAAGGTCCAGAGGTCACTGGGCCTTAAGGGGAGGGCAACCCCAGCCAGAAGAGGACTTCTGACAGAACCTCCCCAAACTCCTTTCTGAACCGAGGTTGGCCTTTTTTCATTTCCGGGATTCCCTCTGAGCTGTCACCTGCCTGCCGACCTGAACGATGAGACCAGGTGGGTTATGGCCTTAAGTGGCCAATAAGAGACCAGTTAAGGGCTTCAATTGGGCCAAGGGTGGGCTTACTGTCTGGTGCTTTGCCCACTGCAGCACATAATCACTGTGCGATCGGGGAGGCCTAGAACCCAGAGGGATCCTGTCCATGCACTTTCATGCTCCCCTGCATTAGAACCCAATGGGGATGGGTAGGTTGTGGTGATGGTGGTGATGACGGTGGTGGTGGGGGTGCTGCTACTAACATTATACACTGCACTTAAAGCAGATACATCACTGTCGGTGCAATATTTGATTGAAAGTTCACTTAGCTCATTCCAAGGTCAAACTGAAGAAACTGAACATTTTACCGAAGCAGAAATCTGCTGCAATTTTGATTACATTTTATTCACAAATAAAACTGAAGTCGAGTCTGTAAAATGTAATTTATTTTCTTTATTGCTGTTAGATCGTTGGTGTTGACCCTAAAGGTTCAACCATGGCTGAACCAGAAGGGCTGAACCTCGCAGACAAGACTTTCTATGAAATGGAAGGAATTGGCCACACATTTATACCCACAGTACTCGACAGAAAGGTATGTCCTCGCATCCCAGATAATGGTCATGATTTTTTATCTGTCTCATTGCTCATAATTTATTATAACATTATGACAATATGATATTTAGCGTTCGTTCCACTTGAGTCCTGATTAAAAATTTGCAACATTTAAAGCCAATTTCTTTGTAAATCCTTCCCATTTGAAAATAAATCCAAAATTGTTTTCCGTAGTGATGAGCTGAGCAAGGCCCACTCTTGTTATGAGAATTTCGAAAAGATTTATGGCAGAGATTCTTTTAACAGGCAGCAACAATCACTCACTTGAGATTCAAGCTGTATAAAATTTGGAAGAGCGCAATGTAAATGACGAAGAAGGAACTATTTAACTAAGTGGTCTCGTGGCGCAGTGCACAGCATCCCTGCCTCTGAGCAAGAAGCTCTGGGTTCATGTCTCACCCCACAGGACCTGATGGCCATGGGAGGTGTGTTCATAAAGAGGTCAAACAGGTGAGTGTGTCAAACTCCAAATTCTTCCAAACAGCCAATGGCTGGTGGTAAGAGAGAGAGAGTGATTCGTGGTCACCCATGCTTGATGGGGAATAACTCCCCTCAAGCTATAAGCCCCTGGTGACTGTTCTGGGAATTACTAGCTACGGAAATGGATGAAAAACCATAAGACAGAGGAGCAGAATTAAGTTACTCGGCCCATTGAGTCTGCTCCACCATTCAATCGTGGCTGATATGTTTCTTATCCCCATTCTCCTGCCTTCTCCCCTAACCCTTGATCCCCGCATTCATCAAGAACATATCTATTGCTGTCTTAAAGATTTTGGGCGGGATTCTCCCCTACTCGGTGGGGCGGGGGGTCCCGGCGCCGAGGAGTGGCGTGAACCACTCCGGCGTCGGGCCGCCCCAAAGGTGCAAAATCCACCGCACTTTTAGGGGCTAGGCCGGCGGCGGAGTGGCTTGCGCCCCGCCAGCCGGCGGGGAAGGGGCTTGGCACCACGCCAACCGGGGCCGAAGGGCCTCCGCCGGCCGGCGCATGCGTGGGAGCGCCAGTGTGTGCTGGCGTCATCCCAGTGCATGCGCAGGGGGGGATCATCTCCGCGTCAGCCATCGCGGAGGAATAGCAGCTGACATGGAGGAATAGAGTGCCCCCACGGTACAGAGGCCTGCTCGCGGACCGGTGGGCCCCGATCGCGGGCAGGTCACCGTGGGGGCAACTTCCGGGGCCAGATCCCCCCCCACCCCCGAGAACTCCGGATGCCGCCCGCGTCGCCAGGTCCCGCCGGTAAGGTCCTACTCTAATTTACGCCGGCGGGACAGGCAAAAATGGGGCAGCCGCTCGGCCCATTGCGGGCCGGAGAATCGCCGGGGGGGGTGGAGGCGTGGCCAGCGGTCGGCGACCGGCGCGGAGCGATTCCCGCCCCCGCCTAATCGCCGGTGCTGGAGAATTCGGCAGCCGGCACGGGCGGGATTCACGCCGCCCCCCGGTGATTCTCCGCCCCGGCAGGGGGTGCGGAGAATCCAGCCCCTTGCCTCCACAGCCTTCTGCGACAAAGAGTTCCACAGATTCACCACCCTCTGGCTGAAGAAATTCCTTCTCATCTCAGTTTGATCTTTCAGTCTGAGGCTGTTCCCTCGGGTTCTAGTTTTCTCTACTAGTGGAAAAATCCTCTCCATATCCACTCTTTCCAGGCCTCTCAGATACTGTAAGTTTCACTAAGATCCCCCCCCCCCAATCCTTCTAAACTCAATAAGTACAGACACAGAGTCCTCAGCAACTCCTCAGGTGACAAGCTTTTAATTCCATGGATCATTCTTGTAGACCTCCTTTGGACCCTTTCCAAGACCAGCACATCCTTCCTTAGATACAGGGCCCAAAACTACTCACAATGCTCCAAATGGGGTCTGATCAGAGCCTTATACAGCCTCCGAAGTACATGCCTGGTCTCATATTCTAGCCCTCTCAACATGAATGCTAACATTGCATTTGCCTTCCTAACTGCCGAGTGAACCTGCACGTTAAACTCAAGAGAATCTTGAACTAGGACTCCTATGTCTGTCTTAGTGTAACCACTACTTGTGGGAAGAGAATTGCAGTTCAGCTGAGTGAACCTGCTGCCTCCAGGAGTTTGTGCCTAATTTTCTCCTCACAGACTAAATGAACTATGAACAACTTATGGATATATCCCAACATGATCCAAAACCTTTGCTTTTGCTTTGTACAGAGTGCCATGGGGCCGGCAGGATGATGGATTCTTTCTCTGATGCTCCTCAGTAGAAATATAGCTGATTTGTATCACAACTCGTTGACATGGTATAGGGGGGCATGAACCCTGCCTATACCATCACCAAAATACAAAAGCATGTTGTTACCAAGCTCTTGACAATAAAATGCATGCATTACCTCCCTGCCCAATAATAACATTTTTCTGAAGACGAAATTTAACGCTTATTGTGGAAGATCGACAACTTCTTAGAGAACGAATTAGACCGAGTAGCTAAGAAAAGATTGGTTTGATCTTTAGCCAAATTCTTCAGAACAGCATTCTCCCACAAAAGAGTAATAAGAATGTTCTTTCTCCACAAAAGGTGATTGACAAATGGGTGAAGACTAATGATGAGGAAAGCTTTGCAATGGCTCGGATGTTGATCAAAAAAGAAGGATTGCTGTGTGGTAAAGCATGTTTCAGATAGTACTTACATGAACTTTGCTCTACTTTGATTTCAAATGATATTCAGAAAGTGCATCTTTCCAACAGTCTTGTTTCTCAGGTGGGGTGACATTGAATTGTGGGACTTATTGCTTTTGATCTTAATATGCCAAGTGAAGACGTGAAATTGGTCCTAAACACAACTGGAAGGTTGAATGATTGATCTCTCAAACATAATGTTAATTTTGACTGGAGTAGCTCCTTGATAATTACCAGCACTCTGTTGCACACATCATTAACTCCAGAGCTTAGAAGAGAAAATTTGCCTCAATTAAAGGGATTCTTGAACCTTAATGATAGTCATTAGATAGATTTTAAAGCATGCGAGCACTCATATCCCAATATACGTAATGCTGACCAGGAAACCACCTGATAGGTGTTTCAGTTACCTTGGAGAGTTTGACGGACATTGTCGTCATAAGAACAAAGAAAATTACAGCACAGGAACAGGCCCTTCGGCCCTCCCAGCCTGCGCCGATCCAGATCCTTTATCTAAACCTGTCGCCTATTTTCCAAGGATCTACTTCCCTCTGTCCCCCGCCCGTTCAAATATCTGTCTAGATGCATCTTAAATGATTCTATTGTGCTCGCCTCTACCACATCCGCTGGCAAAGTGTTCCAGGCACCCACCACCCTCTGCGTAAAAAAATTTCCACGCACATGTAGCTTAAACTTTCCCCCTCTCACCTTGAAATCGTGACCCCTTGTAATTGACACCCCCACTCTTGGGAAAAGCTTGTTGCTATCCACCCTGACCATACCTCTCATAATTTTGTAGATCTCAATCAGGTCCCCCCTCAACCTCCGCCTTTCCAACGAAAACAATCCTAATCTACTCAACCTTTCTTCATAGCTAGCACCCTCCATACCAGGCAACATCCTGGTGAACCTCCTTCAGGTAATGAGGCGACCAGAACTGCATGCAGTATTCCAAATGTGGCCTAACCAAAGTCCTATACAACTGTAACATGAGCTGCCGACTCTTGTGCTCAATACCCCGTCCGATGAAGGCAAGCATGCTGTATGCCTTCTTGACCACTCTATCGACCTGCATTGCCACCTTCAGGGTACAATGGACCTGAACTCCCAGACCTCTCTGTACATCAATTTTCCCCAGGACTCTTCCATTGACCGTATAGTTCGCTCTTGAATTAGATCTTCCAAAATGCATCACCTCGCATTTGCCTGGATTGAACTCCATCTGCCATTTCTCTGCCCAACTCTCCAATTTATCTATATTTTGCTGTATTCTCTGACAGTCCCCCTCGCTATCTGCAACTCCACCAATCTTAGTATCATCTGCAAACTTACTAATCAGACCACCTATATCTTCATCCAGAGCATTTCTGTATATCGCAAACAACAGTGGTTCGAGCACGAATCCCTGTGGAACACCACTAGTCATGGAACCATTATCCTTAATTAAATGACCCACCAAAGAAGACACCGACATTATGAAAACAGTCATCTTTTGAACCCTTTGGTGGGGGGCTAAAAACGTAATTCATGATGCATTCCTGTCCCCTGCCTTTTTAACAGTTAAATGCCAGTAACAAGAGAGAACATCTTATAAAGAATGTGTCCACCTTACAGCTGTCATGAAAGAAATGATAGAATATTTGTTTTAAGGAAAGTGGTTTCGGAATTGCATCCTGGTTATTACTGAATAAGTTTTGTTTAAATTGTGGGTCACATTTTGCAAGATCGAAAATATGCTATCTGCTATTGAATGATCATTGATATCTATGTGCTGGGAGACAGCCTCAAGCAACTTTCGCTGAATGTCAGAATAATTTGATTATAAAATTAACTAAATGAAAAAGGATGCCTCCTGGACACCTGCACATTGGTAGAAGTATATTTTTCAAGGTTTTGTACAGTATCTCAGTCCCTCATGTAGTTATGGGAAAGAACGAAAATGGCATTAGTAAGGGAGCTGAAGATTTGCTCTGAGTCACCTCAACATTGGTGTCAAATTTCCATCACTGATAAGATTACTGTCTGATAGAACTGTGAAAAACAAACGTTTTCGGAATCATTATGAGTTAAGATGCTAAAAGTGTTGCAAAAGTAACTAACTGGCCCATTATGACACAAGGGCCAGATTTCTCTGAAATCCCGGCCAAGTGTTGACGTCAGCGTCAAAACTGGCACGAGCGACGCCGGCGTCAATGGGCCTCCAGGCCCAGGCATTCACCCCTTCCTAGGGGGCTAGAACGGCGTCGGAGTGTTGTGCACTTCTCCAGCGCCGAAAGCCGGCGCACCACAGCCAGCGTGGGTCCACGCATGCGCACCACGGCGCTGTTCTAGCGCCCTAGGAAGGGGTAAATGCCTGGGCTTGGAGGCCTGTTGATGCCGGCGTCCCTTGTGCCGGTTTTGATGCCGGCGTCAACACTTGGCCAGGATTTCGGAGTGTAGCGCAATTTGCAATATACGGTTCAGTACAGTCCACCATTGGATTAAATACAATACCCAATGCATTTAATTTTAGATGTTGGTAGCATTGATTGGAGTCATTGGCCCAGATCTTTTAATGATGATAAAACTGTCAGCATCCTCCTCTGAAACTGACAGCAAATTATTATTTTCCCCAATTAAGGGGCAATTTAGCGCGGCTAATCCAACAACTCTGCACATCTTTTGGATGTGGGGGTGAGAACCAAGCAGATATGGGGAGAATGTGCAAACCCCACACGGACAGTGACTCAGGGTCAAACCCGGGTCTTCGGCACTGTGAGGCAGCAGTGCTAATCACTGCCCACCGTGCCGCCCTAAAACTGACAGCAAATTCTGGAGTTCACACGTGCACAGTTACACCGAAAAATCCAGAAATCTCCATCAGTGTACTCCTGAGGTACCCTCAGTCTGCAGTCGTTTAGTAATCACTGAACTGATTAGAACTTAATCAGTTGTGGGCAGCACAGTAGCATTGTGGATAGCACAATTGCTTCACAGCTCCAGGGTCCCAGGTTCGATTCCCGGCTTGGGTCACTGTTTGTGCGGAGTCTGCATATTCTCCCCGTGTGTGCGTGGGTTTCCTCCGGGTGCTCCGGTTTCCTCCCAAAGTCCAAAGATGTGCAGGTTAGGTGGATTGGCCGTGATAAATTGCCCTTAGTGTCCAAAATTGCCCTTAGTATTGGGTGGGGTTACTGGGTTATGGGGATAGGGTGGAGGTGTTGACCTTGGGTAAGGTGCTCTTTCCAAGAGCCGGTGCAGACTCGATGGGCCAAATGGCCTCCTTCTGCACTGTAAATTCTATGAAATTGCTAAACCTGTCCCTTTTATGCTATTAGCCTTGCTGTGAAAACCCTTGAAAAAGTTATACCATGTTGCACCTTTTCACTGATGCATTATGTTCAGAATTGCTCATGATCAGCCTCAATGGTCCTAAAAAACTAAATTTCTAATTGTGGAATGTCAAATTTCTCCTGTATTCAAAAGCAAAACATATTTTCCAAATTATCTTTATTAACAAAGTTTGTTAGTGACATTACAGCTGCTGCCTGAATCCCATGTTTATCCCCAACATTGCTTCAATATTTAAGTGCAAATTACAGTCCGATGTATGACAAATGTGAGCCTGTGAGTGCCGTGTTTTTTTCCATCTTTCTTACTATGTAGGTGGAAGTTCTGGTAGTGCCGTTTGTGCAGCTGTGAGAGTGGCAAAAGAACTGAAAGAAGGGCAGCGCTGTGTTGTGATCCTCCCGGACTCTGTCCGAAATTACATGTAAGTTATTAAGCAAAATCTAAAATGATTAACCTTCATACTTTTCTATTGTACACAGGAAAACTCATAATGTACCTGCCCTTTACCCTAAGGCCTTAGTTGCTGTTCCATTCATCTCTGAACCTCGATTGATTTTGAGATGGGATGTGGGTGAAATGTAATGTTGTTCCTTCTGTTGTGCTTTCTTTTACTTGTCTTTTCTGTGGCTCTGTTCCAATTATGGCAATCAGTGAATTTGCCCTTCTTTCTGGATCAAGTCCTAGTCCTAATGCTTAGAGTCGCGAGATATCAAATGATACCACCACAAGTTTCAACCGGCTATCGATCAAAGAGCCAAACACCAGTTACTTAGTTCAAGGTCAAGGGTACTTTATTTACACACAATTAGTCATGCAACATAAACACTACTAGTTAACTACACCTATCGACTAAGACAACCTGTACTTAACATCGGGCACCCGGCTTAGGTCAGAAACCTGGCCGCTGTTCGATTCTGGATCTATCAGGTTCGAAGGAATAACTGTTGCTCAGCTGGGCTCATCCGTCTGGTAGCGGGCGTTGAACTTGTACTCACTTTTGGTGTTGCTACACTTGCCGATGGCCGTGACCAGGGTACCAGGACCAAGGGAGAGCGAACATATAGTGAACTCTTCTTCTTATACTCGGTGGGTTTTTGCGCTCTTTTGGGCGGTCCTTCGATTTGTGCCTTACTAATTGGGTGATCCCTGATCACTCGGTTCGATTCCTTAACCAATAAGTGAGCGGAGATCTGGATGGCTGGGCGTGTCCCAAGCGGTCACTGACCCCGTTGTTTGCGTTTCCCTTGAACAGAGAGTGGCGCCGAAATGTCTGGGACTGTCCCGGTTGCTTGAGTACCAGTCCTTTGTCTTAGTGAAGATGGGCCATCAAATGCTAATCGGCCCCATTAAAATGCTAATTGGACGGAGTTTTGATACCGTCTGGACTTCTTGCTTGCAAATATGCATTTCAGGCTCTGAGCCTGCCTGAGTCTTGGCTTGTCCATTTTACCCGCCAGGCTTTGCGAGTTTCTCTGTACCTAGTTGGAAGTGGCCATCCCAGATGGCTACACTCCGTCCTCTTGATCCTCAATGCAAAGCGTGAAGGATCACAATACTGGGCCTTCTTTGTTCTCTGAAATGCCAGGTACCCTCGACCAAGGACAGGTTCTACTCTCCTCTGTCCGATGGGTCAAAAACATTTACCTAATTTTCCCTAAACAACACATATCTAAGAATTCCTAAGGGGCTATTTAACATTCAATAAAAAGGGGAACTTCTAACTGTCTCTAACTAGACTACACTCATGCTGTTATTTAACAATCAAAGAACTTATCTTACAATACAAAAATCCGATTGCAGCATCACATTTCTTCTTATCACTAACATTCACATACAGAAAAATAACTTTATTAACAAAAACAACAACCACGGAATTTATTAAAGAGAAAGGTTCAAAAAGAGTGTGGGGTTTGCTGGAGTCTGAGGAAAGGGGCTCTAAAGGTGTATACTGGAGGGCGGGAGGCTCTCCTCCTCCATTTTCACAATCTGATTGTCTGGATGATACTGTACAATATGGCTATCACGAATAAGGCTTTCATTGTGTATGACAGGGAATAGCACTTAACGAGATTCTCACACCATGTGGGGGTATTGGTGGCTGGGTGTATGTGTGGTGTAGTGTCCGGGCTGGGGGTGTTGTGTTGGGTAGTCGTGTTCAGGGCCTGTGTGGTGAGGGGGGTAGAGGTGGGTTACGTGCGCAACTGTACTGTTCCAGCGACAATCATGATGCCGATCATCAGGGTCATCTTCATTTTGTTCAGGTTTTCCTTCGCCTTCGAGTATCTTTGTATCTTTCTAAGGGAACAAGCATAATATCTGTTATAATCATGTTGTTTAACATCTCGTATGTCTGTCTGTTTCTCCTTAACGTCAATGTCCCATTAGAATCATCACCATATGTGACTCCCTCATATTTTATTTAAACCAACCATTTACGGGGACAAGACATCCGAAAGAAATTCTGTCACAGTGCGAGCACTCTTGCAGCCTGTGTCTGTTTGGCTGAGTGGGCGGACAATTTCTCCATCCTCTGCAAACTTGTTTTTCTAACCAAGTGTTTCTGTCATGCAAATAGTATGTGGGGGATAGCAACCGATGGGTTGCCGGGAAGGGCAAACATCGTGGCAAAAAGTATTCTTTAAACCATAGGACTAGAAAAGAACAGCAAAAGAGTTTTGAAAGCAAATATCCAAAAGGGGTGGTGCGTATGATCCGCGGCAGGGCAAGAATGGGTGGGATCCCTGGGTAGGGCGGTGATCAGTGCCTGAGCATGGCTGACCAAATGTATAGGGGGTCCCCAGGCGGGCGGGAATAAGTGCCGTTACTCCACTGCCTGAGTGACCTTCCAAGAGCAGTAAGAATTTGTAAATATGTGGCTCCAACAAACTTGTTTCTTTAACTGCCATGTGGTGTCGGAAGAGTAGTTATGACTGTATCAAGAAAGCGTCCGTGAGGACGACACACAAAATCGTACAAGAGAGAATGAACAACATTTAAAACAAACTAAACATAAAAGCGAAAAGGTTCCATCAGAGTATAGGACACCGTAAATCTCAGTCGGTTCCTGACTCTCATCATTTGTACACCTCAAGGTTCCATTTCAAAAAGATTTTCAAAGTGGTTACCATGGTGGGAGTCAGACTCGGAGTTGTCACCATCTCCCTGGTGCCAAACTCGCTCATGGAGTTTGCATGCTAAAGCGGTGTGTGCCGATGTGGGGTCTATTTCATCATTCCTTGTCAGGCGACAGGAATTATAACGGTGCCAATGTTTCATGTTCCGTAGGGAGGCTGCAAGGGAGCTGTCGCTATCGTCAGGTGGCGGGTCAGGTTCCGGTGTGGGCAAATAAATTGTCTCAAAGGGGCTGAACGTATCGTGGTCGGGGTCTCTGGGCCTGTAGTGACTGGGGCCTGGTTCGTGGGAGCTTTGGTCTTTTCTCTCAGGGGCTTCAGTTGTGCTGTCGCTGTCGCTAGCAGCTGAATCAAGCGTCGGGGTGAAATTTGATTTTGGGGCATGGTCAAGGTCGCGTCTGTGGACGTGCTGCTGCTGGGGGAGGGGGAACTCGGGTTGTCAGTGGGCGGGTCCTCATTGTCTGCCAACGCCAATGAGAGGTGGTGCGAGTGGCTACACTGCGTTCCATATACCTAAAGTTGGTTTACATGGAACCATCCAGATTTTCCGTTTGGAAACGTGATTTTATAAACGGAGAGGCTTACTTTGTCCGAGATTGAATAGGGTCCTGCAAATCTAGGGGAGAGGAATGAGCTGGGGTTCTATAAGGTGATCATTACTTGCTGTCCGACTGTATACTCTGTCGGGTGTACTGTTTTATCAAAGCAGGCCTTATTCTGCTTTCGTTTAGCGCCTAGTCGAACAGCTGCAGCGAGCTGTGCTGCTTTAATATTTTCTACCATGTGCTGGACTGCTTTCTCATGGGTCAGGGCGGTGACTGCGGGGCTGGCCAAATCAAGTCCAAATAAATACTCGGTACCCTTCATGGGTCGTCCGGTCATGAGGGTATGGGGGGTATATCCTGTTGAGCTCGACACTGTGTTCCTAATAAATATCAGTGTGAATGGGAGCACTGTGTCCCATGTTATATTGTGCTGCTGCACCATTTTCCTAAGGGTGGCCTTTAGTGTCCGATTCATGCGCTCCACAATGCCGCTGGACTGCGGGTGATAGGCAATGTGGAACTTTTGTTTAATCCCAAATATCGTCATCACATTTTTCATGACCCTTCCTGTAAAGTGGGAACCTTGGTCCGACTCAATACTACGGGGGAGTCCTCATCTCGTAAAAATTTGCTCTGTAAAGATCTTCGCCATGGACTTGGCTGTGTTTGTTCTCGAGGGAAACGCTTTGACCCATTTTGTAAATGTGTCTGTCACCACTAACACATCCTTGTATCCATTTCTGCAGGGAGGAGGGGACCAATATAATCCAATTGAAGGTTTGTCCATGGGCCATTTACAGGACGGGTGTGTCGTAGCTGGGCTTTTTTCACTTACCTATCGGGGTTGTTTTGAGCACAAATTAAACAGTTTTTGACGTAATGGGATACGTCGGTTTTCAAATCAGGCCACCAGCAGAGGGGTCTGAGGTGGGCAAGGCTGGATTCGATCCCTTGGTGTCCATGTCTGTCATGGAACTTATGAATTATCTCATTCCTGTCCTGGGTGGGGACGACATAAATTCTATCTTTTAAAACGATTCCCTCATGGACCGTCAATGAATTTCTAAACTTTTCGTAGGGATCTGGGAAGTTTCCTTTCAAAATCTCCTTTAATGCTTCGTCTTCTTTTTGTGCCTGGGCTAGGTCTGGATGGTGGTCTGTGAGACCTGAACTGCGTGTACTGGGGCACCTTCAGGGGGTTGCCAAAAGTGACCATGTCGTGAGCCTGCCTTCGCTAGGGCGTCAGCTTTCACGTTACCGGGTGGGGAGGAACGATGGTGACTTCTTACTTTAACAATGCCATATTTCCTGCCTTTAGCTGTCTGAAGGATATGTTTGAGCAATGGGGCCGAGGGTAGAGGTTTTCCGTTGGCAGAAATAATCCTCTCGATTCCCACAAGGGTAGGAATTCTGTTAGGCTGTTGCAGACGTGCAAACTGTCCGAATATATGTCTGCAGGGGTCGGGAATGAATCGGGGTGCGGGACAATGTAAGCAATGGCTGCTAATTCGGCCGCCTGCGAACCTAAGTGTCCAGGCAACTTTAAAGCTATCTCTTCTAAAGCGCATCCCTGCGCGTCCTCTACACAAATACCACAGCCTGTTATCCTTTTTCCCTCAAGGACTGTGGAGGAGCCATCTACGTAAATTCTCAGTGCTTTGTCTGTGGGCTGGGGTCCGATACCTGTCTTTCTTGGTACCGACTGGAGTCCCTGTCTCAACATGGTCTCGGGACTCGTGGCAACGATGGGGGCGGCTAGGGGAGTCACTTTGTTCAATTCTCTGTTGTCGATGGTCAGTCGCCATGATCCATCGGGTTTTCTTACTGGCCAAATCGGGGCATTATTTGTCGATGCGGCGGGTCGAATCATGCCTTGATTCAATAAACTTTAAATTACCTTGGCTATCTCTCCCTCGGCTTGCTGGGGGAAGCCATACTGTTTCTGGGGCTTGGGATCGGGACCTGTAATGTTTACTATTCATGGGATTTTGCCGCAGTCGTGCTTGTGCTGGGCAAATGCTGCCTTATGTCTTTTCAAGACCTCTCTAACCGCTTTATCTGTGGTAATGGTTTGTGGATCAAACCAGTACTCTCCTACTGAGCTGATTCTATGGGCATAATCTCCTACTGTGAGCGTGGCGGGGGCTCGCGCTGCTCTAGCCATTTTCCATATGCATTGGTTGACTAGGTCGAATGAAAGGTTGTGTGCTCTCATGAAATCGATGCCTAGGATGTGTTATGCTGCCTGGGGAAAGTCTACTAAAACAACCAAATGTTTTGTCCTAATATTACCGAGCTGTACGTCCACAGGGGCTGTCATGTGTCCCTGCTGGAGGTGACCTGTAAAGCCACTGAGGGTAATGGTGTCTGTAGTGGGCCATATCTCTTTCTGGTACATGATGGAGGAGTTTAATGTGGTTCGGGACCCTCCTGTATCCCAAAGGAACTCTACGGGGTGTCCCCGGACTGTGCCTGAAACGACCGGTCTTCCGGACTTATCCCAAAGGGTATCGCAGACCCAAGTTAGGGAGCCCGAACACCGTCAGTCCGTGCCATTCATGGCCGAATTATCTGGTCGGGCACTAACGCTGTGGATGGGTCTGGTATTGGTTCTGGGGGGGGTGGGGGGGGGGGGGGTGTTTGGTGTTTGGGTGTTGATTCCTTTGCTGCTTCGGGGGGGAGCTTGACATTCTCGGGCGTAATGTCCTTTCTGTCCACAGTTATAACATTTTTGTGTCTTGGGGTGCGGCGCTGTACCTCTGCCTTAATTTACCCATGTGGGGTCTTGGTGTGCCCTTACTCGATTCATTGTGGCATCTACTCTCTCCTGCTCTGTCTTTTTCTGTACAGACTGTTCCCAATCTCTGGACAATCGTTTTTTAGAACCTACACTACATTGTGTGCTGGGTCTGAGGGGTCGTAACTGGCTCATGCCTTCTGCCCTGCCTCTGTGGCATGGGATACTAACTGTATTTACCCTATTGTCTGCTGATAAATGGGTGCGAGCTAACTCACCAAATACAGCAGTAAAATGGATCCAAAGGCGTCCAGCAAACACTGTTGGATGCTCTCCCTTTTTCTGCCTGCACCGGTTGAGTCCGTCTACCGGATCTCCTCTGTTATATCCTATGGCGTCTAAAATGGCCGTTTTCATTTCTTGGAGGCTACCTCCTCCTACATTTTGTGGGTCGAGAAGGGCTGAACTAACTGAGGGGTCTAAGCACATAACTATGAGCTTAACCTGTTCCGACTCGTCTAAACCATACATGAGGGTTTGTTGTTTCACTAACTCGAAAAAGTGATGTGGGTCCGATGTGGGGTGGAAATTATCTATCTTCTCGCGGAGGCAGCTCGGTGATGTAGTGGTTAGCATTGCTGCCTACAGCACTGAGGACCCGGGTTCAAATTCCAGCTCTGGGTCACAGTCCGTGTGGAGTTTGCACATTCTCCCCATGACTGCGTGGGTTTCACCCCCACAACCCAAAGATGTGCAGAAAGGTGGATTGGCCACGCTAAATTGTCTATTAATCTGGAAAAAAATAATTGGGTACTCTGAATTTTTTTTAAAATCTATCTTCTCGCGGGCATCTCGTAACTGGGTGATAGATAATGGCATGGTGTACACAAAATTGGGTTGGCCTTCCGTGGTAACCCTGCGCTGTGTGGTAATGGGGTTCATTGGGTTGGGTGCTGCCTATGCAGTCAGTGGTGCGGGTGCTTTTCTTTTCGGGGCCTGGGGGCCTCTATTTTGATTCTCGGTCTCGCTTACGTACCGTTGGGCCGTTTCATTGAGTTCCTGCCAATCGGGGCCTTCTTGGTCTAGCTGTGGGCCAAAGGTGTCTCTAAACCCATTTTGAACTGATAGCAGGGATTGCAACTTTGCAATTTGCTACCTGCATTTGGCATGATCCACCAAACTCTGCCTCTGTTCCGTGGTGGAACTGTGGAGTGCTCGGAGGGCTGCCTTTAGATCATCGCACTGTTTCTTTAACTGTTGTACCTGATTCTCTATCTCTTCTCGGACCATTACAACACGTTGTGTGTCCTGGTAGGCCTTATCGTACTGGATTTGGAAGCTGCTAAGGTGGGCGAGACAGGGTTGATGTGCCCTCTTGACATCATCCATTTCCTTGTCCTTCGCCGCCAACTGCTCCCGGAGCTGTACATTTAATCTCTCGCTTTCATTTAAATCTCCCTCTCTACTTTTCTCCTTCTCAAGCTGCTTGCGGAGCATCCTCACGACCTCCTCTGTGCCTCGCAATTGTGCCAGACAGGACACGATTGCCATCGGCTTACGAACCTGAGTCAAACTCTTTTTATGGATCTCGGTCAGGCTGTCCCACCAAGTCTGTCCTATGCTGCCAGGACCTGTCTCTTCATTTGGGCAAAATTCGCACCACAGGGGCCATCCTTTCCCTTTTAGGCAGCTCCTAAGCTCTGTTCTGATCTATTATTTGCTGTGACCTCGGGCTCTTCTGGATGCAGAAGGCGTTCCATTGCCTTCATGGCCATCCCTACAATTACTTCTGTCTCCCGGAAATTTGGAACAAGGGGGAGTAAAGCGGTGGTGCAAACATGGGTACGGCTCAATCTATTTTCCGGTTTACGCAACTCCCGAAAGTTTCACGCAACAAAATCTATCGAGTTTACCTTATATCCCTTTGTTAGTGCGCATGCAAATTACACACTTCCGAATTCTGGAGGTTTGATCAATACTGGTTTCGCTTGTGGTTTCTTTTACTTTGCTCATTGGGATTCCAATTCAAATGCTTTTGTGGGTTCTCTCGGAGTGACACAGTCATTTCTGCGTCGAGTCCCGTCAGATGTCGCCAATAACTGTTGTGCTTTCTTTTACTTGTCTTTTCTGTGGCTCTGTTCCAATTATGGCAATCAGTGAATTTGCCCTTCTTTCTGGGTTATCTATGTCCTAATGCTTAGAGTCGCCAGGTATCAAATGATACCACCACAAGTTTCAACTGGCTATCGATCAAAGAGCCAAACACCAGTTAGTTAGTTCAAGGTCAAGGGTACTTTATTTACACACAATTAGTCATACAACATAAACACTACTAGTTAACTACACCTATCGACTAAGACAACCTGTACTTAACTTCGGGCACCCGGTTTATGTCAGAAAACAGTGGCCGCTGTTCAATTCTGGATCTCTCGGGTTCAAAGAAGTAACTGCTGCTCAGCTGGGCTCATCCGTCTGGTAGCGAGCATTGAACTTGGACTCGCTTCTGGTGTTGCTACACTTAGCGATGGCCGTGACCAGGGTACCAGGACCAAGAGAGAGCGAACATATGGTGAACTCTTCTTCTTATACTTGGGGTTTTTCCCGCTCTTTTGGGCGGTCCTTCGATTTGGGCCCCACTAATTGCGTGATCCCTGATCACTCTGTTCAATTGCTTAGCCAATAAGTGGGCAGGGATCTGGATGGCTGGACGTGTCCAAAGCGGTCACTGACCCCGTTGTTTGCGTTTCTCTTGAACAGGGAGTGGCGCTGAAATGCTTGAGTACCAGTCCTTTGTTTTGGTGAAAATGGGCCATCAAATGCTAATCGGCCCCATTAAAATGCTAATTGGATGGAGTTTCGATACCGTCTGGACTTCTTGCTTACGAATATGCATTTCAGGCTCTGAGCCTGCCTGAGTCTTGGCTTGTCCATTTTACCCACCAGGCTTTGCGAGTTTCTCTGTACTGAGTTGGAAGTGGCCATCCCAGATGGCTACACTTCTCCTATTCTAACTGGCGAGTGAAGAATGAATGGTTCTTTCAAATTATTCAAACGAGAAGAATAGATTTCACACTTTTGAACTTCCAGTATTGAGGAACACAAGCTGAGCGTAGACTAGCATGAGCTACTCTGTCCCAGAGGTGAAATAGCAGGAACCCCTCTGTCATGATATGCAAACATGCAGCTAATGAAAATATAGACTAGGACACAACCAATGAGCAGTCAGGAAACTCAGGGGTGGTATCTCGCTATAAAAGGGATGAGGCACTCACACCCAGCCTCTTTCCACAGACCAACATCTACAGAGTGAGCCAGGGTGCATCCTCAGTATCACACCCCAGCACGTGGCTTAGAGCAAGGCTGGTTCAATTAGACTGTTACTACACTTAGATGAGCAGAGAGTCAAACTCATTGAGAACTGTGCTAATAGTTCACTAAAACACATTGAACTCACTTCAAAGTCTGGAGCATCTTTTACTCAAAACTGCATCAAGTGGCAGCTTGTGTTATTCCATATTACATAACACAACACCCTCCAGTTTTTCACCACTCTCTGTGGAGAGTTACCTGACCAACAGCTGTTCAAGGTACCTGATTGTATTTATATTGTCCGAAGTGTAGGGAGGCATTAGTGCAGAGATATCACCGCAAAACAGTGAAGCCTGTCAGAATTCCATTCAGAGTAATCTAGCAGCAAGCCATGAGCAGAGAAGTCGACCTTTTAGCACAGATGATGCCAATATTTGATCTTAACATCTTGAAGCAAGTAAGAGATCATTCTGAGGTTCAGGGAAGAGGAAGTTTAAGAAGGAAGTTGTGTATTGGGCTGAATTTAAACTTGGGTAACTAACAGTCATGGGATATCTTGGAGTCTCCGGGAGTATAAAGATAAATCCCCTCAATGCTCAGAAGAAAACACAAGGAGATTTTCTGATAATCTCCCCTGTGCATGCAAGGCATTGCCGCTTTGCATTCTTGAAAGTATACAATACGTTTGAATGGCATGGTGGCACAGTGGTTATCTCTGATGTCTCATAGTGCCAGGGACCAGGCTTCCATTCCAGCCTTGGGTGACTGTCTGTCCGTAGTTCAATCTTACCGCCTGCCATTGGTGCGTGTTGGAAGGATTTGCCAGTTGTTACTCAACCTGTTTGGTGGCTTTATAAATACAGTAAAGTTTAGCAGGATTGATAAAAATATTTCAATGAAAAGATTACATAAAATTATTGACATTTGGGAAGCTTTTTGATGACATTTTAGTAACAACCTAAGGAAAATCATCCAGCGTTGAGCATATATGCTTGCATTTTTGAAAATTAACTGTGGATTTCTATTAATTTGTTCTTCAACTTGCACTAACATAGGTCAAAATTCCTCAGTGACCATTGGATGGAAGAGAAAGGATTCCTCACGGCAGAGTGTAATCAAGAGAGGTACAGAATTAAAGTTAGCTGATTGGTTCTCCTATGTGCTGAGTATCCAATTCATTTTTACTAATTAAGGGGCAATTTAGAAATCAAACAATTCTTTGGAGGAACAGCACCTCATCTTCCAATTGGGCACGTTACAGCCTTCCCGACTTAACATTGAGTTCACCAACTTCAGACTGTGAAATCTCTTCTCCACCTTCACCCCATTTTTATTTCCATCAATTTATTTTCATTTCTTCCCCTGATACCTTTTTCTCTCACCATTATCTCCCCCCCCCCCCCCCCCCCCCCACACACACACACCCTACCCCACTAGGGCCATCTACTCCCTGTTTCCAATTGTTCTGGAACACAATGGTTACCTCTGATCTGCTATTAACACGTTCTGATCTCTTAATGCGCCACTATCAGCACCCTTCTTAGTCATTATCACCACCATTTAGATATCCTTTGCCTTTTTGTCCACAGTGGGTTCGATTTTCCCACCATGCCGGGTGAATCGCGTGAGAGTCCCAAATTAGGCTCCACGCTGGTAGTGCCAGGGTGCCCGGTTGGCAGTAACAGGGTACCAGGAGACCTGCCAGACTGTCAGTGCGAAGGCACCTGGTTGGCACTAACAGGGAACATGCCAGGCTGGCACATTGGTGGTGCCAAGGTTCCCGGTTGCCAGATTCACACTGCCATGAGTCAGAGCCTGGGGGGCCATGCCCATGAAACGGGAGGTGAGGGGTGTTTGAAGGGGCCAACAAAAGATTGGGGGGGGGGGGGGGGAGGGTGAAGGGACGGGTGTCCTGAAAGCAGGGTCCTGAAGGTGGGGGGTAGGGGGGTGGCAAATGTGTGTATATTGTGGCAGGATTTCAAAATGGTGCCCCATCTGTGAGGAGCTGGCCCTGCTGGTGAGCTCACTAAAAAAACCTCCTAAATGTGGCCATGCTGGGGAGAAACTCCTCAAGGCTCAAAGAAATGGCTTGGTTCCATTGAATCATGGTGTCAATCTCTTTTTTAAAAAATTTAGAGTATCCAATTCATTTTTACTAATTAAGGGCCAATTTAGCGTGGCAAGTCCAGTTAGCCTGCACATCTTTGGGTTGTGGGGGCGAAACCCACGCAGACAGAGGGAGAATGTGCAAACTCCAAACGGAGAGTGACCCAGAGCCGGGATTGAACCTGGGACCTCAGCGCCGTGAGGCAACAGGGCTAACCCACTGTGCCACTGTGCTGCCCAGTGGTGTTAATCTCGACACTGCAGCCACCGAGAAACACTCTGCCAAACACGCTCGAAACTGGACTTGGGAAAAACAATTTCCGGTGAATCACAGCCAACAACGTTGTCTAATTCCATCTATCGCTGGTCCTCTATCCAGCCCCATTGCTCCATGATCTCTCTCGCTCTGCATCCCCCCCGCCCCCCCTGCCCCCACACCCCCCCCGCCACACCGCCACAACAGTATAAATCTCATCCTACATCCAGTTCTCTCCAGCTTTGACAAAGAGTCAAAACGTTAGCTCCGTTCTCTCTCCACAGATGCTGTCAGACCTGCTGAGATTGTCCAGCATTTTCTGTTCTTGTTTCAAATTCTAGCATCCGCAGTAATTTGCTTTTATCCTAATTCTCTGTCTCACTTGTCAGGCAATTATAAACAGAAATTTGCACTCACCGTCAGAAGTAAATGTCTGAGGGAACAACTCCTCCACTGCAAAATTAGAGATAAGTTACTTCAATTGTCGATCTGAATAAAATATTGGCAGCTTTGCCAAATGTACATGTTCACGTGGTGTGGCCAATGTATCAGAACGTAAGGAGTCGCAATGGTTGCTAAATATTTGAAATGTAAATATTTATTTTTTATATTTTATGTGAATATTCTTACCATGCCTTATGAAGATAGATTAAACAGTTTTGGCTTACTGGAGTTTAGGAGAATGAGAGGAGATCTAATTGAGGAATGGAAGATGTAAAAAGGGTTGACAGGGTCGGCATAAAGCAGATGTTGTCCCTTGTTGGATATTCTAGCATGAGAGGCCAAGCAAGGTTTTAGGCTAAGTGGTGGATGATTTAAAACATAAATTAGGAGGAATTACTTCACCAAAAGGGACGTGAATCTGTGCAATTCTCCAGCTCAGAGTGCAGTGGATGCCGGAACATGAAACATGTATAGAGGAGCTAGATGGGTTTTTAAATAGTAGCAGGATGAAGACTAATGGTGAGTGGGCAGGAAGGTCGAGTCGAGGTGGCAATGAGATCAGTCATGATCTCAGTGAATGGCGGGTCAGGCTCGAGGGGCTGAATTGCCTATTCCTGCTTCAAGGACTTCTGTTCTTATAAACTTAGAGAGAGTTATTTGACCCAGCTAAATGATTTACACTTAAGGCCACTGTGAAGTATTCTAGAGACTACCAGAATTATATTTGGAGTGGCAGGGAGTTTTGCGATACATCATCTCAACTCTTTTATTAATTGAATTGACGCGTGGTTTCTTTTGGTCCTTGTAGCTGGTGGGGTGTACCGATTAATCAGATGAAGCTTCCCCCAACTCTGACTGTCCTTCCAACAATCACCTGTCAGGACATCATCCAGATTCTCAAAGCGAATAGCATGGACAATGCAGTGGTTGTTGACTCCAGTGGGTAGGCACTGTCCCAAGTATTAATTTGTGGTGAAACTGAGAATTTTATACCGAGGACCAATTAATTGCATCGCGTACATAGCTAAAGGATATTAGATGTGGATATGAAATTCCCAAAATCTGACATTCAGTTTCCTATTATTGTCTGCAACTACTTAAACATTCATATTTTGTGTATGACTAGATTTTTAAAATCCTTTTTTGAAATGCAACCTTTCAGTGAGAAAGACAATTAGGAGCATGCACTGTGGTTAATATTTAATTTGAGACATTGTTCAGTGCAGACTGGTCACTAACCTAGAACACCAATTAGAGTTGGTTCAAACGTAAATTCATTGAATAACTAAATTCCAAACAAAAACTTTTAAAGTTCTAAAGATACATTCCCTTTACTAGTAAATCATAGAATCATAGAATCCCAGCAGTGGATAAGGAGGCCATTCGGCCTATCGGGTCTGCACCAATTCTCTGAAAGAACACCCTAACTAGACCCACTCTCCCACCCTATCCCCGTAACCCAGTCACCCCAACTAATCTTTTGGACATTAAGGGGCAATTTAGCACAGCCAACCCATCTAACCTGCACAGCTTTGGACTGTGGGAGGAAATGGAAGTACCCGGAGGAAACCTACACAGACACGGGGAGAACGTGCAATCTTCACCTGAGGGAATGGTCAATTTTTTTCTTTCAAAACACCTTTGTTGCAGGTATTCATAGAACTGAGTTGATTAATTATATATAAAATAATTATATAATTTAAACATAACAGCAGATTTTCTATGGCAATATTTACATGGTGCATGGGGATCATAGAATCATAGAATTTACAGTGCAGAAGGAGGTCATTTGGCCCATCCAGTCTGCACTGGATCTTGGAAAGAGCATCCTACTTAAGCCCATGCCTCCACCCTATTCCTGTAACTCAGTAATACCACCTAACCTTTTTGGACACTAAGGGGCAATTTAGCATGGCCAATCCACCCAACCTTCACATCTTTGGACAGTGGGAGAAAACCGGAGCACTCGGAGGAAACCCACACAGGGAAAAAGTGCAAACTCCACACGGATAGTCATCCGAGGCCAGAATTGAGCTGTGATGTTGCAGTGCTAACCACTGTGCCACCAAGCCTCCCTAAATTTAACTGTTCCTGCTGGAAACAAAATGTTTTCCATTTGTTAGTTCCCCGTAACCCCATTGACTTGAGTGTAAAGGAAAATCTGGCATTGGAGTGCTTCACGAGGTTAAAGGTTTTGTTGTTGTTCAATCATAGAATCTAGAATCCTAAAGTGCAGAAGGAGGCCATTCAGACCATGGAGTCGTCACTGCCTCCGATAGAGTATTCTTCCTAGGCCCAATTGCCTACCATTTCCCTGTAACCCCAACTAATCTTTGGACATTAAGGGGCAATTTAGTGTGGCCAATTCACCTAAACTGCACATCTTTGTACTGTTTCGTTGCAAATCTACTCTGCCTCTCTTTGATCTTGCATCAAGTAGTAAACTTAAAACCATCTGTGAATGTCAGATTCATGTCACTACCTTCCTTTCTCCCTCAAATGTTAAGATTGCTTAGCATCCATAATTGACAATGATGTCTGGTTTACTGAACTTACTGTTTTAGATACAATGGTAGCACAGTGGTTAGCCCTGTTGCTTCACAGCACCAGGACCCAGGTCCAATTCCCGGCTTGGGTCACTGTCTGTGCGGAGCCTGCATGTTCACCCTGTGCCTGCGTGGGTTTCCTCCGGGTGCTCCGATTTCCTCCCACAAGTCCCGAAAGACGTGCCTGTTCGGTGAATAGGACATTCTGAATTCTCCCTCAGTGTACATGATCAAGCACCGGAGTGTGGCGACTAGGGGCTTTTCACAGTAACTTCATTGTAGTGTTAATGTAAACCTACTTGTCATACGAATAAAGATGATTATATTATCAGAAACAGATAGTCCACGGCTGAAAATATGTGCAGGAAAAATTATTCTGAACTTCGAAGCGATTGCTAAAATGACCTGATGATGATCTTTCCTCTTCTCTTTGATCGTTCCAAGTTAATTACAACTGCTGACCGTTGACCTTTGTCCCCCACCCCTCAGTCTGTAACTAACTTTCGAATCCCATAGCTTGCAAGACTGAAGGCAAAGTAGAAGGAATTGAGTTTGAGGCTGGTTTTTAACTTTGCAAAGACACAGAGGAATACTCATATGATTCAGCCAATATGTCCATTATACCACTGAATACATGAAATATTACACTGGTTGATTGTGGAAACATCAGGTACACCCAATATCGTTTGACAGCTTAATATCATTATTGATATTTTGACGGTTATGCAAATGGGTGATTATTGTTTTTTAATTTATCTGCAGCGTAATACTCGGTTTAGTCACTCTCGGGAATGTTATGTCGTCAGTTAAAGAAGATAAATTGCAGCTTACAGATCCAGTGTCCAAAATCATTTACCAGCAGTACAAAAAGGTAGGGAATTCTCTTTACAAACTAGATATGCACTTTGCAAGGTTGCAACTTATCCTGACAGTATATTGAGGAAATCAGTGTGGCTTCCAAAATAATGGCTAGCTACAGTTTTAATGCTGATTTATCTTTCACTTGACATGGTTCAAAAAATCTAATTTGAATTTAAAACTTGACAAATTACTAACATCTGGGGGCTTGTGCCAAAGTTGGGAGAGTGGTCTCACAGACTTGTTAAGCAGCAGCCTGACATAGGCATACTCACAGAATCATTACTTACAGACAATGTCCCAGACAGCACTATCACCATTCCTGGGTATATCCTGTCTCACCGGCAGGACAGACCCAGCCGTGGTGGCAGCACAGTGGTATACAATCGGGAAGGAGTTGTCCTGGGAGTCCTCAACATCGACTCTAGACCTCATGGTTTCAGGTTAAACATGGGCAAGGAAACATCCTGCTGATTACCACGTACCAGCCATCATCAGCTAATCAGTCAGTATTCCTCCACGTTGAACACCACTTGGAGGAATCACTGAGGGTGGCAAGGGCACAGAATATGTTCTGGGTGGGGGACTTCAATGTCCATCACCAAGTGTGGCTTGCTTGAACCACTGCAGACCGAGCTGGCCAGGTCTAGCTGCTAGACTGGGACTGCAGCAGGTAGTGAGGGAACCAACAAGAGAGATAAACATACTTGATCGGTAGAAGTGACTACCGCACAGTCCTTGTGGAGAAAAAGTCCCGACTTCACATTGAGGATACCCTTCACTGTGTTGTGTGGCACATGCTAAATGGGATAGGCTTCGAACAGATCTAGCAACTAAAGACTGGGCATCCATGAGGCACTGTGGGCCATCAGCAGCAGCAGAATTGTATTAAACCACATCCTGCAACCTCACAAAATGGCATATCTTCCACTCTACCATTACCACCAAGTCAGGGGATCAACCCTGGTTCAATGGAGTGTGTGGGAGAGCATGGCAGGATCAACATCAGGCATACCGAAAAATGAGATTTCAACCTGGTGAAGCTACTTGTGTGCCAAACAGCATAAGCAGCAAGTAATAGACAGAGCTAAGTGATTCCACAACAAAAGCTTTAGATCTAAGCTCTGCAGTCCTGCCACATCCAACCGTGAATGCGGTGGACAATTAAAAACTCACTGGAGGAGGAGGCTCCACAAATTTCCCCATCCTCAATGATGGAGGAGCCCAGCACATATGTGCAAAAGACAAAGTTGTGGCATTCGCAACAATCTTCAACCATAGTGGATGATCCATCTCGGTCTCCTTAGGAAGTCCCCAGCATCACAGATGTCAGTAGTCAGTCAATACGATTCACTCCACATGATATCAAGAAACGGCTGAAGGCATTGAATACAGCAAAGGCTATGGGCCCTGACAATATTCCAGCAATAGTACTTGTACTCCAGAACTTGCCACACCTCTAGCCAAGTTGTTCCAGTACAGCTGCAACACTGGCATCTACCCAGCAAATGTGGAATTTAAAAAAAAATGTGTTCATGGGACATGGGCATTGCTGGCTCCGCCAGCATTTATTGTCCATCCCTAATTGTCCTTGAGGGGGCAATTAAGAGTCAACTGTATTGCTGTGTATCTGGAGTCACATGTAGGCCAGACTGGGAAGGATGACAGATTTCCTTCCCTAAAGGACATTAGTGAACCAAATGGGCTTTTGTGACAATCGACAATGGTTTCATGGTCATCATTAGACTTTTTAATTCCAGATTTTTAATCAATTTAAATTTCACCATCTGCAATGGCGGGATTTGAACGTGGGTCCCAGAGCCTTACTCTTTCTGGTTAACTAGTGCAGTGATAATACCACTATGCCACTATCTCTCTCATTACACAGGTGGGTCCTATACACAAGAAACAGGACAAATCTAACCAAGCCAATTACCGCCCTATCTGTCTACTCTCCATCATCAGCAAAGTGAAAGAAGGAGTCATTAACATTGCTATCAAGCGGCACTTACTCATCAATAACCTGCTCACGGATGCTCAGTTTGGGTGCCACCAGGGTCACTCACCTCCTGACCTCATTACAGCCTTGGTTCAAACATGGACAAAAGAGCTGAACTCCGGAGGTGAGGTGAGAGTGACTGCCCTTAACATCAAGGCAGCATTTGACTGGGTCAAGGAGCCCAAATTAAACTGGAGTCAATGGGAATCAGGCGGAAAACTTTCCTCTGGTTGGAGTCATACCTGGCACAAAGGACGATGGTTGTGGTGGTTGGAGGTTAATCGTCTCAGTTCCAGGACATCACTGCAGGTATTCCTCAGGGTATTTTCCTGGCCCAAACAATCTTCAGCTGCTTCATCAATGACCTCCTTTCCATCATAAGGTCAGAAGTGTGGATGTTTGCGGATGATAGCACAATGCTCAGCACCATTCATGACTCCTCAGTTAATGAAGCAGTCCATGCCAAAATGCAGCAAGACCTGGACAATATCCAGGCTCGGGCTGACAAGTGGCAAGTTACAATCGTGCCACACAAGTTCCAGGCAATGACCATCTCCTTTAAGAGAGGATATAACCATCACCCTTTGACATTCAATGGCATTACCATTACTGAATCGCCCACAATTAACATCCTGGGAGTTACCGTACATCAGAAACTGAAATGGATTAGCCATATTAATACTGTGGCTACCAGTGCCCTCTCATTCATGGAAGTTAGAGCCCTGAGGTCTGGGATGCCCTCTCTGGTCTCCCACTCTCTTCTGTTATGGACTGCCTTTTCCTAGGGAACACATAAAGGACATGATGAGATGTATGGAGATGAGTTGCACGGGTTTTTTTTGCAGTTAGCGGCATGTGTGTGCAAGGCACCTGGCCAAATGGGGTTGGGGTTTGGTGCAGGTCGATGCAGGCAGGTGGGTTTTGATTGACCTCTATGGGAGTGGGGGTGAGATGTGGGGAGTGAGGGACAGGACTGATGCCAGGGGAACAGAAGTGGTATTCATCCAAGCTGTCCTGAAGGAGTTTCATCCTTTTTCTGCACTGTGTGGCAGACCGCCTGGCAGCACTGACTGCCTCAGCCACCTCCGGCTGGGCCTGATAATAGCGGGTCAAGCCTCCTGGGGAAGAGGGCCTCCTGCCTCTCCTCCACTGCATCTAGCATTCGATCAAGATCTGACTCTGAATCTTGGGGCAGGTCTCCTTTGTGTCATCTTCTTGGCTGGAATGAGAGTGTGTGGGGACTGAAGTGTTTATAAGCAGCTCCAACTTGTCAAGCTCTCCAGCACCAGTTCTGGCCCCAGTGAATCCAACTCCAGCGGGAATAAGAATTGCTCCAGATTCACATGAACAGAGTGCTGGCCCATTAGCATGTCCTAAATTGCTCCACAAATAGCACCCCCAATGGAAGGCGAACTGCATTCATCAGCACTTAGTCTTCCAAACTGAGAAATTCGGCTTCAGGCTCACATTACAGAAATAAAACCACTCCTGCTATTCAAATGCCTTTATTGCTGTAGTACTAGAGTGTACTTCAAGAATACAAATATCTAAGTTGAAAATGCTTCAAAATGACTGTCCTAATGTCTAAACAAACTTTTGTTGTGGGAATGTTTTGACGGTTTTTCTACTTGTGTTTTATTTCCATTTCAACTCAAAACATAACTTTTCCAGAGAAGTATATTTTCATTTGATTGCTATAATGCATTCTATCTAAGGTAAACTGTGTACCTTCTTGCCTCTCTTTACCATTTGTACAACTCAATCAGCCAATCAATACACATTTACTTATCCTTACCTGTTTGGGCAGAAGAATATCTTTGCTGGGTGGTCACTATCAATATGATTATTACTGAATGGGTGAACATAACCGTTTAACCTGTGAAGTGTATCATCTTCAGAAGTGTCCGACTTGCAAGAAAAAATATTCCTCACTTTAATTTTGTCATGAAGGTAGTTGGCAATATTGTGACTTGTCACAACTTCAAAAGTGTAATGCGTATGGAATACACTGCTCTGTCTAATCATTTGTTTTCTCTGACAGGTGAATTTAAATGACAGCCTTGGAAAAATATCTCAGACTTTGGCACTGAACCACTTTGTCTTAATCATTCATGAACAAATACACTGTAAGTCCATGGTTGATTTTATTGAGTTGGTCATAAACGCAGGCTACAAAGGGCAGTGATCTTCCCACCAGATCACTCCCCATCAAGCAGTGAAGAGGGCAATAAAAACAGAAAATGCTGGATAAACTCAGCAGGTCTGGCAGAGAAACCGAGTTAACTTTTCGAGTCCATATGACACTTCTGCGGAACTGAAGAGGGATGTAAATGGACTGAATTATATAGTTGGATAGGGGGTGGGGCATAATACACGGTCAGGGATTGGTTGGAGCTAAAGGGAGATTGACAAAGATGTCATGGACATTAGACAAAGGGGGCGGGATTCTCCGACCCCCCCGCCGGGTCGGAGAATCGCCGGGGGTCGGCGTGAATCCCGCCCCCGCCTCGGAGAATGGCAGGGTCCGGCGCGACTCAATGGGCCCCGGGGCTGCCCAAATTCTCCCCCCGCGATGGGCCGAAGTCCCGCCCATTTTTTGCCAGTCCCGCCGGCATAAATTGGAGTAAGTCCTTACCGGTGGGACCTGGCGGCACGGGCGGCCTCCAGGGTTTTGGGGGAGGGGCACGGGGGGATCTGGCCCTGGGAGGTGCCCCCACGGTGGCCTGGCCTGCGATCGCGGCCCACCGATCCGCGGGCGGGCCTATGCCGTGGGGGCACTCTATTCCTCTGCATCAGCCGCTGTGGTCCTCCGCCATGGCCGATGAGGAGACGAACCCTCCCGCGCATGCGCCGGGATGACGCCAGCACATGCTGGTGCTCCCGCGCATGCGCCAACTTCCGTCGGCTGGCGGAGGCCCTTCGGGCGGCGGTTGGCGTGGCGCCAAGCCCCTTTCCCACCGGCCTGTGGGGCGCAAACCACTCCGGGGCGGGCCTAGCTCCTGAAGGTGCGGAGGATTCCGCACCTTTGGGGCGTCCCGACGCCAGAGTGGTCCACGGCACCGGGACCCCCCGCCCCGCCAGGTAGGGGAGAATCCCGCCCAGGGTGTGTTAATGGTGCCATTAAGGACTGAAGAGTGTTAATAGTGGCATAATGGGAAGATGGCAGAATGTGTTACTAGAAGAGCAAAGGTTAATGCTCAGTTGAAACAAGATTGAACAACAAAGGACAGGTGGTCCTGTGGGGAAAGTGTGGAGTTGTATTGGGACAGGCCAAGGGAACCAAAAAATGGAAAAAAAAGTGGCGTGGGGGTCAAGGAGGAGGGGAAAGTTCACAGTCTGAAGTTGTCGAACTTAATATTGAGTCCAGAAGGCTGTAACGTGCCTAATCGAAAAATGAAGTGTTGTTCTTCCATTTTGAGTTGGGCACCACTGGAGCATTGGAGCCGACGATAGATATGTTGGCATGAGAGAAGATGCTGAGTTGAAATGGTCTCTTGCATATTCTGTTTTCATTTTAAAGCAGTATTTTGCTTTCTTTTGAATGTAGAGGGCAATTTCTCCAGTTTGAGCTACTTCCAACATAGCACAGATTGAACTCAGCTTCCTTCATTCAAGGTGACTCACACTTCAAATCACTCAGTATATTTGCACACATACCCTGTGCATGGCTCTCTATTTTTTTCTCAATGCGTACACAAAATTTACAAAATGGAACTAATTTTTCACATTTTGTATTCCTAGTTCCCATACACGACATAGTAGATGTATAAATCCATTTTCAGAATAACAATGTCAACTTCTATCTCTGTTTCTCCTAACTCCAAGTTTAAGATAGAGTGAGACTGTCAATTTAATATCAATTTGCATTGATTTATAGGCAATCCTGTGTTATGCATTCATCGTGTCAATTAGTAACATGTTAATCCCAGCTCATTTTTCTTACGAATCTTACAACTGGAAGAGAAAGATACAGATCTCATCAGTCTGGAATTAATTTAAATCCTGATCCTAGAGGTGACAGACACTCTAACCCACTGTGTAACCCAGTTCCCTTAGTGACTTCTTTATTATTCAAATAGAAATTCTCAATGGCTGAACAATAATCAAATATCAAGCAAATATTGGAGTGTGAGTATAGGGAGAATGGAATTCCAGAATTAGAATTCATGCAACCTTTTAATTAATCCAGCATCAGCTGTAATTTATCAATGCCTAACTGGCTTTCACTTCTGCTGCCGTATCATTTGTTCTGTTTGATAAATGTTCGGGAAGATGATGGTGTAGAGTTAATGTTGCTGGAGTAATAATGCTGAGGCCCAGGCTAATGCTCTGCATCCATGTGTTCAAACCCCACCACAACAGCTGGTGGAATTTAAATTCAATTAATAAATCAGGGGCTGAATTCTCCAATTTTGGGGCTGTATCCCCACGTCGGCATGGGAACAGTGGCGTTTTATGCCAGGAAAACCGGCGTAAAACGGCCACCGATTCTCCGTTTTGCTGGGGGCTAGCAGGACAGGAGCGTAGGGCATCTGGGTCTAGCTGCCTATACACCCCGGAGAATTGCCATGTCCGTGGCCGTGCATGCACATGTTGGCGGCCTGCAGCGGCCGCGCCGTGCAAAATGGCGGAGGCCGCTTGCGGACCCGGCCAGTGAAAAAGTCCCCCCTTTGGCCAGCTCACGCGCCCCAAACCACCCCCCACAGTGCCCCCAGCCCCGAATAAGATCCCCCCCAGCTTGCAGATCGGCCCTTCCCCAATAGTGGCGCCGCTGGACTGAGTCCACAGCCACCACGCCGAGTTCCCAATGGATGAGATCACACGTGGCCCACGCCGTCGGGAACTCAGATGGACGGGAGGCAGAGTATCGGTGTTAGACGTTTTAGTTGCTGTGATATGAAGAGTCTAAAGTTCTGCTCCTTCTTCACAAACACACATTTATTTCCTTCCAACAGCCTTTGCACAAAACTCTCACTACACATCACCTGACAGAGGCCACCTGATGCCCCTTTCCATATCAGTATCAATTAATGGATACTTAACATAAATGAGACAACTAATTGCAATGTCTCTTAACTCATTACTTAACAGTCTCCCCTTCCTTGGAGAAAAAATAATAATTAGGTGAAAACAAAATTTCAAGAAACTCAAAAACACACACATGGTTTCCCCCCTTTTTTTTGTTTTGGATGAGAAAGAAAAAAAAACAGTCACAGAAACAAGCGCCCTTCATTAACAATATCCAAAAGTTTCTGTGACCTCGCCCCTCTTTTCGTAAAACAGTCTGACAGTTGATAGCTCCTGTCGACCCATTTAATTATTGTTATTTCCCCTCGGTCCAACATCTGCTTCAAACGTGCGATGTCTATCCGTAACCTCTTTTCATTGACACTTTTTGTAGAGTGCACAATTTCCCACAGGGATTGATTGTCAATGTGACAGTCAATAGGTATATTACCCAAATCCCCTGATCCCAAAATTTCTGTCAATATCATACTTATATAAAAGGCCATATCCACCGCCTCTACAAGGCTTAACGTCTCAGCAGCCAAAGTGCTTTTTACCACTCTCCTTATTTTCTTTGTTTCCCACACAAGCGGGCAACATTTACCATTGTTCACCAAAAGGAAAATTATAAAACCTCCTGCGCTTGAAACCCCATCACATAAATTTGCGTAGGACGCATCACATTAAACTATGAGTTTCAAGTGCCTAAGGTCACCTAAAACCGGGAACTTCAAAACACACTCCTGCATTTTTAGTTTGGCCAACGCTTTATTTGCTCTTATTATGTCTTCCACTTTGGGATCATCCATTTTTGTTCTCAACTCTAAGACATCAAAACTCACGTCCGGTCTAGTCTGTCTACCTAACCAGTTCAGTTGCCCAATTAAACTTCGCAGTTGCACTTTTTCTATCTTTGAAACCATTGCGTCTTTTTGTGAAACTCGGCCACGACTAATTGCTATTGGGCTGATGCTTTCCAAATCAGATTGCTGATGTAAAGTTGCCCCTAACTTAGTCTGTCCAATTTCCAGTCCAATATATTTAAATGCACCGGAAGCCTGACTTCCAACCCTAAATTCTTTCCTCAAACCAGAGATTACAATAACTTCAAAATCACTAGTCCCACCCCACAAAAAATCATCGACATGCATCATAAAAATGCCAGAAAGAGTTCCTTTATAGAGCCAGTAAAACATTGCAGGATCTGCTTTCAACTGGCAACAGCCTAACTTTAACAAAACTGACCTTACCGGAAAATACCAGACTCTAGATGCATCATTTAATCCATATACACATTTGTTCAACTTCCAGAGTACCCCTTCTATGTTAGCTGCTTCTTTAGGAGGACGGAGAAAAATGTCTCTCTGGAGCTGATGCCCCTGCAAAAAGGCAGCTTTTATATCTATAGATTTGCATTCCCATGCCTTTGTGGCTAATAGAGCCAAGAAGATCTTTAAAATAACCTTTCCTGCTGTAGGTGAATCGACCCTTAAATCCTGATCTTCTAAGTTTTCTTCAAATCCCCTTGCCACAAGCCTGGCCTTTGACTTATAAGTTCCATCCGGAAGAACCATCTGTGGGATAGAGCTCTTTGTCCCCTATCCGGTTCTTCCGTGTATACCCCAAATTCACTCCAACTGTGCAATTCTTGCTGTTTAGCTTCTTTGATAACTTTTTCATCTAATTTATTTGAAGCCACCAAAATCTCACGTGCATGTGGGCTTCTACTCCTATTAGTATTCGTAGTCTTACTCATGTTCCGAGATCTTGATAAACTACGTCCCCTCTCCCGCCTGGTATCTCGTTCTGTACTGCTACTGCTTGATCTTTCCCTTCTGCCGTGGGATGTCCTTTCAATAGTTCTCAACTTTTTCCTGCGGACCTGTTCACTATCCAATGTACTATCTGAACTGGCACTGCGTTTCTGTGCCCTCCATTTTTGAACTTTGTTTTCCCAATCCATTGTCTTGACTCCTTCCCCTGAATGCTGTACATTCAACCAATGTTTATACTTTCCAGTGGCCTTCCCTGCTCTACTAATAACAGTTGCATCCTTCCATTGACTAGACCCTTCAGGCAAGTATGTCACTTTTGTACCAACTTTTGGCAGTTGCCCTTTCGGAAAAATGGCCTGTTTTAATTCACCAGAAGTGTTGTATTCCTTCACAGAAACCTTGTCTATATCAATTAATTGGTCCTCATAGTTCTGTAACACATGCGTACCAGGTGACTCTGGTTGCTTGTCATGTCTGTCTGCTTTAAGTTTGAAAATTTGTAATCTGTACCCATTATCCTTGATGAATGTACCCTAACAGTTTGATTACCATGTTGCAAAATAATTGTTTTGCCATCTATGCCTATGATCTTCCCTGGGCCTTTCCATTCATGAGAATTGTCTCTCTTATAGTATACCATGCCTCCTTGCTGAAAAACGGCATCTGATGGCCGTACGTTATGTCTTAAAGCTCTGCAAATTCTTTCAGAAACTTCTGCTTCCATAAAAATGTTTCTACTGCGATGTAATGCATTTAAATGTTCAGCAAAACCAGAGCTAATTGTAGTCCCCTCCCAAGCTGGATGCTGGTCATCCAAAATGGATGGAATTTCAGGATTTCTACCAAACATTAATTGATAAGGACTATAACCCCCAACCATCTGCAATGAATTCTTTGCATGTACTGCCCATGCTAAAGCTGAATTTAGCCTGCAATTTGGTTGATCTGCTAAAATTTTCCGAAGCATGTCATCGATGATAGCATGATTTCTTTCACAGACACCATTAAGAAATGGGCTTTCTGCAGCCATATTCATAACTCTGATATTCATGTTTTCACACATATCCCTAAACTCATCATTAGCAAATTCTCCCCAATTGTCCGTAATGAATTTTGCCGGTGGACCCATTCCTGTCCCTATCCATTTTTCCACGATTTGATCCAGAATTACTCTCTTTTCTTTACTTCGTACAATCGTTGATTGACTAAATCTGGTTGCTAAATCTACAAAATGCAAAATAAATATATTATTTGCTTTATCCCAGATCTTAAGGTCCATGGCCACAATGTTGTTAAAATCCCTGGCCAAAGGTAGGGTACTATCTGTCGTGCTGGTGTCCTTCTGTACTGCCTACAAACTTCACAGCGGTCTCTAACCTGTTCTATCAGTTTAGTATAGTCTTCATCCCTTACCCCTGCATCCTTTAATAAATTGTTCAGCCTCCGAGGAGACGGATGTGCAAATTGCCTATGCAGTTTTAATACCCAGATCTTAAGGTCCATGGCCACAATGTCGTTAAAATCCCTGGCCCAAGGTAGGATACTATCTGTCGTGCTGGTGTCCTTCTGTACTTCCTACAAACTTCACAGTGGTCTCTAACCTGTTCTATCAGTTTAGTATAGTCTTCATCCCTTACCCCTGCATCCTTTAATAAATTGTTCAGCCTCCGAGGAGACGGATGTGCAAATTGCCTATGCAGTTTTAATACCACAAGCTTTTTATCAGCTAAAGTATCATTTTCAACTGCCATTAACACATCCTTAACCACTCTACTTGAAATATTATTTGTCAGTAATGGAATACAATAGTGTCCCGACTGTGTAAATTATAAGTCCACCGTCTCTCCAAAAACTGTTGCCTTATCCTGTTCCATATCCAGTTTCATGTGTGTTTTCTTCATCAACGGTCTGCTCAGAAGCAAAGGTATCTCACTTGATACAACATCCGTGCTAATGAAATGATTCACTCCGGCAATATTGCAAGGGATCACCACTCTTTTCAGCGACTTCAGAGTATTATCATCCCCAAACCTGAAACTTGTGGAACTTTCAAATTCCTTAACCTTATTACGATTTTCAGCATTCAACGAGTCCAGGTAACATTTTAACCAGTTAATTCCACACACAGTAGATGTGCAGCCACTGTCCAATACAGCACAGTTGAAGGGTTCTGCAACCAACACCCTCATTACCGGCATAAAACTGCTTGTCAATCGGACAATGCCTTCTTTCTGGTCACTATCTTTTTCCTCTTCTGACTCTTCCGTGTCATGTGTCGCTTCAAACACTCTATCATAACGAGTTAGACAGTTGAAAGCATAATGGTATTGAGAGTCACATCGAAAACATCGATTGATCATGCCCCGTGCATTTCTGGGGTTTATCTTCCTATTGTAGGTTCTAACTGGGTTTCTGTCTTCATAATTTCCTTGTCTTGGTCTCCTTCTATAGTCTTGAGCCCTGTTTGTAGCCATACGATTTCGCCATCCTGTTAGTAGTGTATCTTCCATATTCTGCCTCATAGCAGGCTGACCTATTTGGGTCATCAGAGCCATCGGAATCGAATGTTTCCCCAGAAACTTTTGTAAAGCTTTTGTTATCTGTTCGAATAAGGTATCCTTATCAGTAAACTGAACTCCTGTCAAAACCAGGAGCCTATCCATGTTGCTCACTCTAGCACAGTCAAGTAATTTAAAGGCCAACACAGACTGTGGAAATTCCAGATTGTGTTTCTGCAGTCTTTTATATCGTCTGCCAAATTCCATTATATAGTCTTCCATGAAGATATCCTCCATTTTCCAGAACTTATTAAAATCCGACCATGCTTCATACGCACTTAACAAGTCATCTTTCTTATAAATCTTATCCATACAATGTAATAAAGTCTCCCGACATTCTGAGTCTAACTCTTCCAATTCCATCTCAGAAAGCACTTTGTTTCGGATTTTACTGCCATATGGTAGAGAAAGAGCCAATGTCATACCTTGTTTTCTCTTTCCCAAAGCAGTTACCTTAGTCCACATAACTACTGCACTTCTCCCTTGGTCGTACGATTCCCTTTCAGAAAATAAGGGAGGATAGTTATATCCAGCCATCTTATCCTCGGTTCAGCCATATAACCCTTCTTTTTTCTTTTCTCACTCCCTCCTTGGTTTCATCTGGAAAGTTGTATCTTTCAACCCTTCACATTTACACAGCAACCAATTACTCTGCTACCAATTGTTAGATGTTTTAGTTGCTGTGATATGAAGAGTCTAAAGTTCTGTTCCTTCCAACAGCCTTTGCACAAAACCCTCACTATACACCACCTGACAGAGGCCACCTGTGACAGAAGCACCTTAACATATCAGTGTCAATTAATGGATACTTAACATAAATGAGACAACTAATTGCAATGTCTCTTAACCCATTACTTAACAATCGGGGGATGGGCTTCAGGCAATGTCAATATGTGGTGCAACGTACTCGCAGAATTTGGAGGGGCGGAGTTTTGTGAAAGCGGCACCGCCCCTGATTTTGTCGGTAATTTGAATTCTCCGGCCGTTCGTCGAACACGATTCCGGCGTCGGCGACCAGAAAATCCAACCCCTGAAATTGAAAGCTAATCTCCGTAATAGTGACCAATTGTTGTAAAAACCCATCTGCCATTTGGCCCTTCGAGCCTGCTCCACCATTCATTACGATCATGGCTGATCATCAAATTCAATATCCTGATCCCACCTTCCCGCTTGATCTCTTTAGCCCCAAGAGCTATAGAACATAGAACATAGAAAAATACAGCACAGAACAGGCCCTTCGTCCCCGATGTTGTGCCGAACCTTTGTCCTAGATTAATCAAAGATTATCATTGAATTTACAGTGCAGAAGGAGGCCATTCGGCCCATTGAGTCTGCACCGGCTCTTGGAAAGTGCACCCTACCCAAAGTCAACACCTCCATCCAACACTAAGGGCAATTTTGGACACTAAGGGCAATGTATCATGGCCAATCCACCTAACCTGCACATCTTTGGACTGTGGGAGGAAACCGGAGCACCCGGAGGAAACCCACGTAGACACGGGGAGGATGTGCAGACTCCGCACAGAGAGTGACCCAAGCCGGAATCGAACCTGGGACCCTGGAGCTGTGAAGCAATTGTGCTATCCACAATGCTACCGTGCTGCCCTTAAGAACAAATAAATCTACACTATGTCATTTTACCATAATCCATGTACCTATCCAATAGCTGCTTGAAGGTACCTAATGTTTCCGACTCAACTATTTCCACAGGCAGTGCATTCCATGCCCCCACAACTCTCTGGATAAAGAACCTACCTCTGACATCCCCCCTATCTCTTCCACCATTCACCTTAAATTTATGTCCCCTTGTAATGGTTTGTTCCACCCGGGGAAAAAGTCTCTGCCTGTCTACTCTATCTATTCCCCTAATCATCTTATAAACCTCTATCAAGTAGCCACTCATCCTTCTCCGTTCTAATGAGAAAAGGCCTAGCACCCTCAACCTTTCCTCGTAAGACCTACTCTCCATTCCAGGCAACATCCTGGTAAATCTCCTTTGCACCTTTTCCAAAGCTTCCACATCCTTCCTAAAATGAGGCGACCAGAACTGTACACAGTACTCCAAATGTGGCCTTACCAAAGTTTTGTACAGCTGCATCATCACCTCACGGCTCTTAAATTCAATCCCTCTGTTAATGAATGCTAGCACACCATAGGCCTTCTTCACAGCTCTATCCACTTGAGTGGCAACTTTCAAAGATGTATGAACATGGACCACAAGATCTCTCTGCTCCTCCACATTGTCAAGAACTCTACCGTTAATCCTGTATTCCTCATTCATATTTGTCCTTCCAAAATGGACAATCCCACACTTTTCAGGGTTAAACTCCATCTGCCACTTCTCAGCCCAGTTCTGCATCCTATCTATGTCTCTTTGCAGCCGACAACAGCGCTCCTCACTACCCACAACTCCACCAATCTTCGTATCGTCTGCAAATTTACTGACCCACAAGCTATATCTAATTCCTTCCTGAAATCACACAAAGTTTGGGCCTCACCTACTTTCTGTGGTCGTAAATGCCACAGATTCATCACTCTCTGGATGAAGAAATTTCTCCTCACCTATATAGTGGTTAAATGGGAAAATGCACCTCATGGTGTTGTACACAGCAATACACATCACAAAGTTCTATTTAGTTCTTAATCTGTGCTGTGTTAGTTGCCTCAGTAAAGGCAGCTCATTGGAGCAGGCCTCAATATACCTGGAGAAGGGAAGTAAAACCAATCAACGAGAATGCCAACTTCTGGGGTGGAATTTTAAGCATGGACAGTGATCAACGTTCGTCATCCCGAGAGTCAGTACCTAGTGAGGACTCTTGAACTCCCACTGCCATTTAACGCATTAATTGGCAGTGGGTGTACTGAAGTGATACTGAAGCGCTATAGCTGGGACTATACCCTGGGACCTTAGAAAAGGTCAATCCTGGGGGTCCTGGAGTCAGGGGGTAAGGAATGGCAAGTGGATATTGAGGGGATGGAGGGGGGGGGGCGGCATGCAGGATGGGGGCGACCATGGCATTGCAGGGTAGGACAGGGGAATAGAACAGCACGGTAGCTCAAGTGGATAGCACTGCGGCTTCACAGCGCCAGGGTCCCAGGTTCAATTCTCCGCTGGGTCACTGTCTGTGCGGAGTCTGCACGTTCTCCCCGTGTCTGCGTGGGGGTGGGGGGGGGGGGGGGGGTGGGGTGGGGGGGGGGGGAGTGGAAGGAGCCCCAACTCTGAGGGGCCTTCAGAGTGATGCAACACCTTCGCCCCTCCCACCTTCCCAATCAATTTGAGGAGAAGTGTAAATTTCACTTTCCCACCTGACCTGCTCCTGCCAGCCTAAAAACTGAAGCTAGGCGGATAAGGCCCGACCTTATACGGACCCATTTAATGAACACTTCACAGCCTTAATAGGTGACCAAATGGGTATCCTGCCAAGGCCCAGTCCACCTAAGCGTGAAATTGTGTCTGCGTTTGGGCGGGCGGGTATTATATTCTGTATTGACAAATAATCTGCTGGCAATCAGATCATGGAAAATGGGAACTTGAGTGAGTTTCCAAAAGTTTCTCAGCCTCATTACAAAAGAAGAAAATTGGAGGGAAAGTAGCAATACAGACACAGAAGGGAACCACTTCAATGATAAGAGAGTAAGTAGAGAGAAATAAGCAGGCAGTGGAGACTGAAAAATAAGAAAAAGAAAAGGATTGAAGACCATTAAGTGATTGTTCATAAGTCTTTTGTAGCAGTTGTGTAGTGGTAGATTGTATAAATGCAGAGATTGTACAATCTAGATAGTGTGGTTTTCACTAATGGGGAATTTTAACTTCTATGTTGATTGGGATAAGCAGACCAGCACATGTCAGAAACCTTGTGAATTTCTTGACTATTCAGAGTAATTTTCTGCGGCAATATGCCTCAGAGCCAACAAAAGGAAATACTACATTAGATTTAGTAATGTGCCATGAACCTGGGGTGAAATTCTTCCCCAACAGCGGGATGTGCGCCGACTGGCGCCAAAAACGGCGCCAATCAGACGGGCATCGCGCCGGCCCAAAGGTGCGGAATGCTCCGCATCTTTGGGGGCCGAGCCCCAACATTGAGGGGCTAGGCCGGCGCCGGAGGGATTTCCGCCCCGCCAGCTGGCGGAAATGGCGTTTGTTGCCCCGCCAGCTGGCGGAAATGGCGTTTGTTGCCCCGCCAGCTGGCGCGGAAATGCGGCGCATGCGCGGGAGCGTCAGCGGCCGCTGACAGTTTCCCGGCGCATGCGCGGGAGCGTCAGTGGCCGCTGAAAGTTTCCCCCGCATGCGCAGTGGGGAGAGTCACTTCCGCCTCCGCCATGGTGGAGGCCGTGGCGGAGGCGGAAGGGAAAGAGTGCCCCCACAGCACAGGTCCGCTCGCGGATCGGCGGGCCCCGATCGTGGGCCAGGCCACCGTGGGGGCACCCCCCGGGGTCAGATCGCCCCGCGCCCCCCCCCCCAGGACCCCGGAGCCCGCCCACGCCGCCTGGTCCCGCCGGTAAATACCAGCTTTGATTTACGCCGGCGGGACAGGCAATTTCTGGGCGGGACTTCGGCCCATCTGGGCCGGAGAATTGAGCGGGGGGTCCCGCCAACCGGCGCGGCCCGATTCCCGCCCCCGCCCAATCTCCGGTACCGGAGACTTCGGCGGGGGCGGGATTCACGGCGGCCAACGGCCATTCTCCGACCCGGCGGGGGGTCGGAGAATGACGCCCCCGATTTTCTTAAAATTTTAGCAATGCATGAATTTTTATCCAATACTGATCATCATATATGCTTTTGGCTTGAGTAATGCTGATGTCCATATAATGAGAATTGGGCAAACCCTTTAGTGGTAAAAATGAGAGAAAATCAGTGGGACTTGGTGTTCAAAAAATAATTTGCTCTGATACCGAATCAATTTGTATCCCAAGAGCCACTCACCGACAAAGGCAACAATGAACAACTAAAGATACACAAATGCAAAAATGACACAGATCCTGAGTGAGAAAAATTCAAAGAACAGTAATGCATGACCAAACAGATAGTATGAGCGACAAATAGGGAGTGTGGAAAGACATTTGCATGGGAAATCAATACAACACAAACCTTAGGAAAAAATGGCTGGTCATGAGATAATGGTGATATTGTGAATGATGTTATGTCAATTGTGGACGTGCTGAATAATTACTTTGCATTCATATTTAGCGTTGAGGAAGATGTTCGACATCCCAAAAAAACTAATACTGAATCAGGAATAGGAGCTCACTATGATTTACATGAGCAAAATAATACCAATGGAGAAAATAACAGCATTAAAATGTGACAAATCCCCTGGACCAGATGCTTTTCAATTGAATGCATAAGGCATATTAATGAGAAGATTACATATGCCCTAACTATAATCTTCTGAAATTCTCTTGAATTTAGAAGGGTTCCCTTATTTTGGGAAATTGTGAATGTTGCTAAATTATTTAAGAAGGGTAATAAGGAAAACTAGAGAATTGGGGATTAATTAGTTTAACATCTGTTGTATGATTGTCAGGGTCCATAATTAAGCACAGAGTGATTCAACACCCTAAACATTTTCAGCTGATCAAAGAGAATTTATAAAGGGCAGATTATCCTTATGAAACTGATTGAATTTTTTGAGGGATTTTTTTTTAAACAATGGACAGGGAAATCATAGAATACCTACAGTGCAAAAGGAGGTCATTTGGTCCATCAAGTCTGCACCAACCCGGAAAGAGCACCCTACCTAGACCCAATCCCCCACCCTATCCTGTAATCCCACCTCAGGGAAATTTAGCATCGCCAATCCACCTAACCTCCAAATATTTGGACTGCGGGAGGAAACCAGAGCACCCGGATGAAACCCATGCAGACACCGGCAGAATGTGCAAACTCCACACAGACATCACCTGGGGTTGGAATCAAACAGCGCTGTGATGCAGCAGTGCTAACCACTGTGCCACCGTGCCACCTATTTTAAATGTTAATGGCATTTCCAGACTCCAGCAGGGGGAAAACTCTCAGTGATTGAGTCATGAAGGGAAGGTGACAAAAAAGAAACCTCACCCATTAGTGATGGGAGGTTTGTCAATATGCTTAATTCTCCACTTGTATATAACTTAAATAGAGTTCAACACAGTTTAATTTTGCCGCCCCGATGTTCTGAAACTCCCACATGTCTGTCATGCCCAGTGAAAGCTGCTAATTATATATGGCTTCCTTGACTCATTTTGAGAGTCCTCTGGACTTCCAGGAGGCCGAGTCTCAGGAAAGTGGATTGATCTTGCAGTTGTTTCTCCTGAGTAAAAAGTTGCTGAATTGACACTCTGGTGGCCATGCCTCAAGCAGGAAATTCAGAACCTGGAAGTTCTGGGTCCAAAATTGAAAGGAGCCACACACAACAGAGGGGCAGAGGAGCCATCCCTTAAAGTGACATCAGAGCTCTGACTTCCTAAGGGGAGGACACTTAGGAGGTTGCTGGCAAGGAAATGGAGAGATACTGGCAGCATGGGATTCATCCACCCCCTGTTCTTCTTCATCCTCGAGCACTGGAGAGTCTGGACCGTGGCATCTCAGACCTCAGTTGAACCCACCGAATGATCTTGTGTGACACAGGGAGAATCTTCTCCTTGGGCTCTGGAATGTCCTTTTGTACTTCAAAAAAATTCAGATACTGGAGGTTTAAAGTGTTGAGCTTTCTTAAAAAACCTGCAAGACACTTTCCAACTCTAACCCAGGATTGGCTGTCCTTACAATATGGTGACAGCTTGTGCATGGCCAACAGGTGCTTTGGGTTTCCCACTTTCGGAATTGCCCCACCCCCAACACGTGATCCAGCAGCAAGCCCATTCATCCACATGCCGCATATAACTGGATTGAGCAGACCACTACGGACCAATGCCAGACCCTTGATGACTTTCAGGACACTTTGGCGGGTGCCACAATGGCTGGACTAAACCCAGATCAAGATATGATTGGGACCAGACAGGGTAAATCGAGAGAGACTATTTCCATTGGTTGCAGAGCCCAGGACTAGAAACAATTGTCTAAAAATGTGAGCCGGACATTTCAGTAGTGAAACGAGAAAACATTTTTGCACTATAGAGATGGTAGAAGTTTGGAAGTCTAACCCACAAACGGCAATTGATATTAGAGCAATTGTTAATTTTCAAACAGAGATTAATAGATTTTGTGAACCAAATGTGTTGAAGGTATGAGGCAAAGGCAGATATATGGAATTAGGTCACAAATAAGCCATGATCTCCTTTGTGAAACACCTATGGGGTTAATTGGCCTATTTCTGTTCATATATTCCTATGTTTCTAAGGTATAGATTTCAGAATGTTGCCATCAACACTCACACCATTGTAGACCTAAACAACATTTATTTTTTCTCTTCATGTTTTAGATAACGGGAGTGGAGAATGTGGAAAGAAGGAAATAGTTCACGGCGTGGTAACATTTAATGATCTGATAACCTTTATTACAGCCAAGGAAAAAAACAATGACCCTAACAGAAAAAAAACAAACCACAGATTTTAAAAACTGATAGAGTACCAACGGCGTCAGCACTTTTCTGGATGTTGTGCATAATTCAGGTTATTTATGCTTGTAAGAACCTTGCCCCAATTATGTGTCCAGATGACATAGTTGCAGAATTTGGTTCCATATTATCAGCACGTCCAGTGTATCGCAACTTGAGTCTGTCATAACTAATAAAAATCCTTGGGAGCCTTAAGAGTTTCAATAGAGTTGTATAATCATTTACAGCACAAGATGAGCCCATCTGGCACATCCAGTTCATGCCAGAGTTTATGCTCCATTCAAACCTCTTTCTGTCTTTCCCCATCTAATTCTATCGGCATAGCCCCCTGTTCCAATCTCCCTCATATGCATATAACGTCTTTGATGCACCTATATTATTTTGTTGAATTAATTCTTGCTCACTACATGTCATATTGCTGGCCTCCAATTTTGCTCCTCCCAAAAGTGGAAACCTTCTCTCTACTCGATCAAAGCCATTCAGATTCCTGAAGACATTTATTTGGTCACCCCTCAATTTTTCTCCTCAAGAAAAAAGAGAGCGAGCGTGTTCATCCTCTGCTAATGTGAACAGTTCCTTTGGTGCAGTTGTTGTACCAATTTCAAAGTTTTTAGATGATACAAAGCTTGGAAGTATTGTAAATTGTGAAGAGGACCATGTAGAACTTCAAAATAACATTGGCAAGATGGTGGAGGGGGCAGTTGGGTGGCAGGTGAAGTTCAATGCAAAAGAACAAAATTTCAATGTGTAAAACTGTGAGGAAAGGAGTGATATCTCTGACCAATAGATATCTTTTATGTTAAAACAACCTTTAATTTAAACACAGAATTAACCACATTAACATCAAAGAAATAGCTTTACAATGATCTGTTAAACAGTTCTTAAACACAAGGAAAATGTTAACTTGCTATCTACACTAATTCCAATTGTGCACCCGAATACAGTTCAAGTGCCATATTTAAATAAAGTTAACAAAACAGGTTACTTGCTCATCTGTGTAGACCTTTGGCGAGAGATACTTTCAAGAGCATACCCAGTACACTTCTGTTCAACTTAGCAGCATTTGGCAAAAAATTGCTGTTCAACTTAAAATCCTGTGGCAGACTGCAAAACTACAGACGGACCTGGCTCCTCCCATTAATCACATCATCTGTATCTCACTAAGGTCCATGACCTGCTTAGCTAGGACTAAACACCCTCCCTCATAAATTATCTACACTACAGGGAATCTCCTGCAATCGCAAGAATGTTCCCTTAGTGGTTACCTCATCTTTTACGACTCCTAATTACAACTTTAGCAGACATACTGCCTGTATGCCAGGGTTTTCACAGCCAAGAGAAACATCCTCTAACATCTACTTTATCGAGGCCCTTAAGAATTTTATCTGTTTCAGTGAGATCACCTCTTATTCTTTGACTACTCAGGGTTTAAACCAGGGTTTTTAACAACATTACTGCCACAAATATGAAATATAATATCCAACAATTTCTACATTTGTCACAGAGGCAATATAAAATATGGGGCAAATTATTAATGGGATGTAGGAGCAGAGGGACCTGGCTGAATATGTGCACAGATCATTGAAAATGGCAGAAGAGACGGACAGGACAGTGAATAAAACATATTGTATCCTGGGTCTTATTAATTGGGGCATAAAATAGAAGAGTAAGGAGTTTATGCTGAACTTATACAAAATACTAGTTAGACCTCAGCTGGAATTTTGTGCATAGTTCTGGGCACCACACTCGAGGGAGGATGTGAATGCACTGGAGAAAGTGAGAAGGGGTTTACAGGAATGAGGGATGTGAAACTTCTGTTATGAGGATAGATTGGAGAGGTTGGGACTATTGAGAGAAGAAGGCTGAGTCCTAAATAGCCTTCCACTTACTCTGAGACTATGTACAGCTCCTGGCATAGAGCCTTGGTGACACTACATCTAGAGAATTGGACACAGTTTTGGTCTTCTTACCTGAGGAAGGATATACTTGCCTTGGATGATGCAAATTAAATGTTCACCAGGCTGATTTCTGGGATGAGTGAAGAGCTCTAAGAGGAATGACTGAGTAGTCAAAGAATAAGAGGTGATCTCACTGAAACAGATAAAATTCTTAAGGGCCTCGATAAAGTAGATGTTAGAGGATGTTTCTCTTGGCTGTGAAATCTAGAACTAAGGTCATAGGCTCAAAGTAAAGGGTCAGCCATTTAGGATTGAGAAATGGAGAAATTTCACTCAAAGGGTTGCAGATCTTTGATGTTCTCCACCATAGAATGCTGTGGATATTCAATCAGTGAGTATATACAGGATAGAAATTGCAAGATTTTTGAATACAAAGGAAATTATGGGAAATGGGGATAATGCATGAAGGTGAAGTTGAGGTAGATGATTAGCCATGATAGTAATGACAGGTAGAGCAGGCTTGAAGGATAAACGGGTCTCCTCCCACTCTTATTTCTGATGTATGCAAGCCTCACTATCCAGTACGGAAGGGTCACATGCTAATACTTTACCTCATTTACCATGCAAGCTAGAAGCTTTCCTTGCAAATAACACATGTAACATATAAATAACATATAATGCATGAACTCAGCCTCACCGACAGCATGGTGGTCTTAAACGGAGATTCTGAAGGAGACTATAACTGTTTGAAAGCTCCATAACACATTAGCAAATAGATTTTTCTTTTTTTCTTTTTACTTTTCTGTGGGATAGTGAGAAAGGGGAGGGTGAATGAGTCAGTCAAAACATTTTAAATGATGATCCTGTACGTAAGTATTTATCCTGAATCAGAAATAACAAAGGTCACTGAACAGTCACACATATTTGTTTATAACATGGAATGTGAACGATAAGTGAAATTACATTTAAATTGCAAGTTAGTGTCATTTTGGGCTCAAAGACATTTCAAATCCACACCACTCCTTGCAAAGATTGAGCAGAACTCCCTTCTGAGTGAACTTCAGTCAGCTCCTCTAACAACATGGTACTGGCACCAAATCTGCAGTCATGACGAGAAAGCCCAAAACATCTCAACTGAAAGCTGAATGGTTAAGGTTTTCAATATTCAAAATTCCTGGGACAGGACCTACCCAGCTCCTCCACGGTTGGCAGGATTTTCCAGTACTGCTGAGGTGAATGGAGTTTTGAACAGCTCAGTGGATTTCCCGTGCCCATCCCTGCCACAACAGGGCCGTACGATTCCACACTTGGTTAACACTATCATGGCCCAGATCTCAACCAATGACAAAGATAACGTCACAGCTTTAGAAGAGTCAAAACAAAATGAAACGGTGCAAGGTGGGCAGCACGGCGGCACAGTGGTTAGCACTGCTGCTTTGCTGTGCCAGGGACACGGGTTCAATTCCAGCCTTGGTTGACTGTACGGAGGTTGCGTGTTCTCCACGTATCTGCATGGGTTTTCTCCGGGTGCTCCGGTTTCCTCCTAAAGGCCAAAGATGTGCATGTTGGGTAGATTAACCATGCTAAATTGCCCTTTAGCGTATAAAAACGTTAGGTGGAGTTACGGGGATAGGGTGGGAGCGTGGGCCTAGGCAGGGTACTCTTTCAGGGGGTCGGTGCAGACTCAATGGGCTTCTATGATTCTAAGGTATTTTAAAAAAATTCTGGCCACGATTCTCCACTCCAGCGACAGAGTGCAGGCGCCGGCGGGAAAATGGGCGCGTTTTACCTTGCTGGCAGTGCCCATTCCGAGACGGCATTGTCCGGCCGCCAAGGGGGCTAGTAAGGGCATGGCGGGAAGCACGGGGGTGTGGCCTCAGAGATTCGGTGCCATGTAAACGACGCAGCGCCGCGGCGCACAACAGGTGACGCGAGCGCACAGGCCGCCGACGGGGGATCATGGCGCCACACCGCGCAGCGCCCAGGTTCACACACCACAAACTACAGACACTGCTGGACTTCCTTGAGGAGAGGAGGGGGCGTCTGTACTCCAGACCCGGCTGGAGGGTGCCAGCCAACGTGGCCCGGCATCTGTTGAGGGAGGTGGGCGCGGCCATGAGTACCACCGCGGTGACACCCAGGACTGGCGAGCAGTGGCGCAAAAAGCTCCACGACCTACTGAGGGCAGCCAGGGTGAGTACCCAGCAGTGTGCCAATGGCACCAACTACGCCCCACATGTGTGACACCCACCTCCTCCCCAGGGGGATGGTACAACCACAGCCGTGAGGCACATGGCTGCAGTCACCCATACAAGCCGCATTGGCTGTGTGCCCTGTGCACCCATGCCAACATAGACCCAACTGCATGCAGTGGACCGCCTAACAATGCTGTTATTCCGCCGCCCCCCCAGGAAAAGAGTGCCCATAACCAACGGAAGCGAGCCCTGAACCTGACCAGCGCCAGCTCACCGTGCACGAGCAGAGGGCACTGGACATAGCTGGTGCACCCGAGGACGGGGAGATTGCCCATGCCGAGGTCGGGGGCAAGCCACCAAGTGAGATCCCTCCCCTGCCTGGCCCCTTTCCACTCAGCACTCCCCCTCAGCCCTTTCCCCTTAGCCCTTTCCCCTCAGCCCACTCCCCTCAGCCCTCCCCCCTCAGCCTTCCCCCCTCAGCACTCTCCCCTCGGCCCTTTCCCCTCAGCCCTCAACCCGTTCTCCACACCCCGTACCGCAAACCACACCTTCCTGCACCTGCCTAACCATGATGGTGTATTGTGTGTTGCAGGGCCACGCGGTGACCGACCTGGAGCACCCGGCGGACACCGCCCACATCCAGCGCCTGGACGGCCAGCCCACAGGGACTCTAGCAGCGATGGGGAGGGCAGCTCCAACAACAGCCCCCCGGCCCAGTCCAGTGACGACATGACGACACACGGCACCAGCACACAGGGACAGACAGGCATGACACAACGACACAGGACACCAGCACACAGGGGACAGACAGACACGACATGACCACACAGGACACCAGCACACAGGGGACAGACGGACACGACATGACCACACAGGACACCAGCACACAGGGGACAGACAGGCATTAAACAACGACACAGGACACTAGCACACAGGGGACAGGCGGACACGACATGACCACACAGGACACAAGCACACAGGGGACAGGCGGACACGACATGCCGACTCAGGACACTAGCACACAGGGGACAGACGGAAACAACATGACCACACAAGACATCAGCACACAGGGGACAGGCGGACACGACATGACCACACAGGACACCAGCACACAGGGGACAGATGGACACGACATGACCACACAGGACACCAGCACACAGGGGACAGGCGGACATGACATGCCGACACAGGACACTAGCACACAGGGGACAGACAGACACGACACGACGACACAGGACACTAGCACAGAGGGGACAGACAGATGCGACATGACGACACAGGACACTAGCACACAGGGGACAGACGGAAACAACATGACCACACAAGACACCAGCACACAGGGGACAGGCGGACACGACATGACCACACAGGACACTAGCACACAGGGGACAGACGGACATGAAAGGATACAACACTACACCAACACGGAGGGGACGGACAGACAGGACATGGAACCCCATGGGACCCCAATCACAGGTCCGATGAAGACACTGACGTTGCGTCACAGATATCTCCTCCACCCCCCGTCATCGCAGAGGCACTCACTTCGGTTGGCCATGTTAGTGGTGAGGCTTCTAGGACACTAACTGATGCGCACCACACAGCCGCTCCGGTACAGCAGGTGGAGGTAGGAGCAGCCGGAGGGCCGGACGGTGGGAGGGAAGCACAGCCCCGGCAAACACCTGAGCCCGGACGGGTACCGGGTCCCTGGAGTTCTCTCACCCACCCATAGATCTGATGCAGTCAGGGGCCCAGGGGCGTGAGAAGGTGACGGCCGGTTTCCAGCACCTGCAGACGCAAGTGCAGGATGCATCCGCATCCAGGAGCAGGAAATGGTGCCGGTCATGAGTGCCACACAGGCCAACACCGCATGGGTGGCGACGGTGTTGGGCATGGGTCTGAGCCTGCAAGGCCTGAGGCTATCCGGGCACGCGGCCTCCATGGCCCGGGACAGGGCTGCCGTCGCACAGGAAGCCATGGGCCAGAGCCAGCTGAACATCGCAGAGGCGCTCAACAACCTGTCCCAGTCTCTGCAGGCCGTGGCCCAGTCTCTGCAGGCCATCGCTGACAGCATCAGTGCCATTGGCTGGACGATGGACGGCATTGTACAGAGCCAGACACGGATGGCACACTCCCTGAGCTCCATGGCCGTGAACGTCCAGACCCTGGTCGATACCAGCGCGGGCCTCCAGGACTGGCAGCGCCAAGTGATGCCGGTGCCCCAGGTGCTGGATCCGTATGCACCCCCATCCCATGGAGAGCCCCGGGGGCCACTGGGTACCCCGGAGGGGGAGGAGGAGGTGCTGGGGCCCATCCCGGGTACCCCTGCAGGGGGGTCCGTAACCCCACGCCACTTCCGCACCCCCCCTATCGCTCCTGGTGCACCTGGTGGGCAGCGGGCAGAACAGGCTGGCGCCACACCATCCCAATTGCCTGAGGTGCGGCCTGGCCCATCCAGGCCGGGCCGCCCCAGGAAGCAGCCGTCGATGGGGACCCCAGTCACAGGCCAGGAATCACAGGAGTCCACCTCCAGTTCTGGTGTACCGTCTGGGGGAACACCTAGACGTAGTCATAGGGCCCGTAAGGCCAGAAAAGTAGACACGGATGAGTGAGTTGACACGAGTGCAGGGCACAGATTAGTTAGATGGGCTAGGGCACATGTACAGAATGTCTGTTATTAAACACATTCCACACCTATGCGAACTGCCTCTGTATTCTGTCCGATGCGTGCGGGGGTGGGGCGGGGACTGTGTGACAGTGTGTTTGAGGGGTGCTGCGATAAAGGTTGGGCTCCGGTGCGTGAGACCTGTGCCCCCCCCCTCCGCTCCCCCCCCCCACCCCCCCCCCCCCACTGCCCCCACCCCCCCCACCCCCCCCACCCCCACCCCCCGGCGCACCCCCCACCCCACATTGTTCCCCGACGCCAGCCCGGCCATATGACAGGGCCATGAGATGCAGTGTCAGGGCTGCATGCAGAGTCCACCCAGGTGAAGGGTCGTGGTGTGGCCATGAGTCAGACATTGTCGAACGATGTATGGATCGGAGCCCATCGCAAAGCAGGCTGTCATCATCCTCCATGCCTTATAGCAAACCCACGTACACCATCAACCGTTTGCCCCCATCCCGTTGTGCCGCAGGCGGATGTGTCATGGAAGGGTGTTGTGCATGCGGGTGTTGTGGTGGTGGGGGGGTTGGGGGTGTGGGAGGTGAGGGTGTTGTGGTGGTGGTAGGGGTAGGGGTGGGGGAGGTGAGGGTGGTCGTCCATTGGGGAGGTGCCGAACCCGCTGCCTGTGCCCATACCCATCACTATTGCCGCCCACCGTGGTCGCCAAAATGGGCAGCTACCAGCGCCTCCAGTGCCTCCTGGCCCAGCCGTCGGCGCCGGGCAGCCTCGTGTTCCCATCCATCCCCCATGTCCCGTGTATAGGATGCCCCCTCGCCATCCCCCTCATCCTGACCGTCCTCCTCCTCCTCCAGCACATCGCCCCTCTGCTGGCTATGTTGTGCAGGAGGCAGCAGACCACGACAATGTGGCCGACCCTCTCCGACGGGTACTGGAGGGCCCCTCCAGAGCGGTCCAGGCATCTGAAGCGCACCTTGAGCAGCCCAAAGCACCTCTTGACCACACCCCTGGTCGCTGCATGGGCATCGTTGTAGCGTTGCTCCGTGTCGGTATGTGGCCTCCGTAGACGCATCATCAGCCAAGATCGCAGCGGGTAACCCCTATCGCCCAGCAACCAGCCCTGCAGCTGGGGGTGGGGGGTGGGGGTCCCTTGAACATGGCAGGGATGAACAGGCAGGGCAGCACGGTAGCATTGTGGTTAGCACAATTGCTTCACAGCTCCAGGGTCCCAGGTTCGATTCCGGCTTGGTTCACTGTCTGTGCGGAGTCAGCACGTTCTCCCTGTGTGTGCGTGGGTTTCCTCCGGGTGCTCCGGTTTCCTCCCACAATCCAAAGATGTGCAGGTTAGGTGGATTGGCCATGCTAAATTGCTCTTTGTGTCCAAAATTGCCCATAGTGTTGGGTGGGGTTGCTGGGTTATGGGGATAGGGTGGAGGTGTGGACCTTGGGTAGGTTGCTCTTTCCAAGAGCCGGTGCAGACTCGATGGGCTGAATGGCCTCCTTCTGCACTGTAAATTTTATGAAATCTATGAACGATTGGGCCAGTATAAAGGAGTCATGCACCCCACCAGGGTACCTGGCACAGACGTGCAGGATTGTCATCCTGTGGTCGCAGACAACCTGCACGTTCATTGAATGTGTACCCTTCCTGTTTAGGCACATGGTCCTTTCCTCCGAGGTGGACTGCATGGCGATGTGCACTCCATCGATCGCCCCCTGCACCAGGGCATCTGGGCAACAGCGGCGAACACTGCCCTCGCGGGCATCCTGGTGGGCGCGGTCTGCAGGAAACTGTATGTACCGGTCCGCGATGTCATACAGGGCTTCAGTGATGGCCCGGATGTACCTGTGCACCCATGGCTGGGAGATGCCAGACAGGTCCCAACTGGGTGACTGGAACGACCCCGTTGCGAAGAAGTTGAGGGCGACCGTCACCTTGACGGCCATCGGGATGACATGTCCACCCCCGGTCCCGCGTGGTGCCAGGTGTGCCATCAGGTGGCAGATGTGGGCGACGGTCTCGCGGCTCATCCGCAATCTCCTCCTGCACGCCCTGTCCGTGAGGAATTCGAAGGACATGCGGGGCCAGTACACACGGTGTCGCAACGGACGCCTCCGTGGCCGTGGCGCACCCGCCTCCTCTGATGCGACCATCAATTCACTCAAGGACTCATGTCGGTGTAAAACAGTGGTTTTAATTAGCTATCAACTTTGCCTGCCTGCGACTGGTACATACTGAGGACAATCCCACAGGCCAACTACACTTATACTCCTTCAAAACATGTACCCCGTACATGTTCCAACATCCTCCAACATCTCCCCCTGTGGGTGAAGCCATACAATGGCCCAGAGATAAAACCCACAGGGTTAATAACATAGAACATAACTGGTGAATTAACTGTATTTACATTCACCACATCCTCCTCCTCCTCCTCCCTCTCGGCATCCCCGTGCCGTGGCTCCTGCACGGCTTCGTGACCCTCCTGCGCCACTTGGGCGTGTGGCCCTGCGGCTTGGGTGGCTTGCATGTGCCCCACTGCAGCTGCTGCTCTACAGCAGGCTCCGCCAATCCCTGTCATGCCCGTGCTCCATCTCCCACTGTGCCTCATGCAGGGCAGCAGCCCCCGCCACGGCGACCAACAATGCTGGAAGATGGCAGAACATTGTATGATCTGTGGGGGGTGGGAGCAGACAGGTTTTCATCATTGGTATACACCCCCACATCCAGGTGTCATGGGCAGCACGGCAGGCCCGGTTGCCAGCACGTGCCCCACCCCACCCCTTCAGTGTCCTGGCACCTGTCGGCTGTCCCCCCCTGCCAGGGCCACCGTCCGCTGGCACTGCCCTCACGGAGGGCTGCCGTGTGTGCCGCCCTGGAGCCACCCGCCGATCGGTGCCGCCGGTCTGGTGGGGTGGGGTGTTCTGGCACACGTCAAGACGGCCGGGCCCCATGGGCCGCGACGGCGGATGGGCTGGGTGGACGACCGCGTGTCCGCAGTCATGGTGGGCCATGGCCCCCCCGCAGTCTTCCCCGCCCCCACCTCCCCCTACCCACACCCCCACCCCCACCGCCGGCAGCAGATGTGCGAGGCCTCCCCCCACCCCTGGCAACGGATGTGTGGGCCCCCTGGCTGCCCCCCCCCCCGGGACCTCCCCCACACCACCATCCCGCTCCCCATCCCGGGGTCTCCATCCCCAACGCCGTCGCGCACCTCCTCCCGCAGCCGTCACCCACCTCCTGGTTTATAGCACGTTGGAACGGCGCCGGCATGACATCCGGTTGTGCCGGCGGGACTTTGGACCATTTGGCCCAGAGAACCGCTGGCCCACCGGAGAATCTCCGCGACGGCCATTTGCAGCGATTCTCCGTGCGGCCCGGCGCCATTCGCACGCGGCCGTTGTCACAGGGGTGGGAGAATCGCGTCCCTGCACCGGGGCAGCGTGGCGCGATTCGCGTGGCGCCGCTGTGATTCTCCCACCTGGCGGGGGTCGGAGAATCCCACTCTATATATTGACAATTTTCCATCTGCCGTAAATGAAATAAAATCTCAAATCTCACCCAAGTGGCATTAATGGAAATTCTCATTTCCACGTAAATTCAAAGCAGCTTTATGCATACAAAGTATCAATTCTTGCTTCGACAGAGTTAATTACTTTTGCCACAGGACATCCTTGAAGCTGCCTTAACTTCACCTGGTAAGTGATGAAAATTGCATTGATGCGTGGAAACTGAGTCTGTGCTGTAATTCCACTCAGCGACTCTGAAAAAGTTTCCAGCCTTTCTATTTTTACCACCGAAGTAAAGAACCAAAAGGTGGGTCTAGAGGAGGTGGAACTGGCAACAGAAAAATCATAACCAGCGCCTGCTCTCTGAACAAAATGGGGCCAGTTGTTATGGTTTGAAATCATTGAATTCAGTGTTGAGTTCAATAGCTTCCAAAGTGTCTTACTGAAAGAATGCTTCCACTTAACTTCATTGGAACAGTGTTAGAGGTTGAGGCCAGAAAGGTCAGAATGGGAGTGTGTGTGTGTGTGTGTGGGGGGGGCGGGGGGGGGGGGGGGGGCGGAGAGATTACATTTTAAATTGGTCAGAATCTCAGGGTCACATTTTTGAACAGAACTAATGTTTTCAGCAATGCTTTCTTCCAATCTGTGTTTGGTACCCCCTGTGTACAGGAGACCACATTGTAAACAGCAAACACAGTATTATTTAATTTAAAGAAAAATAAGTAAACCGCTTTTTCACCTGGGATCCTGAAGAGTGGGAAGGGAGGAGGTGAAAGGGCAGGTGCGATTCATCTGCACCAAAAGGTGGCCGATGAAGGGGAGCGAATATTAGGGTGGTGGAACGGTGGACGATGACAGAGACCCTTTGGAATGCTGAAAGTGAGGGGAAGATGTATTTGTTGATGGTATAACATCAGTTTGTAGGTAGCTAATATAGTGGAGGATGATCTGTTGAACCTGGAGTCCGGCAGGGTAGAAGGAGGACAGTGCGAGTCTAAGCAGCTCAATTAGGAGAGGGAAAGGGTTAAGAGCAGAGGTTTAGAAAATAAGACGGACAAGGTCATGGAGTTGGTGGGGGGGCCAACCACAGTGGGGAGCAATTCTTGGATGAGGAAAAAGGAAGACATATTGGACACACTGGTGTAGAATGTGGCATTGTCAAAACAGATGTGACAGACATGGAAGAATGGATTAAAACCCCTTCACAAAGGCAGGGTAAGGAGGAAGTATAATCAAGGTAGTTGTCGGAGTCACTGAGCTTATCATAAATGCCGTCAGCAAAGGAGATAAAGAAGTCAAGGAAGGGAAATTCATCTCATCCAACATTCCTATCGTTGCTGTATATAACAGGCCACTGATCAACAAACTGTGAAATTTTGAACTCAAATCTTTATCTTCAAATTCATCCATGACCACCAGCCTATCGCAGCCCAAATCCCTCATTAAGCCTCTGCCCATTTCCAATTTTCTTGCCACTTTTAAAAAACACCTCAAGCTAATATTTTCAACCAACATTCTGAAAGAACTGTTTCAGCCAAGCTTTTGGTCACATTTCCACCATTATCTGGGCTGTTGCTCATTTGTCTATTTTATTTGTTCCCTCTCCCCCTTCTCTTTTAAGCCCTCTTGGAATTTCTTTTTCTCTAAATTAAAGACAGAAGCTAAGTGTAAATTACTATGCTTCTGGATAGTTGAATGGGGATATGAAAATATAAGTCACACTTACTGTAAACAAGGCGCACAAAGTGATAAATGCAACTGCAGAATGACAATTGTTCTTTTTGTGGCATCCATGGACTTTCCAGAGGAGGAATAGAGAGGGGAATTATGTAGTGAGTGACTCATGTCCTGACTCCCCAAAGCCTGCCCACCACCTACAAAGCAGATGGAATACTCTCCACTTGCCTGGATGAGTGCAGCCCCAATAACATTCAAGAATCTCAAAACCATCCAGGATAAAACAGCCCGACTGATCAGCACTCCATCCACTAACATAGGCATTCACACCTTCCAACAATGGCGCACAGTGGCAGCAGTGTGTGCCATCTACAAGATGCATTGCAGCAACTTGCCAAGGCTTCTTTGACAGCACCTTCCAAATCTGCGACCTCCACCACCTAGAAGAGCAAGGGCAGTAAGTGCATGCGAACACTGCTGCCTCCAAGTGCCCCTCCAAGCCCAACACCATCCTGAGAACCACATTGCTGTGGATCCAGAATCATTGAAACATTTTTGACAGGGCTGGACTGTCTGAATGCAGGAATGTTGATCCTCTGGCTAAGGGGCCTCAAACAAGTGATCACAGTCTAAGAATACGGGATAGGCCCTTTACAGCTGAGAGGACGAGACATTTCTTCACAAAGACGGTGGTGAACCTGCAGCATTCTCCAACACTGAAGGATGTGGAAGCCAAACCATTGAATATATTTCAGAAGGAAATAGATTTCCAGGCTCTAAAGTAATCAAGGGTATGGGAAGTGCACGGGAGTATGGCGTTGAGTTAGATGATAAGCCATGATCAGGCTGACTGGCGGAATAGACTTGAAGGTTGAATGGCCTCTTCCTGCTCCTATTTTCTATGTTTCAATGTGTAGACCAGACCATGAAAGGACAGCAGATTTCCTCCCCTCAAGGTCATTCATGAATCAATTGAGTTTCATAACAATCGACTGGTTCCATGATTATTATTAATAAGAATAACATTTCATTCAAAATTTATATATTAATCGAAGTTAAATTCCCCCAGTTGCAATGGTGGGATTTGAACTCATGTCTCCTGAACATTAGTTCCAGTATTTAGATGATTCATCCAGTAACATTATTGGCTCATGTATAACTCATTGTACCAACTATTTGGAAAATGTACTTTCGGTAATGGGTTTGATTTAGTGCAGATTGCTGGAGTGGGCATGGTGGCAGGGAAGCCAGGAGAATTGGCTGTACCCCCAGCAGATTTCCGGCATCGGGAAAACTGTCCCCAAATAAGCTGCGGGTGGGAAGAGCCCAATGGGGAAATCAGCGGGAAGGCAATTCGGCTCATTAATGAGCCAATTATCACAAAACCACCAGACCTGAATTCACATGGCTTTTCTGTGCCTCCTGAACTGTGTCCCGGGATTGCGCATCAAACCTGCAGCTGTGCCTCAGGTGGTTTACCGACATCAGCCATTGCTGATGGTGGAGCTGCTTGCAATGGAGCCTGGCAGTTTCTCAGGACTGGGAGCTCCACTCTCCAGGGTCTTCAATCGTGTGGGAGGACTGACTAGCCAGTAAAGTGCCTGGTGAGGCATTCAATTGAATTGCCGGGCTGTAGCGGGGAGGAGGAGGAGGTAGGCCCGCCTCGTGGCTATCCATGTCATTCAATGCCATTTCCTGAATCTACTGTCTCTGTGCCTCAACAAAAATCTTTTGAAAAGGTGATTCAGGCAAAGCTCGTGATCTAACTCCATTTACTTTGCGAAATCTGACTCCTGTGTGTATGCCAAAACCAATTGCAAAAATGGTACAATTCTTCTTATCTCAAAGCTCTGGGCAATGGAAGCATCCTTGTGGTGATTTGTGGTGATAGTCCCTTTAAGGGCAAAACAGCCGAAGAGGGTCACATGGCTTGGAAGGCCAATTGGGACCGAGAGTGGGCATTCACCTCAAGGGCTGGAGCCCTCTCTTAGACATGAGACATCTAGAATCACTAGAGTGCAGAAGGAGGCCATTCGGCCCATCGGGTCTGCACCAACCTTCTCAAGGAACACCCTACCTAAGCTCACTACCCACTCTATCCCCATAACCCAATAACCCCACCTAATGTTTTGGACACTAAGGGGCAATTTGTCATGGCCAATCCACCTAACCTGCACATCTTTGGGCTATGGGAGGAAACCGGAGCACCTGGAGGAAACCCACGCAGTCATGGGGAGAACAACAAACTCTACACAGACAGTGTCCCAGGCGCTATGAGGCAGCAGTGCTACCACTGTGCCACCAGGCTGCCCGGATTTTTCCTCATGCTTGCTCTCTTTTTTGGTTGATTATTTTCTTAGGTTTGATACACCAATGCTCCTCCTACTATGTAATATTTAAATACTCGCCCTTCACAACACTGAATGGACCATTGCTTCCAATGCTGTTTTTGATTATTTTAATCTAGTCTGTAGGCGGTGAGGTAAGCGGAGGCGGTGGCCTAGTGATGGTTTTGTCACTGGACTAGTAATGCAGAGACCCATGGTGATGCTCTGGGGTTACAGGTCCAAATCCCACCACGGCAGATGGTAAAATTTGAATTCAATAAAAAAAACTGGAATTACAAGTCCAGTGATGAACATGAAACCCATTGTCGATTGTCAGGAAAAAACATCTGCTTCACGAATGCCGTTCAGTGAAGTAAATCTTTCGTCCTCACCCGGTCTGGTCTACATGTGACTCCAGACCCACACAGCAATGTGGTTGATTTTTAGCAAAGCCACTCAGTTCAAGGGAAATTAGGGATGGACAACAAATGCTGGCCGAGCCAGCAACAAAAAAAAATGATACTGTCCAGCTTCCATTCAAATAAAATGTCATCTGCTGTACCAAATAGCACACACAAAACAATGTTTGCTTAAAATATTAACCTCCAGCAAGCTTTACAGGGACCTGTTTTTTATTTATTCATTTGAGATGTTGAAGGCAAAGGGGAGAAGTTCCACTGCAGGGGTAGAAAGTCCTCATTAGACCACGCCTAGAGTACTGTGAGCAGTTCTGTGCACCACACCTCACGAGGAATTGCAGCACAGACTCACAAGAATATAACCGGAAATCAATTATGCGGCAGGATTACACAGGCCAGAATTGTATTCCCTGGAATTTAGACTGTTAAGGGTAATTTGAATAAAGTTTTCGAGATATTAAGGGAAACAGATACTGTAGATGGAGAAAACGACTTTAACTGATTGGGGAGTCTCGGACTATGGGGCACAGTTTAAAAATTAAAGCTATACTTTTCAGAAGTGAAATTAAGAAAAGAACATGGTGAAAAACTCTTCCCCAAGCAGCAATTGATAGTAAAGGCTTATAGAGACAGTGGCAGCGTTGGGGTTGCTGGAATCTGTGAACATGCATCATTACACTCTTCTACATTTCACTTTTGGTATCATCAGCAGTGGTGGAATGTGGTTCAATCCGATGTGTAAAGCATTTTGTTCCTTTCCTCCTTACAGTGGTTCTTGGACGCTGGAATTACGAGAATAAAATGCACACAGCAAACAGGTTTCAGCTCAACCTTAAATTCATACATTTATTGAACCCACAAAACCACAGCACTAACCCCTGTGCAATTTGACTGAGATTTACAATCGCCCATGTGGCTGGTCGTTGTCATGATATGCAGACACACACATAATGATATACAGACAAGCAGCTAATGGACACAGAGAACGGGACATGACCAATAGCAGGCAGGACACTCAGGGGTGGGATCTGACTATAAAAGACATGAGGCACTCACACTCCGCCTCTTTCCACAGATGAACATCTAGAGAGTCAGTCAGGGTGTTGTTACAATCTCACACCTCCACCACGTGGCTAAGAGCTAGTCTGGTTCAGTCAGACAGAGTGACCACACTTAAGTTAACAGAGAGTGGAACTCACAGAGAATTGTGCTAACTGTGCTATTAGTTCAATAAATCTGATTGAACTAACTTCAAGGTCTGGAGTATCTTTCTGATCGAAGCTGCATCCAGTTGCAGCCAGTTTTAGACCAGTGTACCTAGATGACAGTTGTCACTTGTGTTGATCGCAGGCCTGGATCTAGATATGATCAGTCTCTGTCCTTCTTCCCCTGACTTGCAGTAACCACGCTTCAACGTTGTCTCATACAATGTTCAAGTCACACTTTCATTCACCTGGGCCTCAGTCATAGATTCTGTTAACATTCCGCCAAATTTTTCGGCAATTTGCATTCCTTTACCATTAGTCTCCTGAGATAATCAGAACTGCAAAGGAATGGACAATTATTCTGCTGATTATGCAACAGAGTGATAATATGGGCTGGAATTCTCTGGCCACTGGAATTCTCTGTTCCTGAATGCAGCACACCCCCACCCACGGGTTGCTTGGCTACGTGAGCTGGCTTCAATGGGAAATCCCATTAGCAAGCAGCGGGGGTAGAGAGTCGCGCCACCAGCAAACAGTGCGTCTCCGAGAAACACGCGGATGCGGGATAAGAGAATCCAGCCCATGATTTCCCTCCTATGCTGTGAACCACTTAGCTCATAGCTTATTCCAGTGTAAATGCTTCTTTCAATCTCAACGCAGGAACTGCTCACGATTTGTGATTATAGTTAACCTTTGTCATTGTCCAGTTTCAAAATCAATCACAAGTCAGATAGTTCATTCCCTTTGTGTTCAGTTTAACTGTTTCATATCCTTCAGTTCAACAGTTAACTGTTTTATGTCCTTCAAATGGAGGACTTCAAATTAGCAAAAATAAGTTCCTATAAATGATTATATGGTTAATAGGGTTAGCTTATTTATGTAGTTTGGTGAACCATCATGGTCTGCCCAGCATCCTGATTATCTGCAAAGTGTCATTGCAAGGTTTGGCTTCCTGTTATTGAATAGCTCACTGTTCGACATAACTCATGAAAACCATCCTAGGTAACAAAAGAAAAAGGAAGAACTTGCATTTATATAGCGCCTTTCATCTCAAAGGATTTTAGAGCCAATGAAGTACTTTTGAAGTGCAGCTGTCAATTTGCACAATGTGAATTCTAATGAATGGCAATGTGAAAATGACAAGTAATCTGTTTTTGTCACGTTGATTGAGGGATAGGTATTGGCCAGGACACAGGAGCGAACTCCCCTGCTCTTCAAAATAGTGCCACAATACCTTGAACATCCACCCGAGTGAGAAGATGTGGCCTCGGTCTCCTGTCTCATCCAAAATGGCAGTGCAGCCCTCACTCAGCCCTGCACTGGCGTGGCAGCTATGATATTTGTGCTCATGTGGGACTTAAAAACCACAACTTTGTGATTCAGAGGCAATAGGAAAATATATCGAAGAGCAGATCTTAAAATGTTTCACTGTTTCAAAAGCGAAGCAAAATGTTGTCTGAAACTAACTTTAAAGCCTATATAATAAAATGAATTGAAACAAAGTGCCTCCGAGGCAATACAGATAAAAATCTCAATACGTTATAGCCACTAGCTGCCTGGATTACAAAAGGTTATGCTGCAGCTGCATTATCGTTTGTCATTCTCTTCATCATTGCAGTGCAATCACTTTTGTTTCAGCCCATGATTCATTCTTGAAGCTGATTTTCCTGTTCTTTTAAATCTCTTTTCAAAGTGGGAAGCATGCCAATCGTCTTTTTTCCCATAGCGATCCAGCACTATGGCTACAGGCAGATGTTTGATCTACAAGGTGGGAGGGGGGGGAGGGGGTGTCAAAGTTTTATGGAGGAAGAAAGGAAAGTGGAGGAAAAGTCACAATCAGGTTAACCGTGGTCTTATTAAATGGGGGAACTGACTTTGAGAGGCAAAGTGATCTACTCCTGCTGCTATTTCTTACGATCTTATAATTTTGAGTCCAATGGCCTCTGCGGTATATTACCAGCCGCAGAAAACTCAGCAGATGGTCGCCCAAGGGTGGTCAACTGAAGAAATCAACTGAAAAACTGAAGAAATCAAGCACCCAATTAAGGGTAAGTTCCCACCCACAACAGCATTTCATTGCCTTCACAGGGAAACTACGTCCTTGCAGCAGGTTCCCTATGGGGTGTCGGAATCCTCCTCTATGGCCACTCCATGGCCCACAGAGGGATTCCTGGCAACAATGACTGCTTCCCTGGCTATGGTGCTGCCAATGGAAGGTGTACACCGCCCCCCCCCCCCCCCGCCCACCAACACGCCGCACTCCCCGAAAATCACTGAGGCCTGTCGACCTGACCCCAGCACGCTGCTTAAAACAACTTAACTTGCCTTCAAGGGCAGCTTGGCACAGTGGTTGCTTCTTCTTCAACCTGCAACCTGAGCAATGATCTCCTTTAATAATGGCAGTGCCATGACTGTGATGCTGCCAGTCCTCTGAATGGACAGGCAGCCCCATGAGACGAGCCTCTCTTGGATGATGGTCCTGGTGATGGGCCACTGACTGGAAAATTCAGCCTTTATTTCACAGTCAAGTTATGTTCATGAGTATTAATGATAATATTACATATAAAGCAAGTAATCTTCATTTCTAAATAATTATCAGCAGCCAAAGTAAATTTCAGTTGCATGGTACATTTAGCAAAGTATACAATGGAAGGAACACATTGGTTTCATTAAAGTCCCATCCTTTTTTCAGTCAAGTCTCCTTTAACGTACCCCCTCTCCCCACTGCTGTTTGCGCTAGCAATAGAGCCGCTGGCAATTGCTCTGAGAGCTTCAAGGGACTGGAAGGGGCTGGTTCGGGGGTGGTGGAACATAAAGTCTCGCTATACGCCAACGACCTGCTCTTATACGTCACGGATCCAGTGGTTGGGATGGATGAAATCATGGGGACCTTGAGGGAATTCGGCCGATTCTCGGGGTACAAACTGAACATGGCAAAGAGTGAGTTGTTTGTAGTCCAGGCGAGGGGCCAGGAGGGTCGGCTGAGGGTTAGTAGGGGATAGTTTCAGGTACTTAGGCGTACAGGTGGCGCGGGACTGGGGTCGGTTGCACAAGTTGAACTTGTCCCGTTTGGTGGAGCAAATGAGGGTTGAGTTTCGGAGGTGGGATGTGCTCCCACTGTCACAAGCGGGGAGAGTGCAGATGGTGAAAATTATGATCCTCCCGAGATTCCTGTTCGTATTCCAGTGTTTCCCCATTTTCATTCCGCGGTCCTTTTTTAAGAGGGTCAATAAAATGATTATGGGATTTGTGTGGACGGAAAAGTCCCCGCGGGTGAAGAAGGTGATGCTCGAGAGGAACCGAGGGGAAGGGGGGCTGGCGCTGCCAAATTTTAGTAGTTACTACTGTGCGGCCAACATAGCTATGATAAGGAAGTGGATGGTGGGTGCGAGGTCGGTTTGGGGGCGGATGGAGGCCGTTTCGTGCAGGGGCGCCAGTTTGGCAGCCTTGGTTACGGCGCCCCTGCCGCTCCCGCCAGCACGGTACTCCACCAGCCCTATAGTGGTGGCGGCTATGCGGATCTGGGGCCAATGGAGGAGGCACATGGGGGAAGGAAGAGCTTTGGTTTGGTCCCCAATTTGCGATAATCACCGGTTTGCCCCGGAGAATATGGACGGTGGGTTCTGAATATGGCGGAGGGCTGGGATTGAGAGGATGGGGGATCTGTTCTTAGAAGGGAGCTTCCCGAGCATGAGGGCACTGGAGGAGAAATTTGGGCTGGCGAGAGGGAATGATTTCAGGTATTTGCAGGTGTGGGACTTTGTAGACAGACAGATTCCATCCTTCCCATGCCTGCCACTTGGGAGGATCCAGGACAGGCTCGTGTCCAGTGGATGGCTGGCGGAGGGGAGGGTCTTAGATATATATAAAGAACTTATGGGAGCAGAGGAGACGCAGACCGAGGAGCTGAAACTTAAGTGGGAAGAGGAGCTCTGTGGTGAGATAGAAGAGGGCATATGGGCGGAGGTGTTGAGCAGGGTAAACGAGGCCACAACATGCGCCTGGCTCAGCCTGATCCAATTCAAGGTCGTCCACCGGGCCCACATGACAGTGGCCCAGATGAGTAAATTCTTTGGATTGGAGGACAGGTGTGCCAGATGTGCGGGAGTACCAGCAAACCATGTCCACATGTTCTGGGCATGTCCAAAACTCAGGGGGTACTGGCAGGGATTCACGGACGTTATGTCCCGGGTACTGAAAACAAGGGTGGCAATGAGACCAGAGATGGAAATTTTGGGGATTTCGGAGGACCCGGGAGTCCAGGAGGAGAGAGAGGCCAACGTTCTGGCCTTTACTTCCCTAGTAGCCCGGCGACGAATACTGCTGGCATGGTGGGACTCAAAGCCCCGAAGTCGGAGGCCTGGCTATCGGACATGGCGAGCTTTCTCGGTCTGGAGAAAATTAAGTTCGCTCTGA